>NC_058520.1:555268582-557768582 GCF_904849725.1 Hordeum vulgare subsp. vulgare
TAGTGGGATTAACATTAAATAAAGTCATGACCTCTCCAAACCCACTTTTGTGAAAAAAATCAAGAGAAAGATAATTCTCCAAAATATTGGGATCATTATTAGATAAATTTTACACTCTTCCAAACCCACTTTCAATATTATTGCAAACATTATTATCAGTATCATATTCATCATGAGGATTAAATAAATTTTCAAGATCATAAGAAGCACCACCCCAATCATGATCATTACAATGAGTAGTGGACATGACAACATTGCCATCCCAATCTTGTAGTTTTGCATATTATAAATACAATTGGCATTAATATAATTTATAATAACATAATTGTAATCATGCTTTCCATTCAAGGAGATATCATGAATCGCTTTATAAATTTCTTCTTTTAACACTTCATCACAATATTCAGATTCACAATTTTCAAGCAACACTTCACAAAAATAATCAAGAGTACTCAACTCACTAGCAATTGGTTTAGATCTTTTGAAAATATTAGCAAGTGAATGAGGATCCATATGTCTTTACGTTTCCTGTTTATTTTTCTGCTTTCGAATGCTGGCATGGATTCAATAGAATCAACCAAACACGAAAAAGGAAAGCGTAAAGACGGCAAATTTTTTGTCAAGTGGGGGAGAGGAAAATGAGAGGCAAATGGCAAATAATGTAATTGCAAGGAGATGAGATTTGTGTGTAGGAATGTAATAGATCTTAACTTGATCTTCCCCGCCAACGACGCGAGAAATCTTGACTCCTCGCGAGTGAGTTGCTTACCCTCCAAGCTTAAAGGGTGATGTAGCACAGAGATGACAAGTATTACCGTTAGTTAAGAAACCAAGGTATCAATCTAGTAGGAAGATCCACAAGACTATGTAAGCAGCACCTACACACAAATAGCAAATCCTCGCAAGCCAACGCATAGAGGGGTTGTCAATCCCTCGTGGGTAAAGTAAGGATAGATTGATAGATACAAATAAGAGTGATAGCAAATAGAACACAACAAGGTATTTTTGGGTTTTTTGATAATATAGATCTGAAAACAAAAGAGCAGATAAAGTAGAAAAGCATATAGCAAAGTAGAGATTGCAAATAGATGATATGAAGTAGACCCGGGGGCCATAGGTTTCACTAGTGGCTTCTCTCGAGAAAATAGCAAGCGGCGGGTAGACAAATTACTGTTGGAAAATTGATAGAAAATCAAATAATTATGACGATATTCATGACAATGCTCATGTATATAGGAATCACGTACAAGATAAGTAGACTGACTTCTGCCTCCTTCTACTTCTATTGCTCCACACATCAACCGCTATCAAGCATGCATCTAGTGTATTAAGTTCATGGAGAAATGGAGTAATGCCTTAAGAACGACGAAATGATGTAGACAAGATATATTCATGTACGAATAGACCCCATCGTTTTATCCTTAATACATGTGTGTCATGTATCTTTCTGTCAGTGAGATTGAGCACCACAAGATCAAACCCATCACAAAGCACCTCTTCCCATTGCAAAATAAAAGATCAAGTTGGCCAGACAAAAACCAAATATCGGAGAAGAAATATGAGGCTATAATAACCAAGCATGAACATGCTTTCATATATCTGATTATAAACTCACAATTCATCGGATCCCAACAAACACACCGCAAAAGAAAGAGTTACATCATATGGATCTCCAAGAGACCATTGTATTGATAAATAAAATGAGAGAGAAAGCCATCTAGCTACTGCATACGGACTCGTAGGTCTGATATGAACTACTCACGCATCATCGGAGGAGCACCAATTAGGATGGTGAAACCCTCTGTGATCGTGTTCCTCTCCGGAGCGGGTGCTAGATTGGCTTTCATGGCTCTGGAACTTGCAACGGCTGGAATGATTTTTCGTCGTATCGTCTAGGGTTTTTTGAATATTGGGGTATTTACAGAGCTTATAGGCGGTGGAGAAGCTTCGAGAGGGCCCCACTAGACACCAGGCCATGCCAGGGGCCTCTTGTGCACCGTGGTGTCTAGTGGACCCCCTGGGCCTTGGCTGCTACTCAATCTTGGCACCCAAGTTTCCTTATGGTCCAAAAAAATTCTATGTAAAGTTTCATGGCAATTGGGCCTCATCTAATATGGATTTTTTATGAACGAAAAAATAGCAACTGGCACTAGGCACTATGTCAATAGGTTAGTCCCAAAAACTAATATAAAATTGCTATAAAATTATTATAAAACTCCGAGAATGATAACATATTAGCGTAGAACAATCAAAAATTAGAGATACATTGGAGAAGTATCAGTATCCCACTTGCACTGGAGTCAATCATCTAGGCATCGTATGCCCATGGACCTCATGTGCGCCTCATGCTTCGACTGCGGGAAAGACTTTGTTAATGGATCGGCAACATTCGCATCGTGTGTATCTTGGATATGTTTACATCGCCTATCTCGACAATGTCATGAATAAGGTTAAAACGCCTGAGTATGTGTTGTGTTTTATGATGGTTCTATGGTTCTTCAATTGTGTGATAGCGCCACTATTATCGAAATAGAGGTCCAACGGATTGGACGAGTCCTGAACCACTCCAAGATCAGAAATAAACTTCTTCACCCAAACACCTTCTTTTGCAGCTTCAGAAGCCACAATGTACTCAGCCTCCGTTGTAGAGTCGGTTTAGCATATTTATGCACATGACTTGTAAAGCATAGTCATGAACTAAATCGTATACTAGTAAAGGATATGTGTCCGCATAACCTTAACAACTAGGGACCATTAGAACAATCATCATAAAATATATAGTCTCGCAAATAAGTCATATACTTATTGATAATATCACTGATGATGTTCAAATACAATGCAAAATACTCATAAATACATAGGAAATGAAAAAATCATCACGTGGTTGCCTCTAGGGCATATCTCCAACACATACATCACTATGTAGTATATCCAATAATTCAAGGCCCATTTTGGATGACCAATGAACGACGTTTTAGTCATTTTAGCCACCAAACAAGCTTCGCATGTATGAAATGATGTTAACACTCCATCTTTATGAAGTTTTTGCCATGTGTTTCTTTCTGATATGACTAAAAAGGCAGTGCCACATATAAGTGGTATTATTGTTGGAATTATGCCCTAGAGGCAATAATAAATATAGTTATTATTATAATTCTTGTATCAAGATAATAGTTTATTATCCATGCTATAATTGTATTGAATGAAGACTCATTTACATGTGTGGATACATAGACAAAACACCGTCCCTAGCAAGCCTCTAGTTGGCTAGTCAGTTGATCAAAGATAGTCAGTGTCTTCTGATTATGAACAAATTGTTGTTGCTTGATAACTGGATCACGTCATTAGGAGAATCACGTGATGGACTAGACCCAAACTAATAGACGTAGCATGTTGATCGTGCCATTTTGTTGCTACTGTTTTCTGCGTGTCAAGTATTTATTCCTATGACCATGAGATCAAATAACTCACTGACACCGGAGGAATTCTTTGTGTGTATCAAACGTCGCAACGTAACTGGGTGACTATAAAGATGCTCTACAGGTATCTCCGAAGGTGTTAGTTGAGTTAGTATGGATCAAGACTGGGATTTGTCACTCCGTGTGACGGAGAGGTATCTCGGGGCCCACTCGGTAATACAACATCACACACAAGCCTTGCAAGCAATGTGACTTAGTGAAAGTTGCGGGATCTTGTATTACGGAACGAGTAAAGAGACTTGCCGGTGAACGAGATTGAAATAGGTATGCGGATACTGACGATCGAATCTCGGGCAAGTAACATACCGAAGGACAAAGGGAATGACATACGGGATTATATGAATCCTTGGCACTGAGGTTCAAACGATAAGATCTTCGTAGAATATGTCGGATCCAATATGGGCATCCAAGTCCCTCTATTGGATATTGACCGAGGAGTCTCTCGGGTCATGTCTACATAGTTCTCGAACCCGCAGGGTCTGCACACTTAAGGTTCGACGTTGTTTTATGCGTTTATATGGTTGGTTACCGAATGTTGTTCGGAGTCCCGGATGAGATCACGGACGTCACGAGGGTTTCCGGAATGGTCCGGAAACGAAGATTGATATATAGGATGACCTCATTTGATTACTGGAAGGTTTTCGGAGTTACCGGGAATGTACCGGGAATGACGAATGGGTTCCGGGAGTTCACCGGGGGGGCAACCCACCCCGGGGAAGCCCATAGGCCTTGAGGGTGGCACACCAGCCCTTAGTGGGCTGGTGGGACAGACCAAAATGGCCCTATGCGCCTAGGAAAGAAAATCAACGAGAAAAGAAAAAAAAGAGGAGGTGGGAAGGGAAGGAAGGACTCCCACCCACCAAACCAAGTCCAACTCGGTTTGGGGGGGGAGCCTTCCCCCTTGGACTCGGCCGACCCCCTTGGGGCTCCTTGAGCCCCAAGGCAAGGTCCCCTCCCTCCCACCTATATATACGGAGGTTTTAGGGCTGATTTGAGACGACTTTTCCACGGCAGCCCGACCACATACCTCCACGGTTTTTCCTCTAGATCGCGTTTCTGCGGAGCTCGGGCGGAGCCCTGCTGAGACAAGGTCATCACCAACCTCCGGAGCGCCGTCATGCTGCCGGAGAACTCTTCTACCTCTCCGTCTCTCTTGCTGGATCAAGAAGGCCGAGATCATCGTCGAGTTGTACGTGTGCTGAACGCGGAGGTGTCGTCCGTTCGGTACTAGATCGTGGGACTGATCGCGGGATTGTTCGCGGGGCGGATCGAGGGACGTGAGGACGTTCCACTACATCAACCGCGTTCACTAAGGCTTCTGCTGTACGATCTACAAGGGTACGTAGATCACTCATCCCCTCTCGTAGATGGACATCACCATGATAGGTCTTCGTGCGCATAGGAAAAATTTTGTTTCCCATGCGACGTTCCCCAACAGTGGTATCAGAGCTAGGTTCATGCGTAGATGTCTTCTCGAGTAGAACACAAAAGTTTTTGTGGGTGGTGATGTGCGTTTTGCTGCCCTCCTTAGTGTTTTCTTGATTCCGCGGTATTGTTGGATTGAAGCGGCTTGGACCGACATTACTCGTACGCTTACGAGAGACTGGTTTCATCGCTACGAGTAACCCCGTTGCTCAAAGATGACTGGCAAGTGTCAGTTTCTCCAACTTTAGTTGAATCGGATTTGACCGAGGAGGTCCTTGGATGAGGTTAAATAGCAACTCATATATCTCCGTTGTGGTGTTTGCGTAAGTAAGATGCGATCCTACTAGATACCCATGGTCACCACGTAAAACATGCAACAACAAAATTAGAGGACGTCTAACTTGTTTTTGCAGGGTATGCTTGTGATGTGATATGGCCAACGATGTGATGTGATATATTGGATGTATGAGATGATCATGTTGTAATAGTAAATATCGACTTGCACGTCGATGGTACGCAACCGGTGGGAGCCATAGGGTTGTCTTTATACTAACGTTTGTGCTTGCAGATGCGTTTACTATTTTGCTAGGATGTAGCTTTAGTAGTAATAGCATGAGTAGCACGACAACCCCGATGGCAACACGTTGATGGAGATCATGGTGTGGCGCCGGTGACAAGAAGATCGTGCCGGTGCTTTGGTGATGGAGATCAAGAAGCACGTGATGATGGCCATATCATGTCACTTATGAATTGCATGTGATGTTAATCCTTTTATGCACCTTATTTTGCTTAGAACGACGGTAGCATTATGAGGTGATCTCTCACTAAAATTTCAAGACGAAATTGTGTTCTCCCCGACTGTGCACCGTTGCTACAGTTCGTCATTTCGAGACACCACGTGATGATCGGGTGTGATAGACTAAACGTTCACATACAACGGGTGCAAAACAGTTGCACACGCGAAACACTCGGGTTAAGCTTGACGAGCCTAGCATGTGCAGACATGGCCTCGGAACACATGAGACCGAAAGGTCGATCATGAATCATATAGATGATATGATTAGCATAGGGATGCTTACCACTGAAACTATAATCAACTCACGTGATGATCGGACTTGAGCTAGTATAAGTGGATCATGAACCACTCAAATGACTAGAGAGATGTACTTTTTGAGTGGGAGTTTAGCGAATAATTTGATTAAGTTAAACTCTAATTATCTTGAACATAGTCTAAGTCCACTTTGAATATATTTGTGTTGTAGATCATGGCTCACGCTACAGTCATCCTGAATTTTAATACGATCCTAGAGAAAGCTAAGTTGAAAGATGATGGAAGCAACTTTGTAGACTGGGCTCGTAATCTTAAGCTAATCTTACAAGCTGGGAAGAAGGATTATGTCCTTAATGCTGCGCTAGGAGATGAACCACCCGCTACGGCTGATCAGGATGTTAAGAACGCTTGGTTAGCACGTAAGGAGGACTACTCAATAGTTCAATGTGCAGTCTTGTATGGCTTAGAACCGGGACTTCAACGTCGCTTTGAGCGTCATGGAGCATTTGAGATGTTCCAGGAGTTGAAGTTTATCTTTCAGAAGAACGCCCGGATCGAGAGGTATGAGACCTTCGATAAATTCTATGCTTGCAAGATGGAGGAAAACTCGTCTGTCAGTGAACATGTGCTCAAAATGTCTGGGTACTCAAACCGTCTAGCTGAGCTGGGGATTGAACTCCCGCAAGAGGCTATCACTGACAGAATCCTTCAATCACTACCGCCAAGCTATAAAGGCTTTGTGTTGAACTACAACATGCAAGGGATGAACAAGTCTCCCGGGGAGTTGTTTGCGATGCTGAAAGTTGCAGAGTCTGAACTCCGTAAAGAGCATCAAGTGTTGATGGTGAATAAGACCACTAGTTTCAAGAGAAACGGCAAAGGCAAGAAGGGTAATTCGAAGAAGAGCGGCAAGCCTGTTGCCAATCCGACGAAGAAACCCAAAGCTGGACCTAAGCCTGAAACGGAGTGTTACTATTGCAAGGGTATGTGTCACTGGAAGCGCAATTGCCCCAAGTATCTGGCAGATAAGAAGGCGGCTAAAGAAAAATCAGGTATATTTGATATACATGTTATTGATGTGTACTTAACCGGCTCTCGTAGTAGTGCCTGGGTATTCGATACCGGTTCTGTTGCTCATATTTGCAACTCGAAACAGGAACTGCGGAATAGACGAAGGCTGGCGAAAGATGAAGTGACGATGCGCGTAGGAAATGGTTCCAAGGTTGATGCAATCGCCATCGGCACAGTTTCACTTCAGTTACCATCAGGATTAGTGATGAACTTAAATCATTGTTATTTAGTGCCTGCGTTGAGCATGAATATTGTATCTGGATCTTGTTTATTGCGAGACGGTTACTCTTTTAAGTTAGAGAATAATGGTTGTTCTATTTCTATGAGTAACATCTTTTATGGTCATGCACCTAATGTGAGAGGATTGTTCATATTGAATCTTGATAGCGATACGCATATACATAACATTGAGACCAAAAGAGTTAGAGTTAACAATGATAGCGCCATATTTTTGTGGCACTGCCTCTTAGGTCATATTGGTGTAAAGCGCATGAAGAAACTCCATGCTGATGGACTTTTGGAGTCACTTGACTTTGATTCACTTGACACGTGCGAACCATGCCTCATGGGCAAGATGACTAAGACTCCGTTCTCCGGAACAATGGAGCGTGCAAGTGACTTGTTGGAAATCATACATACCGATGTGTGTGGTCCGATGAGCGTGGAGGCACGCGGCGGATATCGTTATTTTCTCACCTTCACTGACGATTTGAGTAGATATGGTTATGTCTACTTGATGAAGCACAAGTCTGAAACATTTGAAAAGTTCAAGCAATTTCAGAGTGAAGTGGAAAATCATCGTAACAAGAAGATCAAGTTCCTACGGTCTGATCGTGGGGGTGAATATCTGAGTTTCGAGTTTGGTACTCACTTAAGACAATGTGGAATTGTTTCACAGTTGACACCGCCTGGAACATCACATCGTAATGGTGTGTCCGAATGTCGTAATCATAATCTATTAGAGATGGTGCAATCTATGATGTCTCTTACTGATTTGCCGTTATCGTTTTGGGGTTATGCATTAGAAACAGCTGCATTCACTTTAAATAGGGCACCATCAAAATCTGTTGAGACGACACCATACGAACTGTGGTATGGCAAAAGGCCAAAGTTGTCGTTTCTTAAAGTTTGGGGATGTGATGCTTATGTCAAAAAGCTTCAGCCTGAAAAGCTGGAACCCAAAGCGGAAAAGTGCGTCTTCATAGGTTACCCAAAAGAGACAGTTGGGTACACCTTCTATCTCAAATCCGAGGGCAAAGTGTTTGTTGCTAAAAACGGAGCTTTTCTCGAGAAGGAGTTTCTCTCGAGAGAATTGAGTGGGAGGAAGATAGAACTTGACGAGGTTGTCGAACCTCTCATCCCTCTGGATGGTGGCGCAGGACAAGGGGAAACCTCTGTCGTTGCGACGCCGGTTGAGGAGGAAGTTAATGATGATGATCATGAAACTCCAGTTCAAGTTTCTGTCGAACCACGCAGGTCGACGAGACCACGTGCTGCTCCAGAGTGGTACGGTAATCCCGTCTTATCAATCATGTTGTTAGACAACAATGAACCTGCAAATTATGAAGAAGCAATGGTGGGCCCAGATTCCAACAAATGGCTAGAAGCCATGAAGTCCGAGATAGGATCCATGTATGAGAACAAAGTGTGGACTTTGGAGGTACTACCTGAGGGCCGCAAGGCTATTCAGAACAAATGGATCTTTAAGAGGAAGACGGACGCTGACGGCAATGTGACCGTTTATAAAGCTCGACTTGTGGCAAAGGGTTTTTCACAAGTTCAAGGAGTTGACTACGATGAGACATTCTCACCCGTAGCGATGCTTAAGTCCGTCAGAATCATGTTAGCAATAGCTGCATTTTTTTATTATGAAATCTGGCAGATGGATGTCAAAACGGCGTTCCTTAACGGTTTCCTTAAGGAAGAGTTGTATATGATACAACCCGAAGGTTTTGTCGATCCTAAGAATGCTAACAAGGTGTGCAAGCTCCAGCGATCCATTTATGGACTGGTGCAAGCATCTCGGAGTTGGAACAAACGCTTTGATGAGGTGATCAAAGCATTTGGTTTTATACAAGTGGTTGGAGAATCTTGTATTTACAAGAAAGTGAGTGGGAGCTCTGTGGCGTTTCTAATATTATATGTGGATGACATATTGCTGATTGGAAACAACGTGGAGTTTTTAGAGAGCATAAAGGATTACTTGAATAAGAGTTTCTATATGAAGGACCTAGGAGAAGCTGCTTACATTCTAGGCATTAAGATCTATAGGGATAGATCAAAACGCCTGATAGGACTTTCCCAAAGCACATACCTTGATAAAGTTTTGAAGAAGTTCAAAATGGAACAGTCCAAGAAAGGGTTCTTGCCAGTTTTACAAGGTACGAGATTGAGTAAGACTCAGTGCCCAGCAATTGATGAAGATAGAGAGCATATGCGCTCCGTCCCCTATGCTTCAGCCATAGGTTCTATCATGTATGCAATGTTGTGCACTAGACCGGATGTTAGCCTGGCCATAAGTATGGCAGGTAGGTTCCAGAGTAATCCAGGAGTGGATCACTGGACAGCGGTCAAGAATATCCTAAAATACCTGAAAAGGACTAAGGAGATGTTTCTCGTGTATGGAGGTGACGAAGAGCTCGCCGTAAAAGGTTACGTCGATGCAAGCTTTGACACAGATCCGGACGACTCTAAGTCGCAAACTAGATACGTATTTATTCTTAATGGGGGTGCGGTAAGCTGGTGCAGTTCCAAGCAAAGCGTCGTAGCAGATTCTACATGTGAAGCGGAGTACATGGCTGCCTCGGAGGCGGCTAAGGAGGGTGTCTGGATGAAGCAGTTCATGACGGATCTTGGAGTGGTGCCAAGCGCACTGAATCCAATAACCTTGTTCTGTGACAACACGGGTGCCATTCCCTTAGCAAAGGAACCACGGTTTCACAAGAAGACCAGACACATCAAACGACGCTTCAACCTCATCCGCGACTACGTCGAGGGAGAGGACGTAAATATATGCAAAGTGCACACGGATCTGAATGTAGCAGACCCGCTGACTAAACCTCTTCCACGGCCAAAGCATGATCAACACCAGAACTGTATGGGTGTTAGATTTATTACAATGTAATTCACATGATGATGTGAGGGCTAGATTATTGACTCTAGTGCAAGTGGGAGACTGTTGGAATTATGCCCTAGAGGCAATAATAAATATAGTTATTATTATAATTCCTGTATCAAGATAATACTTTATTATCCATGCTATAATTGTATTGAATGAAGACTCATTTACATGTGTGGATACATAGACAAAACACCGTCCCTAGCAAGCCTCTAGTTGGCTAGTCAGTTGATCAAAGATAGTCAGTGTCTTCTGATTATGAACAAAGTGTTGTTGCTTGATAACTGGATCACGTCATTAGGAGAATCACGTGATGGACTAGACCCAAACTAATAGACGTAGCATGTTGATCGTGTCATTTTGTTGCTACTGTTTTCTGCGTGTCAAGTATTTATTCCTATGACCATGAGATCATATAACTCACTGACACCGGAGGAATGCTTTGTGTGTATCAAACGTCGCAACGTAACTGGGTGACTATGAAGATGCTCTACAGGTATCTCCGAAGGTGTTAGTTGAGTTAGTATGGATCAAGACTGGGATTTGTCACTCCGTGTGACGGAGAGGTATCTCGGGGCCCACTCGGTAATACAACATCACACACAAGCCTTGCAAGCAATGTGACTTAGTGAAAGTTGCGGGATCTTGTATTACGGAACGAGTAAAGAGACTTGCCGGTGAACGAGATTGAAATAGGTATGCGGATACTGACGATCGAATCTCGGGCAAGTAACATACTGAAGGACAAAGGGAATGACATACGGGATTATATGAATCCTTGGCACTGAGGTTCAAACGATAAGATCTTCGTAGAATATGTAGGATCCAATATGGGCATCCAGGTCCCGCTATTGGATATTGACCGAGGAGTCTCTCGGGTCATGTCTACATAGTTCTCGAACCCGCAGGGTCTGCACACTTAAGGTTCGACGTTGTTTTATGCGTATTTGAGTTATATGGTTGGTTACCGAATGTTGTTCGGAGTCCCGGATGAGATCACGGACGTCACGAGGGTTTCCGGAATGGTCCGGAAACGAAGATTGATATATAGGATGACCTCATTTGAATACCGAAAGGTTTTCGGAGTTACCGGGAATGTACCGGGAATGACGAATGGGTTCCGGGAGTTCACCGGGGGGGCAACCCACCCCGGGGAAGCCCATAGGCCTTGAGGGTGGCACACCAGCCCTTAGTGGGCTGGTGGGACAGACCAAAAGGGCCCTATGCGCCTAGGAAAGAAAATCAACGAGAAAAGAAAAAAAAGAGGAGGTGGGAAGGGAAGGAAGGACTCCCACCCACCAAACCAAGTCCAACTCGGTTTGGGGGGGGAGCCTTCCCCCTTGGACTCGGCCGACCCCCTTGGGGCTCCTTGAGCCCCAAGGCAAGGTCCCCTCCCTCCCACCTATATATACGGAGGTTTTAGGGCTGATTTGAGACGACTTTTCCACGGCAGCCCGACCACATACCTCCACGGTTTTTCCTCTAGATCGCGTTTCTGCAGAGTTCGGGCGGAGCCCTGCTGAGACAAGGTCATCACCAACCTCCGGAGCGCCGTCACGCTGCCGGAGAACTCTTCTACCTCTCCGTCTCTCTTGCTGGATCAAGAAGGCCGAGATCATCGTCGAGCTGTACGTGTGCTGAACGCAGAGGTGCCGTCCGTTCGGTACTAGATCGTGGGACTGATCGCGGGATTGTTCGCGGGGCGGATCGAGGGACGTGAGGACGTTCCACTACATCAACCGCGTTCACTAACGCTTCTGCTGTATGATCTACAAGGGTACGTAGATCACTCATCCCCTCTCGTAGATGGACATCACCATGATAGGTCTTCGTGCGCGTAGGAAAATTTTTGTTTCCCATGCGACGTTCCCCAACAATTATCAGTCTTCTTAAGATGTTTAGCATTAATGTTATGGACATCTTTTTCATATTCAAGATTTATAATAAATAAACCGCCTGTGATGGGGGTCAATCCATAAAACATATCCACATAATATATTGAACAACCATTGTCCTCAGACTTATAAGAATAACCATCATTTATAAACATGATCCAGAGATAATGTTCTTACACAACTTTGGAACAAAATGACAATTACTTAGTTCTAAGATAAATCCTGAAGGTAAATTTGAAGACATGACACCGAGGGCTTGAGCAGCAATCCATCGTCATTCCCTACATGCATCACGACTTCATTCCTTCCCAGCTTGTGAATCTTCCGTAGTCCCTGCGTTGTGTTGAAAATCTGAGCAACAGAACCTATATCAAATACCCATGACTTAGAATTTCCAGCAGGTAGAATATCAATAACATTAACTTGTAAAACTTCTATACCTTTACCAGAAGGCGAGTTCTTCTTATACTGAGATATTTCAAGCATTTATTTTCCACTGTCCATCCTCTTTGCATTAGAAACATATAGTCTCCCAAGAAACTCCACCCTTGTTCCTCTTGGTTTTGCACTTCCTTCGAAAACTTTATGTCTTATTCACCATCAACTTTTGCTGGTTCTGTATCTAGATTTCATTGGTTTTGAGTATCTCTCCACAAAGTGAGGTTATGATCAAATAATTTTCTGGTGTCTTAGGAAAATCAATTTCCATTGTACTTATACTATCATAATAGTCTCCAAGATTGACAACTTGCTCACCAACTTCTGTTTGCATTCATCCAATGCTTCAGTCATCTCGTGAGATCCAGTTGGTTCCTTGTGATACAGAAATTCTAGTGCCTAGACAATCTTGATAGCACTGAACTGTTCAAAACATTTCTGTAGCACTTGATCCATGCAAGATAGCATAATACTTTTGACAACACTGAAACCATTCTTGCGAGATTCTTTCTTAGCACTTTTGAGAACACATCTCACAGTGCGGATCCAATCCCCATAGTTTCCACCATTTGCATCTAACTTCTCTTTCTTAAACAATGGTGCTAAATTTAAACAATTGCGAGCCATTGATATACAACAATAAACACAAGATTCACTTTGACTTTGTTCATAATTAATTTGCGCTATTGTTAAACAAATTTTAATTTAAAGTGCACTCCCACTTAAATCAATATTTCTCATAATTGATAGTAAGTGATTCAAGACCCTAATCTCGTTCACAGCCATTGATGTGGACATCACTGATGGTGTGAATTATGACAGGTGGACAATCTTTTGTCGATCATATTTCGGTATGATTCTTGTTCATCTTTCGATGCTTTGTGCTCCGAGCTCAAAACTATTCTACTAGAACTTCAAGATAACCAAGTGATATCTGCTTGCTAGGTCTGACCTAACATGTCTTACACCTCACAAACTGTTTGTACTCATGTGGGCATGACGCACTCCGAAAATCTATGTGTTATAGACGGTTGCAACACTAGGAAGAGAACATTTTAACTTGATTTTGTTAGTGAGAGGTCATCCTAATGATTGACTATTGCCCAATCAAAGGGTGCAAACAATAAAGGGAGTTTATCATGGGGGTTTAATCTTTCTAGCCCCTTCATCCATATTAGGTCTTGCAGTGTTTGAGTGACGGTATGGTTCTTCCTGTGAGCCAATTTAAAAAGAGTGAGCCAACTTAAACCATAAACCCTAACATCAGGTCCCATATATACCTCCGGGCTTTCCATTGCCGCTAGAGCATTCATACTATCACTCTCGAGGGTAACCTTAGTGCAGCCAATATTATATGCAATAGAACCCCGCGATGGATAGCACTGATCTTGGCCGAGTCGGCCAATTACACATGCGATAACACCCAGGTTGCTGCAGCAATGAAGTTACCCACATGATCCCTGGCTACCGCCCCACATGCGCGCGTACGGGTTTCTGCACAGAATGAGGCATCAACGTTGATCTTGATTGTTCCCGAGTCCATTTTCTTCCAAGTATGATCCTTCTTCCTCGTAGGATGGTTTGGCAAACAGTTGCGAATAAAGTTAGTAGTCAACACTCTCATGGACAACGTTGTTCATTGGGGTGTCTGTACTGCTTCTCCTTTAACTCCCTGCCTTCTTTGCCACCAAATGTACCACATTGCAACCACAATTAATTCAGTCGCTGGTATTTCATGTACCACCGATTTGTTATGTAGTAGAGTCTCCAATGTGATCGAGCCCGATCGATCTTGTGCCACAACCTCTTTGATTATATTATACATCTTCAGTTCAGACCATACCTTGGATGCATGATCGCATGTGAAGATGCAGTGCTGAATATCTTCGAGACCGATCTTACACAGTGTGCACTGAGGTACTAGTGGAATATGCCTGCCAGCTAGCACTCCAAGACACAGTATCACACCCTTCAATACTTTCCATCCCAAATGTTTGACTTACCCCGAGATTCTAAGTTGCCAAAGCTCCTTCCAGACCGGGTTAATATGTGACCTTTCCGACTTATCTACCCTGTAGAAGTGGTGGCCAAACTGGTGGTTAAACTCTACATGGTAAGCCGATCAAACGGAGAAGGTTCCTGAGCGAGTGAATTTCCAGGCCACAAAATCTTCTAATGCTTCAACCTGGAGGGGGATTTGCAGAACCCTGAATGCATCTACAGGAGAAAGAACACTATGAATTAGAGCCTCATCCCACTGACCAATATAAGGTTCAATAATATCGTCCACCTTATTAGCCATAATCCCCCTCTAGGGTGATTAATATCCTCGTTTCACTAGAGGGTATCCACGGGTCGTCCCAAAGATTAATTCATGACCCTGTGCCCACTTTCCAAATGCAACCCCTCTTAAAAGTTTGAATCCCAGCGACGATACTTTGACATGTAAAGGGGGGGTCCTTTCTTTGGACCAACTTTTAAAATATCCCCATCAGGATAGTATTTAGCACTAAGAACACGTGCACATAACGAGTCGGGAGTTTGGAGTAGTCGCCAACATTGCTTTGCTAACATAGCAAGATTAAAGTTGTGAAGGTCCCTAAACCCCATGCCACCCTTCTCCTTTGGAACGCACATGTTCCACCACGCAAACCAGTGCATTTCTTTTTCTCTTCCCCATCTCCTCACCAAAAACCAAAGATTTCATCTGTTATTGACTTGCAAATACCTTTTGGCAATTTGAACACCGACATTGCATAAGATGGGATAGCTTGCGCTACAGACTTTAATAATATTTCTTTACCTTCCATTGAGAGGAATTTTTCCTTCTGGTCCTTCAACCGTTGACAAACTCTGTCAATAAGGTGTTGAAAACAATCGCTTCTGTCCACACCCACCATAGTAGGGAGGCCCAAGAATTTATTAGACAAAGCTTTTGTTAATATGTCTAGTGTGCCACAGACTGCTCCCCTAAACAAAACACACGTGTTGGGGCTGAAGAAAATGCTCGATTTTGCAGTACTAACTCACTGACCAGAACTAGTACAGTAAGTATCTAAGACTCTCATCAGAGTAGTGGCATTATGATTATTAGCTCTCACTAGAATAAGGGAATCATCAGCGAACAATAAATGGGAGATAGAGGGGGCCGATCTGCTTACTCGGATGCCTTCAATTCCTCTAATCTCCTCCTCGTGGGCCAACATACTAGAAAATCCCTCCGAACATAGCAGAAATAGATATGGTGATAGCGGGTCTCCTCGCATCAACCCCCTCATGGGAACAACCTCGTTCGTTTCCGTGTTATTGAATCTGATTTTGTAGCTCACACGGGAGACACACTCCATAATAAATTCCACCCATTGTGGGTTGAAGCCCAACTTCAGCATCATTTGTTGCAAAAAAACATTCAACTATATAGTATGCCTTGAGCATATCTAGTTTAGCAACACATATACCATTGGTTACATGGGTCTTCTTTTTTATTGCATGAAAGCACTCATATGCAACGAGAATATTATCTATAATCCGCCTGTCCGGAACAAAGGCGCTCTAAGGATCACCTCAGGCAGAATTTTCTTGTGTCTGTTTGCTAACATCTTGGAAAATATTTTGTAGACTACATTGCATAAACTTATGGGCCTATGTTGTGTGATAACCTCCGGGCTATCTACCTTTCGGATTAGCACAACATTCATTGAGTTCCATCCTTCAGGGATCTTTTTATTATTAATTGCTTCAATCACTTCTTTGGTAAGCTCCTCACCAAGAATGTGCCAAAACCTCTTGAAAAAGATAGCATGAAGGCCATCAGGATCGGGCGCCTTCATGTCACCAATCTGCCAAAGCGCTTTCTTTACTTCCTCTTGCTTATACGGAGCTGTGAGAATCATGTTCATGTTCTCCGTAACCCTCGGTTTGACCGTAGCTATCAAACCCTCATCGATCACACCAGCATCCGAAGTAAAGAGGTCCTGGAAGTAATAAAAAAATAAGGGGTTTGAGGTTATCATTACCCTCCAACCAAACAACATTATTATCTTTCAGTTTCTTTATAAGGTTTATAAGGTTACGGCGCCTACAAGCAGAATCGAACTGGTGAAAGTATTTTGAATTGCGATCTCCCCGTTTCAGCCAGTTCACTCGTCCTCTTTGCACCCAAAAAAATTCCTCCCGTTCGAGGAGGTTTTCGATTAAGAGTGAGAGGTCCTTGTGCTTCTCCTTGGTTTCGGCATTCAAAGGTGCTCTCATCAGGATGTCCAGTTCCTTCTAAGCAGCTCTAAGACGGTCCCTAGGACCTTTCAGAACCTTGCGGTCCCACTCATGCAGATCTTTGTGCACGGGATCAAGCTTATTTTTTGCTGACGGGCACATACCTTGTGCAATAGCTTTTTGCCAAGCAGTTTTAACCACTTCCTCCATCGTTTCTTCTGATAACCACCTCGCTTCAAACTTGCGGTTTGACTTTGATGGTTGTGCCACCACTCCCGCCAGGTACTGAGTGTCAAGAAGGATGGGCCGATGGTCTAATTTCCCCATCTCGAGGTTGCAAAGTCCAAACATCGAATGCATCTTCGTCCAATCAGCATTGGAAATAGACCGGTCTAGGCGCTCTCGCAGCCCACCTCTAAACCAAGTGAATTTGTCACCATGATATCCAATGTCCTCCAAAGCACAGTCCAATAGTGCATCCTGGAAGGCTTGAAGGCGTGAATGCTGGCGCGGGGCACCTCCTTCCTTCTCCGACGAGAGTAGAATCTCGTTAAAATCCCCAACCACCACCCATGGGAGACGAGACTGGTCATGAAGGTCACGTATCAACTGAAAGCTATGCTCCTTATTGTCCGAGCTTGGTTCGCCATATATTCCTCACAACCTCCATTCTCTGTCGTCTTGTTCCACCATCGATACATCAATGGAGCTAAACGTCGTAGTCCGGGACTAGATCCTTACCTCGTTCTTCCAGACTAGTAGTAAACCTCCAGACCTTCCATCAAGGCATGGTGCCAATCCATGCCCATCTTCTTCATCAAGAAGTCTGCCTTAGTATCATCCGAATGCGTCTCACACAGGAAAAAAAACGCATCCGGATTGTGCCGCCTATGGATATCCAGAAGCGAGCGAACTGTCGGGGCACCTAGAAGGCCCCGACAGTTCCAACTGATAAGCTTCATTGCTCTGGATGACCCGCCTCAGGGATCGCTAATGACTTTCTAGCGAAGATTGATGGAAAAACTCTTGGACAGCGAAGCAACCGGAGGACGGCAAAACCCTAGCTTAATTGCTAAGGGACGAAAAACTGAAGAGGAAGCACCTCTTCAGGACATCAGGCATGCCTTAGGACCGTCGTCGACTGTGATGACGCACTAACCCTAGATCGCCAACAACTAGGAAACCCTAGGAGACCCCCTCCTCTCTTTCTGTCGTGGGAGGTGCCGCGCGTGGCATCACACGCCGCGTCCGCTCGGTCGCGCCTCCTCCTATTCCTCGCGCATGGCATCAGACGTGCATCTACTGACGCAGGCTGCCACCGCTTCGATCGATTCATGCGTGTAGTTGGTCCCGAGGACTTGTCGAAGTTGGTGAAGACCTCAGACCCAAACGCCAAGAGTATTGATTGGGTGGCCTTCATCTCCCATTTGTAAGGGTTTAAGAAAAGAGCAGCAGCGTCGGCGTATAGGCTTACTCCGATGGAGTCCAATTTGTGCGCGATAAGCTTGAGGATACTAGCTTCAATGGCACGCGTGAAGATGCACTGTAAAGGTTCAATGGCGACCGGGAACAAGGAGAGGGGGTCGCCTTGGTGTAAGCCTCGTCGGTGGTAGAGCGGCAGCCCAGGCGCGCCATTCAGAATTACCCGGGAGGAAGTGGAGGAAAGTGATATTGCAATTAAATCGCTGCATCTCTGACCAAAACCCATGTGGCAGAGCACCTCATCCAACTTCAGGAAGATTGCACCTTTCTTGGCCCTGTGCAGACTCTGAATAAGGTTCTGGACATAAAGGAAGTTGTCTTACAATACATGCTCAATTTGTCTTAAAATGCACGCTCAACAATCCGATTCACAAGTTCATAAACACTCCCTCCATTTTTAAATATAAGTAATTTTAAAGAATTCAATATGAACTATATAGGGATATACTCGTACATTATTTTAGAATATAGGTTCGCTTATTTTACTATGTGTATAATTTATATTGAAATCTCTAAAAAGGCTTACATGTAGGAACGGAGGGAGTAATGAAGATAGATGGCACAAGATGGAGTACTTCGAAGGACGAAATGAAATTTATTGCTGAAATGCAAAATCAGCGAAGCATGGTCCTACAAGACAAGCTCCCGTTCCAGCACCCACAAACTTGTTAGCACTAAACTATTTGCTATAGTGGTACTCAATTGCTATAGCCATAGGCTTAAGTTGTGTTACAAAAAATCTCTGCACAGCAAAATCAAAGGCAAGATCGCACTAACTGCAAACAAATCGAGAAATATCCTTTACATGGGGGCTACCGAGCGTCATCTATGCCACACAAAGAATCAATGCAATCAAAATTCAAAGAATCAGGTCACTTGGTTTACCAATCATTCAAAGAATCAGGTCACTTGGTTTACCAACGATTAATAACTTGTTCTGTCAGGGAACTTCTGTTTACCAATCATCTCAAGGAAAAGCAGGAATCACCACGTGTAAGAACCAGTGCTGTCAGAGTACTTTTGTTTACCGATCATCTGAAGGAGAAGCGTGAATCACCGCAACTAAGAACCTGTACTGTCAGGGCGCCAGAAACCCTTCCTGGCAACAAGAAACTGCCGCTTCATAATCGCAGTCTTGTAATGCAGAGAGCGAAGAACACGGTCCATTTTTCTAACCATTCCAATATTGTCTTGCAACACAAACCATCTACCAGGTCTAAGTATCCTGTCAATTTCAGCTGCTATTTCAATGATATCACACCTAAAACAAAAGCATAGGCATAAGCTTGCTTGCACTAGTATAGAAGAGAATATTATAATGTACAGCACCAGTTATTCAAGACTCAAGGCAAGCTAGTATACCTATTTGCGAGGCTCTGAAGGAGATAGCTCATGTGAAGAAGATCATAGGTTCGTGGATATGTGTTAAAAGATTCACACCAGTCATGATATACACCAATCAAACCTCTGTTGAAAATGATAGGCAACGTGTCTGGCTGATCAAAGGGTACAACGTTCATCACCCATAAAGGTCGATCAATGAGTGATGCTGCAAATCTGGAATAAGAAATCAAATTTCATAAATATCTTAAAATGAAACAAAGCATGCAGCTAGAGTGGTCAGTATTTTGAAGAAAATGAGGAGCTGTGAAAACAAAAAATATGCTTCAAGCAAATGCGAACAGCCAAAGGAAATCAGGAATCATGTAAACATGACATATGTGCTTTAAAGATAGGTCATTAATTTAACAATCTAGTAACAATTAACTAGATACCATTTTTCTAAATTCATTGCTGGGAACAAGTAAACAACAGTTCCCTCCTGTCATCTACAACCAAAAGATACTCAGTAAGGAATGACAAGTACTGGGTCCAGTGCCTTAACTGTGCTCATCAATAGTCAGAATATATAAACCAACTAAAGGGCAAACATCTTCAACGGGGTCAAGCAGAAGCACTAAATCTATGAATGTCAATGACTTGTTAAAAAAAAGGTATATTGCATAAAGGAACAAAGTGAGTTTCCTTACCCTCCAAAGCCAGCATTCATGTCCATAACATTCCGAATACTAGACCAATTAACTGCAAATTCACTGGAATATACTTCTGAAATAAGGCCATTCCAGTTCTTTGTATCAGAATCAAATTTTTCTTGAGAAAACCAAGTAGAAGAATTCTCAGATGTAGTTGAAGATCTGATGTTAAGCCTCTCAGGCCAGGATATGGGCCAACTATTTCCTTCGCCTGACTTTGACAGAACAGCCAACAAGAGGCAACTATCGAGAGGAGTATACCTGAATAGGATACATTAGAACATTCGTATGTATTATATCACCGGCATAAAGGAACATAAACCATAAATATTATCTGGCGCCTATATTTCCATAGCCAGCTACTTTCAAATGGCACAAGTCATACATGCCCCACCAATGCAGCAATCCGTCTGAACAGAATGATCCTAACCACTGGTAACTATAAGACTAACACAAAATACAAGCCTGAACTGCATGTGACATTATAAGAACAAAAGGTCATCTGAAGAAAATGTACCATGGAGAGTGGTCATTGCTCCCAGAGCATAGAGGTGGTTCATTATTTTTCCTCCCGGCGTAGCAAGAATTTGAAGTTGGCTTTTGGTAAATAACAACTCCAATCCTATTAACATCCTTTGATTTTACAACTGTCCTCCAGCAGATCGATTTGGTCAGAGTAACCATTGCTGCCAGAAGTTTAACACATGCAATTAGCAAGAAGTTGATCACCACAAATCATAGGATGGATGCAAAATAGTCTGCGTTGTTGGCCTACAGACAAAACTTCTAGCTCCTAGGTAGCAATGCAAACCTCTTTTATTAACCTTAGTGGAAATTATGTCCAATTTTTAAGAAGTCTTGCCGCTTAACACTTGTCTAACTGAAAAGATGATTAGCATTTATATGCCTTGTACAGGTTCAAGCATAACGAACATAATTTTCATTTGAATGAGTTAACTAATGAACTGCGTCAACTGATACAGCTACCGCATTGTCTGTACACTGTTTTTTATGGATTCATGTTCTTAGTTAGACAGTAGTTAACGATTTTGCATGTTGATATAACAAAATGAAAGCAGATACGAGATCGTAATTTTTGCATATGGTGCTACTATATATGCTTATCGATCAGGTCATACTTAAATCTTTTCATGAAACCTTGTTAGATACAAATTATCTCCAGCTCAGTAAACATGCATAATGTGTTCAACATTAATAGTAGGCATTTGTTCAACACTAATAGTAGGCGAAAACTTCTGTTGATAACAATCATTATGATAAAAAAAAAGATAGATCTTAACCATTCCAGTCATCTTCATCTCTCTTGCCACGTCGATAGACTGGCGTCGCAGACCAGATATAATATCCTCCAGGCCTGAGTACTCTATTGAGCTCCAACAATGGTTTTCCACCTGTATGCCCCAAGGTAACAGTAAATTAAAAATGTTTGCACAACTAAAGAAAGCAAGGGGGACAAAAGAGGTGGATTTGATGCTCCAGGAATCATATGGAACCCATTTTTATTTGCACTTCGAAAATACTCAAGAAATTGATACATTTAGAGCACATTATGATATGTGCAAATGCAATAATTTGTGCAAAATAATGATAATACATGCACTGCAAAAATGGAAAAAAAGACTTAAATTACATAAGATGTGTATTGACTGCTATATTTCTGTAGAGTACATATGTGATCATATTTTTACACAGGAATTGCATGGCACATATTCTAATATGTTTTATATCCATGATTTTTTCGAATTATACAAAACCAAAACATGGGTTCATATGATCCTGGGAGCAGAATCCTTTCCTCCGTGGATACTGAACCTTGAAAATACATAGTAGTAGAAATACACAAGATAAATAGCAGGAATGGTTCAAAGTACTTGTCATCAGCAAACCAGTGGAATTGCATGGCACATATTCTAACATGTTTTATATGCATGATTTTTATCAAATTACACAAAACCAAAACATGGGTTCATATGATCCTGGGAACAGATTCCTTTCCTCCGCAGATACTGAACCTTGAAAATGCATAGTAGCAGAACTACACAAGATAAATAGCAGGAATGGTTCAAAGTACTTGCCATCAGCATACCAGTGGAATTGCATGGCACATATTCTAACATGTTTTATATCCATGATTTTTTTTCGAATTACACAAAACCAAAACATGGGTTCATATGATCCTCGGAAAAGATTCCTTTCCTCCGCAGATACTGAACCTTGAAAATACATAGTAGCAGCACTACACAGGATAAATAGCAGTAATGGTTCAAAGTACTTGCCATCAGCATACCAGTGGACCCTACACCTTGCACAATGGATCACATCAAATGAATTATCAGGGAAGGGAAGTTTTTGTGTTCCAATCACTGCCAACAATGCTGGAATTCCCCGCTCTAGCGCAAATTGTATCTGAGCCTCATGCTCGTCTTTTGGGGCAATAGACATAGTAATGACATTCCTGTCAAGCAAGTGTCCACCAAAGCTGGCAACACCACATCCAACATCCAGTACAGTTCTTGTATGAGTTCCCCATTTAATTTGTGGCATGATCTATTCAAACAGTATGACTGTAAGCTGTGAGTTATCACAAGCAAAAAGAGACACTATTATATGAGCAATACTGAGGTCATCAAATGCGAACTTGCACCAATCTTCATATGAATGTACCAGGTCTTTGATGTTGATTTTAAAAACACATCATGGAAACAATGAACTTAGGGTGTACAGTTGTACTAAAAGGTGAAGTATCACCAATAAAGTGCATAGATAGATTTATCATCAAATACATAAATCCTGTGGAAATTGACGGGTTCAAAAGTAAATAAAGGGCACAAGATAGTATCTACCTGTTCAATGAATTGGATGTATCTAGCCACACCTGCTTTAAATTGAGTACCACCTCCAGGGAAAAGAAAATAATTACCAGACTTCCTAACCCAGTTCTGGTCCTTCTTGTATTCCACTAGCTTTGGGTGAGGAACATTGTTATACCAAATCTGAAATTTGCAAAAGGAGTATGCTATGACAAGGTTAGAAATCATGTTATATATAAAACACGCTCTAGCTTATTGCGAGCTTGAACTTAGAAGAATTAATGCCTAAGTACGTCCGTATAAATGATCTCATCTAGTGGATACACATGTAACAATGTGGCAAAGGTCATCCGCAAGAAGTGGTTAAAAAGGGTGATTCATAAATATTACCAAAAGAATATACACCCTTCCAACCTGAAACTAACCGTAGGTACAGTATAATAAGATTGGAGTATAAAGGGTACAATCCCAACAGGGTTTTCTATTGTGTTTGGAGGATGTGCAAATATGCACATTTGGCCTTACAATCAACTGCACTAGCAAACCACACAGCACAACACCACCTCTTAATCAGAGCATAAGATCACAAATTAGTACTATTAAATTACTACCACGTTGTGGAATAAGCGAGCAAGCACTAACAAACCACAGCACAACGCTACCTATTAATCAGAGCATGGGAGCACACATTAGCCATGTTATAAAATACTGCTGCTACTACATTGTTCGATAAACAAACAAGCAGCGAAGCCGCTTCCTCGCTTACCGAAGAAGACAAGCAGGCATCCTCACCATGTCACGGCTGCGCGGCCAGGGCAGGGGAAGCCGGTACCCCGCGGGGAGCGGCACCAGGCACCTCGGCCGCGGCTCCGTGGGGCAGTGCCGCTCCCGGTGCTCCATGTGCCGTATCGACTTGAGCGCCTTGACGGCCTTCACGTTGTCCAGGCACGGTATGTAGTCCGCGGGCTCGACCCGCTTCCCCACCTCGCACAATTCCCACATCGGCGCCTCCACCGGCTTCTCCTCCCCGCCACCGCCGACGCCGCCCCCCTCCGCGCCTCGTCCGCCCGAGACGCCGGTGGTGATCTCCTTTGTGTCGACCGATGCACTCACTTGTGCAGCGGCGGCGGACGGCGTGCCGTGGCCCAGCTGAGTTGCGTTGGTGTCGGCATCATCTGCAGTGGCGTCAGCCTCCGGTCGGGGTAGATCGGCGCCGCTGCTGCCGCTCCCGCCAGATGCTGTTTCGTGTGGAGATGCGTCGGCGGAGACCGGGATTGGGGTTCGGGGCGGCGCCGAAGAGGAGACGGGCACTGGGGTTCCGGGAGGCGCTGAAGAGGTGACGGGCACTGGGGTTCGGGGAGGCGCTGAAGCGGAGACGGGCACTGGGGCTGGGGTTTGGGGAGGCGCTGAAGCGGCGCCCGGGGAGAAGGAGGAGGAGGAGGAGAAGCGGGAAGTGGGGGAGAAGAAGAAGGGGAGGGCGGAAGGGGCGGGGCTGAGGAGGAGGAAGAGGGAGGAGAGGAGGATGAAGAGGGCGACGGAAATCACGATGGGGCGCTTGCGATCGGAGAGGGCGGAGGAGATGGCCATTTCCTCTGCTTCCCGTGCGGGGACGGGAAGCCGGAAGTGCGGAAAATGCGCGGGAAGGGGCGGGGGAGAAGGTATATAGATCTCGGTGAACGCCGGTACGGTGGCCGGGGCCGGGGAAGGGGGTGCGGCGCCGCGCGGTGGCGCGGGGTGGTTTCAGTTTAGTGAGGGAGGGAAGGAGGTGACTAGTCTAGCCTAGTCCGCTCTGTTTGTTACGATATTTTTGCATGCCGTCGTGTAGGAAGTTTTGGTTGGCCCAGTATCCTAGCAAAAAAAAGTTTTTTTATTGGCAGAGTAAGATTTCATTTCATCAGACGATAGAAATGTGATTTACAATTAAGGATGAAATGAAATCAGGGTAGGAGATAAGGCAATAATAATAGTTACTGTATTTTGTATCTCTAAGTTTGTAATGAATATTTATGTTTCATGCTACAACGGCAATGATTTCCGGGTCTACAATAACTACGAAGCTCGGAGGGAAACTCATGTGCACATGTCGTATAATAAACGGTAAGATCTATTTCTAGTTATGCCTCTAATACGAGCTCAAGTATTGCATGATGATCCCGTTTTTCTGATCATGGGCAAGACTATGCTGGCAATTTTGAGGGCGCAATGTTACAAGAACATTTGTGTTGAATCGACCCGAATTGATGTTATGCTATGAGATACATTCGTCACAAGTAAATGGTTTATAACACAGAGAAAGTTAACGTTTGCATTTTTACATAATTCCTTAGACCATGAGACGATCGAGTTCCTTCGTGCTTGCTTCGTAAACTTTGGGGTTTATTAAACGTCATCTATAACAAGGTGGCTATTGCGGCTGCTTAAAGGTTCATGAAAAAGTATGACAAGTAACTTGGTAGCTCAAGATTGGGATTTGCTCCTTCGACGATGGATAGATATTCATAGGGCCCTCTCGGTGTTACGGTATCCATCATCCTCTCGCCAAACACAAAGTGATTTGATCACAGGGATGCCGAAACACGAAAACGAGAAAAAGGAACAAAACCGGTAAGGAGATAACTGGCATAGTGGACAAGTTGTTGAAGCATGGGGATGCGGCAAGTCTCCCCTCGGGTGTTTGTATCATATAGCGAAGCAACAGGAATAGCACAGGGCAAACTATAGGTTCGCTCAAATATTCATTTGTGTGGGTATAGGGATCAATATGGGTGTTCACGGTTCCGCTATTGATCATTGATCGGAAAGTGTTCGGGTCATGTATATACTTCACTGAATCTATAGGGTCACACACTTAAGGGTCATCTGTCTACTGAATACTAGACACGGAGTCTGAGAGACATCGAAAAAGTTTCGAAGAAAACAGAAAGGTTCTCGAGAGAATGCCGAAAAAGTTTTGGTAAGACCAAAAAGTTATTTTAAAGTGAGCCATTAAGCCAAAAAGGTTTTCGACATACATTCGGAACTTTTTGGAAGTGCCAGAATTGTTCTGGGGACTTCTGGAATTTTTTCTAAGAGAAAACATGAAGTGTTCCGGAGCAGCCGGAAATGTCTTGGTTGCTTTTTGTTGAAGAAAATCATTGATTTGGAGAAGTTTCATAACGCGTCCAGATTTATTTTTGTGGGTACTGGAAATGTTCTAGGCCTACAGAAAAAAGTTTTGGATTTTTTGAAAGCAGAAAAATGTTTTGATGAATAGTGAAAAGCACTAATTGGTTGCTTTGTGAGAACATATCTAGAGAGGATCTTCCCAAAAGATCTAGGGGTGACATGGAAGGGTGGGAACCCCTTTTTATGTACCCCACAAGGGTTTGGACAGCTAAGGGTGGTGCTCCTCCATGGAGCTCCATTTGCCATCCTTTTATGCCTTTTTATGCCTTTTATGTGTGACATAAAGCGTGGGTGTTTTGGTATTTTTTGTGCCAACCCTACCCCTTAGTTTTCCTATAAATAGAGGTGGAGAGGAGCTCTCCACACTCACTCCAACTCTCATACAAATGCCATGCATGATCTCGCTCTCTCTCTCCCTCCCACCGACATAGTTTCCTAGAGCTCAAAGGTTGTCTGGGTTCTGGCAGGAACTAGTTTTGAACAGCGAAGCCCCACCGGATAGCTAACACCATATGTGCGCAACCCCGTAGAGATATCGTAATTTTGATCTTAATTCGAGAGTGCCTCCCGAAGGATTGTCCGTGACACCGTCCGAGGTACTTGATACGTCTCAAACGTATCTATAATTTTTGATGGTTTCATGCTGGTATCTTGTCATCTTTGAATGTTTTATATACCTTTTATATCTTTTTTGGGACTAACTTATTAATTCAGTGCCAAGTGTCAGTTCCTGTTTTTTCTGTGTTTTTTGACTCTTTTCAGATCTGATTTTGGAACGGAGTCCAAACGTAATAAAATCCCCGAAATATTTTTTTCCAGAACGGAAGAAGATCAGGGGACTTGAGGGCCAAGGCAGGAGAGCCACACGGGGCCCACAAGCCATGTAGCCGCCACCAGGGGGCGGCTACCAGGCTTGTGGCCTCCCTGGCGCCCCCTGACCTAGCTCCTGTTGGGGAACGTAGCATAAATTCAAAATTTTCCTACGCTTATTCAGATCTTCCTATGGAGAGACCAGCAACGAGAGAGGGGTAAGAGCATCTTCGTACCTTTGAAGATCGCTAAGCGGAAGCGTTGCTAGAACGCGGTTGATGGAGTCGTACTCGCAGCGATTCCGATCTAGTGCCGAACAACGGCACCTCCGCGTTCAACACACGTGCAGCCCGGTGACGTCTCCCGCACCTTGATCCAGCAAGGAGGAGGGAGAGGTTGGGGAAGAAGACCAGCAACACGACGGCGTGGTGTTGGTGGAGAGACGAGGTCTCCCGGCAGGGCTTCGCCAAGCGCCGGCAGAGAGGAGGAGGAAGAAGTGCAGGGCTGCACCGAGGGAGAGGGAAAACTGTGTCCTCCAAAGGCCAAAAGTGCCCACTATATATAGGGGAAGGGGAGAGGGGGTGCCACCCCTAGGGTTCCCACCCTAGGGGGTGCGGCAGCCCTCCCAGATGGGGAAAGTGGCGGCCAGATGGGGAGGAGGGGGTGGCGCACCCCTCTGGTGGGCCTAAGGCCCACCTAAGTTAGGGTTCCCCCCTCTTTTTCTTTCCCCTGCGCCATGGGCTGAGTGGGGAGGCGCACCAGCCCAACTAGGGGCTGGTTCCCACCCCCACTTAGCCCATCTTACCTCTTGGGGTCGCAGCCCCCCTTCGGTGGTCCCGGTACGTTACCGGTGATGCCCGAAACACTTCCGGTGTCCGAAACCATCCGTCCTATATATCAATCTTTACCTCCGGACCATTCCGGAGCTCCTCGTGACGTCCGGGATCTCATCCGGGACTACGAACAACTTTCGGTAATCTCGTATAACAATTCCCTATAACCCTAGCGTCATCGAACCTTAAGTGTGTAGACCCTACGGGTTCGGGAGACAGGCAGACATGACCAAGACACCTCTCTGGCCAATAACCATCAGCGGGGTCTGGATACCCATGGTGGCTCCCACTAGCTCCACGATGATCTCATCGGATGAACCACGATGTCAAGGATTCAATCAATCCCGTATACGATTCCCTTTGTCTATCGGTATAGAACTTGCCCGAGATTCGATCGTCGGTATACCTATACCTTGTTCAATCTCGTTACCGGTAAGTCTCTTTACTCGTTCCGTAGCACGTCATCGTGTGACTAACTCCTTAGTCACATTGAGCTCATGATGATGTTCTACCGAGTGGGCCCAGAGATACCTCTCCGTCACACGGAGTGACAAATCCCGATCTCGATTCGTGCCAACCCAACAGACACTTTCGGAGGTACCCGTAGTGCACCTTTATAGTCACCCAGTTACGTTGTGACGTTTGATACACCCAAAGCACTCCTACGGTATCCGGGAGTTGCACAATCTCACGGTCGAAGGAAAAGATACTTGACATTAGAAAAGCATTAGCATACGAACAATACGATCTAGTGCTAGGCTTAGGATTGGGTCTTGTCCACCACATCATTCTCCCAATGATGTGATCCCGTTATCAATGACATCCAATGTCCATGATCAGGAAACCATGATCATCTATTGACTAACGAGCTAGCTAACTAGAGGCTTGCTAGAGACACATTGTGATCTATTCATTCACACATGTATTACTGTTTCCTGTTAATACAATTATAGCATGAACGATAGACGATTATCATGAACAAGGAAATATGATAATAACCATTTTATTATTGCCTCTAGGGCATATTTCCAACAGTCTCCCACTTGCACTAGAGTCAATAATCTAGTTACATTGTGATGTATCGAACACCCATAGCATCATGGTGTTGATCATGTTTTGCTCGTGGAAGAGGTTTAGTCAACGGGTCTGCAATATTCAGATCCGTGTGTACTTTACAAATATCTATCACTCCAGTTTGGACATGGTCCTGGATGGAGTTGTAGCGGCGCTTGATGTGCTTCGTCTTCCGGTGAAACCTGGGCTCCTTGGCTATGGCAATGGCTCCAGTGTTGTCAGAGAAGAGTGTCATAGGACCCGACGCGCTTGGAACCACTCCAAGGTCGGTGATGAGCTCCTTCATCCAAATTCCTTCATGAGCCGCTTCTGAAGCAGCTATGTACTCCGCTTCACATGTAGATGCTGGCACGACTTCTTGCTTGCCGCTGCACCAGCTCACTGCCCCACCATTCAACACATATACGTATCCGGTTTGTGACTTAGAGTCATCCGGATCTGTGTCGAAGCTAGCGTCGACGTAACCCTTTATGACGAGCTCTTCGTCACCTCCATAAACGAGAAACATTTCCTTAGTCCTTTTCAGGTACTTAAGGATATTCTTGACCTCTGTCCAGTGTTCTGCACCGGGATTACTTTGGTACCTCCCTACCAAGCTTATCGCAAGGTTTATATCAGGTCAGGTACACAACATGGCATACATTAGAGAGCCCACGGCTGAAGCGTAGGGGACAGAACTCATCTTCTCTCTATCTGCTGCCGTGGTCGGCGACTGAGTCTTACTCAATCTCATACCTTGCAAAACTGGCAAGAACCCTTTCTTTGAGTTTTCCATATTGAACTTCTTCAGTATCTTGTCAAGGTATGTACTTTGCGAAAGACCTATGAGGCGTCTCGATCTATCTCTATAGATCTTGATGCCTAATATCTATGCAGCTTCTCCAAGGTCCTTCATTGAAAAACTCTTGTTCAAATAGGCCTTTATGCTCTCCAACATCTCTATATCATTCCCCATCAATAATATGTCATCCACATATAGTACGAGGAAAGCTACAGAGCTCCCACTCACTTTCTTGTACAGACAGGCTTCTCCGTAAACCTGTATGAACCCAAACGCCTTAATCACCTCATTAAAGCGAATGTTCCAACTCCGAGATGCTTGCACCAGCCCATAGATGGAGCGCTGGAGCTTGCATACTTTGTTAGCACCTTTAGGATCGACAAAACCTTCTGGTTGCATCATATACAACTCTTCCTTAAGATTCCCGTTAAGGAACGCTGTTTTGATGTCCATTTGCCAAATTTCATAATCGTAAAAGGCGGCAATTGCTAACATGATTCGGACTGATTTCAGCTTCGCTACGGGAGAGAAAGTCTCTTCGTAGTCAACTCCTTGAATTTGTCGAAAACCCTTTGCGACAAGTCGAGCTTTGTAAACGGTTACATTACCGTTTGCATCAGTCTTCTTCTTGAAGATCCATTTATTTTCTATGGCTCGCCGTTCATCGGGCAAGTCCACCAAAGTCCATACTTTGTTCTCATACATGGATCCTATCTCGGATTTCATGGCCTCAAGCCATTTGTTGGAATCCGGGCCCGCCATCGCTTCTTCATAGTTCGAAGGTTCACCGTTGTCTAACAACATGATCTCCATCACAGGGTTGCCGTACCACTCTGGTGCGGAGCGTACCCTTGTGGACCTTCGTGGTTTAGTAGTAACTTGATCCGAAGCTTCATGATCATCATCATTAACTTCCTCTTCAGTCGGTGTAGGCACCACAGGAACAACTTCTTGCGCTGCGCTAATTTCCTGTTCGAGAGGGGGTGTAATTACCTCATCAAGTTCTACCTTCCTCCCACTTACTTCTTTCGAGAGAAACTCTTTCTCTAGAAAGGATCCGTTCTTGGCAACAAAGGTTTTACCTTCGGATCTAAGATAGAAGGTATACCCAATAGTTTCCTTAGGGTATCCTATGAATACGCATTTCTCCGCTTTGGGTTCGAGCTTTTCTGGTTGAAGTTTCTTCACATAAGCATCGCAGCCCCAAACTTTAAGAAACGACAACTTAGGTTTCTTGCCAAACCATAGTTCATACGGTGTCGTCTCAACGGATTTAGACGGTGCCCTATTTAAAGTGAATGCTGCAGTTTCTAATGCGTATCCCCAAAATGATAGCGGTAAGTCGGTGAGAGACATCATAGATCGTACCATATCTAATAAAGTGCGATTACGACGTTCAGACACTCCGTTGCGCTGCGGTGTGCCAGGCGGTGTTAGTTGTGAAACGATTCCATACTTCCTTAGGTGTGTGCCAAACTCGTGACTCAAATATTCTCCTCCACGATCAGATCGTAGACATTTAATGTTCCTGTCACGTTGATTCTCAACCTCACTCTGAAATTCCTTGAACTTTTCAAACGTCTCAGATTTGTGCTTCATCAAGTAGATATACCCATACCTACTCAAATCGTCGGTGAGAGTGAGAACATAACGATAACCAGCGCGAGCTTCAACGTTCATTGGACCACACACATCATTATGTATTATTTCCAATAAGTCGGAGGCTCTCTCCATTATTCCTGAGATGGAGTCTTAGTCATCTTGCCCATGAGGCACGGTTCGCATGTGTCAAATGATTCAAAGTCAAGAGACTCTAGCAGTCCATCAGTATGGAGCTTCTTCATGCGCTTAACGCCGATATGACCAAGGCGGCAGTGCCACAAGTATGTGGGACTATCATTATCAACTTTGCATCTTTTGGTACTCACACTATGAATATGTGTAACATCATGATCGAGATTCATCAAGAATAAACCATTCACCAGCGGAGCATGACCATAAAACATATCACTCATATAAATAGAACAACCATTATTCTCTGACTTAAATGAGTAGCCGTCTCGCATTAAGCAAGACCCTGATACAATGTTCATGCTTAAAGCTGGTACTAAATAACAATTATTAAGGTTTAAAACTAATCCCGACGGTAGATGTAGAGGTAGCGTGCCGACGGCGATCACATCGACCTTTGAACCATTCCCGACGCGCATCGTCACCTCGTCCTTGGCCAGTCTCCGCTTATTCCGCAGTTCCTGCTTTGAGTTGCAAATGTGAGCAACAGCACCGGTATCAAATACCCAGGAGCTACTACGAGCGCTGGTAAGGTACACATCAATAACATGTATATCATATATACCTTTAACGTTGCCGGCCTTCTTGTCCGCTAAGTATTTGGGGCAGTTCCGCTTCCAGTGACCTTTTCCCTTGCAGTAGAAGCACTCAGTCTCAGGCTTGGGTCCGTTCTTTTTCTTCTTCCCGGCATCTGGCTTACCGGGCGCGGCAACAGCTTTGCCGTCTTTCTTGAAGTTCTTTTTACCCCTGCCTTTCTTGAAACTAGTGGTCTTGTTGACCATCAACACTTGATGCTCCTTCTTGATTTCTACTTCCGCAGACTTGAGCATCGAGTACAACTCGGGAATGGTTTTCTCCATCCCTTGCATGTTTTAGTTAAGCACAAAGCCTTTGTAGCTTGGTGGGAGAGACTGGAGGATTCTGTCAATGATAGCATCATCCGGAAGTTCGACTCCAAGTGAAGTCAGACGACCGTGTAACCCAGACATTTTGAGTATGTGCTCACTGACAGAACTGTTCTCCTCCATCTTACAGCTGAAGAACTTGTCGGAGACTTCATATCTCTCGACACGGGCATGAGCTTGAAAAACTAGCTTCAGCTCTTGGAACATCTCATATGCCCCGTGCTGCTCAAAACGTCTTTGGAGCCCCGTTTCTAAACTGTATAACATGCCACACCTGACCAGAGAGTAGTCATCACTCCGCGCTTGCCAGACGTTTAGAACGTCCTGGGCTGCTGCGGGAGCGGGAGGGTCACCTAGCGGCGCATTAAGGACATAAGCCTTTTTTAGCTGCTTCAAGGATGAGCTTCAAGTTGCGAACCCAGTCCGCATAGTTGCTACCATCATCTTTCAGCTTGTTTTTCTCTAGGAATGCGTTGAAGTTGAGGTTGACGTTGGACATCTACAATATTTATAAAGACAACTTTTAGACTATGTTCATGACAATTAAGTTCATTTAATCAAATTAAGTATGAACTCCCACTTAAATCGACATCCCTCTAGTCATCTAAGTGATACATGATCCATGTTGACTAACCCGTGTCCGATCATCACGTGAGACGGACTAGTCACCATGGTGAGCAACTTCATGCTGATCGTATTCAACCATACGACTCATGTTCGACCTTTCGGTCTCTTGTATTCGAGGTCATGTCTGTACATGCTAAGCTCGTCGAGTCAACCTAAGTGTTTTGCGTGTGTAAATCTGGCTTACACCCGTTGTATGCGAACGTTAGAATCTATCACACCCGATCATCACGTGGTGCTTCGAGACAACGAACCTTCGCAACGGTGCACACTTAGGGGAATACGTCCTCGAAATTTTAGGAGGGATCATCTTATTATGCTACCGTCGTTTTAAGCAATAAGATGTAAAACATGATAAACATCACAATGCAATCATATAGTGACATGATATGGCCATTATCATCTTTGCTCATTCGATCTCCATCTTCAGGCATCGCATGATCATCATCGTCACCGGCGTGACACCATGATCTCCATCATCGTGTCTCCGTGAAGTCGTCACGCCAACTACTACTATCACTACTACTATGGCTAACCGTTAGCAATGAAGTAAAAGTAGCAAGCACATGGCGTTGCATCTCATACAATAAATTAAGACAACTCCTATGGCTCCTGCCGGTTGTCATACTCATCGACATGCAAGTCGTGAAACCTATTACAATAACATGATCATCTCATACATCATACATGCAACATCACAACTTTGGCCATATCACATCACATGTCAAACCCTGCAAAAACAAGTTAGACGTCCTCTAATTGTTGTTGCAAGTTTTACGTGGCTGATTTGGGTTTCCAGCAAGAACGCCTTCTTACCTACGTGACAGCCACAATGATGATATGCCAAAGCTATTTACCCTTCATAAGGACCCTTTTCATCAAATCCAATCCGACTAGAGTAGGAGAGACAGACACCCGCTAGCCACCTTTATGCACGATGTGCATGTCTGTCGGTGGAACCAGTCTCACGTAAGCGTACGTGTAAGGTCGGTCCGGGCCGCTTCATCCCACAATACCGCCGGAAAAGAATAAGACCAGTAACGGCAAGCAAATTGACAAACCATCGCCCACAACTTTTGTGTTCTACTCGTGCATAGAATCTACGCATAGAAAACCTGGCTCGGATGCCACTGTTGGGGAACGTAGCATAAATTCAAAATTTTCCTACGCTTATTCACATCTTCCTATGGAGAGACCAGCAACGAGAGAGGGGTAAGAGCATCTTCGTACCTTTGAAGATCGCTAAGCGGAAGCGTTGCTAGAACGCGGTTGATGGAGTCGTACTCGCAGCGATTCCGATCTAGTGCCGAACAACGGCACCTCCGCGTTCAACACACGTGCAGCCCGGTGACGTCTCCCGCACCTTGATCCAGCAAGGAGGAGGGAGAGGTTGGGGAAGAATACCAGCAACACGACGGCGTGGTGTTGGTGGAGAGACGAGGTCTCCCGGCAGGGCTTCGCCAAGCGCCGGCAGAGAGGAGGAGGAAGAAGTGCAGGGCTGCGCCGAGGGAGAGGGAAAACTGTGTCCTCCAAAGGCCAAAAGTGCCCACTATATATAGGGGAAGGGGAGAGGGGGTGCCACCCCTAGGGTTCCCACCCTAGGGGGTGCGGCAGCCCTCCCAGATGGGGAAAGTGGCGGCCAGATGGGGAGGAGGGGGTGGCGCACCCCTCTGGTGGGCCTAAGGCCCACCTAAGTTAGGGTTCCCCCCCTCTTTTTCTTTCCCCTGCGCCATGGGCTGAGTGGGGAGGCGCACCAGCCCAACTAGGGGCTGGTTCCCACCCCCACTTAGCCCATCTTACCTCTTGGGGTCGCAGCCCCCCTTCGGTGGTCCCCCGGGACCACCTCCGGTGGTCCCGGTGGTCCCGGTACGTTACCGGTGATGCCCGAAACACTTCCGGTGTCCGAAACCATCCGTCCTATATATCAATCTTTACCTCCGGACCATTCCGGAGCTCCTCGTGATGTACGGGATCTCATCCGGGACTCCGAACAACTTTCGATAATCTCGTATAACAATTCCCTATAACCCTAGCGTCATCGAACCTTAAGTGTGTAGACCCTACGGGTTCGGGAGACAGGCAGACATGACCGAGACACCTCTCTGGCCAATAACCATCAGCGGGGTCTGGATACCCATGGTGGCTCCCACTAGCTCCACGATGATCTCATCGGATGAACCACGATGTCAAGGATTCAATCAATCCCGTATACGATTCCCTTTGTCTGTCGGTATAGAACTTGCCCGAGATTCGATCGTCGGTATACCTATACCTTGTTCAATCTCGTTACCGGTAAGTCTCTTTACTCGTTCCGTAGCACGTCATCGTGTGACTAACTCCTTAGTCACATTGAGCTCATGATGATGTTATACCGAGTGGGCCCAGAGATACCTCTCCGTCACACGGAGTGACAAATCCCGATCTCGATTCGTGCCAACCCAACAGACACTTTCGGAGGTACCCGTAGTGCACCTTTATAGTCACCCAGTTACGTTGTGACGTTTGATACACCCAAAGCACTCCTACGGTATCCGGGAGTTGCACAATCTCACGGTCGAAGGAAAAGATACTTGACATTAGAAAAGCATTAGCATACGAACAATACGATCTAGTGCTAGGCTTAGGATTGGGTCTTGTCCACCACATCATTCTCCCAATGATGTGATCCCGTTATCAATGACATCCAATGTCCATGATCAGGAAACCATGATCATCTATTGACTAACGAGCTAGCTAACTAGAGGCTTGCTAGAGACACATTGTGATCTATTCATTCACACATGTATTACTGTTTCCTGTTAATACAATTATAGCATGAACGATAGACGATTATCATGAACAAGGAAATATGATAATAACCATTTTATTATTGCCTCTAGGGCATATTTCCAACAGCTCCTTCGCATGTATATTCCCTAAAATACAGGAAAAAAAAGGGGAATACACGAAAACACTTTTTCGCCGCCGCAAGCTTCCGTTTTCGCGAGATCTCATCTGGAGACCCTTCCCGGTGCCCTGTCGGAGGGGACTTTGGAGTTGGAGGGCTTCTACATCAACATCATCGCCCCTCCAATGACTCGTGAGTAGTTCACTTCAGACCTACGGGTCCGTAGTTAGTAGCTAGATGGCTCCTTCTCTCTCTTGGATCTTCAATACAAAGTTCTCCATGATCTTCATGGAGATCTATCCGATGTAATCCTCTTTGGCGGTGTGTTTGTCGAGATTCCATGAATTGTGGATTTGTGATCAGATTATCTATGATATATATTTGAGTCTTTGCTTATTTCTTATATGCATGATTTGATATCCTTGTAAGTCTCTCTGAGTCTTGGGTTTTTTTTGGCCAACTAGATCTATGATTCTTGCAATGGGAGAAGTGCTTGGTTTTGGGTTCATACCGTGTGGTGACCTTTCCCAATGATAGAAGGGGCAGCAAGGCACGCATCGTGTTGTTGCCATCAAGGGTAACAAGATGGGATTTTATCGTAGATATGAGTTTGTCCATCTACATCATGTCATCTTGCTTAAGGCGTTACTCTGTTCTCATGAACTTAATACACTAGATGCATGCTGGATAGCGGTCGACGTGTGGAGTAATAGTAGTAGATGCAGAAAGTATCAGTCTACTTGTTTTGGACGTGATGCCTATAGATATAATCATTGCCTTAGATAACGTCACGACTTTGCACGGTTCTATCAATTGCTCAACAGTAATTCGTTCACCCACCGTCTACTTGCTTTCATGACAGAAGCCACTAGTGAACACTACGGCCCCCGGGTCTATTCACACCTATCGTTTCCACTTTTGCTTTTACTTTGCTTTGTTTCTTTTTGCTTTCAGTTCTCACTTGGCAAACAATCTATAAGGGATTGACAACCCCTTCATAGCGTTGGGTGCAAGCTCTTTGTGTTTGTGCAGGTACTTGTGACAATCCTTCACTGGATCGATACCTTGGTTCTCAAAACTGAGGGAAATACTTACCGCCATTGTGCTACATCACCCTTTCCGCTTCAAGGGAACACCAACGCAAGGCTCCAAGGCCACGGGGGAATCCTTTGCATATTTACCAAGGAAGTCCCTAAAGGCGTAGCCGTAGCAGACAGATTCCTGGTGCCGTTGCTGAGGAGTATCAAGACAAGAATAGTCTCCTGTCAGCACGCTTGTTTCTAGCGCCATTGGAAGGTCTTTTGTTGCAGTAGCAGGACTGTCTGACTGCCTCCCGAAGGGTTGTCCAAGGAGCTGATGAGAGAGAACATTCTCATGGTTGGGAGGTTGTAAATCCTAGCTGCGGGGATTTGCACCACCTATCTTCATCGACTCACTTCTGATGCTCTATGAGTCGGTAATGATCAGATCGAAAACCTTGTATGCATCTCCATAGTGATCCTGGGTGTGCTCGCAGTACCGGAAATTTTTGTTTTCTGTCGTGTTCCCCTACAATGGCATCATGAGCCGTGCTATGCATAGATGTGGGTTACGATCTAGAATACATAGTGATGTATGGATATTGCATAATATAATTTTGTAGTACATGAGATCTATTGCTGAAAATTATTTATGCGGGTAGCAGATGAAATCGGTTACCCGACGTTCTTGTTGCTCCCCCGAAATTTGTGTATTTCTGATCTTGATAATGGCATGGTGGTGTTTTAATGTTCTAGCAATCTACGACTCTAGATGATCAAAGAAGTGCTAACAGTTTGTTGAATTCCACCATAGTTAGAGAAAGATGAAATTTCACAGACTAAAGGGCAATGCAGATATGATATGCATATGGGTCATGCATATGATGAAGTTTAGTATGGGGTTCGAGATTTTATTATGTCGTACTTCATACACCCCTCAAAGTTAATCTAGCGACTTGAATACTCATACTTGATGATAAATGTTTGTAGTTGCGGTTTCAGTCAAAACCTTAGAAGCCACGTAAAATAAAATTTTGCATAAACCGATTAGAGGCGTCTAACTTGGTTTCGCAGGATCTCATGTGATGTGGTATATCAGTTCTCATATTAATTTGATTATGTATGAGATGACTATATAATGTAAAAATTAATTAACATGACCTGCATGTCATGATTCAGCATGATGGTTGGAGCCATATGTTTGTCAGTTTAATGACATGTGTGACAACCTTATGTAATGCACTTATTTTATTATCTATAAAGATAGCAATATTATCTGGTGCATCGACAAAGTGGTGGAAATCTTCACGAAGGTGAACACCGATGCAAATGCTGAAGATGGATAAATTAATGACTTCCCCGGCAGAAAGGGCTATACCATATCATGTTATTATGAATTACTCGAGATGTTTATCCCTTATGATGCACCCTTCTTGATTGTGCGATGGCCGTTTTTTATTAGGATGATCTCTCACTTAAAAATACTAGATGATGTCCCGCGCGTTGCTGCGGAAATATTGCTAAAAATGGATAAATTGTTGTTATAAATAATCTAAAACTAATGAAAAGCGAATGTAAGCTTAAAATAATAAAATAGAAAGTGCACAACAAGAGAATGAAAATTATAGGTAAAATATAATTTCTAACAAAATATGAAGGATGAACTCTAATGCCAAAAACTATTTATGACTAATATACATGAATTGATGATGTGGCACCATTGCATACATAGAGTAATGCAAAAGATGTTATTGACATGAGTGTCATGATTCAGCATGACGGCTGGAGCCATATGCTTGTCACTTTAATGACATGTGTGTCAACTTCACCCTTCTTGATTGCGTGATAGTTGTTTTTCATTAGGGTGTTCTCTCACATAAAAATACTAGATGATGTTTCACGCGTTGTTGCGAAAACATTGCTAAAAAAATGGATAAATTGTTGTTATAAAAAAACCTAAAACTAATGAAAAGCGAATGTAAGCTTAAAAATAACAAAATAGAAAGCGCACAAAAAGAGAATGAAAATTATAGTTAAAATGTAATTTCTAACAAAATATGAAGGATGAACTCTAATGCCAAAAACTACTTATAGCTAATATACATGAATTCATGATGTGGCATCATTGCATACATAGAGTAATGGAAAAGATGTTATTTATGTCATGCATACATACTTGCTTATGTGCCATGGTTGCATGGCTAGGAAAATTATATAGTGGGTTGTAGCTATTTAGGAATAGAGGATGTCTTTGCATGCATACTTGCTTATGTGTCATGGTTGCATGGCTAGGAAAATTAGATAGTGGGTTGTAGCTATTTAGGAATAGAGGATTAAGTAGTTAGTGTTCTCCCAAATGTAGCATCATCATGACACCTCTCTGTTTAGGGTATCACATGGTTATGTGGATACAAATGATAAGAGAAGTGTGAGGCGGATGGGTTGAGACCTCGCAACAAGATCACTTGGTTATCTTGACGTTCCGGAGGATCGTCCTCAGCTGGGAACACTCCCATCAAAAGATGAACAACAATCACATAGAGATGTGATTGTCAAGTTGCCCTACCAATTGAAATTCTGGTCACTTGAGATGGATACATCCTTGACAATGAATTGAAATATGGGTCTTGCATCACTCAGTGTCAATTATGATAGATATTGATTTCAGTGGGAGCGCGCCTTAGAATAAAATTGTTTATTCACTAGGTTTAAATTAATTATGAACAAAGTCTAAGTGAATTTTGTGTTTACCATTGTAGATCACATGGCTCGCAATGCATCGTTCAACATAGGCCCGGTGTTAGAGAAAGAGAAGTTAGTTGTCAATGGAAACAACTATGCGTATTGGGTTTGTGCCCTGAGGATTGTCCTCAGGAGTGCTAAGAGAGTGTATGTGCTTGATGAATCTGTTCCAACTAAACCGACGGCAACTGCCCCGAAAGATGAATAAAATGTGTGGGCCACAAAGGATGATGATTCCAACTTAGTGCAATGCCTCATGCTATCTTGCATGAGTCTAGAGCTTCAAAAACATTTTGAATTCCATAACGCCTGAGATATGATTAGGTAATTGGATGCTTTCTACAAGAGAAATGCATGGTCCGAATGTTGTGATATAATGAAGATCATGATGGATAGAAAAATGTTTGATGGCAGTTTGGTTGGCGAGCACATGATCAATATGATTGGCTACATCGAAAGGCTTAAAACCGCAGCCCATGTTATGGACATGTTGCTCGCTTCACCCCCCCGGTCTTACGACGGTTTTATCATGAACTACAACATGAATGGAATGGAGAAGACACCTAATGAGGTGCTTGCCATGTTGAAAACTGTGGAAGGGGGACTGCGGAAAAATTGCAAGCAAGTGTTGCTTGTGAATAAAACCACCAGTTTCACAAAGAAAGGCAAGTCCAAGAAGGGCAAGGGCGCCGGTAAAACTGGCTCCCAGTGCAACTCTAAGGGAGAAGCCAAGACTAAAACTGAGTGCTTCTACTACAAAGGCACAGGACACTGGAAGAGGAACTGCAAGAAGTACCTGGCTGATAAGGAGAAAGGTATAACTACCCCCTCCATCCCGAAATAAGTGTCTCGGCCTTAGTACAACTTTGTACTAGAGCTAGTACAAAGTTAAGACAATTATTTTGAGATGGAGGGAGTATTATACATGTTAACGTCATTGATGTTTTGCTTGCCAGCGAAAATTCTAAGCCTTGGGTATTTGATACCGGATCAGTTGCTCACATTTGCAACCCGATAGAGGGGCTACAGAAGGTGCACAAACCAGGAAAGAATGAAGTCATGATGTGTGGCGTCGGGAACGTTGATATATCAAGTGAATCAATAGAACACTCCATTATCACCATGTCTATCCACATGCAAGACATACATCAAATGATCTCAAATCCAATATTCAATCCAGCATAACAAAATCTTAAAGGGAAAGATTAAATTCATCACATCAAGATAGCAAGGGATGAACACCATATGATCCAACTATATTAACAAAGCTCGTGATACATTAAGATCGTGACATCTCAAGAACACGAGAGTAAGAGAGATCAAAATACATAGCTACTGGTACATACCCTCAACCCCGAGGGTGAACTATTCCCTCCTTGTCATGGCCTCCCTCGGGATGATGAAGATGGCCACCAGTGATGATTTCTTCCTTCTGCAGGGTACCGAAAAGGCCCTAGATGGGTTTTTCTTTGATACAGAGAGTTGCGGCGGCGGAGGAGAATTTCTAGGTTAAATTTCGGGAGCTTCTAGATTATAGGAATTTCCAGCACTCTAATCACGTCAACCCAAAGCCACATGGGCCCCACAAGCTAACATGGCGTGCCCGGGAGATGTGCCCGCCCTGTTGGTTTCTGGCCCACAAGTTTCTCCCCTCCGGTATTTCTTATTTCCCCGGAAAAAAATCATAAAAGAATTCAGGCGATTCCGAGAACTTTTATTTTCTGCACAAAAACAACACCACGTTAATTCTGCTAAAAACGCCGCCTGTCCGGGTTAGTTATAAATAAATCATATAAAATGCATCAGAACCATATATAAATATTGTAAGCATAGGCGAATATGAGATGAATACTTTATAAATTATCGATACGTTGGAGACGTATCATCTAGCAATCACGTCGGTGCCAAGAGGAGGTTTGTTTCGTTTGTCTTTCCCTTAGGTTTTATTTCCTTCGCGACATGGACAAGTTAACGACGAAGTGTTTGAATAAGGTCTCTCTGGCCTCTTTTTACCTCGATAACATCCCATAGGGCGTCGTCGAAAGCCTTGTGAGAGTTTGTGTCGCCAGATTTGTTGGCTCTCTTCACATTTGGAAGTTGTTGTGTCTACCAAGGAGGGCAATTAGTTTGTTATTAGTGCGGTGATTTCTGTATCTCATTTCAAACGACGAATAGTTATTGAGGTATTTAATACTGGGATGGAAAAGGCGTATACATTCGTCCTTTTCTTTACTATTGGTTCAGTGAGATTTTAAATCCCCGGAGGACGACGACAATCAACTAAAATAATAAGAAGAATAGTATGATTTCAATGTAATTTTTTTGTACTGATTGTTCTACATGCAATTATCTTTCCATTGTACCAACTATTTTCCTTGAAAATTATTAGATCTAAGATGCCTTTGGGCGAAACATTTTTTGAATTATTTGTTGTTTTTTGTCGCAGAGTTGTCATATCCATTCGGATCTGCATAATTTATGAAAAGCGCTCCATATCGAGCCCACGAGCCTCCATACTTGGAGATTGGGGGCATTTGATATGGAGAGGCCTCCATCCATAAATGCTCGAATTGGAGGGAAGCCTGGGCTCCGATAAAGCATTGCAGAGGCCGGTCTGCAGGCAGCTCTGAATCCAGCTCGCCGAACCAGCTTGAGGATTTGTGCCGTCAGGCGTATTGCATTTTCCACCGCCATGTGAAAATTCGTATACCACCGTATTTTCTGACAGACCCCATGCGGGAGGCACATGCGTAGAACCTGGGCAAAGCAGGATCTGTAGTTTCAAGCAGGGCTACAGCTGGTGGGCCAAAGTTAGGCACAATCATTAAATGGGGCATCAATATTAGTTTGCAGAACTGTACATGAGATGATTGATAACTGTCAGGGATACTGTTGAGACAATGAATTTTAAGTAGAGTTTTCTTGGGGAGGATGGAAACAATGTGATAAAACCAGTGTTATTAGCACCCTAACATGACGCCGGTACATAGTACAGTAGTTTGTTCCAAAAATAATATCTAATTAGCACCTTAACCTTTTGTTCTTTATGAAAAGAGTCACGGATGTTAATTGTTTGCTAAAAAAGCAACAGCTAATTGCACAATAATTTGATGAATTTGCTATATAAACGAATATTTACCAAGATGATAGAAAAAAGCAAACAGAATACCATTCGTATTTTTCTTTAACAAAGCAAACATGTGTACCGGTAGTGTTCTTGCACATTTCATTTCGTTAGACAAGAAAAAATTAATGGAGAGCGTATAGTATATTACTTATAAAGAAATTAGGTCATACATGTTCCTAGCATGGCTTGTGTACATCTATTTTCTTTACTTTTGTTTTGCGGGGCATCTATTTTCTTTACTGATTCTCTTAGAATGATGCGAATACACGTACTGATTATTATTATGTTGCAATCTAGATGAATTATAATAATGTCATTTGTAGTGTGTATACATTTTTCTAGGATCACATGGATACGTATAACATTATACAATATGATAATTACTAGTAAAAATGTCCATGCGTTGCAACGGGAGAATAAAAGGTACGGACATCAGTCTTGGTGACATAGATATTGTAGTGGTGCAATACTTATCTTGTAATTTTCTAGCATTAAATCACTCTTTTTTTCTTAATTACAATATACTGTGAATAATAGTTGTTCTACTCCGTAGCTCACAAATATTTGGTTTAAGAAAATTAGCCATTATTTAGTTCGGGAAATCAGCCAAAAAGTTGATAGTACTTCTAAAATTATTTAATAAACAAAATTTGTGCCCCGGTTAACATGTTTCCTATCATAAATTATTTTACAGTGTAAGATTATTCAAATAATAATAGATGTCCCAGCCTTTTGTCAATGCACGACAGAGTAGAGGCCAAGTACACATTGATAAAGAATGGGAATATCAGTGTTATGTATGGCTGTATGGATATTACCTACAAAATATTCAACACAAATAAACATATCTTCTTTGCTCAATGTAGGTTCACCAATCAAACCTGAAGAATTCCATAAAAAATCAATCTTTGACTTAACATGGAATGGAACTTCATATACACATTAATTATTGTATAAAACTGCTAGAACAACATGTTTAACTGATTTGTTTTCGGCACTGGATAAACTCATAATCTTACTTATAGACTGAAATGTATGATGCTTATAAACGGAAACATTTTTTATAGCAGATAAAAAAGAATGTACAAGGACTGCCAGTGGCATAAATATAATTGATGGTTATATGAATCAATCATGACCTAAGGAAGTGACACACATATGCAAGTATCTAATAATAAAAATCCATATGAAAGATAACCTGTATTGATTCAAATATTGCCAGTTCCACTCCTTTGTTTCAATAGCAACGGCCACTCAGTCTATCACATCCCTTTTGTCATAAATCAATAGAAGGCTAAATGGATACACATTTATGTGGGCCTACTCCTGTCATAGTTTACATAGCAAAAAACTGACATTACATATAGCTACATAATGAGGTTCATTTGCATCATCATGTTCTTACATTGAAATATGGTAGCAGAAAATAGAAAGATTCTCATTTGTTGTTTTGGCACAACGGAAAATTCATTGCATATACCTATACTCAACACCAACTATCATGGTCACCCTCATCTTGATTGAGTACCGATGAAGAGCAACACCAAGTTGAGTAAAACCAACAAACTTTGGTACTGTCTGCTGGCTTTCTAGCCACTAACTTCAGTCCTCTTATGAACATATCTCAATATTCTAAACTTAAAATCAACAGATCTACAACATGCATGTTTGTGTATAACCTATCTGCAAGCAATATTTTTTAAGGATTACATCAAGACTTAGGCTGACATCAAGGCTGCGTCGTGTTCCTTCCAGAGCACATCATGTTGTTGGTCCAGGACACGATCCACAACCACAAGGTCTCCATGAGCTTTAGCAATATTGGCTAGTTCATGAGCCAACCCATTGTTTGTCCTTCTAATAGTCATGTTGTGATATGACTAATTAAAACTCAACACGGATTTATTGCCAATAATAATTGGGTAGGACAATGATTTGCTTATAGGATCTCCTTTCCCGACTGGGCAGTCGATCTCCAGCACGAGGGAGCCTGAAATACGTTAAACAATTCCTTCACTCCAACCAGATTATCGCTAGCTTTGGCCTCCTTGACAGTTCTGCATGCTCACGGCAGCCTATTAGCAAGCATTTTTTGCATCTCTAGTACTCCTAACGTAATCATAGCATTGTAGGCCAAAAAAATGAATCCATATGTAATTTGAATCTTCACTGAACTTTTCAGGTTTGATCGGCCATGGCAAGGAAACCGCGCGCCCGTCAGAAACAGAGGAGAACGATGACCGTCGAAAACGATGACGGCGACGCACGCACCGAAGAGGAAGTCCCGGTCCCGGCAGGAGGGTGGGCGCTTGTCGGAGGTGCCGGCGTCGGCGCCGCTGCGGCCCTTCTTGCGGAAGATGTTGGACATTAAGGACTTCTTCTTCTTGCCATTCTTGGCGAGCTCGTCGGCGGAGGCGGGCTTGGGGATGTCGCGGGGGACGAGGCTTGTGGGGCTATGCATGTTGATTCTCTTGAAAGTAATGAACCGAGAATGAGGATGAGGGGTGCCGCACATGGAGCCATGGAGGGGAGATAGTGAGAGCATGGAGAGGATAATGGACTGACCAGCTGTAGTGCCCCAAGTGTAGGACTTTCCCTTTTTGTAACCTTCCATGTGGGACCACCTTGACCTTGTCATGAGAGTTTCTATGCATGTATGAATTCATGTGTCACCTTCTATTCTTCTTTTGCATGCATGCATCCATGCCATACCATCCTTGCCATACCTTATGATTCTATGTCCTGTTATGATTGCATGTGATCTTGCTAGGTGTGATGTTGTGGTCTTGTCATTTCTTGTGTTGATGCACATGTGATGATGGTGTGTGGAGTGTAGGAGTGAGTGCTATGTAATTTCAAAGCTCCTTGCTATTTCAAACCCTTTTCCTTTCCTTTTATCTCATGTTCAAAATTCCATCTTCCCAAAAGTTGTTCTAAAATGTCTTGTGATTAGAGTTTATTGTGGGTATGATGATGTGTGTATTTGCTGTATTGTATCTTGATTTTTAAGGGTGCAAATAAACCCAAAACAGTAAATTAATTACTGTTTTGCATTTATTCTAAATTGCTCCAAATATTGTTTTTCTATTTTATTCTAATAGGCCATAATTCCTTATGGCCAGGGGCATTTTTGCTTTGATTTTTACCCCAAAAGAACTGCCAGTGGATTTAAGTCCTAGTTGTGTTTATTAAAAAGAAAATGTTCAGATCCCTCTCAGCCCCTCTCCTCTAACTGACGCCGGTGGCAAGCAGACCAGCGCGGCCCAGCCCACTCCTTCCCAGCTCACGCGCGCGGGCGTCGTCCTCCTCCCCTTTCCAGCGAGGCAGGCGGCCCCACAAGTCAGCCTCTCACCTCGCTCTTCTTTGCTTTCCACCGAAGCTCCCCGCACGCACATGGCAGCGTCGCGATCCTCACCTATCCTTCCCTCTATTTAACCCCCTTGGCGTCCGTGCATCCGTGTTAGGGTTCCTCCCCGCCGCCGCACCGTCCAGATCTCGATCCCCTCTCCCTCTCTCGTCGCAGCAAGGTAGGAGGAGCTCGGGTCCGCCATGGCCGACGGGTAGAGATCGTCGCCGCCGTCGTTCTGCTACCCCTGCTTCCTCTTCGAAGACGCCAGCAGCTCGAGGGCGTCTCCAGGAGCCCGTTCCCGCCGCTGGATCGCCTTCCCCCGCTCTGCTTCCACTACTTCCCGACGGCAACGCATCTCCGACGAGCTCCGTCGCACCGCGCTCTTCTTCCTGCTACATCCTCTACGGTCACTCCCTCCTCGACCCGTACGCGAGGTAGTGCACCTCCTCCTTCCTCCCTGTCTTAGATCGGGCGCCGAAGCAGTAGAGATCGTCGGCGAGTTGTCCCTGTCGCGGGAGCCGCTGGTCGCCGTGGCCACGTCGCTGTAGAGCCCCTTGGGCATAGATAATTGCGGGGATGGGTTCATGTGGGTGTGGGCTTCCTCCCCTCCACGAGCCGGAGCTGAATTTGGATCGCATCGCCGGCGGGACCCCTCCCCTGTTCCGGTCAGTCGCCGTTAGCAGATGAGCAGGGAGGTTACCTCTTCTGTTTCGCAGCGCGTAGTGGTTCAGACACCGTTTCGTAGCCCAGTGGTAGCTAGCGTGGCATGCCTGATGGAGGGCGTGGGTTCGATTCCCCCCTTCGGCACCTTTTGTTATTCTTTTCGTTGCACTGCACAGTAAGTCCCAGAGGCAGTTTAACCTGGTTGGGCTCCCCTCTCTGTCGAGCAAACTAGTGCAGCGCAGTGGTAGTGTAGGTGATTTTGCGCCAGAGGCACAGGGGTTCGATCCCTGGTGTGCCCCCTTTTTTCCCTTTTAACTCTTGTTTTATTTATTTTTCTGCTGGTTATGCTCTTTTGCACTATTTCTTGTTTTGTGCCTGAAACATGAGATGGCAGATGGCATAATATTATTTTGTTCCTGTGCTGCTATAGTAGACTAGATGCATGTGTATGTGTATGCTCTTGTGAGAAGTGTTATGAGTGTGTGTATGTGGTCTTGCTAGTTTATGTTGATGGTGTGATTGCAAATAGGCATGTGTGCATAGGGGTTGTAAGTGAAGTTGATGGTGTAGGTATGGAGATGTGTTTGTAGTGAGTGCACACCACTTGTGGTACATACTAAAGTGTTTGAGAGGTGATGCTTCCAAGTTACTTGCTTAATATTTTTCTCCCTCAAGTTGTTCTTGGGTTTAAGAGCATGATGTTGTTGTGAATGATGTGGAATATATGTATGTATGTGGAACTTCCCCACCTTTGCAAAACTATGCACCTTCACATGTCTATATGTGAGAGGGCATGGAGTTTGTGTGTGGGGATAGTTTAGTAGAGGTGCTTGTGATGTTGATGTGCATGACACAGACATGGGGTTCAAACCCCCATGTCACTTTGTCATTGTGCACATGAACCCAACCTTTGTAGTTGTTGTCTTGGTAGGATACCTTATGGAGTTGACATATTCAGTTTTGTTGCAAGTTTGAGCCTTGATTCCATGGAATAGGTGGAGCCCAAGGGCATGAGTTTCTGTGTGATAGTAGTAGGGTTTTTGCTCTACACCATAGTGGTGTCATTTATCACTTGGTGTTATGTGTGTGCAAACTATGCCTAGACAAAGTGGGCATGTGGCTGAAAAATTCCAAATTAGTTAAACCTGAAATTTCACTAAGTCTGGGATCCTAGAAACATTTTCTTCTCTTATAGATAAGGATGTGCTGGTCATTCTATTGAAAACTGGCCTTAGTTCAGTGTTAGGATTTTGAACCTGATATGTTTGTGAAGCTCCCTGTCAATTTTCATATCATTTGGAGTCCAGGAGGTTGTGTTTTGATTGCTGTCAAAAAGCTTCAGAATAGAGACAGAAACTCAGGTGCAAGAATTTTCATTAAGTCCCTGAGATCTGATGGTTTTGGGAAAGTTTGTGACCTTGTATCTTCTAGAGTTTAATTCCTTTTGCTGTGATTCTTGCTGGTGCTTGTAGTGTTCTTGGTTGGAAACATCCACATATATTATTTTTCATGTTTAAAGACCTGTAGCTATGCTGCATGCAGCTCCCAATGTGCTAAGATGCAGATTATGGCAGATTATGTAGTATAGTCATTTTGCTCATTGTGTGAGCTTAGTTGATGTTGTGGTGTTCTTCCTTGCTCCAATCCATTCATGTTGGGTTGATACATGTCTTGGCAACCTGGGGATACCAGATTTGTGCCAATTGTGAGTGTGGTGATGATTCTTCCACGTAGAGCTTCATATCTTGTTTCGTTGATTCTCGTTGATCCGTAGCTCCGTTTGCAATGTTCTTTATATGGTTTTGCACCGTTTTCACGAGCCACGTCTGTTCATGTCATTCTCATGCATGTCAAAATAGCTTAGTGTACAGTTCTGTCCAGAAACTTGCAGTAGTTTATTTTGCTTGTGCTAGTGATAGAAATAGGGGTGCATGCTCAATTTTCATCTCATGCATCATGTGATTCTTGCATCTTGTGGTGCTGCTGTTCATTGGCTGTTGTTCTTATGTTGGGTAGCACCGGGATCGGAGAACGAATACGTGGAGTCAGAAGAGTACGTGGAGGACGAACCAGAACCATTCCAAGCTGAGGATATCACAGGCAAGATGATATGACCTTGATTCCATCTCTAGACTTGTTATGTTAGGTTCATTTCCATGTCATATTGCTCGCTGCCTACCACTCAAATTAAAGTGCCTCTTGAAATGCCATGAACCCAAACACCGTTCTCCTTCCTAGCAAACTTGTGTGGCTAAGTAGGCGTTGCTCAGCTACTAATGTTAGCATTGCTAGTTGCAGGTGCTTTGACTCATGTGATAAACATGAGCTTGATATCATTATCTTAAATTCTGTTATTTAATTAATACACCTATATACTTGGTAAATGACGGGAGGCCTAGCCTTTTGCCGGGTGCTTTGTTCCGTTCTTGCCGCCTTAGTTACCGGTTACCGGTGTTTGATTCCATAATGATCGCTCCTAACACGTTCGGGGTTGTTATGGGGACCCCCTTGATAAATCGCGTAGTGCTAAGGCTTGTCCGGCAGGACCCAACATTGGTTTTAATCTGCTAATCACATAATAATCTGCATAGGGAATAGCTACCCCGAGGAATTTAATCAACAACCCGGGCCAGTGCTCCTCATGAGTGTTGGCCCCACCTGAGCGATGTCCGGGGCCCCACTGGTCACCCAGAGGTTTAGCCATCCCGACGTCTAGCTCATCTGTCGTGTCCTGAGACTGAGATACCCGGCTCTTATCAGGGTCGTCGACACGACGGGAGGTCCTGCTAGCCTTGTCTTACCTTAGCGGTATATCTTGCGTATAGGAATCCCAGTGAAGCTTTGGTTTCCCCCAGAGTTGAGGTTTTCCTCTAAGGAATCCGACGAGGTCACGAGATTCGTGATAGAGGATGCCTTTGCGGCCTGTGTTCGTTTGTGATGGACTAGTTGGAGCACCCCTGCAGGGTTTAATCTTTCGGAAAGCCGTGCCCGCGGTTATGTGGCAACTTGGAATATTTTGTTAACATCTGGTATTAGAGAACTTAAACTTAAACAAATAAAACTGCCAACTGTGTGCGTAACCGTGACTGTCCCTTCGAAGATCTCTCTTCGATCGGGAACACGGTGGGGTTATGAATGCCGTAGGTAGGTGTTCAGGATCACTTACTGATCAAGTAGTCCCGACCGTTAGCATAGACCATCTTCACTTCTACTTTGCGTAAGTTAGCCACTTAATCAAGCATAGGATGCTGCAGCCTGATACACTTCACCCTTACCTTACCCAATAACATGACTAGTTCTGGCACCAAGGTCTTAGATTGCTGAGTCCCGGTGGCTCACAGATTCCTCCGAAAACTCCCAGCAGGTACAGGTACCCCAGAGACAGATGATCCCGACGGCACCCAGCTAGCGTGACAGTACGATGAGGAGACAGACCGCCTCTACGTGAACTATCCAGAGGACTGAGGCGTGGTCGTGATCGTGGGCCTGCAGCAGGGTAGCATAGCATTTTCCATGTTTTGTAGTCCGTAGCGGAACTACCTTGTTTGTATCTGTGTTGTACTCTTAGTTATTAATAAGAAGACAGTTGAATCCCGAATTGTCTATTTGTATTATTATTTGTGCTATGTTACTTGCTTGTGAAACGCTTAGATGCGCTTCTTTCCTATTCGGGGGCCTCGACCCCCAGATTGGAAAGGACCGCATCTTGGTCGTTACACCAGCGCCGCCCTCCGTCGCCGAGGTTGCTCCGCCGCGTGCCGTCGCGTCGACTGGCGGCCGGCGTAATGCCGGATCCAGGATCATCGGGTTTGGTGGCCTCTTGGCGGTTGGGATCGGGAGGCAAGGGCGCCGCCGGGGATAGTACAGTAAGTGAAACATAGCGCTGGTACATTTCATCAAAAAGAAGATAACCGAGGAAACGATGTCGAGAAAATAAAGAGAAAACTGCAATCAATCGCATCCGACGGCCAAGGCTGGGCCACGACCGACGATATTTTCATACGCCAGCCTAGTTGATCATGCCTAGCGGCTCCAAAAATAGCATCGTTTGTGTACGGCGCCTAATGTAAGAAATGATGGATGTGTATGTATGCAACTCATCCTTCCTTCCTCGACCGAGCATGATAACACCATTGATATCCTTCCAACTCACTGCAGTCGGTTTGGTGGACACGTACCACATCGATCGATCACGTATACGTCACGTGGAGTACATCGAACTGATCGATCCCATCCCTGTATAAATGGAGATGCCACTCACCTCAAGCTCCAGGCCATCCTCGAGTTCAAGTAGACGACGCGGTGGTGAATCACGAGTGTGGTACCTAACCTAGCACTACCACCATGGTGCATCAAGCTCACGGCCTGCTCGTGCAGGAGGTGGCCGCCGACGGGGAGCTGCCAAGCCGCTACGTGCTCAAGGAGCAGCAGGGCCGCCCGGCCGCCGCAGCCGACGCACAGCGTGCCGCGCCGTCCATCCCCACCGTGGACATGGGCCGCCTGGCCGACGCCGATGCCGGCGAGGCCGACAAGCTCCGGTCGGCGCTCGCCTCCTGGGGCCTCTTCGCGGTGACCGGCCACGGCATGACGGATCCGTTCCTCGACGCGATGCTCGGCGCGGCGCGCGGGTTCTTCCACCTGCCGACGGAGGCCAAGCAGGAGTACAGCAACGTGGTGGACGCCGACGACGGGGGCCGCAAGTTCCAGCCCGAGGGCTACGACGTCGACCGCGTCGACACGGACGAGCAGGTCCTCGACTGGTGCGACCGGCTCTACCTCCAGGTCCGCCCGGACGATGCGCGGCAGCTCCGCTTCTGGCCGACTCACCCGTCGGACCTCGCCGAGCTCCTCAAAGAGTTCAGCGTCGAGGGCGAGAAGGTGGCCAAGCTCGGTCGTCCGCCCGGTGGCGGCTGGGATCGGGAGGGGAGGGGGAGCTCGAGCCGCCGCATCGCCCCAGCCGCTCGAGCCGCCGCGTTGAACCGATCCAGATTCAGGTGAAAAAGGATCACGGGTTGAGTAGGCAAAATTACAGGGGATTTTGTGTAAGAACGAAATGTTTTCTTAAAGTATCCATTAAAACAGGAATGCGGATTAATTACCCGAAACGACATGGATGTTTTTGCAAAAATGCCACGACGGACGTCAAAAACCCTATTTGCTTTATTATTAGGAAAAGATTTGTCTTGCTAGATACAACACATACATATGGGTCGAATATGATTTTTTAAACGCTCCTTTTTAACAAGTAATTGCCATAATTAAAATACTTTGTGTTGTCAAATATGTCCTTGATGATTGGACGGTTCAAACCAAATATTTCTCTTACCTCTTAGGGAGTAATAGGGGTCATCTTAAATGAACTTTCCTTAAAAGAGGCACAATTATTTACTACCTCCATCTAGGTTTATTAGTCTCCGTTGTATTTATGCCAAGTTTTGATTAATAAATATGAATGCATGTCATAAAATATTATATTGTTGAATTTGTATTTAAATGGGAAGTTTAGATTCTAACGATATTATTGATGCTACATATAACAAATATTTTATTGCTAAACGTTAGTTGTCAAAACATGACCCAAAATGCGAGGGGCTAGTAATTCTAGAAGGATGTAGTAATTATTTGCTCCAGAACAGTAGCTAATTGCACACTAATTTAAGGATTGGTTTTATATAAACAGAGAAATGCATGCAATGATGAGGTGACCGAATAGAAAATTGATGCTTTTTGATGCCATGAACGGGTGAGCAATAAGTTCATCACATATTAATTTCGAGCTGTCAAATCAGTGATTCATCACGCTCATTAAACAACAGTTTCATTGCATTCACTCGAGCCTGACAAATGGGCAACTCCCATACGGTTGCACTATTCACGCAGATACGTATATTGCTCCGTATAATTTAGAAAAGCCTGACACACTTAATCACGAGGGCCATATCCACGAAGGGGATAACGAGCTGCCTGGCGCTCGGCCTCTGCAACGCCTCTCTCGCCTTGGCTCGGCCTCTTCATCTTGCATGCAACTCGGTCAATGGCGCCTCTACCTACACGGCTGCCACTATCGCTTGAGATAATGCTGCAACAACTTCTTCAATCGAAAAGGCGCAAAGTAACGGTAGTTACCGCGTCTTGCACATGTTTCTCGTTGTTGCACGCCCATTCACGGGTATATAAAACTCCATCATTTGCATCGGCTCGCCCCTCACTAAGCCTGGTCGTAATGGAAGTATAGTATCATGCATGTCAACTAGGCATATTTGATGAGGTGGCATGGAACTAAATGAAGAAATAGAGGGTTGATTATCATATTATGATACCGTATCATATTAAATGTTGTGCTATTATATGTCATGCATGGCAATAAATGAACTTTTCTATGATACTAGCACATGATACTACGCATTGCGGATGTAGTATCATACACTAGTATCATATGCATGATACTAGTATATATGATACTCCCCATTACAACCAGCCTAACCACATCGCCCCCATAAGCCAAGTGCCACCCTGCCCCCTCTCGTCACCCTTCTTTGTCGCTGCCACAATCACCCCATCAACCATCTCGGTGTGGCCATGCCCTCCCCTTGTACCTTTCCTCGGCAAGACCAAAGAGGACCATGTCGAGAGAGTTCTAGCAAAGAGTTTGTGACTATTCCAAGTGGCTTAAAGACGACACACATAATAAGGCTTAGGGTGTGTTTAGTTGGAGGAACGAAGTGGAATTTAATGGGTCGGACCCGTCCTGAAGGCCGTTCTCGTGTTTAGTTGAAAAATGGAATGAAATGAAGTGGTTCCAGGAACGGCATATTTCCTCTTTATGCCGTTCCGTGCGGTTCCTCCAAATCGAGCGGACCACGCGGAACCGCTCTCGCACGAAGCCTCTCGCTCCTTCTCTCGCACAAACTCGCACTTCTCCTCTCGTTGGCCGCTCCTCTCCTCTCGCCGGTCAGTCCTCTCCTCTCGCCGACCGCTCCTCTCCCTCTTCCACGTCGTCGGGCGCTCCTTGCCTTCCTCTGTGACTCCGCTCTCTTCTCTCTCTTCTGCACCGATGACCGGGACTAGCAAAGGGGCGACGGATGCAGGGCATGCGGGCGGGAAGAGGAGCTTCGACGTCTAGCACTCGGCCGACTGCAGGGGGTCTGTTCCATTCCATTCCACCATCCAAACATTAGGATGTAACCGTTCCATTCCACCTCATTATTGATACCAAACATAGAGATGGAACCATTCCATTCCAGAGGAATGGAACCATTCCATTCCATTCCACTTCGTCCCCCAACTGAACACACCCTTAATCGATCGTCACTCACGCCAGCCTCCTCGGCGCCACTACAAGAAAAACATTCATTTATGACAAAAAATAGTGACGGGGCTTTAATTGGTCATTGATCCATGACCAAAATGCACAAATTGGTCGTGAAGAGTGTGGATGGCTACAAGCCCTATAATGTTATGACTATTCAGGGCTAAAAGGTCATTATTCAATTGCATAGAATGGTCATAAAGATGTGAATGATGCATACTACTCCCTCCATTACAGTTTATTAGGCGCAACTCAGAGGGCTCTGGGACCAAGGCGTTTTCTAATTGGAAGGAAAAAACCGAGCCAGTTAGATGTAGATGCGCCTAATCAAACGCAAAATTACGCATAATATTCCCTGTCCATTAAACTGGCTGCATGCACCGGTTAGGAGAGAAGGAGAGAGGGAGAGGAGCCATGCAAATTCCTATTCACACTTGCGGACAAGAACGCCACACTTGCATGCACCATGCGTGTGAACGCCACACTTGCATGGGATGGAGTGAAATCAGGGTCTAATTAAACACAAAACGTCCTAATTAATAGGCTAATTAATGCCATGCGCCTTATTTCTGAAAAATCCTGGTTTTGGAGATAGGCCTAATATACTGTGACGGAGGGAGTACCTTATTTTAAGTTCACCATGACCAAATTATATCATCACATAAATTAGACGAGGATGACTAGATGACAACTCAGCAACTTTGTCTACATGTGTGCCTAGTTGTCAATGTTAACTAGCCACGTGTCGTGACAAGTGGGTTGATGGCGTGGGGGGCATAAATTAAAACTGATAAAAATAGGGTGCACCATGTCTCAAACCAAAGACCATTCACTTTATGCAACAACCACCTACCAGTTGACATACATCGTTTACATTGTTCTATACTGGTTAGACATCGTTTAAATTATATGCATTGTGAAGTGAGCCTCCTTTGGGTTAAAACTAGACGGTAAAATCACATGAATCACCTGGCCCAAGCCCCTTTTATCTCAAAAAAAAAAAAACTGGGACAAGTCTTGACATGTAGAGATGAAAATCCCCAATCGTGTCCACATCTGGCAGCGGCACGGCTGACCATCACCTACGTCGCGACGACCATCACCTGCGTCGGGCGGACAGTGCCCCAGCCGACCATAACCTACGCCGGGCAGCAACATCCCTCCCTTCTCTCATCTCCTTCCATCGTGCTACCCATTGATCCGAACCCGACGACGCCAGATCATTTTTGGCACTCCAAAAGTAAAAAAAATGACTTATTTTCTTCCTTTTTGAAAAGTGTCTTATTGGAAGTTCGTTATTATTCATGAAAACTAGGTCACATTTGGTGATACAATGAGAAGTATTTTTTGGATTTGTTTTAAATTTCCCAGGTTACAAAATAGCTAACATGATTTAACACTTTATTTTTAGTCCATTAAGACTAATTTAGATGGTCATAACTTGATTAGTATTTCTCCCACTATCCATCTCAGTAAACTGTTTTCTTTTTCAATAGCTTAAAAAGAAAGTAAATCTAGAATTTCAGAGCCTCACAGAAGTTACTCTGTATCCTACTTTAGATTGCAAACCTGATGCTCTGTTGGCTGTTCTCATTTCTTAAGTTTGAAATGTTTCATACTCCTGTGTGCCACCATCCTCGACTACATCTATATGCACCTTAGTAATAAATACATTTGTCTTGTAAATATCATTGGGAAGTATATCCGCCTCCATATGTTCTTGCCAGCATTAAATGTTGTTAGTTGTTACTGACATTCTCACTACACAATATCCATCCAGCACATTCCTTAGAAATGTCGGCCTTGAGTCAACTCTAAGAAGAAATTCAACAGATCTGCAACTGCTTTGGATGCTCATGTACAAGATACTAAATTATTGTTTCTGTTATTTTGGTTGGTACTATCTTATAAACATGTGGTGTAATGATATTGGTGGGACAAAGTTCATAAAAACTGTGTTGTTTGTTCATTCTGCTATATTATGTTGAGATCATGTGGTGTAATGATATGGTTGTGTTATTTTAAGAATTATATTATTATCATTATATTCTCATGTGCTTTTGATCGACTACCAAATTTTCTGATGAAATGTTGTTGATATCCCTTGAATAAGGGCTGGACAAAATCAACTAAATTATGCGAGTGGGCTGGTTCAATTAATGATGGAATGAATAGTTGGGTTGTTAATTGCCTCTGCTAAGAAAAAACATTAAGTTTGGCTCATGGTTGTGGCCCAAAAGTAAATCTAAAATTGACAGAATTAATGGGCTCGACCTATAGTTGTGGCCTAAAAGTAAATCTAATAATGGGCTAATTATTGGGCTTGTCCCATTAAAACAGCTGATTTTAACCGATCCTACATGGCATCCATGTCATCATTTTTGCCATGTCACTGCATGTGACACGTGGACATTGCCACATCAGATCCAACGTGTTTCAGGCTCATTAGTAATGACCATAATTTTGGTCGTAGATTTTACGACCAATATTTTGGTCAAGGGCGGCCATGACCAAATTTTTAGAAAAGGTCAAGTTTGTTCGTTCTTGACGGCCAACTGTTGACCTCTTGAATTTTGTCAAAAAAAGGTCAATAAACGACAGCTATGACTAATCAACTACCAAAATGGAGAGTCATAATCGACCATATTTCTTGTAGTGCACCCTCGAGTAGTTCGACTGCATCTCAACGTCTTCATGTGCATTAATGAAAGTAGTGTTCACATCGGCCTTCAAAAATGTGGTTGTATCCTGCATCCATGACGCACAAGCGTTCATCAATTACGTGTCCGCGAAGTCGCGGCAACCAAGCGTCCCCGTCTGCGAAGTCACTTCCAAAAGGAGGAAGAGATCGTAGTTCAGTTAGTAGATAATCATAGTGTCCAGGGTCGTTCAAATCCTAGTTTTAATCCTTCTTGAAATCTATTTGGTAAATCCATGTTGAAAATGAGGTTGCCCAAGGTGAGTCTGAGCTCCTGCTTTGGGTAGGCGAAGGTGGATGCAGTCCAAGATGCCTCCACGGGCGATGAGGTCCCTCTCCTAGCGGTTGCGGTGGTAGTTGGTGCTAATCGGGATTCCACTAAGTTGCCGGACAGGTCGGCGCCAAACACCACGAACATGGTGTCGTGTGAGTGTGGTCGGCGACAGCCGTTCGCAGTAATGGGTTGTTTCTCCCCCGGTCTATCGGGAATGGTTGGAGATGCGGGAGTGGATGTCTCCTACCGTGGAGGCGTCGACACAATCTCTATGGTTGATGCCGGGCTAGGAGTGAAATGAGACACCTTTTACTCCTCCTACCATGGTGGTTGCATCATGATGTGGGCGGTTGGTCGTGTCTCTTACATGGATGCCACGACTGCGGCCCCAGATGGCGGTCCGCATGGGTGGCTTTTCGGCGGGCTGCATGGCGGCGGTGATGGTCTTCCCTCTTGGTCGTATGGGCGGCGGGAGGTGGAGCGACGGGTGGCTCGGGCATGCTATTTGGCAATGGCATCCCTCCTATCCGGATCTCGAGTTCTTTCCCGTCGCATTTGTCTTCGAGACCTCGTGGTGGCGCTGGGAGGTGTCGAGCGAAACCTCCGCGCTTTGCGTCGATGACAGTGACGCTCGCGGGCGCTGTTATCTTCTTGGAGATGTCGTCGTAGTGCTCCTCTTCGTGTCCGGGTTCCGGGTGAAAACCCTTGTCCGTCTGTATTCGGCAGCGGCGACACCTAGCACCGTTCTACCTCCTGGGTGCGTTGTCGTGGAGCTTAGGTGTTACAGGGCGTACCGCGGCGTTGTTTTCAGTTCTTCATGTTCTCTCTTTTGGTAGCATAGTTGTGTGTGGCTTGCGTGATCCAATTAGCATAGAGTCGGTACTATGTAAGGGCTAATTAATCATCTTGTATCGTTCGACTGTGTATTTTGTTTGGATCCTGCTTTATATATAAAGCGAGCGAAAGCTTTCGAGAATCCATGTTGAAAATGAGGTTTTACTATTTAAAAAACTTCCACGGTGCTTTGTTCTTTATGGTTCCCTAAATAACTTCTCTACCCATTCTCCTGTTTTTCTATCTTAGTACTGACATGAAGAGAGCGTCTGCATTTTCCATAAAAGCAATGACTATTTTAAAGGATGTACAATTTCCTGTTTTATATATGCAGCTACTGCTATTTGTTAGTGGACTATCTTGACCTGCCTCCGAAAAGTTCGGCTTGATCTTGATGAAGTAACGCTTCAGAACCAAAGTGCAATGACAAAAGCAAGTACAGTGGCCAGCTCCCTTGGATTCCTCTGTTATAACAACATGAAACCCAATCAGGCATGTCTCTGAATATAACGGTGAAGTGAAGCAAATTCTTGTCGCGCACAAGTCACGAGTCTCATGACGCATCAATGCTCATTGTCATCGCAAAAACAAAAGGAAAAAAAAAATGACGTTGCAATTCTTCCCGTGGAAGCAATAATACGTTTCCTATTGTAAATCGATGCATTAAGACCCAGTTGGCCAGCAGAAATGCAGCATCTCTTATACTGAAACAAAAAAAAAGACTAGTTCACAGTTCAGTGGACGGGGCAAACCTTGTGTCCTCGGCTTGCTCTTGTGTGTTGAGCAATTTGCAGTCGCTTTCCCCTGCATGCCTCCGGAAGTTCGCCATCATAAGCGTTGCAAATGTAGCCTTCGAAATTCGTGTAATCCTATCAGAATAACAGATAACGCTGAATCAGAGCGATACATTCAGGAAAGCGTAAAAGTAAAGTACTGCGGTTTCTCCCATGAAAGCAAGCGGCAACTCACATCACCAAGGGGCCTCCCGTTCACGACCACCCAAGGCACAAACTGGTGAGGGGGCTGCAGAGCATTCGTCTCTGCCGCATACCGGAGTTCGAGCTGCAAATTCAGTTGGTTTCTTGTCAGATGATTATATTCGGTACTAACTGCGATTGACCAACGCAACAGTTCAACTCACCTGCCTGCCGTACCCTGAGTTGTAGCAGTCTATGACAGGCTGAGAGGCCAGACCAGTTTCGTGAAAGCATGACTGCCACGCACCCCATTTCTGAGTGAGAGCCAAATGCTCGATGCAATATATGAAAGGGAAATGCCGTTCCTGTATTCAGGACAAAGCACACTGATACTGCTTAGTGCACTGCCATTCAGTTGATCTGAGGGACAGATGAGAGATTTGTCATAGATCAACGATTACTGAATTATTACACGGTAAACACATGAATAAGATTATTGGAACCATTTTCATTTGGTTAATAAAAAACACACAGGGTATATGCAGCATGAAGAGGCATTACCGCATCAGGCCAGACACTGATAACGCAAGCTTCTATGGCGTTGAGTCTGCATTCATCCTCCCCATGCTGCAAAATTAAGAAACCCAGCACAGGTAAATACTCCGAGGAGACAGTGCATAAAACGAGCTCGTAGTTAAGGACATGGGGCCGACGATGAGGAACAGACCTGGCAGGTCATGGATCCGCCGGGTGAGACGCGCCCATTGCCGAAAGGGACGAGGCGGAGGTCGACATTGGAGGAGAGGCCGTTCTGGAAGATCCTGGCAAGGTCGTTCACGACGAAGCCGGAGCAGAAGGGGCACAGCGTCTCGTAGTAAACGGCCACCGAGACCCTCCGGGCAGCGCAGGCCGGAGAGAGACAGAGCAGCAGGAGGAAGGGGACGAGGGCCTGAGGAAGAAGAGGCAGGGAAGCCATGGCGTGGCGGGGGAGAAAGAAAACACACAAGCCACTGTAGTTTAAGATCAAGGGGCTAGGTATGCGTGTGGATGAATCTATTCTGTGCCGCGAGAGATGCTTTTCTTTGGAGCGGGTAGGAGAGGGAGGAGGAGATGCTCTTGATCTATAGGCACTGGCAGGCAGCCTTTGTTGGAGCCGTTACCCTTGGTTGCGCGGGCGGGAGGGAGGTTTTTATGAAGTGGTGTGGTTCGAGTCAGGGCCGGCGCATCAAATCAAGTGACCCGGCTTTGAAGCTTTTGCTAACTTGCTAGTGTATTCTAGCACCCTTTTCTTTTGATGTTGTGGCATGTCATGTGGGGCTCAACGGGTCCAAGTTCCATATCCACTCTTGAAGCATATCTCTCAGGGCTGCTAGGCGTATGATTCACAGGAATTTCATTGGATTTTTGAAGGATTAGAATCCTTTGGAATTTCCCCGCAACGCTCGTTTGATTAATGGCATTGAATCCTACATGATTTTTTTCCAAGAAATCAGTGATCGATCGGCATGGCTAGTAGCATATGGTCAGCGGCGGAGCTACGTTGTATGCTGCAGGGGCCATGCCCCCCCCCCTCCGGTTGGGTAAATTTCGTGAAAGAAAAAAAATAGAGTAGAAGATTAGGGAAAATATAGACTTTTGGCCCCCTTAAGCATCCATATTTTCTGTTTGGCCCCCCCAAAACATTTGACCAAGCTCCGTCAGTGCATATGGTTGCTGGGCTATTGTGCATGATCCACGCGAACACGAAGTATCCGGTATTGGTTTCCTGGCAGTTTTGCCTACCTGCATGCCCGGCGTCCTATCTTGGACCGCGGTCGGATGACCTTGGGTGAAGACGGAGTATGGTTCTCGGATAGCCATGTGGGGGCTTTTAATGGTACCAAAAGTCTTTGTCTGCAGTCTGCATCCGATGGATGTCCTTTTAATGGGATTTTGGTGGTGGCGGTGACCTTGTTGATGCTAACGAGCGTGCCATGTTTTGCTCCTCATATACATGGTATATCTAGGTGTGTGATGATGTCCACGTTAGGGTTGTGGGCATATGTATGATTGTTGAAGCATAACAATCTGGCTTGCAGAGGTGATTTCTTCATTAAAAGTGGGGTGATAATCACATTTTTTTTATGTTTGGTGGTGCTTTTGAGCGCAATCAGTGGTATGCGTATGGATGAATCTAAAAAAAATGCGAAGAACATTCCAAAACCACAACCACTGGTCTTTAACACCGTATGGCTTTGTCGAGACTAGGATATCAACAAGTTGAAATAGTGGGACCTCTTTATCACATTTTCTTATGTTTGGTGGTGCTTTTGAGCAGACGGACTCGAGCTCTGAAATGAAAACTCAAGATGTAACATGCTCTGATCTTATCTGGCGATGATGATGTGCCACATCATACCCTAGTTGGAGATGTTGCATGGGGTTTGCCCGGACTTATTCTCAAGGTGAAAAAGAAACCAAGAAATAGCATCCATGAGTGGATGTGGTAGCAACGGCGCTTATACGCCATACCCTTTTTGGAGGCATCGTTGTTGTTGAAGCACCTTTCACAAAGTTCGGGCGATGCCATTGGTGGTGGTTGATTTTTTTTTCAAAAAGAAGAATAACCCTCGACCTTTGCATCAAGACGATGCATACAACCATGATTGGTGGTGGTTGATGTTGATGTTCGTTGTATATCTGATTTCGTTTCGACATGACTTTCGAAGATCATGTTTTTTTTCACTTTGTGTCTATGTTGGTGTTGTCTATACGCGTCCTAATTCTTGAGAGGCCGTGTGTGTGTTCATGGTTCTTATATTTTTTAAAGCGATCTTATAAGTCAACCCTTTATTGAGAAAAATCAACTCTTGATTTGAAAAACATTCAGCTCTAGAAACACTTGCTAGTGTAGTAGGGCTCAACCCCTTTGGAGAGTTTTGAAATCCGAGGAATGGGAAAGGACTTTTCCATGAGGTATCACATAATAGTATTAATCCTTAGGAATCAGATCAATATGGACACAATCCAAAGAAATCTAATACCTCAATTCCTATAAAACAAATGCTAAATATAAGAGGGGGAGACGTAGGTCAAAATCCATTATTGGTTTGTGAAGAGCATTCTCTCCCAAAACAAAGAAAAAAATGTGAAGAACATTCCAAAACCACAATTGCTGGTCCTTAACACCGTTTGGCCTTTGTCGAGACTAGGATATCAACAAGTTGAAATAGTGGGACCTCTTTATTCGTTTATTCAAAAATAGATTAATCTTCAAACGCTTTGAAATGTATGATTTTCATAGGAAATTTTGTAGGTTTCAATCCTTTGAGGTTCTTCTCTTGAAAAACTACAGGTCACCGGATTTGGGTAGTCAAATTTATGTGGGATGTAGTCAATATTTTGTGGAGTATATAGCAAAAAACTACCACATTACGGGTTAAAGTTTCGAAAACAATCATTTTTTAAAATTTTCAAAATGCTACTATAAAATTGGTTCGTTGTTCTGAAAAACTACCATGTCGCACCGGTGACTATGTTAATTAACTTTAAACTTTATTATGACAGATCGGGTCCACACGTCATGTTGACCATTAGGTTTACCATTGACAGGCTATGACAGATGGGTTCAAATATTTTTTAAATTACAAACAGATCCTTAAAAAAGAAATAAAAAACAACCACGTCCTTGAAAAATATAAAAAATAAACAGTCGGGTCCTCGTCGGGGAGCTCGTCACCGAAGCTGAAGAAGGAACCTTTGCTAGGTGGCTCGCGTTGCTGCCGCTGCTTGCCGCCGCCGCCGCTATTGCATGCTGCGTGCCCGCAGCAGCGGGACCACTACTGTGTGCTGCCCTTTGCCACTGTTGCTGCCTGCCGCCGCTGTTGCCGCCCAGCGCTGCTGCTGCCCGTTGCTGCGTGCTGCCCGCTGTCGTTGCTGCTGCCTGCCGTCGTTGCTGCTATTGCCGCGTGCCACCGGCCGCCGTCGCAGCTGTCGCTCGGCGCTGCTGCTGCCCGATACTGTGTGGTGCCTACTGTCGTTGCTTCTACCGCTGATGCGTGCCGCCGGCCACCGTCGTTGCTGCTCTCAGGCGCCGTCGCTGCTGGTCGGGAGAGGAGAGGAAGAACAAGGAGAGAAGAAAGATAAGGGAGGGAAAGAGAAAGCACACTTACATGTGGGACCCACATGTCAGTTAGCGGTCAACAAACGATCAATAAACGGGTTGTTTAGGAGCGGGCCCGACCTGTCATAAACCAGATTAATTCTAAATCACATCCTCGTTTGGGTTTTTTGAAACAGCGAAATAATTTTTGTTGTAGATTTTGAAAGAGACATTTTCATTTTCTCCTTAACTTTGGTCCGACCTCATCTTTACCACTAAATAAAAACAATGTTCAATTATACCCCTCTTCCGTGTGGTGCCCTTATGAAAATATTCCTCCGTGCCGTTTTCGTCCGGTCAAAGGGGTTTGACCGTTAATCGGACGTTTTCTGGACATAGTTGCCCTTCTCTGCATATGTCACTAACATGTGGGACCTATCCTTGAGAAAAATAAAAAAACGTCTCTCTCTTAGAAGTGGACCCCACCATGGAAATTCTCTCTCTCTCTCTCTTACACAACAAAAAATAAAAACGTTTTAATTAAAGGGACGTGGCCCACTGTCATAGACTCGGAGCTTAGCTAAATAGAGTTTTAAAAAGGGGTGAACTAAATAGAGATTAGCCTAAGCTAATCCCTGCCACATTAGCAAACTGAAGGTTAAGCCGCCGGCAAGCACAAATCGCGACAAAGGGCCTCGGGCCACCTCCTTCGGCGACCAAATGGACAATGGTGCGGCGTGTTGGGTAGTCGGAGATGGCACGCATCCATCGGAGGTTGTAGGGCTGCTGGGGTGGACTGGATTGTAGCCGGCGGTGAGGGTTGTGCAAGCACGTGTTCAATGGAGAAGTCACAACGGGTCATGGGCGAGCAGGTTGAGCGGCTTGGAGGCATCCTGGGAGCTCCAGACAGATGTTGGACAGCAAAATGGGGCAAGTCAAGCTCGAGGTGCTCGGTTTCTTCGTCAATGGCGGACGACGACTTGGGATATCGCGGGGAACGACGCTATGGCACAGGAATGAGCAAAGTAAAAGGTGAAACATGCAATGGATCACAACGATTCTGATGGGCTGGTCGATTGGGTTGGGGGAGCTATCACGATGACAAATCGGCGATGGCAACCTTCGATGGCTGGCGGTGAAGATGACAATAAAGGCAATGATGCGGTTCTCCCGGACTCATGGGCTTCATTGTGAAGACTTGGTGAAGCTCTGCAGAGCTTCTGGACATGGTTAGATGGCATGGGGAGTGCGGTGGCTATGCCAGCAGTGCGCACGACCTCCACACGCCCTCGTGCTTCCGGGCACGCGCTTGAAGATGACGACGAGCAGCGGGGGTGGGCTGGGCTGGCTACGTGGGCCGGCTACAGGTAGGATTCTCTCTGCCTTTTTTTCCTTTGTTTCACTTTTTATTTTCTTTGCAAGGGGTAAAAATGTCCAGTTGACGGTCAAACCGCTTTGAGCGGACAGAAAAGGCACAGAGGGTTATTTCCACAAGGGCATCAGACGGAAAGGGGTATAGTTGAGCATTATTTTTATTTAGAGGTAAAGATGAGGTAGGGCCCAAGTTAGGGAGCAAAATGGAAATGTGTCATTTTTATTTATTTTTAAAAATTGATATTTTTTGTGGTCAACGCATGTAATGTGGTAGTTTTTCTCTATATACTCATATTTTGTGGGATGTATTTCTAGCATCGGTTTCATTGGAACCTAGTACATTTTTCCTTTTGAAAGTCTAGCACATACACTCTCTCTACTATCTCTCTTCAATCACCCAGTATATTACTATGTTTGTTTCATGTGCACCATCTAAAGACATCAGTAGCAAAATTCTTGTGTTTTGAGGTCCTATATGAATCCATAGTAGTATAACATTTCAGTCAGTTTTTGAACTTTGAACTGCAGGGTCATAATGCAGTTATTTCTGTTAGGTTACACAATTAAGCAAAGTTAAGAAGATGCATATAAAGGGATGAACCCAAGAGAGGTCAGATCTGAACTTTCTTTCCCCGGTTTCTTTTGCTTTGAACTCCTTTTTGCCAATACCTGTTTCCTTTCTATTATGCTATCCACTTCATAATTTTAAAATTTTCAGAAGTTGTTTGTTGTTTTATGATGATGCTTGGGGTCCTTCTTCCTCTTCTCTGACCAAAAGCAATGGCGTTGCATTTCATTGATGAAAAAGGCAAACAGAGTTCACACAACACAGCAACGCCACACGCTAGAAGACTAGGAACTCGACCTTCAGAGAACAACAACACTTTACACTTGAGTTCAAGTTGGGAACTATTCAAACATGCAATATAAAACATACATTATTGATCATGGATACATGTCTGGAGAGTGTCCTATGCATGGCGGCAGTTTTTCAGCAGATTTTTTCCCCTGCAAATGTACATTTTTTCGCAGGCTAGATTTCCCCTTTGCTCCTCAAGCAATCCACCGTGTCCCTGACAGTTTTGTCGAATGGGGTGAAACGAACACCCAAATCGATCAGTTTCTTGGACGGAGCCTTCGATCTCACCACCCAGCCCTGTTTGTCCTCCTGGATCCTGAAGCGAAAAGAACAAATGGCAACATCAGAACGCTGCATCTGATGGAGAGACCGTCGATGTTGCCAGTAGATGTATCACCTGTGAACCGGGAATTCGGGGCAAAGGTTAGCAAGTTCATCGTGGAAATCGACGAGGCGTACGGCGGACTCCATGCACAGGTGGCGTCCCTGCGCCGACGGGCTCTCATAGAGCACCACCAGAGATTGTGCCACATCTCTGACATCAACGCAGCCGATGAAGAAGAGTTCCATGTCAAGCTTCTGGCCTGCGTAGTGCGTAATGTAATTTGCAGTTTTTATTTTATTTCTGAACAGGATAATTTGCGGCTTGCACTCTTGGAAGTTTTTCTGCGTTGCAACTCAGTAGCAGAAAGCAAAGTGCAGGAATTGCTACAGAGCAGAGCTGCAAGACTCTGCATGCTGTAATTGGCTGACCTTCAAGAAGCAGCATCAGCAGACGGAGACTGGCAGTAGCCACCGGGGTCAACGTCGGGCCCAGCACCAACCCCGGATTGAGCACAACCAGCTGCAGCCCTTCCTCTCGGACGAAATCCCACGCAGCCTTCTCCGCAAGCGTTTTGGAGACGTTGTACCAAAGCTGCAATTCAGACAGAGGGATTGCGCATCAGTGCTTTAGCTCTAGACTAGAAGTACCAGTACGTACGTATCTAAAGTTCTAAACAGGATCTTGCAATGCAAGCGTTAAGATGATTCACTTCACCTCGAGTTTCTTGAGGATCTCAGGGTCGGCCCAGGAGTCATCATCTATGACCTTGTCGGCAGGCCAGTCGGGGTTCGGACACATGGCCGTCTGCGAGGACACCATGACGACACGCTTGACGCCGCTGTCTTTGGCTGCGCGGAGGACGTTGAGCGCGCCGTTGACCGCCGGCAGCAGCAGCTCGTTCTGCGTCGACGGATCACGGAACAAGTTAGTTAAAATTTACGGCTGTGCAGTGCAGCGATGGAATGGAGCTCTGGGATCTGACTGGGCAAAGAAAAGTTGCCTCGGGGTCTTGTGCGGGCTGCAGTATCACGGGGGAGGCCAGGTGGAAGACGCCGTGGACGCCCTCGATCGCCGGCCGGACGGACGCGGGGTCGAGGAGGTCCATCTGGAACAGCCGGAGCCGCGTGGCCGCGCCATCGAGAGCCTGCAGGTGCTTCGTCTCGCCCTCGTCCTCTGGAACATCAGTCCGATCAAACAATCTTTGCCTCGACTCGATTCGGTTACGGGGAGAGAGGAGGAGGAGAGGCACGTACGGAGGTTCTGGACGGTGGCGTGGACGGTGTAGCCGCGGTCGAGGAGGAGGCGGACGAGCCAGGAGCCGATGAAGCCGCTGCCGCCGGTGACGCAGACGAGCTCGCCGCCGCTGTCTCCGCCGGCCAAGGCCATCTCGCCGGTGCTCGCTACGCTACGCTACGATCCGCCCGTCTGCCGCTCACCTACTCGACACAAAAGACAAAACAAACGGTCAACTCGGCACTCCTTGGCTCCCTCCCTGTGAACTGAACTGTACTTACTACCCTCGCGTTTCCATTTAAACAGACTGGCGGTCGAACGTCACGCTAGATCGGCGTTTTTAAGTGTCGCAGCAAGGTTTCTGACATTTTTAAAAAGGATCAAAACGTGAAATCTTTTCGAAACGAATTTGTTCTGTAAATTCTTTACTAGCTCGGAACAGTGAATTTGTCCCTCAACTTGAAAGAAGCACAGCGGTTTGGGGGCGTTGACGCCCACGAGAGGGGAGGCGTGCTGTCAGGCCGTGACGCGGCCGCAACCAATGTGTCAATTCATCTGCGCCATTGTTATCTCGGGGAAGGATCCACGTCCACCCGCGTCGATAACCGCCATTAATTTCAGGTCGCTCTTGATGGTGCACGCCCAGGACAGGACACAGGACATGGCAAAAAACAAAAAGGACAGGACACAGGAGGCCACTCGGGCAGGATAAACACGTGACACGACCGCACCACAAAACTTCAGAGTCTTTTTTCTTTATATAAGGGAAGAGTTTTTCTTTTTCTTTTTTTAAGGGTCAAAAATTCGAAGTCTTGCGGCAAAGAGGCAGGAGTACGACCCGGGAAAACGCGTCACGAAATCGTGGGTGTTTTCTCTTTCACAGATAAATCAGAGAATGGTTTTTAATACTTGAACCTTACTTGAACCAAACCCAATGAGCTAGCTTGATACCTGAACCTAAACTAAACCCATGTGAGCTAGCTTACACCTAACCAAAACCAAACCTGCTAGAAATTATATCCAAACTGAACTAAACAAAGCCTTCAACTGGTGGGTTGAAACTGTTTACGGAAATAGGTTGAGAACTGTTTGACCACGGGAACGATGGTGTAATAGTTACAGAGGCAGGATTTGATAACTATGCATGTTGAGAGGGACCGAAAAGCACAAAATAAATATAAACCATGCACGGTTCATCTTCAAATCAGGAGCAAATAACTGATTTTAGGAAGGGTCAGGCCCCTGTTGGTCCCGCTATCTCTGTCACTGGTGGTGTGGATCAGACGCTCAAGCATACGTTTACCTTGCGCGCAGATACTGACAGCGATCCCGTGTGCTAATGCGCACACCGCTGTTGAGATGGGTTCACGGGATTTACGACTTGTTGCAGTCTGCAGTAAAGACTGAGTGAGCGACATTTCCTATTTAACGCTTAAGATGCCGTTGTTTCGCACAAGGAGCCGTCACATTAAAGCTATTAATATACATACACAGTTAGCGGTTTTGGGAACCTTTCTTTCTTTTTTCTTCACTTGCTTTTGTTTTTTTTACTTCTTTTAATGTCAGAGTGTAGAAAATGTTCAAAATTGCAAAATGCTGATGGTTTTCAAAAAATGTTCTCAAATTTAAAATATTATAACTTTTAAAACTATATATATATATACATAATATGTATATATATAGTAATACTATTCATCACACAGGGTGCGGAATGAGTTATTCTGCACCCGAGTAATCTTACGATTATTTTATGAATAAATTTTATTTTATATACAAATAGTTACATGCATATTGTTTCATTACGTAAAATTTAATTAAGAAAACAAAAATATAGGTCATAAGACTAGAAAAATTATATTTTATGCATATTTCACACTATGTTTTTACGTTCGTAAGTTTAGATAGTGTAATTGTTTTTATGGCGATTTAATATTTTATTACGTTCTCTTATTAGGTATAAAGTAAGAAAAAAATCACGAAACATAAAAGTAAAAATACTATGCAGTGATGATATAGTAGAGAATGATGAATAATAACTATTCCTCATTCAGGATGACGAATAACGCGACCCTAGGAAGAATGACTTGTTACAAGACAATCAGGCTCGCTCGCTATGGACGGACCTAGTCGGGGAGGATGCTATGTGCGAAACAATGACTATTTGAAGCTAAATAACTATTTGATACAATTAATGTCAAATAGGAGCACTCAGGGTTGGCAACGTGGTAGAAAGGAGAGGCAATGGAGGGATGGGTTAAGCCTGTGTGCATGCTATCACGGTATGTGCTCCCTCTGTCCCTTAATATAGGACGTTGTTGAATTTGAAGTATAAAACATCTTATATTATAGAAGAGGTAGTATATATTTGGGCCAATTTTTATGGGTCGGACTCTTGGGCCGGACTCTTATTATTATTGGAATCCAGACAGATCACGCGATGTTGTATTCAAGACAAACTCTTTCGAAGACTTGGCGTGTGATACGTCTCCAACGTATCTATAATTTTTTATGGTTTCATGCTATTATGTTATCAACTTTGAATGTTTTACATGCATGAATATGCTATTTTATATCATTTTTGGGACTAACCTATTAACTCAGAGTCCAGTGTCAGCTTCTGTTTTTTTTTTCCGTGTTTTTGACCTTTTTCAGAAAAGAATATTAAACGGAGTCCAAACGAAATAAAACCTGCGGGATGATTTTTTCCATAACAGAAGATACGCAGATGACTTGAGAACCAAGGCAGGAGACCTCGTGGGGAGGTCACAAGCCCCTAGGCGCGCCATAGGGGGGCCCCTAGGTAATTCTCTCACTTGAACAGAATCATGTAGGTGTCCTGATCCAATTGTGCGCCGCTAAGGTCTCTGAGCTTGGACACTAGGATACATGTGGCTATCCACTTTCTAAGGTGGTTGTAGACCTGGGTCGGGGTGACATTTTGTCCAGAAAACGCGAACAACTACTTGGCAACAAAGTTCGAATGCACCTCCTTGAAGCCTTTGTTAGTCCTTACTCCATTATCTATGATCTCACACATCTTGTTAAACACAAATGTTGACATGAACAACTGTCATTTCATCGAGTCCCCCCTCCTAGACATATTTTCCGTCCTAACCTTGATGCTTATGCAACATGTAGCAACATTTGTTGGAAATATGCCCTAGAGGCAATAATAAATTAGTTATTATTATATTTCTTTGTTCATAATAATCGTTTATTATCCATGCTATAATTGTATTGATTGGAAATTGACCGAGGAGTCACTCGGGTCATGTCTACATAGTTCTCGAACCCGCAGGGTCTGCACACTTAAGGTTCGACGTTGTTTTATACGTATTTGAGTTATATGGTTGGTTACCGAATGTTGTTCGAAGTCCCGGATGAGATCACAGACGTCACGAGGGTTTCCGGAATGGTCCGGAAACGAAGATTGATATATAGGATGACTTCATTTGGTTACCGGAAGGTTTTCGGGCATTACCGGTAATGTACAGAGAATGACGAATGGGTTCCGGATCTTCACCGGGAGGGGGGACCACCCACCCGGGAGGGCTCAAGGACCTTGGGGGTGGCGCACCAAGTAGGTGGGGCCAGCCCAATGCTGTCTTGCGCAAGAGAGAAAGAAAAACCAAAAGAAGAGAAAAAAAAGGAAAGGTGGGAAAGAAGAGAAGGACTCCTCCTTCCAATCCTAGTTGGACTAGGATTGGAGGAGGAATCCTCCTCCCCTCGGTGGCGCAGCCCTTGGGGCTCCTTGAGCCTCAAGGCAAGCCTCCCCTTCCCTCCTCCTATATATATGGAGCTATTAGGGCTGATTTGAGACAACTTTTGCCACGGCAACCCGACCACATACCTCCACGGTTTTCCCTCTAGATCGCGTTTCTGCGGAGCTCGGGCGGAGCCCTGGTGAGATTAGATCACCACCAACCTCCGGAGCGCCGTCACGCTGCCGGAGAACTCATCTACCTCTCCGTCTCTCTTGCTGGATCAAGAAGGCCGAGATCATCGTCGAGCTGTACGTGTGCTGAACGCGGAGGTGTCGTCGTTCGGCACTAGATCGGAGCGGATCGCGGGACGGATCGCGGGACAGTTCGTGGGACGGTTCGCGGGGCGGATCGAGGGACGTGAGGACGTTCCACTACATCAACCGTGTTTCTTAACGCTTCTGCTGTGCGATCTACAAGGGTACATAGATCGGAAATCCCCTCTCGTAGATGGACATCACCATGATAGGTCTTCGTGCGCGTAGGAATTTTTTTGTTTCCGAGGCGACGTTCCCCAACAGTGGCATCATGAGCTAGGTTCATGCGTAGATGTCTTCTCGAGTAGAACACAAAAGTTTTTGTGGGCGGTGATGTGCGTTTTGCTGCCCTCCTTAGTCTTTTCTTGATTCCGCGGTATTGTTGGATCGAAGCGGCTCGGACCGACATTACTCGTGCGCTTACGAGAGACTGGTTTCATCGCTACGAGTAACTCCGTTGCTCAAAGATGACCGGTGAGTGTCGGTTTCTCCAACTTTAGTTGAATCGAAATTGACCGAGGAGGTCCTTGGATGAGGTTAAATAGCAATTCATATATCTCCGTTGTGGTGTTTGCGTAAGTAAGATGCGATCCTACTAGATACCCATGGTCACCACGTAAAACATGCAACAACAATTAGAGGACGTCTAACTTGTTTTTGCAGGGTATGCTTGTGATGTGATATGGCCAATGATGAGATGATCATGTTGTAATAGATAATATCGACTTGCACGTCGATGGTACGGCAACCGGCAGGAGCCATAGGGTTGTCTTTAAACTAACGTTTGTGCTTGCAGATGCGTTTACTATTTTGCTAGGATGTAGCTTTAGTAGTAATAGCATGAGTAGCACGACAACCCCGATGGCGACACTTTGATGGAGATCATGATGATGGAGATCATGGTGTGGCGCCGGTGACAAGAAGATCGTGCCGGTGCTTTGGTGATGGAGATCAAGAAGCACATGATGATGGCCATATCATGTCACTTATGAATTGCATGTGATGTTAATCCTTTTATGCACCTTATTTTGCTTAGAACGACGGTAGCATTATGAGGTGATCTCTCACTAAAATTTCAAGACGAAATTGTGTTCTCCCCGACTGTGCACCGTTGCTACAGTTCGTCGTTTCGAGACACCACGTGATGATCGGGTGTGATAGACTCAACGTTCACATACAACGGGTGCAAAACAGTTGCGCACGCGGAACACTCGGGTTAAGCTTGACGAGCCTAGCATGTGCAGACATGGCCTCGGAACACATGAGACCGAAAGGTCGAGCATGAATCGTATAGTTGATATGATTAGCATAGACATGCTTACCACTCAAACTATTCTCGACTCACGTGATGATCGGACTTGAGATAGTGGATTTGGATCATGTACCACTCAAATGACTAGAGATATGTACTTTTTGAGTTGGAGTTCTTAAGTAATATGATTAATTGAACTAATTGTCATGAACATAGTCTAATGGTCTTTGCGAATTACGATGTAGCAAACTTTGCAGACTGAGTCTGTAAAACCGAGGATTGTCCTCGTTGCTGCGCAGAAGGCTTATGTCCATAATGCACCACTCGGTGTGCTGCACCTCGAGCGTCGCCTGTGGATGCTGTGAACATCCGACATACACGTTTCTGATGACTACACGATAGTTCAGTGCAAAATACTTAATGGCTTAGAAGCAAGGCGCCCAAAACGTTTTGAAACGTCACGGAACATAAGTGATGTTCTAAAAGAGATGAAATTGTGATTTCATGCTTGTGCCCTTGTTAAGAGGTACGAGACCTCCGACAAGATTCTTTGTCCACAAAGTAAAGGAGAAAAGCTCAATCGTTGAGCGTGTGCTCAGATTGTCTGAGTACGACAATCGCTTGAATCAAGTGGGAGTTAATCTTCCAAATGAGATAGTGATGGTTCTCCAAAGTCACTGCCACCAAGCTGTGAGAGCTTCGTGATGAACTATAACATATCAAGGATAGATACAATGATCCTTGAGCGATTCGCGATGTTTGACACTGCGAAAGTAGAAATCAAGAAGGAGCATCAATAGTTGATGGTTAGTAAAACCACTAAGTTTCAAGAAAGGCAAGGGCTAGAAGGGATACTTTGTGAAACGGCAAAACAGTTGCTGCACTAATGAAGAGACCCAAGATTAAACCCAAACCCGAGACTAAGTGCTTCTGTAATGAGGGGAACAGTCACTGAGGCGGAGTAACTCTAGATACTTGGTAGATAAGAAGGCTCGCAAAAGTCGAAAGAAGTATATTTGATATAAATGATGTTGATGTGTACTTTACTAGTACTCCTAGTAGCACGAGGGTATTGGATACCGGTTTGGTTGCTAAGCAATTAGTAACACGAAATGAAAGCTACGGCATAAACGGAGACTAGCTAAGGGCAAGGTGACGATACGTGTTGGAAGTGTTTCCAAGGTTGATATGATCAAACGTCGCACGCTCCCTCTACCATCGGGATTGGTGTTAAACCTAAATAATTGTTATTTGGTGCTTGTGTTAAGCATGAACATGATTGGATCGTGTTTATTGCAATACGATTATTCATTTAAAGAGAATAATGGTTACTCTATTATCTTGAATAATCACCTTCAATGGTTTATTGAATCTCGATCGTAGTGTTACACATGTTCATAATATTGGTGCCAAAAGATACGAGGTAATGATGATAGTACCACTTACTTGTGGAACTGCCGCTTGAGTCATGTTGGTATAAATTGCATGAAGAGGCTCCATGCTGATGGATCTTTATACTCACTTGTTTTTGAATCACTAGTGACATGCAAATCATACCACATGAGCAAGGCCTTGTTTTCATTGAGATGAAACAAGATAGTAACTTGTTGGAAGTGATACATTTTGATGTATGCAGTCCAATGGGTGCTGAGGCACGCAGTGGATATCATTATGTTCTTACTTCAATGACGATTTGAGTAGAAACAGGAGTATTTACTTAATGAATCACAAGTCTGAAATATTGAAAAGTTCAATTCCGTTTCAGAGTGAAGTTCGTCGTAACAAGAGGATAAACTGTCTACGATATGATCATAGAAATGAATATCTGAGTTACGAGTTTTGGTACGCAGTTAAGACAATGTGGAAATTGTTTCGCAGTTCATGCCACCTGGAACATCATAGTGTGATGATGTGTCTGAACGTCATAGCCACACACTATTTGGTATGGTGCATGCTATGATGTCTCTTATCGAAATACCACTATCGTTTATGGGTTAAGCATTAGAGACAACCGCATTCACTTTAAATAGGGCACCACGTATTTCCGTTGAGATGACACAGTATAGACTGAGGTTTAGAGAAATCTAAACTGTCGTTTCTTGAAAGTTTGGGGCTTCGACACTTATGTGAAAAAGTTTCAGTCTGATAAGCTCGAACCCAAAGCGGATAAATGCATCTTCATAGGATATCCAAAACAGTTGGGTACATCTCCTATCTCAGATCCGAAAGCAAAGTGTTTGTTTCTAGAAACGGATCCTTTCTCGAGGAAAGGTTTCTCTCGAAAGAATTGAGTGGGAGGGTAGTAGAACTTGATGAGGTTATTGAACCATCACTTCAACCAGTGTGTAGCAGGGCGCAGGAAGTTGTTCCTGTGGCGCCTACACCAATTGAAGTGAAAGCTGACGATGGTGATCATCGAGCATCGGATCAAGTTACTACAAGCCTCGTAGGTTGACAAGGTCGCGTACTACTACAGAGTGGTACGGTAACCCTGTCTTGGAGGTCATGTTGTTGAGCAACAGTGAACCTACGAGTTATGGAGAAAGCAATGGTGGGCCCGGATTCTGACAAATGGCTGGAAGCCATGAAATCCGAGAGAGGATCCATGTATGAAAACAAAGTGTAGACTTTGGAAGGACTACTTGATGGTCATAAGACTATTGAGTAAAGATGGATCTTTGAAAGGAAGACAGACGATGATGGTGATAAGTCACTATTAAGAAAAGCTCGACTTGTCGCAAAGATGTTTTCGACAAGATCAAACTGTTGACTATGATGAGTCTTTCTCACTCATAGCGATGCTAAAAGTCTGTTAGAATTATGTTAGTAGTTGCTGCATTATTTATGAAATATTGCACGTAGGATGTCAAAACATTGTTTCCTCGACGGTTTCCTTGAGCAAACATTGTATGTGATACAACCAGAAGGTTTTGTCGATCCTAAAGATACTAGCAAGTATGCAAGCTCCAGTGATCCTTTAATGGACTGGTGCAAGCATCTCGGAGTTGGAATATACACTTTGATGAGATGATCAAAGATTTTGGGTTTGTACATGGTTTATGAGAAACTTGTATTTCCAAAGAAGTGAGTGGGAGAACTATAGAATTTCTGATAAGTATATGTGGTTGACATATTGTGGATCAGAAGTAATGTAGAATTTATGTAAAGCATAGAAGGTTGTTTGAAAGGAGTTTTCAAAGGAATACCTGGATTACGCTACTTGAACGTTGAGCATCAAAGATCTATGGAGATAGATCGAAAGCGCTTAATGGAAGTTTCAACAAGATGCATGCCCTGACAATTTTTGAAGGAGTTCAAAATAGATCAGCAAAGAAGGAGTTCTTGGTTGCGTTGTAAAGGTGTGAATTTGAGTAAGACTCAAAACCCGACCACGGCAGAATAAAGAGAATAGACGAATGTCGTCTTCTATGCCTTAGCCCTAGAATCTAAAGTATGCCATGTTGTGTACCGCACCTGATGTTTGCCTTGACTCAAAGTCTGTTGAGAGGTACAGAGAGTGATCCATGATTGAATCACTAGCAGCGGTCAAAATTTATCCTTAGTAACTAATGGACTAAGGAATTTTTCTCGATTATGGAGGTGGTTAAAGAGTTCATCGTAAAGGGTTACGTTGATGCAAGCTTTGACACTAATCCAAATAACTATGAGTAGTGAAACGGATTCATATAGTACAGTAGATACTTGGAGCATTTCCGAATAGCACGTAGTAGCAGCATCTATAAGATGACATAAAGATTTGTAAAGAATGCACGGATCTGAAAGTTTCAGAACCGTTGACTAAAACCTCTCTCACGAGCAAGACGTGATCAGTCCCCATAACTATATGGGTGTTGGATTCGTTGGAATCACATGGTGATGTGAACTAGATTATTGACTCTAGTGCAAGTGGGCGACTGTTGGAAATATGCCCTAGAGACAATAATAAATTAGTTATTATTATATTTCTTAGTTCATGATAATCGTTTATTATCCATGGTATAATTGTATTGATTGGAAACACAATACTTGTGTGGATACATAGACAAAACACTGTCCCTAGTAAGCCTCTAGTTGACTAGCTCGTTGATCAAAGATGGTCAAGATTTCCTGGCCATAGGCAAGTGTTGTCACTTGATAACGGGATCACATCATTAGGAGAATCATGTGATGGACTAGACCCAAACTAATAGACGTAGCATGTTGATCGTGTCATTTTGTTGTTACTGTTTTCTCCGTGTCAAGTATTTGTTCCTATGACCATGAGATCATATAACCCACGGACACCGGAGGAATGCTTTGTGTGTATCAAACGTCGCAACGTAACTATGTGACTATAAAGATGCTCTACAGGTATCTCCGAAGGTGTTCGTTGAGTTAGTATGGATCGAGACTGGGATTTGTCACTCCGTGTGACGGAGAGGTATCTCGGGGCCCACTCGGTAATACAACATCACACACAAGCCTTGCAAGCAATGTGACTTAGTGTAAGTTACGGGATCTTGTATTACGGAACGAGTAAAGAGACTTGCCGGTGAACGAGATTGAAATAGGTATGCGGATACTGACGATCGAATCTCGGGCAAGTAACATACCGAAGGACAAAGGGAATGACATACGGGATTATATGAATCCTTGGCACTGAGGTTCAAAGATAAGATCTTCGTAGAATATGTAGGATCCAATATGGGCATCCAGGTCCCGCTATTGGATATTGACTGAGGAGTCACTTGGGTCATGTCTACATAGTTCTCGAACCCGCAGGGTCTGCACACTTAAGGTTCGACGTTGTTTTATGCGTATTTGAGTTATATGGTTGCTTACTGAATGTTGTTCGGAGTCCCGGATGAGATCCAGGACATCATGAGGAGCTCCGGAATGGTCCGGAGGTAAAGATTGATATATAGGAAGTCCTGTTTTGGTCATCGGAAAAGTTTCGGGCTCATCGGTAGTGTACCGGGAGTGCCGGGAGGGGTGCCGGGGACCATCGGGAGGGGTGTCACGCCCCAAGGGGTCTCATGGGCTATGGGAAGAGATAAACCAGCCCCTAGTGGGCTGGAATAAGTTCCCACTAAGGCCCATAAGGTTTGAGAAGGAAAAACACAAGGTGGAAAGAGTTTCCAAGTGGGAAGGTGGAATCCTACTCCAAGTAGGATTGGAGTAGGACTCCTCCACCTCCAATTTCGGCCAAACCTTTAGGTTTTGAGGCTGCCTCCTCCCCTCCCTCCCTCCTATATATAGTGGGGGTTTAGGGCTGATTTGAGACAACTTTTCCACGGCAGCCCGACCACATATCTCCACGGTTTCACCTCTAGATCGCGTTTCTACGGAGCTCGGGCGGAGCCCTGCTGAGACAAGATCATCACCAACCTCCGGAGCGCCGTCACGCTGCTGGAGAACTCTTCTACCTCTCCGTCTCTCTTGCTAGATCAAGAAGGCCGAGATCATCGTTGAGCTGTACGTGTGCGGAACGCGGAGGTGCCGTCCGTTCGGTACTAGATCGTGGGACTGATCGCGGGATTGTTCGCGGGGCGGATCGAGGGACGTGAGGACGTTCCACTACATCAACCGCGTTCACTAACGCTTCTGCTGTATGATCTACAAGGGTACGTAGATCACTCATCCCCTCTCGTAGATGGACATCACCATGATAGGTCTTCGTGCGCGTAGGAAATGTTTTGTTTCCCATGTGACGTTCTCCAACAGATGCGTGTTGGAAGTGTTTCCAAGGTTGATATGATCAAACGTCGCACGCTCCCTCTACCATCGGGATTGGTGTTAAACCTAAATAATTGTTATTTGGTGCTTGCGTTAAGCATGAACATGATTGGATCGTGTTTATTGCAATACGATTATTCATTTAAAGAGAATAATGGTTACTCTATTTGCTTGAATAATCACCTTCAATGGTTTATTGAATCTCGATCGTAGTGTTACACATGTTCATGATATTGGTGCCAAAAGATACGAGGTAATGATGATAGTACCACTTACTTGTGGCACTCCGCTTGAGTCATGTTGGTATGAATTGCATGAAGAGGCTCCATGCTGATGGATCTTTATACTCACTTGATTTTGAATCACTAGTGACATGCAAATCATACCACATGAGCAAGGCCTTGTTTTCATTGAGATGAAACAAGATAGTATCTTGTTGGAAGTGATACATTTTGATGTATGCAGTCCAATGGGTGTTGAGGCACGCAGTGGATATTATTATGTTCTTACTTCAATGACGATTTGAGTAGATACAAGAGTATTTACTTAATGAATCACAAAGTCTGAAATATTGAAAAGTTCAATTCTGTTTCAGAGTGAAGTTCGTCGTAACAAGAGGATAAACTGTCTACGATATGATCATAGAAATGAATATCTGAGTTACGAGTTTTGGTACGCAGTTAAGACAATGTGGAAATTGTTTCGCAGTTCATGCCACCTGGAACACCATAGTGTGATGATGTGTCTGAACGTCATAGCCACGCACTATTTGGTATGGTGCATGCTATGATGTCTCTTATTGAATTACCACTATCGTTTATGGGTTATGCATTAGAGACAACCGCATTCACTTTAAATAGGGCACCGCGTATTTTCGTTGAGATGACACAGTATAGACTGAGGTTTAGTGAAATCTAAACTGACGTTTCTTGAAAGTTTGGGGCTTCGACACTTATGTGAAAAAGTTTCAGTCTGATAAGCTTGAACCCAAAGCGGATAAAATGCATCTTCATAGGATATCCAAAACAGTTGGGTACATCTCCTATCTCAGATCCGAAAGCAAAGTGTTTGTTTCTAGAAACAGATCCTTTCTTGAGGAAAGGTTTCTCTCGAAAGAAATGATCATCTCAGATCCGAAAGGAGTTAGTCACACGATGACGTGCTACGGAACGAGTAAACAAACTTACCGGTAACGACATTGAACAAGGTATTGGTATACCGACGATCGAATCTCGGGCAAGTTCTATACCGACAGACAAAGGGAATCGTATACGGGATTGATTGAATCCTTGACATCGTGGTTCATCCTATGAGATCATCATGGAGCAAGTGGGAGCCACCATGGGTATCCAGACCCCGCTGATGGTTATTGGTCGAAGAGGCGTCTCGGTCATGTCTGCGTGTCTCCCGAACCCGTAGGGTCTACACACTTAAGGTTCGGTGACGCTAGGGTTATAGGGAATTGTTATACGAGGTTACCGAAAGTTGTTCGAAGTCCCGGATGAGATCCTGGACGTCTCGAGGAGCTCCGGAATGGTCCGCAGGTAAAGATTGATATATAGGACGGATGGTTTCGGACACCGGAAGTGTTTCGGGCGTCACCGGTAACGTACCGTGGCCACCGGGACCACCGGAGGTGGCCCCGGGGGTCCACCGAAGGGGGCAACTACCCCGAGAGGCTAGATGGGCTAAGTGTGGGAGGGAACCAGCCCCTAGGTGGGCTGGTGCACCTCCCACACCCAGCCCAATGCGCAAGTGGTGGGGAGAGGGGCAACCCTAGGCGGAGGTGGGCCTTAGGCCCACCAGATGGTGCGCCACACCCCCTCCCACCCTAGCCGCCGCCCCTTCTCCCATCTGGTGGTTGCCGGCCCCTATGGAGGGAACCCTAGGGGTGGTGCAGCCCTCCCCCTCCTCCTATAAATAGATAGGGGTTTTGGCCATTGAGAGACACGATTTTCCCTCTCTCTCGACGCAGCCCTGCCCTTCTTGCTCCTCCTCTCTGCTGGTGCTTGGCGAAGCCCTGCCGGGAGACCTCGTCTCTCCATCGACACCACGCCGTTGTGCTGCTCGAGTTCTTTCCCAACCTCTCCCTCCTCCTTGCTGGATCAAGGTGCGGGAGACGTCACCGGGCTGCACGTGTGTTGAACGCGGAGGTGCCGTAGTTCGACACTAGATCGGGATCGCCGCGAGTACGACTCCATCAACCGCGTTCTACCAACGCTTCCACTTAGCGATCTTCAAAGTTATGAAGATGCTCTTACCCCTCTCTCGTTTCTGGTGTCTACATAGGAAGATCTGAATATGCGTAGGAAAATTTTGAATTTATGCTACGTTACCCTACAGTGGCATCCGAGCCAGGTTTTCTATGCGTAGATTCTATGCACGAGTAGAACACAAAAGTTGTGGGAGATGATTTGTCAATTTGCTTGCCGCTACTAGTCTTATTCTTTTCCGGCGGTATTGTGGGATGAAGCAGCCCGGACCGACTTTACACGTACGCTTACGTGAGACTGGTTCCACCGACAGACATGCACACCGTGCATAAAGGTGGCTAACGGGTGTCTGTCTCTCCTACTCTAGTCGGATTGGATTTGATGAAAAGGGTCCTTATGAAGGGTAAATAGTTTGGCATATCATCGTTGTGGCTGTCACGTAGGTAAGAAGGCGTTCTTGCTAGAAACGCAAATCAGCCACGTAAAACTTGCAACAACAATTAGAGGACGTCTAACTTGTTTTTGCAGGGTTTGACATGTGATGTGATATGGCCAAAGTTGTGATGTTGCATGTATGATGTATGAGATGATCATGTTATTGTAATAGGTTTCACGACTTGCATGTCGATGAGTATGACAACCGGCAGGAGCCATAGGAGTTGTCTTAATTTATTGTATGAGATGCAACGCCATGTGCTTACTACTTTTACTTCATTGCTAACGGTTAGCTATAGTAGTAGTGATAGTAGTAGTTGACGTGACGACTTCACGGAGACACGATGATGGAGATCATGATGATGGAGATCATGGTGTCACGCCGGTGACGATGATGATCATGCGATGCCTGAAGATGGAGATCGAAAGAGCAAAGACGATAATGGCCATATCATGTCACTATATGATTGCATTGTGATGTTTATCATGTTTTACATCTTATTGCTTAGAACGACGGTAGCATAATAAGATGATCCATCTTAAAATTTCGAGAACGTATTCCCCTAAGTGTGCACCGTTGCGAAGGTTCGTTGTCTCGAAGCACCACGTGATGATCGGGTGTGATAGATTCTAACGTTCGCATACAACGGGTGTAAGCCAGATTTACACACGCGAAACACCTAGGTTGACTCCACGAGCTTAGCATGTACAGACATGACCTCGAATACAAGAGACCGAAAGGTCGAACATGAGTCGTATGGTTGAATACGATCGGCATGAAGTTGCTCACCATGGTGACTAGTCCGTCTCACGTGATGATCGGACACGGGTTAGTCAACATGGATCATGTATCACTTAGATGACTAGAGGGATGTCGATTTAAGTGGGAGTTCATACTTAATTTGATTAAATGAACTTAGTCTAAAAACTGTCTTTATCAATATTGTAGATGGCCAACGTCAACCTCAATTTCAACGCATTCCTAGAGAAAAACAAGCTGAAAGATGATGGTAGCAACTATGCGGACTGGGTTCACAACTTGAAGCTCATCCTTGAAGCAGCTAAAAAGGCTTATGTCCTTGATGCGCCGCTAGGTGACCCTCCCGCTCCCGCAGCAACCCAGGACATTCTGAACGTCTCGCAAACGCGGAGTGATGACTACTCTCTGGTTAGGTGTGGCATGTTATACAGTTTAGAAACGGGGCTCCAAAGGCGTTTTGAGCAACACGGGGCATATGAGATGTTCCAGGAGCTGAAGCTAGTTTTTCAAGCTCATGCCCGTGTCGAGAGATATGAAGTCTCCGACAAGTTCTTTAGCTGTAAGATGGAGGAGAACAGTTCTGTTAGTGAGCACATACTCAAAATGTCTGGGTTACACGGTCGTCTGACTTCGCTTGGAGTCGAACTTTCGGATGATGCTATAATTGACAGAATCCTCCAGTCTCTCCCACCAAGCTACAAAGGCTTTGTGCTTAACTACAACATGCAAGGGATGGAGAAGACCATTCTCGAGTTGTACTCGATGCTCAAGTCTGCAGAAGTAGAAATCAAGAAAGAGCATCAAGTGTTGATGGTCAACAAGACCACTAGTTTCAAGAAAGGCAAGGGTAAGAAGAACTTCAGAAAGGACGGCAAAGTTGTTGCCGCGCCCGGTAAGCCAGATGCCGCGAAGAAGAAAAAGAACGGACCCAAGCCTGAGACTGAGTGCTTCTATTGCAAGGGAAAGGGTCACTGGAAGCGGAACTGCCCCAAATACTCAGCGGACAAGAAGGCTGGCAACGTTAAAGGTATATGTGATATACATGTTATTGATGTGTACCTTACCAGCGCTCGTAGTAGCTCCTGGGTATTTGATACCGGTGCTGTTGCTCACATTTGCAACTCAAAGCAGGAACTGCGGAATAAGCGGAGACTGGCCAAGGACGAGGTGACGATGCGCGTCGGGAATGGTTCAAAGGTCGATGTGATCGCCGTCGGCATGCTACCTCTACATCTACCATCGGGATTAGTTTTAAACCTTAATAATTGTTATTTAGTACCAGCTTTAAGCATGAACATTGTATCAGGGTCTTGCTTAATGCGAGACGGCTACTCATTTAAGTCAGAGAATAATGGTTGTTCTATTTATATGAGTGATATGTTTTATGGTCATGCTCCGCTGGTGAATGGTTTATTCTTGATGAATCTCGATCGTGATGTTACACATATTCATAGTGTGAGTACCAAAAGATGTAAAGTTGATAATGATAGTCCCACATACTTGTGGCACTGCCGCCTTGGTCATATCGGCGTTAAGCGCATGGCATGAAGAAGCTCCACACTGATGGACTATTAGAGTCTCTTGATTTTGAATCATTTGACACATGCGAACCGTGCCTCATGGGCAAGATGACTAAGACTCCATTCTCAGGTATAATGGAGAGAGCAACCGACTTATTGGAAATAATACATACTGATGTGTGTGGTCCAATGAACGTTGAAGCTCGCGGTGGCTATCGTTATGTTCTCACTCTCACCGATGATTTGAGTAGGTATGGGTATATCTACTTGATGAAGCACAAATCTGAGACATTTGAAAAGTTCAAGGAATTTCAGAGTGAGGTCGAGAATCAACGTGATAGAAAAATCAAGTGTCTACGATCTGATCGTGGAGGAGAATATTTGAGTCACGAGTTTGCCAGACACCTAAGGAAGTGTGGAATCGTTTCACAACTGACGCCGCCTGGCACACCGCAACGCAAGGAGTGTCTGAACATCATAATCGCACTTTATTAGATATGGTACGATCTATGATGTCTCTTACCGACTTACCGCTATCATTTTGGGGATACGCATTAGAAACTGCAGCATTCACTTTAAATAGGGCACCGTCTAAATCCGTTGAGACGACACCATATGAACTATGGTTTGGCAACAAACCTAAGTTGTCGTTTCTTAAAGTTTGGGGCTGCGATGCTTATGTGAAGAAACTTCAACCAGAAAAGCTTGAACCCCAAGCGGAGAAATGCATATTCATATGATACCGTAAGGAAACTATTGGGTATACCTTCTATCTTAGATCCGAAGGTAAAACCTTTGTTGCCAAGAACGGATCCTTTCTAGAGAAAGAGTTTCTCTCGAAAGAAGTAAGTGGGAGGAAGGTACAACTTGATGAGGTAATTACACCCCCTCTCGAACAGGATAGTAGCGCAGCGCGGGAAGTTGTTCCTGTGGCGCCTACACCGACTGAAGAGGAAGTTAATGATGATGATCATGAAGCTTCGGATCAAGTTACTACTGAACCGTGAAGGTCCACAAGGGCACGCTCCGCACCAGAGTGGTATGACAACCCTGTAATGGAAATCATGTTGTTAGACAACGGTGAACCTTCAAACTATGAAGAAGCGATGGCGGGCCCGGATTCCAACAAATGGCTTGAGGCTATGAAATCCGAGATAGGATCTATGTATGAGAACAAAGTATGGACTTTGGTGGACTTGCCCGATGACCGGCGAGCCATAGAAAACAAATGGATCTTCAAGAAGAAGACCGATGCAAACGGTAATGTAACCGTTTACAAAGCTCGACTTGTCGCAAAGGGTTTTCGACAAATTCAAGGAGTTGACTAGGAAGAGACTTTCTCTCCCGTAGCGAAGCTGAAATCAGTCTGAATCATGTTAGCAATTGACGCCTTTCATGATTATGAAATTTGGCAAATGGACGTCAAAACAGCGTTCCTTAACGGGAACCTTAAGGAAGAGTTGTATATGATGCAACCAGAAGATTTTGTCGACCCTAAGGGTGCTAACAAAGTGTGCAAGCTCCAGCGCTCCATCTATGGGCGGGTGCAAGCATCTCGGAGCTGGAACATTTGCTTTAATGAGGTGATTTGAGACAACTTTTGCCACGGCAACCCGACCACATACCTCCACGGTTTTCCCTCTAGATCGCGTTTCTGCGGAGCTCGGGCGGAGCCCTGCTGAGATTAGATCACCACCAACCTCCGGAGCGCCGTCACGCTGCCGGAGAACTCATCTACCTCTCCGTCTCTCTTGCTGGATCAAGAAGGCCGAGATCATCGTCGAGCTGTACGTGTGCTGAACGCGGAGGTGTCGTCGTTCGGCACTAGATCGGAGCGGATCGCGGGACGGATCGCGGGACAGTTCGTGGGACGGTTCGCGGGGCGGATCGAGGGACGTGAGGACGTTCCACTACATCAACCGTGTTTCTTAACGCTTCTGCTGTGCGATCTACAAGGGTACATAGATCGGAAATCCCCTCTCGTAGATGGACATCACCATGATAGGTCTTCGTGCGCGTAGGAATTTTTTTGTTTCCCATGCGACGTTCCCCAACAAGAGCAGGCAACACCAACATAAATGATGGATGCCTAGCAAGAATTGGCTCGAAGGCATCTGAATCTGGAGGCATGTACTTGTCGGTCGGAGATTGGGAGTCCTTAACATACGACGACATGAATTGGCTCTCGGACAAAACAATAGTTTGAGTAAACTCTTATGCGCTAATGTCCTACAAGCATTAGCACGAGGACTACTGGAACACGCCACACATGGACAGTAAGAAAGACAACGACACATGGACAATAAGCATATCACACATGGATCATTAAGTTCAAGACAACACCCTATGCCTCATCTTCAAGTTCAAAGCATACCATTGAGTTCAACACACTACCACAACTATATACCGATCATACTTGCAAACCACCATACTACACATTCTCCGATTCATAGGTTAGTACCACATCTATCATAGTATCATCCTCGTCGACATGAAAAATGACATAAACATCATCAAAGCCTATAAGAAAAACCTTGCATGCTACCGATCCATCACCACTAGCTCCCAGAACATCACATTCTCATAGGCCGACACACATGCTACATATCTACTCCTACCACATGCACACACATCTAATCTAAAATGAGTAGGGAGGAGGCAATGATCAAACCTACAACCATTTGTGAAGCTAGGTGAAAGTGCGAAATGGGTCAAGAAAGAGGAGGAAGACAATTCGACGCCGCCGTCTACCGTTGGCCGGCGAAGACGCGTCACTACTTGCTTGTCGGTGACGAATCTGCGTGGGACGGAGAACCCTCGAAGGCGGGAAATAATGACGGGGTTTGGCCGGTGAGTCGAAGGTGGCCGCGTAGGGTGACACATTCACTGGGATGTGACCCAATTCCACCCGACGCTTTTTCGAAGATGCAGATTTAACACGCACGAGCGCAGAGTGTACCCTTGTTGGCATCAGACATGTTGACGTCGTCTCGTTTGCTTAATTGAGCTCATTTTTCTTTCTTCCCGCTGGATCTTTTCTTGGGCCAGGGCCGGCCCTGGGGGGGGGGGGGGGGTCCGCGGGGGCGGCCGCACAGGGCCCAAATTTTTGGGGGGCCCCCTGCATATATACATATACTATAACTTACTAATATTTATGATAATTAATATAGAAAAAAATAGAAACCAGGCCTATTTCGTGGGCCAAAAGACAAGATAAATCACAACTGGGCCGGATCCCTCATCACGACAGGATGGATTGACCGTGCGTTCTCTGTCTCTCTCGACTCTCGTCTCCCTGTACGGCGGCGGCGGCGACTCCCTATTCCCTAGCGACGCACGAAGCCATGAACGCACAGGACATCCAGCGCTCCTCGACGGCAGGCGGCAGCTTCTCCGTGGCGGTGGTGCTCCTCGACGGCAGCTTCTCCGTGGCGGTGGCAGCTCCTCGGCGGCAGTTGCTCGAACAGGGAGTTCATCTTCTCGTCAGTCGTCAGTCCCAAGCAGGGCCTGGTAAGTCTGTGGCGGTGGTGAACTGGTGCGTCCCCTGAGGAGCGCTGCCGTGCTGGATACATACAACCATGAGTTGCATCCAGCCATCCAGATGAGATGACCTGAGGAGCGCTGGTCGCTGCCTCGCTGGATACATACATCGTTGGATACATACAGCCTGAGGAGTTCATCTCCTGGCTAGACTGCTGTTCAGATCGACACTAGGTGTCTTGGTAGCTAGTTTGCAGGAGTTGCATCCAGATGACCAGATCTAGACCGGGAAATAAGAAAAGTTGCAGAACATTTTGAAGATTACCCTAGTGCCGATCTGGACGGCCCTGTGATTACTTCTAGTGATTCCTTTTTATTTTTTAGGTATTTTATGCCCTAATTTTGATTCGTATTTATTTATTTTCAGAATTATTATGAAGCCTAAATCAGATGCTGCTAAAAGAAAAAAGAGGAAAGCAGATCAAAAATTGGTTGATTCACAAAGAGGGTCTCTTCCTAAATATTTTAAGAGTAACCCGTCCACTTCAAAAAATCCAGATGAGTTGGCGTTAGTTCTTGTGGAAGAACCAAGTAATGTGGATCTAGAAGATGATATCCATACAGAAGACAATGTTGACATCGACGCGGACGATAACAATGTGAGTGATCATGACCATAATTCATCTCCCACGGAATCTGCTATTGTTGCTGAAGAACCAGTTCATGTGGATATTTATGATCCAGCAAATTGGGCTAGTCTTGATAACAAAGCAAGGGATACAATAGTTGAGAAAGGGCCTATTAGAGAAGATGATATTACTTTTCCTTTAAATAGCAAGAGAAGACATTTTTCATATGCCCATTACTCTAGAACAATGAGCAACGAAGAGGTACGTGATCGAAAATGGTTAGTTTATTCAAAACAGGCTGACAAAGTGTTTTGTTTTTCTTGTAAGTTGTTTAATCCTATCAACTGCAAAAGTAGTTTGGTGCATGATGGGTATAAAGATTGGCAGCATATTAGTGATAGTCTAAAAGAACATGAAGCAAGTGTGGAGCATATTACAAGCATGATCTCTTGGAACGAACTGAAAAATAGATTGAGCAAACATGAAACAATTGATAAGGAGTTGCAGCATCAGATCACAAAAGAGAAGGAGCGCTTAAGGCGAGTAATGCTAAGAATAGTTGCTATTGTGAAATTTCTTGGTAAACGAAATTTAGCTTTTAGAGGATCCAACGAGCAGCTTTATAATGATCTTAATCTCACTCTTTGTGACATGGCTAAATCATGTGTTAAGGCTGTTTCTTTTTTTGGAATAGTGCAACGGATCTATGTTTTATTTGCTGGGTCTACCAAAAGATGGAAAGTTTTGCTAGATCATGTGGAAGGTTTAACTGTGAAGTCCTTGTCCAATACTCGCTGGGAGAGTCGAATTAAAAGTGTCAAAGCAATTAGGTATCAAGCTCCCCAGCTCAGGTCCGCTCTTCTAGAGTTAAGTGAAGATGGTGATACCGAACCCAAGGATCGGAGTGATGCAAAAAATTTATATAAAGTGCTTGGTAAATTTGAATTTATATTTGGTATGGTTATTTGGCATTCAATTTTATTTGCAGTTAATGCAGTGAGCAAGAAGTTGCAGTCACCATCCATGTGCATTGAGTCGACAATACAACAAATAGAAGGTATACGCGATTACTTCCGCACCTATAGAAATGAAGGATTTGCTTCTAGTTTGGATACTGCCAAGGAAATTGCAACTGAATTGGGTGTAGAGCCATCATTTCCAGTAAAACGCCGTGCTTCTAGGAAAAAGCAATTTGATGAAACTGAATGCCAAGAAGAAATCTTGCAAGGCGAGGAGGATTTTAAAGTGAACTACTTTTTGGTTATGGTTGATATGGCAATCACATCATTGACGAGTAGATTTGAGGAGCTCCAATCATTCAAAAAAGTATTTGGATTTTTAATGAGTTCAACATATTTGAAGTCGTTGGATGGTTCTCAATTGAAAGAAAGGTGCACTGAATTTGCAAATACTTTCACACAAGGTAAATGTGATGTCGAGCTAGATGATATGATTTCTGAGTTGAGTGTCATGCAGTTTACTTTACCAGATAGAACAATGTCTGTTATGGAGATTTTTCATTTTGTGAGGGAAGCGGATTGTTATCCTAATACTTCTATTGCTTATCGGATATTATTTACTATGCCCGTGACTGTTGCATCAGCTCAAAGAAGCTTTTGTAAGCTGAAGCTATTGAAAAACTATTTGAGATCTGTAATGTTACAAGAGAGGTTAAATGGTTTGGCAACTCTATGCATCGAGAAGCAGTTATTGGATGAGATTGATATTGACTCCATCATCGACGATTTTGCATGCAGGAATGCAAGAAGGAAATTTTAGGGTGTGTTTGAATTGTAAAACTTATATACCATAATGAAATTACGCCTTTGTGCGCCGTGGTTTTTTCCCGTAAGGGTTTTCCACGTAAAAAATTTGTGTCTCATTTTTTTTTTGCTATTTATTTCTCTAATCTATACTATTTATTTATACTATGGGACCCTAAATTTTAGTTTCGCCCTGGGTCCCCGAAATCTCAGGACCGGCCCTGCTTGGGCCTCTGCTTAACTTCTCTAGCTACGGCAACCACTGCAAGCAATGATCGGTGGGTGGAGGATATTGGTAATAGAGGCGAGACGTAGCACTCTACCTTACGGCCAAAATGTTGGTTTCCTTTCGCATGAAGCAACCAACCGAAGGTTCTACTTCGGTCTGTTGTTGTCCAAGCCGCACTTGGCAAGCATTCATGTGCAAGTGCTTGGCCAATTACCCGAGTTAGATAGATACATAGACAGATAGATAGTTTGTGCATGCTTGCAAGTTTTCCATTGCTTGACAATTTAACACCTTGCGAAACCACGCACACGAATGCACTTATGCAGCCATCCGTTGATCCATGGATTACCAGTTGTTACATCCATCCATATGTTTGTCCTCTCCTTCGCCATATTGCAAACAATTCAGAAAATAGATGCAGTACAACGACGTCAGGAATCGATCGATGACACACGACACGTGTTGAGAAAAACAATGGAAACCTAGCTAGTCGATCGATCGCCATCGACTAATCAAAAGCACGCGAGCTGGGGGACAACACGCTTGCGTGCTCGCTTACTGTTACTAATGTTTAATTACTCTGCTACGTCATTGTTTAATACTTGCACAACTAATGTTCAGTTATATTAACAAAAAGAAGCAAGACTACCGGTCCACGTTGCGATGATTGTGTGGTCTTCTCCCTGTTGACGAAATTCACATCTCTTCGGTGAGATACGAGAGATGATGCGACGGGAAGCTGGTTAGATAGATATGCGCGTGCAGTGTCAATTTGTACAAGACCGTAGCGTAAACGCCCCGCTACTTCTTCATGTGTCCATGCATCGTCTCGTCGTCCCACTCCTACTCGCTGCGTACGTACGATCGAGCGCGCGCCACTTTAATCTTACAACCTAAGTAAGAAGACTGCGTGGGAATTGACGGCATCCACAAGTAGTAGTATGGTTCGTATTGCTATTGGTACGATGGAGCATTAATGAATTAACCACCATTTTTGTGTACTACGTACGTGGCCACGAATGAGAATGAGCAGTACACTAAGGCAGCAAGTTGTTGCCGGCAAGCAACGTGCACCTGCAATTGATTCTTGAATGGAACATATCGATCTTGCCAGTGTGATCACTCGTGCTCGCCACCACTATATAAGAACCACCCGATCGCCATGGCTACCACCACCACAACACACCCGACCATCTCACAACATAAGCTAGCTAGCATACACTCCAGACTGCCTAGCTAGCATTGCCAAGGTAAGGGTTCCAATCATCAATGGCGAGAGCGATCATGGCCGCGGCCGCGCTGTTTATGCTGCTGGCCGCTGCGCCAGCGCCTGCGAGCGCCATGGACTTCGGCGACCACGACCTGGCGTCGGAGGACTCCCTATGGGCGCTGTACGAGCGCTGGCGGGAGCAGCACACCGTGGCGCGCGACCTGGGCGAGAAGGCCCGACGCTTCAACGTGTTCAGGGAGAACGTCCGCCTCATCCACGAGTTCAACCGCGGCGACGCCCCCTACAAGCTCCGCCTCAACCGCTTCGGCGACATGACCGCCGACGAGTTCCGCCGCGCCTACGCCTCCTCCCGCATCTCTCACCACCGCATGTTCAGCCGCAAGGAGGGTGGTGGCGGCTTCATGCACGGGAGCGCTGCTGCCGTTCGGGACGTGCCGTCGTCGGTGGACTGGCGGCAGAAGGGCGCGGTGACCGCCGTCAAGGACCAGGGGCAGTGCGGCAGCTGCTGGGCTTTCTCGACGATCGCGGCCGTGGAGGGCATCAACGCTATCCGCACTAAGAACCTCACGTCTCTGTCCGAGCAGCAGCTCGTGGACTGCGACACGAAGTCCAACGCCGGCTGCAACGGCGGCCTCATGGACTACGCCTTCCAGTACATCGCCAAGCATGGCGGGGTGGCCGCCGAGGACGCGTACCCCTACAAGGCCAGGCAGGCCTCCTCCTGCAACAAGAAGCCGTCCGCCGTGGTCACCATCGACGGGTATGAGGACGTGCCCGCCAACGACGAAACCGCGCTGAAGAAGGCGGTGGCTGCACAGCCAGTGGCCGTGGCCATCGAGGCTAGCGGGTCGCACTTCCAGTTCTACTCGGAGGGGGTGTTCGCGGGCAAGTGCGGGACGGAGCTGGATCATGGCGTGGCGGCGGTGGGGTACGGCACCACCGTGGACGGCACCAAGTATTGGATCGTGAAAAACTCATGGGGGCCGGAGTGGGGTGAGAAGGGATACATCCGCATGAAGCGCGATGTAGAAGACAAGGAGGGGCTCTGCGGGATCGCCATGGAGGCGTCCTACCCCGTCAAGACCTCAACCAACCCGAAGCATGCCGGTGCCCATGACGAGCTCTGAATCTCTCATCGATTATCTAACAAATTATTGGCCCGCAACATGCATGATCAGGGCATTATCGCCAGGGAAAAATAAAGAGTCAATCGCTATGTACCTACATATCACATATAGTGCACTACTCCCTCCGTTTCAAAATATAAGATCTTTTAAAGATTTCACTAGGAGACTACATACGGAGCAAAATGAATGAATCTACACTTTAAAATATATCCGTATGTAGTTATAGTGCAATTTAAGAACGAAGAGAGTACTACTTAAGTGTCACCTCATTGTATGTAAACAGCTTACGTTATCCTTGTTTCCTCATTGATGTGCAAAACTTGGGGTCCATGCACCCCCTCCCCCGAGCTGCACTAAACTCATGGTAATTACCGCAAGAATTCCGGACAGGACATTACCGCAAGGAAAAAATAATAATCAATCTTTAGAGCATCTCCAACAGCCACCCTACCCGCGGCGTGCTAAAAAACAGTTTACAGCACGTCAGTTGCATGTTTTGACGCGGCGGTCAGCGCTGGCTCCTGCAGGCGCGTTAAAATGCAGCGCCCGCACGTAGCTCCAATAGACGCGCTAAAATGCAACGCGTGCGAACAGCCGGCGCTTTTCATATGTTGCATTTTTGACATATTTTGAACACAAAATAAAATTCAAACATCAAAACAACGACATGGCATAATTTAAAGCACACAAACAAGTTCATGATGACATAAAAAGTTCATGCACATAAAATCATCCAACCAAATTCGTGCCCACATAAAAAGTTCACACCAACGAATGGCCCATCAAGAATCAAGCCTCGTCCTCGTCTTCATCTTCATCTTCCTCTTCCTCTGATTCATCATTCGAAGCGGATTCTTCCTCCTCCTCTTCATTGTCGCGCGCGGTGTTGGCAAGATCTTCAAAGGCATCATGCGAAGGTGTTGGCACACCGAAGACATGCCGCCCATGACGCCCGGAGGTGCTCCCATGCCTCCCATGAAAGACGCAAAAGTCATGCCTCCCATGCCGCCAATGCCGCCCGGAGGTGCTCTGAAGCCATCCATGTCTACCATGGTCTCCATGGTAGCTCCAAAGCCATCCATGACGCCCATGCCGCCAATGCCACCGCCACCCATGCCGCCAATGCCGCTCGGAGGTGCTCCAAAGCCACCCATGGCACCCAGGCCGCCAATGCCACCGCCACCTATGCGCTAGGGTTTGCGACGGCGGCCGCGACAGATGCGGAGGGGTCGCGGGTGTAGGAAGGGATGAGGGGGGTGCCGGTGGAGGAGTCCATCAGGACAGTTCGCAGGCGGCGGCGCGCGGCGGGGCGAAGGTGACGCGGTGGAGAGAGTGCGGCGCGAGTGCTCGAGTGTGTGGCGCGTGAAAACGGGCGCACCAAATAAGCAGCGCGCGATGGTAATTCGGACGGCGCGCTGTACTCTATATTCCGTGCGCGTTTATCGCGCGTTCGCTATAGCACCTTTTGGTATTGCGCGCGCTAAAGAAACGAATTTTGCGGTGCATCGTTGTTTTAGCACGGCTGTTGGAGATGTTCTTATATGTAGTTATACGTGTAGTGGTTGTACAGGTAATGCGGTTTCGACCGATTGTATCTAAACAGCTTACAGTACATTATATATCCTGCCATTGCTAACCCGACCGCCATTTTCGGAATTACAATCGATCATGGACAATGAAACGTTCGAGCGGGTGATGGATGCGGTACGAAACGAATGAAAGACGAGCACATCTGATTCCAAGCCACCGTTCTTCCATCTCAAATTGCTTTACCTCCGCATCCAATCATTACATCATCAAGTTTGTCTTTTTACAGATCCAGCAATAGTAAGAAAAGCTCTATAGATGAATACAAATAGTAAAAGGACCCATGCGTTGCAACGGGAGAAAGAAATACCACACGGCACACGCTCTTAATTTATAAAAAATGTCTATAATTTAAGAATTTATAGTTATGATACAAATAAAGATGGTCTTATCCTACAAAAATGCAGTTCAAAATTTCACAGGTCTTCTATTTTAACACGGCTTGCATGTAGATTTAATACGTACAAAGAATCAGTCAAGTGGCCTTCAGTTTCATCTCTAATCCTGATTTTGTTGACGTGTTCATCCCCAACCCGAATGAGTACCGGTATGAAAGAAAGACGAATAATGACTTATTTATTAAGATTGCACCCTAGATAGTATTTTTATTAAACGTTTAACAGATAAAATAATATCATATTTAAATTCTAAATATTTTTTGAATCAAATTCCATGTATAATATGTTAAATTTGGAGTTACGGTTTAAAAGATATGAGTATTTTAAAAAATATTTAATATATACTACGAGTTTAATGTCATAAATAGTAAGGACTTTTTTATAAAATCACCTCGGTGGGTTTTCCGACGGAAACGATAGCCTCTTTATTATTATTATATTATTATTATTAGGTAAAGATTAGTAAGGCGTTTTGGCTCCTAGGTCCAGGTAATCTTGATATCTGGCCGTCCAGTTGAATTGTGGGATGTGTGAGAGTCATCATTTAATTTGCTATACACAGACAGAATAAGAATGAAATACATAACGACAGATCCAGTACATGTGGTATCAGAAAATGGGGGCAATCCGTCCGGGCCCATCGTTAACGGGAGGCTAGCGGAGGGCGTTTGTGTACCACGCGTGAAGTGTTCGTCTGCTGGGTACAATACGTCAAATAGACACACTAGACAGACCAGGCAAAGGAGTTCATCCCCATCCAGCAGCTTCGATCCTGTTTGAGTAAAAGGGGATCGAGCCAAGGAGAAATTAGAGAGGGAGGCCTGCGATCGCGGCAACGACATTGGCGGCGATCTTACGGACTGCTTACTCTACTTGGTTGGCCGCCTCACTATCAAAGAAGGTGCTAATGGCGACCGACTACCTCGTGCCTCCAGTGGACAGGTAAAAATGGCCATTGTTCTCTCGAGGTTGGAGGTTAATTTCTTTGTTGGATCCCGGCGATAGCCGCCTCAGGCATCGGCGAGGCCAGGGGTATTGCCCCTGTATTCCTGTGAATACCTAAGCTTTTGATGAAAAACAAATTAGATGTATACATCGCTAGCTGACACGCTCTCGCTCGTTCTCCACTCTCCCTCTCGCAAACAGCCCGCACGGCCGCGCTGCCGCGCATCCCCAGCCCGTCGCCCATCTCCCTCGAATCCCCGATCCGTCGCTGCCCCCCACCCCGCCGGCCGTCGCCCGTATCCCCTCGATCCTCCGTCGGCCAATGATACGTCTCCAACGTATCTATATTTTTTTATGGTTTCATGCTATTATCTTGTCAACCTTTGGATGTTTTGTATGCCTTTTATATCTTTTTGGGGACTAACTTATTAACTCAGTGTCAAGTGCGAGTTTCTGTTTTTTCCGTGTTTTTAACCTTTTTGAGAGCAGAATATTAAACGGAGTCCAAACGGAATAAAATTCCGAAAAGATTTTTTTCGAAACAGAGGATCCGCAGGGGGCGTGAGAACCAAGGCAGAGGTCACCAGGGGAGGCCACAAGCCCCCTAGGCGCGGCCAGGGGGCGCGCCTAGCAGGCTTGTGGGCCCCCTGTAGCTCGTCTGCCCTACTTCTTCTGCCTATAAATCCCCGAAAAATCCAAAACCACGAGAGAGATCCACGAAAATACTTTTCCGCCGCCGCAAGGTTCTGTCTCCGCAAGATTCCATCTGGGGCACGTTCTGGTGCCCTGCCGGAAGGGGGGATTCGGATACGAAGGGCTTCTTCATCAACACCATTGTCTCTCCGATGATGCGTGAGTAGTTCACCATAGACCTTCGGGTCCATAGCAAGTAGCACTTGGGGAACGTCCCATGAGAAACAAAAAATTTCCTACGCGCACGAAGACCTATCATGGTGATGTCCATCTACGAGGGGGATTTCAGATCTACGTACCCTTGTAGATCGCACAGCAGAAGCGTTAATAAACGCGGTTGATGTAGTGGAACGTCCTCACGTCCCTCGATCCGCCCCGCGAACCGTCCCACGAACCGTCCCGCTATCCGTCCCACGATCCGCTCCGATCTAGTGCCGAACGGACGGCACCTCCGCGTTCAGCACACTTACAGCTCGACGATGATCTCGGCCTTCTTGATCCAGCAAGAGAGACGGAGAGGTAGATGAGTTCTCTGGCAGCATGACGGCGCTCCGGAGGTTGGTGGTGATCTAATCTCAGCAGGGCTCCGCCCGAGCTTCGTATAAACGCGATCTAGAGGAAAAACCGTGGAGGTATGTGGTGGGGCTGCCGTGAAAAAGTTGTCTCAGATTAGCCCTAAAACCTCCGTATATATAGGTGGGAGGGGAGGGGCCTTGCCTTGGGGTTCAAGGACCCCCAAGGGGTTCGGCCGAACCAAGGGGGGGGGGGGAGTCCTCCCCTTCCAATCCTAGTCCAACTAGGATTGGAAGGTGGAGTCCTTCTCCACTTTTCCACCTCCCCTTTTTTTTCTCTTTGATTTTCTTTTTCCTGCACATAAGGCTTCTTGGGATGTCCCACCAGCCCACTAAGGGCTGGTGTGGCACCCCTAACGCCTATGGGCTTCCCCCGGGTGGGCTTGCCCCCCCCGATGAACATCTGGAACCCATTCGTCATTCCCGGTACATTCCCGGTAATTCCGAAAAACTTCCGATAATCAAATGAGGTCATCCTATATATCAGTCTTCGTCTCCGGACCATTCCGGAAAACCTCGTGACGTTCGTGATCTCATCCAGGACTCTGAAACAACATTCAGTAACCAACCATATAAGTCAAATACGCATAAAACAATGTCGAACCTTAAGTGTGCAGACCCTGCGGGTTCGAGAACTATGTAGACATGACCCGAGGGACTCCTCGGTCAATATCCAATAGCGGGACCTGGATGCCCATATTGGATCCTACATATTCTACGAAGAGCTTATCGATTGAACCTCATTGCCAAGGATTCATATAATCCCGTATGTCATTCCCTTTGTCCTTCGGTATGTTACTTGCCCGAGATTCGATCGTCAGTATCCGCATACCTATTTCAATCTTGTTTACCGGCAAGTCTCTTTACTCGTTCCGTAATACAAGATCCCGTGACTTACACTAAGTCACATTGCTTGCAAGGCTTGTGTGTGATGTTGTATTACCGAGTGTGCCCCGAGATACCTCTCCGTCACATGGAGTGACAAATCCCAGTCTTGATCCATACTAACTCAACGGACACCTTCGGAGATACCTTTAGAGCATCTTTATAGCCACCCAGTTACGTTGTGACGTTTGATACACACAAGGTATTCCTTCGGTGCCAGTGAGTTATATGATCTCATGGTCATAGGAACACATACTTGACACACAGAAAAACAGTAGCAACAAAATGACACGATCAACATGCTATGTTCATTAGTTTGGGTCTAGTCCATCACATGATTTTCCTAATGATGTGATCCCGTTATCAAGTGACAACACTTGCCTATGGTCAGGAAACCTTGACCATCTTTGATCAACGAGCTAGTCAACTAGAGGCTTACTAGGGACAGTGTTTTGTCTATGTATCCACACAAGTATTGTGTTTCCAATCAATACAATTATAGCATGAATAATAAACGATTATCATGAACAAAGAAATATAATAATAACTAATTTTTTATTGCCTCTAGGGCATATTTCCAACAGTCTCCCACTTGCACTAGAGTCAATAATCTAGTTCACATCACCATGTGATTTCAACGAATCCAACACCCATATAGTTCTGGGGTCTGATCACGTCTTGCTCGTGAGAGAGGTTTTAGTCAACGGTTCTGAAACTTTCAGATCCGTGTGTTCTTTACAAATCTTTATGTCATCTTATAGATGTTGCTACTACGTGCTATTCGGAAATACTCCAAATATCTACTCTACTATACGAATCCGTTTCACTACTCATAGTTATTCGGATTAGTGTCAAAGCTTGCATCGATGTAACCCTTTACGACGAACTCTTTAACCACCTCCATAATCGAGAAAAATTCCTTAGTCCTTTAGTTACTAAGGATAAATTTTGACTGCTGCTAGTGATTCAATCATGGATCACTCTGTGTACCTCTCAACAGATCTTGAGGCAAGGCACACATCAGGTGTGGTACTCAGCATGGCATACTTCAGATTCTACGGCCAAGGCATAGAAGATGACCTTCGTCTATTCTCTTTATTCTGCCGGGGTCGGGTTTTGAGTCTTACTCAAATTCACACCTTACAACGCAACCAAGAACTCCTTCTTTGCTGATCTATTTTGAACTCCTTCAAAAACTTGTCAAGGCACGCATCTTGTTGAAACTTCTATTAAGCGTTTTCGATCTATCTCCATAGATCTTGATGCTCAACGTTCAATTAGCGCAATCCAGGTATTCCTTTGAAAAACTCCTTTCAAACAACCTTTTATGCTTTACAGAAATTCTACATTACTTCTGATCCACAATATGTCAACCACATATACTTTATCAGAAATTCTATAGTGCTCCCACTCACTTCTTTGGAAAAACAAGTTTCTCATAAACCTTGTACAAACCTAAAATCTTTGATCATCTCATCAAAGTGTATATTCCAACTCCGTGATGCTTGCACCAGTCCATTGAAGGATCGCTGGAGCTTGCATACTTGCTAGTATCCTTAGGATCGATAAAACCTTCTGGTTGTATCACATACAATCTTTCCTCAAGGAAACCGTCGAGGAAACAATGTTTTGTCTTCCTATGTGCCATATTTCACAAATAATGCAGCAACTACTAACATAATTCCAACAGACTTTTAGCATCGCTATGAGTGAGAAAGTCTCATCATAGTCAACTATTTGATCTTGTTGGAAACATCTTTGCGACAAGTCGAGCTTTTTTTAATAGTGACTTATCACCATCATCGTCTGTCTCCCTTTTAAAGATCCATCTTTCCTTAATAGTCCTACGACCATCAAGTAGTTCTTCCAAAGTCTATACTTATCACATATGGATTCTCTCTCGGATTTCATGGCCTCCAGCCATTTGTCGGAATCCGGCCCACCATTGCTTCTTCATAACTCGTAGGTTCACTGTTGCTCAACAACATGACCTCCAAGACAGGGTCACCATACCACTATGTAGTAGTACGTGACCTTTGTCGACCTACGAGGTTTGTAGTAACTTGATCCGAAGCTCTAATGATCACTATCATCAGCTTCCACTTCAATTGGTGTAGGCGCCAGAGGAACAACTTCCTGCACCCTACTACAAACTGGTTGAAGTGACGGTTCAATAACCTCATCAAGTTCCACCAGTCTCCCACTCAATTCTTTCGAGAGAAACCTTTCCTCGAGAAAGTATCCGTTTCTAGAAACAAACACTTTGCTTTCGGATCTGAGAGAGGAGATGTATCCAACTATTTTGGATATCCTATGAAGATGTTTTTATCCGCTTTGGGTTCGAGCTTATCAGACTGAAACTTTTTCACATAAGCATCGCAGCCCCAAAGTTTCAAGAAACGACAGCTCAGATTTCTCTAAACCTCAGTGTATACTGTGTCATCTCAACAGAAATACGCGATGCCCTATTTAAAGTGAATGCGGTTGTCTCTAATGCATAACCCATAAACGATAGTGGTAATTCGATAAGAGACATCATAGTATGCACCATATCAAATAGGGTGTGGCTATGACGTTCAGACACATCATCACACTATGGTGTTCCAGGTGGCATGTACTGCGAAACAAATTCCACATTGGCTTAACTGCGTACCAAAAACTCGTAACTCAGATATTCATCTCTATGATCATATCGTAGACTGTTTATCCTCTTGTCACGACGATCTTCACTCTAAAATAGCTTTGAACTTTTCAACATTTCAGACTTGTGATTCATCAGTGAAGTAAGAACATAACGATATCCACTGTGTGCCTCAGCACTCATTGGACTGCACACATCAAAAATACATTACTCCCGACAAGTTACTCTCTTGTTTCATGTGGCACGTTTTGCATGTCTCAAGTGATTCAAAATCAAGCGAGTCCAAACGATCCATCCGCATGGAGTTTCTTCATGCGTTTTACACCAACATGACTCAAGTGGCAGTGCCACAACTAAGTGGTACTATCATTATTACTTTGTATCTTTTGGCACTAATATTATGAACATGTGTAACACTACGACCGAGATTCCATAAACCATTGAGGGTAATTATTCAAGCAAATAGAATAACTATTATTCTCTTTAAATGAATAATCGTATTGCAACAAACATGATCCAATCATGTTCATGCTTAACGCAAACACCAAATAACAATTATTTGGGTTTTACCACCAATCCCGATGATAGAGGGAGCGTGCGACGTTTGATCATATCAACCTTGGAAACACTTCCAACACGTATTGTCACCTTGCCTTTAGCTAGTCTCCAATTATTCCGTAGCTTTCATTTCGTGTTACTAATCACTTAGCAACCGAACCGGTATCCAATACCCTCGCGCTACTAGGAGTACTAGTAAAGTACACATCAACATCATGTATATCACATATACTTCTTTCGACTTTGCCAACCTTCTTATCTACCAAGAATCTGTAGGGGAACGTCGCATGGGAAACAAAAAATTTCCTACGCGCACGAAGAACTATCATGGTGATGTCCATCTACGAGAGGGGATTTTTGATCTACGTACCCTTGTAGATCGCATAGCAGAAGCATTAGTGAACGCGGTTGATGTAGTGGAACGTCCTCACGTCCCTCGACCCGCCCCGCGAACCGTCCCACGAACCGTCCCGCGATCCGTTCCATGATCTAGTGCCGAACGGACGGCACCTCCGAGTTCAGCACACGTACAACTCGATGATGATCTCGGCCTTCTTGATCCAGCAAGAGAGACGGAGAGGTAGATGAGTTCTCCGGCAGCGTGATGGCGCTCCGGAGGTTGGTGGTGATCTAATCTCAGCAGGGCTCCGCCCGAGCTCCGCAGAAACACGATCTAGAGGTAAAACCGTGGAGGTATGTGGTCGGGCTGCCTTGGAAAAGTTGTCACAACTCAGCCCTAATAGCTCCATATATATAGGAGGAGGGAGGGGAGGCTGCCTTGAGGCTCAAGGAGCCCCAAGGGCTGCGCATCAAGGGGAGGAGGAGTCCTCCTCCAATCCTAGTCCAACTAGGATTGGAAGGTGTGGAGTCCTTCTCTTCCTTCCCACCTCCTTTTTTTTCTTTTCTCTTTAATTTTCTATCTATGGCGCATAGGGCCTTCTTGGGCTGTCCCACCAGCCCACCAAGGGCTGGTGCGCCACCCCCAAGGCCTATGGGATTTCCCGGGGTGGGCTGCCCCGGTGAACATCCGGAACCCATTCGTCATTCCCGGTACATTCCCGGTAACTCCGAAAACCTTCCGGTAATCAAATGAGGTCATCCTATATATGAATCTTCGTTTCCGTACCATTCCGGAAACCCTCGTGACGTCCATGATCTCATCCGGGACTCCAAACAATATTCGGTAACCAACCATATAACTCAAATACGCATAAAACAACGTCGAACCTTAAGTGTGCAGACCCTGCGGGTTCGAGAGCTATGTAGACATGACCCGAGTGACTCCTCGGTCAATATCCAACAGCGGGACCTGGATGCCCATATTGGATCCTACATATTCTACGAAGATCTTATCGTTTGAACCTCAGTGCCAAGGATTCATATAATCCCGTATGTCATTCCCTTTGTCCTTCGGTATGTTACTTGCCCGAGATTCGATCGTCAGTATCCGCATACCTATTTCAATCTCGTTTATTGGCAAGTCTCTTTACTCGTTCCGTAATACAAGATCCCGCAACTTACACTAAGTTACATTGCTTGCAAGGCTTGTGTGTGATGTTGTATTACCGAGTGGGCCCCGAGATACCTCTCCGTCACACGGAGTGACAAATCCCAGTCTCGATCCATACTAACTCAACGAACACCTTCAGAAATACCTGTAGAGCATCTTTATAGTCACCTAGCTACGTTGCGACGTTTGATACACACAAAGCATTCCTCCGGTGTCAGTGAGTTATATGATCTCATGGTCATAGGAACAAATACTTGACACACAGAAAAACAGTAGCAACAAAATGACATGATCAACATGCTACATCTATTAGTTTGGGTCTAGTCCATCACGTGATTCTCCTAATGACATGATCCAGTTATCAAGCAACAACACCTTGTACATAGTCAGAAGACCCTGACTATCTTTGATCAACTGGCTAGCCAACTAGAGGCTTGCTAGGGACAGTGTTTTGTCTATGTATCCACACATGTATATAAGTCTTCATTCAATACAATTATAGCATGGATAATAAATGATTATCTTGATACAGGAATTATAATAATAACTATATTTATTATTGCCTCTAGGGCATAATTCCAACAGTCTCCCACTTGCACTAGAGTCAATAATCTAGCCCTCACATCACCATGCGAATTACATTGTAATAAATCTAACACCCATACAGTTCTGGTGTTGATCGTGCTTTGCCCGTGGAAGAGGTTTAGTCAGCGGGTCTGCTACATTCAGATCCGTGTGCACTTTGCATATATTTACGTCCTCCCCTTCGATGTAGTCACGGATGAGGTTGAAGCGTCGTTTGATGTGTCTGGTCTTCTTGTGAAACCGTGGTTCCTTTGCTAAGGCAATGGCACCCGTGTTGTCACAGAACAAGGTTATTGGATTCAGTGCGCTTGGCACCACTCCAAGATCTGTCATGAACTGCTTCATCCAGACACCCTCCTTAGCCGCCTCCGAGGCAGCCATGTACTCCGCTTCACATGTAGAATCAGCTATGACGCTTTGCTTGGAACTGCACCAGCTTACCACACCCTCATTAAGAATAAATACGTATCCGGTCTGCGACTTAGAGTCGTCCGGATCTGTGTCAAAGCTTGCATCGACGTAACCCTTTATGGCGAGCTCTTCGTCACCTCCATACACGAGAAACATCTCCTAAGTCCTTTTCAGGTACTTCAGGATATTCTTGACCGCCGTCCAGTGATCCACTCCTGGATTACTCTGGAACCTGCCTACCATACTTATGGCCAGGCTAACGTCTGGTCTAGTGCACAGCATTACATACATGATAGATCCTATGGCTGAAGCATAGGGGACGGTGCTCATATGCTCTCTATCTTTATCAGTTGCTGGGCACCGAGTCTTACTCAATCTCGTAACTTGTAAAACTAGCAAGAACCCCTTCTTGGACTGTTCCATTTTGAATCTTTTCAAAACTTTATCAAGGTATGTGCTTTGTGAAAGTCCTATCAGGCGTTTCGATCTATCCCTATAGATCTTAATGCCTAGAATGTAAGCAGCTTCTCCTAGATCCTTCATAGAGAAACTTTTATTCAAGTAGTCCTTTATGCTCTCCAAAAACTCTACGTTGTTTCCAATCACCAATATGTCATCCACATATAATATTAGAAACTCCACAGAGCTCCCACTCACTTTCTTGTAAATACAAGATTCTCCAACCACTTGTATAAACCCAAATGCTTTGATCACCTCATCAAAGCGTTTATTCCAACTCCGAGATGCTTGCACTAGTCCATAAATGGATCGCTGGAGCTTGCATACCTTGTTAGCATTTTTAGGATCGACAAAACCTTCGGGTTGCATCATATACAATTCTTCCTTAAGGAAACCATTAAGGAACGCCGTTTTGACATCCATCTGCCAGATTTCATAATCGAAAAATGCAGCTATTGCTAACATGATTATGACGGACTTAAGCATCGCTATGGGTGAGAATGTCTCATCGTAGTCAACTCCTTGAACTTGTGAAAAACCCTTTGCCACAAGTCGAGCTTTATAAACGGTTACATTACCGTCAGCGTTCGTCTTCTTCTTAAAGATCCATTTGTTCTGAATAGCCTTGCGGCCCTCAGGTAGTACTTCCAAAGTCGACACTTTGTTTTCATACATGGATCCTATCTCGGACTTCATGGCCTCCAGCCATTTGTTGGAATCTGGGCCCACCATTGCTTCTTCATAATTTGCAGGTTCATCGTTGTCTAACAACATAATTGACAAAACGGCATTACCGTATCACTCTGGAGCAGCACGTGGTCTCGTCGACCTGCGTGGTTCGATAGGAACTTGAACCGGAGTTTCATGATCATCATCATTAACTTCCTCCTCAACTGGCGTCGCAACGACAGGGGTTTCCCCTTGCCCTGCGCCACCATCCAGAGGCATGAGAGGTTCGACAACCTCATCAAGTTCTATCTTCCTCCCACTCAATTCTCTCGAGAGAAACTCCTTCTCGAGAAAAGCTCCGTTTTTAGCAACAAACACTTTGCCCTCGGATTTGAGATAGAAGGTGTACCCAACTGTCTCTTTTGGGTAACCTATGAAGATGCACTTTTCCGCTTTGGGTTCCAGCTTTTCAGGCTGAAGCTTTTTGACATAAGCATCACATCCCCAAACTTTAAGAAACGACAACTTTGGCCTTTTGCCATACCACAGTTCGTATGGTGTCATCTCAACGGATTTTGATGGTGCCCTATTTAAAGTGAATGCAGCCGTGTCCAATGCATAACCCCAAAACGATAACGGGAAATCGGTAAGAGACATCATAGATCGCACCATCTCTAATAAAGTACGATTACGACGTTCGGACACACCATTACGCTGTGGTGTTCCAGGCGGTGTCAACTGTGAAACAATTCCACATTGTCTTAAGTGAGCACCAAACTCGAAACTCAGATATTCACCCCCACGATCAGACTGTAGGAACTTGATCTTCTTGTTACGATGATTTTCAACTTCACTCTGAAATTGCTTGAACTTTTCAAATGTTTCAGACTTGTGCTTCATTAAGTAGACATAACCATATCTACTCAAATCGTCAGTGAAGGTGAGAAAATAACAATATCCGCCGCGTGCCTCCACGCTCATCGGACCACACACATCTGTATGTATGATTTCCAACAAGTCACTTGCATGCTCCATTGTTTCGGAGAACGGAGTTTTAGTCATCTTGCCCATGAGGCATGGTTCGCACGTGTCAAGTGAATCAAACTCAAGTGACTCCAAAAGTCCATCGGTATGGAGTTTCTTCATGCGCTTTACATCGATATGACCTAAGCGGCACTGCCATAAAAACATGGCGCTATCATTGTTAACTCTTACTCTTTTGGTCTCAATGTTATGTATATGTGTGTTATCACTATCAAGATTCAATATGAACAATCCTCTCACATTGGGTGCATGACCATAAAAGATATTACTCATAGAAATAGAACAACCATTATTCTCTGACTTAAACAAGTAACCGTCTCGCAATAAACAAGATCCAGATATAATGTTCATGCTCAACGCAGGAACTAAATAACAATTATTCAAGTTCATAACTAATCCTGATGGTAACTGAAGTGAAACTGTGCCGACGGCGATTGCATCAACCTTGGAACCATTTCCCACGCGCATCGTCACTTCATCTTTTGCCAGCCTTCGCCTATTCCGCAGTTCCTGTTTCGAGTTGCAAATATGAGCAACAGAACCGGCATCGAATACCCAGGCACTACTATGAGAGCTGGTTAAGTACACATGAATAACATGTATATCAAATATACCTGATTTTTCTTTGGCCGCCTTCTTATCAGCCAGATACTTGGGGTAGTTGCGCTTCCAGTGACCCATACCCTTGCAATAGTAGCACTCTGTTTCAGGCTTAGGTCCAGCTTTGGGTTTCTTCGTCGTATTGGCAACAGGCTTGCCGCTCTTCTTTGAATTACCATTCTTCCCTTTGTCGTTTCTCTTGAAACTAGTGGTCTTATTCACCATCAACACTTGATGCACTTTACGGAGTTCAGACTCTGCGACTTTCAGCATCGCAAACAACTCGCCGGGTGACTTGTTCATCCCTTGCATGTTGTACTTCAACACAAAGCCCTTATAGCTTGGCGGCAGTGATTGAAGAATTCTGTCAGTGATAGCCTCTTGCGGGAGTTCAATCCCCAGCTCAGCTAGACGGTTTGAGTACCCAGACATTTTGAGCACATGTTCACTGACAGACGAATTCTCCTCCATCTTGCAAGCATAGAATTTATCGGAGGTCTCATACCTCTCGATCCGGGCGTTCTTCTGAAAGATAAACTTCAAATCCTGGAACATCTCATATGCTCCATGACGCTCAAAGCGACGTTGAAGTCCCGGCTCTAAGCCATACAAGACTGCACATTGAACTACTGAGTAGTCCTCCTTACATGTTAACCAAGCGTTCTTAACATCTTGGACAGCCGTAGCGGGTGGTTCATCTCCTAGCGCAGCATTAAGGACATAATCCTTCTTCCCAGCTTGTAGGATCAACTTAAGATTACGAGCCCAGTCTACAAAGTTGCTTCCATCATCTTTCAACTTAGCTTTCTCTAGGAACGTATTAAAATTCAGGGTGACTGTCGCGTGAGCCATGATCTACAACACAAATATATTCAAAGTGGACTTAGACTATGTTCAAGATAATTAGAGTTTAACTTAATCAAATTACTTGCTAAACTCCCACTCAAAAAATACATCTCTCTAGTCATTTGAGTGGTTCATGACCCACTTACACTAGCTCAACTCCGATCATCACGTGAGTTGAGTATAGTTTTAGTGGTAAGCATCCCTATGCTAATCATATCAACTATATGATTCATGATCGACCTTTCGGTCTCATGTGTTCCGAGGCCATGTCTGCACATGCTAGGCTCGTCAAGCTTAACCCGAGTGTTCCGCGTGTGCAACTGTTTTGCACCCGTTGTATGTGAACGTTGGGTCTATCACACCCGATCATCACGTGGTGTCTCGAAACGACGAACTGTAGCAACGGTGCACAGTCGGGGAGAACACAATTTCGTCTTGAAATTTTACTGAGAAATCACCTCATAATGCTACCGTCGTTCTAAGCAAAATAAGGTGCATAAAAGGATTAACATCACATGCAATTCATAAGTGACATGATATGGCCATAATCACGTGCTTCTTTATCTCCATCACCAAAGCACCGGCACGATCTTATTTTTCACCGGCGCCACACCATGATCTCCATCAACGTGTCGCCGTCGGGGTTGTCGTGCTACTCATGCTATTACTACTATAGCTACATTCTAGCAATATAGTGAACGCATCTGCAAGCACAAATGTTAGTTTAAAGACAACCCTATGGCTCCTACCGGTTGCCGTACCATCGACGTGCAAGTCAATATTATCTATTACAACATGATCATCTCATACATCCAATATATCACATCACATCGTTGGCCATATCACATAACAAGCATACCCTGCAAAAACAAGTTAGACGTCCTCTAATTGTTGTTGCATGTTTTACGTGGTGACCATGGGTATCTAGTAGGATCGCATCTTACTTACGCAAACACCACAACGGAGATATATCAATTGCTACTTAACCTCATCCAAGGACCTCCTCGGTCAATTCCGATTCAACTAAAGTTGGAAAACCGACACCCGCCAGTCATATTTGAGCAACGAAGTTACTCGTAGCGACGAAACCAGTCTCTCGTAAGCGTACGAGTAATGTCGGTCCGAGCCGCTTCGATCCAACAATACCGCGGAATCAAGAAAAGACTAAGGAGGGCAGCAAGACGCACATCACCGCCCACAAAAACTTTTTGTGTTCTACTCGAGATTACATCTACGCATGAACCTAGCACATGATGCCACTGTTGGGGAACGTCTCATGGGAAACAAAAATTTTCCTACGCGCACGAAGACCTATCATGGTGATGTCCATCTACGAGAGGGGATTTTCGATCTACGTACCCTTGTAGATCGCACAGCAGAAGCGTTACTGAACGTGGTTGATGTAGTGGAACGTCCTCACGTCCCTCGATCCGCCCCGCGAACCGTCCCACGAACTTTCCCGCGATCCGTCCCACGATCTAGTGCCGAACGGACGACACCTCCGCGTTCAGCACACGTACAGCTCGACGATGATCTCGGCCTTCTTGATCCGGCAAGAGAGACGGAGAGGTAGATGAGTTCTCCGGCAGCGTGACGGCGCTCCGGAGGTTGGTGGTGATCTAATCTCAGCAGGGCTCCGCCCGAGCTCCGCCGAAACGCGATCTAGAGGTAAAACCGTGGAGGTATGTGGTCGGGCTGCCTTGGAAAAGTTATCACAAATCAGCCCTAATAGCTCCACATATATAGGAGGAGGGAGGGGAGGCTTGCCTTGAGACTCAAGGAGACCCAAGGGCTGCGCATCAAGGGGAGGTGGAGTCCTCCTCCAATCCTAGTCCAACTAGGATTGGAAGGTGGAGTCCTTCTCTTCCTCCCCACCTCCTTTTTTTTCTTTTCTCTTTGATTTTCTATCTATGGCGCATAGGGCCTTCTTGGGCTACCCCACCAGCCCACCAAGGGCTCGTGCGCCACCCCCAAGGCCTATGGGCTTCCCCGGGGTGGGTTGCCCCTCCGGTGAACATCCGGAACCCATTCGTCATTCCCGGTAAATTCCAGGTAACTCCGAAAACCTTCCGGTAATCAAATGAGGTCATCCTATATATCAATCTTCGTTTCCGGACCATTCCGGAAACCCTCGTGACGTCCGTGATATCATCCGGGACTCCGAACAACATTCGGTAACCAACCATATAACTCAAATACGCATAAAACAACGTCGAACCTTAAGTGTGCAGACCCTACGGGTTCGAGAACTATGTAGACATGACCCGAGTGATTCCTCGGTCAATATCCAACAGCGGGACCTGGATGCCCATATTGGATCCTACATATTCTACGAAGATCTTATCGTTTGAACCTCAGTGCCAAGGATTCATATAATCCCGTATGTCATTCCCTTTGTCCTTCGGTATGTTTCTTGCCCGAGATTCGATCGTCAATATCCGCATACCTATTTCAATCTCGTTTATTGGCAAGTCTCTTTACTCATTCCGTAATACAAGATCCCGCAACTTACACTAAGTTACATTGCTTGCCAGGCTTGTGTGTGATGTTTTATTACCGAGTGAGCCCCGAGATACCTCTCCGTCACACGGAGTGACAAATCCCAGTCTCGATCCATACTAACTCAACGAACACCTTCGGAAATACATGTAGAGCATCTTTATAGTCACCCAGTTACATTGCGATGTTTGATACACACAAAGCATTCCTCCGGTGTCAGTGAGATATGATCTCATGGTCATAGGTACAAATACTTGACACGCAGAAAACAGTAGCAACAAAATGACACGATCAACATGCTACGTCTATTAGTTTGGGTCTAGTCCATCACGTGATTCTCCTAATGACGTGATCCAGTTATCAAGCAAGTACACTTTGTACATAGTCAGAAGACCCTGACTATCTTTGATCAACTGGCTAGCCAACTAGAGGCTTGCTAGGGACAGTGTTTTGTCTATGTATCCACACATGTATATAAGTCTTCATTCAATACAATTATAGCATGGATAATAAACGATTATCTTGATACATGAATTATAATAATAACTATATTTATTATTGACTCTAGGGCATAATTCCAACATAATCTAGGGTAGCTCCGCCTTAGTGACCGTTCCCCTCTTAAGAGAAGCACTTAGTCTCGGGTTTGGGTTTAATCTTGTATCTTCATTAGTGCAGCAACTGTTTTGCTGTTTCACGAAGTATCCCTTCTAGCCCTTGCCTTTCTTGAAACTTAGTGGTTTTACTAACCATCAACAATTGATGCTCCTTCTTGATTTCTACTTTCGAAGTGTCAAACATTACGAATCACTCAAGGGTCATTGTATCTATCCTTGATATGTTATAGTTCATGACGAATCTCTCACAACTTGGTGGCAGTGACTTTGGAGAACCATCACTATCTCATCTGGAAGATCAACTCCCACTTGATTCAAGCGATTGTCGTACTCAAACAATCTGAGCACACGCTCAACGACTGAGCTTTTCTCCTTTACTTTGTGGACAAAGAATCTTGTCAGAGGTCTCATACCTCTTAACAATGGCACAAGCATGAAATCACAATTTCATCTCTTTAGAACATCTCTTATGTTCCGTGACGTTTCAAAACATCTTCGGCACCTTGCTTCTAAGCCATTAATTATTTTGCATTGAACTATCGCGTAGTCATCAGAAACGTGTATGTCGGATGTTCACAACATCCAGAGACGACGCTCGAGGTGCAGCACACTGAGTGGTGCATTAAGGACATAAGCCTTCTGCGCAGCAATAAGGACAATCCTCAGTATTACACACTCAGTCCGCAAAGTTTGCTACTATTAACTTTCAACTAAATTTTCTCTAGGAACATATAAAAACAGTAGAGCTATAGCGCAAGCTACATCGTAATTCACAAAGACCATTAGACTATGTTCATGATAATTAGTTCAATTAATCATATTACTTAAGAACTCCCACTAAAAAAGTACATCTTGTTGGGGAACGTCGCATGGTAAACAAAAATTTTCCTACGCGCACGAAGACCTATCATGGTGATGTCCATCTACGAGAGGGGATGAGTGATCTACGTACCCTTGTAGACCGTACAGCAGAAGCATTAGTGAACGCGGTTGATGTAGTGGAACGTCCTCACGTCCCTCGATCCACCCCACGAGCTATCCCGCGATCAATCCCACGATCTAGTGCCGAACGGACGGCACCTCCGCGTTCAGCACACGTACAGCTCGACGATGATCTCGGCTTTCTTGATCCAGCAAGAGAGACGGAGAGGTAGAAGAGTTCTCCGGCAGCGTGACGGCGCTCCGGAGGTTGGTGATGCCCTTGTCTCAGCAGGGCTCCGCCCGAGCTCCGCAGAAACGCGATCTAGAGGAAAAACCGTGGAGGTATGTGGTCGGGCTGCCGTGGAAAAGCCGTCTCAAATCAGCCCTAAAACCTCCGTATATATAGGTGGGAGAGGGGGGGCCTTGCCTTGGGGCTCAAGGAGCCCCAAGGGGGTCGGCCGAGCCAAGGGGGGAAGGTCTCCCCCCCGAAACCGAGTTGGACATGGTTTGGTGGGTGGGAGTCCTTCCTTCCCTTCCCACCTCCTCCTTTTTTTTCTTTCTCTTTGACTTTTCTTCCAATGCGCATAGGGCCCTTTTGGGCTGTCCCACCAGCCCACTAAGGGCTGGTGCGCCACCCTCAAGGCCTATGGGCTTCCCCGGGGTGGGTTGCCCCCCGGTGAACTCCCGGAACCCATTCGTCATTCCCGGTACATTTCCGGTAATTCCGAAAAACTTCCGGTAATCAAATGAGGTCATCCTATATATCAATCTTCGTTTCCGGACCATTCCGGAAACCCTCGTGACATCCGTGATCTCATACGGGACTCCGAAGAACATTCGTAACCAACCATATAACTCAAATACGCATAAAACAATGTCGAACCTTAAGTGTGCAGACCCTGCGGGTTCGAGAACTATGTAGACATGACCCGAGGGACTCCTCGGTCAATATCCAATAGCGGGACCTGGATGCCCATATTGGATCCTACATATTCTACGAAGATCTTATCGTTTGAACCTCAGTGCCAAGGATTCATATAATCCCGTAGGTCATTCCCTTTGTCCTTCGGTATGTTACTTGCCCGAGATTCGATTGCAGTATCCGCATACCTATTTCAATCTCGTTTACCGGCAAGTCTCTTTACTCGTTCTGTAATACAAGATCCCGTGACTAACACTTGAGTCACATTGCTGGCTTATTTGTGATGTTGTATTACCGAGTGGGCCCCGAGATACCTCTCCGTCACACGGAGTGACAAATCCCATTCTTGATCCATACTAACTCAACGGACACATTTAGAGATACCTGTAGAGCATCTTTATAGCCACCCAGTTACGTTGTGACGTTTGATACACACAAGGTATTCCTCCGGTGCCAGTGAGTTATATGATCTCATGGTCATAGGAACAAATACTTGACACGCAGAAAAACAGTAGCAACAAAATGACACGATCAACATGCTACGTTCATTAGTTTGGGTCTAGTCCATCACATGATTCTCCTAATGATGTGATCCCGTTATCAAGTGACAACACTTGCCTATGGTCGGGAAACCTTGACCATCTTTGATCAACGAGCTAGTCAACTAGAGGCTTACTAGGGACAGTGTTTTGTCTATGTATCCACACAAGTATTGTGTTTCCAATCAATACAATTATAACATGAATAATAAACGATTATCATGAACAAAGAAATATAATAATAACTAATTTATTATTGCCTCTAGGGCATATTTCCAAGAGTAGCTAGATGGCTTCTTCTCTCTCTTGGATCTTCAATACAAAGTTCTCCATGATCTTCATGGAGATCCATCCGATGTAATATTCTTTTGCGGTGTGTTTGTCGAGATCCGATGAATTTTGGATTTATGATCAGATTATCTATGAATCTTATTTGAGTTTCTTATGATCTCTGATGTGCATGATTTCATATCCTTGTAATTCTCTTCGAGTTGTGGGTTTTGTTAGGCCAACTTGATCTATGATTATTGCAATGGGAGAAGTGCTTGGTTTTGGGTTCATACCGTGCGGTGACCTCACCCAGTGACAGAAGGGGTAGCGAGGCACGTATCGTGTTGTTGCCGTCAAGGGTAAAAAGATGGGGTTTAGATCATTGGTTTAAGTTTATCCCTCTACATCATGTCATCTTGCTTAAGGCGTTACTCTGTTCGTCATGAACTCAATACACTAGATGCATGCTGGATAGCGGTCGATGTGTGGAGTAATAGTAGTAGATGCAGACAGTATCGGTCTAATCGTCTCGGACGTGATGCCTATATGTATGATCATTGCCTTAGATATCGTCATGACTTTGCGCGGTTCTATCAATTGCTCGACAGTAATTTGTTCACCCACTGTAATATTTGTTGTCTTGAGAGAAGCCTCTAGTGAACATTATGGCCCCCGGCTCTACTTCACATCATATTTCCAGCCTTACACTTTTACTTTGTTGCACTTTTCGCCTTCAGATCTCACTTTGCAATCAATCTTGAAGGGATTGACAACCCCTTTATAGCGTTGGGTGCAAGCTCGTTTGTGTTTGCGCATGTACTCTGGACACTTGGCTTGATTCTCCTACTGGATTGATACCTTGGTTCTCAAACTGAGGGAAATACTTACTGCTACTGTGCTGCATCACCCTTTCCTCTTCAAGGAAAAAACCAACGCAAGCTCAAGAGGTAGCAAGAAGAATTTCTGGCGCCGTTGCCGGGGAGGATCAAGTCAAGAATAGTCTCCCGTCAACGTGTCAATCTCTGGCACCGGGGATTATTCTAAGTGAAGCTCATCCAAGTAAGTGTCGCAAACTCATCTCTTGCATTTACTTTTTTGCCTCTCGTTTTCCTCTCCCCCACTTTTGAAAAACAAAAATTTACAAAAACATTTGCCTTTTTCGTTCGCCCTTTTCGTTCGCTTGTTTTCTGTTCGCTTGTGCGCTTGTCTTCCTGCTAAGACCTGTATGGCCCGACCAAAGGATTATGATGCTTACCACTCAAGGTTGGAAGAAATTGCAACTAGTGTTAAAGGCTTCATGTCTACACAGTTTGATTACAATAGTTACTTCCATAGGGAACTAAGGGAGCAAAATTATTTCTTGGCTTTTATGAATAAAGAAGTTGATGATATGGCCAAAGAATTCCTTGCGCTAAATTCTCAGTTTGCTCGTCTTGAAAAGTTGGTAGGCCAGATTTCTGATAAACAGGCTACCTTAGTCAATAAAATGGCTGCTAAACCTGAAATTTGTGATGAGAATCACGAAGATCTTAAAGTGCTTGGTGTGACTCCCATTGAATCCTTGTCTTCTAGTGTCAAACCTAATGATGATGGGGCTGGATATGAATCCACCTTGGTTGAAAAACGCCCCAATGATTCGGAGTCTATCTATCTTGATGCTAAAAGCATTGAAAGTGGAGTAGAGGATATCAAAACTTTGAGTAGTAATGAAACTAGTACTTTAGATTTTAAGGAATTCAAATATGATAGTTGCTCTTTGATTGAATGCATTTCCTTGATGCAATCCATGGTAAACTCTCCACACGCTTATGGCCAAAACAAGGCCTTTACCGATCATATCATCGATGCTATGATGAAATCTCTTGAAGAGAAACTTGAGTTGGAAGTTTCTATTCCTAGAAAGCTTCATGATAAGTGGGAACCTACTATCAAAATCAAGATCAAAAACTATGAATGCAATGCTTTGTGTGATTTGGGTGCTAGTGTTTCCGCAATTCCAAAGTCTTTATGTGATGTTCTAGGCTTTAATGAGATTGAGGAGTGCTATCTTAATTTGCATCTTGCGGATTCCACTGTCAAGAAACCCATGGGAAGGATCAATGATGTTCTTATTATTGCAAATAGGAACTATGTACCCATGGATTTCATTGTGCTTGATATTGATTGCAATCCTACATGTCCTATCATTCTTGGTAGACCTTTCCTAAGGACTATTGGTGCTATCATCGATATGAAGGAAGGGAATATTAGATTTCAATTTCCTTTAAAGAAGGGCATGGAGCATTTTCCTAGAAAGAAAATAATATTGCCTTATGAATCCATGATGAGGGCTACTTATGGTTTGAGCACCAAAGACGATGATACGTGACTCTATCACTTTATGCCTAGCTAAGGGCGTTAAACAATAGCGCTTGTTGGGAGGCAACCCAATGAATTTATCTTTGCTTTTTTTCTTTCTGTTTTATTGCGTCCACACCATCATAATTCTGTTATGATTGTGTTTTTTGTGTTTCTTTTTGTGTTTGAGCCAAGTAAAACCGTTATGACTAGTTTGGTGGTGGTTGTTTGATCCTGCTGGAAAAAGACAGAAACTTTTCGCTCACGAAATTATTTTTCATTTTTATCCAGAAAGCGTTTTTGAGTTGATTCTTTTTTTCTGCTGGTTGATATGCCATTTTCCCAAACTGTCGTAATGTTTCAGAACTTGTGAGATACCAGAAGTATACGAAGTATACAGATTGCTACAGACTGGTCTGTTTTTGACACATTCTGTTTTTGTTGTGTTGTTTGCTTGTTTTGATGAAACTATGGATAGTATCGGGGGGTACTAGCCATAGAAAAGTGAGAATACAGTAATCTAACACCAATATAAATAGAAATCAAGTTTGCTACAGTACCTAAAGAGGTGGTAGTTTGTTTTCTTGTGCTAATGTTATCACGAGTTTCTGTTTAAGTTTTGTGTTGTGAAGTTTTCAAGTTTTGGGTGATGTTCTCATGGACAAAGGGATAAAGAGTGGAAAGAGCTCAAGCTTGGGGATGCCCAAGGTATCCCAAGCCAAATTCAAGGATACCAAAAAGCCTAAGCTTGGGGATGCCCCGGGAAGGCATCCCCTCTTTCGTCTTCAATCCATCGGTAACATTACTTGGAGCTATATTTTTATTCACCACATGATATGTGTTTTGCTTGGAGCGTCTTGTATCATAGGAGTCTTTTGTTTTTGTTGTGTCACAATCATCCTTGCTGCACACCTTTTGATAGAGACATGCACTCATCGTGAATTTGCTAGAATACTCTTTGAGCTTCGCTTATATCTTTTGAGTTAGGCAATTTATCTCACGTGTGCTTCACTTACATCTTTTAGAGCAAGGCGGTGTCATATTTTGGAGAAATAAGAACTCTCGGTCTTCACTTATATATTTTTAGAGTGATCTCTCTGAGTAACTTGGTAGTTGGCTTGTGCTATGAAAGTAGTCCCAAAGGTGATAGACACCCAAACAGGATTCAATGAAACTTCCATCTTCTTGTGCATTGATTAGAAAGAGAAGTTTGATTCCTCTCAATTAGTTTTGAGACATGGATTTGGTGATATTAAGAGTTATGTTAGTAGGGTGTTGTGAATCTAGAAATACTTGTGTTGAAGTTAGTGATTCCCGTTACATGCACGTATGGTGAACCGCTATGTTAGGAAGTCGGAGCATAATTGATCTATTGATTGTCATCCTTTGTGTTGCGGTCGGCATCACGCGATGGTTAACACCTACCAACCCTTCCCCTAGGAGTATGCGTCTAGCACTTTGTTTTGATTACTAATAAAAACTTTCGCAATAAGTATGTGAGTTCTTCATGACTACTGTGAGTCCATGGTATAGATGCACTTTCACCTTCCACCATTGCTAGCCTCTCTAGTGCCGCGCAACTTTCGTCCGTGCACAAACCACCATATTCCTTCCTCAAAACAGCCACCATACCTATCTACTATGGCATTTTCATAGCCATTCCGAGATATATTGCCATGCAACTCCCACTGTTCCGTCTCATGACTTGTGCCGTCACTCTCATATTGCCATTGCATGATCGTAAGATAGCTAGCGAGATGTTTCAACGTCATACGCCAAGCTAGATCGTTGCACATCCCGATACACTGCCGGAGGCATTTCCTATGGAGTCATCATTGTTCTAGCATTGAGCTTTGAGTAAATAAAAGTGTGATGATCATCACTATTATAGCATTGTCCCATGTGAGGAAATAAATAAAAAAGAGGCCAAAGTTGCCCACACAAAAAAAAGAGATATTGAAAGAGGCCAAAATAGCCCAAACAAAAAAAAAGAGAGAGAAAGAGAGAAGGGACAATGCTTCATAATAGCACCATGTTCTTCATGATTGAGAGTCTCTCATTTTGTAACCACCATATGCTAGTGGGAATCTTCATTACATAACTTGGCTTGTATATTCCAATGATGGGCTTCCTCAAAATTGCCCTAGGTCTTCCACCATTGCTAGCATCTCTAATGCCGCGCAATTCTCGCCGGTACACAAACCCACCAAATGCCTTCCTCAGAACAGCCACCATATCTACCTACTATGGCATTTTCATAGCCATTCTGAGATATATTGCCATGCAACTCCCACCATTCCATCTCATGACTTGTGCCGTCACTCTTATATTTCCATTGCATGATCGTAAGATAGCTAGCAAGATGTTTCAACGTCATACGCCAAGCTAGATCGTTGCACATCCCGGTACACTGTCGGAGGCATTTCCTATAGAGTCATTTCTAAGCTTTGAGATGTGAGTAAATAAAAGTGTGATGATCATCATTATTAGAGCATTTTCCCATGTGAGGAAAAAAAAGAGGCCAAAGAGCCCAAAAATAAAAAATAAGAAAGGAGAAAAGTGAAAAAAAAGAGGCCTAAGAGCCCAAATATAAAAAGAGAAGAGAGAAAAAGAGAGAAGGGACGATGCTACTATCTTTTTCCACACTTGTGCTTCATAATAGCACCATGTTCTTCATGATTGAGAACCTCTCGTTTCGTCACCACCGTATTCTAGTGGGAATCTTCATTATATAACATGGCTTGTATATTCCAATGATGGGCTTCCTCAAAATTGCCCTAGGTCTTCGTGAGCAAGCAAGTTGGATGCACACCCACTAGTTCTCCTTTTGAGCTTTCACATACTTATAGCTCTAAGTGCATCCATTGCATGGTAATCCCTACTCTTTCACATTGATATATATTAATGGGCATCTCCATAGTCCTTTGATACGCCGAGTCAATGTGACCATCTCCTCCTTTTTGTCTCACAACCTCCACCACACTCTATTCCACCTATAGTGCTATATCCATGGCTCACGCTCATGTATTGCGTGAGAGTTGAAAAAGGTTTGAGAAAGTAAGAGTGCAAAAACAATTACTTGGCCAATACCGGGGTTGTGCATGATTTAAATTAGTTGTGTGGGGATGATGGAGCATAGCCAGACTATATGATTTTGTATGGATAACTTTCTTTGGCCTTGTTATTTCGAAAGTTCATGATTACCTTGCTAGTTTGCTTGAAGTATTAGTGTTTTCATGTCAATAGCAAACTATTGTTTTGAATCTTACGGATCTGAACATTCATGTCACATGAAAGAAGTTTCAAAGGAAAAATATGCTAGGTAGCATTCCACATCAAAAATTCATTCTTTATCACTTCCCTACTCGAGGACGAGTAGGAGTTTAGCTTGGGGATGCTTGATACGTCTCCAACGTATCTATAATTTTTTTATGGTTCCATGCTATTATCTTGTCAAACTTTGGATGTTTTGTATGAGTTTTATATCTTTTTTGGGACTAACTTATTAACTCAGTGCCAAGTGCCAGTTCCTGTTTTTCCGTGTTTTTGACCCTTGCTACTTCAACAAAAGACCTTCCAACGGCGCCAGAAACGTGCTGACGGGAGACTGTTTGTCTTGATACTCCTCAGCAACGACCAGGAATCCTTCTGTTACGGCTATGCCTTAAGGGACTTCCTAGGCAAATATGCAAAGGATTTCCCCCGTGACCTTGGAGCCTTGCGTTGGTGTTCCCTCGAAGCGGAAAGGGTGATGTAGCGCAACGGTGGTAAGTATTTCCCTCAGTTTGAGAACCAAGGTATCGATCCAGTGAAGGAGTATCTCAAGTGCCTGCACAAACAAAAAAAGCTTGCTCCCAACGCCAAGTGAGAACTGAAAGCAACAAAGTAACAAAGCAAAGTAAAAGAGAAAGTGGAAACGATAGGTGTGAATAGACCCGGGGGCCGTAGTGTTCACTAGTGGCTTCTCTCATGAAAGCAAGTACACGGTGGGTGAACAAATTACTGTCGAGCAATTGATAGAACCGCGCAAAGTCGTGACGTCATCTATGGCAATGATTATATCTATAGGCATCACGTCCAAAACAAGTAGACCGATACTTTCTGCATCTACTACTATTACTCCACACGTCGACCGCTATCTAGCATGCATCTAGTGTATTAAGTCCAAAAGAATAGAGTAACGCCTTAAGCAAGATGACATGATGTAGATGGACAATCTCATATCTACGACAAAGCCCACCTTGTTACCCTTGATGGCAACTACACGATGTGTGCCTTGTTGTCCCTACTGTCACTGGGAAAGGTCACCACACGGTAAGAACCCAAAACCAAGCACTTCTCCCATTGCAAGAATCATAGATCTAGTTGGCCAAACAAAACCCAAGACTCGGAGAGACTTACAAGGATATCAAATCATGCATATAAGAAATCAGCAAAGACTCAAATATATATCATAGATAATGTGATCACAAATCCACAATTCATCGGATCTCGACAAACACACCGCCAAAGAGGATTACATCAGATAGATCTCCATGAAGATCATGGAGAACTTTGTATTGAAGATCCAAGAGAGAGAAGAAGCCATCTAGCTACTAACTACGGACCTGTAGGTCTGAAGTGAACTACTCACAAGTCATTGGAGGGGCGATGATGTTGATGTAGAAGCCCTCCAACTCCAAAGTCCCCTCCGACAGGGCGCCGGGAAGGGTCTACAGATGAGATCTCGCAGAAACGGAAGCTTGCGGCGGCGGAAAAGTGTTTTCATAGACTCCGTCATTTTTTCTGTATTTTAGGGAATATATAGGCGAAGGAGCTAGGTCAGGGGGGCGACAGGGAGGCCACAAGCCTGCTAGCCGCGGCCCCCCTGGTGGCGGCTACAGGGCTTGTGGGCTCCCTGTAGCTCTCGTGGCTTGGCCCACAAGCCCCCTGATCTTCTTCCGTTCGGGAAAAATTTATTTCGGGGATTTTATTCCGTTTGGACTCCGTTCCAAAATCAGATCTAAAAAGAGCCAAAAACACAGAAAAACAGGAACTGGCACTTGGAACTGAATTAATAAGTTAGTCCCAAAAAAGATATAAAAGGTACATAAAACATCCAAAGATGACAAGATAACAACATGAAACCATCAAAAATTATAGATACGTTTGAGACGTATCAAGCATCCCCAAGCTTAACTCCTGCTCGTCCTCGAGTAGGGAAGTGATAAAGAATGAATTTTTTATGCTTTCATGCTACCTAGCATAGATGTCCTTTGTAACTCCTCTTATGTGACGTGAATGTTCAGATCCATTAGATTCAAAACAATAGTCTGCTATTGACGTGGAAACAATAATAATTCAAGCAAACTAGCAAGGTAATCATGAACTTTCAAAATCACAAGGCCAAAAGAAAGTTATCCGTACAAAAGCATATAGTCTGGCTATGCTCTATCATCATTGCAGAACGAATTTAAATCATGCACAACCCCAGTATTGGCCAAGTAATTGTTTCACACCTTTACTTTCTCAAACCTTTTCAACTCTCACGCAATACATGAGCGTGAGCCATGGTTTTAGCACTATAAGTGGTGTGGAGTGTGGTGGAGGTTGCAAGACAAAATAAGGAGAAGATGATCACATTAACTAGGCATATCAATGAGCTGTGGAGATGCTCATCAATAGATATCAAGGTGAATGAGTAGGGATTTCCATACAAGTGATGCACTAGAGCTATGAGTATGTGAAAGCTCTTAAAGAAAACTAGTGGGTGTGCATCCAACTTGCTTGCTCACGAAGACCTAAGGCAATTTTGAGGAAGCCTATCACTGGAATATACAAGCCAAGTTATATAATGAAAATTTCCCACTAGCTATATGGTGGTGACAAAACGAGAGACTCTCAATCATGAAGATCATGGTGCTTAATATGCACAAGTGTGGAAAGGTGGTAGCATTGTCCCTTCTCTCTTTTTCTCTCATCATTTTTTTTGTGTGGGCTCTTTGGCCTTTTTTTTTGGTGTTCATCTTTGGACTCTTTTATTTCCTCACATGGGAGAATGCTCCATCAATGATGATCATCACACTTTCAACTCAAAACTTAGAGCAACGATGACTCTATATGGAATGCCTTCGGTAGTGTATCGTGATAATGGTCTAGCATGGCATAGACATTAATGGAAAAAATCACGCTAGCTATCTTACGATCATGCAATTGCAATGTAGAAGTGGTGGCACATGTCATGGTGGTAGTTGCATGGCAATATATCTCGGAATGACTTTGAAAAAGCAATAGTAGGTAGGTATGGTGGCTGTTTTGAGGGAGGCTAATGGTGGGTTTTGTGCACTGGCGAAAGTTGCACGGCACTAAGAAGATAGTGATGGTGGAAGGTGAAAGTGTATCTAAACCATGGACTCAACATTAGTCATGAAGAACTCATATACTTGTTGCAAAAGTTTTATTAGTAATCGAAACAAAGCATTCAACGCATACTCCTAGGGGAAGGGTTGGTAGGTATAAACCATCACGCGATCCCGACCGCCACAAAAAGGATGACAATCAAAAGACTACTCATGCTCAGACTTCATCACATAGCGGTTCACCATACGTGCATGCTACGGGAATCACTAACTTCAACACAAGTATTTCTAGATCCACAACACCTTACTATCATAACTTCAATATTACCAAAACCACAACTCAAAACTAATTGAGATGAATCAAACTTCTCTAACTATTCAATGCACATGAAGGTGGAAGTTTTCGTATCCCTTTGGATAACTACCCCTTTTGAGACTACTTTCAAAGCATAGATCAACTACCAAGCCACGCACCGATGTGCTCTAAAATATATAAGTGAAGCACATAGAGCAAAATCAACTAGCTGAAAAGATATAAGTGAAGCACATGTGAGCTGAATTGTCTACCAAAGGATATAAGTGAAGCTCGACAAAATCACGGTGAGTGCATGTCTCTCTCTCTAGGTGTGCAGCAAGGATGATTGTGACACAAAAAAAATAAAAGACTCCTAAGATACAAGACGCTCCAAGCAAAAACACATAACATGTGGTGAATAAAAATATAGCCCCAAGTAACGTTATCGATGGATTGAAGACGAGAGAGGGGATGCCTTCCCGGGGCATCCCCAAGCTTAGGCTTTTATGACATCCTTGAATATCTTGGGGTGCCTTGGTCATCCCCAATCTTGAGCTCTTGCCACTCTTTATCTCTTTGTCCATAAGAACTTCACCCAAAACTTGAAAACTTCACAACACGAAACTTAATCAGAAACTCATGATAACATTAGTATAAGAAAGAAAACCACCACTTCCTTAGGTACTGTAGAAAACTTAAATTCTACTTATTTTGATGTTGGGTTACTGTATCTTCACTCTTCCATGGCTAATACCCCCCGATACTATCCATAGTTTCATCAAAATAAGCAACCAACACAACAAAAACATAATCTGTTAACAGCAGACCAGTCTGTAGCAATATGTATACTTTGTATACTTCTGGTACTTCAAAAATTCTGAAAAATTACGATAGTCTGAAGAATTTGTGTAGAAATCAGAAGCAAAAATAATCAACTCAAAATCTCTTACAGAAAAAAAAATGAAAATTATTTTCGTGAGCAGAAAGTTTCTGTCTTTTCCAGCATGACCAAACGATCATCCCCAAGACTAATCATAACGGTTTTGCTTGGCACAAACGCCAAAAGAAACACAAAAAACACAATCATAACAGAATTATGAAAGTGTGGAAAACACAAAACAGAAAACAAAAGGATAGATTCGTTGGGTTGCCTCCCAACAAGCGCTTTTGTTTAACGCCCTTAGCTAGGCAAAAGGTGATGGAATCACGTATAGTCATCTTTGGTGCTCAAACCATAAGTGGCCCTCGTCATGGATTCATAAGGCAATCTTATTTTCTTTCTAGGAAAGTGCTCCATGCCCTTATTTAAAGGAGATTGAAATCTAATATTCCCTTCCTTCATATCGATGATGGCACCAATAGTCCTTAGGAAAGGTCTACCAAGAATAATGAGACATGAAGGATTGCAATCTATGTCAAGTACAATGAAATCCATGGGTACGTAGTTCTTATTTGCAACAATAAGAACATCATCGATCCTTCCCATGAGTTTCTTGACAGTAGAATCCGCAAGATGCAATTAAGAGAACACTCTTCAATCTCATGAAAACCAAGAATATCACATAAAGACTTTGGAATCGCGGAAACACTAGCACCCAAATCACACAAAGCATTGCACTCATAGTTTTTTATCTTGATTTTGATAGTAGGTTCCCACACATCATGAAGTTTCTAGGTATAGAGACTTCTAGTTCGAGCTTCTCTTCAAGAGATTTCATCATAACATCTACGATATGCTCGGTAAAGGCTTTGCTTTGGCTATAAGCATGTGGCGAGTTTGCAATGGATTGCATCAAAGAAATGCATTCAAACAAGGAGCAATTATCATAATTGAATTCCTTGAAATCCAAAGTGGGAGTTTCATTACTACCCAAAATTTTGATTTCTTCTACTCCACTCTCCACACCTTTATCATCAAGATGGGTGGACTCCGAATCATTGGGGCGTTTTTCAACCAAAGTGGATTCATATCCAGCCCCTTCATCAATAGGTTTGACACGCGAAAACAAAGATTCAAGAGGAATCACACCAAGCACTTTAAGATCTTCGTGATTTGCATCACTAGAACGCACCCTTTTAAACCATTCATGCCTAGCGCGAATTTGGGCGGTTCTTTCTGTGCTCTCATTCATGGAGACACGCATAGCTTTCAAAGTTTCATCCAAGTTGACCTTGGGAGGAGCACATCTAACTTTCAAAGCATCAATATCACAAGACATCCTATCAACGCTCTTAGCCAAATTGTCTATTTTGAGTAGTTTTTCCTCTATGGACGCATTGAAAATATTTTGAGAGTTGATGAACTCTTTGATATTACTCTCTAAATCAGAGGGTAATTTATTGTGATTTCCATAAGTGTTGTTGTAGGAATTGCCATAATTGTTAGAGGAGTTACTAGGAAAAGGCCTAGGAACATAGTTTCCTCTAAAAGCATTGTTGTTGCCAAAATTGTTCCTACCAATAAAATTCACGTCCAAACTAGCTTTGCTACTCTCAATCAAGGAAGATAGTGGCATGTCATTAGGATCTACAGTAGCGTTTCTACTAGCAACCAAATTCATCAACTCGTCCATCTTAGCACTAAGTGAGTTAATTTCTTCTATAACGTGTACCTTTTTGCTAGCACGCGACCTTTCAGTGTGCCACTAAGAGTAGTTGGTCATGATATTGTCTAGGAGTTTTGTAGCGTCTCCTAACGTGATTTCCATGAACGTTACACCCGAGGTGGACTCAAAGATATTGCGAGAAGCGAAATTCAAGCCAGCGTAAAAGATTTGTATAATCACCCACAAACTCAAGCCATGAGCGGGACAATTTCTAATCATAAGCTTCATCCTCTCCCAAGATTGTGCAACGTGTTCATGATCAAGTTGCTTGAAATTCATGACATCGTTACGTAAGGAGATGATCTTAGCCGGCGGAAAATACTTGGATATGTAAGCATCTTTGCACTTATCCCAAGAATCGATACTATTTTTAGGCAAAGAAGAAAACCAAGTTTTTGCGCGATCTCGCAACGGGAAAGGAAAAAGTTTCAACTTAATCACGTCATTATTCACATCTCTTTTCTTTTGCATATCGCAAAGCTCAATGAAGGTATTGAGATGGGATGCGGCATCTTCACTAGGAAGGCCAGAGAATTGCTCTTTCATAACAAGATTCAGCAAAGCTGCGTTGATTTCATACGATTCCGCACTAGTGGCGGGAGCAATCGGAGTACTAATAAAATCATTATTATTAGTGCTCGAGAAGTCGCAAAGTTCGGTGTTTTCAGCCATGATGACTTCAACAAACAAACAAGCACACAAGCAAGCAAGAAAACCGGCAAAGGCAAAACAAAACGGCGAAGGCGAAAGGCGAATGAAAACGGCAAATGTGAAGTGGGGGAGAGGAAAACGAGAGGCAACTGGCAACAAAAGTAAATGCAAGAGAAGAGTTTGTGAGACCTACTTGGATAGATCTTGATTTCTCCTCCCCAGCAACGGCGCCAGAAATACTTCTGCTACTGCAACAGAAGACCTTCCAACGGCGCCAGAAATAGGCACGTCGACGGGAGAATACTTGGCTTGATCTTTGTGCTGCGGCTATGCCTTAAGGGACTTCCTAGGCAAGTATGCAAAGGATTTCCCCCGTGGCCTTGGAGCCTTGCGTTGGTGTTCCCTCTAAGCGGAAAGGGTGATGTAGCGTAGCGGTGGTAAGTATTTCCCTGAGTTTGAGAACCAAGGTATCAATCCAGTGGAGGAGTATCTCAAGATCCTGCATAAACACAAAAGCTTGATCCCAACGCTATGAAGGGGTTGTCAATCCCTTTATAGATTGTTTGCCAAGTGAGAACTGAAAGCAACAAAGTAACAAAGCGAAGTAAAAGCGGAGATGTAAACGATGGATGTGAATAGACCCGGGGGTCGTAGTGTTTACTAGTGGCTTCTCTCATGAAAGCAAGTAGACGGTGGGTGACCAAATTACTGTCGATCAATTGATAGAACCACGCAAAGTCGTGACGATATCTATGAAATCATTATTTCTATAGGCATCACGTCCAAAAGAAGTAGACCGATACTATCTGCATCTACTACTATTACTCCACACGTCGACCGCTATCCAACATGCATCTAGTGTATTAAGTCCATAAGAACAGAGTAACGCCTTACGCAAGATGACATGATGTAGAGGGATAATCTCAAACCAATGATAAAAACCCCATCTTTTTACCCTTGATGGCAACTACTTGATGTGTGCCTTTCTGTCCCTACTGTCACTGGGAAAGGTCACCACATGGCAGAACCCAAAACCAAGCACTTCTCCCATTGCAAGAATCATAGATCTAGTTGGCCAAACAAAACCCAAGACTCGGAGAGACTTACAAGGATATCAAATCATGCATATAAGAAATGAGCAAAGACTTAAATATATATCATAGATAATCTGATCACAAATCCACAATTCATCGGATCTCGACAAACACACCAGCGAAGAAGATTACATCGGATAGATCTCCATGAAGATCATGGAGAACTTTGTATTGAAGATCCAAGAGAGAGAAGAAGCCATCTAGCTACTAACTACAGACTCGTAGGTCTGAAGTGAAATACTCACGAGTCATTGGAGGGGCGATGATGATGATGAAGAAGCCCTGCAACTCCAAAGTCCCCTCCGGCAGGGTGCCGAGAAGGGTCTCCAGATGAGATCTCGCGGAAACGGAAGTTTGCGGCGGCGGAAAAGTATTTTTGAGGCTCCCCTAATTTTTTGTGGAATATTTGGGAATTTATAGGCCAAAGACCTAGGTCAGAGGGCGGCCAGGGAGGCCACAAGCCTGCCCACCGCCGCCTCCCCCTGGTGGCGGAGTGGGGGCTTGTGGGCTCCCTAGAGCCCACCTGGCCTGGCCCAAAGGCCCCCTGATCTTCTTCCGTTCGGGAAAAAATCATTTCGGGGTTTTTCTTCCGTTTGGACTCCGTTCCAAAATCAGATCTGAAAAGAGTCAAAAACACGGAAAAAACAGGAACTGGCACTTGGCACTGAATTAATAAGTTAGTCCCAAAAAAGATATAAAAGGTACATAAAACAACCAAAGAAGACAAGATAACAACATGAAACCATCAAAAATTATAGATACGTTTGAGACGTATCACCTGCATGAAGATTGAACAAAGAAGGAGCAGGCAAATTAATAGTCTCACGAGTACCCTGACTAAACACCATGTTATAAATCATCCTTCTACTTATATCTCTATCAAGAAAGTCATGGCGAACCATGCTATCGTAATCTAGATATCTCTCGGGAAGAAGAACCTCTTCTTCCTCCTCCAGTCTAATGGGTATCTCAAAGTGTCTGGCAAGATGCGTAGCATATATACCTCCATAGACAACACCTTCAGAACGGTTCTGGTTCAACCGTTGAGATACTATAGCACCCAAGCTATAAGTTTTATCATTATAAAGGGCTTCGCGCAAGATCGCAAGATCTGGGGAACTAAGTGACCCATCTTTCCCATAGCCAATCAAACATTTTCCCACAAATAACGAGAAGTACCGAAGCATGGGAAAATGAATGCTAGCAGCTCTAGCGCAAGACACTCCTCTCTCCTCTCCTACAACAATCGTACCGATGAAAGCTTACAAGCCCCGTGGACGAGGTTCATGAATATCCCCAACGTAAGGTAATTTGCAAACATTGCAAAAATCCTGGAGTGACATGTGCTGGGGGATATCATAAAGCTTGAACTCAACCATAGGAGGATTCTTCCTCGAATAGAAGTTAAAGCTTTGTACGAAGATATTAGTGAGGAGGAGGTATTGCGGACACTTATCTTCAACGAAGGCGGTGAGGCATGCATTCTCCACCAAGTGATAAAAGTCCTCATAAATTCCAGCGGCACGTAAGAACACGTCACTTGGCCACTCGCACGCTCGAACTTCTGCGACTCGAGGGACCTGATACTTGGGATTCTTCTCACTCCCATCATCCTTGGGGTTACAATGTTTATTGGTTCTTGCATGCTTACCTGTTTAGCTTTCAAAGAGACATATTACTTTGTCTTCTCCTTTGTGTTTTCCTGCAGATTCAGCTTAGTCCAATGCGCTTATTATTGTTCACATCGTTTGATCGTGCAAATGAAAGGCAACAATGATGATATATGATGAAGTGACTGAGACTGAAAAGCTGGTATGAACTCTATCTATTTTGTTTTTGTAAATATGACTAGCTTCTCGACCCAGATTTAGCTTTGTTGTGAGAGAACCATGTTTGCAATGACAACTTAGAGATCATAGTTTCTGATGCCATGCTTATTTAGCTGAGAGTTTATAATAGTTTGTCTGGAATGCCAACATAGATTTTGAGATGACTATGATGTAGTATGATAGGATGGTATTCTCCTTTGAATGTTTCAAGTGGCTTGACTTGGCGCATGTTCATGCATGTAGTTGAAACAAAATCAACATAGCCTCTATGATGTTCGTATTCATGGTGATTTATATCCTGTTCATGCTTGCATTCAATGTTAGTCAAACTCATTGCATCTTGATGACTGTTGTCGCTCTCTAGTTGGTCGCTTACCAGTCTTTTGCTAGCATTCACTTGTACTAAGCGGGAATACTGCTTGTGCATCCACTTCCATAACCCCAAAAGTTTTTCCATGAGTGTCCACCATACCTACCTATTTGCGGTATCTACCTGCCATTCCAAGTAAATTTGCATGTGCCATTCTCTAAACCTTCAAGAAATAAATCTGTTTTGCATGCCCGAACCGCTCATGTGGTGACAGAGGGCTATTGGTATCTTCCATGCTAGGAGTGTTATCCTCGACATGTGTTTATTCACAGTCATTCACGAGAAAGGGGCCGATATTTGGGATGCCCAGTTCCATGCTTAAATCGAAAACATAACTGTAAAACAAGACTCCCCCCGGATTGATGTTAGTATGGACGGTACCCGAGGATTCGGCTAGCCGTGGAGTGTGATTGATTGGTGGTGGGGGAGTTAAAACTTTACTTTTCTGTTTGGGAACCGCCTATAGCATGAGTAGCATGGAAGATATTGAGAACTCTTGGTCATTGCGTTGACAATGAAAGCATGCCACCCAAAATTATTATCTCTGTTTTCAAAGCTTGAGCTCTGGCACCTCTGCAAATCAATGCTTCCCTCTGCGAAGGGCCTGTCTATTTATTTTCTTGTTGAGTCATCCTCCTCTTATATAAGCACCAATTAGAGAGCACCTCTGTCATTTTTATGCTTTGCTGTCTCAGAAAGAGCTAGCGAGATACCATCTATTCATATTGCTTCATGCTTGTTTTGATTGAAAGTGTTGGTATTTGAAATTCATTATTATTTGCTCGTTAGCTTATTATGCCATTGATATTAGTTTACCGTGAGACCTTTGTGTCATTTTCTTATGTGGTTAACTTGTGATCTTGCTGAAATTCTGGTTATGAGTTAGACATAGTTGCAACAACAAGATCAAACAGAGTTTATCAAAGTTTTTCTTTCACTCTCAGTTTGTCAACTGAGTTGCTTGAGGACAAGCAAGGTTTTAAGCTTGGGGGAGTTGATACGTCTCCATCGTATCCACTTTTCCAAACTCTTTTGCCCTTGTTTTGGACTCTAATTTGCATGATTTGAATGGAACTAACCTAGACTGACGTTGTTTTCAGCAGAATTGCCTTGGTGTTATTTTTGTGCAGAAATCAAAGTTCTCCAAACGTCCTGAAAATTTACGGGGAGCAGTTTTGGAAAATATAAAAAATATCTGCGCCAAGTTCCACCTGAGGGGGTGGGCCAGTGGGCCACAAGCCCTGGCTCCGCCACCACCCCCCTGGTGGCGGTGGGCAAGCTTGTGGGGCCCACACAGCTCTGCCGCCCCCAACCTCAGGTCTATAAGTCCCCTTTCGTCCCAGAAAAAATAAAAAGAGAAGTTTTCGCTGCGTTTACGATACGGAGGCGCCGCCACCACGTATTCTTCATCTGGAGGGCAGATCTGGAGTCCGTCTTGGGCTCCGGAGAGGGGAAATCATCGCCATCGTCATCATCAATCTTCTTCCCTCTCCAATTCCATGAAGCTCTTCGTTGTTCGTGAGTAATCTATTCGTAGGCTCGCTGGGCGGTGATGAGTAGGATGAGATCTATCATGTAATCGAGTTAGTTTTGATGGGGATTGATCCCTAGTATCCACTATGTTCTGAGATTGATGTTGCTACTACTTTGCCATGCTTAATGCTTGTCACTAGGGCCCGAGTGCCATGATTTCAAATCTGAAATTATTATGTTGTCACCAATATATGTGTGTTTTAGATCCGATCTTGCAAGTTGTAGTTACCTACTATGTGTTATGATCCGGCAACCCCGGATTGACAATAACCGGAACCACTCCCGGTGATGACCATAGTTTGAGGAGTTCATGTGTTCACCAAGTGCTAATGCGTTGGTCCGGTTCTTTATTAAAAGGAGAACCTTAATATCCCGTAGTTTCCTTTTGGACCCCACTGCCACGGGAGGGATGGACAATAGATGTCATGCAAGTTCTTTTCCCTAAGCACGTATGACGACACACGGAATGCATGCCTACATCACATTGACGAACGGGAGCTAGCCACATATCTCTCCGTGTTATAGCTGTTGCATGATGAATATAATCCAAACAAATCACCGACCCATTGCCTACGAGTTTGTCCTACTGTTGCTACTGTTGTCACTTGTCTTCCTCTGCTGCTGCTACTACTGTTGCTACTGCTCTTACTTGTCTTGCTCTGCTGCTGCTACTACTGTTGCTGCTGCTGATACTTGTCTTGCTCTGCTGCTACTATTGCTACTATTGTCGCTTGCTACTGTTGCTACTTGCTACTGCTGTCACTACCGTTGTTCCTTGCCACTACCGTTACTCGCTACTTTGCTGTTACTACTTTGCTTGCAGATACTAATCTTTCACGTGTGGTTGAATCTGATAAATTCAGCTGCTAATACTTGAGAGTATTCTCTCACCTCCCGTCGTGCGAATCAACAAATTTGGGTCGAATACTCTACCCTCGAAAACTGCTACGATCCCACGCGCTGGTGGGCGTCAACAACATTCTTCTAGTTTCGATTGCCGGAGAGTGCTAACAGCATTCTTCTGGTGCCGTTGCAAAGGGGAAGAAGAGTTTACATCAATATCATGCATGGCAAACAGTTGTTAGGAAAATCTCGTGTGCGATGAGGAAGATATCACACACACTTTCTACCATAGCCCGTGTGGAATAGGTAATGTTTCGCAAACGATAAAAGGTCAAAGACCGTTTGTTTTCCATGAACAATTAGACATGTTTGACTTGTGATATGCGTGTGCGATTGATCCCAAATTCCACATGTAGGCCCAAAATATAGTGTGCGCGATATGTTCCTGCACCACACACGATTATGTTTTGTAGATCATGTGCGTTCATCGTTCACCATCGATGATGATTTTTCCGTATCGTGTAGGATGGACCTCCCTATCGCCCACACATGCATAGCGAAGGTCTAAACATTCATCATGAAAAGGGGTTGAAAATCGTTTTTATAACACGTCTATGCACCAGTGAAATCTATATTCAATACTATTCCATCAATATAAACAAGAGCAGGACATTGGGTTTTGCCTCAATCAAGAAGGACCGAACCTTGGTAAACATTGTCTCTTTCGTCCGTGTTAGCATCGATCCGAGATCCACGGGTCGGGACACCCTACCCCGAGGTCTGCAAGTTTTTACACCTACATGCCGCAACTGTTGTGTGAGGGAGACGAGAGGATGGGATTGGGTGCGTAGCGCGCGGAGCGGATTTTGCAAAGCGTCGTTCACGCGGAAACGTCCAACCCAACCAACGAACACGAGGCGTGAGCCTACCCGCCATTGGCCAATCAAAATGACTGCTAGGTGAAAAATTTGGTTGACCGTGAGGTAATGATCCCATGGCGAGGATGGCCTATGTATGCCTTCCGCTCCCCCGCGCGACGCACGCACGTCAGCCGGTCCCCCGCGCATCATCATGGACGTGAACATGAGCCTTCCAGTCATGGACGTGAAAAAAATAACCACACAAACAAAACTGGATGCAGCGACACGCAATGATCGGACGGCAAAAAGAATATAGCTGACCACAAACAAATCGATCCAAGGGCCAACGAAGGACTAAACCGAGCGACCCTCTCGGAGGCCGAGTTGGTGAGTGACCTTATAGGTTAGAATAACGACGAGCGTGGAGATGTACATCCGACGGATCTCGCGGGACTTAGTTGGTGCTAGTCTTAGACGAATTTGCTTGGACCAATTCTGCATTCATGTGTCCATATGTTGGATCTTTTCGAACTATGATTCTTTTCATTAGCGACAGTTGTTGTCTTAGAATGTTGGTCCCTTGGGGCCATGGTGAATTTTGAATGTTTATTATAACAAATTTTGCTCGGCTCCGTGAGAAGGGGCGATAACGGTAGCACGTCTTTGACTCGCTTCAATGCTTTCGTTTTCGCTAGGTGGCCTCGGACCTGAATGTAATTTTTGTTACTGTTGGTGCTCTTTGTACTGCCATGACATATAATGAATAAATCAAGAATATTTTAAGGGGCGTGTTTATTGGGGAACGTCGCATGGGAAACAAAATTTTTCCTACGCGCACGAAGACCTATCATGGTCATGTCCATCTACGAGAGGGGATGAGTGATCTACGTACCCTTGTAGATCGTACAGCAGAAGCGTTAGTGAACGCGGTTGATGTAGTGGAACGTCCTCACGTCCCTCGATCCGCCCCGCGAACAATCCCGCGATCAGTCCCACGATCTAGTACCGAACGGACGGCACCTCCGCGTTCAGCACACGTACAGCTCGACGATGATCTCGGCCTTCTTGATCCAGCAAGAGAGACGGAGAGGTAGAAGAGTTCTCCGGCAGCGTGACGGTGCTCCGGAGGTTGGTGATGACCTTGTCTCAGCAGGGCTCCGCCCGAGCTCCGCAGAAACGCGATCTAGAGGAAAAAACCGTGGAGGTATGTGGTCGGGCTACCGTGGAAAAGTCGTCTCAAATCAGCCCTAAAACCCCACTATATATAGGAGGAGGAGGGGGGAGACTTGCCTTGGGGTCCAAGGACTCCCAAGGGAGTCGGCCGAGCCAAGGGGGAAGGTCTCCCCCTCCCAAACCGAAATCCACTTGTTTTGGAAGGTGGAGTCCTTCTTCCCTTTCCCACCTCCTTCCTTTTTTTCCTTTCCTCTTTGATTTTCTTTCCTATGCGCATAGGACTCTCTTGGGTTGTATCACCAGCCCACTAAGGGCTGGTGTGGCACCCCAAACACCCATGGGCTTCCCCGGGGTGGGTGGGCCCCCCCGGTGAACTCCCGGAAGCCATTCGTCATTCCCGGTACATTCCCGGTAACTCCGAAAACCTTCCGGTAATTAAATGAGGTCATCCTATATATCAATCTTCGTTTCCGGACCATTCCGGAAACCCTCGTGACGTCCGTGATCTCATCCGGGACTCCAAACAACATTCGGTAACCAACCATATAACTCAAATACGCATAAAACAACGTCGAACCTTAAGTGTGCAGACCCTGCGGGTTCGAGAACTATGTAGACATGACCCGAGAGACTCCTCGGTCAATATCCAATAGCGGGACCTGGATGCCCATATTGGATCCTACATATTCTACGAAGATCTTATCGTTTGAACCTTAGTGCCAAGGATTCATATAATCCCGTATGTCATTCCCTTTGTCCTTCGGTATGTTACTTGCCCGAGATTCGATCGTCACTATCCGCATACCTATTTCAATCTCGTTTACCGGCAAGTCTCTTTACTCGTTCCGTAATACAAGATCCCGCAACTTACACTAAGTCACATTGCTTGCAAGGCTTGTGTGTGATGTTGTATTACCGAGTGGGCCCCGAGATACCTCTCCGTCACACGGAGTGACAAATCCCAGTCTCGATCCATACTAACTCAACGAACACCTTCGGAGATACCTGTAGAGCATCTTTATAGTCACCCAGTTACGTTGCGACGTTTGATACACACAAAGCATTCCTCCGGTGGCCGTGAGTTATATGATCTCATGGTCATAGGAACAAATACTTGACACGCAGAAAACAGTAGTAACAAAATGACACGATCAACATGCTACGTCTATTAGTTTGGGTCCAGTCCATCACATGATTCTCCTAATGATGTGATCCCGTTATCAAGTGACAACACTTGCCTATGGCCAGGAAACCTTGACCATCTTTGATCAACGAGCTAGTCAACTAGAGGCTTACTAGGGACAGTGTTTTGTCTATGTATCCACACAAGTATTGTGTTCCAATCAATACAATTATAGCATGGATAATAAACGATTATCATGAACTAAGAAATATAATAATAACTAATTTATTATTGCCTCTAGGGCATATTTCCAACAGTCTCCCACTTGCACTAGAGTCAATAATCTAGTTCACATAACCATGTGATTCCAACGAATCCAACACCCATATAGTTATGGGGTCTGATCACGTCTTGCTCGTGAGAGAGGTTTTAGTCAACGGTTCTGAAACTTTCAGATCCGTGCGTTCTTTACAAATCTTTATGACATCTTATAGATGCTGCTACTACGTGCTATTCGGAAATGCTCCAAATATCTACTCTACTATATGAATCCGTTTCACTACTCATAGTTATTCGGATTAGTGTCAAAGCTTGCATCGACGTAACCCTTTACGACGAACTCTTTAACCACCTCCATAATCGAGAAAAATTCCTTAGTCCATTTGTTACTAAGGATAAATTTTGACCGCTGCTAGTGATTGAATCATGGATCACTCTCTGTACCTCTCAACAGACTTTGAGTCAAGGCACACATCAGGTGCGGTACACAACATGGCATACTTTAGATTCTACGGCTAAGGCATAGAAGACGACCTTCGTCTATTCTCTTTATTCTACCGTGGTCTGGTTTTGAGTCTTACTCAAATTCACACCTTACAACGCAACCAAGAACTCCTTCTTTACTGATCTATTTTGAACTCCTTCAAAAACTTGTCAAGGCATGCATCTTGTTGAAACTTCTATTAAGCGCTTTCGATCTATCTTCATAGATCTTTGATGCTCAACGTTCAAGTAGCGCAATCTAGGTATTCCTTTGAAAAACTCCTTTCAAACAACCTTGTATGCTTTACAGAAATTCTACATTACTTCTGATCCACAATATGTCAACCACATATACTTATCAGAAATTCTATAGTGCTCCCACTCACTTCTTTGGAAATACAAGTTTCTCATAAACCTTGTACAAACCCAAAATCTTTGATCATCTCATCAAAGTATATATATTCCAACTCCGAGATGCTTGCACCAGTCCATTGAAGGATCGCTGGAGCTTGCATACTTGCTAGTATCTTTAGGATCGACAAAACCTCCTGGTTGGATCACATACAATGTTTGCTCAAGGAAATCGTCGAGGAAACAATGTTTTGACATCCTACGTGCAATATTTCATAAATAATGCATCAACAACTAACATAATTCTAACAGACCTTTAGCATCGCTACGAGTGAGAAAGTCTCATCATAGTCAACTGTTTGATCTTGTCGAAAACATCTTTGCGACAAGTCGAGCTTTTCCTAATAGTGACTTATCACCATCATCGTTTGTTTTCCTTTAAAGATCCATCTTTACTCAATAGTCCTATGACCATCAAGTAATTCTTCCAAAGTCTACACTTCGCTTTCATCCATGGATCCTCTCTCGGATTTCATGGCTTCCAACCATTTGTCGGAATCTGGGCCCACAATCGCTTTCTCCATAACTCGTAGGTTCACTGTTGCTCAACAACATGACCTCCAAGACAGGGTTACCATACTACTCTGCAGCAGTACGCGACCTTGTCGACCTACGAGGTTTGTAGTAACTTGATTCGAAGCTCAATGATCGCCATCATCAGCTTCCACTTCAATTGGTGTAGGCGCCACAGGAACAACTTCCTGCGCCCTGCTACACACTGGTTGAAGTGATGGTTCAATAACCTCATCAAGTTCTACTACCCTCCCACTCAATTCTTTCGAGAGAAACCTTTCCTCGAGAAAGGATCCGTTTCTAGAAACAAACACTTTGCTTTCGGATCTGAGATAGGAGATGTACCCAACTGTTTTGGATACCCTATGAAGAAGCATTTATCCGCTTTGGGTTCGAGCTTATCAGACTGAAACTTTTTCACATAAGTGTCGAAACCCCAAACTTTCAAGAAACGACAGTTTAGATTTCTCTAAACCTCAGTCTATACTGTGTCATCTCAACGGAAATACGCGGTGCCCTATTTAAAGTGAGTGCGGTTGTCTCTAATGCATAACCCATAAACGATAGTGGTAATTCGATAAGAGAAATCATAGTATGCACCATACCAAATAGTGCGTGGCTATGACGTTCAGACACATCATCACACTATGATGTTCCAGGTGGCATGAACTGCGAAACAATTTCCACATTGTCTTAACTGCGTACCAAAACTCGTAACTCAGATATTCATTTCTATGATCATATCGTAGACAGTTTATCCTCTTGTTACGGCGAACTTCACTCTGAAACGGATTTGTACTTTTCAACATTTTAGACTTGTGATTCATTAAGTAAATACTCCTGTATCTACTCAAATCGTCAGTGAAGTAAGAACATAATGATATCCACTGCGTGCCTCAGTACCCATTGGACTGCATACATCAAAATGTATCACTTCCAACAATTTACTATCTTATTTCATCTCAATGAAAACAAGGCCTTGCTCATGTGGTATGGTTTGCATGTCACTAGTGATTCGAAATCAGGTGAGTACAAAGATCCATCAGCATGGAGCCTCTTCATGCAATTTATACAAACATGACTCAAGCGGCAGTGCCACAAGTAAGTGGTACTATCATCATTAACTCGTGTCTTTTTGGCACCAATATTATGAACATGTGTAACACTACGATCGAGATTCAATAAACCATTGAAGGTGATTATTCAAGAAAATAGAGTAACCATTATTCTCTTTAAATGAATAATCGTATTGCAATAAACACGATCCAATCATGTTCATGCTTAACGCAAGCACCAAATAACAATTATTTAGGTTTAACACCAATCCCGATGGTAGAGGGAGCGTGCGACGTTTGATCATATCAACCTTGGAAACACTTCCAACACGTATCGTCACCTCGCCTTTAGCTAGTCTCCGTTTATGTCGTAGCTTTCATTTCGTGTTACTAATCACTTAGCAACCGAACCGGTATCCAATACCCTCATGCTACTAGGAGTACTAGTAAAGTACACATCAACATCATGTATATCTAATATACTTCTCTTGACTTTTGCCAGCCTTCTTATCTACCAAGTATCTAGAGTTGCTCCGCCTCAGTGACTGTTCCCCTCATTACAGAAGCACTTAGTCTAGGGTTTGGGTTTAATCTTGGGTCTCTTCATTAGTGCAGCAACTGTTTTGCCGTTTCACGAAGTATCCCTTCTAGCCCTTGCCTTTCTTGAAACTTAGTGGTTTTACAAACCATCATCTATTGATGCTCCTTCTTGATTTCTACTTTCGTAGTGTCAAACATCGCGAATCGCTCAAGGATCAATGTATGTATCCTTGATATTTTATAGTTCATCACGAAGCTCTCACAGCTTGGTGGCAGTGACTTTGGAGAACTATCACTATCTCATCTGGAAGATTAACTCCCACTTGATTCAAGCGATTGTCGTACTCAGACAATCTGAGCACACGCTCAACGATTGAGCCTTTCTCCTTTACTTTGTGGACAAAGAATCTTGTCGGAGGTCTCGTACCTCTTAACAAGGGCACAAGCATGCAATCACAATTTCATCTCTTTAGAACATCACTTATGTTCCGTGACGTTTTACAACGTTTACGGCGCCTTGCTTCTAAGCCATTAAGTATTTTGCACTGAACTATCGTGTAGTCATCAGAAACGTGTATGTCGGATGTTCATAGCATCCACAGACGACGCTCGAGGTGCAGCACACCGAGTGGTGCATTAAGGACATAATCCTTCTGCGCAGCAACGAGGACAATCCTCGGTTTTACAGACCCAGTCTGCAAAGTTTTGCTACTATCAATTTTCAACTAAATTTTCTCTAGGAACATATAAAAACAGTAGAGCTATAGCGCAAGCTACATCGTAATTCATAAAGACCATTAGACTATGTTCATGACAATTAGTTCAATTAATTATATTACTTAAGAACTCCCACTCAAAAAGTACATCTCTCTAGTCATTTGAGTGGTACATGATCCAAATCCACTATCTCAAGTCCGATCATCACGTGAGTCGAGAATAGTTTCAGTGGTAAGCATCTCTATGCTAATCATATCAACTATACGATTCATGCTCGACCATTCGGTCTCATGTGTTCCGAGGCCATGTCTGCACATGCTAGGCTCGTCAAGCTTAACCCGAGTGTTCCGCGTGCGCAACTGTTTTGCACTCGTTTGTATGTGAACGTTGAGTCTATCACACCCGATCATCACGTGGTGTCTCGAAACGACGAACTGTAGCAACGGTGCACAGTCGGGGAGAACACAATTTCGTCTTGAAATTTTAGTGAGAGATCACCTCATAATGCTACCGTCGTTCTAAGCAAAATAAGGTGCATAAAAGGATTAACATCACATGCAATTCATAAGTGACATGATATGGCCATCATCGCGTGCTTCTTGATCTCCATCACCAAAGCACCGGCACGATCTTCTTGTCACCGGCGTCACACCATGATCTCCATCATCATGATCTCCATCAACGTGTCACCATCGGGGTTGTCGTGCTACTCATGCTATTACTACTAAAGCTACATCCTAGCAAAATAGTAAACGCATCTGCAAGCACAAATGTTAGTTATAAAGACAACCCTATGTCTCGTGCCGGTTGCCGTACCATCGACGTGCAAGTCGATATTAACTATTACAACATGATCATCTCATACATCCAATATATCACATCACATCGTTGGCCATATCACATCACAAGCATACCCTGCAAAAACAAGTTAGACGTCCTCTAATTTTGTTGTTTGCATGTTTTACGTGGTGACCATGGGTATCTAGTAGGATCGCATCTTACTTACGCAAACACCACAACGGAGATATATGAATTGCTATTTAACCTCATCCAAGGACCTCCTCGGTCAATTCCGATTCAACTAAAGTTGGAGAAACTGACACCCGCCAGTCATCTTTGAGCAACGGAGTTACTCGTAGCGATGAAACCAGTCTCTCGTAAGCGTATGAGTAATGTCGGTCTGAGCCGCTTCGATCCAACAATACCGCGGAATCAAGAAAAGACTAAGGAGGGCAGCAAAACGCACATCACCGCCCACAAAAACTTTTGTGTTCTACTCGAGAAGACATCTACGCATGAACCTAGCTCATGATGCCACTGTTGGGGAACGTCGCATGGGAAACAAAATTTTCCTACTCGCACGAAGACCTATCATGGTGATGTCCATCTACGAGAGGGGATGAGTGATCTACGTACCCTTGTAGATCGTACAGCAGAAGCGTTAGTGAACGCGGTTGATGTAGTGGAACGTCTTCACGTCCCTCGATCCGCCCCGCGAACAATCCCGCGATCAGTCCCACGATCTAGTACCGAACGGACGGCACCTCCGCGTTCAGCACACGTACAGCTCGACGATGATCTCGGCCTTATTGATCCAGCAAGAGAGACGGAGAGGTAGAAGAGTTCTCCGGCAGCGTGACGGCGCTCCGGAGGTTGGTGATGACCTTGTCTCAGCAGGGCTCCGCCCGAGCTCCGCAGAAACGCGATCTAGAGGAAAAACCGTGGAGGTTTGTGGTCGGGCTACCGTGGAAAAGTCGTCTCAAATCATCCCTAAAACCCCACTATATATAGGAGGAGGAGGGAGGAGACTTGCCTTGGGGTCCAAGGACTCCAAAGGGAGTCGGCCGAGCCAAGGGGGAAGGTCTCCCCCTCCCAAACCGAAATCCACTTGGTTTGGAAGGTGGAGTCCTTCTTCCCTTTCCCACCTCCTTCCTTTTTTTCCCTTTCCTCTTTGATTTTCTTTCCTATGCGCATAGGACTCTCTTGGGCTGTCTCACCAGCCCACTAAGGGCTGGTGTGGCACCCCAAACACCCATGGGCTTCCCCGGGGTGGGTGGGCCCCCCGGTGAACTCCCGGAACCCATTCGTCATTCCCGGTACATTCCCGGTAACTCCGAAAACCTTCCGGTAATCAAATGAGGTCATCCTATATATCAATCTTCGTTTCCAGACCATTCCGGAAACCCTCGTGACGTCCGTGATCTCATCCGGGACTCCGAACAACATTCGGTAACCAACCATATAACTCAAATACGCATAAAACAACGTCGAACCTTAAGTGTGCAGACCCTGCGGGTTCGAGAACTATGTAGACATGACCCGAGAGACTCCTCGGTCAATATCCAATAGCGGGACCTGGATGCCCATATTGGATCCTACATATTCTACGAAGATCTTATCGTTTGAACCTCAGTGCCAAGGATTCATATAATCCCGTATGTCATTCCCTTTGTCCTTCGGTATGTTACTTGCCCGAGATTCGATCGTCAGTATCTGCATACCTATTTCAATCTCGTTTACCGGCAAGTCTCTTTACTCGTTCCGTAATACAAGATCCCGCAACTTACACTAAGTCACATTGCTTGCAAGGCTTGTGTGTGATGTTGTATTACCGAGTGGGCCCCGAGATACCTCTCCGTCACACGGAGTGACAAATCCCAGTCTCGACCCATACTAACTCAACGAACACCTTCGGAGATACCTGTAGAGCATCTTTATATTCATCCAGTTACGTTGCGACGTTTGATACACACAAAGCATTTCTCCGGTGTCCGTGAGTTATATGATCTCATGGTCATAGGAACAAATACTTGACACGCAGAAAACAGTAGCAACAAAATGACACGATCAACATGCTACGTCTATTAGTTTGGGTCTAGTCCATCACATGATTCTCCTAATGATGTGATCCCGTTATCAAGTGACAACACTTGCCTATGGCCAGGAAACCTTGACCATCTTTGATCAACGAGCTAGTCAACTAGAGGCTTACTAGGGACAATGTTTTGTCTATGTATCCACACAAGTATTGTGTTTTCAATCAATACAATTATAGCATGGATAATAAACGATTATCATGAACTAAGAAATATAATAATAACTAATTTATTATTGCCTCTAGGGCATATTTCCAACAGTGTTATGTATTTGTCGGTGGATCTTTAAAAAAGAACCACCGGGCTTAGAGCCATTAGACCAGACACGATCTTGCGACCGATGGTCACCCTCACTTCCGCAACATAACTCATGTTGCGAGAACCCTTTTGTAACATATGTCTCGTTGCAGAAATATTTACAACAATGGCTCGGTTGCAGTTTTTATTTGTGCAACAGAGGTCTTGTTGCATAATCTTTTTGAGAATTCTTTCAAATCAGGTCTTGTTACTTGATACTTTTGCAACAAATGTGTTGTTACATAATTGTTTCTGCAACATATGTCTTGTTGCATAAACATCGCCACTCGGTGCAGCAGATGGGATCACATGACTGGCTAGGTTAGCTAAAACAGATCTGAACATGTGTTGATGGATCAGACCAGGATCCAACGATTATATGGGCGACGGAACTATATGGGCGACGGAAGCGTAATCCGTGGGCTGAAGAGAATGATTTCCCATATTTTAAAGAAACAAAACACTACATATGTGTACTTGTGATGTTTTTGCACCCTAGCTCGTATGAGCTCGGATGAACAATAAATTCAAAAACTATTATGAAAATATCCAAAAAAAATTGGACAATCTTTGACAAATGTTCTAACTGCTCATCAAATTTCATCATGAAATCACTTTTTGGAAGTCGTGGTAAAAAAAAATCAAAACTCTGAAAATGCTACTTCAAAAGCATTTTGAAAAACTAATTTCGTTTTTTGCCACGACTTTAAAAATGTGATTTTGTATTAAAATTTTACAAGCTACTAAAACATTTTTCAAAGTTTGGTGTAAGAAAAATTAGATTTTTTTAAACATTTTTTATATATTTAAGAATTTACTGTTCACCCGAGCTCATTTGAGCTCGGTGTAGAATAGCACTGTCCCATTTCATCCCACTACTTCTGCATGTCAATGAACAATTGGTCGGCGTGCATATGCATCTCCATCGCGCAATCACCAGGCCCCACGGCAGTCGGCAACACATCATCTTTATCCCTTTCTCTGTTTCTGAGGCGTTTAGAAATTTTGCATCCATGCATTAACCGCACGCTATAGAATTGGCCGACAGAGCATCACGTCAAAACGGCGATCCTTCCATTGGTTTCCACTCTCCTCGCGCTTTCTCTTCCCGTTCTTTTTTCTCCTCCACGCTTTATCGATGCGACTTGTGTAACGTTATGTCGACCACGGAATGTTTGTTGCCGACCAATTCATAGGAATTTTGGAGGATTAGAATTCTTGTAAAAAAAATAGATGTTTGTTGTTTGTTCCATAAGGTTGATTTTGTAGGAATTTGTTTTTACTATTTTTCATAGGATTTCTAGCATTCACTCAAATCCTTTTGAAAACACCCTTCATTTTTCTGTGATGCAATCAAAGAATCTGGAATTTTCTGTGATTGAGATGAACACCACATACCAATTCTATGTTTTTTTGGAGAACTCTGCAGCAAACACCCCCCCCCCCCCCCCCCGCCCCTCTAGGACGACTCGGGGCAACCACCCCTCCCGTCGCGGGCGTAGACACCTCATCTCCGTCCCTTCCTCGCCGCCGCATGAGGCTACCGCTGGGCAAGCCCGTGGCACAGCCGGGGACTATGGCGGCGGGGCCCTTGATGCTTCGCCTTGCACTGCAAAGCGATTGGATCTAGCTGGCAGCCCTTCTGATGAGCCCCTCCGTGCTGCGGCAAGCGGCTGAGCTGGCTTGGTGCCGGTGGTCTGGTCGGACGACCGATGGATCTTCGGTGGATCAGGGCCTGGCAAGCTGCTTTGGCGTCCGGCGGCGCCTGATCTAGCCACTGCCTCTGGCCCTGATCGGTGTGCTTCTCTCATGCGGGTTCCTGAAGGTGCCGACATGGCCGTGGGTAAAGCTGGTGGAGGAGATCTAGATTGGGGGAAACCGTGTAGTCGGCCCTAGCCAGTCACGAGGACGACGACGCCCAAGGGTGCCCCTGTTCTTCTTTGAGAGGTCGGTCTACATGTGCTCCTCCACTTCCCACCTCCCTGCCTCTCGGGTCAAAACCCTAATTCCGATGGACGGCGGCGGCATCCTTGATGTCGTGACCTTCCTGAAGGCGTCCCCTTGAGGGTTGAGTGGCGCCGGACACTGTGTGTGTCCTTACCGGTTGCTATTGGTCGCCACTGCTTCGAGGGAAACCCTAGGACCTGGTCTTTTAGATCGGATGATGGCGGTACCGCGTTGCCGTTTCTTTCTAGGGAGCATCGTTTGTGGAGCAACGCTGGATGACACCGGAAGGAGGTCGAGCGGCTTCGTCTTGCACGGAGCTTTAGTGGAGCTGTCAAGTCATGCATGTCCGACATGTGCTACACTAAGTCATGTCTGGTTGGAAGGTGCTACGCACGACAGTTCTTCTAAAATCTTCGCGTCTCGAAGGATGAGCGCAGGGCGATGGCGCCGTTAGGCACCGTGGTGACGTCGATGGATGTTCAGACTGGTAAGGATGATGTGGATCTCTATCCTAAAGATGGGTGAGTGGTCCGATAATGATGACGTCTTTTAAAACGTGTGCATGTGATGTGTGCTTTAGGTCTGCTGCATCAGTTGTTGGTCCTGATATATTATGTGGATGGATCGACGACGACAAGGATTTTAGATATGGAAAATAAGAGCGCTCCACATTATCGAGTATGTAGATGTGAGTGATGACTTGGGATGGATTGATATTTTTTTCAGACTTTAATGAAATAATTAATAAAGATGACTGCATGCACCGATTGATGCATAGGTCGAAGGTTTAACATTCTTTAAAAAAAGCCATTCTATGTTTTTCTATTTCTGTGTTTTCTAGAATCCTGCTAACCAAAGAGGCTCTAAATATTTATTCCAGCCTGCACAAAACGGGGCCAGTTTACAATCAGCAATACAATACACCACATTGCCGCCGTACAGACGTCTAGGCCGGCAAAATTAGCCGTGATTACTAATTCCATTGGAGCAGACTAACGAATCGGCTCCATGTAAATTGCTCATGCATGACGCCACTGATTAGCTAACAACCAGAGAAACTGGGGGACATGGACATGCCAATGTGTGACATTCATTAGCTATCTAGCTCGATCGACCAGATTCTACGTACGTACATCGACTTGCAGAAGAAAAATTAGCAACTTGCACAATCAAAAGCGAGCGTCATGGAGTTTCTTTAGGCAACTTGCCCTAAGACTAGTCCCATATGCTGCAAGAGGTGCCACTACTTATCTCGATCGGAGGCCAAGGAAAGATAGATATTCCCGGACAAGGGGGCGGCCCACTCTGGTTTCTCCTCTGTTGAATTGAACGACTAGTAGTACTCCCTCCGTTCCTAAATATAAGTAGTTTTAGAGATTTCATATAGACATATTGTAGACTGTAGATTCACTCATTTTATTTCGTATGTAGTTCACTAATACAATTTTTAAAAATACCTATATTTAGGAACGGAGGGAGTAGTTGTTTATTTGTCATTTGAAATGTATGCCCGCGCGCGGTGCAAGTGGGCTCGCGAGATTTCTCACGATCGTGATAATGGGAGACTTGGAAGGTGCAGTGTAGTGTCCAAGTGAGGCGCATGCAAGCTAGTAGTTGTGATCTGTTTAATAGGTTTCCATCGGTCACCGTCGAAGTACACAGTTCGTTTACAGGAGCTAGCGTCTCTACGCGTGAGCCGCTGTTGGGCAAAACTGCGCGTCGGCGAGATCGACGGACCTAGACACTGGACAGCAACACGGGTGATGTTAGGAGGCGCAGATTAATTTGCTGCACACGGCCACAGGCATATACGTACTTCATCATTTGGTTTGTCAGTTAGATTTACAAGCACTCATATGTATGGTCTCGCTACTATCATATGCGAAGTTCGAGTAGTAATATGTAATCCAATCAGTACTGCACATTAATTCAACTACTAAGTTAACACGATGAGATGATTTACACAAAACAGCCAGGTGCACAAAGCCAATCTTTCTTCACATGACACTAGGGCTAATGCATGGGTGTAAATCATGTCACTCCAGATTCCAGAACCTCGACCTTGCGCCCGTGGTACGGGTCTACGGTGGTACCTTTCAGCTGGTCTGCCGGAGTGCATGACGGGCATCAGTTCACGCGCGGCGCTGCCAGCGCGAGTTGCTCCGCCGTGCGCGCGAGCGACTGGAGGTTGCACCGCACGATGGTGTCCACGAACATGCGCGTCTCGTCCCCCGTGTTCCCCGGCGGCACGTCCACCACATAAGACTCGACCACCAGGGTCACCCGCGGCGCCCCGGCCACCGTCGACGCCACCTCGTTCACGGTGGTGACGGACCGGTAGTTGGCGAGGCGGTGCTCGCCGCCGACGATCCGGAAGCTGAGCACGCGCCGCTCGTCGTCCAGGATCTCGAGCCGCTCGCGGCTGCTGGTGCCAGGCAGACCGGAGACGACGCGCACCTCCCGCACCGATCCCACCGCGCCACCGTCGCCGTCCACCAGGCGGCAGCTCTTGATGAAGCGCTTGTACGCCTGCGGCCGGTCGAAGCGCCGCACGACCGACCACACCGCCTCCACGGGCGCCGCGATCGCCTGCACCACGGCCGAGCAGCACTGCCCCGCGCCGGCCGCGTGCTCGTGGTGCCGCGCCACCTCGCCCGGCACCGCTGCACCCTGCGCCACCAACGCCTTACAGGCGGCGCTGATCCGGCTGTGCTGCTGGGGCGACGGCCGTGCAGCTGCGTACGGCATTGTAGACAAGCCGCGGGCGGCTCGAGCTTCTGAGCTTTATCGCTGTGAAGAAGAAATTTTAGGAGAGTGGGTGGGTTGGGAACTTAGGATTAGCTAGCGGACGAAGTTCTTGTCTTGGATGTGCTATATATGTCAAATGGGAGACCAAGAGTGGATGGTTGCAAGTTAAATACTACTAGTCCTAGTTGATTTTCTTTGGGAGGTTACACTTGCTTTCGTTACTTTGTGCTGGGAGAAGCAAGTTGATGCGATAGTTTAGGAATTTTTTCTAATGAATGGGTGGTAAGGGGAGTGGAGCCTAAACGGGGTGGTTAGTTTGAGAAACTCTAGAAGGCTACAATAGTGATTTGGCTCCCGGAGCCCACGCATGAATAATAACGCGATTTAAATTACATAAAAAAAAAGTGATGCAAGATGCTTTTATGCATGAATTTCATGTAACTTTTTATGAAGTTTGAACATTTGAGGAGCTCATGACAAAAAAGTTAAATTTCAGACGTATGAGAATCTTTTAAAAATCACACTTTCCATGTCTGGTTTTGTCTTTTTGTCGCGAGCTCCTCGAATGCTCAAACTTCACAAAAAATTACATGGAGTTCAGTCACAAGAGCATCTTGCACCATAAAACTTTTTGAAAAATTTTAAACTAATTTTCTATCGATAATTGCACTACTATTCATCGGGCTCATCTGAACCTGGGTTTCGGGTTGAATTATTGTATATCAACCGTTCTCTGCCCAAATATATAAGGCCCCTAGAATTTCGAGAGAGTTACATGACTTTAAAAGTTACTCCCTTCGTCCCGAATTAATTTGCTGACTTAGATTTGTCTGGATGCAGATATATCTACTCGTCTAGATACATATGTATCTAGACAAATTTAAGACAACTAATTCAAAATGGAGGTAATATTACATTAGAAATTTCTTCTGTTACAAATCCAAAATACTTTTATGGCACATATCCTCCTTTCCTAAATAAAAAATTACATTTTGTTAGTCAAATTTATGATCAAAATTACACTTAGAATTTGTGGCTTACAATTTGGACGGAAGAGCAGCGGTGAAGAAAGCTCCCGGTGACCATGGACATTTGCCATTCTGCGTGGTCTCATCTAAAAATGTGTAGTTAGTCTAGGTATGTCCCCGGAATCTCACCATTCATTGCCTTCATGGTTTCCCATGCTGCTATTAGGCATGTGTCAATGCATCGTCTCTTATCACGTAATCATATATGTAATAAAAATATAAGAAACAACTAATACAATGCATTGTATCTTATGTGTTGTATCTAAGTTTAATGAGTTGTGGCTCATGCATGCATGTGATTGGGTTAGCACCTTTTTTTTTGCCTATGGTCACGTGTCAAGGTTGTATGTTAGCTAAGAGCAAGTACAATAAGGTGACATAAGCAGGCTATAAGGATTAGAGTATTATATTCTTGCTTAGTTGGAGGGAAGAGAGGATGAGAGAGAAGAGAAGCGGGCTCTTAGTGAGTAGTCAGCTGCAACACGAGTCCCAAAACACTTTGTGACATTGTAAGGTGGGCCAACTACTACTAAAGTAGTACACATCTAAAACTTACTATTGTATATGTCGGCTATTAGGTTGGCTGTATATGACATGGCAACTCCTTATAGCCGATTGTTGGCTGTATTATTAATCATGCTTTAATATACAACCTCATTATTTATCTTCATTAAATACAGTGTCACATAAGCAAAATGTCTATGAAATCGTGCTAAGACACTTGCATTGGCACATGCCTTAGTATCGATACTTATATTATTTAGATTCGTATTTGATTCCCGCCTCTTGTACGGCTCAAACAGTCTCTAGTCGCATTAAGGGCCAGTTCTTTTGAGCTATGTTGTGGAAATAAGCTTCTGTGAGAATAAGCTCTAGATAAGCTCCCATGAAAATAAGCTTCAGATAATAAGCTAGCCAGTTCTTTTCGGTTCCTGTTTTTTCAGCTTATCTGTTGTATAGTAAGTGAAAAGTTTGTAATGCCCTTGGACTATATGGTTGTCCTGATTAAATGATATTGTGTTATTTTTCTCATTTTGCTGCTCAAATGAACTTCGATTATCTCACATACGAATATCATTTTACCTGACATACCAATATGCAACAGTACATCATTATCTCACACTATACATGCATCATTATCTCACATCATACATTCAGTACTTCCACACAAATATCATAGCAAATTGTGCAAAATCAGCAATACCATATCATAGCAAATTGTGCAAAATCACCACATTCATATCTAGTACTACAAATTGTGCAAGATCAAAACATCCACACAAATATCATAGCAAATCTAGCTGAATTTTTTGGCAGAAATAAAAACAAAGGAGGTCGAATGGGGATCCTTCGCCGGACAGGGAGGAGTGGAGGGGGAACGGGGGTCCTTCGATGAACCGGGGCGTCGGCCGGCGTGGGTTGTCGTCCGCCACACTGGAGCACCGGACGGAGCACCCACCCTACTGCAGCGCCGCGGGACACAGGGGGAGGGCGGAGGGGGAGGGGTCGGCCTCAGCAGCAAAAACGGCGGAGGCGGGGCCTAGTCGCCGGCCATGTCGCCGGGGATGGCTGCGTCGAGGAGGAGCTGAGCCGGGGGCCGCCGATGGCGGTGGCGGTGGCGCCGTCGAGAGGAACCCTAGCGAGAGGGGGTTCGGGGGAGTGAGAGCGAGAGAGCTGGGGGTGGAGCGAGCGGGGTGGGGCTGGAGCGAGCCGGGTGGGACGCGGGGGCTGGCCAGGGGCAGTTTTACTGTAATTTCATTAAACATCAGGGTCCCTTCCCTATACCCCTTCGGGGTTAAGTGAAAAGCTCCCGAAAGCTCTTCAACCCCATCTTTTTTTCATTGTGAAGAGAAGAGAGATGAAAATAAGCTAAACTAGCTTATCAAAAACGAGTTCTTCTGCATTTTTAGCTTATTTTGATAATAAGCTCAAATAAGCTGGAAAAGAACTAATCCTAAACCAGCAAGCTGCCAGCCAACTGCCAAAGCTCTTTACACTCTGCATCCTTGACTATTGCGTGCTATAGTTGCTGTAGCTCCAGAATTTGTACTCCACGGACGCGCAAAAAATTCAGATTATCACTTTGTCACTTTACTTGTTTATGAAGACTACTAAACCTGAAATTTTACTGTTCTGCAGAATGTTTTCTATGTACTGTTCCTAACTAAACATTAATAAAGTTATCATCTCAAATTACTAAAAAATTCTAGTACTATTCAGACAACTCTTCTCCACCACTCCCTCCGTCTCAAAATAAATGTGTTAACTTTGTACTAGCTTTAGTATATAAAATTATACTAACATTGAGACACTTATATTGAGACAGAGGGAGTATTTTTTTGTTACAAAATGTTGTCTGCTCACTTTTGCATTAGGTAATATACTAATTATTTTCAGCACTAAGAAAATAATAGTAATCTTTTTCCAGTGCCCTGTTTTACTCGTATAAAAAGGTTCCTGGATAATTTTCCATGGGATTATTTTAGTAGATTTTGCATGCATAACAAAAAAAATACATTGCCTATAGTATCACCTGTACAATGGTCGTATACCATTTATCCCGCTCACAAATGATTCTCCGTGCCTTCCATCCTCACTTACTTACTTTATTTTTCAGAATATATTACTAAACCTCTTTGGATAACAACATATTTTGACCCAAACATTTTTCAAAATGCAACAATGCCTTTTATTTGCTCTATTTAATAAAGCGGCGGTATGCATCTTTTTAATTAAGAGGCTGAAGGCAATCCTCTTTTCCTAAAGAAAACAATACCTTTTAACTCTCGGGTGTATATGTATATGATAACCATTAATCTATCTACATGTTATCCTCTCGATAAATAAAACTAACTACGCATTAATCTAGCTATCATTTTGATCACATTGGATTTTGCCAGGGCTGACAGTCCATCTGGTCAACTTTTTTACCACTTTTACTTCGATGTAGTGCTGGATAGTGCATGTATACAGTACTCTGGGAACTTTCATTGTCAGGGATAAAGTTGTCGTGTTTGGGCAAAATCGATAAATTTGATCCTAGAACGCAAAAAACTTAGAAATGGGTGTGCGGCGTCTATGACTAAAACGTCACACAATTTAATATGACGTCTAAGTATTGAATGCCACATAAAAAATCAGCTGAGCGGATTTTTTAAACGTAGTTCAGTTTATGAACTTTTTGCGCTTTGGAATCAAATTTATCGATTTTGCCTCGTGTTTGAGTAGCAGAACATTTAATCACGGTGGCTGCAAAACCCGTCCCGGTACTGTACAGGATGCTGTCCTGTCCCGTGCCATGAGACGTACACCACTGGCTTCACATGTATATTTTTTAAAAGGGGATTAGGATGATCCCCGAACTCTCTATCTAAAAAATGCATGCAATCATTTTATTATTTATTTATAAAAATCTTATAAAGCAATACATCGATATGTTTGAAGCCGCCCTCTTGGCAACATTTGTCGCTACTCCTATTCAATGATGAAGAGACATAAAAAGTCATTGAATAGGAGTAGACCACCGCTTCTGATGTTGCTACCGCTTCATCATTGAATATCTGTGGCATGATGCCAACTCCCGATCCAGCCGCCATGTCGGAGTAGACCACCGCTTCTGATGTTGCTACCGCTTCCCTTACCATGGTTTGTATCCTTTCTCATTGTGTTGGGCTCGGTGCCCTTCATTAAGCGTTTGCGGTGGTTGTGTTGCGGCGGCGGGCGGCCGATCAACCACACATGCCCTGTTCGTTTGTCCGTCCATCTGGTTGTGCTGAGTATTTAACCAAAAACTACCACAATTCACGCAAACGTGTTCAGAAACTACCATAATACGATTTTGTGCGAAAAACTACCACATTCAGCTTAATCTATGGCAAAAAACTACCAAAAAATTTAACTGCCCGTTTTAGCTGTTTTAACCGATTTCCTGGCAAGCCGGGCCCACATGTCAGGTGCCAGCATGGCCACCTTTTTCTCTCCTCCCACCGGTTCTTTCTCTCTTCTCCCACCCTCCTTCTTCTACCTCCCGATGGGGAGAGGCAGGCTGCCGCCGGCGGAGCGGGCGTGGGGGGCGCTCAAGTACTTCTTGCCGGTGCTGGAGTGGTCGGAGTGGTTGTCAAGGCCGGCAGCCAGGTAAAGAACCTCAAGGAGGGCGACGAGGTGTACGACCACATCAGTGAGAAGGTCCTTGAGGGACCCAAGCAGTTCGGCTTGCTGGCAGAGTACACCACCGTGGAGGAGAAGCTGGTGGCCCTCAAGCCCAAGACCATCGACTTCGCGCAGGCCGCCGGTCTGCCACTCGCCATCGAAACCGCCCATGAGGGCCTCGAGAGGGCGGGCTTCTCCGCCGACAAGTCCATCCTTGTCTTGGGCGCGCTCAAGATCGACCCAAGAACGTACGGAGGCCGATGATGGGCGGGAGGTTGGCGAGGCCGGCGTAGCTGATGCCCTGCAGGATGGCGAGGCTGGCGATGGTGAGGCCGGAGAGGAGGTCGAACTTGAACTTGTCGAGGCCGTAGTGGGGCACCCACTCCAGCGCCGACACGGAGTACTTGAGCGCACCCCACGCCCGCTCCGTCGGCGGCAGCCTGCCTCTCACCGTCGGGAGGTAGAAGAAGGAGGGTGGGAGGAGAGAGAAAGAACTGGTGGGAGGAGAGAAAAAGGTGGTCATGCTGGCACCTGACATGTGGGTCCGGCTTACCGGGAAATCGGTTAAAACAGCTAAAATGGGCAGTTAAAAAATTTGATAGTTTTTTATCACAGATTAGGCTGTATGTGATAGTTTTTCGCACAAAATCGTATTGTGGTAGTTACTGGACACGTTGACGTGAATTGTGGTAGTTTTTGGTTAAATACTCGGTTATGCTTGTGTGTGATGTTCAACTAATGGTTTCTACAGCAGTAAACATTCGTACGCTTTTTATAAATTGTGACGGTCCAAAAATCAAATTTTAAATTAGTATAGTAGGTTGTTCCTGTTGCATGTACTAGAAGTTTGACACCATGTAACACCTTAATTCAACGGCTGATCGTTGTGGAGGTTGTCCCTGGAATCGCAGTCCAAGGCAATTAATGGATAGAAACAAGCTTGCATGTTCGAAGGAAGTCTATTAGTTTGCATTTGATGTGTTCTATATGTCTGATGTAGTTATTGATTTTTGCAGTGGCTCGGACCAGCCAGGCGCTCAACGCATCACGGTGGTTGTTCAAGATTCTTTTATCGGTAATGTCAATATTTTGGTGTCAAATTTTTAGGGGTAGCAAATTGAACCTATTAATGGCAATTAATTTATGTTGTATCGAGGTTGACATTTATTTTTCCAAGCACGACAAATCCCGGCAATAATGGAACATGACGTATATTTGCCATTTTGCTAAAGGAAACTGCAATCCTTGTGACAACATAATTTGCCCTAAAACGTATGATTTTGCCACCCCTAAAAAACTAATGTTCGCTGCATATTGAATCCTATTTTATTCCTATGTGACAGGTCTCTCTTTGAACTTTAATCGGAGATTTCTGGCATGACTACCTTCGGATGCAGTTTATCTATACCCCTAATAATAAAGCGGCTATTGCTTCCGTCGAAAAACCCACTGCGTTATTTTTATAAAAAAGTCCCTGTAATTTTTGTTATTCAACCTGTGCTTCATCATTTATCTGCAACGTAAAAGGAAAAAACGATTCGCTGCAAAAATTATACCCGTACGCATCGTCTCCTCCCGTCGACCCTGTGCCACCCTGGCCTGTGCCCAGGCCGCCGCCACACCACTCGCCGCCGCGGCCGACCTCAAGCGCCACCGCTGCCGATCTCAACCCACCCGCCTCCGCGGCCATACCTCTCCCCGCTCACTGCCCCCGTTGCGGCGCTCGAGCGCATCACATCGACCATGGTCCACCCTGGCCTGTGCCCAGGCCGCTGCCACACCACTCGTCGTCGCGGCCGACTTCAACCACCACTGTTGTCGATATCAACCGACCCGCCTCCGCGCCCGTACCTCTGCCCGCTTGCTGCCTCCGTTTCGGCGCTCGAGCACATCTTCTGGATCAAATCAACGCGACAGCTACAGTGACTGGGGATGATGCGTCTTCTCGATGCAGAACGGCGGCGGCGTGCGGATAAGGCGCGACGGAGCGAAGTACTTGCAGGTGGAGGCGGGCCTCCATGGCTCACACGGGGAACTTCGAGGTTATGGCGCGGCAACGACGACTCCTTATGGCCAGATAGAGGCGTCTAACCCTTGCTCCCCTCATCGTATCTCCTCCTCCGGCAGGAACTCATCATCTGGTGAGATCCCCTCCCCATGCCTCCAAGCGTGTGCCAAGCACCGGCAAGAAATTTTGTTTTATGGAGATTTGTTTGCTGATGAATGAATGTATTGAATGTAAGATTATATTGTTGTAGAGACAGAGAATGGAACACCATCTTCAGTTTGTCATCTGATCCCACATTCTCTACCCCATCAGTGAAATAAGATAACAGTCCATTGATCAATTCACGTAGCCTCTTTGTTTTGCTTTGCTTGTCCTGCTCAATTTCTCATCATGGTGGAATTAACAATCGACGGGTTGATTCCTCAACAAAATATGATAGGACTGACTACATTAGTTAGTTAGCTTATTATTTTAATAAATCAAAATGATTATAAAAAAGATTAAAAGTGTGTGGTATTTTTTTCTCCCGTTGCAACGCACGGGCCCTTTTACTAGTGATACTAATGACCTCAAGAACAAAATAGTTCAAAAATGTTAGTATGCGAATAAATATTTTGAAAAGGTAGAATGCCCTTAGAGGATTTTTTTAATGTTTCATCTTTGTTCTTAATTGCTCTGAAGTGATGACTCTTGAAAAGCTTTTGTTCCTCTAATTTTGCATACTATTGTTTGTATGTCACTGTGTAGAGCGAAATAGTTATCTGCTACAAACGTTCGGAAATAGGATTATACACATTTATCGTATATTTATTGGATTTTCATTAACTAACTTGAGAGACAACTATCCGTCCATGTTTTGTTGACCAGATCAAAAGAAATCACACTTGAAGTACTGTAAAGTTCAAACAAGGCGGAGTTGGTTTACTAAGAAGTTTTAAGCGTTACTGAACATAGAACCCAGACAAGAAATTATTCTAAATCTTGATTGATACATATTGGAAGAATATTATTCTTGTATTGCGACCTGAAGAACAATTGGATATGACACTTTCGGCATGAGATATTTTAATGTTTGTCGCGTGTAAAATAAAACAATCATATACTGTATATATATATTTCTTTCTCCCAGATCATATTCACTTGTTGCAATGCCTTTTTCCTTGTTTTTATCATGTATTGTGCTTCCTTGATCGGCGAGATGGAGTTTACAATACTGTGGATCGAGGCATATGCATGTTTTAAGGCCTATCAATTTTTGTCCAACACCTTTTCTTAGATTGATTAACCTCAATCTCCGTCGTATGATGCTGTGGTACATTGGAGTGGAACCGGCGTAGTTTCTAGGGAGGCCCATCATGACTCTCTTTATTGATATTATGATGAGATTACATCAATGAAAGCTAGGGTTTCATCGACCCGACTATAATGATCTTCTAATAATAAAAATAAAATATGGCTAACTCCATCATATCGTTGCTTCTCTCCATTAGGTGCTTCGGTTGTACTTCTCATTTGATTTTCAAAATCTAAGCGTGCTCGCAAATCACATTGGTTGACGATAAGGTTGTCTTCTGCACATAGAAACACAAGGGCATTGTCCTAGTGAAGATTGTAGGGCAATCATTGGCTGTAGTCGTCCTAGTATCAGAAAATGGGCTAGTTTCGCCGCTAGCAGAAATGAGATGTATAAGGTTGTCTTCTCTTAAAAAGAGCACCTAAAGATTGTTCGTGGTCATGTGACCACAACATTTGATAATATTAACAAAGCATTAACAGTCTGAGATATAAAATAAGTAAAAACCAACATTTTCCTTTATTGCCATATATAAATGATATGCATGATATTAGAAATAACGGGCCTAGCCCATATAGACTTCCTGAAATCTCAAGCTAGGCCCATGAAAAATGGCAAGCGGTGGTGGTAAAAGTTTAGTCTCATACTGTTAGTTGTGAAGATATGAAACCTAGATTCTCTACATCACATTTCGTAAGGTGTGAAGGAGAGAAATAAAAGATCACACATGCGCGCCCGCTCGCGTGCGTGGCAACCATGCTATCCTAATCTTTTTCCTTCAAAAATATGAAAAATTTAATCTAATGAGCTAAACTGATGTGCCACTTGGCCATAGACAATACTAAAGTAGGATCCATGTTGACATGTTGTTCGGGATTGATCTTTTGAAATATAGCAACTACAACTTGAACCATCGATAATGGATGGCAAACTATTTAGTATGGAGTACGACGGCAAAACTGATTAACGAAAGGTTTTTAGCATGTAGTATATGGATAAGGGAATCCTTAGCCACTTGGTAATAGAAAGGAATATGAGAAACGTTTTTGTATTGGTGCTTGGTGTTTGTATTATTGCACTATTTTATCCAGAGTGACTTCTGAATTTGCGTGGAAGATGGCATGGATGGATGTACACTGAACTTTGTTTGCCCAGTGTCCTATAATAAAGCATCAAAATTATAAACTTCGTCAGGCCCACTTGTTTCATACAATTGACAGTTTTTTAATTGGCAACAGGCCGTCGTGTAGCCCCTGTGATTCCTATCGTGACACGAGCGCTCCCCTCTCCTCCTCGTCGCGAGGGATCAACAAGGTTCTAGGGCATCAAAGCATCTACGCAGTCACGTGTCTCAAATTTGTTTCGAACGTTTGAGTTATTTCAATCACTAATCGATCAAAATATCCGATCCACGTGGGCGTTTCAAACTGGTCTCAAACATCCCGACTGACCAGCACCTATCATATCCATCCCAAATGTACGAGGATATAAGGTGGCCCACGTGCGCCCGGGCACGTTTGTGAGGTCGTATTGATGATCGGGTCCCACCACATGTAAACGTTCGAAAATCCAACGGCCTAACGAACGTTTTCGCAGGTAAGGGTGTGAACGTCACATCACGTCGCTCCGGCTAGCCACCAGAAGGCGAAGATCCAAGTATTTAAACTAAACGACGTCCCCCAACCCTAGCAAAATATGCTTCCTCCCTCTCTGGGCCGCCAAGCCGATCCCATCCATCCACTTCTCTCCCTCTCGCCATCCGCCCCCGCCTCCACCATGGCCCGGCAAAAGAAGATCATATATGCTATGCTAACGCTCGAGCAACACCTCCAACTGATCGAGGATATCCGGGCAACGCGTGCTGCCCGGTTCGCAATGGGCTTGCCTCCGGATTTGTCAGAGTCAGATGAGGAGGGAAGGAGGAGGAGGCAGAGCCGGAGCATGTTGGTGTCTTCGCCATGACGGAGTTCAAGGTTGCACAGGAGGCGGAGATGGCGGAGCAAACCGTCATCCTGGAGTCCATTCAAGATAAGGCCTATGTCAAGGCCAACTGACGGTTCATCCGAGAAGAACGGAAGGCGACCGGCGTGGTTTTCGCCGATGGAGGTGGAGGGTGACGCGGAGGAGACGGAGTTGCGGCTGCCGCCCATGTACCCTGAGTCGGGTATCGAGATCATGAACATCCGACGATGACTATGATAGTGTAGGTTACTAGTTGATCTACGTAGTGTAGGTTTTTATTTTTTACATGTTTTGTATGGATTTAAAATTTAAAGTATGAGGTATCGGATTGAAGGAGCGAACACGCGTGAGCGTGCTGGCGCATGTTTGAGGCCCAAATTTGTTGTTCAGTTCCTAGAACGGTGGGCTGTGCGGTCGTGAGGGCAGTACGATTGTTTCTTGGGAGCAGTTTGTTGGTTTTGACGTGCCCCATGATAGCAAAACACAACACACTTCCACGAGGTTTTCACTAATCCGGGCAAGAGTTGGTCCGTGCTAGTGGTTTTAAACTTTTACTTGCCATATGTTTTAAGTGAACAGTGAACAAACCACATAGAAGCGACATTGGGTTTTTTAACATTGGGGCGAAAGCCTTGATATAGTCTTCGGGCTTTCTAACCAATCCCCAGTAACACGTTAGAGAAGTAAAATTCCGGTTTTATTGTTTCAACCGACACCTAGCCGATCCTTAATAGGCGTTGGAGGAGTAATAGTTGTACTGAGCCACGGAGAATCTTCTTATATTTACTCCACCGCTCGGTGGCTGAGTAAAAAAATTCTCCCTCTCTTCCCTTCCTCTGCCTCCTCCCCTCCCCCTCGCCTCGCCTTCGGCACATCTTTCATTGTTCATCACCGCTCCCTCTCCTTTCAATGGCCGGACGCGATGGCCAGAGGTTTCCGCCGTCGATCCACATCGTGGATCCGCTCCGCCACGCCCACGGTTTGTCCTCGAGCGGCGCATCTTTGTGCCGCCGACACTCGCCCAGCCCGCCCACTCATGCCTGGCCCGCCCACTTCCCTGATCTCCCTCCGTTGCGACTGCCGCAGAGGACATACCTCAGCGTCCAAAAGCGGTCGTGAGGGACATCGATGGCAGAGGTCACCTACCGGGATACCCACACAATAAAGTAGCTCGGGTCATTCCATACGGCGGAGCTCACAGGGATGGAGTACGATCAGTAGCAAAGCCGGTTCCATGGATCCACTGCGCGGCTCAACTTCCCATTTGGGATGGTGTCAGTCCATGTCGACCCACCGACTTCGGGTGTGGTGAGCACGAAGGTGGCTCAGGAGGACCGAGAGGCAGAGGTCGCCGACAAGGCATACAAGAAGGACCTCTGCCATCAGCACCCTGATCTTGTGGAGGCAGAGCGGGTGATATTTGTCGATAATGGTGTGGAGATCATCGCCATCTCTCACGGCGAGCTACAAGGCAGCGAGGAGGGCGGCAAGCAGAAGACGCCCGACGCCGAGTAGTGTCGGAGCATCATCCCCGACGAAGACGACACATGCCCGGACCCAGCCCCGTCGATGAGGGCGGCCAAGTTGGTCGATCACACACGGCCCCAAAATCATGGGGGCCCCGATCGAACAGAAAACTAAAGGAAAACTACCTTTTTTGGTGTGTCCACGGCCCACCAGCGAGCCTGCCTTAGGCACGTGTCTAGATAGTTTGACATCATCGCTTTTCGCTTGTAATCTATGCGCTGCCAGCTACAACCATGTGCCCTAGGGCATTTCTGTTGGGGAACGTCGCATGGGAAACAAAAAAATTCCTACGCGCACGAAGACCTATCATGGTGATGTCCATCTATGAGAGGGGATTTCAGATCTACGTACCCTTGTAGATCGCACAGCAGAAGCGTTAAGAAACGCGGTTGACGTAGTGGAACGTCCTCACGTCCCTCGATCCGCCCCGCGGACCGTCCCACGAACCGTCCCGCGATCCGTCCCACGATCCGCTCCAATCTAGTGCCGAACGGACGGCACCTCCGCGTTCAGCACACGTACAGCTCGACGATGATCTCGGCCTTCTTGATCCAGCAAGAGAGATGGAGAGGTAGATGAGTTCTCCGGCAGCGTGACGGCGCTCCGGAGGTTGGTGGTGATCTAATCTCAGCAGGGCTCCGCCCGAGCTCCGCAGAAACGCGATCTAGAGGAAAAACCGTGGAGATATGTGGTCGGGCTGCCGTGGCAAAAGTTGTCTCAAATCAGCCCTAATAGCTCCATATATAGGAGGAGGGGAGGGCAGTCTTGCCTTGAGGCTCAAGGAGCCCCAAGGGCTGCGCTGTTGGAGAACGTCGCATGGGAAACAAAAAATTTCCTACGCGCACGAAGACCTATCATGGTGATGTCCATCTACGAGAGGGGATGAGTGATCTACGTACCCTTGTAGATCGTACAGCAGAAACGTTAGAGAACGCGGTTGATGTAGTGGAACGTCCTCACGTCCCTTGATCCGCCCCGCGAACAATCCCGCGATCAGTCCCACGATCTAGTACCGAACGGACGGCACCTCCGCGTTCAGCACACGTACAGCTCGACGATGATCTCGGCCTTCTTGATCCAGCAAGAGAGACGGAGAGGTAGAAGAGTTCTCCGGCAGCGTGACGGCGCTCCGGAGGTTGGTGATGATCTCGTCTCAGCAGGGCTCCGCCCGAGCTCCGCAGAAACGCGATCTAGAGGAAAAACTATGGAGGTATGTGGTCGGGCAGCCGTGAGAAAGTCGTCTCAAATCAGCCCTAATTGCTCCATATATATATATAGGAGGAGGGAGGGGGGGCCTTGCCTTGGGGTCCAAGGACCCCCAAGGAGTCGGCCGAGCCAAGGGGGGGGGAGGACTCCCCCCCCCCCAAACCGAGTTGGACTTGGTTTGGTGGGAGGAGTCCCCCTCCCTTCCCACTTCCTTCCTCCTTTTTTTTTCTTTTCCTTTGATTCTTTATTCTTGGCGCATAGGCCCCCTTGGGGCTGTCCCACCAGCCCACTAAGGGCTGGTGTGTCTCCCCAAAGCCTATGGGCTTCCCCGGGGTGGGTTGCCCCTCCTCGGTGAACTCCCGGAACCCATTCGTCATTCCCGGTACATTCCCGGTAACTCCGAAAACCTTCCGGTAATCAAATGAGGTCATCCTATATATCAATCTTCGTTTCCGGACCATTCCGGAAACCCTCGTGACGTCCGTGATCTCATACGGGACTCCGAACAACATTCGGTAACCAACCATATAACTCAAATACGCATAAAGCAACGTCGAACCTTAAGTGTGCAGACCCTGCGGGTTCGAGAACTATGTAGACATGACCCGAGAGACTCCTCGGTCAATATCCAATAGCGGGACCTGGATGCCCATATTGGATCCTACATATTCTACGAAGATCTTATCGTTTGAACCTCAGTGCCAAGGATTCATATAATCCCGTATGTCATTCCCTTTGTCCTTCGGTATGTTACTTGCCCGAGATTCGATCGTCGGTATCCGCATACCTATTTCAATCTCGTTTACCGGCAAGTCTCTTTACTCGTTCCGTAATACAAGATCCCGCAACTTACACTAAGTTACATTGCTTGCAAGGCTTGTGTGTGATGTTGTATTACCGAGTGGGCCCCGAGATACCTCTCCGTCACATGGAGTGACAAATCCCAGTCTTGATCCATACTAACTCAACTAACACCTTCGGAGATACCTGTAGAGCATCTTTATAGTCACCCAGTTACGTTGCGACGTTTGATACACACAAAGCATTCCTCCGGTGTCAGTGAGTTATATGATCTCATGGTCATAGGAATAAATACTTGACACGCAGAAAACAGTAGCAACAAAATGACACGATCAACATGCTACGTCTATTAGTTTGGGTCTAGTCCATCACATGATTCTCCTAATGATGTGATCCCGTTATCAAGTGACAACACTTGCCTATGGCCAGGAAACCTTGACCATCTTTGATCAACGAGCTAGTCAACAAGAGGCTTACTAGGGACAGTGTTTTGTCTATGTATCCACACAAGTATTGTGTTTCCAATCAACACAATTATAGCATGGATAATAAACGATTATCATGAACTAAGAAATATAATAATAACTAATTTATTATTGCCTCTAGGGCATATTTCCAACAGTCTCCCACTTGCACTAGAGTCAATAATCTAGTTCACATCACCATGTGATTCCAACGAATCCAACACCCATATAGTTATGGGGTCTCATCACGCCTTGCTCGTGAGAGAGGTTTTAGTCAACGGTTCTGAAACATTCAGATCCGTGCGTTCTTTACAAATCTTTATGTCATCTTATAGATGCTGCTACTACGTGCTATTCGGAAATGCTCCAAATATCTACTCTACTATACGAATCCGTTTCACTACTCATAGTTATTCGGATTAGTGTCAAAGCTTGCATCAACGTAACCCTTTACGACGAACTCTTCAACCACCTCCATAATCGAGAAAAATTCCTTAGTCCATTAGTTACCAAGGATAAATTTTGACCGCTGCTAGTGATTCAATCATGGATCACTCTCTGTACCCTCAACAGACTTTGAGTCAAGGCACACATCAGGTGCGGTACACAGCATGGCATACTTTAGATTCTACGGCTAAGGCATAGAAGACGACCTTCGTCTATTCTCTTTATTCTGCCGTGGTTTGGTTTTGAGTCTTACTCAAATTCACACCTCACAACGCAACCAAGAACTCCTTCTTTGCTGATCTATTTTGAACTCTTTCAAAAACTTGTCAAGGCATGCATCTTGTTGAAACTTCTATTAAGCGTTTTTGATCTATCTCCATAGATCTTTGATGCTCAACGTTCAAGTAGCGCAATCCAGGTATTCCTTTGAAAACTCCTTTCAAACAACCTTGTATGCTTTACAGAAATTCTACATTACTTCTGATCCAAAATATGTCAACCACATATACTTATCAGAAATTCTATAGTGCTCCCACTCACTTCTTTGGAAATACAAGTTTCTCATAAACCTTGTACACACCCAAAATCTTTGATCATCTCATCAAAGTGCTTATTCCAACTCCGAGATGCTTGCACCAGTCCATTGAAGGATCGCTGGAGTTTGCATACTTGTTAGTATCCTTAGGATCGACAAAACCTCATGGTTGTATCTCATACAATGTTTACTCAAGGAAACCGTCGAGGAAACAATGTTTTGACATCCTACGTGCAATATTTCATAAATAATGCAGCAACTACTAACATAATTCTGACAGACCTTTAGCATCGCTACGAGTGAGAAAGACTCATCATAGTCAACTGTTTGATCTTGTCGAAAACATCTTTGCGACAAGTCGAGCTTTTCTTAATAGTGACTTATCACCATCATCGTCTGTCTTCTTTTAAAGATCCATTTTACTCAATAGTCCCATGACCATCAAGTAGTTCTACCAAAGTCTACACTTTGTTTTCACACATGGATCCTCTCTCGGATTTCATGGCTTCCAGCCATTTGTCGGAATCTGGGCCCACCATCGCTTTCTCCATAACTCGTAGGTTCACTGTTGCTCAACAACATGACCTCCAAGACAGGGTTACCGTACTACTCTGCAGCAGTACGCGACCTTGTCGACCTACGAGGTTTGTAGTAACTTGATTCGAAGCTCAATGATCACCATCATCAGCTTCCACTTCAATTGGTGTAGGCGCCACAGGAACAACTTCCTACGCCCTACTACACACTGGTTGAAGTGATGGTTCAATAACCTCATCAAGTTCTACTACCCTCCCACTCAATTCTTTCGAGAGAAACCTTTCCTCGAGAAAGGATCCGTTTCTAGAAACAAACACTTTGCTTTCGGATCTGAGATAGGAGATGTACCCAACTGTTTTGGATATCCTATGAAGATGCATTTATCCGCTTTGGGTTCGAGCTTATCAGACTGAAACTTTTTCACATAAGTGTCGAAGCCCCAAACTTTCAAGAAACGACAGTTTAGATTTCTCTAAACCTCAGTCTATACTGTGTCATCTCAACGGAAATACGCGGTGCCCTATTTAAAGTGAATGCGGTTGTCTCTAATGCATAACCATAAACGATAGTGGTAATTCGATAAGAGACATCGCAGCATGCACCATACTAAATAGTGCATGGCTATGACGTTCAGACACATCATCACACTATGATGTTACAGGTGGCATGAACTGTGAAACAATTTCCACATTGTCTTAACTGTGTACCAAAAACTCGTAACTCAGATATTCATTTCTATGATCATATCGTAGACAGTTCATCCTCTTGTTACGACGAACTTCACTCTGAAACGGAATTGAACTTTTCAATATTTCAGACTTGTGATTCATTAAGTAAATACTCCTATATCTACTCAAGTCGTCAGTGAAGTAAGAACATAATGATATCCACTGCGTGCCTCAGCACTCATTGGGCTGCATACATAAAATGTATCACTTCCAACAAGTTACTATCTTGTTTCATCTCAATGAAAACAAGACCTTGCTCATGTGGTATGATTTGCATGTCACTAGTGATTCGAAATCAGGTGAGTAAAAAGATCCATCAGCATGGAGCCTCTTCATGCAATTTATACTAACATGACTCAAGCGGCAGTGCCACAAGTAAGTGGTACTATCATCATTAACTCGTATCTTTTGGCACCAATGTGTAACACTACAATCGAGATTCAATAAACCATTGAAGGTGATTATTCAAGCAAATAGAGTAACCATTATTCTCTTTGAATGAATAATTGTATTGCAATAAACACGATCCAATCATGTTCATGCTTAACGCAAGCACCAAATAACAATTATTTAGGTTCAACACCAATCCCGATGGTAGAGGGAGCGTGCGATGTTTGATCATATCAAACTTGGAAACACTTCCAACACGTATCGTCACCTCGCCTTTAGCTAGTCTCCGTTTATGTCGTAGCTTTCATTTCGCGTTACTAATCACTTAGCAACCGAACCGGTATCCAATACCCTCGTGCTACTAGGAGTACTAGTAAAGTACACATCAACATTATGTATATCAAATATACTTCTCTCGACTTTTGCCAGCCTTCTTATCTACCAAGTATCTAGAGTTGCTCCGCCTCAGTGACTGTTCCCCTTATTACAGAAGCACTTAGTCTCGGGTTTGGGTTTAATCTTGGGTCTCTTCATCAGCGCAGCAACTGTTTTGCCGTTTCACAAAGTATCCCTTCTAGCCCTCGCCTTTCTTGAAACTTAGTGGTTTTTCAAACCATCAACTATTGATGCTCCTTCTTGATTTCTACTTTCGCAGTGTCAAACGTCGCGAATCGCTCAAGGATCATTGTATCTATCCTTGATATGTTATAGTTCATCACGAAGCTCTCAAAACTTGGTGGCAGTGACTTTTGGAGAACCATCACTATCTCATCTGGAAGATTAGCTCCCACTTGATTCAAGTGATTGTCGTACTCAGATAATCTGAGCACACGCTCAACGATTGAGCTTTTCTCCTTTACTTTGTGGTCAAAGAATCTTGTTGGAGGTCTCGTACCTCTTAACAAGGGCACAAGTATGAAATCACAATTTCATCTCTTTAGAACATCACTTATGTTCCGTGACGTTTTTAAAACGTTTTCGGTGCCTTGCTTCTAAGCCATTAAGTACTTTGCACTGAACTATCGTGTAGTCATCAGAAACGTGTATGTCGGATGTTCACAGCATCCACAAACGACGCTCGAGGTGCAGCACACCGAGTGGTGCATTAAGGACATAAGCCTTCTGCGCAGCAACGAGGACAATCCTCGGTTTTACAGACTCAGTCTGCAAAGGTTGCTACTATCAATTTTCAACTAAATTTTCTCTAGGAACATATAAAAAACAGTAGAGCTATAGCGCAAGCTACATCGTAATTCGCAAAGACCATTAGACTATGTTCATGACATTAGTTCAATTAATCATATTACTTAAGAACTCCCACTCAAAAAGTACATCTCTCTAGTCATTTGAGTGGTACATGATCCAAATCCGCTATCTCAAGTCCGATCATCACGTGAGTCGAGAATAGTTTCAGTGGTAAGCATCTCTATGCTAATCATATCAACTATACGATTCATGCTCGACCTTTCGGTCTCATGTGTTCCGAGGCCATGTCTGCACATGCTAGGCTCGTCAAGCTTAACCCGAGTGTTCCGCGTGCGCAACTGTTTTGCACCCGTTGTATGTGAAGTTGAGTCTATCACACCCGATCATCACGTGGTGTCTCGAAACGACGAACTGTAGCAACGGTGCACAGTCGGGGAGAACACAATTTTGTCTTGAAATTTTAGTGAGAGATCACCTCATAATGCTACCGTCGTTCTAAGCAAAATAAGGTGCATAAAAGGATTAACATCACATGCAATTCATAAGTGACATGATATGGCCATCATCACGTGCTTCTTGATCTCCATCACCAAAGCACCGGCACGACCTTCTTGTCACCGGCGCCACACCATGATCATCCATCAACGTGTTGCCATCGGGGTTGTCGTGCTACTTATGCTATTACTACTAAAGCTACATCCTAGCAAAATAGTAAACGCATCTGCAAGCACATATGTTAGTATAAAGACAACCCTATGGCTCCTGCCGGTTGCTGTACCATCGACGTGCAAGTCGATATTTCTATTACAACATGATCATCTCATACATCCAATATATCACATCACATCGTTGGCCATATCACATCACAATCATACCCTCCAAAAACAAGTTAGACGTCCTCTAATTTTGTTGTTGCATGTTTTACGTGGTGACCAAGGGTATCTAGTAGGATCGCATCTTACTTACGCAAACACCACAACGGAGATATATGAGTTGCTATTTAACCTCATCCAAGGACCTCCTCGGTCAAATCCGATTCAACTAAAGTTGGAGAAACCGTCACTTGCCAGTCATCTTTGAGCAAAGGGGGTTACTCGTAACGATGAAACCAGTCTCTCGTAAGTGTACGAGTAATGTCTGTCCAAGCCGCTTCAATCCAACAATACCGCGGAATCAAGAAAAGACTAAGGAGGGCAGCAAAACGCACATCACCGCCCACAAAAACTTTTGTGTTCTACTCGAGAAGACATCTACGCATGAACCTAGCTTATGATGCCACTGTTGGAGAACGTCGCATGGGAAACAAAAAATTTCCTACGAGCACGAAGACCTATCATGGTGATGTCCATCTACGAGAGGGGATGAGTGATCTACGTACCCTTGTAGATCGTACAGCAGAAGCGTTAGAGAACGCGGTTGATGTAGTGGAACGTCCTCACGTCCCTCGATCCGCCCCGCGAACAATCCCGCGATCAGTCCCACGATCTAGTACCGAACGGACGGCACCTCCGCGTTCAGCACACGTACAGCTCGAGATGATCTCGGCCTTCTTGATCCAGCAAGAGAGACGGAGAGGTAGAAGAGTTCTCCGGCAGCGTGACGGCGCTCCGGAGGTTGGTGATGATCTCGTCTCAGCAGGGCTCCGCCCGAGCTCCGCAGAAACGCGATCTAGAGGAAAAACTATGGAGGTATCTGGTCGGGCAGCCGTGAGAAAGTCGTCTCAAATCAGCCCTAATTGCTCCATATATATAGGAGGAGGGAGGGGGGCCTTGCCTTGGGGTCCAAGGACCCCCAAGGAGTCGGCCGAGCCAAGGGGGGGAGGACTCCCCCCCCCAAACCGAGTTGGACTTGGTTTGGTGGGAGGAGTCCCCCTCCCTTCCCACTTCCTCCCTCCTTTTTTTCTTTTCCTTTGATTCTTTATTCTTGGCGCATAGGCCCCCTTGGGGCTGTCCCACCAGCCCACTAAGGGCTGGTGTGTCTCCCCAAAGCCTATGGGCTTCCCCGGGGTGGGTTGCCCATCCCCGGTGAACTCCCGGAACCCATTCGTCATTCCCGGTACATTCCCGGTAACTCCGAAAACCTTCCGGTAATCAAATGAGGTCATCCTATATATCAATCTTCGTTTCCGGACCATTCCGGAAACCCTCGTGACCTCTGTGATCTCATCCGGGACTCCGAACAACATTCGGTAACCAACCATATAACTCAAATACGCATAAAACAACGTCGAACCTTAAGTGTGCAGACCCTGCAGGTTCGAGAACTATGTAGACATGACCCGAGAGACTCCTCGATCAATATCCAATAGCGGGACCTGGATGCCCATATTGGATCCTACATATTCTACGAAGATCTTATCATTTGAACCTCAGTGCCAAGGATTCATATAATCCCGTATGTCATTCCCTTTGTCCTTCGGTATGTTACTTGCCCGAGATTCGATCGTCGGTATCCGCATACCTATTTCAATCTCGTTTACCGGCAAGTCTCTTTACTCGTTCCGTAATACAAGATCCCGCAACTTACACTAAGTTACATTGCTTGCAAGGCTTGTTTGTGATGTTGTATTACCGAGTGGGCCCCGAGATACCTCTCCGTCACACGGAGTGACAAATCCCAGTCTTGATCCATACTAACTCAACTAACACCTTCGGAGATACCTGTAGAGCATCTTTATAGTCACCCAGTTACGTCGCGACGTTTGATACACACAAAGCATTCCTCCGGTGTCAGTGAGTTATATGATCTCATGGTCATAGGAATAAATACTTGACACGCAGAAAACAGTAGCAACAAAATGACACGATCAACATGCTACGTCTATTAGTTTGGGTCTAGTCCATCACATGATTCTCCTAATGATGTGATCCCGTTATCAAGTGACAACACTTGCCTATGGCCAGGAAACCTTGACCATCTTTGATCAACGAGCTAGTCAACTAGAGGCTTACTAGGGACAGTGTTTTGTCTATGTATCCACACATGCATTGTGTTTCCAATCAATACAATTATAGCATGGATAATAAACGATTATCATGAACTAAGAAATATAATAATAACTAATTTATTATTGCCTCTAGGGCATATTTCCAACATGCGCTACCAAGGAGGAGTTGGAGTCCTCCTCCAATCCTAGTCCAACTAGGATTGGAAGGAGGAGTCCTTCTCTTCCTTCCCACCTTTCCCTTTTTTTTTCTTTCTCTTCTTTTGGTTTTTCTTTCTCTCTTGCGCAAGACAGCCTTGGGCTGACCCCACCTACTTGATGCACCACCCCCAATGTCCTTGGGCCCTCCCGGTGGGTGGTCCCCCCTCCCGGTGAAGATCCGGAATCCATTCGTCATTCCCGGTACATTACCGGTAATGCCCGAAAACCTTCCGGTAACCAAATGAGTCATCCTATATATCAATCTTCGTTTCCGGACCATTCCGGAAACCCTCGTGACGTCCGTGATCTCATCCGGGACTCCGAACAATATTCGGTAACCAACCATATAACTCAAATACGCATAAAACAACGTCGAACCTTAAGTGTGCAGACCCTGCGGGTTCGAGAACTATGTAGACATGACCCGAGTGACTCCTCGGTCAATATCCAATAGCGGGACCTGGATGCCCATATTGGATCCTACATATTCTACGAAGATCTTTATCGTTTGAACCTCAGTGCCAAGGATTCATATAATTCAGTATGTCATTCCCTTTGTCCTTCGGTATGTTACTTGCCCAAGATTCGATCGTCAGTATCCGCATACCTATTTCAATCTCGTTTACCGGCAAGTCTCTTTACTCGTTCTGTAATACAAGATCCCGCAACTTACACTAAGTCACATTGCTTGCAAGGCTTGTGTGTGATGTTGTATTACCGAGTGGGCCCCGAGATACCTCTCCGTCACACGGAGTGACAAATCCCAGTCTCGATCCATGCTAACTCAACGAACACCTTCGAAGATACCTGTAGAGCATCTTTATAGTCACCCAGTTACGTTGCGACATTTGATACACACAAAGCATTCCTCCGGTGTAAGTGAGTTATATGATCTCATGGTCATAGGAACAAATACTTGACACGCACAAAACAGTAGCAACAAAATGACACGATCAACGTGCTACGTCTATTAGTTTGGGTCTAGTCCATCACTTGATTCTCCTAATGATGTGATCCCGTTATCAAGTGACAACACTTGCCTATGGTCAGGAAACCTTGACCATCTTTGATCAACGAGCTAGTCAACTAGAGGCTTACTAGGGACAGTGTTTTGTCTATGTATCCACACATGCACTGTGTTTCCAATCAATACAATTATAGCATGGATAATAAACGATTATCATGAAAAAAGAAATATAATAATAACTAATTTATTATTGCCTGTAGGGCATATTTCCAACAGTCTCCCACTTGCACTAGAGTCAATAATCTAGTTCACATCACCATGTGATTCCAACGAATCCAACACCCATATATATGGGGTCTGATCACGTCTTGCTCGTGAGAGAGGTTTTAGTCAACGGTTCTGAAACTTTCAGATCCGTGTGTTCTTTACAAATCTTTATGTCATCTTATAGATGCTGCTACTATGTGCTATTCGGAAATACTCCAAATATCTACTCTACTATACGAATCCGTTTCACTACTCATAGTTATTCAGATTAGTGTCAAAGCTTGCATCGACGTAACCCTTTGCGACGAACTCTTTAACCACCGACATAATCGAGAAAAATTCCTTAGTCCATCTGTTACTAAGGATAAATTTTGACCGCTGCTAGTGATTCAATCATGGATCACTCTCTGTACCTCTCAACATGCTTTGAGTCAAGGCACACATCAGGTGCGGTACACAGCATGGCATACTTCAGATTCTACGGCCAAGGCATAGAAGACGACCTTCATCTATTCTCTTTATTCTGCCGGGGTCGGGTTTTGAGTCTTACTCAAATTCACACCTCACAACGCAACCAAGAACTCCTTCTTTGCTGATCTATTTTGAACTCCTTCAAAAACTTGTCAAGGCATGCATCTTGTTGAAACTTCTATTAAGCGCTTTCGGTCTATCTCCATAGATATTTGATGCTCAACGTTCAAGTAGCGCAATCCAGGTACTCCTTTGAAAACTCCTTTCAAACAACCTTGTATGCTTTACAGAAATTCTACATTACTTCTGATCCACAATATGTCAACCACATATACTTATCAGAAATTCTATAGTGCTCCCACTCACTTCTTTGGAAATACAAGTTTCTCATAAACCTTGTACAAACCCAAAATCTTTGATCATCTCATCAAAGTGTATATTCCAACTCCGAGATGCTTGCACCAGTCCATTGAAGGATCGCTGGAGCTTGCATACTTGCTAGTATCTTTAGGATCGACAAAACCTCCTGGTTGTATCACATACAATGTTTCCTCAAGGAAACCGTCGAGGAAACAATGTTTTGACATCCTATGTGCAATATTTCATAAATAATGCAGCAACTACTAACATAATTCTAACAGACTTTCAGCATCACTACGAGTGAGAAAGTCTCATCATAATCAACTGTTTGATCTTGTCGGAAACATCTTTGCGACAAGTCGAGCTTTTCTTAATAGTGACTTATCACCATCATCGTCTGTCTTCCTTTTAAAGATCCATCTTTACTCAATAGTCCTATGACCATCAAGTAGTTCATCCAAAGTCTACACTTTGTTTTCATACATGGATCCTCTCTCGGATTTCATGGCTTCCAGCCATTTATCGGAATCCGGGCCCACCATTGCTTTCTCCAAAACTCGTAGGTTCACCGTTGCTCAACAACATGACCTCCAAGACAGGGTTACCGTACCACTCTGCAGTAGTACGCGACCTTGTCAACCTACGAGGCTTGTAGTAACTTGATCCGATGCTCGATGATCACCATCATCATCTTTCACTTCAATTGGTGTAGGCGCCATAGGAACAACTTCCTTGGCCCTGCTACACACTGGTTGAAGTGATGGTTCAATAACCTCATCAAGTTCTACCACCCTCCCACTCAATTCTTTCGAGAGAAACCTTTCCTCGAGAAAGGATCCATTTCTAGAAACAAACACTTTGCTTTCGGATCTGAGATAGGAGATGTACCCAACTGTTTTGGAGATCTTATGAAGATGCATTTATCCGCTTTGGGTTTGAGCTTATTCGACTGAAACTTTTTCACACAAGTGTCGAAGCCCCAAACTTTCATGAAACGACAGTTTAGATTTCTCTAAACCTCAGTCTATATTGTGGCATCTCAACGGAAATACGCGGTGCCCTATTTAAAGTGAATGCAGTTGTCTCTAATGCATAACCCATAAACGATAGTGGTAATTCGATAAGAGACATCATAGCATGCACCATACCAAATAGTGCGTGGCTATGACGTTCAGACACATCATCACACTATGAAGTTCCAGGTGCCATGAACTGCGAAACAATTTCCACATTGTCTTAACTGCGTACCAAAACTCGCAACTCAGATATTCATTTCTATGATCATATCGTAGACAGTTTATCCTATTGTACGACGAACTTCAATCCGAAACAGAATTGAACTTTTCAATATTTCAGACTTGTAATTCATTAAGTAAATACTCTTGTATCTACTCAAATCGTCATTGAAGTAAGAACATAATGATATCCACTGCGTGCCTCAACACCCATTGGACTGCATACATCAAAATGTATCACTTCAAACAAGTTACTATCTTGTTTCATCTCAATGAAAACAAGGCCTTGCTCATGTGGTATGATTTGCATGTCACTAGTGATTCAAAATCAGGTGAGTATAAAGATCCATCAGCATGGAGCCTCTTCATGCAATTTATACCAACATGACTCAAGCGGCAGTGCCACAAGTAAGTGGTACTATCATCATTACCTCGTATCTTTTGGCACCAATATCATGAACATGTGTAACACTACGATCGAGATTCAATAAACCATTGAAGGTGATTATTCAAGCAAATAGAGTAACCATTATTCTCTTTAAATGAATAATCGTATTGCAATAAACACGATCAAATCATGTTCATGCTTAACGCAAGCACCAAATAACAATTATTTAGGTTTAACACCAATCCCGATGGTAGAGGGAGCGTGCGACGTTTGATCATATCAACCCTGGAAACACTTCCAACACGTATCGTCACCTCGCCTTTAGCTAGTCTCCGTTTATGCCGTAGCTTTCATTTCATGTTACTAATCACTTAGCAACCGAACCGGTATCCAATACCCTCGTGCTACTAGGAGTACTAGTAAAGTACACATCAACATCATGTATATCAAATATACTTCTTTCGACTTTTGCCAGCCTTTTTATCTACCAAGTATCTAGAGTTGCTCCGCCTCAGTGACCGTTCCCCTCATAACAGAAGCACTTAGTCCCGGGCTTGGGCTTAATCTGGGGTCTCTTCATTAGTGCAGCAACTGCTTTGCCGTTTCACGAAGTATCCCTTCTAGCCCTTGCCTTTCTTGAAACTTAGTGGTTTTACTAACCATCAACTATTGACGCTCCTTCTTGATTTCTACTCTCGCAGTGTCAAACATCGTGAATCACTCAAGGATCATTGTATCTATCCTTGATATGTTATAGTTCATCACGAAGCTCTCACAGCTTGGTGCCAGTGACTTTGGAGAACCATCACTATCTTATGTGGAAGATCAACTCCCACTTGATTCAAGCGATTGGCGTACTCAGATAATCTGAGCACACGCTCAACGATTGAGATTTTCTCCTTTACTTCATGGACAAAGAATCTTGTCAGAGGTCACATACCTCTTAACAAGGGCACAATCATGAAATCACAATTTCATCTCTTTAGAACATCTCTTATGTTCCGTGACGTTTCAAAACGTCTTCGGTGCCTTGCTTCTAAGCCATTAAGTATTTTGCACTGAACTATCGTGTAGTCATCAGAAACATGTATGTCGGATTTTCACATCATCTACAGACGACACTCGAGGTGCAGCACACCGAGTGGTGCATTAAGGACATAAGCCTTTTGCGTAGCAATGAGGACAATCCTCGGTTTTACATACTGAGTCTGCAAAGTTTGCTACTATCAACTTTCAACTAAATTTTCTCTAGGAACATATAAAAACAGTAGAGCTATAGCGCAAGCTACATCGTAATTCGCAAAGACCATTAGACTATGTTCATGACAATTAGTTCAATTAATCATATTACTTAAGAACTCCCACTCAAAAAGTACACCTCTCTAGTCATTTGAGTGGTACATGATCCAAATCTACTATCTCAAGTCCGATCATCACGTGAGTCGATAATAGTTTCAGTGGTAAGCATCTCTATGCTAATCATATCAACTATACGATTCATGCTCGACCTTTCGGTCTCATGTGTTCTGAGGCCATGTCTGCACATGCTAGGCTCGTCAAGCTTAACCCGAGTGTTCCGCGTGTGCAACTGTTTTCCACCCGTTGTATGTGAACGTTGAGTCTATCACACCCAATCATCACGTGGTGTCTCGAAACGAAGAACTGTCACAACGGTGCACATTCGGGGAGAACACAATTTCGTCTTGAAATTTTAGTGAGAGATCACCTCATAATGCTACCGTCGTTCTAAGCAAGATAAGGTGCATAAAGGATTAACATCACATGCAATTCATAAGTGACATGATATGGCCATCATCATGTGCTTCTTGATCTCCATCACCAAAGCACCGGCATGATCTTCTTGTCACCGGCGTCACACCATGATCTCCATCATCATGATCTCCATCAACGTGTCGCCATCGGGGTTGTCGTGCTACTCATGCTATTACTACTAAAGCTATGTCCTAGCAATATAGTAAACGCATCTGCAAGCACAAACGTTAGTTTAAAGACAACCCTATGGCTCCTGCCGGTTGCCGTACCATCGATGTGCAAGTCGATATTAACTATTACAACATGATCATCTCATACATCCAATATATCACTTCACATCGTTGGCCATATCACATCACAAGCATACCCTGCAAGAACAAGTTAGACGTCCTCTAATTGTTGTTGCATGTTTTACGTGCTGACCATGGGTATCTAGTAGGATCGCATCTTACTTACGCAAACACCACAACGGAGATATATGAATTGCTATTTAACCTCATCCAAGGACCTCCTCGGTCAATTCCGATTCAACTAAAGTTGGAGAAACCGACACCCGCCAGTCATCTTTGAGCAACGGAGTTACTTGTAGCGATGAAACCAATCTCTCGTAAGCGTACGAGTAATGTCGGTCCGAGCCGCTTCGATCCAAAAATACCGCGGAATCAAGAGAAGACTAAGGAGGGCAACAAAACGCACATCACCGCCCACAAAAACTTTTCTGTTCTACTCGAGAGGACATCTACGCATGAACCTAGCTCTGATACCACCGTTGGGGAACGTCGCATGGGAAACAAAAATTTTCCTACGCGCACGAAGACCTATCATGGTGATGTCCATCTACGAGAGGGGATTTCATATCTACGTACCCTTGTAGATCGCACAGTAGAAGCGTTAAGAAACGTGGTTGATGTAGTGGAACGTCCTCACGTCCCTCGATCCGCCCCCCGAACCGTCCCACGAACCGTCCCGTGATTCGTCCCACAATCCGCTCCGATCTAGTGCCGAACGGACGGCACCTCCGCGTTCAGCACACGTACAGCTCGACGATGATCTCGGCCTTCTTGATCCAGCAAGAGATACGGAGAGGTAGATGAGTTCTCCGGCAGCGTGACAGCACTCCGGAGGTTGGTGGTGATCTAATCTCAGCAGGGCTCCGCCCGAGCTCCGCAGAAACGTGATCTAGAGGAAAAACCGTGGAGGTATGTGGTCGGGCTGCTGTGGCAAAAGTTGTCTCAAATCAGCCCTAATAGCTCCATATATATAGGAGGAGGGGAGGGGAGTCTTGCCTTGAGGCTCAAGGAGCCCCAAGGGCTGCGCCACCAAGGAGGAGTTGGAGTCCTCCTCCAATCCTAGTCCAACTAGGATTGGAAGGAGGAGTCCTTCTCTTCCTTTCCACCTTTCCCTTTTTTCTCTTTCTCTTCTTTTGGTTTTTCTTTCTCTCCTGCGCAAGAAAGCCTTGGGCTGACCCCACGTACTTGGTGCGCCACCCCCAATGTCCTTGGGACCTCCCGGGTGGGTGGTCCCCCCTCCCGGTGAAGATCCGGAACCCATTCGTCATTCCCGGTACATTACCGGTAATGCCCGAAAACCTTCCGGTAACCAAATGAAGTCATCCTATATATCAATCTTCGTTTCCGGACCATTCCGGAAACCCTCGTGATGTCCGTGATCTCATCCGGGACTCTGAACAACATTCGGTAACCAACCATATAACTCAAATACGCATAAAACAACGTCGAACCTTAAGTGTGCAGACCCTGCGGGTTCGAGAACTATGTAGACATGACCCGAGTGACTCCTCGGTCAATATCCAATAGCGGGACCTGGATGCCCATATTGGATCCTACATATTCTACGAAGATCTTTATCGTTTGAACCGCAGTGCCAAGGATTCATATAATCCTGTATGTCATTCCCTTTGTCCTTCGGTATGTTACTTGCCCAAGATCCGATCGTCAGTATCCGCATACCTATTTCAATCTCGTTTACCGGCAAGTCCCTTTACTCGTTCCGTAATACAAGATCCCGCAACTTACACTAAGTCACATTGCTTGCAAGGCTTGTGTGTGATGTTGTATTACCGAGTGGGCCCCGAGATACCTCTCCGTCACACAGAGTGACAAATCCCAGTCTCGATCCATACTAACTCAACGAACACCTTCAGAGATACCTATAGAGCATGTTTATAGTCACCCAGTTACGTTGCGACATTTGATACACACAAAGCATTCCTCCGGTGTCAGTGAGTTATATGATCTCATGGTCATAGGAACAAATACTTGACACGCAGAAAACAGTAGCAACAAAATGACACGATCAACATGCTACGTCTATTAGTTTGGGTCTAGTCCATCACATGATTCTCCTAATGATGTGATCCCGTTATCAAGTGACAACACTTGCCTATGGTCAGGAAACCTTGATCATCTTTGATCAACGAGCTAGTCAACTAGAGGCTTACTAGGGACAGTGTTTTATCTATGTATCCACACATGCACCGTGTTTCCAATCAATACAATTATAGCATGGATAATAAACGATTATCATGAACAAAGAAATATAATAATAACAAATTTATTATTGCCTCTAGGGCATATTTCCAACAATTTCCTGTAGCGGTCTTGCATCATGCACACTCGTGTCGTCCATCACCGCAGGGACGGAGTCAACATGCAAGCATAGGTGGGCAAGTTTGTACATGGAGGGGGCAAAGTTCATATGAAATGAATTTTTTTAACTACAACAATCACTATTATAGTAGAATAATCAATTTGTTAGGGGGGTCTAGCCCCCCCCCCCCTCGTCCCCCCTAGAAACGTTCCTGCATCGCCAACCGTTGCTCGCTTCTAGTCCCGCCCCGCCTGGCAGCTGCTTCATGGAAGAGCCACAACACCATTCTCGGCAACAGCAGTGCAGGGTCGGCCCAGAGATATACGGAGCCCAGGGGCAAGTCAAGATTAAGGGGCCCTTCTGAACACACAAAAGCTCAAAAAATGTACTTTAATAACAAAGTAAATATCTGCTACATAGCATAGATTTATGATCTTTGGACTCTAAAACTGGCAGCATAACTATTTACCGATTAAAAGAATTGTATCATGATAGCAATGAATATAGCTCCCACACAAAAGATCGATCCCTGACTGTTACAATGGATACATCATTTTTTTCCAGCAAAAACATAACCTTGTCAAAACTAGTTGCTCCTTAAAACTATTGTGTTGTCATGAGATATCTTACCTATTAATAAAGCAAATATTGCTTCTGCCGTACGTCATTCAAATTGCCCCTAAAGTTGGCTAAAATTACCCACCAATGCCACTATAAGTCATAGAAAACGTTTCAAACAGAAAAATCTTCGAACTGGGCCGGTCCATGTAGGCGCCTCCTATATTACGCTCTGGCCATTGGAAAATGATGCAGCACACCTGTTTGGACCGGCCCATGCGTGGGCGCCTATTTTTTTTAGTTTAGTTTTTATTTTTTCTTTCCAGTTCCATTTTATTTTTCTACTTTAAATAATTTAGAACTTCGAATAACCTTTCTCAATTTTAAGAAACTGAGAATTTCGAAATAAAATATTCAGAATTTTGAAAGAAAAGTTTCAAGAAAAGATAAAATGTTTGTGAATTCAAAAAATGCTCGGGATTTTTGTAAAAATATTCGCATATTCAGAAAAATGTTCATAATTTTGAGAACAATGTTGGTGAAAATAATAAAATTCCATGATTTTGAAAAAATGTTTGTGTATTATTTTTTGAGTGCAATTGAAAAAAATGTTTGCTAATTCAAAAAATGTTCATGCATTTCAAGAAATATCCTAAAATTTTAAAGACATAATATGATCAGCACCATTGGATATTATAATTGTTTTTCTTCCGTTGCAACGCACGGGCCCTTTTGCTAGTAAATCTAATGCATGTACTGACATTTCTTTGTGCATTCTCCCCAATCTGTTGTATTCTTCACTCAAAAAGAATAATAACTCATCTCTTTCAAACTATCCTACATAAGGCATAGTAAAGCAAACTATATTTCATGTTTACACCATGGGGAACAGAACTTGGAGACATGTCACTAGCAAGACAAATACTTTCTTGAAGACATGTAACTAAACAAGGCGCATTAAAATGTTCAATACAGGGGACAAAAGCCCGTGGAAACGGATTGATTTGGATGTAGGTGACTAGCTTGATCGGCATGCTGCAGAAGCCAAACAAGAAGACGACACCATGAAGCGAATAAAATTCCTCCCTTATCCTAATCTCCAATCTGAGCAAGAGCAGAAGAAGATCCATGCGGATGTGGCCGATGTGCGATGTGGAATTGCCGGTGCCGGAGGGAAGAGCTAATTTATCAGGGAATTTTTGAATTGAAGAACGAGATTACAGGAAATAAGGACGCGTACCATCTCAGTCTTGCCAACATATTGTTGTTGGGGAGTGAGAAAAACGTTGAGAGGGAATGAGAAGCGACTGGGGAATGCATTCACACCTTAGATATCCATTAATGGATGGATGCGACCTTGGAATCAAAAGGAGTTGGAGGGACGGCGTTGTTATAGGAGTTCGCGATTTGGGGAAGCACGGGAATCGCGGAGGAGAGGAGAACGATGGTGCTATGTCTAGTGTGAACGGCAGAGTCTGACTTGCTGAAGCAACACTACCTGGGCTCGGGGCCCTGCATGCTCGGGGCCCAGGGCAGTTGCCCCGTTTGCCCAAGCTATGGGCCGGGCTGCAGCAGTGCTCCCTGTCCTCCTCCCAAGAGCCCTAACTGTTCCCTCATTGCTACGATGGATGTTCGCTCTTACCTTTTCTACGCCTTGACATGTTGCGCCTTCAGAGATGTGCGCTTACTCGTCCATTGATCATTGGGTAATTTGTTGGACACATAGTCTAAGACATCCACACAAAAATAGAAGATGCATTCGATATATCACATCTTGTATATATTGATTTGGTGTCAATTTCTGAATTGATGCACAGGAACATTGAACAGATTTTAAATTGAAAAAAGAACCTTGTGTATGTACCTATCTTTCAAATTCATGGAATATTATATCAGTTTTATTTCATCTTGTAGAAAAGTAGATGAAGATAGTTTGTCATTCGTGTCAGCAGGAACAGGAGTGTCGACACATATGGGAGACACGGATGAAGGCAACTATTAATTTGGTACTTTTATATTCATTTTTTTGTTATGTTTTATATGGTTGGTTCAATCGTTAAGCATTGAGTTTCAATTCAACATGAAATCAAGCAAAATTTTGTAAGCTTACGCCTAAGGTGTTTTATGAACATTTGTGATGTATTTTCTGCGATAGTTCTTTGGTTATAAAACTCTTAAAAAATTAAGGTTCCATTGTATTTCGTCCCGGGCCCCCGAATTCTTAGAGACGCCCTATAGACGGAGTGCAAAAATGGACCTAGTGTAGAACTTGGAGGGGTCACTATTCAAATGAGAAAGAACTCAGTTTTCCCTGATGTGTCCTTGGCCATTCACCCCAATGGATAGAGCAATACCTGGTTTTATTGTAGAGATACCACTCCTTCGGGTCAAAATAGATTGTCGGGTTATAGGTCAAGTCGGCTCAGTGCTACGGTGGCTTTTCATGGCTTTGCTCCTCAAAAAGAGAGGGAAAGCATGGGACCTATTTAGGGATGGCACCCGCAGGGTATGGGTACGGGTGGAGCTTCCCCATACCCTTACCCACCCCGTCTGATATAACCCATCACCCTTATCCATACCCGTCAACGGGTACATTTTTTTCCCATACCCGTTATCCGACAGGGTAGACGGGTACCCGCGGGTAAAATTACCCATATTTACAAAACATCAATTTAAAAAACTTATAGTTATAAACTGCATTGTATCATATAGTTTATAAAGATAGATTATAACTATAACACATACTTATAAAACAACATCATATAGTCATAAACAACAACACATAGGCATATACTTGCAATTCATAAATTATTGACATCGTGTAGATTGTAGAGATAAGTTTGAGTTTGCATAGATTTTATATGGGTACATGGGTATATGGGTATGGGTTATATGATCCCATGCCCATACCCGCTCTACCCGATGTGTTTTAGATTTTCCTATTTATATACCCATGAATAATTTTTTGTCGCATACCCTTACCCTAATAGAGTTTTTACCCGCAGGGTACATGGGTAATGGGTACCCATTGCCATCCCTAGACCTACTTGTTCCTATATCCAGGCACTTATTACCCATGGGCTTTGATCGGATGTTCTGTTGGCTGGTGGGTCCAGCCTCTTAGCCAAAGGATCAGGCCGATGCGTCAGTACACTGGAGAGCCGGTTGATGATATGCGCTTTAGAGGGTGTTTGGATACTCTCTAGTCATGTGACTAGTAGTAGTCAGACTAGAAGTTTTTAGTCAGGCCTTGTTTGGAAGGTGACTACTACTAGTCAGCATTAAATGTCTCTGTATTAAATTATTCTCATTTATCTCCCTTCCATTGGCGTGGCAGCATGGGAGGATGAGCCTGCAACAGGATGGGCCCGCCAATTAATTGAAGAAGAGACTTTAGTCACTTTTAGTTGGGGGTGGGGTGACTAGGGACTAAACTAGTTTTAGTCACCCATTAGTCAGGGGTGTTTGGAGGTTTACTGACTAAAGGTGACTACTACTAGTCTCTAGTCTCTAGTCTCTAGTGATCCAAACACCCTCTTAGTCGAGTGGATCTGCCAGAGCCAGAGTTTAAGTGAGCAGTTAAGAAACTATTGGGCGAGACCCGGGATAAAATAGACTTGGTTGGCCTGGCCCCGTTTTACGCTCGTAACCCAGATCCTCCAGTAAGTCAAAATCCCTTTGTTGCTTTTGCTTGTAGTTTTTGTTATGTTCACTTGCTAATCATTTCACTTTTGTCACTTTATCTCATTAAAATTAGAGCAGGTGGAATGTTGGCCCACGAGCCATTACCCCTCCTCCAGAAAACACTCAAGAGTCGGGAAATAATGAGGAGGCCGAAGTAGACCTTGACTCCCTGGGATGTTTGTTTAATCAATTTGCTGACACTAATTCTCGTTAGGAACATGTTGAGTTATGTCGAGCCGGCGAAGCTAGGGTAAATACTGCTCCACACTTCGAGCCGTTTATCCCAAAGTGAGCAAAACGAGTTGTTCGCAAGGTACCATTTCTCACCCTAATGCTCACCTGGATCCACATTTTCTTTTAAAGCAAACATCAATTGTGTTGGGTAACGTATCATAAATTCAAAAAAATTCCTACGCATATTCAGATCTTTCTATGGAGAGACCAGCAACGAGAAAGGGGTGAGCGCATCTTCATACCTTTGAAGATCGCTAAGCGGAAGCGTTGCTAGAACGCGGTTGATGGAGTCGTAATCGCGACGATTCAGATCACGGTGTGATTCCGATCTAGTGCCGAACCACGACACCTTCGCGTTCAACACACGTGCAGCCCGGTGACGTCTCCCGCACCTTGATCCAGCAAGGAGGAGGGAGAGGTTGGGGAAGATCTCCGACAGCACGACGGCGTGGTGTCGATGGAGAGACGAGGTCTCCCGGCACGGCTTCGCCAAGCACCGTGGGAGAGGAGGAAGAAGGGGGCAGGGCCGCGCGAAGGGAGATTGAAAACTGTGTGTAAAACAGCCCCGAAACCCCCCACTATATATAGGAGGAGGGGAGGGGGTACCACCCCTAGGGTTCCCACCCTAGGTGGTGCGGCAGCCCCCCCAGATGGGAGGTACGGCGGCCAGGGCAGGGGGAGGGGTGGCGCACCCCTAGGTGGGCCTTAGGCCCACCAGCGCCTAGGGTCCCCCCCCCTCTCCACCTCCTGCGCCTTGGGCCTCCTTGTGGGAGGCGCACCAGCCCACTTTGGGCTGGTTGCCCTCCCTCTTTTGGCCCATGCTACCTCTTGGGGCTGGTGGCCCCTCCCGGTGGACCCCCGGGACCACTTTCGGTGGTCCCGGTACATTACCGGTGATGTCCGAAACATTTCCGGTGTCCAAAACCACCCATCCTATATATTAATCTTCACCTCCGGACCATTTCGGAGATCCTTGTGACGTTCGGGATATCATCCGGGACTCTGAACAACTTTCGGTAACCTCGTATAAAAATTCCCTATAACCCTAGCGTCATCGAACCTTAAGTGTGTAAACCCTACGGGTTCGGGAGACAGGCCGACATGACCGAGACACCTCTCCGGCCAATAACCATCAACGGGGTCTGGATACCCATGGTGGCTCCCACTTGCTCCACGATGATCTCATCAGATGAACCACGATGTCAAGGATTCAATCAATCCCGTATACAATTCCCTTTGTCTATCGGTATAGAACTTGCCCGAGATTCGATCGTCGGTATACCTATACTTTGTTCAATCTCGTTACCGGTAAGTCTCTTTACTCGTTCCGTAGCACGTCATCGTGTGACTAACTCCTTAGTCACATTGAGCTCATGATGATGTTCTACCGAGTGGGCCCAGAGATACCTCTCTGTCACACGGAGTGACAAATCCCGATCTTGATTCGTACCAACCCAACAGACACTTTTGGAGATACCCGTAGTGCACCTTTATAGTCACCCAGTTACGTTGTGACGTTTGATACACCCAAAGCACTCCTACGGTATCCGGGAGTTGCACAATCTCACGATCGAAGGAAAAGATACTTGACATTGGAAAAGCTTTAGCATACGAACAATACGATCTAGTGCTACGCTTAGGATTGGGTCTTGTCCATCACATTATTCTCCCAATGATGTGATCCCGTTATCAATGACATCCAATACCCATGATCAGGAAACCATGATCATCTATTGATCAATGAGCTAGCCAACTAGAGGCTTGCTAGGGACACATTGTGATCTATTTATTCACACATGTATTACTGTTTCCTGTTAATACAATTATAGCATGAACAATAGACAATTATCATGAACAAAGAAATATGATAATAACCATTTTATTATTGCCTCTAGGGCACATTTCCAATAGTCTCCCACTTGCAGTAGAGTCAATAATCTAGTTACATTGTGATGTATCGAACACCCATAGCATTGTGGTGTTGATCATGTTTTGCTCGTGGAAGAGGTTTAGTCAACGGGTCTGCAACATTCAGATCCGTGTGTACTTTACAAATCTCTATTACTCCACTCTGGACATGGTCCTGGATGGAGTTGTAGTGGCGTTTGATGTGCTTCGTCTTCCGGTGAAACCTGGGATCCTTGGCTATGGCAATGGCCCCAGTGTTATCACAGAAGAGTGTCATTGGACCCGACGCGCTTGGAACCACTCCAAAGTCGGTGATGAGCTCCTTCATCCAAATTCCTTCATGAGCCGCTTCTGAAGCAGCTATGTACTCCGCTTCACATGTAGATGTTGCCACGACTTCTTGCTTGCTGCTGCACCAGCTCACTGCTCCAGCATTCAAAACATATATGTATCCGGTATGTGACTTAGAGTCATTCGGATCTGTGTCGAAGCTAGCGTCGACGTAACCCTTTACGACGAGCTCTTCGTCACCTCCATCAACAAGAAACATTTCATTAGTCCTTTTCAGGTACTTAAGGATATTCTTGACCGCTGTCCAGTGTTCCATACCAGGATCACTTTGGTACCTCCCTACCAAACTTATGGCATACATACGAGAGCCTACGGCTGAAGCGTAGGGGACAGAACTCATCTTCTCTCTATCTGCTACCGTGGTCGGCGACTGAGTCTTACTCAATCTCATACCTTGCAAAACTGGCAAGAATCCTTTCTTTGAGTTTTCTATATTGAACTTCTTCAATATCTTGTCAAGGTATGTACTTTGCAAAAGACCTATGAGGCGTCTCGATCTATCTCTATAGATCTTGATGCCTAATATGTATGCAGCTTCTCCAAGGTCCTTCATTGAAAAACTCTTGTTCAAATAGGCCTTTATGCTCTCCAACATCTCTATATTATTCCCCATCAATAATATGTAATCCACATACAGTATGAGGAAAGCTACAGAGCTCCCACTCACTTTCTTGTACAGACAGGCTTCTCCATAAACCTGTATGAACCCAAACGCTTTAATCACCTCATTAAAGCGAATGTTCCAACTTCGAGATGCTTGCACCGGCCCATAGATGGAGCGCTGGAGCTTGCACACTTTGTTAGCATCCTTAGGGTCGACAAAACCTTCTGGTTGCATCATATACAACTCTTCCTTAATGTTCCCGTTAACGAACGCTGTTTTGACGTCCATTTGCCAAATTTCATAATCATAAAAGGCGGCAATTGCTAACATGATTCAGACTGATTTCAGCTTCGCTACGGGAGAGAAAGTCTCTTCGTAGTCAATTCCTTGAATTTGTCAAAAACCCTTTGCGACAAGTCGAGCTTTATAAACGGTTACATTACCGTTTGCATCAATCTTCTTCTTGAAGATCCATTTATTTTCTATGGCTCGCCGGTCATCGGGCAAGTCCACCAAAGTCCATACTTTGTTCTCATACATGGATCCTATCTCGGATTTCATGGCTTCAAGCCATTTGTTGGAATCTGTGCCCGCCATCGCTTCTTCATAGTTCGAAGGTTCACCGTTGTCTAACAACATGATTTCCATCAAAGGGTTGTTGTACCACTCTGGTGTGGAGCGTGCCCTTGTGGACCTTCGCGGTTCAGTAGTAACTTGATCCGAGGCTTCATGATCATTATCATTAACTTCCTCTTCAGTTGGTGTAGGCGTCACAGGAACAATTTCCCGCGCTGCGCTACTTTCCTGTTCGAGAGGGGGTGTAATTACCTCATCAAGTTCTACCTTCCTCCCACTTACTTCTTTTGAGAGAAACTCTTTCTCTAGAAAGGATCCATTCTTGGCAACAAAGGTTTTACCTTCGGATCTAAGATAGAAGGTATACCCAATAGTTTCCTTAGGGTATCCTTTGAATACACATTTCTCCGCTTTGGGTTCGAGCTTTTTTGGTTGAAGTTTCTTCACATAAGCATCGCAGCCCCAAACTTTAAGAAACAACAACTTAGGTTTCTTGCCAAACCATAGTTCATACGGTGTCGTCTCAACGGATTTGGACGGTGCCCTATTTAAAGTGAATGCTGCAGTTTCTAATGCGTATCCCCAAAATGATAGCGGTAAGTCGGTAAGATACATCATAGATCGTACCATATCTAATAAAGTGCGATTACGACGTTCAGACACTCCGTTGCGTTGCGGTGTGCCAGGCGGCGTCAGGTGTGTGCCAAACTCGTGACTCAAATATTCTCCTCCACGATCAGATCGTAGACACTTAATTTTTCTGTCACGTTGATTCTCGACCTCACTCTGAAATTCCTTGAACTTTTCAAATGTCTCAGATTTGTGTTTCATCAAGTAGATATACCCATACCTACTCAAATCATTGGTGAGAGTGAGAACATAACGATAGCCACCGCGAGCTTCAACGTTCATTGGACCACACACATCAGTATGTATTATTTCCAATAAGTCGGTTGCTCTCTCCATTATTCCTGAGAATGGAGTCTTAGTCATCTTGCCCATGAGGCACGGTTCGCATGTGTCAAATGCTTCAAAGTCAAGAGACTCTAATAGTCCATCAGTATGGAGCTTCTTCATGCGCTTAACGCCGATATGACCAAGGCGGCAGTGCCACAAGTATGTGGGACTATCATTATCAACTTTAAATCTTTTGGTACTCACACTCTGAATATGCGTAACATCACGATCGACATTCATCAAGAATAAACCATTCACCAGCAGAGCATGACCATAAAACATATCACTCATATAAATAGAACAACCATTATTCTCTGACTTAAATGAGTAGCCGTCTCGCATTAAGCAAGACCCTGATACAATATTCATGCTCAAAGTTGGTACTAAATAACAATTATTAAGGTTTAAAACTAATCCCGACGGTAGATGTAGAGGTAGCGTGCCGACGGCGATCACATCGACCTTGGAGCCATTCCCGACGCGCATCGTCACCTTGTCCTTGGCCAGTCTCCGCTTATTCCGCAGTTCCTGCTTTGAGTTGCAAATGTGAGCAACAGCACCGGTATCAAATACACAGGAGCTACTACGAGCGCTGGTAAGGTACACATCAATAACATGTATACCACATATACCTTTAACGTTGCCGGCCTTCTTGTCCGCTAAGTATTTGGGGTTGTTCCGCTTCCAGTGACCCTTTCCCTTGCAATAGAAGCACTCAGTCTCAGGCTTGGGTCCATTCTTTTTCTTCTTCCCGGCATCTGGCTTACCGGGTGCGGCAACGGCTTTGCCGTCTTTCTTGAAGTTCTTCTTACCCTTTCCCTTCTTGAAACTAGTGGTCTTGTTGACCATCAACACTTGATGCTCTTTCTTGATTTCTACTTCTGCAGACTTGAGCATCGAGTACAACTCGGGAATGGTCTTCGCCATCCCTTGCATGTTGTAGTTCAGCACAAAACCTTTGTAGCTTGGTGGGAGAGACTGGAGGATTCTGTCAATTATAGCATCATCCGAAAATTCGACTCCAAGTGAAGTCAGACGATCGTGTAACCCAGACATTTTGAGTATGTGCTCACTGACAGAACTGTTCTCCTCCATCTTACAGCTAAAGAACTTGTCGGAGACTTCATATCTCTCGACACGGGCATGAGCTTGAAAAACTAGCTTCAACTCTTGGAACATCTCATATGCACCGTGTTGCTCAAAACGCCTTTGGAGCCCCGTTTCTAAACTGTATAACATGCCACACCTAACCAGAGAGTAGTCATCACTCCACGTTTGCCAGACGTTCAGAATGTCCTGGGCTGCTGCAGGAGAGGCAGGGTCACCTAACGGCTCATCAAGGACATAAGCCTTTTTAGCTGCTTCAAGGATGAGCTTCAAGTTGCGAACCCAGTCCGCATAGTTGCTACCATCATCTTTCAGCTTGTTTTTCTCTAGGAATGCGTTGAAATTGAGGTTGACGTTGGCCATCTACAATATTTATAAAGACAACTTTTAGACTAAGTTCATGACAATTAAGTTCATTTAATCAAATTAAGTATGAACTCCCACTTAAATCGACATCCCTCTAGTCATCTAAGTGATACATGATCCATGTTGACTAACCCGTGTCCGATCATCACGTGAGACGGACTAGTCACCATGGTGAGCAACTTCCTGCTGATCGTATTCAACCATACAACTCATGTTCGACCTTTCGGTCTCTTGTATTCGAGGTCATGTCTGTACATGCTAAGCTCGTCGAGTCAACCTAGGTGTTTCGCGTGTGTAAATCTGGCTTACACCAGTTGTATGCGAACGTTAGAATCTATCACACCCGATCATCGCGTGGTGCTTCGAGACAACGATCCTTCGCAACGGTGCACACTTAGGGGAATACGTTCTCAAAATTTTAAGAGGGATCATCTTATTATGCTACCGTCGTTCTAAGCAATAAGATGAAAAACATGATAAACATCACAATGCAATCATATAGTGACATGATATGGCCATTATCATCTTTTCTCTTTTGATCTCCATCTTCAGGCATCGCATGATCATCATTGTCACCGGCGTGACACCATGATCTCCATCATCATGATCTCCATCATCGTGTCTCCGTGAAGTCGTCACGCCAACTACTACTATCACTACTACTATAGCTAATCGTTAGCAATGAAGTAAAAGTAGTAAGCACATGGCGTTGCATCTCATACAATAAATTAAGACAACTCCTATGGCTCGTGCCGGTTGTCATACTCATCGACATGCAAGTCGTGAAACCTATTACAATAACATGATCATCTCATACATCATACATGCAACATCACAACTTTGGCCATATCACATCACATGTCAAACCCTGCAAAGACAAGTTAGACGTCCTCTAATTGTTGTTGCAAGTTTTACGTGGCTGATTTGGGTTTCTAGCAAGAACGCTTTCTTACCTACGTGACAGCCACAACGATGATATGCCAAAGCTATTTACCCTTCATAAGGACCCTTTTCATCAAATCCAATCCGACTAGAGTAGGAGAGACAGACACCCGCTAGCCACCTTTATGCACGGTGTGCATGCCTGTCGGTGGAACCAGTCTCACGTAAGCGTACGTGTAATGTCGGTCCGGGCCGATTCATCCCACAATACCGCCGGAAAAGAATAAGACTAGTAGCGGCAAGAAATTGACAAATCATCGCCCACAACCTTTTGTGTTCTACTTGTGCATAGAATCTACGTGTAGAAAACCTGGCTCGGATGCCACTATGGGTAACGTAGCATAAATTCAAAACATTTCCTACGCATATTCAGATCTTCCTATGGAGAGACCAGCAACGAGAAAGGGGTGAGCGCATCTTCATACCTTTGAAGATCGCTAAGCGGAAGCGTTGCTAGAACGCGGTTGATGGAGTCGTAATCGCGGCGATTCAGATCACGGTGTGATTCCGATCTAGTGCCGAACCACGGCACCTCCGCGTTCAACACACGTGCAGCCCGGTGACGTCTCCCGCACCTTGATCCAGCAAGGAGGAGGGAGAGGTTGGGGAAGATCTCCGGCAGCACCACGACGTGGTGTCGATGGAGAGACGAGGTCTCTTGGCACGGCTTCGCCAAGCATCGTGGGAGAGGACGAAGAAGGGGGGCAGGGTTGCGCCAAGGAAGATTGAAAACTGTGTGTAAAACAGCCGCGAAACCCCCCACTATATATAGGAGGAGGGGAGGGGGTGCCACCCCTAGGGTTCCCCCTAGGTGGTGCGGCAGCCCCCAGATGGGAGGTGCGGTGGCCAGGGCAGGGGGAGGGGTGGCGCACCCCTAGGTGGGCCTTAGGCCCACCAGCGCCTAGGGTTTCCCCCCTCTCCACCTCCTGCGCCTTGGGCCTCCTTGTGGGAGGCGCACCAGCCCACTTTGGGCTGGTTGCCCTCCCTCTTTTGGCCCATGCTACCTCTTGGGTCTGGTGGCCCTTCCCGGTGGAACCCCGGGACCACTTCTGGTGGTCCCGGTGGTCCCGGTACATTACCGTGACGCCCGAAACATTTCCGATGTCCAAACCCATCCATCTTATATATTAATCTTTACCTCCGGACCATTCTGGAGCTCCTCATGACGTCCGGGATCTCATCCGGGACTCCGAACAACTTTCGGTAACCTCATATAACAATTCCCTATAACCCTAGCGTCATCGAACCTTAAGTGTGTAGACCCTACGGGTTCGGGAGATAGGCAGACATGACCGAGACACCTCTCCGACCAATAACCATCAGCGGGGTCCGGATACCCATGGTGGCTCCCACTTGCTCCACGATGATCTCATCGGATGAACCACGATGTCAAGGATTCAATCAATCCCATATACAATTCCCTTTGTTTGTCGGTATAGAACTTGCCCGAGATTCTATCGTCGGTATACCTATACCTTATTCAATCTCGTTACCAGTAAGTCTCTTTACTTGTTCCGTAGCACGTCATCGTGTGACTAACTCCTTAGTCACATTGAGCTCATGATGATGTTCTACCGAGTGGGCCCAGAGATACCTCTCTGTCACACGGAGTGACAAATCCCGATCTCGATTCGTACCAACCCAACAGACACTTTCGAAGATACCTGTAGTGCACCTTTATAGTCACCCAGTTACGTTGTGACGTTTGATACACCCAAAGCACTCCTACGGTATCCGGGAGTTGCACAATCTCACGGTCGAAGGAAAAGATACTTGACATTGGAAAAGCTTTAGCATACGAACAATACAATCTAGTGCTACGCTTAGGATTGGGTCTTGTCCATCACATTATTCTCCCAATGATGTGATCCCGTTATCAATGACATCCAATGCCCATGATCAGGAAACCATGATCATCTATTGATCAACGAGCTAGCCAACTAGAGGCTTGCTAGGGACACATTGTGATCTATTTATTCACACATGTATTACTGTTTCCTGTTAATACAATTATAGCATGAACAATAGACAATTATCATGAACAAAGAAATATGATAATAACCATTTTATTATTGCCTCTAGGGCATATTTCCAACAAATTGTTGGTACTGCAAAGCGGAAGACCAAGAGTAGCTCTAGAGAGCTTTCAAGTGGTCTTCTCGATGATCCAGACACCAAAAGGGAAAAGACGAGGGAGCAGTTAAGTCCCACGGCATCTCAAGCACAAGTCGACCAATTCAAAGATCCGTAGGATCTTGCCAACCCGGAATATGAGCAAACTCCCTCATCTGGTGGATCTAGCGGTACTTGAAGTACCAGCTTTCAACATCTATCATGGTTAAGTGACTTTAGAAATGTTGCTCTACTTGGAATAGTATTTATTTTCCTTATCTAACAATGCAATTGTTGTTGCTTTGTAGTGTTAAGGCCATTTTGAAGAGCCAAATTGGCGAGTCATCATGTGCTGCAATGGATGTTGATGTCGTACCTCCAACTATAGCAAAAGTGGTCGATGGCGGCTTGTAATAAGTTTTAGTAAACTTTTGTGGTACTTAGCAATGGCCATCGGGGCATTATGTATTTCTTGTAAACTTTGCATGAGAAAATCTCTTTTGTATGGTATGGGATCTCTTGAATGTTTGATTTTCCGTTCTTGTAGTACAAGCCGTAAACAATTGTTGCATCCGTGAAATGTTGTATTTGTATGTATGAACAAACAACTATTCTTCAAAGGATCAGGGCAAAGTATGACCCGGGAATGTTATAAGCCGTCGTTTCATAACTCGGTATCCTGAGAGGGTCCATAAAAAATGGTACCTGCAAAAATATTTTGGAAAATATGGATATATGTTGAATATAAAAACAAAATTATACAATAAAAACAAGACGGCTTTCGAGGCACGACATAAGACCAGCTTTTGAGGCATGAGTCTTGGTTTTGCTTTCCAATGGAAGAAGGCCTTGTAGCCTCGTTTGGTTTGTCCTTACTTTCTAAAAGTTGGCTATCACATGACTTAAGTTGGTGTTTTAACCTTCATAAGTTCAGGATCGACACAGCCCATAATAGGCATCAGTGCGGTGACTTATGAAGAGTACAACCGGGTCATCTTATTGGAGTAGCATCAAGCTAATAAGGAGGTTTAACCAAGTTTAAATGTGGTAGTGCCACGTCAAGTGGGTTATTAAAGGCTAAATTCGGTGAGTTGGGAGCCCCCAAGTGACCAAAGATCAAGAAATAAAAACTCAATACTGTTTTGGTATGAAACGACTGATGTCAGGTGTATTGCATTGATCTCAAAGTATTGATAATATATACAAGAACTAGAGTCGATGGCTCTAAGTATAATAAGGTCGAAGGTGTGTGATGTTCCAAGGCCTGCTAGTTTCCTCTTCAAAGATACGTGGTTTTTTTCTTCATGTATATCAACGAGATAGTATGACCTATTGTTGAGGTTCTTGCTGATGAGGAAGGGTCCTTCCCAAGGAGGCGAGAGCATATGCATGTGTGTCTGATCTTGTATAAGACGGAGCACTAAGTCACCCTCCTCAAAGGTACGGCTTCGAACCCTATGGTTGTGATAGCGACGTAGGTGTAGCTGATAAATAAATGACCGTGACGCGGCAAGATCGTGTTCCTCCTCGAGGGCATCAAGGGAGTCTTGACGATCTTGTCCGTTGTATGCCTCGATATATGTTGCAACTCTTGGAGAATCATGACCGATATCACTTGGCAATATGGCCTCAGCACCATAGATGAGGAAGAATGGTGTATATCCAGTCGACTTATTGGGAGCAGTGTTATGCTCCAAAGGAGTGCAGGAAGTTCATCAACCCAACACCCGAGGGTACGCTCGAAGGGGACAATAAGTGTTGGCTTGATTCCATGCAAGAGTTATTCATTAGCCCGTTGATACGTCTCTAACGTATCGATAATTTATGAAGTATTCATGCCATATTTACCTATGTTTACAACACTTTTATATGATTTTGATACATTTTATATGATTTAATTATAATTAACCCGGATTAACGTTGGTTTCAGCAGAATTACTCTCATCGTGTCTCTATGCAAAAAATATAAGTTTTTGGAATCGTCCAAAACTTTTTTATGATTTTTTCTCGACAATATGAGAAATACTAGGGCGAAGAACCACCAGAGGGGGCCACCTATGCGCCACAAGCTAACAGGGCCCACGTGGCTCCGATCGACGTGATTCTAACACTAGAAATCCTATAAATCAGAAAGGGGAAAGGGGGGAAGGGAAAAAGGAGAAAGGAATAAAAGAAGGAAAACCTTGATGTTTACCACATCCCGATGTGTGGCGCGGTGGTTACACCCCGTACATCGATGATGGAGGTCACTCGTCTGATTCTCAACCGACGTCCTTGTTTTTATAAATTAACACCGACCCATCGCGGAGGCGCTTCACACACTCGTTTGTAAAATAAAGACTAACGGGTGCCTGAAGGGCCAAATAAGAATCACCCAAATGATATGTATCACTGAAAACGATGTGTATCACTCGTGTTGCCCATTAGAGCACAAACATGGGCCAACCCACTAGAAACCCGATGCTCGAGTGAGCCACGTGTCTAATTTTCTTGCGAATAGTTTTGAGCTAGCTTCTCAAAAATTTGATTTGTTATTTCACCAGTCTGGTTTTCCTTTTTTTCATCGGTTTATTTGCCCAGTTTTCTGAGTTTTAATGGTCTATTCATGAAAATATTTTGAGCATGTTTTCTCAGAACCTTCCATTTGGGTTTTTTCACTAGTATTTCATTCTTCTTTTTTTTTTCTTTTTTTTCACCTAGTACTGTTTGATTAGTTTGTTCTATTTTTATCCTCTTTTTTTTGAACAAAAATTCTCGAAATTTCAAATTTTGTACCTTTTTTAAAACAAACTTTGAAATTGCAAAAAAAATCAAAATTTCAAGAAAATTATTCATCAATTTCGAATAATGTTCATGATTTGTTTTGTATTCTCTTGATCATTTTTTCAATTTGTGAACATATTTTGAATTCATGAACATTTTAGAATTTCATGATTTATTTTAATTCATGAACATTGTTTTAGGTACGTCTAGGACACATCTAGATGTGATATAATTAAGTCACAACTAAGGGTGATGTCATTTAGTTTTTATGGTATTTTTGTGTTGTTGGGCTAGACCTTCAGTTTTATATCTCGGTAAATTAGTAAGCAATTAGAAAATTTGAAAAAATCAAGAATTCAAAAACATTAGGGAATACTACAAAATGTCCACGAATCTGGAAAATTTTATTTTTTCATAAAAAATTAAAACACAAATTAGAAAAGAAAATGTGAAGAGTTTATAATTTTAAGAAAATGTGCATCAATTTTTGTACAAAAAATGAAAATGGAAAATAGAAAAAATCATGATTGTCTAAAGGTTTTTTTTATATCCATGCCCCTGGTTCCTTAGTCGTACTTGGTTTTCCCCATTTCCATAGTTTTTGCTCACTTTTCCCCTTGCGATGAAAATTTGTTTTCACATTTTCCTCACTTTTGCACCTGAAAAAGTGCCAAAACTTACCCAAAATGGGCATGTGATGAAAAACTGGGTATGACTAAGTGGACATGCAATTGGCCGACAGCTCTCCTCCCACCCTATTTGCTCTCTCATTTCATGCATCCAGTTGCATGTCGAGGGTGAATTTGCAACTAGGACGAAAAAGAGGTTCGAGACCAATTGCGCGTCGAGCATGGAGTTGCAACTAAGGCAAAAATGGATCAGGGCCCTAGTTGGGTATCAAGGATGGAGTTCCAACTCGGATTGAAAGGGCTCGCGCCCTCCTTCTCAGTTGCGTGTCGAGGATGGACTTGAGGAGGGGACAAAAATTGGTCATATCCTGAGTTACATATCGAGGATGGACTTGAGGAGGGGGCAAAAATTGGTCATATCCTGAGTTACATATCGAGGGTGGACTTGTAACTGGGGCAAAAAAGGTGCCCCCCCCCCAAAAAACAGTTAAGACTTGAAACTAGGACAAAAATGGGTTCGACGAGAGTTGCGTGTCAAGCATGGACTTGCAACTTGGACAAAAAGGCCCCTCCCATAGTTTAGTGTACTAGCAATTGGACAACTACACAAAACTACTCCCTTCGTTTTTAAATAAAAGTCTTCTAAGATTTCACTAAGGGTCTCCATACGGAGCAAAATGAATGAATATACACTCTAAAATATGTCTATATACATTGGTATGTAGTCCACTCGTAAAACCTCTAGAAAGACTTATATTTAGGAACGGAGAGAGTATGATACTATTTGTGAGTCGAGGGGGGGCTGCAACTGGGATAAATGACTATCTACAAGCCCAGTTGCGAATCGAGCGTCAACTTACAACTAGGATGAAAAATAAAATATATTCCTAGTTGTGATTCGATGGTGGACTTGCAATTGGGACAACAACGAGCCTAGTTGCGAGTTGATGGTAGACTTGAAAGTGGCACAACTATGAAACTACGAGCTCAGTTATGAGTAAAGGGTCGACATGCAATTGGGATGAAACAAATCATGGACCAAGTTGCGAGTCAAGGGTGAACCTGCAACCACTATGAAAACCAAAAACACAGGCCCCAATTACGAGCCCAATTGCGAGTAGAGAGTGTACATGCAATTGGGACAACTATGAACTACGAGTCCAGTTGCGAGTCAAGGGTCAACTTGCAACTAGAATGAAACAAACTAAGGACCCAGTTGCGAGTCGTGGGTGGACCTGCAACTGGGATGAAAAACACATGTCGAGTTGCGAATCAAGGATGGGCTCACACCTGGGATGGAACAAACTATGATCCTAATTGTGAATCGATAGTGCACATGCAGGTGGGACAACTATATAAAACTATAATATGAGTTGCGAGTCGAGAGTAAACTTGCAAATGTGTTCACAAAATTGCAATATGATTTGCAAGTTAAGGTGGAGTTGCGACTAGTACAACAATAAAACTATTGATCGATTTGCGAGTCAAGGGCAAACTTGCAAGTGATACAACAATGAAACTACGAGCACAATTATGAGTCAACGGTTGAACTACAACTTAGGGGGAAGAAATATCAAGGCCTAGTTGCATGTCAATAGTGGACTTGCAACAAAAGAAGGGTCTATCCCAGTTGCGAGACATAGGTTGACTCGCAACTATGAAGAAAACATATCAAAGAGCTCACTTGTGAGTCGGCCATTGTCTTACAAATAGGATAAAAAGGGGGTGGATCCAATTGTGAATTTATGGTGGACTTGCAACTAAGACAAAAAAATGAACCCATAAATACGACTCAATGGTGGACTTGCAACTAAGGCAAAAAACAAATGTTAGACCGATTTGATATTGAGGGTGGACTTGCAACTAATGCAAACAAAGAGTCCGATCTAATTGCGCTACAATGTAAAATATTGAGCCCAACTACAAGCCAATGGTGTACTTGCAACTAGAACAATAATGGGTTATGGTCAGTTGTGTAACGATTGGTGGACTTGCAACTAGGAAAAAACAAGTAAACCCTCATGCATGTCGGGGGTGGAATTGCAACCCTAGTTGAGTGTCAAGGATGGGCTTAAAATTGGGATAAAAATGGATCAAGTCGTTTGTGTATCGAAGGGTGAACTTGCAACTATGAAAAAAAAGGTGATCCCGGTTACATGTCGCCCCCAGTTGCTTGTCGAGGGTAGATGTGCAATTTGGACAAAAAACTGGGTAAGACATAGTTGTGGATCAAGGATGGACTTGCAAGTCAGGAAAAGGGGCCCGATTCCATATCGATTGTGGGGTGCAACTAGGACAAAATGGGTTTGGCTCCCCGCTGCATGTCGACGGTGGACTTGCAACTAGGGAAAAAGGAGTTCGCGTCTAGTTGTGTATCGAGAATTGACTTTCAACTGGGACAAAATAAAGGCATCCTTCCAGCTACATGTCGGGGGTGGAGTTGCAAATGAAACAAAAAAGGTCGCCCCTTCCCTAGTTGTGTGTTGAGAATGAACTTGCAGGTGAGAGAAAAATGGTTCAGACCGAGTTGCAAGATAGACTTGCAACTAGGACCAAAAAAGTTGCATGTTAAGGGTGAAATTAGACTTAGGATACAAAAGGGGCAGGTCCGTTGTTGCGTGTTGAGAGTGAACTTGCAATCGAAACAAAAATTGGTCGGGCAAGTTGCGTATCGAGTGCAAGTCAAAGCTACGAAATCAATCTCTTCGACATCAAACTTGAAAACAAAATAGAAATAGGCAACGATAAATGGCATATATTTTCTCCTCCACTTCAATAAAGCAAGTGAGATGAACAATGGGCACAAAGAGCACAGTCATAAAAAAACTCGACAAATAAACAAACGTGCAAGGCAAACTGTCCAATAAGTGGATAAAACAGAACAAGACCACACATAAATGCATCGGTAGACGACGTGCGATCAAGATTTGGCATGAAAATTACAATACTAAAATGCAACAAATGGCGACTTAGATGACACATTGCGGAATCTCATCTTGATAAAGTTTAAAAGAAATGGAAGACAATGTCAAAATAAACTAAAAAAACAATGACCTCGATAAAGCTCCTCTTTTATTGTCTTTTTCAATTTTACATGTTGACTTAGAAACAACGCAACAAAACGAACGGCCAGCGCGCCGCCATAATGGGACGTCAAAAGTGAAGCCAAACAGACCAACAAAAGGATGCGCTACAAATTAACAGTGACCAGCAACGCTTTGGATCCAGTGTTGGCATGAAATTTACGGAAACTAAATTAAACAATGACAAACTTAGATGAGATATGGTTGAAAATCATCTAAACGTGATTTAGCAATTATGTATAAAAAAGTATTCATGAGTTTAGATGGTGTTCACAGAACTTTAAAATATTTTCAAGTTTATAAAAATATTCATGAACTTGAAAAAAGAAATAAAAAAGGAAAATATTATTCATGAACTTGAAAAAAAAGGAAAAATAAATAGAAGACAAAATGAAAATAAGGAAACAATGACACGAAATAAAAAATAAAAATAAAAAGTTGTTTTGTTTTCTATGAAAAGTGAGTTTAAATTTCTTTTACAAAGCGCAAACGCACAAAAAAAGGAGCAAAAACAGCAGGACACTAGCGCACAAGCAGTTTCTTGACCCGTATGAGCAGTTTAAAAAAAAGGATAAACCTGGAGAAGGACACTAGCGCATGAGGCACATCGACAAGGAGAAAAGACATTTTAGCACGAATCTCATAGCCTTTAATCACGTGGTATACAACTTAGATGTGACATGATCATCTAGATGTGAATCTACCAAAACCACGTTTCAAATTCATGAACTTTCTTTTCAACTCATAGATAATTTTAAATTAGTACAAACAATTTTTGAATTCACAACTTTCATTTTGTATTTGTGATTTTTTTTTCAAAGTAAAATTAAACAGGCCAAAAAAATTGACATGTAAATAAATAAAAATAAAAAGTAGGTGTGCAGTTTTTCAACGGGCTAGGCCCATCTCGCTCGCACGCGAGATGGGAAAGATGCGTCGTGTATTGTTCTGGAATCACTAATTAGGGAGTACTTCGTTTAAAGATCACTTTCACCTTCCGAGGACGCGATAAATGGCGCACTCCATGCTTCCCACTTGTTGCAACCTGAAAGTTTTTCTTTTTTTCATAGATTCATATTTTCAAAATGTTTTTATGACTTTATCTTATAAATCATGCGTCCAAATCTCGAACCATTTTCATCGTTGGATTTCTCACGTGAAGATCTTCATGACTAGATCTCATATTGATTGGTTTTGACGAACTTTTTTTTCACAAAAAATGACTCAAAAAAACCATGCCTCTCGCGATAGAAAAAAAATAGAAAACACGTTTTTTTTCTTTTCGAGAGGCATGGCCTTGCCTCTCACAAAGGCAAAATTGTGTATCTCACGGAGGGAAAATTATGCCTCTCGCGAAGAAAACGCGTTTTTTCCTTTGCGACAGGCATTAGCGTGCCTCTTACAAAGTAAAATCGTGACTCTCGTAGAAGTAGAACTTTGCCTCTCGTAGAAAAAACGGAAATGTGTTTTTTTCCTTTTCGAGAGGCACGGCCGTGCCTCTCGCAAAGTTAAAATGGTGCCTCTCGCGGAAGCCAAACCATGCCTCTCGTAAAAAAACGCATTTTTTTTGTTTTCAAGATGCATGGACGTGCCTCTCACGAAGGCAAAATCGTGCCTCTCACGAAAACAAACTCGTGCCTCTCATGAAAAAGAAACACGTTTTTTCACGAACAAATGAATTTTTTTATCAAAACACTAAGATAGACCGGTGAAAAACCTAAACAAATACATAAAAAACAATCTAAAAAGCCAAAAATGCGTAAGGTAAAATGAAAAAACAAAATCTAAAGGATGCACTCAGAGCGTGACACCTGGCGTCGACCGAGAACGCGCCAAATAATGACGCACATGAGTGATCGTTGGGAGGCTCCCGAGAAGCGTCCGCTAACTACACGTTAGCGCTTGCACAGGACGTAGAGAGGACACTTTGGGTAACCTAGGAGCACGTCAAGTGGCGCGTCTAGTTGACGCCACATGTTGCATGTTGGGCATTTTTTCTGGATTATTATTATTATTTTATACACGTTTTCAGGTTTTATGTGGCTTGTTGTTTCATGCTTCCCTGCTTTTCGTTTTTTGCATGATTTTCCCTAGGTTTTGGTGAAAAACAATTTGCAGAAGAAAAAAAATGCTTTCGTGAGTGTGCTTCTTAGGGAAAAAAAACTATCCATCCACAAGAATAACAGATTTGCTTATGCAGGAAGCAAAGCTGTGCTTCTCGAAAAGGGAAATAATCTGTTCTTTCAGGATAGCATAGATTTGCTTCCGCGAAAAGCTTTTCGAAAAAATGTTTTGAGAAGAAGCATGGTTATGCTTCTCGAAAAAGGAATTTGAAAAAAATGTTTTAGAAAGTAAAATAATGTTTCAGAATATGAAGAAATGTTTTGGAGTTTGAAACAATGTTCTGGAATTTGAAAAATTGTTCCAGAATTTAAAAAATCGTCCGAAATTTGAAAAAATGTTCCGGAATTTGTAAAAATATTCTGCAATTTTAAAAAATGTTCCAGAATTTGAAAAAATGTTCCGGGATTTGTAAAAATATTCTGGAATATCAAAAAATGTTCCGAAATTTCAAAAAATGTTCGAAATTTTCCAAAAAATTTCGGGTATTTGGAAAGTGTTCCGGAATTTGTAAAAATATTCTGGAATTGAAAAAATGTTCTCAAATTTCAAAAAATATTCTGTAATTTGCAAAAAAAATCTGGAAATTTAAAAAATGTTCCAAAAAAATAAAAAATGTTCCAGTACTTTAACAGAATTTCCGGAATTTGAATTTGTTTTCGGAATTTATAAATATTTCGGAATATGAAAAAATGTTCCGGTATTTGAAAAAAATTCTCCTTATTTGAGAAAAATTATGGAATTTTAAAAACGTTTCGGCATTTAAACAAATATTCCGGAATTTGAAAAAATGATTAAGATTTTGAAACTTTTCCGGAATTTTAGAAAATGTTCGATAATTTGAAAAACGATTTTGCACATATTTTATAAAAATGTTCCTGCTTAAGAAAAATTATTCTCGAAATTCAAAAAATGTTTGTGCTTGAAATATGGGTTTGCGCTTTCATATTTGTTTAGGATTTTTCAAAATTGTTCTCCTTTTCAAAAATTTATTCTCAAAATTCAAAAAAGTTCACGCTTCCAAATTTATTCACGTTTTTGTAAAATTGTTTTAAAATTCGAAAAATGTTTTTGATTTAAATAGAAAAAAAAAGGAAAAAGAAAAAATCGAAACAAAAAAAATAAAAACAAAGGAGGAAAAAGGTAACAGAAAAAGGAAATAAAACTGGGCCACATTTTGGGCTAGTCCCCCTATGCAGCGCTGGAGATCCCTGCCGCAATCTTCCTGCAATATACACATTTTGGGCTAGTCCAAGTAGACCTTTTAGGTTTTCGGAAGGTTCCCAGATCCTTTTCTGTGTTTTCTGCTCTTTTCTTTTTCGTTTTCCTTTCATTTTTCATGAGTTTTCTCTTCCCTTTTAATTTTTCATATTAGTATATGTTTATTCATATTTATTATTGTTTTTACTTTTAAACAATTTGTGATTTTTAAACTTTTTTGATTTCACAAACTAAATAGTTAAATTGTGAACTTATTTTAATTAGTTAACATATTTAAATCGCGAACATTTTCCAAATCCATGAACAAAAGTTCTATGAAATTGTGATCACTTTAAAAAATTAGCGACCATTTTATACAAATTTGTAAATATTATTTTAATCATGAATAATTTATAAAATTGCAGACTTTTTAAATTCAATATCATTTTTTTAAATTGTGAATCTTTTTTGACACTCTTGTATATTGTTTTGAAATGACAAACATTTTTTTGAAATGCATGAACGTGTTTCAAAATTAATGATTTTTTTAATGTGCAAGCATTTTGTGAAATGATGACCTTTTCTAATTCAAATCATTTTTTGAATTTTTGTGAACATTTTCATAAAATTTGTCAACATCTTTTAAATTCATGATTATTTTTTCAAATCGTGAGCATTCAGTTTAGTCCACCAACCTTTTATGATCTCTTGAACCTTTTTCACAATTCACATTTTTTTAATTTGAAACTTCTTAAAAATCCTGAACTGTTCTAAATAAAAGTAAAACAGAAAAGGGAAAAAACAAAACGGGAAAAACAGGACGCATCCCACCCCACGCATGGGTTGCCTCGAAAGGCTAGTTGGGGGAGCGGTTTGCGAGCTGGCACTATCCCGAGTACACAACGCCAACAAATAGGAGATTTGCGAGCTGGCACTATCCCGATTTGCTCCGGTTCCTGCTAGATCCGCTCAGGGAGACCCATCTCCCGGTGCTGGCTGCATGGATCTGGCGACAACGGCTGCATCCTTTTGGTCTAGTCTTCGACAAAGAAGACGGTGATCCGTGCAGAAAAGCTGGATGGAGGTTCTTCAAGCGGATCCGGGTGAGAACCTCGTTCTTGGCTTGATGCCAAGACCGGCGATGGTGGCACTCTTTGGTGTCATTACCTTTTTGAAGGCATCGCTGTGGAGAAGCTCCAGACCTCTATCCGCTACCTCCGAAGGAAACCCTAGATCAGTTGTTCAGATGACGGTGTCGCATTGGCGTCGTTTCCTCCTTGGGGGCGTCATTCCTGGAGGCGTACACGGGATCGAGGGACCAGTGGGCGGCTTCTTTGGTGAAGTGGTGCTTCATCTTACCCATTGATGGTGGCGGATCTCGACGGCGTGGCGCAGTGGAGACTCGGTGCCTGATGTGTGAGGATGGACTCGCGTAGGAGGAGGTAGCTGTCTGGCATCATGGTGACGTCGATGGCAGAATGGCCAGACAAGGTAGTAACCTCAGTATTTGCTCTGAAGACAGACCTATGAAAGATGGCGACGACGACACATGCGAGTGCGTCAGACCGGTTTGTGCCCCAGACCCGGTATGTGGCTCGACTTGGGCTTCCGGCTTTTGATGTTAGGCTTAGGTGAGTGGTCTGGGTATTTGGTCCAGCTAGCACTCCTTCATCATATGGATAGGAGTAGCGACATGTTGTCTAGATGGCGGATTCAAACATATTATTGTAATACTTTGTAAGGTCCTTAAGAATAATCAATAAAATGGCCGCATGGATCTTTCAGATGCACAGGTCGGAGGTAATCCTCCTTTTTCTAAAAAAAAAAAGAAGAGCTCCGGTCATTCCCGCCGAGCGAGCCCATGCCAGCACATAGCGCGCAAAAAATAGGATCTCCGATCATAGCCACCAAGCAAGCCCGTTGGCGCCTGTACCAGCCAAAGCTAAGGTGTGCATTATAGAGAAATGGACGCATATGCTCATCCACTGGGGATAATATCAGATGATACCATCACTTGTATGCTTCCAAAATACCAATTCAAAAAAACAAATTTAAATGTTTCAAAAGTTTCTTTTTTTTAATGTTCACAACGAGTATGTCTACAAACCCTAAAAAATTTAGATCAAAATTCAAAGTTCACATAGAGAAACAAGAAAGACATATTCAATGGGAGCAGCAATTCGATGCCCAAGCTCATCTACACCCGCGATAAAAAAAACTAGAAATATAAAAAAAATCATGTTTTTGCATGATAAATAATTTGATGCCTGTGGTGCATTTCAAATTCCAAATCATTTGAATATCTCAGTAGCTCTCGACAAAAAAAGAAAAATTTGGGATCTACAAAATGTTTATTGTTAATGTATTATTTGGACCCAATTTATCTATTTGGCTAAGAGCTACTCCTATGTCTAAATGAGCTATCATTTAGAGTACACGTCAAACACCAAATTATCTAACATGTAAAAAAACAAAACTGGATTTTTTTTTAACATTGTTTTGATTTTTTTGGCCGGATGCAGACGAGTCTGTGCTCAAAAATGAATATTTGAAATTCAGCATAACAGTGTCAATAAAACAAGTATGAACAGTGTCAATAAAACAAGTATGAACAGTGTCAAAACCTACCCTATTGACATCTGACTTTTTGAATTGGTATCATGCGACTATACAAGTGATGGTTCACTCGTTGTTGCCGTGTCGCCATCATCACATATCAAAATTCCGGAAGGATTGTAAAGCTACAAGTTCCAACGGCCCGTGAACTTGCGCTTTGTCCCCATGCATGCATGCATGACCAACCCATCTTCCCTGCCCAATCCATCGACACGGCACTCGGATACCGCCAAATCCCACCATCCTTCCACCAGATGTCGGCGTACAGTTTGTCGCGCAGCAAACGTTGGCCTGCGCAAGAATGTTTCGTGGATCAGTAGAACACTTGCAATCCGATTAAAAAGTTGACAGCGCAACCACATTTCATATGCCCCTAGCTCGGCTAAGTTACTCCAGGATTTGTGCTCCGTTCCGTATGTTAGCTCTGTGCCAAACTCCCCGCTTTGCACGGTATCCAACAACGACCCGGACCTGCATTGCATACGCCCCACAAAGAGTATGTTACAAAGTCCCCAACCCTTCCAAAAACCACCACATCATGGGTCAATAATTAGGAGAACCCAGAAAGATATGCATTTCTATTACTCGTAGGAGCACCTCATTAGTGCACGAGTATTAACTTCATGCAGAAAACCAAGAGTACTATTCATTTCGTGCAAGAAATGCTGTATATCCAGAGGTGAAATGAGCATAACCAGGAAGGTATGAATGAGTCACAACGAATCACATGGATGTTTTCCACAGTTATTATCAAACATTCATCAGCAATCTCGCGTTTCTCCTCCCGCCAAATATTATTCGGATTATTCGGAATTGCTCTGCGTACGACCTGATAGTTACGATTCAGGTCCGACGTTCTGATCCCAGGATTACCATTGATGCATACATCTGATCCAAGGGTGGCTTATAAGGACCGGTTGCAGAGGACCAGAACCTCAGCCCAGGCAAGAACCTCGCCAATGGCGCACCCTGTCCTTCTCCTTCTCCTGGCGCTCCTCCTCCTCCTCACCACCCCCGCAATCTCTTCCTCCAAGAGAACTCAGCCAAGGTTCCCGGCCATCTTCTACTTCGGCGACTCCATCTTCGACACCGGCAACAACAACCACATCCCGACTCTGGGCCTGGCGAACCACCCTCCATACGGGAGGGACTTCCCAGGAAGCAGGCCGACGGGGAGGTTCTCCAATGGCCGGCTCGTCCCGGACCTCCTCAACGAGAGGCTGCAGCTCAAGGAGTTCTCGCCGCCGTTCCTGGACGCGGGGCTGTCCGACAAGGACATCATGACGGGGGTGAACTTCGCGTCGGCCGGGTCGGGGTTCGACGACCGGACGTCGCGCGTGGCCAACACCATGCCATTGTCGGTGCAGGTGGACCTCTTCAGGGACGAGTACCTTCCTCGGCTCAGGAGCATCTCCGGGGACAAGGAGGCTACCAGGATCATTGCCAGCTCTCTGATGTTCATCAACTCGGGAACCAATGATTTCACACGCTACTACCGTTCATCGAAGAGGAGGGTGGACATTGGTGAATACCAAGACTCGGTGCTCCAGTTGGTTCATGCCCATGTCAAGGTAAACTTAGGCAGTTCTGGGTTTGTTTCTACTAAGCTGTTTTTTGTTATAATTCTGTAACACATGGACCACAACTATGTTTATTTTCTCAACAACGAAAAAATCCCTAAACTGGAATGCAGGAGCTGTATAAAGTCGGGGGCCGGCAGTTCATCTTGGCAGGTCTTCCTCCATTTGGCTGCATACCCTTTCAGATCACATTGAGTGGAGACCCTGAGAGGGGTTGTGTGGATGAGCAGAACAGGGAGGCCCAGGTCTACAACTCCAAACTTCAGAAGTTGATTCCAGCATTACAAGGCTCACTCAGAGGAAGCAGAATTGTATACTTGAATGCATACGAAGCTTTTACGCAGATCATTGACAACAGCAATAAATACGGTATGTTTTCCAGTAGTGTCATGACTCACAACTTGGTTTTGCTAGTGGCCACCTCTAAGATCACTTATAGTTAGTTCTATCTTAATCATATAGCTAAAGCAGAACTAGTATGCTACAAATAGTCAGTTCTGCTGAAAAGCACCAAGATTGCATCACAATCCTACCTAAAGAAGAATAAGGAAAGCATGGTGTTATACAACTAGAAGCTGTCAGAAAACCAAACAGCTAACGGTTTAATGGCAGAAAGCAGAGTTATCAGTTTGTGTTACCAGTTCTGACAAACTTTGCCATGATAACAGGATTTACAGAGACAACACTGGGATGTTGTGGGACTGGGCTCACAGAGGTCGGAATACTTTGCAACAGATTTACCCCTATCTGCAGGAATGTGTCATCCTATATATTTTATGATGCGGTGCACCCAACAGAGAGGGTTTATAGGATAGCAACCGATTACATAGTGAAAAATGTAATTCCACAGTTTTAACGAGTCAAATGCTCAAATAAGAATTTCCTCGTTGCATTAACCTAACGTGTTTGGCGCATTCTCTGACTTTGGAGTATATAATATGGTACGATCAGCATTCTCAGCAATTGATTTAAGGAAGGAAATTAAGAAGTCAAAGGCATATAACACTGATCAGGTTGTGAGAAGGAAACTGACTGGGAGTGACCATCCTTGCCTCAGGTAACTTCACAGATGTATAACTTGTGAATGTGTGAACCTCTTAGGCCCTGAATCATCCGTGCAAGCAATATAAAAGAGGATTGTGGTATCCAGTCCAATCATCTGCAGCTGACAAAGTTGACTAGTTAAAATGTTTCAAATGCGTACTTCATATTCGAGAGAATTGGGGTTGCAAAACAAACCTTACTGAAGGCAAATTAAGAGAATGAGGATACAGAACATTGTTCACCTACCGCGGCACTAGGATTAAGGATATATAACCACTTGTTCATAAAATGAGTTATCAATATTCCAAAATAATGCACAAGCTCAGAAGACCATCATTTTAAGTAAAAAGAGCACCGGTCGTGCATGATATCAGCATATGTGCACACAGTCGTAGTATTCAGTAAATAACAAACGCCATTTGTTAGAGGGTCATAACAAGCTTACTTCAGGATAGCAACGTTCCGCAGTTCAACGAAGAGTACTTAGAAAGCGTCAACTGTTGGCAATTGTAGCCTTGACTCTTTCAAAAAGAATCAAAACACCAAGTGATTGATTTACAGAAGGAACACCACAATCAAAAAAGGGACGAAAAGGCATGCTTTGACAAATAGTGCAAAAGTATAAATGATTAAGAGAAGATCTGCTATCCTGTATGGATAGCATTACAAATTTACAATAATTCAAATGCATAAACGATGCACTGTTTGAAAGTTGTGATAAATTCAGGGATACCAGTGCCACATACCTGCAAAAACTGAAAAACAAATCCATCCATACTTGCAGTAACCAAAGAAATACTAGCACACATATAACTTCAGAATTGTGCGCAGCACACCATTGCATGTTTCATGAATTTGCAGGTACCAAGTACTCTGTTTTGGATATTTCAACATCGACTACATACAGACTGAAATGGGTTAACAAACACACTAAACGTGTCTATATACATCCGATTCAGAAAAAAGTTAGAACATCTTATATTTGTGAACGGAGCAAGTACGTGCTATAGATTGGTGGTTGTGTATCTGTTAAGTTCTCCACATTTGTTTAGCGTGGCACTTGCAACGTTTAATAGTACACCACTTGTAAGTGAGGGTATCCATCCAGCAGACCAAGTATTTGCCTTGCTACATGATTGGCTCTCCATGCTGCCTCACCCAAAATCACTCTACCCTGAGAAGCCTCAAATTCTAAGTTGGACAAGGAACCTCAGTGAACATTAGATAGTGCCTGATAGATACCCAGTATTTCCTAATCATCTTCCACTTGTGTTAACAAAACTGAATTAGAGTTTGTACCCTTATCTAACAACTTTGTAACAAGTTTTTTTCTCAGAAACGGAAGGAACAACATTATTGAAGATTATAGATACAGTAAATGAAATACAAGAGAAATAGAGAGCAATCTGTTCCAAGATATATCGAACCCATAGGAAATGAGGGAGCAGACTTAACTTGCATCCTTTCTATAATAAGAATCATACTTTCTATAACAAGAACCATACTACTAGGCCTAGCCATCAGAAAGTTGGGTCGCACACACACGATCACAACAGACAACAGACAAGCTTGGCGGATCTGAACTTAAAGATAAGCGTTTCCCCTTCATCACCTGAACAACTAAGCACTGAAACACAAACGAAGAAGACAGATAATGTGTTGAATAAGACTACCCTTAACAACCGACAGATAAACGCCTACAATATTTTACAGAGCTGGAGAAGACAATGATTTCCACGTCTAATATAAAGCCTAACCTCATGGCAAAACACCATCAAATCCAAAATGGCACCATTATCAATGTTCAGAACTTCAGATCTCCGCCACAACAGTACATTAGTGATGATACGAAAATCACAGGCAGGACCAATAAGATGCTACTACAAGATAACCAATCATTTCCCAATTCCTTCAAACAAATGTTGGATGCATGCCTCAACATCCTCCGGGGTATGCTTGATGAACAAATCCTGCGGAGCATCTGGAGATGATCTCAGCCTAGCAATCAAGCCCTTGTATGCAGGCAGCACTGAATCTGCTATTGCTGCCTTGACATCGGCACGCAGCTGATCATCTGTGATCACCCACTCAGACTGCGCCGCCCGAATCTCCTCCAGGTAGCCATTGAACATCTGCAGTTTCTGAAGCATGGCCTTTGGTGGGAGACCTGAAAACCCAGAGCCTCCGGTCTGCAGCACCGACATCACCTTCGCCCAAGCCCCACGCTGGTACTCCATACTCCACCGGCGCACTCTGCTTAACATCTGCTTCATCCAGTCATCCCCAAGTAAAACCCCAAGCTCGCTGTCATTCACCTTGTGGATGACGTACTTGCCATTATTCATCAAGAAGATGGAGGCCAGTGGCGGGTCCCTGTATATCTTGGATTTGCTCTCCAGATTCTTGTGAAGCACATCCATGATCCACGCAATGTGCACGGCAAGCGATGAGGTGGGGCGGTCAGGATCGACGGCGATGGCGGTCACGCCAAGAGCACCCAGGTCACCCTCCATCACCTCTTCTAGTGTCTGTCTTGAACCACATGCCGCACGGAGATAATTCATGACATAGCGAGTGATGGGGTGTATGCCACCGCCGGGCACCGCAACACGGGCTGGGTCACGGCGGATCAGATTTTCCAGCTCCATGAATATACCTTTGATGGAGGAGCCGAGAGTGTTGCATACAGCAGAGACCTCGGCGCGAAGCGCTGCAGAGTAGGGGTCGGCGAAAACAGGGTCGAGGTCGGGGAGGAGATCACGCACCGCCTCGTACATGTCGATGACACGAAAGAGGCGCTCTGGCGCACGGCTGGCAGCGGCAACGGCATCGCCGAATGAGATAAGCTGCAGCGCCTGGGTGCGAACCGCGGCGACGAAGGCGAGGTCGCCGTAGGGGGCGAGGCCCTCGAAGACACGGTCGGAGAGGCGGCGCTCGCTGGGGATGAGGATGCGGAACACCATCTTGAAGGCCGGAATCCAGCGCGCAATGTCGAACTCGAGCTCCTCCCAGGGCAGGGAGTGGACCTCGTCCGAGGTGCGCGAGCGGATGCCGAGGCGCGCGACGCTCTCGTCGATGAACCCGCGGCGCGCGGCCGCGTAGGCCTCGGCGCACTCGCGGCCGAAGCCCGCATCGACCATCCTCCGCGCGATCTGGTGCACGTCGGAGACGGACCCCGGGGGCAGGGCGTCGATGACCACGTCGAAATCCGTGACCGGCTTGGCGATGGGGATTGGCTCGTCGCCGTAGCCGTCGTCCGCGTCGAAGTCCTCGTCGTCGCTCTGCTCGGAGTCGAAGCCGCCGGGCGCCGCCGGGGCCGCGTCGTCGGGGCGCTCGATAAGCGCCCGGAACTCGTCCTCCAGCCGGGCCATGCACCGGCTGAGCAGCTCGTCGGCGCGGTCGAGCAGCCCGCGGTTGGTCCCCGCCGCGTCCAGCTCTTGCACGGTGCCGATGAGGTCGTCCACCGCCTCCAGGAAGGCGTCCGCGTCGGCGGAGTCGGCCCAGACGAGCCTCTCCATGGTCACGAACTGCGAGATCTGCCGGTCGAGCGTGCGCACGGTCCGCTCCAGCGACGTGACCGGCGGCGGCATCGAGTGCGCCGCCGCGGCAGTGGGCAGCACGGGCGGGGGCGAGGAGGCCGGCATCGACATCGAGTGCTCCCCTGCCCCTCCTCCTCCTCCGGCCGCGGCCGCCGCGGCGTAGAGCTTGTCGAGGGAGAGGCGGCCGTCGTAGTTGGAGAAGACCTTGAGTATGTCCTCCGTCATGGTGCCGGTGCGGCCCAGCGTCTTGGCGATGTGCTGCACCGTGGCGAGCAGCTTCTCCTCGCCGTCCTCCGCCATGAGCCGCGAGAGGAACCCGACGCCGGAAGGCACTCCCGGCGAGGTGCGAGCTAGGGTTTGTTCGGTCACGCGGCGCGGCGGAGGGAGTGGCTGCGGTGGGGGAGAGCGGTGGTGTTCTGTGCCGGACAGCGACAGCTCGTGAACTGGGCGCTCACCTGCTAGCTGCTAGCAGAGCACGGCTGTAAATTGCGACGTGTCGATAAAAAAAATTACCGTGGGGAGAGGAGGGTAAATTCGTTGTGGGCTGTGGGTTTTGGGGTGCTCTTCGACCGGGTGGACGGTCGAGTAAAAACTCGGTGACATCGGGAGAGGGGAAAGGCTGGGAGACCGGGCCGCAAAGCATGAATAAATGCGGACAGGGACACCGCTCGGGAAGACGGTGAGGGGTTTAATTTGTCGCTGACAGGTGGGGGCCCGGCCGACGGAGCGTAGTGCTAGGGTTTTGGGCATTTGGTCGCGTCGACACGGAAAGGTTTTAGCTACAAAGTGCGGCAGAGGTGGCGTGATCAACGGGAAAGTAGTGGTGGTTGGCTGCTTAGCCTGTGCTCGGGCTGTTGCGTAGGGGAGGAAAAGCCCCAGGTTGTGCTTTTGACAACGGAAACGTTTCTGGGCCGGTGCCCCTGCCTTCGCACAAGATCCGCGCGCACCTCGCTGATTAGGCATGTAACATTGTTTTGTTTAAATTGTTACAACCAACATAATATTTGCTACAAATGTTTTTTTCTATATTTATTCAGTAAAAATGTTGCATATACGTTTGGTTGCAACTTCAGTTCGTTGGATTTTTCGTTACAATCGGTGTTTTTTACTATTGCTATAACCGTGTTAATTTTTGCTACAACCGGCATCATTTTTTGTTGCAACCGTTCACTAAAAAAGTTGCATCCACGTTCACGTACATATTTACTATAACCGGTGTTTAATTTTTGCTACCACGCACCATCAGCTTCGTTTTTTTGCTACGATCACGTAGATATTATTTTGCTATAAATTTTGTTTTTCGTTGCAACCGTTGAAAAAATTCCTGGATCGCGCTGAAATTTGCTGCATCGAAGAAAAAAATGTTGCATGAAGATCTAACGATGCGGACGCGCGGGAGTTGGTGGATCGTACGCCGGGGCAGAGCACTCTCCTTTTGACAATGGCTTAGCCCAAATCGAATGAAGGCCCGTTGTTGGCAGCTTAGAGCAATTCCAACGCGTGGATCTAAACCAACGACGCTTTTATTCGCATTTTGTTCGTTTAAATGGTCTGATGAATATCCATGTCCGCTTTTATAATTAGGTCGGCGCTTGCGTCCAACGTGGCCAACGATCCTTTTTAGACAACGCGAAAAAGAACATTTTGAATAAACATAAACTATTGATTAAATAGTTCACATTACATTTAAAACATAAAATTTAATAAAGTAAAAAACGAGGAGCCTAGGCGTCCACCTCCTCGTCGTCGTCGGGGCTGGTGAAGTCGACAAGTGTCGGCGTCGACCCAGTCCACGGGAAGGTCATCTCCCACGTGGCGGTGACGTCGTCCGCCGGTGGTTGCACCGCCGCTTGCTCGGCGGCACGGAGCTTCTCCTCCCCGGCTTCAGCCTCACGCTCCAGCAGCTCGATCCGTCAGGCCTCTTCGCCCTCCTCCCTCACCCGCCGCTATCGTCGGTAGACCGCCTCCTGCTCCGGCGTCGCACCCAACCAGACGGGTGGCGCGCTGACCCACTCGCGCACCACCCTGTCCGAGGCGTATATCTTCGGCCTAAGGGGACGGCGGGGCCAACTGAGTCACGACTACGTCACGGGCAGCAGAAAAGCAATGGCCTCCACCGACTGCTCCTCGTAGGCGGCCTCCTCCTCCTCCTCCTTCAGACACGCCTCCTCCTCGCTCGCGCGCAGGACGGCTGCCGGTGCGTTCTGGTACGCCGCTTCCACCTCCTGGTCCTCTCCGCGCACGGAGAGGGGCGGCGACGGTCCAGCCACCGCGTTGCGGACGTCGCATCGGCGATGCACCTCGTGCTCCCACACGAACCAGGCATACCATTCGAGGGAGTCCGTAGCGTAACGGGACTGTGCTACTGCTGTGGCGTCAGCTACTCCCGCCGGTACCTCACCTCCTCTACAAGCACCTGCGCCGACCGCAACACTGCTGGCACTAGGATCCTCTCCGGATCCAAGTGTCAGTTGTGCGGCAGTGTTATATCGGGGTAGGGAAGGGAGACACGGTGCTCCCAGTGCCACCTCGCCTGGCGCACCGGCACGCTGACCTGCTGGCGAGGTGTACAGGAAGACGCAGGCGCGCGGAAAGGGACGGTGGGGGACTTGCCCTTGTCCTTCACGGAGAAGAACCCCATGGTGGTGGTGGCTTGGGTTTGCCACCGGCGGGGGAGCAAGGGTGTCTAGATGTGGATGGGGCGGTTCTAGAAGAGGATGAGCCCCCCCCCCTCACGCTCGGATTAGAAAAGGATGCCAGTGGGTCGCTGATGCGTGGGCCCGTGGCGGGTGGTCGTCGTTAATAAAGATGTCGTTGGCTTTGACCAGACGCTACATGTGGACGGGCGTGGAGAAAAGGCACGCGTCGCGCCCGTGTCACGTCCGCGTCTACGCATTTCAGGCGCAATTTTGGGTCAGAAATGGGTACATGCGAACGCGATTTGGGTTTGGATCGATGTGTTGGGCCGTCACTTTTGTTCGCTACGACCCAAACACATGCATGCGAACGAAATGGGTCAGCGTGTTGGAGTTTATCTTACAAACTGCAGATTTAACTTTCAAGGCCGAACAATTAACACGGCTGCGGATATATTAGATAGTTTTAAAAAAATAAGATAGAAAACACTTTCATGCATTAGAAAAAAGGGGATCTCCCCTTTTCCCTCCCGTGTCGCCCTCGCGCGACGACCGGGGGGATCCCAGATCCGCCGCCCAGCCCTTCCCCTCCCTCTCCCGTCTTCCCCGCCGCCGCCCCGGGGGGCGGCGGTCGGCCGGGCAAAGCCCGACCAGAGCTGACGGAGGCGGGGTGTAATGCCCAAGATGCGATCCTATCCTCAATTTGGCACGAGGGCCTCGTCAGGGATAGAAGCGCATCTCGTCGTTTTGCAAGAATGGATATCGTTACAAGTACATGTACTGAAAAGATGAGATATATGGAATTGGCTTACACTCAACACAAGCTACATCAGAGTCACATCAGTACAATACATAAATAACACGAAGAAGATCAGGGTCCGACTACGGACGAAAACAAACGAGAAAAGAAAACGACGTCCATCCTTGCTATCCCAGGCTGCCGTCCCGGAACCCATCCTAGATCGATGAAGAAGAAGAAGAAGCAACTCCAAGTTAACAATCAACGTGCTCGCGTCAAGTAACCTTTACCTGTACCTGCAACTGGTGTTGTAGTAATTTGTGAGCCACAGGGGACTCAGCTATCTCATTTCCAAAGGTATCAAGACTAGCAAAGCTTAATAGGTGAGGTATGGTTCAGTGGTGAGGCTGCAGCCAACGACTAAGCAGTATATGAGGTGGCTAACTTACGAGTACAAGAATAAAGAGGGGGATGATCTACGCATAGCGGACGTGAACTACTGATGATCAAATGAATGATCCTGAACACCTACTTACGTCAAACATAACCCCACCGTGTCCTCGATCGGAGAAGGAACTCGCGAAAGAGACAGTCACGGTTACGCACTCAGTTGGCAAGTTTTAATTAAGTTAACTTCAAGTTGTCTAGAACCAGTGTTAAACAAAGTTTCCACGTTGCCACATAACCGCGGGCACGGCTTTCCGAAAGATTTAACCCTGCAGGGGTGCTCCAACTAATCCATCACAAATTACCACAAGCCGCATAGAAATCCTCGATCACGAAACTCGCGATCTCGTCGGACTCCTTAGTGGAAAACCTCAACTCTGAGATTACCCAAAGCATCACCGGAATCCCGATGCACAAGACATTCGTCAAAGGTAAAACTAATCCAGCAAGGCTGCCCGACGTGTCGACGAACCCGATAGGAGCCGCATATCTCGTTCTCAGGACACGATCGGATGGGAAAGCCTACAGGTACCAAACCTCGAGTTGCCCCGTGGTGGCCCCGCAATCTGCCCTTTTGGGACCAACACCATCAGCACTGGCCCCCGTGTATTATGTAGAATTACTCCTCGGGTAGCGCTAACTCCCTATGCATTTTAGTATTAACAAAATTATTATGTTGGGCAAATGTAGAACCAATGTTGGGCCTTGCCAGACCAGCTTTAATCTAAAACAAATTATCAAGGGGGTCCCCATAACAACCCCGATCGTGTTAGGAGCGCTCAATTATGAAACATAACACCGGTAGCCGAAACTAAGGGGGGCAAAGGTGGAACAAAACACCAGGCTAGAAAGGCCGAGCCTTCCACCTTTTACCAAGTATATAGGTGCATTCAATTAAATAACATTTAATAGGGTGATATAACAAGGAACCCATGTTATCACATGGAAGCAACTGCACCTGCAACTAGCAACGCTAACACATGGTTAAGCAAGCGGTAACATAGCCAATCAGCGGTTTGCTAGGTTGTGAACAGGTGAAGGTTTTCATGGCAATGTTGAGAGGCTGATATTTAACAGGTGGTAGGCAGCGAGACATAACGATATAAACGGTAAAACTAGCATGGCAATGATAGTAATGGTATCTGGGGAAATGATCATCTTGCTTGAGATCCCGCTTGGAAGAAGAACGACTCCGTGAAGCAGACGAACTGATGTAGTCGAACGGGTCCTCACTTTTCGACACACTTGCGGAACTCTATCAAGACGAAGGGAACCGGAAACAAGCATCAACACAGATATTCACCATGCGATGCACACCACATATGATGCATGAACGGTTGAATATATGCAACACATTACATGGCAACTGTTATGACCGGTACAACGTACCAACGGAGGAGGCCCAATGGGCAGGGTTAATTACGGGCTTAGCCCAAGTTATCTTACCTATCTTAGAGTCCAAGTTATATTAGAGTCCAAGTTATCTAGGGTTTAGTGGAGGCTGTCCTCCTATATAAACACATGTACCCCTTCGATATTAAGCAGACAATAAACAGTATATTCTGTTGTCGTCTCCCTCAGGAGACGAGAGCCCCAAACCCTAGCTGCCTCTCTCTCTCACACACACCGCGACGGCGCCCAACCGCCGGCGTCGGCGTCCCCAACCTCGCAGCCCGCACTTCCACCCCTACAACCTACATCCGAGACCTGGTAGAACCCTAGACTCTACCAATTTGGTATCAGATAGCTTGGGTTCAATGAGTTTGTCAGACCTTCCCACCACCACCGCCGGCGCCACCACCGCTTTCCCCGCCACCTTGCAGCAGCCGCTGCCTCCGATCCTGTGGCCCTGGCGGCCGAACCCGCCCCCGTCCTCTCCCCGGCGGAGATGTCCTCGGTGATTCGCGACCTCAACCTGGCGGTCTCAAACCTCCGGACTTTCCTCCAGGCTCCGTACGCAACCCCGCCACCATCGCCTCCGCCGGCGGCGCCCTTCGCGCCACCGCCCCCGGCCACTCTCGCACCCCGGGGCCTGCCGGTCACCTAGGTCCGGTGGCTGCCGTCGCCGTCCCCGCTACCGACGTGGATTGACACGCCGACCTACACGATGGCGCCACTACAGCCGACGGTGTTGCAGCCACCCGCCCCCACCTTCGGGGGGTTCGGCGGGTAAACTGATCCGTACGCCCGGAGCTCCGTGGTGCCGCAACACTCTCCTTCCGCCGCGCTGGGTCGTCACGAGGGCACCTACGCGGCCTCGCCACACGTGCAGCAGCCACCCCGCTTCACCAAGCTGGAGTTCGCCACCTACGACGGCACCGTCGACCCCCTGAACTGGCTCAATCAGTGCGACCAATTTTTCAGGGGGCAGCGGACCATGGCGTCCGACCGCACGTGGATCGCCTCCTACCACCTCCGTGGCGCCGCCCAGACTTGGTACTACGCCCTCAAGCAGGACGAGGGCGGGATGCCTCCGTGGGAGCGCTTTCGCGACCTGTGTCTCCTCCGGTTCGGCCCCCCATGCGTGGGAGCCGCTTGGCCGAGCTCGGTCGCCTTCCCTTCACCACCTTGGTGCAGGACTTCTCCGACCACTTCTAGACGTTGGCCTGCCATGCGCCTGACGTCACGGCTCGCCAACGCGCCGAGCTCTTCGTCGGCGGCCTTCCCGACCACATCCACATGAACGTCGAGATGCGCGACCCCCGGGACCTGCAGACGGCCATGTATTATGCACGCGCGTACGAGCAGCGCGCCAACGCCCTGCAGCAGGCGTTCCCGGGCCGCGGCACGCGTCCCCCGACCCGCCTCGCCCCGGCGGCCGCCACCCCGACATGCCTCGCCCTGCCGGCCACTACCGTGGCTGCCCCCGCGCCGACACGCACCTTCCGGCGCTTGACATTGGCCAAGCAGCTCGAGCGGCGCTGCAAGGGCCTGTGCTTCAACTGGGACGAGCCATATGCGCCGGGTCATACGTGCGCCCGCCTGTTCTACTTGGAGACCGTCGACGACGCGGAGGTGGAGGCCCTCACCGCGGAGCTCGACGCTACCACACTCTCCGAGGCCAGCGTCACGACCTACGGGCCGGTCGACGCGACCGCCTTCGTCGTCATGCCATGGCTGGCATCAAGACGGCAAAGACGATGCTGCTTCCGGTGACGATCAACGGGGAGCGTCTCACCGCGCTCGTGGACACGGGTTCGACGCACAACTTCATGTTCGGGGACGCCATGCGCCGCCTCGCACTCCAACCGGAGGGCTCGGAGAAGTTTAGCGTCACCGTCGCCAACGGGGACCGCCTTGCTTGCTAGGGGGTGGCGCGGCAGGTTCCCGTCCTCATCGGCGATGAGCCATTCTCCATCGACTGCGTCGGCATCGACCTCGGCTGCTACGACTTCATCCTCGGCATCGACTTCCTGTCCACTCTCGGCCCCATCCTTTGGGACCTCGATGTGTTGTCCCTCATCTTCTGGCGCGAGGGCGGCCGTCGCATTCAGTGGACAAGCATCGGCGGCTCCGGCGCCATCACTCCACAGCTCCAGTTGATGGCGGCCGCATTGGACGAGGCGCATCCCCTCCTGGCCGACCTCCTGCAGCAGCACAACGACATCTTCGACGAGCCACAGGGCCTCCCTCCCGCGCGGCCCTGTGACCACCGAATCCACCTACTGCCGGACACAGCACCTGTAGCCGTGCGTCCATACCGATACCCTCAGCTGCAGAAAGACGAGCTCGAGCGTCAGGTGGCGGTCATGCTCGCACAGGGCATCATCCGGATTTCGACATCGCCGTTCTCCGCCCCGGTGCTCCTTGTGCGCAAGCCCGACGGCACATGGCGCTTCTGCATCGACTACCGTGCCCTCAACGCCCTGACGTCCAAGGACAAGTTCCCCATCCCCGTCGTGGATGAGCTCTTGGACGAGCTACACGGAGCGCGCTTCTTCACCAAGCTCAACCTTCGCTCGAGCTACCATCAGGTGCGCATGCACCCTGACGACATCGAGAAGACGACGTTCCGCACTCACCATGGCCACTTCGAGTTCCTGGTGATGCCGTTCGGCCTCTCCAACGCGCCGGCGACCTTCCAGGCCCTGATGAACGACGTGCTCAGCCCAAAGTTGCGCCGCTTTGTGCTTGTTTTCTTTGATGACATTCTCATCTATAGTGCATCTTGGGCGGAGCACCTACAACACGTGGCCATCATCTTCAACGAGCTTCGAGCACATCGTCTTCACCTCAAGCGCTCGAAGTGCTTGTTCGACACGACCTCCGTCAAGTACTTGGGGCACATCATCTCGGCGGACGGGGTAGCAATGGACGCGGACAAGGTCGCCGCCGTCGTCGCGTGGCCGATCTCGCGGTCACCGTGGGAGCTCTGCGGCTTCTTGGGCCTCATCGGCTACTACCGGAAGTACATCCGGGACTTCGGCCTCATCGCCGCGCCACTGACGCGTCTCCTTCGACGTGACACCTTCTCCTGGGACGAGGAGGCGACTACGACATTTGAGGCTCTCCAGCGGGCGCTCACGACGGGACCCGTCCTCCAGATGTCGGACTTTGATATGCTGTTCATGGTGGACTGCGACGCCTCTGGCATCGGCTTCGGCGCCGTCCTCCACCAGGGCGAGGGACCACTCGCCTTCTTCAGCCGCCCCTTCGCCGCTCGCCATCACAAGCTCGCGGCCTACGAGTGCGAGCTTATTGGGCTGGTTCAGGCGGTGCGCCACTGGCGGCCTTATCTTTGGGGCCGGTCATTCCGTGTGCGCACGGACCACTACAGCCTCAAGTTCTTGCTGGACCAGCGCCTCTCCACAGTTCCGCAACACCAGTGGATCAGCAAGCTCTTTGGCTTCGACTTCATCGTTGAGTACCGCCCCGGCCATCTCAACACGGTCGCCGACGCCTTGTCCCGCCGCGACACTGAGGATGTCGCGGACGACGTCGCCATGGCTGGCACTATCATGTGCATTCGCTCCGGGCCATCTTTCGCCTTCATAGGCGACATTCGCCGGGCAACTTCGACGGTCGTGGACGCCCAGGGCCTGCGCCAGCGCCTTGACGCCGGCGAGATGGACGCGCCCTGGCGCTTGGACGAGGGGCTACTCCTACATGGCCGCCGCATCTTCGTGCCCGACCATGGCGACCTGCGCCACCAGGTCCTGACCTTGGTGCACTCTGCAGGGCACGAGGGCGTGCAGAAGACTCTCCATCGTCTTCGTGCTGATTTTTACATCCCCGGTGATGGCGCGATGGTCCGCGACTGGGTGCGGTCGTGCGTGACGTGCCAGTGGAACAAGACGGAGACACTACGACCCACAGGTCTAATGCAGCCGCTGGAAGTACCCTCCCAGGTGTGGGTGGATATTTCCATGGACTTCATCGAGGGCCTTCCCAAGGTGGGCGGCAAGTCCGTCATCCTCACGGTGGTTGACTGCTTCTCCAAGTACGCGCACTTCATCGCCCTGGGTCATCCATATACAGCCGCCTCCGTGGCGCGGGCCTTCTTCGGCGGCAACGTCTGCCTCCACAGTTTTCCGTCGTCCATCGTCAGCGATCATGATCCCGTGTTCACGGGACATGTCTGGCGGGATCTCTTTCGACTGGCGGGCGTGAAGCTCCGCATGAGCACGACGTTCCACCCTCAGACAGACGGCCAATCCGAGGTGGTCAAGAAGGTGATCGCCATGTACCTGCGCTGTGTTACTGGTGATCGTCCACGAGCTTGGGTGGACTGGTTGGCGTGGGCGGAGTATTGCTACAACACCTCCTATCACTCCGCCCTGCGCACCACGCCTTTCGAGGTGGTCTACGAGTGCCCACCTCCGGTGATGCTCCCTTACGAGCCTGGGACGGCTCGGTCCGAGACGGCGGGCGACTTACTCCGCACCCGTGACGACATTCTGGCTGAGGCACACCAGCGTCTTCTCCAAGCGCAGCAGCTGGCTCAGAAGTACTACGATGCTCATCATCGCGAGGCGGAGTTCGCGGTGGGCGATTGGGTGTGGCTGCGCCTCCTCCACAGGACCACGCAGTCTCTGGACCCGCGCTCCAAGCGCAAATTGGGACCTCACTACGCCGTCCCTTTCGTGTGCTGGAGTGTGTCGGCACACTCGCATACCGCTTGGAGCTGCCAGCTGGTTCTCGCCTCCACGACGTCTTCCATGTCGGCTTACTGAAGGCCTATCGCGGGGACCCTCTTGCAGCGACGCTGGCCCTTCCTCCTACTTCGGATGGCCGCCTCCTTCCAGCTTCCGCACAGGTGGCGAAGGTGCTGCAGGCGTAGCAGCGTCGCGGCGTCTGGCATGTCTTGGTACAGTGGACCGGCCTGCCAGAGGAGGAAGCGACTTGGGAGAAGCTCAACGATTTCCGCCAGCAGTTTCCAGATGTTCAGCTCGAGGACGAGCTGTTTGAGAAGGCAGGGAGAGATGTTATGACCGGTACAACGTACCAACGGAGGAGGCCCAATGGGCAGGGTTAATTACGGGCTTAGCCCAAGTTATCTTAGCTATCTTAGAGTCCAAGTTATATTAGAGTCCAAGTTAGAGTCCAAGTTATCTAGGGTTTAGTGGAGGTTGTCCTCCTATATAAACACATGTACCCCTTCGATATTAAGCAGACAATAAACATTATATTCTGTTGTCGTCTCCCTCAGGAGACGAGAGCCCTAAACCCTAGCCGCCTCTCTCTCTCTCTCTCTCTCACGCCGCGACGGCGCCCAACCGCCAGCACAGGCGTCCCCAACCTCGCAGCCCGCACTTCCACCCCTACAACCTACGTCCGAGACCTGGTAGAACCCTAGCCTCTACCAGCAACTCATAACAATCAAACACTACACATTAAGTGAAGTTCAATATGCAACGGGTTGCATATTGACGAAACTCCACACATGAATTATTTAGTTCTATACTGATTAGGTACACGGCAATATTAAATGTGGTTGTACATGGCAAGAGGTGAAGCGTAATTAAATTACATATCTAGGCATTTTAAATGAGGTTGGAAATGTCATATAGCATCTCCGAGATGACCTCATACGTTAGTTTGTAATTCTGACCAGATCTGAACTTTCATGTTTAAATATTTTTTAAACGACAAAAAATAAATAGGTTCACGTGAATCTACACGTCGTTACAATCAATTTACACATAGAGAACATCTCCAACGGAGCTACGGTTCAAAAGATACGAACACCGCAAGATATGATGGCATGAATGCAGTATGTGTGCAAATGGCATCCACAACATTTCAAAGCATACAACCATCGAGATAATATGAAACTACACGAGATTCTACGCAAGTTTCATATAGGGCATGATCAAAACGGAGCAACAGTTCAACAACTACGAGCTAAACAGGAAATAGACATAATCTGCCAAAATCAGCCACATATCATTTTCTACACTCGAACAACTAGCTACACAAATCCAAAATGCTCAACCAAGGCATGAGACAGTAGAGGGAAATATGCAATACAACATACTACTAATAACATTTAGCATGGAAGCATGGATCACCAGGGAAAGAACTCACAAAATGGCATCTCACACACAGTTTCAGACTTAGTGAAAATATCAATTTATGACAGTGCAGTTTTCGGTCTGAAGGCATATTGACACCAGAAAAACTATGTGCTACAGGACTCCAAATGGCATGAAAATTGACAGCATGCTAGAGAATCTTAAAGTCTGCAACTAACTCCATTGCACCAACCTCAAAAGAGATACGAATCACCAGATAAACTTATGTAAAGACATCAACAAAATATAACAGATTTCAGACTTAGAAATATTTCAGCATCTCCAAATAAGCACTATTTCCTAGTATGTTGAGAACAAGCAAACCACACCTAAACATAGATTTCTAATGCAACAAAAATTACAAGGGGCTAGCCTACACATCGAAGGGCATATCTCTAGTTGACAACTCATTCATATCATGCACAGAATAAATCCCACAACATAAACAAAAGGGCAACATGACAAGACATCATGCAAACTAATTTACTCAAAAGATAAAACTAAATGCACAGTTAAATTCTATGGATTTTTCTACCCCGAAAACATGTATAATATGAGGGGTTGCTAAAAATAAAATAATGTCACACGAATATGCGGGAATATGTCCTAAACACGATATAGAAAACCAGCGACGGAATCCTATATGAAAAAAATACAAACAACTATTCTGAAATACATGGCAAAAGGTCCCTAAAAACATGAGCATTTAAAGTACGTGGTTTGAGCAATCCGGACACGCACGTAAATAAATACGGGATAAACAACCTATTAGGACAGCACACAAAACTAGGCATATGGCAAGACAAATCACTTCAAACATGCATGCAAGTTACAAATTATGAATCTATGCGAAAAACTACACACGTTTCGTATATAAATCGCTCCAATCCGATACACGGTTTAAAATCTGTGGGCATTTTAATATCTAGCATTTTCTGAAAATATTAAATCGCAGATTATTCTAATTAAATTCATGGGCCGAACCTGCTAATCTGGGCCAACAAGGCATGGGCGCTAGATAATTATTCTACGCCTAGGGCGCGAAATATAGGCGGCAGGGGGTGCTCACCTCGCGGGCCTGGCCCGGTTGGAGAGAGGCGGCTGAGGCAGGCCTGGGGTGGCGCGGTGCTGGGCCGACGCGGGGCGCTGGAGGGCTGGCTCCCGACGCGGGCGGTTCCTCGTCCCGATCTGATCTGGATCGGGAGATGAGGCGGCGCTGGCGGCTGAGGCGAGCGCCGGCGGGGGCTGCGGCCGGAACCGGAGGCGACGAGGGGCTGCGACGCATCGATGGCGGGGCACGGGTTTCCGGCGGCGAAGGTGCCTGGCGGCGCGCGGCGAGGGGACATGGCGCAGCGCGTGGAGGCGGCGCACGGGCGAGCTCGGGGCAGGGAGGCCGGCTGGCTCCGAGGCGGCGGCGCGGTGGCTAGATGGGCTCGGGCGGGCCTGATATGGGCTCGGCGGGCCTGGAGCTCTGAGGAGAGAGAGATAGGAGGCAGCTAGGGTTTGATGGGGGGGGCTCGGATTTCGAGGGAGAGAGAGAGTGAGGGGCTAGATTAGGTAGGTGGGGCTATTTAAATAAGGAAGGGGGCTAGGTTTAGCAGTTTTTCGCCCCAGTTTCAACCGTGCGATCGGAATCGAACGCTCTCGAACGCGGGATGGGCTAAGTGGTTTTGTAGAGTAGGTTAGCCGGAGATGAGAGGGAAAATGGCACCCGGCAACATAATTTTCAAAACACCGAAAAACTTCCGATGATAGACCGAATACGGTGCTGCTACGATCGACTGTTCGAGTACCAGACGGACTCCGATTGCGACGAAAATTGGCAGGCGTCCTATCTATATTAAAATAAGACCAGACGCCAAGTTTCAATCCAATCAGAGAAAGTTTTATACACACTTTAAAAAACAAGATTTAAATGATGCCGCGGGCGCGTGCATGTGTGCTCGGGCTCAACACGGGCAACGACGAACAGGGAGAGAACCGGCAACTAATATCGGATGCAAGTTTTGAAAACTGGCGGCAAGGGGATGCCGATGCAATGCAGATGATGCGCATGATGCGATGATGATGCGACAAATAAAAAATAATCACACGACGAAAACAGAATAAAAGGGGAATCTTCTGGAGCGTCGGTCTCGGGCTGTCACACGGGGCCCTCGCGTTCTCATGGTGGCCAGGGTCGGCGCGGAGCAGCCCCTCCGCCCTGGGCGCGGCGTGGTGGTGCATGGGGCTATGGGCTCCGATGCTCCTGCCAGGCTTCAGGCGATGCAGTTGGTGGTGGGGCGTGCGGGGGCTGCTGTGGCAGTGCGAGATCTGTGCAACGGTGACTGCTCGAGACACGGGACGGGGGCGTCAAGTTGGGGTGATGCGCGTGTGGCAACTCGAGCTATCCTAGCCGTCAGGCGGTGCGGCCCGAGGTGGCGCGGGCTGGATGCCTTGACTCGGCTCGCGGGCGGGGCTGACGGCGTCGGGGGGCTGTGCTAGGCCGGGACGCTGGATCCCGGTTGGGGCAGAGAGGTGGGGCGCGCTTCGCAAGGATGTAGCGGCATGGCCGTTCCAGCGTTGCACGTGCGTGTAGGAGGCCTGTTGGGCGGGGGACCCAAGGCAACTCAGATCTGGCGCGTGGTGACCGCGACCAGTTTGCAAGCGCGGCCGGTGATGGTGGTTCGGACAGGCGACGACGGTTGCTGTGGTGGTCGTGGCGCAGCGGCTTGGCGGCTTGGGAGGTCGTCCGTGGCGGGCGGCCCGGGAGGGGCACTCCCGACGATTGGTGGTGCCGAAATGTCATTTGCCAGAGCAAGGAGGCTCCGGCCGTGGATGGATGCGGGATGCAGGACCCGGTCTGGTCTCTGCACGCCCACCGTCGAGGAGGCTAGTTGGTGGTCCTGCACAGCGGTGGCGCGATTATTGTGTGGGGGTGCACGGTCCAGTGGAAGCACGGGTCGACCTCGGCCTCCTGCGCGGGAGTGGCTGCCCCGGGTGAAAGCCTAGCCGATGCTGGCTGGTGATAACCCACAAGTGTAGGGGACCGCAATAGTTTTCGAGGGTAGAGTATTCAACCCAAATTTATTGATTCGACACAAGGGGAAGCGAAATAATATTCTCAAGTATTAGCAGCTGAGTTTGTCAGTTTCAACCACACCTGAAAGATTAGTGTCTGCAAGCAAAGTAGTATGATAGCAACGGTACCAGAAACGATCTGTTGACGGCAGACTATTCCTAACTGTTGTATCATTGGCGCTAGTAAGTTGCCCGTGGACGGGAAATATTCTTCCCCGACAGCGGTGTCGGAAAAGGTCTTGTAACAAGTAACAGCGAAGTAGCAAGGAACAACAGTAGCAGCAGCAACAAAGTAACAACAGTAGCAACAGTAGTAGCAAACTTCGGGTCGTATTTCATCCTAGCGTTCAGAGATTTTTCTTTCCACTTGCGCAGAAGTTTCTCAACATCATAGCTATCCTTACACGCAAGAAAATCCTCAGCTATCTCTCCCTCCATAACATAGCGCATATCAGGCATAACAGGCAGTTCAGGCACAGTAGCAGGTTCTACTTCAATAGTATCAGCAGTTTCAGAAGTATCGTCAAATCTAGCAGCAACTCTAGCAATATGTGCATCAAGGAATGCACCAACTGGCAAAGCAGTATCAAGCATAGCATCATCAGGCATAGTATCAAGCATAGCATCATCAGGCATAGTATCAAGTATAGCATCATCAGGCATAGTATCAAGCATAGCATCATCATAAGCATCATGGGCAGCAGAAGTAGCATGATCAAGCACATGCAACATATCAAGATTTCTAGCAGGAGGTGAAGTCGCAAACTTACTCAAAACTGAAGGTGAATCAAGTGCAGAGCTAGATGGCAGTTCCTTACCTCTCCTCGTAGTGGAAGGTGCGATTTTAGTTCTTGGATATTTCGGATTCCTCATAGTGATTAGCAGACGTAAATCCCAAGTGACTCAGAGAATATAGTTGTGCTTCCCCGGCAACGGAGCCAGAAAAAGCTTGATAACCCACAAGCATATGGGATCGCCGCAGTTTTCAAGGGTAGAGTACGCAACCCAAATTTGTTACTTCGCCAAGGGAAGCGAAAGAATATTCTCAAGTATTAGCAGCTGACTTTATCAGATTCAACCACACCTGAAAGATTAGTGTGTGCAAGCAAAGTAGTATGATAGCAACAGTGCTAGAAACGATCTGTTGACGGTAGACTATTCCTAACTGTTATATCAATGGCGCCAGTAAGTTGCCCGTGGATGGGAAATATTCTTCCCCGGCAACGGTGTCGGAAAAGGTCTTGAAAAAAGTAACAACGAAGTAGCAAGGAACAACAGTAGCAGTAGTAGCAAAGTAACAACAGTAGAAACAGTAGCAGCAAAGTGGCCCAATCCCTTTTGTAGCAAGGGACAAGCCTGGACAAAGTAACATAGCGAGGACCAGTAGTAAAAGACTCGTAGGCAGTGGAGCAGTGATGGATGAGTGTGACGGATATGATTCATCATGTAATAGCTATAACATGGAGAGATATGTAACTAGCTCCCGTTCATCAATCTAATGTAGGCATGTATTCCGTATGTAGTCATACGTGCTTAGGAAAAGAGCTTGCATGACAACTATTGTCCATGCCTCCCGTGGCAGCGGGGTCCTAATGGAAACTACGAGATATTAAGGTTCTCCTTTTAATAAAGATCCGGACCAACGCATAACACGCGGTGAATACATGAACTCCTCATACTATGGTCATCTCCGGGAGTGGTTCTGGCTATTGTCACTCCGGGTTGCCGGGTCATAACACATAGTAGGTGACTACAACTTGCAAGATAGGATCTAAAACACACATATATTGGCGACAACATAATAGGTTCAGATCTGTAATCATGGCACTCGGGCCCTAGTGACAAGCATTAAGCATAGCCAAGTAGTAGCAACATCAATCTAGAACATAGTGGATACTAGGGATCATCCCCGTCAAGAACTAACTCGATTACATGATAGATCTCATCCAACTCATCACCGTCCAGCAAGCCTACGATGAGATTACTCACGAACGATGAAGAGCATCATGGAATTGGCGATGGGGAAAGGTTGATGATGACGATGGCGAAGATTTCCCCTCTCCGGAGCCCGAAACGGACTCCAGATCTGCCCTCCAGATGAAGAACAGGATGTGGCGGCGCCTCCGTATCGCAAAACGCGATGAAACCTTCTCTCTGATTTTTTTCCGGGCGAGACGGAAGATATAGAGCTGAGTTTGGGGGTGGTGGAGCCACGTGGGCCCCACAGGCCCTCACGACACGGCTAGGGGGGTGGCCGCGGCCTGTGGGCTTGTGGCCCACTAGTCTACCTCCTCCGGTGGATCTTTGCACAGGTATTTTTCTTTTATTCCAGAAAAAATCTCCGTAAATTTTCAGGACATTCCGAGAACTTTTATTTCTGCACAAAAACAACACCATGGCAATTCTGCTGAAAACAGCGTCAGTCCGGGTTAGTTCCATTCAAATCATGCAAATTAGAGTCCAAAACAAGGGCAAAATAGTTCGGAAAAGTAGATACGACGGAGACGTATAAACTCCCCCAAGTTTAAAGCCTTGCTTGTCCTCAAGCAATTCAGTTGACAAACTGAAAGAGACAAAAGAAAAACTTTGACGAACTCTGTTTGATCTTGTTGTTGCAACTATGTCTAACTCATAACCAGAATTTCAGCAAGATCACAAGCAAACCACATAAGCAAATGACATCTAGGTCTCACGGTAACTCATATCAATGGCATAATCAACTAGCGAGCAAATAATAATAATCCTCAAGTGTCAACACTTCAATCAAAACAACATGAAGCAGTGCGAACAGATGGTATCTCAATAGCTCTTTCTGAGACCGCAAAACATAAATGCAGAGCACCTTCAAAGACCAAGGGCTGACTAAACATTGTAATTCAAGGCAATGAAGATCCAGTCATAGTCATACTCAACACAGTTAAAAGCAAAGCATAAAAATGACAGAGGTGCTCTCTAATTGGTGCTTTTGTAAGAGGAGGATGACTCAACAGGAACATAAATAGACAGGCCCTTCGCAAAGGGAAGCATTGATTTGCAGAGGTGTCAGAGCTCAAGCTTTGAAAACATAGATAATAATTTTGGGTGGCATGCTTTCATTGTCAACGCAATGACTAAGAGTTCTCAACATCTTCCAAACTACACATGCTATAGGTGGTTTCCAAACTGAAAAGTAAAGTTTTGACTCCCCCACCACCAATCAATCACACTCCACGGCTAGCCGAATCCTCGGCTACCGTCCATACCAACATCAATCCTGGGGGAGTTTTGTTTGCAATTATCTTTTCGATTTGAGCATGGAATTGGGAATTCCAATTACCGGCCCCTTTCTCGTGAATGATAGTGAATAAATACATATCGAGGATAACACGCCTAGCATGGAAGATACCAATAGCCCCCTGTCACCACATGAGCGGTTCGGGCATGCAAAACAGATTATTTCTTGAAGGTTTAGAGAGTGTCACATGCAAATTTACTTGGAACGTCAGGTAGATACCGCACATAGGTAGGTATGGTGGACTCATATGGCACAACTTTGGGTTTATGGAGGTGGATGCACAAGCAGTATTCCTGCTTAGTACAAGTGAAGGCTAGCAAAAGACTGGGAAGCGACCAACTAGAGAGCGACAACAGTCATCAAAATGCATTGAGAGTAACTAACATTGAGTGCAAGCATGAGTAGGACATAAATCACCATGAACATGAACATCATAGAGGCTATGTTGATTTTGTTTCAACTACATGCGTGAATATGCGCCAAGTCAAGCCACTTGAAACATTCAAAGGAGGATACCATCCTATCACACTACATCATAGTCATCTCAACATTCATGTTGGCAACCAAGACAGACCATTATAAGCTCCTAGCTAAGTAAGCATGGCATAAGCAACTATGATCTCTAAGTTGTCATTGCAAACATGTTTCTCTCACAACAAAGCTGAATCAGGCATGATGAGCTAGTCATATTTACAAAAACAAAATAGATCGAGTTCATACCAACTTTTCGAGGCTCAGTCACTTCATCATATATCGTCATTATTGCCTTTCACTTGCACGACCGAATGATGTGAACAATAATAGGCGTGCTCGTGCATTGGACTAAAGCTGGAATCTGCAGGCAAACACAAAGGAGAAGACAGAGTAATATGGCTCTTGATACCTAAACAGGTATGCATGCAAAAGCCACTAAATATTGTAAGCATTATCTTCTACCTTGACCAAAAAAGGAAACTATCTACACGGGAAAGCTCCCAACAAGCAAAAGAAGAAAATAAAATCTTTTTGGTTTTTTTCTCAAGCTAGACAGACACACGAAAAGAAAACGAGAAAAAGAAAATAAAACTAGCATGGATGATACAGTGGCAAAGTGTGAACACCGACGAACAAAGTGAAAGAATAAGCAAAAATGTAAAGTCGGTGAGAACACGTACTCCCCAAGCTTAGGCTTTTGGCCTAAGTTGGTCTACTCCCAAGGAGGGAAATAACCAGCTCCGGGGTACTCCGGAGTGGACCGAGGATGCCACTGCTGTGTGAGCTCCTCCGGCTCCCACTGATAAACTGGCGTCTGGTACTCGACTGGTGGCTCGGGCACGAGCACCTGTGGTTGGGCTAAGCCCCAATATGCGTAGATGTCCGATGGCATAATAATGTACCTGCCTGCATGAAGATTGAACAAAGAAGGAGCAGGCAAAGTAATAGTCTCGTGAGTACCCTGACTAAATACCAGGTTATCAATCATCCTTCTATTTATATCTCTATCAAGAAAGTCATGGCGAACCATGCTATCGTAATCTAGATATCTCTTGGGAAGAATCTCTTCTTCCTCCTCTAGTCTAATAGGTATCTCAAAAAGTCTGGCAAGACGAGTAGCGTAGATACCTCCATAGACAATACCTTTAGAATGGTTCATGTTCAACCGTTGAGCTACTATAGCGCCCAAGCTATAAGTTTTATCGTTATAAAGGGCTTCGCGCAAGACCGCAAGATCTGGGGAACTAAAGGACCCAGCTTTCCCATGGCCAGTCAAACATTTTCCCACAAATAGTGAGAAGTACCGAAGCACAGGAAAATGTATGCTAGCAGCTCTAGCGCAAGACACTCCTCTCTCCTCTCCTACGGCAATTGTATTGATGAAAGCTTCCAAGTCCTGTGGACGAGGTTCATGAATATCCCCAATAAAAGGCAATTTGCAAACATTGCAAAAATCCTGGAGTGACATGCGCTGGGGGATATCATAAAGTTTAAACTCAACCATAGGAGGATTCTTCCTCGGATAGAAGTTAAAGCTTTGTACGAAGATATTAGTGAGGAGGAGGTATTGCGAACACTTATCTTCAACGAAGGCGGTAAGGCCTGCGTTCTCCACCAAGTGATAAAAGTCTTCATAAATTCCAGCAGTGCGTAAGAACACGTCGCTTGGCCACTCGCATGCTCGAACTTCTGCAACTCGAGGGTCCAGATACTTGGGCTTCTTCTCACTCCCATCATCCTTGGGGTCACGGCTTGAAGAGCCTCTTAAGAACCTCCTCATCTTTTCCCTTTTCCTATCTCTGAAAATTTCTGAAAATTTTAGTGATTCTAAGGAAAAGTGAATAAGGCTCATACTAAACTAGTAGCAACTACTCCCACAAGTGCCTAGAGGCCATATTATGCATCAAAACTACTTGGGACCAGCTAAAATTAGCATGCAAGCTCAAGAACATGGTCACCAAGGCAGCAAAAATACGCGGAGTATAAGGCACTAGAGCAAAAACTAATTGGACCAATGGAGGAGTCGCTTACCAAGGAGTAATTTCCCCAAAACAGTTCACAGAATGGTGCTTTGAGCAAAGAGATCGAAAATCCCAGCAAGAGGAGATAGAACACGGGTTTGAGCTGCGAAACAAGTTTTTCTCGAGGTAGGAGAACCATATGAGAGCAAGAATGAGTGGAGGGGTGCCTGTGGGCCCCAAAAGTTTGGGTGGCGTGACCAGGGGGGTGCCCGCGCCCCTAGGGCTTGTGGCCCACTAGTGTGGCCCCCAGACAGACTCTTTGTCCCAGTATTTTTCGAAAAGATCTAGAAAAAATCATACTTGATTTTCACAGCGTTCGGAGAACTTTTATTTTCGGGGTATTTTTCTACCGGACGCTAAAACAGAAAACAGGGAAAACTAAACTAAATCTATCATTTTTCTTCTAAGCAACCTAAAGTGAAAGCTTGGAACAGAGGTTTGTGACTCCTTGATTCATCCATCTCATGGCCATCGAAAGAAATCCGTCAATGGGGTTGATCAAATCCCCTCGACAAAACTTTTTCGAATCGCAAAAGAGAACGGAGAATTTTCGAATAGTCACTAGGTCACCTCAATGGGGATGTGTATCTCCCCAACAAGCAAATCATACTTCATCTTGACATGAGGAATAGGGCATTCAAAGCTTCCAATAAGAATCGATGGAGTCTTTTTGATAGCATTGATGCAATGTACACAATATTGTTTCTTCGGAAAGTGCATCGTATGCTCATTACCGTTGACATGGAAAGTAACATTGCCTTTATTGTAATCTATAACAGCCCCTGCGGTGTTTAAAAAGGGTCTTCCGAGGATGACCGCCATGGCATCGTCCTCGGGAATATCCAAGATGACAAAGTCTGTTAAGATAGTGGTGTTAGCAACCACAATAGGCACATCCTCGAAAATGCCGATAGGGAAAGTAGTTGACTTGTCGGCCATTTGCAGAGATATTTCAGTGGGTGTCAACTTATCCAGTTCAAGTCTATGATAAATAGAGAGAGGCATAACACTAACACCGGCTCCAAGGTCGCATAACGCAGTTCTAACGTAGTTGCCTTTAATGGAGCAAGGTATAGTGGGCACACCTGGATCACCTAGTTTCTTAGGAGTTCCAGCCTTGAAGGTATAGTTGGCAAGCATGGCAGAGATCTCAAGATCAGGTATCCTCCTCTTATCAGTCACAATATCTTTCATGTACTTAGCATACAGAGACATTTTGAGCATATCCGTCAAACACATTTGCAGAAAGACGGGTCTGATCATTTCAACAAAGCGCTCAAAATCCTCATCATCCTTTTTCTTGGATGGTTTGGGAGGAAAGGGCATGGGTTTCTGAACCCATGGTTCCCTTTCTTTACCGTGCTTCCTAGCAGCAAGGTCATTCTTATCGTATCTCTTAGTCTTAGGCTGTGGGTTATCAAGATCAACACTAGGTTCAATCTCCACATCCTTATCATTGCTAGGTTGAGCATCAACATGAACGTCACTATTGATATTATCATTAGGCTCATGTTCATCACCATATTGTGTTTCAGCATCAGAGACAGAGGCATCGCTTGGACTCTCAGGGGTAGCAGCAACAGGGTTGCTAGCGTGCATGTTCCTATCATATTTCTTCTTCTTTCTTGGATGACTAGGTGCATCACTTCTGATTCCTTGAGAATCTTGTTCAATTCTCTTCGGATGACCCTCACGATACAAAGGTTCCTGGGTGATTCTACCGCCTCTAGTAACGACTCTGACGGAATTGTCATTCAACTCATTGAGAAAGTCATTTTGAGCTTTAAGTACTTGTTCTACCTGAGTAGTAACCATAGAGGCATGTTTACTCAGAAGTTTAAGATCATTGCCGTTTCTGTCCACACAAGCACGTAAATGACTAAGCATACGAGCATTTTTTTCCAATTGTCTGCTAACATAATCATTGAAACTCGGTTGTTTGGCAACAAAGTTACCAAATTCATCCATGCATAGGCTAGCAGGTTTATCAAAAGGAATATCACTCTCATCAAACCTACGCAGAGAATTTACTTCTACTACCTGTATCGGGTTATCGAGACCATGGATCTCTTCGATAGGTGGTAGGTTTTTGACATCTTCAGATTTAATGCCTTTCTCTCGCATAGATTTCTTGGCTTCTTGCATATCTTCAGGACTGAGGATTAGAATACCTCTTGTCTTCGGAGTTGGCTTAGGAGGTGGTTCGGGAATAGTCCAAGCATTCTCATTTCACAAGATGTTGTTCAACAGAATCTCAGCTTGTTCTACAGTTCGTTCCCTAAAAACACTACCGGCACAACTATCTAAGTGGTCTTTGGAAGCATCGGTAAGTCCATTATAGAAGATATCAAGTATTTCATTCTTCTCAAGAGGGTGATCAGGCAAAGCATTAAGTAGCTGGATGAGCCTCCCCCAAGCTTGTGGGAGACTCTCTTCTTCAGCTTGAGCAAAGTTGTATATTTCCTGCAAGGTAGCTTGCTTCTTATGGGCAGGGAAATATTTTTCAGAGAAGTAGTAGACCATATCCTGGGGGCTACGCACACAACCAGGAGCAAGAGAAGTGAACCATGTCTTAGCATCATCCTTTAGCGAGAAAGGAAACAACTTGAGCATATAGTAGTGGCGGATCTTTTCCTCACTAGTGAATAGGGTGGCTATATCGTGCAGTTTGGTAAGATGGGCTACAACCGTTTCAGACTCATAACCATGAAAAGGATCAGATTCGACCAGAGTGATTAACTCAGGGTCGACAGAGAATTCATAATCCTTATCGGTCACAAAGATAGGCGAAGTAGCAAACTTCGGGTCATATTTCATCCTAGCGTTCAGAGATTTTTCTTTCCACTTGCGCAGAAGTTTCTCAACATCATAGCTATCCTTACACGCAAGAAAATCCTCAGCTATCTCTCCCTCCATAACATAGCGCATATCAGGCATAACAGGCAGTTCAGGCATAGTAGCATGTTCTACTTCAATAGTATCAGCAGTTTCAGAAGTATCATCACATCTAGCAGCAACTCTAGCAATATGTGCATCAAGGAATGCACCAACTGGCAAAGCAGTATCAAGCATAGCATCATCAGGCATAATATCAAGCATAGAATCATCAGGCATAGTATCAAGTATAGCATCATCAGGCATAGTATCAAGCATAGCATCATCATAAGCATCATGGGCAGCAGAAGTAGCATCATCAAGCACATGCAACATATCAAGATTTCTAGGAGGAGGTGAAGTCGCAAACTTACTCAAAACTGAAGGTGAATCAAGTGCAGAGCTAGATGGCAGTTCCTTACCTCTCCTCGTAGTGGAAGGCAAGATTTTAGTTCTTGGATCTTTCGGATTCCTCATAGTGATCAGCAGACGTAAATCCCAAGTAACTCAGAGAATATAGTTGTGCTTCCCCGGCAACGGCGCCAGAAAAAGCTTGATAACCCACAAGCATATGGGATCACAACAGTTTTCGAGGGTAGAGTATTCAACCCAAATTTGTTGGTTCTCCAATCGAAGCGAAAGAATATTCTCAAGTATTAGCAGCTGACTTTATCAGATTCAACCACACCTGAAAGATTAGTGTCTGCAAGCAAAGTAGTATGATAGCAACAGTGCCAGAAACGATGTGCTGACGGTAGACTATTCCTAACTGTTGTATCAATGGCGCCAGTAAGTTGCCCGTGGATGGGAAATATTCTTCCCCGACAACGGTGTCGGAAAAGGTCTTGCAAAAAGTAACAGCGAAGTAGCAAGGAACAATAGTAGCAGTAGCAGCAAAGTAATAGCAGTAACAACAGTAGCAGCAAAGTGGCCCAATCCCTTTTGTAGCAAGGGACAAGCCTAGACAAAGTAACGTAGCGAGGACCAGTAGTAAAAGACTCGTAGGCAGTGGAGCGGTGATGGATGAGTGTGACGGATATGATTCATCATGTAACAACTATAACATGGAGATATGTAACTAGCTCCCGTTCATCAATCTAATGTAGGCATGTATTCCGTATGTAGTCATACGTGCTTAGGAAAAGAACTTGCATGACAACTATTGTCCATCCCTCCCGTGGCAGTGGGGTCCTAATGGAAGCTACGAGATATTAAGGTTCTTCTTTTAATAAAGATCCGGACGAACGCATAACACACGATGAATACATGAACTCCTCATACTATGGTCATCTCCGGGAGTGGTTCTGGCTATTGTCACTCCGGGGTTGCCGGGTCATAACACATAGTAGGTGACTACAACTTGCAAGATAGGATCTAAAACACACATGTATTGGCGACAACATAATAGGTTCAGATCTGTAATCATGGCACTCGGGCCCTAGTGACAAGCATTAAGCATAGCCAAGTAGTAGCAACATCAATCTAGAACATAGTGGATACTAGGGATCAATCCCCGTCAAGAACTAACTCGATTACATGATAGATCTCATCCAACTCATCACCGTCCAGCAAGCCTACGATGAGATTACTCACGACGATGAAGAGCATCATGGAATTGGTGATGGGGAAAGGTTGATGATGACGATGGCGAAGATTTCCCCTCTCCGGAGCCCGAAACGGACTCCAGATCTGCCCTCCAGATGAAGAACAGGATGTGGCAGCGCCTCCGTATCGCAAAACGCGATGAAACCTTCTCTCTGATTTTTTTCCGGGCGAGGCGGAAGATATAGAGCTGAGTTTGGGGGCGGTGGAGCCACGTGGGCCCCACAAGCCCTCACGGCGCGGCCAGGGGGGTGGCTGCGGCCCCTGGGCTTCTGGCCCACTGGCACACCCCCTCCGGTGGATCTTTGCGCAGGTATTTTTCATTAATTCCAGAAAAAATCTCCGTAAATTTTCAGGACATTCCGAGAATTTTATTTCTGCACAAAAACAACACCATGGCAATTCTGCTGAAAACAGCGTTACTCCGGGTTAGTTCCATTCAAATCATGCAAATTAGAGTCCAAAACAAGGGCAAAGGAGTTCGGAAAAGTAGATACGACGGAGACGTATCAGCCGGCCGGTGGTGACATTGCATGTGGGTGTCGTTTATCCTTCTTGGAGGCACCGTCAGGAATTTCGCAGCCTTTGCTCCCAGATCAATTTCTTCGGGTGAAAGCCCAGATCCTGCTATAGGGTCAGGCGGGTGGCGTCGCCTTCAACATCGTTCCCCTCTTTAGGGCGTTGTCTTGAAGATTTTGATCCCTCTAGTGCTTCCTACGATTGGATGCGCACGGGGGCCTCTGCGGCAACGACGACGGTGGTGGGCAATGTCGGAGGCGTGGTCTTGGTCATGGTAGCTGACTCTTCTTATCCGGCGTGTCCGTGGGTGTGCCTCAACTGGTTGTTGCTGTGAAGTCAAAGCCATGGTGGGGGCCGGTGGTGTACGATGACGTGTGACAGGTGGTTCCTTTGGTGATCCTCCGTGACGCCAACCTTGCCTAGTTTCCTGTGTAGTGCTCGTCGTAGTCAGAGCTACGTTGTCGAGTCTGGTTTGTATGGAGTGTTATGAGGCAACCATTAGGGCTGTTGTTTTTTCTTTTTCTTTGATCTTCGGATCTTCGGTCCTAGGACCTTCACCGCCTTGTTGTTTTCGTTGCTTCTTGCTATTATCAATGCATGCCAGCAATGCTGGATCTTTCAAAAAAAAGGGAAAACCTTTCCCTCGGTCGGTTGATCCATGCTAGACATCTGCCAAACGCGTTGCCGTTCGAGTTCCGCTATGTGGGACTATCTCTTAGTCTCATGTCCTATCTCTCTCTCTCAACATCGAGAGGAAAGCGTTCATCTTTATCCTCACAAGCGTCAACTGCTTATCCTTTCTTCTTTCCTCCATCACACGCCATCCATCTCAAGCTCATAGACATGGCATAGGTTGCTCCTCGAGCAAGACGCCGATGCTACGAGCTCCGCTGTTGCACAAAAGCTGGCGGTGTTGACGGCGAGCTTCTGTGTTTTGGCGCTCGCCGACGGCGTGGCACTGCTAGTCCCTCACTAGTAGTGTTTTTCTCTTGTAACATCCTCCCTGTTGTAAGAAAGATTCTGCAACATCAGTAATGTTACAAAATTTTCAACCGTCGATACCTTTCTTTGAAAAAACCCTGCAATAATACCTTTGTTGCAAAAAAATCTACAACACAACCTCTCTTGCAAAAGAAGTCAGTAACACAACCTCTGTTATACAAAAATTCTGCAACACAATCTGTGTTATTAATATTTCTACAACAAAGCCGTTGTTGCGGGAATTAATGAGTCGGGGGGGGGGGGGGCAAACGGAACGTGGAAGGAGATCGATCGGCTGCTGTCCGCGCGTAGGTCCAATCGCCACTGAAATGACGAAGGTATAACACACGTCGACCGGTAAACGCGTAGCAGTTCCTGAAAAAATGTATAAGAACCATAAAAACGAGCAACGAAGGAGCTTCTCCGAACAGAAGAAAGAAGAAAAAAGAAAGAAAAAAAGTGAGTAGTCACAACAAGTGAGGTGTCCTAGTGTGATTTACACTATACTCCCTTCGTCTCAGTTTAAAAGTCCGGGCGTCCGGCACATGTACCTAGGTCGTCAATTTAATCAACTTATGCATATATAACAAAAATATATCTTTAGAAACCTTAGATGTTCTATTTTCTAATGATATAGTTTTTACGTTAAACAATATATCTTTACCTAATAATAAAGAGGCTATCGCTTCCGTCGGAAAACCCACCGAGGTGATTTTACAAAAAATGCCCTTACTGTTTATGACATTAAATTCATAGTATATATTAAATATTTTTTTAAATACTCATATCTTTTAAACCGTAACTTCAAATTTAACATATTATACATGGAATTTGATTAGAAAAATATGTAGAATTTAAATATCATATTATTTTATCTGTTAAACGTTTAATAAAAATATTATCTAGGGTGCAATCTTAATAAATAAGTCATTATTCGTCTTTCTTTCATACCGGTACTCATCCGGGTTGGGGATGAACACGTCAACAAAATCAGGATTAGAGATGAAACTGAAGGTCACTTGACTGATTCTTTGTACGTATTAAATCTACATGCAAGCCGTGTTAAAATAGAAAACTTGTGAAATTTTGAACTGCATTTTTATAGGATAAGACCATCTTTATTTGTATCGTAACTATAAATTCTTAAATTATTGACATTTTTTATAAATTAAGAGCGTGTGCCGTGTGGTATTTCTTTCTCCTGTTGCAACGCATGAACCCTTTTGCTAGTTTTATATAAGTCAAATTGACGATCTAGATATATCTGCATGCCTTTTAATGGGGGAGTAGCATCTAGTATGGCCGATCAATGACTTTTGACGCCCAGATCTGGCTTTTCCCATGACGTGCCACAACGATTATGTCAACCGGTGTGGCAGCGGATACATCTACGTGCACAATGCATGTACATACATCGGTGCACAAGTTGTTGCCTCACTTCAGTGAGGACATGCTTTTGGAATGCCATAGGTTGCATTTGAACTAACAAGTACTCCCTGTATTCAGTAATAATTGTAGTTGGAAAGAAGTAGTTTAGTATTTTCTAATTATAGTTATTATGGTAGAGAGGGAGTATAAGTTTATGAGTAACAATGCATTTAGTACAACTTTGGGGCAATGAGGTATGGATCTTTTCCAAAATTGGTCGGTACATAACTACATATGTCGGAAAACATAGTAGAAAATGAAAATCATCCTACGATCAAGATCCCGTATCACTATGTAAATGCATATAAGGATAGATCGGATCGTTACCAACTTCGATTTGCAACGGAAGAAGAGTTGGAGTAGATCGTTCTTGAAGTCCCTCGAACCGTCCACGACGATCCCTCAAACCAAAGATCGAAAGCACAACATCTTTACGGATTGCACGTGTACGACTTCACGACCGAGCAAAACTTTTTCTATTAGGCCTTTATTATTATTTTTAGCCCATAGCCCCTAAGTAAACTATAGGTGCATCCTAATCAATATTAGAGCCCTCTATTATTTATATTAGGTCCCTTGAAACATCTTTTGCCTATATATCTTTTGTCGATGTTATTTGGTATTCCCCAAAACACTTTTGTTAATCCTAAAACAATTTTGATTTGCCTCGAAACTATTTCTTTTATTCTCAAAACTACTCTAGTAAATTATTTTCATATTCCTCACTTCACCTGAACTCAATAGATCGTATTTCCGTTAGTCGGGTGACCTTGTAGGTTGGTTGGATATAGACATGAACAAAACTTCCTTTCACGGAATGATCAACAACGGAACCATGGAAATCCATGTTGGCATCTATATCCCCACAAATGATATTCGAGTGAATTGGTTATCATTTGATATTCTCTTTACTTCATGATAATTTACAAAATCCGAGGTGAGATATATTGGTATCCCCTTAAGTCATTCTCATGCTCACTATACGGTCTCCTCATTATAAGTTTTGTCCTTATTTCTCGTTTTCATGTTCCAGCATCCCTGTGAGCTAGTTATCCGTGTATCGGCAGATGATGATGGATGTCATCATACGAACAGGGCCATAAGAATATCTCTCCATCGTCGGAGGGGAAAATCACACTCTTGAGCTATGTTTCCCCTTGTCATGTTTTTTGATGAACCTGTAAGTTGTTGTTATAATCACCGTGTTACATATGGCATTGGAGAAACCCCAAAGTGCATCATCCAGTATGAAGTGACTTGATACTATCATGGTCTAAGAAACTGAGCATATGTTAACTCTCCGTCTTATAGACTATAGACTTGTGACAACGCCATCTCTAAGTATAACAAACAAGTTGGATCAATTCAATATGATCATTCTTCTAACATCATACTCTTAAATTTTGTGGCATCCTTGTTACTCTTAACTACTGCCTATGATAAAAAAACATAACCATCATGCAATACTTTGAGTTAGTCCTAGAGGCAAACTAGGAAACATGTTTTACCGTTTATAACTCTACACGTGTTTATGGGTTTTCACTCAATCACCTATCCAACCATAGCGTTATAGCATGGAGTATAAACATGTAATTATAAATATGGAAATTGATGGGGTTATAATCCTAGGGTAGGGTCATAAGCCTACCTTATAGGTCCTATCCAAGGACTACCCTTCACAAGGGACAAAGCCCTTTGTCAGTTCCGACTGAACTAAGGAATTCCCATCATCCAGTCGGTAACAGACATCCGACCATCCAGTCAAAGGCGAGCATTCGGAGCGTGTCGATCGGGCCGACTGGATTCCACTCTGTACATCGTAACCCCCAGGAGGGAAACGGTCGTACGTTTCCTCACACTTTTATTAGCATTTAGACCGTACGTTACCTGTAACATAGGTGTTTATTCACCATTATTCCACCCCTGCGCACCGACCGTTGTGAAGGGCAGCGCACTCTATATAAGCCACCCTTCCCCACTGGTGCAAGGGTTAGCAACTCATTGTATTCCCTATTCCACTCGACAACAAGCTCCCTGAGCACTGATACGTAGGGCTATTACCTCCACCGCAGAGGGGCCTGAACTCATACAACCTCGCCGTAGCTAGGACTCTGCCCATCCTTTTCGTACCCTACACATCTACTCTCAGGCTTATACCCACGACAGTTGGCGCCCACCGTGGGGCAGGCGTCTAAGCGACTTCCGGCGAGTTTGCGACTACTTCCTTTCGTCATGTCATCCGGTGGAGGTTCGAGCATGGGTCACCAGATCTTCTTCGGCGCTCTCTCCTTCATCATCGACGATTCGGCGTGGCTTCGGGATGCTCCTCTCGACGTCGAGGTGCTTCCCCGTCGTGGGGCTACGCACTTCCGTGCCGGCGCCCGCGGCATTCTTCTTCTCCAACAGTCGGCTCCGGTGTCGACCTGCACCGCCGTCACGCGCCGCAGCAAGCGGTCTCGCCGTCCGCGGCTCCAGCGTTGGGTGCAACACGCCCAGGCGCGCCATAACGCGTCTTCGCAAGTGGCGGTTCTAGAGTCCGTTGTGGTTGCCCCGCTGTCCCAGCACTCGGACTCGGTTCCGACTGAGTTTCCTTCCGAGTATGCGGGTCGCGGGCCCGCAGCCGAAGTACACACGGCCAACTCCCATGAAAATCCTCGTCAGGCTGGCCGAAGTGAGCACGAGGTCGGCGAAACGTCCGGCGCGCGCCGTCCACCTCGACGATCTGACAGTCGGCACACTCGGCGGATCAACGTAGAGTTGTTCCGCACGCCTCTCCTCAACTTGGCTGCGGCTGCCAAGATAGCCGATTCCCTCCAGCCGACTGATTCAGAGGCTGGTAGAGGGATCGAGCAGATTCAAGCCCTGTTGCACACGGCGCAACAGCAGAATTCGGCGGTCTCCCAGTCGCACAACAGGATCCATAATAGTTCTGTTCATGCGAATACGCATTGGTCGGTTCACAGCCCTGGTTCCCATCAGCGGCACAGGGGAGGCACTGTTCCATGAATCACGAAGATCGCCGCCGCTCACGCACCCCTCCGCGGGTGGGCCCTATGGGTCCCGACATCATGATGATCGGCGTTCAGTCGGCGACACTTACGACCCAAGACCCGACGCAAGAGGGCGTATCGCCCAGCGAAGGGTCGACAGGGGCCGAGCACACCGCGATGGTCACGATATGGACCGTCCAAGTGGAAGCAGGACCATCATGTCTGGTCCCGAGTGTTTTAGTCGGGCCATCCGCTCGGCTGACATCCCGCCCAACTTCCAATTGGCGGCGGGAATCAGTAAGTTTACAGGAGAGTCCAAGCCGGAAACATGGCTAGACGACTACCGAGTGGCGGTCCAGATCGGAGGAGGGGACGACCATGTCGCCATGAAGCACCTCCCTCTGATGCTCGACGGCTCGGCGCGAGCGTGGCTGAATCAGTTAGCCCCCTCGAGCATCTACAGTTGGGCAGATCTGGCCCGAGTGTTCATCAAGACCTTCGAAGGGACGTGCAAGCGCCATGCGGGCCTCGTGGAGCTCCAGCATTGCGTCCAGAAGCCGAATGAGCCCCTGCGTGACTTCATTCGGTAGTCCCCTCCTCTACCACATGGTGGAGAACGTCATCGAGCATCAAGCAGTCCGTGCCTTCAAGGCAGGCGTGCGGTACAGGGAGTTGTACCTGAAGTTCGGCCGAACGGGTGACATCTCCATGAGCAAGATGATGGAGATAGCAGCTCGCTACGCAAATGGCGAGGAAGAGGACCGCATCCAAAGTGGCAAGCACAAGACAGTGGGCGACGGAGATGGAAGCAACACTCGGAAGCAAAAGCAAAAAGCTCCATCCACTCTGCAGGCAGAAGCTGCAGTCCTGACCAATGCCAAGTTCAAGGGCAAAGGGAAGACGCAGTTTACTCCCAAGAAGAAGCAGTTCAATAATCCCATCCTGGACCAGCCATGCCCGGTTCATACGAAGATGGACGAAGAGGGCAACCCCATATATCCAAAGCATACCACTCGACAGTGTCGCCTCCTGATCCAGGGGTTCGGCGAAGGGCAACCGAGTGAGAAGGTCAATGAACAAGATGAGGAGGATAAGGAGGATCCGTTCCCCCAAGTCCATGAGACACTCATGATTTTTGCTGACGTCGAAAGCAAGAGTCGAGTGAAGCTGGTGAACAGGGAGGTGAACATGGCCACTCCTACCAGCCCCAAGTTCCTCAAATGGTCTCAGACTGCGATCACCTTTGACCAGTCGGATCATCCAGCACATGTACCCACCCCAGGGAGACAAGCTCTGGTCGTCGACCCGGTGGTAGAAGGAGTCCGACTGCGCAAAGTCCTCATGGACGGCGGCAGCGGTTTGAACATCATGTACGCTGACACTCTCAAGGGGATGGGCATTACGATGTCCAAACTCAGCGAGAGCAGCATGCAGTTCCAAGGAGTCGTCCCTGGACGGAAGGCCAAGTCACTCGGCCAGATCGCGTTGGATGTCGTTTTCGGCTCCGACAAGAACTTTCGCAAGGAAAAGCTCACGTTTGAAGTGGTGGATTTCCAGAGCGCTTACCACGCAATTCTGGGCCGCCCAGCGTATGTGAGTTTCATGGCCCGTCCATGTTACGTATACTTGAAGCTGAAGATGCCAGGCCCAAAAGGCGTGATCACCATCACGGGCAATCGACAGCGAGCCGAAGAGTGCCTGCAGCAGGGATCAAGAATCGCCGACCAGCAGATGGCCGTCCTCGAGCTCGACGAGTACAAGAAAACAGTCGACCCCGCCGACCTGATGCGCTCAAAGAAGCCAGCTTCAGAATCCGCATTCCAGTCGGCGGGAGAGACGAAGAAGGTCAGCATTCACCCGACGGACAACACTGCTGCCCCGACGAACATCTCCACCACCCTCGATCCTAAATAGGAAGCCGAGCTCACCCAATTCCTCCGTGAGAACTAGGACATCTTCGCATGGAAACCTTCTGACATGCCAGGTGTACCCAGGGAGTTGGCTGAGCACCGACTGCATGTGGACCCCGTCGCTCGGCCCGTCCGAGAGCGCTTGCGCCGGTCCACCGCGCACAAGAGGAAAGCAATTGGAGAGGAGGTGGCCAAGCTGCTGGTAGCCAACTTCATTCGCGAGGTTCACCACTCCGAGTGGCTCGCCAATATTGTCATGGTGCCTAAGAAGGACAAGTCACTCCGAATGTGCATCGACTTCAAGCACCTCAATAAGGTCTGCCCGAAGGACCACTTTCCGCTCCCCCGCATAGATCAAATTGTCGATTCGACTGCGGGGTGCGAGCGTTTGTCATTTCTTGATGCCTACTCGGGCTATCATCAAATCCGTCTGTATGGCCCCGATGAAGTAAAGACAACCTTTATCACCCCATTCGGGTGCTTCTGCTACATCACTATGCCATTTGGTTTGAAGAATGCAGGAGCTACCTTTATGCGCATGATCCAAAAATGCCTTCTCGACCAGATCGGACGGAATGTGGAGGCATATATGGATGATATCGTAGTCAAGTCACGCAAAGGTTCCGACCTGCTGACTGACTTGGCAGAAACATTTGCCAACCTTCGTAGGTACGATATTAAGCTCAACCCCGCCAAATGTTTATTCGGCGTTCCCAGCGGAAAGTTACTCGGTTTCTTCGTTTCCGAACGAGGGATCGATGTCAACCCCGAAAAGATCGGGACCATCGTTCGAATGGAGAGGCCGGTCAGAATACACGATGTTCAACGGCTCACAGGTTGCCTAGCGGCTTTGAGCAGGTTCATCAGTCGACTCGGCGAGAAAGCACTTCCTCTGTACCGACTCATGAAGAAATCAGATACTTTCGAGTGGACAGACGAAGCCCAAGTCGCATTCGACGACCTCAAAGTACTACTTTCCACCCAGCCGGTTCTTACTGCTCCGCTCAGTAAAGAGCCCCTTCTTCTGTATATCGCGGCTACAAATAAAGTCGTCAGTATTGTTCTTACAGTCGAACGAGAAGAAGAAGGCAAAGCATACAAAGTTCAGCGGCCAGTGTACTACGTCTCCGAGGTCCTGACTCCTTCCAAGCAGAGGTATCCCCACTATCAAAAACTTATCTACGAGATTTACATGACTGTGAAGAAGGTGGCTCATTATTTCCAATACCACTCGGTGTCTGTCGTTTCTGATGCTCCGTTGTCGGAAATTCTCCACAATCGAGACGCGTCAGGCCGAGTGGCGAAGTGGGCAATGGAGATGCTGTACTGCGATATCAAGTTCGAGGCCAAGAAAGCTATTAAGTCTCAAGCCCTGGCTGACTTCATAGCAGAATGGGTAGAACAACAGCAACCGACCCACATCTACTCGGCCCATTGGACAATGTTCTTTGATGGGTCCAAGATGTTGAATGGCTCCGGCGGTGGCGTTGTGATCATATCGCCAAAGGGCGACAAACTCAAGTACGTGCTGCACATACACTTCGATTCCTCCAACAACGAGGCAGAGTATGAAGCTCTCCTCTATGGATTGCGCATGGACATCTCACTCGGCATCCGTCGCCTGATGGTCTACGGCGATTCGGATTTGGTGGTCAATCAAGTGATGAAAGAGTGGGATGTCAGGAACCCCACCATGACCACATACTGCAATGCAGTGAGGAAGCTCGAGAAAAAGTTTGAAGGTCTGGAACTCCACCATGTTCCGCAACTGAAAAACCAAGCAGCAGATGAATTGGCAAAGCTCGGGTCCACTCGGAGACCAGTCCCGAGTGATGTCTGCCTCGAGCACCTTCACCTCCCTTCAGTCAAAGAAGATCCTTTTACAGAAGAACCAGTACAACCAAAGAGTTCAACAGATCCGACTGAAGTCGATGTACCTGCTATGGTTGATCTGGTCATGGAGATTCTTACTGTCATCCCCGATTGGACTGTGACGATCATTGCATATATCCTGAGACAGGAACTACCAGAAGACGAAGTCCAGGCCAGGCAGATAGTCCGCAGATCGAAGTCGTTCACTGTCATTGATGGCCAATTGTACAAGGAGAGCGTTTCGGGCGTTCTCCAACGTTGCATCTCCCTAGAGGAGGGGCAGCTGATCCTGGAAGATATTCACTCGGGGACCTGCGGTCATCACGCCTCATCGAGAGCAATCGTCGCCAAGGCATTCAGAGCTGGTTTTTTCTGGCTGCAGGCAAACGAGATGGCTAAGGATATGGTCGACCGATGTGAGGGCTATCAGTTCTACTCCAACAAGTCCCACAAGCCGACATCTGTGTTGAAGACAATCCCGCTTGTGTGGTCGTTTGCAGTTTGAGGATTAGATACTATCGGACCATTCAAGACAGGCCAAGGAGGATACACACATCTGTTGGTGGCAGTCGACAAGTTCACGAAATGGATAGAAGCCAAGCCCATCAAGAAACTCGACACCTCAACAGCTGTCAAGTTTGTCAGGGACATCATCTCCAGATTCGGTGTACCTGAAAGCATAATCACGGACAACGGAACAAACTTTGACTCGGACAGATTCAAAGGTTTCTGTGCAAGCCAAGGTATCCGAGTAGATTTTGCTTCCGTAGCACATCCTCAATCCAATGGACAAGCAGAGCGGGCGAATGGGCTTATTCTTCAAGGTTTGAAGCCCCGACTCCTGCAAGAGGTGGGACACGCCGCTGGCGCATGGGTCACCGAGTTACCTTCAGTACTTTGGGGTCTTCGCACAACCCCGAACAGATCTACAGGGCGATCACCGTTCTTCCTCGTTTATGGAGCAGAAGCGGTCCTTCCGAGTGACTTGCTTCATAATGCGCCACGAGTCGAACTCTTCTCCGAAGCTGAAGCAGAACAAGCAAGGCAAGATGGAGTGGACCTTCTAGAGGAGGAGCGCGAGATGGCACTGACTCGCTCAACCATTTATCAACAAGATCTGCGGCGTTTTCACGCAAGCCACGTCAGGAGTCGCACGTTCCAAGCAGGCGACCTGGTGCTCCGAGTGGATCAGCAAAGACCTCACAAGTTGGCTCCGGCCTGGGAAGGACCTTTCATCATCTCCAAGGTGCTGAACAACGGAGCATACAGACTCTACAACATCGAGAGAGAGATAGACGACGGAGACCTCCTGAAGCGCTTCTACACGTGATCGTCGACTGAAGCACTGTAAAGAACAAATATTGATGAAATAATATAAAGCAAATTCAGTTTTTGCAGATTCAGAATTCTTCCGCGGTCGCAGACTCCGCTCACACAAAAAAAAACTTAGTTGCGATCCAGAATCGCCTAAGTTCTAACTTCCTCCGAGTGTGCACTAAACGTCACACTCGGGGACTTAGCTGTGATCAAGAATCACCTAAGTAATAAATCTCTCCGAGTGTGCACTAAACATCGCACTCGGGGACTTAGCTGTGATCAAGAATCACCTAAGTAACAAATTTCTTCGAGTGTGCACTGAACATCGCACTCGGGGACTTAGCTGTGATCAAGAATCACCTAAGTAACAAATTTCTTCGAGTGTGCACTCAATGTCGCACTCGGGGACTTAGCTGTGATCAAGAATCACCTAAGTAATAAATCTCTCCGAGTGTGCACTCAACGTCGCACTCGGGGACTTAGCTGTGATCAAGAATCACCTAAGTAATAAATCTCTCCGAGTGTGCACTAAACGTCGCACTCGAGGACTTAGCTGTGATCAAGAATCACCTAAGTAATAAATCTCTCCGAGTGTGCACTAAACGTCGCACTCGGGGACTTAGCTGTGATCAAGAATCACCTAAGTAATAAATCTCTCCGAGTGTGCACTAAACGTCGCACTCCGGGACTTAGCTGTGATCAAGAATCACCTAAGTAATAAATCTCTTCGAGTGTGCACTAAACGTCGCACTCGGGGACTTAGCTGTGATCAAGAATCACCTAAGTAATAAATATCTTCGAGTGTGCACTAAACGTCGCACTCAGGGACTTAGCTGTGGTCAAGAATCACCTAAGTAATAAATCTCTCCGAGTGTGCACTAAACGTCGCACTCGGGGACTTAGCTGTGATCAAGAATCACCTAAGTAATAAATTTCTCCGAGTATGCACTAAACGTCACACTCGGGGACTTCGTTGTGATCAAGAATCACCTAAATAATACCCTCCTATGAGTGTTCACTAAATGTTGCACTCGGGGACTTAGTTGTGATCAAGAATCACCTAAGTAATAAATTTCTCCGAGTGTGCACTAAACGTCGCACTAGGGGACTTAGCTGTGATCAAGAATCACCTAAGTAATAAATTTCTCCGAGTATGCACTAAATGTCACACTCGGGGACTTTGCTGTGATCAAGAATCACCTAAATAATACCCTCCTACGAGTGTGCACTAAACGTCACACTCGGAGACTTAGCTGTGATTCAGACTCACCTAAGTATTAACTTCCTCCGACTGTGCACTCAACGTCGCACTCGGAGCCTTAGCTGCGATCAAGAATCGCCTAAGTACCAACTTCCTCTGAGCGTACACTCGAAGATTTAGCCGCGATACAGAATCGCCTAAATACATGACTAACACTTACATGCTACGCACGTTTGCATTTGGCTTCATCAAGAAATGCCAAACAGAAAAACTTGAAACAACTTTGCAACACAAGAGAAAACGCTTTGATTCAGATTCAAAAGTTCTAGCAAAGATGGTTCACTCGGTGCGGATCAAGCTTACCCGCACCGATCTAAGAATGTGACGGCCAACAACAGTGGCCAAAGTACCTTACAGATCAACACTCGGCATACCGAGGATAAAAGAGTTCTTACGCATCATCTGGATTAACGCCAGGACTGGAGGGCTCTACGAACGTGTCCAGATCAATACCGTCGACGATGCGGGTAGCACTCTCAAGGAAAGTTTCCATGAAGTCTTCGAATCGAAGTTTCTTCGTATTGGAGACCTTCAATGTCTTCAGCTTCTCCTCGCGCACCTCCTTGCAATGGACTCGGACCAGGGACAGAGCAACATGTGCACCACAACGAGCTGCAGATTTCTTCCACGAGTGCACTCGGTTCGGAATCTCCTCCAGTCGCACCATCAGGTTCTCCATCTCCTGCCGTGACTCATCTTCTGGCCAAAGCTCCTTGTCGATTCGGCCGACGACTTTTCTCAGTCGACCGATGAAAGGGCCAACTTTGCCCACGCGGATGTGCGCCCGGAGCAAATCCCGATTGGCGTCCTCGCTGAGTGGCACGTTGTCGCGAATCGATCGCTCCACGTCCGCTGCTTCAACTTCAGCATCAACGCAAAAATCTGCAACAGAAGGGCAAGCAAGCAATAAGCGCCGAGTGTGACGTACATAGGACAAACACTCGGCAAAAAAAAACAGGACTTACCAGCCAGACGCGTCATCATCTGCCGAGCCCAGTCGCTGACATATTTCTCCTGAGCTATGCATCGTTTATTCAGCACGTCCATCTGACCCATCAGAGCAGTCCTCTGTTTCCCCATCTTTTCCACTTCCTCAGTCAGCACCTTGTTCGCTTCACGAGCCTGCTCCAATGACTTCTCTCGTCCCTGCAGAGCATCCTTCATGCCAGCCATTGCAAGCATGGCTGCATCAAGCTCACCAGCGAACTGATTCCTCTCCGCCCTAAGAGTCTCATAGGTTGTCCCCATTTCACAGGTTTTCTGCCAACAAACACCAAGGGACAATCAGAAAATTCAACAATAAAAGTCTAAGTTCTTCAGACCCCTGCCGACGCAAGCAGTCGACAGCGGTCTCGGGGACTACGCCCAGTGGGTTCACTAAGAGTGACCCCACCGGCATGCAACTCAAGCAGGCCCGCCCCATTGAGATGCATGTTACCACCTACACCTACGAGGCCAATACTACCCGACCTGAGTACAAGTTACTCTCGGGGACTCTTACAGTAAGTGCACTCCGAGTGCCACAACTGCTTGCAGTCGGTCATATTGTTTACAGACCTGACCAAAGCAAAGACAATATGTATAAAGACAACTGCCGGTGCAAGCACTCGACAGAAGTCTCGGGGACTACACCCACTGGGTTCACTCAGAGTGAACCCATTGCAAACAACAGATGCCATCCAAGAACACCCAGTGGGTTACAAGAGAAAAGTAAATACTTACTAGCCCACTTACTCGGATATCATCCCGCAGCTCCAAGCTCCACTGGTACAAGGATGCGACGGAGTCGTAGGCCCTCTTGGCTTCTCCAGCCATCAGCTCCGCCTGCACCATGGCTCCCTTGGCCGCTCCCACCTGCTCCTCCGGGAGACGCTGGATGTTGAACTCGACATTCGATGAGCCTGGCATCATCGGAAGTTCCCGAGGCATCCCAAGGTCCGCTCCAGTCGGCTCCTCAACCACCAGCACCGGTTCAGTCGGTGGCAGCGCCTCAGTCGGCAACACGTCGGCGGCGAGAGCAGCAGCAGGTGGAGCAGCCTCAAGAACAGGCTCCGCAGCTGGTTCGCCCCTCCCCTGGTCGCCCTCGTCCATGCAAATCGCCCCTGATAGACCGAATGGCGCGAGATCTCAGAAAAAGAAAGAAGCAGGACCTATGATAGAATTCGAGACGCGATAGTATAAAGCACTCGGAGTCACTACAACGCACCTGGCTGGGACGAGACGACGTTGTCCGTGTCCATGGGGTCATCGTCCTGGCGCGCCGAAGAGGTGGCAGAAGTAGCGACTCTGTCGAGTGAAACCCATTCGACCATTAAACATGAGTTCACTCGGATATCAGAAGAAATTAGAAGATCGATACACTTACGTGGAGGTGACGGGGACAGCAACCCTCATTCGCGGCAGAGCCTTCCGAGGCTTAGGCCCACTCGGTTTGGCCGCCTTAGAAGACTGACCCGCAGGCTCAGCGGCGGCATCCCTGGCCCTCTTGGCGTTCCGAGCACTCGGGACCACTGGGACAGTGGGCGGAGCACTTGAAGACGCTGGAGGAACCGAGGGAACGACAGGCTCGTGTCGGCGCTTGGCCCGATGTTCTAATTGCGGAGGCGGCGAGTCGTGCTCCTCGTCTTCCTCCTCCTCCTCGCTAGTCTCCTCCGATTCCCCGCGGTCGGAGACATACTCAGCGCTCTCCACGCTGCCCTCCTGGCTGCCTTCCTCCTCCTCCTCGGCCGGGTTCCTGTTCGAGACGGGGGAAAACCAGTTGGTCCACTTCTGCATAAATTTCAGTCGGCAACATCGGACGTCACACAGAGATTCAAACAAACGATAAGGTTGAGATAGTTAAGCGCACTCGACAAGTGTTACTCACCTGATTCGGAGGATGATGATCCGCGCAGAAAGGCTTCACTCGCCGAGATCCTTTGGGATTCTTGCAGGGACCTGTGATCTGGAGCACCCATGAGGTCACCTTCTCCTCAGTCACGCCCACAACGTTGGTCCGAGTGGAATCCTCGGGCCCCGTATAATGCCACATGGCATGGTCGCGAGCCTGCAGAGGCTGGATACGCCGACCGAGGAAGACCTCCAGCAAGTCTATGCCGGTGACCCCCCTCCTGACGACATCTACGAGTGCCTCAACCAGAGGCTGGATGTTGTTCTTCTCCGCCTTTGTGAGCGCGAGCTGCTTAGGCGGGGCGGGCCGATCTAAGCTAAAGGGAGGCAGTCCTGTCGACGCATTCGGACAGGCGATATCCTGGCAGTAGAACCACGTCGACTGCCAGTTCCTGACCGACTCACTTAACTGAAGAGCAGGGTAACTACTCCGACTCTTTTTCTGGAAACCTAAGCCCCCGCAGAGCTGGAGAAGATGTGTCTTATCATCCGACTGGCTGAGTCGTTTGATGGTTTGGGATCTAGCAGAAAATATGTGCTTGAACAGCCCCCAATGGGGAGGGCAGCCGATGAAACACTCGCATAGAACTATAAAAGCAGAGAGATGGGCAATGACATTCGGGGGAAAGTGGTGAAGTTGTGCCCCGAAGTGATTCATGATGCCCTTGAAGAAAGGATGCGGGGACAAGGAGAAACCTCGATGGACGTGGCTGAGCAGCAAGACGCGCTCCCCCTCCCGGGGTGCCGGCTCAACCTCGTTCTCCGCCGGCAGCCTCCAGGACTTGTGCATGATCATCCCATGCTCCACCAGCTGCAGCAGATCCCCCTCCGTCACCGTGGAGGGGAGGAAGTCGCCTTGAATCCACCCCGCCGGCAGCGGCCGCTGCCGCCGCTGAGCAGGAGCCGCCGCCTTCCCCTTCTTCTTCCTCGCCTCCATCTTGCTGGTCTGACCCTTGGTCATGGCGGCAACTGCGAACCCTCGGGAGGAAGGAGGAGGAAGGAGTGTAGAAGCGCTGGAGGGGGCGAGAAGGACGGAGCAGGCGAGAGCGAGATATTCGGCGAGCGTAACGAAGAAGCCTCGCCGCCGAGATTTAAGTAGGGTTCCGACTGGGTCGCTGGCAGGTGGCCCCGAAACCTTATCCCCCCGACCCACCGCGGCGATATTAGTGGAGAGGTTGAAGGCGCGAGAATCGAGGCGTCAGGCGCTACTCGAGCGCAATGGCGTCATCCCCGCTGAGCGCGCGGAAACCGAAATTTGAGGATCCCGGAAAATCCGCCGCTGTCAGTTGACCGCTCGCGTCAGAAGATGCCGCAGAAGCACTCGGATTCCGACAGTCTGTTTCGCGAGTACTTCCACTCGGATCGTCGATCGGAAAAGATAAAATGGACCGAGGCAAGCAACGCCAAAGTCACGTCCGCGCCAGTCGGATCCAAACCACAGGCATCACTTCGTCGTTTCAACCTCAATCCATTCGGGGACTAATGATGGGGTTATAGTCCTAGGGTAGGGTCATAAGCCTACCTTATAGGTCCTACCCAAGGACTACCCTTCATAAGGGACAAAGCCCTTTGTCAGTTCCGACTGAACTAAGGAACTCCCATCATCCAGTCGGTAACAGACATCCGACCATCCAGTTGAAGGCGAGCATTCGGAGCGTGTCGATCGGGCCGACTGGATTCCACTCTGTACATCGTAACCCCCCAGGAGGGAAACGGTCGTACGTTTCCTCACGCTTTTATTAGCATTTAGACCGTACGTTACCTGTAACGTAGGTGTTTATTCACCATTATTCCACCCCTGCGCACCGACCGTTGTGAAGGGCAGCACACTCTATATAAGCCACCCTTCCCCACTGGTGCAAGGGTTAGCAAGTCATTGTATTCCCTATTCCATTCGACAACAAGCTCCCTGAGCACTGAGACGTAGGGCTATTACCTCCACCGCAGAGGGGCCTGAACTCATACAACCTCGCTGTAGCTAGGACTCTGCCCATCCTTTTCGTACCCTACACATCTACTGTCAGGCTTATACCCACGACAGAAATAAATAATATAATTATTATTTCCTCTAGGGCATATTTTCAATAATGCGACTAACTAGTTGACTGTTGATGCTTCTTTGGAAACGGGATGAAGTTGTATCATAGTCGTGTTTGTGGCCTTTTTTGCAGCTCCTTCTATATAGGATTCATTGTTCACGTTTTATGTGATGAGTCTTCTTTCATATACTCCCTCCGCTTTTAAATATAAGTCTTTTTAGAGATTTCACTAGTGACTACATACGAAACAAAATAAGTGAATCTACATTCTAAAGTATGTCTATATATATATATATCCGTACATAGCGTGCTAGTGAAACCTATAAAAAGACCTATATCTGTTAGTGAACCTCTAAAAAGACTTATATTTAGGAACAGAGAAATAAATGACTAGGCGACCTAGGTGAAATCAACTGATGAGACATCGATGCACAATGTGGTCATTGGCCACGTGGGCGGAAAATGTTGCTGACAATTTTTTTTGAAGCCTCTCGATGATTTATTGCTTTGTGAACAGGGTTACATCATGCAAAACATAAGGCAATAAAAAGGATGGTGGATCACCCTCCCAGGTAAACTCTACCTGATTATCATAAGCATGTTTTGCCAGCTGATGGGCCACCTGATTAGCTTTCGTGTGACAAAAATCAAAAGAGATACCATCAATGGCGTGGGCTTTTGCAAAGCATTCCACCAAGGATGCAATATATGGACTGAACATATCAACCTTGCTCTTGCATATATTTATCAGTTCTAGTGAGTCAGATTCAATGATAATATTTGTGCACCCCAATCTCTCGAGCAGCTCGAGCCCCTTCAACATTGCCAAAGCTTTTGCCGAGGTGGCATCAAGAGTAGAGCCAAGTAGACAAGTTGCACCAGCAACCGCTTCACCAATGCTATTTCGTAGGACAATCCCCGCTGCACCTATACAATTATCATGAAAAGCAGCATCTGTATTTAGTTTGTAGCATCCGGTTCTAGGTTATGTCCAAGATATTTCATGTGGTGCATTGGGGTGAGATGACACTTCATAGTTGACTGTCAAAGCTTCGATTGCAAAAGCAGTTCTAGGGGGTGCCACAACCAATTCGCCCTTAACCATCTCACGTATATGCCACCATATGTACTAACATGTAACGACAATCGATTCTTGTAGCCCCCCCCCCCCCCCCCCCCCCCAAGACGGGTATCTCCGGGTAGGATGGAACAAAATATACTCTAGAATCACCGAACCCGACCTGTCCACAGCTAGAGCATTATCAATTACTTCCTCGACGCCAATAGCATGCCAGACAGGGAGCGATTACATGTGAACATAAGGTGGTGAATATCTTCCGGTCCTCCCTTGCAAATTGGACAAATAAGCTCTACATGAATGTGGCGTGCAACAAGGATAGCCTTTCGTGGGACAGTGCCATGTAGGGCTTTCCAAACAAAATCTTGATTTTACTAGGGACTGAAAGCTTCCATAAAAAATCCCATACATGATTCTACTTTGATGCTCCTTCTCCATCTTCTCGTCTTATTCTTGCCCCAAACTGGTGCTCCCATTCTGTGTAATAAGCAGACCATACCGAGAAGACAAAGGACTTTGTTTTATGCCAAGCCACAAAGTCCTCCTGCAAGTGTTCACTTAAAGGAATCATGAGAATGTTCTCAGCATCCACACACATGAAAATGTCTCGAATAAGTGGTCCATCCCCGCAATGAGTATCTTGATCTATCAACTCATCGACATGCCGAAGAAAACACTAGCCCCTTCTGGTAAGTAATTTCCTGGATGGACAGTTTGGGATCCAAAGGTCCTCTTAAATATTGATATTACTCCTAGACCCCAACTCTCCAAATATGTCCCCTCCTGAAAGTTTGTAAACCTACAATTATGCTTTGCCAAGTATAAGAGGAGCCCTTCTTAGGGCCAACATTCAAGAGCTTTCCGTTCGGATAATATTTTGCTCTTAACACTTTAGAAAACATCGAGTCTGGTTTGTTCAAAAGCCTCCATGACTGTTTTGCGAGCATGGCCATGTTAAAAGAATACAAATCACGGAATCCCATACCACGTGGCTTCTTCGGGATGTACATTCTCCAACAAGAAAACCAATGCATCTTTTTGTGGTCATCTGAATCACCCCACCAGAAGGCACACATGGCATCATTTATTTCATTATATAGTTTTTTTGGGATCTTGAAAATAGCCATGGCAAATACTGGGTTGACTGAATTACAAATTTCCGAAGAATTTCCATTCCACCCATAGACAACAACTTTTTCTTCCAACCCTTAAGTTTCTCAATGACTCTTTCTAGCAGATACACAAAACTTCCATTCTTATCTAGCCCAACCATAGAAGGTAAACCAAGGTACCTCTCAAAAATAGTTTCGGTGTAAATATTTAGTTCAATGCAAATATGTGCTTTCACATCAAGATCTACATTAGGGCTGAAAAAGACACTACACTTTAGTTCACTAATTAGCTGGCCTAAATTTGAACAGTGATCATCTAGTACTTGTCTCAATGAGGTTGCATTAGTCATGTTAGCTTTCATGAGTATAAGGGAATCATCAGTAAAAAGTAAATGATACACTGATGGTGCATTTCTGCACACCCGAATACCTTCAATGCGATGAACCTCCTCCTTTTGAGCCAAAGCACTGGATAGACTCTCTGCACATGGAAGAAACAAATAAGGTGAAAGAGGGCCCCCTGCCAAAGTACCCTGCTTGGCACAAACATATTTGTCTATTCATCATTAAACCTGACCTTGTATTTTACTGATTTTACGCAAGCCATGAAAAGCTCAATGAACTCTTCATGAAAACCAACTTTACTCATTATTTTCTCCAAAAAGACCCATTCCACGTGGTCATAGGCCTTGTGCATATCTAGCTTCATTGCACAATACCCCGCTTTTTCTTTCTTATTCTTTATGATAACTACACACACTATGCATCATCCATTGGGACGCATAGCACAAAACACTTGAGGGAGTTAATGGCCCAACTTGTGGTGAAAACAAGCAAATATTTGACGTGTGAGCATTAAGCCATTAAAGGGGATGATCTATATGGTTTCGGAGATTTAGGACCAGCTTGGTTGGCGTCCACACCATCCTATGCCGGGCCTAGATGGTCTCTCGAGTCGGTTCAGTGTTGTTTGGAATGCGTCCTTAGAGAAACAGTGAGTGTGTGGCCTGGTTGTCCCACACATTTGATTATCTTGGTGAATATTAAAAAAACCAAAGAAAATAGAATGCTTAGCCCAGGCATGATGATCAACCTCGGCCACGTGTCCGATTTTATCTACCTCGACGCACAACAAACGGAGTCGGATTCTATAACATAGAGAAGGAAAGGTGTGGTGCTATAGTGCTCGTTTAGTGTAAATTTAAGAAGGAATGTTCGCGACTCTTAGCAAGTTGTTTACTGTTGATAAGTACAGTAGATATAAAAATTTCAAAATTAATTTCATTTCACCATCAACTTGTTTGTATGTAATTACTATGAATGTACATAGTAGATCTCTAATTTGAAAGTTAACTTAACTATTTTTAGCTTTAATTGTATGGACTAAGAGAAGAAAAGTTAGGGTACTATAGGATCTCTAACATATCTTCTCTATGCTAGAGGTGTTGGGGGACGTTGCATGGGAAACAAAAAAAATCCTACGCACACGCAAGACCTATTTATGGTGATGATCATCTACGAGAGGGGAGATCGGATCCACATACCCTTGTAGATCGCTAAACGGGAAGCATTAAGAAACGCGGTTGATGTAGTTGAACGTCTTCGCAATTCAAATCGCAAGTCGTCCCACGAACTTCGTCCCGATCTAGCACAGAAAAGACGGCACCTCCGCGTTCAGCACATGTGCAGCTCGATGACGATCTCCGCCTTCTTGATCCAGCAAGAGAGACGAAGAGGTAGCTGAATTCTCCGACAGAACGACGACATGGCGGTGATGGTGGTGGAGCTACTCCGGCAAGACTTCGCCGTACCGTATCGAACTAGCTACGGGGTGTCACGAAGTGATGGAGGGAGAGAGGGGTGGCGCCCTAGAGACAAGCCCTAGGGTTCGGCCGGCGCAAGGGAGGAGAGGAGGAGTCCTCCTCCAATACGGTTTGGATGAGGAGTCCCCTTCGCCAATTCGGTTTGGCCCTACCCTCCTTTCCTTGTTCCCTTCGGCCAAATAGGCCTCATTGGGCTGGCCACCAGCCCACCAGGGGCTGGTGCGCCACCCTTGGGCCTCTTTGGTTCCCTCTCGGGTGGGTGGCCCCTCTCGGTGGAACTCCAGAACCCATTCATCATTCCCGGTACTTTACCGATAATGACCGAAAACCTTCCGGAAGCCAAATTCTAACAGCCCGAGACCGACGCTCCAAAATATTCCCCTTTTATTTCGTTGCCGTCGTGTGATTAGATTGTTTGTTGCATTCGTCATCGCATCATTCGCATCATCCTCATTGCATCGGCACTCCATTGCCGCCAGTTTCCAAAAAGTGCATCCGTTTTAGTTGCCGGTTCTCTCCGTTTTGTCGTTGACCATTCCGAGACAAACCACACACGCACGCGCCCGCGAGATCATTTAAATATTGTTTTTAAAGGTGTGTATAAAATATTATTGGATTGGGTTGAAACTTGGCATGCAGTCTTATTTTAATGTAGGTAGGCCGCCTGCCAAATTTCGTCGCAATCGGAGTCAGTTTGGTACCCGAAGCGTTAGACCTATATCGGCACTATAGCCGGTCAATCATCAGGCATTTTCATTTTATAAAAACCTATTGCCGGGATGCCCGTTTTCCCTCTCATCCCCTCCTAGCCCCTTTGCACAGTGCACCAACCTGCGCACAACCTAGCCCGAAACCTCGTGGAACCCGAAGCATACGGTCGTGACCGTTGGGTCCGGATCAACCCCGTGTTACCCCAAATCATCATCGGTTTGTCAATTGGACCCCCTAACCTAGTTATTTTCGTTCGTCCAATTTAAGTCGGAGGGTCCAAATGTTGGAATTATGCCCTAGAGGCAATAATAAATGTATAGTTATTATTACAATTCCTGTATCAAGATAATAGTTTATTATCCATGCTATAATTGTATTGAATGAAGACTCATTTACATGTGTGGATACATAGACAAAACACCGTCCCTAGCATGCCTCTAGTTGGCTAGCCAGTTGATCGATGATAGTCAGTGTCTTCTAATTATGAACAAGGTGTTGTTGCTTGATAACTGGATCACGTCATTAGGAGAATCACGTAATGGACTAGACCCAAACTAATAGACGTAGCATGTTGATCGTGTCATTTTGTTGCTACTGTTTTCTGCGTGTCAAGTATTTATTCCTATGACCATGAGATCATATAACTCACTGACACCGGAGGAATGCTTTGTGTGTATCAAACGTCGCAACGTAACTGGGTGACTATAAAGATGCTCTACAGGTATCTCCGAAGGTGTTAGTTGAGTTAGTATGGATCAAGACTGGGATTTGTCACTCCGTGTGACGGAGAGGTATCTCGGGGCCCACTCGGTAATACAACATCACACACAAGCCTTGCAAGCAATGTAACTTAGTGTAAGTTGCGGGATCTTGTATTACGGAACGAGTAAAGAGACTTGCCGGTAAACGAGATTGAAATAGGTATACGGATACTGATGATCGAATCTCGGGCAAGTAACATACCGAAGGACAAAGGGAATGACATACGGGATTATACGAATCCTTGGCACTGAGGTTCAAACGATAAAGATCTTCGTAGAATATGTAGGATCCAATATGGGCATCCAGGTCCCGCTATTGGATATTGACCGAGGAGTCTCTCGGGTCATGTCTACATAGTTCTCGAACCCGCAGGGTCTGCACACTTAAGGTTCGACGTTGTTTTATGCGTATTTGAGTTATATGGTTGGTTACCGAATGTTGTTCGGAGTCCCGGATGAGATCACAGACGTCACGAGGGTTTCCGGAATGGTCTGGAAACGAAGATTGATATATAGGATGACCTCATTTGATTACCGAAAGGTTTTCGGAGTTACCGGGAATGTACCGGGAATGACAAATGGGTTCCGGGAGTTCACCGGAGGGGGGCAACCCACTCCGGGGAAGCCCATAGGCTTTTGGGGGACACACCAGCCCTTAGTGGGCTGGTGGGACAGCCCCAGGGGAGCCTATGCGCCAAGATAAGAAAATCAAAGGAAAAGAAAAAAAAGGAGGGAAGAAGTGGGAAGGGAGGGGGACTCCTCCCACCAAACCAAGTCCAACTCGGTTTGGGGGGGGGGGAGTCCTCCCCCCCTTGGCTCGGCCGACCCCTTGGGAGTCCCTTGGACCCCAAGGCAAGGTCCCCCTCCCTCCTCCTATATATTTGGGGCTTTTAGGGCAGATTTGAGACGACTTTCTCACGGCTGCCCGACCACATACCTCCATAGTTTTTCCTCTAGATCGTGTTTCTGCGGAGCTCGGGCGGAGCCCTGCTGAGACAAGATCATCACCAACCTCCGGAGCGCCGTCACGTTGCCGGAGAACTCTTCTACCTCTCCGTCTCTCTTGCTGGATCAAGAAGGCCGAGATCATCGTCGAGCTGTACGTGTGCTGAACGCGGAGGTGCCGTCCGTTCGGTACTAGATCGTGGGACTGATCGCGGGGCGGATCGAGGGACGTGAGGACGTTCCACTACATCAACCGCGTTCTCTAACGCTTCTGCTTTACGATCTACAAGGGTACGTAGATCACTCATCCCCTCTCGTAGATGGACATCACCATGATAGGTCTTCGTGCGCGTAGGAAAATTTTTGTTTCCCATGCGACGTTCCCCAACAGTGGCATCATGAGCTAGGTTCATGCGTAGATGTCTTCTCGAGTAGAACACAAAAGGTTTTGTGGGCGGTGATGTGCGTTTTGCTGCCCTCCTTAGTCTTTTCTTGATTCCGCGGTATTGTTGGATTGAAGCGGCTTGGACCGACATTACTCGTACGCTTACGAGAGACTGGTTTCATCGTTACGAGTAACCCCCTTTGCTCAAAGATGACTGGCAAGTGACGGTTTCTCCAACTTTAGTTGAATCGGATTTTACCGAGGAGGTCCTTGGATGAGGTTAAATAGCAACTCATATATCTCCGTTGTGGTGTTTGCGTAAGTAAGATGCAAACACGAAAAACTTGTTTTTGCAGAAACTACTAGATACCCTTGGTCACCACGTAAAACTTGCAACAACAAAATTAGAGGACGTCTAACTTGTTTTTGCAGGGTATGATTGTGATGTGATATGGCCAATGATGTGATGTGATATATTGGATGTATGAGATGATCATGTTGTAATAGAAATATCGACTTGCATGTCGATGGTACGGCAACCGGCAGGAGCCATAGGGTTGTTTTTATACTAACATATTTGTGCTTGCAGATGCGTTTACTATCTTGCTAGGATGTAGCTTTAGTAGTAATAGCATAAGTAGCACGACAACCCCGATGGCAACACGTTGATGGATGATCATGGTGTGGCGCCGGTGACAAGAAGATCGTGCCGGTGCTTTGGTGATGGAGATCAAGAAGCACGTGATGATGGCCATATCATGTCACTTATGAATTGCATGTGATGTTAATCCTTTTATGCACCTTATTTTGCTTAGAACGACGGTAGCATTATGAGGTGATCTCTCACTAAAATTTCAAGACGAAATTGTGTTCTCCCCGACTGTGCACCGTTGCTACAGTTCGTCGTTTCGAGACACCACGTGATGATCGGGTGTGATAGACTCAACGTTCACATACAACGGGTGCAAAACAGTTGCGCACGCGGAACACTCGGGTTAAGCTTGATGAGCCTAGCATGTGCAGACATGGCCTCGGAACACATGAGACCGAAAGGTCGATCATGAATCATATAGTTGATATGATTAGCATAGGGATGCTTACCACTGAAACTACTCTCGACTCACGTGATGATCGGACTTGGGATAGTGTAAGTGGATCATGAACCACTCAAATGACTAGAGAGATGTACTTTTTGAGTGGGAGTTTAGCATATAATTTGATTAAGTTGAACTCTAATTATCTTGAACATAGTCTAAGTCCACTTTGAATATATCTGTGTTGTAGATCATGGCTCACGCAAGTGTCATCCTGAATTTTAATACATTCCTAGAGAAAGCTAAGTTGAAAGATAATGGAAGCAACTTTGTAGACTGGGCTCGTAATCTTAAGCTAATCTTACAAGCTGGAAAGAAGGATTATGTCCTTAATGCTGCGCTAGGAGATGAACCACCCGCTACGGCTGATCAGGATGTTAAGAACGCTTGGTTAGCACGTAAGGAGGACTACTCAATAGTTCAATGTGCAGTCTTGTATGGCTTAGAGCCGGGACTTCAACGTCGCTTTGAGCGTCATGGAGCATTTGAGATGTTCCAGGAGTTGAAGTTTATCTTTCAGAAGAACTCCCGGATCGAGAGGTATGAGACCTCCGATAAATTCTATGCTTGCAAGATGGAGGAAAACTCGTCTATCAGTGAACATGTGCTCAAAATGTCTGGGTACTCAAACCGTCTAGCTGAACTGAGGATTGAACTCCCGCAAGAAGCTATCACTGACAGAATCCTCCAATCACTGCCGCCAAGCTATAAAGGCTTTGTGTTGAACTACAACATGCAAGGGATGAACAATTCTCCCGGCGAGTTGTTTGCGATGCTGAAAGTCGCAGAGTCTGAACTCCGTAAAGAGCATCAAGTGTTGATGGTGAGCAAGACCACTAGTTTCAAGAGAAACGGCAAAGGCAAGAAGGGCAATTCGAAGAAGAGCGGCAAGCCTGTTGCCAATCCTCCGAAGAAACCCAAGGCTGGACCTAAGCCTGAAACAGAGTGCTTCTATTGCAAGGGTATGGGTCACTGGAAGCGCAATTGCCCCAAGTATCCGGCAGATAAGAAGGCGGGCAAAGAAAAATCAGGTATATTTGATATACATGTTATTGATGTGTACTTAACCAGCTCTCGTAGTAGTGCCTGGGTATTTGATACCGGTTCTGTTGCTCACATTTGCAACTCGAAGCAGGAACTGCGGAATAGACGAAGGCTGGCGAAAGACGAAGTGACGATGCGCGTAGGAAACGGTTCCAAGGTTGATGCAATCGCCGTCGGCACCCTGTCACTTCAACTACCATCGGGATTAGTGATGAACTTAAATCATTGTTATTTAGTGCCTGCGTTGAGCATGAACATTATATCTGGATCTTGTTTATTGCGAGACGGTTACTCTTTTAAGTCTGAGAATAATGGTTGTTCTATTTCTATGAGTAACATCTTTTATGGTCATGCACCGAATGTGAGAGGATTGTTCATATTGAATCTCGATAGCGATACGCATATACATAACATTGAGACCAAAAGAGTTAGAGTAAACAATGATAGCGCCATATTTTTGTGGCACTGCCGCTTGGGTCATATAGGTGTAAAGCGCATGAAGAAACTCCATGCTGATGGACTTTTGGAGTCACTTGACTTTGATTCACTTGACACGTGCGAACCATGCCTCATGGGCAAGATGACTAAAACTCCGTTCTTCGAAACAATGGAGCGTGCAAGTGACTTGTTGGAAATCATACATACCGATGTGTGTGGTCCGATGAGCGTGGAGGCACGCGGCGGATATCGTTATTTTCTCACCTTCACTGACGATTTAAGTAGATATGGTTATGTCTACTTGATGAAGCACAAGTCTGAAACATTTGAAAAGTTCAAGCAATTTCAGAGTGAAGTAGAAAATCATCGTAACAAGAAGATCAAGTTCCTACGGTCTGATCGTGGGGGTGAATATCTGAGTTTTGAGTTTGGTACTCACTTAAGACAATGTGGAATTGTTTCGCAGTTAACACCGCCTGGAACACCACAGCGTAATGGTGTGTCCGAACGTCGTAATCGTACTTTGTTAGAGATGGTGCGATCTATGATGTCTCTTACTGATTTGCCGTTATCATTTTGGGGTTATGCATTAGAAACAGTTGCATTCACTTTAAATAGGGCACCATCAAAATCCGTTGAGACGACACCATACGAACTGTGGTATGGCAAAAGACCAAAGTTGTCGTTTCTTAAAGTTTGGGGATGTGATGCTTATGTCAAAAAGCTTCAGCCTGAAAAGCTGGAACCCAAAGCGGAAAAGTGCGTCTTCATAGGTTACCCAAAAGAGACAGTTGGGTACACCTTCTATCTCAAATCCGAGGGCAAAGTGTTTGTTGCTAAAAACGGAACTTTTCTCGAGAAGGAGTTTCTCTCGAGAGAATTGAGTGGGAGGAAGATAGAACTTGATGAGGTTGTCGAACCTCTCATCCCTCTGGATGGTGGCGCAGGGCAAGGGGAAACCTCTGTCGTTGCGATGCCGGTTGAGGAGGAAGTTAATGATGATGATCATGAAGCTCGAGTTCAAGTTTCTGTTGAACCACGCAGGTCGACGAGATCACGCGCTGCTCCAGAGTGGTATGGTAATCCCGTCTTGTCAATCATGTTGTTAGACAACAATGAACCTGCAAATTATGAAGAAGCAATGGTGGGCCCAGATTCCAACAAATGGCTAGAAGCCATGAAATCCGAGATAGGATCCATGTATGAGAACAAAGTGTGGACTTTGGAGATACTACCTGAAGGCCGCAAGGCTATTCAGAACAAATGGATCTTTAAGAAGAAGACGGACGCTGACGGTAATGTGACAGTTTATAAAGCTCGACTTGTGGCAAAGGATTTTTCACAAGTTCCAGGAGTTGACTACGATGAGACCTTCTCACCCGTAGCGATGCTTAAGTCCGTCAGAATCATGTTAGCAATAGCTGCATTTTTCGATTATGAAATCTGGCAGATGGATGTCAAAACGGCATTCCTTAATGGTTTCCTTAAGGAAGAGTTGTATATGATGCAACCCGAAGGTTTTGTCGATCCTAAAAATGTTGATAAGGTGTGCAAGCTCCAGCGATCCATTTATGGACTGGTGCAAGCATCTCGGAGTTGGAACAAGCGCTTTGATGAGGTGATCAAAGCATTTGGGTTTATACAAGTGGTTGGAGAATCTTGTATTTACAAGAAAGTGAGTGGGAGCTCTGTGGCGTTTCTAATATTATATGTGGATGACATATTACTGATTGGAAACAACGTAGAGCTTTTGGAGAGCATAAAAGGTTACTTGAATAAAAGTTTCTCTATGAAGGACCTAGGAGAAGCTGCTTACATTATAGGCATTAAGATCTATAGGGATAGATCAAAACGCTTGATAGGACTTTCACAAAGCACATACCTTGATAAAGTTTTGAAGAGGTTCAAAATGGAACAGTCCAAGAAAGGGTTCTTGCCGGTGTTACAAGGTACGAGATTGAGTAAGACTCAGTGCCCAGCAACTGATGAAGATAGAGAGCATATGCGCTCTGTCCCCTATGCTTCAGCCGTAGGCTCTATCATGTATGCAATGCTGTGCACTAGACCGGATGTTAGCCTGGCCATAAGTATGGCAGGTAGGTTCCAGAGTAATCCAGGAGTGGATCACTGGACGGCGGTCAAGAATATCCTGAAGTACCTGAAAAGGACTAAGGAGATGTTTCTCGTATATGGAGGTGACGAAGAGCTCGCCGTAAAAGGTTACGTTGATGCAAGCTTTGACACAGATCCGGACGACTCTACGTCGCAAACTGGATACGTATTTATTCTTAATGGGGGTGCAGTAAGCTGGTGCAGTTCCAAGCAAAGCGTCGTAGCAGATTCTACATGTGAAGCGGAGTACATGGCTGCCTCGGAGGCGGCTAAGGAGGGTGTCTGGACGAAGCAGTTCATGACGGATCTTGGAGTGGTGCCAAGTGCACTGGATCCAATAACCTTGTTCTGTGACAACACTGGTGCCATTGCCTTAGCAAAGGAACCAAGGTTTCACAAGAAGACCAGACACATCAAACGACGCTTCAACCTCATCCGCGACTACGTCGAGGAGGAGGACGTAAATATATGCAAAGTGCACACGGATCTGAATGTAGCAGACCCGCTGACTAAACCTCTTCCACGGCCAAAACATGATCGACACCAGAACTGTATGGGTGTTAAATTTATTACAATGTAATTCACATGGTGATGTGAGGGCTAGATTATTGACTCTAGTGCAAGTGGGAGACTGTTGGAATTATGCCCTAGAGGCAATAATAAATGTATAGTTATTATTATAATTCCTGTATCAAGATAATAGTTTATTATCCATGCTATAATTGTATTGAATGAAGACTCATTTACATGTGTGGATACATAGACAAAACACCGTCCCTAGCATGCCTCTAGTTGGCTAGCCAGTTGATCGATGATAGTCAGTGTCTTCTGATTATGAACAAGGTGTTGTTGCTTGATAACTGGATCACGTCATTAGGAGAATCACGTGATGGACTAGACCCAAACTAATAGACGTAGCATGTTGATCGTGTCATTTTGTTGCTACTGTTTTCTGCGTGTCAAGTATTTATTCCTATGATCATGAGATCATATAACTCACTGACACCGGAGGAATGCTTTGTGTGTATCAAACGTCGCAACGTAACTGGGTGACTATAAAGATGCTCTACAGGTATCTCCAAAGGTGTTAGTTGAGTTAGTATGGATCAAGACTGGGATTTGTCACTCCGTGTGACGGAGAGGTATCTCGGGGCCCACTCGGTAATACAACATCACACACAAGCCTTGCAAGCAATGTAACTTAGTGTAAGTTGCGGGATCTTGTATTACGGAACGAGTAAAGAGACTTGCCGGTAAACGAGATTGAAATAGGTATACGGATACTGATGATCGAATCTCGGGCAAGTAACATACCGAAGGACAAAGGGAATGACATACGGGATTATACGAATCCTTGGCACTGAGGTTCAAACGATAAAGATCTTCGTAGAATATGTAGGATCCAATATGGGCATCCAGGTCCCGCTATTGGATATTGACCGAGGAGTCTCTCGGGTCATGTCTACATAGTTCTCGAACCCGCAGGGTCTGCACACTTAAGGTTCGACGTTGTTTTATGCGTATTTGAGTTATATGGTTGGTTACCGAATGTTGTTCGGAGTCCCGGATGAGATCACGGACGTCACGAGGGTTTCCGGAATGGTCCGGAAACGAAGATTGATATATAGGATGACCTCATTTGATTACCGGAAGGTTTTCGGAGTTACCGGGAATGTACCGGGAATGACGAATGGGTTTCGGGAGTTCACCGGAGGGGGGCAACCCACTCCGGGGAAGCCCATAGGCTTTTGGGGGACACACCAGCCCTTAGTGGGCTGGTGGGACAGCCCCAAGGGAGCCTATGCGCCAAGATAAGAAAATCAAAGGAAAAGAAAAAAAAAAGGAGGGAAGAAGTGGGAAGGGAGGGGGACTCCTCCCACCAAACCAAGTCCAACTCGGTTTGGGGGGGGAGTCCTCCCCCCCTTGGCTCGGCCGACCCCTTGGGAGTCCCTTGGACCCCAAGGCAAGGCCCCCCTCCCTCCTCCTATATATATGGGGCTTTTAGGGCAGATTTGAGACGACTTTCTCACGGCTGCCCGACCACATACCTCCATAGTTTTTCCTCTAGATCGTGTTTCTGCGGAGCTCGGGCGGAGCCCTGCTGAGACAAGATCATCACCAACCTCCGGAGCGCCGTAACGCTGCCGGAGAACTCTTCTACCTCTCCGTCTCTCTTGCTGGATCAAGAAGGCCGAGATCATCGTCGAGCTGTACGTGTGCTGAACGCGGAGGTGCCGTCCGTTCGGTACTAGATCGTGGGACTGATCGCGGGATTGTTCGCGGGGCGGATCGAGGGACGTGAGGACGTTCCACTACATCAACCGCGTTCTCTAACGCTTCTGCTGTACGATCTACAAGGGTACGTAGATCACTCATCCCCTCTCGTAGATGGACATCACCATGATAGGTCTTCGTGCGCGTAGGAAAATTTTTGTTTCCCATGCGACGTTCCCCAATACCAAATAGCCCTGGACCTAAACCCATTTACTATATATAAATTCACGTAGCCTAGATCGGACCAAAACCTAGTTTCTAGGGTTCCTTCCCCGTTCCATTCGCGCGCCGCCACCCACCTCGGGGTCCAACCCGATCCAACCAGCGCGCAGCGCCGCAACAGTTCTTCCCTCGATCACCGAGCCTGTGACCTCACCAGTCGCAAGCCGCATTCTGCACCAACCGACCCCGAGCTCCATGGCCGCACCTTGCCCGAGTTGCAGCTCCTCCGCCAGCTCGCCCCACCGTGCTACGCTCCGCCCTGCCCCGTGGATCTAGTGCCTCTGGCTGCCATCAGTTGCCTCCGCATATAGCCCAAGCACTCCTCGTGCAAACCCCCGCTCCCTGCGTCGATGACTGCCGGAGCTGCCGTCAATGACAAGGTCCAGCAGGTTGTCCCCATGCTCCGTCCTTCCTCTCTCTCTCTTTCCTCTCCTTCTCTCTCTCTCCCTCAAGCCTTCTCTTTGTGTGTGTGCGTACCTGATCGAAAATGCCATGGAGGCCCCAGCAATGTCCCACAGCAACCCCAACCACCAGATGCCACGCCTCGCTTACCTCGTCGGAGCTCCGTCCAGCTCTCGTCCAAGCCAACGCCAAGGCCGGACCTCCTCTGCTCGACCTCCTGCAACCCCCCGTGTTCGTGTGCTGCAGAGGCGATGTTGCACGAGGTCGCCGGGAGCCTGTGTTCCCGAGAGATCCAATCTGGGAGCCTTTTCCAGTAATTTGCGAGTGAGGGAATTGATCACGGAGGGCATCTACATCAACTCCATTGCCCCTCCGATGATGCGTGAGTAGTTCACCACAGACCTAGGGGTACATAGCTAGTAGCTAGATGGCTTCTTCTCTCTCTTTGATCTTCAATACCATGTTCTTCATGATCTTCATGGAGATCTATCCGATGTAATACTCTTTTGCGGTGTGTTTGTCGAGATCCGATGAATTGTGAGTTTATATTCAGATTATCCATGAATATTATTTGAGTCTTTCCTGAATTCTTATATGCATGATTTATATCTTTGCAAGTCTCTTTGAATTCTTTGTTTGGTTTGGCCAACTAGATTGGTAATTCTTGCAATGGGAGAAGTGCTTAGTTTTGGGTTCGATCTTCCGGTGTCCTCGCACAGTGACAGTAGGGGTAGCAAGGCACGTATTGTATTTTTCCCATCAAGGATAAAAATATGGGGTTTTCATCATATTGCTTGAGTTTATCCCTGTACATCATGTCATCTTACTTAACGTGTTACTCTGTTCTTCATGAACTTAATACTCTAGATGCAGACATGAGTCGGGCGATGTGTGGAGTAATTGTAGTAGATGCAGAATCGTTTCGGTCTACTTGATACAGACGTGATGCCTATATGCATAATCATTGCCTTGGATATCTTTACAATTATTTGCTTTTCTACCAATTGCTCGACGATAATTTGTTCACCCACCGTATTATTTTCCTTTATGAGAGAAGCCTCTAGTGAAACCTATGGCCCCCGGGTCTATTTTCCAGATTATTTATTCAGATCTATAAAGAAAAAATACCAAAAATACAGTCTTGCAATTTTATTTACTTTTTCCGCAATATTTTATATCTATCTCTATCGGATCTCATCCTTGCAAATAACTCTGAAGGGATTGACAACCCATTTATAGCGTTGTGTACAAGTGTTTGATTATTTGTGTAGGTACTACTACTGGAGCCTTTCTTGTTCCTCCTGCTGGATTGATACCTTGGTTCTCAACAAACTGAGGGAAATAGTTATCTACTTCGCTGCATCACCCTTTCCTCTTCAAGGGAAAACCAACGCAAGCTCAAAAGGTAGCAAGAAGGATTTCTGACACCGTTGCCGGGGAGGATACATAGCAAGGTCACGCTTACCAAGTACCCATCACAAACTCATTTCTTGCATTTACTTTATTTGTCATTTGCCTCTCATTTTCCTCTCCCTCACTTCTAAAAATATTTTCAAAAAATACCAAAAATATTTTCCCTTTTATTCGCCTTTCTTTCGTTGTCTTTTACTTGTCTCCATGACTAGCATTACCACTTCCCCTTTGTCACCGGATTTTGAAGTACTATACTTCAAACAAAAACAAAGGAAAATTTGAAAGATGTCTGGTATAGGCTAATGGAATCCTATCGTGTCTCCAACTTAAAAGGGGATGCAAAGGTTTTGCTCAGAAATTTTTACATTGGATTGGCTTTGCATCATAGATAACTTTTAGATTTTGCCTCGAAAGGGAATTTTATTGAATTAAATACAAACGCTGCTTATGAAGTCTTGGAGGGGATTTTGGGGGTTCCTCCACAAAAAAGTGGGTTTAGTTTTCAGAAGAGGGAGTTCAAATTCTCGACAAATTGAGTAACTTACACAAGCACTTAATCGAGTTACAACAATATCATGAACCCCTTAAACATATCAATGGAAACCTCAACCGTTTGAACACTTTGATTACCTTTTGCAATAAGCGTTTGGATATTTTGGACAATAAGGTGGTTTCTTCACCTACAAACCCAAGGGAGAGGAAAGAGACCCCCGGCTTTGAGAAAGCCCTCATGGAAATTGCCAATACCAAAGATGATAATACTTAAATCTATTTGCATTATGCCTAGCTAGGGGCGTTAAACAGTACCGCTTGTTGGGAGGCAACCCATTTTTTTGTTTCTATTTTTGAGTACTGCACATATTAGTACTTGTGTAATAATTGTGTTTTCTTGTTTTAATTAGTGTTTGAGCCAAGTAAGACCTTTGGGATGGTCTATGGTGTTTGCGAGTTGATTTTGCTGAAAAATAAAACTTTCGCTCTCGGTCCAAAATCCAGATCTTCCTAATTTTTCAGAAGTTTTGGAGTTACAGAAGTATTCTAAGTAAATATATTGCTATAGATTGTTCTATTTTTGACATATTCTGTTTTATTTGTGTTGGTTGCTTATTTTGATGAATCTATGGGTTGTATCAGGGGGTATGAACCATGGAGAACTTAGAATACATTAAATATTACATCAATATAAATAAATAATGAGTTCACAACAATACCTAAGTGTTGATTTATCTTTCTTATACTAACGGATCTCACGAGTTTTCTGTTGAGTTTTGTGTTGTGAAGTTTTCAAGTTTTGGGTAAAGATTTTTGATGGACTATGGAATAAGGAGTGGCAAGAGCCTAAGCTTGGGGATTACCAAGGCACCCCAAGCCATATTCAAGGATACCAAATAGCCTAAGCTTGGGGATGCCCCGGAAGGCATCCCCTCTTTCGTCTTCAATCCATTGGTAAATTTACTTGAGGCTATATTTGTATGCACCACATGATATGTGTTTTGCTTGGAGCGTCTTGTATAATATGAGTCTTCACTTTTTAGTTTGCCACAATCATACTTGCTGCACACATCTTTTGAGGGAGAGACAAAATGAATCGTGAATTTATTAGAATACTCTTTATGCTTCACTTATATCTTTTGAGCTAGGCAATGTTGCTCTAGTACTTCACTTATATCTTTTAGAGCGCGGTGGTGTTGTGAAATTATTAAAACTCTCATACTTTACTTATATTATTTTGAGAGTTCTTTAAACAACATGTTAATTGGTTTAGGTTATGAATTTAGTCCTAATATAATAGGCATCCAAGAGGGATATAATAAAAACTTTCATATTAAGTGCATTGAATATGATGAGAAGTTTGATTCCTTGCATATAGTTTTGAGATGTGAAGATGGTGATATGAGAGTCATGTTAGTAAGTAATTGTGAATCAGAAAAAAGTACTTGTGTTAAAGCTTGTAATTCCCGTAACATGCATGTATGGTGAATCGTTGTGTGATGAAGTCGGAGCATGACTTGTTTAATGATTGCCAACCTTTGTGTGGAGGTCAGGATCGCGCGATGGTTAACTCCTACCAACCCTGCCCCTAGGAGCATGCGTCTAATACTTTGCTTCGATAACTAATAGGCTTTTGCAATAAGTATGTGAGTTCTTTATGACTAATGTTGAGTTCATGGATTATATGCACTCTCACCCTTCCACCTTTGCTAGCCTCTCTAGTACTGCGCAACTTTCGTCGGTACATTAAACCCACCTTCCTCAAAACAGCCACCATATATTTTTCCGCAAAACGGCCACCATACCTACCTATTATGGAATTTTCATAGCCGTTCCTATATATATTGCCATGCAACACCACCGTCCCGTTTTTATGACACACACCATCACTTCAATATTGCTTGTAGAGTCGTACTTTTTTCTAGTAATCTTTTGAGTTGTAAGTAAATAAAAGTGTGATGATTTGCATTATTAGAGCATTATCCCGTGTGAGAAAAATGATGATGGAAGCTATGATTCCCTCATAAGTTGGAATGAGTCTCCAGACTTTAAAAAAAATAAAAGAGGTCAGCGAAGCCCATAAAAATATAAAAAAGGCCATAGAAGCCCACAAAGAAAAGGAGAAAATAAAAAAGAAAAAAAGAAAAAGAAAAAAATGAGAGAAAGAGAGAAGGGACAATGCTACTATCTTTTTCCACACTTGTGCTAAAAAGTAGCACCATGTTCTTCATACAGAGTCTCCTATGTTGTCACTTTCATATAACTAGTGGTATACGTCTTTTGCACAACCACTTAGTTCTCTTTTTTGAGATTTCATACACTTATAGCTCTAGTGCATTTGTTGCATGGCAATCCCTACTCACTCACGTTAATATCTATTGATGGGCATCTCCATAGCCCGTTGATATCCCTAGTTGATGTGAGACTATCTTCTTCATTTCTTTTTGCAACCTCCAGCACACTCTATTCCACCTATAGTGTTATATCCATGGCTCATGCTCATGTATTGCGTGAGAGTTGAAAAGGTTTGAGAACATAAAAAGTGTGAAAAAATTGCTTGATTTTAATCGGGGTTGTGCATGATTTAGATACTTTGTGTGGTGAAGATGGAGCATAGCCAGACCATATGATTTTGTAGGGATAACTTTCTAAGACCATGCTATTTTGAAAGGAAGCAATTACCTTATTAGTATGCTTAAAGTATTATATTTTATGTCAATATAGACTTGTGTTTTGAGTCTTATGGATCTGAATATTCATGCCACATTAGAGAATATTACATGGATAAATATGTTAGGTAGCATTCCACATCAAAAATTCTGTTTTTATCATTTACCTACTCGAGGACGAGCAGGAATTAGGCTTGGGGATGCTAATACGTCTCCAATGTATCTATAATTTTTGATTGTTCCGTGCTATTATATTATATGTTTTGGATGTTTTCTATGCATTTATATGGTGTTTTATATTATTTTTGGGACTAACCTATTGATCTAGAGCCTAGTGCCAGTTTATATTTTTTTCCATGTTTTTGAATATTGCAGATAAGGAATATTAAACGGAGCCCAAACGGAATAAAATTTCCGGAAAGATTTTCTTGGACCAGAAGATACACAAAGGGCTTGGAGTAGGGGGCAAGGCAGTTGCCGGGAGGCCACAAGCCTCGAGGGCTCACCCTGGGGGGTGGTCGCGCCTTGCTGGCTTGTGGGCCTCCTACAGGTCTCCTAACCCTAATTTTTGGCCTATAAATTCCCAAATATTCTAGTATCGTCAAAAGGAGTCACGAAAATAATTTTACGCCACTGGGAGCCTCTGTTCCAAAGAGATCCAATCTGGCAGCCTTTTCCGGTAATCTGTCGAAGAGGGAATTGATCACATAGGGCATCTACATCAACTCCATTGCCCCTCCGATGATGTGTGAGTAGTTCACCACAGACTTACGGGTCCATAGCTAGTATCTAGATGGCTTCTTCTCTCTCTCTTTGATCTTCAATACCATGTTCTTCATGATCTTCATGGAGATCTATCCGATGTAATACTCTTTTGGTGTGTGTTTGTTGAGATCCGATGAATTGTGAGTTTAAGTTCAGATTATCCATGAATATTATTTGAGTTTTTCCTGACTTCTTATATGCATGATTTCATATCTTTGCAAGTCTCCTCCAATTATTTGTTTGGTTTGGCCAACTAGATTGGCAATTCTTGCAATGGGAGAAGTGCTTAGTTTTGGGTTCAATCTTGCGGTGTCCTTACACAGTGGCAGTAGGGGTAGCGAGGCATGTATTGTATTGTTACCATCAAGGATAAAAATATGGGGTTTTCACCATATTGCTTGAGTTTATCCCTCTACATCATATCATCTTACTTAATGTGTTACTCTGTTCTCCATGAACTTAATACTCTAGATGCAGGCATGGGTCGGTCGATATGTGGAGTAATAGTAGTAGATGCAAAATCGTTTCGGTCTACTTGATACGGACGTGATGCCTATATGCATAATCATTGCCTTGGATATCTTCACAATTATTTGATTTTCTATCAATTGCCCGACAATAATTTTTTCACCCACCGTATTAAGGAAAAAAGCCTCTAGTGAAACCTATGCCCCCCGGGTCTATTTTCCATATTATTTATTCAGATCTATAAACCAAGAATACAGAAAATATATTCCTGCAATTTATATACTTTTTCCACAATATTTTATATCTATCTCTCAGATCTCATCCTTGCAAATAACTCTGAAGGGATTGACAACCCCTTTATAGCGTTGGGTGCAAGTGTTTGATTATTTGTGTAGGTACTACTATTGGAGCCTTGCTTGTTCCTCCTACTAGATTGATACCTTGGTTCTCAACAAACTGAAGGAAATACGTATCTACTTTGCTGCATCACCCTTTCCTCTTCAAGGGAAAACCAACGCAAGATCAAGAGGTAGCAGGGCCCCAATACATGGGAACTCGGTAACCATGATCACCCCATCATTCTTGGCATGACACGCACACGCTCCTAATTCGTTGGTACCGGTACCTCATCGAGTTATCGGGACCAGAATGTTATTGTGGCATCGTTTCCGTTTTGCCGCCATGGTTCCCTGCTACTTCTGGAGTTTGTGTTGATTTTCCCTTGAAGAGGAAAGGCTGATGCAGCGAAGTAGATAAGTATTTCCCTTGGTTTGTTGAGAACCAAGGTAACAATCCAGTAGGAGGAACAAGCAAGGCCCGAATCGTAGTACCTACACAAATAATCAAACACTTGCACCCAACGCTAAAAAGGGTTGTCAATCCCTTCAGAGTTATTTACAAGGATGAGATCAGATAGAGATAGATATAAAAGATTTTGGAAACAAAAGTAAATAAGTTGCAGCAAGATATTTTTGGTATTTTTTTTCTTTATAGACATGAAAGTATAATATGGAAAATAGACCCGCGGCCATAGGTTTCACTACAGGCTTCTCTCATAAAGGAAAATAATACGGTGGGTGAACAAATTACCGTCGAGAAATTGATAGAAAAGTAAATAATTATGAACATATCCAAGGCAATGATTGTGCATATAGGCATCACGACCGTGTCAAGTAGACCAAAACGATTCTCCATCTACTACTATTACTCCACACATCGACCGACTCCTATCTGCATCTAGAGTATTAAGTTCATGAAGTACAGAGTAATGCATTAAGTAAGATGACATGATGTAGAGGGATAAACTCAAGCAATATAATGAAGACCCCATATTTTTATCCTCGATGGGAACAATACAATACGTGCCTCGCTACCCTTACTATGTCACTGGGTGAGGACATCGCAAGATTGAACCCAAAACAAAGCACTTATCCCATTGCAAGAATTAGCAATCTAGTTGTCAAACCAAACCAATAACTCGAAGAGACTTGCTAAGATATGAAATCATGCATATAAGAATTCAGAAGACATTCAAATAATATTCATAGATAATATAAACATAAAATCACAATTCATTGGATCTTGACAAACACACCACAAAAGAGTATTACATTAGATAGATCTCCATGAAGATCATGAAGAACATGGTATTGAAGATCAAAGAGAGAGAAGAATCCATCTAGCTACTAGTTATGGACCCGTAAGTCTGTGGTGAACTACTCATGCATCATCGGAGGGGCAATGGAGTTGATGTAGATGCCCTCCGTGATCAATTCCCTCTCCGAAAGATTACCGAAAAAGGCTACCAGATTGGATCTTACGGGAACAAAGGCTCTCGGTGACGGAAAAATATTTCATGGCTCTTTTCAGCAATGGGGGAATATTTGGGAATTTATAGGCCGAAGAATAGGGTTAGAAGACCTGCACAGGACCCACATGCCAGGGGCACGCCCCCCTAGGGCGCCCCCTGCAAGCTTGTGGCCTCCCGACAGGTGTCCTACCCCTACTCCAAGTCTTTTGGGTTTCTTCTGGTCCATGAAAAACCGTTCCGGAGATTTTATTCTGGTTGGACTCCGTTTAATATTCCTTATCTGCAATACTCAAAAACAGGGGGGAAACAGAAACTAGCACTAGGCTCTAGATTAATAGGTTAGTCCCAAAAATAATATAAAACATCATATTAATGCATATAAAACATCCAGAAACAGATAATACAATAGCATGGAAAAATCAAATATTATAGATACGTTGGAGACGTATCAAGCATCCCCAAGCTTAATTCTTGCTCGTCCTCGAGTAGGTAAATGATAAAAACAGAGTTTTTAATGTGGATTGCTACCTATCATATTTATCCATGTAATATTCTCTATTGTGGCATGAATATTCAGATCCATAAGATTGAAAACAAAAGTCTAATATTTACATAAAAATAATAATACTTCTAGAATACTGCTAAGGCAATTGCTTCCTTTCAAAATACCATGGTCTTAGAAAGTTAACCCTACAAAATCATATGGTCTGGCTATGCTCCATCTTCACCACACAAAGTATCTAAATCATGCCCAACCCCGATGAAAATCAAGCAATTGTTTCACACTTTTTTATGTTCAAACCTTTTCAACTCTCACGCAATACATGAGCGTGAGCCATGGATATAACACAATAGATGGAATAGAGTATGGTGAAGGTTGCAAAAAAAGAAGAAGATAGTCTCACATCAACTAGACATATCAACGGGCTATGGAGATGCCCATCAATAGATATCAATGTGAGTGAGTAGGGATTGCCATGGAACAAATGCACTAGAGATATAAGTGTATGGAAACTAAAAAATGAAACTAAGTGGTTGTGCAAAAGATGTAATTCCACTAGTCATGAAGGAATTTGGATGAAGGAGCTCATCACCGACCTTGGAGTGGTTCCAAGCACGTCGGGTCCTATGACACTCTTCTGTGATAACACTGGAGCCATTGCCATAGCCAAGGAGCCCAGGTTTCACCGGAAGACGAAGCACATCAAGCGCCGCTACAACTCCATCCAGGATCATGTCCAGAGTGGAGTGATAGATATTTGTAAAGTACACACGGATCTGAATATTGCAGACCCGTTGACTAAACCTCTTCTACGAGCAAAACATGATTAACACCATAATGCTATGGGTGTTCGATACATCACAATGTAACTAGATTATTGACTCTAGTGCAAGTGGGAGACTGTTGGAAATATGCCCTAGAGGCAATAATAAAATGGTTATTATCATATTTCCTTGTTCATGATAATCGTCTATTGTTCATGCTATAATTGTATTAACAGGAAACAGTAATACATGTGTGAATAAATAGATCACAATGTGTCCCTAGCGAGCCTCTAGTTGGCTAGCTCGTTAGTCAATAGATGATCATGGTTTCCTGATCATGGGCATTAGATGTCATTGATAACGGGATCACATCATTGGGAGAATGATGTGATGGACAAGACCCAATCCTAAGCCTAGCACTAGATCGTATTGTTCGTATGCTAATGCTTTTCTAATGTCAAGTATCTTTTCCTTCGACCATGAGATTGTGCAACTACCGGATACCGTAGGAGTGCTTTGGGTGTATCAAACATCACAACGTAACTGGGTGACTATAAAGGTGCACTACGGGTACCTCCGAAAGTGTCTGTTGGGTTGGTACGAATCGAGATCGGGATTTGTCACTCCGTGTGACGGAGAGGTATCTCTGGGCCCACTCGGTAGAACATCATCATGAGCTCAATGTGACTAAGGAGTTAGTCACACGATGACGTGCTACGGAACGAGTAAAGAGACTTACCGGTAACGAGATTGAACAAGGTATAGGTATACCGACGATCGAATCTCGGGCAAGTTCTATACCGTCAGACAAAGGGAATCGTATACGGGATTGATTGAATCCTTGACATCGTGGTTCACCCGATGAGATCATCATGGAGCAAGTGGGAGCCACCATGGGTATCGAGACCCCGCTGATGGTTATTGGCTAGAGAGGTGTCTCGGTCATGTCTGCCTGTCTCCCGAACCCGTAGGGTCTACACACTTAAGGTTCGATGACGCTAGGGTTATAGGGAATTGTTATACGAGGTTACCGAAAGTTGTTCGGAGTCCCGGATGAGATCCCATACGTCACGAGGAGCTCCGGAATGGTCCGGAGGTAAAGATTGATATATAGGACGGATGGTTTTGGACACCGGAAGTGTTTCGGGTGTCATCGGTAATGTACCGGGACCACCGGGACCACCGGAAGTGGTCCCGGGGGACCACCGAAGGGAGGCTAGATGGGATAAGTGGGGAAGGGAACCAGCCCCTAGGTGGGTTGGTGCGCCCCCACCCAGCCCATGCGCACCAAAGAAGGGGGGAGGGGGGAAACCCTAGGCGCAGATGAGGCCCAAGGCCCACCTAGGGTGCGCCCCCCCTTTCCCTGCCCTGGCCGCCGCCCCCCTCCCATCTGGTGGCTGCCGCACCACCTAGGGGGAAACCCTAGGGGTGGTGCACCCCCCTTCCCCTCCTCCTATAAATATAGAGGGGTTTTGGCCATTGGGGAACACACTTTGCCCTCTCCCTCGGCGCAGCCCTGCTCTTCTTCCTCCTCCTCTCTGCCGGTGCTTGGCGAAGCCCTCCGGGAGACCTCGTCTCTCCATCGCACCACGCCGTCGTGTTGCTGGAGTTCTTCCCCAACCTCTCCCTCCTCCTTGCTGGATCAAGGCGCGGGAGATGTCACCGGGCTGCACGTGTGTTGAACGCGGAGGTGCCATTGTTCGGCACTAGATCGGAATCGCTGCGAGTACGACTCCATCAACCGCGTTCTAGCAACGCTTCCGCTTAGCGATCTTCAAAGGTATGAAGATGCTCTTACCCCTCTCTCGTTGCTGGTCTCTACATAGGAAGATCTGAACATGCATAGGAAAATTTTGAATTTATGCTACGTTACCCAAGAGTGGCATCCGAGCCAGGTTTTCTATGCGTAGATTCTATGCACGAGTAGAACACAAAAGTTGTGGGCGATGATTTGTCAATTTGCTTGCCGTTACTAGTCTTATTCTTTTCCGACGGTATTGTGGGATGAAGCGGCCCGGACCGACTTTACACATACGCTTACGTGAGACTGGTTCCACCGACAGACATGCACATCGTGCATAAAGGTGGCTAGCGGGTGTCTGTCTCTCCTACTCTAGTCGGATTGGATTTGATGAAAAGGGTCCTTATGAAGGGTAAATAGCTTTGGCATATCATTGTTGTGGCTGTCACGTAGGTAAGAAGGCGTTCTTGCTAGAAACCCAAATCAGCCACATAAAACTTGCAACAACAATTAGAGGACGTCTAACTTGTTTTTGCAGGGTTTGACATGTGATGTGATATGGCCAAAGTTGTGATGTTGCATGTATGATGTATGAGATGATCATGTTATTGTAATAGGTTTCACGACTTGCATGTCGATGAGTATGACAACCGGCAGGAGCCATAGGAGTTGTCTTAATTTATTGTATGAGATGCAACGCCATGTGCTTACTACTTTTACTTCATTGCTAACGGTTAGCCATAGTAGTAGTAGTTGGCGTGAGGACTTCACGGAGACACGATGATGGAGATCATGATGATGGAGATCATGGTGTCACGCCGGTGACGATGATGATCATGCGATGCCTGAAGATGGAGATCGAAAGAGCAAAGATGATAATGGCCATATCATGTCACTATATGATTGCATTGTGATGTTTATCATGTTTTACATCTTATTGCTTAAAACAACGGTAGCATAATAAGATGATCCCTCTTAAAATTTTGAGAACGTATTCCCCTAAGTGTGCACCGTTGCGAAGGTTCGTTGTCTCGAAGCACCACGTGATGATCGGGTGTGATAGATTCTATCGTTCACATACAACGGGTGTAAGCCAGATTTACACACGCGAAACACCTAGGTTGACTCGACGAGCTTAGCATGTACAGACATGACCTCGAATACAAGAGACCGAAAGGTCGAACATGAGTCGTATGGTTGAATACGATCAGCATGAAGTTGCTCACCATGGTGACTAGTCCGTCTCACGTGATGATCGGACACGGGTTAGTCAACATGGATCATGTATCACTTAGATGACTAGAGGGATGTCGATTTAAGTGGGAGTTCATACTTAATTTGATTAAATGAACTTAATTGTCATGAACTTAGTCTAAAAGTTGTCTTTATAAATATTGTAGATGTCCAACGTCAACCTCAATTTCAACGCATTCCTAGAGAAAAACAAGCTGAAAGATGATGGTAGCAACTATGCGGACTGGGTTCGCAACTTGAAGCTCATCCTTGAAGCAGCTAAAAAGGCTTATGTCCTTGATGCGCCGCTAGGTGACCCTCCCACTCCCGCAGCAGCCCAGGACATTCTGAACGTCTGGCAAACGCGGAATGATGACTACTCTCTGGTTAGGTGTGGCATGTTATACAGTTTAGAAACGGGGCTCCAAAGGCGTTTTGAGCAACACGGGGCATATGAGATGTTCCAGGAGCTGAAGCTAGTTTTTCAAGCTCATGCCCGTGTCGAGAGATATGAAGTCTCCGACAAGTTCTTTAGCTGTAAGATGGAGGAGAACAGTTCTGTCAGTGAGCACATACTCAAAATGTCTGGGTTACACGGTCGTCTGACTTCACTTGGAGTCGAACTTCCGGATGATGCTATAATTGACAGAATCCTCCAGTCTCTCCCACGAAGCTACAAAGGCTTTGTGCTTAACTACAACATGCAAGGGATGGAGAAGACCATTCCCGAGTTGTACTCGATGCTCAAATCTGCAGAAGTAGAAATCAAGAAAGAGCATCAAGTGTTGATGGTCAACAAGACCACTAGTTTCAAGAAAGGCAAGGGTAAGAAGAACTTCAAGAAAGACGGCAAAGCTGTTGCCGCGCCCGGTAAGCCAGATGCCGGGAAGAAGAAAAAGAACGGACCCAAGCTCGAGACTGAGTGCTTCTATTGCAAGGGAAAGGGTCACTGGAAGCGGAACTGCCCCAAATACTTGGCGGACAAGAAGGCCGGCAACGTTAAAGGTATATGTGATATACATGTTATTGATGTGTACCTTACCAGCGCTCGTAGTAGCTCCTGGGTATTTGATACCGGTGCTGTTGCTCACATTTGCAACTCAAAGCAGGAACTGCGGAATAAGCGGAGACTGGCCAAGGACGAGGTGACGATGCGCGTCGGGAATGGTTCAAAGGTCGATGTGATCGCCGTCGGCACGCTACCTCTACATCTACCGTCGGGATTAGTTTTAAACCTTAATAATTGTTATTTAGTACCAGCTTTAAGCATGAACATTGTATCAGGGTCTTGCTTAATGCGAGACGGCTACTCATTTAAGTCAGAGAATAATGGTTGTTCTATTTATATGAGTGATATGTTTTATGGTCATGCTCTGCTGGTGAATGGTTTATTCTTGATGAATCTCGATCGTGATGTTAGACATATTCATAGTGTGAGTACCAAAAGATACAAAGTTGATAATGATAGTCCCACATACTTGTGGCACTGCCGCCTTGGTCATATCGGCGTTAAACGCATGAAGAAGCTCCATACTGATGGACTATTAGAGTCTCTTGACTTTGAATCATTTGACACATGCGAACCGTGCCTCATGGGCAAGATGACTAAGACTCCATTCTCAGGAATAATGGAGAGAGCAACTGACTTATTGGAAATAATACATACTGATGTGTGTGGTCCAATGAACGTTGAAGCTCGCGGTGGTTATCGTTATGTTCTCACTCTCACCGATGATTTGAGTAGGTATGGGTATATCTACTTGATGAAGCACAAATCTGAGACGTTTGAAAGGTTCAAGGAATTTCAGAGTGAGGTTGAGAATCAACGTGACAGAAAAAATAAATGTCTACGATCTGATCGTGGAGGAGAATATTTGAGTCACGAGTTTGGCACACACCTAAGGAAGTGTGGAATCGTTTCACAACTGACGCCGCCTGGCACACCGTAGCGCAACGGAGTGTCTGAACGTCGTAATCGCACTTTATTAGATATGGTACAATCTATGATGTCTCTCACTGACTTACCGCTATCATTTTGGGGATACGCATTAGAAACTGCAGCATTCACTTTAAATAGGGCACCGTCTAAATCCGTTGAGACGACACCGTATGAACTATGGTTTGGCAAGAATCCTAAGTTGTCATTTCTTAAAGTTTGGGGCTGCGATGCTTATGTGAAGAAACTTCAACTAGAAAAGCTCGAACCCAAAGCGGAGAAATGCGTATTCATAGGATACCCTAAGGAAACTATTGGGTATACCTTCTATCTTAGATCCGAAGGTAAAACCTTTGTTACCAAGAACGGATCCTTTCTAGAGAAAGAGTTTCTCTCGAAAGAAGTAAGTGGGAGGAAGGTAGAACTTGATGAGGTAATTGCACCCCCTCTCGAACAGGATAGTAGCGCAGCACGGGAAGCTGTTCCTGTGGCGCCTACACCGACTGAAGAGGAAGTTAATGATGATGATCATGAAGCTTCGGATCAAGTTACTACTGAACCGCGAAGGTCCACAAGGGCACGCTCCGCACCAGAGTGGTACGACAACCCTGTGATGGAAATCATGTTGTTAGACAACGGTGAACCTTCGAACTATGAAGAAGCGATGGCGGGCCCGGATTCCAACAAATGGCTTGAGGCCATGAAATCCGAGATAGGATCCATGTATGAGAACAAAGTATGGACTTTGGTGGACTTGCCCGATGACCGGCGAGCCATAGAAAATAAATGGATCTTCAAGAAGAAGACTGATGCAAACGGTAATGTAGCCGTTTACAAAGCTCGACTTGTCGCAAAGGGTTGTTGACAAATTCAAGGAGTTGACTACGAAGAGACTTTCTCTCCCGTACTGAAGCTGAAATCAGTCTGAATCATGTTAGCGGTTGCCGCCTTTTATGATTATGAAATTTGGCAAATGGACGTCAAAACAACGTTCCTTAACGGGAACCTTAAGGAAGAGTTGTATATGATGCAACCAGAAGGTTTTGTCGACCCTAAGGGTGCTAACAAAGTATGCAAGCTCCAGCGCTCCATCTACGGGCTGGTGCAAGCACCTCGAAGTTGGAACATTCGCTTTAATGAGGTGATTAAAGCGTTTGGGTTCATACAGGTTTACGGAGAAGCTTGTCTGTACAAGAAAGTGAGTGGGAGCTGTGTAGCTTTCCTCATACTATATGTGGATGACATATTATTAATGGGGAATAATATAGAGATGTTGGAGAGCATAAAGGCCTATTTGAACAAGAGGTTTTCAATGAAGGACCTTGGAGAAGCTGCATACATATTCGGCATCAAGATCTATAGAGATAGATCGAGACGCCTCATAGGTCTTTCGCAAAGTACATACCTTGACAAGATATTGAAGAAGTTCAATATGGAAAACTCAAAGAAAGGGTTCTTGCCAGTTTTGCAAGGTATGAGATTGAGTAAGACTCAGTCACCAACCACGGCAGCAGATAGAGAGAAGATGAGTTATGTCCCCTACGCTTCAGCCGTGGGCTCTCTAATGTATGCCATGCTGTGTACCAGACCTGATATAAACCTTGCCATAAGTTTGGTAGGGAGGTACCAAAGTGATCCCGGTACGGAACACTGGACAGCGGTCAAGAATATCCTTAAGTACCTGAAAAGGACTAAGGAAATGTTTCTCGTTTATGGAGGTGACGAAGAACTTGTCGTAAAGGGTTACGTCGACGCTAGCTTCGACACGGATCCGGATGACTCTAGGTCACAGACCGGATACGTATATGTGTTGAATGGTGGGGCAGTGAGCTGGTGCAGCAGCAAGCAAGAAGTCGTGGCATCATCTACATGTGAAGCGGAGTACATAGCTGCTTCAGAAGCGGCTCATGAAGGAATTTGGATGAAGGAGCTCATCACCGACCTTGGAGTGGTTCCAAGCGCGTCGGGTCCTATGACACTCTTCTGTGATAACACTGGAGCCATTCCATAGCCAAGGATCCCAGGTTTCACCGGAAGACGAAGCACATCAAGCGCCACTACAACTCCATCCAGGACCATGTCCAGAGTGGAGTGATAGATATTTGTAAAGTACACACGGATCTGAATATTGCAAACCCGTTGACTAAACCTCTTCCACGAGCAAAACATGATCAACACCATAATGCTATGGGTGTTCGATACATCACAATGTAACTAGATTATTGACTCTAGTGCAAGTGGGAGACTGTTGGAAATATGCCCTAGAGGCAATAATAAAATGTTTATTATCATATTTCCTTGTTCATGATAATCGTCTATTGTTCATGCTATAATTGTATTAACAGGAAACAGTAATACATGTGTGAATAAATAGATCACAATGTGTCCCTAGCGAGCCTCTAGTTGGCTAGCTCGTTAGTCAATAGATGATCATGGTTTCCTGATCATGGGCATTAGATGTCATTGATAACGGGATCACATCATTGGGAGAATGATGTGATGGACAAGACCCAATCCTAAGCTTAGCACTAGATCGTATTGTTCGTATGCTAATGCTTTTCTAATGTCAAGTATCTTTTCCTTCGACCATGAGATTGTGCAACTCCCGGATACCGTAGGAGTGCTTTGGGTGTATCAAACGTCACAACGTAACTAGGTGACTGTAAAGGTGCACTACGGGTACCTCCGAAAGTGTCTGTTGGGTTGGTACGAATCGAGATCGGGATTTGTCACTCCGTGTGACGGAGAGGTATCTCTGGGCCCACTCGGTAGAACATCATCATGAGCTCAATGTGACTAAGGAGTTAGTCACACGATGACGTGCTACGGAACGAGTAAAGAGACTTACCGGTAATGAGATTGAACAAGGTATAGGTATACCGACGATCGAATCTCGGGCAAGTTCTATACCGTCAGACAAAGGGAATCGTATACGGGATTGATTGAATCCTTGACATCGTGGTTCATCCGATGAGATAATCGTGGAGCAAGTGGGAGCCACCATGGGTATCCAGACCCCGCTGATGGTTATTGGCCAGAGAGGTGTCTCGGTCATGTCTGCCTGTCTCCCGAACCCGTAGGGTCTACACACTTAAGGTTCGACGACGCTAGGGTTATAGGGAATTGTTATACGAGGTTACCGAAAGTTGTTCGGAGTCCCGGATGAGATCTCGGACGTCACGACGAGCTCCGTAATGGTCCGGAGGTAAAGATTGATATATAGGACGGATGGTTTTGGACACCGGAAGTGTTTCGGGCGTCACCGGTAATGTACCGGGACCACCGGGACCACCGGAGGTGGTCCCGGGGGACCACCGAAGGGAGGCTAGATGGGCTAAGTGGGGAAGGGAACCAGCCCCTAGGTGGGCTGGTGCACCCCCCACCCAGCCCATGCACACCAAAGAAGGGGGGAGGGGGGAAACCCTAGGCGCCGATGAGGCCCAAGGCCCACCTAGGGCTCGCCCCCCTTTCCCTGCCCTGGCCGCCGCCCCCCTCCCATCTGGTGGCTGCCGCACCACCTAGGGGGAAACCCTAGGGGTGGCGCACCCCCCTTCCCCTCCTCCTATAAATATAGAGGGGTTTTGGCCATTGGGGAACACACTTTGTGTTGGAATTATGCCCTAGAGGCAATAATAAATGTATAGTTATTATTATAATTCCTGTATCAAGATAATAGTTTATTATCCATGCTATAATTGTATTGAATGAAGACTCATTTACATGTGTGGATACATAGACAAAACACCGTCCCTAGCATGCCTCTAGTTGGCTAGCCAGTTGATCGATGATAGTCAGTGTCTTCTGATTATGAACAAGGTGTTGTTGCTTGATAACTGGATCACGTCATTGGGAGAATCACGTGATGGACTAGACCCAAACTAATAGACGTAGCATGTTGATCGTGTCATTTTGTTGCTACTGTTTTCTGCGTGTCAAGTATTTATTCCTATGACCATGAGATCATATAACTCACTGACACCGGAGGAATGCTTTGTGTGTATCAAACGTCGCAACGTAATTGGGTGACTATAAAGATGCTCTACATGTATCTCCGAAGGTGTTAGTTGAGTTAGTATGGATCAAGACTGGAATTTGTCACTCCGTGTGACGGAGAGGTATCTCGGGGCCCACTCGGTAATACAACATCACACACAAGCCTTGCAAGCAATGTAACTTAGTGTAAGTTGCGGGATCTTGTATTACGGAACGAGTAAAGAGACTTGCCGGTAAGCGAGGTTGAAATAGGTATATGGATACTGACGATCGAATCTCGGGCAAGTAACATACCGAAGGACAAAGGGAATGACATACGGGATTATACGAATCCTTGGCACTAAGGTTCAAACGATAAGATCTTCGTAGAATATGTAGGATCCAATATGGGCATCCAGGTCCCGCTATTGGATATTGACCGAGGAGTCTCTCGGGTCATGTCTACATAGTTCTCGAACCCGCATGTCTGCACACTTAAGGTTCGACGTAGTTTTATGCATATTTGAGTTATATGGTTGGTTACCGAATGTTGTTCGGAGTCCCGGATGAGATCACGGACATCATGAGGGTTTCCGGAATAGTCCGGAAACGAAGATTGATATATAGGATGACCTCATTTGATTACCGGAAGGTTTTCGGAGTTACCGGGAATGTACCGGGAATGACGAATGGGTTCCGGGAGTTCACCGGAGGGGGGCAACCCACTCCGGGGAAGCCCATAGGCATTTGGGGGGGTCACACCAGCCCTTAGTGGGCTGGTGGGACAGCCCACCAATCCCCTATGCGCCAAGAGAGAAAAAATCAAAGGAAAGAAAAAAAAAGGGAAGAAGTGGGAAGGGGGAAGGACTCCCTCCCACCAAACCAAGTAGGACTCGGTTTGGGGGGGGGGAGAGTCCTCCCCCCTGGCTCGGCCGACCCCTTGGGGATCCCTTGGACCCCAAGGCAAGGTCCCCCTCCCTCCTCCTATATATATGGGGCTTTTAGGGCAGATTTGAGACGACTTTCTCACGGCTGCCCGACCACATACCTCCATAGTTTTTCCTCTAGATCGCGTTTCTGCGGAGCTCGGGCGGAAGCCTGCTGAGACGAGATCATCACCAACCTCCGGAGCGCCGTCACGCTGCCGGAGAACTCTTCTACCTCTCCGTCTCTCTTGCTGGATCAAGAAGGCCGAGATCATCGTCGAGCTGTACGTGTGCTGAACGCGGAGGTGCCGTCCGTTCGGTACTAGATCGTGGGACTGATCGCGGGATTGTTCGCGGGGCGGATCGAGGGACGTGAGGACATTCCACTACATCAACCGCGTTCTCTAACGCTTCTGCTGTGCGATCTACAAGGGTACGTAGATCACTCATCCCCTCTCGTAGATGGACATCACCATGATAGGTCTTCGTGCGCGTAGGAAAATTTTTGTTTCCCATGCGACGTTCCCCAACAGTGGTATCAGAGCTAGGTTCATGCGTAGATGTCTTCTCGAGTAGAACACAAAAGGTTTTGTGGGCGGTGATGTGCGTTTTGCTGCCCTCCTTAGTCTTTTCTTGATTCCGCGGTATTGTTGGATTGAAGCGGCTTGGACCGACATTACTCGTACGCTTACGAGAGACTGGTTTCATCGTTACGAGTAACCCCCTTTGCTCAAAGATGACTGGCAAGTGACGGTTTCTCCAACTTTAGTTGAATCAGATTTGACCGAGGAGGTCCTTGGATGAGGTTAAATAGCAACTCATATATCTCCGTTGTGGTGTTTGCGTAAGTAAGATGCGATCCTACTAGATACCCTTGGTCACCACGTAAAACATGCAACAACAAAATTAGAGAACGTCTAACTTGTTTTTGCAGGGTATGATTGTGATGTGATATGGCCAACGATGTAATGTGATATATTGGATGTATGAGATGATCATGTTGTAATAGAAATATCGACTTGCACGTCGATGGTACGGCAACCGGCAGGAGCCATAGGGTTGTCTTTATACTAACATATGTGCTTGCAGATGCGTTTACTATTTTGCTAGGATGTAGCTTTAGTAGTAATAGCATAAGTAGCACGACAACCCCGATGGCAACGCGTTGATGGATGATCATGGTGTGGCGCCGGTGACAAGAAGATCGTGCCGGTGCTTTGGTGATGGAGATCAAGAAGCACGTGATGATGGCCATATCATGTCACTTATGAATTGCATGTGATGTTAATCCTTTTATGCACCTTATTTTGCTTAGAACGACGGTAGCATTATAAGGTGATCTCTCACTAAAATTTCAAGACGAAATTGTGTTCTCCCCGACTGTGCACCGTTGCTACAGTTCGTCGTTTCGAGACACCACGTGATGATCGGGTGTGATAGACTCAACGTTCACATACAACGGGTGCAAAACAGTTGCGCACGCGGAACACTCGGGTTAAGCTTGACGAGCCTAGCATGTGCAGACATGGCCTCGGAACACATGAGACCGAAAGTTCGATCATGAATCATATAGCTGATATGATTAGCATAGGGATGCTTACCACTGAAACTACTCTCGACTCACGTGATGATCGGACTTGGGATAGTGTAAGTGGATCATGAACCACTCAAATGACTAGAGAGATGTACTTTTTGAGTGGGAGTTTAGCATATAATTTGATTAAGTTGAACTCTAATTATCTTGAACATAGTCTAAATCCACTTTGAATGTATTTGTGTTGTAGATCATGGCTCACGCAAGTGTCATCCTGAATTTTAATACATTCCTAGAGAAAGCTAAGTTGAAAGATGATGGAAGCAACTTTGTAGACTGGGCTCGTAATCTTAAGCTAATCTTACTAGCTGGAAAGAAGGATTATGTCCTTAATGCTGCGCTAGGAGATGAACCACCCGCTACGGCTGATCAGGATGTTAAGAACGCTTGGTTAGCACGTAAGGAGGACTACTCAATATTCAATGTGTAGTCTTGTATGGCTTAGAACCGGGACTTCAACGTCGCTTTGAGCGTCATGGAGCATTTGAGATGTTCCAGGAGTTGAAGTTTATCTTTCAGAAGAACGCCCGGATCGAGACGTATGAGACCTTCGATAAATTCTATGCTTGTAAGATGGAGGAAAACTCGTCTGTCAGTGAACATGTGCTCAAAATGTCTGGGTACTCAAACCGTTTAGCTGAACTGGGGATTGAACTCCCGCAAGAAGCTATCACTGACAGAATCCTTCAATCACTGCCGCCAAGCTATAAAGGCTTTGTGTTGAACTACAACATGCAAGGGATGAACAAGTCTCCCGGCGAGTTGTTTGCGATGCTGAAAGTCGCAGAGTTTGAACTCCGTAAAGAGCATCAAGTGTTGATGGTGAGCAAGACCACTAGTTTCAAGAGAAATGGCAAAGGCAAGAAGGGCAATTCGAAGTAGAGCGGCAAGCCCGTCGCCAATCCGCCGAAGAAACCCAAGGCTGGACCTAAGCCTGAAACAGAGTGCTTCTATTGCAAGGGTATGGGTCACTGGAAGCGCAATTGCCCCAAGTATCTGGCAGATAAGAAGGCGGGCAAAGAAAAATCAGGTATATTTGATATACATGTTATTGATGTGTACTTAACCGGCTCTCGTAGTAGTGCCTGGGTATTCGATACCAGTTCTGTTGCTCACATTTGCAACTCGAAGCAGGAACTGCGGAATAGACGAAGGCTGGCGAAAGACGAAGTGACGATGCGCGTAGGAAACGGTTCCAAGGTTGATGCAATCGCCGTCGGCACAGTGTCACTTCAACTACCATCGGGATTAGTGATGAACTTAAATCATTGTTATTTAGTGCCTGCGTTGAGCATGAACATTATATCTGGATCTTGTTTATTGCGAGACGGTTACTCTTTTAAGTCTGAGAATAATGGTTGTTCTATTTCTATGAGTAACATCTTTTATGGTCATGCACCGAATGTGAGAGGATTGTTCATATTGAATCTTGATAGAGATACGCATATACATAACATTGAGACCAAAAGAGTTAGAGTAAACAATGATAGCGCCATATTTTTGTGGCACTGCCGCTTGGGTCATATTGGTGTAAAGCGCATGAAGAAAGTCCATGTTGATGGACTTTTGGAGTCACTTGACTTTGATTCACTTGACACGTGCGAACCATGCCTCATGGGCAAGATGACTAAGACTCCGTTCTCCGGAACAATGGAGCGTGCAAGTGACTTGTTGGAAATCATACATACCGATGTGTGTGGTCCAATGAGCGTGGAGGCACGCGGCGGATATCGTTATTTTCTCACCTTCACTGACGATCTAAGTAGATATGGTTATGTCTACTTGATGAAGCACAAGTCTGAAACATTTGAAAAGTTCAAGCAATTTCAGAGTGAAGTGGAAAATCATCGTAACAAGAAGATCAAGTTCCTACGGTCTGATCGTGGGGGTGAATATCTGAGTTTCGAGTTTTGTACTCACTTAAGACAATGTGGAATTGTTTCGCAGTTAACACCGCCTGGAACACCACAGCGTAATGGTGTGTCCGAACGTCGTAATCGTACTTTATTAGAAATGGTGCTATCTATGATGTCTCTTACTGATTTGCCGTTATCGTTTTGGGGTTATGCATTAGAAACAGCTGCATTCACTTTAAATAGGGCACCATCGAAATCCGTTGAGACGACACCATACGAACTGTGGTATGGCAAAAGGCCAAAGTTGTCGTTTCTTAAAGTTTGGGGATGTGATGCTTATGTCAAAAAGCTTCAGCCTGAAAAGCTGGAACCCAAAGCGGAAAAGTGCGTCTTCATAGGTTACCCAAAAGAGACAGTTGGGTACACCTTCTATCTCAAATCCGAGGGCAAAGTGTTTGTTGCTAAGAACGGAACTTTTCTCGAGAAGGAGTTTCTCTCGAGAGAATTGAGTGGGAGGAAGATAGAACCTGACGAGGTTGTCGAACCTCTCATCCCTCTGGATGGTGGCGCAGGGCAAGGGGAAACCTCTGTCATTGCGACGCCGGTTGAGGAGGAAGTTAATGATGATGATCATGAAACTCCAGTTCAAGTTTCTGTTGAACCACGCAGGTCGACGAGATCACGCGCTGCTCCAGAGTGGTACGGTAATCCCGTCTTATCAATCATGTTGTTAGACAACAATGAACCTGCAAATTATGAAGAAGCAATGGTGGGCCCAGATTCCAACAAATGGCTAGAAGCCATGAAATCCGAGATAGGATCCATGTATGAGAACAAAGTGTGGACTTTGGAGATGCTGCCTGAGGGCCGCTAGGCTATTCAGAACAAATGGATCTTTAAGAAGAAGACGAACACTGACGGTAATGTGACCGTTTATAAAGCTCGACTTGTGGCAAAGGGTTTTTCACAAGTTCCAGGAATTGACTACGATGAGACTTTCTCTCCCGTAGCAATGCTTAAGTCCGTCAGAATCATGTTAGCAATAGCTGCATTTTTCGATTATGAAATCTGGCAGATGGATGTCAAAACGGCGTTCCTTAACGGTTTCCTTAAGGAAGAGTTGTATATGATGCAACCCGAAGGTTTTGTCGATCCTAAAAATGCTGACAAGGTGTGCAAGCTCCAGCGATCCATTTATGGACTGGTGCAAGCATCTCGGAGTTGGAACAAACGCTTTGATGAGGTGATCAAAGCATTTGGGTTTATACAAGTGGTTGGAGAATCTTGTATTTACAAGAAAGTGAGTGGGAGCTTTGTGGCGTTTCTAATATTATATGTAGATGACATATTACTGATTGGGAACAACGTAGAGCTTTTGGAGAGCATAAAAGGTTAATTGAATAAAAGTTTCTCTATGAAGGACCTAGGAGAAGCTGCTTACATTCTAGGCATTAAGATCTATAGGGATAGATCAAAACGCCTGATAGGACTTTCACAAAGCACATACCTTGATAAAGTTTTGAAGAGGTTCAAAATGGAACAGTCCAAGAAAGGGTTCTTGCCAGTGTTACAAGGTACGAGATTGAGTAAGACTCAGTGCCCAGCAACTGATGAAGATAGAGAGCATATGCGCTCCGTCCCTTATGCTTCCGCCATAGGCTCTATCATGTATGCAATGCTGTGCACTAGACCGGATGTTAGCCTGGCCATAAGTATGGCAGGTAGGTTCCAGAGTAATCCAGGAGTGGATCACTGGACGGCGGTCAAGAATATCCTGAAGTACCTGAAAAGGACTAAGGAGATGTTTCTCGTGTATGGAGGTGACGAAGAGCTCGCCGTAAAAGGTTACGTCGATGCAAGATCTGACATAGATCCGGATGACTCTAAGTCGCAAACCGGATACGTATTTATTCTTAATGGGGGTGCAGTAAGCTGGTGCAGTTCCAAGCAAAGCGTCGTAGCAGATTCTACATGTGAAGCAGAGTACATGGCTGCCTCGGAGGAGGCTAAGGAGGGTGTCTGGATGAAGCAGTTCATGACGGATCTTGGAGTGGTGCCAAGTGCACTGGATCCAATAACCTTGTTCTGTGACAACACTGGTGCCATTGCCTTAGCAAAGGAACCAAGGTTTCACAAGAAGACCAGACGCTTCAAACGACGCTTCAACCTCATCCGCGACTACGTCGAGGAGGAGGACGTAAATATATGCAAAGTGCACACGGATCTGAATGTAGCAGACCCGCTGACTAAGCCTCTTCCACGGCCAAAACATGATCGACACCAGAACTGTATGGGTGTTAGATTTATTACAATGTAATTCACATGGTGATGTGAGGGCTAGATTATTGACTCTAGTGCAAGTGGGAGACTGTTGGAATTATGCCCTAGAGGCAATAAGAAATGTATAGTTATTATTATAATTCCTGTATCAAGATAATAGTTTATTATCCATGCTATAATTGTATTGAATGAAGACTCATTTACATGTGTGGATACATAGACAAAACACCGTCCCTAGCATGCCTCTAGTTGGCTAGCCAGTTGATCGATGATAGTCAGTGTCTTCTGATTATGAACAAGGTGTTGTTGCTTGATAACTGGATCACGTCATTGGGAGAATCACGTGATGGACTAGACCCAAACTAATAGACGTAGCATGTTGATCGTGTCATTTTGTTGCTACTGTTTTCTGCGTGTCAAGTATTTATTCCTATGACCATGAGATCATATAACTCACTGACACCGGAGGAATGCTTTGTGTGGATCAAACGTCGCAACGTAATTGGGTGACTATAAAGATGCTCTACAGGTATCTCCGAAGGTGTTAGTTGAGTTAGTATGGATCAAGACTGGAATTTGTCACTCCGTGTGACGGAGAGGTATCTCGGGGCCCACTCGGTAATACAACATCACACACAAGCCTTGCAAGCAATGTAACTTAGTGTAAGTTGCGGGATCTTGTATTACGGAACGTGTAAAGAGACTTGCCGGTAAACGAGGTTGAAATAGGTATATGGATACTGACGATCGAATCTCGGGCAAGTAACATACCGAAGGACAAAGGGAATGACATACGGGATTATACGAATCCTTGGCACTAAGGTTCAAACGATAAGATCTTCGTAGAATATGTAGGATCCAATATGGGCATCCAGGTCCCGCTATTGGATATTGACCGAGGAGTCTCTCGGGTCATGTCTACATAGTTCTCGAACCCGCAGGGTCTGCACACTTAAGGTTCGACGTTGTTTTATGCGTATTTGAGTTATATGGTTGGTTACCGAATGTTGTTCGGAGTCCCGGATGAGATCACGGACGTCACGAGGGTTTCCGGAATAGTCCGGAAACGAAGATTGATATATAGGATGACCTCATTTGATTACTGGAAGGTTTTCGGAGTTACCGGGAATGTACTGGGAATGACGAATGGGTTCCGGGAGTTCACCGGAGGGGGGCAACCCACTCCGGGGAAGCCCATAGGCATTTGGGGGGGTCACACCAGCCCTTAGTGGGCTGGTGGGACAGCCCACCAATCCCCTATGCGCCAAGAGAGAAAAAAAAAGGAAAGAAAAAAAAAGGGAAGAAGTGGGAAGGGGGAAGGACTCCCTCCCACCAAACCAAGTAGGACTCGGTTTGGGGGGGGGGAGAGTCCTCCCCCCTGGCTCGGCCGACCCCTTGGGGATCCCTTGGACCCCAAGGCAAGGTCCCCCTCCCTCCTCCTATATATATGGGGCTTTTAGGGCAGATTTGAGACGACTTTCTCACGGCTGCCCGACCACATACCTCCATAGTTTTTCCTCTAGATCGCGTTTCTGCGGAGCTCGGGCGGAGCCCTGCTGAGACGAGATCATCACCAACCTCCGGAGCGCCGTCACGCTGCCGGAGAACTCTTCTACCTCTCCGTCTCTCTTGCTGGATCAAGAAGGCCGAGATCATCGTCGAGCTGTACGTGTGCTGAACGCGGAGGTGCCGTCCGTTCGGTACTAGATCGTGGGACTGATCGCGGGATTGTTCGCGGGGCGGATCGAGGGACGTGAGGACGTTCCACTACATCAACCGCGTTCTCTAACGCTTCTACTGTGCGATCTACAAGGGTACGTAGATCACTCATCCCCTCTCGTAGATGGACATCACCATGATAGGTCTTCGTGCGCGTAGGAAAATTTTTGTTTCCCATGCGACGTTCCCCAACACTTTGCTCTCTCCCTCGGCGCAGCCCTGCTCTTCTTCCTCCTCCTCTCTGCCGGTGCTTGGCGAAGCCATGCCGGGAGACCTCGTCTCTCCATCGACACCACGCCGTCGTGTTGCTGGAGTTCTTCCCCAACCTCTCCCTCCTCCTTGCTGGATCAAGGTGTGGGAGACGTCACCGGGCTGCACGTGTGTTGAACGCGGAGGTGCCGTTGTTCGGCACTAGATCGGAATCGATGCGAGTACAACTCCATCAACCGCGTTCTAGCAACGCTTCCGCTTAGCGATCTTCAAAGGTATGAAGATGCTCTTACCCCTCTCTCGTTGCTGGTCTCTCCATAGGAAGATCTGAACATGCGTAGGAAAATTTTGAATTTATGCTACGTTACCCAACAAAAACTATATGCAAGGATCCAAACTTCTCAGCATATTCAATGCACTTAATATGAAAGTTTTTATTATATCCCTCTTGGATGCCCATTATATTAGGACTAAATTCATGACCTAAACCAATTACCATGTTGTTTAAAGAACTCTCAAAATAATATTGGTGAGGTACGAGAGTTTAATAATTTCTATAAAACACAACACCGTCGTGCTCTAAAAGATATAAGTGAAGCACTATAGCAACATTACCAAGCTCAAAAGATATAAGTGAAGCACAAAGAGTATTCTAATAAATTCACAATTCAGCGTGTCTCTCTCAAATGATGTGTGCAGAAAGGATGATTGTGGAAAACTAAAAAGTAAAGACTCATATCATACAAGACACTCCAAGCAAAATACATATCATGTGGTGAATAAAAATATAGCCTCAAGTAAATTTACTAATGGATTGAAGACGAAAGAGGGGATGCCTTCCGGGGCATCGCCAAGCTTAGGCTCTTTGTTATCCTTGAATATGTCTTGGGGTTCCTTGGGCATCCCCAAGCTTAGGCTTTTTCCACTCCTTATTCCATAGTCCACCAAATCTTTACCCAAAACTTGAAAACTTCACAACACAAAACTCAACAGAAAACTCATGAGATCCGTTAGTATAAGAAAAATAAATCACCACTTTAGGTATTGTTGTGAAATCATTCTTTATTTATATTGATATAATATTTACTGTATTCCAACTTCTCCATGGCTCATACCCCCCGATACAACCCATAGATTCATCAAAATAAGCAAACAACACAAATAAAACATAATTTGTCAAAAACAGAACACTGTGTAGAAATCTGTTTACTTCGAATACTTGTGTAACTACAAAAATTATTCAAAATTAGGAAAGTCTGGGTAATTTGTAAATAAATCTTGTGTAAAATATTTAGGTCAAAATGAAGTTCCTGTGAATTTACAAAATTCCTGTACTGAGAGAAAAAGTTTCTATTTTTTAGCAAAATCAACTTGCAATCACCGTAGACCATCCCAAAGGTCATACTTGGATCAAACACTAATTAAAACAAGAAAATACAATTATTACAGAGGTAATAATGTGCGAAGCACTCAAAAACACAAGCAAAAACAAAAGCATAAAAATAAAACTGGGTTGCCTCCCAACAAGCGCTATTGTTTAACGCCCCTAGCTAGGCATAACGATTTCAATGATGCTCGTATAAAGGTAAAGTATTGAAACATAAAGAGAGCATCATGAATCACATAGAAAGCATATTTAAGTCTAACCCACTTACTATTCATAGGGATTTTGTGCACAAACAAATTATGGGAACAACAATCAATTAGCATAGGAAGGCAAAAAAAGTATAACTTCAAAATTTCCAACACATAGAGAGGAAACATGATATTATTGCAATATGTAAAAGCATAGATTCCTCTCTCGTAGTATTTTCAGTAGCATCATGAATAAATTCAACAATATAACTATCACATAAAGATTGTTTTCATGATCCACATGCATAAAATTCTTACAATCTTCCAAGGTAGTGGGATTAACATTGACTAAAGTGATGACCTCTCCAAACCCAGTTTTATCAGAAAATAATAAGATTGAACACTCCCCAATTATGTGGGATTATTTTTTCCTAAAGTTAACACTCTTCAAAACCCATTTTAGATACTATTGAAAACCTTATTATCAATAACATATTCATCTTGAGGACTAAATAAATTTTCAAGATCATAAGAAGCGTCACCCGAATCATGATCGTTACAATGGGTAATGGACATGCCCAAATTATCATCCCCAAGCTTGTATTTTTGCATACCATTAACATAATTGACATTAATAGAATTTATAGTAATGTGTTTGTAATCGTGCTTTTCACAAGGAGCTATCATTAATCACTTTATAAATTTCTTCTTTCAACACTTCATCAAAATTTCCAGATTCATGATTTTCAAACAAAACTTCATAGAGATAATCAAGTGCACTCAACTCGCTTGCAATTAGTTCATCATAATTGGATCTCTTGAAAACATTAGCAAGAGGATGAGGATCCCTATCAATAGATTTTAGCAAGCAAAGATGCAAGCAAATAGAAGGCACATGGTAACACAAGTAGACAAAAAGAGATCCGGCAAGAAAAGGTAAATAAAACAGCAAATTGGTGAAGTGGGGGAGAGGAAAACGATAGGCAAATAATGTAACGAAAAGAGATGAGTTTGTGATGCGTACTTGGTAGGCTTGATCTTGCTATGTATCCTCCCTGACAACGGAGCCAGGAATCCTTCTAGCTACTTCTTGAGCTTGCGTTGGTTTTCCCTTGAAGAGGAAAGGGTGATGCAGCAAAGTAGATAAGTATTACCCTCAATATGTTGAAAAGCAAGGTATCAATCCACTAGGAGGAACAAGCAAGGCCCCAATCGTAGTACCTACACAAATAATCAAACACTTGCACCCAACGCTAAAAAGGGGTTGTCAATCCCTTCAGAGTTATTTGCAAGGATGAGATCTAATAGAGATAGATATAAAATATTGCGGAGAAAAGTAAATAAATTGCAGCAAGATATTTTTGGTTTATAGATCTGAAAGTATAATATGGAAAATAGACCCGGGGGCCATAGGTTTCACTAGAGGCTTCTCTCATAAAGGAAAATAATATGGTGGGTGAACAAATTACTATCGAGCAATTGATAGAAAAGCGAATACTTATGAAGATATCCAAGGCAATGATTATGCATATAGGCATCACGTCCGTGTCAAGTAGACCGAAACGATTTTGCATCTAGTACTATTATTCCATAGATCGACCGACTCCTGCCTGCATCTAGAGTATTAAGTTCATGAAGAACAGAGTAACGCATTAAGTAAGACGACATGATGTAGATGTATAAACTCAAACAATATGATGAAAACCCCATCTTTTTATCCTCGATGGCAACAATACGATACGTACCTCGCTACCCCTACTATGTCACTGGGTGAGTACACCGCAAGATTGAACCCAAAACCAAGCACTTCTCCCATTGCAAGAATTACCAATCTAGTTGGCCAAACCAAACCAATAACTCGAAGAGAATTGCTAAGATATGAAATCATGCATATAAGAATTCATAAGAGATTCAAATAATATTCATAGATAGTCTGAACATAAACTCACAATTCATTGGATCTCGACAAACACACCGCAAAAGAGTATTACATCGGATAGATCTCCGTGAAGATCATGAAGAACATTGTATTGAAGATCAAATAGAGAGAAGAAGCCATCTAGCTACTAGCTATGGACCCGTAGGTCTGGGGTGAACTACTCACGCATCATCGGAGGGGCAATGGAGTTGATGATCAATTCCCTCTCCGTCAGATTACCGAAAAAGGCTCCCAGATTGGATCTTACGGGAACAAAGGCTCTCGATGACGGAAAATTATTTCGTGGCTCTTTTTAGCAATGGGGGAATATTTGGGAATTTATAGGCTGAAGAATGGGGTTAGGAGACCTGCAGGGGACCCACAAGCCAGCTCCCCCCTAGGGCGCGCCCTGTAGGCTTGTGGCCTCCTCGCATGTGTCTTGCCCCCTACTCCAAGTTTTTAGGGTTTCTTCTCGTCCAAGAAAAATCATTCCGGAGATTTTATTCCATTTGGACTCCGTTTAATATTCCTTATCTGCAATACTCAAAAACATGGAAAAAACAAAATCTGGCACTAGGCTCTAGATTAATAGGTTAGTCCCAAAAATAATATAAACACCATATTAATGCGTATAAACATCCAAAACAGATCATATAATAGCATGGAACAATCAAAAATTATAGATACGTTGGAGACCTATCATTCCCTTTCGTTCGCCATGGCGACACATGCTTCATATCCTTCTTGCCAGTGTTTTCGTAAAATTGCATCCATGTTGCATTCATGGCATAATATCCTATGTTTCATATATCTTTTAACCGTGGCTCCGTTCAGTGTTTTTTGTTTAAACTCACTAGAATGACGTGTAGTTTCACATGAACCACTTTGTTTTTCCATTTAACAAACGTAAAATGTGTTTAGGACATATGTGGACAGATTTCGAAGTTAACACATGGGGTAATCTCAGAAATGCTCTATGTCATTTTCGGCCTCATTTAAAATGTCTAGATAGGTAGTTTATTTGTGCTTCACCTCTTACCATGTTTAAACAACATTTAATATTGTCGTGTACCTAAACAGGAGTAATCTAAATAACTCGTATGTGGAGTTTTGTCAATATGCAACTCGTTGCATATTGAGCTTCACTAAATGTGTAGTGTTAACTGTTGTGAATTGTCATGCCATGCCTTGCATAATTGAACTGGACATGCATCATATTAGGTTGTGCATCATATCATGCATGTGCCGTAGTGAATGTCGTGTGTTGATTCTTGTTTCCGGTTTGGTTCGTCTCGATAGAGTTCTGCAAGCGTGTCGGAATATGAGGATCCGTTCGACTACGTCGGTTCGTCTGCTTCATGGATTCGTTCTTCTTCCAAGTGGGATCTCAGACAAGATGACCATTTCCCTAGATACCATTACTATCAATGCCATGCTAGTTGTCTCGTTTTTTCGTTATGTCTTGTTACCTACCACATGTTAAATGTCAGCCTCTCAACATTGCCATGAAACCTTCAACCTTCTACAACCTAGCAAACCACTGTTTGGCTATGTTACCGCTTGCTTAACCATGTCTTAGCGTTGCTAGTTGCAGGTGCCACTACTCCCATGTGGTAACATGGGTTCCTTGTTATATCACCATATAATTGGTAATTAATTTAACGGACCTATATACTTGGTAAAAGGTGGAAGGCTCGGCTTTCTAGCCTGGTGTTTTATTCCACCTTTGCCACCTTAGTTTCGGCTACGGGTGTTATATTCCATAATTGAGCGCTCCTAACACGATTGCGGTTGTTATGGGGACCTCCTTGATAATTTGTTTTAGTCTAAAACTGGTCTGGCAAGGACCAACTTTGGTACTATTTGCCAAGTAACTAATGAACCACATAGGGAGTAATTAACCTGGGGATACTTAATCAATCCCCGGGCTAGTGCTCCTCATGAGTGTTGGTCCAAAAAGGACAGACCGCGGGGCCACTATGGGGCAACTCGAGGTTTGGTTTTACTCGTAGTGTGACCATCCGGTCATGTCCTGAGAACGAGATACGCGGCTCCTATCGGGTTCGTCGACAAGTCGGGCAGCCTTGCTGGAATAGTTTTACCTTTGTGCATCAGGATTCCGGTGATGCTTTGGGCTATCTCAAAGTTGAGGTTTTCCACTAAGGAATCCTAGGAGATCATGAGTTTCATGATCGATGCTTTCTATGCGTCTTGTGGTAATTTGTGATGGACTAGTTGGAGCACCCCTGCAGGGTTAAATCTTTCGAAAAGTCGTGTCGCGGTTATGTGGCAAACTTGGGAACTTTGTTTAACATCCTATTCTAGATAACTTGAAGTAACTTAATTAAAGACTTGCCAACTGTGTGCGTGATACGTCCATTTTGCATCATGCTTTCATGTTGATATTTATTGCTTCTTGGGCTGTTATATTACTTGTGGTACCATATTTATGCCTTTTCTCTCTTATTTTGCAAGGATTATTTGAAGAGGGAGAATTCAGGCAGCTGGAATTCTGGACTAGAAAAGGAGCAAATCCTAGTACACTATTCTGCACATCTCCAAATGCCCTGAAAATTTACGTGGATTTTTTCTGGAATATATTAAAAATACTGGGCGAAAGAACTACTAGAGGGGGGCCAGCTGGTCCCCAGAAGCTTGCCCACCGCCACCACCCCCTAGTGGCGTAGGGCAGGCTTGTGGGCAGCCCACTGGCCCACTAGCCCCCCTCTTTTGCTATATGATGTGTCCTGACCTGGAAAAAATCATACGGGAGCTTTTTCGTGGTTTCGCCGCCGCCACCGGGCGGAACTTGAGCAGATCCAATCTAGAGCTCCGGTAGGACGATCCTGTCGGGGAAATTTCCCTCCCGGAGGGGGGAATCGTCGCCATCTTCATCACCAACACTCCTCTGATCGGAGGGGAGGCATCTTCATCAACATCTTCATCAGAACCATCTCCTCTCCAATCCCTAGTTCACCTCTTGTAACCAATCTTCGTCTCGCAACTCAGATTGGTACTTGTAAGGTTGCTAGTAGTGTTGATTACTCTTTGTAGTTGATGCTTGTTGGATTACTTGGTGGAAGAGTTTATGTTCAGATCCTTGATGCTATTCATTACACCTCTGGTCATGATTATGATTATGTCTTGTGAGTAGTTACTTTTGTTCTTGAGGACATGGGATAAGTCATGTTGATAATAGTCATGTGAATTTGATATTCGTTCGGTATTTTGATATGATGTATGTTGTTTTTCCTCTAGTGGTGTTATGTGAACGTCGACTACATAACACTTCACCATATTTGGGCCTAGAGGAAGGCATTGGGAAGTAGTAAGTAGATGATGGGTTGCTGGAGTGACAGAAGCTTAAACCCCGGTTTATGCGCTGCTTCGTGAGGGGCTGATTTGGATCCACTAGTTTAATGCTATGGTTAGACTTTGTCTTAATTCTTCTTTTGTAGTTGAGGATGTTTGCGAGAGAGGTTAATCATAAGTGGGATGCTTGTCCAAGTAAGGGCAGTACCCAAGCGCCGGTCCACCCACATATCAAACTATCAAAGTAACGAACGCGAATCATATGAACATGATGAAACTAGCATGACAGAAATTCTCCTGTGTCCTCGGGAGCGTTTTTCCTCCTATAAGACTTTGTTCAGGCTTGTCCCTTGCTAAAAAAGGGATTGGGCCACTTGCTTCACTGTTGCTACTACTTATTACTTGTTACTCTTTGCTTGCTACGTTTCACCTCGCTACACAATCACTTGTTACCGCTACTTTCAGTGCTTGCAGTTATTACCTTGCTGATATCCGTTTATGAGAGCCTTCTGCTCCTCGTTGGGTTCGACACTCTTACTTATCGAAAGGACTACGATTGATCCCCTATACTTGTGGGTCATCAGTGCGTAACCGTGACCATCTCTTTCGTGAGCTCCTTCTTTGACTGAGGACATAGTGGGGTTATGTCTGACGTAAGTAGGTGTTCAGGATCATTCATTTGACCATCAGTAGTTCATGTCCGCTATGCGTAGATCATCCCCCGCTATTATTCTTGTACTCGTAAGTTAGCCACCTCAAATAAATGCTTAGTCGCTTGCTACAGCCTAACCACTTAACCATACCTCACCCATTAAGCAGGGCCGGTCCTCACATTTTAGGGGCCTAGGGCGACACTAGAATTGGGGCCCCACAATGTAATCATCAAAATAATGACATATATTTTATACCAAAAATAATTAAGATGCATCAAAACCAATATTTATAACAAATAAATTTTATGTATTATCTAGAAAAATAGAACATTGGATAGATGTAAAGGCATTGATGATAATATCAATAGACATATCTTCCAACAATTTCTACATGAAAAATGAACTTTTGCTAGAGGCATCTATTAGATAATAAATATATATGTTTCAATCCTACTAAATGAAAAATGAACTTTTGCTAGAGACATCTATTAGATAATAAATATATATATATATTTCAATCCTAGTAAATGACATAATTGTAGAACACAATACAATTAGGTCTTGCATGTTTCGATTGTCGTTTTGGAGAGCTATATACCCGTGTAGAATATATATGCCTTGATCCGTCATTTTTTATCATGCGAAAATCAAACTGCGGTCATTAATATATAGGTGTAAAAAAGATATATTCAGATGTATGAAGATATACCGATTCCAAGCGGGGCCTTAGAATTTACAATTAAACATACATTCGCTATATATGGTACACAAGCATTCGGTATTTTAGATGATGAAAATTACACACCTTGATGACTTGGCTCTTGAGGAATTGTCAAACTGACAAACTAGCAGTAGAAACCTGAAGGTTTTGATCGAAGCAGGGACTGTACAAGTAGAGGTGGAGACAATAACAAGGGTGTTCACCGAGCTTCACTCTAGAGGGCGGAAATGAATTGTTGAACGCCTGCGGTCTGCCATGGTGGCTTTGGATTAGGTTTTTTGGAAACTGGATTTTGGGGAGTCTCATGTGGAGAACGAGGAAGCGAGGAAGTTGGTAGGAGATCAGATAGTGGAGGTTTGTCCAATGCATGCACGGAGATCATGGCAATAATCTAGCGAGTACAACACTTTTTTAGGCAAAAAACTAGCGGTCAGTGGGATACCTGCTATTGCAACCTGCTACGTGCGTACGTGTTCTTCCCTCTTCCCTGGGTCGGGCAAGTTGCGTACCTGGCGGGGGCCCCTTGGGTGTTGGGGGCCCGAGACAGCCACCCCCTCTGCCACCCCCCCTCAGGGTCGTCCCTGCCATTAAGCTTTGCTAGTCTTGATACATTTGGAAATGAGATTGCTGAGTCCATGTGGCTCATAGATTACAATAACACCAGTTGCAGGTACAGGTAAAGACTTAATTTAACGTGAGCATGATGATTGTTCTATTTGGAGTTTCCTCTTCTTCTTCATCGATCTAGGATGGGTTCCATGCCCGCAGCCTAGGATAGTGCTAACTATTGTGCTTGCGTTGGTTTTCCCTTGAATAGGAAAGGGTGAAGCAGCGAAGTAGATAAGTATTTCCCTCAGTTTGTTGAAAACCAAGGTATCAATCCAGTAGGAGGAACAAACAAGGCTCCAGTAGTAGTACCTACACAAATAATCAAACACTTGCACCCAACGCTATAAAGGGGTTGTCACTCCCAGATTTGATCTCTCAAGAACAGAGGCTCCCGGCGGCGTAGAAGTATTTTCGTGGCTCTTTTTGGCGATACAGGAATATTTGGGAATTTATAGGCCAATAATTAGGGTTAGGAGACCTGCAGGGGGCCCACAAGCCAGGGGCGCAACCACCCCGGAAGGCACGCCCTGTAGGCTTGTGGCCTCCCAGCAACTGCCTTGCCCCCTAATCCAAGCCTATTGCGTGTCTTCTCGTCCAAGAAAAATCTTTCCGGAGATTTTTATTCCGTTTGGACTCTGTTTAATATTCCTTATGTGCAATATTCAAAACCATGGAAATAAATAGAAACTAGCACTAGGCTATAGATTAATAGGTTAGTCCCAAAAATAATATAAAACACCATATAAATGCATATAAAAACATCCAAAACATATAATATAATATAATAGCAAGGAACAATAAAAAAATTATAGATACGTTGGAGACGTATCAGATAGCAAGGATGGACGTCGTTCTTTTATCGTTTGTTTTCATCCATAGCCGGGCCGTGCTCTTCTACATGATGATTGTATATTGTTGTATTGATCTGATCTTAATGTAGCTTGTGACGAGTGTAAGCCAACTACTTATAATTATCTTTTTAGTACACGTACTTGTAACGATATCCATTCTTGCAAAACGACGAGATGCGTTTCTATCCTTGTCGAGGCCCTCGCGCCAAACTAATGATAGGATCGCATCTTAGATGTTAGACAAATGGACACTTCCTATATATCAGTCTTCGTCTCCAGACTATTTCGGAAACCCTCGCGACGTCCGGGATCTCATTCGGGGCTCCGAACAACATTCGGTTACCAAAATCGATAATTCAACTATACCGAAATGTCACCGAACCTTAAGTGTGTAGACCTTGCAGGTTCGAGAACTATCTAGACATGATTGAGACACTCTCCGGTCAATATCCAATAGCGGTACCTAGATGTCCATATTGGATCCTACATATTCTACGAAGATCTTTATCGATTGAACCTCTATGTCAAGGATTCAGTTAATCCTGTATAACATTCCCTTTGTCCTTTGGTATGCTAGTTGCCCGAGATTCGATCGTCGGTATCCCTATACCTATTTCAAACTCGTTACCGACAAGTCTCTTTACTCGTTCCGTAATACAAAATCCCGTGGCTAACTCTTTAGTCACATTGCTTGCAAGGCTTGTTTGTGATGTTGTATTACCGAGTGGGCCCTGAGATACCTCTCCGTCATACGGAATGAAAAATCCCAGTCTTGATCCATGCCAACTCAACGGACACCTCCGGAGATACCTGTAGAGCATCTTTATAGTCACCCAGTTACATTGCGACATCTGATACACACAAGGCATTCCTCTGGTGTCAGTAACTTACATGATCTCATGGTCATAGGAATACATACTTGACATGCAGAAAACAGTAGCAATAAAATAACACGATCACATGCTACGTTCATAGTTTGGGTCTTGTCCATCACATCATTCTCCTAGTGACGTGATCCCGTTATCAAGTGACAACACTTGTCTATGGCTAGGAAACCTTAACCATCTTTGATCAACGAGCCAGTCAACTAGAGGCTTACTAGAGATAGTGTTTTGTCTATGTATCAACACATGTATTTGTGTTTGCATTCAATACAATTCTTGCATGGATAATAAACGATTATCTTGAAACAAGAAATATAATAATAACTATTTTATTATTTCCTCTAGGTCATATTTCCAACAAGAGGATCAGGTTCCACAATAGCCTAGCGTGGCACTCATTAGCTCGGACTGTAAAATATTGTAATCACTAAAGGACAAAACTCCAAGCTCACTGTGGAAACCAAACACTCCGTTGACAGGCACCCGAAATTTTCATGCACAACGCCGAGGGTACCAACCAAACTGATCCTTAAGGCCAAACATTATAGCATTGCCCGCAAAAAAACTATAGCAAAACTAAGTTTTAGGGGATACGTTCCTAAAAAAAAGCTTTAGGGGATACAACTTCATTGGGTGGATTTTAGGAATTTTGTGCCTCTTCTATCCATACTTTTTCTTTTTAGAAAAAGTACTCGTATTCATTCATAAGCTTTCCACCAAATCACACAAATCACCCTGTAAAACAATAAACGACATATACAAGTCCTTGAGCTCATGTTCATCTTTCCTCCTCCAACCATGACAAACCCACGCCTCGTCAGAGTAAGATGAAGCCACTGGACTTAAGACCATGGGCAACGGGACCACCATCACCTTTTATGATCCACATAAAAACCCCATCGCAATGGACGAGAACTAGGGGCAGGTTGTGATGCATCTTCTGGGGAGAAACTCCATGCTCCCATGTCCTCGGACCATCCCCTCCCCATGATGATACTCTCTCCCGCACCGCGACCACATTTCCCTCAGGTACTTCCAATTGACTACCATAGCTGGATGTAGCCATCGCGGGTCAACGTCATCGATTCAACGCATGCAACCATCCCGAGCTCGCACCGTTGTAGCCCCCTTCTCGATCCTTATTCGACTATTGTTGTTGTTGTTGAAGAATAAATACCATGGTGTGCAGCAGCACACGTGCGGGGGCATGGGATTCCGAGATAAACTACCAGCACACGGGTCGTCGACATTCGATCGGCTCCTTCTAGTCGGTGGAGTAGGCGGCTGATATGTCTCCAACGTATCTATAATTTTTTATGGTTTCATGCTATTATCTTGTCAAACTTTGGATGTTTTGTATGCCTTATATATATATTTTTGGACTAACTTATTAACTCAGTGCCAAGTGCCAGTTCCTGTTTTTTCCATGTTTTTGACCCCTTTCAGAGGAGGATTTTGAAAGGAGTCCAAACGGAATGAAACTGTCAAAAAGATTTTTTCCGAAACAGAAAAAGATCGGGAAGCGTGAGAATCAGGGCAGGGGGCCTGCAGGGCCCCCACAAGGCCCCTAGTCACAGCCAGGGGGGCCCGCGCCTGCCTGGCTTGTGGGCTCCCTGGGCCACCTCTTCCCTAGGACTTTCGCCTATAAATTCCCTAAAATCCCAAAAAAAATCAGGAGATCATCGAAAGTACTTTTCCGCCGCCGCAAGCTTCTGTCTCCGCAAGATCCCATTTGGGGCACGTTTTGGTGCCCTGCCGGAGGGGGGATTCGGATACAGAGGGCTTCTTCATCAACACCATGACCTCTCCGATAATGCGTGAGTAGTTCACCATAGAGCTACGGGTCCATTGCTTGTAGCTAGATGGCTTCTTCTCTCTCTTGGATCTTCAATACAAAGTTCTCCATGATCTTCATGGAGATCTATCCGATGTAATCTTCTTTTGCGGTGTGTTTGTCGAGATCCGATGAATTGTGGATTTATGACCAGATTATCTATGAATCTTATTTGAGTTTCCTCTCATCTCTCTTATGCATGATTTCATATCCTCGTAATTCTCTTCGAGTTGTGGGTTTTGTTTGGCCAACTAGATCTATGATTCTTGCAATGGGAGAAGTGCTTGGTTTTGGGTTCATACCGTGCCTTGACCTCACCTAGTGACAGAAGGGGTAGCGAGGCACGCATCATGTTGTTGCCATCAAGGGTAAAAAGATGGGGTTTTCATCATTGGTTTGAGATTATCCCTCTACATCATGTCATCTTGCTTAAGGCGTTACTCTGCTCGTCATGAACTCAATACACTAGATGCATGCTGGATAGCGATCGATGTGTGGAGTAATAGTAGTAGATGCAGAAAGTATCAGTCTACTTGTCTCGGACGTGATGCCTATATGTATGATCATTGCCTTAGATATCGTCATGACTTTGCGCGGTTCTATCAATTTCTCGACAGTAATTTGTTCACCCACCGTAATATTTGCTATTTTGAGAGAAGCCTCTAGTGAACACTATGGACCCGGGTCTACTCCACACCATATTTTGAGCCTTACTCTTCTTCTTCGTTGCACTTTCCGCCTTCAGATCTCACTTTGCAATCAATCTTGAAGGGATTGACAAGCCCTTTATAGCGTTGGGTGCAAGCTCTTTGTGTTTGTGCTGGTACTCTGGACTTGACGAGATTCTCCTACTGGATTGATACCTTGGTTCTCAAACTGAGGGAAATACTTACTGCTCGTGTGCTGCATCGCCCTTTCCTCTTCAAGGGAAAAACCAATGCAAGCTCAAGAGACGACAGAAGGATTTCTGGCACCATTGCCGGGGAAGGACTTTTGTTGCCGTAGCAGAGGCGAGGGCTTACCATGTGCAGGTGGTGCGCCTTCACAATAGTCGAGAAAAGATAAAGTCCTCCCACGACAGCAACAAAGTCTCATTGTTCGTCGTCGTTGACCCAAAGTAGTCTACCGATGCAAGGTGCAGTCTTAGCCTCGAGTGGACGAGGTGGAATGCACGAACAAGGCGTACAAGGCTGAGTGCTACTTGTAAACTGTACTAGGTTTTTCCTTAAAGAGGAGGGGAGATGGAATACAATAGAGATAAGTGTTTTCCTTAGTGAGAACCAAGGTTATCGAACGGATAGCATACTCACGCGAATCCCTCTTAGCTGCACCTACACACACATAACCAATTAATTGCACCCAACCTGGACAAAAGGGTTGTCAAAACCCTTGAACTCTGTTACTTACAAGGATTAAATAATGATAGATAGATAATATAAATGTAAAAGTAAATAAAACATAAATAAATTCCAGCAAGGTAAAATGGTAATTCGAGATTTACTAAACATATTTAAGTAGACCCAATGGGGCATAGTTTTCGCTAAAGGCTTCTCTCTCGAACATATCATACGGTGGATAAACAAATTACTGTTGGACAATTGATTGAATAGTGCATAGTTATGACATGATATTCACGGCAAATATCATGTATATAGGCATCACGTCCATAAACAAGTAGACCGACTCCTGTCTGCATCTACTACTGTTACTCCACTCATCTACCACTACATCATGAATCTAGAGTTTTAATAATAAAACAGAGTAATGCTTGGAGCAAGGTGACATGATGTAGACAAAGTAAGACAAGCAATATGTTCAGACCATGTTGTTTTATCCTTAATGGCAACAATATAAATACGTGTCATGTTCCTTTCTGTCACTCGGATTGAGCATGATAAGATTAAACCCATCACAACACACCACTCCCACTGAAGATAAATCAATCTAGTTGGCCAAACCAAACCGATATATGAGAGATAAATACGAAGCTATAACAAACATGCATAAAAGAACTTAGATAAGACTCAATTAATATTCATGAATAATCTGATCATGAACCCACAATTCATCGAATCCCAGTAAAGACATTTCAAGAGGATACATTAGATAGATCACTCTGAGAATCATGGTGAACTTTGCATTGAAGATCAAAGAGAGAAAACAAGTCATCTAGATACTACTATGGCCCCGTAAGTCCGTGGTGGACTATTCATACATCATCATGGAGGCAACAAGGTCGATGTAAATGGTCTCCGTGATCGATTTCCCCTATGACAGGGCACCGAAAAAGGTCTCCGGATGGGATCACAGTGGAACACAGACTTGCCACGGCGGAAAAAATGTTTTTAATGGAGGGGGAATTAGGTCACACGGAGGCATGAGGGGCCCACAAGTCATCAGTACGCGCCCTGATTCCTTACCGTCTCCTCATCCGTCGTCTGGTCTCCTTCTAAAGCTTCCAGGGTCTCTTTTGTTCAGAAAAAATCATCAAAAAGTTTCGTAGCGTTTGGACTTCGTTTGATACCGATTTTCTGAAAACCAAAAATAAGCAAAAAAATAACAACTGACACTAGGCAATGGGTTAATAGGTTAATTCCCAAAATAATATAAAATAACATGTTACTACATATAAAGTATTTAATATTGATAATATAATAGCATGAAACAATCAAAAAGTTATCGATGCATTGGAGACGTATCACCGAGCTCCGCCGCAATCATTCGGAGCTTGCCGTCAAGGAATGACGGGTCCTCAAGTTGTAGGGCGCCAACGAGGCCGGTCCTCTCGGTGTGTGTGTGGGGGGGAGGGGGACAGACTAGAAAGTGGTCGTTTTTTCGGCTAGCAGGTCCGACTCCTGTCCGATTGCTGTGATGATGGTGGCGTGGATTGAGAGAAAATCATTGGTAAAGAAGATTAGTTTATAACCTGCTAGAAGTAATTTAATTTTGTACGGGTCGAATAGTTTTAATTGGGTAGGTTAAGTTCATCTTATGCAATGTATCAAATTGTTGAATGGAGTAGTTTCAATTTATGTTTGAATGCTTTTTTCGAAAGGTGTTTGAAATGAATCTGTGTGAAAAATGTTTTAGAGAGTTCGATTTAAATGTTAGGCTAGGGTTCGTTAATATTCTACTTCTAAAAGTTCCACGTTTGAGGGCTGTTTTTAAGGGCCTGTTTGGGACTACTCCACTTCAAAAAATTCAGCTTCACTCCACCAACTTCACTTTAGAACAGTTCCACTAAGGAGTTGTAGCTCCACCTTGAAGCAGTTTTATACTGTTTGGCTTGCAACTAGCTCCAACTTCAAAAACAGTAGTATTTGATGGAAATAGTCTATTCTGCCCCTATTTTTTATGCGTAATGTTTTGACGGCCCAACATTTGTGCGCCTTGAGATATTTTTTAAAGTCTTGTAGATCTATCATAAAATTTAAGTGAACTATAAATGGCAACCATAAAAAAATGGCATAAGATTTAAGTGAACTATTGTAAAATGATGTGAACTATTGCGATACATAATTAAAAAGATCCGCATGAATGTCCAACGATACAATTGTTCTACTCCCTCGAAGAAAAAAAAATGCAAATAAAACCCGAACCATCTTGAACAGTAGAAATCTAGTTCCAACCATCGGCAATAGCGGTGGCTAACTCATTACGGAATGTATCCATGGTCGGAGCATCCAGTTCCGTTGTAGATCTATCAGAGGCAGCAACAAATTTGTTATACCTGTTCGGTATTGTAGGCACATAATCAGGATCACGGTAGAACCGAGAAAAGTCCAAGTCTTCACTGTTATGCTCACGAATAAAGTTGTGAAGGACCATAGTAGCAACAACGATCATTTTTTGCTTGAACATCGGGTACGGTCGCATCATATACAAAATCTGCCACTTCATTTTTAGCACTCCAAATGATCGCTCAATGACATTGCGGATAGATGAATGGACTCGGTTGAATTTTTCCGTTGGAGTTTTTGGCTCCATACCTCTACGCCATTCTGGCATATGATACTTCTCACCCTTATAAGGAGCTAGGTATCCCGGACGATTGGGATATCCCGCATCAACAACATAATATTTGCCTATAAAAGAAGGAAATGATATCATCTATTTCTTGTACAAACATTTGATATTTAAACAATTAGTGAATTGTATGATCATATGCTAAAATGTTACCTTTTGGAGGGTGTGGGAAGAACCTTTCATCAACACTTATTGCATTGTATAACACACTAGTGTCATGCATAGCTCCTGGTTGCCCCACAGACACATAAGTGAATAGCATGTCAAAGTCACAAATTGCAAGAACATTTTGAGTCGGTATCCCTGATTTCCCAATATATGTGATACTTTCCTCGGGACAGAGAGACACTGAAATATGTGTGCCATCAAGTGCACCAATGCAATCTTTGAAGTGTGGGTACGCCCGCCTATCATCTTTTATCCTCTTATGAACAGTGGGGAAGTTGGGGTTTTTAGGTGTAATGAAATCTTTTGCCATTTTCATCAAACAGTTGAGAACCTCATCGAATTTCCTACTAATGGTTTCTCCCGAGTGCTTGAAACGATTTTGACCTCTTCTTTTGGACTCATTGCCACCACAAGTGAATAGGAAAATTGCAAGACTTTCATATGTGCTCACATGCATGGATGATTCTAACCCGTACCTTCGCACCAACAAGTCATGAAGGTCCATGAACACTTCCGTGTTCATGTGAAGCTGTGAAAGGCATTCGCCCGGAGTCCTCAAAGTCTCTTGCAACCATCCCATACCACTTAGAATTGATGTCCTGGGTGGGTTCTTATGAAGATATTGATGACAATATACTTGTGCAAGTGTAGCAACACCCAAAACAAGATTAAAAAACTGGTTACTATCATCATCGGAATCATCACTATCACTTTCAGATATCTGCATATAGCACAATAACAAAAACCGACAAATATTAGTTGACATATGTAGCGCAAATAGTTCAAATGACATATAACGGTAAAATAGTTCACTCCAACATACATAAACCAAATAGTTCAAATGACGTATAACGCTAAAATAGTTCACTCCGACATACATAAACCAAATAGTTCCAATGACATACAACACTAAAATAGTTCACTCCGACATACATAAACCAAATAGTTCAAATGACATGAGACAAAAAAAATCACGCGCCAACACATTACTACTTCAATTTCCATACTTGTCGTTGTATCTCCTCTTAAGCCAATTAAACCTACACTCTTTAGGAAGGGTCTTGAACATTTCCCGTTGCTCCTTCTTCACAAATAACTGTGTGGCAATATCATGCTCATCGGAACCATACACGGCCCCACATTCCAATACCATATCCATGACTTCCTTGATTGTCACCTCTCCTTGCTTCATTGATGTGAAAGAGGCGGCACATTCAGCTATCTTTGTAATTTTATCTTGGATGACAACTGCTGTGCTTGACTTTTGTTTCTTATTTTTTTCAACAAGCACACGAGGTCTCTTCTTTGCATTAGCAATGCAAGGAGAAACCTCCTGGACCTCATCTTCCTCACCTCCAACCACATTACCAACATCTTCAGGGATTTCATAAAGCTCTTCCTCTCCAACTTCAACAATATTATCAACGTCAACCAAATTCTCTTGACTTGGGGGTATGATGGGATTGTCACTCATGGGATTCCAATGATCTTGTTCATCATTCAAAATATTACCAAACATTTTGGAAAGGTGCAGCTGATTTTGAAGAGGCTTTTTTCTAAACTTGCCACATCCAGGAATGTCCTATATATAGAAACAAATGATCAACATAACATGTATGAACTAGAATTACCATCGTAATGGAATATTTATGAACACTCACCTTTCTCGCCTTCTTCCACCACTCATTGTCCATGACAATAACCCCCATCGAACTGTCCCAATCTGTTCCAGTTTGTTTCCTCATTAATTTATTCCAACAAGACCAATCACCCTTTAACTTATCCCACTTGTTCTTCAGTTGCATCTTTGATAAACTAATTCCAGTCATTTGATAGAACCTTTCTGACACTGTATTATAAGCTGAAGGGTTCAAATGAGTGTTGGGACGGTTCCCTAGTTCCACTTGTTCGGCCATCAAGGAACAAATGATTTGGACGTACTCGTCGGTCCACTCCATTGAATCACCCTGAACATAATAATATGATTCAGTATGACTTTGCATCAATTTTGTGTATTCTCAAATTGCATTGCAGTGTTCATGTATCAATTTTTGTGTATTTTCAATTTTCCTCTATTATTTTGCCATACACGCTCATGGATGTCTACTGTGGCCATCTCTACTGTACATACCCATATAATTTATCTAGTCATGTATAACGAATGTAACTGAAATTTTTTATATACCTGCTCTTCCTTAGGAGCTGTACGTTTCTTCCTGTTGTTCCTGCCGTTCTTGGTGCTGTTCGTGCAGGTGGTGTGCACCGAATCCATGCCGGCAGCAGCAGCAGGTGCTGAATGGGTACTCCCAGAAGAGACGAACGCCACACCGGCCATCCCTGCTGTCGTCGAGGATGGATCGGGCCGGGAGAGGCCGACCCTCATCACAGGCGCCATGGCTGTCCTCGCTGCTGCTGCTGCTGGGGGAAGGCCCGACTGCTGGGGATGGAAGGAGGAATTGGGGAGAGGTGGAGGAGAAGCATCAGATCGACTCATTCCGGTGGTCTCCTCGCCGCGGACGTACTCCGGCCGGCCGATCAAGGTCGCGGCGGCGGCGGCTGGAGCTCCTGCGTTCTGTTCTGTTCTGGCAGCTGGAGGTCCTGCGTTGTGGAGAACGAACGAGCTAGGGTGTCGCTGGGCAAAAAAAATGAAAGGAACGAAACGGTATATGACTTATGGGTGGCAGTGGTGGGTAATTATCTCACAACTTCACGTCTAGTTATCAAACTACAATTTTCGGAGTACCCCTTGAGGAGCTTCACAGAAAACACGAAGCTGGCCCTCAGATTCGAGTTTTTTCGTGAAGCTGGACATGGTGAAGTTGACCCGTTTGGCTAGCGATTTTGAGAGCAGAGCTGATTTTTCTAAAGCAGAGCAGTCCCAAACAGGCCCTAAGGGGCTAAAATTATAAGGAAAAGGCCTCTAACCACGACACGTAGAAACCGCCAATGACTCGTGGGCCCCGAGTTAGCCCAGCACCCACTGTGCGTGAGGTGGAGACGGCGCCGAACCACTAATCCTCGGAATCATAAAAGTGCTGGCCCAGCGTGCCAATCAATCCAGAATCTATTCCCCCCGCAGCAAACACCATGGCCGCCGCACCGACGCCGCAGCCCTTGCTCCCGGTGACCAACCCCTCCTCCGGCGGCGGCTCGGCGCCGTCCTCCGGTAGCGGCCTCTCCGACTCCGCGCTAGCCACGCCGGCCTTCCGGCTCTTCCTCAGCAGGGTCTCCGACACGGCGCGGCGCTCGCTCGCGGATCGCCGCCCCTGGACGGAGCTCATCGACCGCTCGGCCATCTCGCGGCCGGACTCCCTCTCCGAGGCCACCTCGCGGCTGCGCCGCAACCTCGGCTACTTCCGCGTCAACTACGCCGCCGTGGTGGCCTTCTCCCTCGCGGCCTCCCTCCTGGCGCACCCCTTCTCGCTCCTCGTCCTCCTCAGCATCCTCGGCGCCTGGTGCTTCCTCTACGTGTTCCGCGCGCCCGACCAGCCCGTCGTGCTCTTCGGCCGCACCTTCACCGACCGGGAGACACTGCTAGGCCTCGTCGTCTCGTCGCTGCTCGCCTTCTTCCTCACGTCCGTCGCCTCGCTCATCATCTCCGGCCTGCTCGTCGGCGGCGCGCTGGTGGCGGTGCACGGCGCGTTCCGCATGCCAGAGGACCTCTTCCTCGACGACTCGACCGCTGTTTCAAGCGGCAACGCTTCCCACAGGCTGCTCTCCTTCCTCGCGTCGCCCGGATCTGGTGTTTGAAGCCTGCGCGAGATCTGGTAGCCTTCTTGGATCAACGAGTTCATTTCAAGCCTGAACCTAATTTAGCGAGATCTGATTTTGGTTTTTAATATGCATCTCCAGTTATGCAAACATCCGCGAGAGCTGTATGCTCTCGTATTTGACTGTTAAGCATTAGCAAATTGATCACTGTGCACTTTGAAACGATTGAACATCATGACATGCTTGATAGCTTCCACTGTGTTGTTTTTTATCTACTTGTTCAAACTGGTACCTGAAAAATTTTGGGGGCTGTGGTGAGATATTTGGGAGGGTCTACATTTCGCCACTTCTTAGTAAAAAGGGACGTGGATAAAAGCATCCCCCAACACGCGCTTCGTCCCGCGCTTAAAAAACTGATTTACAGCACGTCCATAGTCAGGTTTGGCGCGGCACGCAGCGCTGGCTCCAGCAGCCGCGCTAAAATGCAGCGCGGGCGCGCAGCTCCAGGAGCGCACACAGCCGACGCCTCATATTTCTTTATTTTGGACACAATTTCACACATTTCATTCAACACAAAACACATGGCATATAATTTAAATCACAAACATCGTTCAACCAAGTTTGTGCCTAAAAATTCATGCCCACAAGTTCAAATACGCAGTAGAAAACCATGAGGACCCAGTCTGAAGTACTACACGTCCGACTGCGAAGCGCTTGACACACATGATGGTTGGCTCTCACCCATGGCCAAGTGATCATCAACTAGATCAGCGGGAATATCGTATGCCAACATACGCAAAGCGGTTGTCACCTTCTGAAAGGTGCTATGCCCGAGCTCTTCGGCAGCATTCCTCCTCTGCTGAAAAAACTGGTCATGGCTCACTAGTTTCTCTGCAATGTGCCTGAACAACTCGGTGCTCATCCTAAACCGGCGACGAAAGTACGACTCGGGGTATGTGGGATTCTCCACAAAATAGTGTCTCATCAATCTGTTGTGGGCATCAATCATATCCCTTCAAATTTTCTGTCGACCCATAACCGAACCACCGTGCTTCGGTTTTTTTATTGATGTGCATAGCTAGGATCATTACAAGATCCTCCTCCTCTTCCATATCAAATTCTTCTTCCGAAGAATCATATGTCGAACTCATCTAAAATGTTCAAAACTAGGCTATAAACAACATGCACCAAAATTCATGTAAAAATGTCAAGTTGGAAGCAATACATACCTTGCCGACCTTTTGTCGAACACCTTGCGGGCGCCAAACGTAAGTGGGCGGCCGGGCGCTGCTCGTCGGTGGACTGCCGCTCGCGACGGGCGGCGCTGACGAGAGAGAGAGTGAGGAAGCCGCGGCCGCGCGGGAAGAAACCGGAGAAGCGCCGGAACGGTGGCCGAAAAAACGGGATGGCGAGGGCGGCGACAGCGGCGCGGCTGGATGGGTAGGTGGAGTTTCGCGCGAGAGAGTTCAGCGCGCTGGAGCGGGTGCAGCAAATAAGCGGCGTTTCCTCCCGCGTGCTGAATTACATATGCCGCGCGCGCCGTTTTTGCGCGTCCGCTGGAGCGCCCGGAACGGTAGTGCGCGCGCTAAAATGACTACTTTTTCAACGCGGCGCCTATATAACGCGACTGTTGGAGATGCTCTAAGGGGCTTCCAAAACTTCCCATTTTCAGCTTCCAGAAGCCAACTTCTACTCCACCTAGCGACCACAGAGCGTTTTGCACCGCTCGTAGCTTCTCCAGTGATTTGACCTGTTGGGGAGGATGCTGGCCTGCTCGGCTGAAATCAGCCCAGATCGGGCCTGACAGGAAAGGGAGCTCACCTAGGGTTGATGCCAACAGGGATGGGAGCTCAGTCGTCTGGAAGGAACTGGCGGGGATGGCCCTGTATACGACGGATGTGGCGGGGGAAGAGAGCTCCGGCCGGCGGAGGGACCAGATTGGACAGTGGAGGTGGGGCGGCAGTGGTGGCGGCTGCAGTTTAGGTCGAGGGAGCGAGAGACCAAAAAATGGATGGGGGGACTGCTCGAGGGGATCCGACCGACCGAGCGATGGATGGGACGACTCGTTGAAACGTTTTCTTTAGCGGTGGCATTTTCGTTGTAAATATGGGAAACTTCTCGTTCCTCGTTTTTCTGGAGCTGGGTCGACCGGGCTTCGAGTTTTTACACGGGAGACGGGCTCAGCTTCTCGATTCTAGCTTCTACGAGCTAAGGCCCTGTTTGGAACCACAATAGATTATGATAATCTGGATTATGAAGATAGATTATATAATCTGGTTTATAAAAATAATCTAGGTGGACATGTTTGGAGACCAGATTATATAAATTATAATCCAGGTTTTACATTGCATAATGACTTGTCTGCCCTCTTTTTTTTTAAAAGAGGACGATGGCGGTGATAGGAATGTAATTAACTCCAACTTTACAAGGGTAATGAGTCATTAGCAATCCATAATCTGATTTTAGCTGGGATAGAATAGATTATGAGTTTTTAATAATCTGTTCATCTAGTTTTATAATCAACACCATAATTTGGAACCATAATAGATTATGATAATCTGGATTATGAACATAGATTATATAATCTGGTTTATAAAAATAATCCAGATGGGCATGTTTGGAGGCCAGATTATATAAACTATAAACCAGCTTTTAAATTGTACAATGACATGTTTGCCCTCTGTTTACAAAGAAACATAGGAAAGTGGCGGTGGCACTGCGTAATTCTCTTGAAGTTTACAAGGGTAACACGTCATTTGTAATCCATAATCTCATTTTAGCTGTGGTGGAGCAGATTATGAGATTATAATAATCTGGTCATCTAGTTTATAAAATCTACAATATAAACTGTCCTGTTTGGAAATACAATAGATTATAAAAACCAGATTATATAATCTGAATGGTTCCAAACAGGGCCTAAAACGTTCGGCACAACTTCTGTCTATAAATTTGAGGAGCGGGAAGCTGGAGGAGATCAGAACAGGCCCAAAGTGGCAAAGTCCCGAACGTTTGGGATTTGTGCATGGCAAGACTTGTTTTTGTAACAATTTATATACGTGAGGGATGCACTTCGAGTTGCTAAACATGGTAATTTGGTCCCCAGTTTGTTTTTTATCAGAAAATTGCGGTTAACTAAACTTATCATTCTCGTGTCAACTAAAATCTATACCTAATAATAAAAAGGCTATTGCTTCCGTCGAAAAAACCACCACGGCATTTTTATAAAAAAGCTCCTGTAATTTTTGTTATTCAACCCGCGCTCCATCATTTATCTGCAACGCAAAAGAAAAAACGATTCGCTGCAAAAATTATACCCGTACGCATCGCCTCCTCCCGTCGATCCTGGGCCACCCTGGCCTGTGCCCAGGCCGCTGCCACACCACACGCCGCCACGACCGACCTCAACCGCCACCGCTGCCGATCTTAACCCACCCGCCTCCGCGGCCGTACCTCTCCCTGCTTACTTCCCCCGTTGCGGCGCTCGAGCGCATCGCGTCAATCCTGGTCCATCCTGGCGTGTGCCCTGGCCGCTGCCACACCACTCGTCGCCGCGGCCGACCTCAACCACCACTGTTGTCAATCTCAACCCACCCGCCTCCGCGGCCGTACCTCTGCCCGTTTGCTGCCCCCGTTTCGGCATTCGATCACAGCTTCTGGATCAAATCAACGCGACAACTACAGTGACTGGGGATGATGCGTCTGCTCGATGCAGAACGGCGACGGCGCGGCGGAGCGAAGTACTTGCAGGTGGAGGCGGGCCTCCATGGCTCACATGGGGAACTCCGAGGTTATGGCGCGGCAATGGCGACTCCTTATGGCCAGATAGAGGCGCCTAACCCTTGCTCCCCTCATCGTATCCCCTCCTCCAGCAGGAACTCATCATCTGGTGAGATCCCCTCCCCATGCCTCCAACCGTGTGCCAAGCACCGGCAAGAAATTTTGTTTTGTGGGGATTTGTTTGCTGATGAATGAATGTATTGAATGTAAAATTGTATTGTTGTAGAGACAGAGAATGGAACACCACCTTCAGTTTGTCATCTGATCCCACATTCTCTACCCCATAAAGTAAAATAAGATAATAGTCCATTGATCAATTCACGTAGCCTCTTTGTTTTGCTTTGCTTGTCCCGCTCAATTTCTCATCATGGTGGAATTAACAATGGATAGGTTGATTTCTCAACAAAATAGGATAGGACTGACTACATTAGTTAGTTAGCTTATTATTTTAATAAATCAAAATGATTATAAAATGATTAAAAGCGTGTGGTATTGTTTTCTCCCGTTGCAACGCACGGGCCCTTTTGCTAGTTATTATAAAAAACGTTTGATTTGTCACGGACAAATCCCAACGTTTCGGATTTATCATTTCAGTAAGAAAAATGACCGCAATATCTTTCTCTGGGTTGTTTTCCCAGCAAACGCTTGAATTGCCATGTAATTTAAATTAAAGTTGAAAATTGTAATATATCGCACAAAGATGCCAATGATTTTTTTACATGAATGATAACGTTCACATGTATGGCACAAGGCAATATGGTCCACACGCATCCATAATCATTCATCTTGTCATATCAAACATATAATATTAGCATTTGTTTTGATTTTTAAACTTAAAATATTTTATTTGTTAAATAATAAATTTAATTCAAAATCTGTTTTCATCATTAAATCCGGCTTGACGAGATCTCAAAAAATAGATGCCACATTGATATGTTTCGATGGCATTTTTTCTAGGCCAAACTATAATATGATATTTACACTGAAATTGTCATAGTGCTTACAATAAAGTTGCTACAACATATTTCATCTAGTTTTTTCTTCTAGATTTAAAGCTACCATTGTATTTCAATTATTTTTCATGACAACTTTAATTAGTCGATCATGACAAATTTTGGTAATTAACCATGCCAAATTTAATTCATGGATGATGGCAATTTTTAGTAATTCATCATGGCAAATTGAGTTTATAGATCATAACAATTTTAGTATTTTGACCATGACAATTCTAGTATCTTGAGCATGGATTTTTTTTTATGAGCCATGGCAAATTTTAATGCATATATCATAGCAAATCTAAGTAATTCACCATGGTAATTTTAGTTTATGGTTCATAAAATTTGAGTCATTGACCATGCATTTTAAAAGTAATTAATGACATATTTCTTTTTTACTTATGAACCATCTCAAAATTATTTCATTGATCATGTTTTTTTTTGTAATTCATCATGACAAGTTTAGTTTCTTAATTCTTTTTTATAACATGTCAAAATTTACTTTAAACATAAAAGAAAAAGTAGTTCAAATATATCATGACAACTTCAGTGTAATCGTGATTGCAATTCATGTGAGATAGACATGGCAACTTTTAACAAAAAAAGAAGTTGTCAAATCATATCGATATGAAATCTATTTTCGAAGATCTCGTCGCTGCGGATTTAATGGTGAAAATGGTTTTTAATCAGATTTTTATTTAAAAGATAAAACATTTTCAAAAGTGAATGGACAAAGATTCGTGTCGACATCATCAATTTCGTCACTTGTGCATGCATGTCGCGAGACAATCCAATCCATGGTCCTGAGGCATGTGATTGGATGTTGTTCCCATCATACATATGATGATTATCGACGCCCTTTCTTTTAAAAAATGCCAACCACATGATGTGGATTCAATGGTTGCGAGGGTATTTTCTAGGACTTTGCAATCACATCACGATCCTCCGTTGGACCCCCCCCAAAAAAAACCTAGTTTAATTGATGTCATTGCCTTTGTTTTCCATCATCTTGTTCGGATGGTCGTCACCCCATCTCTGCGTTGTCGACTAAATTGTCAACCGTCCACCCTCACCTCGTCTACACGGGTAATGTCATGGCTAGCCATGTCATTCTCGTCTTCAAATCATTGCATGCTCCTTTCTCCGATGACATTGTGACCCATTGGGTGTCCCTACCGTTGGCTCGATGCTCAACGCCCCCGAGCATCCCCTCTCTGGCGCAATATTATGTTGTCCTAATTAGGGTATGTACACTAGTTGACAAGGTCGTCTTAACTTATGTATTCTATGTCACACATACAACCTTAATAAATATCGTGTATATTGTATTATATCTTAGGGCATCCCTAACGCTAGCCCTCAAACCGCTTGCATCCATTTGGATCGTGTGATGCAGATGTTTTTTCATCCAACATGATACCCCATCCATGTGTGGACACGTATGGGTGTCAGATTTCCAGCAAATCAGAAGCAAACCGGGGGGACTTTATAGGCATTTCAACTGATACATCTCCAACGTATCAATAATTTATGTAGTATTCATGCCATATTTGCCTATGTTTACAATATTTTTATATGGTTTTGATGCACTTTATATGATTTATATAGAACTAATCCAAACTAACGATGCTTTTAGCAGCAGAAAATAAAAGTTCTTAGAATCATCTGAAACTTTTTTTTATGATTTTTTCTGGAGAAAATAAGAAATACCGGAGCGAAGAACTACCGGAGGGGAGGCACCCATGGGCCATAAACTAACTGGGCACGCCCACCCCCCATGGAAGCCCCCTAATAGCTTGTGGGGCCCACATGGCTCCGTTGCGCGCGATTCCAATGCCGAAAAGTCGTATATATCCCAAAATCCTCATAAATTGGGAGAAAACTTCTTCTCCGCTACCGCAACTCTCTGTATCAAAGAAAAACCCATCCGAGCCCGTCGAGTACCCTGTCGCAAGGGGAAATCATCGTCGGTGCCCAGTTTCATCATCGCGACGAAGGCCATGACAAGGAGGGGTAGTTCACCATCGGGGTTGAAGGTATGTACCAGTAGCTATGTATTTGATCTCTCTCTCTCTCTCTCCCTCTTTCTCTCTCTCTCTCTCTCTCTCTCTCTCTCTCTCTCTCTCTCTCTTTCTCTCTCGTGTTATTGAGATGTCCCGATCTTTATGTATCACGGGCTTTGTTAATATAGTTGGATCATATGGTGTTTGTTCCTTGCTATCTTGTTGTGATGAATTGAATCTTTCCCTTTGACATCTCGTTATGTTGGATTGAATATTGGATTTGAGAACACTTGATGTATGTCTTGTTACTCAACTTGCTGATTCTCGTGGTGACAATGGGGTAATCTATGCATAGGGGTTGATACACGTTCTTGTCCTACCTTCTGTGATAGAAATCTTGGGGTACTCTTTAAAGTTCTTTGTGTTGGGTCGAATATGATGAATCTGAAGATGTCTGATGCATATTGAATAATTAACCCATGGATACTTGTGGTGACATTGGAGTATCTAGGTGACATTAGTGTTGATTAATACATATCATACATGCTATTCTAGTACAAACTCTAGGGTTGTTTGTGACCTGTATAGGAATAGCCCAAGAGATGAACCAGAAATAATAAATTTGAGGATGTTTGCTTCCTACAACAACTTATTATTATGTTCTTCGCTAATAGGAACTTTGGATTGATTCTTTGTTGCACGTTGAGGGATGATCATATGATTCTACTATGTTAGCATTGTTGAGAGATTGCACTAGTGAAAGTATGAACATTAAGACTTTTTTCTAAGCATTAATATACCATTTTGCTCACTATTTACTAACTGTTACCTCGCTTTTTTATATATTCAGATTATAAATTTTTATTTCTACTATCCTTACTACACTTGTATCACCATCTCTTCGCCGAACTAGTGCGCCTATACTACTTGCCATTGTATTGGGTGTGTTGGGGACACAAGACATTTCTTTTATTTGATTGCAGAGTTGTTTGAGAGAGACACTTGAGGGAAATTTGCTGCTGTGCTAGAAAACTTTGCACTTTGAAGCCCAAGAACTTCTACAAGAATAAAGTTGCGTAGTAGACATCAATCTCCTTTGTGGCGCCGTTGCCGGGGAGGCGCGTGCTTGAAGGTATATCTTTATATCTTGCAATTAAATATTTTAGTTTCTTGTGTTTTAGTAGTTTGGTTTTATAAAAGAAAATGCAAAAAAATGGAGTTTAGGTTGTCTAAATTGTTTTGCCTTTTTAATGTATTTCGTGAAAATGATGGTTCGAAAAATTGTGCTCAATTGGTAGATGAAGAATTTATGAAAATATTTAACGATAATTACTTGAATGATGAGCCTGATTTCAATGTTTCTAGTATGAATTCCTTTAATATCCATGATGCTAATGATATGCAGGGCCGCAAGCTTGGGGATGTTATGTTTGATGAAGATGATATTTTTGTCCCCCAAGGTTTGATGAGCAAATTTATTATCATGAAAGCATGCCTACTATTTATGATGATTATTGTGATGACATGTATGCTATAAATAGTTGTAATAACCATGACACTTTCCATCATGATTTTAATATTCAATGTGGTTATGTCAATCAAGTATCACATGATAGTTATTTTGTTGAGTTTGCTCCCACTATTATGAATGAGAAGAAATTTGCTTATGTGGAGAGTAATAAAAAATCTATGCTTATATATCATGAAAATAATGCTTTATGTAATAGTTATATCGTTGAATTCCTTCATCATGCTACTGAAAATTATTATGAGAGAGGAACACATGCTTGTAGGTATTGCTAATATCAAGTTTCGTCTCCATGTGTTCAAAATTTTGAAGTCATGCTTCTTTTGCCTTCCTATGCAAGTTGATCCTTGCTGCAATAAATAGTTTGCTTGCAAAATCCCTATGCATAGGAAGTGGGTTAGACTTAAATGTTGTTTCCATGTGATTCATGATGCTCTTTTGCATGTTTCAGTTACTATTGTTATGTGAGCATCATTGAAATCATCATGCCTAGCTAAAATACATTAAAGAAAATCTCTTGTTGGGAGACAACCCAATATAACCTTTATGTTTTTATTTGTTCACATGATTAAGCTACTTTATTGATCATGTTTTGTGTTTTTGATTTCAATAAGGTGCCAAGTACAGCCTTTGGGATAGTGTGGATACTTGTTTGTTTGATTCTGTGCAAAAACAGAAACTTTTACATCAAGTGCATAATTTCTCAAATTTTACTGCACAGTCAAAAAATTCTGATTTTTACACACTTTTGGTATGCAAACTGTGTGCATTTTCCAATTTTTCAGAAGTTTTAGAGTCAGGGAAGTATGGTGTTCATTCAGATCTTCTCAAACTGTTCTGTTTTTGACAGATTCTGTTTTGCATGCATAGTTTGCTTGTTTTATTGTTTCCATAGATTATATTTAGTGATATAAATTATGGGAATGAGAGAATACAATAGTTTTTATGGGAGAACACTTATGAATGTTGTCTTGATAGTACCTAAGTGAATGATCAATGTTTATTACACTAATCCCTCTCACGAAGTTCCGTTAAGTTTTGTGTGACTGAAGTTTTCAAGATTTGGGTGAAATACCGATATGAGGAGAATAAGGAGCAGAAAGAACCTAAGCTTGGGGATGCCCAAGGCACCCACATGGTAATATCCAAGGAAGATTCAAGCATCTAAGCTTGGGGATGCTCCGAAAGGCATCCTTTCTTTCGTCTTCAACATTATGGGTATAACATACTTGGAGCTATATTTTTATTCATCACATAATATGTGTTTTTCTTGGAGCGTAATTTTATTTTGTTGTTATCTGTTAGATATCATTTATAATCATGTTTTCAAAGAAAATTTCCAAGAATTTCCTTTAGAATGCTTGAATTGCATGTGTGATGTGTGATGTACAAAAAGAGAAACTTTTACTGCAATATTTGAATTATCAGATTTTACTCGAACATGGAAAGTTTGTGAATACAATTTTTTTATCATTTCATAAATTTTCATAATTTTTGGATATATAGAAGTACACTTTTCAAATTAATAGCTACAGACTGTTTTGTTTGGACATATTGCTGTCATAGTTTTGTTATCTACTTATCTTAGAGTTTTCATGGATTATATTAGTAGATATTAATTGTGGAAATTATAGTATTCAGTACCTAATGTTTGAAAATTATTATGCAACTTGTCTTCGCAGTACATGAAGTGTTGATTTATTCTTATGTGTACCAACATATCTCATGAGTTCTTTTCGAGTTTTTGTGGATGAAGTTTTGGAGACTTAGTTGAGATCGGGATATGAGAGGATTGAACGAGATACAAAAGCTCAAGATTGGGGATGCCCAAGACAACCAAGTTAATGTTTCAAGAAGTATCAAGCATCTAAGCTTGGGGATGCTATGCATGCCACCTTTGTTCATCAAACAAATATCAGTTAGCCTATGTTGAGCCCAAATTTTTATTTGTCCACATGATATGTGTTATTCTTGGAGTGCATTTTTGTTTAGTTTGTTGTTTAAATAAATTTATCATATCTGATAATCTTTATTGAGAGAGAGTCCTCACATAGATACTTAATTGTTTGACTACTCATTGATCGTCACTTATGTCTTTCGAGAGTAGTTTGATGTTTACTCATGTGCTTTACTTATATCCTAAGAGTAAACTGTGAATGAATTGAATATCATAAATCTAAAATTATCAATGTGCTTTATGCTTAGTAGTAGTTTCACATTTGGTATAGAAAGTAAATATTATTGAAGTTTAACAATTACAATATTGGTCATACAAGCAATTCATGAATAATTAGTATAAGAAAGAGAACTTTCACATACAAATATATTAACTTGGACATGTTTTATGATTTTGAATACCCATTAATTATTTTCAACCTTGATGAAATAGTTGAAGTTGAATAAGGAAGATAACGTAATGGTTATGTTTGGGTACATTTGCATAGAAGTTATATTGTTATGGATCTTCCAACATGTGGTGCTTCTTTAGAACCTTTTGCTATCCAAAACTTCCTACTATGTATAGATACTACTTGTGCATCCAAATCCTGGAGCCAAGTTTCTTCCATGAGAGTCCATCATACCTACCTATATATGGTATTTCACTGCCGTTCCAAGTAAATTTGCATGTGCCACCTCTAAAACCTTCATCGAGTCATCCAGTCAGGGGCCATGGGTGTTTCCGGTCTCGGACTGAGAGGGAGGGCACTCCCTTGTAGCGCGCGGTATAAATTTGATCCCATGATAGTCGAGATTGTAGCCTCCCCGTCTTATGGTTTTTCCCTAGCAGCGTAGCCCGAGTGATACCAGTCTTCGCGAGGGAAAGATGGGTGTGTACTGGTTCTGAGTGTTTACTTCTGAGATACCGTACTCGGGATTAGTCCAAGTGAATATTGAAACCAGTGGGCTCTGGGTATAGAGTACACCCTCTGCAGAGTAAAAACTATTCGAGTAGCCGTGTCCATGGTCAAGGACGACTGGTTGACTAGTCAAGTGTTGGTCTGAGTGTCGGTCTTTGGAGGAAATTATCGTAATCATGAGGAAATCGTGAAATATGGCGGATGATCATGACTATTATTTTATTATGGGCTAACCTTTATGATTATGAATATTGAATATTTGTGGGACGGTTCTACCTCCTGGATATTCATTGTTATTATTTCTTATAAGCCCTTTATGTGGTGTCACTGAGACGCTCAACTGTGGCATGTTTGTTATCATTTCTTATAAGCCGTTTATGTGGTGTCGCTCAGACGCCGGACTGTGGCATGTTGTTATCATTTCTTATAAGCCCTTTATGTGGTGTTGCTCAGACGCCCGACTGTGGCATGGTTGTTATCATTTCTTATAAGCTCTTTATGTGGTGTCACTCAGACGCCCGACTGTGGTATGTTGTTATCATTTTTTATAAGCCCTTTATGTGGTGTTGCTCAAACGCTCGATTGTGGCATGTTGTTCTCATTTCTTATAAGCCTTTATGTGGTGTCGCTCAGACGCCCGACTGTGGATGTTGTTATCATTTCTTATAAGCCCTTTATGTGGTGTCGCTCAGTCGCCCGACTGTGGCATGTTTGTTATCATTTCTTATAAGCCCTTTATGTGGTGTCTCTCACACACCCGATTGAGGCATGTCATATATCTTACCCGTCAAACTTTCCGCTCTTTGATTGCTTATTAAATTCCAAGTATGGTTATGCTACACAGTTACAAGTACTTGAGGATTTAAGTTATGATTGACGGAATATCGTTGGATTGTTGCAAGTGCATATTAACCACCAGCTATTTTATGTGTGATTTCGTGATGTTTGCGAGTACATTCAAAGTACTCACTGCCATGTCCCTGACTATTGTCTTGGCCGGATTGCGTGCTTTGAAAGGAGGATCCCGACGATAACCCCGAAACCTAGGCACCGAAGACAGCAGCTGCATGAGATAGGAGTTACCTAGGTCAGCTGTTCATGTGCGAAATGGAGTCCCATAAATGCTCGAGATCCACAAACCGCTTCCGTCATCAACCAGTAGAAACCTTTTTACGTACTCTATAGACCCCCGTGGTCTTGTACCTCAAATTTGTAATTTTCTTGGGAATTTGTATCAAGGTTTTTTTGCACCAGCTAACAGTATTCCTGGGGCTGGTATGCACAAAGGCCATTTTGAAGGGAAATTAAAATCCCAGCAAAATCGGTCCTCACAGTTATCAGTTTTACACAATTTTTCAGCCAACAAGAAAAAATGGAAGCTAGTGAGTTCTTACTCAATTGATGCACTCGTCGGCATCGTCCACATACATATAGACATCTCCACTAGATTTGTAGGCGTTGTCATAGCAGTCCATAAGTGCAAACTATGACGGGCAAGCACGCAAATACAAGATATTACAACTAGGAATGTGCATTCGATTGAACTGTAATCATGATCATAGTTTCTATTTTGACTACACATTTCCAGAAACATGACCTATTCATGATCTTTAGCATGTCATTGTTCATACCGACTTTTCTACATGTATGGATAGACATACATTAATATGATAGAATCTGGTTAGAGTAATGAGATGGTGCCAAAATATCAACTAAGAACCCGATAAGAATAATGAGGTGGATAGTAAAAAGAGCTCACTTGTCAAGTGCATTTTCCCTAAAAATGTTTGGCCTAAAGGTATATTTTCTACCGTTAAGTTTGTTTTGTACATTGCCATATCCAACTATCCACTAGCCATCCACATCAGAAGACCCCACCTCTTAATCATCACCATTTCTATGACACCTTCCTTATTTGGTGTGAACTATCAACACTAGTTGTGCCTAGGAGGAAATAGAGTATGAATGCAACTAAAAACATACACATTCAAGTTAAAGCATCGACACAAACATATTCAAGTTAAGGCATCAAAACTACTTATACCTAGAAGGAACTAGAGTATGAATGAAACTATAATAATACAAATTCAAATTAAATCATTGAAAGTGCGTTATATCGACTAGAGGGGGGTGAATAGCCAATTTTTACAATTTCATCACTGAGGAATTCCCTAGTGAGGAAAGTCCTCAATCATGAATTGAGTGCAACGGAAGTAGTACTAAGTCAGAAGAGAAAAAACGTCTACATCAAAGTACTCAATGTGATTTCAGAGAATCGGTTTGTGCAGGTCACAAGTACAGGATAAGCACGTGAAGAATAACTCAGGTGAAGAATTTGAGGTGAGGAATGAAGAGAAAGTCTTCAGTCAAATTCTTCAAACAGTATAGATGAGAGTCTTCAACATGCAATTGAGGAAATGAAAGTGTTGAGGAAATATAACCAGTAGCCCGATGAGGACATTTGTTGATGACCCAGTTCCAACTGCTATGACAGTTGTACTTCTGGTTTGGAGCGGCTAGGTATTGAAATCAAAGGAGGCACAGTCCCGGGACACACAGTCCCTACAGTATTCTCCTTGATCTTAGGACACACAATCCTCGCCCAACACTCATGGTAAGTCTTCAGGGCAGACTTCCAAACCTTCACAAACTTGGTCACCCGACGATCCACAATTGACTTCTGGATGCTCTAGACCATGACACCTAGCCATCTGGAGGATGCAATGTCCTCAACGATAACAAGCGTCGGTTCCACACAGGAATAACTTCTTCAGTGATGCTCAATCACTTGGGTTTTGGTTTGGGTATGGGTGTTTGGGGTATTTCCTCACTTGATGATTTTCGCTCAAAGGCTTTGAGGAATTTGGGTTTATCTAAATGATAAGTGTCAGTTTCTCTTGGAGGAGCCAACCCGCTCGTGGTTGTGTGGGGTGGCTATTTATAGCCCGGGAGCATACCGACATGATTTTACATAACTGCCCTTTAATAATATGACCGTTGTGTGGATAAGATCAGGGACAGGTGGAGCATAGAGCGGCAACGGTCGGAACTTTCAACTGTGAAGGTCCTCATGTCTTTCATGTTCCTCACTTTGAGGATTTGGTAGATGTAGGCTTGGGTTGAGCATCACGAGGAAATTGGTTCCATAGTTTTACCTCGGACCGCTTTACCAGTACGGTGTTTATATGACTCAAGTATAAACAAAATGAAATAGAACGAGTAAAACTTCAAGCTTCAAAGTCTTAAGTGTATTTTCTTCAGGACGCACCGAATTCCTCATCTTCAATATCTTCATGAGGAATATCAATTTCTTCACAATTTCTTCATGATCAAAGTCTTCATTCGAAGACATACATTTTTATGGGTCGATATTCATCGAATAACTCAAACTCCTCAGCAACTTATATAGCCTATGTACACTTTACAAACATATCAGTCTCTTAACCTATAAGTCTTCAAACCACCAAAATCACTAAGGGGCACTAGATGCACTTACAATCTCCCCCTTTTTGGTGGTTGATGACAAATAGGTTAAGTTTTCAACGGGGATAATAATATGAAATGTAAGTACCGAGTTTGTGGAATTTGATGACAAGATACACAAAAACCCCCCTGAAGATGTGCATCTTTTGAGGAATTTGCGTTGAACAACATATGCATATTGATGGTATATATCATGGAAATCTCCCCCTATATCTTGTAATTCATGGATGCATTCGACATATAATATGAGGAATTTGGAATGCATGATGAAAAATGGTGTCTAACGAATTTCAACATGCATGCATTAATCAACTTGAGGAATAAGCATGCGTGGAAAACTGTTCAAAAGTGTCAGAACACCATCGGACTTAAGTTACAACTCATTACATCAAACACTTCAGAAGAACCAAGAGTTTGTAACTTAATAAAGTTTATAAGCCCATAAATTTAACCCGCTTAAAGACTAACTCTCGGATTTCTCCCCCTTTGTCATTAAGTGGCGAAAGGAACGAAAATGAGGACTAATGCCCATGAAGATTTTCACTTTTGTGTTGAAGGAGAGACGGGGCATTCTTTGAGTCAAACTTGCTTGTTGGTCCAGTTGGAGTATCCGCAGGTTCTTCATGTGAATCAGCAGTGCGGAATGAAGAAAATGAGTTGTCCACCAAGTCAGGAACTGGAATATTCTTGAATTTCTTGTTTGGTGGCCATGACCAATCAAAGTAGTGAGTGATTTCCATTTCATCAAGTTCCTTTGGAGTCTTCCGGCGGGACAATATGGCCCAAGTGCGATCAAATACCTCATGAAGATAATAGTGTTTTTTCTTCACAACATTTTGAGTATCATTGAGGGTTTTCTCAATGGAGCCAAACTGGCGTTTCACCCACTTATGGTTGTGATCCACTTTCTCATGAAGACTGAGGAGAAGCTCTCTGTTAGTCATCACCCTTGGGGCAATTGGGCTTGGAGGTTTTGCTCTGCCATCAGATTCTTGAGTGGCAGCATCATCATATGAGGAGTAGGAGGCAGCCTTGCGAAATTGACCATCCAATGGCCGATTTCCTTCATCAATCACTGACTTGCCTTTGCCCTCAACTGGTTCAAAAGATTTCTTGATGGCTTTGAGTGGCGGCAGATAACCGAGGTGACTCTGATAGTAAGCTTGGTAGCTGATGGTGGATCTATTACTGATGAATCTCATGATACAAGGCGCATAAATCTTCAGCTCAAATGGTGACGAAGCATTGTCATCCAAAGTCCTCAAGAAGAAACCATGAAGGTTCATTTTGATGCCATGAGCGACATTGAACATGATGTTCTTCATGATTCCAACAACACCTTCTTCCTTATCATGCCCTTTGATAGGTGCGATGTAGTATGCCAATATTCTGTAGACAGTTTTGGGCACATATTTCAATTCCTTCACCAGGAATCTAGTCCCTGGAGGTTGGCCCGGAGCCAAAGGTTTCATGAGGACCTCCATTAGATGATTTGGCAACTCTCTTTCATCATACAGGTTAATTGCTTCATCTGAAGGAACTGAGATTGGTAAAGCTCGAAGCAATTCTGTGGCTGGAGCTTTCTAGTGAGTCTGTTGTGTCATCCAGTCCAAAACCCAAGAGTTGATGTTTTTGGGGTCACCTGAGATATGCAGTGTGGCATAGAGCTAAAGAATAATATCTGTATTCCAGTCACCGATATCTGTGCAGAATGGAAGTAACCCGCCTTCGTGAAGAGCACTCAGTACTCATGTGAAGCAGGGAATTTCCTCCATATCACAATGAGGAATGTGTGTGTGATGAAACATCTTCCTCTTCCCACAAAGCACAACATCATAGTAATTTAGTTGAGTTCTGGTCCAAAACTTCATGTGCCTGATACAGAGCTTATCGTAAGGATTTTCTCAAGTGAAGAAATGATGTTCATCATAGAAGTCTTGTTTCAGAAACTTTTGCCACTTTGAGAAGGGCTGATGAGGCTTTGGTTGAAGATTTTGATGTTGAATTTCCTCATCTTGAGAATTTTTGGCCACAACAATTGTAGTTTCAGGATTTGCAACCAGAATTGCAGTGTCATCAGTAGTATTTTTATCCTGTGCTGAGGCATTTTCATTAGGGGCTTGTTCTTCAGTTTGAGGAATTTGCTATACCGAAGGAGGAGATGCAGTTTCCGGTACAACAGTTTCCTTTTCAGTTTCTTCAGCTGATGCAGCTGATTCTTGGCGTGGTGCTGATTTCACACGTGAGCACTTTTCTTTAGAGCCAGTCAAAATTTCTGTAGCTGCAGGAGATGCAGGAGTTTGAGGAATTTGAGTGGTCAGTGGTGAGTTTGGGTGAGCCTTTTCCCAAAACTCATCATGGATAACAGGTGTGCTACTGCCATTGTCTTCATCATCCTCCTTTTCTTCAGCAATCATGTCTGGGTTTTGAGGATGAGTGTTGAGACTTGAGGAATTTGATAAGCTTGAATTTCCTCATCTATTGGTGTGGATGCAGCAGAGCGATTGTCATCCATTTACTCATCTTGTTCTGGAATGATGTGTTCTTCACCAAATGGCACAATCATGTATCATGGTGCTGTTGGCGAACGTCGCATGGGAAACAAAAAATTTCCTACGCGCACGAAGACCTATCATGGTGATGTCCATCTACGAGAGGGGATATTTGATCTACGTACCCTTGTAGATCGCACAGCAGAAGTGTTAAGAAACGCAGTTGATGTAGTGGAACGTCCTCACGTCCCTCGATCTGCCCCGCGAACCGTCCCGCGATCAGCACACGTACAGCACACGTACAGCTCGACGATGATCTCGGCCTTCTTGATCCAGCAAGAGAGACGGAGACGTAGATGAGTTCTCCGGCAGAGTGACGGCGCTCCGAAGGTTGGTGGTGATCTTATCTCAGCAGGGCTCCGCCCGAGCTCCGCAGAAACGCGATCTAGAGGTAAAACTGTGGAGATATGTGGTCGGGCTGCCGTGGCAAAGTTGTCTCAAATCAGCCCTAAAACCTCCGTATATATAGGGGGAGGAGGGGGAGCCTTGCCTTGGGGTCCAAGGACTCCCAAGGGGGTCGGCCGAGCCAAGGGGGGCAACCCTCCCCTTCCAAACCGAGTCCACCTAGGTTTGGAAGGAGGAGTCCTTCCCCCTTTTCCCAACTCCTCTTTTTTTTTCTTTTCTCTTTGATTTTCTTCCTATGGCGCATAGGGCCTTCTTGGGCTGTCCCACCAGCCCACTAAGGGCTGGTGCGCCACCCCCAAGGCCTATGGGCTTCCCCGGGGTGGGTTGCCCCCCCGGTGAACACCCGGAACCCATTCGTCATTCCCGGTACATTCCCGGTAACTCCAAAAACCTTCCAGTAATCAAATGAGGTCATCCTATATATCAATCTTCATTTCTGGACCATTCCGGAAACCCTCTTGACGTTCGTGATCTCATCCGGGACTCCGAACAACATTCGGTAACCAACCATATAACTCAAATACGCATAAAACAACGTCGAACCTTAAGTGTGCAGACCCTGCAGGTTCGAGAACTATGTAGACATGACCCGAGAGACTCCTCGGTCAATATCCAATAGCGGGACCTGGATGCCCATATTGGATCCTACATATTCTACGAAGATCTTATCGTTTGAACCTCAGTGCCAAGGATTCATATAATCCCGTATGTCCTTTCCTTTGTCCTTCGGTATGTTACTTGCCCGAGATTCGATCGTCAGTATCCGCATACCTATTTCAATCTCGTTTACCGGCAAGTCTCTTTACTCGTTCCGTAATACAAGATCCCGTAACTTACACTAAGTCACATTTCTTGCAAGGCTTGTGTGTGATGTTGTATTACCGAGTGGGCCCCGAGATACCTCTCCGTCACACGGAGTGACAAATCCCAGTCTCGATCCATACTAACTCAACGAACACCTTCGGAGATACCTGTAGAGCATCTTTATAGTCACCCAGTTACGTTGCGACGTTTGATACACACAAAGTATTCCTCCGGTGTCAGTGAGTTATATGATCTCATGGTCATAGGAACAAATACTTGACACGCAGAAAACAGTAGCAACAAAATGACACGATCAACATGCTACGTCTATTAGTTTGGGTCTAGTCCATCACAAGATTCTCCTAATGATGTGATCCCGTTATCAAGTGACAACACTTGCCTATGGCCAGGAAACCTTGACCATCTTTGATCAACGAGCTAGTCAACTAGATGCTTACTAGGGACAGTGTTTTGTCTATGTATCCACACAAGTATTGTGTTTGCAATCAATACAATTATAGCATGGATAATAAACGATTATCATGAACTAAGAAATATAATAATAACTAATTTATTATTGCCTCTAGGGCATATTTCCAACAGGTGCAACACTGAGGGGAGTCGCATCCACATGAGCTGATGATGTAGTAGGCAGAGTCTTCAGGCATTTTGCCTGTGAAGACTTTGAAGGAGTTGGTGCCTTTCTCTTCTTTGCTTCCTTCTCAACAGCTTTTGCTTTCTTCGCGTCTGATGCAAATGGGGGAGACACTTTCTTCACCTTTGAAGACATTGGTGAAGGTGCATTTTCATCACGCATTGCATGAGCAGTGTCAGGCCTGGCAGATTCTTCACCAAGAATATTCTGTGTAATTTCATCGGCAGCTGGTTCTTCATCATCATTAGAATCAGCTAGTTGTACAATATAGTTGGGGTGAGGATTTGGTGGTTTCTTCGGGGCTGCAACCCTGCTATTGTATTCATCAATTGCTTCAGTTGCGGCCTTGAAAAACCGCACTTTGACACTATTTTGGTCCGCATGAAGACTTGTGTATTTGTCTGTGAGGGTTTTCAGCTCCACGTGAGTAGAAACAAGTTTCTCAGGTGTTAGGTTAAGGATGTTTTGCTTCAAGTACTTCTCCTTTTTAACCTTTGCAGCCCGGGCTTGTTTGGCTTGCTGATCCTTCCACTTTGCTTCATTGATGAATGAAGTAACCATGTGACTTAGTCCAGGTGGAAGTTTCAAATCATCAATTGGTGTATTTGGATCCTCATACCAAAGATCGATGAAGTTCAGCACTATTTTTGGATCCAGTGCGAGGGGAATGGTGTTGCCAGTAGCTGGTGCAACCCTTTCTTGTTTGTTTCTGATGATGGCTTGAAGAGTTTCATCATCATATTCCTCACTTCCTTCTGATGCAGAAGGGATGTTGACAACATTTCTTGGGCTCGGCCGTGTTCCTCTTCCAGCAGTCATCTTTGTCTTTAGTAGGCCAAGTGAAGATTGGAGAGCCGAGCCTGAGGTAGATGGTACTGAGGAATTTAGATTTCATGTTTGATGTTGCCTGAGCTATGACTGCGCAAGAGGTTAAGACTTTGCTCCAGATGAGGACTTGGCAGCCGTTTTGCTTCTTTTTGAGGAATGTGTTCTTTTGACAATGTTGTTGAGGGTTTTGACTTGAGACCTGGTTTCTTCATCAGGACCTTCTTCTGAGGTTGTTCTATAGCAGAAGCCTCGGCAGCAGAAGAGGTGGCACGAGCAGAATTCTCATTGAATTTGGTACAACAACATTAAGCTTTTTCTTCACTTTGGACAAATACTTGTCTTTTTCATGAGGATAGTCTTCAATTGTGGCTACGCTGGAGGGATGTGCAGTTTGTTGGTCTCCTTGTGGCAGTCTTTTGCAAGGAGGTTTGAGGGCAAACTTCTTGGCATACTTTAGAATGACATATTTGTATTCCTTCCATTCATTTTCCCATCTGCATTCAATCCTTTGAAGCCTTATATTGCGTTTAGCAGTGGTTTCTTTCCCATGAATTTCTTCATCAGGCGTGCAGAACTCAACATATATATCCTCTAGGATTTCAAAAGTAGTATTCTATTCAAGTTTCTTGCCACCCTTGTGTTTTCTGTCTTCCTCCATTTTCTTCAGCAGAGGCTTTTGCTGAGGAAATTGTATTCTTGAGGAATATGATGACACAGGTAATGATGCAAATGAGTTAAGTTGATGAGAACCTAGAGATTCAAGAGCTGCCATTTTGTATGTGTTAAAAGAGTATAGGTGCGAATAATTTGGAGAGGTCATATGCGTTCTCAGTTTTGAGGAAATTTAAAAATGGCTAAGTCGAGGAATTTGACCAGTGCAGTGTTGAGGAATTTGACTAAGCATTCTGATCTTGGGTTCTAGAGTTGTGCAGATTCAAAAATTTACACAATTGAGGAATCTCATGAAGAATTTTGTGTCTTAGTGAAATTCAACAAGTGTTCTAAACATTAGTGTACACAGCTGAAGGAGTTTCTGAGGAATAACTGATTTCGCAGATTTAAAGAAAATAAATGGATCAACAGGGGCAGTAAAATAGGATTTAAATTACCCTGAATGAAGAACACAATGAACTGGGAAGAAAGAGGAGAAGTTCTTTGGTTCAGATCTTTAGTGCCCTAACTCGGCGATTGAAGACAACTACGGCGGCGGTGGAGGAAGATGATCCGCAGTCAACGAGAGTCCGGCGACAGTGAGGTCGAGGCAGTGAAGTTGTTCCTCACCGGCGACGAAGATTGCTAGCGGCAACGCTAGGTTTTGAGCTCGAGCAAAGAAGACGAGAGTGAGAGAAGAGTTTTTACTCAAGGGGTGAAGGGGCTATTTATAGCTCAGGTGAAAACGTCCATGGCAAAAACTTCGGACGAACCTGCCCTTGCCCTTTCGTCTCCGCATGACAAGTACTACCCACGTACGAAGCGGTGGAGATAGTGGAGATCGTGGTTATCCTATCATGAGTAGTGGGTGCAGTTACAATGTTAACAATTTTTTTTTGAATTTTGAGGATTTTGTTGCAAAGTCATGAGCTGACAAGTATTCAGTGAGGACTTTGAACAAGTGTCAAATAGAACGCATATGAAGATTTGAGAATATACTGGGTTGAGCTTAGCATAGAGGGGAGACGGGTCCGGTCACATTCACTTAGAAGAAATACCAAATTGAAGACTTAGCAATAAGTGAATGCCGTTGAGGACATTGAAAGGTCATGATATAATATATAGTCGATGAAGATCATCAAAGAAAGTTTTGAAGAATTTGAAAATTTTGAAGACTTTGAAGATTTTGAGGAATTTGGGAAAAGTCTCAAATTGAAGAATTTCAACTTTGAAGAATTTCAAAGTTTGGTGGTGGCGTGACCCATCGTATAAGAATGATGATTTCAGGCGCCGCGTACAATTATCGTAGGCCCTGAAAACCAAATTATTCATTAATTTCTTCACACTTAGAGTGATATTCTTCATTGATTGAAGAAAATCGTTACTCCGTGTGTTGCACATCTAAATTATCAATCTTGCATAAGTGTTAGGATATGTGCATGTTTACAAAACATTTGAAGATTCTAGGATATTTAGCTCACACCGCAACTTGCAAAACCTTCTCTCATCCAAGGGCTTTGTGAAGATATCTGCTATCTGGCCATCAGTCTTCACATGGTCGATGATGATGTTGCCCTTGAGTATATGGTCACGAAGAAAGTGATGACGAATCTGGATGTTCTTGGTCTTCGAGTGTTGTACTAGGCTGTAGGTGATCTTGATTGCACTCTCATTGTCGCAGTAGAGGGGTACATTCTTCATGTTGATGCCATAATCACTGAGGGTTTGCTTCATCCATAGCAGTTGAGCACATCAAGATCCAGCAGCAATGTATTCAGCTTCAACAGTGGAGAGTGATACACAATTCTGCTTCTTTGAGGACCACCAGACTAAAGATCGTCCAAGGAAATGACTTGTGCCTGATGTTGACTTCGATCCACACAGTCACCAGCATAAACAGAATTAGAATATCCAACGAGGTGAAGATTTGAGCCCTTGGGGTACCATAATCCTAGTGTTGGTGTGTGAGCTAGATATCGAAGATTATGTTCCACAGCCTTATGGTGTGATTCCTTCGGCTTTGCTTAAAAACGTGCACACATGCAAACACTAAGCATAATGTCTGGCTTAGATGCACATAGATACAATAAAGAGCCAATCATAGAACAATATACCTGTTGATCGAAATCTATACCATTTTCGTCAGTGCAGAGGTGGTCGTTGGTAGGCATAGGAATCTTGACGCCTTTGCATTCATGCATGCCGAATTTCCTCATGACATCCTTGAGGTATTTCTCCTGAGATATGAAGATGCCATTGCATTGTTGACGAATTTGCAGATGTAAGAAGAATTTCAGCTCCCCCATCAGGGACATTTGATATTCTTCACCCATCATGTAGGCAAATTCATCAGTGTAACATTTGTCAGTACAACCGAAAATAATGTCGTTGACATATATTTGGCACATGAATAATTCATTGTCATAGGATTTTTTGAAAAGAGTAGGATCAAGTGAACCAGGTTTTGAAGCATTTCTTCATGAGGAATTCCTTCAATGTATCATACCACGCCCGAGGGGCTTGCTTGAGGCCATAGAGTGCCTTTTTGAGTCTGAAGACTTTGTCTTTCTTCAAAACCTAGGGGCTGAGCAACATATACTTCTTCCTCAAGCTTATCATTGAGGAATGCACTTTTCACATCCATTTGATATAGAGTAATATTATGATGGTTAGCATAATCAAGTAATATTCGAATAGCTTCAAGTCTAGCAACAGGTGCAAAAGTTTCATCAAAGTCAATTCCTTCAACCTGTGTGTAGCCTTGAGCTACATGTCGTGCCTTCTTCCTCACAACCTAACCATCCTCATCTTGCTTGTTTTGGTAGATCCACGTGGTGCCGATGATATTGTGTTTGTGAGGATCTGGTCTTTGGACGAGGTCCCACACGTCATTTAGCTTGAACTGAAGAAGTTCATCTTGCATGACTTGAATCCACTTAGGTTCCATGAAGGCTTCAACAACTTTTGAGGGTTCTGTGACATACACAAAAGAGGAATGCCCACAAAAGTTAACTGAATGTGAAGCTTTTGAGCGAGTGAGAGGACCTGGCACATTGATGTCATCGATGATTTTTTCAAGTTCCACTTCATTTGCAATCCGTGGGTGAGGTGGTTGAAGACTTTGGTTGGGCTGAGGAATTTGATCTGTAGCATTTTCCTCAGGTGCACCTGCTTGAATTTCATTAGTGTTGTGCATGATTTCTTCAACAAGGGGTTGTTCCTTAGTAGGAATGATACCTTCAGCAGCCTTGTGCTTAATAGCTTCCTCGGGAGTCAATTTATCTGGCGCAGGAGGCAGTTGCTCTCTTTGCGAGCCATTAGTTTCATCGAACCACACATCTAAAGTTTCAACAACCTTGTTGTGATAGGTGTTGAAGACTCTGTAGGTGTGTGAGTCCTTTCCGTAACCAGGCATAAAACCCTGATGTGCTTTCGGTGCAAACTTTGAGCTATGGTGAGGATCTCTAACCCAACATCTTGCACCGAAGACTTTGAAATAACTTACATTGGGTTTCTTGTCACTGAGGAGTTCATATGAGGTTTTCTTGAGGAATTTGTGAAGATATACCCTGTTGATGATGTGGCAAGCAGTGTTAATTGCTTCAGGACAAAAGCGACGAGGAGTCTGATATTCTTCAAGCATAGTACATGTCATAGCCAGCCTTCTGAGGTTTTTGCTAGTAAACATGTGGCTGGTTGAGGACCCATGGAAAAATCAACAATGTACAAGTCTCCTCTCCTAAAGCCTTCGAAGACTTTGGATTTGTCAGGTTCCATGATGACTACACATCTATATTTTCCAAAGATGACAATCATATCAAGATCACAAAGCATTGAGACTGACATGAGTTAAACCCAAGGGATTCACAAGCATGACTTTGTCCATGTGCCGATCCTTAGACATAACCACTTTACCAAGTCCAAATACCTTGCTTTTACCTTTATCAGCCTAAGTGATTTGCTTCAGTGGTGCTGGAGTTAGTGGTATATTCATCAATAAGCTTTTATCACCAGTCATGTGATTTGTGCACCCGCTGTCAAGAACCCACTCTGTATTCTTGGGTTTGTCATCCTGCAAATGAATTAGTAGCTCTTACCATCTCATATGCTTCGAACTTTAAAGAATATGATATCAATTTCTTCAGACTAGAATTTCATCATAAACAGTAAATTTGAGGGTGTGTGAAGTGTTAGAACATTTCATCATGTTTTAGCTTGCATCCATTCAAGCAATTTCCTCAGGTCTCTAGAAAATTCTTCAGATGATGACTTTCATCTGGAGACCTGTCCTATAGAAGTGATTAGTTCATTTCTTCACCATCCACATCTGAAGGGGTGGCAAAGAGTTCATCATCCTGCGAGGACCATATGAGAATGGAGGCATTGAAGCTAATGCACTTCTTTTCATAGTAGGGGGGTTAGAGTAATCAAATGAATAGGCAGAGAAATTCTTTGATGACTTATGAACATAATGATTTGAGGACTAATGCTCATATTCATGTTGAAAGGACGTGGATGTCGCCTAGAGGCGGGGGGGGGTGAATAGGCGCTTTAAAATAATTACGGTTTAGGCTTGAACAAATGCAGAATAAAACTAACGTTTAATATGTCAAGCACAAAACCTCAAACAACTAGGCTCACCTATGTGCACCAACAACTTATGCTACGCAAGATAAACAACTAAGTGATAGCAAGATATATGACAAGAGACAATATGGCTATCACAAAGTAAAGTGCATAAGTAAAGGGTTCGGGTAAGAGATAACCAAGGCACGCGGAGACGATGATGTATCCCGAAGTTCACACCCTTGCGGATGCTAATCTCCGTTGGAGCGGTGTGGAGGCACAATGCTCCCCAAGATGCCACTAAGGCCACCGTAATCTCCTCACACCCTCGCACAATGCAAGATGCCGTGATTCCACTAAGGGACCCTTGAGGGCGGTCACCGAACCCGTACAAATGGCAAACCTTGGGGGAGGTCACCGAACCCGTACACGTGGTAACCCTTGGGGGCGGTTACCGGTACCCGTACAAATTGCTCGGGGCAATCTCCACAACCTAATTGGAAACCCCGACGCTTGCCCGGAGCTTCACACCATAATGATTGAGCTCTCAGACACCACCAAGCTTCTAGAACGCCAAAGCATCCACGAAGAACAATATCTAGGGTACTAAGTACCAAAGGTAATAAGCTTATCAACTTCTCACTTCCACATATCACCGTGGAGAACTCAAACCGATGCAACTAATGCAATGGCAAGAACACACGAAGTGGTCAAGTCCCTCACACTCAAATCCTTCCACAACAACGAAAGCTATGGAGAAATATGAGAGGAAGAACAAGGAGCTCACAAAGAACTCCAAGATCTAGATCCAAGGGGTTCCCCTCACATAGAGGAGAAAGTGATTGGTGGAGATGTGGATCTAGATCTCATCTCTCTTTTCCCTCAAGAACAAGCAAGAATCATTGGAGGGATTGAGAGTAAGCAAGCTCTAAGAATGTCAACAATGGAGGTAGAACAAGAGCTCAACGGATGGGGTAAGACCAAGGGGGAAGAAGACCCCCTTTATATAGTGGGGGAAGGAATTAGACCGTTACCCCCACTTACAGCCCGAGTCCAGCGGTACTACCGTTGGCTCCAGCGGTACTACCGCTGACCCTGCGGTGGTAATACCGCTGACTCTAGCGGTACTACCGCTGACCCTGCGGTGGTACTACCGCTGACCCTGCGGTGGTACTACCGCTGGCTGCAGTGGTACTACCGCTGAGCCCATAGTAGCGCAAAGATACTACCGGGCCAACCACCGCCAAGAAAGTCTTCGCAAAAAGGTCCGACGTAGTACAACCGCAAAGAAGACGGTACTAAAGTCCTGGAGCGGTACTACCGCTGACCAGGGGCGGTACTACCGCTGGGACAGCGGTACTACCGCCGGCTCTAGCGGTACCACCACTAGGGACAGCGGTACTACTGCCAACTCTAGCGGTACTACCGCTAGGGCTAGCGGTACTACCGCTCGCCACTGAAATAGCCATAACTTTCACATACGAGCTCCGAATCGAGCAAACCCAAGCTTGTTGGATTCAAGGGGACAAGAGCTATCCAAACAGCGATTGGAAATCTTAAGACCATGCAGATATGAAAATGCCAATGATATAGAGATGTGAGTCCTCTATGAATGAAGAACCGGCAAAAACTCCAACATCGAAAACATCATAGTAGATGCATATGGACTCCCTTTTCGATGAACTCGAGCTTGTCATGAAGATGACCATAAGCTCTAAAACTCACAAAGAGAGACACCAAACAAGAACCAACAAGTATGATGCAAGGATGCAAATGGTTTGAGCTCTCAACGAACGATACGATCAAGCTACTCACTTGAGACCCCCCCCCCCTTGACAGTACAACAATCTATCTGTAATGCCCCAAGTGTGGAACCATCCTTATTTGGAACCTGTTGCATGTGGGTCCACCCTGTCAGAGATATGATGATGTCACTTGTGTCTATGATTTCCTGTGTCACCTTGTGTCCCTTGCATATCTTCCTTTCATGCATGCTTAGCATAACATATCATGTCATCTCCTTGTCCTTGTGATTTCATGTGCCTCTTATTTTTTAGTTTCCCTTGCATGTATGCAAACCATGATGCTCCATGTCATGTCTTGTGTGCACATATCTTGCTAGGTGTGATTGTGTGATCTTGTGATTACATGTGTGGTTGCATAAGTGAAGTTGTGGGGTGATTTAGTGCGGTGTGGTGTTTGGCATTGTTTTATTTTCAACCCCTTGTTAGCTTCCAACCTATCTCTCTTTAATTCCCAAGTTCAAAATCTATTTGCTCCTAGGCTGTTTTAGAGATGTTACAGGCTGTCTTAGAGATGTTACACCTTTAGTCCATTTTATTTGGAGTGTGGGCATGTAGGGGAGGGGTTTTTTAAACCTCTTTTTCTTGAGGTTTTTCTTTTTTTTCAGGTTTATTTAAATCTGTTTGGCAATTATTTTTAGTTTCCCAATTAGCCATTTTGGTATTTTATTTATTTGGGGCATAATTCCCTTATGCCCAGGGATATTTCACCTCCAATTTTATGCCCTTAGTTTTTCCTAGGAATTTCGTTGCATGTGATGATGTATTTTAATTAGAGAGGGCCTCAGGTTTTCTCTCCCTCTCTTCCTGGCAGCAAGAGCCCAGTTTCTCTCCTAGGCCCATACCTCCCCTTCGCTGTAGCAGCCCAGGCGAGACCCCCTTCTCCTTTCCTGACGCCGTCACTCCTCCCTGCGCGTCTCCTTTCCGTCAGGACGAGAGAGAGAGAGGGAGTTAACGGTGCCGTGGCACAAACGTCGAGGGTCCCCTATTTAGCCTGGGCGTCCGTGCCTCCCTCCCCTCACCTAGGGTTCCCTCCTGCCGCCGCCACCTCTCTTATCCCCCCTCCATCTCTCTTCTTTCTCCTTTCGTGGTAAGCTCCTGTAGGGTAGCAGAGAGAACAGGGAACTCCTCGCCGCGTCTACCCCGGCATGCTCCGTCATGCGGCAAGGCCGCCATGTCCGGGGTCTCGGGGTGGTGCCCCGCGACCCATTCCCGACGCTAGAAGCCCCGGGGAGCGACCCCACCGTCGAGCACGAGCTCGCCTTCGCCGCGAACCCGGTGGACTACCTCCTCTTCTTCGGTTCGGCAGTTCAGTAGTTCTTCGTCGACTTCTTCTTCCTCTCCGGCCAGCCTCCTCCTGCAGATCGGCCTCCTACTTCTTCCCTAGGTAAGGACGTCGCCCCCCTTCTTCTTCCTCCCTGGTTCGCCCTAGATCTGAGATGGGGTCTTCGTGTTCCTCCGTGTGCTGATCGTTAGAGTCCAGTAGGTTGTGTGCGTGCATCTCCTCGGTTAGGGTGGTGTGTAGAGAGGTAGCTGTAGCAGGGGAGCTCTTCCCCTCGGTTCGCAACGTCGTGTGCAGGGGATCTTCTTCGGTAGCGCAGCGCAGCAGCAGCAACGCCGGCAAGAGTAACCCGGCAGGCTCTATGTTGCTGGCGTTCTCTGTAGACAGAGGGCGTTTTCCCGTTAGCTTTTCTGTTTGAGTTCCCCCTTCTGCCAGTAACCATATCGTAGCCCAGTGGTTGTTCCATGTTGTGCCTAATGCAGGTGCTGGGTTCGATCCCTCCCCGCGGCACCTTTTGCTTCTCTGTATAATTAGCACATATTACTGCAGAGATGGCCTCAACTCGCCTGAACCCTCTGTTCTGTCGAGTAGTTGATAGTAGCAGAGTGGTAGAGGGTAGTATGTGGCGTCAGTGGGTACTGGGTTCGAATCCCAGGTGCCCCTGATGTATTTTTTTGCCTTTTTCTTTAATCCCTAGTTCTTTTGCTTGTCTTACCATGTTTGTGCCTAACCCGTAGGCATTAAAGTGGACCAATTCGATCCCTTCTCCTGTTGTGCATAGTTAGAGGCAGATTCTTTGGTTGTGTTGTGTGTGTGCACACACATGTGATAGTGCAAGTGTTGTGTGATGTGTTTATGTGGCTTAATTGGAAGTGGCTCATGTGATCTTGCTAGTGTGAATGGGTGTGTAGCACTTGCAAGTATGTGCATTATGGAATAGGTGTGGTGTGTGTGTTGAGGTGATGTGTGTGTAAGTAGTGCACACATAGGTGGTACCTAGCAGGAGTGTATGTATGTGTGGATCCATGTTTACTTGCATAGAAGTTGTTCCTTCATGTTGTGCTTGAGATTAAGTGCTTGTGATGAAGGTAGTAGAGGTGATATGTGGTGGTGTGGCAGCCCCACTTTGCAACACTTGTGTTCCTCCTCATGTTCATATGAAAGAGGGTATGAGGTGTGTGTAAGATCTATGTGGTAGTAGTATTGGTGTTGTTGATGTGCATGACACAAACATGGGGTTCAAACCCCCATGTCACTTTGTCATTGTGCACATGAACTCAACCTATGTAGTTGTTATCTTAGAAGGGTACTTTATGGGGTGCATATACAGTTTTGTTGAAAGTTTGAACCTTGATTCCATGGAATAGGTGGAGCCCAAGGGCATGAGTTTTTGTATGATAGTAGAAGGGGTTTTGCTTTACACCATAGTGGTGTCAATTACCTCTTGGTGCTATGTGTGTGCAAACTATGCCTAGACAAAGTGGGCATGTGGCTGGAAAAATTCCAGATTAGTGAACTCTGAAATCTCACAAAGTCTGGGATTCTGGAAACATTTTCTTCCCCTATAGATGAGGATGTGCTGGTCATTCTGTTGAGAACTAGCCCTAGTTCAGTGCTACGATTTTGAACCTTATATGTTTCTTAAGCCTCCTGTCAATTTGCAAATCATTTGGAGTCCAGTAGGTTGTGTTTTGATTGCTGTAAAAAAGCTTCAGAACAGAGACAGAAACTTAGGTGCAGGAATTTTCACTAAGTCCCTGAGATCTGATGGTTTTGGGAATATTTGCGGCCTTGTATCTTCTACAGTTTAATTCCTTTTGCTATGATTCTTGCTGTTGCTTGTAGTGTTCTTGGTTGGCAACAGCCACATATATTATTTGTCATGTTTGAAGACCTGTAGCTATGTTGCATGCAGCTCCAAAGAGCTAAGATGCATATTATGGCAGATTGGGTAGTTTTGTCATTTTGATCAATGTGTGTGCTTAATTGATGTTGTGGTGTTCTTCCTTGCTCAAATTCATTCATGCTGAGTTGCTACAGGTCTTGGCAACCTGGAAAAACCAGATTTGTGCCAAATGTGAGTGTGGTGTTGAAACTTCCACGTAGAGCTTCATATCTTGTTTCGTTGATTCCCGTTGATCCGTAGCTCCGTTTGCAAAGTTCTTTATATGGTTTTGCACCGTTTTCACGAGCCGCATATGTTCATGTCATTCTCATGCATGTCAAAATAGGTTAGTGTACAGTTCTGTCCAGGAACTTGCAGTAGATTATTTTGCTTGTGCTGCTGATAGAAATAATGGAGCATGCTCAAATTTCATCTCATGCATCATGTGATTGTTGCATCTTGTGGTGCTTCTGTTCATTGGTTGTTATTATTATGTTGGGTAGCACCGGGATCGGAGAACGAATACGTGGAGTCAGGAGAGTACGTGCAGGACGATCCAGAACCATTCCAAGCTGAGGATATCACAGGCAAGATGATATGACCTTGATTCCATCTCTAGACTTGTTATGCTAGTTTCGTTTCCATGTCATATTGCTTGCTGCCTACCACTGAAATTAAATTGCCTCTTCATATGCCATGAGCCCAAACACCGTACTCCTTCCTAGCAAACTTGTGTGGCTAAGTAGGCTTGCTCAGCTTCTAATGCTAGCTTTGATAGTTGGAGGTGCTTTGCCTCATGTGAAAAACATGAGCTTTGATATCATTATCTTAAATTCTGTTATTTATTTAATGCACCTATATACTTGGTAATTGACGGTAGGCCTAGCCTTTTGCCGGGTGCTTTGTTCCGTTATTGCCGCCTTAGTTACCGGTTACCGGTGTTTGATTCCATAATGATCGCTCCTAACACGTTCGGGGTTGTTATGGGGACCCCCTTGATAAATCGCGTAGTGCTAAGGCTTGTCCGACAGGACCCAACATTGGTTTTAATTTGCTAATCACTTAATAATAAACTGCATAGGGAATAGCTACCCCGAGGATCCTAATCAACAACCCGGGCCAGTGCTCCTCATGAGTGTTGGTCCAACCACCTAGCAGTCGGCAAGACCACCCCGGGGAAACTTGAGGTTTGGTCCTTGTCCACTTTGCATAGACGGTGTTGTCCTGAGACTAAGATACGCGGCTCTTATCGGGTCGTCGACACACCGGGAGGTCCTGCTAGCCTTGTCTTATCTTAGCGGTATATCTTGCGTATAGGAATCCCAGTGAAGCTTTTGGTTCCCTCAGAGTTGAGGTTTTCCTCTAAGGAATCCGACGAGATCACGAGATTCGTGATAGAGGATGCCTTTGCGGCCTGTGTTCGTTTGTGATGGACTAGTTGGAGCACCCCTGCATGGTTTAATCTTTCGGAAAGCCATGCCCGCGGTTATGTGGCAACTTGGAATATTTTGTTAACATCCGGTATTAGAGAACTTAAACATAAATTAATAAAACTGCCAACTGTGTGCGTAACCATGACTGTCCCTTCGAAGATCTCTCTTCGATCGGGAACACGGTGGGGTTATGAATGCCGTAGGTAGGTGTTCAGGATCACTTAGTGATCAAGTTAATCCGACTGTTAGTGTAGACCACCTTTACTTCTACTTTGCGTAAGTTAGCCACTAATCAAGCATAGGTTGCTGCAGCCTGATACACTTCATCCTACCCTACCTAATAACATGACTAGTTCTGGCACCAAGGTCTTAGATTGCTGAGTCCCCGTGGCTCACGGATTCCCCCGAAACTCCCAGCAGGTACAGGTACCCCAGAGACAGATGATCCCGATGGCACCCAGCTGGCGTGGCAGTACGACGAGGAGACAGACCGCCTTTACGTGGACTATCCAGAGGACTGAGCCGTGGTCGTGATCGTGGGCCTGCAGCAGGGTAGCATAGCATTTTCCATGTTCCGTAGTCCGTAGCGGAACTACCTTGATTGTATCTGTGTTGTACTCTGAGTTTAATAAGAAGACAGTTGAATCCCGAATTGTCTACTTTTATTATTATTTGTGCTATGTTACTTGCTTGCGAAACACTTAGATGCGCTTCTTTCCTATTCGGGGCCTCGACCCCCAGATCGGAAAGGACCGCATCTTGGTCGTTACAAGTTGGTAATCAGAGCCTTACGACCATAGGAGCCTTTGTGTGATCGTATCTGGCCGAGTCGAGTCTAGAAAATGTTTTGAGTCTTAGTTATATCGGAGAATAGGATTCTTTTTCTCCTCTTCTATGCTCTGGTGAGGTTTCTGCCTTAGGATGTCTTTAACTCTACTCCTTTTTCTCGCTCAAATTTTTTTAGGATCACGCGGGTATTTGTGAAATCTATATGATTTCGATGTGACGGAATCATGTCCTAGTGCCTCCTATCTGCTCTAAGTATCAGGGGAGTTGAGCTCCAGGGATTATCGCGCACATCACCATCATTCATATTTCTGAGTATCTAAGAACGGAGGGTGTTCGTTATTGCTTCAATACGGGTAGTGGTGAGATAACCCCGATGTCCCCAGTACTGGTGTAGATTGTTCGGGGGTATTACCACACTTTTTATCGTTGTGATCAAAAGGATCTATTGTAGATGAAGGTCCGAGATGCTGGTCGTGTGTTGAAGGATGTGATACAGGTGACAGGTTAGTTTAGGAGTGGTGTGAAATACTCCTTGTATCCGTGTACCTGATTGCATGACCAGTTATTTCGGGAATTCATAGGTGGGATATCTAGTAGTATCTTATAGGACTATTTTCCTACAGACGCTTGATTGAGGTTGGGGAAATCTCGGTCATATGTTTGTTCCGAGCGGTTCTAGCTCACACTTGTTTGCAGTGGTCCTTATCAGAATTTTGTCGTCTGTTACTTTGAGGATGCACTCTTGCTATGTTGTTCGAGTGCAATGCTAAACTCTATTCAGATATTCTGTCTTTTGATTCAGCAATATCTTCAATTATTCTGTGGACTAATATGCTGTCTGTCTTCAGGATGGCTCCACCGACACGTCAGACCCCAGCGCGTGAGGATATGCCGCGTCCACCTCCTCCTCCTCCGCCACCGCCGCCTCCTCCTGTAGAGGCCTGGCAGGCGATGATGGCAGCTACTAATGTGAACACTCAGATGCTGTTGCAGTTGATCCAGAAGAGAGCCAATCTTCAGCAGGGCAATTTCCAGCAGGGTGGCAATCACTTCGCCAGTCTGAGTCAGTTCCTGTCAAACCAGCCTAAGACGTTCACTTCTTGCGACCAGCCGTTTGATGCGGAGACTGGATCCGTGATATGAACAAGCATTTCGAGTGTAGCAATGTGCGTCCAGAGGACTATGTCAAGTTTGCAACATTCCAGTTGAAGGGGCAGGCTTCTATTTGGTGGCAGCAACTTAAGGACTCCAGAGGTGGCAGGGTGATGACTTGGGACGAGTTTTGTCGTGACTTCAGGTCCCACTACATCCCTTCCAGTTTTGTTGAGGAGATGCGTGAGAAGTTCAGGCATTTGAAGCAGGGCAGCAATTCTGTGTACAAGTACAATGTCGAGTTCCACGAGCTGGCCCGTTACGCGCTGCAGGATGTTCCGGATCAGAAGAGCAAGATCTATCAGTTCAGGGGTGGCTTAAAGGAGGATTTGCAGTTAGCACTTGCTTTGCACGATCCTGAGGAGTTTGACAAGTTGTACAACTTAGCTCTCAGAGCAGAGGCAGCCTTGCTCAGGGTGGAGAACTCCAAGAAGCGCTTCAAAGATTCCAGCTCTTCCTCGACTCAGGTGGTTCAGAAGCAACAGAGGTTTTGGGTTTCTCCTCCTCCTCATCGGCACTCTCAGCAGCCGAAGCACTCAGGTGGACGTGGTTCTTCCCACCCACCCAACCCTGGCTTCCAGCAGAGATACCAGCATCAGAAGCAAGGACCTCCTCAGATTCAGTTCAGGCAGCCAGCAGATGTCACTTGTCACAAATGTGGGCAGAAGGGTCACTATGCCAACAAATGCACTTCTCAGCTCCGTCTGCCGCCTCCTCCTCCAGGCAAACCTCCTAACAACGCTGTTGTGAAGTTCAACCCCAGATCAGCTCGAGTCAACATGGTGAATGCAGCTGAGGCAGAAAATTCATCGGATGTGATCATGGGTAATCTCCTAGTCAATGATTTTCCTGCTAAAGTCCTGTTTGATACTGGTGCATCACATTCGTTTATCTCAAGGCCATTCTCATTTAAGCATGGGTTCCCTACTCGTGATTTGATTAAGCCTCTTTCAATTGTGTCTCCGGGTAAGATCATGAATTCTCACATGATGGTTCCGGACGTTTCTGTCAAGATGGCAGTTATTCTTTTCTGGCGTCTCCTATTGTCTTGGGCAAGTCCGACATTGATTTGATCCTTGGTATGGACTGGTTGGCCATGAACAAGGCATCAATTGATTGTGAAGCTAAAGAAGTGAAACTGACCCACTCTTCGGAGGATGTGATTATATTCGCGGCGCGCGATGACACAATCCGCTTGTTCTCCTTGAATGAAAAGGGTGAGATCAATCCCATTGAGCAAGTTCCAGTGGTCTGCGAATATCAAGACGTGTTTCCTGAAGAGCTGCCAGGCAAGCCTCCGCACCGAGAAGTGGAGTTAGTCATTGAGCTTGAGCCAGGCACAGAGCCAGTGTGCAAGCGGCCGTACAAGCTGGGTCCAGAAGAGTTGAAGGAACTCAACAAGCAACTCGATGAGCAGGAGCGTTTGGGTTTGATCAAACCAAGCTCGTCTCCGTGGGGATGTGGTGTTCTGTTTGTCAAGAAGAAGGATGGTTCGGACCGGCTGTGTGTCGATTACCGTCCATTGAACAAGAAGACAATCAAGAACAAATATCCACTTCCGAACATAAATGATTTGTTCGAACAGCTAAAAGGTGCTAAAGTATTCTCCAAGCTTGATCTCAGAATGGGCTATCATTAGATTCGCATTCGCGAGGAAGACATTCCGAAGACGGCATTCAGGACCAGTTTTGGCTCATATGAGTATACGGTCATGTCTTTTGGTCTGGCTAATGCTCCTCCGACTTTTTGCCGATTGATGAACTATATTTTCTCTCCATTCAAGAATGAGTTTGTCTCGCTCTATCTCGATGACATTCTGGTCTTCTCTGAGGATGAGGAAGAACATGAGAAACATCTCAGGTTGGTGCTTGATAAACTGAGAGAATACAAGCTGTATGCCAAGTTTTCCAAGTGCGAGTTCTGGCTGAAAGAAGTGGTTTATCTTGAGCATATTATCTCTGCCGAGGGCATTAAGGTTGACCCGTCCAAGGTTCAGGCCATTGTTGAATGGGAACTGCTGGGGAACGTCGCATGGGAAACAAAAATTTTCCTACGCGCACGAAGACCTATCATGGTGATGTCCATCTACGAGAGGGGATGAGTGATCTACGTACCCTTGTAGATCGTACAGCAGAAGCGTTTAGAGAACGCGGTTGATGTAGTGGAACATCCTCACGTCCCTCGATCCGCCCCGCGAACAATCCCGCGATCAGTCCCACGATCTAGTACCGAACGGACGGCACCTCCGCGTTCAGCACACGTACAGCTCGACGATGATCTCGGCCTTCTTGATCCAGCAAGAGAGACGGAGAGGTAGAAGAGTTCTCCGGCAGCGTGACGGCGCTCCGGAGGTTGGTGATGATCTTGTCTCAGCAGGGCTCCGCCCGAGCTCCGCCGAAACACGATCTAGAGGAAAAACTATGGAGGTATGTGGTCGGGCAGCCGTGAGAAAGTCGTCTCAAATCTGCCCTAAAAGCCCCATATATATAGGAGGAGGGAGGGGGACCTTGCCTTGGGGTCCAAGGGATCCCCAAGGGGTCGGCCGAGCCAGGGGGGAGGACTCTCCCCCCCAAACCGAGTCCTACTTGGTTTGGTGGGAGGGAGTCCTTCCCCCTTCCCACTTCTTCCTTTTTTTTTCTTTCCTTTGATTTTTTTCTCTCTTGGCGCATAGGGGATTGGTGGGCTGTCCCACCAGCCCACTAAGGGCTGGTGTGACCCCCCCAAATGCCTATGGGCTTCCCCGGAGTGGGTTGCCCCCCTCCGGTGAACTCCCGGAACCCATTCGTCATTCCCGGTACATTCCCGGTAACTCCGAAAACCTTCCGGCAATCAAATGAGGTCATCCTATATATCAATCTTCGTTTCCGGACTATTCCGGAAACCCTCGTGACGTCCGTGATCTCATCCGGGACTCCGAACAACATTCGGTAACCAACCATATAACTCAAATACGCATAAAACAACGTCGAACCTTAAGTGTGCAGACCCTGCGGGTTCGAGAACTATGTAGACATGACCCGAGAGACTCCTCGGTCAATATCCAACAGCGGGACCTGGATGCCCATATTGGATCCTACATATTCTACGAAGATCTTATCGTTTGAACCTCAGTGCCAAGGATTCGTATAATCCCGTATGTCATTCCCTTTGTCCTTCGGTATGTTACTTGCCCGAGATTCGATCGTCAGTATCCGTATACCTATTTCAACCTCGTTTACCGGCAAGTCTCTTTACTCGTTCCGTAATACAAGATCCCGCAACTTACACTAAGTTACATTGCTTGCAAGGCTTGTGTGTGATGTTGTATTACCGAGTGGGCCCCGAGATACCTCTCCGTCACACGGAGTGAAAAATCCCAGTCTTGATCCATACTAACTCAACTAACACCTTCGGAGATACCTGTAGAGCATCTTTATAGTCACCCAGTTACGTTGCGACGTTTGATACACACAAAGCATTCCTCCGGTGTCAGTGAGTTATATGATCTCATGGTCATAGGAATAAATACTTGACACGCAGAAAACAGTAGCAACAAAATGACACGATCAACATGCTACGTCTATTAGTTTGGGTCTAGTCCATCACGTGATTCTCCCAATGACGTGATCCAGTTATCAAGTAACAACACCTTGTTCATAATCAGAAGACACTGACTATCATCGATCAACTGGCTAGCCAACTAGAGGCATGCTAGGGACGGTGTTTTGTCTATGTATCCACACATGTAAATGAGTCTTCATTCAATACAATTATAGCATGGATAATAAACTATTATCTTGATACAGGAATTATAATAATAACTATACATTTATTATTGCCTCTAGGGCATAATTCCAACAGTCTCCCACTTGCACTAGAGTCAATAATCTAGCCCTCACATCACCATGTGAATTACATTGTAATAAATCTAACACTCATACAGTTCTGGTGTCGATCATGTTTTGGCCGTGGAAGAGGCTTAGTCAGCGGGTCTGCTACATTCAGATCCGTGTGCACTTTGCATATATTTACGTCCTCCTCCTCGACGTAGTCGCGGATGAGGTTGAAGCGTCGTTTGATGTGTCTGGTCTTCTTGTGAAACCTTGGTTCCTTTGCTAAGGCAATGGCACCAGTGTTGTCACAGAACAAGGTTATTGGATCCAGTGCACTTGGCACCACTCCAAGATCCGTCATGAACTGCTTCATCCAGACACCCTCCTTAGCCACCTCCGAGGCAGCCATGTACTCCGCTTCACATGTAGAATCTGCTACGACGCTTTGCTTGGAACTGCACCAGCTTACTGCACCCCCATTAAGAATAAATATGTATCCGGTTTGCGATTTAGAGTCGTCCGGATCTGTGTCAAAGCTTGCATCGACGTAACCTTTTACGGCGAGCTCTTCGTCACCTCCATACACGAGAAACATCTCCTTAGTCCTTTTCAGGTACTTCAGGATATTCTTGACCGCCGTCCAGTGATCCACTCCTGGATTACTCTGGAACCTACCTGCCATACTTATGGCCAGGCTAACATCCGGTCTAGTGCACAGCATTGCATACATGATAGAGCCTATGGCTGAAGCATAGGGGACGGAGCGCATATGCTCTCTATCTTCATCAGTTGCTGGGCACTGAGTCTTACTCAATCTCGTACCTTGTAACACTGGCAAGAACCCTTTCTTGGACTGTTCCATTTTGAACCTCTTCAAAACTTTATCAAGGTATGTGCTTTGTGAAAGTCCTATCAGGCGTTTTGATCTATCCCTATAGATCTTAATGCCTAGAATGTAAGCAGCTTCTCCTAGGTCCTTCATAGAGAAACTTTTATTCAAGTAACCTTTTATGCTCTCCAAAAGCTCTACGTTGTTTCCAATCAGTAATATGTCATCCACATATAATATTAGAAACGCCACAGAGCTCCCACTCACTTTCTTGTAAATACAAGATTCTCCAACCACTTGTACAAACCCAAATGCTTTGATCACCTCATCAAAGCGTTTGTTCCAACTCCGAGATGCTTGCACCAGTCCATAAATGGATCGCTGGAGCTTGCACACCTTGTCAGCATTTTTAGGATCGACAAAACCTTCGGGTTGCATCATATACAACTCTTCCTTAAGGAAACCGTTAAGGAACGCCGTTTTGACATCCATCTGCCAGATTTCATAATCGAAAAATGCAGCTATTGCTAACATGATTCTGACGGACTTAAGCATCGCTACGGGAGAGAAAGTCTCATCGTAGTCAATTCCTGGAACTTGTGAAAAACCCTTTGCCACAAGTCGAGCTTTATAAACGGTCACATTACCGTCAGCGTCCGTCTTCTTCTTAAAGATCCATTTGTTCTGAATAGCCTTGCGGCCCTCAGGCAGCATCTCCAAAGTCCACACTTTGTTCTCATACATGGATCCTATCTCGGATTTCATGGCTTCTAGCCATTTGTTCGAATCTGGGCCCACCATTGCTTCTTCATAATTTGCAGGTTCGTTGTTGTCTAACAACATGATTGATAAGACGGGATTACCGTACCACTCTGGAGAAGCGCGTGATCTCGTCGACCTACGTGGTTCAACAGAAACTTGAACGGGAGTTTCATGATCATCATCATTAACTTCCTCCTCAACCGGCGTCGCAATGACAGAGGTTTCCCCTTGCCCTGCGCCACCATCCAGAGGGATGAGAGGTTCGACAACCTCGTCAAGTTCTATCTTCCTCCCACTCAATTCTCTCGAGAGAAACTCCTTCTCGAGAAAAGTTCCGTTCTTAGCAACAAACACTTTGCCCTCGGATTTGAGATAGAAGGTGTACCCAACTGTCTCTTTTGGGTAACCTATGAAGACGCACTTTTTCGCTTTGGGTTCCAGCTTTTCAGGTTGAAGCTTTTTGACATAAGCATCACATCCCCAAACTTTAAGAAACGACAACTTTGGCCTTTTGCCATACCACAGTTCGTATGGTGTCGTCTCAACGGATTTCGATGGTGCCCTATTTAAAGTGAATGCAGCTGTTTCTAATGCATAACCCCAAAACGATAACGGCAAATCAGTAAGAGACATCATAGATCGCACCATTTCTAACAAAGTACGATTACGACGTTCGGACACACCATTACGCTGTGGTGTTCCAGGCGGTGTTAACTGCGAAACAATTCCATATTGTCTTAAGTGAGTACCAAACTCGAAACTCAGATATTCACCCCCACGATCAGACCGTAGGAACTTGATCTTCTTGTTACGATGATTTTCCACTTCACTCTGAAATTGCTTGAACTTTTCAAATGTTTCAGACTTGTGCTTCATCAAGTAGACATAACCATATCTACTTAGATCGTCAGTGAAGGTGAGAAAATAACGATATCCGCCGCGTGCCTCCACGCTCATTGGACCACACACATCGGTATGTATGATTTCCAACAAGTCACTTGCACGCTCCATTGTTCCGGAGAACGGAGTCTTAGTCATCTTGCCCATGAGGCATGGTTCGCACGTGTCAAGTGAATCAAAGTCAAGTGACTCCAAAAGTCCATCAGCATGGAGTTTCTTCATGCGCTTTACACCAATATGACCCAAGCGGCAGTGCCACAAAAATATGGCGCTATCATTGTTTACTCTAACTCTTTTGGTCTCAATGTTATGTATATGCGTATCTCTATCAAGATTCAATATGAACAATCCTCTCACATTCGGTGCATGACCATAAAAGATGTTACTCATAGAAATAGAACAACCATTATTCTCAGACTTAAAAGAGTAACCGTCTCGCAATAAACAAGATCCAGATATAATGTTCATGCTCAACGCAGGCACTAAATAACAATGATTTAAGTTCATCACTAATCCTGATGGTAGTTGAAGTGACACTGTGCCGACGGCGATTGCATCAACCTTGGAACCGTTTCCTACGCGCATCGTCACTTCGTCTTTCGCCAGCCTTCGTCTATTCCGCAGTTCCTGCTTCGAGTTGCAAATGTGAGCAACAGAACCGGTATCGAATACCCAGGCACTACTACGAGAGCCGGTTAAGTACACATCAATAACATGTATATCAAATATACCTGATTTTTCTTTGCCCGCCTTCTTATCTGCCAGATACTTGGGGCAATTGCGCTTCCAGTGACCCATACCCTTGCAATAGAAGCACTCTGTTTCAGGCTTAGGTCCAGCCTTGGGTTTCTTCGGCGGATTGGCAACAGGCTTGCCGCTCTTCTTCGAATTGCCCTTCTTGCCTTTGCCGTTTCTCTTGAAACTAGTGGTCTTGCTTACCATCAACACTTGATGCTCTTTACGGAGTTCAGACTCTGCGACTTTCAACATCGCAAACAACTCGCCGGGAGACTTGTTCATCCCTTGCATGTTGTAGTTCAACACAAAGCCTTTATAGCTTGGCGGCAGTGATTGAAGGATTCTATCAGTGATAGCTTCTTGCGGGAGTTCAATCCCCAGTTCAGCTAGACGGTTTGAGTACCCAGACATTTTGAGCACATGTTCACTGACAGACGAGTTTTCCTCCATCTTGCAAGCATAGAATTTATCGGAGGTCTCATACCTCTCGATCCGGGCGTTCTTCTGAAAGATAAACTTCAACTCCTGGAACATCTCAAATGCTCCATGACGCTCAAAGCGACGTTGACGTCCCAGTTCTAAGCCATACAAGACTGCACATTGAACTATTGAGTAGTCCTCCTTACGTGCTAACCAAGCGTTCTTAACATCCTGATCAGCCGTAGCGGGTGGTTCATCTCCTAGCGCAGCATTAAGGACATAATCCTTCTTTCCAGCTTGTAAGATTAGCTTAAGATTACGAGCCCAGTCTACAAAGTTGCTTCCATCATCTTTCAACTTAGCTTTCTCTAGGAACGTATTAAAATTCAGGATGACACTTGCGTGAGCCATGATCTACAACACAAATACATTCAAAGTGGACTTAGACTATGTTCAAGATAATTAGAGTTCAACTTAATCAAATTATATGCTAAACTCCCACTCAAAAAGTACATCTCTCTAGTCATTTGAGTGGTTCATGATCCACTTACACTATCCCAAGTCCGATCATCACGTGAGTCGAGAGTAGTTTCAGTGGTAAGCATCCCTATGCTAATCATATCAGCTATATGATTCATGATCGACCTTTCGGTCTTATGTGTTCCGAGGCCATGTCTGCACATGCTAGGCTCGTCAAGCTTAACCCGAGTGTTCCGCGTGCGCAACTGTTTTGCACCCGTTGTATGTGAACGTTGAGTCTATCACACCCGATCATCACGTGGTGTCTCGAAACGACGAACTGTAGCAACGGTGCACAGTCGGGGAGAACACAATTTCGTCTTGAAATTTTAGTGAGAGATCACCTTATAATGCTACCGTCGTTCTAAGAAAAATAAGGTGCATAAAAGGATTAACATCACATGCAATTCATAAGTGACATGATATGGCCATCATCACGTGCTTCTTGATCTCCATCACCAAAGCACCGGCACGATCTTCTTGTCACCGGCGCCACACCATGATCATCCATCAACGTGTTGCCATCGGGGTTGTCGTGCTACTTATGCTATTACTACTAAAGCTACATCCTAGCAAAATAGTAAACGCATCTGCAAGCACATATGTTAGTATAAAGACAACCCTATGGCTCCTGCCGGTTGCCGTACCATCGACGTGCAAGTCGATATTTCTATTACAACATGATCATCTCATACATCCAATATATCACATCACATCATTGGCCATATCACATCACAATCATACCCTGCAAAAACAAGTTAGGCGTCCTCTAATTTTGTTGTTGCATGTTTTACGTGGTGACCAAGGGTATCTAGTAGGATCGCATCTTACTTACGCAAACACCACAACGGAGATATATGAGTTGCTATTTAACCTCATCCAAGGACCTCCTCGGTCAAATCCGATTCAACTAAAGTTGGAGAAACCGTCACTTGCCAGTCATCTTTGAGCAAAGGGGGTTACTCGTAACGACGAAACCAGTCTCTCGTAAGCGTACGAGTAATGTCGGTCCAAGCCGCTTCAATCCAACAATACCGCGGAATCAAGAAAAGACTAAGGAGGGCAGCAAAACGCACATCACCGCCCACAAAACTTTTTGTGTTCTACTCGAGAAGACATCTACGCATGAACCTAGCTCATGATGCCACTGTTGGGGAACGTCGCATGGGAAACAAAAATTTTCCTACGCGTACGAAGACCTATCATGGTGATGTCCATCTACGAGAGGGGATGAGTGATCTACGTACCCTTGTAGATCGTACAGCAGAAGCGTTTAGAGAACGCGGTTGATGTAGTGGAACGTCCTCACGTCCCTCGATCCGCCCCGCGAACAATCCCGCGATCAGTCCCACGATCTAGTACCGAACGGACGGCACCTCCGCGTTCAGCACACGTACAGCTCGACGATGATCTCGGCCTTCTTGATCCAGCAAGAGAGACGGAGAGGTAGAAGAGTTCTCCGGCAGCGTGACGGCGCTCCGGAGGTTGGTGATGATCTTGTCTCAGCAGGGCTCCGCCCGAGCTCCGCCGAAACACGATCTAGAGGAAAAACTATGGAGGTATGTGGTCGGGCAGCCGTGAGAAAGTCGTCTCAAATCTGCCCTAAAAGCCCCATATATATAGGAGGAGGGAGGGGGACCTTGCCTTGGGGTCCAAGGGATCCCCAAGGGGTCGGCCGAGCCAGGGGGGAGGACTCTCCCCCCCCCCCAAACCGAGTCCTACTTGGTTTGGTGGGAGGGAGTCCTTCCCCCTTCCCACTTCTTCCTTTTTTTTTCTTTCCTTTGATTTTTTTCTCTCTTGGCGCATAGGGGATTGGTGGGCTGTCCCACCAGCCCACTAAGGGCTGGTGTGACCCCCCCAAATGCCTATGGGCTTCCCCGGAGTGGGTTGCCCCCCTCCGGTGAACTCCCGGAACCCATTCGTCATTCCCGGTACATTCCCGGTAACTCCGAAAACCTTCCGGCAATCAAATGAGGTCATCCTATATATCAATCTTCGTTTCCGGACTATTCCGGAAACCCTCGTGACGTCCGTGATCTCATCCGAGACTCCGAACAACATTCGGTAACCAACCATATAACTCAAATACGCATAAAACAACGTCGAACCTTAAGTGTGCAGACCCTGCGGGTTCGAGAACTATGTAGACATGACCCGAGAGACTCCTCGGTCAATATCCAACAGCGGGACCTGGATGCCCATATTGGATCCTACATATTCTACGAAGATCTTATCGTTTGAACCTCAGTGCCAAGGATTCGTATAATCCCGTATGTCATTCCCTTTGTCCTTCGGTATGTTACTTGCCCGAGATTCGATCGTCAGTATCCGTATACCTATTTCAACCTCGTTTACCGGCAAGTCTCTTTACTCGTTCCGTAATACAAGATCCCGCAACTTACACTAAGTTACATTGCTTGCAAGGCTTGTGTGTGATGTTGTATTACCGAGTGGGCCCCGAGATACCTCTCCGTCACACGGAGTGAAAAATCCCAGTCTTGATCCATACTAACTCAACTAACACCTTCGGAGATACCTGTAGAGCATCTTTATAGTCACCCAGTTACGTTGCGACGTTTGATACACACAAAGCATTCCTCCGGTGTCAGTGAGTTATATGATCTCATGGTCATAGGAATAAATACTTGACACGCAGAAAACAGTAGCAACAAAATGACACGATCAACATGCTACGTCTATTAGTTTGGGTCTAGTCCATCACGTGATTCTCCCAATGACGTGATCCAGTTATCAAGTAACAACACCTTGTTCATAATCAGAAGACACTGACTATCATCGATCAACTGGCTAGCCAACTAGAGGCATGCTAGGGACGGTGTTTTGTCTATGTATCCACACATGTAAATGAGTCTTCATTCAATACAATTATAGCATGGATAATAAACTATTATCTTGATACAGGAATTATAATAATAACTATACATTTATTATTGCCTCTAGGGCATAATTCCAACAGGAACCTCCGCAGAATGTGAAGCAGCTTCGAAGCTTTCCCGGTCTTGCCGGATATTGCAGAAGATTCGTTGAGAACTTCTCCAAAATCGCCAAGCCGCTCTCTAGTCTTCTTCGGAAGGGTGTCAAGTATGTTTGGTCTCTAGAGTGTCAAGTGGCTTTCGATACACTCAAAGAGAAGCTTATCTCCACTCCGGTATTGGCTCCTCCGGATGATTCCAAGCCGTACCAGGTCTTTTCCGATGCTTCTCTCCAGGGTTTCGGTGCAGTCTTGATGCAAGATAGGAAGGTGGTTGCTTATACCTCCAGGCAGCTGAAGCCTGCGGAGAAGAACTATCCTGTGCATGATCTCGAGCTAGCAGCTGTTGTGCATGCCTTGATGACTTGGAGACATCTCTTGTTGGAACGTAAGGTTGAAGTTTTCACCGATCACAAGAGCCTCAAATATATCTTCACTCAGCCTAACTTGAATCTTCGGCAAACACGTTGGGTGGAAATGCTCCAGGATTTTAATCCGAGTGTTGAGTACACGCCAGGCAAGGCAAATGTTGTGGCAGATGCATTGAGCACGAAGGCATATTGCAACAGTCTGATTCTGCAACCTCTCCAGCCGGGTCTTTCTGAGTCTTTCAGGAAGCTCAATCTTCAGCTGGTTCCTCAGGGTTTTCTTGCGAACCTTCAGATCTCTCCTACCTTGGAAGATCAGGTCAGAGCAGCTCAACTACTTGATGCTATGGTGAAGAAGGTAAAGATTGGCGTGGGAAAGAGTCTTCCCAAGTATAAGTGTTTCACTGTGGATGCCAGGGACACTTTGTTTTTCGAGGACCGCCTTGTCGTCCCGAAAGGTGATCTCAGGAAGGTGATCATGGAAGAAGCTCATAACTCTCTGCTTTCTATTCATCCTGGAAGTTCCAAAATGTACCATGACTTGAAGCAGACTTTCTGGTGGACCCGTATGAAACGTGAAATTGCACAATTCATAAACGAGTGTGATGTATGTCGAAGGGTGAAAGCAGAACATCAAAGACCAGCAGGCCTCTTGCAGCCTTTGCCGATTCCTGAGTGGAAGTTCGATCACATTGAGATGGACTTCGTCACCGGGTTTCCGAAGTCCAAGAAGGGCAATGATGCCATCTTCGTCGTCATCGACAAATTGAGTAAAGTGGCGCATTTCCTTCCAGTCAAGGAGTCCATTTCAGCAGCTCAGCTAGCAGAGTTGTACACCTCGAGGATTGTCTCGTTGCACGGTGTACCTATGATGATCTCGTCAGATCGCGGAAGTATCTTCACTTCCAAGTTCTGGGACTCCTTTCAGTCTGCTATGGGCACGAAGATCCGCTTCAGCACAGCGTTCCATCCTCAGACTAGTGGTCAAGTGGAGAGAGTGAATCAAGTTCTTGAGGATATGCTGAGAGCCCGTGTTATCTCTTTTGGCATGAAGTGGGAGGATTGCCTGCCTTTTGCGGAGTTCTCGTATAACAACAGTTATCAAGCTAGTTATGGCAAGGCTCTGTTTGAAATTCTCTATGGCAGGAAGTGTCGTACTCCGCTCAACTGGTCCCAGACAGGCGAGCGTCAGATCCTTGGCAATGATATGATAGAAGAAGCTGAGGAGATGTGTCGGATCATTCGCGACAACCTCAGAGCAGCTTAGTCCCGTCAGAAGAGCTATTACGATAGCAAGCACCGTGACATGTCATATGAGCTTGATGATTTTGTCTATCTCAAGGTGTCGCCTATGAAGGGTATGCAGCGTTTTGGCATCAAAGGCAAGCTTGCGCCTCGTTTCGTTGGTCCATTCAGAGTGGTTGGCAAGAGGGGCGACCTTGCGTACCAACTCGAGCTTCCGTCAAACTTTGCAAATGTCCATGATGTGTTCCATGTTTCTCAGCTTCGGAGGTGTTTCAAGAACCCCGAGCGCACTCTGCATCTTCAAGATATCGATCTTCAGCCTGACCTTTCTTATCGTGAGCATCCAGTTGCGGTTCTCGAGGCGACTGAGCGCAAGACCCGTAACAAGACTGTCAAGTTTCTCAAAGTGCAGTGGTCACACCATTCCGATAAAGAGGCTACGTGGGAACGCGAGGATCACCTCCATTCCGAATTTCCCGGTTTCTTTCAGTCTTAGATCTCGAGGTCGAGATCTTCTTTGTAGTGTGGGAGAGTTTGTAATGCCCCAAGTGTGGAATCTTCCCTATTTGGAACCTGTTGCATGTGGGTCCACCCTGTCAGAGATATGATGATGTCACTTGTGTCTATGATTTCCTGTGTCACCTTGTGTCCCTTGCATATCTTCCTTGCATGCATGCTTAGCATAACATATCATGTCATCTCCTTGTCCTTGTGATTCAGGTGCCTCTTATTTTTTAGTTTCCCTTGCATGTATGCAAACCATGATACTCCATGTCATGTCTTGTGTGCACATATCTTGCTAGGTGTGATTGTGTGATCTTGTGATTACATGTGTGGTTGCATAAGTGAAGTTGTGGGGTGATCTAGTGGGGTGTGGTGTTTGGCATTGTTTTATTTTCAACCCCTTGTTAGTTTCCAACCTATCTCTCTTTAATTCCCAAGTTCAAAATCTATTTGCTCCTAGGCTGTTTTAGAGATGTTACACCTTTAGTCCATTTTATTTGGAGTGTGGGCATGTAGGGGAGGGGTTTTTAAAACCTCTTTTGCTTGAGGTTTTTCTTTTTTTCAGGTTTATTTAAATCTGTTTGGCAATTATTTTTAGTTTCCCAATTAGCCATTTTGGTATTTTATTTATTTAGGGCATAATTCCCTTATGCCCAGGGATATTTCACCTCCAATTTTATGCCCTTAGTTTTTCCTAGGAATTTCGTTGCATGTGATGATGTATTTTAATTAGAGAGGGCCTCAGGTTTTCTCTCCCTCTCTTCCTGGCAGCAAGAGCCCAGTTTCTCTCCTAGGCCCATACCTCCCCTTCGCTGTAGCAGCCCAGGCGAGACCCCCTTCTCCTTTCCTGACGCCGTCACTCCTCCCTGCGCGTCTCCTTTCCGTCAGAACGAGAGAGAGAGAGAGAGAGAGAGAGTTGATGGTGCCGTGGCACAAACGTCGAGGGTCCCCTATTTAGCGTGGGCGTCCGTGCCTCCCTCCCCTCGCCTAGGGTTCCCTCCTGCCGCCGCCACCTCTCTTCTCCCCCCTCCATCTCTCTTCTTTCTCCTTTCCTCGTAAACTCCTGTAGGGTAGCAGAGAGAACAGGGAACTCCTCGCCGCGTCTACCCCGGTGTGCTACGTCGTGCGGCAAGGCCGCCATGTCCGGGGTCTCGGGGTGGTGCCCCGCGACCCATTCCCGGCGCTAGAAGCCCCGGGGAGCGACCCCACCGTCGAGCACGAGCTCGCCTTCACCGTGAACCCGGTGGACTACCTCCTCTTCTTCGGTTCGGCAGTTCAGTAGTTCTTCGTCGACTTCTTCTTCCTCTCCGGCCAGCCTCCTCCTGCAGATCGGCCTCCTACTTCTTCCCTAGGTAAGGACGTCGCCCCCCCCTTCTTCTTCCTCCCTGGTTCGCCCTAGATCCGAGATGGGGTCTTCGTGTTCCTCTGTGTGCTGATCGTTAGAGCCGAGTAGGTTGTGTGCGTGCATCTCCTCGGTCAGGGTGGTGTGTAGAGAGGTAGTTGTAGCAGGGGAGCTCTTCCCCTCGGTTCGCAACGTCGTGTGCACGGGATCATCTTCGGTAGCGCAGCGCAGCAGCAGCAACGCCGGCAAGAGTAACCCGGCAGGCTCTCTGTCGCTGGCGTTCTCTGTAGACAGAGGGCGTTTTCCCGTTAGCTTTTCTGTTTGAGTTGCCCCTTTCTGCCAGTAACCATATCGTAGCCCAGTGGTTGTTCCATGTTGTGCCTGATGTAGGTGCTGGGTTCGATCCCTCCCCACGGCACCTTTTGCTTCTCTGTATAATGAGCACATATTACTGCAGAGATGGCCTCAACTCGCCTGAACCCTCTGTTCTGTCGAGTAGTTGACAGTAGCAGAGTGGTAGAGGGTAGTATGTGGCGTCAGTGGGTACTGGGTTCTAATCCCAGGTGCCCCTGATTTATTTTTTTGCCTTTCTCTTTTATTCCTAGTTCTTTTGCTTGTCTTACCATGTTTTTGCCTAACCCATAGGCATTAAAGTGGACCAATTCGATCCCTTCTCCTGCTGTGCATAATTAGAGGCAGATTCTTTGGTTGTGTTGTGTGTGTGCACACACATGTGATAGTGCAAGTGTTGTGTGATTTGTTTATGTGGCTTAATTGGAAGTGGCTCATGTGATCTTGCTAGTGTGAATGGGTGTGTAGCACTTGCAAGTATGTGCATTATGGAATAGGTGTGGTGTGTGTGTTGAGGTGATGTGTGTGTAAGTAGTGCACACATAGGTGGTACCTAGCAGGAGTGTATGTATGTGTGGATCCATGTTTACTTGCATAGAAGTTGTTCCTTCATGTTGTGCTTGAGATTAAGTGCTTGTGATGAAGGTAGTGGAGGTGATATGTGGTGGTGTGGCAGCCCCACTTTGCAACACTTGTGTTCCTCCTCATTTTCATATGAAAGAGGGTATGAGGTGTGTGTAAGATCTATGTGGTAGTAGTATTGGTGTTGTTGATGTGCATGACACAAACATGGGGTTCAAACCCCCATGTCACTTTGTCATTGTGCACATGAACTCAACCTATGTAGTTGTTATCTTAGAAGGGTACTTTATGGGGTGCATATACAGTTTTGTTGAAAGTTTGAACCTTGATTCCATGGAATAGGTGGAGCCCAAGGGCATGAGTTTTTGTATGATAGTAGAAGGGGTTTTGCTTTACACCATAGTGGTGTCAATTACCTCTTGGTGCTATGTGTGTGCAAACTATGCCTAGACAAAGTGGGCATGTGGCTGGAAAAATTCCAGATTAGTGAACTCTGAAATCTCACCAAGTCTGGGATTCTGGAAACATTTTATTCCCCTATAGATGAGGATGTGCTGGTCATTCTGTTGAGAACTAGCCCTAGTTCAGTGCTAAGATTTTGAACCTTATATGTTTGTGAAGCTTCCTGTCAATTTTCAAATCATTTGGAGTCCAGTAGGTTGTGTTTTGGTTGCTGTCAAAAAGCTTCAGAACAGAGACAGAAACTCAGGTGCAGGAATTTTCACTAAGTCCCTGAGATCTGATGGTTTTGGGAAAGTTTGTGGCCTTGTATCTTCTAGATTTTAATTCCTTTTTCTGTGATTCTTGCTGGTTCTTGTAGTGTTCTTGGTTGGCAACAGCCACATATATTATTTTTCATGTTTGAAGACCTATAGCTATGTTGCATGCAGCTCCCAAAGAGCTAAGATGCAGATTATGGCAGATTGGGTAGTTTTGTCATTTTGATCAATGTGTGTGCTTAATTGATGTTGTGGTGTTCTTCCTTGCTCAAATTAATTCAAGCTGAGTTGCTACAGGTCTTGGAAACCTGGGAAAACCAGATTTGTGCCAAATGTGAGTGGTGTTGAAACTTCCACGTAGAGCTTCATATCTTGTTTCGTTGATTCCCGTTGATCCGTAGCTCCGTTTGCAAAGTTCTTTATATGGTTTTGCACCATTTTCACGAGCCGCATCTGTTCATGTCATTCTCATGCATGTAAAAATATCTTAGTGTACAGTTCTGTCCAGGAATTTGCAGTAGATTATTTTGCTTGTGCTAGTGATAGAAATAATGGAGCATGCTCAAATTTCATCTCATGCATCATGTGATTGTTGCATATTGTGGTGCTGTGTTCATTGGTTGTTATTCTTATGTTGGGTAGCACCGGGATCGGAGAACGAATACGTGGAGTCAGGAGAGTACGTGCAGGACGATCCAGAACCATTCCAAGCTGAGGATATCACAGGCAAGATGATATGACCTTGATTCCATCTCTAGACTTGTTATGCTAGTTTCGTTTCCATGTCATATTGCTCGCTGCCTACCACTGAAATTAAATTGCCTCTTCATATGCCATTAGCCCAAACACCGTACTCCTTCCTAGCAAACTTGTGTGGCTAAGTAGGCTTGCTCAGCTTCTAATGCTAGCTTTGATAGTTGGAGGTGCTTTGCCTCATGTGAAAAACATGAGCTTTGATATCATTATCTTAAATTCTATTATTTATTTAATGCACCTATATACTTGGTAATTGACGGGAGGCCTAGCCTTTTGCCGGGTGCTTTGTTCCGTTATTGCCGCCTTAGTTACCGGTTACCGGTGTTTGATTCCATAATGATCGCTCCTAACACGTTCGGGGTTGTTATGGGGACCCCCTTGATAAATCGCGTAGTGCTCAGGCTTGTCCGGCAGGACCCAACATTGGTTTTAATTTGCCAATCACTTAATAATAAACTGCATAGGGAATAGCTACCCCGAGGATCCTAATCAACAACCCGGGCCAGTGCTCCTCATGAGTGTTGGTCCAACTACCTAGCAGTCGGCAAGACCACCCCGGGGAAACTTGAGGTTTGGTCCTTGTCCACTTTGCATAGACGGTGTTGTCCTGAGACTGAGATACACGGCTCTTATCAGGTCGTCGACACACCGGGAGGTCCTGCTAGCCTTGTCTTACCTTAGCGGTATATCTTGCGTATAGGAATCCCAGTGAAGCTTTGGGTTCCCAGAGTTGAGGTTTTCCTCTAAGGAATCCGACGAGATCACGAGATTCGTGATAGAGGATGCCTTTGCGGCCTGTGTTCGTTTCTGATGGACTAGTTGGAGCACCCCTGCAGGGTTTAATCTTTCGGAAAGCCGTGCCCGCGGTTATGTGGCAACTTGGAATATTTTGTTAACATCCGGTATTAGAGAACTTAATCATAAATTAATAAAACTGCCAATTGTGTGCATAACCGTGACCTTCCCTTCGAAGATCTCTCTTCGATCGGGAACACGGTGGGGTTATGAATGCCGTAGGTAGGTGTTCAGGATCACTTAGTGATCAAGTTAATCCGACTGTTAGTGTAGACCACCTTTACTTCTACTTTGCGTAAGTTAGCCACTAATCAAGCATAGGTTGCTGCAGCCTGATACACTTCATCCTACCCTACCTAATAACATGACTAGTTCTAGCACCAAGGTCTTAGATTGCTGAGTCCCCGTGGCTCACGGATTCCTCCGAAACTCCCAGCAGGTACAGGTACCCCAGAGACAGATGATCCCGACGACACCCAGCTGGCGTGGCAGTACGACGAGGAGACAGACCGCCTTTACATGGACTATCCAGGGGACTGAGCCGTGGTCGTGATCGTGGGCCTGCAGCAGGGTAGCATAGCATTTTCCATGTTCTGTAGTCCGTAGCGGAACTACCTTGATTGTATCTGTGTTGTACTCTGAGTTTAATAAGAAGACAGTTGAATCCCGAATTGTCTACTTTTATTATTATTTGTGCTATGTTACTTGCTTGCGAAACACTTAGATGCGCTTCTTTCCTATTCGGGGCCTCGACCCCCAGATCGGAAAGGACCGCATCTTGGTCGTTACACTATCCTAAACAGAAAACTTATCAAGGGCAAACCTATACATTGCACCTCGTCGTCTTGAGCTAGATGATGATGATCTTGGCTTCCTCAAGATGGACCACCTTTCTTGATTGTGTTGGATTGATGAAGACTAGTTGATTGCTCCCCCATACTCACTATGGGTGAGTCACTCTTTAGCATATCTTCACAAGTCCATTGCCACCACAATGGACGGCAAGCTTCAAGCATGATATCTTCATGCTGATCCACTTGCACTTGCACACCGCAATCTTGATGACGATCACCACTTGACGTCATCCTCCATGGGTTGTATGAGATCTTCCTTTTGACGCAAGCCCATGGAAACACACCTAACCCACACATAGAACTCTCACGAAGACCATGGGTTAGTACACAAACACGTAATGGACAATGCTTACCATACCATGGGATCACTTGATCCCTCTCGGTACATCTTGTACGCTTTGTGTGTTGATCATCTTGATTTACTATTTGTCTGAGATCTTGATCAACCTTGTGTCTCTATGACCATTCTTTGGATAATACCTTGAATACCATCTTGGTCATCATATAAACTCCTTGAACCCAACAGATGGACTTCAAGAAGTGCCTATGGAAAAATCCTATAAATATAACTTAAGGCAACCATTAGTCCATAGGAATTGTCATCAATTACCAAAACCACATATGGAGATATATGCTCTAACACATGTCCCTTGTATTTTCCCTCCATATCTGAAGCATTAGTGTGAGTACGAGCATAATTTTGACCATTTGAGGAATTTGATCCTCGTGAAGACTTTGGTCCACCTCAGGAATTTGATCTGGGGTTTTGGTTCTTCACTGGTTGTGTCATGAGGACATTCACCTGAAGATTTTCCAAGCAGCTTTTGGGAACCCAGATTTTCCTCAGGGGAGGTCCGTTCCTGTAGTTAGTTCCAACATAACGAGCAAATGCTTCACCAGATTGATTTTTTAACAGTTTATAGTTGGAGTCAAATGACTCATCAGAGGAATAGGACATTTCACATGCAAATCCTGTTAGAGTGGATAGATCAATGGGAGGGCCTTTAGCAGCAATCCATGAGGTTTTGGGGTACTGCTCAGGTTTCGAGTATGATCCATCAACACTCAATTTCCTCTCGAAGGCAATGCCTTGTTTCCTTGGGTTCCTGTTCCGTATCTGCTTTTTGAGCACATCGCAAAGGGTTTGATTCCCTTTGAGACTTTTGTATATGTCTTTCACATACAATTCCTTCAATCCTGCATTTTCGTCAGTAGCATTTGTGGTTTCCTCAAGTGAAGAATTTGATACCACAGGAATAGTTGAACAATTTATAGCGATAGAAGCATTTGATGATTCAGGTGAAGAATTAGCACTTTCATGCTCGATGCATTTCATACATGGTGGAATGAATTCTACCTGAGCAGTACTTATCTGTTGAGGAAGCAATGAATCATTTTCCATTCGAAGATCATCATGGGACATTCTTAACTTCTCAAGATCAAGCTTCCTTTGAAGAAATTCATAGGAAAGTTTCTCATGATCAGCCAAGAGTGTGCCATAGCGATCTTGAAGACTATCAAACCTAGACTGAAGACTCTGAACATCTTCAGTGAGGACTTGAGTATGATTTATTTCATCATTCAAAAGATCATCGCTTTCGTTTAGTAGTTTCTATAGCTTTTAAATAGCACTTTGTTGCTTAGTGGGAATGTTGGCAAGTTTATAGTAACTGGGTTTTTGATAATCATTAGGTTCACAGTCACCAGAGTCAGAGGAGGATGTATGATTTGGTACCTTTGGACCTTTTTCCATGAAGCAATAGGTTGGAGCGAAGTCATCAGCATATTCATCAGTGTAGTTGGCGTTGTCATTTTCTTCAAGATTGAAGATTGACTTGCTGACGAATGTGGTAGCAAGTGCAAGACTTCCCACACCAGACCCTGACTCCACTTAAGAACCTTCCTCTTCATCACAATCCTCACATTCTTCTTCAGAATCCATTTCCTTGCCAATGAGTGCCGAACCTTTGTGAAACTGGTCTTCTTGTGCGATGAGGACTTTGAGGATGAGGACTTTGAAGATTTCTTCTTTTTCTTTGAGTCATAAGAACTTTCATCCTTGTATTTCTTCTTTTTGGATTCTTTCACCTAGCGAGGACATTCAGCAATGTAGTGACCAAATTTCTTGCATTTATGGCAGGTTCTTTTCTTGTAGTCCTCAGATGAAGATTCTGATTTCCTCATATCTTTTCTTGAAGATTTTCCGAACTGGCCACGCTTTGTGAACTTCGGGAATTTCCTAATGAGCATACCAAGTTCCTATCCAAGGTCTTCAGGGTCACCAAGACTGCAATCCTGAATAGCTTGGTCCATAGAGATCTCTCTTTTCTTCTTGTTGGAATTCATGAGTATTGAGCCTCTCAAGTGTATCAGCAGGATCAAGCATCTTGTACTCTCTTCGCTCTTGGATCATCAGAACGAGTGTGTCAAATGATGGATCAAGTGATCGTAGCAGTTTCTTCACAACTTCATGGTTAGTGTTGTCTCTAGCTCCCAAAGCTTGCAATTCATTTGAGATGTCAGTGAGGCGATCAAAGGTATCTTGGCAGCTTTCATTGTCAAGCCTCTTGAAACGATTGAAGAGATTGCGAAGAACATCGACACGAGAGTCACGCCGTGTTGAGACTCCCTCATTGACTTTGGACAGCCTATCCCAGATAAGCTTAGATGTGCACAAAGCACTAACTCTGCCACACCGACCTTTGCTCAGGTGTCCATAGATGATATTCTTTGCTTGCGAGTCCAGTTGCTTGAACTTCTTCACATCAGTGACAAAGATAGTAGCAGTGATGGATGGAATGTCATTTTCCACAATATATCAGAGATCATTGTCACTTGCTTGAAGATGCATTTGCATCTTGGTCTTCCAGTAGGGGAAGTCCTTTCCTTCGAAGGTAGGACATCCTACAGTAACCTTGATCATACATGCGGTCAACATAACTAAAACTCCAGGCAATTAAACCAAAATCACACAAAACAAGGGAGTACCTTACTCTGATACTAATTGAAAGTGCGTTACATCCACTAGAGGGGTGAATAGGCGACTTTTACAATTTCATCAGTGAGGAATTCCCTAGTGAGGAAAGTCCTCAATCATGAACTGAGTGAAGCGGAAATAGTACTAAGTTAGAAGAGCAAAAACGTGTATAGCAAAGTACTCATCGTGATTTCAGAGAACCGGTTTGTGCAGGTCACAAGTACATGATAAGTAGGTGAAGAATAACTGAGGTGAAGAATTTGAGGTGAGGAATTTAGAGAAAGTCTTTAGTCAAATTCTCCAAACAGTACATATGAGAGTCTTCAACATGCAATTGAGGAAATGAAAGTGTTGAGGAAATAGAACCAGTAGCTCGATGAAGTCAGTTGTTGATGACCCAGTTCCAACTGCTATGACAGTTGTACGTTTGGTTTGGAGCGGCTTGGTATTGAAACAAAAGGACACAGAGTCCCGGGACACACAGTCCCTACCATATTCTCCTTGAGCTAAGGACACACAGTCCTCGCCCAACACTCATGGTAAGTATTGAGGGCAAACTTCCAAACCCGCACAAACAAACTTGGTCACCGGCGATCCACAATTGACTGCTGGATGCTCTAGACCATGATGCCTAGCCGTCTCGAGGATGCACAGTCCTCAAAGGTAACAAGTGTCGGTTCCACACAGGGATACCTTCTTGAGTGATGCTCAATCACTTGGGTTTTGGTTTGGGTTTGGGTGTTTGGGGTATTTCCTCACTTGATGATTTTCGCTCAAAGGCTTTAAGGAATTTGGGTTGTTCTAAATGATAAGTGTGAGTTTCTCTCAGAGCAGCCAACCCGCCGGTGGTTGTGTGGGGTGGCTTTTTATAGCCTGGGAGCATCCCGACATGATTTGACATAAATGCCCTTTAATAATATGACTGTTGGGTGGATAAGATCTGGGAGAGGTGGCGCATGGCGCGGCAACGGTTGGAACTTTCAACTGTGAAAGTCCTCATGTCTCTCATGTTCCTCACTTTGAGGATTTGGTAGATGTAGGTTTGGGTTGAGCATCATGAGGAAATTCGTTCCATAGTTTTACCTCGACCCCCCTTAACAGTACAGTGTTCCTATGACTCAAGTATAAAGAAAATGAAACAGAAAGAGTAACTCTTCAAGCTTCAAAGTCTTCAATGTATTTTCTTCGGGACACACTGAATTCCACATCTTCAATATCTTCATGAGGAATATCATTTTTCCGTCGCAACTTCTTCGCGATCAAAGTCTTCAAGGAAGGACCAAAGTCTTCACCGAAGACATACATTTTTAGGGGTCGATATTCATCGAAGAACTCAAACTCCTGAGTGACTTATAGAGCCTTTGTACACTTTACAAATATACCAGTCTCTTAACCTACAAGTCCTCAAACCAAATCACTAAGGGGCACTAGATGCACTTACAAGCATCGACACATACATATTGAAGTTGAAGCATACTTAGTCCTAGGAGGAACTAGAGTATGAATGCACTTGAATATATACTTCGTGTTAACCCTCTCGACACTAGATTTTGGACTAGACTTTGCCACATGATTCTGGACTGGATTTTTCCACTAGATTCTGGACTAGAAAAAGTGAATTGAGTATGTCTAAATTGTGGCCTACTTTGGCAACCTAGTTTTCTCAAAACCGTAGTAATCTAAAAACTCAATATTCAATTGCATAGCCATTGAATACTTGAGATTAAAACTATGGCATTGGAGCTGCCTAGGCCTAGTTATACTTAAAAAACCGAGCTGCCGAACATAGTTTGATTATGTTTTTGCCACTAATTTTTTGACAATCCCCTAGGTTTCAATATCAATTTGTGATGCTCCACACCCAGTTAAAGCCTCCCTTAATCCTAATTGAGCTATTTTATCACCAAAGAACCAACATATGCAACTAATCAAGGTATTTGAACTCAAAGAGTATCAAAAGCTAATTAATCCTAAATGGTCATGGCTTGATAGCAACGTGAGAATAGGAGAGGAAGATGCTAACCTATGAGATTGGAGTCGAGGTGCGTCGTCGTCGTCGTTTTCATCACCGTCGTTGAAATCCCAACACCGAGAATCAAACCACGCTGACCTCAAGGAGTAAAGAAAAACGAATCGACCTAGTCTACAACATACAACACCGACATCGAAGGGGGAGGTTTAGATGTGTACGTCAACCCCGGAGCCCGTCAGAAATAGCCGGAACCGGTCAGCGAGGAGTGTCGATAGAAGCGGAACAAGAGAGTTGTCGAGCAAGCAAAGAGAAAGAAGTGGGGTGAGTGGGCATTGCCTCCTCGGTTTTGACCTGTGTGAGACATAATGTTGGGCTAGGCCCAATAGACGAGTGGGCTAGAAGACCAAGCAACACCACCAACTATTTTTTTATCAACAAAACAAATAAAAAGTTAAAACGAATAGAAGACTCAAAATAATAAAAGATTCAAAATATCTTTTGCTTTAATAATTAATACACTAAAAAATAATAAAAGACTCAAAACCTAATTAAAAGAATCAAATAAGAAAAAGACTCAAAATATTAAAAGACTCACAAAAATATATTTCTTACTTTAATAACTAAGAGACTTAAAAATAAAAATGTTGAAAATAGTAAAATATTAAAAAATAATTAGAAGACTCAAGGAAATAAAAAATTGAAATAATATATTCACATTTAATAATTAAAAGATTGAAAAAAGCAACACAATAAAAATACTGATAAATAATTAAGAATAGATAAAAGACTCAAAAAATAACGAATGACTCCGATAATTAAAGATTCAAAATAAATATGCTTACTTGAAAAACTAAAGACTATTAAAATAAAAAAGATACTAAAGAAGACTCACAAAACAATATTACCACTTTAATAAAAGTAATTTATATTTTTTCACTACAATACTACAAAAATGTTCAGCAATTATAAATAATTTAATAATTTAATAATTTAAGGACTCGAGATATAATATAAAATGTACCAATGAAAAAATAAAATTCTTACCTTAGTAATAGTAATTCCAAATAATTTCGCCTCATATACTATAAAAGGGTTAACCATTTAGATATAAGAAAGTGTTTAAACAATTAAAACACTAAAAGAATAATGTAAAATGTACACCATCTATGGAATAGTATTCATAATTAAATAATACTCCCTCCATCCGAAATTACTTGTCACAAAAATGATATAAATGGATGTATCTAGAACTAAAATACAACTAGATACATCCATTCCTACGACAAATATTTCCGGACGGAGGGAGTAGTAATATAATTTTTTTGACTAATATAATTATTTAATACTTAACACACATTATAAAGTAATCATATATAATTTTCTTACATTAATTAAAAAGGGAAAACATTATTTAGCGTACCAGTAATCAGCACACCATCATTAAACTAATTAACTACGACCCTCATAGAAATCTAAGGCCACCACTAACTTGTGCCTGGTTAGTATAGCTGGGCCCACAAACTTGTGGGGTGTTAAGAAAATACAACACCACCACCAACTCTATAAGGCTAGCGTATCAAATATGTCAACGTTGCCACTATTTGACAAAAATAATGATGTTGATTACACATATTAATTATGACTAATCAATGATGTTTTTTGAGCGAAAATTGTATGACCTTTCTTTTGAGCGCAAAATTGTATTATCTTGATAATCGATTGAATGAAACGATCCTTTGTAAAATAAAATGAAAACACATATTAATTATGACTTATCAATGATGTTTTTTCTTCAAATCAGCACATTTCGATGTTTGCTGCGGTTACTGCTATTGTTGAAATTGATAGTGGGCTTTAGGCCCATTAGAGAATTTCAGAAAAATCTTCAAGGACCCATGTAGGTGGTGGCATGACAAGGTGGTGGGAGTTTAGTCCCACCCCGCTAGTGGAGAAGAGTTTGGAACCCTTTATAAGGGTCTCTCTTCCACATGCTATTGGAGAGTGAGAAGAGAAGGTGCCCTCGCGCATTCCTCCTCCGCCGCCACGCCTCGTCAGTATGTCATGAACCTAGTTAATACCATGTTAGTAATTATTTCATGGATTAATCTGCTCGGAAAATTGCCTATTTACTCAACAGCTATCACACAAAAGTTCATTTCAAATAATAAGCTGATGAGTTAGTAATTATTTCATGGATTAATCTGCTCGGAAAATTGCCTATTTACTCAACAGCTATCACACAAAAGTTCATTTCAAATAATAAGCTGATGAATTACTGAAAATACGCAAATTTACAGGGGAAAGTTACAAAGCATGATGGAAAATCAACCCCCCTAGAAGTATAAAATAAAGATCACAAATACCCCCCCTAAATGGCAGGAACCGATAATAGAACGTGGGCAGCCTTGAATATCGATCGTATCTTTTTGCTGGTGATTAGCACATTGGAAGATCAACTGGAGGCGCCTCCAGGGACTGAAGCTCGCCATATCCGTCCTCCACCAGAAACGCCATTGCCAGGCCCCAGGTGATGTGCACATCGAGATGGCAGTGCATGAGCCACACCCCCGGGTTGTCGGCGCGGAACCGGATGACCGCCCAGCCGTTCACCGGCACCGCCACGGTATTCCTCTGAGGTGGGTTCTCGAGGTTGAACTTGTCGGCGTCCTTCTCGGCGTCGTAGTTGCCGAAGCCCTCGGCGAGGATGTAGAAGTCGTATCCGTGGAGGTGGATGGGATGGTTCTCCGGCGTGACGATGCTGGTGTCCTGCAGGACGACCTGCACCACGGAGCCGAACCTGAGCTTGTATAGCTTGGTCGCCGGAATCGGCTGCCACAGGCTTTGGCTGACGTTCTGCGCCGTGTAGTCGAACTGCACCGGCGGGTAGGCCGGGAAGTCAGTGGTGAACACGCCCGGCATGTCGTAGTAGTGCGCGTGGAGGAGGGAGGTGGCCTTGGGGAAGACGAAGGAGACGTTGTTCATGCTGGCCGTGAAGCGGGTGTTGTTGTTCGGCCCGCCGCATAGCTGCCCCGGCTCGCAGTTGAACAGCCCGAGGCCGACGGTGAAGAAGAGGTTCTCGTCGACGGGGCTGGGGATCTCGACCTTCCGTGGGCTCTTGATGCCCGCGGAGAAGGCCGTGGCGGCGCCGGTGTCGTTGAATGCCGGGAGGGTCGGGAAGGCCGGCGGGATGGTGGGGCCCAACTCTGTGGTACAGCCGCAGTCGTACTCGAGGATAGCGGTGGTGGTGGTGTTGTCGAACGCCACGCCCTGCGCGGTGACGTAGCCCCGCGCGGCGATGTAGTAGCGCGTGGGCGCCTGGTCCATGGTGACGAGCACATCGGTGGTCTGGCCCGGCGCGATCATGAGCACGGAGGTGACGAACGGCTTGGTGTAGGACGCGTCGACGCCGACGACCGTCATCTTGTGGCTGGCGATGGAGACGAAGAGCTCGTGGTTGAGCGCAGAGTTGATGAACCGCAGCAGCGCCGTCTCCCCGGGCTTCACCGAGATGGCGGTGGTGTCTGCCAAGAGCCAAAGCGAACGATACACACATCGTCAGTACTAGTGTCACGCACGGACGATCACGATCGATGGCTGCATGCATCGCCGGCGAGATCAATTACATTAGCAGTATATACCTTCGCGGGAGCAGTTGTAGAGGTCGCCGGGCTGGCCGTTGACGGTGAAGGCGTCAGAGACGTTGGGCCCGCCGCCGGTCCTCTGCGCCTCCCGGATGACCTCGACGGGGTTGGCGTTCCACCATTCGCCGAGGAGGATGGGCACCTCACGCGATGGCTTCTCGAAGGGGTAGGGCTTGTCCTCCCGGGGCCGGATGATGAGGGCGCCGTAGACGGTGGCCCGGAGCCAGGAGCTGTGGGCGTGCCACCACAGGGTGCCCTCCTGGCCCTCGATGGTGAACCGGTACTTGTAGCTGCCGCCGGGCTTGATCGGACACTGCGTCACGAACTCGGGCCCGTCCGCCCACCCCGTCCTGAACTGCCGGATGCCGTGCCAATGGATGGTGACGTTGTACTGCGCGCGGTTCACCACGTTGACCACCAGGGTGTCCCCCTCCCGGACCTCCAGCGTCGGCCCCGGGAACTGCCCGTTCACCGTGATGATGTTGTGCTCCTCGCACAGCCGCTTCACCGGCGTCTCCTGGACCTTCATCGTCACAAAAGCAAATAGTCAGAGACAGAAACAACAACGCCATTGCTAGCAGGAGAGACGGGGTAGTCGTAGTACTAGGTAGGAATACATAGGATCACGTACGATGAACTCGTGGTGGTGCACTTTGGTGGCGCCGGCGAGCAGGGCCGACGCGAGGCAGCCGAGGAGAAGGAGCAGCCCAGAGGACGCCATTGCCGGTCCACCGATCGCCGGTCGCCAATCTCCTCGTCTAAGTCAGGGCGCTCTGGGATGGGATGGGGTGCAAGCTACCTAGCTAGAGAAGGTCTTGTTGTGTGTGAAGGCTGGAGTTGAGTTGGGGATGGGACTTGCAGCGTCGAGGGGGCGGTATATATAGCGTTCGGAAGAAGATGGTTCAAATGGGTTTGTTGTCATGGTCCTGCCGTCCGGCCTGCAGCTGCGGGTTGGTCGATTAGGTTGTGATTTTTCTGCGTGGAGAGGGAGCCTTTTCGCGGGCAGCCATGCTGCATCGAAGTGACCTGCTTCGATCGAGACCACGTTTGTCATGTCAACCCTGCAGATGGTTTGGTGCACCCACTGGACTGCCCCCGGTTGGCGCATGCGCAGTAGTTTCGCAGGGCAAGCTACTGCTTGGGGAATGACACGCTTCGAGGTCAAGGTGTGGTTTGCTTTTCACCGTGCTTTCATGTCACATCCCGATCGGTTACATTGATTTATTTGGGTCGAGTCCGCAAAAGTTTGAGGGACCGGATTTATGGACGCGTCTACGAAAATTTGACAGGCTGGATTCGTAAGTTTCAGTTGTACATGCTCTAAGGATTCAAGATATGTGGTTTCAGAACTAGCTACATCATGCAAACGAAGTATGGTTCTGGCTTGCATTATATGTAGTACTATTGTGATTTATTATTAAGGGCAGTTATAGTTAGTTTCTTTCAGTTCGACACATTTTATTTCCAAATTTTTTTTCTTGATTTGGAGTTGGGGCCAATTTTGGTTGGAGGCGAGGAGAGCTTCAATATCGATCTAATGGTGACAAGGTTGTGATAACGCTGGGTGGCAACATGATGAGTTTAAGGCCCTGTTTGAAACCATAATAGATTATAATAATCTGGATTATGAACATAGATTATATAATCTGGTTTATAAAAATAATTCAGGTGGGCATGTTTGGAGGCCAGATTATATAAACTGTAAACCAGCTTTTAAATTGTACAATGACATGTTTGCCCTCAGTTTACAAGGAAAAATAGGAAAGTGGCGGTGGCACTGCGTAATTCTCTTGAAGTTTACAAGGATAATACGTCATTTGTAATCCATAATCTCATTTTAGCTGGGGTAGAGGAGATTATGAGATTATAATAATCTGGTCATCTAGTTTATAAAATCTACAATATAAACTGTCCTGTTTGAAAATACAATAGATTATAAAAACCAGATTATATAATCTGAATGGTTCCAAACAGGGCCTAAGTAGTATAGGCAGATCTATTGTTAGGTCCAATAGGCCTGTTAAGCCTCTCAGATCAAACCAACATTCTCCCTCCCATCCTCCATAGAAATGATGTGTCAAAGTGAAGTGTTACCCTAGCTCAAAATGCCATAGAACCTCAATACTTATAGTACACCCGCCTATTTTGAAATGGAAAACATTTTGCTTATTGGGGAGTGGTTTATTTTAGTGGTCCTCTTATTCCAGAATCAGTAGGCTTTCAGTAATCCCATGCCAACAACATGCTCACGAGAAATACTGGATGGTAAGCCTTTAGTGAGCGGATCCACAAGCATATGTGTCATTCTTATATGCTTAACCTTAATTGTCTGATCCTGGATTCTATCTTTCGCAACGCGCTACTTTGGATCAATGTGTTTGGCAGCATCACTTGACATGTTGTTATTCGTATAGAACATCACGTGCATATAAGAGTGAGATAGAGGTCAGGCAACAAGCTAATGGTTACGGTTCAGGAACCATGGTGTCACCGGAGACTCAAGTGGTTTCATTTTCATGTACAGAGATCCCTAATTTTCAAGCGTTACAAAAGGTCAGCGGTGTTTGCTCACCATCTTTTTCCCGATCGTTAATCTGCCGCTGTCAGAAGGTAGCAAAGACAGCGAACCCTACGCTTCATACCATGGATTACCAAGACTTGTGGACAAAGCAACATGGTGTTGAAATCCAATGATTAGGAGTCAACTTTGACATCGTCTACTATTCAACTCTGTCCTACGAATGGTTGGCCAAATGGCCACCATAAAGATGCTTTTTTTTTTAGGTTTCACCATAAAGATGCTAATTAATAGACTGAACTTGGTCCAAATGTGTATGTGCCCATGATCGATTCGGGCTGGAGTCTTTTTGTATTGACCACAGTACCGAGGAGGTGGATTTGGTAAGCTACATTGCTGCAAGTGTCAAATATTTGTTCCAACAATCAATCTTGTGACGATGGCAATGGCAACCACACCTGATTGCTCAGTCCCACATGCCATGCCTCGCGCCTGCTTGGAAGCCAAGACAATGCAACACCTCAGCCGCCGTGAGACGAGTTCCCAACTCCTCCATCCATCCATATACTGATATACGACTCCTCCAAAGAGTTTGGCATCCATCAATTTAATGAGTTTCCCTTTAAAGTCCACCGCGTAACCCAGAACCATATCAAACATTTTCATGCTTTCGTGCACAAAGATATCATCGAATTCTTTCAGAAAGAAACGACGAGATGCGGTGTTTGAGCAGTTCACGTGAACACTGATCTCTGAAAAATGACACTAGAATAGCATCAGGTTCCAACTTTTACATGCTTTATTATTCTTCAGAGGCATTGCCTTGCTTTTTGATCCTCCTCCTGGACCGGCCATGAGGTAGCTTCGGCGACCTGGCGCGTCCAAAGACTTCCACGACCGCGTCTGCTAAAAGCGTCAGAGAATCTATCTGATCTGATGTGGTCTGGTGAGTTAGGAACGGCAGGTGGGAACAACAAAATTGCGCAAAACAACAACCCCGATCCACCCCTCCAAAAGCCCCAACCGATTGGAGAAAATTTCCCTGATAAGTACAGTAGCTGGGCATGCAATCATCTCTGAAAGCGCCACTTGATGATTGATTGTGTCTGATAAATAATTTCTTATTGGCCCTCCATGCCGCATGTGCCTGATTTCTTTCTTGGCGGAACGGTTTCGGGGGTTGGAGAAAAATGACAGGTCCCGGCTGCGCATGGACCTTATTTTTGGAAGGCTCATGCTCATTGTCTTCTAACTACAACTGCAAATGCACTTTTACTCTGTAGTTTAGAAAGCTGTCTATCTCTTAATCTATCCACCGGAGATTTTGGTTTCAATCGATTCTTATGCTACAGATTAGTACTACCATCAGGGTTCTGGCTATGCAGATCGAGTGTAAACTTGGTTCACGTAGTTGTTCAATATTAGTTTTCTTGTGTTGATCCTGTTAAACAAGATATGTCACGTACACATGAGGTGTATCGGTCCTACCAAGGTCCAGCCTAGTTAGAGAAAGAGTTCGATATTATTTGTATAACTATTTCATATTTATCTCTTTCTCTTTCTTCATCCTCAAGATGTAATCTCATTGTAATCTCAACAGCCCGTATGCATATCTCAGGGACATGCCTCTGCCTATATAGACACACATGTAAGAAATATACGCACACGGTCTAACCCCTATTCCTCGATCCTTTTCCGTGGTTTCGCTCACAATGATCTTTTGAGGTTAGGGATTAGGGACCTTTATATGGTGATATTCCAGTTTATTTTAAACTGTATAAATTTCAGATAAGTGTCCAGATATAGTCTGTTTAAGTGAGGACTCCAGGTTAACTTAACCAACCACGATCATGAGTAACCATCAAGGAGTCTTATCCGTAATATGTCCCATAAGCACGTACGTGTGAGTCGCACGCTGAATTTGAATTATAATTCAAATTCACAGGCTTTATCAATTCATGGAGCCAATCCCATGAACAACCTGGCTTTCCACAATATGTTGTGCCCGGGCAAATATACATTCAGTATAATAAACATTCCAGCATTAATAAACACTGTTTTTCAACATATATGTACCGGCTTCCATGAACTATATTCCATTCATGTATTCCAAGCAATATTCAAGTGCATCGGTAAATTCCATACTGAGGTAAATCATTTCAGGAACTATGTAGTATATATATAAAATGTTGCAAGCCACACATAAGTATTTCCTACATCTCCCACTTGGCTAAAACATTCTAATTCCATAAACGAAGACCCATGTTACAAACATGTTTATAAAATACTTCCTGACTAATAGGTTTAGTCAGTGGATCCGCAACCATGTCCATACTAGGTAAATAATCTAACTGAATTGTTTTTAATCTATTGACGACGTCATGAATGTAATGATACCTTCCCTCAATATGTTTGCTTTTGCTATGAAACTTGGGATCCTTTGAGACCTTGATTGCCGCCTGGTTATCACAGAAAATAGTAACAGGATATGAAGCGCTTTCCACCACCACGAGAGATGCAAGAAACCCCTTTAACCATACACCTTTTTTCACAGCTTCTGACGCAACAATATATTCAGCCTCTGATGGGGTTATAGTCCTAGGGTAGGGTCACAGGCCTGCCCTATAGGTCCTATCCAGGGACTACCCCTCACAGAGGACAAGACCCTTAGTCAACTCCGACTGAATTAAGGAATCCCTGTCTTCCAGTCGGTAACATACCTTTGGTCCTCCAGTCGGTGACTAGCATTCGGAGGACATCGAGTCAACCGACTGTATACCACTCGGATCATCGTAACCCCCCTGGAAGGGAACGGTCGTACGTTTCCGGGTGCATTTATTAGCATTTAGAGCGCACGTTACCTGTAACGTACGCATTCAATCGCCACTACTCCACCCCTGTACCGGAACCGTTGTGGAGGGGAGCGCACTCTATATAAGCCACCCTCCCCCACTGGTGCAGGGGTTAGCAAATCATTGTATTCCATATTCCACTCGACAACAAGCTCCGAGAGCACTGAGACGTAAGGCTGTTACCTCCACCGCAGAGGGGCCTGAACTCATACAACCTCGCCGTAGCTAGGACTCTACCCATCTCATTCGTACCCTACACATCTACTGTCAGGCTTATACCCACGACAGTTGGCGCCCACCGTGGGGCAGGCGTCTAAGCGACTACCGGCGAGTTTGCGACTACTTCCTTTCGTCATGTCGGCCGGTGGAGATTCGAGCATGGGTCACCAGATCTTCTTCGACGCTCTCTCCTTCACCGTCGACGATTCGGCGTGGCTTCGGGAGGCACCTCTCGACGTCGAGGCGCTTCCCCGTCGTGGGGCTACGCACTTCCGTGCCGGCGCCCGCGGCGTTCTTCTTCTCCAACAATCGGCTCCGTTGTCAACCTGCACCTCCGTCATGCGCCGCAACAAACGGTCCCGCCGTCCGCGTCTCCAACGTTGGGTGCAGCATGCCCGGGCGCGCCAGATCGCGTCTTCTCAAGTGGCAGTTCTGGAGTCTGTTGTGGTTGCCCCGCGTTCCCAGCGCTCGGGCTCAGTTCCGACTGAGTTTCCTTCCGAGTACGCGGGTCGCGGGCCTGCAGCAGAAGTACACATGGCCAACTCCCATGAAGATCCCCATCAAGCTGGTCGAAGCGAGCGCGAGGTCGGTGAAGCATCTGGTGCGCGCCGTCCACCTCGCCGTTCTGCCAGTCGACACACTCGGCGGAGCAACGTGGAGTTGTTCCGCACGCCCCTCCTCAACTTGGTTGCGGCTGCCAAGATAGCCGATTCCCTCTAACCGACTGATTCAGAGGCAGGAAGGGGGATCAAGCAGATCCGAGCCCTGTCGCACCCGGCGCAACAGCAGAATTCGGCAGTCTCCCAGTCGCACAACCAGATCTACAATAGTTCCGTCCACGCGAACACGCATCGGTCGGTTCACAGCCCTGGATCCCATCAGCGCCACAGGGGAGGCAGCCGTTCCGTGATTCATGAAGATCGCCGCCGCTCACGCACCCCTCCGCGGGGTGGGCCCTACGGGCCCCGACATCATGATGATCGGCGTTCAGTCGGCGACACTTACGACCCAAGACCCGACGCAAGAGGATGTATCGCCCAGCGAAGAGTCGACAGGGGTCGAGCCCACCGCGATGGTCACGATATGGACCGTCCGAGTGGAAGCAGGACCATCGTGTCCGGTCCTGAGTGTTTTAGTCGAGCCATCCGCTCGGCTGACATCCCGCCCAACTTCCGATTGGCAGCGGGAATCAGTAAGTTTACAGGAGAGTCCAAGCCGGAAACATGGCTGGATGACTACCGAGTGGCAGTCCAGATTGGAGGGGACGACCATGTCGCTATGAAGCACCTCCCTCTGATGCTCGACGGCTCGGCGCGAGCGTGGCTGAACCAGTTGGCCCCCTCGAGCATTTACAGTTGGGCGGATCTGGCCCGAGTGTTCATCAGGACCTTCGAAGGGACGTGCAAATGCCCTGCAGGCCTTGTAGAGCTCCAGCACTGTGTCCAGAAGCCGAATGAGCCCCTGCGCGACTTCATCCAGCGTTGGACAACTCTCTACCACACGGTGGAGAACGTCACCGAGCATCAAGCAGTCTGCGCCTTCAAGGCAGGCGTGCGGTACAGAGAGTTGTACCTAAAGTTCGGTCGAACAGGCGACATCTCCATGAGCAAGATGATGGAGATCGCGGCTCGCTATGCAAATGGCGAGGAACAGGACCGCATCCATAGCGGCAAGCACAAGACAGTCGGCGATGGTGACGGAGGTAACACTTGGAAGCAGAAGCAGAAAGCTCCGCCCACACAGCAAGCAGAAGCTGCAGCCGTGACCAATGCCAAGCTCAAGGGCAAAGGGAAGGCGCAGTTTACCCCTAAGAAGAAGCAGTTCAATAATCCCATATTGGACCAGCCTTGTCCGGTTCACACGAAGATGGACGAAGAAGGCAACCCCATATACGCGAAGCATACCACTCGACAGTGTCGTCTCCTGATCCAGGGGTTCAGCGAGGGGCAACCGAGTGAGAAGGACCCTGAACAAGATGAGGAGGATAAGGAGGATCCGTCCCCCAAGTCCATGCGGCCCTCATGATTTTTGCTGACATCGAAAGCAAGAGTCGACTGAAACTGGTAAACAGAGAGGTCAACATGGCCACTCCAACCAGTCCCAAGTTCCTGAAATGGTCTCAGACTGCGATCACTTTCGACCAGTCGGATCATCCCGCACATGTACCCACTCCGGGGAGACAGGCTCTGGTCGTCGACCCGGTGGTGGAAGGAGTCCGACTGCGCAAAGTCCTCATGGATGGCGGCAGCGGCTTGAACATCATGTATGCTCATACACTCAAGGGGATGGGCATTCCGATGTCCAAACTCAGCGAGAGTAGCATGCAGTTTCACGGAGTCGTCCCTGGACGGAAGGCCAAGTCACTCAGCCAGATTGCGTTGGACGTCGTTTTCGGCTCCGACAAGAACTTCCGCAAGGAGAAGCTGACATGCGAAGTGGTAGACTTCCAGAGCGCTTACCACGCAATCCTGGGCCGCCCGGTGTATGCGCGTTTCATGGCCCGTCCATGCTACGTCTACTTGAAGCTGAAGATGCCAGGCCCGAAAGGCGTGATCACCATCACGGGCAATTGACAGCGAGCCGAAGAGTGCTTATAGCAAGGTTCAAGAATCGCCGACCAGCAGATGGCCGTCCTCGAGCTCGACGAGTACAAGAAAACAGTCGACCCCGCCGACCTGATGCGCTCGAAGAAGCCAGCCTCTGAATCTGCGTTCCAGTCGGCAGGAGAGACGAAGAAGGTCAGCATCCACCCGACGGACGACTCTGCTGCACCGACGAACATCTCCACCACCCTCGATCCCAAATAGGAAGCCGAGCTCACCCAATTCCTCCGTGAGAACTGGGACATCTTCGCATGGAAACCCTCTGACATGCCAGGTGTACCCAGGGAGTTGGCTGAGCACCGATTGCACGTGGATCCTGCCGCTCGGCCCGTCCAAGAGCGCCTACGCCGGTCCACCGCGCACAAGAGGAAGGCAATCGGGGAAGAGGTGGCCAAGCTGCTGGCTGCCAACTTCATTCGCGAGGTTCACCACTCCGAGTGGCTCGCCAATGTTGTCATGGTGCCCAAGAAGGACAAGTCGCTCCGAATGTGCATCGACTTCAAGCATCTCAATAAGGTCTGCCCGAAAGACCATTTTCCGCTCCCCCGCATAGATCAAATTGTCGATTTGGCTGCGGGATGCGAGCGTTTGTCACTTCTTGATGCCTACTCGGGCTATCATCAGATCCGTCTGTATGGTCCCGATGAGTTAAAAACAGCCTTCATCACCCCATTCGGGTGCTTCTGCTACATCACTATGCCTTTCGGTCTGAAGAATGCAGGAGCTACCTTTATGCGCATGATCCAAAAATGTCTCCTCGACCAGATCGGTCGCAATGTGGAGGCATATATGGATGATATCGTAGTCAAGTCACACAAAGGCTCCGACCTGCTGACTGACTTGGCAGAAACATTCGCCAACCTTCGTAGGTACGATATCAAGCTCAACCCAGCCAAATGTTCATTCGGTGTTCCCAGCGGAAAGTTACTCGGTTTCTTCGTTTCCGAACGAGGGATCGACGTCAACCCCGAAAATATCGAGACCATCGTCCGAATGGAGAGGCCGGTCAGAATACACGATGTTCAACGGCTCACAGGTTGCCTAGCGGCTTTGAGCAGGTTCATTAGTCGACTTGGCGAAAAAGCGCTTCCTTTGTACCGACTCATGAAGAAATCAGATACCTTCGAGTGGACAGACGAAGCCCAAGTCATATTCGACGACCTCAAAGTCCTACTTTCCACCCAGCCGGTTCTTACTGCTCCGCTCATTAAAGAGCCCCTTCTTCTATATATCGCGGCTACAAATCAAGTCGTCAGTACTGTTCTTACAGTCGAACGAGAAGAAGAAGGCAAAGCATACAAAGTTCAGCGGCCAGTGTACTACGTCTCCGAAGTCCTAACTCCTTCCAAGCAGAGGTATCCCCATTATCAAAAACTTATCTATGGGATCTATATGACTGCGAAGAAGGTGGCTCATTATTTCCAAGACCACTCGGTATCTGTCGTTTCTGATGCTCCGTTGTCGGAAATTCTCCACAATCGAGACGCGTCAGGCCGAGTGGCGAAGTGGGCAATGGAGATGTTGTACTGTGACATCAAGTTCGAGGCCAAGAAAGCTATTAAGTCTCAAGCCCTGGCTGACTTTATAGCAGAATGGGTAGAACAACAGCAACCGACCCACATCTGCTCGGCTCATTGGACAATGTTCTTCGATGGGTCTAAGATGTTGAATGGCTCCGGCGCTGGTGTTGTGATCATATCACCAAAGGGCGACAAGCTCAAGTACGTGCTGCAGATACACTTCGATTCCTCCAACAACGAGGCAGAGTATGAAGCTCTCCTCTACGGATTGCGCATGGCCATCTCACTCGGCGTCCGTCGCCTGATGGTTTACGGCGATTCGGATTTGGTGGTCAATCAAGTGATGAAAGAGTGGGACGTTAGGAACCCCACCATGACCACATACTGCAACGCTGTGAGGAAGCTGGAGAATAAGTTTGAAGGTCTAGAGCTCCATCATGTTCCGAGGTTGAAGAACCAAGCCGCTGATGAGTTGGCAAAACTCGGATCTACTCGGAGACCAGTCCCGAGTGACGTCTGCCTCGAACACCTCCACCTTCCCTCAGTCAAAGAAGATCCTTTCACAGAAGAACCAGTACAACCCATGAGCACAATAGATCCGACTGAAGTCGATGTCCTGCTGTGGTTGATCTGGTCATGGAGATTCTAGCTGTCATTCCCGAGTGGACTGTGCCGATCATTGCATATATCTTGAGGCAAGAACTTCCGGAAGACGAAGTCCAAGCCAGGCAAATAGTCCGCAGGTCGAAGTCATTCACTGTCGTCGATGGCTAATTGTACAAGGAAAGCGTCTCAGGCGTTCTTCAACGATGCATCTCCCCAGAGGAGGGGCAGCTGATCCTGGAGGATATTCACTCGGGAACCTGCGGTCATCACGCTTCTTCGAGAGCAATCGTCGCCAAGGCATTCAGGTCCGGTTTCTTTTGGCTGCAGGCAAACGAGATGGCTAAGGATATGGTCGACCGATGTGAAGGCTGTCAGTTCTACTCCAACAAGTCCCACAAGCCAACATCTGCATTGAAGGCAATCCCTCTTGTGTGGCCATTTGCAGTTTGGGGATTAGATACAGTCGGACCATTCAAGACAGGTCAAGGAGGCTACACACATCTGTTGGTGGCAGTCGACAAGTTCACAAAGTGGATAGAAGCCAAGCCCATCAAGAAACTCGACGCCTCAACAGCTGTCAAGTTTGTCAGGGACATCATTTCCAGATTAGGTGTACCTCACAGCATAATCACAGACAACGGGACAAACTTCGACTCGGACATATTCAAAGGTTTCTATGCGAGTCAGGGTATCCGAGTGGATTTCGCTTCTGTAGCACATCCTCAATCCAAGGGACAAGCTGAGCGGGCGAATGGGCTTATTCTTCAAGGTTTGAAGCCCCGACTCCTGCGAGAGGTGGGACATGTTGGAAATATGCCCTAGAGGCAATAATAAATTAGTTATTATTATATTTCTTAGTTCATGATAATCGTTTATTATCCATGCTATAATTGTATTGATTGGAAACACAATACTTGTGTGGATACATAGACAAAACACTGTCCCTAGTAAGCCTCTAGTTGACTAGCTCGTTGACCAAAGATGGTCAAGGTTTCCTGGCCATAGGCAAGTGTTGTCACTTGATAACAGGATCACATCATTAGGAGAATCATGTGATGGACTAGACCCAAACTAATAGACGTAGCATGTTGATCGTGTCATTTTGTTGCTACTGTTTTCTGCGTGTCAAGTATTTGTTCCTATGACCATGAGATCATATAACTCACGGACACCGGAGGAATGCTTTGTATGTATCAAACGTCGCAACGTAACTGGGTGACTATAAAGATGCTCTACAGGTATCTCCGAAGGTGTTCGTTGAGTTAGTATGGATCGAGACTGGGATTTGTCACTCCGTGTGACGGAGAGGTATCTCGGGGCCCACTCGGTAATACAACATCACACACAAGCCTTGCAAGCAATGTAACTTAATGTAAGTTGCGGGATCTTGTATTACGGAACGAGTAAAGAGACTTGCCGGTAAACGAGATTGAAATAGGTATGCGGATACTAACGATCGAATCTCGGGCAAGTAACATACCGAAGGACAAAGGGAATGACATACGGGATTATATGAATCCTTGGCACTGAGGTTCAAACGATAAGATCTTCGTAGAATATGTAGGATCCAATATGGGCATCCAGGTCCCGCTATTGGATATTGACCGAGGAGTCTCTCGGGTCATGTCTACATAGTTCTCGAACCCGCAGGGTCTGCACACTTAAGGTTCGACGTTGTTTTATGCGTATTTGAGTTATATGGTTGGTTACCGAATGTTGTTCGGAGTCCCGGATGAGATCACGGATGTCACGAGGGTTTCCGGAATGGTCCGGAAACGAAGATTGATATATAGGATGACCTCATTTGGTTACCGGAAGGTTTTCGTGCATTACCGGAAAAGTTTCGGGCTCATCGGTAGTGTACCGGGAGTGCCGGGAGGGGTGCCGGGGACCATCGGGAGGGGTGTCACGCCCCAAGGGGTCTCATGGGCTATGGGAAGAGATAAACCAGCCCCTAGTGGGCTGGAATAAGTTCCCACTAAGGCCCATAAGGTTTGAGAAGGAAAAAACACAAGGTGGAAAGAGTTTCCAAGTGGGAAGGTGGAATCCTACTCCAAGTAGGATTGGAGTAAGACTCCTCCACCTCCAATTTCGGCCAAACCTTTAGGTTTTGAGGCTGCCTCCTCCCCTCCCTCCCACCTATATATACGGAGGTTTTAGGGCTGATTTGAGACGACTTTCTCACGGCTGCCCGACCACATACCTCCATAGTTTTTCCTCTAGATCGCGTTTCTGCGGAGCTCGGGCGGAGCCCTGCTGAGACAAGATCATCACCAACCTCCGGAGCGCCGTCACGCTGCCGGAGAACTCTTCTACCTCTCCATCTCTCTTGCTGGATCAAGAAGGCCGAGATCATCGTCGAGTTGTACGTGTGCTGAACGCGGAGGTGCCGTCCGTTCGGTACTAGATCGTGGGACTGATCGCGGGATTATTCGCGGGGCGGATCGAGGGACGTGAGGACGTTCCACTACATCAACCGCGTTCACTAACGCTTCTGCTGTACGATCTACAAGGGTACGTAGATCACTCATCCCCTCTCGTAGATGGACATCACCATGATAGGTCTTCGTGCGCGTAGGAAATTTTTTGTTTCCCTTGCGACGTTCCCCAACAGGACACGCTGCTGGCGCATGGGTCACCGAGTTACCTTCAGTACTTTGGGGCCTTCGCACCACTCCGAACAGATCAACGGGGCGATCACCGTTCTTCCTCGTTTATGGAGCAGAAGCGGTCCTTCCGAGTGACCTGCTTCATAATGCTCCACGAGTCGAACTCTTCTCTGAAGCTGAAGCAGAACAAGCAAGGCAAGATGGAGTAGATCTTCTAGAGGAGGAGCGCGAGATGGCACTAACTCGCTCAACAATTTATCAGCAAGATCTGCGACGCTTTCATGCACGTCACGTCAGGAGTCGCACATTCCAAGCAGGCGACTTAGTGCTCCGAGTGGATCAGCAAAGACCCCACAAGTTGGCTCCGGCCTGGGAAGGACCTTTCATCATCTCCAAGGTGCTGAACAACGGAGCATACAGACTCTACAACATTCAGAGGGAGACAGACGAGCCGCGTGCATGGAACGGAGACCTCCTCAAGCGCTTCTATACGTGATCGTCGACTGAAGCAGTGTAACGAACAAGTATTGATGAAATAATATACAGCAGATTCAGTTTTTGCACATTCAGAGTTTTTTCACGGTCGCAGACTCTGGTCACACACAAAAAAAAACTTAGCTGTGATCAAGAATCACCTAAGTACTATCTTTCTCCGAGTGTGCACTAAACGTCGCACTCGGGGACTTAGCTGCGATCCTGAATCGCCTAAGTACTGATTTCCTCCGAGTGTGCACTAATCGTCGCACTCGGGGACTTAGCTGTGATCAAGAATCACCTAAGTACTAACTTCCTCCGAGTGTGCACTAAACGTCGCACTCGGGGACTTAGCTGTGATCAAGAATCACCTAAGTACTAACTTCCTCCGAGTGTGCACTAAACGTCGCACTCGGAGACTTAGCTGCGATCCTGAATCGCCTAAGTACTAACTTTCTCCGAGTGTGCACTAATCGTCGCACTCGGGGACTTAGCTACGATCCTGAATCGCCTAAGTACTAACTTCCTCCGAGTGTGCACCGTTGCGACAGTTCTTCGTTTCGAGACACCACGTGATGATCGGGTGTGATAGACTCAACGTTCACATACAACGGGTGCAAAACAGTTGCACACGCAGAACACTCGGGTTAAGCTTGACGAGCCTAGCATGTGCAGACATGGCCTCGGAACACATGAGACCGAAAGGTCGAGCATGAATCGTATAGTTGATATGATTAGCATAGGGATGCTTACCACTGAAACTATTCTCGACTCACGTGATGATCGGACTTGAGATAGTGGATTTGGATCATGCACCACTCAAATGACTAGAGAGATGTACTTTTTGAGTGGGAGTTCTTAAGTAATATGATTAATTGAACTAATTGTCATGAACATAGTCTAATGGTCTTTGCGAATTACGATGTAGCTTGCGCTATAGCTCTACTGTTTTTTTATGTTCCTAGAGAAAATTTAGTTGAAAATTGATAGTAGCAAACTTTGCAGACTGAGTCTGTAAAACCGAGGATTGTCCTCGTTGCTGCGCAGAAGGCTTATGTCCTTAATGCACCACTCGGTGTGCTGCACCTCGAGCGTCGTCTGTGGATGCTGTGAACATCCGACATACACGTTTCTGATGACTACACGATAGTTCAGTGCAAAGTACTTAATGGCTTAGAAGCAAGGCACCGAAAACGTTTTAAACGTCACGGAACATAAGTGATGTTCTAAAGAGATGAAATTGTGATTTCATGCTTGTGCCCTTGTTAAGAGGTACGAGACCTCCAACAAAATTCTTTGACCACAAAGTAAAGGAGAAAAGCTCAATCGTTGAGCGTGTGCTCAGATTGTCTGAGTACGACAATCACTTGAATCAAGTGGGAGCTAATCTTCCAGATGAGATAGTGATGGTTCTCCAAAAGTCACTGCCACCAAGCTTTGAGAGCTTCGTGATGAACTATAACATATCAAGGATAGATACAATGATCTTTGAGAGATTCGCGACGTTTGACACTGCGAAAGTAGAAATCAAGAAGGAGCATCAATAGTTGATGGTTTGAAAAACCACTAAGTTTCAAGAAAGGCGAGGGCTAGAAGGGATACTTCGTGAAACGGCAAAACAGTTGCTGCACTAATGAAGAGACCCAAGATTAAACCCAAACCCGAGACTAAGTGCTTCTGTAACGAGGGGAACAGTCGCTGAGGCGGAGCAACTCTAGATACTTGGTAGATAAGAAGGCTGGCAAAAGTCAAGAGAAGTATATTAGATATACATGATGTTGATGTGTACTTTACTAGTACTCCTAGTAGCATGAGGGTATTGGATACCGGTTCGGTTGCTAAGTGATTAGTAACACGAAATGAAAGCTACGGCATAAACGGAGACTAGCTAAAGGCGAGGTGACGATACGTGTTGGAAGTGTTTTCAAGGTTGATATGATCAAACGTCGCACGCTCCCTCTACCATCGGGATTGGTGTTAAACCTAAATAATTGTTATTTGGTGCTTGCGTTAAGCATGAACATGATTGGATCGTGTTTATTGCAATACGATTATTCATTTATAGAGAATAATAGTTACTCTATTTTCTTGAATATTCACCTTCAATGGTTTATTGAATCTCGATCGTAGTGTTACACATGTTCATGATATTGGTGCCAAAAGATACGAGTTAATGATGATGGTACCACTTACTTGTGGCACTGCCGCTTGAGTCATGTCAGTATAAATTGCATGAAGAGGCTCCATGCTAATGGATCTTTGTACTCACCTGATTTCGAATCACTAGTGACATGCAAATCATACCACATGAGCAAGGCCTTGTTTTCATTGAGATGAAACAATATAGTAACTTGTTGGAAGAGATACATTTTGATGTATGCAGTCCAATGGGTGCTGAGGCACGCAGTGGATATCATTATGTTCTTACTTCAATGACGATTTGAGTAGATACAAGAGTATTTACTTAATGAATCACAAGTCTGAAATATTGAAAAGTTCAATTCTGTTTCGGAGTGAAGTTCGTCGTAACGAGAGGATAAACTGTCTGCGATATGATCATAGAAATGAATATCTGAGTTACGAGTTTTGGTACGCAGTTAAGACAATGTGGAAATAGTTTCGCAGTTCATGCCACCTAGAACATCATAGTATGATGATGTGTCTGAACGTCATAGCCACACACTATTTGGTATGGTGCATACTATGATGTCTCTTATCGAATTACCACTATCGTTTATGGGTTATGCATTAGAGACAACCGCACTCACTTTAAATAGGGCACCGCGTATTTCCGTTGAGATGACACGGTATAGACTGAGGTTTAGAGAAATCTAAACTGTCGTTTCTTGAAAGTTTGGGGCTTCGACACTTATGTGAAAAAGTTTCAGTCTGATAAGCTCGAACCCAAAGCGGATAAATGCTTCTTCATAGGGTATCCAAAACAGTTGGGTACATCTCCTATCTCAGATCCGAAAGCAAAGTGTTTGTGTCTAGAAATGGATCCTTTCTCGAGGAAAGGTTTCTCTCGAAAGAATTGAGTGGGAGGGTAGTAGAACTTGATGAGGTTACTGAACCATCACTTCAACCAGTGTGTAGCAGGGCGCAGGAAGTTGTTCCTGTGGCGCCTACACCAATTGAAGTGGAAGCTGATGATGGTGATCATTGAGCTTCGAATCAAGTTACTACAAAACCTCGTAGGTCGACAAGGTCGCGTACTGCTGCAGAGTAGTACGGTAACCCTGTCTTGGAGGTCATGTTGTTGAGCAACAATGAACCTACGAGTTATGGAGAAAGCGATGGTGGGCCCAGATTCCGACAAATGGCTGGAAGCCATGAAATCCGAGAGAGGATCCATGGATGAAAACAAAGTGTAGACTTTGGAAGAATTACTTGATGGTCATAGGACTATTGAGTAAAGATGGATCTTTAAAGGAAAACAGACAATGATGGTGATAAGTCACTATTGAGAAAAGCTCGACTTGTCGCAAAGATGTTTTCGACAAGATCAAACAGTTGACTATGATGAGACTTTCTCACTCGTAGCGATGCTAAAGGTCTGTTAGAATTATGTTAGTTGTTGATGCATTATTTATGAAATATTGCACGTAGGATGTCAAAACATTGTTTCCTCGACGGTTTCCTTGAGCAAACATTGTATGTGATACAACCAGGAGGTTTTGTCGACCCTAAAGATACTAGCAAGTATGCAAGCTCCAGCGATCCTTCAATGGACTGGTGCAAGCATCTCGGAGTTGGAATATATATACTTTGATGAGATGATCAAAGATTTTGGGTTTGTACAAGGTTTATGAGAAACTTGTATTTCCAAAGAAGTGAGTGGGAGCACTATAGAATTTCTGATAAGTATATGTGGTTGACATATTGTGGATCAGAAGTAATGTAGAATTTCTGTAAAACATACAAGGTTGTTTGAAAGGAGTTTTCAAAGGAATACCTGGATTGAGCTACTTGAACGTTGAGCATCAAAGATCTATGGAGATAGATCGAAAGCGCTTAATGGAAGTTTCAACAAGATGCATGCCTTGACAAGTTTTTGAAAGAGTTCAAAATAGATCAGCAAAGAAGGAGTTCTTGGTTGCGTTGTGAGGTGTGAATTTGAGTAAGACTCAAAACTCGACCCCGGCAGAATAAAGAGAATAGATGAAGGTCGTCTTCTATGCATTAGCCGTAGACTCTAAAGTATGCCATGCTGAGTACCGCACCTGATGTGTGCCTTGCGGCAAGTCAGTTAAAGAGGTACACAGAGTGATCCAGGATTGAATCACTGATCAGCGGTCAAAGTTATCCTTAGTAACTAAATAGACTAAGGAATTTTTCTCGATTATGGAGGTGGTTAAAGAGTTTGTCGTAAAGGGTTACGTTGATGCAAGCTTTGACACTAATCCGAATAACTATGAGTAGTGAAACGGATTCGTATAGTAGAGTAGATGTTTGGAGTATTTCCGAATAGCACATAGTAGCAGCATCTATAAGATGACATAAAGATTTGTAAAGAACACACGGATCTGAAAGTTTCAGAACCGTTGACTAAAACCTCTCTCACGAGCAAGACGTGATCAGACCCCATAACTATATGGGTGTTGTATTCGTTGGAATCACATGGTGATGTGAACTAGATTATTGACTCTAGTGCAAGTGGGAGACTGTTGGAAATATGCCCTAGAGGCAATAATAAATTAGTTATTATTATATTTCTTAGTTCATGATAATCATTTATTATCCATCCTATAATTGTATTAATTGGAAACACAATACTTGTGTGGATACATAGACAAAACACTGTCCCTAGTAAGCCTCTAGTTGACTAGCTCGTTGATCAAAGATGGTCAAGGTTTCCTGGCCATAGGCAAGTGTTGTCACTTGATAACAGGATCACATCATTAGGAGAATCATGTGATGGACTAGACCCAAACTAATAGACGTAGCATGTTGATCGTGTCATTTTGTTGCTACTGTTTTCTGCGTGTCAAGTATTTGTTCCTATGACCATGAGATCATATAACTCACGGACACCGGAGGAATGCTTTGTATGTATCAAACGTCGCAACGTAACTGGGTGACTATAAAGATGCTCTACAGGTATCTCCGAAGGTGTTCGTTGAGTTAGTATGGATCGAGACTGGGATTTGTCACTCCGTGTGACGGAGAGGTATCTCGGGGCCCACTCGGTAATACAACATCACACACAAGCCTTGCAAGCAATGTAACTTAATGTAAGTTGCGGGATCTTGTATTACGGAACGAGTAAAGAGACTTGCCGGTAAACGAGATTGAAATAGGTATGCGGATACTAACGATCGAATCTCGGGCAAGTAACATACCGAAGGACAAAGGGAATGACATACGGGATTATATGAATCCTTGGCACTGAGGTTCAAACGATAAGATCTTCGTAGAATATGTAGGATCCAATATGGGCATCCAGGTCCCGCTATTGGATATTGACCGAGGAGTCTCTCGGGTCATGTCTACATAGTTCTCGAACCCGCAGGGTCTGCACACTTAAGGTTCGACGTTGTTTTATGCGTATTTGAGTTATATGGTTGGTTACCGAATGTTGTTCGGAGTCCCGGATGAGATCACGGACGTCACGAGGGTTTCCGGAATGGTCCGGAAACGAAGATTGATATATAGGATGACCTCATTTGGTTACCGGAAGGTTTTCGTGCATTACCGGAAAAGTTTCGGGCTCATCGGTAGTGTACCGGGAGTGCCGGGAGGGGTGCCGGGGACCATCGGGAGGGGTGTCACGCCCCAAGGGGTCTCATGGGCTATGGGAAGAGATAAACCAGCCCCTAGTGGGCTGGAATAAGTTCCCACTAAGGCCCATAAGGTTTGAGAAGGAAAAAACACAAGGTGGAAAGAGTTTCCAAGTGGGAAGGTGGAATCCTACTCCAAGTAGGATTGGAGTAGGACTCCTCCACCTCCAATTTCGGCCAAACCTTTAGGTTTTGAGGCTTCCTCCTCCCCTCCCTCCCACCTATATATACGGAGGTTTTAGGGCTGATTTGAGACGACTTTCTCACGGCTGCCCGACCACATACCTCCATAGTTTTTCCTCTAGATCGCGTTTCTGCGGAGCTCGGGCGGAGCCCTGCTGAGACAAGATCATCACCAACCTCCGGAGCGCCGTCACGCTGCCGGAGAACTCTTCTACCTCTCCATCTCTCTTGCTGGATCAAGAAGGCCGAGATCATCGTCGAGTTGTACGTGTGCTGAACGCGGAGGTGCCGTCCGTTCGGTACTAGATCGTGGGACTGATCGCGGGATTGTTCGCGGGGCGGATCGAGGGACGTGAGGACGTTCCACTACATCAACCGCGTTCACTAACGCTTCTGCTGTACGATCTACAAGGGTACGTAGATCACTCATCCCCTCTCGTAGATGGACATCACCATGATAGGTCTTCGTGCGCGTAGGAAATTTTTTGTTTCCCTTGCGACGTTCCCCAACAGGACACGCTGCTGGCGCATGGGTCACCGAGTTACCTTCAGTACTTTGGGGCCTTCGCACCACTCCGAACAGATCAACGGGGCGATCACCGTTCTTCCTCGTTTATGGAGCAGAAGCGGTCCTTCCGAGTGACCTGCTTCATAATGCTCCACGAGTCGAACTCTTCTCTGAAGCTGAAGCAGAACAAGCAAGGCAAGATGGAGTAGATCTTCTAGAGGAGGAGCGCGAGATGGCACTAACTCGCTCAACAATTTATCAGCAAGATCTGCGACGCTTTCATGCACGTCACGTCAGGAGTCGCACATTCCAAGCAGGCGACTTAGTGCTCCGAGTGGATCAGCAAAGACCCCACAAGTTGGCTCCGGCCTGGGAAGGACCTTTCATCATCTCCAAGGTGCTGAACAACGGAGCATACAGACTCTACAACATTCAGAGGGAGACAGACGAGCCGCGTGCATGGAACGGAGACCTCCTCAAGCGCTTCTATACGTGATCGTCGACTGAAGCAGTGTAACGAACAAGTATTGATGAAATAATATACAGCAGATTCAGTTTTTGCAGATTCAGAGTTTTTTCACGGTCGCAGACTCTGGTCACACACAAAAAAAAACTTAGCTGTGATCAAGAATCACCTAAGTACTATCTTTCTCCGAGTGTGCACTAAACGTCGCACTCGGGGACTTAGCTGCGATCCTGAATCGCCTAAGTACTGATTTCCTCCGAGTGTGCACTAATCGTCGCACTCGGGGACTTAGCTGTGATCAAGAATCACCTAAGTACTAACTTCCTCCGAGTGTGCACTAAACGTCGCACTCGGGGACTTAGCTGTGATCAAGAATCACCTAAGTACTAACTTCCTCCGAGTGTGCACTAAACGTCGCACTCGGAGACTTAGCTGCGATCCTGAATCGCCTAAGTACTAACTTTCTCCGAGTGTGCACTAATCGTCGCACTCGGGGACTTAGCTACGATCCTGAATCGCCTAAGTACTAACTTCCTCCGAGTCTGCACTAAACGTCGCACTCGGGGACTTAGCTGCGATCCTGAATCGCTTAAGTACTAACTTCCTCCGAGTCTGCACTAAGCGTCGCACTCGGGGACTTAGTTGCGATCCTGAATCGCTTAAGTACTAACTTCCTCCGAGTGTGCACTAATCGTCGCACTCGGGGACTTAGCTGTGATCAAGAATCACCTAAGTACTAACTTCCTCCGAGTGTGCACTAAACGTCGCACTCGGGGACTTGCTGTGATCAAGAATCACCTAAGTACTAACTTTCTCCGAGCGTGCACTAAACGTCGCACTCGGGGACTTAGCTGTGATCAAGAATCACCTAAGTACTAACTTCCTCCGAGTGTGCACTAAACGTCGCACTCGGGGACTTAGCTGTGATCAAGAATCACCTAAGTACTAACTTCCTCCGAGTGTGCACTAAACGTCGCACTCGGGGACTTAGCTGCGATCCTGAATCGCCTAAGTTCTAACTTCCTCCGAGTGTGCACTAAACGTCGCACTCGGGGACTTAGCTGCGATCCTGAATCGCCTAAGTTCTAACTTCCTCTGAGTGTGCACTAATCGTCGCACTCGGGGACTTAGCTGTGATCAAGAATCACCTAAGTACTAATCTTCTCCGAGTATGCACTAAACGTTGCACTCGAAACAACATTCAAACACAAGAGTAAACGCTTTCATTCGGATTCCAAAATTCTCGCAAAGATAGCTAACTCGGTGCGGATCAAGCTTACCCGCACCGATTTAAAAGTGTGACGGCCAACAGAAGTGGCCAAAGTACCTTACAGATAAACACTCGGCATACCGAGGATAAAGTTTTCTTACGCGTCGGCTGGGCCGGCGCCAGGACTGGAGGGCTCCACGAAAGTGTCCAAGTCGATTCCGTTGGCGATGCGGGTAGCACTCTCAAGGAACGTCTCCATGAAGTCTTCGAATCGAAGCTTCTTCGTGTTGGCGACCTTCAGTGTATTCAGTTTTTCCTCACGCACCTCCTTGCAATGGACTCGGACCAAGGACAGAGCAACATCTGCACCGCAACGCGCTGCCGATTTCTTCCACGATTGCACTCGGTTCGGAATCTCCTCCAGTCGCGCCATCAGGCTCTCCATCTCCTGCCGCGACTCATCTTCTGGCCAAAGTTCCTTGTCAATTCGGCCGACGACCTCTCTCAGTCGACCGATGAAAGAACCCACTTTGCATACGCGGATATGCGCCCGGAGCAGATCCCGATTGGCGTCCTCGCCGAGTGGCACGTTGTCGCGAATGGACCGCTCCACAGCCGCTGCTTCAGCTTCAGCATCACCGCAAAAATCTGCAACAAAAGGACAAGCATACAATAAACGCCGAGTGTCACGCACACAGTACAAACACTCGGCAACAAATAAGACTTACCAGCCAGACGAGTCATCATTTGCCCAGCCCAGTCGTTGACATACTTCTCCTGAGCTATGCATCGTCTATTCAAGACGGCCATCTGATTCGTGAGAGCAGTCCTCTGTTTCTTCATTCTTTCCACTTCCTCAGTCAACACCTTGTTAGCTTCACGTGCCTCCTCCAAAGACTTCTCTCGTCCCTCCAGAGCATCCTTCATGCCGGCCATTGCGAGCATAGCCGCATCAAGCTCACCAGCGAACTGGTTCCTCTCCGCTCTGAGAGCCTCATAGGCCGTCCCCATTTCACAAGTTTTCTGCCACCAAGAAACAAGGGACAATCAGAAAGTTCAACAGTTAACAATCTAAGTTCTTCAGACCCCTGCCGACGCAAGCAGTCGACAACGGTCTCGGGGACTACACCCAGTGGGTTCACTAAGAGTGACCCCACTGGCATGCAGCTCAAGCAGACCTGCCCTATTGAGATGCATGTTATCACCTACGCCTCCGAGGCCAATACTACCCGACCTGAGTACAACTTACTCTCGGGGACTCTTACCGTAAGTGCACTCCAACTGCAACAACTACTCGCACTCGGTAATCCTATCTACAGACACAACCAAACTCAAGGCAAAATGTATAAAGACAACTGTCGGTGCAAGCACTCGACAGAAGTCTCGGGGACTACACCCACTGGGTTCACTCAGAGTGAACCCATTGCAAACAACAGCTGCTATTCAAGAACACCCAGTGGGTTACAGGGGAAAAGTTAATACTTACTAGACCACTTACTCGGATATCATCGCGCAGCTCCAAGCTCCGCTGGTACAAGGCCGCAATGGAGTCGTAGGCCCTCTTGGCTTCTCCAGCCATCAGCTCCGCCTGCACCATAGCCCCCTTGGCCGCTCCCACCTGCTCCTCCGGAAGACGCTGGATGCTGAATTCAGCATTCGACGAACCTGGAATCGTCGGAGGTTCCTGAGGCATCCCAAGGTCCGCCCCAGTTGGCTCCTCATCCACCAGCACTGGTTCAGTCGGTGGCGGCGCCTCTGTCGGCAGCACGTCGGCGGCGAGAGCGGCAGCGGGAGGAGCAGCCTCAAGAACAGGCTCCACAGCTGGGTCGGCTCTCCCCTGGTCGCCCTCATCCAGGTAGATCGCCCCTCACAGGCCAAATGACGCGAGGTCTCAGAAAAAGAAAGAAGCACCTGGCTGGGACGCGATAGTATAAAACACTCGACGTTCCTACAACGCACCTGGCTGAGACGAGACGACGTTGTCCGTGTCCATGGGGTCGTCTTCCTGACGGGCCGGAGAGGTGGCAGAAGTAGTGACCCTGTCGAATGAGATCCATTCGGCCAGTAAACAGAGGTTCACTCGGATATCAGAAAGAATTGAAAGCTGAGTACACTTACGTGGAGGTGACGGGGACAGCGACCCTCATTCGCGGCAGAGCCTTCCGAGGTTTAGGCCCACTCGGCTTGGGCGCCTTAGAAGATTGGCCCGCGGGCTCAGCGGCGGCATCCCTGGTCCTCTTAGTGCTTCGAACACTCGGGACCACTGGAGCAGTAGGCGGAGCACTCGAAGACGCGGGAGGAGATGAGGGGACAGCGGGCTCGTGTCGGCGCTTGGTCCGATGCTCCAGTTGCGGAGGTGGCGAGTCCTGCTCCTCGTCTTCTTCCTCTTCCTCGCCGCTCTCCTCCTCCGATTCCCCGCTGTCGGAGACGTACTCAGCGCTCTCCACACTGCCCTCCTGGCTGCCTTCCTCCTCTTCCTCCTCCGGATTCCCATTCGAGATGGGGGAGAACCAGTTGGTCCACGCCTGCATAAGTTTTAGTCGGAAACATTAGACATCACACGGAGATATAGACAAACGACAGGAATTAAGACAGTTCAATGCACTCGACAAGTGCCACTCACCTGATTCAGTGGAGGATGATCCGCGTTGTAAGGCTTCACTCGCCGAGCTCCTTTGGGGTTCTCGCAGGGGCCCGTGATTTGGAGCACCCACGAGGTCACCCTCTCCTCAGTCACGCCCACCACGTTGGTCCGAGTGGAGTCTTCGGGCCCCGTGTAATGCCACATGGCATGGTCGCGAGCCTGCAGAGGCTGGATCCGCCGACCAAGGAAGACTTCCAGCAGGTCTATACCGGTGACACCCCTCCTGACGACGTCCACGAGTGCCTCAACCAAGGGCTGGATGTCGTTCTTCTCCGCCTTCGAGAGCGCGAGCTGCTTAGGCGGGGCGGGCCGATCTAGACTAAAAGGAGGCAGCCCAGTCGACGCATTCGGACAGGCGATATCCTGGCAGTAGAACCACGTCGACTGCCAGTTCCTAACCGACTCACTTAACTGGAGAGAAGGATAGCTACTCCGACTCTACTTCTGGAATCTTAAACCCCCGCAGAGCTGGAGGAGGTGCGTCTTATCATCCGACTGGCTAAGTCATTTGATGGTTTGGGATCGGGCGGGGAAGATGTGTTTGAACAAACCCCAATGGGGAGGGCAGCCGATGAAACACTCACATAAAACTATGAAGGCAGAAAGATGGGCAATGGCATTCGGAGGAAAATGGTGAAGTTGGGCTCCGAAGTGATTCATGATGCCCTTGAAGAAAGGATGCGGGGGCAAAGAAAAACCTCGGTGGACGTGGCTGAGCAGCAGGACGCGCTCCCCCTCCCGAGGCGCTGCCTCGACCTCGTTCTCCGCCGGCAGCCTCCAGGACTTGTGCACGATCATCCCGTGCTCCACAAGCTGCAGCAGATCCCCCTCCGTCACCGTGGAGGGGAGGAAATCGCCCTAGATCCATCCCGCCGGCAGCGGCCGCTGTCGCCGCTGAGCAGGCGCCGCCGTCTTCCCCTTCTTCTTCCTCGCCTCCATCTTGCTGGTCTGGCCCTTGGTCATGGCGGCGGCTGCGAGCCCTCGGGAGGAAGGAGAAGGGAGGAGTGTAGGAGCGCTGGGGGTGGAGAGAAGGGCGGAGCAGGCGAGAGCAAGAGATTCGGCGAGCGTAGCGGAGAAGCCTCGCCGCCGAGATTTAAATAGGGTTCCGACTGGGTCGCTGGCAGGTGGCCCCGAAACCTTATCCTCCCGACCCACCACGGCGATATTAGTGGAGAGGTTGAAGGCGCGAGAATCGAGGCGTCATGCGCTACTCGAGCACGCTGGCGTCATCCCTGCTGAGCGCGCGGAAACCGAAATTTGAGGATCCCGGAAAATCCGCTGCTGTCAGTTGACCGGTCGCGTCAGAAGATGCCGCCGCAGCACTCGGCATCCGACAATCTGTTTGGCGAGTACTTTCACTCGGATCATCGATCAGAAAGGTCGAAATGGACCAAGGCAAACAACGCCCAAGCCGAGTCTGTTCCAGTCGGATTCAACTTCAAACATCGCTTCGTCGTTCCAACCTCAATCCATTCGGGGACTAATGATGGGGTTATAGTCCTAGGGTAGGGTCACAGGCCTGCCCTATAGGTCCTACCCAGGGACTACCCCTCACAGAGGACAAGACCCTTAGTCAACTCCGACTGAATTAAGGAATCCCTGTCTTCCAGTCGGTAACATACCTTCGGTCCTCCAGTCGGTGACTAGCATTCGGAGGACATCGAGTCAACCGACTGTATACCACTCGGATCATCGTAACCCCCCTGGAAGGGAACGGTCGTACGTTTCCGGGTGCATTTATTAGCATTTAGAGCGTACGTTACCTGTAACGTACGCATTCAATCGCCACTACTCCACCCCTGTACCGGAACCGTTTTGGAGGGGAGCGCACTCTATATAAGCCACCCTCCCCCACTGGTGTAGGGCTTAGCAAATCATTGTATTCCATATTCCACTCGACAACAAGCTCCGAGAGCACTGAGACGTAAGGCTGTTACCTCCACCGCAGAGGGGCCTGAACTCATACAACCTCGTCGTAGCTAGGACTCTGCCCATCTCATTCATACCCTACACATCTACTGTCAGGCTTATACCCACGACAGCCTCCATAGATGAAAGTGCTACACAATCTTGCTTCTTGCTGCTCCAGGAAATAGCTCCTCCTGCTAGTGTAAATATATAACCAGATGTTGATTTTCGGTCGTCAAGATCCCCTTGCCAATCAGCATCAGTAAAGCCCTGCAGCTGAAGATTGTGTCCATTAAAACACAGAAAATAGTCCATAGTTCCTTTGACATAACGCAAAGTGTTCCTAATCTGTTTTCAATGTTTAGGTCCAGGATTCATTTGATATCTACTCAATAAACCCACGGCATGGCATATATCAGGTCTTGTAAATAGCATGGCATACATTAAAGATCCCAATGCAGATGAATAAGGAATATTGCTCATTTGTTTCTTTTCCTCAGGAGTTTTAGCACACATTTCCTCACTGAGTTTAGTTCCCCTAAGAATAGGTACTTTAACAGGCTTGCAATTTTCCACAAAGAACCTCTGAAGTATATTATTGAGATATGCCTTTTGAGACAAACCCGATACTCTCTTCCTTCTATCTCTACGTATTTCCACTCCCAGAACATAGGAAGCTTGCCCCATATCCTTCATGTCAAATTTAGAGGATAACCAGGTTTTAACTTCCATCAATGTAGATTTATTATTGGAGGCAATGAGAATATCATCAACATAAAGAGATAATAATACAAATTTGTTTCCCATTATCTTAAAATAGATACAATGGTCACCTTCCGTCATTGAAAACCCATATGACATGATTGCATTGTCATGAAGAATATACCACTGACGCGAGGCTTGTTTAAGACCATATATGGACCTGTTTAATTTACAGACCTTCCCTTCATTCCCCTTTTCCACAAAACCTTCAGGTTGGTTCATGTATATTTCTTCTTCCAACATTCCATTCAAGAATGTTGTTTTAACATCCATTTGATGCAATTCCAGATCATAATAAGCGGTTAATACACCAATGATCCGTATAGAGGTAAATTTGGCAACGGGAGAAAAGGTTTCTACAAAATCAATTCCTTCCATTTGTGTAAATCCTTTAGCAACAAGCCTTGCTTTATATTTATCCACCTGACCAATCGCATTCAATTTCCTTTCAAAGATCCATTTAGAACCAATAGACTTACGATTGTTTGGTAATTCAACTAATTCCCAAACATTATTTTTCCTCATAGAGCTTAATTCCTCTTGCCTGGCTTCCATCCAAAAATTTGATTCAGGACTTGCCAATGCAGCTTTGAATGTTTTTGGTTCTTCCTCTAAGTTCTGAATTTTAGAGTGCACTTCCCCCAGAAAAACAAAATACTCATCTAAATATGCAGGAGCTTGTGTGTTCCTCCCACTTCTCCTTGGCATGTTATTTGAATTGGAGTTATTGGACTGAATATCACCATTATTTTCCTGAACTAGAGGTTCAGTTTCACGTATAGATACATCTCCAGGTTCTACTAATAATTCCACCCTAGCTCGTTTAGCACGGTGAGGTGTATCCTGATCAAGAAAAACTGCATCTCCACTTTCAATCAATTTCTTTCTTTGAGGATCCCAAAAACGGTAACCATTAGAACCTGATGCATAACCAATAAAAATTCCTGGGGTACTTTTAGACTGTAGTTTGGTGCGCAACTGGCTAGGTATTCTTATTTGGGCATTACACCCCCAAACTGCCAAATGGCGTAGTGAGGGCCTCCTTCCCTTCCAAAGCTCGTAGGGTGTTACCGTCACAACTTTGGAAGGTGAGTGATTTAATTAATATACAGCAGTGTGAAGTGCCTCTCCCCAAAAAGACAATGGCAAGTCAGAATAAGCCATCATAGACCTAACCATATCCATTAAAGTCCTATTCCTTCTTTCCGCCACTCCATTCTGTTGTGGAGTATATGGCAAGGTATAGTGATGAATAATACCATGTTCTTTGCAGAAATCATCTAGTATTCCTGACGTGTATTCACCACCACGATCAGTTCTAAGTATTTTAATTTTCTTGTTTAGCTGATTTTCCACTTCCGCTTTGAATACTTTAAAAGCATCAAATCCTTCCGATTTGTGTTTAAGCAAATACACATAACCGTATCTTGAATAGTCATCAATGAAAGTGATAAATTAGATTTTCTGCCCTCCCAAAGTGGGTGTGGAAAATTCCCCACAAATGTCGGAGTGAACGATGGCAAGTTGTTCAGTTGATTTATTCGCTTTGAGAAAAGGCGACCTAGTCATTTTACCCATAATACATGCTTCACAAATACCATAATCCTCCCACTTAAAGTTCAGAATTCCTGAACTAATAAGTCTCTTTATCCTGTTCTTAGATATATGTCCAAGTCGCAAATGCCACAAGTAAGATTCAGAACAATTATTTTGTCCATTTATATTCCTCATAACTGAGTTATCTTCTCCTACTAAGCAATCATATTCCATGATGTCATTTAGAAAATAGAGACCATCATGTTTATCGCCTCTATGTATTAATCTTCCATTTAAGATAATCTTAGCCTTGACATCACCAAAGAGAATTTTATATCCAATTGACTCTAGTTTGGACACTGAAACTAGATTCCTTCTCATGTTGGGTGAATAAAGTGCATTTTCCAACACTAAGTTTCCTCCATCAGGGAGTTTAAGCACATAGTTTCCAATTCCTAGTATGTCAGCTTTAGCTTGAGTTCCTAAATAGACATGTCTTGTTCCTCTTGGAATTGTTTTGAGTGTGGAAAAAGAGTTAAGATCTTTAGCTATGTGTGAAGTTGCACCAGAATCTATAACCCAACTATTTTGAAAAGTAGAAGTAAACAAGGATTCAGTGCAAACGTAAACATCAGTAATACCTTTAGGGGAATGATTCCCCTTGCGGCTGTCATCCTTGTTTAAAATTATTCCTTTCGCTGTTCAGCTTCCTCTTCTTCGTGCATTCTGACCTGAAGTGGCCCATATTACCACAATTATGGCACTTGTAGTTCCTCTTATCAGTTGAGTGAAAAGAGTTGTTATGGTTGCTCTTGTTGTTTTTGTAACTTCCATTGTTGTTGTTGTTGTGCTGCCCCCTCTCCCTCTGGTCATCTCTGTAGTTTCTTTGATCCCTGTCCCGTTTGTGATTGATCTTCTCCCTTAGGTCTTGTCCTCCTCCTCTCTTATTCCAGTTCCTCCGGTTCCCATTGTTTTTATACTCACCAAGGTGAAGTTCTAGCTGATAAGAAGCTTTCTCTTTCCCTGAATTAAGCCTGCGATCCTCCTCCATCAACAAGTGTTGTCTCAGGTTCCTCATATTGAGTGTGCGCTCTCAGTGACAAAAGGAAATCTTGAACTGTTCCCAAGATGGTGGTAAAGAGTTCAGAACAACCATGACTTGGACTTCCTCCTGGAACGGATAACCATCAGTTTTTAATTCTTCCGCGAAGATGCAGAGCTTGTTGAAGTGTTCATTGACTGTTTTATCACCCATCTTTGATGTCAGAAATTTGTTCACAAGACTAAGCACCTTTACAAGGGAAACTTCTCCAAAATCTTGTTCCAGCCTGACCATTATTCCACAGGCCGTTTTATCGGACTCATATTCCACAGCCAACGAATCAGTCATCGAACCAAGGATATACACTCTCGCAGTCTTGTTGTCCTTGGTCCATTGCTTCAGTTCATCGACATATTCTTGTTTCTCCTCATCTGTAGCATCCTCTGCTGGCTCATTAGGCGCCCCAGTCTCAGAAACATAATCAATATTCTCAACCGTAAGCAAGAACATGATTTTCCTTTTCCAAACCGTGTAATTTGTTCCATCAAGTTTGTAGGCACGGAGTAATTCAGCAAAGACACCATTGGAAGCCATTGAAATTCAGTATCCAAAGATTGGTTTCTTCCTCTGTTACCTTTAGGTTCCTATCGTGGAGGCCGACAGTTGGAGATGCAGGTCCCTTGCAGGGAGGTTCCTGTCGTGGCGGTAGCACTTGGTCGGGGCAAGGAGGGTGTGTCTTCTTCCTCGACGAGGTGTGATGATGGCGTCGGGAACGGAGTCGTCGGGACACGGCAGGAGCGGCGCGGACATCGGGGAGGAGCCGATCACAGGCGATGGTGGTGGCAGGCTCGGCCCAAGGTCGTTGGCAAGGTTGACTGGAGGCGGAGGCGCGACTGGACCTTGGAGTAGATGCGGCAATGTTGGGCGCTGATGTGTGCGGAGCGGCGGCGTTGATCTGGTGGAGAGCGGGCAAAGCGGCGGCGCTGATCTGGTAGAGAGCGGGCAAAGCGGCGGCGCTAGGTGAGCAGGAAACAGCGAGAGATTCGATCTATTCCAGGGTGGACCCGTGTACGTACGGGGATATCTCTCTGTTCCTCTTTTGTGGGGAAAAGAATAGGCAGAGTACGAGTACGCAGCGGAATATCGATCCAGATCGTAATCGATTAGACGAGTAAACAAATCGTCTAACCCTTGATCGGCTCTGATCCCAATGTAAGAAATATACGCACATGGTCTAACCCCTATTCCTCGATCCTTTTCCGTGGTTCCGCTCACAATGATCTTTTGAGGCTAGGGGTTAGGGACCTTTATATAGTGATATTCCAGTTTATTTTAAACTATATAAATTGCATATAAGTGTCAAGATATAGTCTGTTTAAGTGAGGACTCTAGGTTAACTTAACCAACCACGATCATGAGTAACCATCAAGGAGTCTCATCCGCAATATGTCCCATAAGCACGTACGTGTGAGTCGCACGCTGAATTTGAATTATAATTCAAATTCACAGGCTTTATCAATTCATGGAGCCAATCCCATGAACAACCTGGCTTTCCATAATATGTTGTGCCCGGGAAAATATACATTCAGTATAATAAACATTCCAGCATTAATAAATACTGTTTTTGAACATATATGTACCGGCTTCCATGAACTATATTCCATTCATGTATTCCAAGCAATATTCAAGTGCATCGGTAAATTCCATACTGAGGTAAACCATTCCAGGAACTATGTAGTGTAGATACAAAATGTTGCAAGCCACACATAAGTATTTCCTACAACACAGTCGTCGCCTTAATAAGGCACGACGTTCATCGCACGTTTACATGGTATACAGAGGCTCATCTATCCACTACATCTAGCAAAACTTACCTCCATCTCCACCCATGACGTCCTCTTCAAGCATCGGTCAGGCCACCCTCCATGGACAGGTTGCTGAGAAGCTCACCCATACCAACTTTGTGTTGTGGCGTGCACATGTGACACCGCAGCTGAGAGGAGCTGGTTAATTCGGCTACATCGACGGAACCACACCGGAGCCCGCCAGGTTCCTCACCACAAAGGACAAGGACAAGAAAGAAGAGCAAACGGCCATTCCCCTCTACACCATATGGTTCAGATAGGGACATCAGGTACTTGGATACTTGCTGAATAATCTCACCAAGGAAGTCCTCGTGCATGTTACTTCCATAGCTACGCCGCTTGAACTCTAGGCAGCTCTCGCCTACATGTTCTCGTCGCAATCCAGGACACGTGTCAACAACACTTGTGCCGCCCTCTCCATGGCACACAAGGGCACCCAAACGATGGTTGCACTTTTCTCACATGAGCTCACTCGCCGATAAGCTTGCAGGGGTAGGGAAGCCGATTGATGATGAAGAGCTAATCTCCTACATCACCGATGGACTCGGCATGGAGTACCACCCACTCATCTTTGCCAACAACGCTCGCACCGAGTCCATCAGCCTCGACGACCTCTTCGCTCAGATGAGCAACTTTGACCTGCGCCTCGCTCTCTACAACGAGGCGGGCTCCGGTGGGGGTTTCAAGTCCTCTGCCAACACTGCCTTCCGTGGCTGTAGCGGTGGTGGCTCTCGCTACCGTGGGACACAACACAACAAGGGCAAACTGTCGGGAGGAGGAAACAAAAGCGGTGGAACTCCCCTGGCAAGGCTCACGCGTGCGCAGATGTCACGCACTACTAGATTTGTGGTAAGCCGGGCCACACCGCATGGGACAGATTCCTCATTTTGTGGAAGATGAGGAATCTTCCCAAGATGAGAAGGTCGTAGCAGCGGCGGATGGCTCCTGTGGTGTCGATAGAAACTGGTGTGTGGACAGTGGCTTAACAAATCACACGGGTGAGCTGGAAAAAGTGAATATGCGCTACAAATACCGCGGGCAGGGCCATGTTCATGCTTCCAATGGAGAAGGTATGAGAATTAGTCATATTGGTCATTCAGTAATAAAAACACCCGTAGGAAAATTCATCTTATAAAGAATTTGCATGTTCCTTCGGTTTCACCCATTCTTCTTTTTGGTCATGGATCATGTCACAAAGAAAGTCCTATATCAAGGTAGATGCGCTCGAGGTCTTTACTTGTTGATTCCAGATCTTAGGAGATTGAATAAACAAGCTTATGGTGTCATCAAAGTTTCCTCAACACGGTGGCATGATAGATTAGGGCATGCATCTTTTTGTTTAATCGAGCAAGTGCTTAGGAAAAATAAGCCCTCGTTTGTTGGTGAGCGTAGTTGTGAAACAATTTGTGATTCATGTCAATGTGCTAAGAGTTATCAATTACCTTATCCCGTGTCTACAAGTATTTCTACCAAGCCTCTCCAACTTATAATTTATGATATTTGGGATCCTACCCCCACTTCAGTTGGTAGACATACCTATTATGTGAGTTTTATTGATGACTAGAGCAAATACACTTGGATCTACCTCCTTAAAAGTGAACTGATGTATTTCAAGTGTTCCACAATTTCGAAGCACTTGTCGAAAGAAAATTTGATTGTAAAATCCTAGCTGTGCAATCTGATTGGGTAGGGGAATACCGCAATCTAAATCCTTTCTTCCAACAAATTGGCATATCCCATCATGTGCCATGCCCTCATGCTCATCAGTAGAATGGATCTAATGAACACAAGCATAGACACATTGTTGAAGTAGGCCTAGCATTGCTTGTTGCTGCATCTATGCCATTGAAATTTTGGGACGAAGTTTCCTTACCACAGTTCATCTCATTAGCATCTTGCCTTGTCGTGTCATCAAAAATTAAACTCTAGTGGAACGTCTTGTCCTTACTAAACTTGACTACACATCTTTATGAGTCTTCGGGTGCGCTTATTAGCCAAATCTTGGCCCGTACAATAATTGCAAGATTCAAGCAATGTCACTACTACAGGAATGCCTAGTAGTGGCGGGCGGAAAAAACCGATCAATGGCAGGCAAGGCTCTCAGCGGCTCCCACCACTAACATCCCGCCACTGCTAACATGGCATCAATGGCGGGCGCTCCCGCTACCGGTCAAGATCTAGCGGTGGGGGATTTACCTAGTGCCCGCCACTAGTAATCCACACTAACGACACTAACGGCACTAATGACAGACACTACCAATGGCGGGCAATAAAAAACAAAATGCACCAGCACGCGGCGCTCCACCTCGTGCACGCTGGTTCCACCCTCGCCTGCACCCCCGTTGGATCCATTGCCGCACAGACGCTTACTGGATTCACCGCAAAGAGCCCTCTAGATCCTAACGCAAGCGTTACGCCTACTAGATCCGCCAGCCCGGCTATCGTATCCCCCGCCGCGCCCACTGGATCCACCATGCTGGATGTGTCACCGCTTGTGTTGGATCCACTATCGCATGCGTGCTGGATCTCCTGCCCCACTGCATCGGCTGCCTCGTCCATTGGATCTTCCATGACCGGTGCATCCATCGCCGCGCTCGTCGGCAGGAAAAACCTGCACGAGAGAGGTGGGAAAGAGAGAGGAGAACAAAGTGAGAGGAGAATGATGCGACACTAGAGCGTGGTTCTCAAGGGCGAAGATGGGCGGAGACGGTCGGAATCATGAGGTGAAGATGGTGGCGGAAAGGGGATGTGAGCTTCAAGTGAGTGAGAGAGAGAGAGAGAGAGAGAGGTGGAGAGAAGTGGATGTAGCCGGTCAACTGTGTGTCTCCTTACCTCTCCACCATTCACAAGAAGCACACATGGGTGTGACCATGCAGATGCAAGCCACATCGATCATCAATCCGTGGGAGTGTCATACGTCTCAAACGTATCTATATTTTTTGATGGTTTCACGTTGTTATCTTGTCTTCTTTGGATGTTTTCTGTACCTTTTATATCTTTTTTGGGACTAACTTATTAATTCAGTGCCAAGTGTCAGTTCCTGTTTTTTCTGTGTTTTTGACTCTTTTCATATCTGATTTTGGAACGGAGTCCAAACGGAATAAAAACCCCGAAATGATTTTTTCCCGAACGGAAGAAGATCAGGGGGCCTTTGGGCCAAGCCAGGTGGGCTCCAGGGAGCCCACAAGCTCCCACTCCGCCACCAGGGGGAGGCGGCGGTGTCAGGGCTTGTGGCCTCCCTGGCCGTCCCCTGACCTAGATCCTTGGCCTATATATTCCCAAATATTCAGCAAAAAATCAGGGGAGCCTAGAAAATACTTTTCCGCTGCCGTAAGCTTCCGTTTCAGCGAGATCTCATCTGGAGACCCTTCCCGGCGCCCTGCCGGAGGGGACTTTGGAGTTGGAGGGCTTCTTCATCATCATCAACGCCCCTCCAATGACTCGTGAGTAGTTCACTTCAGACCTACGGGTCCGTAGTTAGTAGCTAGATGGCTTCTTCTCTCTCTTGGATCTTCAATACAATGTTCTCCATGATCTTCATGGAGATCTATCCGATGTAATCTTCTTTGGCGGTGTGTTTGTCGAGATCCGATGAATTGTGGATTTGTGATCAGATTATCTATGATATATATTCGAGTCTTTGCTGATTTCTTATATGCATGATTTGATATCCTTGTAAGTCTCTCCGAGTCTTGGGTTTTGTTTGGCCAACTAGATCTATGATTTTTGCAATGGGAGAAGTGCTTGGTTTTGGGTTCTACCATGTGGTGACCTTTCCCAGTGACATTAGGGGCAGCAAGGCACACATCAAGTAGTTGCCATCAAGGGTAAAAAGATGGGGTTTTTATCATTGGTTTGAGATTATCCCTCTAAATCATGTCATCTTGCTTAAGGCGTTACTCTGTTCTTATGGACTTAATACACTAGATGCATGCTGGATAGCGGTCGACGTGTGGAGTAATAGTAGTAGATGCAGAAAGTATCGGTCTACTTGTTTTGGACGTGATGCCTATAGATATAATCATTGCCATAGATATCATCACGACTTTGCGCGGTTCTATCAATTGCTCGACAGTAATTTGTTCACACACCGTCTACTTGCTTTCATGAGAGAAGCCACTAGTAAACACTACGGCCCCGGGGTCTATTCACATCCATCGTTTAGACCTCCGCTTTTACTTTGCTTTGTTACTTTGTTGCTTTAAGTTCTCACTTGGCAAACAATCTATAAGGGATTGACAACCCCTTCATAGCGTTGGGAGCAAGCTTTTGTGTTTGTACATGATCTTGTGATACTCCTCCACCGGATTGATACCTTGGTTCTCAAACTGAGGGAAATACTTACCACCGCTGTGCTACATCACCCTTTCCGATTCGAGGGAACACCAACGCAAGGCTCCAAGGCCACGGGGGGAATCCTTTGCATATTTGCCTAGGAAGTCCCTTAAGGCGTAGCCGTAGCAGAAGGATTCCTGGTGCCGTTGCTGAGGAGTATCAAGCAACACTCCTATTTCTGGCGCTGTTGGAAGGTATTTTGTTGCAGTAGCAGAAGTATTTCTGGCGCCGTTTCCAGGGATACACAGCTGACATCAGAAGTATTTCTGGCGTCGTTGCCGGGGATACACAGCTGATATCAGAAGTATTTCTAGCGCCGTTGCCGGGGAGGAGAAATCAAGATCTAGCCAAGTAGGTCTCACAAACTCGTATCTTGCATTTACTTTTGTTGCGAGTTGCCTCTCGTTTTCCTCTCCCCCACTTCACATTTGCCGTTTTCATTTGCCTTTCTCCTTTGCCGTTTTCTTTTGCCTTTTGCCTTTTTCGTTCGCCCTTTTTCTCTCACTTGCTTTCTGTTTGCTTGTGTGCCATGTCCCTTCAATATGCTTGCATCTTCGTTTGTTAATCTCTTTAAGAGACCCACTTATGTGGAACGAATTGCTAGTGAGTTGAGGGCACTTGACTATCTTTATGGAGTTTTACGTGAGATGCGTGAATCTGAAAATTGTGAGGAAGAAATTTATGATTCACGAGATCTCCTTGGATGAAAAGCATGATTGCAATGGTTTCACTATAAATTCTATTAGTGATAATCATGCTGAAATTATGCAAAACCCTATGCTTGGGGATGCTAGTTTTGCTTTGTCCACTACTTGTTGCAATAATCATGATTGGGGTGATGATCTTTCTTATGATCTTGAAAATTTGTTCAAACCTCATGATGAATATGATATTTGCAACAATACTGAAAGTGGGATTGGAGAAGTCATGACTTTATTTGATGATAATCCCACTCTTTTTGAAGAGCATAAACTTTGCATGCATGTGGATCATGAAAAGAATATCCTATGGGATAGCTATATGGTTGAATTTGAATATGATCCCACATGTAATTGCTATGAAAGAGGAAAATATTTTGGTAGAAACTTTCATGTTACCAAATCATCTCTCGTGATGTTGAGATTGCTCTTGTCTCTTTCTTCTTCCTTGTATATGGCAACTATTGGTTGTCTTGACAATCTGTTTTCCTATCAAATGCCTATGCATAGGAAGTATGTTAGACTTCGATGTGATTTTCACATGCTTTATGATGCTCTCGTTGTGCTTCAATTCTTGTCTTTTGTGTGAGCATCATTGAATGCCTAGCTAAGGGCGTTAAACAAAAGCGCTTGTTGGGAGGCAACCCAATGAATCTATCCTTTTTATTTCTGTTTTGTGTTTTCCACACTTTCATAATTCTTTTATTATTTTGTTTTTGTGTTTCTTTTTGTGTTTGTGCCAAGCAAAACCGTTATGATTAGTCTTGGGGATGATCATTTGGTCATGCTGGAAAAGACACAAACTTTCTGCTCACGAAAAGAATTTTCATTTTTTATATAAGATCTATTGAGTCGATTCTTTTTGGTGCTGATTGCTATGCAAATTCTTCAGACGGTCATAATTTGACAGAATTTTTGAAGTACCAGAGGTATACTAAATATACAGATTGCTACAGACTGGTCTGCTGTTAACAGATTCTGTTTTTGTTGTATTGGTTGCTTATTTTGATGAAACTAGGATAGTATCGGGGGGTATTAGCCATGGAAGATTGAAAATACAATAACCCAACATCATCACAAGTAGAATTTAAGTTTGCTACAGTACCTATGGAAGTGGTGGTTTGCTTTCTCATACTAATGTTATCACGAGTTTCTGTTTAAGTTTCGTGTTGTTAAGTTTTCAAGTTTTGGGTGAAGTTCTTATGGACAAAGAGATAAAGAGTGGCGAGAGCTCAAGCTTGGGGATGCCCAAGGCACCCCAAGAGATTCAAGGATGTCGTAAAAGCCTAAGCTTGGTGATGCCCCGGGAAGGCATCCCCTCTCTCGTCTTCAATCCATCGGTAACGTTACTTGGGGCTATATTTTTATTCACCACATGTTATGTGTTTTTGCTTGGAGCGTCTTGTATCATCGGAGTCTTTTATTTTTGTTGTGTCACAATCATCCTTGCTGCACACCTAGAGAGAGAGACATGCACACACCGTGATTTTGTCGAGCTTCACTTATATCTTTTGGTAGACAATTCAGCTCACATGTTCTTCACTTATATCTTTTGAGCTAGATACTTTTGCTCTATGTGCTTCACTTATATCTTTTAGAGCGCAGCGGTGCGTGGCTTGGTAGTTGATCTATGATTTGAAAGTAGTCTCAAAAGGGGTAGTTATCCAAAGGGATACAAAAACTTCCACCTTCATGTGCATTGAATAGTTAGAGAAGTTTGATTCATCTCAATTAGTTTTGAATTGTGGTTATGGTAATATTGAAGTTATGCTAGTAAGGTGTTGTGGATCTAGAAATACTTGTGTTGAAGTTAGTGATTCCCGTAGCATGCACGTATGGTGAACCGCTATGTGATGAAATCTGAGCATGATTAGTATATTGATTGTCATCCTTTGCGTGGCGGTCGGGATCGCACGATGGTTTATACCTACCAACCCTTCCCCTAGGAGTATGCGTTGAATGCTTTGTTTCGATTACTAATAAAACTTTTGCAACAAGTATATGAGTTCTTCATGACTAATGTTGATTCCATGGTTTAGATGCACTTTCACCTTCCACCATCACCATCTTCTTAGTGTCGTGCAACTTTCGCCGGTGCACAAAACCCACCATTAGCCTCCCTCAAAACAGCCACCATACCTACCTACTATGGCTTTTTCAAAGTCATTCTGAGATATATTGCCATGCAACTACCACCATGACATGTGCCACCACATCTAAATTGCTATTGCATGATCGTAAGATAGCTAGCATGATGTTTCCATTGATGTCTATGCCATGCTAGATCATTGCCACGGTACACTACCGAAGGCATTCCGTATAGAGTCATAGTTGCTCTAAGTTTTGAGTTGAAAGTGTGATGATCATCATTAATGGAGCATTGTCCCATGTGAGGAAATAAAAGAGGCCAAATAAGCCCACAAAAAAAGAGGCCAAAGAGCCCACCAAATAAATAAAAACGAGAGAAAAAGAGAGAAGGGACAATGCTACCACTTTTTCCACACTTGTGCATATTAAGCACCATGATCTTCATGATTGAGAGTCTCTCGTTTTGTCACCACCATATAGCTAGTGAGAAATTTTCATTATATAACTTGGCTTGTATATTCCAATGATAGGCTTCCTCAAAATTGCCTTAGGTCTTCATGAGCAAGCAAGTTGGATGCACACCCACTAGTTTTCTTTAAGAGATTTCACATACTCTTAGCTCTAGTGCATCATTTGTATGGTAATCCCTACTCATTCACATTGATATCTATTGATGAGCATCTCCACGGCTCATTGATATGCCTAGTTAATGTGACTATCTTCTTCTTTTTTGTCTTGCAACCTCCACCACACTCCACACCATCTATAGTGCTATAACCATGGCTCACGCTCATGTATTGCGTGAGAGTTGAAAAGGTTTGAGAAAGTAAAGGTGTGAAACAATTACTTGGCCAATACCGGGGTTGTGCATGATTTAAATTCGTTGTGCAATGATGATAGAGCATAGCCAGACTATATGCTTTTGTAGGGATAACTTTCTTTTGGCCTTGTTATTTTGAAAGGTCATGATTACCTTGCTAGTTTGCTTGAATTATTATTGTTTCCACGTCGATAGCAAACTATTGTTTTGAATCTAATGGATCTGAACATTCACGTCATATAAGAGGAATTACAAAGACACCTATGCTAGGTAGCATGAAAGCATCAAAAATTCATTCTTTATCACTTCCCTACTCGAGGACGAGCAGGAGTTAAGCCTGGGGATGCTTGATACGTCTCAAACATATCTATAATTTTTGATGGTTTCATGTTGTTATCTTGTCTTCTTTGGATGTTTTATGTACCTTTTATATCTTTTTTGGGACTAACTTATTAATTCAGTGCCAAGTGCCAGTTCCTGTTTTTTCTGTGTTTTTGACTCTTTTCAGATCTGATTTTGGAACGGAGTCCAAACGGTATAAAAACCCCGATATGATTTTTTCCCGAACGGAAGAAGATCAGGGGGGCCTCTGGGCCAAGCCAGTTGGGCTCCACGGAGCCCACAAGCTCCCACTCCGCCACCAGGGGGAGGCGGCGGTGTCAGGGCTTGTGGCCTCCCTGGCCGCCCCCTGACCTAGATCCTTGTCCAATATATTCCCAAATATTCAGCGAAAAATTAGGGGAGCCTCGAAAATACTTTTCCGCTGCCGCAAGCTTCCGTTTCCGCGATATCTCATGTGGAGACCCTTCCCGGCGCCCTGCCGGAGGGGACTTTGGAGTTGGAGGGCTTCATCATCATCATCATCGCCCCTCCAATGACTCGTAAGTAGTTCACTTCAGACCTGCGGGTCCGTAGTTAGTAGCTAGATGGCTTCTCTCTCTCTTGGATCTTCAATACAAAGTTCTCCATGGTCTTAATGGAGATCTATCCGATGTAATCTTCTTTGGCGGTGTGTTTGTCGAGATCCGATGAATTGTGGATTTGTGATCAGTTCTATGATATATATTTGAGTCTTTGCTGATTTCATATATGCATGATTTGATATCCTTGTAAGTCTCTTCGAGTCTTGGGTTTTGTTTGGCCAACTAGATCTATGATTCTTGCAATGGGAGAAGTGCTTGGTTTTGGGTTCTACCATGTGGTGACCTTTCCCACTGACAGTAGGGACAGCAAGGCACACATCAAGTAGTTGCCATCAAGGGTAAAAAGATGGGTTTTTTATCATTGGTTTGAGATTATCCCTCTACATCATGTCATCTTGCTTAAGGCGTTACTCTGTTCTTATGGACTTAATACACTAGACGCATGTTGGATAGCGGTCGACGTGTGGAGTAATAGTAGTAGATGCAGAAAGTATCGGTCTACTTGTTTTGGACGTGATGCCTATAGATATAATCATTGCCATAGATATCATCACGACTTTGCGCGGTTCTATCAATTGCTCGACAGTAATTTGTTCACACACCGTCTACATGCTTTCATGAGAGAAGCCACTAGTAAACACTACGGCCCCCGGGTCTATTCACATCCATCGTTTAGACCTCCGCTTTTACTTTGCTTTGTTACTTTGTTGCTTTAAGTTCTCACTTGGCAAACAATCTATAAGGGATTGACAACCCCTTCATAGCGTTGGGAGCAAGCTTTTGTGTTTGTGCATGATCTTGTGATACTCCTCCACCGGATTGATACCTTGGTTCTCAAACTGAGGGAAATACTTACCACCGCTGTGCTACATCACCCTTTCCGCTTCGAGGGAACACCAACGCAAGTCTCCAAGGCCACGGGAGAAATCCTTTGCATATTTGCCTAGAAAGTCCCTTAAGGCATAGCCATAGCAGAAGGATTCCTGGTGCCGTTGCTGAGGAGTATCAAGCAACACTCCTATTTCTGGCGCCGTTGGAAGGTATTTTGTTGCAGTAGCAGAAGTATTTCTGGCGCCGTTGCCAGGGATACACAGCTGACATTAGAAGTATTTCTGGCGCCGTTGTCGGGGATACACAGCTGATATCAGAGTGTCGTTTCGACCAATCAGAATGAAGCAAAATACATGTGGCGGTCTCTATATTAAGCCCACCACTATTAGCCGTATTAACACTGGCGGGCAAGAGAGTGCACCGCCGCTTCTATCGTTTTGCCTATTATAATAATAATTATATATTGTGTAACATAATATATTGTTTACTCTATGACTTCTCCACCATTACCATTTTCTCACCATTATCATTTAGTACATGACAAAATAAATCGCACAGTAAATAATTTCTTGTGTTGTGCGCTAAGTGGCAATAGTGGTAAAGTCGCAGAGCAAGTAATTTCTTGTGTTATGTGCTATGTGGAAATACTGGTAAAATCTTATTAGTGGTCTTTAGTATAAGTTTAGTACTCGTGTAAGGAAAAATAAGGAGTCTCATACACCAGGTGCCCTAGATGGCGGAACCAACATGGTTGTTGTTGGCATTTTTGTAAATGAGATGCTGCGTGAAAATTATGAAACTTGACATGTTGTAATGATATCATCGAGAGAGGTAAAAAAATTGAGAATGTTTCATGGAAGTTGTCACATGGACTACTTACAAATCGGACCATCTTCGAGGAAGAAACTAGGTTTCGAGAGGGAACATGTCAAGTTTGCATATGAATCTAACAATGCTTTGTCAGTTGACGTTGAATTTTTTATCACACTCAATACACACATCAAATGTGTAATGCAAAAAAATTGCATTTTCTGGGATTGCTTTACTATATTTAAGCATTTAAATGCATTTCTAGCCATTTAAAAAAGGCAAATTTGCATACTAAGGGACCGCTCCTTCCTTAAATAGGGTTCACACGTTTTTCACCCGCAACATACACCATTACGTGTGACATGCCAAAATTTGGCATCGTTTTGGGCCTGTCTAATATATTTAAGTCTTTAAGAGGATTTGTGTCCATTAAATACATAGAAATAAATTTAATGTCCTAAAATTAGTTAATTAACATTAGAATGGGTCAAACACTTACATGGAAGTTTAAATGATGTACCTTTAATGTAGAAAATAATTAGCCGTAAGATTAAACATAACGTACTAAAATCCTAACATCACGGAAAAATAAAAGGAAATATACTGGTGGAGGGCACAAAGTAGAGCCCGCCACTGCTATTTTCTTTACTAGTGGCGGGCCTAATGTCCGCCACTCATAATTTTTGGACATATTTGCCTTGAGACCAAAAATTACTAGTGGCGGGCCTATATTACGGCCCACCACTGCTATTTTTGTTACTAGTGCCGGGTATTTACCACCGCCCGCCACTTCTAGTTTATTACAGATTTGCCACTAGGCCAAAAAATCTCGGCGGCGGGCATGTATTTTTGTTCGCCACTCGTAATTCATCTACAAGTGGTGGACTCTAGTTTGCACCCGTCACTAGTAACATTTGTCCCATGACAAATCTAGACAACTATTACCACTGACGGGCGCAAACTGACGCCCGCCACTGGTAAGCCAATTGAAGTGGCGGACATGTTTTGTAGACCGGCACTGCTAATGGCACTGGCGGGTGCTAGACTTCGCCCGCCATTGATTTAAGGTCACCGATAATCCATTTCCCAGTAGTGTGTGTCTTTTTTGGGTTACATTACACAACATAAAGGATTAAAGTGCCTTGATGGATCCACTAGTCGTGTCTACATTTCTCATGACCTTGTGTTTGATGAAACTGTTTTTCCCTTTACACATCTTCATCCAAATGCTCGTGCTCTCCTCCAAAACTAGATCCTTCTTTTGCCATCTCATCTAACAGGTGTTGATCATGGGGGACGTTAAAATGCCAATGATATATTATTCACTAATCCTCTTACTAATGATGAACATGAGTGTTGTGATGAAACAAGAAAAAATGATGCAAAAATCAGCCAGGATCGTCATTTTATGACTACTGGACAAGGCAGTGGTGCAGCAGCGCATCCACCTCGGGATCACGACGTATCCTTCACGGGATCAACGCTGGATGTGACACGTCACCATCCTTCATCTTGAACTTGTCAAGCTGACTTTGAAGCACATCCAACTTAGATTTTGTGACAGAATCAGTACCTTCGTGCATATCAATCAAAGTATTTCAAATTTCTTTCGCATTCTCAAGCCGGGTGATTTTGTTGAATTCTTCGGGGCATAGGCAGTTGAAGATGATGTCGCAGGCTTGTGCATTGAGTTGCAACATCTTCAGTCCATCGGTTGTCGCATCATGATCCAGTTCACGCCCTTCTCCGAAGAAATCACCTTGCCCACCAACACGGATAACAGCCCAACCATGAGGATTAAAACCAAGAATATGCATTTTCATATTATGCCCCCAACTAGCAACATTAGTGTCATCGAAGTATGGACCTCTCTACGGTGATATTTCCCTCACTAGACGCCATACTCTCCTATGTTGTGAAACTAATGCAATGGAGACCAAAGCTCTTGTACCACTTGTAAGATCGAAAGTATGTCTAGTGGGGGTGATTAGACTACTTAACAAGATAAAAATTTAGCCTTTTCCCAATTTTAGTCGAGGGGCAGTTTTGGCAGTTAAGGCAACTCAAGTACACCCTACACATGCAGTTCTAAGAGTGTAGGAGCGGAAAGTAAAACATGCAAGTGTATAGTAACGGAGTAAGGTAGGGAGATCAAACGCATGAGGTTGACACGGCGAATTTTTGGCATGGTTCCGATAGGTGGCGCTATCGTACGTCCATGTTAGTGGAGACTTCAACCCACGGAGGGTAACGACTACGAGAGTCCACGGAGGGCTCCACCCATGAAGGGTCCACAAAGAAGTGGCCTTGTCTATTCCACCACGGCTTCCGTCCATAGAGGACTAGCCTGACTCACGGTAGATCTTAACGAAGTAGGCGATCTCCTTGCCCTTACAAACATCTTGGTTCAACTCCACAACACGAAGTAGGAGGCTCCCAAGCGACACCTAACCAATCTAGGAGGCACCACCCTACAAAAGGTAATAGATGCGGTAGAACTATGAACTCCTTGCTCTTGTGCTTCTAAAGATAGTCTCCTCAACACAAAATCACTCTCTCATAGAACACGCATGGGTAGGAGAGATTGATTTGGTGGAAAGCAGTTTGGGGAGGCTAGAGATCAAGTTTCAAATGATTGGAATGGAATATCTTGGTCTCAACACATGAGTAGGTGGCTCTCTCTTAGAAAATGGATCTGGATATGAAATGTGTGTTCTGAGTACTTCTCCCACGAATGAGAGGTGGGTGAAGGGGTATATATAGGCAGCACAAAAAATCCAACTGTTACACCCAAAGTGGCAAACTTGATGGTACCGACATGCACTAAGGGTAGTGATGACCCACAAGTATAGGGGGTCAATCGTAGTCCTTTCGATAAGTAAGAGTATCGAACCCAACGAGGAGCAGAAGGATCTGACAAGTGGTTTTCAGCAAGGAAAAATCTACAAGCACTGAAATTGTCACTAACAAGTGATTGTGTGATGAGATGATTCGTAGCAAGCAACAAGTAACAAAAGTAGCAACGGTGCAGCAAAGTGGCCCAATCCCTTTTGTAGCAAGGGACAAGCCTGGACAAAGTCTTACAAGAGGAAAAACGCTCCCAAGGACACACGGGAATTTCTGTCATGCTAGTTTCATCATGTTCATATGATTCGCGTTCGTTACTTTGATAGTTTGATATGTGGGTGGACCGGCGCTTGGGTACTGCCCTTACTTGGACAAGCATCCCACTTATGATTAACCCCTCTGGCAAGCATCCGCAACTACGAAAGAAGAATTAAGACAAAGTCTAACCATAGCATTAAACTAGTGGATCCAAATCAGCCCCTTACGGAGCAACGCATAAACTAGGGTTTAAACTTCTGTCGCTCTAGCAACCCATCATCTACTTACTAGTTCCCAATGCCTTCCTCTAGGCCCAAATAATGGTGAAGTGTTATGTAGTCGACGTTCACATAACACCACTAGAGGAAAAGACAACATACATCATATCAAAATACCGAACGAATACCAAATTCACATGACTATTATTAGCATGACTTATCCCATGTCCTCAGGAACAAAAGTAACTTCTCACAAAGCATAATCATAATCATGATCAGAGGTGTAATGAGTAGCATCAAGGATCTGAACACAAACTCTTCCACCAAGTAATCCAACTAGCATCAACTACAAAGAGTAATCAACACTACTAGCAACCTTACAAGTACCAATCGGAGTTGTGAGACGGAGATTGGTTACAAGAGATGAACTAGGGTTTGGAGATGAGATGATGCTGATGAAGATGTTGATGGTGACGAGTCCCCTTCGATGAGAGGAGTGTTGGTGATGACGATGGCGACGATTTCCCCCTCCGGAAGGGAAGTTTCCCCGGCAGGATCGTCCTGCCGGAGCTCTAGATTGGTTCTACTCAAGTTTCGCCTCGTGGCGGCGGCGAAACCACGAAAAAGCTCCTCTCTGGGTTTTTTTTCCTGGACGAAGCCCTCCATATAGCAAAAGAGGGGGGCAGTGAGCTAGTGGGCTGCCCACAAGCCCCCATGGCGCGGCCTGGGGGGTGGTCGCGTCGTGCAGGCTTGTGGGCACCCCCTGGTGCCCCTCCGGTACTTCTTCGGCCCAGTATTTTTTATAAATTGTGAAAAAAATCTCCATTGATTTTCACGGCGTTTGGAGTTGCGCAGAATAAGTATCTCAACTTTGCTCCACTTTCAGGCCAGAATTCCAGTTGCCGGTATTCTCCCTCTTCATGTAAACCTTGCAAAATAAGAGAGAAAAGGCATAAGAATAGTGTCGTGAAGTGAAATAATAGCCAAAGAAGCGATAAATATCAACATGAAAACATGATGCAAAATGGACGTATCAACTCCCCCAAGCTTAGACCTCGCTTGTCCTCAAGCGAAAGCCGAGCTCAATAAATATGTCCACATGTTTAGGGAGAGATGTGTCGACAAAACAAGATACGAACATGCATGCATGATGATCATTATCAGAACAGCATACCAACATATAATCTCTCATGCCAAAGTGATAATTCCTTCACAAAGTAAAGCATGGATCAAGAATCTTACCGAGAAGTAACAACCGATAGCCTTTAGTCAATGAAGCAATTGCAATTTATCACGACATCAGAAAGAGTCAAAAAGAGCTTGTAAAGCAAATCCACATACTCAATCATTCTTTCGTTCTCTACAATTGCTACAACTCACGTGGTACTCATGAGATCAAAGTTTCAGCTGAGCACAGAGAAAGATAGGGGCTTATATTTTCCTCCCAGCTGCTTACCTCAAGGGTAATGTTAACAATAATAATTCATAGATACATACCTCTAAGTTGACATATGAATATAGATCTTTCCCAAGCATGTGATGATAGCCAAGACAAAGGTAAAATAAGGAATTGGTGAAGATCACCATGACTATTTGAGGGACAAAAGGTAAAGGTACAAGATAGGCCCTTCACAGAGGGAAGCAGAGGTTGTCATACCTATTTCTGTTAGCATATTGTGAACTAGCTCTGATTTTAATTGCTTTTTATCATTTTGATCCTGCAGAAGGTAGTTGCTTTACATTTACTAGCAAAAGAGCCCGTGTGTTGCAACGGGAGAAAAGAAAAACGTTCTTAACTCAATAACCATGATTCAAGACCACGCCCATTAATTTAGGCTGCATAAATTTATATGTAGACGCCCGTGGGCAAACGAAATATATTTATGGGACATTTCAGTCTGAATATCCCACGAGCAACCATCATAATTACATACGAAGAAATAACAAAGGTAAGACCGTAGAAGCTAGCGTGAACTAAGTGCTCGGAGTAGTGTTTTGCCCCGACCTCCTTCCTCGTGCTCTTCGCCCTGTCTCTCCAAAGCTTGCTCTTTTTCTCTTCCTGTGTTGGCCCCTCGTCTGTCCCTCTCCCTCTTAGACAACATAATACATTAACAGGCTGCTTCTGAGAATCAGAAAAAACGTCTTGCCTGTGCTTTCAGAGCAGCTGCAGTTTCTGTAGCCACATTGATCGTCTCTTGGACAGTCTACAAAAGATGACAGGAAATCAGTATCTTTTTTTTAATGGCAGGAAATCAGTATCTCGGAGCAATAATAAAGCATTGAAGCACATTATTATGAAAGCAAGAGCACCCCAATTCGTGTAAGAACCAACAAATTGTATATTTATCAGTTAAAGGCTTAAAGCAATTTAAAAATACAAATGGTAAGGACTCAGGCATGGGTGACCAAGCATTTGCTAATAACTTTGTCTGTATTGAGATGAATAACTGACTGCACGGGAGAACGAACTTGCTACTGAAACCTATAAGAGAACTGTCAAGGAGACAAGGACAGATAAAGAGGAGCAAGCCCAACCACCATATCGTAACAAGTCAGGCCGCCGCCCCCTACAAGCCTGCACCGCCGTGGTCCCTGCCTTTGAAGCCGGCGAACTCCTTGGCCCCGATCGTCTTCGCGCGCTCCTCCCGCCTTGCTGTCGCCGACTGATGTGGAGCCCGAGCCCGAGCGCTACACCGGCTCCCCGCCATGGTTGCCGCCCTCTCCAAGCCTGCGCCGCAGTGGGTCATGACGAAGTCTCCGCACGCCCCTCCCACCTCTCAGTCACCGCCTGATGCGGCGTCCGAGCACAGCGCCGCTTCCCTGCCGTGGTCGTCCCCTACACAAAAACGAAACCTTATCTTAAGAGAAGGATCGCGGGTGAAATACTTCAAAATGCGAGGTTCTTTTTTGTAAAAACGAAATATTTTCCTGGTTAGTCACTTAAAGAGGGGCGACGGGTTAATTACTTAAAAAGACAGGATTTTTTTGTAAAATATCTACGACGTACGGCAGAAGCAGTACCTGCTTTATTATTAGAGAAGAAAGATATAAAATGGTACGTTAGTTGGAGTTGTTACCTTTTTTTGCACACATCTGAGGAGCGGCCTAAAATGTTAGCAGTGTGAGCGATTCCCAAGCAATTAGTGCAAGTAAATAATAGCTAACTGCCACATTATGATTTGAAGCGTGAAAGATATACATTCACCTATCTGAATATTGTGTATTTTCAGTAACCTCATATAATCATGCATTCGTTAACTTCTACGTTGATTGCTCAAGCAAAAAAACCAGTGCATTTATGTTTTCACTATGTTGTGTGCTAGGGTTAGGAAGAGGTTCTCGCTCTTGTAGGCAAGATAGGAGTACTATTCTTCTATTTTCCTCCTTCCTTTTTTTCTTAGAGGTGTGCTTCGGTATAAAACACAGGAGAAATATTGTGTTTTTTCTTACACCATCCTTGTGAATTCAGAGTGCACTCCCCGTTGCGGTGATTCTGCAAAATACAAACATGGGGAAAAAGAAATCAACACAATCTGTTCATCTAATGGCAAATATATAAATCAGTTCAGCTGTACCAAATCAAGTTAAATTAACAAAGTTGTGACGCGGTTCTGTTGGTTATTTAGGAACGGAGGGAGCAGTAAGAAACACCTTTTGCATAATTTATGTTTAAAACATAAATCTTATTTTTCTCGACCCTGGAAGCTTAATAAGAGTTGAAGCTCTCTCGAAATATTGCTGCAAAGCACGTACTTATGACAATTTGCTGAGAAACCAAGAGCTGATTTTGTTTTTTGTTTTGTTTTGAGGAAGGTATTGTTGTTAGTTAAACAAGAGATATCTCATCTTACTTGCTAAGTTTGTGCTAAGTTTTATCGGAATGTCCGAGTGGCCTATGTTTTGCCAGAATGTTAATTCATTTTCGTTCCGTCAAATTTCAGGCGCTCCGTATGCCCACTTTTTAGCAAAGGTCATGCCAAAAATTTCCATGAATTTCGGCATGACTTGTGCTAGAAACTAGGACATATGGAGTGCCGGGAATTGCCGGAAAGGGGAATGAATCAACATTCCGACCAAATATAGACCCCTTTTTATTATTCATGTTATTCAGCCTAAAATTAAACTATTATACTTAAATACTCGTAGGAAATTAGTATGTCTAGCCACGACGAAGCCGGGGGTTCTGGTCGCGCGAGAGATGAATATTTTGAGGAAACAAATCTTTTTTCAATTACCTAGACGAACACAAGTTGGGGATGCAGGGTGACAGTGAGACCAACCCCGACACGAACAATGACACCGGCACCGACACCACCCCCAAGACCGGCAACGATGGCGACGTAGCCGATGAAGTACCGAAGCCGAAGAGGGCAAGAAAACCAAACGACCTCAGCATCAGACAAATCATGGTCACAGCCATGCACCCCATTAAATTAGAGCCAACGACGCCGGAGAGAGCGCGCAAGTGCTTCGACAATCAACTAGGATGCATCCTCAGGGAAACCGCCAACATCAACGACGAAAATTTAAAGAAGATAGCACATATGAAGCAAACGCTCCTAACGAAGTTGCAAAACAGGTTCCTCTTCCCCGGTCGGGATGAAGATAAACTCCCGTGGGATGACGAACCCATGACAAAGATAAACAACAAGGCAATGGTGACGTTCACCAATGCCTTGTCCGCCTGGAAAGTACGAGTGAAAAAAGCGATTGCGAAGAATGAACCGTGGTCCAAGATTCATGATGACAATCCGTCACTAACAGGAGAGGACTTCGAAAAATTCAAGGAGACTTGCGCTAGAGAAGAAGCCCAGAAAAAGTTAGAGAAAATGAAGGAGCTCCAGTCCAGGAACACGCCTGCCCACCGCCTCTGAAGCCGTGGTTACAAGCTGACCGGATCAGGGGCCGACACAAGTGGGACCCCGTCAATAAGATCTTTTACACGAACCCAAACACGAGGGAGTTCATGAGACTACTGATAATTGTTGTAAACACCACCTTATATTAATTAGCTTCCAATCAAATTAACAACAAGTTTTGTCACATTTGTAAACCATCCACGTTCCTTTTCAGAAAGAGAAGCACCAAAAGGCAGCCGAAAGCGACGAGTCGTCTCAGTCGTCGGCGAGGCCCAAGTGGGACAACCCGTTCAACCAGGCCCTGGACATACTGAGAAATGTCTCGGTAGACGAACCTCCATCGTATGGACGTGTGCACGACGTCAGAGATGGCGCCTCGTGGAAGAAGTGCTACCATGAGAAGCCGAAGGAAAAAAATAAGAAACGAAAGCTTACTCAACTAACCATCAACGAGAAGGTGGCGCGGGCGGTCGATCAGAGCAAAGCTGAGACCAAAGAAGAATTGATCAAGGTAATCGATGATAAGGTCAATACAGCTGTGACAACTTTCTTGGGCCAATTGGTTCCGGTAGCTTTTGATTTTGTGAAGAGGAATCCATAAAAATGGCGAGAGGACTTTCCCCTTCTTAGCTTTGTCGGGAGCAATTCGGCAAACATCGCACCACCAGCACCTGCTCACGCAACCGCACATGCTCCCGTACCTGGTCTCGCTCTGGTTCATAGCAGCCCGTCCTCTGTCTCTGGCGTGCTCGGCAGGGCTTCGTCTTTGGCTCAGCTTGATGCCATCACGGTAATTACGCGACATACACTCTTGACCAGCATATCTATATAGTCTTCCGTTTCAGTTGCCTTTCGGATGTTTGACCTCATAGTCATGTCTTCGCAGGCCGGTGAAACCCCGTGCACCCTACTGTATGATATCAACGGCCAGAAGGTGGACGTGGGAAAGGCAATGATCATGAAGCGGAAGGACCACATGATCCACAACCGACAGATGCCCCATGACGTCTTCAAAGTTTTCATGGCCAATGTCAAAGCGGGCTTCGAGGATTTGCCTCTTCCGACACGAGTCGATGACGACGAGACCCCTAAATGGATTGGCGCATGCAAGAGCTAGTTCTTGCCTTGGCTGAAGACTCACCTTCGTGTTGAGGCGCACGGTAGCACACCAACGGCAACTCCTCAACAAGGCATGAACACCGCCCCACCTACCCAATTACCTGCACCTGTCGTAGCGGGTGATAGTGGACGATGCGGCGAGGGAGAGCCTCCATTAGTGCCAGATGATGTAACCGCCGTCAAAGAAGCAAATGATGATGATGTCATGGAGGAGGATGCTGATGACCCTAACCAGTATATCAATGCCGATTGTGATGATGCTCAGGACTATGACTCAGGCTATGAGCGTGGAGATGACTTGATGATGCTTGATTTGCCGGAGCCGGAGCGTCCCACGGCTGATTGCAAAAAGTCTCTCTTCATGCGATCCCCGTAGGAGATGCCTCCAGATTCTACCTCTACCCACCAAGAACAACACGGGGGCCCGTCCACTGATAATTAGCCTGAGGACACTGGGGGTGGTGGTTAGGGAATGTATGGTGGGCTCACTACCGCCACCCGCCACGAAGCAAAGGAGGAGACCGGACAGGAAAGGCTCTAAAGGAGCCAGAGCTGCTTCAAGCAGCCAGCCGCCTCTGAAGCCCCAGGAGGTAGACAAAATACGTGTTGTAGGTGCAGAGCGTTTCCATGTCGTCGGCCACCCGATCCTACCTCAGAAATCGCTAGAGAACATAACAAACAATGATCTAAGGAGACTTCATGATGATGTGCTCGCCATAGAGAAAGACTTCTCAGCTTGAAAAAACCAGAATACCCACTTTACGCGGTTCACGTTCAGGGTGCGAGTTCATAAGTCGACACATGGCCCGCGGAGAAGTTCATCCTATGATTTGACTACATCTACGACATGTTCCACATGACCAAGCTGGAGTTTCAGTTCATCCGCATGTATGCGTTGTATCTCAGCTACATCATGAGGCGCAAGAACATAGAATATATATGCGCCATGGACCCGTACTATATGCAGGAGAGCTTCTTGGCAGCATGCAAAGAGCACCGTGACTCTACGAGCAATTATATCAACGACTTCATGATCGCTAATAAGGACAAGGAAACGATTATCCTACCTTATCATCCCACCTAAGTTATCCGCGGATATCCTTTTGTAAGTTTTGATCGTTCCTTTGCAAGCATGGAGGCTAATTTGAGGTGTACTTATTTTGCGTAGTGGGGGGCGTCCTCATCTGTCTGTACCCACTATACTCCCATGCTCTGTACTTGGACTAAGAGAAGAACATCAACAAAAAGGATTACACACACATAAAGAGTGTTCTCAATAGTGCCATTTTAACCTTCAGCCTTACAGGTGGATATATCCAGGTGAAAAAGTACAGGAATAAAGCGTCGGCTTTCGGCCATAAGATCGACTTGTGCTGCATCCAACAACCGAACGATAGTAAGGTTGATGGATTCTACCTCATGCATCACATGATCGAGTATAAAGGGATAGACGACGCCTTCGCATGGCAGCTAATTCCGGTGATGCCGATAATGTCAATTGGGCCACAAGCATAGGAAGCACACCGGATCATTGAATCCGAGCTGAGTTTTATCACATCCAGTGTGAACTTGCCCAGATGATCATGAAGCAGGTTGTCGAACAAGGAGGGATGTTCTTCCATGGGCCAACGAGTCGGGAGAATGTCTGAGAGCTGCTACTCTCTCAACGTGTGGACTGAATCCTTTCAAGAAGCTTGGGTCCTTCATCCCTGACTATGAAGATTGGAGCGCCGAGATGGAGTAGTGATTGACGATGACAATGTGTGTTTACAATTAGTACTACTATCTTTCGGTGAACTAACGTACATCGCTCTAGTTAATTAGTTTGTGTATGAGGACCTTCGTTATTTGTGTTTACTATAGGTTGTTTGTATTCTGCTAACTATGCCTCTTTGTGTTTCTCAACTACATTATGTTGCATATTATATATTGTTCAATTCATCAACTTACGATGTAGGTGCATAGATCGAAGATGGCGAAGGACTGCTACATCGTATTCATTGGGAGGGTTCCAGGAGTGTATGACCACTGGCCAAACGCTCAGGCCTAGGTGGATAGGTACTCGGGCCCTAGCCACAGAGGGTTCAACAGCAGAGCCGAAGCGGAAAAGAGTTACTTGAGGTGCATGCTACGGCAAGAGACGGAGCAAAACCGGTGCCTCAAGAAGTACTACATAGTCGCGCTCTTGCACATGCTGATCGCTCTTTTCTTCTACATCATGGTTTAGATAGAGATGATGAAACTTGTGGGTGTGCCATGACTTGTGTATCGCTATTTTTGAGATTTGATGATATTTGTGTTGGATAATGATGATGATGGTATAAATGACAATACTATTTTATGTGTATGATATGATGAGAATAATGTATCTTTATTATGATATGATGAAACTACTATATAGAGCATGCACAAATACGTAGAGGGGGCATAAATACATAGACGGGAATTAAATTCCTAAAAGCAGGAATATTAGCAGTAGCGCTAGAATATTAGCACTAGCGTTGGTTTAGCAGGAGCGCTTTATATATTCCAGCGCTACTGCTAAAAGGTTAGTTGTAGCGCCTTAGTAGTGGTGCTGCCACCAGCGCTACCGGTGTTGCTAAAAAGGCGTTAGTGCTAGGCTTTCTCCTACTAGTGGTCGTCATCACCAACCCTTCTCCATCAACACCGCTATGATGCTCACCACCGAAAGTGAGTAATTCCTTTGTAGGCTTACTAGACGGTGGTGGGATTGGATGAGATTGATCATGTAATCGAGCTAAGTTTGACAGGGCTTGATCCCTAGTATCCAATATGTTCTGAGCTTGATGTTACTATGACTTTGCTATGCTTAAAATTTGTCACTAGGGTCCGAGTGCCATGATTTCAGATTTGAGCCTATTATGTTTTCATGAATATGAGAGTGATATGGTTCCTATCTTGCAAGTTATAGTTACCTATTACGTGTCTTGATCTGCATACCTCAAGGTGATAATAATTGGGATTCTTTCCGGTGATTGTCGTAGTTTGAGGAGTTCATGAATTCCCCATGTGTTAATGCTTTGTTCTGGTCCTCTGTTAAAACAGGCCTTAAGATCCCTTAGTTTCCAATAGGACCCCGTTGCCACGGGAGTGTAGGACAAAAGATGTCATGCAAGTTCTTATCACAAGCATGTATCACTCTATACAGAATACATGCCTGCATCATATTGATGAATTGAAGTTAGTTCTATATCGCCCTAGTGTGTAAGTGCTACATGATCAATGTCATCTAAATCATTATCCATCATCAATCCATGTGCCTACACTTTACATATACCAAGACTTGCTAAGTTACTACTGTTCCTGCTGCTGTCACACATGTTACTTAATTGCTATTGCTGTTACCAAATTGCTACTATCACTATTACTTTTACTACTATCATTTGTTGTGCTACTAAATCCTTGCCGCAAAGAGATATCCTAGGTGCGGTTGAATTGACAACTCAACGGTTACGGCCAATAAATATTCTTTGGCTCCCCTTGTGTTGAATCAATAAATTAGGGTGAAATATTACCCGTGAAGACTGTCGCGATCCCCTATAAGTGTGGTTTATCAAGGCGTTTCGTATTTTGATAGCCATTTCTTCATACAAACTTCGATTTTGACATTCTTCGCTCGTTGGATTTCTAGCTAAAAGCCCGATGCATCGGTGGCCTTGGATATTCATTTTGAACAATTTGATAAATATCATCAAACTCTCCAAAGGGCCTTGATCTTATATGCTTAGAACTTCTCCGGTTTGACCCCTAGCTTGATTCTTTTGATCTCCCAAGTCCATGAACACGTCAACACACTTATAAAGACCACAAAGCAAAGCAAAACTAATAAAAACTAAATAAAAATAGTAAGTGTGTAACGAACTTTATAAAACAAGTAAGTACCGAAAACTATGCATTGGAGACATGAATAAGTGCTAGATGGATATGATATGAGGGATTTTAGCACTACAATATACTCTAAAAAGTATGCATAAAATCCACTCATCATCCATTTAGGACGAGGTGGAGGTGGCGATGAACCACCGCTCCATTGAGGACGGAGGAGGACAAGGAGGAGAAACCATAATTTTGCCCGACCACTAATGACCACGAGACCAACGACTCTATTAGCGACATACCAATGACGGGTAGCTACTTTGCTAGTTTTTAGACATCTAAGCATGTGAAATGTTACATTGCATGTAGTAGTTCGGAAATGAGGGTTATACTTGTGATGGCTAAGAAATGAGAGGTGGCCGGGTGCTATTGCGTACACGCCTCGACGCGTCTACGAACATACAGAGACCCACATTTGTGAACAGTGGTTGTAGATGCTCCAAGGTCCCATCAAGTCTACCCATCTCGACGGTGTTGTTTGCAGCGATGTGGAAGGTTTGCTGGCGTATTTTCATGCCAACCATTATAACATATGAGATTATAATCTGTAGGGTTTATTGATGTTCTATTTGCAGTTTTGTCCTCTAGCTTCATCTTCATTGTGTTGATGCGGCATCCGGTGCTCGCGTAGAGTCCATGAAGATCTATCCATTGGACTTTAGTGATGGCAATTCATTTTTCATGGTGTTGGGTTGAGATGGTTTATTTGATATAAAAAATCAATGATACAAGATGGATTCACCAATGGAGCGGCATGCGGTGGCGCACCATTGGTCCGTTCGGGAGAACGATAGGCTGGCTTCAGTAATGAAGCGACATGTGACGATGCACCATCAGCCGTTCCAAAGGATGAATATGATCAATCCAAAGGCTTTGATGTACTCCCTCTGTCAACTAATATAAGAGCGTTTACATCACTCTTACATTAGTTTAGTGATGTAAATTTTCTTATATTGGTTGACTGAGGGAGTATTTATTTTTAAGGGGTGTTCATACTTCTGTTTTGAGTGTTTCTCGAAGAAAAAAACCTTTGTATTTTGTTAAAGTGAACTTATGTATTTTAATTAGGAAATCATTTAGAAACAATCGGATGATTTCTGAGAAAATCATATGTGTCCAGCAGTCGCCACCCGTCGGGGTGGGACGATGCACGATGGGCCGCTATTCGTGCTGAGCCACTCGTTTTCTATCGTTATCTTTTGTCTCGACGAACTCGTATCCTATCTCTCTTCTTCTCTGACATGTGCGCTCAGCTCCTCCCGCCATCGCACTACGAGGTTGCGCTGTCGCCGCGCGCTACTGCTACACCCTTGCATTTTGCAGCGTGCGCCATGCTACAAATGCCCACGTTTGCACCCGTGCATGGAGTTTCAATCCCTTCGCGTCAGTAGCAGTTAAGGACTTGCCATCGCACAGCTCGCCATAGGCCTTGCAACAATGGTGCAGCTTGCTAGCGACACTGCAATGGAGCATGCCCCATGCTGTAATGGAGCTTCGTCGGAGTTGTATTGGAGCTTCCGAGAGCCGCTGGTGTTGCGTTGGAGCTCATCCCGTGCTGCAATGGAGCTTCGTCGGAGTTGCATTGGAGCTTTGTCGAAGCTGTCGGTGCTGCGTTGGAGCTCCGCCGGGGGCTACAATGGAGCTTCATTGGTCGTATCGGTGCTATCATGAGCGTCGAGGCGTCGGGGCTGCATACGGTGGTCAGCAACGTCGACAACTGCTGCATATGGTGGCAAGCATGGACCGGAGCTATTGCTGCGATGGAGCATCACAGGGGAGCTCGTTTGCTACAACAAAGCACTGTCGGCATCGCCGCCCATCGGTGTGGTCATCAGTGTGGTGATGCAGAAGCGTGGCAGGCTATGAAGAAGAGACAATGTCGGGAGGGCGGTTGTCCTCGTGGGGTGAATATCTGGTGCGATGAGAGCACCTCACATTAGGTGCTCCCACGCGACGTCAATTGTCAATCTGAGATCATATGGGCAGCATCATAGGATGTGGACCAAAGCATCATTTCGATACTGTTCGAGGGGTTTTCACCAAAGCATTTATGCTGGATTTGTCTTTTGTGTTTCTCAACGTGTATCTCGAATTTTGATTTGAAACTTTTAGAGATTGTATATTCATGTGATGTGAACATCCATAATTTTTTTGAAACATTTAAATGTGCATTTTAAAAATTGGGAGCACCTAATGCGAGGTTCTCCCGTAGCACTTGATATTATCCCTCTCCTCGTGGATGTCTAGCGAGAGGAGGAAGACGGGCTGGGAGGCCATCGATGCAACGACCTTGTATGCCTAAGAGCAACTCCAATAGGGCGACCCATTTCGTCCGCACAAACAAATTGGCCTGGGTCTTCGCGAACAAAAAAGTCGGTCCAACGTGCCGACCCAATCGGACACACGTCCGTTTTTCGTCCGCCTACGATCCATTCCACGTCCAAATTCGGGTGGCCCGCTGATACGTCCCCATCGTATCTACTTTTCCAAACTCTTTTGCCCTTGTTTTGGACTCTAATTTGTATGATTTGAATGGAACTAACCTCGACTGACGCTGTTTTCAACAGAATTGCCTTCGTGTTATTTTTGTGCAGAAATCAAAGTTCTCCAAACTTCCTGAAAATTTACGGGGAGCAGTTTTGGAAAATAAGAAAAATATCTGCGCCAAGTTCCACCTCAGGGGGTGGGCAAGTGGGCAACAAGCCCTGGCTCCGCCACCCCCCTCGTGGCGGTGGGGAGGCTTGTGGGGCCCACACGGCTCTGCCGCCCCCAACTCCAACTCTATAAGATCCCTTTCGTCCCAGAAAAAAAAGAGAAGTTTTCATCGCGTTTTCGATACGGAGGCGCCGCCACCACCTGTTCTTCATCTGGAGGGGAGATCTGGAGTCCGTCTTGGGCTCTGGAGAGGGGAAATCGTCGCCATCGTCATCATCAACCTTCTTCCCTCTCCAATTCCATGAAGCTCTTCGTCGTTCGTGAGTAATCTATTCGTAGGCTCGCTGAGCGGTGATGAGTAGGATGAGATCTATCATGTAATCGAGTTAGTTTTGATGGGGATTGATCCCTAGTATCCACTATGTTCTGAGATTGATGCTGCTACTACTTTGCCATGCTTAATGCTTGTCACTAGGGCCCGAGTGCCATGATTTCAGATCTGAAATTATTATGTTGTCACCAATATATGTGTGTTTTAGATCCGATCTTGCAAGTTGTAGTTACCTACTATGTGTTATGATCCGGCAACCCCGGAGTGACAATAACCGGAACCACTCCCGGTGATGACCATAGTTTGAGGAGTTCATGTGTTCACCAAGTGCTAATGCATTGGTCCGGTTCTTTATTAAAAGGAGAACCTTAATATCCCGTAGTTTCATTTTGGACCCCGCTGCCACGGGAGGGATGGACAATAGATGTCATGCAAGTTCTTTTCCCTAAGCACGTATGACGACACACGGAATGCATGCCTACATTACATTGACGAATGGGAGCTAGCCACATATCTCTCCGTGTTATAGTTGTTGCATGATGAATATCATCCAAACAAATCACCGACCCATTGCCTACGAGTTTGTCCTACTGCTGTTACTTGTCTTGCTCTGCTGCTACTACTGTTGCTACTGTTGTTACTTGTTTTGCTATGCTGCTGCTGCTACTACTGTTGCTACTACTATCGCCTGCTACTGTTGCTACTTGCTACTGTTGTCACTACTGCTGTTCCTTGCCGCTGCTATTGCTTGTTACACTGCTGCTACCTGCTACAATTTTGGTTCGTTGGTAGTTGACGGGAACTGACAACTTCCGTCAACGAGGCAACTTGGCGCCATTGATACAATCGTTAGGAATAGTATGCCATCAACAGATCTTTTTGACACCGTTGTTATCATATTACTTTACTGTTACTACTGTGCTTGCAGATACTAATCTTTCAGGTGTGGTTGAATCTGACAAATTCAGCTGCTAATACTCGAGGGTATACTCTCACCTCCTGCCTGGCTAACCAACAAATTTGGGTCGAATACTCTATCCTCGAAAACTGCTGCGAACCCACACGGTGGTGGGCCATCAACAACATTCTTCTAGTTCCGTTGCCGGGGAGTGCTAGCAGCATTCTTCTGGTGCCGTTGCAAGGGAAGGTTTGTTGTCATCAGCATTCGTCTAGCCATCGCGAGAGAGTGCAATCAGCATTTTTTTGGCGCCGTTGCCGGGGATCTATATTCTCTTAGTCACTTGGGATTTATATCTGCTGATCACTATGAACAATCTGAAGGATCCGAAGACCAAAGTCTTGCCCTCAACTACGAGGGGAGGTAAGGAATTGCCATCTAGCTCTGCACTTGATTCACCTTCAGTTATGAGTAAGTTTGCGACATCACCTCTTGCTAGGAATCTTGATATGCCGCATGTGCTTGATGATGCTTGTGATACTACTGCTAGAGATGCTATGCTTGATACTATGCCTGATACTGCTACAGATGCTATGCTTGATACTATGCCTGATGATACTATGCTTGATACTATGCTTGATACTGCTAGAGATGCTATGCCTGATACTGCTTTGCCTGATGATGCTAGAGATGCTATTTTGCCTGATGATGCTATGCTTGATACTGCTAGAGATACTACTTTGCCTGATGTTCCACTAGGAGTGTTCCTTGATGCTCATATTGCGAGAGTTACTGCCAATGCTCGTGATGCTTCTAAAACTGCCGATACTATTGAGATAGAACCTCCTTTTACTCCTGCTAGATCTAGCTCTCCTAGATATGAATTGCCTGATATACCTGAGGCTTACGTTATGGAGGGAGAGATAGTTGAGGATTTTATTGCGTGTAAGGATGCCTATGACGCTGAGAAATTACTTCTCAAGTGGAAGGAAAAATCTTGGGAAGCTAGGATGATAAATGACCCGAAGTTTGCCACTTCGCCTATCTTTTTCACCGATAAGGATTATGAATTCTCTGTCCACCCTGAGATAATCTCTCTAGTCGAATCTGGTCCTTTTCACGGTTATGAGTCTGAGACGGTCATAGCCCATCTTGCCAAACTGTCCGAAATAGCCAACCTTTTCACTAATGAGGAGAAGATCCACCACTACTATATCCTTAAGTTGTTTCCTTTCTCTCTAAAGGATGTTGCTAAAGCCTGGTTCACCTCTCTTGCTCCTCGATGTGTGCGTAGTCCCCAGGAGATGGTCTATTACTTCTGTGAGAAATATTTCCCTGCCCATAAGAAGCAAGCCGCCTTGCAAGAAATATACAACTTTGCTCAACTCCAAGAAGAGAGTCTTCCACAAGCTTGGGGAGGCTCGTCCAGCTACAAAATGCTTTGCCTGATCACCCTCTTAAGAAGAACGAGATACTTGATATCCTCTATAACGGACTTACCGATGTCTCTAGAGACCACCTAGATAGTTGTGCCGGTTGTGTTTTTAGGGAACGGACTGTAGAACAAGCTGAAACACTACTGAATAACCTCTTGATCAACGATAATGCTTGGACTATTCCCGAACCACCTCCTAAGCCAACTCCAAAGAAAAGAGGTATTCTATTCCTCAGTCCCGAAGATATGCAAGAAGCCAAGAAATCTATGCAAGAGAAAGGCATTAGATCTGAGGATGTCAAAAATCTACCACCTATCAAAGAGATCCATGGTCTCGATAACCCGATACAGGTAGTAGAAGTTAATTCTCTGCATAGGTTTGATGAGAGTGATATTCCTTTTGATAAACCTGCTAGCCTATGCTTTGATGAATTTGACAACTTTGTTGCCAAACAACAGAGTTTCAATGATTATGTTAGCAGACATTTGGAACAAAGTGCTCGTATGCTTAGCCATTTAAGTGCTTGTGTAGATAGAAATGTCAATGATCTGAAGCTTTTGAGTAAACATGTCTCTATGATTACTACTCAGGTAGAACAAGTACTTAAAGCTCAGAATGACTTTCTCAATGAATTAAATGACAACTCTGTCAGAGTCATTACTAGAGGAGGAAAAATGACTCAGGAACCTTTGTATCCTGAAGGTCACCCTAAGAGAATTGATCAAGATTCTCAAGGAATCAATGCTGATACACCTAGTCATCCTAAGGAGAAGAAGGAGGATGATAGAAACGTGCACGCGAGTTCACCAAATACTATCACACCTGAAGAACTTAATGATATTTCTGTGTCTGATGCAGAAACACAATCAGGTAATGAACATGAACCTGGTGACAATGTGGACATCGATGTTCATAATAATGCTCAACCTAGCAATGATGAGGATGTGGAAATTGAACCTACGGTTAATCCTGATAATCCACAACCTAAGAGATACGAGAAGAATGACTTCACTGCTAGGAAACATGGTAAAGGAAGAGAGCCATGGGTTCAGAGACCTATGCCCTTCCCTCATAAGCCATCCAAGAAAAAGGATGATGAGGATTTTGAGCGCTTCGTTGAGATGATAAGACCCGTCTTTTTGCAGATGCGGTTAACTGATATGCTCAAGATGTCTCCATATGCCAAGTACATGAAAGATATCATGACTAATAAACGGAAGATACCAGATCTTGAGATCTCCACCATGCTTGCCAATTACACTTTAAAGGTGGAACTCCTAAGAAACTTGGTGATCCCGGAGTGCCCACTATACCTTGCTCCATTAAAGGAAACTACGTAAGAACTGCCTTATGTGACCTTGGAGCCGGTGTTAGTGTTATGCCGCTCTCTCTTTATCGTAGACTTGAGTTGGATAAGTTGACACCCACTAAAATTTCTCTGCAAATGGCCGACAAATCAACTGCTTTCCCTATCGGCATTTGCGAGGATGTGCCTGTTGTGGTTGCTAATACCACTATCTTAACAGACTTTGTTATCTTGGATATTCCCGAGGACGATGCCATGGCTATCATCCTCGGAAGACCCTTTTTAAACAATGTAGGGGCTGTTATAGATTGCAACAAAGGCAATGTCACTTTCCATGTCAACGGTAATGAGCACACAGTGCACTTTCCGAAGAAACGATATCCAGTACATTGCATCAATGCTATCGAAAAGACTTCATTGATTCTTATTGGGAGCTTTGAATGCCCTATTCCTCGTGTCAAGATGAAGTATGATTTACTTGTTGGGGAGATACATATCCCCATTGAGGTAACTTAGTGACTATTAGAAAATTATCCGTTCTCTCTTGCGATTCGAGAAGGTTTTGTCATAAGGACTTGATCAATCCTATTGACGGATTTCTTTCGATGACCATGAAACGGATGAATCAGAGAGTCACATACCTCTGTTTTGAGTTTTTCTTTTCTGTTGCTTAGAAGAAAAATGATATAATTAGTTTAGTTTTTCCTATTTTCTGTTTTAGCGTCCCAGAGAAAAATACCTCAAAAATAAAAGTTCTCCGATGGTCCTGAAAATTTAGTATGATTTTTTATAGAATTTTTTAAAATTTCTGGGCGTGAGAGCTGGCCTGGGGGCCAGACCAGTGGGCCACAAGCCCTGCCACCGCCACCTACCCCCTGGTGGCGGGGTGCAAGCTCGTGGGGCCCACAGGCACCCCCTCCACTCATTCCAGTTCCCAGCCTCTTCTTCCACCTCTAGAAAAAAATTGTTCCGCAACTCAAACCCGTGTTCTTGCTCATTTGGCTATGATTTTCGATCTCCTTGCTCAAAGCACCATTCTCCGAACCGTTTTGGGGAAATTACTCCTTGGTAAGCGACTCCTCCATTGGTCCAATTAGTTTTTGCTCTAGTGCTTTATCCTTCGCGAATTCTTGCTACCTTGGTGACCCTGTTCTTGAGCTAGAAATGTTGATTTTAGCTGGTCCCAAGTAGTTTTAGCGCGTGATACGGTCTCTAGACACTAGTAGGAGTAGTTGCTACAAGTTGGGTTAATCTTTATTCACTTTTCTTTCGAAGTCTCTAAAAATTTCAGAATTTTTCAGAGCTAGAAAAAGGAAAAGATGAGGAGGTTCTTGAGAGGATCTTCAAGTCGTAACCCCAAGGAGGATGAGAAGAATCACCCCAAGTACGTAGTCCCTCAAGTCACAGAAGTTCGAGCGTGCGAGTGGCCAAGTGATGAATTTTTGCGCGCCGCCGGACTTTATGAAGACTTTTATTACTTGGCGGAGAACGCAGGTCTTACTGCGTTCATTGAAGATAAGTGCCCACAATATCTCCTCCTCACCAATATTTTCGTTCAAAGCTTCAACTTTTATCCGAGGAAGAATCCTCCCATGGTTGAGTTCATGATATACGATGTCCCCCAGTGCATGACGCTGCAGGATTTTTGCAATGTATGCAAATTACCTTATGTTGGGGATATCCGTGACCCTCGTCCACGGGACTTGGAGGATTTCATTGGTTCTATTGATGTTGGAGAGGAGAGAGGAGTGTCTCGCGCTAGAATTGCTAGCATACATTTTCATGTGCTTCGGTACTTCTCATTATTTGTGGGAAAATATTTGATTGGCCATGGGGAGGCTGGATCACTTAGTTCTCCAGACCTTGCGGTTTCGCGCGAAGGCCTTTATAACGATAAGACTTATAGCTTGGGCGCTATAGTAGCTCAACGGTTGAACCTGAACCGTTCTAAAGGTGGTGTCTATGGAGGTATCTATGCTACCCGTCTTGTAGACACTTTGAGATACCAATTAGACTGGGAGAGGAAGGAGAGATGCTTCTGCGTGAGAGATATCTGGATTATGACAGCATGGTTTGCCATGATTTTCTGCATAGAGATGCTAGTAGATGGATGATTTATAACGTGGTGTTTAGTCAGGGTACTCGAGAGACTATTACTTTGCCTGCTCCTTCGTTTGATCTTCATGCAGGCAGGTACACTATTATGCCCGCGGACATCTACGCATATTGGGGCTTGACCCAACCACACGCGCCCGTGCCCGAGCCGCCAGTCGAGTACCAGACGCCAGTTTATCAGTGGGAGCCACAGGAGCTCACACAGCAGTGGCATCCACAGTCTTCTCCAGAGTATCCCGGAGCTGGTTATTTCCCACCTTGGGAGTAGACCAAGCTAGGCCAAAAGCCTAAGCTTGGGGGAGTACGTGTTCTCACAGACTTTACATTCATGCTTATGCTTTCACTTTGTTAGCCGGTGTTTACACTTTGCCACTGTATTATCCATGCTAGTTTATTTTCGTTTTCTTGTTTTCTTGTTTTGTGTCCTTTTGAGAAAACCTAAAAAGATTTGTCTTTCTTCTTTTGCTTGTTGGGAGCTTTCCCGTGTAAATAGTTTTCTTTTTCTTTGTGTCAAGGTAGAAGATATTGGTTACAATGTTTATTGGTTCTTGCATGCTTACCTATTTAACTTTCAAAGAGCCATATTATTTTGTCTTCTCCTTTGTGTTTGCGTGCAGATTCAGCTTAGTCCAATGCGCTTATTATTGTTCACATCGTTCGATCGTGCAAATGAAAGGCAATAATGATGATATATGATGAAGTGACTGAGACTGAAAAGCTGGTATGAACTCTATCTATTTTGTTTTTGTAAATATGACTAGCTTGTCGACCCAGATTTAGCTTTGTTGTGAGAGAACCATGTTTGCAATGACAACTTAGAGATCATAGTTTCTGATGCCATGCTTATTTAGCTGAGAGCTTATAATGGTTTGTCTTGAATACCAACATAGATTTTGAGACGACTATGATGTAGTATGATAGGATGGTATTCTCTTTTGAATGTTTCAAGTGGCTTGACTTGGCGCATGTTCATGCATGTAGTTGAAACAAAATCAACATAGCCTATATGATGTTCGTGTTCATGGTGATTTATATCATGTTCATGCTTGCATTCAATGTTAGTCAAACTCATTGCATCTTGATGACTGTTGTCGCTCTCTAGTTGGTCGTTTCCCAGTCTTTTGCTAGCCTTCACTTGTACTAAGCGGAATACTGCTTGTGCATCCACTTCCATAAACCCAAAAGTTTTTCCATGAGAGTCCACCATACCTACCTATTTGCGGTATCTACCTGCCGTTCCAAGTAAATTTGCATGTGCCATTCTCTAAACCTTCAAGAAATAATCTGTTTTGCATGCCCGAACCGCTCATGTGGTGACAGGGGGCTATTGGTATCTTCCATGCTAGGAGTGTTATCCTCGACATGTGTTTATTCACAGTCATTCACGAGAAAGGGGTCGGTATTTGGAATGCCCAGTTCCACGCTTAAATTGAAAACATAACTGTAAAACAAGACTCCCCCCGGATTGATGTTAGTATGGACGGTACCCGAGGATTCGGCTAGCCGTGGAGTGTGATTGATTGGTGGTGGGGGAGTTAAAACTTTACTTTCCTGTTTGGGAGCCGCCTATAGCATGAGTAGCATGGAAGATATTGAGAACTCTTGGTTATTGCGTTGACAATGAAAGCATGCCACCCAAAATTACTATCTCTGTTTTCAAAGCTTGAGCTCTGGCACCTCTGCAAATCAATGCTTCCCTCTGCGAAGGGCATGTCTATTTATTTTCCTGTCGAGTCATCCTCCTCTTATATAAGTACCAATTAGAGAGCACTTCTGTCATTTTTATGCTCTGCTTTTGATTGATATTGAGTATGACTATGGCTGGATCTTAGTTGCTATGAATTACAATGTTTAGTCAGCCCTTGGTCTTTGAAGGTGCTCTGCATTTATGTTTTGCGGTCTCAGAAAGAGCTAGCGAGATACCACCTATTCATAGTGCTTCATGCTTGTTCTGGTTGAAGTGTTGGTATTTGAAACTCATTATTATTTGCTCGTTAGCTGATTATGCCATTGATATTAGTTTACCGTGACACCTTTGTGTCATTTGCTTATGTGGTTAACTTGTGATCTTGCTGAAATTCTGGTTATGAGTTAGACATAGTTGCAACAACAAGATCAAACAGAGTTTGTCAAAGTTTTTCTTTCTCTCTCAGTTTGTCAACTGAGTTGCTTGAGGACAAGCAAGGTTTTAAGCTTGGGGGAGTTGATACGTCTCCATCGTATCTACTTTTCCAAACTCTTTTGCCCTTGTTTTGGACTCTAATTTTCATGATTTGAATGGAACTAACCTGGATTGACGCTGTTTTCAGCAGAATTGCCTTGGTGTTATTTTTGTGCAGAAATCAAAGTTCTCCAAACATCTTGAAAATTTACGGGGAGCAATTTTGGAAAATAAGAAAAATATCTACGCCAAGTTCCACCTCAGGGGTGGGCCAGTGGGCCACAAGCCCAGGCACCGCCACCACCCCCCTGGTGGCGGTGGGCAGGCTTGTGGGGCCCACACTGCTCTGCCACCCCCAACTCCAGCTCTATAAGATCCCTTTCGTCCTAGAAAAAAAGAGAAGTTTTCGTCGCGTTTTCGATACGGAGGTGCCGCCACCACTTGTTCTTCATCTGGAGGGCAGATCTGGAGTCCATCTTGGACTCCGGAGAGGGGAAATCGTCGCCATCGTCATCATCAACCTTCTTCCCTCTCCAATTCCATGAAGCTCTTCATCGTTCGTGAGTAATCTATTCGTGGGCTCGCTGGGCGGTGATGAGTAGGATGAGATCTATCATGTAATCGAGTTAGTTTTGATGGGGATTGATCCCTAGTATCCACTATGTTCTGAGATTGATGTTGCTACTACTTTGCCATGCTTAATGCTTGTCACTAGGCCCGAGTGCCATGATTTTAGATCTGAAATTATTATGTTGTCACCAATATATGTGTGTTTTAGATTCGATCTTGCAAGTTGTAGTTACCTACTATGTGTTATGATCCCGCAACCCCGGAGTGACAATAACCGGAACCACTCCCTGTGATGACCATAGTTTGAGGAGTTCATGTGTTCACCAAGTGCTAATGCGTTGGTCCGGTTCTTTATTAAAAGGAGAACCTTAATATCCTGTAGTTTCCTTTTGGACCCCGCTGCCACGGGAGGGATGGACAATAGATGTCATGCAAGTTCTTTTCCCTAGGCACGTATGACGACACACGGAATGCATGCCTACATTACATTGATGAACGGGAGCTAGCCACATATCTCTCCGTGTTATAGCTGTTGCATGATGAATATCATCCAAACAAATCACCGACCCATTGCCTACAAGTTTGTCCTACTGCTGTTACTTGTCTTGCTCTGCTGCTACTACTGTAGCTACTGTTGTTACTTGTTTTGCTCTGCTGCTACTGTTGCTACTACTGTCGCTTGCCACTGTTGCTACTTGCTACTGCTGTCACTACTGTTGTTCCTTGCCGCTGCTATTGCTCGTTACACTACTGCTACCTGCTACAATTTTGGTTCGCTGGTCATTGACGGGAACTGACAACTTCCGTCAACGAGGCAACTTGGCGCCATTGATACAATCGTTAGGAATAGTCTGCCGTCAACAGAATGTTTCTGACACTGTTGTTATCATATTACTTTACTGTTACTACTGTGCTTGCAGATACTAATCTTTCAGGTGTGGTTGAATCTGACAAATTCAGCTGCTAATACTCGAGGGTATACTCTCACCTCCTGCCTGGCTAACCAACAAATTTGGGTCGAATACTCTACCCTCGAAAACTGCTGCGAACCCACGCGCTGGTGGGCCATCAACAATATTCTTCTAGTTCCGTTGCCGAGGAGTGCTAGCAGCATTCTTCTGGTGTCGTTGCAAGGGAAGGTTTGTTGTCATCAGCATTCGTCTAACCATCGCCAGAGAGTGCAATCACCCGCTCTTCTCTTCCCCTGGCCTGCTAGTCGGTGGCACGTATGCCAGTCGCCTCTTCCTCCTTCACCTCCAAAACACCCGACCGCCCCGCCCGCCCCTCGCCTCCCACCCCCACCGCCCGTTTCTACCGTCGTCGCGGGCCATCCGCACCACGGACTCCTTCCGTCAGCCTCGTCTTTCGCAATCGTCGCCAAGCTCCGCCACTTTCTCTCGGCGGGAGGCTTCTCTCCGGCTGGTGTCTTCCACAATTCTCACAAGGAATTTGATAACCCACAAGTGTAGGGGATCGCAACAGTTTTCGAGGGTAGAGTATTCAACCCAAATTTATTGATTCGACACAAGTGGAAGCGAAAGAATATTCTCAAGTATTAGCAGCTGAGTTTGTCAGTTTCAACCATACCTGAAAGATTAGTGTCTGCAAGCAAAGTATCAGTAGCAAAGTAGTATGATAGCAACGGTGCCAGAAAAGGGTCTATTGAGGGCAGACTATTCCTAACTTGTTGTATCAATGGCGCCAGAAAATAGCACCTTGACGGCAGACTATTCTTGAGAATAATGCTATGCTTCCTCGGCAACGGCTCCAGAAAAGTCTTGCAACAAGTAACAACAAAATAACAAGTAACAACAAAGTAACAAGTAACAGCAGTAGTGACAGCAACAACAAGGAACAGCAGTAGTGACAGCAGCAACAAGTAACAGCCGTAACCAGTAGCAGCAGTAGTAGCGACAAAGTAACGTAGCAAGGACCAGTAGTAAAAGACTCATATGCAGTGGATCGGTGATGGATGAGTATGACGGATGTGATTCATCATGTAACAGCTATAACACGGAGAGATAAGTAACTAGCTCACGTTCGTCAATCTAATGTAGGCATGTATTCCGTATGTAGTCATACGTGCTTAGGGAAAAGAACTTGCATGACATCTATTGTCCATCCCTCCCGTGGCAGCGGGGTCCTAATGGAAACTACAGGATATTAAGGTTCTCCTTTTAATAAAGAACCGGACCAACGCATTAACACTTGGTGAATACATGAACTCCTCATACTATGGTCATCTCCGGGAGTGGTTCCGACTATTGTCACTCCGGGGTTGCCGGGTCATAACACATAGTAGGTGACTACAACTTGCAAGATAGGATCTAAAACACACATATATTGGCGACAACATAATAGGTTCAGATCTGAAATCATGGCACTCGGGCCCTAGTGACAAGCATTAAGCATGGCAAAGTAGTAGCAACATCAATCTCAGAACATAGTCGATACTAGGGATCAATCCCTGTCAAAACTAACTCGATTACATGATAGATCTCATCCAACTCATCACCATCCCGCATGCCTACGATGAGATTACTCACGAACGATGAAGAGCATCATGGAATTGGTGATGGAGGAAGGTTGATGATGACGATGGCGACGATTTCCCCTCTTCGGAGCCCAGAACGGACTCCAGATCTGCCCTCTAGATGAAGAACAAGAGGTGGCGGTGCCTCCGTATCGTAAAGCGCGATGAATCCTTCTCTCTAATTTTTTTCGGGCGAGACGGAATAAATAGAGCTGAGTTTGGAGGTGGTGGCGCCACGTGGGCCCCACAAGCCTGGTTGGTGCGGCCTCGGGGGGTGGCCGCACCGTCTGGTCTTGTGGCCCACTGGCACACCCCCTCCGGTGGATCTTTGCGCAGGTATTTTTCATTAATTCCAGAAAAAATCTCCGTAAATTTTCAGGACATTCCGAGAACTTTTATTTCTGCACAAAAACAACATCATGGCAATTCTGCTGAAAACAACATCAGTCCAGGTTAGTTCCATTCAAATCATGCAAATTAGAGTCCAAAACAAGGGCAAAAGAGTTCGGAAAAGTAGATACGACGGAGACGTATCAACTCCCCCAAGCTTAAATCCTTGCTTGTCCTCAAGCAATTTAGTTGACAAACTGAAAGAGACAAAAGAAAAACTTTGACGAACTCTGTTTGATCTTGTTGTTGCAACTATGTCTAACTCATAACCAGAATTTCAGAAAGATCACAATAAAACCACATAAGCAAATGACATCTAGGTCTCACGTAAACTCATATCAATGGCATAATCAACTAGCGAGCAAATAATAATAAGTCTCAAACGTCAACACTTCAATCAAAACAACATGAAGCAGTGCGAACAGATGGTATCTCGCTAGCTCTTTCTGAGACCGCAAAACATAAATGCAAAGCACCTTCAAAGACCAAGGGTTGACTAAACATTGTAATTCATGGCAAAGAAGATCTAGTCACAGTCATACTCAACACAGTTAAAAGCAAAGCATAAAAATGACACATGTGCTTTCTAATTGGTGCTTTTATAAGAGGAGGATAACTCAACAGGAACTTAAATAGACAGGCCCTTCGCAGAGGGAAGCATTGATTTGCAGAGGTGCCAGAGCTCAAGCTTTGAAAACAGAGATAATAATTTTGGGTGGCATGCTTTCATTGTCAACGCAATGACTAAGAGTTCTCAACATCTTCCACGCTACACATGCTATAGGCGGTTCCCAAACAGAAAAGTAAAATTTTGACTCCCCCACCACCAATCAATCACAATCCACGACTAGCCGAATCCTCAGGTACCGTCCATACCAACATCAATCCTGGGGGAGTTTTGTTTGCAATTATCTTTTCGATTTGAGCATGGAACTGGGAATTCCAATTACCGGCCCCTTTCTCATGAATGATAGTGAATAAACACATATCGAGGATAACACGCCTAGCATGGAAGATACTAATAGCCCCCTGTCACCACATGAGCGGTTCGGGCACACAAAACAGATTATTTCTTGAAGATTTAGAGAGTGACACATGCAAATTTACTTGGAACGACACGTAGATACCACACATAGGTAGGTATGGTGGACTCATATGGAACAACTTTGGGTTTATGGAAGTGGATGCACAAGCAGTATTACCGCTTAGTACAAGTGAAGGCTAGCAAAAGACTGGGAAGCGACCAACTAGAGAGCGACAACAGTCATCAAAATGCATTGAGATTAACTAACATTGAGTGCAAGCATGAGTAGGACACAAATCACCATGAACATGAATATCATAGAGGCTATGTTGATTTTTTTTCAACTACATGCGTGAACATGCGCCAAGTCAAGCCACTTGAATCATTCAAAGGAGGATACCATCCTATCATAATACATCATAGTCATCTCAACATTCATGTTGGCAACCAAGACAAACCATTATAAGCTCCTAGCTAAGTAAGCATGGCATAAGAACCTATGATCTCTAAGTTGTCATTGCAAACATGTTTCTCTCACAACTAAGCTGAACTAGGCATGATGAGCTAGTCATATTTACAAAAACAAAATAGATCGAGTTCATACCAGCTTTTCCAGGCTCAGTCACTTCATCATATATCGTCATTATTGCCTTTCACTTGCACGACCGAATGATGTGAACAATAATAAGAGTGCTCGTGCATTGGACTAAAGCTGGAATCTGCAGGGAAACACAAAGGAGAAGACAAAGTAATATGGCTCTTTGAAAGCTAAACAGGTATGCATGCAAGAGCCACTAAACATTGTAACCATGGTCTTCTACCTTGACCCAAAAGAAAAAAAGAAAACTATCTACACGGGAAAGCTCCCAACAAGCAAAAGAAGAAAAGAAAATCTTTTTGGTTTTTCTCAAACTAGACAGACAAACGAAAAGAAAACGAGAAAAAGAAAATAAACTAGCATGGATGATACAATGGCAAACTGTGAACACCGACGAACAAAGTGAAAGCATAAGCAACAATGTAAAGTCGGTGAGAAACACATACTCCCCCAAGCTTAGGCTTTTGGCCTAAGTTGGTCTACTCCCAAGGATGGTCCTGGCGAAACCCAAAATCATAATGGGGGTTATACGGGAGCGTTGCAGCCACTGTCTGAATAGCTGCCTCACGGAGACGAGCAGCCTTTGACTCCCTCTCATACTCCTCTGCCTCTCCTCTGGTTATGTAATATCTCCGTTTTACCTGAAAGTCAAAGAAGGCAGGAGCAGGAAGGGTAATATGGAAAACACGCTGCCGGTTAAATATCAAACAGTATAGGAGGGATTCATCATCCCTCTCAAGGAACTGGTAGCGTGTCAAAGCGATGCGGTCAAGGAAAGCTGTATGGAGCGGGGGATCTCCTTTGCGGATGGGTACTCCAAGAAAATTTGCTATGTGAGTGGCATAGATCCCACCAAAGAAATCCCCTTCATTAGCATTCTTATTCAGCCTCCTTGCTATTATAGCTCCCATGTTGAAACTCTTGTCACTCGTCACTGCGCTCTTAAGGATATTAAGGTCAGATGCGCAGAGGCGACAATGCTCAATCTTGCCATTAATGCATCTGCCTATGAAGAGGGCAAAGTAATGCAAGGCAGGAAAATGAATACTCCCCATGGTAGCTTGTGTAATGTCTCTAGTTTCTCCAACAGTAATACCAGAGACAAAATCTCTAACCGAGGATTTAGGAGGATCATTGAGGCTACCCCAAGTAGGTATTTTTGCAAATTCTATGAAAATCCTCTAAATCCATGGTATACGATTTGTCATAGAGATCAAACAGTACAGATGTGTCACGGCCAACTGAAAATTTGAATCTACGAACAAAAGAGGCAGTGAGAGCAACATACTGTTCACATTTATCGGAGATGAATTCTTCGAGTCCGACGTTGCAAACAAGTGCATCAAACTCGTCTTTGAAACCTGCCTCAATCATAAATTCATCAGAAGTCCATTCACATGGTTGTACCTGTGCGTCCCTTGGTTGGTAAGGATCAGGCTCCCGAATCGCAAGACGGGGACCTCTCTTGCTTGAGGAACCACCATGAAAGTTTCTCCTGAACATCTTCCTTTCTAAAATTTTCAGTAACCCAAAGGAAAGGTGAACAAGGTTCAACTAAACTAGTAGCAACTACTCCCACAAGTGCCTAGCGGCCATATTACGCATCAAAACTACTTGGAACCAGCTAAAATTAGCATGCAAAGCTCAAGAACAGGGTCACCAAGGTAGCAAAAATACGCGAAGTATAAGGTCCTAGAGCAAAAACTAATTGGACCAATGGAGGAGTTACTTACCAAGGAGTAATTTCCCCAAAACAGTTCGGAGAATGATGCTTTGAGCAAAGAGATCGAAAATCCCATCAAGAGGAGCAAGAACACGGGTTTGAGTTGCAAAACGATTTTTCTCGAGGTAGGAGAACCAGATGAGAGCAAGAATGAGTGGAGGGGGTGCCTGTGGGCCCCACAAGCCTGGGTGGCGCGGCTAGGGGGTGCCCGCGCCCCCTGGGCTTGTGGCCCACTGGTGCAGCCCCCAGACAAGCTCTTCGTCTCAGTATTTTTCAAAAAATCCAGAAAAAATCATACTTGATTTTCAGGACGTTCGGAGAACTTTTATTTTTGGGGTACTTTTCTACCGGACGCTAAAACAGAAAACAGGGAAAACTAAACTAAATCTATCATTTTTCTTCTAAGCAATCGAAAGTGAAAGCTTGTAACAGAGGTTTGTGACTCCTTGATTCATCCTTCTCATGGTCATCGAAAGAAATCCGTCAATGGGGTTGATCAAATCCCCTCGACAAAACTTTTTGAATCGCAAAAGAGAACGGAGAATTTTCGAACAGTCACTAGGTCACCTCAATGGGGATGTGTATCTCCCCAACAAGCAAATCATACTTCATCTTGACACGAGGAATAGGGCATTCAAAGCTCCCAATAAGAATCGATGAAGTTTTTTCGATAGCATTGATGCAATGTACTCGATATTGTTTCTTCGGAAACTGCACCGTATGCTCATTACCGTTGACATGGAAAGTGACATTTCCTTTGTTGCAATCTATAACAGCCCCTGCAGTGTTTAAAAAGGGTCTTCCGAGGATGACAGCCATGGCATCGTCCTCGGGAATATCCAAGATAACAAAGTCTGTTAAGATAGTGACGTTAGCAACCACAAGAGGCACATCCTCGCAAATGCCGATAGGGAAAGCAGTTGATTTGTCGGCCATTTGGAGAGAGATTTTAGTGGGTGTCAACTTATCCAGTTCAAGTCTATGATAAAGAGAAAGAGGCATAACACTAACACCGGCTCCAAGGTCACATAACGCAGTTCTAACGTAGTTGCCTTTAATGGAGCAAGGTATAGTGGGCACACCGGGATCACCTAGCTTCTTGGGAGTTCCACCCTTGAAGGTATAATTAGCGAGCATGGTGGAAATCTCAACCTCAGGTATCCTCCTCTTATTAGTCACAATATCTTTCATGTACTTAGCATACGGAGACATCTTGAGCATATCTGTCAAACGCATTTGCAGAAAGACAGGTCTGATCATTTCAACGAAGCGCTCAAAATCCTCATCATCCTTTTTCTTGGATGGTTTGGGAGGAAAGGGCATGGGTTTCTGAACCCATGATTCCCTTTCTTTACCATGCTTCCTAGCAGCAAAGTCATTCTTATCGTATCTTCTATTCTTAGGCTGTGGGTTACCAAGATCAACACTAAGTTCAATCTCCACATCCTTATCATTGCTAGGTTGAGCATCATCATGAACATCACTATTGATATTATCATTAGGCTCATGTTCATCACCAGATTGTGTTTCGGCATCAGAGACACAGACATCGTTTGGACTCTCAGGTGTAGCAGCAACAGGGTTGCTAGCGTGCAGGTTCCTATCATCTTTCTTCTTTCTAGGATGACTAGGTGCATCAATGCTAACTCCTTGAGAATCTTGTTCAATTCTCTTTGGATGACCCTCAGGATACAAAGGTTCCTGGGTCATTCTACCGCCTCTAGTGACGACTCTGACGGAATTGTCATTCAACTCATTGAGCAAGTCATTCTGAGCTTTAAGTACTTGTTCTACTTGAGTAGTAACCATAGAGGCATGTTTACTCAGAAGTTTAAGATCATTGACATTTTTGTCCACACAAGAACTTAAATGACTAAGCATACGAGCATTCTATTGCAATTGTCTCCTAACATAATCATTGAAACTTTGTTGTTTGACAACGAAGTTATCAAATTCATCCATGCATAAGCTAGCAGGTTTATCAAAAGGAATATCACTCTCATCAAACCTACGCAGAGAATTTACTTCTACTACGTGTATCGGGTTATCGAGACCATGGATCTCTTCGATAGGTGGTAGATTTTTGACATCTTCAGATTTAATGCCTTTCTCTCGCATAGATTTCTTGGCTTCTTGCATATCTTCAGGACTGAGGAATAGAATACCTCTTTTCTTCGGAGTTGTCTTAGGAGGTGGTTCGGGAATAGTCCAAGCATTCTCATTGCACAAGATGTTATTCAGTAGAATCTCAGCTTGTTCTACGGTTTGTTCCCTAAAAACACTATCGACACAACTATCTAGGTGGTCTTTAGAAGCATCGGTAAGTCCATTATAGAAGATATCAAGTATTTCGTTCTTCTCAAGAGGGTGATCAGGCAAAGCATTCAGCAGCTGGATGAGCCTCCCCCAAGCTTGTGGGAGACTCTCTTCTTCAACTTGCGTAAAGTTGTATATTTCCCGCAAGGCAGCTTGCTTCTTATGGGCAGGGAAATATTTTTAAGAGAAGCAGTAGACCATATCCTGGGGACTACGCACACAACCAGGAGCAAGAGAAGTGAACCAGGTCTTAGCATCATCCTTTAGCGAGAAAGGAAACAACTTGAGGATATAGTAGTGGCGGATCTTTTCCTCTGTTGTGAATAGGGTGGCTATATCGTGCAGTTTGGTAAGATGGGCTACAACCGTTTCAGACTCATAACCGTGAAAAGGATCAGATTCGACCAGAGTGATTAACTCATGGTCGACAGAGAATTCATAATCCTTATCGGTCACAAAGATAGGCGAAGTGGCAAACTTCGGGTCGTATTTCATCCTAGCGTTCAGAGATTTTTCTTTCCACTTGCGCAGTAATTTCTCAACATCATAGCTATCCTTACACGCAAGAAAATCCTCAGCTATCTCTCCCTCCATAACATAACGCGTATCAGGCATAACAGGCAATTCAGGCATATCAAGAGAGCTAGTTCTAGCAGGCAAAATGGCAGGTTCTGCTTCAATAGTATCAGCAGTTTCAGAAGTATCATCACATCTAGCAGCAACTCTAGCAAGTTATGCATCAAGGAAAGCACCTAGTGGCAAAGCAGTATCAAGCATAGCATCATCAGGCATAGTATCAAGCATAGCATCATCAGGCATAGTATCAAGCATAGCATCATCAGGCATAGTATCAAGCATAGCATCATCATGCATAGTATCAAGCATAGCATCATCAGGCATAGTATCAAGCATAGCATCATCAGGCATAGTATCAAGCATAGCATCATCAAGCACAGACGACATATCAAGATTTCTAGCAGGAGGTGATGTCGCAAACTTACTCATAACTGAAGGTGAATCAAGTGCAGAGCTAGATGACAGTTCCTTACCTGTCCTCGTAGTGGAAGGCAAGACTTTAGTTCTTGGATCTATCGGATTCCTCATAGTGGTCAGCAGACGTAAATCCCAAGTGACTCACAGAATATAGTTGTGCCTCCCCGGCAACGGCGCCAGAAAATAGTCTTGATAACCCACAAGTGTAGGGGATCGCAACAGTTTTCGAGGGTAGAGTATTCAACCCAAATTTATTGATTCGACACAAGGGGAAGCGAAAGAATATTCTCAAGTATTAGCAGCTGAGTTTGTCAGTTTCAACCACACCTGAAAGATTAGTGTCTGCAAGCAAAGTATCAGTATCAAAGTAGTATGACAGCAACGGTGCCAGAAAAGGGACTGTTGACGGCACACTATTCCTAACTTGTTGTATCAATGGCGCCAGAAAATAGCGCGTTGATGGGGGCCTATTCTTGCGAATAATGCTATGCTTCCCCGGCAACGGCTCCAGAAAAGTCTTGCAACAGGTAACAGGAAAGTAACAAGTAACATCAGTAGTGACAGCAGCAGCAAGGAACATCAGTAACCAGTAGCAGCAGAGTAGCAGCAGTAGTAGCGACAAAGTAACGTAGCAAGGACCAGTAGTAAAAGACTCGTAGGCAGTGGATCGGTGATGGATGTGATTCATCATGTAACATCTATAACACGGAGAGATAAGTAACTAGCTCCCGTTCGTCAATCTAACGTAGGCATGTATTCCGTATGTAGTCATACGTGCTTAGGGAAAAGAACTTGCATGACATCTATTGTCCATCCCTCCCGTGGCAGCGGGGTCCTAATGGAAACTACGGGATATTAAGGTTCTCCTTTTAATAAAGAACCGGACCAACGCATTAACACTTGGTGAATACATGAACTCCTCATACTATGGTCATCTCCGGGAGTGGTTCCGGCTATTGTCACTCCGGGGTTGCCAGGTCATAACACATAGTAGGTGACTACAACTTGCAAGATAGGATCTAAAACACACATATATTGACGACAACATAATAGGTTCATATCTGAAATCATGGCACTCGGGCCCTAGTGACAAGCATTAAGCATGGCAAAGTAGTAGCAACATCAATCTCAGAACATAGTGGATACTAGGGATCAATCCCCGTCAAAACAACTCGATTACATGATAGATCTCATCCAACTCATCACCGTTCAGCAAGCCTACGATGAGATTACTCACGAACGATGAAGAGCATCATGGAATTAGCGATGGAGGAATGTTGATGATGACGATGGCGACGATTTCCCCTCTTCGGAGCCCAGAACGGACTCCAGATCTGCCCTCCAGATGAAGAACAGGAGGTGGCGGCGCCTCCGTATCGTAAAACGCGATGGATCCTTCTCTCTGATTTTTTTTCGGGCGAGACGTAATAAATAGAGCTGAGTTTGGAGGCGGCGGCGCCACGTGGGCCCCACAAGCCTGGTTGGTGCGGCCTGGGGGTGGTCGCGACGTCTGGGATTGTGGCCCACTAGCACACCCCCTCCGGTGGATCTTTGCGCAGGTATTTTTCATTAATTCCAGAAAAATTCTCCGTAAATTTTCAGGACATTCCGAGAACTTTTATTTGTGCACAAAAACAACACCATGGAAATTCTGCTGAAAGCAGCGTCAGTCCGGGTTAGTTCCATTCAAATCATGCAAATTAGAGTCCAAAACAAGGGCAAAAGAGTTCGGAAAAGTAGATACGACGGAGACGTATCAGAATTCGACGCTTTGCCCAAGGTACAAATGGACTCCGATGATGAGTATTTTCTCTACAACATTCTTTTGGACTCAGATGATCTTCATCTGATGATGATGAGGTGGTGGTGGTTGCGTTGGTCGTCCATGATCACGTAAGTATGGAGCAGCCACAGTTTAAGGGCTCCATGTCGGAGCACAGACCGGTACTGAATCGCAACCGGGAGAGTGGTCATTTCCTACTCTGGAAAGACTACTTCGAGACTCCAAATCCGCTCTTCAAACATCACTTGTTTCGTCGCCGTTTTTGGATGGCTAGACATGTTTTCAACCGTATTCGAGAGGGAGTGGTTGAGTATGATAACTATTTCGAGTGCAATACGGATGCCGTTGGAAAGATTGGCTTCTCCTCTTATGAGAAATGCATTGCTGCCATTCGGATGCTTGCATATGGTGTTCCCGACGATCTCATTAATGGGTATGTCCGGATGAGTGAGTTCACCTGCCTTGAGTCCATGTATAGATTCTGTAGTGCTGTTTGTGGCTGTGTTTGAGTCGGAGTACTTGAGAGAGCCGACAGCTGCCGATACAACACAGTTGTTGTCGATGAATTCTAGTAGGGGTTCCCGGGGATGTTGGTAGTTGTATGCATTGAAAGTGAAAGAACTCCATAGAACATGGAGCACCCAAAAAATATGGGAGACGATGACAGCTTGTGTGATCATGCACAACATGATCTAGAAAATGAACGTCCAGAACGTCTTTATGATCAACGATTTGAGTTTTAAGGTGAAAATGTTGTGCCCGAGCATGGAGGAGAGACAACTTTTACACGGTTCGTCGAGTTTCATCATAAGATGCGTGATTGAAATACTCGCATGCAGCTGCAAAATGATTTGCTTGAACATGTGGATTCATGTCGGCAACTATTAGATGCATCGACAACCTTTTCTTTTTATTGTATCGACTATGAGATATTTTATAATTCTTAAACTATGCAATGATTTTTATTGAACATTTATTAATCTAAAACATTTGTAATATTTCTTAATGCGAAAATGACCTTAAGCTTGTCGTGGGGACGAAAAATGGATCGACCACTTAGGCACACAGTTGATTCATTTAAAAAATGATTTAACGAACCGATCCAAATACACAACATACGGATAAAACGTGCATCCCTTTGGATGGCATGATTGGAACTGCTTTAATCAGATGACTTCCAGGCAAATGATTTTTTACAACCATCATCTGATGATTTGTGGCAGCGGCCTTTTAATTAACTGAAGTTCTGTCTTTCTCTGGATATATCTGCAATCCCGTCGCAACTAACACTGCAGTATAGAAATGGAACTCAAAGAAAAGGGGTAGATGCGCGCCCTGGCCCCACATGGCAGTGGGCGTAGGGTACGAAAGGGAGGTAGGCTTGCCTTACACGTATCACGGCGCTCACCTTTCTCCCTCCCTCACCCGACTTGACTCGTCGCCGGCTTTCCCCGCCAGATCTCGCTTTTCCCCAACCCCCACCTAACCGCCGGCGGCCGCCATGATGGCCGCCGAGTCCCCGGCGACGGAGAACCGCCCCGCGGACGAACACCTCGAGACCCTCGCCCTCGATTCCTCATCTGCTGCATCGGCCGCTGCCTCTACCGACCCACTGCTCCACCCTCCCCCCTCCCCTTCGCCCCCCTCCGCCCGCGCCGCGGCCGCGAACGGCGACCCGTTCGTCGACGAGAACGGCGAGGACGACTCCCCGCCGATCCTCCCCACCCCCGACGCCCCGGTCGTTTCCCGCGAGCCGTCATCGGAGTCCTACCAGTACCAGATCACCGTTTCCGACCCGAAGAAGCACGATGAGGCTGCCACCGGAGCGGCGGGCGTCATCCCCGGCTCCGGCAGCTACTTCTCTTACCTCGTCACCACCCGGACCGCCGACGGCAGCGAGTTCCGCGTGCGGCGTCGCTTCCGCGACGTGGTGGCCCTCGCCGACCGCCTCGCGGCCACCCACCGCGGCCTCTTCGTCCCGGCGCGGCCCGACAAGAGCATCGTGGAGGGGCAGGTCATGCAGCGGCATGAATTCGTGAACCAGCGCTGCGTCGCGGTCCAACGCTACCTCTGCCGCATCGCCGCGCACCCCACTGTCGCCCGGAGCGATGACTTCCATACCTTCCTCACCGATCCTAGCGGCATCCCCACCTCCGAGGGTGAGTCGCCCAGGTTCAACCCCTCGATTGCTACCGCCTCGCCGACGGCTGTTACCACACCAACGACGCCTCCAAAGGGCGGGAGAGACTTTTTTGGTATGTTCAAGGACCTGAAGCAGACGGTCGCGAATGGGTTGATGGCGGTGAGGCCGCCTCCAGTGGAGGAGGAGACTGACGCAAAGTTCCTCTTCCACAAGGCCAAGCTCGAGCAATTGGAGCAGCAACTCTCAGCGGCATCTGAGCAGGTAGCTGTGTGTGTTGTTGGCTGGTTTATTAGATCACTCGTGTTACTCTCATTCTGGTTACTCTTATGCATAATTAGTGTAGTTTTGACAGATGCACATGATGAATGAAGTGATTAAATTATGCATGCTTGTTAAGTACATGTACTACATTTGCATTTTGCAACTTGATCAAGAAATTGATATCGCATCAAGTTTCTGGTACTATGCAGCACTGTACAAAAGAACACTTGCTAAGTCTATTCTTCTACATAATTTGTAGGCAGAGGCGCTTGTTAAAGCTCATGAGGATTTTAGAACAACTACAGCTCACTTGGGAATGACATTCGTTAAGCTGGCGAAATTTGAAAAGGACCAATCTACATGCAGTTCTCGGAGAACTCGAGCTGTTAATATTAACAATTTTGCAAATGCTGTTGTCAAAGTCAGCAGGTCCCAGACAAAATTGGATGCTGAAATTGTGAAACATCTGGTATGCGGAAAGTTGGAATGAGAGTAACATTTTCTTCGATATAGATCTTCTTGATTATTTTGTTTCTTGATCTATAACGGTGTTTCTGCTTTTACAGGACACTATCCATAAGTACCTGGAGACGATGACTTCTGTCCACAATGCATTTACTGATCGCTCTAATGCTTTGCTTCATATCCAAAGTCTATCATCAGACTTATTTGCCTTGCACAACCGGCTGGCGAAACTTGAATCTGTGTCATCAAGAGGAATAGATCAGGAGAGGACGAGGTATCAGAAGGTCGAAGAACTGAAAGAAACAATAAGAACAACAGAAGACGCAAAAAGTCATGCACGCAAAGAGTATGAGCTTATCAAGGTAAATCACCTAAACTTTTGAATTAAGTATACAATGCGCGTGTTCTACTTGATAGTGGCCTTCTGAGATGTGAGTTACTATTTGTTTTTAAATTGCACAATTCAAGGTTGTTATGCTATAAGGTCAGATGACAACATTTCCTAGTTTATGGTTAATATTCTTGCAATGGTTACACAAACACAATTCTGTATTTGTGGAGGAGCAATAGCTTCATACTGCAGTTTACATCTTATCGAAAACAATCAGCCAAATCAAAATAAACCACATTGGATCTTGGTTCTGGCAGTGAGCTTCAAGACATTACCTGACACTAGTTAAATGTCATGAACACTGTAATGAACTCCCGTATATATGCATCGTTTGACTTTGTCAGTCAGTCTGAACTAATGTTATTAATTTATCATAGTGATGTCTGAGGTGTACTATCAGCGAACACAGTGTTTATGTACACACACAAAAAAAAGTCCGAGTTAAACTCTCAGAAGTTGGAACGAATTCGTAGCTTCAATTGCTGCAGCAGGAGGATATTTGTTTTGCTTAAAATTCAGGAGTAAAGATTGTTAGTTCAGTATGGTCATATGAGTTGTGCGAAGTATTCAGATTACATTAACTGTCAGTAAAGTAATTGAAGTTTCTTTATAGTATATACAGATTGACAATTGGTTTTCAAGATAGATTTCTATTATTTAAATGATGACAGTGCCGGGTATGACTTAGATATACTCCCTCCGTCCAGAAATACTTGTCCGAGAAATGGATAAAATGGATGTATCTAGAACTAAAATATGTCTAGATACATTCATTTCTCCGACAAGTATTTCCTGGTGGAGGGAGTACTAGGTTATGGATTGACCTACTGGGACAGGTTTCTCCCAGTAGGCCAGTACATAAACTTGAATATGTAGGCTGTATTTGTCCTGTGTGATTCGTTTTGTGTTGACAATATTGGAGTCTTTAAGGCGGTTGTTCAACCCAGGCAGTACTGTATCTATTTGAGGTGACTAAGAAAGATTACGAGGCACGCCTGTGTAATAACACACTCTCTTTCAAGTCAAGTAAAGTGCCCATCCATATTTTTCTTTCCTTTTTGGCACGGAAAGTGTCGCATCCTTCTGTATGTTATTAAACCACATGTTAGAATTTTGGTAATACTAGGACATGGCTATGCTGTTGATTTTAAATTCCCGTTTTGTTGTTTGGCATGGACTATTTGGGTTTTCTCTGAAATAAGCTTCTCTAATGCAGGAAAACAACATGAATGAAATTAAAAGATTTAATAAAGAGATACGCCAGGATTTGGTGGAGATGATGAAAGGCTTTGTAACAAGTCAGGTATAAATTTCAAACTTCAATTCTGAATTATTCTTTTGGTTGCCGGTTTCACGATCCTTTGGACTTTTGAATGCAAAATCAAAAGGTAAATACATCAGTTCGAGTATCTGTCTACCATATTAACTACTATTTGCTTTAGATATATCTTCATAGCTCATTATTTTTAAATTCAGTACCTGACATTCAATCCAAAATGTTACCCCTTACCATTACATAGTATTGCCCAGTTTAAAACCAGAAGTTAGTAATGATGCCTACTGCGGCTACTGCCCAGTTGCTCGCTTTTCTTGAAAAGTGCAAAATGAGCACTTGGAAATTGGTATGTGGCGACCATGGTTGTATGAATTTTGCGCTGCACAGCTTTGTATTTTATATGCATGCAGCAGAAGTGAGTTCTCGGTCCAGTTGGTGTTTGCAGTCTCACCTTTCTTATCTGGGTCGTTATATTGACCTAAGGGCATGTGATGCATGTTCCTTTTTCATGTTTCTGCTGGATGGTTACCTAGAGCTTGAGCACCACATAAAGAAACACTTTGAAGGCTTGCAGAAAGTAGAAACCATGTCGACCTAGCGACCGTTAGGGTGGTCCTGTAGTGCTATTAGTTTGTTACTCCCTCCGTTCCTAAATATAAGTCTTTTAAGCGATTTCAATAGGTGTCTACATACGGAGGAAAATGATTGAATGTACACTCTAAAGTATGTCTATATACATCCGTATGTAGTCCATTAGTGAAATCTCTACAAAGACTTATATTTAGGAACGGAGGGAGTACATGGTATTGACTATAAATGATATGGTATAATTGTTATTTGTTGTGTTTATTTCTCTAGAGCAAAGTAAAGGATAAACTCTGATTAAGAGGAGCAAACCAATGTCCATATGTCAAACACTGTATGCTTCATGGTAATCTGGTAGTGATGTGAAAAATCTACACTGTATGACATCGTTTTGTAAGACATAGTTTGTTCTGTATGTATGGATTGGGAAGTAGTGTTTGATTGGATACTGTAGGTAACATCTGAAATGTATTTTGGACCACTGTAGCGCATTGTCGGTTAATGCCTGTTGCCTTTTTGGCCAAGAAAAGTTCATCGCGTATGGAAGTATTTTAGCTTTCAACACCGCCAATGAATAATTTTCTAAAGTTCACCTGAGGCAACCTAGATGGCGTTGTTTGAAAGTCAAAAATATATAATACCAGCAGGTGCATACAGTTTACTGGTGGGTCACCGTCTTGTTTTCGACACTTAGGAGTTCTCTACAACTCTTTGAAAATAAACAGTGCATTTCTTTTTCTTCTTTTTGGAAAGAAAATAAACAGTCCATTTCACAGTACAAATAAATTTAGTCATTGTAAAAGCTAACTACATCGACATCCTTGTATTTTGTCAATGTGCAGGTTGCTCAGTCAGACAATATTGCTAGCATATGGGCAAAGTTAGCAGAAGACACAAAAGGATATGCAGAAAGGCGCAGCTGAAGTAGGATGTAAATATAGGTGTGAATTGTGAGCTACTCGTCTGCAGCATCAACATTGGTTACCACATTGAGATTCGTGTTATCACTCGCCCGGTGATTTAGGCGATATGTGCAGATACAGTTTCCGCTCCCCAAGGGGCACCGCCGGGTCAAGGATTTTCTTGGATGTAGCTATCTCCGGGTGTGCACCTGAGAATTTCTGAGGAAAGAAAGAACAAATCCTCGATCGCAAAACCTGCGAATCAATTTTCCCCAGTTTTTCCCCACCCTGGGCCTAGCTGTAATGCTGAGTTTTCTCTGTACAATTATGCGGCACTAGCTGACTGGAATTGAGGAGTTCCCTGCTTCCTGAAAGAACCATGTACTACACGAGAGAGATTATTTCCAGTCGTTCAGAAGAGTTGCAGGCTTGCATTTGCTATCTGATACGAGTACTATGCTGCGCATCCCCAGGTTTGTGCGGAAGGTGAGCCACTCGTCTCCGACGAGGCTGACTGGTTGGATATGCTCGCGGAGGCGCGAGCCAGTGGTCGGCAGCCAGTAGCCATTCCTATCACGCAATCAGCCGCCAAGCGTAGGGCGGGTGACCCTTCGCGAGCTCCCTGAGACGCCGCGTATACACGCTCAAGTTCCCGCCACAAAACCGGAAGAAGGAGGCCTTGGAAATTTCCCACCCCGGCGAATTCCGCCCGAAAATCAGCCGCTGTCTCTGTCTCTGTCTCCACCATCTCTGCCAAACAATTATGGTACGCTCCGCGGCGGCGTGGTGCCTCTTTGTCCGCTACTTGCACGCAATGTCGACCAGCTTCAAACACTTCAGATCGCGTGTGTACGATCGATCGGCGAGAAACGTCTCCAAAATCTCGTGATTTTTACAATTACTATTATTACTATCATTACAGAGGAGAGGAGGCGTACTGCTTCCTGTACAAACAGTTGTACTGCCGCGCTGTAATACTGTAGTACGTAGTACGTAGTCGTACCACCAAGCAGCATAGCAAGGGATAGTTAGCCAACGGCCACAGGCTACTCCATCTCTTGCTGCCTCGCTCCGCTTCCTCTCCCCGGCCGCCGGCGCGCCTCCGGCGACGTCCCTGCCAGGGGAGAATGCTGCCCCGCGCGCCCTCCCGGTGCCTGGGCGCCGCCAAATTCAAACCCCTCGTCCCCGCCAAACCGCCCCTCTCCCCCTCGTCGTCATCTTCCTCCCGCGGGGCCCTCTGCGCCGCCGCCTCACGCCGCGACTTCCTCCTGCTCGTCCCGTCCCTGGCCGCGGCGTCCACGGCCCTCCAGTACCTCCCCCTCGCGGCCTCCGCCGCGGACGACGAGAAGCCGGCCCCGCCCCCGCCCCCGCCCCCAGCGGAGGAGCCCAACGGGGAGGCGGCGCTGTCGAGGATGTACGACGCCACGGTCATCGGCGAGCCGCAGGCCGTGGGGAAGGACGCGCGCGGGAGGGTGTGGGAGAAGCTCATGGCCGCGCGGGTCGTCTACCTCGGGGAGGCCGAGCTCGTGCCCGACCGCGACGACCGGGTGCTCGAGCTCGAGATCGTCAGGAAGCTGGCCGCTCGCTGCGCGGACGCTGGGAGGAGCCTCTCGCTCTCGCTCGAGGCTTTCCCCTGCGACCTCCAGGAGCAGCTAAACCACTTCATCCACGGGAGGTTTGTTACTGCCCTTTTTGTTTTGTTCAACTGAATGGATTCTACCTGTTCCTGGTTGCGATACTTCATATTTCTAACCCAGCCACGTAGAGGGTAGAATTTTCTATGTGCTCCAAGCTTTTCCTTCAAAATACATTTGTGGTTTCATTCTGATAGATGTATATTACTGGAAGTTCAGAATAGTTTCGACTCAGGATTTAGAATATCGATAACAGCAAATTTTCAGGACCTCGTGGAAATATTTGGAGTTCCCCAAGAATGTGGAATTATTTCAATCAAAATTCACCGATTAGACCCAGTTTAAATTTGATTTGAATTAATTTGAATCTCGTCCAAAATTTTGCGATAACAAACATTTCAGGACCCACCGAATTTAAGAAAATACATTGAAATTTGTAATCCTTGTTCACCTTTATGGGGAAATGGTGTATTTCTATGAGAGCGATTGTAATTTATCAAACAAATCAAACCTTTCTCTTCCATGAGGCTTCCGTTGAAAGTAAGCCGTTGGAGCCCTAGTTTTGCTTTCCCCTTCACCTTTCTGCAGGATAGTGTATTTCTATGTGAGTGATTCTGATTTTTGTCAGCCTTGCAATACTTCCTTGACGAACTTCTAACAGGCCTATCTTTATTCAGAATTGATGGCAGCAACTTAAGGTCCTACACATCTCACTGGGCACCGGAGCGCTGGCAGGAGTACGAACCTCTTTTAAACTACTGCCGTGATAATGGAATCAAGCTTATTGCATGTGGAACTCCACTTGAGGTAATTCATCATTGCCACACACATTATCCAGCAAAACTGCATCTGCATGTGTTCAGTTATGGATATTTTTATGATCATAATCTTGTTCATTGGTACCTCTGTCTTTCTAGGGCTGTGGACTTGATAGTTGTAGTTATTCAGTATTGATTTTTACATTATTCCAGCTGGCAAGCTTTTTCTTGCCTTGCGTCATCAACTGCTTTTTTACTCGATGCATAAGCACCTATTCTACATCCTCATTGGACCTTGTCTGAGAAGTATTCTGATAGGCAGCATACTAAATAAGATGGCTTAGTTTTCTCTGTGGTGAAAAGTACTTAATACATTTCTTGACTAGGTGGTAAGAACTGTCCAAGCGGAAGGAATCAAAGGCCTTTCAAAAGAGCAGAGGAAGTTGTATGCTCCTCCAGCTGGCTCAGGCTTCATTTCTGGCTTTACATCCATCACAGGCCGATCATTGATAGACAAGACTTCATCCTCTCGTGTCTCTCCTTTTGGCCCTAGCTCATATCTATCTGCACAGGCAAGAGTAGTTGATGATTATACCATGTCCCAAATAATAATGAAGGAAATTAGTACTGGAGATCCTTCAGGGATGCTCGTTGTTGTAACTGGTGCAAGCCATGTTATGTATGGGGCGCGAGGAATTGGTGTTCCTGCCAGAATATCTAAAAAGATGCAAAAGAAAAAGCAAGTCGTGATCCTTCTTGATCCTGAGAGGCAAGGTATACGGCGAGAAGGTGAAATTCCCGTAGCGGATTTATTGTGGTATTCTGCTGCCAAGCCATGCAGTCGAAATTGCTTTGACCGTGCTGAAATCGCTAGAGTTATGAATGCAGCTGGTAGGAGGCGTGAAGCTTTGCCCCAGGTTACCACTTGCTCTCTCAGCATATGTTTGATACTCCTTTGCATTATATCTTTTACTAGCTGTAACATGCTGTAAATGATGTTATTCCTGAAAACCAGCAATGAGCTCTTTAAAAAGTTAACGCGGCTAAAAAATCTTGCTATGTCCGGCAGTTATGATTTTTAATAACATCGTATTTTCTTATGTTTGAGCTAATGTAAAATTTTGCATTCATTTCATGACAGGATATTCAGAAAGGAATAGATCGGGGTGTAGTTTCTCCTGAAATATTGCAGAACTTTTTTGACCTCGAGAAATATCCTGTCGTGGATGAATTGATTCACCGGTTCCAAGTAGGCACCTACTTTACTCTTTCACTCCTTTCCCTTGTTGTAGTTATCTATTTATGGGTTGGTGCTTGACCATACAGCTGCATACTGCTGCTTCAACAATATATTCCTTCCTTGATTATATGTGAAAAAGTTATTCTATCAGAACTGTTTATGGACAGCTCAGTCCTGTCAGATTTCATCCAGGATCAGCCCTGCCTGGCATCCCGACAGGAAAGAACTGCCAGAAATAGTCAATATTTACTAGTGATGTTATGTGAAAGATGTGAAAAATATTTTGGGAAACTGAAAGTTCAAGGCTGGGTCTACAAGGGTTGGGCCAGGCCTTGAGAGGTCTAATTGATTCTGCTTCTTTGTAGCTAGGAGAACTTACTGCATGTTGATGAGGTTGAAAATGATCAATTTTGTGCAGGGTTTCCGTGAAAGGTTACTGGCAGATCCCCAATTCTTGAATAGATTAGCTATCGAAGAGGGTATATCAATAACTACAGCTGTCTTAGCACAATATGAAAAACGGAAAGGACGTTTTTTTGAAGAGATTGACTATGTCCTTACTGATACAATTAGAGGTTCTGTTGTTGACTTTTTTACAGTCTGGCTTCCTGCTCCTACTATTTCGCTCTTATCTATTGCTGATAATGGTTCTGGTGAGAGCTTGGAGCTTGTCAGAGGATTGTTAGGGTCACTGCCAGATAATGCATTTCAAAAGGGTATTGTGGGCCAGAATTGGGACATTAACCAGAGATTTGCATCGGTACTAGTGGGTGGTCTGAAACTTGCTGGTGTTGGATTTGTTTCCAGTATTGGAGCTGGAGTTGCTTCAGACGTTTTGTATGCTGCTCGTCGAGTTTTGAGTCCTACAAGTATAGAGGCAGAACGCCCAAGAGCTCCCATTTGGAAGGCAGCGTCTGTTTATAGTGGCTTCCTTGGAACATCAGCAAATCTGCGGTATCAGGTACTTCCTTGTTATCCTCTTTCTAATTTCAAATGAAGGGTTGAGAATTTAGATATATGTGATGAAGTTCTAATTCCAAAAAAATGTTCGCAAGTGATTCTGGCTGATCATGTAGAGATGTTTTGTCTGTCGAGTTGCACATGTGAGGGTACATTATAGGAAATTTAGCAATGGTTAAAATGAGTTAGTCTAAAGGCAAACTGAGGCCTTGCAGCTGGTATAAGCAGCCTGTCCAGTGATTTACGATGAAATAAGCACAACTTACAATTTCGCCTTCCATTTTTGTACTTATTCTGCAATATCTAACATTTCCCCGATAAATATGTTAAGGTAATTGCTGGTCTGGTGGAGCATCGGCTTGGAGAGTATCTTGTGTCATACTATAATCAACCATTTCTTGCTAATGTGCTGTCCTTTGTTGCACGGATAATCAATTCATACTTTGGAACACAGGTTTGCCACCACTGCATTTTGTACTTCTGTTATAAGTTTTTGTCTGGTTAAGGTGTTCCCTCAAGCTGGTTAAACTAAACAAACAAATATCGGGATTTCTTTCCAAAGAAAAAAAATCACGTGATTCAGAGAGCAGGTTAGCTATTGATGAATAGGGGCTAATTTAATCATTTTCAATTAGCATGATATTGGAGACCTCTTAAGGCTATGGTTACAACATGTGGTCTCCTCTCTCCATACAAAGCAGACCTGGGATACAAGTGTACGACTCCAACACTAACACCATGCCCTAGCCACACACTTTGTAGTACTCCCTTCGAATATACATTCATTCCTAGACAAACCTAAGACAAGAATTTTGGGACGGAGGGAGTACCATATTACATTACTACAAGATCCGTAAATCTGACTTGTAAGTTATATACACATTTGGCACAAACTCAGTACTCAACACATGTCATTTTGCACACACATGTTTGTCCTGTACATGTGCTAAGAAAATATTGGAGGCTCCACTGGTCACACTTAACGGGTGCACGTGTGTCACTCTGTTTTAATAGGGTGAGCCATGTCAATCCTAGGAATTATACGGAAATTGCTTTTGGCTCCCCAGCTCCATGGAGGCCTTTAAATTCAAACTTCAAATTTCGTGAAATTTCGTATTTTAAATTTTCAAAAAATTCTGAAAAATAATACATAGACAGATGAAGATATAATACACAAGTGTGTAAATTTTCAAAACAAAATACGTTGAAATGAGGGCTGTACAAAAAAGACAAATCTGGAACTTTTTAACACATGTTACTATTCATCATTTCAAACCATGAATTTGTCATTTTTGTACAGGTCGTGTTTTAAAGTATTTCGACCTGAAATTTTACACACACACGGATCACATCCTTGTTTAGTTGTATATTTGTTTTCAGATTTTTTGGAACTAAATTTTTTGAATTTTGATTTTTTTTTTAAATTTCGGCCTCCATGGAGGCCGAGCTCCAAAACGCCATTCTCTAAATAATCAATATCCATCACTAGAACCAAAGGTCATCCGTCAACACGCATATTGTTGCATTGATGAATGTCTAAATATATGTGCATGAAGAGCATATTAGTGCATGCACACAAAGCCAATTGCATCTAATACGGTCGATCCACTTCATCTTATGGGTCAAATGCTCTGCACCATTTATATGCAATTGGATGCACAACAGTGTGGAGCATTTGACCCATAGGATTAGCTATCAATGCACAATTGGATATACTAATTGTTTTGGATCGAGCCGCTAAGCCCATTCAATCACTATTCATGGTGCAGATCGCTCATCCATTGGATGAAATGATCCCCGACCCCTAAGTTCGTCTATGGTAGAACCATTGCTAAATATCTCCAGGGAGAGAAATAAAAAGCCTGCAACTAAACAGTTTTTTTTTTTTTTTGAGAATCGAAACAGTTTATTTCTGTAGTCTACTACTCTACTACTCGGCTTCATACATATATTATGCATGATAATACTAGCATTCCAGGTTTCTCTAGTCGTTAGTGACAGCTATGTTTGATGCAGCAATGGATTGATCTTGCACGATCAACAGGCATCCAAACTAGCGAGGAAGAGCCACCTTCTCCTGACACTCCCATCTCATCAGAAATGCCAGTGTTAGAATGTGGCACGGCAGAGGTACCAAGTACAGACGATGTTAATAAGAACCAATCAGGTGAGCAGACATAGCCAGAAGGCTATTGGCTGTGGGCATCCAACTCAAGGAACAGTCTCCATCTTATGCTACACCGCATACAGTACAGGCATATAGACACAGGGTCTTCGTACAGCAAGACTGAATCCCAACCACATTGCATTGTTTTTCGGGAAAGAAAACATGAAATTTTGAAGAGCAGAGTTTTTATTTGAGCAATTCTTTTCTTACGGCTAAAAGGAGCTTCTTGTACACATTTCTGGCGTAAATACACGAACTATATGTACATCAACAGGAAACAGTCAAATTTTGAAACGCGCAACACCATTTAGACTCTTGATATCATCTTGGATTGGCAATTCGGCAACACAAGTTGAGTTTCCATGAGAGAGAGAAAAAAATCCCCATCCTGTTTGGCAGCCATGAGTTGTATTTGATCAAATGAGTTGGATTCAAGTACAGTACAACTTATACCACAACTGGTACTGGTAGAAATTGGACTGTATGACTGTATCTCCATTTTTCGTGTTTGGCGCCATTTGGAACTGTCAATACTTGTTTATACCGCTGACTTGGTGAGAGATTGATGCCTCACGCCTCTGTGCGCTGGCCCTGCCTGTTCATCCAAATGCAGTGCAGGCGTCCATCGGGCCCCCTGTCCTTTCGACATGTCATAGTCGCACAATTAGTCGAACAAATCTAGCCCGCTGTTGGTATTGCCAGAGGAATCCAGTTCCAAGTCACGGCCATCCAACGCAGCGATGTGCATCTTCTTTTCCGAGAAGCCAAATATGCGTCCTCACCGACCGATCTCTGGACCATATCCGAAGTCCAACAACTGATGCTATTTTGAGGGCCAAGTCTGAAGTGCCCAAGGAGGACTGTGATCCAGATTCTGTGATAAGGCTGTGGCAAATTGGCAATGCGCAGAAATGTACAACATTTTCCAGTTCCCAAAGGACAGACTTCGTCACTTGGGAGAATCGAACAAGGGGGAAATTTGAAACCGTATTCATTACGAGAGTTCATCTAGTAGATTTCTTCTGACTCTGACCTTAATATAAACCCTTGATAAGCCCAGGCGCAGAGCAAGTACAGAGTTTGCATGCATACGGCAGATACAAGATACTGTCGTCACGTGACATGGCACGCCGCAGGCAGAGGGCAGCAGACGGGGGTCGAGTCAGACGCCGGCGCAGCGTATGCTTCCGAGTGTGGCATTTGGCTTGCCAGGTTGGCCGGCACATGCAGCGGCGCGGCACGAGCAGTTCACTCCGGGAATGCCGGCCTGCCTGCCCCCAACATCTGAACGGAACGGGGCTGTGGGTGGGAGGAGTATCTTGGACCGACGGACGGGCGACGAGCCGGTCGGTGCGGCCGTGCAGGTACGGTACGGCGCGGCCGGATAGAGTATCCTCCCACGAAGCTTCGCCGCTCCTTCCTTCCTTCCCCCTCCAGGGCTGAACGGCCGCTGCACGTGCGCCTCTGCGAGCCCATCTGTCGCTCACGCGCTCGCCTGCGCCGGCCTCGGCCTGACAGGCAGGCGAGCGGCGACGACGGCGATCTTATTTTATTTTATTTTATTTCCAGTCCAAGCGGCGGCGGCGGCGGCGGCGGCGACGGCGACGGCGAGCTGGTCCTCACTGCCTCGGTGGCCCAGTTAAGTTAAGGTTTCGCGCTCGATCGTGTGCGTGTGCGTGCCTGGATCCCGGACGTGAGACCGCGTGCTCGCACACCGTCACCGGCAGTCCGGCACACCAGCCTTGACGGACGCGCTTGCTCACCCGAACCACTGACCGCACAGCGCATCGTACCGCTGGTGGGAGCTACACGCACGCACGCGCGGGCAGCACCGACCGCACGCACGACGTCGCCGGGGGGGAGACGTGCGGTCCAACGCGTACGTACGGGGAGAGGAGAGGAGAAAACTGAGAAAAGAACAGACCCCGCTCCCCCGTGGGCAGATCCGCTGCTCCCCGCCGGCGCGCCCCAGATCTTCCTCGGCCCGGCCCGGCCCGGCCCTGCGTGCCGACGTAACGTACGCCCGACGCCACCGTGCAGCGGCCCAAAGCTCCCGCCCCCGGGTGCAGCGGATTTGGGCGGTTCGACCGGGGGATTTGGAGTGTTGGGTGCGCCTCATTTGGTCACTGTGCCGTGAGGCGCCGGCGCCGGCGCCGGGCAGCTTCCGGACGTACGCCCAACGTTTTCTAGGAGCCTCCCTCGGATCGGAGGATCGGTCACACGTACGGTTGCTTCCCATAGCATGGGAAATGTCGTTCTCTCGTGGCAATCACATCTTTTCGTTGGAGGGTTCCTTCTTTCTTCCGTGTATGATGCTTTCCTGCCGTCGGCTAACTCAGGCGATAATAAACATATTCCAAGGGTAGTCACCAATTTCTCCCCCGCAAATTAGCATGTTTATGGATCTCGACTTTTGTTCTCTCGTAAGGACATCTCAAACGGTAGTCACTAATCTCTCTCCCGCAAATGACCATTTTTTTTTACGTTTGGAATGTGTCCGCAAACAACATGCCGGAGCGTCTAATCCAACGTTGTCCGCATACATTTCAACAACATATTAAACTAATCGGACGTAATTCATGCAAACACGATGGATTTTCAAATAAATCGAAAGGGATTAATGCAACATAGTGGATTTCATATAAACATGATGAAATTCATTACATTTCTGACATACTTCTACTGAAACCAGAACCTGCCTGGCTATGGAGGTATAATTCCTAATCTAAATGGTCGCTGGTACCCATTCCCTACCGGACTACCATGAACACCGAAAAGTGAAGCTCCGACATTTGCCTTCGCCTTCTCCACCTCATTCACAACAACCCCCGCCGCCGCGGCTTGAGCGGCTAATCGGCTGAAGTTTACCAACCCGCCAAGCTTGGTGTCACAACATAGGGGAAGAGCACTGGCCTTTTTGGGACCCGAGCAACGGCGACCTACCATGAACTACTCTTCCTCGCTGCCGGCAACACCCGCCGACGTGCCGGCTTCATGGTCGTGGCAGCGGGGAGGGGGTTGTGGAGCCGGTGATGTCCTCCTCGTCGTCGCTCTTGCCCCACACCTCGTTCCCCTCCTCGTCAAACTCCTTGTAGGCGGATCCAGGTTCCACCTAGCGCTCGCGATACTGCCAGTGCTAGTGGTCGAGGCGGATCTGATGGGCTGAGCGGTAGGACTCAAGAAGTGTCGCCTGCTCCGCCACGTCCACGTCGGCACGATCGCCCTGCCGTCGTCGAGCCGCTCCTGCATCTATCGGTGCTCCTTGAGGAGTTGGAGGTTGTAGGCCGCGTCGGTCTGCGTCTCCCAGAACTGCTCCTCGGGCTCATCCCACATCATGTCCATGTAATGTGCATGGGCCTCACCGATGGTCATGCGGCAATGCACCAGTGAGAGTGGAGCCGGAGAGGAGGGTGGCGTCCGCTCGCCGTCGGTCACGTCCTTTATTGGGTCGTCGTCGGTCTCTAGTTGCCTGGCAGCCTGTGAGCCGACAACAATGGCGGGCATTTCCTTCTTCTGTTCGATGTGAGCCCATCCGAAAGAGCTTTGGGGCACAAGGAGGCCATGGTGGAAATGATGCAGGAAAGAGAAAGGGGCCGAAGGAGGATGAGTGTCAGCTATGGCCGGGGCTGGAGTATATATAGCGTGGCGAATGACAATGGTGGGCGGCATGCGGACGGGCCGGTGGCGCTGTAATAGGTTTCTTGTCAACTGCGTATCGTTAATGTGGGAGGAAGAGGGATGAACAAGTGACAGTTTTGTCGTTTGAACACAGGGCAGCCGCGTCCACCGAGAACCCACACACCGCTTCAATGCCAGCTCGAGTAAGATGTCACGTCCGTTCTGGTCGGGGATGAATGCGGCCAATGTCGCTCTGGAACGACGCTGACCATTTGGGGCGGGAAGTGCTCACGGGCAAGTGAGAGATTTTAATGGGCCATGGCGGTCAGAAGAGGGTGCGGCAGAAGTCCGGACGCCCGCAAAACCCCACGCTTATCTTCGGTTTGCGGGAAAAAATACGATCGATCTGTTTGACAGACCGATACAAACCCCCGTTGTACGGCTCCGTGCTCTGAACCGTGCAGTCCGGACGTATGCATATGGTTTGAGGGGCGGCGTTGGAGGTGCTCTAAAGACTAGGCATTGGTGATGCTAGTACACGTTATCAAAATGATAATGCACTAGTATAAGACAAGAACTTGAACGGTATCTAACACAAGACATGTTCAATCTACTTTTGCAATGTGATCCGTACTTCGTACTACGTACCAAGGGGAGTGCATTCAACGATCTGGTTGGTGCATGAGATTTCCAGATCTCTGATAATCAAGATTTGTTCTTTTAGCATACGGCAGATGTTGCTACTTAGTGGTTTCCTAAGTGGTGGCAGTTAACTTAAACTCGCTCACAAGTTATAAGGTATAAGTTTATTTTATTAAAACACTTACAAGTTATAAGTTTCCTTTTTTTTTTTTTGTAATATACAAAGTCCATCCGCAAAAAAAAAAGATTATTATCTGGTTTTTTTTTAGTGTACCAGTGGAGATTTTTCTTTAAAAAAAGGGTTCTCACTAAAAATGCACATCGTGTGAAAACGTGTAGCCAGTGATTCCAGATATTTTAAAATGGAACTAATGTTCCCAAACTAAAAGCTAGCATATATGTGTGGATGCTGCAAAGGCAATCAGCATGAAAGTTCCATATTAAGTGTCAAATTTAAAGGGCAAATCAGCATGTTTATCACAAGAGCATCCGGTTCCATTGTGAGTTTTAGGCCTTAGCCACCCCTCTACTCTACGCCATTAGCCATTAGGGTTTAGGAATGTCCCCCATGAGAATCACAACAGATAATGCAGGTAAGATCACCCCTAATCATTGCATGCGATCGGCTGCTTCGTGGCAACTTCTGCCCAAGAGCACAAGCTAGGCCATGACCACCATCCTTATACCATAACAGTCTCAAACTATTGGCCTAATGATAATAATAATCTAGCTGCCATCTCGGTTTTTGGATGCTAGTGGAAAACTAATGGAGATGCCTCCAAAGGAATCTATGGGGAGGCAGAGAACACGTATCCAGTGAGGCAAAGCATTTTTAAAATAGAAGCCTTGAAGGGACTTGCATGGGTCCGAGAACATGATGCACGGTGCCTTTCTTTGTCCTACAGCCTAGATATCGTTTTCTTTTGTGAATTATGTCTTAGATATAGTTGATATAAAAAGGCTGGCCATATTTCATTCCATCAATAATGCTAGAGACACACTTCCATGGGAATAGCCAGGGAGAAAGGGACACTCCCGCGGACAATTCTGCGTTCATGAACAATATTGTTTTTTTAAACACGGCCCCTTAAAACTTGATTCATTAAAAAAATAAAGAGAATTGCTCGGTCAACTAACGGAAAACTAGAAAAAAACTGGCATATCATCATGCCCACAAAACAAGGTGCATAGGGCAACCCACACAAAAACGCACACACGTCGTCGAAGAAAAAAATCGTCGACGAGGTTGGGCGATGGTGGAGTCGGAGTCATCGGAGGTGTGATGACGATGACGTCGGGCTACAACCTCGTCGATGACGTCGGAGCCCTCACCACAAACAAGTGTCAAGGCCTGCGTTGGGCGATGCCAAACAGTCAGGCACACGCGCTGGCGTCCACGCAGCCCCGACTCTGTCGATGAGCATTGCAGGAGAAGAGCGTTGGGCTTGCACCGAGCCAGCGCCAGAGCCGACCATCCATCTCGTCATCGTCGCCGCGAGGGCCCCTCCTCAGTAGCTCTGACTTGAGGAAGACAAAGCGAGGCACGACGACCTCTCGAACACGTCGGAAGAGATCGACTACCAAGAACCATCAGCAAAGCTGACTCCGCCCAAAGACGCCATCATTGCCACAAATAGGAAGCCGCGCAAGCATCCACATTGCCGGATGGGCACCTGCCGACCGCAATGCCGCAAGCGTCCAACCCATGGAGCGTGCAAACATGATCCGATGCTCTTCAAGGTGACGCCCCAAAGAGGGAAGCGATGATGTCGACGCCGTCGCTCGACCCTACCGGGCCTTAGGCTTTCACTCGAAGAGCAAATCCGAAGGTGTAGGAGGATACGGGGCTCCACGAAGACACCTCCAAGAAGGTTATTCGATGCCTAAAGACGCCACCGTTGCCAGCCAACAAGAAAGGGCAAGCTTTCGCCCGGAGTAATGGAACACCACCAGCACCCCCACGCGCATCACCTTCACTGGCCCACCCACCTTTCGCAGAGCCACCAAGCTACAACCTTCCCAGCCAGACACTGACGAGCCAGATCCGACCAGATCTGGAATCCCCCACCACAGAGCCACCAGCAACCATCAAGGTCAGTGCACAACTGGCCCACGCAAGGACGTGCCCAAAGGTCAGTGCACAGCTGGCCACACCCACCCCTACATGCCAAAGAAGAGAGGTTGGCCAGAAGACTGGAGCCCGCCGATGAAGCTACCGCGCTGCCACCCGCAAGAGCCACTGCTCGAAAGCCGCCTCGACGGAGAAGATTTGTCGAGAAGTGCCCAGCTGGTTGCCGGTGAAGCAGCCGATGCTCCTCGATCCGTCGTACCACGAAGGGGATCGAGCCTCCTCCACCCCGAGCTCCTGCGTCCAGGTGAGAGGAAGACGACCCCACCACCGCCGCCCCCCTGGGCTTAGCCCGGTGGCCTCCTCCAGCGACGGTGAGGGAAGGGCGCGGGGTGGGAGGGTGGCCTGGTGACGCGGGCTAGGTTTCCGCCTATGCCACCTTAGGTGAGGCAACCCGGGGTGGGGGTACATAACACCTTGTGGTTGCTAAGCGTGAACTCTATTGTCATTTGGATTTGCTTTTTAAAAAGTTACATGTACTCAACTAGACAAAAGTGTAAGTTGAACTTTCACAAAAAAAAGCGAAGTCGAAATCTTTGTTTTTTAACCTATAGAATTCACTAAATAAGGCTACAACGAACTTAGTCAATTTGAGACTTAGATATGTAGTGGGGTACAAGGCTATACAACCTACCTAACAATAGATACTGGCCAATTCCGAATTCAATTCCCATTTCGGATTTTAGCACAAAAATATCCTTGTATGCATTCTAACTACCGATTCAAATATACAAATAGCTTAAAAATATCAATCCTGCACTGCAAGTATTTTGAAGTTCATATGTTCTACACAAGATCTCCATTCTCATGAAACCTCCTTGTTTGGCGTTGAACACTTGTGTAATATTGGTTAAGGAGAATTGGATCCTTTTGAACATATCATGTAAATAACCTTTTGATTATTGATAAACATATGGTAGGGGCCTGCCCTGATGTTTCTCGATAACAAGTGTTCGGAGAAAACTTTAAAATGGAGTTTTGTTTAATCTCTAAAGCACATAAAGTTTTTCAAGAAAACCCTACCAAGGGCACTCTCTTAATTAAGAACGAGAGAAAACCAAGTATTTAAAAGAGTTATGTACAAAATACATGAGGACTTACTACTCCCCAGTATCATTGCGAGACTCGTGGCAATTGGGCGCTCATATATGATGTGCACTCCTTTGAAGATATGTACTCTATCCCGTTCCTTTCACCCGCTCCACAATGCATATAGTAGACGACTCTTCTCTGGCGGCTGGAACCCTAGCCGCTGCTGTCAGGAGAGGGCAATCTTTCAGAGCCGTCCTCCGACGACGGCCTCGGTCGCTGATGGTGAGGGGCATCGTCAGATCCACGCGTGTGGATCGTTTTTAGTCCTCGTAGTCTAGGTTTTTAGGTTGTTCATGGTCTTGACTTCGGCAGAGGCGATGACGCCGTTGTATAAAGATTATTCGGATCCTTCCTTGACGAGTCCATCAGTTCTATTGTTGGGGATGGATTTGGAAACCACTCTGTTCAAGCAAGGATGGTGTGGTGGCGGCGGCATCCTCGTGGTGGACATGTGTCCTCGGACTCCGCCATTGCGACGCCATTTGCTCCAGCGTAGGCACGGAGCTTGGGAGATGGTCCAGGAGCGAATGCAGATTGTGGTCTGCATCGGCGACATCTAGAAAACGAAATGTGCGTTGGGTTCGTGGTTCATGAATGGCATGTATGGTTTCCTCCTTGGACGTCTTAGTCGTGGTGGGGTGCGAGATCTGGAGTTCGATGGCGTGTCCGGGGTGTTGCCCAATCTGATTCGTTCAACGACAAGGGCTTCACTTTTTGTGAGCCACGTTGGAGGTCCGCAAAGCTTCATATCGGCGATGGAGCCACGTCAAGCTCGGGTGAGGAGGTGATTCATCATTCTTTTATTCGATGGCTGTTGTGATGATACCGGAGGCAGGTGACGAACGTTGGTGTCAAACTTAGACATGTTCTTCTATCTTTTTAGTTTTGTCATGTCGGTCTTTACGTGACTTGTACTTTGATCTTTATGATATGACCCGCAAAACCTTTTTTCGTGAACTGTAAACGATTTTTGCGGATCGGCTTTATACGGGATCTGCTAGAGATGATCTCAAGGGTTCCAAACCGCATGACTGAAATGACAGTCTACTACGGAGGTGGACGACATTCTCAAGGTTGTTGAGGCAGAGCTAATAAATGAGTTTATCTGACTAGCAACACACAGTTGAAAGGTCCATTGAGAGAATTCTCCTATAAAGGACTAGCCATGAAAATAGCTTAGAGTATCTATAGCCGGAATCTTCAAACCCTCCTCAAACGCCCGGACAGGCCGTCCGATCACTGTCCGGTCTTAAAAAATTGATCTAGACGGACCTCTCAAACCGACCTCAAACGCCCGGACTGACCGGCACCCTCATTTTCAGTCCAAATATGGGGCGGATAAGGGGGAGCCCGGGCATGCCCGCCACGCCGGACTGACGGCTTGGCCCCACGCGGACTCGCCGGGGAACCCGACGGTCCGACGGGAACGTTGCATGGCGCCGCTCCGTGGTCGGGGCCGACTATTTAAGCCGTCTCATGCCCCCCAGCCCTAGCACATCCGCCTCCTCCCTCTCTCCGCCGCCACCCCAGCACTTTCCTCTCCGAGCCCGTCAACCATGCCACCACGCAGCCGGCATTACACGATCCAACATCGTTTCTTCCTCCTGGAGCAGGTCCGAATCCAAAGGGCAGCGGGGCTACCTCTGGAATCAGAGGTGGATTTCGAGGAGGGAAGGAGATGAGGGAGGATCCCGAGGAAGAGCCACATGCGCCGGAGGAGGAGGCGGCGCCCCAGGAGCCGGAGGAGGACGCGCCACCGCAGGAGCCGGAGGCCATCTCCGACGAGGAAGAAGCTTAGTACAGTAGTAGTTAGTACGTAGGATGTAGTTTGCATGCTTTTGTATGGCTATGAGGGATAAAATATGAAAAAGTTGGATGTGAAAAGAAAAATTGAAGTCGTGACAGCTGAGTGTCCGCGCACGCGCCCGAACAATCCGTGGGCGTTTGTGGGTTCAAATTTGAGTGGTCCGGCTATAGATGCTCTTAGCACCTTGACACAACCCCGGCGTATCAAATTTTGTTGGCCTTAAATTTATTGGCATCCACGGAACTAAATGGCTTGTGTGAAACTTGCAAGAGTATTCTCCGCTTATAAGAGCAAGTACAATAGAGCTGGGTCAGCTGGCTATAAGGAATAAACTAATATACTTTTGTTTAGTTAGAGGAAAGAGAAGAGGAGAGAGAAGGTAAGCGGGCTCTTAGCTAAGAGCCAGCTCTAGCACGTGCTCGTAGTCATATTGTGAGTATGAAAGGTGGACCATATAATAAAGAAGTAGTACATTTTTGCAATGAACTGTTGTACACGTTGGCTATAAGGTGAGCTATAGATGACATGGCAATGGCTTATAGCCAACAGCTGGCTATACTATTGTACTTGCTCTAAGAGCACTAATGCATTAAAATTTCGCTTATAAAATTACATATAACAATATTTTTAATAAATATGTAAACCATTCTATCCAGACCGTGTCCTCTGCTGAGAACTGTATGTAAATTGTACTTTGTTCGGTTAAGTCAAGATTCTGATCGACAATCACTCTATTATTGTGCTCTTTTATAACATATAAATAAATCTTATTGAATTCATATTTCAAAATAGAAAAACAATTGGTAGTTATTTTTTTAATCTTAGACCAACCAAATATGGTCTAAAATGAAAATAGATGGTTGATACTTAGATTACTCATAATGGGGACTAACATAGAGTAGTACCTCCACAATGGATAGTAATATAGTGGTACTCCTTCCATTCCTAAATATAAGTCTTTTTAGAGGTTTTAGTAGGGAACTACATACGGATGTATATAGACATACTTTAGAGTGTAGATTCACTCATTTTGCTCCGTATGTAGTCCCCTAGTGAAATCTCTAAAAAGATTTATATTTAGGAACGAAGGGAGTTTGAACCTTTCATTTATTAGCTTATAGACTCATATTGTCTTGATATGCGTTATGTTACTCATAAGGGTAGTAACATGCTAAGTTACTCAATTTCTCTTTTTTTTCATTAATTAGTTGCCACATTATATTTTTTGCTTAGATCCCATCTACTTCATCCATTCCTAAATATAAATCTGTCTAAAGATTCCACTAAAAGACTACATACGGATGCATATAGACATGTTTTAGAGTGTAGATTCATTCATTTTGCTTCGTATATGGTCCATTAATGAAATCTTTAAAAAGACTTATATTTAGAAACGGAGGGAATATGATACTACTTATGTTATTCTCATTGTAGGTAGTCTTAGGTGTGGCCGTAGCTGTACACATTTTAATAGCCACCAAAGACTAGTTATGACTTGAGCTGGCACCCCGCAAACTCCACTTGGCGCGCTATATAAACCCCTTTGCCAGTTGCCACTGCCATCACAACCCATAAGCAAACAAACAGCAACCAATTAAACAAGCCAGGCTAGCGATCGATCGATCTCATCGCCGTCGACTCGAGCTCCAGCTCCATCACCGGCCGGCGACGACGACATGGGCAACAGCCTGCGGTGCTGCCTGACCTGCATGCTCCCCTGCGGCTCCTTCGACGTGGTCCGCATCGTCCACCTCAGCGGCCGCGTCGACGAGTTCAGCTGCCCGATCACCGGCGGGGCCGTCCTCGCCGCGCACCCCAACCACACCATCGCCACGGCGTGGTCCTCCGCCGGCGTCGGGTGCCCCACCAAGAAGCTCGTCATCGTGTCGCCCGACGCCGAGCTCAAGCGCGGGCGCATCTACTTCCTCATCCCGTCCGCGACGGTGCCGGCGGCCGACAGGAGGAAGAAGAGCCGGCCGGGCTCCAAGAAGAGCAAGCGGCCGAGCAGCCGGGGCAAGAGCGGCGGCACCGCGGAGCAGGATAACTACCTGACGGAGCTGCTGTCCGAGAAGACCGCGTCGGGCGCCCACCGGAGGCGGCGGAGCGGCTGCAGGGTCGGCGTGTGGCGGCCGGAGCTCGAGAGCATAGTGGAGGAGGCCTCGGAGTAGAGGGGGCTCGAAGAGCTCTCTCATGTTTCTTTAACCCCTCCCCCCTACCATTCTTGCTTCCTCTCCGTCTTCCGATGTGAATACCACGATCGACGAGAACGTATTTCCAGTTCTCACTTTTCGATGCCCTGACACATGTATAGCGATGTACAGAGGGTTTAGTGGTTTTTTAGATCGGAGATGAGAGGAAAATATTTGTAAGGCCCCCAAGATGTACAGAGATATTTAGCTGAGCTGGTTGGAATTTTTCCCAAAAACATCGCATGGTGTGTAATTTCCCGGGCAGAAAGATTTGGTTGAGTGGATGGAAGTGTTCTACAGTACGAAAATCTTTCATAGTTGGAGAATGCCACGAGCACTACTTGTAAAGGTTACAAGAACACAACCGAAGTGGCAGGGCAAGGTAAGATGCCCGTTTAGATTGGAAATAGTGCCTATTGTCGTCAAATTGACTCATGATTCCCACAACAACGAGAAACTATTTGAACGGAATGATAAGTACCGGCATGAATCAGGTACTGCACGAATGGGAAGGGAATGTGGAAAAAAATTTACACAAACCCAATTAATTGTCTGAAATGCTTGGAAAATCCCAAGAAAAAACAAGGATAGAGAAATACTACCTATCTGCCATGCCACGAAACTAAATTTTGAACCACAACTTGAGAAACGCAAAAGGATAAATCTTGTTGTGTTCCTTGTGGATAGTGGCTAATCCAAATTGGTCTACAAAATACCCCCTCCATTTCAAAATTATTGTCTTGGATTTGTCTAAATATGAATATATCTAGTCACGTTTTAGTATGTAGATGCATCCATATCTAGAAAAATCTAAGACAAGAATTTTAGAACGGATGGAGTACAATACAAGGTGGGTAAAGTGGGCCTAGTGTAACAAAACGGAAAAAAGTCCAATTGAGAATACAAGGTGGGTAAAGTGGGCCTAGTGTAACATATAAAATTTATTTATATGTTATAAAAGTGCACAATAATAGAGTGGGGGTGTGCTTCTGGAGAACCCCCTCCACAAAACGTAGAAAAAGAAACGTTTACCCACCTTGTATTGTACTCCCTCCGTTTCAAAACAGATATCTTGTAACAAAACGGAAAAAAGTCCAATTGAGAATACCAACTAATCTAATTTGGATTGCAAAGTGGGCCTAGTGTGAATTATTGCCATTGTGATTTACGTTGTTCTTGGGATGCCCTTAGAATTCCAGATTCCAATTTGTGTGGTATAATAAATACATGTTTTTGTGACAACTGGTGTGAGATGCACCTCAAGACATGGTACAATAGATGCATTATGGGCTTAGTTCAGTAATGCATGGACATCAATACACATCTCACGTTCCTTTAGAGCATCTCTAGTGGATCCTCTATATGAACGTGTATAGTAAATATATACCATGCCAGCAGTTTTTTACCTCCCAGCGGCTCGTGTAAAACGGCGTGTAAACATCCATGCCCAGGCCATGAAGGTAGGAGGCGTGAAACTAAACACGAGCCAGCCACGCTTGTGAGCTCGCGTCGTCCCGCGCCCGCGTCCCACAGCTCCCTCCTCTTCCTGCGCGCCCCCATATATCTTGTTGTGTTCCTTGTGGATAGTGGCTAATCCAAATTGGTCTACAAAATACCCCCTCCATCTCAAAATTATTGTCTTGGATTTGTCTACATATGAATGTATTTAGTCACGTTTTAGTATCTAGATACATTCATATCTAAAAAATCTAAGATAAGAATTTCGGGACGGAGGGAGTATTTCCTATATTGAAAACAGATCTCTTGTAACAAAAAGGAAAAAAGTCCAATCGAGAATACCAACTAATCTAATTTGGGTTGTAAAGTGGGCCTAGTATCAATTATTGCCATTGTGATTTACGTTGTTCTTGGAATGCCCTTAGAATTATAGATTCCAATTTGTGTGGTATAATAAATGGGATGGACTATGCGGTGGCGCCGCACCTTGGCACGGCGGCTGCTGTACACATGCATTGCAATTCCATGATCCATTAGTATTACTAAGTTAAGTATTGTCATCACTTAAAAAGTAAACTAAGTATATTGCCATAATGCGGCTACTCCCCCCTCTCTTTCCTATGCATGCAGGGGATGAAGTCAACAAGATTCTCATTAATGTTTGAAATTAAAAAATAAATATATGTAAAGCCGTTAATTCAATCGATGATCCGCTTTCACCATTGACTTTCTCGTGACGAATTCTTCGAAACTAGATCCCATTTCGACAAGTTTCGTCAACTATTTTTTTCATTCACATTTGCCACATTTTTTAACCCACTTGCCGTATTATTAACCACTGACTTGCTTGAGAAAAATAACTTGATTGACACTTTTTAATGTTGTTTCGTACAAAGCCTTGTAGCAGTTTTTATTATACATGATATAATTTTTTTTCATGGGTTGTGTTTGCCAATTTAAATATGCCAACTTATCATGTTTAGATACAACTTTGCCAGAAAACTATTTTGTGTGCTTGTTAGTTTAACTATGTCGAGTTGTCATATTTACAAACGATGATCAAAAAAGATTTTTTGTGGTTATCCGTTTTAAATATGTTGAGTTATCATATTTTTGTCCGTAATCGCCTAAAATAAGTTGTTTGTGTTTGTCATTTTCATTATGTCGAGATGTCATATTTATACGTAATTTAAAAAAATTAGCGATTAAGTTATTTTTTATTAGACAAGTAAGTACTTATTAATATGACAAGTAAGTGCAACAAATGTGGTAAGTACGAGCAAAAAAAAGTTGTCAAAACATGTCAAGATGGAATCTAGTTTTGAAGATTTCGTCGAAACAAAGTCAATGGCGAAAACGAATCATCGATCGAATTAACGGTTTAAGAGATAAACGTTTTTGAATTTCGATAATTTAGAATAAATCTGATGACATCATGTATGCATGCATGCATGACCCGCCGCACGGGATGTTGAGAATGGGGCGCTTCTGGATAAAATTTTCCATAATAAATACATCTTTTTGTGCATTGTTATGTTCCTGAAACAATTCTGGAGAGGACAATTGGTGTGAGATGCACCTCAGGACATGGTACAATAGATGCATTATGGGTTTAGTTCAGTAATGCATGGACACCAATACACATCTCACGTTCCCTCAGGGGGTATCCCGAGCGAACGGTCATTCCCTCAGGCAGGGGGGAACGAACGAAAAAAATTGTACGCTAAAAAAACACTCCCAACAAACGCTTTAGAAAATAGAATTGTCATGTGAAAACAGATAAAAAATATATTGTGTTATTGTAAATGATTCTTTTTCTAAAGTAAAAATTGTCATGTTGAAAATTTCCATGCTCAGATATTATCATGTTGGATGGAGGGTATTGCCATGTTACATCAACATAAAAGGCTGAAGAATGGCATGCTCTAAAAACTGAAATTCCATCTCAAGAATATTCTCTTAGATTGCCATCCTGAGCGGACCATTAGTGACTTCAGCTCTTAATTCGCTCAAAGGGGTATGCGGGAGCGAATGCTTTGGGATTCATGCGTGTGATCCGACGTGCCTGAGGGCGTTCGCTCAGATTGCTTAAAAACCCGACGTCGGATTTTTAACATTCTCGTAATGCATAGTTGTGGTGCCATATGGTGTGTCTGGTGGATACGGGAGAGACGCATCCCGAAAAATTTGGCTTGGTCTCCCTATCTCGCCTCTCGTAGGAGATAAGGGCGGCAACCCTTGCCATTCATCTACTTCAGCTCTTGAATTGTTTTCATGCCATGTTGTCATCACAGACGTCATGCGGCAGTAAATGGCGGCGATAGACATCCCAACCGAGGATGGTGGACTAGGGAAGCTCCGGTAGATGCTTGTGGGGAACACATATATAGGAGGATGAGCGAGGTGTGGGTTGCCTCACCCCCCCCCCCCCCCACACCCACACACACATTATGCCAGTTTCTTGGTCATACCACCGAGCGCCGACCTTCATAGGTCATATTTTTCTTCATCGTCTGTGGGAGAAAAGTGAGGTCAACTCAGCGGCAAAGGTTACCGGAGCGGAGAAGGAGGCCTCGTAAAGGTGGCTCAATTATAAGACGTGTCGGTCGCTAGTGCGATCTCCATGATGTTGTGTTCATCTCGTTCCCGTGGCTGGCCTAATCGTCTCGGCAGTGAGCACCGGTCATCATAGCGCCACTAGTTTTTTAACCTTGGTTTCCATCATATTTTCGTGGACATGGATTTTAGACAGTTGTAATATTCACATCAAGACTATGCACGTGAGCGCTATCATCGTATTTGTATGTTGCAGATGGGGCTAGAGCTTCTGGACAAAGGTATTGCAGCAAAAAAATCCCAACATTTGATCGAGCATTGGCATGGACATGCTATCTTAGAGATACCTTGGCTTGGTAGACGAAGTTTTGAATTTCAACAACCCTTGAAGGCGCTCCGACGTGTCCCGTGGATCTCGTAGGCGAGGTATGGTTGTATCAACACCGAGTGGTCCATGGTAAGGTACATAAGAAAGCGCACGGGCGTTGATTTTTGATGTTGTCAAGTCTAGGATATACGATGGTGTTTGCTTGGCAGGTGGAAGTGGAAACACAAGGTAAGTTCAGTCAAAATTCAATTTTCAGAGTGTCTATTTTGTTTATTTTTCCATGCCTTATAGAAATGTTAGTTCATGCCAAATTTTTGCATGCATTTAGAACTTTTGTCAAAGTTGGTCTAAAAAAAATTCAGATTTTACTGTTCACCCGAGTTCAAATGAGCTCAGGAGCAGAAAGACACTTTCGCAGTTTGGTGGTTCTCTTTGAGTATCAGGCTTCGAGTTTTGAGTGAAAACATGTCGGTCCTTTGTAAAAGGAACTAACTGGAATTTGCCTAGACTTGCTTCTTAGGGTGAAAATTCATGATCTGACCATCATGGTTGGATTGGACGGCAGTGGTGGTGTGTACAATTCCCTTCTTGCATGTCATTTTGGAGAATATTTGGTGTGCATATTTCCCTTCTTGTATATGTCATTTTTGGTTTTGTGCATCCTTAATGTTTTGAGTAGGTTTTGGTACTAACATTATTGCAAGAGTCCCGGATGTACTTGGCACCAGCCAGATATTAATATATTGTCCATTATATAAAACTTCAATGCCATGTAATTGTTTCATCTTTTCCATGTCATGCCCAATGAGTGCATATGGACTCAATGAACACCAACAATCTACGATGAACAACGCTTGAAATGATCGATTAGCTATGTTAAAACAAAGAATCAACAAAAATACATATCAACTATGCATCATGCCTGTTTGGAACTATTCCACTTTGAATCAGTTTTACTTAGGAGTTCCGGCTTCACCAAAGAACAGTTTATCATGCTTGGTTTCCAACTAGCTCCAGCTTAATAATGAAAAGAAAGACTTTTTTGATTGGGTGGCGTGGAAAATTGAAATAAATAATGAGGGTATCTATTTACAGTGATAGTGATGGGTAATTTTCCTCCAACTCTACAAGGACTATTTGAGTTAGAGTTTCTGCATCTATCCTCAAGAGCTTCAAAATAAATAAATAACAGAAAGTTGTATGAAAGCTACCCCATCCAGATTGCGTTTCTTTAGAGCCGAGCTGAAATTTGAAGGAAGCCTTCATAGGCCGTAAGCCCATTTTGAGCGATATATTTCAGTTGTACAAAACTCGGAACTGATTAAAGCAAAAAAAGTTCCTTCGCATGTGCGCGGTACGGAATCCATGTGAAATTGCGAATGAGCAGCTGTACCTTGAGAGAGCTATCAAGTCAACTCAATCTGAGGGCACTACGGCTATTAGCATTATGTTAGCCAAGTCAAGATCCTCTCACCATTAGATCAATATAGCTGGCATTCCTTAGATTAGGCCTTAGATTAGGCATGTTAACTAGGCTAAGCACGAGACTAACATGTGTCGCCTTTCAGCCAACTTATTCTGTCAAATAAAATGCTCACAGGCCCAGCCGATTAACCAACGATCGACCGAAGCAAATGACCAGAACACGGCTCATAGTGCGGTGCCGTGGGCACATACGAATTTTGGCTAAAAGATATCCTACCAACATTTTGGCCATGCCTAAAAGCTTGGTCTATGCGAGGATCCATGCATCCCCCAATGGAACTCACAATCTATTGGCCCTCTGCCGTAGAAACATCTTATTTTTCTCAAGGAAAACAGCACACGGAGCTTTCTTCTCAGTACCATTTCACCAGCCGGTTAATTACTTGTGTGTTTTCTAGTTTGCGTCGATCGGTGGCCGTTGTTTGTGGTGATCGGTGACGGACTGGTACGCCATCGCCAGCGCCAGAGCCTGTGTTCAGAGCAAGCAAACATAAGTCAACATCCCGACGTTCCTTATGTCAACAAGTTTCTTGGTATGAACTCTAGTGGTGTCATTTTACTCAAGATAAGTAAGTTGTCCTGGGATAAGAAAGCTTACGACGTGGTCACGGTCAGGCGGAGCATATATGCCTGTCGTCACTGTGGTTCGCCTCCTCGTGTTGCCTTTTGGTGGGTTTTCGATGCTCTTGAAGCCCGTAGGCACCACGACGATGGGCAACCCCACAAGGTTTCCCAGGCAAACGAGCTCCCAGTCGGTCGCATTGCCGATGAACGCATCAACCGTGAAGCTCTCCCGGACCTCCCTGATCAGCCTACCTCGCGCTCTCTGTGCCTGTTCGTCAGAACTCCATAATAAAGATAAGCTCGCTCGGATACAGTGAAAAAGTATTGTCAATGTTTGGTTTTCTTGGTACATCACCTGTACATAGTCGACTGCTGGGACCAATCGTGCACGACGAAGCTCCACCGGCCACTGGTCTTGAGCTTCATAGTCGTCGTCGTGTCCTTCGCGTTGCCAGCTGTCAAAATGTGCAAGCATGTCGACGTCCATCGTAATGTTTAGAATGGACTGAACCGATTTGACGGTGTAGTTCAACTTGAAAGGCACAAGCTTAGCACCCTTGGTGGAAAGAACGTTGACAACCTGGTATTATGAAGTCAAGAAAAAAGTTTGTTTCGAGGATCAGATCAGGAACGAGCAACTTCATTACATGAATCAAACTGCTGAACACACTTAGGATCCCAGTTACCTCCATCTCAGCGCTGTCAAGATATCCAACAGTGAGTTTTGTGATGTCCAGATGAAATGGGTCCTCTAAAGCAATTTCACGAGACGAGGGATCATCAGCATCCGCTCCGCGGATTGCATCTAATACAATAGCACAGTCTGCTGCACTTCTGCAGAAAGGACCAAGTTTGTCCTGCCATTTTTACGATAATAAACTCATCATTTACAAGACTGAATCCAATCTGCAAGGCGAAAATGAATAATTTGCATGAACATACCAGACTCTCTGAAAGGCTCATGACGCCGGTCCGTGCAACTGTTCCAAATGATGGGCGCAAAGCAGTTACTCCACATCTAGCAGCAGGATATGTTATGGATCCTGCCGTTTCTGAACCAATTGCGAAGGGAACCATTCCTAGGAGAGTGAAAAGAAGTTTCATTTAGTATAAATATTATTCGTCTGGTTACAGGTGCAAATATGTTTACAAGTAAACCTGCACTGGTGCTAGCTGTTGGCCCTGCCGATGAACCAGTAGAAAATTCCTCAATGTTCCACGGGTTTCGTGTTCTTCCCCCAAACCATATATCATCATAGGCGAGTGAACCTGTCACAAGCTTCGCTACAAGGACCGCCCCAGCAGACTTCAGTCTGTGCAAGGATGATACACATGGAACTCAGAACACTGCTTGAACACAGAAAGTGACCATAGGAAGTGAATTTGGGTGCCTATTCATACTGTAGGGGTCTCCCTCGCAGTTTCATTCCAAAAGAAAAACATTGCTTAAACACTATGCTACAGGAGAAATGAACAAACCTTTTGTACACAAAAGCTTCCATATCAATAGCTTGATTCTTGAATGTTTTTGAGCCCCAAGTTGTATTATATTGTGGTACTGCAATTATATCTTTCAGGCCATATGGAATGCCATGCAGGGGACCTAATATGAGAAGTTTTCAGTACAACATTTATGTATGGCAAATTAGCATAGTACTGACACTGGATGGCCTTGCTTGCAACTAATTTCACATAATCGAGAGACTTCCACCTTCAGAGTTTTAAAACACCTGTAAAAGGTTGGGCTAGTGCAAGATACTACTGATCATCATTTTGTTCCACACCCCAATAAAGTGAGAACCAATCTTAACAGGAAGCTATGTATACCGAAAAATGTTATCAATCAAACAAAGGATTTAAGAAAAATAAAATAGCCATCTCATAATTCCAAGAAGATTTCCCACATACCAAGGTATTTTCCTTGCTCCAGCAAGTCATCTGCCTCTTTTGCTTGCTTGTATGCTAAATCTTCAGTGTATGTAATAACAGATTCAAGAACAGCACCATACCTAATGAAAATATCAAACAACCACTACATGGTTAAGAAATAATTCTCAGTCTAATGTCATACTCATATAAGTCCATGTGAAAAATGTGAGGAAGACAAAAAAATAGCCAAACCTTTTTAATCTCCTTAAAAATACATCAGTAAGTTCACGTGATGTTATTTTCTTTGTCCTAATAAGCTCACCAAACTCAATTATCTGACATGGAGATTACTGAATCAAAAGAAATTCATTTGAAGTCCATAACAAATGTATGATAAAATGGTTAATAATACTGACCGACATAAAGGCAATATCTTCATCGTTGCTAGGACGGTGTATCATAGAGGCTTGAGGATAGTCGAACGTTTCACTCTCCTTGACTTTGCTTTCACTACCCCATGACGATTTGAAGACTAGAACAGAAGGGTCATGCAATCCACCATTCTTCAAAGCCACCAACCTTCGGTTTTCTCTAAATGCAGGTACATTAAATTCTTTTGCACCGTCTTCCATCTCACGCAGCTGGCAGGATCAAAGGGTAGCGTAGGTGGATAAAACAACAATATTAGCATGGTAATTATTGAAAAAAATATTAACGCATTAGGACTTGAAAACTACAAGGCGTAATTACTTTTGAATCATTGAAAAAATCAGCATCAAAGAACTTCATGGACTCCTTCAAGGCAATCACACCGCTTACTGGTTCTTTTCTTGAAATATCTTTTGCAGAAATAACATCCTTGGTGTCCTGAAATAATAGATAAATTGATATGCCCAGTGATGAAAAAATGAGAGCAACAATGCCAGATTTAACAGCGGAGAAGTCCATGCCTTCCAAATCTTGTGGTATTTGGAAACAAGCGTGAATGAGTGACTCTTCCCACTCATTGGCAAGGGTAACCATGTGCATTTTGGTGGCCACGCGGCCCAAGTCTGTTTCCACAAAACAATAAACCATAAGAAAGCTTTCCTAACACTGAATTGTACAAGAATCATTTGTGGCCTTATGGTCAGACACAGACAATCAGAAAAAGGAAACATGGATCTGGAAAAAATGTGACTGTGTGGGAGCAAAGCCTAGTTAGTAGTGGCATGTGGCATGTACACCATTAAACCTGATCGCTTCTTATCCTCAAAAGAACACCTGCAGCCAGAAATCTGGGCACACCATTTCCAACTAAGCTAATGAAGAAATCCAACAGTAGGCCCAGCTATAGTTTTTTTTTTTTTTTTTTTTTTTTTTTTTTTTTTTGCGACAGCAGCTATAGTTATTGCCCATATTGTCACAGCCCGATAGAGCTGCCGATATTTATTTATTTTTACTGAAGTGCCTGCATAATACTCCTACAGTGGTAAGGCAGGAACCGGCTGTGGAATTTCAAAAACACTACTACAGTACAATAAAAGAGCGTTCTTATCTCACAACCTCATCTTTCATCGGCAATTTGGCACCCCCACCACATGAAAGAAAAGTTAGCAGCCGGCCTGAACAGCTTAACTGCAGTAGGGCACTCCAGGAAGCCGACAGTTCTTTGGTGCCAACTGCCAACTGCCAACTGCCAACCTAGACAGGCGAGGTCACGACATGTACAGTACTAGCATAGTACGAAGCCAAGCTGGTGCGCAGTACGCTAACCGCCGAGTAATCGCTGTCGTTCACCAAAGGCTCCTTGCTGGCCTATCAACGAACTCGCTCGCCGACTGATTCTTTTTTAATCGAATCTGCGACGGGACCATTTCGTCGGTCTCAATCACCACGCTGCGCCACTGCCGCTATGCTGCTGAATCGAATAGAATGGAAGTAATCGGCGTACCATGATGCCGGTGACGCTGGCGATGTCTCCTCCTCCGGTGCCTCCTGCTGTCCTGGGAGCGGCGGCGGCGGCGGTTTTCAGGACAGCGGAACAGAGGGCGGCGAGGAGGAAGAGGAGGTGGAGACACGGCGGCGGGCGGCGGTGCCCACGTGGAATCCGCATGGCCGACACCTGGCGGCGCGCGCTGGCTAGTGGGGGACCGAGGTCCGAGAGAGGGGGGAGTTAATGGAACAGGGGATCTCTCTCCGCTGGTTGAGAGAGGGGATCCGCTGAAATCAGTGGGTCTGCTCGCGCTTCCGGTCCGCCAACTGCTGATTGCTGCTGCTGCGCTTCGGCCGCGTCCTCCGCCTGCCAAGTGTCCTTGTGGGGACAACCAAGAAACCGTTCACACATTTTTCTCCCTCCTCCTTTTCTTCTTTATATACTATATGCATACATCGAATATTGCTTTTGGCTCCCGAACTCACTGGAGGCCTTTAAATTCAAACTTTAAATTCAGTGAAAATTTGTATTTTAATGTTTCCAAAAATTCTGAAAAAAAAATACATAGATAATTGAAGGTATAATACACAAGTGTGTAAATTTTTAGAACAAAGTACGTTGAAATGAGGGCTGTGCAAAAAAGACAAATCTAAGGCTATTTAACACATGTTACTATTCATCATTTCAGACCATGAATTTGTCTTTTTTGTACAGATCACGTTTTAAAGTTTTTTGACCTGAAATTTTACACACATGTCGGTTACATCCTTACATACATGCATATTTTTTTTCAGAATTTTTTGAACCATAAAAATTTGAATTTGAATTTTTCAAAAATAAAGGCCTCCATGGCTCCCGGGAGCCAAAACGCCATTCTCATGCATACATGTCCTTTTTAACTTCAAATGTACTCATCCGTTCCTAAATATAAGTCTTTTAAAATATTTTAATAAGGAAGTACCACATACGAACCAAAATAAATGAATCTACATTATAAAGTATGTCTATATACATCTGTATTTAGTCCCCTAGTGAAACCTCTAGAAAGACTTATATTTAGGAACAGAAGGAGTACATGGCAGGGGTGTTTGATACTAAGGCTGGTCATAGTGGGGAGTATCATATAATAGTATCATGCATATGATAATATTGTATAATAATATATCCATGATGCATAGTATCATAAACTAGTATCATAGATGACCTCATTTATTGATATGCATGACACATAGTAGCATAACATTTAACATGTTACAATATCTACCTATGTTAGTTTAACCCACTCTCTTTTCTTTAATTGTCTGTCACATCAGCATGTTTGCTAGTCCCAAGTATATGATACTACCTAAGTTACTCCCATTATGGCCAGCCTAAGGGCATGTACAATGGTTGATAAAATAGTCATATCTTAAGTCTCGCATATAATTTAAAGATAAAAAATGTTATAATGGATCAATTTTTAGCCTTATCTTCAATAACTAGCTATCCTAAAAATGTGATGATATATATATGTGCTAAAAGATCATCTTTTGTCTTCTCTTAAATAAAAGAAACTTTTTTTATGATTTTTCTCTTCTTCACTTCATCATTTATCATACATGTCACTTCTAAGATACCATCATTATACATGTCCTAAACCGCATGGATTTTGGGTACTTTGCTTCTTTGGTTTGACTCGGCCAGGTTAAGTGAAAACAAGCAGGAAATAATGTTCTATATATAGTTTATTCGTCTGCATCCCCTCCAACCTAGTTAAGGAGAAGGGCACCTAATGATGTTTGATTGCAGGCTTTGTTCTACGCAGATGTAAAATGTTGTTGTTCGGTTACATGCAAGACGTGTGGTGTGATAACCTCTTGTTGGAGTGGTGAGGTTACCGCACACATACATACACAACATAGTAACAGACACAACATAGTCGTATGAAGTTAATAACAGACATAACATAAACCAAAGTCTTAGCCAGTACTCACATGCAGTTAAACTAACAAACACTTACGACAAAGTCTTAAACAAAACGACCAACGCAAAATTCTTAAACTAAGAGAAGCAAGGATAACACCCTATCGGTCCATGGCAAATGCCTCCTCGTGCACATTGCACTTGGCCACAACGCCATCGTCATCGAAGACGATCACCTACGAGGTGTTGGGAGTCAGCAACTTGAAGGTGACGAGGTACCCAATCTTGATCTCGTGAGCACTGATGAAGGGGCTCCAACCCTTATCAAGGGTGAGACTGTTGTTCATCGTCTGAACCATGACCATCCAGGCGTAGACGGTGTACAATATTAGCATGAATTCTGGTGGGATGGTGATCAACTTCTTGGTGAAGTCAGGGCATCGATAGGTACTCCAACTTAGCATGAACTCTTACTATAAGAACGTATGACTATACATGTGATACATGTTTATATTATATTGATGAATTGAAGCTAGTTCTGTGTCGCTCTAGGTTGTTACTGTTGCATCATGAATGTCATCCAAATATACAAATATCCATCACTCATCCAATATCTATGCTTTTTATCAAATTGTTTTTCGCTAAGTTGTTATTGTTGATGTTGTTGTTACAATCACTATAAAATTGCTATTGTCACTGTTACTGTTATTATTTCTACTGTTACCACTACTATCAAAATTATCATACTATTTTTTTTTACTTTTCAACAGAGCAGGCAAGGCGCCTACTGCTTGTGTATTAACCCAAAGAAATAGAGTTACAACCTTTTTACATGGAGATGAGATGAATCAGGGGGGAGGTGGTGTGGTGAATGTTGTTGGGGGACTATGGAAAGAAGATTACACGTAGTTTACAAGAGAAGCCTAAAAGATGGAATCTACGAGAGCAGTTATAAGCTGTCTTTTGCACTCTGGAATTCTGTGCACTAGATTCCCAAAGTCTTCTTTGAATCTCCTTTTCCAAGATAGGACAGTGGGGGCGATCTTTCTGAAGTAATTGTTGTTCCTCTCCTTCCACAGACTCTAGGTTGCCACTAGAAAGACGTCCATGAACATGCGGCCCATTTGACTGTTCCTTTGACTGTTTTTGGTTTCCTTGATGAGTGCCAATCTATCTCCAGTTGGAGACCACGTGAGCCCCAACAACTGCCAACATTCTTTGCTGAATTCGTAGCAAAAGAAGAGGTGTTAAACCATTTCTTCTACAGCCGTATCACGCAGTAGGAAACCAAGGTTGTTCCCTATGTTGTAGTATCTCCTTTTCAGCATGTTTCTTGTGTTTAGTCTGTCCACACATAGGAACCAGCCAAAGACCTTGAGTTTTGGTGTGCAAGTAGCATTCCACACCCAAGTAGACGCACGATGAGGCTGTAGTTCTCTGAAGTAGAAGGCATATTATTATTTTTGTTTTGAAGATGTGTGCACCCCACACGTACTTCCATCGATCATGGGCCTGACCCAAAATATCTATGTCCAAAATGTGTCTTTGCATTTCTCTCACTTCTTCACGTGCTTGTATCGACAGTGGCAAGTTCAAGGCTTCGTTGAGGTCTGGAATCATCAAAAAAAATAACTGATGCATCTTCCATCCTAGTGTATGAATATGCCCTTGGGCATGCCTCACAGAAGGTGGTCCCCGTCCAATAGTCTTTCCAAAACAACGCCGAATTGCCACTTTTGATTTCAACCGCAGTAATCCCTCTGAAGAGAGGATTTAGGTTCATTACATCTTCCCACCAGAAGGACCCGAAGGTATCCACTTCATGAGGTCTATCCGTTTGATAGTATGTTTCCCATAGTAAGCTCACCGAGGGGTTGTCTTGTCGATTATAGAATTTTTGAAGGAATTTAAGGAGCATTGGTTCGTTTTTACCTTCAGATTCATTATTCCCATGCCTCCTTTATTTTTGGGGCGACATATCACTTCCCAAGCAGCTAGCAAGATACATTTTTGCTGCAGAAATGTAACGTCCGCCCAGTTTAAAATTATTATACTATTAGCTACTAAACACTTTGCTGCTGATATTTAGTTTTCTAGGTGTGGTTGAACTGACAACTCAACTGCTATGGTTCATAAATAGTCTTTACCCCTCTTGTGTCAAATCAATAAATTGGGTGAAATACAACCCTCAAAGACTATCACAATCCCCTATACGTGTGGGTCATCAACAACTGGAGGGGCATCTCATCGATGAGCATGAGAACACAATGGCTTGTCCCTGGACGCACACGACTGCTCCCTTGTCGATGTCTGGTGCCACCCACCAACAATGCCCACCTGCCATAGTGGAAAGAACGAGGCAAATCACCAGAATTTGTCGGCTAAGAGGCGCATGGGAGCGACGTGCATAGTCGGTAGGAGCGGAGGCGCCAAGATCTCCGGGCCTTCGGGGGGCATGTCGATGCGCTACGAAGAGAGTATCAATCACGACAAAGAAACCTTGGGTCGTGGTTGTGTGGGTCATGGGTTGTTGTGGCTTGGGTGTGGAAGTAGTGGCTGGAGGTGAGCGCCAAGAAGGAAGGAGCGAGGCGGGGTGGGACGACGGTCCCGGTTACGTGTACGACATCACCTTAGGTTGTTCGGAATGTGGGGTTTGAGTGGGGACGAAGTGAAGGAGGTGTTCCCATGGGTGCGTAACGGGCAACAAGCACTGAAGGTGTGTGATATGTGTGTTAGGTGGGTCCCACATTAAGAAGTTGCTCTGGCAGGCTAACACGACATTAAGAGCAACTCCAATGCGCCGACCCAAACATACGACACTTATGTTCGTTTTTTTGTCCGTTTGGGTCGGCCGCACGCCCGACGTCCACCAAGTTTAAGATTTGGGTCAGTAGTGCGCCCAACACCCGCGACCCATATTTGCCGGCCTGGTCGATGCTACGGCGCCAGGAATCCCCGGCGACGGCACCAGAAATGTTTGTTTTCAGAAGTGAGGGAGAGGAAAACGATAGGCAAAAAAGTAAATGCAAGAGATATGTTTGCGACACTTACTTGGATGAGCTTCACCTAGAACTTGATCCTCCCCGGCAACGACGCCAGAAATCGGCACGTTGACGGGAGACTATTCTTGACTTGATCCTCCTCGGCAACGACGCCAGAAATCCTTCTGTTATGGCACCAGGAATCCCCGGCGACCTCTTGAGCTTGCGTTGGTTTTCCCTTGAAGAGAAAAGGGTGATGCAGCACAGGAGCAGTAAGTATTTCCCTCAGTTTGAGAACCAAGGTATCAATCTAGTAGGAGAATCAAGCCAAGTGTCCAGAGTACCCGCGCAAACACAAACGAGCTTGCACCCACCGCTATAAAGGGGTTGTCAATCCCTTCAAGATTGATTGCAAAGTGAGATCTGAAGGTGGAAAGTGCAACGAAGTAAAAGTGTAAGGCTGAAAATATGGTGTGAAGTAGACCCAGGGGCCATAGTGTTCACTAGAGGCTTCTCTCAAAATAGCAAATATTACGGTGGGTGAACAAATTACCGTCGAGCAATTGATAGAACCACGCAAAGTCATGACGATATCTAAGGCAATGATCATACATATAGGCATCACGTCCGAGACAAGTAGACCGATACTTTCTACATCTACTACTATTACTCCACACATCGACCGCTATCCAGCATGCATCTAGTGTATTCAGTTCATGACGAACAGAGTAATCCCTTAAGCAAGATGACATGATGTAGAGGGATAAACTCAAACCAATGATGTAAACCCCATCTTTTTACCCTTGATGGCAACAACACGATGTGTGCCTCTGAAAGGACCACGATGACGCCTAGAGGGGGGTGAATAGGCTATTTAAAAACTTCTTCGGATTTGGCTTAATCCTAATGCGGAAATAAACTAAGAGGATAATTTTTAAGCACAAATCCTAAGTGCAATAGGCACCACAACGTGCACCAACAACACGATCTATGAAGCTGGACACAACACGGTTACTAACAAGCACAAGTAAGTTACACAAGCTTACTTGAGCTATATCACATGACGAGTAGGTGAAAGACACAAGATACTAGATCACACTATAGCACACGATATATCAATAGTTGCAAGTGTGAACGTGTGGATATAGAGGGTATGCTTGAACGATTAATCTTGTACAAAGAAATAGCCAACACAATATAATGAGCACAAACAATATGCAATGTATGTATGCTCAATTAACACAAGTAAACCACAAGTAAGGAGTTAGGGTTAGGGATAACCAAGGTCACTGAGACAAAGATGTATCCCGATGTTCACTTCCTTGGAGGGAAGCTAGTCACCGTTAGAGAGGTGGATGTTACCACGAAGGCACACCAACGCCACGGAGGCTCACCCTATTCTCCCTTTGAGACAACACCACGAAGGCGTTTCTCAACCACTAGTGGTAAGCCTTTGAGGTGGCTTCCAAACCCTCACAAACTTTTCCGGGGGTAATCACACGGATTGATTCCTCTCCGAAGGACTCCTACCGCCTTGGAGTTTCCAACCTCCAAGAGTAACAAGATCACGGGGAATGCTCAAATCTCAAATAGCTTGGGTTGCGAGGAGGAGAGGGAGACGATCTATCTTTTGATTGGAACAACTCTCAAAGGGGCTCACAAATGCTCTTGGGATCTAAGATTTGGTGTGAGCAAATGTGTGTGAGGTAGAAATGTGTTCTTATGAAGATATGGCTGTGTTGGACCCCCTCACACGAAGCGGCAGGGGGGTATATATAGTGGGCATACAAAAGTAACCGTTGGGGTCACTTAAGTCACACAGTGGTCGGACGTCCGACGGTTTTCGAACGTCCGGACGGCCACAAAAGTCGGACGTCCGACAGGTGTCGGACGACCGAGGAAGTGTTCATATCAGTTGGCCACTATATAGTCGAACACGGACCGGACGTCCGAAGATAGGGTCGGATGTCCGAGAGTACGGCTCTGTTCAAGAGCACCGGATTTCCGAAAGAGGTCGGACGTCCGGCCCTCGGACCACCGGAGGAAGCCGGAAGTCCGAGGTTTTTGACTCTGGTGCAAGGCTCCGGATATCCAAAAGGGGTCGGACATCCGGCCCTCGGACGTCCGGAGGAAACCGGATGTCCGAGAAGTTGACTCTGGTATAGGGCTCCGGTTTTCCGAAGTGGTCGGGCGTCCGGCCCTCGAACGTCCGGAGGAAGCCGGATGTCCGAGATTTTGACTCTAGTATAAGGCTCCGGTTTTCCGAAGTGGTCGGGCGTCCGGCCCTCGGACGTCCGGAGGGAGCCGGATGTCCGAGGCTTTGGTTCTGTTTTGGAATCAAACAAGAGCAGAGGAGATGTGGTTTGAGCGGAGAAGTAGAGATGTAGTTTTGAGCAAATTTATCGCAATACCCAGTGATCCCCTCTTAATAGTGCGGGATCCCTAAAGACTCAAGAATCATAAAAAGAAGGGGTACCGATGATCTATACTTGCGTGTATACTTTTATTCGCTGATCATCACTCCGCACCACTAACGTCAAAGGAACCGATACCTTTGAGTTAGCCTTTCACTTGAGCTTGGTGTTGTTGTTCCTTCTTGACTCAAGTTGAAAGCAAGACATGATGAAGTCTTCAAGAAGCTCTCCCATACACAATGTGGAAAGCCTAGCTTGTGTATTCATCTTCATCTGTCCACCATGTGAGCATTCACAAGATTCAAGCATGTAGTACTCATGAATGCTTATCTTGATCTTGTCCTTGTTAGCACATGAGCTTGTCCTTATCAACACACGATCATTAACAACAGCTTAAAGGGGATTAGTGATTAGTTATCTATATGTGTGTTGTCAGCAACACCAAAACACGATTAAGGGCATGACTGCACTTTCAGCCTCGCTACCCCTTCTATCACTGGGTGAGGTCGCCGCATGGTATGAACCCAAAACCAAGCACTTCTCCCATTGCAAGAATCATAGATCAAGTTGGCCAAACAAAATCCACAACTCGAAGAGAATTACAAGGATATGCAATCATGCATATAAGAGATCAGAAGAAACTCAAATTAGATTCATATATAATCTGATCATAAATCCACAATTCATCGAATTTCGGCAAACACACCGCAAAGGAAGATTACATCGGATAGATCTCCGATTACATCGGATAGATCTCCATGAAGATCATGGAGAACTTTGTATTGAAGATCCAAGAGAGAGAAGAAGCCATCTAGCTACTAGCTATGGACCCGTAGGTCTATGGTGAACTACTCACGCATCATCGGAGAGGTCATGGTGTTGACGAAGAAGCCCTCGTATCCGAATCCCCCTTCGGGCACGGCACCAGAACGTGCCCCAGATGGGATCTTGCGGAGACAGAAGCTTGCGGCGGCGGAAAAGTATTTTTGTGGATCTATTGTGCAGTTTTGGATTTTTCCTGAATTTATAGGCGGAAGAGGTAGGGCAGACGAACCACAGGGGGCCCACAAGCCTGCTAGGCGCGGGCCCCCTGGCCGCGCCTAGGGGGCTTGTGGGGTCCCCTGGTGGCCTCTGCCTTGGTTCTCAAGTCCCGTGCGTATCTTTTGTTCCGGAAAAATCTTTTTGGAAGTTTTATTCCGTTTGGATACCGTTTAAAATCCTCCTCTGAAAAGGGTCAAAAACACGAAAAAAACAGGAACTGGCACTTGGCACTGAGTTAATAAGTTAGTCCCAAAAAATATAAAAGGCATACAAAACATCCAAAGTTTGACAAGATAATAGCATGGAACCATCAAAAATTATAGATACGTTGGAGACGTATCAAGCATCCCCAAGCTTAACTCCTGCTCGTCCTCGAGTACGGAAGTGATAAAGACTGAATTTTTGATGTGGAATGCTACCTAGCATAGTTGTCCTTTGCAACTTCTTTCAGGTGACATGAATGTTCAGATCCGTAAGATTCAAAACAATAGTTTGCTATTGACATGAAAAAAATAATACTTCAAGCAAACTAGCAAAGTAATCATGAACTTTCGAAATAACAAGGCCAAAGAAAGTCATCCCTACAAAATCATATAGTCTGGCTATGCTCCATCATCCCCACACAACTAATTTAAATCATGCACAACCCCGGTATTGGCCAAGTAATTGTTTTCGCAATCTTAGTTTCTCAAACCTTTTTCAACTCTCACGCAATACATGAGCGTGAGCCATGGATATAGCACTATGGTGGAATAGAATGTGGTGGAGGTTGTGAGACAAAAAAGGAGGAGATGGTCACATTAACTCGGCGTATCAAAGGGCTATGGAGATGTCCATTAATAGATATCAATGTGAATGAGTAGGGATTTCCATACAAAGGATGCACTAGAGCTATAAGTATGTGAAAGATCAAAAGGAGAACTAGTGGGTGTGCATCCAACTTGCTTGCTCACGAAGTCCTAGGGCAATTTTGAGGAAGCCCATTGATACGTCTCCATCGTATCTACTTTTCCAAACTCTTTTGCCCTTGATTTGGACTCTAATTTGCATGATTTGAATGGAACTAACCTCGACTGACGCTGTTTTTAGCAGAATTGCCTTGGTGTCATTTTTGTAAAGAAATTAAAGTTCTCCAAACGTCCTGAAAATTTATGGGGAGCAGTTTTGGAAAATAAGAAAAATATGTGCGCCAAGTTCCACCTCAGAGGGTGGGCCAGTGGGCCACAAGCCCTGGCTCCGCCACCACCCCCTGGTGGCGGTGGGAAGGCTTGTGGGGCCCACACGGCTCTGCCGCCCCCAATTCCAGCTCTATAAGATCCCTTTCGTCCAGGAAAAAATAAAAAGAGAAGTTTTCGCCGCGTTTACGATACACAGGCGCTGCCACCACCTGTTCTTCATGTGGAGGGCAGATCTGGAGTCCGTCTTGGGCTCCAGAGAGGGGAAATCGTCGCTATCGTCATCATCATCCTTCTTCCCTCTCCAATTCCATGAAGCTCTTCATCGTTCGTGAGTAATCTATTCGTAGGCTCGCTGGGCGGTGATGAGTAGGATGAGATCTATCATGTAATCGAGTTAGTTTTGATGGGGATTGATCCCTAGTATCCACTATGTTCTGAGATTGATGTTGCTACTACTTTGCCATGCTTAATGCTTGTCACTAGGGCCCGAGTGCCATGATTTCAGATCTGAAATTATTATGTTGTCACCAATATATGTGTGTTTTAGATCCGATCTTGCAAGTTGTAGTTACCTACTATGTGTTATGATCCGGCAACCCCGGAGTGACAATAAGCGGAACCACTCCTGGTGATGACCATAGTTTGAGGAGTTCATGTGTTCACCAAGTGGTAATGCGTTGGTCCGGTTCTTTATTAAAAGGAGAACCTTAATATCTTGTAGTTTCCTTTTGGACCCCGCTGCCACGGGAGGGATGCACAATAGATGTCATGCAAGTTCTTTTCCCTAAGCACGTATGACGACACACGGAATGCATGCCTACATCACATTGACGAACGGGAGCTAGCCACATATCTCTCCGTGTTATAGCTGTTGCATGATGAATATCATCCAAACAAATCACCGACCCAGTGCCTACGAGTTTGTCCTACTGTTGCTACTGTTGTTACTTGTTTTGCTCTGCTGCTACTACTATTGCTACTCCTGTTACTTGTTTTGCTCTGCTGCTGCTACTACTGTTGCTATTGCTGTTACTTGTTTTGCTCTGCTGCTGCTACTGCTGTTACTTGTCTTGCTCTGCTGCTGCTACTGTTGCTACTACTGTCGCTTGCTACTGTTGCTACTTGCTACTGCTGTCACTACTGCTTTTCCTTGCCGATCCTATTGCTCGTTACACTGCTGCTACATGCTACAATTTAGGTTCGCTGGTCGTTGACGGGAACTGACAATTTCGTCGACGAGGCAACTTGGCGCCATTGATACAATCGTTAGGAATAGTCTGTCGTCAACAGATCGTTTCTGACACCGTTGTTATCATATTACTTTGATGTTACTACTGTGCTTGCAGATACTAATCTTTCAGGTGTGGTTCAATCTGACATATTTAGCTGCTAATACTTGAGAGTATCCTCTCACCTCCTGTCTGGTAAACCAACAAATTGGGTCGAATACTCTACCCTCGAAAACTGCTGCGATCCCATGCTCTTGTGGGCCGTCAACAACATTCTTCTAGTTTCGATTGCCGGAGAGTGCTAGCAGCATTCTTCTGGTGCCGTTGCAAAGGGGAAGAACAGTTGGCATCAATCATTTTTCGGGCGCCGTTGCCGGGGAGGCATTGCTATATTCTCTGAGTCACTTGGGATTTATATCTGCTAATCACTATGAAGAATCTGAAGGATCCGAAGACCAAAGTCTTGCCCTCAACTACGAGGGGAGGTAAGGAATTGCCATCTAGCTCTGCACTTGATTCACCTTCAGTTATGAGTAAGTTTGCGACATCACCTCCTGCTAGAAATCTTGATATGTCGCATGTGCTTGATGATGCTTATGATGCTACTGCTAGAGATGCTATGCTAGATACTATGCCTGATGATACTATGCCTGATACTATGCTTGATACTGCTAGAGATGCTATGCTTGATACTGCTTTGTCTGATGATCCACTAGGGGTGTTCCTTGATGCTCATATTGCTAGAGTTACTGCCAATACTCGTGATGCTTCTGAAACTCCCGATACTATTGAGATAGAACCTGCTTTTGCTCCTACTAGATCTAGCAATATGAGGGTTACGTTATGGAGGGAGAGATAGCTGAGGATTTTCTTGCGTGTAAGGATGCCTATGACGCTGAGAAATTACTTCTCAAGTGGAAGGAAAAATCTCGGGAAGCTAGGATGAAATATGACCCGAAGTTTGCCACTTCACCTATCTTTATCACCGATAAGGATTATGAATTCTCTATCGATCTTGAGATAATCTCTCTAGTCGAATCTGATCCTTTTCACGGTTATGAGTGTGAGACGGTCATAGCCCATCTTGCCAAACTACACGAAATAGCCAACTTTTTCACTAATGAGGAGAAGATCCGCCACTACTATATCCTTAAGCTATTTCCTTTCTTTCTAAAGGATGATGCTAAAGCCTGGTTCACCTCTCTTGCGTAGTCCCCAGGAGATGGTCTATTACTTCTGTGAGAAATATTTCCCTGCCCATAAGAAGCAAGCTGCCTTGCAGGAAATATACAACTTTGCTCGACTCCAAGAAGAGAGTCTTCCACAAGCTTGGGGGAGGCTCGTCCAGCTATAGAATGCTTTGCGTGATCACCCTCTTAAGAGGAACGAGATACTTGATATCCTCTATAAAGGACTTACCGATGCCTCTAGAGACTACCTAGATAGTTGTGCCGGTTGTGTTTTTAGGGAACGAACTATAGAACAAGTTGAGACCCTACTGAATAACATCTTGATCAACGATAATGCTTGGACTATTCCTGAACCACCTCCTAAGCCAACTCCGAAGAAAAGAGGTATTCTATTCCTCAGTCCCGAAGATATGCAAGAAGCCAAGAAATCTATGCAAGAGAAAGTCATTAGATCTGAAGATGTCAAAAATCTACCACCTATCAAAGAGATCCATGGTCTCAATAACCCGATACAGGTAGTAGAAGTGAATTCTCTGCGTAGGTTTGATGAGAGTGATATTCCTTTTGATAAACCTGCTAGCCTATGCTTTGATGAATTTGACAACTTTGTTGCCAAACAACAGAGTTTCAATGATTATGTTAGCACACACTTGGAACAAAGTACTCGTATGCTTAGCCATTTAAGTGCTTGTGTAGACAGAAATGTCAATGATCTGAAGCTTCTAAGTAAACATGCCTCTATGATTACTACTCAGGTAGAACAAGTACTTAAAGCTCTGAATGACCTGCTCAATGAATTAAATGACAACTCTGTCAGAGTCATTACTAGAGGAGGCAAAATGACTCACGAACCTTTGTATCCTGAAGGTCACCCTAAGAGAATTGATCAAGATTCTCAAGGAATCAATGCTGATACACCCAGTCATCCTAAGGAGAAGAAGAAGGATGATAGAAACCTGCACGCCAGTTCACCAAATACTGTCACACCTGAAGAACCTAATGATATTTCTGCGTCTGATGCAGAAACACAATCTGGTGATGAACATGAACGTGGTGACAATATGGACAGTGATGTTCATAATAATGCCCAACCTAGGAATGATGAGGATGTGGAGATTGAACCTACGGTTAATCCTGATAACCCACAACCTAAGAAGTACGATAAGAACAACTTCACTGCTAGGAAGCATGGTAAAGAAAGAGAGCCATGGGTTCAGAGACCTATGCCCTTTCCTCCTAAGCCATCCAAGAAAAAGGATGATGAGGATTTTGAGCGTTTCGTTGAGATGATAAGACCCGTCTTTCTGCAGATGCGGTTAACTGATATGCTCAAGATGTCTCCGTATGCTAATACATGAAAGATATCGTGACTAACAAACGGAAGATACCAGATCTTGAGATCTCCACCATGCTTGCCAATTACACTTTCAAAGGTGGAACTCCTAAGAAACTTGGTGATCCCGGAGTGCCCACTATACCTTGCTCCATTAAAGGAAACTACGTAAGAACTGCCTTATGTGACCTTGGAGCCGGTGTTAGTGTTATGCCACTCTCTCTTTATCGTAGACTTGAGTTGGATAAGTTGACACCCACTGAAATTTCTCTGCAAATGGCCGGCAAATCAACTCCTTTCCCTATCGGCATTTGCGAGGATGTTCCTGTTGTGGTTGCTAACACCACTATCTTAACAGACTTTGTTATCTTGGATATTCCTGAGGATGATGCCATGGCTGTCATCCTCGGAAGACCCTTTTTAAACACGGCAGGGGCTGTTATAGATTGCAACAAAGGCAATGTCACTTTCCACGTCAATGGTAATGAGCACACAATGCACTTTCCGAAGAAACGATATCAAGTACATTGCATCAATGCTATCGAAAAGACTTCATCGATTCTCATTGGGAGCTTTGAATGCCCTATTCCTCGTGTCAAGATGAAGTATGATTTGCTTGTTGAGGAGATACATATCCCCATTGAGGTGACTTAGTGGCTATTTGAAAATTCTTCGTTCTCTCTTGAGATTCGAGAAGGTTTTGTCATGAGGACTTGGTCAACCCCATTGACGGATTTCTTTCGATGACCATGAAACAGATGAATCAAAGAGTCACATACCTCTGTTTTGAGCTTTCATTTTCTGTTGCTTAGAAGAAAAATGATAGAATTAGTTTAGTTTTTCCTGTTTTTTGTTTTAGCGTCCCGGAGAAAAATACCTCAAAAATAAAAGTTCTTCGATGGTCCTGAAAAATTAGTATGATTTTTTCTTTAATTTTTGAAAATTTCTGGGCTTGAGAGCTGGCCTGGGGGCCTGACCAGTGGGCCACAAGCCCTGCCACCGCCACCTACCCCCCTGGTGGGGGGTGCAAGCTTGTGGGGCCCATAGGCACCCCCTCCACTCATTCTAGCTCAAGCCTCTTCTTCCACCTCCAGAAAAAATTGTTTCGCAGCTCAAACCTGTGTTCTTGCTCATTTGGCTGTGATTTTCGATCTCCTTGCTCAAAGCACCATTCTCCGAACCGTTTTGGGGAAATTGCTCCTTGGTAAGTGACTCCTCCATTGGTCCAATTAGTTTTTGCTCTAGTGCTTTATCCTTCGTGTATTCTTGCTACCTTGGTGACCCTGTTCTTGAGCTAGAAATGTTGATTTTAGCTGGTCCCAAGTAGTTTTAGCGCGTGATACGGTCTCTAGGCACTAGTAGGAGTAGTTGCTACAAGTTGGATTAATCCTTATTCATTTTTCTTTGGAAGTCTAAAAATTTCAGAATTTTTCAGAGCTAGAAAAGGGAAAAGATGAGGAGGTTCTTGAGAGGCTCTTCAAGCCGTAACCCCAAGGAGGACGAGAAGAACCACCCCAAGTACGTAGTCCCTCGAGCCACAGAAGTTCGAGCGTGCGAGTGGCCAAGTGATGAATTTTTGCGCGCCGCCGGAATTTATGAAGACTTTTATTACTTGGTGGAGAACGCGGGTCTTACTGCGTTCGTTGAAGATAAGGGCCCACAATACCTCCTCCTCACCAATATTTTCGTTCAAAGCTTCAACTTTTACCCGAGGAAGAATCCTCCCATGGTTGAGTTCATGATATACGATGTTCCCCAGTGCATGACGCTGCAGGACTTTTGCAATGTATGCACATTACCTTATGTTGGGGATATCCGTGACCCTCGTCCACGGGACTTGGAGGATTTCATTGGTTCTATTGTTGTTGGAGAGGAGAGATGAGTGTCTCGCGCTAGAATTGCTAGCATACGTTTTCCTGTGCTTCGGTACTTCTCACTATTTGTGGGAAAATGTTTGATTGGCCGTGGGGAGGCTGGATCACTTAGTTCTCCAGACCTTGCGGTTCTGCGCGAAGGCCTTTATAACGATAAGACTTATAACTTGGGCGCTATAGTAGCTCAACGGTTGAACCTGAACCGTTCCAAGGGTGTCGTCTATGGAGGTATCTACGCTACCCGTCTTGCCAGACACTTTGAGATACCCATTAGACTGAGAGAGGAAGGGGAGATGCTTCTCCCTGAGAGATATCTGGATTATGACAGCATGGTTCTCCATGATTTTCTGGATAGAGATGCTAGTAGACGGATGATTTATAACCTGGTGTTTAGTGAGGGTACTCGAGAGACTATTACTTTGCCTGCTCCTTCTTTGTTTGATCTTCATGCAGGCAGGTACACCATTATGCCCGCATACATCTACGCATATTGGGGCTTGGCCCAACCACAGGCGCCCGTGCCCGAGTCGCCAGTCGAGTACCAGACGCCAGTTTATGAGTGGGTGCCAGAGGAGCTCACACAGCAGTGGCATCCACAGTCTGCTCCGGAGTATCCTGGAGCTGGTTATTTCCCACCATGGGAGTAGACCAAGCTAGGCCAAAAGCCTAAGCTTGGGGGAGTACGTGTTCTCACCGACTTTACATTCATGCTTATGCTTTCACTCTGTTAGCCGGTGTTTACACTTCGCCATGATTTTCTGGATAGAGATGCTAGTAGACGGATGATTTATAACCTGGTGTTTAGTGAGGTTACTCGAGAGACTATTACTTTGCCTGCTCCTTCTTTGTTTGATCTTCATGCAGGCAGGTACACCATTATGCCCCCATACATCTACGCATATTTGGGCTTGGCCCAACCACAGGCGCCCGTGCCCGAGTCGCCAGTCGAGTACCACACGCCAGTTTATCAGTGGGAGCCAGAGGAGCTCACACAGCAGTGGCATCCACAGTCTGCTCCGGAGTATCCTGGAGCTGGTTATTTCCCACCATGGGAGTAGACCAAGCTAGGCCAAAAGCCTAAGCTTGGGGGAGTACGTGTTCTCACCGACTTTACATTCATGCTTATGCTTTCACTCTGTTAGCCGGTGTTTACACTTTGCCACTGTATTATCCATGCTAGTTTATTTTTGTTTTCTTGTTTTCTTGTGTTTGTGTCCTTTTGAGAAAACCCAAAAAGATTTTTCTTTGTTCTTTTGCTTGTTGGGAGCTTTCCCGTGTAAATAGTTTTCTTTTCCTTTGGGTCAAGGTAGAAGATATTGATTATAATGTTTATTGGTTCTTGCATGCTTACCTGTTTAGCTTTCAAAGAGCCATATTATTTTGTCTTCTCCTTTGTGTTTGCCTGCAGATTCAGCTTTGTCCAATGCGCTTATTATTGTTCACATCGTTCGATCGTGCAAATGAAAGGCAACAATGATGATATATGATGAAGTGACTGAGACTAAAAATCTGGTATGAACTCTATCTATTTTGTTTTTGTAAATATGACTACCTTGTCGACCCAGATTTAGCTTTGTTGTGAGAGAACCATGTTTGCAATGACAACTTAGAGATCATAGTTTCTGATGCCATGCTTATTTAGTTGAGAGCTTATAATGGTTTGTCTTGAATGCCAACATAGATTTTGAGATGACTATGATGTACTATGATAGGATGGTATTCTCCTTTGAATGTTTCAAGTGGCTTGACTTGGCGCATGTTCATGCATGTAGTTGAAACAAAATCAACATAGCCTCTATGATGTTCGTGTTCATGGTGATTTATATCATGTTCATGTTTGCATTCAATGTTAGTCAAACTCATTGCATCTTGATGACTGTTGTCGCTCTCTAGTTGGTCGCTTCCCAGTCTTTTGCTAGCCTTCACTTGTACTAAGCGGAATGCTGCTTGTGCATTCACTCCCATAAACCCAAAAGTTTTTCCATGAGAGTCCACCATACCTACCTATTTGCGGTATCTACCTGCCGTTCCAAGTAAATTTGCATGTGCCATTCTCTAAACCTTCAAGAAATAATCTGTTTTGCATGCCCGAACCGCTCATGTGGTGACAGAGGGCTATTGGTATCTTCCATGCTAGGAGTGTTATCCTCGACATGTGTTTATTCACTGTCATTCACGAGAAAGGGGTCGGTATTTGGAATGCCCACTTCCACGCTTAAATCGAAAACATAACTGTAAAACAAGACCCCCCCCCCCCCGGATTGATGTTAGTATGGACGGTACCTGAGGATTCGGCTAGCCGTGGAGTGTGATTGATTGGTGGTGGGGGAGTTAAAACTTAAGTTTTCTGTTTGGGAACCGCCTATAGCATGAGTAGCATGGAAGATATTGAGAACTCTTGGTCATTGCGTTGACAATGAAAGCATGCCACCCAAAATTATTATCTTTGTTTTCAAAGCTTGAGCTCTGGCACCTCTGCAAATCAATGCTTCCCTCTACGAAGGGCCTGTCTATTTATTTTCCTGTTGAGTCATCCTCCTCTTATATAAGCACCAATTAGAGAGCACCTCTGTCATTGTTATGATTTGCTTTTGATTGATATTGAGTATGACTATGACTGGATCTTCATTGCTATGAATTACAATGTTTAGTCAGCCCTTGATCTTTGAAAGTGCTCTGCATTTATGTTTTGCGGTCTCAGAAAGAGCTAGCGAGATACCACCTATTCATATTGCTTCATGCTTGTTTTGATTGAATTGTTGGTATTTGAAACTCATTATTATTTGCTCGTTAGCTGATTATGCCATTGATATTAGTTTACAGTGAGACCTTTGTGTCATTTGCTTATGTGGTTAACTTGTGCTCTTGCTGAAATTCTGGTTATGAGTTAGACATAGTTGCAACAACAAGATCAAACAGACTTTGTCCAAGTTTTTCTTTCTCTCTCAGTTTGTCAACTGAGTTGCTTGAGGACAAGCAAGGTTTTAAGCTTGGGGGAGTTGATACGTCTCCATCATATCTACTTTTCCAAACTCTTTTGCCCTTGTTTTGGACTCTAATTTGCATGATTTGAATGGAACTAACCTGGACTGATGCTGTTTTCAGCAGAATTGCCTTGGTGTTATTTTTGTGCACAAATCAAAGTTCTCCAAACGTCCTAAAAATTTACGGGGAGCAGTTTTGGAAAATAAGAAAAATATCTGCGCCAAGTTCCACCTCACGGTGTGGGCCAGTTGGCCACAAGCCCTGGCTCCGCCACCACCCCCTGGTGGCGGTGGGCAGGCTTGTGGGGCCCACACGGCTCTGCCGCCCCCAATTCCAGCTCTATAAGATCCCTTTCGTCCAGGAATAAATAAAAAGAGAAGTTTTCGCCGTGTTTACAATACGGAGGCGCCGCCACCACCTGTTCTTCATCTGGAGGGCAGATCTGGAGTCCGTCTTGGGCTCCGGAGAGGGGAAATCGTCGCCATCATCATCATCAACCTTCTTCCCTCTCCAATTCCATGAAGCTCTTCGTCGTTCGTGAGTAATCTATTCGTAGGCTCGCTCGGCGGTGATGAGTAGGATGAGATCTATCATGTAATCGAGTTAGTTTTGATGGGGATTGATCCCTAGTATCCACTATGTTCTGAGATTGATGTTGCTACTATTTTGCCATGCTTAATGCTTGTCACTAGGGCCCGAGTGCCATGATTTCGGATCTAAAATTATTACGCTGTCACCAATATATGTGTGTTTTAGATCCGATCTTGCAAGTTGTAGTTACCTACTATGTGTTATGATCTGGCAACCCCGGAGTGACAATAACCGGAACCACTCCCGGTGATGACCATTGTTTGAGGAGTTCATGTGTTCACCAAGTGCTAATGCGTTGGTCCGGTTCTTTATTAAAAGGAGAACCTTAATATCCCGTAGTTTCCTTTTGGACCCCGCTGCCACGGGAGGGATGGACAATAGATGTCATGCAAGTTCTTTTCCCTAAGCACGTATGACGACACACGGAATGCATGCCTACATCACATTGACGAACGGGAGCTAGCCACATATCTCTCCGTGTTATAACTGTTGCATGATGAATATCATCCAAACAAATCACCGACCCAGTGCCTACGAGTTTGTCCTACTGTTGCTCCTGTTATTACTTGTTTTGCTCTGCTACTGCTACTACTGTTACTTGTTTTGCTCTGCTGCTGCTACTATTGTTGCTACTGCTGTTACTTGTTTTGCTCTATTGCTGCTACTACTGTTGCTAGTGTTGTTACTTGTCTGGCTCTGCTGCTGCTGCTGTTGCTACTACTGTCGCTTGCTACTGGTGCTACTTGCTACTTGTAGTGCCCCAAGTGTAAAGCCTTCCCTTTTTGTAACCTTCCATGTGGACCACCTTGGCATTGATATGAGAGAGCCCCTTTGCATGTATGATTTCATGTGTCTCTTATTTTTGTTTGTCTCCCTTGCATGCATGCATATCATAATGTTTCATGCCATGTGTTCTTGTTGTTGCAAAGTGGTCATATGATTCCATGTGGAGTTTGTGGTCTTGTGATTACATGTGATGATGTGGGTGAAGTAGTGGAGTGTGGTGCTTGGCATTATTTTTCAAACCCCCTTGTTAGTTTCAAACCTTTTCTCTCTTTTATTCCCAAGTTCAAAACCTATTTGCTCCTATGCTGTTTTAAAAATGTTACACCTTTAGTGCATTTTAGTTGGAGTGTGGGCATGTAGGAGAGGGGTTTTTAAAACCTCTTTTGCTTGAGGTTTTTCTTTATTTCAGATTTATTTAAATCTGTTTGGCAATTATTTTTAGTTGCCCAAATAGCCATTTTGGTATTTTATATATTTGGGGCATAATTCCCTTATGCCCAGGGGTATTTTATCTCTAATTTTATGCCCTTAGTTTTTCCTAGGAATTTAGTTGCATGTGATGTTGTATTTAAATTAGAGAGGGCCTCAGGTTTTTCTCCTCCCTCTCTTACTCGCAGCACAACAGCCCAACTCCTCCCAGGCCCAAAAACCCTTCGCTGCAGCAGCCCATATGCGTCCCTCTTCTTCCCCGCGACGACGTCACCTTGTACGATCCAGCCACAGCCTCCCGATCACCATGACCTCGACCTTGCGGCTCCAGCTCGCCCCCTAGGGCGATATAAGCTCCCCTATCCCTCCCCCAGGCGGCTAGGGTTCCTCCTCTCCCTCGTTTTCTCCCTCCAGCACCGCCAGGAAGTCCCTCATCGTCTCCAACGCCATGAGCAGCTCCGGGTCGAGCTTGACGCCGACGTAGCGTCGACCTCGTCGCCTCCCCGTAGCTGCACAAGCAAGAGGACCCACGAGGGGTTCCATTTTTGCGCGGAGCCGGAGCCGGGACTTCTTCCTCGATGTCCCCTACGTGCACCTCCTTCCTATGGTTCGGGCGGCTTCTTCGTGCAGGGAACAACGCCGCTTCTTCTTCTTCGACGACGCCGTCGTCCTCTCCTCTCCTCCCCCCTCGATGAGCAGCCTCCGTCCCTTCTCCTCCCTCTCTAGCGAGGCGTAGCTCGAGCTCGTCGCCGAGGTGCTCTGCTCGGGTGCAATGGCAGCAAGCAGCGCAATGGTTTGATGGTTGTGCCCGTTGCTAGATGCAACGGTAGGGTGGTTTCGAGGCGGGAATGGATCCCCTGCGGATCCTACTTCACCCCCGCAGCGTAGTATGGCCGTAGGAGGTCGTGGTAGTCGCCGCCATCTTCCTCTGGTTCGGTCGCCGGCGGGATGCTTCGTACCAGAGGGGTAACTCTTCAGAGGTACCTCCTCCTCTCGGTCAGGTAACGTAGTGCAGCGTAGTGGCGCAGCGTTGTTGTGGATCTGGCGAGGTTGTGGGTTCGAATCCGAGCTTGCCCCCCCCTTTTTAATTCCTGTTTCTCGGCACAGTAGCATGCAATAGTTGTAGTTGATCTATAACCTGTTTTTCCCTTGTTGCTGTCGAACTAAGAGGCTGCAGTAGAATGGTTGGTGTCTTGCGGTTGTTCTCACGAGGTGCAGGGATCGATTCCCAGGGGATGCACTCCCCCCTTTTTGCATATAATTTCAGAACAGTGGTTGCCACAGCAGGACAACTTACTCTACTGTGAAGCCCTGTTCTGTCGAGTGCGTGCTTCCTAGCAGGGTGGTAGTGGTGTTGTGGTTACCAGGAGGGGTACGGGGTTCGAATCCTCTTCCCCCTCCTTTTTTTGTTCTATGCAATTGATTTCTTGTGCTGTTTACACCTGGGTCACCTTGGTTTGAGAAGTTGCTGTGGTGGTGTGCATCACACCATGAGGGTGATTTTTCCTCCCTCACAACAGCATCTAGTGCCTAGTATATTTTGATTTGTGCATGTGTCGATGGTGTGTGTGTTGGCTCACCTACATGAGGTGATTGTGGTGCATGTGTGGTGTGCATCTCAAACTCATGGACTAGGGCTCATGTGCCCTTGGAGTGTTTGTGTGTGTGGATAGGCATGAATTGTGCTTGTTTGACTTAGTGTGCTTATACTTGTGTGCATGTGGATGTGGAGTGGTGTGTGTGAAGCACACACACATATGAACATATTTCTTGAGCACCATGGATTGTGAGCATGTGCTTGTGTGTGTGGAATCCCCACCTACTAGAAACAAGGGGTACCTTCATATGTCCATATGTGAGTGGTGCATGTTTCTTGTGTTGGTGTGTTTGCCTTGTAGAGATGATTGGGAATGGTGATGGCCATGGCACACACACATGGGGTCAAAAACCTCATGTCAAAATTGGTGTTGTGGTCATGCAAGTGCTAGTGTAGATAGTGTTCTAGTGATTTTGCACATGTGATGTTGCACTATTCACTACTTAAGATTCTATGTTGTTTTTTCCTTCTTAATTTGTGGTCACTTGTTCCAAGTAAGTGCCCACATATTATATATGTTTTTGGGGTAGAATCTCCCAAGGAACCCATTGGTGAACTCAGTTTTGCCATTGGAACATTTTCTGGAGATGACATATTATCATTTTCTTCTATGTTTGGAGCTTGGTTCCATGAGTTGTGGTGAGCCTTTGTGATTGTTTCTTGGTTGTGGTAGTAGAGGGTGACCCCCTCTACCTCATGTTGGTTTCATCTCATGATTAGGATTCCATATGTGCAAGTTATGCCCGCTCAAAGTAGGCATGTGGCTGAAATTCCAGATTAGTGAAAATTTGAGATTTTCACTAAGTCTGAGAATCTGTTTATATTTTCTTCTCCTGTTGATGAGGTTCTGCTGGTCATTGTGTTGTGATCTAGCATTAGCTTTCAACTAGAAAGTTGGGCCTGATATGTTTTTCTAGCTCCCTGTACAATTTCATGTAATTTGGAGTCCTGTAGATATAGTTTTGGCTGCTGTCAAAATGCTTTAGAGCATAGACAGAAAGTGAGAATCTGGAATTTTCACTAAGTCCTTGAAAACTGATGTTTTCGGGCAAGTTTACAGCCTTGTATCTTTCTGTGTTTAATTTGTTTTTGTGTGATTCTTGCTTGAGCTTGTAGTATTATTGGCTAGCTACAGCCACATATATTATTTGTCATATTTGGGTGGCTGTAGGTGCTTTGCATGTAGCTCACAAAGTGCTATGATGCAGTTTATGGCAGATTGTGTAGTTTTGTCATTTTGATGTTTGTGAGTGCTTAGTTGATGATGTGGTGTTCTTCTTTGCTCCACCCCATCCATGTTGGTTTGTTTTATGTCTTGGCAACCTGGTAATACCAGATTTGTGCCATTTGAGTGTGTGGTGATGATTTTGACACGTAGGGCTTCATATCTTGCTTCGTTGATTCCCGTTGATCCGTAGCTCCGTTTGTTATGTTCTTTATATGGTTTTGCATCGTTTTCACAAGACGCATCTGATCATGTCATTATCATGCATGTCAAAATAGGTTAGCATGCAGTTCTGTCCAGGAACATGTTTTAACTCCTTATGCTTGTGCTAGTGATAGAAATAGTGATGCATGCTCATATTCATCTCATGCATCATGTGATTGTTGCATATTGAGGTGGTGTTGTTCATTGGATGTTATTATTATGTTGGGTAGCACCGGGATCGGAGAACGAATACGAGGAGTCAGGAGAGTACGTGCAGGACGATCAAGAACCATTCCAAGCTGAGGATATCACAGGCAAGATGATATGACCTTGATTCCATCTCTAGACTTGTTATGCTAGATTACGTTTCCTTGTCATATGCTTGCTGCCTACCACTGAAATATTTGCCTCTTGATATGCCATGAACGCAAACACTGATCCCTTCCTGGCAAACTTGAATGGCTAAGTAGGCTTTGCTCAGCTACTAATGTTAGCGTTGCTAGATGCAGGTGCTTTGACTCATGTGATAACATGAGCTTGATATCATTATCTTAAATTCTGTTATTTAATTAATGCACCTATATACTTGGTAAATGACAGAAGGCCTAGCCTTTTGCCGGGTGCTTTGTTCCGTTATTGCCGCCATAGTTACCGGTTACCGGTGTTTGATTCCATATTGATCGCTCCTAACACGTTCGGGGTTGTTATGGGGACCCCCTCGATAAATCGCGTAGTGCTAAGACTTGTCTGGCAGGACCCAACATTGGTGTTAATTTGCTAATCACATAATAATAATCTACATAGGGAATGATCACCCCGAGGATCTTTAATCAACAACCCGGGCGAGTGCTCCTCATGAGTGTTGGTCCAAAATGGTCTGCCTGCGGGGCCACCACAAGGAAACTTGAGGTTTGGTACCTGTAGCTAGTTCCATCCGGCGTGTCCTGAGACTGAGATACGCGGCTCTTATCAGGGTCGTCGACATGTCGGGAGGTCCTGCTAGTCTTGTCTTACCTTAGTGATATATCTTGCGTATAGGAATCCCGGTGAAGCTTTGGTTCCCCCAGAGTTGAGGTTTTCCTCTAAGGAATCCGACGAGATCACGAGATTCATGAAAGAGGATTACTTTGCGGCCCGTGTACGTTTGTGATGGACTAGTTGGAGCACCCTTGCAGGGTTTAATCTTTCGGAAAGCCGTGCCCGCGGTTATGTGGCAACTTGGAATATTTTGTTAACATCCGGTATTAGATAACTCAAACAAAAGTTAAAAAAATTGCCAACCGTGTGCGTAACGGTGACTGTCCCCTCGAAGATCTCTCTTCGACCGGGAACACGGTGGGGTTATGATTGACGTAGGTAGGTGTTCAGGATCACTTAGTGATCAGGTATTCTCGACCGCTAGTATAGTCCACCTTCATAAATGTACTACGTAAGTTAGCCGCCATATCAAGCTTAGGATGCTGCAACCTTAAACACTCTACCCTATCCAACCTAAGAACTTGACTAGTTCTGGCACCGAGGTCTTAGATTGCTGAGTCCCCGTGGCTCACGGATTCCTCCACAATACCAACAGGTTCAGGTACCCCAGAGACAGGTGATCCCGATGGCACGCAGCTTGCGTGACAGTACGATGAGGAGACCGACCGCCTGTATGTGAACTATCCAGAAGATTGAGGCGTGGTCGTGATCGTGGGCCAGCACGCAAGGTAGCATAGCCATTTTCTCTTGTTTGTAGTCCGTAGCGGAACTACTTTGATTGTATGCGTGATGTACTCTGATATATATTTATGAGAAGGCAATTGAACCCCTGATTGTCTCTTTATTATTATTATGTATGTGTTGTGTTACCTGTTTGCGAGACGCTTAGATGCGCTCCTTTCCAATTCGGGGCCTCGATCCCCAGATCTGAAAGGACCGCATCTTGGTCGTTACACTACTGCTGTCACTACTGCTTTTCCTTGCCGCTGCTATTGCTTGTTACACTGCTGCTACCTACTACAATCTTGGTTCGCTGGTCGTTGACGGGAACTGACAATTTCTGTCGACGAGGCAACTTGGCGCCATTGATACAATCGTTAGGAATAGTCTGCCGTCAACATATCGTTTCTGACACCGTTGTTATCATATTACTTTGTTGTTACTACTGTGCTTGCAGATACTAATCTTTCAGGTGTGGTTGAATCTGACATATTCAGCTGCTAATACTTGAGAGTATCCTCTCACCTCCTGTCTGGTAAACCAACAAATTTGGTCGAATACTCTACCCTCGAAAACTGCTGCGATCCCATGCTCTTGTGGGCCGTCAACAACATTCTTCTAGTTTCGATTGCCGGAGAGTGCTAGCAGCATTCTTGTGGTGTCGTTGCAAAGGGGAAGAACAGTTGGCATCACCCATCATTGGAATATACAAGCCAATTTATATAATGAAAATTCCCACTAACATATGGTGGTGACAAAACAAGAGGCTCTCAATCATGAAGAACATGGTGCTATCATGAAGCACAAGTGTGGAAAGAGATAGTAGCATTGTCCCTTCTCTCTTTTTCTCTTTTTTTTGTTTGGGCTCTTTGGCCTCTCTTTTTTTCTATCTTTTTTTATGTGGGCAACTTTGGCCTCTTTTTTATATTTCCTCACATGGGACAATGATCTAATAATAATGATCATCACACTTTTATTTACTCACAGCTCAAAGCTTAGAATGATGATGACTCTATAGGAAATGCCTCCGGCAGTGTATCGGGACAATATAAGAGTGACGACACAAGTCATGAGACGGAACGGTGGGAGTTGCATGGCAATATATCTCGGAATGGCTATGAAAATGCCATAGTAGGTAGGTATGGTGGCTGTTTTGAGGAAGACATATGGTGGGTTTCTGCACCGGTGAAAATTGCGCGGTACTAGAGAGGCTAGCAATGGTGGAAGGTGAAAGTGTATATATACCATGGACTGACATTAGTCATGAAGAACTCACATACTTATTGCAAAAGTTTTTATTAGTAATCGAAACAAAATGCTAAACGCATACTCCTAGGGGAAGGGTTGGTAGGTGCAAACCATCGCGCGATCCCGACCGCAACACAAAGGATGACAATCAATAGATCAATTATGCTCCGACTTCCTAACATAGCGGTTCACCATACGTGCATGTTACATGAATCACTAACTTCAACACAAGTATTTCTAGATTCACAACATCCTACTAACATAACTCTTAATATTACCAAATCCACGTCTCAAAACTAATTGAGAGGAATCAAACTTCTCTTTCTACTCAACGCACATGAAGGTGGAATTTTTATTGTATCCTCTTTGGGTACCTATCACCTTTGGGACTACTTTAATAGCACAAGCCAACTACCAAGTTACGCACCGTCGTGCTCTAAAAGATCTAAGTGAAGCACATAGAGCAACATGGTCTAGCTCAAAAGATATAAGTGAAGCACAATGAGCATTCTAGCAAATTCACGATGAGTGCGTGTCTCTCTCAAAAGGTATGCAGCAAGGATGATTGTGACACAACAAAAAAGAAAAGACTCCTACGATACAAGACGCTCCAAGCAAGACACATATCATGTGGTAAATAAAAATATAGCTCCAAGTAATGTTACCGATGGATTGAAGACGAAAGAGGGGATGCCTTCCCGGGGCATCCCCAAGCTTAGGCTTTTTGGTGTCCTTGAATTTGGCTTGGGATGCCTTGGGCATACCCAAGCTTGAGCTATTTCCACTCTTTATCCCTTTGTCCATGAGAACATCACCCAAAACTTGAAAACTTCACAACACAAAACTTAAACAGAAACTCGTGATATCATTAGCACAAGAAAACAAACTACCACCTCTTTAGGTACTCTAGCAATCTTGATTTCTATTTATATTGGTGTTAGGTTACTGTGTTCTCACTTTTCCATGGCTAGTACCCCCCCCCCCCCCGTTACTATCCATAGTTTCATCAAAACAAGCAACCAACACAACAAAAAACAGAATCTGTCAAAAACAAACCTGTCTGTAGCAATCTGTCTACTTCGTATACTTCTGGTACCTCAAAAATTCTGAAAAATTACTACCGCCTGGAAAAAGGCATATCAACCAGAAGAAAAAATAATCAACTCAAAAGCTCTTTCTGAATAAAAATGAAAAATAATCTCGTGAGCGAAAAGTTTCTATCTTTTTCCAGCAGGATCAAACAACCATCACCAAAACTAGTCATAAAGGTTTTGCTTGGCTCAAACACAAAAAGAAACACAAAAAACACAATCATAACAGAATTATGATGGTGTGGATGCAACAAAACATAAAGAAAATATAAATTCATTGGGTGCCTCCCAACTAGCGCTATTGTTTAACGCCCTTAGCTAGGCATAAGGTGATGGAATCACGTATCGTCATCTTTGGTGCTCAAACCATAAGTAGCCCTCATCATGGATTCATAAGGCAATCTTATTTTCTTTCTAGGAAAATGCGCCATGCCCTTCTTTAAAGGAAATTCAAATCTAATATTCCCTTCCTTCATATCGATGATAGCACCAATAGTCCTTAGGAAAGGTCTACCAAGAATGATAGGGCATGTAGGATTGCAATCAATATCAAGCACAATGAAATCCACGGGTACAAAGTTCCTATTTGAAATAATAAGAACATCATTGATCCTTCCCATGGGTTTCTTGACAGTAGAATCCGCAAGATGCAAATTAAGAGAGCACTCCTCAATCTCATTAAAGCCTAGAACATCACATAAAGACTTTGGAATCGCAGAAACACTAGCACCCAAATCACACAAAGAATTGCATTCATAGTTTTTTATTTCGATTTTGATAGTAGGTTCCCGCTCATCATGAAGCTTTCTAGGAATAGAAACTTCCAACTCAAGTTTCTCTTCAAGAGATTTTATCATGGCTTCAACGATATGATCGGTAAAGGCCTTGTTTTGGCTATAAGCGTGTGGAGAGTTTAGCATGGATTGCATCAAGGAAATGCATTCAATCAAAGAGCAACTATCATAATTGAATTTCTTGAAATCCAAAGTAGTAGTTTCATTACTACTCAAAGTTTTGATATCTTCTACTCCACTTTTAATGTTTTTAGCATCAAGATAGATGGACTCCGAATCATTGGGGCATTTTTCAACCAAAGTGGATTGATATCCAGCCCCATAATCATTTGGTTTGACACTAGAAAACAAGGATTCAATGGGAGTCACACCAAGCACTTTAAGATCTTCGTGATTCTTATCACGAGAACACGCCTTTTTAAGCCATTCATGTCTAGCACGAATTTGGGCGGTTCTTTCTTTGCTCTCACTCATGGAAACACGCATAGCTTTCAAAGTTTCATCCATATTGATCTTGGGAGGAGCACATCTAACTTTCAAAGCATCAATATCACTAGACATTATATCAACGCTCCTAGCCAAATCGTCAATTTTGAGTAGTTTTTCCTCTATGGACGCATTGAAAATCTTTTGCAAGTAGATAAACTCTTTGATATTACTCTCTAGATCAGAGGGTAATTTATTGTAATTTCCATGAGTATTTTTGTACGAGTTGCCAAAGTTATTAGAGGGGTTACTAGGAAAAGGCCTAGGAACATAGTTTCCTCTAAAAGCATTGTTGTTGCCAAAATTATTCCTTCCAATAAAATTAACGTCCAAGCTAGTGTTGCTACTCTCAATCAAGGAAGACAAGGGAATACCATTAGGATCTAAAGGAGCACTTCTACTAGCAACCAAATTCATTAACTCATCCACCTTAGCACTCAGCGAGTTAATTTCTTCTATAGCGTGTACCTTTTTACTAGTAGGTGACCTTTCAGTGTGCCACTGAGAGTAGTTTGTCATGATATTGTCTAGGAGTTTTGTGGCTTCTCCTAATGTGATTTCTATGAACGTTCCACCTGAGGCGGAGTCCAAGATATTTCAAGAAGCGAAATTCAAACCAGCGTAGAAGATTTGTATAATCATCCAAAGACTCAAGCCATGAGCGGGAAATTTCTAATCATCAATTTCATTCTCTCCCAAGATTGTGCAACATGTTCATGATCAAGTTGCTTAAAATTCATGATAACATTACGGAGAGATATGACCTTAGCCGGCGGAAAATACTTAGATATATAAGCATCTTTGCACTTGTTCCAAGAATCAATACTATTTTTGAGCAAAGACGAAAACCAAGTTTTTGCTCGATCTCGCAACGAGAACGGAAAAAGCTTCAATTTAATCACATCATTATCCACATATTTCTTATTTTGCATATCGCAAAGCTCAATGAAGGTATTAAGATGGGATGCGACATCTTCACTAGGAAGGCCGGAGAATTGCTCTTTCATAACAAGATTCAGCAAAGCGACATTGATTTCGTATGATTCTGCACTAGTGGCGGCAGCAACCGGAGTACTAATAAAATCATTATTATTAGTATTCGAGAAGTCACAAAGTTTGGTGTTTTCAGTCATGGTGACTTCAACAAGCAAACAAGCACACGAGCGAACACAAAGCAAGTGAGAGAAGGGGCGAACGAAAAAGGCAAATATTTTTGTAAATTTTTGTTTTTCAGAAGTGGGGGAGAGGAAAACGAGAGGCAAAAAAGTAAATGCAAGAGATATGTTTGCGACACTTACTTGGATGAGCTTCACCTAGAACTTGATCCTCCCCCGCAACGGTGCCAGAAATCGGCACGTTGACGGGAGACTATTCTTGACTTGATCCTCCCCGGCAACGGCGCCAGAAATCCTTTTGCTACGGCGCCAGGAATCCCCGGTGGCCTCTTGATCTTGCGTTGGTTTTCCCTTGAAGAGGAAAGAGTGATGCAGCACAGGAGCAATAAGTATTTCCCTCAGTTTGAGAACCAAGGTATCAATCCAGTAGAAGAATCAAACGAAGTGTCCAAAGTACCTACGCAAACACAAACGAGCTTGCACCCAACGCTATAAAAGGGTTGTCAATCCCTTCAAGATTGATTGCAAAGTGATATCTAAAGGTGGAAAGTGCAACGAAGTAAAAGTGTAAGGCTGAAAATATAGTGTGAAATAGACCCGGGGGCCATAGTGTTCACTAGAGGCTTCTCTCAAAATAGCAAATATTACGGTGGGTGAACAAATTACCGTCGAGCAATTGATAGAACCGCGCAAAGTCATGACGATATCTAAGGCAATGATCATACATATAGGCATCACGTACGAGACAAGTAGACTGATACTTTCTACATCTACTACTATTACTCCACACATCAACCGCTATCCAGCATGCATCTAGTGTATTGAGTTCATGACAAACAGAGTAACGCCTTAAGCAAGATGACATGATGTAGAGGGATGAACTCAAACCAATGATGTAAACCCCATCTTTTTACCCTTGATGGCAACAACACGATGCGTGCCTCGCTACCCCTTCTGTCACTGGGTGAGGTCGCCGCACGGTATGAACCCAAAACCAAGCACTTCTCCCATTGCAAGAATCATAGATCAAGTTGGCCAAACAAAACCCACAACTCGAAGAGAATTACAAGGATATGAAATCATGCATATAAGAGATCTGAAGAAACTCAAATAAGATTCATAGATAATCTGATCATAAATCCACAATTCATCGGATCTCGACAAACGCACCGCAAAAGAAGATTACATCGGATAGATCTCCATGAAGATCATGGAGAACTTTGTATTGAAGATCCAAGAGAGAGAAGAAGCCATCTAGCTACTAGCTATGACCCGTAGGTCTATGGTGAACTACTCACGCATCATCGGAGAGGTCATGGTGTTGATGAAGAAGCCCTCCGTATCCAAATCCCCCCTCCGGTAGGGCACCAAAACGTGCCCCGGATGGGATCTTGCGGAGACAGAAGCTTGCGGCGGCGGAAAAGTATTTTCGTGGATCTCTTGCGCAGTTTTGGATTTTTCCTGAATTTATAGGCGGAAGAGGTAGGACAGACGAGCCATAGGGGGCCCACAAGCCTGCTAGGCGCGGCCCCCTGGTCGTGCCTAGGGGGCTTGTGGGGTCCCCTGGTGACCTCTGCCTTGGTTCTCAAGTCCCGTGCGTATCTTTTGTTTCGGAAAAAAAATATTTTCACAAGTTTTATTCCGTTTGGACACCGTTTAAAATCCTCATGTGAAAAGGGTCAAAAACACGGAAAAAACATGAACTGACACTTGGCACTGAGTTAATAAGTTAGTCCCAAAAAAGATATAAAGGGCATACAAAACATCCAAAGTTTGACAAGATAATAGCATGGAACCATAAAAAATTATAGATACGTTGGAGACGTATCAGTCGACTCGCCGTCCTTTTAAAAAAATATGCACACGTTTTGCATTATTAGACAAACAAACATTTAAAAAGTAGCATAGTTTCACAACCAAATAAATCATAGTTTTCAAATAAATAATATAGTTTTAAAAACTAATTAAAAATGAAATTATCTCAAATACATATGAAAAATATACCTCTATTAATTGCCAACATAAGCCCACATATGCTCAACCCAATCATTTTTCAGCTGCATGTGAGTTTTTCTATCACGCATTTCATAATGAAACTGGGCAAACTATTCAAACGTTGTCGCTCCTCCATGCTCACGCATAATATTCTCACCCTGAAACTGAAACCCTTGATCGTAGATACATTCCGGACGCTCATCTTCTACGATCACATGGTGCATAATCACACAAGCTGTCATCACCTTCCACAACTTCTTGGTGCTCCAAGTCCTAACAAGGTACCGAACGATGCCCCATCGAGATTGTAAAACATCAAAGGCACGCTCTACGTCTTTCCTAGCACTCTCTTGCTCTTGGGAAAATCTTTTCCTCTTCTCTCCGACAGGATCGAAGATTGTCTTCATAATTATGGTCCACTGAGGATAGATACCGTCACACAGGTAGTATCCTTTGTCGTAGTTGTGGTCGTAGATTGTAACATTCACCGGTGGGTTGTTGCCTTCCGCAAGCCTTGAAAACACTAGCGAGCGTTGAAGCACGTTGATATCATTATGTGATCCGGCCATGCCGAAAAAAGAGTGTCAAATCCAGAGATCTTGTGAGGCAACGGACTCAAGTATGACAATGCAAGCCCTTACATGGCCCTTAGACTGCCCTTGCAAAGCGGTAGGACAGTTCTTCCACTTCCAGTGCATGCAATCTATGCCACCAAGCATCCCTGGAAAGCCCCTGCTCGCATTCATCGCCAACAAGCGAGCTGTATCTTGAGGAGTCTGCTCTCTCAAGCACTCATGACCAAACACAACAATCACAGCCTTGCAAAACCTGTACATGGACTCTAGGCATGTAGACTCGCTCACTCATCATTGAGATCATCGGGCACTCCGTATGCTAGCATCCGGACGACTGCAGTGCATTTCTGATAAGATGAGAAGCCAATCTTTTCAAGGGTGTCCTCTTTACACTCGAAATAGTTATCGTATCCGACCACCCCCTCTCTAATACAGTTGAAAACATGCCTAGCCATACGGAAACGCGCCGAAATTTCTAATGTTTGAACAGCGGATAGGTTGTGTTAAAGTAGTAATTCCAAAGAGGAAAATGACCGCTCTCTCGGTTATGATTCAACGTCGGAAGGTGTCCCGAGATCGAACCATGGAACAATGGCCGTTGGCTATTTAGGTGATGATGCACCAACACGGCAGCCAAGATCTCCTCCTCATCACTGGACGAGGAATCGTCGGAGTTGCAAAGGAAATTGTGGAAAAAGAACTCGTCGGCGGAGTCCATTTACACATTGGCAAACTCTCAAACAGCTTGTGGGCAGCGTCGAAGGAGCTGGCCGGCGAAGAGATGCGTGCCTTCCTTGGACGAGGGTGGCTGGCCTGTAGAAGTCCCGACGGCGGGGGAAGGTGTGTCGGCATCGGCAAATGGACGGCGACGACAACGCAACGGAGGCGGACGGGGGTTTGCTATCTATATGGCTGGGAGAGGATTACCAGTGTGCCACCGACTAGCAGGCGAGGGAAGGAGTAATCAGGCGCCGCGCGCGTCCGTCTCTTCTCCGCACTGATGCAAATCAGGCTAAAAAATGACCGAGAATGAGTCGTCAGGCAGACGAAAAATGGACGCGCGTCCGTTTGGATCGACGTGTTGGGCCCAATTTTCCGTCCGCCGCGTTTTAAAAGGACGCGCGCGGACGAAATGGGCATGTGCATTGGAGTTGCTCTAACCACGGTCAAAATCCAAGTCATGTATTCCTAAACAGATAGATAGTTCGGGATGTGTGATGACAGATTTTAAAGTTAAGGGTTGAATGTTCAACCGAGTGGCAAGTTCGGGCTTGTAAAGTGGACTTCTTTTGGCTGCCAAACCATAATTCTGTATGTAGTGTTTGGTTGTTCACTCCGTAGTATGCACAACTAGAAGATGATTGGATTACAGTGAGTACATCCGAGGTCTGGTACCCTATCGCCGAGAATAAAACGTACCACTATCTCATAATCCAAACTGTGAAACTTGAATAGTGACAAATTTCTGCTATTACTAAAATTTGAATCGAACAACATACTTCTGTGTGGCAAAGCAAAACTGCTTAAACCCCCCTATCTTGTGTGTATGCTACAGTCCTAAATATTTTCTTTACTCCGACGTGTTAAGGCCCTTTTGTGCAGCCGTCTGCAACTGTGGGGGGCTCCCAACAAATAAACAAATGTGTCTACGCCTATCCTAGTACAATTACATATTACAGGATAAAGAAGCTCCATCGTGTCGTGTCGTGTCGTTTGCCATTTCTGACCCTCGTTGGTCAGTACTGGGAGTTCTGGAAGAACATGTCCTCCTCCCTCAGCTCCTCCTTGGCGCTCGACGCGTGCATCGCGTCGTTCTGCCTCTGCTGCTGCTGGTGCTGGCTCATGTACGACGCCGTCGGGTTATCGAACCCGGGCCCGGAGAAGCCGAAGCCGCCGTTGAACCCGGGCCCGGAGAAGCCCTGGTTCTGGCCGCCGAACCCGTCGGGCCTCGGGGCGTACTGCTGCGTCCCGGCGGCGGCGACGTTCGGGCCGCCCGTGCCGGTTTGGTACGCCATGGCGGACGGCTGCGGGTTAAGGTAGTGGCCGGTGCTCGCGGTGCTGTCCGCCGCCCGGGGCGCGGGGCGGTAGAGCGCGGCGCTCCCCCTGGCGGCGGGCACGTCGTGGTTGTGCTTGCCCTCGTACGTGGTGATCACGGCGCGCAGGTCGTGGGACGCGCGCTCCACGTGCTTCCGCACGGGGCACCCCACCGTGGTGCACTTGTAGTAGCTCCGCGGGTTCGGGTTGCCCTTCACCACCTTCTGCCCGTACTTCCTCCACCGGTAGCCGTCGTCGAGGATGTCGATGTCGCTCATGGTCTGGACGACCACCCTCGGCTCCCGCACCGTCCGGTTGCCGGCCATGTTGATCCCCTCGCCGTCACCACCGTCTTTCCTCCTGAAAATTTGGGCGATAGCAGGTTAATTTCCTCTGTTCCTCCAAGAACACAAAAACTCGTACACGCACATTGAATCCTAAAATAAAACAAAAAGTACAGTTCGGTGCTCACCTCTTGGAATCCGGCTCATCGTCGTCGTTGTCGCCGCCAGCCCGCGGCGAGCTCACGGCGTTCTCGTCGTCCCCGAAGGACGCCGAGGAGTTCTCGGGCGTGGTGACCATCGCCCCGAAGGAGTTCTCGGACGCGTCGCCGCCGCTCTGCAGCACCTGGGCCGCCGCCGCGCCGCCGCCGGAGCCCCTGCGCGTGTTGAGCGGCTTGGCGTGGTTGTGCGTGCCCTTGTAGACGATCTCGGTGATCTGGCCCTCCAGCGACGTCTCCACCTTCTTCTTGGTGGGGCAGTTGGGGAAGGTGCACTTGTAGTAGCTGCGCGGGTTCTCGCTCCCCTTCACCTGCTTCTGCCCGTACTTGCGCCAGTTGTACCCGTCGTCCGACGACCGCCTCTGCGAGTGCGTCTGCCTGTACACGCCCGCAGGCGCCGTCTCCGACGAGGTCGCCGGGAGCGCCGGCGCGCTGAAGCTCGCCGGGTTGGCTCCCGCAGCCTGCTGGCCGTAACCCCATGCCTGCTGCTGCGGCTGCTGGCCTGTGTACGCTTCCTCTCCCTGAAACATTTGCAAAATGGATATTAAAATCAGGGAATCTCTCGTGTGCTGTTGGGGTTTCCGCTAATCCATCACTGTCACGTGACTATTATTACTACTACTATACTACTCTATCTTATACAAAAATAAAAAGATCACGACGTGACAGCACGACAGGTGCTCCGTTTGTGGACGCGGAATGAAGAAAAATGGTACTCTACTGCAACTAGTTTATAGATATTTGACAAAGTCTCCGATGACACCGCATGGATCGTGATCTCACCTGTGACGCCACGGGAACCGGTGGCTGTTGGAAGCTGGTGGTCGTCGCACGCGCGGCCTCATCGCTGTTCGCAGGCGCCGTCTGGAACGAGAAGTCGGAGTACGGCTGCCTCTGCTCCTCCTTGTTGGCACCCTGCTCGGCGGCGCCCGGCGCCGGCGCCTCCGGCCGCCAGTTGAACTGCGTCCCGAACGCGCCCGTCGTGGGTGAGGGGAAGATCTGAAACGACCAAAACCGCGAGTTAGCGACACGAATCCGATCATCTGACCTACACGGCGCTACCGGAATTCTATGGCGCGCTTGCTTACACTGGAGGTGAGGAGCACCGGCGAGTCGAGGAAGTCGGCCAGGTTCATGCCGGCGGGCATGCTGAAGAAGGACGACGGCGACATGAGCGAAGGCGAGAGCGGCAGCGAAGGCGGGGTCAGGGCCTTGTACCCGGACGCGCCGCCGGCCGCGGCGGAGCCGCCCAGCATTTCCGTGAAGCTCGCGCTGCCGAAGGAGAAGGAGCCCGGCCTCGAGTTGGCAGACGTCTCCACGCTCCCTGACGACGAGGTGGTCATCGGAGAAGGCTCCGACCCGAAATCGCGCGCGTGCGCGTTACGGCTGGCGACGGCCGTCTTGGAAGTCCGGCGAGCACGTACGGCGAGGGAGAGAGAGGAGGAGGCGGGGGGGAGAGGGGCGATCGTTGGGATTGCTTGGACGGACCGGGGGAGGAAGACTATATAGAGCTTCGAAAACTTTGACCGTGGACTGGTCAAAGCTCGTGCGGTTTGACTGGCGGCGCATTAGGCCACGAGCGCTCAGCCACGGGCTGACGGGAAGGTACCCACCAGTAGCGACGAGCTGTGTCGCTGCGCGGGGGCGACGTGGCAGGCCGCCCCTCACGCTGGCGCGGGTGCGGGTATGGTTCCGGGTGAGAGGAGGAGTTGGTGGTCATGGCTCATTTCTTTGACCCGTTCCAACCTCCAGCGTGGATTGTACTCCTTGGTTCTAAACAAGTGTTGAGGTGATTAAATCAAATATGATTTGAAGCTAAAAGACAGGACGCAAAACTAGTTTAGTTATGGTGCTTGGATCGGGTTCACTGTTTGGAGCCATGCTCTTGTAGAGATATGGTGCTGCTGAGCTTTGTCATGTCCATACGGATCGATACCGATGTCTGCTTGGCTGCCTTTTTGTGGTGGTTGTTCTTTGTTTTGTATCCGCTCTGTTCATACTTTGATCACTGATTTTTGCACTCATTGCAGTGGAGCAAGAACTTTAGAAACACAAAACAAGCTTCTAAATTCCGTGCTTTATTTTTGTTTCAACCCGGGCCAAAAGTTGCGCCCACCAATACCTTTCTAGATGGTAAACGTTTACGTACGACAGTTCGGCCAAACGCTCGGGCCAGTCCATCGCGCGACGTCTGATGCGATTAGATCTAGCGGCTCGCATCTCGTCACAGCCTTATCCCCTCGCGCGCGTTTCTGGCCACACGCGAGCCCCCTTCTCTCCCCGAGCGACCTTCTCCTCCCCCCCCCCCACCTTCTTTCATCTGTTGAGGGCGACCACCGGCCGCCGTCGTTGAGGACGCCGACCTGATGCGGCGAGAAACTTTCTTCTCCCCCGTGCTTCTACGAGCATCTCGTCCCCCAGCCAAGCTTCTCATGGTTTCGCCGGTGGGATCGCATCGCCGGGGGAGGCCCTCGAGTTAGTGCTGCAAGCGGAGGCGCTTGTGGACATGGGGCTGCTGCCGGACGGCGATGGAAACCATTTTTTGCGCTCATGCTACGACCGCTGTCAAAAAAGCTTCAAACCCAGATGAAAAAGCTTCATTCGGGCATATAAAAAGCTGCAAGCGGTCATTGTCATGGCGGGATGCTGCAACGTTGACATAAAATGCTACAACCGTTGATGAATAAAGCTGCAACCAGACATATAAAAAGCTGCAAACGGTCATTGTCAAGACAGAATGTTGCAACCGTTGACATAAAATGTTACAACCGTTGATGAAAAAAGCTACAACGAAGGACCGACAAGGTTGCAGCAAAAATCACAACGCCACCGTTGCCACCAAAAACTTCGCCGTGGCCGTTGCAGCAAATCATGTCACCAGATGTAGCTTTTTTCATTACCGGTTGTAGCAAAAATCCCAAAGCCATGTGCGATGTAGCAAAATGCAACACTAGTTGCAGCAAATAGTGATGCCGGTTGTAGCAAATTGTGATGCCGGTTGAAGCATGCAGCAAAAATCGATGTTAGTTCTAGCATCCTGTATCGTGGGTGTGCCTCGCCGTCGCAGTTATGCAGCTCGTCCGCGGGAGCTGGGAAAAGAGGTGGTTGTGGGCGCGGGACTAGGTTAATGGCATCCTCGCCGGGGATGGGCGTCGTTCGCCGGGGCCGGTGGCCGTTGCCGCTCGCCGGGGCTGCGCGCGATCATAGCTCGCCGTTGGCCGTTGCCACTCGTCGGGTCTGCTGCAAGCTGCAAGGGTCGTAGACGCGCGATGTTGTGAGCGACGGCAGCGGCAAGCGCGGAGTCCACCATTGACGGAAGTTGGCTAGCTGCGGCCGCCTCAGATCTCGCCGTTGACTTCTCCTATGCATGCGCGGGGTGGGGTTGTTTATTTTTTTGCCAGACGGACAGAGCAGATCTAATGGTTACGACAACTCTAATCGGACGATGCAGGATCGACCGGCCTAAGCTGGGGCGCCGGTGCGCCGGCGCCCAGTACTGCCCTTTCTAGATGCATGGGTTAACTTATTCTACTTGCTGACCTCTTTTCTAATTAATCACTAGCTAGGACTGCCTGCCTTTAAAAAGAAATTACTATGATACGACTGGTTGTCGTAAGATAAGTAAACATGTATAGTGACTCCTCATTTGGTTTGAACATAAGACTATTACCTCATGCATATTCAAATGTACTCCCTCACTTCCTAAACACTCTCTACGTTCCTAAATATAAGTCTTTTAAAAGATTTCACTAAAAATCTATATACGAAGCAAAATGAGTAAATGTATATTCTAAAGTATATCTATATACATCTGTATATAGTCCATTAGTGCAATCTCTAAAAAGACTTATATTTAAGAATGGAGGGAGTATAAGCTTTTTTTTAAAATATTATAAACTACATACGAATATATATAAATATATTTTAAAATATAAATTCACCTATTTTGTTTCGTTTGTTGTCCATACTAAATCTTAAAAGGGAACTTGTATTTAGAAACAGAAAAAGTATTTTTATTAGGTTAAACAAGATGCAGCCATCGCATTCATTCGCATAGGTGAAATTATGTCACATGTTGATTACGTTGTGGGTCGCAATACTAATAGGACGAGATTTAAGTTTAGAAGTTAACAAGTACTTCCTGCGTTTCAAAATAAATGTCTTAAGCTTAGTATAAATTTATATACTAGAGCTAGTACATAGGAGCTAATATAAATTTATATACTTCCTCCTCCTTTTTCCGCGAGCCCCTTCCTCTCGAACGTGTGATGTTGGTATCGGGATGATGCGCCGCTAAGACGGCATCGTTTCTGATACTTGTGATATGCGTTAGACTTTTTCCGAAGAGGAGGAGATGATGCAGCATAGTATAGATAAGTTTTTTTTTCGATGAGAATCAAGGTTATCGAACCAATAAGAGTATCATACAACTTTCCATCTTTAGCGCCTACACACAAAAGAGCACACGCTTGCATCTAAAATACGCAAAAAGGTTGTCAATCCCCTTGGACTCGTTACTTCCAAGCAAACGAATAGTGTAGATGAAGGTTGGATAAATATAAAATGGAAAATAAATAAAAAGTAAATAATGACAGCAAAAAAAAGTAGCATTTGTAAATATATATGTGAATAGACCTAGGGGACATGGTGTTCTCTAGTGGCTTCTCTCGAAAAAGGCATATAGTGGGTAAACAAATTACTCTTGAACAATTGATAAAAAGCGTGTAATTGTGTAATACTTATTCATGACAATGATTATGTGTATATAGTCATTGATACTTGTGAATCACGTTGGATTTTCCGCGAAGAGGAGCGGATGATGCAACATAGTATAGATAAGTATTTTCCTTAATGGGAACCAAGATTATCAAAATAATAGGAGTAGGACGCAACCTTGGCTTCAACGACTACACACAAAGAACCAAAGACTTGCATCCAACACGGGCAAGAAGGTTGTCAATTCACTTGGACTCGTTACTTGTAAGCAAATAAAGTGTGTAGATGGTAGTTGATAAATATAAATTGCAAAATAAATAAAAAGTAAATAAAGGCAGCTAGGAAAGAGAGGTTTTGCAAATATATAAGTGGATAGACATGGGGCATAGTTTGTATTGAAGATCACCGCGGAGATGCGGTGAACTTTGTATTGGAGGGAGGGAGGGAGGGAGGGAGAGAGAGAGAGAGAGAGAGAGAGAGAGATCTAGGTACTAACTACGGACCCGTAGGTCTTAGGTGAACTACTCACACATCACCATGAAAGCAACAAGGTTGATGTAGAGGCCCTACGTAATTCACCCCTCCTTCGACAAGGCACCGAAACAGGGCTCCAGGTTGGCACACGGCGAAACATAGACTTGCAGCGGTGGAAAAAGTGCTCCGGGTTGCTCCCTAGGTTTTTGGGATATATTGGAATGTATAGGCCAGAGAGGGGCGTCGAGAGACGCTAGGAGGGATCTATTGGGGAACGTCGCATGGGAAACAAAAAAAATTCTACGCGCACGAAGACCTATCATGGTGATGTCCATCTACGAGAGGGATGAGTGATCTACGTACCCGTGTAGACCGTACAGCAAAAGCGTTAGTGAACGCGGTTGATGTAGTGGAACGTCCTCACGTCCCTCGATCCACCCCGCGAACTATCCCGCGATCAGTCCCACGATCTAGTGTCGAATGGACGGCACCTCCGCGTTCAGCACACGTACAACTCGACGATGATCTCGGCCTTCTTGATCCAGCAAGAGAGACGGAGAGGTAGAAGAGTTATCCGGCAGTGTGACGGCGCTCCGGAGGTTGGTGATGATCTTGTCTCAGCAGGGCTCCGCCCGAGCTCCGCAGAAACGCGATCTAGAGGAAAAACCGTGGAGGTATGTGGTCGGGCTGCCGTGGAAAAGTCGTCTCAAATCAGCCCTAAAACCTCCGTATATATAGGTGGGAGAGGGGGGGGTCGGCCGAGCCAAAGGGGGGACGGACTCCCCCCCCAAACCGAGTCCTACTTGGTTTGGTGGGTGGAGTCCTTCTTTCCTTTCCCACCTCCTCCTTTTTTTTCTTTTCTTTTCCCTTTGATTTTTCTTCCAATGCGCATAGGGCCCTTTTGGGCTGTCCCACCAGCCCACTAAGGGCTGGTGCGCCACCCTCAAGGCCTATGGGCTTCCCCGGGGTAGGTTGCCCCCCCCCCCCGATGAACTCCCGGAACCCATTCGTCATTCCCGGTACATTCCCGATAACTCCGAAAACCTTCCGGTAATCAAATGAGGTCATCCTATATATCAATTTTCGTTTCCGGACCATTCCGGAAACCCTCGTGACGTCAGTGATCTCATCCGGGACTCCGAACAACATTCGGTAACCAACCATATAACTCAAATACGCATAAAACAACGTCGAACCTTTAGTGTGCAGACCCTGCGAGTTCGAGAACTATGTAGACATGACCCGAGAGACTCCTCAGTCAATATCCAATAGCGGGACCTGGATGCCCATATTGGATCCTACATATTCTACGAAGATCTTATCGTTTGAACCTCGGTGCCAAGGATTCATATAGTCCCGTATGTCATTCCCTTTGTCCTTCGGTATGTTACTTGCCCGAGATTCGATCGTCAGTATCCGCATACCTATTTCAATCTCGTTTACCCGCAAGTCTCTTTACTCGTTCCGTAATACAAGATCCCGCAACTTACACTAAGTTACATTGCTTGCAAGGCTTGTGTGTGATGTTGTATTACCGAGTGGGCCCCGAGATACCTCTCCGTCACACGGAGTGACAAATCTCAGTCTTGATCCATACTAACTCAACGAACACCTTCGGAGATACCTGTAGAGCATCTTTATAGTCACCCAGTTACGTTGCAACGTTTGATACACACAAAGTATTCCTCCGGTGTTAGTGGGTTATATGATCTCATGGTCATAGGAACAAATACTTGACACGCAGAAAAACAGTAGCAACAAAATGACACGATCAACATGCTACGTCTATTAGTTTGGGTCTAGTCCATCACGTGATTCTCCTAATGACGTGATCCAGTTATCAAGCAACAACACCTTGTTCATAATCAGAAGACACTAACTATCTTTGATCAACTGGCTAGCCAACTAGAGGCTTGCTAGGGACAGTGTTTTGTCTATGTATCCACACATGTAAATGAGTCTTCATTCAATACAATTATAGCATGGATAATAAACGATTATCTTGATACAGGAATTATAATAATAACTATATTTATTATTGCCTCTAGGGCATAATTCCAACAGGATCAACACACAACTGGGTGTTGCCACCCCCTGGCGCGCCTTGATGTGTGCTACCTCCGACATGTGGCCTCCGACCTCCTCCCGAAGTTTCCACGTCTTCTATTGGTCCAGAAAAAATCATTAAAAATATCATGGCAATTGGACTCTGTTTGTACTGTAAACCTGAAAAGGCAAAAACAGGAAGAAAACAGCAAGTGGCACTAGGCACTGGGTTAATAGGTTAGTGCTAAAAAATGATATAGCAAATAAATGCCCAAAAAATATCCGAGAATGATAATATTGTAGAATGGAACAATCAAAAATTATAGATATATTGGAGACATATCAGGCATCACGTCTGTAAGCAAGTAGACCGACCCCTGTGTGCATCTAGTATTATTACTCCACCAACCGACCGCTATCCAGCATGATCTAGATTATTAAGTAAAACAGAGTAATGCTTGGAGAACAATGACATGATGTCGAGAAAGAAAATCCAATTAATAAGAATCAACCCCATCGTTTATCCTCAGTGGCAGGAATACAAATACGTGGCATGCCCCTTTCTATCACTAAGATTGACCACTGCAAGATTGAACTCACTACAACACACCTCTCTCATTGAAGATAGATCAATCTAGGTGGCCAAACCAAATTGATAGATCAGAGAGAATTACCAAGCTATAATAATCATGCAAATAAGAATCAAATAGTAATTTAGAGAAGACTCAAATCTTTTTCAAGAATAATCTGAACATAAACCCACAGTTCATCAGATCCCAACAAACACACCGCACAAAGTGATTACATAAATAGATCACCGCGGGAATCACAGTGATCATGACAATGAAGAACATAGAGCGCGCGCGCGAGAGAGAGAGAGAGAGAGAGAGAGAGAGAGAACATAGAGAGAGGGTCATCTAGGTACTAGCTATGGACTCGTAAGTATGTGGTGAACTACTCACACATCATCATGGGAGCGGTAAGGTTGATGCAGAGGCCCTTCGTGATCGACACCTTCCGACAGGGCATCAAAACAGGGCTCTAGATGGGCACACGGCGGAACACAGACTTGCGACAGCGGAAAAAGTGTTTCGGGTGGCTCCTTATGGTTTTTGGAATATATGAGAATTTATAAGCCAGAGAACGAGGTCAGGAGAGCCGGGAGGTGGCCACCCCCTCGGTGCGCCCTCTTGTCTTGTGGATCCCTCGTGCGGCCTCCGGTCTTCCCCCGAAGCATCGATGTCTTCTTTTGGTCCAGTAAAGATCATAAAATAATCGTGGTATTTGGACTCTGTTTGGTACTGTAAACGTGAAAAGCCAAAAATTTGCAGAAAAGAACAACTCACACTTGGCACTGGGTTAATAGGTTAGTGTTTAAAAATAATACGAATCAACAAATAAATGCCTAAAAAGCATCCTAGAATGATAATATTATATCATGAAACAATAAAAAATTATAGATACTTTGAAGACGTATCAGTCTCCCATCGGATCACATGGGAGACGTGTCCTCCTGCATTGCCTATTTCGACGATCTATGTCAGTAGGGCTTTCTCGTTGCCTACTCCCATGGAACACTCAAATATTGGAATTTTGCCTTTTAAGTTGAAATTTAGGTGGGGCACCCCCCCCCTCCGCATATACACACACATGCATTCACACACACACACACACATTATCGAAGTTAACAAATGAGAATTTTATTTCTATGTTCCTCAACAATATATCTTATAGAAGATAGTAATGCTCCTTTAAATATCAAAATGAGCACACCCCAATAGACTTCAGTTTTCAGCACCCCACATACCAATGTCGTTAATAAGTCATTTAAGCACCTAGGTTGAAAGGTATAATGACTATTTTTTTATTCTTTTATATAGTAATATAAAATACATCCTCCTGTGGAAATTTCTATCCCATTATCCGAATGTATCAAATCTAATTTCATGATCTTTGTCCATAGGTTGTTCAAGTTAGACTACCATCTAAATATTCTCATATTAAATGCATAGTCAATCCTCTTAATAACATATTTTCACATTTGGTTTTCATTTTCTCTCATCCATGTACCTTAAATGCATCTATTCGCATTTACACATTGATTGACAATGCTAACTGCTGCTAACCCTCGAGTTCATATGGTTATTTTACTTTTGATTTATTTGAGAAAATATGTTTATAAAAATTATTTTGCTAAATAAATACCATCCAAATTTGGATTGCCAGCAATGACAATATTGTTGATCGTGCTATGGATTTGAGACACATGTCTTTATTCACAAGGTAAACAATTCTATTAGAATGCACTCGATGTATGTGTGGCTTAATTTACACTAGTGAGTGAGTTCATTGCATGGACATGATTGACTTTCACTTGTAAGCTAGGTTCCTTGTTGAAAGTAATGTATATGTGCTTCCAAGTGAGGACATGTAAATACCAAACCTTAAGTAGAAGAAATGTACAATTGTGGCGGAATTTGGCCATGTAAGTTGATTCAACAAGTGAGAAGTAAAAGGAAATAAGAAGGTGGAACTAGCCTAGATGTTGTTGCAATGTTGCAAAAACATCCAAAGTTTCTCAAAATTTGATTACTATAGTTCAGATTTTGTGTGCCAACATGAAATCATCTCTGATTGTTATGTTGAATCTTAGAGCACTGATCACCATGACATAGGAGACGATTGTTGCACAATCTCATATTTAAGTCATGAGAAACAACTGGTCCATATGAATAAATTAATTTGTATTGTGAGATTTCTCTAATTATTTAATAATAATCAATGGGCAAATTAATAGGCGATTCTTGAAGCGACATATGTTTATCATCCTAAGTTAACCAATCAAGATGCAAGGCATTGGATTTTTGTGTGCTAATACATAAAACACCTCCTCACTCACGCTCACTAGGAGTCTAGGACAGTCACTTCGAAGAGAGTAACATTTTATGTTTCTCTAAAAAAGTGTGAAAACAATATGTGGACATCATGCATTTATTAGGTCGAATGTAAACCTATGACTTTTAACCAAATATATGTTTGCCCATTTATAGTTCTTAGAAAAAATGAAAGGGGAGAAAGCTAACAAGACTCGTTGTTTTCCTTTTGGATTTTATACACTTTCCATGAATACCTATCTTGTTTCCAGCCTTGAATTTGAAGTGCTCACTTTTGCCACTCTTTCTATTAGTGCCCCATTCGTCTTAATAATATTATGTCAATTTCCATTGTTAGTAGGATATAAATAGAGCAAATCAACTTTATGCCCCCTATCACATGTTTCTCCTCCTCTCATGGTACTAGCCCCATGCCTACACATCCACATGCTCTAGTACTTACCGACTATCTCTGTCAGGTGCATACACAAATGAATATGTATCTCCTTTCTCTCATGGTACTGTCCCTGTTGGGAAATATAATAGAAAAAAAATTATCCTACAATTAACCAGAAACACTATGAAAATATAATAATGGTTGGGATAGGATAGTTACCAACTCCGAACTGCAGCGGAAAAAGATGAGTCGGTGTAAATCGTAGATGAATGATCCCACGGACCGCCCATGAACGATCCCTCGAATGGAAGACTGAAAGCATGGCATTTCTACTTCGTTGCAAGCGTAAGGCCTTCACGGTCCGACAGCGCTTCGCCGTTGAGAGCTAATCGCTGCCATAAAATTAAAGGGGAGATATTAGAACCACAATAGGCCTAATTATAAGGATTAGAGGATCTACGTCTAGCTCTAATTGACCAACTGGGTTCAACTAGAACTAGAGGACTAGAGGAGACTTCAAAAGTTATGTATCATCTTTAAAACTTACGTGCCCATGTGAATTTTCGGTGAGTATATGTATGATTTTGGAAGCATCTACGTTTGTAATGTATTGCTGGAATAAGGCTAGCTTTCACAAAATACAAAGAACAATGTCATGTTGTGGGCAAAACAGACAACAATGCAACTTCCCTCTAAACTCTGAAGCGTAACTACGCCCTTGTCTTCCACGTCGCGCGCTGGCGAGGCTCGCGGTTCCCCTTCCCACCATCGGCTGCAGATTAAAAGGTCACGCCGGCTCCAAGCTAACGGCGGTGCGCCTTCGGCCCGCGTCGGGGGTGATGGTTGGCAGGTGCTCCATGGACCTAATTGTATTTTTGGTTTTTCATGTTGTGCTTGGCTGTCGTTAATATAATATAATTTCTGGGGCCTTTTTCGCAAAAACAAATGTCGTGTTGTGGGCAGGAAGGTCGTACGAAACACCGGTCCATTTTTTCGCCGTGGACCGATCCATCGGCGGGCCCACGGGCAGACGTCTCCATACGGTGCGTTCGTTATCTTGGTGCTCTTCCGTGAGCCATAGTCTTTCCCCTTCCGGAACGCCTTTTCCACAGGAGCCGCCCCTCCTTCCCAGAAGGGAGCAACCAGCAACGTTTTCTGTCCCCCTCCTTTCTGGGAAGGCGCAAGATCGATCAACCGAACAGCGACCGACCGATCCTGTCGATCAAGGTTTTGACCCACTGTTCTTCTAACCGGCGATCGACTTTGTTCCTTGGATCATCGGTAACCCGACGGCGGTACGGCACGGCACAAGAGTGAGGCTCAAGCGTTTGCGATCGAGCTTTGTCGCGCCCGTTGCTTTCGGTCCACTGTATATGGGGGATACACTCATACCCGTGCAGGTGTACGCACGGCTGCACGAGGCGACGCCGTGGCCGCCGCGGCTTGGCGCTGGACCGCCATGTACGCAACGCGCCGGCCCTGGCGTGCTCTTGCATGCCTGCGCACGTTTCCTCGGCGAGACGTGACCGGGATCAGGATGGGAGCCTTCTCGGCAGGAAGGAAGAAAGGCGGGCGGAGGACAAAGAGAAGCGCGGGACGGGACGCAACGTGATGGGCGCACCGGGTGGGGGCGGCGAGGCGGCGGTTCTCTGCACCCGGGCCGAGCGTACGTTACGTACCGGTGGCGCTGGCGCAGGACTTTCCATCCTCTGCGGTGGCGCCGGTGGGGCGGAGAAAATGTGTCCATCCCGGGAAGGGGAAGGAGCATGCCTCCATTGCGGGGACAGCGGTACGGTGAAGCAGAGCTGTGTACGCTGATGCATGTGTGCACGGAAGAGGAAAGATCAGGGCGAACCAACGAACGAACGAATTGATGGCGTTTCCTTGTGAGAACGGCTGGCCAGTCTGAACTTCGAACCACCACGACACTAACATGTCCAAGAGGTCCTCGTCGTCGTCGTGGATCTACAGTTCTACCACACTACACATCGGTCTGTGGATCCATCTCAGGTTTTTGGTGTCATCTTCATCCCTGCACCGGCAAATGCCTTTGATAGGGCGCAAGTTTTATGATTACTTGTCTTCGCGGAAGTACCCATTTTGGATAAGAGTTGGCTTCTTCTCCCGACCTCCTCCCGCCGGCGCCGGCCTCCCCAAGGCCTTCACGCCGCACCTGGCTGCCAGTCGCCACCATCCCCCCTCTCCCCTCTCCCCCTCCCGAATTCGCCCTTGCGCCGCCTTTCCGGGAGGTGGCCGGGGCGGCGCGCGCCCCCTTCCCTTCGGCCACCCCCTCCCCCCCCCCCCCGGTCGCAGGCCCGGGTGGTGTTGCCGACGGCGGGACCTTCTGACCCCGCGCGCGCAGCTCTCCTGCCGGGAGAACGGGGCGGCGGCGATGTTCCTCGGCTTGGCGGCGGCCCAGCAGCGGTGGCCAGCTGGTGGTGATGTGCCCCCTTGGCGGCGGGACGACGCGGTGGCGGGGGATGGTCGGCGACGCGCCCCGACCCAGATCTAGACCCTACGGGCCCCATCTGGGTCCTAGCGGGTCGGCCTCCGACATGACTTCATCCTCGTCTGTGTGGTGAGGAGGCAGAGCAACTCAGACCAGGGGGAGGGGGGCGACGGCGATGACGGAGTGCCTGCTGTAGCGCGATGCTGCGAGCTTTACGGGCGTGAAGGGCCCGATCGGCCCACGGGCCTGCTATGTCCTGCTATTGTGTCCTCCGTTGACGATGGAGGTTGAGCCCTCACGCGTGTCGACGGTGCTGCTGCTCCAAGTCCCGGTTCCTATTCGTCGTTGTGCAGGCCTCACTTTGTAGTGTCGTGGTGAGACGGCGTGGAGGCTTCAAGACCGCGTTGGCGTAGGGTGGTCGGTTTGGTGGCAGGCTCCGACGCATCCGAGGTGAACGTTGGGATAGGGGGAAACCCCTGTCAGCCCGGCCAACACCGACGCGGTGGCATTGTGGGTGCCGCCAGCCCTTCCTGGGGGCGTCGGGGGTTACCCTTCTTCTCACCTCGTCGTGTATCGGGGGAAACCCTTGGCAGCAGCAGCGTCATCGTCGCGGCCCGTCTTGGAGGTGTTGATTGGTACCGGCGCTTTGGAGCCTTGGAGCTTGGTGGGAGATTGTTGGTGGGCGCAACGGTCGCAAAGCTTCTTCATTTCTGTCGATCCGCCGTTTTCGACATTTTTTCTCTTTCTTTCTTTCTTGCGTGTGACTCTGCTGCTTCCGCCTTAGTACCTATCGTTGGTTGTATCAGTTGTTTGCTTTGTAATACAAAGCGGGGGGAAATCCTTTTTAGGAAGTACCCATTTTGTGTTTGGATAGTCTATTTTTTTCTTTGAGATGTGTTTGATCTCTACTCCCTCCGTCCGGTGAAGAGTGTACATTTGGCTTAAAAATTTGTTCCCAAAAGACTGTACTTTTCTTTTCCTAATATAATTTAAAGTTAAGAAAAATACTTCTCTCTCATCACGCCGTAATCAAGACCAATGATATTTTATACATGGTGTCTTAAATTTTTGTATTCAACTAGCTCATTGGGTGTTGGGTAATTAAAGAGAAGAGAGATGATGGCTTGCATCTTTCCAATGCATCTTTTACCTTACTCTATAATTTGTCCTAAATTTTCTATATGCACACTTTTCGCCGGACGGAGGGAGTATCTCTTTTTTTTTTAAAGGGTATCCTTTATTTATTGACTTTGGATACAAGAATACTAACACTCCCTTCGTTCGTAAATATTTATCTTTTTAAAGATTCAACTTCAGAGTACATACAAAGCAAAATGAATGAATTTATATTTTAGATTATATCTATATGCATTTATATGTAGTTCATAATGAAATCTTTAAAAATAAAACTATTTAGCAACGGAGGGAGTAGTATATAGTTGATCCATGACGACGACGGGCCAATCTTACTGTTACGATGCAACTGTATCTGTATGATTGGTGAATGGATAAGGAGCGGTTTCTTGCCACTCGTAGTACCAATCAATCAACGTTAGCACTGTCAGCCAGTCCAGCCGAGACATATCTGTTCGTTAAGATGAAAACTCAAAGTCTGGAACTAATCCTGACAGGCCTATCACTCTTTTTCATACATACATATATATGTTCCCCGTGGAAACGTACAGAAGTTGGGTTCATCCTCTACAAGATTCTGCCATCAGTTCAATATAGGCATCACAGAAGAGTTAACCCAACTCAACGACGCCGCTGTCAATTAGGAACAATCGAGGGAAGAGCCAACATCTACCAATTCATCAAAGAAACTCAGCAAAATTACCCGATCTGCAGTACAACAAATAGCTCCTGATGTCCCATCGTTAAATACAGTGACTACCTAGCTGACTCCCGTCCGTTCCGTCTTCCTCCGGGCTCTGTTCTTCACTCACCCCAGTAAGTTACCGTCTTCCCGATCTTCTGCAGAGCCTTCACCACTTCCTCCGGAGTGATGTTCCCCGTCACGGTCACCTTGTTCGTCTCCTTCTCGAGCTGGTAGCTCTCCATGTCTGCACAGACGCACGGACAAAAAAGGGCCAGTCAATCATATACTGCAACCGTAAAAAGTGAGACTGTTTTGTGTGGAGTGGATCGAAGGCTTTCGTTGTACCATCGATTGTCTTGATCGCCTTCTTGATCGACTTGATGCACCTGTCGCAGTGCATCCCGACCTTCAGCTCCACCACCTGCAAGCATCCATCCATGGAATTAAGCTTTCCGTTTCAATACGCACGGTACTTCTTCAGATACATGCATACATACTGTAGAATAAACAGAAGAGCTGATGACCAGTGGTAACTTACAGCCATGGCTTCTCGGCGAGCAGAACTGAACAGCAGACTGCTACTGTGCAGGTGCGGCAACCACTTCTCAGGCAGCTTTGAAGTCTGAAGTAGAGGTTCAGTCTCTCTGTATCCTGAGGCTTATATACTGCGTCTGTACCTTTCTCTTTTCTACAAGCAATGCCCAACTTTTGTTCTCCACCGTGAATGGAAAAGCACATAGCATAGCATCGGTTCGCTTTGAAGCTGTCATCACAGAGGTAGGGCATTTGAGCAATTCACACTCGGAGAGGGACTCTGCAGGTTGCCCAAGGCCACCATGAAACGCGCAAGAATCTACTTTTGAACTGGTTCCAGATAATTCTTTCAGATGTTACTGGAACACACTAGCTGACTCAGTACCCTATTCTTTGACCAGAGGCTTAAACATGACAACAGTCAGTACTTAAACTTTTGGCATCAATGTGGTGATTTCACATTTCATCATCATAGTAAAAGCATCTCATATAGTAATCACGGGAGACTTCTTCTTCTAACTTGCAACACGAAAAGAATCAAAGATGACATCTGTTGCAGTGTCACCGTAGCTGATCTGAATAAAACTGGACTAACTAATGACTGGCGACCTAGAGTCTCGTGCAGAACATGAAATACCAAGAGCATGAGAATGTCAAAATGATGACATAGATCCCCCGAGAAATAAGAATCTATCCGTCAGCTTCCGCATACTCTACAGCATCAGTCACCATCCAACAGCTGCGGTCAACTTTCGAGCTGGACGCTACTACCACCATTTGTCACAATTTTGACATCACCGGCTTGTCTCTGGCGTCCAGACTCTACCACCGGCTGGACGGGCGGGACCATCTCGCCGTCCACCGTCAGCTTGACAACACCACCGACCACCTCTTGCACTTCAGCGGAGACCGTCCGTTTTGTCCAACGGTGGAAGGCAACGAAAGACGCGTCACGCCTCTCATCGATTTTCGAGCTTGTCTTGCCCCTCGGCCTCTTAAACAAGTCTTCCTCATCATCCACGGCCTTCCGTCCCTCCTTTCTTCTTACGAGGGGCATATCGGTATTCATCTCTTCTCATAGTCGTCGTGACCGTCCCGACTCTAGGTCTCATCAGAATCCATAGGCTGGCCTTGGCCGAGGTGCTAGAAGGCCTCGCCATGTCCCTTGAAAATGACCCTCTCCATGAACGATGAACAATCAGGGTCTTCGGCTGTGGGCGTTGGATCGGTCATTCCATCGAACAGCTTGCGGGCGTCGGCGAAGCTTGCCGTCGAAAACGACGGGGCATGCTTTCTTTGTGTCCCGTCAGACGTGTGGCTGGCGCCACTGTACCCCGACGTCACATTGAGGTCGATGACATCAGTGGGCGTGGTTGAAGCGACCATGCTGCCCTCTCACAACATGGAGAACCACGTCTGCCCATGGTTGTAAGGCGGTGGATCGGGTGTAATGGACGAGTTCGGCGACCTGAACTAAGGAGGACGACCAACCGACGATCCCGTGCTCGCCGCAATCGTGGCAGTGACCGAGAGGATGGCCGACGCTGGTCTCGCCAACCCAAGCATCATAAGGGCATGCGCCTTGGCGATGATGGATTCCTTCTCGTCGACGTCGACAAGATGTCGCGCTTGACACGGGGCGTCGGCCTCGACACCGTAGGCCGCATACGCCTTCATCTCCGTCGGCTTTGCCTGGCTTCCCCTCTTCTTCGCCGCGTCGGCGTCGAGCTTGGCGATCTTCATCGGCGTGCAATTGGACCGAGGCTTCCTGGGGGCCTTGGGACCCTTCTTCTTCGTCGCGGGGCTTGCGCCCGCGGCTGCATCGTCGGGCCGCCGTCCATGAAGGAGGAAGTGGACGTACGTGCGGGAAGGTTGGGACGAAATGAAGGGAAACTGAAACAAATGTGTCGCCGACAAGCGGACCAGGAGGAATAAGGACGCGTGTCCCGCCCGTCCGTACGATGTCCGTTTGGCAGCAAACGGCCTCCGAACTTAGGGCGGGAATGTGTCGAAAGCGGAGCAAAAGGGTTAGGAGTGATACTGCTTATTAGGTGATGACCCACAAGTATAGGGGATCAATCTAGTCCTTTCGATAAGTAAGAGTGTCGAACCCAACGAGGAGCAGAAGGCTCTGATAAACGGTTTTCAGCAAGGTAATAACTGCAAGTACTGAAAGTAGCGGTAACAAGTGATGGTGTAGTGAGGTGAAACGTAGCAGGTGAAAAGTAACAAGTAACAAGTAGTAGCAACGGTGCAGCAAAGTGGCTCAATCCCTTTTATAGCAAGAGACAAGCCTGAACAAAGTCTTATAGGAGAAAAAACGCTCCCGAGGACACACGGGAATTTCTGTCATGTTAGTTTCATCATGTTCATATGATTCACGTTCATTACTTTGATAGTTTGATATGTGGGTGGACCGGCGCTTGGGTACTGCCCTTACTTGGACAAGCATCCCACTTATGATTAACCCCTCTCGCAAGCATCCGCAACTATGAAAGAAGAATTAAGACAACGACTAACCATAGCATTAAACTAGTGGATCCAAATCAGCCCCTTACGAAGCAACGCATAGACTGGGGTTTAAGCTTATGTCACTCTAGCAACCCATCATCTACTTACTACTCCCCAATGCCTTCCTCTAGACCCAAATATGGTGAAGTCTTATGTAGTCGACGTTCACATAACACCACTAGAAGAAACGGCAACATACAACATATCAAAATACCGAACGAATACCAAATTCACATGACTATTATTAGCAAGACTTATCCCATGTCCTCAGAAACAAAAGTAACTACTCACAAAGCATAATCATAGTCATGATCAGAGGTGTAATGAATAGCATCAAGGATCTAAACATAAACTCTTCCACCAAGTAATCCAACTAGCATCAACTACAAAGAGTAATCAACACTACTAGCAACCTTACAAGTACCAATCGGAGTCGCGAGACGGAGATTGGTTACAAGAGATGAACTAAGGTTTGGAGATGAGATGGTGCTGATGAAGATGTTGATGGTGACGAGTCCCCTCCGATGAGAGGAGTGTTGGTGATGACGTTGGCGACAATTTCCCCCTCCGGGAGGGAAGTTTCCCCGGCAGGATCGTCCTGCCGGAGCTCTAGATTGGTTCTACTCAAGTTCCGCCTCGTGGCGGCGGAGAATCCACGAAAAAGCTCCGCCTTGATTTTTTTCGAACGAAACCCTTCATATAGCAGAAGAGGGGGGTCAGTGGGCCACCAGCGCGCCCACAAGCTCTGTAGCCGCGGCCAGGGGGGTAGGCGGCCGCTACCAGGCTTGTGGGCTCCTAGCAGCTCCCCTCTGGCACTTCTTTCGCCCAGTATTTTTTATATATTCCCAAAAAATTCCACGTTGATTTTCAGGGCATTTGGAGTTGCGTAGAATAGAGGACTCAGACTTGCTCCTTTTCCAGTCCAGAATTCCAACTGTCGGTATTCTCCCTCTTCAAATAAACCTTGCAAAATAAGAGAGAAAGGCATAAGTATGGTACCACAAAGTAATATAACAGTCCAAAAAGCCATAAATATCAACATGAAAGCATGATGCAAAATGGACGTATCAACTCCCCCAAGCTTAGACCTCGCTTGTCCTCAAGCGAAACCAAGATCTATAAACATGTCCACATGTTTAGGGATGAAGGTGTCGATAAAACATAATACGAACATGAGGGCATCATGATCACACATAGAACAGCAATACATCATAAAGATTCTTATGGGAAAGTAACAATTCCTTCACAAAGCAAAGTATGAAACAAAAACCTTACCGAGAAGTAGCCAACAACAGTCCATAGTCATTGAAGCAATTGCAATTTATCATAACATCAGAAAGAGTCAAATAAGGGCTTGTAAAGCAAATCCACATACTCAATCATCTCTTTTGTTTTCCACAATTGTTACAACTCACGTGGTACTCATGGTATCAAAGTTTCAGCTCGACACAGAGAAAGATAGGGGCTTATAGTTTTGCCTCCCAACCATTTACCTCAAGGGTAAAGTCAACAATAATAAAGCATAAGTACTCATCTCCAAGTTGATATATGAATATAGATCTTTCCCTAGCATGTGACGGTAGCCAAGACAAAGGCAAAATAAAGAATTGGTGAAGATCACCATGACTCTTTCAAGGAAAAAAAGTAAAGGTACAAGATAGGCCCTTCGCGGAGGGAAGCAGAGGTTGTCATGCGCTTTTGAGGTTTGGATGCGTGTCCTCTTAGTGTGGAGGAACGTCACTTTATATTGCCTCATGTGATAAAGAATTTTATTATGCAGTCTGTCGCTTTTATGTCTTCCTCATCACAGCTTCGTACAAAGCTTATTTTCCACACACTACTAGATCATACATATTAGAGAGCAATTTTTATTGCTTGCACCGATGACAACTTACTTGAGGGATCTTATTCAATCCATAGGTAGGTATGATGGACTCTCATGGCAAAACTGGGTTGAAGGTTTATGGACACACAAGTAGTATTTCTACTTAGTACGGAAGTTTTGGCTAATATGAGGTGGAAGCAATCGTCACATGCTAAGGGATCTATAGGCATATAACATTGTTTGGAACCAAGCAAACACAATTCATTATGTTGTCTTCCTTGTCCAACATCTACTTTTAAGCATGTAATAGTTTGATGAGTGCTCACACTTATAGAAAGTGTCTAAGATGATATATTTATATGTGAACCTCTTTTTCCTTATTACTTTTTATTAATTGCAACAATGACCGGGGCCTATGTTGGTCTTTTCTCAACAAGTCTCAATCATCATACTTGTTATATGTGAAGCTATCACTTTCCATAAGATCATCTCATGAACTTTCATGCTATCGTTCTTTTAATACTTTTGATCACGACACAAAACAAAGCCCTTGACTAAGATACTATTTATTATATAGCTCACAAGCTCGAATACATCGGGGGAGACACAAGGCAAAAGATTCAAACTAAACACTAAAGACTTATTCCACTAAGAGAAGAAATAAAGACTGAAAAGGAAGAAACTAAAACAAAGGTAAAAGCAAAAGATATAAAGGTGATACGATACCAGGGCAACTCCCCCAAGGTTGGCACAAGCCAAGGGAGTTGCCCATACCAATGCTTAGTTGTCTTCCTTTGGTGTTGATGGTGGGGGAGCTGCAACATGAGTTTGATCCTCCGTCTTCCAAGGCATAGGTGCTCCATCATGGCAGGATGAACGAGTCGTCGGAATCCTCAAATCTGCACCCAACCGTACTGATTTAAATCTATACTCATACTCACAGTTTTGGTTCTGCAGGTCATAGATCTGGTCCTGGAGATGATCAACCCTGTCATAGAGCCTGGAGAGGTGCTTCCCAATGTCATTGGCATCCATCTTCTGCTTGTTGGTGAACTCCGTGATCATCATGTGGTTGGCGTTGAGTCCACGCTCCACCATCCCTTGTCACTTGAAGACTTGTTGCTCCATTGCTTCGATCCTCGTCTCCACGCTTCCGGTCTTCTTAGGCCCCTCAACATCACGGTTGTGCAACATCCCCTCACGCATCTCAATAGATTGAGGGTGTTTCAGCACTTCCGTGAGGTAGGGATTGATGACCTTCTCGAAGATCTTGTCCTTAGGAGCTTTGGGGGAAGTCATGATGATCTAGATCTGCAACAGAAACAGGTTCGAAACGAAAACAAAGGAAAACTACGAGATACGGAGATCAAAACCCTCGGGCGGATATATAATGATTTTTTCTGGACCATAAGGAGTGCTCCGCAAGAAAACGGAGTCCGGGAGGCACACGAGGTGCCCACAAGCCCTGTAGCCGTGGCCAGGGGGGCAGGCGGCGGCTACCAGGCTTGTGGCCGCCTCGTGCGCTCTCCTGACTGCTTTTTATTTTTATAATTTTCCATAAATTCCAAAACGGAGAAAAATTCCTACTGGAAAAGTTTTGGAGTCCAATTACTTACCAAAACACATACCTCTTCGTTTTCAGTCTGAAACAGGCTGATAAACATCCCTTATGTACTCCTCTGGAGTTATGATATTGATGATATTGGTCTCAACATTTATGGGAGTACCAGAGATATAATGTTTGATTCTTTGCCCATTTCCCACTCTACGAAAATTACCTTCCGTGTTATTGATTTTGATGGCACCGGAACGATATAATTCCTCGACAACGTAGGGACCTTCCCATTGAGAGAGAAGCTTGCCTGCGAAGAATCTTAAGCGAGAATTGTATAGCAGGACATAATCACCTACATTGAACTCACGTTTTTGTATTCTTTTATCGTGCCATATCTTAACCTTTTCCTTGAACAACTTGGCATTCTCATATGCCTGGGCCCTCCATTCATCTAATGAGCTGATATCAAACAACCGCTTCTCATCGGCAAGTTTGAAATCAAAGTTGAGCTCTTTGATTGCCCAATAAGCTTTGTGTTCTATCTCAAGAGGTAAATGACAGGCCTTACCGTAAACCATTTTATACGGCGACATGCCCATGGGATTCTTATAAGCAGTCCTATAAGCCCATAGTGCATCGTCAAGTTTTCTAGACCAATTCTTTCGCGATCTATTGATAGTCTTTTGTAAGATCAATTTGATCTCCCTATTACCCAACTCCACTTGGCCACTAGACTGAGGATGATAAGGAGATGCAACTATATGGTTGACATCATACTTAGCGAGCATCTTACGAAAAACACCATGAATGAAGTGTGAGCCGCCATCAGTCATCAAATACCTCGGGACTCCAAATCTTGGGAAAATGACTTCTTTAAGCATCTTAGTAGAGGTGTGATGATCAACATTTCTAGTGGGGATAGCCTCTACCCACTTAGTGACATAATCAACAGCGACTAAGATGTGAGTATACCCATTGGAACTCGGGAAGGGTCCCATATAATCAAAGCCCCAGACATCAAACGGTTCAATGACAAGTGAATAGTTCATAGGCATTTCCTCACGTTTACTGATGTTCCCTATTCTTTAGCATTCGTCACAATACAAGACATACTTACGGGCATCCTTGAAGAGATGGGCCAATAGAAACCTGATTACAATACCTTATGAGCAGTTCTATCTCCAGCATGGTGTCCTCCGTAGGCTTCGGAATGACACTTCTGCAGGATCTGTCACTGTTCATGTTCAGGCACACAACGTTTAATAACACCATCTATTCCTTCCTTATAAAGGTGAGGATCATCCCAAAAGTAGTGTCTCAAATCAAAGAAGAATTTCTTCTTTTGCTGGTAGGTGAAACTGGGTGGTATGTATTTGGCTACGATATAGTTTGCGTAATCAGCATACCACGGTGCACTATGTGAAGTGCGGATGACATTCAGTTGCTCATCGGGAAAGCTGTCATCAATAGGTCGTGGGTCATCAAGGACATTCTCTAGCCTGGACAAGTTATCTACTACAGGGTTATCAGCACCCTTTCGGTCAACAACGTGCAAATCAAATTCCTGTAACAGGAGAACCCATCTGATTAGCCTAGGCTTAGCGTACTTCTTCTCCATAAGGTACTTAATAGAAGCATGATCAGAATGAATAATGACTTTGGAGTCAACTATATAAGATCTGAACTTTTCACATGCAAACACGACTGCTAAAAATTCCTTCTCCGTAGTGGCATAGTTTCTTTGGGCACTATCTAGAGTTTTACTAGCATAGTGAATGACATTCAACTTCTTGTCAACTCTTTGTCCTAGAACAGCACCAACAGCATAATCACTAGCATCACACATGATTTCAAAGGGCAAGTTCCAATCAGGTGGTTGAACAATAGGTGCGGTTATCAAGGCCTTCTTAAGTATTTCGAAAGCTTCCTCACAATCCTCATCAAAAACAAAAGGAACATCTTTCTGCAAGAGGTTGGTAAGAGGCCTAGAAATCTTAGAGAAGTCTTTAATGAACCTTCTATAGAAACCAGCATGACCTAGGAAACTTCGTATACCTGTGATATCTGTGGGGCAAGGCATTTTCTCAATTGCATCAACCTTAGCCTTATCAACTTCAATGCCTTTCTCAGAGATTTTGTGTCCTAAGACGATGCCTTCATTAACCATGAAGTGGCACTTCTCCCTGTTCAAGACAAGGTTGGTATCTTTGCATGTCTGTAAGACTCGATCAAGGTTGTTGAGGCAATCGTCAAAGTAAGAACCGTAAACACAGAAATCATCCATCAAAACCTCAACAATCTTTTCACAAAAGTCAGAGAATACAGCCATCATACATCTTTGAAAGGTGGCAGGTGCATTGCACAAGCCAAAAGGCATATGTCTATAAGCAAAGGTACCGAAGGGACAGGTGAAAGTGGTTTTCTCCTGATCAGATTGTGAAACAGGTATTTGCGAGAAACCTGAATAACCGTCTAGAAAGCAGAAGTGTGTGTGTTTAGATAGCCTTTCTAGCATTTGGTCGATAAACGGCAAAGGATAATGGTCTTTCCTAGTTGTATTGTTCAGTTTCCGGAAGTCTATCACCATCCTATAGCCAGTAATAATCCTCTGTGGGATTAGTTCATTCTTATCATTAGGAACGACGGTGATACCTCCCTTCTTAGGTACGCAATGTACTGGACTTACCCAATCACTATGAGCAACAGGATAAATGGTTCCTGCTTCCAAAAGCTTTAATATTTCTTTTCTCACGACCTCTTTCATCCTAGGATTTAATCTCCTTTGATGATTAGCAACTGGTTTAGAATCAGGATCGGTTTTAATCTTGTGCTCACATAGAGTGGGACTAATACCCTTAAGATCATCAAGAGTATATCCAATAGCCACACGGTGCTTCCTCAAAGTTTTTAATAACTTCTTCTCTTCGTGATTCGAGAGGTAAGCACTAATAATAACAGGATATATCTCCTTCTCATCAAGATAAGCATACTTAAGTGTATCTGGTAACTGTTTTAGCTCGAACACAGGATCACCCTTTGGCGGGGGAGGATCCCCAAGCAGTTAAACAGGCAGATTATTCTTAAGGATAGGATATTGTTCTAAAACAATTTTATCTATCTCATCTCTTTCATCCATATGCATATCATTTTCATGCTCAAGCAGATATTGCTCTAAAGGATCCGTAGGAGGCACGGCAATAGAGACAAGAGCAATGATTTCATCCCTACCAGACGACTCTTTTTCATGGGGTTGTCTTCCAAACTTGGAGAAGTTAAATTCATGAGACACACCCTCGAAACTAACAGTGACAATCTGTTTAACGCAATCAATATGAGCATTGACAGTGTTGAGAAAGGGTCTACCAAATAAGATGGGACAAAACCTATCTTGTGTAGTAGCAAGGACGAGGAAATCGGTAGGGTACTTCATCTTACTACACAAGACTTCTACATCTCGCACAATTCCCACAGGCCAGATAGTGTCTCTATTAGCTAGCGTAATAGTGACATCAATGGGTTCTAACTTAGCAGGTGCAATATCATCTTTGATTTCATCATATTTTCAAACACTACAACAAGACTTGCAATTAAAGGCTCCTTGATACGTCTCAAACATATCTTTAATTTTTGATGGTTTCATGCTGTTATCTTGTCAACTTTGGATGTTTTACATACCTTTTATATCTTTTTTGGGACAAACTTATTAATTCAGTGCCAAGTGCCAGTTCTGTTTTTTCTGTGTTTTTGACTCTTTTCAGATCTGATTTTGGAACGGAGTCCAAACAGAATAAAATCCCCGAAATGAATTTTTCGAGAACAGAAGAAGATCGGGGGACTTGAGGGCCAAGGCAGGAGGCCCACAGGGATCCCACAAGCCCTGTAGCCGCGGCCAGGGGGCGCGGCTACTAGGCTTGTGGCCTCCGTGGAGCTCCCCTGCCCTAGCTCTTTCGCCTATATATTCCCTAAAATCCCAGAAAAATTAAGGGCGCCCACGAAACCACTTTTCCGCCGCCGCAAGCTTCCGTTTCCGCGAGATCTCATCTGGAGACCCTTCCCGGTGCCGTGCCGGAGGGGACTTTGGAGCTGGAGGGCTTCTACATCAACATCATTGCCTCTCCAATGACTCGTGAGTAGTCTACTTCAGACCTACGGGTCCGTAGTTAGTAGCTAGATGGCTTCTTCTCTCTCTTGAATCTTCAATACAAAGTTCTCCATGATCCTCATGGAGATCTATCCGATGTAATCCTCTTTGGCGGTGTGTTTGTCGATATCCGATGAATTGTGGATTTGTGATCAGATTATCTATGAATTATATTTGAGTCTTTGCTGATTTCTTATATGCATGATTTGATATCCTTGTAAGTCTCCCCGAGTCTTGGGTTTTGTTTGGCCAACTAGATATATGATTCTTGCAATGGGAGAAGTGCTTGGTTTTGGGTTCATACTGTGCAGTGACCTTTCCCAGTGACAGAAGGGGCAGCAAGGCACGCATCGTGTTGTTGCCATCAAGGGTAACAAGATGGGCTTTCATCATAGATTTGAGATTGTCCATCTACATCATGTCATCTTGCTTAAGGCGTTACTCTGTTCTTATGAACTCAATACACTAGATGCATGCTGGATAGCGGTCGACGTGTGGAGTAATAGTAGTAGATGCAAAAAGTATCGATCTACTTGTTTTGGACGTGATGCATATATGTATGATCATTGCCATAGATAACGTCATGACTTTGCGCGGTTCTATCAATTGCTCGGCAGTAATTCGTTCACACACCGTCTACTTGCTTTCATGAGAGAAGCCACTAGTGAACACTACGGCCCCTGGGTCTATTCACACTTATCATCTCTGCTTTTACTTTTACTTTGCTTTGTTTACTTTTTGCTTTCAGTTCTCACTTTGCAAACAATCTATAAGGGATTGACAACCCCTTCATAGCGTTGGGTGCAAGCTCTTTGTGTGTGTGCAGGTACTTGTGACTTGACGCGATCCTCCTACTGGATTGATACCTTGGTTCCCAAACTGAGGGAAATACTTACCGCCGCTGTGCTACATCACCCTTTCCTCTTCAAGGGAACACCAACGCAAAGCTCCAAGGCCGCGGGGGAATCCTTTGCATATTTACCAAGGAAATCCCTATAGGCGTAGCCATCAACACTCCTTCAGTATCATATCTTGCGTGAAATTACTAATGAAGTCTGAATGGTCAATCATTATTGCAAGCACCTTATTCTTAATACTAACTCTCATCAGTTGTTGCAGATCCTGATCGCCTATAATTCTCATCATGCCATGTGAAATGATTTTGTCAGGTAAGCACCAATAGATGATGTGCTGACTCTTAGGATATCCCAACCAACTTAGATGCTCTTCTAGTACTGCATATGAAAATGCGGCAGGATCAACATAGTCCAAGACCTCCAAAGTAGAGTTATAATACTCCAGTTCACTCGCTACTCCTAAGAAAAGTCCACCATGCCTAATTTCTAACGTGAAATAAGGAGTGTCCACACTTTTTCCCATCAATGAATCACACACTGCATCAACAGAGTTAAGAATTCAGTTAATAATTCGGTTAAGACTACTGTTAAAATTCATTTCAAAATTCAGTTAATATTCCATCTATAACAACTTCTTTTTCACCCCAGATCTGAGCATCTATAGCTTTAACATGATCTCATGATCTATAGCATCTATCAACAACCAAGAACTTTGGTGCAAAAACAATAGTTGAAACCCCTTGCTGAAAACCCTCATTTTACAACCAAACCCTACCGAAATCCATTACTGAACAAAACCCAACAGCTACATCTAGAGTAGAGACAGCGAGCAGAGCAGAGTGCAAGACCACCTCCACACCATAGACGGCGACCGGGCAGAGAGGGGGAGCAAAGCATACAAGTGGGGAGGGAGGGGAATATCACTGTAATCAGGGGGTACACAGAGTGCGGACGAACTAGGTGCGCCGAGGGGGGCGGTGCACGGCCACCACCAAAGAACTCCGACGACGACATCGGTCGGGAGGAGATGTACGACAAACCAGCTCCGGCAACTCCGACGGAGAGAGAGGAAGAGACAAAGAGAAGGAATAAAGAGTTATGAATTGTGGGACAAATTAATTCAGGTGCTTCCCCCCTGCCGACGGTGGCTGGATAATTAGGCAGATCTGGAGGGGGCTAGGTGCAAAGTGTCACGAGCTAGCCCGCCCTGTCCACTTGGCGCGTTGCTATTGGTCGGTGATGAGTTTGGACTGGATTTGCACATTACCTGCAAGTTCTGGGAGTGGGTAAGGTTATTTTTGAACTTGTAGAACTAAATCATCACATTCGGTGCAAGTTCTAGGAGCCCTAGTGCTATTACCTCTTCCCATTAACTAATGACTGACGACCTAGAGTCCTGTGCTGAGCATGACAAACCAAGGGCATAAAAATGTCAAAATAATGAGATAGATCCCCGAAAAATAGGAATATACTATCCGTGAGCTTTCGCATACTCTACAGCATCACACTATTCACAATGTGGAGTAACATAAAGTAGTAACATACATATGTTAGTAGTCTAAGTTACTACCTTTATAGTGGATATTAACATAGATGTAGTAACATTGAGCCTTTTATTTATGAGCATGTAGACTCATCTTGCCTCGGTATCCGTTGTGTTACTCCTACTATGAGTAACATGTTAAATTACTCAATTTCTTTCTTTTTTCATTAATTAATTGCCACATCATATTTTTGCTTAGGTGGCATCTAACTATGTAATGTTACTTCCATTGTAGGTAGTTTCAGTCACCACCCAACAGCCGATGTCAACTTTTGAGCTGGACGGTACTACCACCATTGGCCACAATGTCGCCGTCGCCGGCTTGCCTCTGCCGTCCGGACTCTACCACCGGCTGGACGGGCGGGGCCATCTCGCCGTCCACCGTCAGTTTGACAACACCACCGATCACCTCTTGCGCTTCAGCGGAGACCGGCACGTCCGGCCCTCGCTCCGGGTCACCGCCGTCCACCAGTTTCCCGTAGAAACCGCCGTCGTCCTTCACGTCGTACAGGTTCGCCGTGCGCACCTCTTGCGCGAGCGCGCACGGCCAGCAGAGGAGCCACTGCGCGTAGTCCGTCAGCGACGACGAGCCGCAGCACCACCTGCTCCGGGGCAGCCCGAGCCGCTTCCTCATCTGGATCCTCCAGAAGCCGCCGTACAGGAGCCCGAGGAAGCAGAGCGCGACGCCGGCGGCGCCGAAGGCGTCGCTGAGGACGTAGTCGTGGATGTTGAGCGCCGTGACGTTGAACACCCAGAAGGGCGCGACGCACAGCAGCAGGAACATGGCCGTGTGCACGTACATGTTGCCCAGCCCGAGCCGCTCCATGTTCCAGCCGAACACGCAGAACGTGCACAGGAACGACAGGTAGCACGCCGCCGGGTCCTCGCCGCAGTCCAGCAGCTCCCCCGCCCACATCGGGCTGCCGGCCACCGTCCTTTCTTCCGGCGATTCTTCGGCTCCGGCTGCTGTGTGGAGCTGCTTCGTCTCCTCGCAGGAGGCGGCAGCGTCCTCGTCGTCGTCTCTGCCTAGAGGGCTGTACACCGCGTGAGTGCCGGCGACGACCGGCGCGGCGACGCCGAGGATGAAGAACAAGTTCTCGGCGAACTCGGAGCGTGACCTGCTTGGGTAGCCCCAGTACAGGCTGCACACCATGTACTGCGAGATGCAGGTGACGTGGAGGAGGGCCACCACGAAGGACATGTGCGCTCGCTCGTTGGGACGGCGGGCGCCATTCTTGCAGTACACCTTTCTTAGCTCGGCGGCGTCCTCCGGACGCCACCGGCAGAGGAGAACGAGGTGGTGGACGAGGTTGGGATGCTGGAATATGCTCATGAGCGTGAAGAGGGCGTTGAGGATCTGGTTGTCGATCTCTATCCAGTGGTGTCTCAAGGCCTTGGAAGGGAATGCCTTGTTCAGAAATCCCAGCAGGAGCAGTCCTAGCATGGCGCCGGCGGCGGCGACGCAGAGCAGCCAGATGAGTAGGGCGATGTTGAGTGGATGCTTGAGGTGGTTCTTGCAGAGGGTGAGCAGTGAGCTCCAGTCGACTGTTCTGATGAAGTGGACATGGAGGTAGCGGTGGACGCCGATCGATGGCAGCTGAATTTTTCCCAGTGGCGCGCAGACGTTGATGTCCTTCAGCCATTGCACTGAAGGCGTTGCTTTCAGGAAATCCAGAAGTCGTCTCTCGTGCTGGTCTGCCCCTTGCATCAGTCCATCGTGAAGGGTAGGGACTGTGATGTGATATTCAGTCAGAATTGGTGAATCTGCTTCTGAACATGGTATGTGTTCTATGTCATCCTCGGCAATGGCGTGACCCATTTCTGAATGTGTGACTGAAATCTATTTTATTGGTTGAGCACGGACAGGGAATCATGAACTTGAAGATGTTGGTGAAAGGAATTGCTGCGTTCTTTCTGCTATAAAAGGTACAGAAACGAGAGGGTCAGAACCGTGGATTTCTGGCATCAAGTACTAGTGGAAGCAGAAACATGCATATGAGGATGAAGCTACTGTAGTAGCAAATTATCGAAATCTACAGTTACGCCAAAAATAGTGTTCTGGAACCAGATGTTCTTCATCAGAAGTCAGAACTAGCATGTGTTTCATTGACCACTACAGATTCTCAACCAACCAAACATACGTTCTATAAGCCGGAAATTTCGCGTGTCGGAAATCCTTAACCAGAAGAGGAACATATTCAGTTCTGCGGAAACTAGGGAAATCGCCAACGTGTATGAGATTTCCTTATCATAGCAGATCAATCTCTTCTTCTGAACCTCAAAAGCATACATAGGCCGCAGAAAAGGGTCCGCCCCGGATCAAACAGCCGTACCAGATGATCGTCCAATCCATCTCCATAAACCTAAGAACGCAGGCATGCAGTGCACGAATTGGAGCAGAATCGGAGTACCTCTCAAGAGGAGAAGCCAGTCGAACAGAGGATCACCCAGGAGCTCGTCGATTGATGATCCGAGTTCTGGTCGCGGCAGGGGCGAAGGATCCTAGGCGCAACTGAATGAGGGGGGAAGCGTCGGGCGGGCCTCCCATGAACTGGCTCTGTGGAGTGTAGGGGAAAGCGGCCGGCAGGTTGGTTCAAGCACGGGGTGTTTGACGACCCGACCGAACCAACGGGACAAACGTCTTTCCTTGGTTTGGGGGCGAAGGACTTGATCGCGGATGGTATGGCTGTCAGTCTTGACTGTTGACGCATCGTCGGGCGGGACTTGAGGAAGCGCTCGGCTTGGTGCGGCCGACGGGACCAGTCAAGCTTGGAGGCGTGGCGATACGATACATATATGCTCCCATGCTTGTCGAAGTGTGCGACCCACGGACCAACGTTTGGTCGGGTGGGATAAAAACTCGGCGAGCGTTATAAACAAGGGGAAGACTGGTACTAGAACAAAAGTGGAACCCACGGACCACTTTAGTTTTATTCAGTTTAATTACTGTCGTCCTAGAAAGACAAATATGGTAGCAGATACTTTAGCTAGCAATGCTGATTTCATTAGAACTATAAAGTGGATGAAGGAGCCTCCTGGTTTCCTCATTGATGTACTAGCAAATGATGTAACACTCATATCACATGAAATATAAGGGTCAGTTTGGCCTTCCCCGTTCAAAAAAAAAACAAGGGGAACACTGAAACTCCGGGGCTCGTTTGATTCAAAGGAATTTTATAAAAAAATTAAGGATTGAAATTCTTAGGATTTTTCAAGGATTGAAATTTTTTCATTGAATACTTTTGTATTGGCATGTCACTTCAATCTCATATTTTCCCTATTTCCACGTTTTTTAAATCCTGTGAAATTAAAGACACCCTGAATTTTGAAAAAAAAACTAGAAGGAGCCCTCCCCCCTCCCCCCCCCCCCTCTTTCTATTAATAGATAAAAACATGAGTCTTTCATAGAAAAGAAATGACTGAAATTCTGAATTTCAAATTGTTGACAAGTTGTCCTTGCCGTGCCAGCGTCGAATCAAAAAAAAACCATGAATTATCTCAACAAACAAATTAGTGTTACTTCCCCGCAGAAAAAACAAAAGGCTAAAAATTTGACATCAGATTTTTAGATGTTGCGGGTGAACACTTCATCTATCATTGATTCTGAGGTACGAATCGTGTAGCAAGAGGAACAATCACATCAAAGCTGAAAACCGATTCGATAAGAAAACAATCTCCATGAACGTTCTTTCCTAGTCGAGCTTGTTTCCCATCCATCTTATTCATTCTCCTCTCCCCCATCGTCTCGCTCACCAACCACCGAAGAACTCCACTTCCCTCACTCTCCTCGTCGAGAGAGCAAGAGCAACTGGCGCTCGTCGATGGCTGGCAAAGCCAAACGGCGGTGGCGACGTGCTTGGCTTCTTCCTATTGCAACGTGAAATATGTAAATTTTAAAGATGGCATATTTCATGAATTTTTTAATTACTTTTAACATGAATTACACTAGTCTCATGTGTACATGGCAAAATCCTATGGGTGCCATCTTTTCAAAGAATAAACCCCCTAACTTCGTCATCTTCTTTTGCGAAGAAACATTTTTTGTTGATTTGCCATGTCCCAGGTACAAAAAGATTTAAATAATTTAAATATTTTTAAGAACATTTTCCCTTATGAGTAGAAGTGTCCTCTTTTTTTGAACAATAGCAAATGTACTTAAAAATACATGCCAAACTTTTATTTGGATCATGGCATTTTTAATACATTCTCACATGGTAGTTTTAATTTAGGTACCATGGAAATTTTATAGTTTAGAGGATGGAAATATTACAATTTTCATAGCATGGCAAATTTACTTCTCAGATCTTGGCAATTTTATTTAGTTCAAACATGGTATTTTCAATTTATGTACCAAAGTTCATGACAATTAGATCACGGATAATTTCCAGTTACACAATTTTCGTTTTATTATTGGCGGCATGCTAATTTTTATTCTTAAGTCCACAACAAAATTATTAATTAGACCGTCGTACTTTTATTATTTTCGACCTCGCAATTTTATTAGTTAGACCAATTTGTAGTTTATAATTTTTTTATGTTTCCACAACAAATTCTCAAATTATATTAATGGCACGATATTTGTTTTGGAGAACAACTTCCCGGTTTCTTGTCATGTACCATTGGCAAATTCTAGAGTCGCCACCTTTCTAAGGACAAAATTTATACATTTGCAATCTTATTTCCAAAGAAAAAAATCTTGTTCGAAAGTGAATATGCCATGCCATAAAAAGCATAACTAGAAAATATGGAGTTGCATTGGTCCACTAACGAGGTTTTGCTAGCAAAATCATACACACACAATAAATATTAGGGTTGTTTTTCAAGTATTTATATGCGTGTTAGAGAAAAGAAATCATGATTTACATGGTTTTTTATCCATCACAAAGTTTTTATGTAGCTATGTGGCAATTCTATTTTTATATAGCATGCCAATTGTGTCCCCCCCCCCCCACACACACTTCTTTGATTTTTTTCTTTGAACTAATAGTCTTGTCATTCGTCATGGTAAACCATGTCGTGATAACATGTGTGAATCATGTCATTTTCTTTAAAAATACTTTTTAAAGGCCTTCTATTATAGGTGCTCAAATATGGGCCTTTTATGGCCCGAATCTTTTCTTTTTCAAGGCTTGCGGGTTTTTTAATAGCAACAAGTTTTTCTAGATGATCTCGTGGAAAAAAAAATTCTAGATGGGGTTCGCGCTCGAACGTTTTCCACATAGAACGAAATTGGTCGACCGGTCTCGCATGTCCGTGGAGAACGATTCATTTGGGCTGAGATCGAATCGTTCCATTCATATTGGGTCCTAAAATATACAACTATTCAGAACTCGGTGTTGAGGAACATAGTAGAAAATGAAAAGGTCATCCTAACGATCATACTCCTAGATCACTATGAAGAGTATACAAGGTTAGATCGGTTCATTACCAACTTTGAGTTACAGCAAAAAAAGAGTTGGTCTAGATCATTGATGAAGCCCCTTGAACCAAAGACCGAAAGCACGACATCTCTAAGGATTGCACGCGTGTGGGCTTCCCGATCCGACAACGCTCCATCGTCCATATTTTTGCATCGTCGGAGTATTAGAGTAGGTAGAAGCGAACCCCAGAGGCCATGTTAGAAGGACTAGAGAAAACTATAAGTAGTTCAAGTCTAGGTCAAGAACTAGAAGAGATAACTAGAGAGGGAGGGAACAAAGGGACCTCTGTGTCCTAGAGGGGGCGCCCCCTCACATATGTATATAGGTCGAGGAGGGGTGGTCAACTTGGGGAGGATGTTTCCCTCCCTTGGTGTGCCAACCAGGAAGGGGTGATCCTCCAACTGGTTTCGGCCCACCCTAGCTTGTCGAGCAAGCTAAGGGGGTGCCACATCCTTATTGGGCCCATAAGGCTCATTAACTCTCACATGTTAGGCCTTTATCTAATTCGTTTAGCACATACTCCTCCCCGGTGCTTTCGATAATTATTGGAGCCTTCCTATATTTATATTAGGTCCATGTGCATAATTTTCACCTATACGGTATTACCCAAAACCCTTCTCAGAACTCCAAAACGCTTTGATTTCGCTCGAAATTATTTCTTGTATTCTCGAAACTTTTTCGGTAATTTCTTATCATATTCACGACTCCTATATAACTCAACAAATCGTAATCCCTTCAATGTGTGACTATCTTGGTTCGGTAAAATATGGACATGAACAAAATTTTCTTTGGTTCAATGATCAACAATGGAACTGTAGCCATCCATATTATGATATTCGAGTGAACCTTGGGTTATCATATTCGAGTGAACCTTGGGTTATCATATGCCCATTTGCTTCGTGATACCTTGCAAAACCCAACGTGAGATATATCGGTATCCCCATGAGTCATACACATGATCACTATATCGGTCTCCTCGTTACTAGTTTTGTTCTTATCTTTTGTTGTCGTGTTCCAGCATCCCTGTGAGCAAGTCACATGTGTCTGGCTAAACGATGATGGATGGCTTCACGCAAATAGGTCCCTAAGAATATCCCTACATGGTCGGAGTAGCAAATCCTACTTCTTGAGCTATCTTGCCCCTTTTCATACTTTACGATGAACTTGAAGTTGTTGTTATAATTATCCTATAACTAATAAAATTGGAAGAACACCCAAGTGCATCATATGGTATGAAGTGAGTCGATACGCTCGTGGTCTAAGGAACTAAGCATGTGTTAGCTCTTTGTGTTATAGACTATAGACTTGAGACGATAACATCTCTAAGCATAACATACAAACTAGGTCAATTCAATATGATCGTTCTACTAACATCACACTCTCAAAGTCTTCGGCATCCTTGTTACACTTAACTTATGCCAATGATCAGGAAAATATAATCATCATGCAAACTTAAGCTAGTCCCAGAGGCAAGACTAAGAACCATGTTTTACTGTTTATTCCTCTACACGTGCTTATGGGTTTTCCTCTCGATCACATAGTCAAGAACCGCAGTTATAGCATGAAATATAAACATCTAATTATATACATGGAAATAAATAATACAATTGTTATTATCTTTAGGGCATAATTTCAACACTCGGTACAAGATAAGAACTTTGAGGTGGTTCACTTTTGCTTTCGATTGCCTTTCTCTTGTCCAGCGCCTTCACTCTCCGGTGTATTATCGCCTCAGTGGTTATGGTGGAGGCTGACATAAAGCATGTGGCCAACGAACTCTCTTCGGTGGTCTTCAAACATATTTGCCGGGAGTTTAATTTGTTCGTTCATGTTTTGGTGAAAGTTGGTATGAACTACAGTAATAGTAGTATGTATGTTTATTTTCTACCCCACTTTGAATCCGGACCCTTTGTAACTTTTTTGCTTAATCAATACAATACCAATGTTCTTAAAAACATTCCACTGGTGGAAAAAGGGCCTTTGGTCGCGGTTCGCAACTGCCATTAGTCGCGGTTGCACAACCGCGACCAAATAGGCGCGACTAAAGGCCCCCCCCTTTAGTCGCGGTTGCTTAAGAACCGCAACTAAAGGCCCGTCCACGTGGGCGCCAGGCGGCCGTCGGGGCGGAGGACCTTTAGTCGCGGTTCTTCTGCCCAACCGCGACTAAAGGCCCCCCCCCTAAACCTGTTTTCTGTTTAATTTGTATTGTTTTATTTCTTTTGTGCTTTATTTTAATTTTGAAGGAGTTTCACATATTCTACGGTACTACATACATGCATATGAATGTACAATTTCAAACAAATTTGAAATTAGAACCAAAAAGAATTCAAGAGGAATATACAATATATATTCAATATCATCGGATGACCATATACAATTTTGAACAAGTTTCCATACATAATTTAATGCATATGAAGTTCTACGTCCTCGTAATGGTGTTCTCCTTTACGATGGAGGACTTCCCTCCTGAACCATCCAGCTAGTTCCTCTTGAAGTGGTCGGAAGCGAGCTTCTGGACTAAGCATCACCCGGAGGTTATTCCGCTGAGCATTGGTATCACTCGGAACCCGCTCAGAGGTGTATCTCCGGATCATCTCACAGACATAGTATCCACATAGATTGGTCCCCGCTGGCTGAATATCCCCACCATTCTTAGCCTTTGACCTTTTGAATTCTAGCTCTTTTTTGAATTCACCGACCTTTGTATCTACGAACCGTCTCCAAACCCTACGAGGCAAAGAAAATTAAATGAACAAGAGAGTTATTAGTTACTTGATATTAGGAAATGAACGAAATAGGCCGATCGATATAGAGCGCAAATGAATGAAAATAATTACTTCTGCAGCATTCTTCTCATGCCGCCCCAAAGCTTTGGATCCATATTCAGAGAGTCGTGGACGAGACATTCTGAGGTGTCAACTTTAATTACTAGCAGAATCCAGTGGAACCTGCGGACACGATACATGCACAGTACGTCATGCATAACTCATCGATTAGCCGGTCACATATCATGCATGGAGTAAACAAAAGAGAATGTGCTCAAGACAGAAACACTCACCCAAAATGGTAAGGAAATAGAATATCACTTTTGAGTTCCTGCTTTGTAAGAAACTGCCACAGGTCTGCCTCCATGTCGGCGGGGTGATGCTCCAACACATATCCATTAACGATGTGTGGGTCAATGAACCCAACATCATGGATGTTCCTTACTCTGCATTCCTTAATCTTCATTCTGCATGTATAATAGCGGACACAACAATATAGTTACGACATATATATAGTGCAGGCAATATGAACGAGATTGGGTATAAATAAATCACTTACAGAACGTAGCAACTGATGATAGATTTGTCGAGCTCGCGCAGATTGAAAAGCTGGAACAATTCACTCAGATGAATTTGTACATAGTAATGTTTGAAGTGATGCTCATATCTAACTTCCGCATAAATATAATCTTTGGCGTTTTTATTTTTTATGTAACCCTTGTACCATTTCAGCAGACCTTTCATTTGTGGAGGTAGATCCTCTTCCTGCGCAGGCTCGACGAGAGGCCCATTCTTCACATATGTAATTACTACCTCCTTCACTGGCGCCTCATCAAGGCCTAACATTTCACGAAGAGTAATACCTAAGTTGGCCGCTTGTTCTCTGGCACTCGTTACAGTCAATCCATGTGCTGCCGCAGCTGCTATGATATCGGGGTCATCCGGACCGGCGGCTTTCACTATAAGCGGGGCAATCGATTGTTTACTTTGTTCCCCGAGCTGGGCAACTCGTTTCCCGCTTTTTTTACTTTCTAATTCCGTTTTCTCGGCCTCCTCCAAGGCTTTGTTCTCCTGGTTCTCCGCCCGCTCTTTCTTCTCCTTCAACATGAGTGCCTGCCTACGAAGTTCACGTGCATAGTCGTCAGGCAGATTCTTCGCGGCTTGGGACGGTGTGCTCAAAAATGACTTAGCCCACTTCTTTTGCTCATCAGAAAATACTGGCTTGGGCTCGGGCTCTCTTTTCTTCTTGCAGTCCGCCTTCCATTTCTCATGATCAGCAGCCGCCCTCGCGGCAGTTTCCTCGGCACTACGTTCCCAAGGCCTTGTGGGGAGAGGCTTCAGTGATGGCTCCGGTACCTTTGTGGTCTTAGGTACATAAGGGTCCGGGTTAATAATCCAGGACTGCTTCTGCTTCTTTGCCGGAGGTGGATTGGGGGGTGGCGTCTGATCACCCGCCGGACGAGGACTGGGGGGCGGCGTCTGATCACCCGCCGGACGTTGTGGACTGGGGGGCGTCGGCTGACGTGACGGAGGTGTAGGTGTCGATTGCAGAGCGGACTTCTAGGACTTTCCAATATTCTAGCTCCCAGAATATAGATTTCTTCTTCCACATGGCTGCGTGCCCGTCAGCTCCCTTCGGAACTGATTGTCCGCCAGGACCCTTTCCAAAGATGACTTTCAAATCCTTGACCATATCAAATACCTCAGCACCAGTGCGTTCCGCAGGCTTCGGCCGGTGATCTGCCTTGCCGTTGTAATGCTTGCCTTTCTTTCTTACTGGATGAATTTTCGGAAGAAATCGACGATGCCCAAGGTACACGTTCTTCTTACAATTTGGCAAATGTACACTTTCAGTCTCATGTAAGCAGTGCGTGCATGCATTGTATCCCTTATTTGACAGTCCCGAAAGGTTACTAAGAGCAGGCCAATCGTTGATGGTTACGAAAAGCAACGCTCGTAGGTCAAATTCCTCTTCTTTGTGCTCATCCCACACACGGACACCAGGTCTGCCCCACAGCTGTAAAAGTTCATCAACTAATGGCCTTAGGTACACATCGATGTCGTTGCCGGGTTGCTTCGGACCTTGGATGAGCACTGGCATCATAATGAACTTCCGCTTCATGCACAACCAAGGAGGAAGGTTGTAGATGCATAGAGTCACGGGCCAGGTGCTATGGCTGGAGCTCTGCTCGCCAAAAGGATTCATGCCATCTGTACTTAGACCAAATCTTATGTTCCTTGCGTCAGCTGCAAAATCTTTGAACTCTCTGTCGATCTTTCTCCATTGCGTTCCATCTGCGGTGTGTCTCAACTCCCCGTCCGACTTACGGTCCTCTTTGTGCCATCGCAACAACTTGGCATGCTCTTTGTTCCTGAACAAACGTTTCAACCGTGGTATTATAGGAGCATACCACATCACCTTGGCGGGAACCCTCTTCCTGGGTTTCTCGCCCTCAACATCGTCACCAGGGTCATCGCCTCTGATCTTATAACGCAATGCAGTGCATACCGGGCATTCATTCAAATTCTCGTATTCACTGCGGTAGAGGATGCAGTCGTTGATGCATGCATGTATCTTCAGAACCTCTAAACCTAGAGGGCATACAACCTTCTTTGCTTCGTACGTACTGGCGGGCAACTCGTTATTCTTTGGAAACATATTCTTCAACATTTTCAGCAAGTTTTCAAATGCCGAGTCAGCTACACCTGCCTGTGCCTTCCATTTCAGCAAATCCAGTGTGCAGCCCAGCTTTTTCAGACCATCATTGCATCCGGGGTACAACGACTTTCTGTGATCCTCTAACATGCGATCCAAATTCTCCCTCTCCTTTTCAGTTTCGCAGCGTCTCCGTGCATCAGCAATGGTCCGACCAAGATCATCAACGGTCTCATCACGTGCCTCTTCTTCACCTTCACCTTCCCCTTCACCTTCCCCTTCACCTTCAGCATCCTCCATGAAAGTATCACCGAAATGAGCAAGATAGCTTTCATCCATGAAATCATCCCCTTCTTCATCTTCTTCCATTATAACCCCTCTTTCTCCATGCTTGGTCCAACAATTATAGCTTGGCATGAAACCGTGCTGAAGCAGGTGCAGGTGAACTTCTCTTGAGGAAGAGTAACCCTTCTGATTCTTACAGTCAACACATGGACAAATAACAAAACCCTTCTGCTTGTTCGCATTAGCCACTACGAGGAAATCTTTCAAACCCGTAGTGAACTCGCGGGAGAGTCGGTTACCGTACATCCATTGCCGATTCATCTGCATTATTATAATATAAAATATATAATTAACCATCATGCATTTGTTAAACTAACTAGCTATAAACAATAGAAATTAAACAATGAACAACACACATGCATATATATTTTATCAATGACACACATGCATGAAAGGTTCAAGTTGCTAACCGCGATCGAGGAGGAAAAAATAAATGAGGAACCTCAAGTGTGGCTCCAACACTTCATATCATGTTTGTTTCACGCTCTTGGGGCATTTCATCAAACACCTTGTGTGCATAAGAGGAACCAAAAGCAAACCTACACCCCCTTGTGAAGCTTGTGAAGAGAAGTGGCACCAAATGGCTAAGTGAGTGTGCTGAACTGGTATCTATAGGGGAGGAGATTTAGTCGCGGTTGGCATGGCAAACCGCGACTAAAGGCCTTTGGGCACCTTTAGTCGCGGTTGGCCTGGCCAACCGCGACTAAAGCCCCTCACGTGCACCAGCTGGCCACCGAGCGCCCTGGCCCAGGCCTTTGGTCGCGGTTCGTCTGCCGAACCGCGACTAAAGAAATCATTAGTCGCGGTTCCTACAGTGTCGCGACTTATGGGGCTGGACGGAAGCCTCTTTTTCTACCAGTGTTCAACACATTTTTACCTCCGCCCCTCATCAACGAGTTGACATGCTTGCGCCTCGAGGCAAAGAGGAGAATGACACAAAACATCAAAAAAAAATCTTCCGTGGCTGGTTTAGTTATTAGCCAGGAAAGACTTGTCCAACTCTACGAACATACAAAACCAGATGATACCCTACTAGGAAGAGCAACTTTGTGTCTCACAATTTAGCTAGATTTTCTTTAACTCTTTATGGTGGTCGGCATGTTTGGCTTGGCTCTCCGTAGGAAAATGGAGTGATGTTTATCTCAACAAAGTAAATATGATAATTTACTTGATTCTCATAAAAACGGTAATGTTAACTTGTTGATGTTTCCTCGAAGGGAGGTCCAGTGAACGCCCGCAAAGCCGTTTGATCATGATCAAATGATGGTGATTTTCATGAAAAATGTCATAAAATTAAAATTGACAACCTCTATGACTTAACCTGTCACACCTCTACTTCATATGTTTCTTTTTACTCCACATATAAGATTTGTCTTGACTTAAACTTCGTAAAGTTTGACTAAGTTTGACCAAATCAATGTCATTTGATGCATCGTTGAAATATTTTCCATATTATATATATATTTTTTATAGTAGAAGTTTATATTTTGTAATTTGTAATATAAGTTTGGTCAAACTTTGTTAAGTTTAACTTAAGATATATCTTATATACGGGCTAAAAAGAAACAGAGGGTGTACAACTAAAATTGTCATCCAAATCGTTCGTAAATGCCATCTCTCTCTTGTTCGCCGACTATTATTAGGGTCCTACAAAAATGATACACCACTCGTGGTCACAAAAAAAATGATACCCGCATGCAATGCTACAGAATGATTGTTCCGCTTGATGGAAAGAACAACTCATGGAGATTTCACGCCCATCCATGCTTCGGGCCATATGATCGGCTTGAAGGAAGGTAATACATAAGGAAATTTTATCAAAGCCATGTAATGATTTTTGGTTTTGTGAAACGACTTCAGTGTGAGCTCTAGATTATCACACCGGTGAAGCTGCACGAATAAATGAGGAGGTTCGACATGGTATTGAGGGGGGGGGGGGGGCGGGAGTCGACGACGAGGAGCGACAAAGAAAACAACCGGTTGATGGGCATATTTTGGCTTTTATTGTGGTGCCTTTGTGGTAGGGAGCAATCAATTGGACAAGACTTAGGGGAGCCAATGGGCCTAGAATCGGAATCAGTGGCGGAGCTACGGCGGGGCAAAACCAGGCCATGGCCCGCCCAGCTCAACGGGAATTTAGTGAAGATTTGTGATGAATTTGGGATTTAAGGGCAAAATGTCATATGTATAATATACTATTTTTTATGCTGGTCCTTTTTGACCCGCCCAAAGATGTGGTTTTAGCTCCGCTATTGCTCGGACTCACCCCACTCGTGAAACAAAACTCATATGGCCTAACGTGGATGTATTGTATTTTTCTTGTAGAAAAAACATCAATCTATTGCATCAACTGTCAAGGCAGTACAAAAAATACCATAAGTAAAAAAACTGCATCCAGATCCGCAGACCACCTAGCAACAACTACAAGCATTAGAGCGAACGGAAGGTGTATCATCGTCATCGCCGCTCCATCATCACACTCGGGCAAACCTTATTATAATATACAGTTAAGAAGTCGTCGTGCTAAGCATATATTCGGAAGATATAACCTCAAAACACACGAACACATACGAACAAAGGCTGAATCCAAGTGGATCCACCGTAGACAAATGTCGATTGATTCTCGCAAGATCCGTTGGAGACAAATCACCACACGCCCTCTGATGATATTAGACTCACCACCAGAACGGGAGCTAAACGGGGAGCACCTTGTTACAATTTCAGGGAGTCGTCGATGTCTCGTCTTCCTTAATAGGACACAAAACCCTAGACGAACACACAAAAAAACACCTAAAAATGAAGTAGGAGCCCTCCCGCTCGCAAGGGCCGAGATCCACCGCGCCTCCATGGCCTAAGGCCACAAAAGACGAAGTCGGTCTTTAGCGCTGTAGGCAGGAGGCGTGGACTCCTAATCGCCCTCGCGCGAGCGGGCATGAGACTATTTTGGATGTATTGTACTTTCTAAGCTTGCGAGGAATTTTCTTTTTATAGAAACACAATACACACATAGACATTCGCAACATTTCATACGCTCATTCTTGTGGATATACGAACACACGTTATATTACTATGATGCCCACAAGAGGGTTGAGTCGCCAAGTCTTGAGATTGTTGGAGTCTCCATAAGCATTTCATAGTCAATGACCGCAATATAGGCACATAGCAACCCAATAATAGAGTCATAAAGCTTGAAATAAATCAGGGAAATATACAACAGCAGACACTAAGTATAAGACTTGAACCTTGATTGATTGATTTCAACAACAAAAAACTAACCGTTTAAAATGTGTTTAGCTTGTTGTAAGTCATTACCTATCATAGAATTGTTGCATAGAATAGTAGTGAACGAACAATCATGTAGCCGTGTAGGGGAGCTACATGATGGGCATCTTCAACTGGAGGGAGAGGCGCCAGTTGTTGGGCGGTTTTCTTTTTTTTTTCTCTTTTGGCGGGGGATTTGCAGTTTTACTCTTTTCTATCTTTTTTCCTGAAAACACACTATTTTACTTTTTTATAATTCTTATATTTTAATATACAAACTTTAAATTCGTAAATATTTCTTTACAAATATGAAATTTCAAGAAAATGAGCATTGTAAATAATTTTTAAAATTTTATTAATATTGTAAAAAAATGTAGTCCCTTCGTTTCATAATATATAAGCATTTTTAACATTATACCAGAACAAAATATGCTCTTATATTATTGAGCAATTGACAATTAACTGTCATTTTTTGGGGCCGCAGTCCCATGGAGCTATCAAGTTAAAAAAAATGACTGAAAACTACCACGCTTTTAGTAATTTGTCCCTAAAACTATCATTTTTAGTTGATGAACGTTTTGGAGGATTTTTTAAACAGCTGAAAGAAAGGCATTTCTGAGAGTACTCGAGAGTACTTCTTCCTTATTGCGAAGGAGCAACAGGCCTTTCTTTCAGCTGCTTAGCTAGGAATGAATGAACGGGAGAAGGTTTTATCCTATGCACGCAATGAACAATGCCGTTCAGTCCATGATACAACATTTTGCATCTCCGGCGTACCAACTAATTAAACGCCTAGAGCAGCACGATGGCAATGTGGATTGCCAATCAGTAGTGGAGCGAGAACAAGTAGGTATTCGACAAGGGTACAAAATTATGCGAAACTGACTTTGGGAGGTACTGGGCCAAGCAAGATTTACTGAACGAAAAGCAAATCAAAAAGATCACCATGTGGAAAGTTATGAACATATGGCACTGACAAATTAAGATCTGCGTGGAGACGCACACGGAATATAAACAGGTTTCGAGCGAAGAGAACCAATGGCCTACTGGTATTTGGACACAACAAGATTTGCAGTAAATATTCAAGCAATGAGTTGCTAGATCTGCAGGAGACACCCTGCTGATCAACAGCGAACAAGTAAAATACAGGACAGACGGAACGCAATTGCATCACAGAATTTGCATCAGGCTAAATGCAGAAGGACAAAACACCATCGTCATTAGCAATAATTCATAGTTTTGGATCTGCAGGAGTACAATTTTTGTCAACTCTGGATTCATATAACTCGGCAAACACAGTATTTGCCCATCAGAAATTCAGAACACGTAAGCAAACATTAAACAGCCAACTCTACGGCCGCTACTACAACGCATATTACTACTAAGCATAGAAGGCATAGAATCCAGATCTACTACAGCTTTCTCCTCTCAAGCAATTTCTTGACCGCGAGCCATGGCATGTGCGCCACGGCCGGCCAGCCAGCACCGGCGCCGCGGCTCTTCAGCCGCCGAAGCCGTAGAGGGTGCGGCCCTGGCGCTTGAGCGCGTACACGACGTCCATGGCGGTGACGGTCTTGCGGCGGGCGTGCTCGGTGTAGGTGACGGCGTCGCGGATGACGTTCTCGAGGAAGATCTTGAGCACGCCGCGGGTCTCCTCGTAGATGAGCCCCGAGATGCGCTTCACGCCGCCCCTCCGGGCCAGCCTCCGGATCGCCGGCTTGGTGATGCCCTGGATGTTGTCGCGCAGGACCTTGCGGTGGCGCTTCGCGCCGCCCTTGCCGAGCCCCTTGCCGCCCTTGCCGCGACCCGACATGGCTGCTGCTTGGAAGAGAGGGGGGAGAATTTGGGGATTTTGGAGCGGGGCTTGGTGGCTGGAAGCGATGAGTGAGATGAGATTGGGGGAGCGGCCGTATATAAAGGGCGGGCGAGAGCTGTGAGCCTGTGAAAGCGGCTGGAGCCGTTCGATGGACAGGAGATGGACGGCTGTGGCCGCTTTTCCCCACGATGTCGCGGATCAGTGGTGTGGACTGGGAGCGGATCGGTGACGTGGCCCGGGGGTCCCCAAATTTCGTAATTCTGCGCGCCCGGTTTGCACGATGGGACGAAAAAGTAGCGGGATTGGAGAACGCTGAAGCGCTGGTGCTCTATGGCTGGTGGGGACATCGGAGAAAATATGGTGAGGTATATATACCAATTTAATATAGTTCCTCTGTTCCTAAATATATTTTTTTAGGGAGAACTAGACTAGTTTTTTTCAACAACAAGTATTTTGTGGTATGAAAGAAGTAATTTCATATTGGTGGTATGGTGAAAATCTGAGTTTAATACAACATCACACTTCTTCATACTGTTGGTTTACTGGAGTATTTCAAAAGAAAGTAAAACTTACAAAGATTATAATTGTGCTTGGTTATATCAAAGTGCTAACATGCAATGGAGTTTCGGAAACTCCACGACCTATACTTGTTGATTCTATTTTGAAACAATATGATTATTAAAAAAAATGTTGTAAATGTTAGAAATAAATTAATTAGATTAATTAAAGGGTTAATCCCCGCTATGACGGTTGCTACTAGTAGCAACTGCCTCTTTGTAACTGCCTTGTATCAGGGGTATATATACTCTCAATCCATCAATGAAAGCAACGGTTCATCATTTTTATCCTCTCTCTCGTTTTTACATTCCACACGTTATCAGCACTCGCTCTGCCGAGAGCGACAGAGAGCCAAGAGAAAGGTGAGAATGGCAAGGAGAGATTTGTCCTCGCTTGCTTTTGCTTTCGCACGTTTCCTGCAGAAAGAAGACAGCCGCTTCACTCGCACGCAGCGCCACCGCATTGCACGTCGCCGTCACGGCCTTGGTGCAAGGAATGGCCCTCGCCGCCGTTCCTTCACCAGGAACCACCGCCAGAACCGGAGTGGCCCTCATCGCCGCTTCTTCGCCGGGAACCACCGCCAGAACCGCCGCCGTGGGTATGCACGTCGAGGCAACCAGCCACTTCGTGGGCGTGCACCAACGGTGCACCAGGCTGGATCCTCGACTCCGGCCACCGCTCCACTGCAACAGGCTGGGCCTTCGGCTCCGGCCACTTCACCATCTGTTTTCAACATACCTCCCATGGATTGGCTTCTTGCAGGGCCATCAGCGTCGTTCCTCGAAGAAGATGAGATGTTCCCATGTGAACTTGCGTCGCCGCCTCTTCCTCCGTACTGCATGCAGCACGGATTCGGGCCATGCCCTGCGCGCACGGACGGCCACGTCCCGGACCTGCCATCCCCGACGCCGGCAGCGGCAGCACACACCGGCCCCATCCCGGATCTGCCATCTCTGACACCGGATCGAGAGGAACGAGGCGGTTATCCCACCATCCCCATCTTGAATGTCCAAATAAAGGTTGAAGAAGAGGGGATGGAGGCCATGGGCTCGTCGTCGTCGCTCCGCCCTCCATCACCGACGACACCTCCTCCTCCTCCTCCGGCTCCGCCCCTTCCGCCGACGCCACCGTCGGAAGCTCGCCGGATCCTGCGCCAGTTCGCCGCTGCTATGGCGCAGAACCGGTCGGCTCTTCGTGGCGCGTGGTCGTCGGACGCCCTGGGCTTCACCAGCGCCCCGGAGGCAAGCAGCAGCGGAGGTAGCCGGGCTTCGCAGCGGGGCCTGCCCCGTTTCCTTTGAAGACGGCGCGACGGGGCAGGGGAGACCGACGAGGAGACAGGCGCAGGAGAGGTGGTGTGATCCAGATCGAAACAAAGAAGGGGATTTGGGAGTGGCTGTGACGTGAGGAAACTCTCGTGCTCTCCTTATCCTTTCTCTCTGTCGATGCATGGACCAGGCCAAGTCTCCTCGCTCGTCATCTAAATAGGCCTAGAGGCCAAGTCTCCCCGCTACTTATCTAAATAGGCCTACAGGCCAAGTCTCCCGCTCCTCACCTAAATTAGTCTACAAGCCAATCTATCTAATAAATGTTGCTGGTGCTGTGGCGTTTTCAACAGAGAATGCCTATAGTATTATTTATATTACATAGCAGCCAGTCCTGTTCATTTGAGAGTGCTATTTTATTGTACTAAAAACATCTGTTTATTATATTCAGTCTATATTGTACTGTAAGTTTGTATAATTAGACCAAGTATTGTATAATAAAATAAAGTCTCAGACTATGTGTACATATTCTATATGATTGCCTCAACATTTTCCATTTTTGTAGAATATGTAGTTTTCAAGTACAACATTTTTTTTACAATTCAAATTTTTGGGATCACAAGGTAGATGAGGCATCTACTGCATTTTGCAGATTATCCTCATCGCTGAAAGATCTACATTTTGCCTTCGTTATTTTGGCAAAATGACTATCTTCGAGTGCTCTCCCGAATATGCGAATTAATGTGACTACCTCGAATCTTTACAAATCACAAGGTAATTGTGTGATCTACTGCATAATTTGCAGATTATCCACTCTTGCTGAGAGGTCTACATCTAGTCTTTTGACAAGATGACTACCTTCAAAGTGTTTTTGTAAAATAAAGTATGACACAAGGTAATGGACTACAAACATCTACTGGTCAAAACCAGACTATGTTCTCCACTACTGTGAGATCTACACCGCAATGGTGACTATCTTCAACGTGTCATCTACATAAAATGAGGTCTACACATATAAGTATAAAGCATCAACTATACTTGCAAAATTTGCTTCATCAAAGCATTTGTTGTTACTTATATTTTACCCTCATAGTAAAACTAAATTATGCATGAAAATACCATGCAGGAAATGGCTGGTGTCGTGCATCGTGAATTTCATGAACTTGAACTAGATGGTAGTAACTATTTACCATGGGCTATGGATGCAAAGATAGCCCTCGAAAGCCGTAAACTCGGTTTCACTATCACCACACCCGTTGAAGGCGCCGGAGAAATCCCCACGGCAGCCAAATATACAGCTTTAAGTTTCTTAAGGCACCATCTCCATTCAGACTTAAAGTCGGAATATTTGATGGAAGAAGATCCACTAGTTTTGTGGAACTCTCTCAATGAGAGATATGACCAGCAAAGAGCATTCATGCTGCCAGAAGCACAGAGAGAATGGTCCCTCATAAGGTTCCAAGACTTCAAATCTGTGGCAGCATATAACTCTGCAGTTCACAAGGTTAACTCAAAACTTCGGTTTTGCAATCAAGCAATTTCTGAAGAAGATCTTATTGAGAAGACCTTGTGCACTTTCCACCCCTCAATGAGAGTACTACAACAACAGTACCGTCAACAAAAATACAAAAAGTATTCTGAGCTCATATACACTTTACTTCAAGCTGAGAAACATGATGAACTTCTCATGAAGAATCATCAGACACGCCCAACGGGCTCAATGGCACTCCCTGAAGCACATGCTAACACTCAGTTTACTAAAAAGTATGGGGGCAACAAAAAGAATTTCAAGAAATTCAATGGAAAGTGGAAAAGGAACAACAAGCAGAAAAGCTTTGGTCAATCTAAAGGTAAAGGTCACTTCAAGAAAAATGACCGAAACACCAACTCCGAGATTTGTGAAAGGTGTGGATGTACTAACCATCGTACTAACAAATGCCGAACTCCCAAGCATCTAGCGGATTTATACATCAAATCCACTGGGAAAGGCAAACAAGTTCATGGAAAAGCCGAAGCTCACTTCAACGCCTTACAACAAGAAGAAAACCTTGAAGCTAGCACTTCTCAAAGCGCTCCTAAGGAAACAAGGCACAAGGATGAAGATCTTCTTGATGTTGGCAACATGATGGTGGAATACACCCAAGACGCATATGGAGATCTTATATAATCTCCACATCACTCATTTGATGTTATCAGCTATTTTATTGTAATAATGGATGTTATAATTTGTATAACTCTAAGTAGAATAAAAGTCCTACGGACCAATCGTATTATGTAATTCAAACATAATGTCATATTTATACTTGTAATTGTAATATGAATACTTTGTATATATATATTTATATGTGAGTAATATGAATAAAGTTTCATCCTAAAATATTCTTTTACTCTATATAGATTTTACGGGAAAATAATCCTGAAACCCTTCAACTGGATCCAGAACCAAAGACCGTCAGGGAGTGCTTCAAGCGTCCTGATTGGCCTAAATGGAAGGAAGCAATTGAGGCAGAACTGCGCTCGCTCAACAAAAGAGAGGTATTTTCCTCAGTAATACCTACTCCTCACAATGTTTTCCCTGTTGGAGCAAAATGGGTTTTTGTTCGAAAAAGGAATGAATACAATGAGGTGGTGAGATACAAAGCGAGGCTTGTAGCACAAGGGTTCACGCAGAGACCCGGCATCGATTACGATGATACATACTCTCCTGTAATGAGTGGAATAACGTTTCGATACTTAATATCTTTGGCGGTACAAATGAATTTATCTATGCAGTTGATGGATGTAGTGACAGCATACTTATATGGGTCACTCAAATCGGATATATATATATGAAAGTCCCTGAAGGACTTAAAATGCCGAATCCAAAAGCAAATCGCAACGCATATTGTGTAAAATTACAAAAGTCACTATATGGCTTAAAACAGTCGGGTAGAATGTGGTATAACCGGCTGAGTGAGTTCCTTATTAAAAAAGGCTACTCAAATAATGATGATTGCCCTTGTGTATTTATAAAGAAATCCTCAAATGGATTTTGCATCATCTCAGTGTACGTTGATGACCTCAATATTATTGGGAGTACACCTGATATAGAAGAAGCACGCAATCATCTAATGGCGGAATTTGAGATGAAAGATTTGGGAAAGACCAAATTCTGCTTAGGCTTACAGCTTGAGCATCTTCCCTCAGGAATTTTAGTATACCAACCTGCATACATTCAAAAGGTTTTGGAAAAATTTAATATGGATAAATCATATCCAACCAAAACACCCATGGTTGTCAGATCCCTTGACATGAATAAAGATCCTTTTAGACCTCGGGATGATGACGAAGAGATATTAGGACCTGAGTTCCCGTATCTCAGTGCCATTGGTGCGCTAATGTACCTTGCAAATTGCACCAGGCCTGATATTGCATTTGCAGTAAATTTACTAGCTAGACATAGCGCTGCTCCAACAAAACGTCATTGGGCGGGAGTAAAGAATATCCTTAGATATTTACATGGCACAAAAGATCTTGGCTTATTCTATCAGAAAAACCAAGATATGACTATGGTAGGATATACTGATGCTGGCTATCTATCTGATCCTCACAATGCCAGGTCACAAACAGGTTTCGTATTCTTATATGGTGGAACTGCTTTTTCATGGAAGTCAACAAAACAGACTCTCGTAGCAACATCCACTAATCATTCTGAAATTAATGCATTATTTGAAGCATCTAAAGAATGTGTATGGCTTCGCAGGATGATTAACCATATTCAAACTTCATGTGGTGTTGGTTCATTAGGATCACCAACTATTATATATGAAGATAATGCAGCCTGCATTGCTCAAATGCAAATGGGTTATGTGAAAAGTAATATCACAAAACACATTTCTCCTAAGTTATTCTATCCTCATGCATTACAAAAGGATGGAGAAATTGATATTTTGCAAACCAAATCATGCGACAATCTAGCAGATTTGTTCACAAAGTCTTTACCAAATTCAACATTCCAGAAATATATTCATGGAATTGGTATGAGACGTTTTCGAGATTTGCAAATTTCAGGGAGAGAAATTCCTAGACTCATAACCCATTAATTATCATCAGATAATAATTGTACTCTTTTCCTTTATGAGTTTTGCATCAGTTTTCTCATAAAAAGGTTTTTAATGAGGCAATATATTATCAAAATCATATGCCGTACTTTCTATTTTCCCTATTGGGTTTTTAAAGAAAGTATTAAAGACATATTAATTGTTCTCTAAACTCACAATTGATTTTTCTCCTTCTTCAAAGGTTTTCTCGATTGAGTTATCAAGAGACAATAATCATTATATGTTGCACTATTTTCTCCTTATTATTTTCCCACCGGGTTTAAAGGAGTTTTAGCAACATATCTACACTATTCTCCTCATATTTTTTCCCACAGGGTTTTTGGGGGAGACTTTCAAGATTATACAAAGGCTTTCACGAAGATGATGGACATTCTTAAAGACACATACAAAGAGGAGTCTTTATCAAGATAATAAATATCCAAGACAAGCAGTGATTAGGGGGAGTGTTAGAAATAAATTAATTAGATTAATTAAATGGTTAATCCCCGCTATGACGGTTGCTACTAGTAGCAACTGCCTCTTTGTAACTGCCTTGTACCAGGGGTATATATACTCCCAATCCATCAATGAAAGCAACGGTTCATCATTTTTATCCTCTCTCTCGTTTTTACATTCCACAGTAAACACGAGAGAGGTGGAGGGGGTAGAGGGGCTGCACGGTAGCCCAAAAAACTTAGGTCAACAATGGAGAATGCTTCACAAGCACGTCTTTCCTCAATTGATTCGATAGTACATGCTGCCCGAAAGTATGAGTTTATATTGTGGAGCGCATGATGTTCTTTGATGGTAGAACATTAAAGGGAAAATGTCTATTTTAAAACATAAACTCGTAGAGATTCGGTGAAACGAACTCTCAGGTCAAAATTTATGTCGAATGCAATCTTGAACTATGCAATCTCGATCTAAATCAAACCCTAACGTCGTTTAAGACATAAAAACGCTCGTGTGGCAAAAATCAACTAGAATTCATGTGACTCGTGTGCCACGGAGCAGCAGTGTGGACCACGGCGCGTACCCGTCCTTCGACGACCCTTTTGTTTTTTCTACACTACTAAAAAAGGCGCTACACTCACTTGGCATTTTTTTGGTACAATGCTAAAATAAGAAGCCGCAGTCAGCCAACCCATTTGGTTTTTTCTGGTACAATGTCATTTGTTTTTTTCTTGATGAAATGCTAATAGAAACTACATTAACCAACGAGGGCACCTCACCTCTTGTGTCTACTTTATTTCCTTTTATTTTTTTTCCTTTATTTTGTTCGTGTAAGCTCCTTAGCTAGAGGATTCTTACACATTTTTTTCTTGTTTTTTTTATCTACTGCATGAACTCTTTCCAACTCTATGGACCTTTTCTCAAATCGATGAGGTTTTCTCAAAATGGATGAAATTTTTTCATATTCATGAAAAAAAACTACAATTTTTTATTGAGAGAATTTTCCAAATTTGTTATTTATTTTTTACAAAATTGGAGATTTTTCCTTAAAATAATTCTGTGAGTAGTCTTGTTGCTCTCATGATGATGTGTGAGTAGTATACCATAGACTTACGGGTCCATAGACATTACATAGATGGCTTCTTCTCCCTCTATGTTTTCTTCAATACAAAGTTCATCTTGATTTCCGCAGTGATCCATTCGATGTAACCTTCTTTTGCGGTGTGTTTGTTGGGATTGATGAACTCTGATTTTATGATCAGGTTATTCATGAAAATTTATTGAGTCTTCTATGAATTCTTTATGCAGGATTATTATAGCCTCGTATTTTTCTGTGATCTATCAGTTTGGTTTGGTCAACTAAATTGATTTATCTTCAGTAGGAGTGGTGCGTTGTGATGGGTTCAATCTTGTGGTGCTACTTCCAATGACAAAAGGAGACAGGACACGTATTTGTATTATTCCCATTAAGAATAAAACGATGGGTTTATTCATATTGCTTGACTTACTTTGTCTACATCATGTCATCTTCCTCCAAGCATTACTCTGTTTCATACTTAATACTCCCTCATCATCAAAACTCAAAACACAGGTACCAATACAGAATTTAATGACTGCATCATCAGCTAGCTTTTCTTCTCTTTTACCGGAATCATTAATGGCATCACATGCAAAAAACTGAGCGGGAGTACTAGTACTAGTAGGAAGGAAGTACAACTAGCTAGCGTAATTACCACCGCATGCATGCAGGTTTGCCTTTACGAGGAGCCCCTCATTAAATTTTGCCTCGTTTTTTTGTTAGTGGCCTTGTATTGATGCAATTTGTATTGTCCATAGTGGCCTTGTATAAAGGAATGGAGGCAGTACTCTAGATGCATGCTCGATAACGGTCCATGGGTGGAGTAATAGTAGTAGATGCAGGAAGGAGTCGGTCTACTCGTTTATGGATGTGATGCCTATATACATGATCATTGTCGTGAATAAATATTTCATACCTATGCACTTTTCTATCAATTGCCCAACAGTAATTTGTTTATCCACTGTAGCTATCTTTGAGAGAGAAGCCTTTAGCAAACACTATGGCCCCCCGAGTCTACTTAAACATAAATACAAAAACCCTAAACATATTGCTGCCTTTTATATTCGGTTATTTTATTTTATATTTATATTATCTATCTATCGCCAATTAATCCTTGTAAATAATGAGTTCAAGGTGCTTGACAACCCTCTTGCCCGTGTTGGATGCAAGTGTTTGCTCTTTTGTGTGTATGTACTGAAGACGAGAATTTACGTGGTTCTTTTATTGGTTCGTTAACCTTGGTTCTCACTGAGAGAAATACTTGTCTCTATTGTGTCGCATCTCCTCTCCCCTTCGAAGAAAAACCCAACAAAGTATATAAGTAGCACTGAACACGGCGGACGTTATAACTGTAATAGCCGAGGGGAGAGCTTCATACATCAGGGAGCACACACGTTGATAAACTTCTTACCACCCAAAGATTCCACAGCACATCAAATTCCGACGATGACTTCAACTTTAGCACAAATTCAGACGATGGCTTCAACTTTAGCACCAACAAGGCGGCCTCAACTAGTGACACAAAACGACTATTTAATATGTGGTCCATGTTCAGCTAGCCTTGCAACCACATACAATCATTTTGACTATTCAGTAGATGAAGTGTTGCAATGCAACCACAGACTACTACATATTTACAACCAATGACTACTACTGCAAAACGCTAACATGATTATTCATTGGACATGCTCTTGTACATTGGAGCATAGAAAATAATTAGAGAATATTTTTATATGAAAATGATTTTAACCCACAATAACACGGGCTCTTGTATTTCACAATATTTGTTGCATACATAATATAAAAATTATATAACTGACAAGTATATTTTAGTATTGACTGGAAACACATTAACATATCTCCTAGTTTGGAATGAACTGAACTTATTTCAACAACCAGAGAGAACGGCAACAATAGTTTGTTAAGAAAAAGATTGGAAAAGCCCACTACTGGGGTCTTGAAATGATGGGCATGTTTCACCATGTGAAAAAAAATCTTATTGAGATCTTAAAATGATGGGTTCATATAGTTCAAACATGAGCAAGGGTTATGCGGGTGTCAAATTTTGGCAATGTGGTGTTTAAAGAAATGTTTGACAAAGTAGGGAGGTGATACATCCATGTCTCGGATAATAGTCAGGAAAAATGAGAAAACAATGAAATAAAATAACCTAATATTAATAGGTATTCCATTACTCCGTATATTCATAACATAGACACATCAATATTAATAGATTACATCATCATGGAGTTATGAATTCACATTTCCTATGATACGTTTCCATAGAATTAAAATATTTACATGAATCGAAGGTCAACAAAAACAGAGGTGTAGCATCTCAACAACACAAGTACTCTTCATCGTCACCATGTCCTGCAACAAATAATAGTAAAAGAAAAAAACAAAGCACGATTAAGTTGTTTGATTTTGTAACAACGGGGAACAACGGTGGAGCCAGGAATAATACACAAGTAGGGCCGAAGCCGAACATTGAACAAGGCTCTAAAAGGCAACATGGTGTATCGAATATAGATGTGATTTTTTTTAAAAGGTATAAATTGATCGTCGGTATAGAAAAATATGTACTATTATTACTAATAAAGTGTTGGTAACATAGACATGTCACATAGATAGCAAGCAAAATGCAAAATTAGATGGAGATGAACAAACAGTTATCAATCTCCTTGTTCTACCGATGATACAATTTATTGCCTTGATTTATCACCTCACCTTCTTGATTCAATCTCTCTGTTGTACTCATGATGTTCCTATACTTGCCATGAAACTACTCAATGCTTCTAAAATCCCAACACAATTAAGAGAATGAAACCAAAAGTTGTGGACTAAACGACCTAGAGAACAAATTTGGACAACAGAAGAAAACAACCCTTGTGATTTTGTAGGAAACTGGATACATTCAGTTTATTATCTTGAAAAATCCTCGCATGTGGTTGGATCATGCTGCCCAACCCTCTCATTATAAAATAGTGCTAAGTTACGAAATTAGCTACGACATTTGGAAATGACATCTTATGGACTCCTGAAGTACAATCCAATTCAAAGTAACTAACAACAACTTAGGCATTGAGTGAACAATAGCAATGCATGCAACTTTTTTATCTCAGCATAACAATGACGGTGGAACAAGTTCAGTTAAACAACTCTAGAGGTTTATTTTTCTGCATGGAAACAACTCGGCTCTCCAAGAAGTAATCATGTCTTCCTTTCCTCCTTGAAGTCTTAGAAATGCAACCTCCACTTTGTGAATATTTATGTCCTCCCCTTTGATGTAATCGCGGATGGCATTGAAGCGTCGCTTTATTGGTCTGGTCCTCCTGTGAAACCTTGGTTCCTTGGCTAGAGCAATGACACCACTGTGGTCACAAAACATAGTCATTGAATCCAGTGCACTCGGCACAACTCCAAGATCTGTCATGAACTCTTTCATCTAAACACCTTCTTTAGTCGCCTCCGAGGCAGGTATATACTTCGCTTTGCATGTAGAATCAGCTACCATGCTTTTCTTGGAAGTGCACCAGCTTACCGCACCCCCATTAAGAATATATACATATCTGGTTTGTGACTTAGAGTCATCTGAATCAGTGTCAAAGCTTGCACCGACGTAACCCTTTACGACGAGCTCTTGATCACCTCCACACACGAGAAACATTTCCTTAGTCCTTTTCAGGTACTTCAGAATATTCTTGACAACTGTCGAGTGATCCATTCCTGGATCACTTTGAAACCTTCCCACCATACTTACGGCAAGGCTGACAACAGGTCTTGTGGACAACATTGCATACATGATAGAGCCTATGGCTGAAGCATAGGGGATGACAATCATCTTTTCTCTATCTTCTGCAGTCACTGGGTATTGAGTCTTACTAAACTTCACACCTTGCAACACAGGCAAGAACCCTTTCTTGGACTGATCCATTTTGAATTTCCTCAAAACTTTGTCAAGGTATGTGCTCTCTGAAAGTCCTATTAGGCGTCTCAATCTATCTCTATAGATCTTGATACCTAATATGTAAGCAGCTTATCCTAGGTCATTCATTGGAAAACTCTTGTTCAAGTAATCAATTTACGCTTCCCAAAATTTCTATATTGTTTCCAATCAACAATATGTCATCCACATATAATATTAGAAACGCTATAGAGCTCCCACTCACTTTCTTGTAAATACAAGCTTCTCCATAAACTTGTATAAACCCAAACGCCTTGATCACCTCATCAAAACGTTGATTCCAACTCCGAGATGCTTGCACCAGTCCATAAATGGATCGTTGGAGCTTGCACACTTTGCCAGCATTCTCTGGATCGAAAAAACCTTCCGGTTGCATCATATACAACTCTTCCTTAAGGAAACCGTTAAGGAATGTTGTTTTGACATCCATCTGCCAAATTTCATAATCAAAAAATGCAACTATTGTTAACATGATTCTGACGGACTTAAGCATCGCTATGGGTGAGAAAGTCTCATCGTAGTCAACTCCTTGAACTTGTGAAAAATCCTTTGCCACAAGTCGAGCTTTATAGATGGTGACATTACCGTCGGCGTCCGTCTTCTTCTTAAAGTCCATTTATTCTGAATGGCCTTTTGTCCTTCAGGTAATTCTTCCAAAGTCCACACTTTGTTTTCATACATGGATCCTATCTCACATTTCATGGCCTCTAACCATTTGTTGGAATTCAGGCCCACAATCACTTCTTCATAGCTCGTAGGTTCATCGTTGTCCAACAACATGACTGTCAAGATAGGGTTACCGTACCACTCGGGAGCGGAGCGTGCCCTTGTCGACCTACAAGGTTCGATAGCAACTTGATCCGAAGTTTCATGATCATCATCATTAGATTCCTCTTCAATTGATGTAGGCTCCACAAAAACAACTTTCTATGCTGCGCTACTCTCCGGTTGAAGTGAAGGTTCAACAACCTCATCAAGTTCTATCTTCCTCCCACTCAATTCTTTCGAGAGAAACTCTTTCTCAAGAAATGTTCCGTTTTAAGCGACAAACACTTTGCCGTTTTGATCCTGCCCCCACTAGGTTTCGGATCTGTGAGGAAGGTGGTGAGAGGAGAGCTTCTTTCGTGTCTGTGGTGAAGGGGATCATGGATCCCAAGGGGCAGCAGCGACCCAAGAAGAATCCCCCCAAGAAAGGTGGGCAGGGGGCTATTCCTCCATCTCGTGTAGCTCCTATTGTCAAAGGAGCAGCAGCAGGTCAGAAGCAATCAGGTGACATTGGTAAGATTGCCCCTCAAAGCTCAAACCCTGCTACAGTCCCTGCCTCTGTCCTCGCTCCCATTGTGCAAGTCTTAGATCCCAGATATAAGGAGATGATCTGCTTCAACTATAGCTGGCCTGGGCATTATGTAGGCAATTGTGTGGAACCAAAAAGATGCTTTATCTGCTCTGGTACACATAATGTCAATAATTGTATTGCTTGGGCTCATCTGCAACCTACTGCTGAGTACTTTGGTAGCGCTGCAGTAGGTCTGGGATTTTATCATATTGACATACCTGTGGCAGCTGAATCCAACTGGTTAAACTACAAGAACTGTGCAGTTTTAAAGGTGCTTAAAGGAGAGGTCTCTGCCTCTGATTTGATTGTGCAGCTTAATGGAATTTTCTGCAAAGGAAAAGAGTGGCCTTGGCAAGTGAGAGAATTAGAAGAAAGAAAGTTTCTGCTGAGATTTCCTCCTTGGAAGAAAGTAGAGGACCTATTTGAATTTCATGCATTTGATCTTCCTATTGATGGAGTCTCTGTTAAGATATGTGAATGGGCTGGGATGCTGGAACCTTATGGTGAACTGACTGAAGTATGGATCCAAGTGGAGGGTATTCCTCCCAGATGGTGTGCGTGGAAGGTTTTTGCCCAAATAGCATCCTGCTTTGGTATCCTAGTTGATGTGGACTGGAATGGAATTTTTAAGAGTTTCTATGAGAAAGTCAGAATTAAGGTTGCTTGTAGAGATCCTACCAAGATTCCATATGAGAGATTGGTGGAGATGAAAAAGAAGCTCTACATATTGCTGTTCACTGTGGAAGGATTTGACCAGGATGGGGAAGGTTCTGGAGGAGATGGAGATGACCCTGATCAAGATGTGGAAGATGAGGATAAAGAGGAGGAAGAGTTTGATCAAGATAAGGAGTATATGGATGGGGATGCTGATGAACCAATTGATGAGCTAGATAGAGCAAACTTCTCAATGGAAAAGAAATCTGGTTCTGGGATTAAGGAAGAATGATGTACATCTGCTGTTAGCTTTCACCATGAGATGTTGTTGGATGAGTTACATGAGCAGTTTTTGCTGGAAGCTGAGGGTAAAACTCCTACTGCACAAATGAAGACATCTGATGAGAGTATGGAGGATCCGAAACATGATATGGACATTGGTTCTCACATGGACTACTGTTCTACACAGCTGAGGAAGATTGAAATGGCTGATTCTGAAGATGAAGAGGAAAATGATATGCCTGAGATGATGTGTCTACCTGAACAATTAGCTACAAGCTTTGGTTCTGCTAAGAGATCATTGCTAGAATCCCTGGATGTGGAGGAAATGGATAAGAGAAGAAAAGAAGATACATGTAAAGAGAAGAGATGGGGCCCTGTGCTCTCCACCAGACCTACTACAAGACAACATGGTAACATAAAGATTATGGAGAAGGCTACTGCATACCTACAAAAGAAGAACCTGGAGATTCCTGCTTCCTTCCAAGGTAAATCTTTTGCATTAAATGATACTCAAATTCTTGCTGATCAAATTGTTAGGGTAGGCATTTGCATAGGAGATAGTGATAAGGAGCAGAGGGATATTATTCAAGATTTGGTCCTGAGGGAGAGTATTAGATGTTTGGAATTTGCAGATTCCAACCCTGAGACTGTACTCCCTGATGACCTTTACACACCTGTTAATAAGGATATTAAGGGGTATGAGCGTGGTGAAGACATGATACTTAACAGAGCAGTAGGCGTTGATGCTTCTGTTAGTACTTGTCCAAACCTGATTCATGCTAGGAGGCTTTGTAGCCTGTCACATCCTTTTAAAATCTCATGATAGGAGTGTTTTGGAATATACGAGGTCTAGGCCAACCAGGAAAAAGTCAACGTATGCAAGAACTTTTGAGGATTAATAATGTGGATGTGGTGGGTTTCTCTGAAACCAAGAGAGAAAACATTGATAGTAAGTTTCTAGATACGATTGCGGGTAATAAGAATTTTGTTTGGCACCAGCTACCTGCTAGAGGTACAACTGGTGGTGTCCTTGTGGGCATCAATGGAGATCTTTTTGAAACTGTTGGTTTTGTTAACCATAAGTTCTGTATTACAGCTACCATTAGGAATAAAACGGATAAAGTGGTTTGGCAGTTTGTTGTTGTTTATGGCACGGCTTACAATGAGAACAAGATGGATTTTATTGCAGACTTGCATGAGGTTATGGAGAAAGCCAGTTATCCTATTATTTTGGGTGGGGACTTTAACCTAACCAGATCTGGAGCTGATAAGAGCAATGGTAATGTGAATCAGTCCAATTCCTTCTTGTTTAATGATTGGATTAACAAATGGGGGCTGATGGAAATCAGTGTATCTAACAAGAAATATACCTGGTGTAATAACCAGGAAAAACCCATTTACTCCACTATTGATAGAGTGTTTGTTTCTCCCTCTTGGGACACCATGTTTCCCCTTTCAGCTCTTAGGGCTTTGCCCCGAATTGGTAGTGATCACACCCCTCTGATTTTAAATACGATGGCTCGGAGGGTTACCTCCCCAAAGATGTTCAGATTTGAAAAGTGGTGGCTGGAACAACCTGATTTTAAAAATCTTGTTGAATCAGTATGGATTGCTCCTATTATGGGCAGATCTGCTATTGACATTTGGATTGCGAAATCTAAAAGACTTAGGAAGAAAATCAAAGGGTGGAGTATTAATATTGAGGCTGCTGTTAAAAAGAAAAAGAGAGATCTTATTTTGGAATTTGATATTTTAGATGTCTTTGCTGAAACCAACCGTGGTACAGATGTGGACGCTAAACGTATGAAAGATATTAAGAGAGAACTGGAAGAGATTATGAGGAAAGAGGAAATTGCCTTGTGGCAGAGATCTAGAGATCGTAGGATTAAAGAAGGTGATAGGAATAATGCTTACTTCCATGCATTGGCGAATCATCGTCACAGGAAGAATCATCTTGCTGAACTAATTGGCGAGCATGGTCCTGTCTCTTCTTATGAGGAGATGTTGGAAGTGGCAACATCATTTTATAAAAATCTGTTTTCCTAGGAGGCTAGACATAATATTCACTTGGGCCCTACCTTTTGGAGGGATGATGAGTTAATCACCATGGCTGAAAATGACAGTCTCCAAAAAGATTTCTGAGAAGAGGAGGTGAAAGAAGCCATTTTTGGTTCATATGCCAATGGTGCTCCTGGGCCGGATGGCTTTTCGTTTCTGTTTTACCAAACCTTTTGGGAATTGATCAAATCTGATTTTATGGCGATGGTTAAGGATTTTGAGGGTGGGAATTTAGACATTCATAGGCTGAACTTCGCTTTGATTATATTAATTCGAAAAGAGCCTGATGCTAATGTTATGAAAAAATTTAGACCTATTAGCCTGAGCAATTGTGCGGTTAAGATTTTTTCCAAAGTCTTAACTAATAGACTTTCCCCTATTAGTGATAGACTCATTTCCCCTAATCAGACTGCGTTTATTAAAGGGAGATATATCTTAGAGAGTGTGGTGCTTGCCCATGAAGTAATTCATGAGGTGAAAAAATCCAATGTTCCTGGGCTTGTGCTCAAGCTGGATTATGAAAAAGCATACGACCGTGTTAACTGGGATTTTTTGTTTGAAATGCTTGAATCCAGAGGTTTTGGACCTAAATGGATTTTGTGGATAAAGAAATTACTGTTCCAGGGGACCTTCAATGTCCGTATTAATGATACTACGGGTCCCTACTTTGTAGGGGGGAAAGGTCTTAAACAAGGGGATCCCATATCCCCAATTCTCTTTAATCTGGTGGCGGATGTATTCACTAAGATGCTCACAAAAGCTGCTGGGCAGGGTTTGATTTCAGGGGTTTTAAGTAATGTAATTCCAAGGGGGTTGTTAGTCTTCAATATGCAGACGATACTCTCCTCTTTCTGGAGGATTCTTATGAAAAAGCAAAAAGTTTTAAATGGATCTTGTCTTGTTTTGAATGCATCTCTGGGATGAAAATCAATTTCCATAAAAGTGATCTTATTACCATTAACATGAGTGAGGAGAGAGCTAATATCTTTGCCCAAATTTTCTGCTGTAACTTGGGTTCCTTCCCCATTAAGTATCTGGGTGTTCCACTACATTATGATAAGTTGAGAAGGGAGGATCTCCAACCTATCATTGATAGAATCATTAAAGGCATTTCTGGGTGGCTAGGTAGATATCTTACATATAAGGGGAAGATTATTTTGCTGTGTGCATGTGTGATTAGCATTCCTGCTTATTTAATGGTTGTACTGAAATTCCCTAAGTCGGCCATTAATGCCATCAACTCTCAGATGGCTCATTTTCTGTGGGGAAATATGGGAGACCACCACAAATATCACTTGGCCAAATGGGGGCTGGTTTCCAGGAAGAAGGAATTTGGTGGATTGGGCATACCAAATATTAGAGATTATAACATGGCCTTGCTGGCTTTTTGGGGGAAGAGATTCCATAACAGCAGAGATAGTGACTGGAAGAAACTGCTTGTTTTTAAATATGATGTTGATAATCCTAATATTTTCTGGTCCAGACAACAAGGGGGTTCCCCTGTTTGGAAGAGTATCTCTTGGGCTCTCCAGGCTGCTAGGAATTTTTATGAATGGAAGATTGGTAATGGTAGGAACATTAGATTTTGGCATGACAAATGGACTGGGGATTGTTCCCTTAAAGTTAGATTTTGGGATTTGTTTGATATTTGTAATCAACAAGATTGTGTGGTGTCCCATGTTTGGGATGGTACTGACCTGAGACTTACATTTAGAAGATGTGTAGATAGGGATTTGATGAATCAGTGGGAGAGTCTCATTGATTATATTAAAAATTACCCCCTATCTAATAATCCTGATATACCTGTGTGGGTATTAGAGAAGAATGGGGAGTACTCAGTCAAGTCTTTTTATAAATGTATCAATTTTGGTGGTGTGGGGTATCTGTATAGAGATGACTTGTGGAAGGTTCTATGTCCTCCGAATATCCATGTGTTTCTTTGGTTGTGTCTATATAACAAAGTTCTGACTAGAGATAATGTGGCTAAGAGGAAAAACATGGATGACCTCACCTGCCTGTTCTGTAATGAAAAGGAATCTATACAACATCTGTTTTTTAACTGTATCAATGCTGAGCATATTTGGTCTATTATTTCTGATTTTTTTACGATTAGAAAGATTCATTGTTTTGATGATGTTTCTTCTATGTGGAAAGACAAAAAGGAAAGAACTATGCTTAATATGATCACTGCTGCCTCCTTGTGGAGTATCTGGACTTTGAGAAATGATTTTTGTTTCCAGGGACGATCATGGAGGGGTCTGGGCTGCGGCCTTGCCAAATTAAAAGGGAACTTGCAAAAATGGATGGTGCTCTGCGACGCTGCTCAAGTGGAGGTGCTGAGAAGGTTTGTTATGCTCCTGGACAAGCATCGAGGCGAGCTGCTTCGGATTGCCTGGAGGAATGAGTGATCTCAGCTGTAATAGATAGCGTTATTTCCTTGCAGACTTGTCCTTTGTTTTCAGTTTGTGGTAGTGCTTTGTATGGTCTGGCCGCCTTTCAGGACTTTACCTGTGTGTATCGCCTGATGTGTGGTGTGGTAGTGGGGCCTGGTTATTAGGCGACTTTTGAACTGTGTTCTATCTGCTTCATTATAAAAAGGTGGGGCAGGGGGGCAACCCCTTTCATTCAAAAAAAAAGGTCTACCCAACTGTCTCTTTTGGGTATCCTATGAAGACGCATTTCTCCACTTTGGATTCCAGCTTTTCAGGCTACAGTTTTTTGACATAAGCATCACATCACCAAACTTTAAGAAACGACAACTCTCGTTTATTACCGAACCAAATTTCATATGGCGTCATCTCAACGGACTTTGAAGGTGCCTTATTCAAAGTGAATGCAGTTGTCTCCAATGCATAACCCCAAAATGATAACGACAAATCGGCAAGAGACATCATAGAACACACCATATCCAATAAAGTACGATTAAGACATTCGGATACACCATTATGTTGTGGTGTTCTAGTCGGTGTCAACTGTGAAACAATTCCACATTGTCTTAAGCGAGGGCCAAACTCATAACTCAGATACTCTCCTCCTTGATCAGATCGTGGGAATCTTCTTGTTACGATGATTCTCCACTTCACTCTGAAATTTCTTGAACTTTTCAAATGTTTTAGACTTGTTTTTCATTAAGTAAATATAACCATACCTACTTAAGTCATCGGTGAAGGTGAGAAAGTAACGATATCTACTGCGCGCCTCAATGCTCATTGGACCACACACATCAGTATGTATGATTTCCAATAAGTCACTTGCTCACTTCATTGTTCCAGAGAATGGACTTTTGGTCATCTTGCCCATGAGGCATGGTTCACATGTGTCAAGTGATTCAAAATCAAGTGACTCCAAAAGTCCATCAGCATGGAGTTTCTTCATGGGCTTTACACCAATATGCCCTAAGCGGTAGTGCCACAAGAAAGTGGTACTATCATTATCAACTCTTCATCTTTTGGCATCAATGTTATGAACATGTGTGCCATTACTATCGAGGTTAAATAAGAATAAACCCCTCACATTGGGTGCATGACTATAAAGATATTACTCATATAAATAGAACAACCATTATTCTCTGATTTAAATGAGTAATCGTCTCACAATAAACAAGATCCAGATATAATGTTCATGCTTAACGCATGCACTAAATAACAATTATTCATGTTCATCACTAATCCCGATGGTAACTGAAGTGAGAGCGTGCCGAAGGCGATCGCATCAACCTTGGAACCATTTCCCACGTGCATCGTCACCTCATCCTTTGCCAACCTTCATCTATTCCGTAGTTCCTATTTTGAGCTGCAAATGTGAGCAACCGAACCGGTATCAAATACCCACACACTACAACGAGAGTTGGTGAGGTACACATCAATAACATGTATATCATATATACCTTGTTTGGCATTGGCCACCTTCTTGTCTGCCAGATACTTGGGGAAGTTCCGTTTCCAGTGACCAGTCCCCTTGCAATGATAGCATTCAGTTTCTCGCTTGGGCCCAACCTTGGGTTTCTTCACGGGAGAGGCAACAACTTTGCCACTCTTCTTGAAGTTACCATTCGTGCCATTGCCATAATTCTTGAAACTGGTGGTCTTATTGACCATCAACACTTGATGTTCCTTCTGGATTTCCGACTTAGTGACTTTCAGCATCGCAAATAGCTTGACGACTGATTTATTCATCCCATGCATGTTGTAGTTCAACACAAAGCTTTTATAGCTAGGTGGAAGTGATAGGAGAACTCTGTTAGTGATGGCATCTGGTGGGAGAACAATTCCCAACTCAGTCAGACGGTTGGCATACCCAAACATTCTGAGTACATGCTCACTGAGAGACCCGTTCTCCTCCATATTGCAAGCATAGAACTTATCGGAGGTCTCATACCTCTCGATCCGGGCATTCTTCTCAAATATAAACTTCAATTCTTGGAACATCTCATATGCTCCATGACGTTCAAAACGTATTTGAAGTCCCGGTTCTAAGCCATACAACATCGCACACTGAACTACTGAGTATTCATCCAGAGTGACTGTCATACGTTCATAACGTCTTTAGCCGCCGGGAAGAGGGGTGCATCACCTAACGGTGCATCAAGGACATAGCTATTTTGGGAAACCGTGAGGACAAGCCTCAGATTACGGGCCCAGTCAACAAAGTTGTTCCCATCATCTTTCAGCTTAGCTTTCTCTAGGAACGCATTAAAATTCAAGGGTGCTACTGCATGAGCCATTGATCTACAACATAAATTTGCAAAGATTACTTAGACTATTGTTCAAGATAATGAGTTTAGTTAATCATATTGCTAAAAACTCCCACTCAAATCGACATCCCTCTAGTCATTCGAGTGACACATGATCCGGATCCACCAACCCAAGTCCGATCATCATGTGAGATGAGCTGGTTTCAATGGTGAACATCTTCATGTTGATCATATCAACTATATGACTCATGTTCGACCTTTCGGTCTCTTGTGTTCCGAGGCCATGTCTGTACATGCTAGGCTCGTCAAGTTTAACCCGAGTGTTCCACTTGTGCAAAACTGTCTTGCACCCGTTATATGTGAACATAGAGTCTATCACACCCGATCATCACGTGGTGTCTCGAAACGACGAACTTTCGCAACGCTGCACACTCGGGGAGAACACAAATTTTATCTTGAAATTTTAGTTAGGGATCACCTTATAATGCTACCATAGTCCTAAGCAAAACAAGGTGCATAAAAAGGTTTAGCATCACATAGAAATCATAAGTGACATGATATGGCCATGATCTTGTGCTTTTGATCTTCATCTCCAAAGCACCGGCATGATCTCCATCGTCACCGGCGCCGCACCATGATCTCCATGATTGTGCTGCCATCAAGGTTGTCGCTCCATCTATGCTTGTACTACTTTTGCTACTAATTTACCGATAAAGTGAAGCATCACGAGGATAAAAAATAAAGACAACCATATGGCTCCTTCCGGTTGCCGTAACATCGACATGCAAGTCGATATTAACTATTACAACATGATCATCTTATACATCGGATATATCTCATCATGTCATTAGCCATATCATATCACATGCATACCTTGCAAAAACAAGTTAGACGTCCTCTAATTTGTTGTTGCAAATTTTACGTGGCTGCTATGGGTATGTAGCTAGAACGTTTCTTACCTACGCAAAACCCCAATGGTGATATGCAAGTTACTATTTAACCTTCTACAAGGACCGCCTTTTGTCGAATCTGATTCAACAAAAGTAGGAGAGACAGACACCCACCGGCCATCTTTATGCAACAAGTTGCATGTCAGTCGATGGAACCGGTCTCTCGTACATGGACGAGTAAAGTTGGCCCGGGCCGCTTCATCCAACAATACCGCTGAATAAAGAAAATACTAAGGAGGGAAGCAATCTGAATATCAATGCCCACAAACTCCTTTGTGTTCTACTCGAGATGTCATCTATGCATAAACCTTGCTCATGATGCCATTGTTGGGGAATCTTGCGTGGGAAGCAAAAAAATCCCTACGTGCAAACACGATCATCCATAGTGATGACCATCTACGAGAGGAGAGATTAAATCTACATACCCTTATAGATCGCTAAGCGGAAGCGTTCAAGGACGCGATTGATGTAGTGGTATGTCCTCGTGATCCAATCACGAACCGTCCCGCGATCTCCCGATCAAGTGCCGAACGGACGACACCTCCGCGTTCAACACACATACAGCTTGGTGACGCCTTCACTTCCTCGATCCAGCGAGCAATGGTGAAGTAGCATCCTGAGTCCTCCAGCAGCACGACGGGCGTGGTGAGGTGTTGGTGGTGACAGCTCAGCAGGGCTTCGCCGTGGGGTTTCTGGAGGAGACAAAATACGAGTGAGAGGAGGTGCAGCATCACAGCAATATTGTCGTGTGGCTGCCCTCTCTCTACCTCTCTGTTGGGGAACGTCGCATGGGAAACAAAAAATTCCTACGCACACATAAGATCTATCCATGGTGATGATCATCTACGAGAGGGGGAGTGCATCTACATACCCTTGTAGATCGCTAAGCGGGAGCGTATATAACACGGTTGATGTAGTCAAACATCTTTTCGATCCAGTCACGATCCGTCTCGCGATCTCATCACGATCCGTCCAGATCTAGCGTCGAACGGACGACACCTCCAAGTTTGGCATACGTACAGCTCGATGACGCATCCTTCTTCTTGATACAACAAAAGAGGAAGGAGAAGTAGATGGGATCTCAACCAGCACGACAACATGGTGGATATGATGGTGGAGCAGTGCCAGCAGGGCTTCGCCAAGCGCTGCCGGAACCGATGTGAGGAGAAAACGGAGTTATGGGAGAGGTAGGGATGCCTCCGGGGCGTGGGAATTGGTGTGTTCAGCCCCTCCTTCTCCCCCACTATATATAGGAGGCAAGAGGGAGGGCTGGGTAGCAGCCCTATCTTGGAAATATGCCCTAGAGGCAATAATAATTAGTTATTATTATGTTTCTTTGTTCATGATAATCGTTTATTATCCATGCTATAATTGTATTGATTGGAAACACAATACTTGTGTGGATACATAGACAAAACACTGTCCCTAGTAAGCCTCTAGTTGACTAGCTCGTTGATCAAAGATGGTCAAGGTTTCCTGGCCATAGGCAAGTGTTGTTACTTGATAACGGGATCACATCATTAGGAGAATCATGTGATGGACTAGACCCAAACTAATAGATGTAGCATGTTGATCGTGTCATTTTGTTGCTACTGTTTTTTGTGTGTCAAGTATTTGTTCCTATGACCATGAGATCATATAACTCACTGACACCGGAGGAATGCTTTGTGTGTATCAAATGTCGCAACGTAACTGGGTGACTATAAAGATGCTCTACAGGTATCTCCGAAGGTGTTCGTTGAGTTAGTATGGATCAAGACTGGGATTTGTCACTCCGTATGACGGAGAGGTATCTCGGGGCCCACTCGATAATACAACATCACACACAAGCCTTGCAAGCAATGTGACTTAGTGTAAGTTGCAGGATCTTGTATTACGGAACGAGTAAAGAGATTTGCCAGTAAACGAGATTGAAATAGGTATGCGGATACTGACGATCAAATCTCGGGCAAGTAACATACCGAAGGACAAAAGGAATGACATATGGGATTATATGAATCCTTGGCACTGAGGTTCAAACGATAAGATCTTCGTAGAATATGTAGGATCCAATATTGGCATCCAGGTCCCGCTATTGGATATTGACCGAGGAGTCTCTCGGGTCATGTCTACATAGTTCTCGAACCCGCAGGGTCTGCACACTTAAGGTTCGAAGTTGTTTTATGCGTATTTGAGTTATATGGTTGGTTACCGAATGTTGATCGGAGTCCCGGATGAGTTCACGGACGTCACGAGGGTTTCCGGAAACGAAGATTGATATATAGGATGACCTCATTTGGTTACCGGAAGGTTTTCGTGCATTACCGGAAAAGTTTCGGGCTCATCGGTAGTATACTGGGAGTGCCGGGAGGGGTACCGGGGACCATCAGGAGGGGTGTCACGCCCCAAGGGGTCTCATGGGCTATGGGAAGAGATAAACCATCCCCTAGTGGGCTGGAATAAGTTCCCACTAAGGCCCATAAGGTTTGAGAAGGAAAAAACACAAGGTGGAAAGAGTTTCCAAGTGGGAAGGTGGAATCCTACTCCAAGTAGGATTGGAGTAGGACTCCTCCACCTCCAATTTCGGCCAAACCTTTAGGTTTTGAGGCTGCCTCCTCCCCTCCCTCCCTCCTATATATAGTGGGGTTTTAGGACTAATTTGAGACAACTTTTGCCACGGCAGCCCGACCACATACCTCCACGGTTTTACCTCTAGATCGCGTTTCTGCAGAGCTCGGGCGGAGCCCTGCTGAGATTAGATCACCACCAACCTCCGGAGCGCCGTCACGCTGCCGGAGAACTCATCTACCTCTCCGTCTCTCTTGCTGGATCAAGAAGACCGAGATCATCGTCGAGCTGTACGTGTGCTGAACGCCGAGGTGTCGTCCGTTCGGCACTAGATCGGAGCGGATCGTGGGACGTGAGGACGTTCCACTACATCAACCGCGTTTCTTAACGCTTCTGCTGTGTGATCTACAAGGGTACGTAGATCGGAAATCCCCTCTCGTAGATGGACATCACCATGATAGGTCTTCGTGCGCGTAGGAATTTTTTTGTTTCCCATGCGACGTTACACAACAGTGGCATCATGAGCTAGGTTCATGCGTAGATGTCTTCTGAAGTAGAACACAAAAGTTTTTTGGGCGGTGATGTGCATTTTGCTGCCCTCCTTAGTCTTTTCTTGATTCCGCGGTATTGTTGGATCGAAGCGGCTTAGACCGACATTACTCGTAAGCTTACAAGAGACTGGTTTCATCGCTACGAGTAACTCCGTTGCTCAAAGATGACCGGCGAGTGTCGGTTTCTCCAACTTTAGTTGAATCGGATTTGACTGAGGAGGTCCTTGGATGAGGTTAAATAGCAATTCATATATCTCCGTTGTGGTGTTTGCGTAAGTAAGATGCGATCGTACTAGATACCCATGGTCACCACGTAAAACATGCAACAACAATTAGAGGACGTCTAACTTGTTTTTGCAGGGTATGCTTGTGATGTGATATGGCCAACGATGTGATGTGATATATTGGATGTATGAGATGATCATGTTGTAATAGTTAATATCGACTTGCACGTCGATGGTACGGCAACCGGCAGGAGCCATAGGGTTGTCTTTAAACTAACGTTTGTGCTTGCAGATGCGTTTACTATATTGCTAGGACGTAGCTTTAGTAGTAATAGCATGAGGAGCACGACAACCCCGATGGCGACACGTTGATGGAGATCATGATGATGGAGATCATGGTGTGACGCCGGTGACAAGAAGATCGTGCCGGTGCTTTTGTGATGGAGATCAAGAAGCACATGATGATGGCCATATCATGTCAGTGATGAATTGCATGTGATGTTAATCCTTTATGCACCTTATCTTGCTTAGAACGACGGTAGCATTATGAGGTGATCTCTCACTAAAATTTCAAGACGAAATTGTGTTCTCCCCGACTGTGCACCGTTGCGACAGTTCTTCGTTTCGAGACACCATGTGATGATCGGGTGTGATAGACTCAACGTTCACATACAACGGGTGCAAAACAATTGCACACGCGGAACACTCGGGTTAAGCTTGACGAGCCTAGCATGTGCAGACATGGCCTCGGAACACATGAGACCGAAAGGTCGAGCATGAATCGTATAGTTGATATGATTAGCATAGAGATGCTTACCACTGAAACTATTCTCGACTCACGTGATGATCGGACTTGAGATAGTGGATTTGGATCATGTACCACTCAAATGACTAGAGAGATGTACTTTTTGAGTGGGAGTTCTTAAGCAATATGATTAATAGAACTAATTGTCATGAACATAGTCTAATGGTCTTTGCGAATTACAATGTAGCTTGCGCTATAGCTCTACTATTTTTATATGTTCCTAGAGAAAAATTTAGTTGAAAGTTGATAGTAGCAAACTTTGCAGACTGAGTGTGTAAAACCGAGGATTGTCCTCGTTGCTGCGCAGAAGGCTTATGTCCTTAATGCACCACTCGGTGTGCTACACCTTGAGCGTCGTCTGTAGATGTTGTGAACATCCGACACGTTTCTGATGACTACACGATAGTTCAGTACAAAATACTTAATGGCTTAGAAGCAAGGCGCCGAAGACGTTTTGAAACATCACGGAACATAAGAGATGTTCTAAAGAGATGAAATTGTGATTTCATGCTTGTGCCCTTGTTAAGAGGTATGAGACCTCCGACAAGATTCTTTGTCCACGAAGTAAAGGAGAAAAGCTCAATCGTTGAGCGTGTGCTTAGATTATCTGAGTACGACAATCGCTTGAATCAAGTGGGAGTTGATCTTCCAGATAAGATAGTGATGGTTCTCCAAAAGTCACTGCCTCCAAGCTGTGAGAGCTTCGTGATGAACTATAACATATCAAGGATAGATACAATGATCCTTGAGTGATTCGCGATGTTTGACACCGCGAAAGTAGAAATCAAGAAGGAGCATCAATAGTTGATGGTTAGTAAAACCACTAAGTTTTGAGAAAGGCAAGGGCTAGAAGGGATACTTCATGAAACGGCAAAGCAGTTGCTGCACTAATGAAGAGACCCCAGATTAAACCCAAGCCCGGGACTAAGTGCTTCTGTTATGAGGGGAACAGTCACTCAGGCGGAGCAACTCTAGATACTTGGTAGATAAGAAGGCTAGCAAAAGTCGAAAGAAGTATATTTGATATACATGATGTTGATGTGTACTTTACTAGTACTCCTAGTAGCACGAGGGTATTGGATACCGGTTCGGTTGCTAAGTGATTAGTAACACGAAATGAAAGCTACGGCATAAACGAAGACTAGCTAAAGGCGAGGTGACGATACGTGTTGGAAGTGTTTCCAAGGTTGATATGATCAAACGTCGCACGCTCCCTCTACCATCGGGATTGGTGTTAAACCTAAATAATTGTTATTTGGTGCTTGCGTTAAGCATGAACATGATTGGATCGTTTTTATTGCAATACGATTATTCATTTAAAGAGAATAATGGTTACTCTATTTGCTTGAATAATCACCTTCAATGGTTTATTGAATCTCGATCGTAGTGTTACACATGTTCATGATATTGGTGCCAAAAGATACGAGGTAATGATGATAGTACCACTTACTTGTGGCACTGCCGCTTGAGTCATGTTGGTATAAATTGCATGAAGAGGCTCCATGCCGATGGATCTTTATACTCACTTGATTTTGAATCACTAGTGACATGCAAATCATACCACATGAGCAAGGCCTTTTTTTCATTGAGATGAAACAAGATAGTAACTTGTTGGAAGTGATACATTTTGATGTATGCAGTCCAATGGGTGCTGAGGCACGCAGTGGATATCATTATGTTCTTACTTCAATGACGATTTGAGTAGGTACAAGAGTATTTACTTAATGAATCACAAGTCTGAAATATTGAAAAGTTCAATTCTATTTCAGGAGTGAAGTTCGTCGTAACAAGAGGATAAACTGTCTACGATGTGATCATAGAAATGAATATCTGAGTTACGAGTTTTGGTACGCAGTTAAGACAATGTGGAAATTGTTTCGCAGTTCATGCCACCTGGAACATCATAGTGTGATGATGTGTCTGAACGTCATAGCCACACACTATTTGGTATGGTGCATGCTATGATGTCTCTTATCGAATTACCACTATCATTTATGGGTTATGCATTAGAGACAACCGCATTCACTTTAAATAGGGCACCGCGTATTTCCGTTGAGATGACACAGTATAGACTGAGGTTTAGAGAAATCTAAACTATCGCTTCTTGAAAGTTTGGGGCTTCGACACTTGTGTGAAAAAGTTTCAGTCGAATAAGCTCAAACCCAAAGCGGATAAATGCATCTTCATAGGATATCCAAAACAGTTGGGTACATCTCCTATCTCAGATCCGAAAGCAAAGTTTTTGTTTCTAGAAACGGATCCCTTCTCGAGGAAAGGTTTCTCTCGAAAGAATTGAGTGGGAGGGTGGTAGAACTTAATGAGGTTATTGAACCATCACTTCAACCAGTGTGTAGCAGGGCGCAGGAAGTAATTCCTGTGGCGCCTACACCAATTGAAGTGAAAGCTGATGATGGTGATCATCGAGCATCGGATCAAGTTACTACAAGCCTCGTAGGTTGACAAGGTCGCGTACTACTGCAGAGTGGTACGGTAACCCTGTCTTGGAGGTCATGTTGTTCAGCAACAGTGAACCTACGAGTTATGGAGAAAGCAATGGTGGGCCCGGATTCCGACAAATGGCTGGAAGCCATGAAATCGGAGAGAGGATCCATGTATGAAAACAAAGTGTAGACTTTGGAAGAACTACTTGATGGTCATAAGACTATTGAGTAAAGATGGATCTTTAAAAGGAAGACAGACGATGATGGTGATAAGTCACTATGAAGGAAAGCTCGACTTGTCGCAAAGATGTTTCCGACAAGAGCAAACAGTTGACTATGATGAGACTTTCTCACTCGTAGCAATGCTAAAAGTCTGTTAGAATTATGTTAGTAGTTGCTGCATTATTTATGAAATATTGCACATAGGATGTCAAAACATTGTTTCCTCGACGGTTTCCTTGAGCAAACATTGTATGTGATACAACCATGAGGTTTTGTCGATCCTAAAGATACTAGCAAGTATGCAAGCTCCAGCGATCCTTCAATGGACTGGTGCAAGCATCTCGGAGTTGGAATATACACTTTGATGAGATGATCAAAGATTTTGGGTTTGTACAAGGTTTATGAGAAACTTGTATTTCCAAAGAAGTGAGTGGGAGCACTATAGAATTTCTGATAAGAATATGTGGTTGACATATTGTGGATCAGAAGTAATGTAGAATTTCTGTAAAGCATACAAGGTTGTTTGAAAGGAGTTTTTCAAAGGAATACCTGGATTGCGCTACTTGAACGTTGAGCATCAAAGATCTATGGAGATAGATCGAAAGCGCTTAATGGAAGTTTCAACAAGATGCATGCCTTGACAAGTTTTTGAAGGAGTTCAAAATAGATCAGCAAAGAAGGAGTTCTTGGTTGCATTGTAAAGGTGTGAATTTGAGTAAGACTCAAAACCCGACCCCCGCAGAATAAAGAGAATAGACGAAGGTCGTCTTCTATGCCTTAGCCGTAGACTCTAAAGTATGCCATGCCGAGTACCGCACCTGATGTGTGCCTTGCAGCAAGTCTGTTAAGAGGTACACAGAGTGATCCAGGATTGAATCACTGATCAGCGGTCAAAGTTATCCTTAGTAACTAAATAGACTAAGGAATTTTTCTCGATTATGGAGGTGGTTAAAGAGTTCGTCGTAAAGGGTTACGTCGATGCAAGCTTTGACACTAATCCGAATAACTATGAGTAGTGAAACGGATTCGTATAGTAGAGTAGATATTTGGAGCATTTCCGAATAGCACGTAGTAGCAGCATCTATAAGATGACATAAAGATTTGTAAAGAACGCACGGATCTGAAAGTTTCAGAACCGTTGACTAAAACCTCTCTCACGAGCAAGACGTGATCAGACCCCAGAACTATATGGGTGTTGGATTCGTTGAAATCACATGGACTCTAGTGCAAGTGGGAGACTGTTGGAAATATGCCCTAGAGGCAATAATAATTAGTTATTATTATATTTCTTTGTTCATGATAATCGTTTATTATCCATGCTATAATTGTATTGATTGGAAACACAATACTTGTGTGGATACATAGACAAAACACTGTCCCTAGTAAGCCTCTAGTTGACTAGCTCGTTGATCAAAGATGGTCAAGGTTTCCTGGCCATAGGCAAGTGTTGTTACTTGATAACGGGATCACATCATTAGGAGAATCATGTGATGGACTAGACCCAAACTAATAGACGTAGCATGTTGATCGTGTCATTTTGTTGCTACTGTTTTCTGCGTGTCAAGTATTTGTTCCTATGACCATGAGATCATATAACTCACTGACACCGGAGGAATGCTTTGTGTGTATCAAACATCGCAACGTAACCGGGTGACTATAAAGATGCTCTACAGGTATCTCCGAAGGTGTTCGTTGAGTTAGTATGGATCAAGACTGGGATTTGTCACTCCGTATGACGGAGAGGTATCTCGGGGCCCACTCGGTAATACAACATCACACACAAGCCTTGCAAGCAATGTGACTTAGTGTAAGTTGCGGGATCTTGTATTACGGAACGAGTAAAGAGACTTGCCGGTAAACGAGATTGAAATAGGTATGCGGATACTCACGATCGAATCTCGGGCAAGTAACATACCGAAGGACAAAAGGAATGACATACGGGATTATATGAATCCTTGGCACTGAGGTTCAAACGATAAGATCTTCGTAGAATATGTAGGATCCAATATGGGCATCCAGGTCCCGCTATTGGATATTGACCGAGGAGTCTCTCGGGTCATGTCTACATAGTTCTCGAACCCGCAGGGTCTGGACACTTAAGGTTCGACGTTGTTTTATGCGTATTTGAGTTATATGGTTGGTTACCGAATGTTTATAGGAGTCCCGGATGAGATCACAGACGTCACGAGGGTTTCTGGAATGGTCCGGAAACGAAGATTGATATATAGGATGACCTCATTTGGTTACCGGAAGGTTTTCGTGCATTACCGGAAAAGTTTCGGGCTCATCGATAGTGTACTAGGAGTGCCGGGAGGGGTGTCGGGGACCATCAGGAGGGGTGTCACGCCCCAAGGGGTCTCATGGGCTATGGGAAGAGATAAACCATCCCCTAGTGGGCTGGAATAAGTTCCCACTAAGGCCCATAAGGTTTGAGAAGGAAAAAACACAAGGTGGAAAGAGTTTCCAAGTGGGAAGGTGGAATCCTACTCCAAGTAGGATTGGAGTAGGACTCCTCCACCTCCAATTTCGGCCAAACCTTTAGTTTTTGAGGCTGCCTCCTCCCCTCCCTCCCTCCTATATATAGTGGGGTTTTGGGGCTGATTTGAGACAACTTTTGCCACGGCAGCCCGACCACATACCTCCACGGTTTTACCTCTAGATCGCGTTTCTGCGGAGCTCGGGCGGAGCCCTGCTGAGATTAGATCACCACCAACCTCCGAAGCGCCGTCACGCTGCCGGAGAACTCATCTACCTCTCCGTCTCTCTTGTTGGATCAAGAAGACCGAGATCATCGTCGAGCTGTACGTGTGCTGAACGCGGAGGTGCCGTCCGTTCGGCACTAGATCGGAGCGGATCGTGGGACGGATCGCGGGACGGTTCGTGGGACGGTTCGCGGGGCGGGTCGAGGGACGTGAGGACGTTCCACTACATCAACCGCGTTTCTTAACGCTTCTGCTGTGCGATCTACAAGGGTACGTAGATCGGAAATCCCCTCTCGTAGATGGACATCACCATGATAGGTCTTCGTGCGCGTAGGATTTTTTTAATTTCCCATGCGACGTTACACAACACCCTAGCCCCTCCTCCAAGGAGGGGGCATGGGCCTAGGGAGGTTTCCTCCCTCCCCAAGGCACCTAGGAGGTTCCTTCCCCTTTAGGGACTCTTCCTTCCAAACCGCATGGGCCCTTGGGGGCTGGCCCAACAAGGCCTGGACACCACCTTACAACCCATGCACGTCCTAGGGGATGGAGGGACCCTTTCGGACTCCTCTGGAACCTCCGAAACCTTCCAGAAGCTTCCCGGTACAATACCGATTATACTCGAAACTTTCTCGGTGGCCAAAATAGGAATTCCCATATATAAATCTTTACCTCCAGACCATTCCAGAGCTCCTCGTGACGTCCGGGGTTTCATCCGGGACTCCAAACAACATTCGGTCACCAATGTAGAAATCCCAATAGTACTCTAGCGTCACCGAACATTAAGTGTGCAGACCCCACGGGGTCGAGAACTATGCACACATGACCGAGACACCTCTACGATCAATAACCAATAGCGGGACCTAGATGCCCATATTGGTTCCTACATATTCTATGAAGATTTATCGGTTAAACCACGATGCCAAGGATTCAATCAATCCCGTATACTATTCCCTTTGTCCATGGGTATGTTACTTGCCCGAGATTCGACCATCGGTATCCCCATACCTAGTTCAATCTCGTTACCGGCAAGTCTCTTTACTCGTTCCGTAATACAAGATCCCATGAGTAACTCCTTAGTCACATTGCTTGCAAGCTCATTGTGATGTTGTATTACCGAGTGGGCCCAGAGATACCTCTCCGTCACACGGAGTGACAAATCTCAGTCTTGATCCATGCCAACCCAACAAACACCTTTGGAGATACCTGTAGAGCACCTTTATAGTCAACCAGTTATGTTGTGACGTTTGATACACACAAGGTGTTCCTCCGGTGTCTAGGAGTTGCATGATCTCATGGTCATAGGAAGAGATACATTGACATGCAGAAAACAGTAGCAATAAACTGACACGATCATATGCTACGTTCATAGTTTGGGTCTTGTCCATCACATCATTCTCCTAATGATGTGATTGTTATCAAACGACATATCATGTCTATGGCCAGGAAACCTTGACCATCTTTGATCAACGAGCTAGTCCTTCAGAGGCTCACTAGGGACAATGTGTTGTCTATGTATCCACACATGTATTTGAGTTTCCAATCAATACAATTCTAGCATGGATAATAAACGATTATCATGAACAAGGAAATATAATAATAACCAATTTATTATTGCCTCTAGGGCATATTTCCGACACTCTCTCTATATAGGGGGAAGGGGGAGGGGAGGGCGCCCTAGGGTTACCCCCTAGGGGCCGGCGGCCAAGGGAGGGAGGACGGCGACCAAGGTTAGGATGCCCCTTCCCTTGGGTGCCTTACGACCCAAGTTTGGCTGGCGGCTCCCCAAGGAGGCCCACCTCCCCATTCGGCCGAAGTGGGTTGGGGAGAGGGGCTGCACCCAGCCCCTCGTGGGCTGTGGTGCCACCTTCCCTTGGCCGATGAGGCCCCCAACAATTGTCGGGGCCTCCCGAAACCCCTTTTGGCACTCGGTGATTCCCTCGGTACATCCGGAAACACTTCTGGATTCCGATGACCTTCATCCTATATATCAATCTTCCCTCCAGACGATTGCGGTGTTCCTCGTCACGTCCGGGATCTCATCCGGGACTCTGAACAACCTTCGGTCACCAACACAATGACTAAATTATGCTTATATCGTCACCGAACCTTAAGTGTGTAGACCCCACGGGTTCGAGAACTATTTAGACATGACCGAGACACTCTCCAGTCAGTAACCAATAGCGGGACCTGGATGCCCTTATTGATTCCCACATACTCTACGAAGATCTTTCATCGGTCGAACCTCAGTGTCAAGGATTCAATCAATCCCGTATGCTATTCCCTGTGTCCATCGGTATGTTACTTGCCCGAGATTCGATCGTCGGTATCTCCATACCTAGCTCAATCTCGTTATCGGTAAGTCTCTTTACTCATTCCGTAATACAAAATCCCATGACCAACTCCTTGGTCACATTGCTTGCAAGCTCATTGTGATGTTGTATTACCGAGTAGGCCCACAAATACCTCTCCGTCATACGGAGTGACAAATCTGAGTCTCGATTCACGCCAACCCAACAGACACCCCCAGAGATACGTGTAGAACACCTTTATAGTCACCCAGTTACTTTGTGATGTTTGATACACACAAGGCATTCCTCCAGCGTCTGGGAGTTGCATGATCTCATGGTCGTAGGAACACATACTTGACGTGCAGAAAACAATAGTAGTAAACTGACACGATCATATGCTATGTTTATAGTTTGGGTCTTGTCCATCACATCATTCTCCTAATAATGTGATCCTCTTATTAAATGACAACTCATGTCTATGGTCAGGAAACTTTGACCATCTTTGATCAACGAGCTAGCTCATTAGAGGCCTACTAGGGACAGTGTGTTGTCTATGTATCCACACATGCATTTGAGTTTCCAATCAATACCATTCTAGCATGGATAATAAACGATTATCTTGAACAAGGAAATATAATAATAACTATTTTATTATTGCCTCTAGGGCATATTCCAACACTTTGCCCATCACAGGAGCAGTAGCTGCAACGCCCCCGTTTCCGGGACCTTTTTCATAAACTCATCTCTAGCATAATCGACAGTTTCACTCCTACTCACACATAGAGTGACATGTTCAACATATGTTAGTCTTACTAATCTACACTTTGTGGCAAACATGTGTTGAACCATTTTTTTCTAATATTGAAGAAATCACTCGAATTTCCATGATTGAAACAAAATCATTTAAGGAGATAGGTAAACCGATACAATTTACAAAAATTCTAATTAATCTTGGCTTGGGACATCATTTGAAGACCGAGTAAGACTGGAAATATCGTCCTCGTCGTTAATCAGAATAGTCGACTACAAAACATGTACATGACACATGACATGGTTTGAGCATTACAAATTTTAACATGTTCTAGAATAATTGTGGCAGTGTTGAGAAGTGCCCAACGCACATGAATAGAACCCCAAAGAACCATGGCTCCAATAGTGTGTGACAATGCATAAAATTCCTTGATTAACTTCCAATGCATAAACATATTTTTTGCCTTTAAGGCACAATAGGTGGATTCTGTCAAAAGAAAATTTTCAAGTACTTGCACGACATGGAGAAAAGGTCCTTCAGCATGGTCAATAATTTTTATAAATTGTATGAGATTGGAAAATGATAGTATTTCAAAAATTTATAGTTTTTTGCACCTTATATGGAGGTAGTGATACCTAACCTTCTAGCACTCATAGAAGATACACATATGGATTAATCAAACACGCCCACGTCCAACTCTTCTTCAATCCGTAACACCCATGAACCACTACTTCCTGAGAAACATAACCTATATATTGTATATGTTGGGGAACGTCGCATGGGAAACAAAAATTTTCCTACGCGCACGAAGACCTATCATGGTGATGTCCATCTACGAGAGGGGATGAGTGATCTACGTACCCTTGTAGATCATACAGCAGAAGCGTTAGAGAACGCGGTTGATGTAGTGGAACGTCCTCACGTCCCTCGATCCGCCCCGCGAACAATCCCGCGATCAGTCCCACGATCTAGTACCGAACGGACGGCACCTCCGCGTTCAGCACACGTACAACTCGACGATGATCTCGGCCTTCTTGATCCAGCAAGAGAGACGGAGAGGTAGAAGAGTTCTCCGGCAGCGTGACGGCGCTCCGGAGGTTGGTGATGATCTCGTCTCAGCAGGGCTCCGCCCGAGCTCCGCAGAAACGCGATCTAGAGGAAAAACTATGGAGGTATGTGGTCGGGCAGCCGTGAGAAAGTCGTCTCAAATCTGCCCAAAAAGCCCCATATATATAGGAGGAGGGAGGGGGACCTTGCCTTGGGGTCCAAGGGACCCTCAAGGGGTCGGCCGAGCCAAGGGGGGGAGGACTCCCCCCCCAAACCGAGTTGGACTTGGTTTGGTGGGAGGAGTCCCCCTCCCTTCCCACTTCCTCCCTCTTTTTTTTTCTTTTCCTTTGATTTCCTTCTCTTGGCGCATAGGCCCCCTTGGGGCTGTCCCACCAGCCCACTAAGGGCTGGTGTGTCTCCCCAAAGCCTATGGGCTTCCCCGGGGTGGGTTGCCCCCTCGGTGAACTCCCGTAACCCATTCGTCATTCCCGGTACATTCCCGGTAACTCCGAAAACCTTCCGGTAATCAAATGAGGTCATCCTATATATCAATCTTTGTTTCCGGACCATTCCGGAAACCCTCGTGACGTCCGTGATCTCATCCGGGACTCCGAACAACATTCGGTAACCAACCATATAACTCAAATACGCATAAAACAACGTCGAACCTTAAGTGTGCAGACCCTGCGGGTTCGAGAACTATGTAGACATGACCCGAGAGACTCCTCGGTCAATATCCAATAGCGGGACCTGGATGCCCATATTGGATCCTACATATTCTACGAAGATCTTATCGTTTGAACCTCAGTGCCAAGGATTCGTATAATCCCGTATGTCATTCCCTTTGTCCTTCGGTATGTTACTTGCCCGAGATTCGATCGTCAGTATCCGCATACCTATTTCAATCTCGTTTACCGGCAAGTCTCTTTACTCGTTCCGTAATACAAGATCCCGCAACTTACACTAAGTTACATTGCTTGCAAGGCTTGTGTGTGATGTTGTATTACCGAGTGGGCCCCGAGATACCTCTCCGTCACACGGAGTGACAAATCCCAGTCTTGATCCATACTAAATCAACTAACACCTTCGGAGATACCTGTAGAGCATCTTTATAGTCACCCAGTTACGTTGCGACGTTTGATACACACAAAGCATTCCTCCGGTGTCAGTGAGTTATATGATCTCATGGTCATAGGAATAAATACTTGACACGCAGAAAACAGTAGCAACAAAATGACACGATCAACATGCTACGTCTATTAGTTTGGGTCTAGTCCATCACGTGATTCTCCCAATGACGTGATCCAGTTATCAAGCAACAACACCTTGTTCATAATCAGAAGACACTGACTATCATCGATCAACTGGCTAGCCAACTAGAGGCATGCTAGGGACGGTGTTTTGTCTATGTATCCACACATGTAAATGAGTCTTCATTCAATACAATTATAGCATGGATAATAAACTATTATCTTGATACAGGAATTATAATAATAACTATACATTTATTATTGCCTCTAGGGCATAATTCCAACAGTCTCCCACTTGCACTAGAGTCAATAATCTAGCCCTCACATCACCATGTGAATTACATTGTAATAAATCTAACACCCATACAGTTCTGGTGTCGATCATGTTTTGGCCGTGGAAGAGGTTTAGTCAGCGGGTCTGCTACATTCAGATCCGTGTGCACTATGCATATATTTACGTCCTCCTCCTCGACGTAGTCGCGGATGAGGTTGAAGCGTCGTTTGATGTGTCTGGTCTTCTTGTGAAACCTTGGCTCCTTTGCTAAGGCAATGGCACCAGTGTTGTCACAGAACAAGGTTATTGGATCCAGTGCACTTGGCACCACTCCAAGATCCATCATGAACTGCTTCATCCAGACACCCTCCTTAGCCGCCTCCGAGGCAGCCATGTACTCCGCTTCACATGTAGAATCTGCTACGACGCTTTGCTTGGAACTGCACCAGCTTACTGCACCCCCATTAAGAATAAATACGTATCCGGTTTGCGACTTAGAGTCGTCCGGATCTGTGTCAAAGCTTGCATCGACGTAACCTTTTACGGCGAGCTCTTCGTCACCTCCATACACGAGAAACATCTCCTTAGTCCTTTTCAGGTACTTCAGGATATTCTTGACCGCTGTCCAGTGATCCACTCCTGGATTACTCTGGAAACTCCCTGCCATACTTATGGCCAGGCTAACATCCGGTCTAGTGCACAGCATTGCATACATGATAGAACCTATGGCTGAAGCATAGGGGACGGAGCGCATATGCTCTCTATCTTCATCAGTTGCTGGGCACTGAGTCTTACTCAATCTCGTACCTTGTAACACTGGCAAGAACCCTTTCTTGGACTGTTCCATTTTGAACCTCTTCAAAACTTTATCAAGGTATGTGCTTTGTGAAAGTCCTATCAGGCGTTTTGATCTATCCCTATAGATCTTAATGCCTAGAATGTAAGCAGCTTCTCCTAGGTCCTTCATAGAGAAACTTTTATTCAAGTAACCTTTTATGCTCTCCAAAAGCTCTACGTTGTTTCCAATCAGTAACATGTCATCCACATATAATATTAGAAACGCCACGGAGCTCCCACTCACTTTCTTGTAAATACAAGATTCTCCAACCACTTGTATAAACCCAAATGCTTTGATCACCTCATCAAAACGTTTGTTCCAACTCCGAGATGCTTGCACCAGTCCATAAATGGATCGCTGGAGCTTGCACACTTTGTCAGCATTTTTAGGATCGACAAAACCTTCGGGTTGCATCATATACAACTCTTCCTTAAGGAAACCGTTAAGGAACGCCGTTTCGACATCCATCTGCCAGATTTCATAATCGAAAAATGCAGCTATTGCTAACATGATTCTGACGGACTTAAGCATCGCGACGGGTGAGAAGGTCTCATCGTAGTCAACTCCTGGAACTTGTGAAAAACCCTTTGCCACAAGTCGAGCTTTATAAACGGTCACATTACCGTCAGCGTCCGTCTTCTTCTTAAAGATCCATTTGTTCTGAATAGCCTTGCGGCCCTCAGGTAGTATCTCTAAAGTCCATACTTTGTTCTCATACATGGATCCTATCTCGGATTTCATGGCTTCTAGCCATTTATTGGAATCTGTTCCCACCATTGCTTCTTCATAATTCGCAGGTTCATTGTTGTCTAACAACATGATTGATAAGACGGGATTACCGTACCACTCTGGAGCAGCGCGTGATCTCGTCGACCTGCGTGGTTCAACAGAAACTTGAACTGGAGTTTCATGATCATCATCATTAACTTCCTCCTCAACCGGCGTCGCAACGATAGAGGTTTCCCCTTGCCCCGCGCCACCATCCAGAGGGATGAGAGGTTCGACAACCTCGTCAAGTTCTATCTTCCTCCCACTCAATTCTCTCGAGAGAAACTCCTTCTCGAGAAAAGTTCCGTTTTTAGCAACAAACACTTTGCCTTCGGATTTGAGATAGAAGGTGTACCCAACTGTCTCTTTTGGGTAACCTATGAAGACGCATTTTTCCGCTTTGGGTTCCAGCTTTTAAGGCTGAAGCTTTTTGACATAAGCATCACATCCCCAGACTTTAATAAACGACAACTTTGGCCTCTTGCCATACCACAGTTCGTATGGTGTCGTCTCAACGGATTTCGATGGTGCCCTATTTAAAGTGAATGCAGCTGTTTCTAATGCATAACCCCAAAATGATAACGGCAAATCAGTAAGAGACATCATAGATCGCACCATCTCTCACAAAGTACGATTACGACGTTCGGACACACCATTACGCTGTGGTGTTCCACGCGGTGTTAACTGCGAAAGAATTCCACATTGTCTTAAGTGAGTACCAAACCCGAAACTCAGATATTCACCCCCACGATCAGACCGTAGGAACTTGATCTTCTTGTTACGATGATTTTCCAGTTCACTCTGAAATTGCTTGAACTTTTCAAATGTTTCAGACTTGTGCTTCATCAAGTAGACATAACCATATCTACTTAAATCGTCAGTGAAGGTGAGAAAATAACGATATCCGCCGCGTGCCTCCACGCTCATTGGACCACACACATCGGTATGTATGATTTCCAACAAGTCACTTGCACGCTCCATTGTTCCGGAGAACGGAGTCTTAGTCATCTTGCCCATGAGGCTTGGTTCGCACGTGTCAAGTGAATCAAAGTCAAGTGACTCCAAAAGTCCATCAGCATGGAGTTTCTTCATGCGCTTTACACCAATATGACCCAAGCGGCAGTGCCACAAAAATATGGCGCTATCATTGTTTACTCTAACTCTTTTGGTCTCAATGTTATGTATATGCGTATCGCTATCAAGATTCAATATGAACAATCCTCTCACATTCGGTGCATGACCATAAAAGATGTTACTCATAGAAATAGAACAACCATTATTCTCAGACTTAAAAGAGTAACCGTCTCGCAATAAACAAGATCCAGATATAATGTTCATGCTCAACGCAGGCACTAAATAACAATGATTTAAGTTCATCACTAATCCCGATGGTAGTTGAAGTGACACTGTGCCGACGGCGATTGCATCAACCTTGGAACCGTTTCCTACGCGCATCGTCACTTCGTCTTTCGCCAGCCTTCGTCTATTCCGCAGTTCCTGCTTCGAGTTGCAAATGTGAGCAACAGAACCGGTATCGAATACCCAGGCACTACTACGAGAGCCGGTTAAGTACACATCAATAACATGTATATCAAATATACCTGATTTTTCTTTGCCCGCCTTCTTATCTGCCAAATACTTGGGGCAATTGCGCTTCCAGTGACCCATACCCTTGCAATAGAAGCACTCTCTTTCAGGCTTAGGTCCAGCCTTGGGTTTCTTCGGCGGATTGGCAACAGGCTTGCCGCTCTTCTTCGAATTGCCCTTCTTGCCTTTGCCGTTTCTCTTGAAACTAGTGGTCTTGCTCACCATCAACACTTGATGCTCTTTGCGGAGTTCAGACTCTGCGACTTTCAGCATCGCAAACAACTCGCTGGGAGACTTCTTCATCCCTTGCATGTTGTAGTTCAACACAAAGCCTTTATAGCTTGGCGGCAGTGATTGAAGGATTCTGTCAGTGATAGCTTCTTGCGGGAGTTCAATCCCCAGTTCAGCTAGACGGTTTGAGTACCCAGACATTTTGAGCACATGTTCACTGACAGACGAGTTTTCCTCCATCTTGCAAGCATAGAATTTATCGGAGGTCTCATACCTCTCGATCCGGGCGTTCTTCTGAAAGATAAACTTCAACTCCTGGAACATCTCAAATGCTCCATGACGCTCAAAGAGACGTTGAAGTCCCGGTTCTAAGCCATACAAGACTGCACATTGAACTATTGAGTAGTCCTCCTTACGCGCTAACCAAGCGTTCTTAACATCCTGATCAGCCGTAGCGGGTGGTTCATCTCCTAGCGCAGCATTAAGGACATAATCCTTCTTTCCAGCTTGTAAGATTAGCTTAAGATTACGAGCCCAGTCTACAAAGTTGCTTCCATCATCTTTCAACTTAGCTTTCTCTAGGAACGTATTAAAATTCAGGATGACACTTGCGTGAGCCATGATCTACAACACAAATATATTCAAAGTGGACTTAGACTATGTTCAAGATAATTAGAGTTCAACTTAATCAAATTATATGCTAAACTCCCACTCAAAAAGTACATCTCTCTAGTCATTTGAGTGGTTCATGATCCACTTACACTATCCCAAGTCCGATCATCACGTGAGTCGAGAGTAGTTTCAGTGGTAAGCATCCCTATGCTAATCATATCAACTATATGATTCATGATCGACCTTTTGGTCTCATGTGTTCCGAGGCCATGTCTGCACATGCTAGGCTCGTCAAGCTTAACCCGAGTGTTCCGCGTGCGCAACTGTTTTGCACCCGTTGTATGTGAACGTTGAGTCTATCACACCCGATCATCACGTGGTGTCTCGAAACGACGAACTGTAGCAACGGTGCACAGTCGGGGAGAACACAATTTCGTCTTGAAATTTTAGTGAGAGATCACCTCATAATGCTACCGTCATTCTAAGCAAAATAAGGTGCATAAAAGGATTAACATCACATGCAATTCATAAGTGACATGATATGGCCATCATCACGTGCTTCTTGATCTTCATCACCAAAGCACCGGCACGATCTTCTTGTCACCGGCGCCACACCATGATCATCCATCAACGTGTTGCCATCGGGGTTTCGTGCTACTTATGCTATTACTACTAAAGCTACATCCTAGCAAAATAGTAAACGCATCTGCAAGCACAAACGTTAGTATAAAGACAACCCTATGGCTCCTGCCGGTTGCCGTACCATCGACGTGCAAGTCGATATTACTATTACAACATGATCATCTCATACATCCAATATATCACATCACATCGTTGGCCATATCACATCACAATCATACCCTGCAAAAACAAGTTAGACGTCCTCTAATTTTGTTGTTGCATGTTTTACGTGGTGACCAAGGGTATCTAGTAGGATCGCATCTTACTTACGCAAACACCACAACGGAGATATATGAGTTGCTATTTAACCTCATCCAAGGACCTCCTCGGTCAAATCCGATTCAACTAAAGTTGGAGAAACCGTCACTTGCCAGTCATCTTTGAGCAAAGGGGGTTACTCGTAACGATGAACCCAGTCTCTCGTAAGCGTACGAGTAATGTCGGTCCAAGCCGCTTCAATCCAACAATACCGCGGAATCAAGAAAAGATTAAGGAGGGCAGCAAAACGCACATCACCGCCCACAAAACCTTTTGTGTTCTACTCGAGAAGACATCTACGCATGAACCTAGCTCATGATGCCACTATTGGGGAACGTCGCATGGGAAACAAAAAATTTCCTACGCGCACGAAGACCTATCATGGTGATGTCCATCTACGAGAGGGGATGAGTGATCTACGTACCCTTGTAGATCGTACAGCAGAAGCATTAGAGAATGCGGTTGATGTAGTGGAACGTCCTCACGTCCCTCGATCCGCCCCGCGAACAATCCCGCGATCAGTCCCACGATCTAGTACCGAACGGACGACACCTCCGCGTTCAGCACACGTACAGCTCGACGATGATCTCGGCCTTCTTGATCCAGCAAGAGAGACGGAGAGGTAGAAGAGTTCTCCGGCAGCGTGACGGCGCTCCGGAGGTTGGTGATGATCTCGTCTCAGCAGGGCTCCGCCCGAGCTCCGCAGAAACGCGATCTAGAGGAAAAACTATGGAGGTATGTGGTCGGGCAGCCGTGAGAAAGTCGTCTCAAATCTGCCCTAAAAGCCCCATATATATAGGAGGAGGGAGGGGGACCTTGCCTTGGGGTCCAAGGGACCCTCAAGGGGTCGGCCGAGCCAAGGGGGGGAGGACTCCCCCCCAAACCGAGTTGGACTTGGTTTGGTGGGAGGAGTCCCCCTCCCTTCCCACTTCCTCCCTCTTTTTTTTTTCTTTTCCTTTGATTTCCTTCTCTTGGCGCATAGGCCCCCTTGGGGCTGTCCCACCAGACCACTAAGGGCTGGTGTGTCTGCCCAAAGCCTATGGGCTTCCCGGGGGTGGGTTGCCCCCCCCGGTGAACTCCCGGAACCCATTCGTCATTCCCGGTACATTCCCGGTAACTCCGAAAACCTTCCGGTAATCAAATGAGGTCATCCTATATATCAATCTTTGTTTACGGACCATTCCGGAAACCCTCGTGACGTCCGTGATCTCATCCGGGACTCCGAACAACATTCGGTAACCAACCATATAACTCAAATACGCATAAAACAACGTCGAACCTTAAGTGTGCAGACCCTGCGGGTTCGAGAACTATGTAGACATGACCCGAGAGACTCCTCGGTCAATATCCAATAGCGGGACCTGGATGCCCATATTGGATCCTACATATTCTACGAAGATCTTATCGTTTGAACCTCAGTGCCAAGGATTCGTATAATCCCGTATGTCATTCCCTTTGTCCTTCGGTATGTTACTTGCCCGAGATTCGATCGTCAGTATCCGCATACCTATTTCAATCTCATTTACCGGCAAGTCTCTTTACTCGTTCCGTAATACAAGATCCCGCAACTTACACTAAGTTACATTGCTTGCAAGGCTTGTGTGTGATGTTGTATTACCGAGTGGGCCCCGAGATACCTCTCCGTCACACGGAGTGACAAATCCCAGTCTTGATCCATACTAAATCAACTAACACCTTCGGAGATACCTGTAGAGCATCTTTATAGTCACCCAGTTACGTTGCGACGTTTGATACACACAAAGCATTCCTCCGGTGTCAGTGAGTTATATGATCTCATGGTCATAGGAATAAATACTTGACACGCAGAAAACAGTAGCAACAAAATGACACGATCAACATGCTACGTCTATTAGTTTGGGTCTAGTCCATCACGTGATTCTCCCAATGACGTGATCCAGTTATCAAGCAACAACACCTTGTTCATAATCAGAAGACACTGACTATCATCGATCAACTGGCTAGCCAACTAGAGGCATGCTAGGGACGGTGTTTTGTCTATGTATCCACACATGTAAATGAGTCTTCATTCAATACAATTATAGCATGGATAGTAAACTATTATCTTGATACAGGAATTATAATAATAACTATACATTTATTATTGCCTCTAGGGCATAATTCCAACAGTATAACCATCCCAAAGCTAGATAATCTCATCTACAATCGATCTAGGGATTAGTCAAATAAGTGATATTAACAATTTTGGAGCATCCAACTGTCGCATGATAGCTAACTCAAAGATACTATCAAAAAGGCAATCATAATATGATTTAATATTCAATCAGGAAAGAAAAGGCCGGGATCATGAATTGGTAAATGGAACAACTTTCATTGTACAGTCTGCAAATCCTTGTCTGTTTGAGTGGATCAGAATTAGAGATGGTGAATATGACTCGAGTTGGTCGATGCTTGCATGTATGTTGTTAGCTATCGGATCTTCGTTGGAGAAGAAACTTCTCTATCTTGCTGTAAGAATGTTTCCTATTCATAATGGCTGACAACTGCCAAATAATTATGCATTACAATTATGTGTGATAGTTATTACATTAAATAATTATGCTTCTTGAGGCCGCTTTGATAGAAAGACAACAATTGGATTGACAACTACTTACATGCAAGATCTATGTATGAGTGCACAAGCGGAGAAGAACAACGCAATTGCAAGGAGCTTGTTCCCAGAGGCGGACTACGAGGAGAGGACGACATCATGGCCAAGGTTCTTGTCGGACGCGCGGGGGCGAAAGGGCTAGTTATCTACTAAAGAGCGGTGAATAGGCGATTTTTATGAAAATCTTCAAAACAGTAAATGTCTTGAAAGTGAGCGAAAGCGAATCAGGATCAGATAGGGATAACAGTTAAGGATCTAGGCATGGCATGCATAGTTATGAGGACATACATACATGTATAGCACAGTCATCATAGAAACAGAAGTGTATCAAAGATAAACTATAGTAGTACGAAGACAAATGCAGATCAGATGAATATATTCATTGATTGTCTCCACACTAGAGAAATCAGGCAATGGCTTCACAGTACTAAGCAACAAGTATAGGAGTGGAAAGGTAGAACCAGTTGCTTGACGAAGACTTGGGATTTATTGGACCAGTTCCAGTTGGTTCGACAACTGTACGTCTGGTTAGGGAGGCTGAGATTCAACATAGAATACCTCGTCTTCACCTTGTTCCCCTCGAGACAAGGTCACTTAGAACTCGCCCAATCACCCATGTAAGTCTTCAAGGGAGACTTATGAAACCCGTACAAACTCGGTCACCCGACAATCCAAAGTGACTCTTGGATGCTCTAGACCATGATGCCCAACCGTCTGGAAGATCACAATCTTCAAGTGTAACAAGTCTTCCGTTCACTCAGAATAGAATGACTCCGGTGATGCTCAAACACTCTGGCTCTAGGTGTTTGGGTTTATCCTCCAAGGGTTGCTCTCTCTCTCTCTCTCTCTCTCTCTCTCTCAATGTCTTCGAGGTGGGTTGCTCCAAAACGACAACAACCATATCTAACTCTAAGCGGCCACCAACTTATGGTGGAGGGGGAGGCTTTTTATAGCCAACATGCAACCCGACATGATATGACCAAAATGACCATGGGTCAATGGCCAGCCGACAAGTGTTCTAATGGTCGCATCTCAAAGACAAACACGACAACATTACTTGTGCTACAAGCAACACTGACTCAACCAAATGTGGAAGAGATTTCCTTTCATTGTCTTCACTCGAAGACATAAGTATTTGGGTTGAGCATCATGTCAGCTTCTGACTTCGGTCACCTCGACCCCACTTAACAGTACAATGGTTCCTATGACTCAGGAAATAAGAAATAAAACAACCAAAAAATATTCGTCCTCGTGTTTCATTACCTTCAAGCTATCATCTTCGCGTACCACCAATGGTTTCGACCATCATCAATGTCTTTGGACATTTCTAGGGGTCGTTATAGGATCCAAAGTATGTCTAGAGGGGGTGATTAGACTACTTGACCAAATACAAACTTAGCATTTTCCCAATTTTAGTTGTGGGCAAGTTTTAGCAATTGTAGAAAGTCAAGCACACCCTACACATGCAAGTCTAAGAGTATAGTAGCAGGAAATAAAGACATGCACATGTAAGTAGAGGGTAGGGATAGGAAGATCAAACACAAAGATGACACGACGATTTTTGGCATGGTTCCGATAGGAGGTGCTATCGTACGTCCACATTGATGGAAACTTCAACCCACAGAGGTTACCGACTGCAAGAGTCCACGGAGGGCTCAACCCACGAAGGGTCCACTGCGAAGCAACCTTGTCTATTCCACCATGGCTTACGTCCACGAAGGACTAGCCTCACTCGGGGTAGATCTTCACGAAGTAGGCGATCTCCTTGCCCTTACAAACTTCTTGGTTCAACTCCACACGAAGTCGGAGGCTCCCAAGTGGCATCTAACCAATATCGGAGACACCACTCTACAAAAGGTAATAGATGTGGCAATATGATGAACTCCTTGCTCTTGTGCTTCAAAAGATAGTCTCCTCAACAATGAATCACTCTCTCACAGATTTGGCTTCGGTAGAAGAGATTGATTGGGTGGAAATCAACTTGGGGAGGCTAGAAATTAAGATTCATATGGTAGGAATGGAATATCTTGATCTCAACACATGTGTAGGTGTCTCTCTCTCAGAAAACTAGATGGGGCAAGTGTTGGTTCGTTTTGAGTGCTTCCTCTACGAATGAGAGTTTGGTGGAGGGGTATATATAGGCATATCCAAAAATCCAACCATTACAACATTATTGCCCAACTCGGTGAAACCGAAGTGAAAACTCGGTTGCACCGACTAGTGCAAAATGTGGCAATTTTAGCGTTTCGGTGAGACCAATATATAGATCTCGGAGGGTCCGCTTTTGGGTGGCCTAGGTAGTTACCAGACTTGGTGGTACCGATTCCTAAAACTCAGAAATTCTAATTCTTATAAATAGGTAAACAAAGAGTTGATCACTGATTCTCGGTCAGACCAAATTGAACTTGGTGGTACCGAGACCTTAAGGTTTGGCATAGGATTTGTCTAGGGTCAAACTCGGTGTGTCTGATTTGGAAATATTGGTGGCAACAAATTTGGACTTTAGACTTTCGATGAAATATTTGTGGGAGAATTTCATGAGTAGTTTTGGTGGCTAATCTCTAAGCACTTGAGCAACCATATCATCATAGACACCTCATCCCCTTATAATAGTATTGGCTTTCTTATGGACTCAAGTGTGATTTATAACAAAATGCAAAACATAGAGTCTTGAATCTTGTTGCCAATAGATGTTCCTTGCATCTAGGGGATCTCCTCACAATCCTTAACCAATCCATTCATTGAACTTCTCCTGAAATATACTTGGTAGAATGATTAGTCCAATGTCATATATTTTGTTATTAATTACCAAAACCACCTAGGGAGAAATTGTGCTTTCAACCCCCCCTTTTTGGTAATTGATGACAAAATATAGATCAAAGCTTCAACGAAAAATATAATCAATGAATAGCATCGTCGCTTTGAGAAGTATGTGATAAGCAAGAGCTCCCCCTAAATTTGTGAATTAATTTAAATTTGCATTTGAAAGCAAATGCACAATCGATTAGGATCATGGGGTTCTCTTCCATGTCACATACATCTTGGTGGTGCGCATAAATGATATGAATGAATTACAATGCACATTACACCAAACGAGTGAATGATCTTCATATAGATATCTCAAAGATAGGAAATAGTAGCATCAAACATAAAGCGTGTGATCAATCACAAGTTTAAGACATCCAAACGATAAACCAAATGTTTTGAGAAACCAAAAGAGAGCAACCAAAAAGCAACACACACACACTCGAAGCCCTATGATCTATACACTTCTCCCCATTTAGCAACAAGTTACCAAAAATTTCAAAGGTATAGAGCTAAGCGTAGCTTTGGGAACGGTCTCCTCATGTAGCTGTAGAAGGAGTCGGTAGCAGAGCATTGCCGAAGGCTTTAGTTGATGTCCCCTGAGGTGGTGGCATAGACACTGGAGGTGTAGGAGTTGATGGAGCTGATGAAGATGGTCTCATCTCTGTAACTGGCACGATAGAAGATCTATCTCGTGCCGTGAACTGAGTGGAAGTATGGAGAGGAGGACTATCATCACCATCACTAGAGCTGGGAGCACGCACTACATCTACCTCCTACTTTGATTGGTTGACTATGGTAGTCAGTTGAGTCACTTTGATGTCTAGGTCATGAAATTTAGTTTCCACAATCCTCTCATGGATCTTCTAATTCAACATAATCTCTTTGATGTTATTCTCCATCCCTTGGATGGTGCTGATAAAAAATGCCATTTGATCACCTTTGGACCTTAACACTGAAGCACTAGGGGCTCTGGCTGCCTTTGTGTGGGCCTCATCCTCTAACTCAGCTTGTGTTGTAGCTGAAGTGGGATGACTTGGATCCATCACCACGATATTATCCGCGAATTCTGGCTTGAGTGGCAGGTGTTGACAATCAAGTAGATAAATGCTCTTTCCAACCTTGGAGTTGATCAACATATGAATGTATGGAGCATATCCACAAGACGTTTTCTAGTCAGCAGCAGTCCTATTGATTATCTCAACAATCAAATCCACCACCTTAATCCTGGTGTGGGTGTCTATATGATGCAACATGTTAATGGAGTACCCCCTGATCATCTTGTCATCACGTGATTTTGGCATCAAGGTGTACCTCATAATAATGTTTGTGGTGGGTAGTCTTGCTTGCAAGAATTAGACAGAGCCAAGCTTGTGTGTCTTCATATATTGATTGGTAACTAGGTTATACATGTTGGCCATGGAGTTGTGGTTCATCTTGCCTTGGTATAAACATCCAGATCTCCATCCTATACCTCTGGGGCTCCTAAGATGGTAGCCCACTCATCAACTATAGATTGGTACCTAGTGCCTTCTATCATCCATACAATTCTCCCATTTAGATAGAAATGATCTCTAAAGTAGAATTGCATGATCATTTCAACCTTCCATGCTGTAATATCTCGCCCAACAAAATTCTCAATGTCTATGGCCCTAAAGTTTTCTTGCACATGAGGAAAGTAACCTTCATTTTCCTTGATGTAGTTCCAGTCTACAAACCTCATGTCACTAACAGCTGGACTCTTGTCTAATAAGACAGTCTCATGAAAATCTTATTGCTCCTTTTTGTGGAAGAAAGCATCAACAATAGTCCTTCTCCTTGTAGCATATGGATCATCATCTCTCCACTTCTTGAGCCCTTTATCCCTCCTCTCCTTCATGTTCTCAGCTATAGGGTGATCATCGTTATGCTCTAGCAAATGAGATCTTAGCTTCCTCAAAACAAAATTCTATTCATCCTCTACAACAACTTCCCTGGAGGTTGTTCCTTTGTTCTTCTCAGTGTTGGGTTATCTCTGGTGGTCTTCTTGGGTTTGGTGACAGTTGGCTTCTTGACCTTGGGAGAAGAAGGTTTAGCCTTATATGCTGACTTGCTTGGCATATCATCTTTCATTAATTTCCTCTGCTTGGAAGGATGTGGGTTTACTGGAAATCTCCTCTTCCTCTTCCCCCTCATCATCTGGGTAATCAGGTGCTGAAGGTTGAACAACAACTTTGACAAATTTGGTCCTCCGCCTCTTCTGTCCTGACTTCTTAGCCAAGACTTTTGTCCTTCCAGTACCACTGGGTCGCTCTGAAGATAGAGACAACCCTCTATTGGCTGCAACAGATTGTGGAATTTTCTTGGCAGTTGCCCTCTCTTTTTTCTTTCTAGGAAGTGCTCTCACCAGGGAAATTTTTTGCATCTTCCTCATGTGAGTTCAACTTCTTCCTTGCCCTAGTAGTTGCCTTGGGCAGATCATGGGAGCTGGGAGTGTGTGGGCCTGACTGTCTTGCCTCAGGACTAGTGCCTGAATCAAGATCAACACTCTACTCTCTGAAAGCATTTTGACTGTCCTCTGAACCTGACATGCTGCACTCACAAGCTGAACCTGTGAATAGATATAGAAGAGTGGAAAATATGAGCATCACAAAACACAACTGTTTTTGCCAAATTTGAGATCAAAATCCTTGAATGAGTACAAATATGCATACCAACATGCTCACGAAATAAAATGTCAAATAAAACATGGCAAACATGCACAACCACTCTAGTATCTACCAAGCACTTTGGCGATGATGAAGTCATCTACATATGAGTATATTGACTTAGGAGCGAGATAATAATAGTTTACCATGGGTCATACTCATCGTTTATGCACAAGTGGGGTTACCACTTTTACATAAAGCTTATAATTTGTTCACATCTTGTGAGATGCTTTGACTCAAGTATTAGAGTTGAAAGTGCATGCTATGCCCCTAATAGACTTTTGGTGTTAATGACAACACATACATAGGAAACTAATCCTATTTGTTGAGTGTATCTCAGGATGGAAAGTACTTTTGTAGATTGAGAATTATGTGCCAAAGGTGGTCTGAGAAGATCGGATTTATATTTTGAGAAGGCTCGGGATTAAGAAAAGATGATGTCGACTATTCTTTTGAGTTTACTGATACTGAGTATAGGGATCCCGCACTATTAAGAGGGGATCACAGGTTTTGCGATGAACTTGCTCGTACCACATCTTCACTGTCATACCCAATACCACATATTCTCCACTATGTTCTTATCTCAAAACAGGTCTATTGCCTCGGACGTCCGGCTACCTCCGGACGTCCGAGGGCCGGACGACCGGCACGCTTCGGAAATCCGGAGCCCTCCACCAGAAGTTTGTGAGTCATATAACTCGGATTTCCGGCTCCCTCCGGACATCCGAGGGCCGGACGTCCGACCAGCCCCGGAAATCCGGAGCCCTGCACGAGAAGAACATGAGCTCTATAACTCGGATTTCCGGCTCTCTCCGGACGTCCGAGGGTCGGACGTCCGTTCCCCTTCGAAAATCCGGAACCTCCCACCAGAAGAAGTTGAGTCGAATAACTCGGATTTCTGGTCCTCTCCGGACGTCCGGTCGCTGTTCAATTCATGGTATTTTCAGTCATATCTACAGGCCTCGGACAACCGGCCCCTGTCAGACGTCCGACCCCTCACAGACGCCCGGACTTCCGGCAACTGTCGGACGTCCGGACCCTGTGTGACTTAAAGTGTCCCCAACGGCTGTTTTTCACTCCCCACTATATATACTCTTCTCCCACCTCGTGAAAGGGTGTTGAACACAGCTATAATACATCCAATAACACCTTTATTCTCACTCACTCTTGTCTACACCAAATCCTAGATCCCAAGAGCATTTGTGAGTCCCTTTGAGTGTTGTTCCAATCAAAAGATAGATCGTCTCCCTCTCCTCCTTCCCACCAAAGTGATTTGTGATTTGAGCAAGTTTTGAGCAATCCCCATGATCTTGTTACTCTTGGAGGTTGGAGACTCCTAGGCGGTAGGAGTCTTCGGAGAGGAATCAAACCGTTGTGATTTCCCCCGGAAAGTTTGTGAAGGTTTGGAAGCCACCTCAAGGCTTACCACTAGTGGTTGAGAAACGCCTTCGTGGAGTTATCTCAAAGGGAGAATAGGGTGAGCCTTCGTGGCGTTGGTGTGCCTTCGTGGTAACATCCGCCCCTCTAACAGTGACGTAGCTTCCCTCCAAGGAAGTGAACATCGGGATACATCCTTGTCTCTCTTGGAGTTTCGATTATTCCTAACCCTAACTCTCTACTTATGTTAATCCTTATTACGTACTTGTATTTGATTATTGTTTACCGCTTGTCTTACTTCACTCTAAATAGCTTACTCCTTGTCGTAGCAATTATTAGGCCTACACTCATATTCCACACTTTTGCCTAAAATTGCTAAGTAATTATTAAAATTTGGACTTGTACCTATTCACCCCCCTCTAGGTCCATCTCGATCCTTTTCAATTGGTATCAGAGCCTCGTGCTCTATTCTTGTGGCTTAACTGCCCTAGAGCGAGATGGATGGGGTTCCATCTATGGTAGCTCCAGTGCAGAGGGACGGGACTTCCTCGGAAGTCAAGTCTTTCACCTCTGAGGACGTGGAACGGGCCCCTGCCAAGCAAAAAGAGGAGCATGATGCTTCTATTGAGGCCATGGTCCAAATGAGACTAGCATCACTAACCACGGGGACAACCACGTCCCCGAGGGCCTTAGGGCCACATGTGCACGGTACTTCATTTGGCCAACAACCTACGGAAAGGAACCAAACCAGTGTTCCATGGCTTTATGCTAGATCTCAAATTGAGAAACCTGAGTACAATCCTGGAGGAAAACCTCCCTTGATTGATGACAATTCCGATTTTGCTTTGTGGAGAGTTGGTATGCAGGATCATCTTAGGTACGCCAATGATGAGATGTTGGACATCCTCGAGCATGGGTACAATCCTGTAGATCCAAGGTGCCTCACTCCCAGAGAAACTTATGACAAGCATCTCAATGACACTGCGATCATGTGCATAAGAAAAGGAATGAATGACAAGCAACGAAGACCTTACATTCACATCACAAGTGCCAAGGAACTGTGGGATAGCATTATAAGGACCAAGACCGGTACCTCCACTCTTCGGCTTGCTCAATATGAAATTGCCAAGGGGCAATTACAGAATTTCTGTATGGAAAAGGGTGAATCTCCCAAGCAACTACTAGAACGGCTCATGACTCTCGCTGCAGACATTGAGTCATGTGACTGTGACAAGACGCAAGATGGTTTCAATCTGACCAAGAGATTTCTTGTGGACAAGTTACTTCATGCTCTTGCTCCGTATCACCATCAAATGGTATGGGACATGACGCAGCACCATGGGTTCAAAGAAATGACTCCAGATGACATCATATCCACTTTCCAATTATTTGAAGAGTCAAAGGCAAATGCAACAAAGCACCTTGCCATGCATGGCACTTCAACATCAAAGATCAATCTTGCTTTGAAAGCCAAGCATGAATGTGACAAAGAAGAAAGTGAAGAAGAAGAGGGTGATGATGACTGCGAAGATGGTGATGATGTTGACTCTGATGAAAGCCCATCTTATGAGGACATTGCTCTCTTTGTAAAGAAGTTCAGTGCAGGAAAGTTCAAGGGAAGATTCCCAAAGAAGAAGGTAAGGAAATGCTATAACTGTGAGGAAACCAACCACTTCTCCAATGACTGCCCTTATGAGAAGAGAGAAGACAAACCAAGGTTTCCAAAGACCTTTGTAAAGAAGAAGTTGCCAAACCCTACGAACTCCAAGTTCAAGAGGACAGATGGAAGAGCAATGGTTGCACAAGAAGAATCAGATCCAGAAGATGTTGGTGGAGTTTCCGGAGTAGCTCAGGATACACAAAACACCTTGAGGCTAGTCAACAAAAGTGGTGATGTTGTTCACTACAACTATATGAAGGACTACAATGGCAACGCTCACAAGTGTTTGATGGCAAAGACTGCCATGGGAGATGAGGAAGACCAAAGCTCCCATGATAAGGTTAAGGTAACTCCACGGTTAAACTCTTTCAGTCTAGCTTCTACTCCATCTGATGAGTATCTTGATGCGGAAGATCACTATGAGGATAATGACTTAGATCATCCCATGTTTGCTAAAATAAACAAATTTATGTGCTCTCTTAAAGGAAAGAAGCTCACTATGTTTTGCATACTTATGGAAATGGTGAGTAAGCACACCAATACCATCAAGGAACTCGAAACCCTCGTCACTGAGGAGAAGGAAAGAAATGAAATCCTTGAGCAGAAAGTCCTGTATGAGGAAGCACAAAATGATGCACTATGCTCAAAAGTAGGTGAAAACCTTGATAAACATGCTAATGATCTTGCCTCCTTGAAAAAGGCTGAATCTGTGTGCAAAGAATTACTAAATGATAAAAACCGACTTGTGAACTCTCATGCTTCCCTTTCTAAGGACTATGAGCGTCTATCCTTGTCTCTCAAAGACAAGGAAGAGAAACTCACTGTTCTTACAAAGAGCTTTGAGGCACTTAAGGTTACTTATCTTGACACTCTAGCTAAGGCCTACTCCTCACCTATCATTAATGTTGATACCTGCACTACTAACTCTAGTAGTGAACTGACATCTATCCTTGAGGAAAACTGTTCGCTAAAGGCACAGTTAGACAGAGGTCTCATGACATGTGCACAAGGACAAAAGACTCTCAATGATATCTTAAGTCGACACAATGGAGGCTTCGCCAAGGAAGGGCTTGGGTTCAACCCAAGCACTGCCAAGAAAAGTGCATCTCCTCTCAAGTGTACCACTCCGCTTAAAGAAATATTTGTACGAGAGGGACACAAGGAGAAAGGTAAGGTTGTGAGTGGATCGGCCACTAGGGGTTCGCCTACTCACAACAAGACAACCGAATTCATGCCTCCATCCTATGTACTACGCAAATCAAAGGAAGGAGAGGTCTATGCTAAATTCGTTGGTCCCCGTAATGCATTCCGATTCTATGCTATTTGGGTCCCTAAGACTCTTGTAACTAATGTGAAAGGCCCCATGACAAAATGGGTACCTCAAACCAAGTCTTAATTCGTTACAGGTTGTTTTCTCCGGAGGAGCCAAATGGGTGATCAACAGTGGATGCACCAATCATATGACCGGAGATAGTAACTTGCTCTATGACTTCATGCAAGCCATTCGACCATACATGAGCATTGTATTTGGTGGAGGGTCGAAAGGGCAGGTAATTGGGTTGGGCAAGGTGGCAATCACTAATGACATGTCTATTGCAAATGTCATGCTTGTCCAATCTCTTCAATATCATTTACTTTCAGTTTGCCAATTGGCTTTCGTCGGTTATGACACATTATTTGGACTAACGGATGTGAAAGTCTTTAAGAGAGACACTCTCGAAGTGGCCTTTGTTGGAGAGTTGGATGGCAACCTTTACACGGTTGATTTCTCGAAAGAGAGCACCTTCCATACAACTTGTCTAATGGCCAAGGCCGACATGGGATGGCTGTGGCATCGCCGGCTCGCCCATGTTGGCATGAAAAATCTTCAAAATCTCTTAAACGGCAATCACATCCTTGGACTAACAAATGTATCTTTTAAGAAAGATCGTGTGTGCAGTGCATGCGTAGCTGGGAAACAACATCAATCAAAACATCCACCCAAGAACATTGTATCCACTTCGAGGCCGTTAGAGCTCCTTCATGTGGATCTGTTTGGGCCTCCTTCATGGGCAAGTCTTGGAGGGAAAAAGTATGGCCTAGTCATTGTTGATGATTACTCAAGATATACATGGGTGTTCTTTCTCAAGTCCAAGGACGAGACGAAGATCACCTTCATTGATTTTGCCAAACAAGCCAAGCGGAAGTTTGACAAGGACATCAAGGCAGTAAGAAGTGATAATGGCTCTGAGTTCAAGAACTACACCCTAGAAGAATTTCTTAGTGATGAGGGAATTGAACATCAGTGCTCTGCACCTTACACCCCTCAACAAAATGGTGTGGCAGAGAGGAAGAACCAGACACTTGTGGAAATGGCAAGGTCGATGTTAGACGAATACAAGTCACCACATAGTTTTTCGGCTAAGGCCGTCAACACAGCATGCCATGCATCAAACCGGCTCTTCCTTCGATCAATATTGGAGAAGACTCCATATGAGCTCCTAACTGGGAACAAGCCCAATGTTAAGTACTTTAGTGTGTTTGGATGCAAGTGTTTCATCCTCAACAAACGGGAACGGTTAGGAAAATTTCAATCCAAAACAACTGAAGGGATTTTTGCTGGCTATGGGTCAAACTCTCACGCCTACAGAGTCTACAACAAATCCACTGGATGTGTTATAGAAACCTATGACGTGACATTTGATGAATTTAACCACTCCCATGGGGAGCAAGTTGATCTAAATGATGCAGGTGAAGAAGACTCCCCACAAGATATCTTAAACATGGGTGTAGGTGCACTTCTTCCCATGGAACAAAGACCCCATGATGATGATGAAGATGATGAGAGTATTTCTCATCCTCAAGACAGTTCACTGCCCGTACCTCCACAAGATACTAGCACACACATCATGCCAGTTGTTGAGGATCAAGTGGGAGAACATGTCTCTCACCCTGATCACACTCAAGAACAAGTTGATCTTCAAGAGGTAGACCAAAGTATGGGTATGTTTGATGATGAACCTCAACAGGTGCAACGCGAAGAGGAATATCTTTCTCCGCACATAAATGATCCATATGTTGAGGACGTTGATTATGGAAACGAAGTCGAACCTCGTGAAACCTTGACCTCCATCATGCCACATGTGGCCGGTCGTGTTGATATTGATCAAATCCTCACTCGCGTGTCGGAAGGTAGAGTGACTCGTAAACAATTAACAAACTTTTGTGCTCACTTTTTGTTTGTCTCTAGTACCGTGCCACACAGGGTTCAGGATGCATTGTGTGACAATGACTGGCTCCTTGCTATGCAAGAGGAGCTAAACAGTTTTACACGCAACGAAGTGTGGTCATTGGTAGAACGACCAACTGAGGAACATAATGTCATTGGAACTAAATGGATTTTCAAGAACAAGGAAGATGAGAACGTGACTGTCCTACGCAACAAGGCAAGGTTAGTAGCACAGGGGTACTCCCAGGTTGAAGGTTTGGACTTTGGTGAAACTTTTGCCCCTGTTGCTTGTCTTGAGTCCATTCGCATTTTATTGGCCTATGCTGCTTTCAATGGTTTTACTTTGCATCAAATGGATGTGAAAAGTGCTTTTCTTAACGATCCTCTACAAGAAGAGGTATATGTATCACAACCACCTGGGTTTGTTGACCCTCACCACAAAGACCATGTATATAAACTTCACAAGGCTCTGTATGGCCTCAAACAAGCACCCCGTGCTTGGTACGATTATCTTAAGAAGTTCCTACTCGATGATGGCTTTGTGGTGGGGGTGATCGATCCCACTCTTTTTACTAAGAGGGAAAATGGTGATTTGATCTTATGCCAAATCTATGTAGATGACATCATTTTTGGTTCCCCTAACATCCATTTATGCAAGAAGTTTGCAGCCTCCATGACCAAGACCTTTGAGATGTCACTCAACACGGACTTGAAGTTCTTTCTTGGTTTTCAAATACAACAATTTCAAGAAGGGATTTTATTGTCTCAAACTAAGTACCTCAAGGACATTCTTGAAAAATTTGATATGACAAATGCTAAACCAATGAAGACACCCATGGCCACCGATGTAGTTCTAAATGAAGACACAAACGGTATTCCTTTTGACCCATCTACTTACCGCTCCATGATTGGTTCGCTACTTTATCTTTGCGCATCTAGACCGGACATCATGTTAAGTGTAGGCATATGTGCTAGATTTCAAGCTTCCCCCAGGGAAAGCCATCACACGGCGGTTAAGCATATTCTTAGATACCTTGTTCACACCCCAAAGTTAGGCTTATGGTATCCTAAGGATGCAAAGTTTGATCTTATTGGGTATTCCGATGCGGATTGGGCCGGTGATAAAGTGGGACGAAAATCCACTTCCGGTGCATGTCAGTTTCTTGGACGCTCCTTGGTAAGTTGGTCCTCGAAAAAGCAGAACTGTGTTTCTCTCTCCACGGCCGAGGCCGAATATATTGCAGCCGCAAGCTGTGCAACCCAACTGCTATGGATGAGGCAAACACTAAAGGGTTATGGTATCACGTATCGACACGTTCCTCTTCTCTGTGATAATGAAAGTGCCATAAAGATCTCCGAGAACCCCATTGATCACCCTCGCACAAAACATATTGATATTAGGTATCATTTCGTGAGAGACCATGTGCAAAAGGGTGACATTGATATTACCCATGTGGGTACCGACATGCAGTTAGCCGACATTTTCACCAAGCCACTTAGCGTAGCTAGGTTCTGTCAACTTAGGCATGAACTTGGTATCTTGGAGCTTGACAACATATATTGAAACCTTGCACACATACACACACTCACATTATGTTTGTTTCTTGATGTGGGCATGCATTTAGGGGGAGTGAGTCTTAATTTTCTGTTTTAAGCTTACAAAATACGCATAAATCAATTTCTATCTCCAAGTAGTACATGTAATGCTTGTAGGCAACTATGTTTGTACTTTTTGTGAGAAACCATGCAAGTCATCATCTCATCATCAAAACAAAAAATCCAGAATCCGCCTCTGCCTCCTCCTCCTTCTCGGACGTCCGACGACAAATCCCCTTCCGGTCGTCCGACCAGTGTCGGTCGTCCGACGCCACAATCCCCTCCGGACATCCGACGACTGTCGGACGTCCGACGCATCGGGCCTATAAATAGCTGGGCGCGGGGCTGGGCTTTTCCCTAGCCCTCACGCGCCCCTTTTCCTATAGCCGCCGCCGCCAGCTCCAGGAGCTCCCGCCAGCGCCGCCAGACTCGAGATCGGGCCGATCTCCTCCGCGGATCCTCCTATTCTTCCTCCTCTTCCTTCGCGGGATCCGTCTACAGGTTGCTCCTCTGTTACCTTCGCGTTTGTTTTGGTTCCCTCTCTCTCCCAAGTCTCCATGTTCGTTCCTTATTTGGGATTTTTTTCATCCGCGTAGGATATTGTGCACCATGCCGAAGACCAAGCACACCGCTCGGAAGAACGTGGCTGGCTCATCATCTCGCGCCCCTCCTAGCACGGGTCGGACTCGGATGGGCCACGCCGTCCCTTCAAACGGACTGCCCGGCGTTCTCCGGCCCGGCGTTCTCCGTCTCCACAACTCCCCTCGTCGTCTGATGGTGATGACCCCGACTTCGAGGAGGAGCTTGCCGCCGAGGACTTTGCTGACCAGCACGCCGATCGGAGGTCCAAGCCAAAGCCCGGGACTCGCAGGGCGTCCTACATGCCACCACCTCCTCCTGCCCAGCCCGCAGGTGAAGCTCGTCGCATCTCACTAGAACCCCCTGCTACTTTAGGTCGTGCAATCACGAACTTCACCACACTTGGTGCGGCTTCATACCTCACTTTCCGCCGCGACCTTGATCCATACGCTGTCGTACGTGACTCTACGGACTCACGTTTCCGCACACACGTCCAGGCGGGCATTTTTACCACAGTCATAGTTCCTAAGGGTTTATCTGTTCATCTCTATATAGATGTTGAGCATATTCGCATGCACCCGACGAAATATCCGGGTGCCATTGAGCTTATTGAGGCATCGGGGCTTGCCGCTCCGTTTGCCTTTCATCGCGACTTTAATGCTGCTGCCATTCACCAGTTCTATGCCACCTGCTACTTTGCTCCAAACCACACTGTCAGCGGGATCACCTCTGACGTTCGCTTCACAGCTTCTTATGATACATTTGTTGCCGCACTTGGTTTCCCCAACTCCGGCTTCAAAATACATAGGGATGATCCTAACCATGCGCCCAAGTCCATTGACGCGTGTGGGTATCTTCTCAAACCACTAAGTGAGCTTGATGCGGATGAACGCATGAAGGACCTTAACCAGGTATCCATCTGGCGCTCACCTTACTTCATCATTTTTCAGTGTCTCATCCGCACCATCTATCCCAAGATGGGTGATAAGGGTTCTTCCAGTGGCTATTGTATTGACATCATGTCTCACTTGTACGAGCACCGCAAGAGCAAAATTAATGTGCCTCATTTTCTCTGGCATGAGATTCGGCTTGCTAGCTTTCAGTACAAGCGAGCCTTTCCTCATGCCCCCTTCATCCAGGCTCTTATTAACCATGTTGCTGATTTCTCTGTGGCTGTCACTCACACACATCGCAAGTGGGTCATTACCGCTCACATGGCGGATAACTATGCTCCCAATAAAACCCCCTCATCCTCCACATCCACTCGCCGCACTGCTGCCCGGTCAGCCACCCCCTCATCTAGCTCCGCTCCTCTTGGTCGCATTGCCAAATTCCTTGGCAAGGCACATTCTGCTATGATGAAGGCCGTCTCTTTCCAGTGTGGTCAAACCCATGATGTGGTTTCTTGCTTAGTATCCTCCAAGAATGCCCTCAAGGCTCGTCTGAGAGCCTCGGGCGCTCTTGATGTGAGTGATGATGAGGCCCCTCCTGATGCTCCTCCTACTGACTTTGGCTTCCCATCTGGTCCTGAGTGGGCTGATTTCCTTGACGAGGCTAGTGGCAGTGGCTTGCCTGATGATGCTTATGATGATGCTGATGAGCTCTGAGCGTGGTTGGTGCTGTTGGTGCCTCCCTTTTTGGTACTTGGTGCCAAAGGGGGAGTAATGTATCGTAGTTTTTAGTCTTTGGAGATTTAATGTAATGGATAAACTCATGTATGGCTACTTATGAATGATTGTTATTGCTATGGATTGCTATGATATCATCATAGACTATTATGTTTTGCTCCACTACTTCTATGATGATCTATTGTCTTTCTATGATGATCTATTATCTTTACATGTTGATCCATTATATGTTCGATAAACACATTAAAGGGGAGCTTCGATATTTTATCATGCATATACTAAGGGGGAGCTCCGTACTAAATATCTCCTAGGCTATAATGTAAGTTAAATCTTTTTGAGACCTATGTATATGTTGTCATCAACTACCAAAAAGGGGGAGATTGAAAGTGCATGCTATGCCCCTAATCGACTTTTGGTGTTAATGACAACACATACATAGGAAACTAATCCTATTTGTTGAGTGTATCTCAGGATGGCAAGTACTTTAGTAGATTGAGAATTATGTGCCAAAGGTGGTCTGAGATGTTGGGGAACGTCGCATGGGAAACAAAAATTTTCCTACGCGCACGAAGACCTATCATGGTGATGTCCATCTACGAGAGGGGATGAGTGATCTACGTACCCTTGTAGATCGTACAGCAGAAGCGTTAGAGAACGCGGTTGATGTAGTGGAACGTCCTCACGTCCCTCGATCCGCCCCGCGAACAATCCCGCGATCAGTCCCACGATCTAGTACCGAACGGACGGCACCTCCGCGTTCAGCACACGTACGGCTCGACGATGATCTCGGCCTTCTTGATCCAGCAAGAGAGACGGAGAGGTAGAAGAGTTCTCCGGCAGCGTGACGGCGCTCCGGAGGTTGGTGATGATCTTGTCTTAGCAGGGCTCCGCCCGAGCTCCGCAAAAACGCGATCTAGAGGAAAAACTATGGAGGTATGTGGTCGGGCAGCCGTGAGAAAGTCGTCTCAAATCAGCCCTAATTGCTCCATATATATAGCAGGAGGGAGGGGGGCCTTGCCTTGGGGTCCAAGGACCCACAAGGAGTCGGCCGAGCCAAGGGGGGGAGGACTCCCCCCCCAAACCGAGTTGGACTTGGTTTGGTGGGAGGAGTCCCCCTCCCTTCCCACTTCCTCCCTCTTTTTTTTTCTTTTCCTTTGATTTCTTTTTCTTGGCGCATAGGCCACCTTGGGGCTGTCCCACCAGCCCACTAAGGGCTGGTGTCTCTCCCCAAAGCCTATGGGCTTCCCCGGGGTGGGTTGCCCCCCCCCCCCCCCCGGTGAACTCCCGGAACCCATTCGTCATTCCCGGTACATTCCCGGTAACTCCGAAAACCTTCCGGTAATCAAATGAGGTCATCCTATATATCAATCTTCATTTCCGGACCATTCCGGAAACCCTCGTGACGTCCGTGATCTCATCCGGGACTCCGAACAACATTCGGTAACCAACCATATAACTCAAATACGCATAAAACAACGTCGAACCTTAAGTGTGCAGACCCTGCGGGTTCGAGAACTATGTAGACATGACCCGAGAGACTCCTCGGTCAATATCCAATAGCGGGACATGGATGCCCATATTGGATCCTACATATTCTACGAAGATCTTATCGTTTGAACCTCAGTGCCAAGGATTCGTATAATCCCGTATGTCATTCCCTTTGTCCTTCGGTATGTTACTTGCCCGAGATTCGATCGTTAGTATCCGCATACCTATTTCAATCTCGTTTACCGGCAAGTCTCTTTACTCGTTCCGTAATACAAGATCCCGCAACTTACACTAAGTTACATTGCTTGCAAGGCTTGTGTGTGATGTTGTATTACCGGGTGGGCCCCGAGATACCTCTCCGTCACACGGAGTGACAAATCCCAGTCTTGATCCATACTAACTCAACTAACACCTTCGGAGATACCTGTAGAGCATCTTTATAGTCACCCAGTTACGTTGCGACGTTTGATACACACAAAGCATTCCTCCGGTGTCAGTGAGTTATATGATCTCATGGTCATAGGAATAAATACTTGACACGCAGAAAACAGTAGCAACAAAATGACACGATCAACATGCTACGTCTATTAGTTTGGGTCTAGTCCATCACGTGATTCTCCCAATGACGTGATCCAGTTATCAAGCAACAACACCTTGTTCATAATCAGAAGACACTGACTATCATCGATCAACTGGCTAGCCAACTAGAGGCATGCTAGGGACGGTGTTTTGTCTATGTATCCACACATGTAAATGAGTCTTCATTCAATACAATTATAGCATGGATAATAAACTATTATCTTGATACAGGAATTATAATAATAACTATACATTTATTATTGCCTCTAGGGCATAATTCCAACAGTCTCCCACTTGCACTAGAGTCAATAATCTAGCCCTCACATCACCATGTGAATTACATTGTAATAAATCTAACACCCATACAGTTCTGGTGTCGATCATGTTTTGGCCGTGGAAGAGGTTTAGTCAGCGGGTCTGCTACATTCAGATCCGTGTGCACTATGCATATATTTACGTCCTCCTCCTCGACGTAGTCGCGGATGAGGTTGAAGCGTCGTTTGATGTGTCTGGTCTTCTTGTGAAACCTTGGCTCCTTTGCTAAGGCAATGGCACCAGTGTTGTCACAGAACAAGGTTATTGGATCCAGTGCACTTGGCACCACTCCAAGATCCATCATGAACTGCTTCATCCAGACACCCTCCTTAGCCGCCTCCGAGGCAGCCATGTACTCCGCTTCACATGTAGAATCTGCTACGACGCTTTGCTTGGAACTGCACCAGCTTACTGCACCCCCATTAAGAATAAATACGTATCCGGTTTGCGACTTAGAGTCGTCCGGATCTGTGTCAAAGCTTGCATCGACGTAACCTTTTACGGCGAGCTCTTCGTCACCTCCATACACGAGAAACATCTCCTTAGTCCTTTTCAGGTACTTCAGGATATTCTTGACCGCTGTCCAGTGATCCACTCCTGGATTACTCTGGAAACTCCCTGCCATACTTATGGCCAGGCTAACATCCGGTCTAGTGCACAGCATTGCATACATGATAGAACCTATGGCTGAAGCATAGGGGACGGAGCGCATATGCTCTCTATCTTCATCAGTTGCTGGGCACTGAGTCTTACTCAATCTCGTACCTTGTAACACTGGCAAGAACCCTTTCTTGGACTGTTCCATTTTGAACCTCTTCAAAACTTTATCAAGGTATGTGCTTTGTGAAAGTCCTATCAGGCGTTTTGATCTATCCCTATAGATCTTAATGCCTAGAATGTAAGCAGCTTCTCCTAGGTCCTTCATAGAGAAACTTTTATTCAAGTAACCTTTTATGCTCTCCAAAAGCTCTACGTTGTTTCCAATCAGTAACATGTCATCCACATATAATATTAGAAACGCCACGGAGCTCCCACTCACTTTCTTGTAAATACAAGATTCTCCAACCACTTGTATAAACCCAAATGCTTTGATCACCTCATCAAAACGTTTGTTCCAACTCCGAGATGCTTGCACCAGTCCATAAATGGATCGCTGGAGCTTGCACACTTTGTCAGCATTTTTAGGATCGACAAAACCTTCGGGTTGCATCATATACAACTCTTCCTTAAGGAAACCGTTAAGGAACGCCGTTTCGACATCCATCTGCCAGATTTCATAATCGAAAAATGCAGATATTGCTAACATGATTCTGACGGACTTAAGCATTGCCACGGGAGAGAAAGTCTCATCGTAGTCAATTCCTGGAACTTGTGAAAAACTCTTTGCCACAAGTCGAGCTTTATAAACGGTCACATTACCGTCAGCGTCCGTCTTCTTCTTAAAGATCCATTTGTTCTGAATAGCCTTGCGGCCCTCAGGTAGTATCTCCAAAGTCCACACTTTGTTCTCATACATGGATCCTATCTCAGATTTCATGGCTTCTAGCCATTTGTTGGAATCTGTTCCCACCATTGCTTCTTCATAATTCGCAGGTTCATTGTTGTCTAACAACATGATTGATAAGACGGGATTACCGTACCACTCTGGAGCAGCGCGTGATCTTTTCGACCTACGCGGTTCAACAGAAACTTGAACTGGAGTTTCATGATCATCATCATTAACTTCCTCCTCAACCGGCGTCGCAATGACAGAGGTTTCCCCTTGCCCTGCGCCACCATCCAGAGGGATGAGAGGTTCGACAACCTCGTCAAGTTCTATCTTCCTCCCACTCAATTCTATCGAGAGAAACTCCTTCTCGAGAAAAGTTCTGTTCTTAGCAACAAACACTTTGCCCTCGGATTTGAGATAGAAGGTGTACCCAACTGTCTCTTTTGGGTAGCCTATGAAGACGCATTTTTCCGCTTTGGGTTCCAGCTTTTCAGGCTGAAGCTTTTTGACATAAGCATCACATCCCCAAACTTTAAGAAACGACAACTTTGGACTTTTGCCATACCATAGTTCGTATGGTGTCGTCTCAACGGATTTTGATGGTGCCCTATTTAAAGTGAATGCAGCTGTTTCTAATGCATAACCCCAAAATGATAACGGCAAATCAGTAAGAGACATCATAGATCGCACCATCTCTCACAAAGTACGATTACGACGTTCGGACACACCATTACGCTGTGGTGTTCCACGCGGTGTTAACTGCGAAAGAATTCCACATTGTCTTAAGTGAGTACCAAACCCGAAACTCAGATATTCACCCCCACGATCAGACCGTAGGAACTTGATCTTCTTGTTACGATGATTTTCCAGTTCACTCTGAAATTGCTTGAACTTTTCAAATGTTTCAGACTTGTGCTTCATCAAGTAGACATAACCATATCTACTTAAATCGTCAGTGAAGGTGAGAAAATAACGATATCCGCCGCGTGCCTCCACGCTCATTGGACCACACACATCGGTATGTATGATTTCCAACAAGTCACTTGCACGCTCCATTGTTCCGGAGAACGGAGTCTTAGTCATCTTGCCCATGAGGCTTGGTTCGCACGTGTCAAGTGAATCAAAGTCAAGTGACTCCAAAAGTCCATCAGCATGGAGTTTCTTCATGCGCTTTACACCAATATGACCCAAGCGGCAGTGCCACAAAAATATGGCGCTATCATTGTTTACTCTAACTCTTTTGGTCTCAATGTTATGTATATGCGTATCGCTATCAAGATTCAATATGAACAATCCTCTCACATTCGGTGCATGACCATAAAAGATGTTACTCATAGAAATAGAACAACCATTATTCTCAGACTTAAAAGAGTAACCGTCTCGCAATAAACAAGATCCTGATATAATGTTCATGCTCAACGCAGGCACTAAATAACAATGATTTAAGTTCATCACTAATCCCGATGGTAGCTGAAGTGACACTGTGCCGACGGCGATTGCATCAACCTTGGAACCATTTCCTACGCGCATCGTCACTTCGTCTTTCGCCAGCCTTCGTCTATTCCGCAGTTCCTGTTTCGAGTTGCAAATGTGAGCAACAGAACCGGTATCGAATACCCAGGCACTACTACGAGAGCCGGTTAAGTACACATCAATAACATGTATATCAAATATACCTGATTTTTCTTTGCCCGCCTTCTTATCTGCCAGATACTTGGGGCAATTGCGCTTCCAGTGACCCATACCCTTGCAATAGAAGCACTCTGTTTCAGGCTTAGGTCCAGCCTTGGGTTTCTTCGGCGGATTGGCAACAGGCTTGCCGCTCTTCTTTGAATTGCCCTTCTTGCCTTTGCCGTTTCTCCTGAAACTAGTGGTCTTGCTCACCATCAACACTTGATGCTCTTTACGGAGTTCAGACTCTGCGACTTTCAGCATCGCAAACAACTCGCCGGGAGACTTGTTCATCCCTTGCATGTTGTAGTTCAACACAAAGCCTTTATAGCTTGGCGGCAGTGATTGAAGGATTCTGTCAGTGATAGCTTCTTGCGGGAGTTCAATCCCCAGTTCAGCTAGACGGTTTGAGTACCCAGACATTTTGAGCACATGTTCACTGACAGACGAGTTTTCCTCCATCTTGCAAGCATAGAATTTATCGGAGGTCTCATACCTCTCGATCTGGGCGTTCTTCTGAAAGATAAACTTCAACTCCTGGAACATCTCAAATGCTCCATGACGCTCAAAGCAACGTTGAAGTCCCGGTTCTAAGCCATACAAGACTGCACATTGAACTATTGAGTAGTCCTCCTTACGCGCTAACCAAGCGTTCTTAACATCCTAATCAGCCGTAGCGGGTGGTTCATCTCCTAGCGCAGCATTAAGGACATAATCCTTCTTCCCAGCTTGTAAGATTAGCTTAAGATTACGAGCCCAGTCTACAAAGTTGCTTCCATCATCTTTCAACTTAGCTTTCTCTAGGAACGTATTAAAATTCAGGATGACACTTGCGTGAGCCATGATCTACAACACAAATATATTCAAAGTGGACTTAGACTATGTTCAAGATAATTAGAGTTCAACTTAATCAAATTATATGCTAAACTCCCACTCAAAAAGTACATCTCTCTAGTCATTTGAGTGGTTCATGATCCACTTACACTATCCCAAGTCCGATCATCACGTGAGTTGAGTATAGTTTCAGTGGTAAGCATCCCTATGATAATCATATCAACTATATGATTCATGATCGACCTTTCGGTCTCATGTGTTCCGAGGCCATGTCTGCACATGCTAGGCTCGTCAAGCTTAACCCGAGTGTTCCGCGCGCGCAACTGTTTTGCACCCGTTGTATGTGAACGTTGAGTCTATCACACCCGATCATCACGTGGTGTCTCGAAACGACGAACTGTAGCAACGGTGCACAGTCGGGGAGAACACAATTTCGTCTTGAAAGTTTAGTGAGAGATCACCTCATAATGCTACCGTCGTTCTAAGCAAAATAAGGTGCATAAAAGGATTAACATCACATGCAATTCATAAGTGACATGATATGGCCATCATCACGTGCTTCTTGATCTCCATCACCAAAGCACCGGCACGATCTTCTTGTCACCGGCGCCACACCATGATCAGCCATCAACGTGTTGCCATCGGGGTTGTCGTGCTACTTATGCTATTACTACTAAAGCTACATCCTAGCAAAATAGTAAACGCATCTGCAAGCACAAACGTTAGTATAAAGACAACCCTATGGCTTCTGCCGGTTGCCGTACCATCGACGTGCAAGTCGATATTTCTATTACAACATGATCATCTCATACATCCAATATATCACATCACATCATTGGCCATATCACATCACAATCATACCCTGCAAAAACAAGTTAGACGTCCTCTAATTTTGTTGTTGCATGTTTTACGTGGTGACCAAGGGTATCTAGTAGGATCGCATCTTACTTACGCAAACACCACAACGGAGATATATGAGTTGCTATTTAACCTCATCCAAGGACCTCCTCGGTCAAATCCGATTCAACTAAAGTTGGAGAAACCGTCACTTGCCAGTCATCTTTGAGCAAAGGGGGTTACTCGTAACGATGAAACCAGTCTCTCGTAAGCGTACGAGTAATGTCGGTCCAAGCCGCTTCAATCCAACAATACCGCGGAATCAAGAAAAGACTAAGGAGGGCAGCAAAACGCACATCACCGCCCACAAAAACTTTTGTGTTCTACTCGAGAAGACATCTACGCATGAACCTAGCTCATGATGCCACTGTTGGGGAACGTCGCATGGGAAACAAAAAATTTCCTACGCGCACGGAGACCTATCATGGTGATGTCCATCTACGAGAGGGGATGAGTGATCTACGTACCCTTGTAGATCGTACAGCAGAAGCGTTAGAGAACGCGGTTGGTGTAGTGGAACATCCTCACGTCCCTCGATCCGCCCCGCGAACAATCCCGCGATCAGTCCCACGATCTAGTACCGAACGGACGGCACCTCCGCGTTCAGCACACGTACGGCTCGACGATGATCTCGGCCTTCTTGATCCAGCAAGAGAGACGGAGAGGTAGAAGAGTTCTCCGGCAGCGTGACGGCGCTTCGGAGGTTGGTGATGATCTTGTCTCAGCAGGGCTCCGCTCGAGCTCCGCAGAAACGCGATCTAGAGGAAAAACTATGGAGGTATGTGGTCGGGCAGTCGTGAGAAAGTCGTCTCAAATCAGCCCTAATTGCTCCATATATATAGGAGGAGGGAGGGGGGCCTTGCCTTGGGGTCCAAGGACCCCCAAGGAGTCGGCCGAGCCAAGGGGGGGAGGACTCCCCCCCCCCAAACCGAGTTGGACTTGGTTTGGTGGGAGGAGTCCCCCTCCCTTCCCACTTCCTCCCTCTTTTTTTTTCTTTTCCTTTGATTTCTTTTTCTTGGCGCATAGGCCACCTTGGGGCTGTCCCACCAGCCCACTAAGGGCTGGTGTGTCTCCCCAAAGCCTATGGGCTTCCCCGGGGTGGGTTGCCCCCCCGGTGAACTCCCGGAACCCATTCGTCATTCCCGGTACATTCCCGGTAACTCCGAAAACCTTCCGGTAATCAAATGAGGTCATCCTATATATCAATATTCGTTTCCGGACCATTCCGGAAACCCTCATGACGTCCGTGATCTCATCCGGGACTCCGAACAACATTCGGTAACCAACCATATAACTCAAATACGCATAAAACAACGTCGAACCTTAAGTGTGCAGACCCTGCGGGTTCGAGAACTATGTAGACATGACCCGAGAGACTCCTCGGTCAATATCCAATAGCGGGACCTGGATGCCCATATTGGATCCTACATATTCTACGAAGATCTTATCGTTTGAACCTCAGTGCCAAGGATTCGTATAATCCCGTATGTCATTCCCTTTGTCCTTCGGTATGTTACTTGCCCGAGATTCGATCGTCAGTATCCGCATACCTATTTCAATCTCGTTTACCGGCAAGTCTCTTTACTCGTTCCGTAATACAAGATCCCGCAACTTACACTAAGTTACATTGCTTGCAAGGCTTGTGTGTGATGTTGTATTACCGGGTGGGCCCCGAGATACCTCTCCGTCACACGGAGTGACAAATCCCAGTCTTGATCCATACTAACTCAACTAACACCTTCGGAGATACCTGTAGAGCATCTTTATAGTCATCCAGTTACGTTGCGACGTTTGATACACACAAAGCATTCCTCCGGTGTCAGTGAGTTATATGATCTCATGGTCATAGGAATAAATACTTGACACGCAGAAAACAGTAGCAACAAAATGACACGATCAACATGCTACGTCTATTAGTTTGGGTCTAGTCCATCACGTGATTCTCCCAATGACGTGATCCAGTTATCAAGCAACAACACCTTGTTCATAATCAGAAGACACTGACTATCATCGATCAACTGGCTAGCCAACTAGAGGCATGCTAGGGACGGTGTTTTGTCTATGTATCCACACATGTAAATGAGTCTTCATTCAATACAATTATAGCATGGATAATAAACTATTATCTTGATACAGGAATTATAATAATAACTATACATTTATTATTGCCTCTAGGGCATAATTCCAACATGAGAAGATCAAGATTTATATTTCGAGAAGGCTCGGGATTAAGAAAAGATGATGTAGACTATTCTTTTGAGTTTACTGATATTGAGTATAGGGACCCCGCACTATTAAGAGGGGATCACAGGTTTTGCGATGAACTTGCTCGTACCACATCTTCACTATCATACCCAATACCACATATTCTCCACTCTGTTCTTATCTCAAAACAGGTCTATTGCCTCGGACGTCCGGCTACCTCCGGACATCCGAGGGCCAGACGACCGGCAGGCTTCGGAAATCCGGAGCCCTCCACCAGAAGTTTGTGAGTCATATAACTCGGATTTCCGGCTCCCTCCGGACATCCGAGGGCCGGACGTCCGACCAGCCCCGGAAATCCGGAGCCCTGCACCAGAAGAACATGAGCTCTATAACTCAGATTTTCGGCTCTCTCCAGATGTCCGAGGGTCGGACGTCCGTTCCCCTTCGGAAATCCGGAACCTCCCACCAGAAGAAGTTGAGTCGAATAACTCGGATTTCCAGTCCTCTCCGGACGTCCGGTCGCTGTTCAATTCACAGTATTTTCAGTCATATCTACAGGCCTCGGATGACCGACCCCTGTCGGACGTCCGACCCCTCGGGACGCCCGGACTTCCGTCAACTGTCGGACGTCCGGACCCTGTGTGACTTAAAGTGTCCCCAACGGCTGTTTTTCACTCCCCACTATATATACTCTTCTCCCACCTCATGAAAGGGTGTTCAACACAGCTAGAATACATCCAAGAACACCTTTCTTCTCACTCACTCTTGTCTACACCAAATCCTAGATCCCAAGAGCATTTGTGAGTCCCTTTGAGTGTTGTTCCAATCAAAAGATAGATCGTCTCCCTCTCCTCCTTCCCACCAAAGTGATTTGTGATTTGAGCAAGTTTTGAGAAATCCCCGTGATCTTGTTACTCTTGGAGGTTGGAGACTCCTAGGCGGTAGGAGTCTTCGGAGAGGAATCAAACCATTGTGATTTCCCCCGGAAAGTTTGTGAAGGTTTGGAAGCCACCTCAAGGCTTACCACTAGTGGTTGAGAAACGCCTTCGTGGAGTTATCTCAAAGGGAGAATAGGGTGAGCCTTCGTGGCGTTGGTGTGCCTTCGTGGTAACATCCGCCCCTCTAACAGTGACGTAGCTTCCCTCCAAGGAAGTGAACATCGGGGTACATCCTTGTCTCTCTTGGAGTTTCGGTTATTCCTAACCCTAACTCTCTACTTGTGTTAATCCTTATTATGTACTTGTATTTGATTATTGTTTACCGCTTGTATTACTTCACTCTAAATAGCTTACTCCTTGTCGTAGCAATTATTAGGCCTACACTCATATTCCACACTTTTGCCTAAAATTGCTAAGTAATTATTAAAATTTGGATTTGTACCTATTCACCCCCCCTCTAGGTCCATCTCGATCCTTTTCAAGAGTAAAGCTCCCCCTTGATGTGACATTCCCCCTAAGAGGTACAAACTAACCTTGAGTTTTATAGTAGAAGACTTCATGTAGGTGTAGTAGTGGTGGATGCTCATAGTTGATGATGATCATCTTGAGTTGGGAGCAATCCTTGTTGTTTCGTACTCTTATCACCTACATGGGTCAGTCCCAAACAAGGAACAAATACAAGGATATCTATGGACATGGAGTGAAGAACATATAAGATGATGTCCATTGATACATTAATTACCATATACCTTGCTTACCTTTAAGGGAATATGTGACTCCTTGAACTAATGCATAAGGTTGGAGTTGATTGCAAATAGTTCTTGCCAAAATGAAAGAGAGTGGATTTTGTTGGCGGAGTCACCCCTCAATAACTTATCGAGTTCTTGTTCTTGGGGACCCACATCAACTTGATGGGGATCCTTGGAGTTGAGGTAGTGCTTGATGAAGTAGAGCTAGTGGTGGCCATGGGAACCCACTTGACCATGCTTGGGATTCTTCTTAAAATGAGTTAATCTCCTTTTGATGCTTGTACTTGCCCTTGAGCTTGTGGTCTTGTGGTGGAAGGTCATCTTGAGCATTTGTTCCCTTGGGGAGAGTAGGATCATACTTCTCCTTTTGGCGAACAAACTTCGTCTTGGGGTATTGACCTTCTTCCCATTCAACTACATTGGCATTGATGTAGCCAATGCCTTGTTTCTTTGGGTGTCTGATGACCCACAAGTGTAGGGGATCTATCGTAGCCTTTTCGATAAGAGTGTCGAACCCAACGAGGAGCAAAAGGTACTGACAAGTGATCTTGAGCAAGGAATAACTACAAGTACTGAAAGGTAACTTTATATGGGTTTTATAGTAATAGCAACAAGGAAATAAATGCAAGGAAAGTAAATGGTGCCGAGGTGCAGCAAGTGGACCAATCCTTTTGAACACAAAGGATAAGCTGAGGGACTAAACTTATAAAGACTAAGGCGTTCCTGAGGACACACGGGAGAGATAGTCAAGTGCCTTCGCCATAATCTGTCTAGTACTATGTTTTGTATTGATAAGTGTTATGTAGGTGGATCTTAACTAGTGCACCGTCTAGGCTAAGACAAGCACACTCTTATGATTAATCCCTCTTGTAAGCATCCGCGAATACAAGAGAGAAATTAAGGCAAAGCCTAACCATAGCAATAAGCTTTAGGATCCAATACTCCCTCATGCAAAAGTATGCGAACCGGGGTTCAGGTTTCTGTCACTCCGGCAACCCACCATAAGCATTCTTTATACACCATGCATTCCCCTAGGTCCGTTAAAAGGTGAAGTTATATGTAGTCGACATTCACATAACACCACTAGAAGAATAACACCATAACTTAAATATCAATCAACACATATTACTTCAACATCATATGACTACTAGCATCTAGACTTTTCCCATGTCCTCAAGAACTAACGGAACTAATCACAAGACATAAAAGAGGTCATGATCAGAGGTAATGAAAATATGATTAACAATCTGGTCATAACAATAATCCTTCAAAAAAAGTCAATAACATTCACCACAAAAGAGTAATCAACACTCGTAGAGTAGATGGGATGAATAGTGCAAGGTACAACTCCGATTGCAATGGTGAAGTAGATGGGATGAAGATGGAGACGGTGCTGGTGATGGTGATGATGTTGATGATGATCTCGATGTTTCCCGTGACGATGGTGATGACGATGAGGACGATCTCCCCTTTCGGGAGGAGTTTTCCCCGGCGGAATCTGCCCGCCGGAAAGGTCTTTTCTTCTCTGTAGGTTTCCCCCACGGAGCGGTAGCGGAACTGCGAAAACTCTTCTGTCCCCGTAACTTTTAGGTCAAGAGGATGATATAGGCCCAAGGACAGCGCCGGAGGCGGGACCCACCACCCATGCGGCCTCTGGGCGCGGCCTAGGGGGGCGCCAGCAAGTCGCCTGGGTGACATGTGGCCCCCCTTCGGCCCTCCTTCGGCCAGTCTTCGTGATCTGTTCGGAAACTCCTTCCCTCAAAATTTCAGCGTAGTTGGAGATGTTTTGATATGGTAACTCTTCATGCTATTTTCTCCGCTGAATCCTATGTCTGCTGTTTCGGCACCGGAAAGTTGTAAACTGTGTAAAATAAGCCAAAACACTATAAGTACATCATCATAATGTGAAATATATCAATGAATAGAGATAAATTATGATACAAAATAGTGATGCATTTTGGACGTATCAACTCCCCCAAGCTTAGACCTCGCTTGTCCCCAAGCGAATACTGAGCTCGGTAAACCTGTCCACAAGTTTAGAGAGTGAAGTGTCGATAAATAAGAATACAGACAAGAAGCATCAATTTCTCTACTAAACTCAACCATCCTCAACAACAATCTCAACTCATAAGGCCCTTATGAAAGAGTAATATCAATTACAATCAAAAGTAGGGCTAAGGAAACTCATCAAACCATGGCAAACATGTCCTTGGTCAAAGAACAACTAGTAACTTTTAACTTTTTCTCTTCCTCTTATATTTTGATGAGATCAACTGAAGCTTTTTGAAAGAACATGTTATTAGTCAAGAAGTGAAAATGCTAACACAAAGGACGATGTTTGCTTTAGGTAGGCTTAACAACAAACTTACTCATCTTAATGATGTCGTCAACAAAGTTGTGATATGGCAATTCTCAATGAAGCAATATAAATGCATGCATCTTTGTCAACATAAGGTGTCTGCTCCTTTTAGGATAGAAATAAGTAGGTTTTACTGACTCAACATAAAAGTAAAAGATTGGCCATTCGAAGAGGGAAGTAGGGAAAACTCATGTGCTAGAGCTTTTAGAGGTTTGAAACCAACAAGATTGTAAAACAAGCTTTTGAGAGGTGCATAATTTGTCAACAAATGCTAGTAGATAGCCCAATACTTCTCATGCTGGACAAGTTTTGAGGAACGACTCCCAAAGTGGGGATGATCACATCCCCTTAGTCTCCTTTGTTTATCACTACCAAAGTTTTCTGATTTCTCATCAACAAAGCGTGAAGGAGGTTTTGTTTCTTGTTATTATCTTTTACAGGCTGGGCGCGCTCATGCCAGTCCCTCCTCGTATTAGGGGTTCGCAGATTAACCTAGGATAAAACTTATCCAGTATGAGAAGATCATGAATTATCTACTACTTCCTCATGAGCTAAAACAGAGGCACAAAACAGGGGGTAATATTTGAAGGTTTAAAGATAGCACATGAGTAATATACTTTAGGAGTGGCAGTGAAATACCATGTATAGGGAAGGTATGGTGGACTCTTAGGAAGGTTGAGGTTTCAGGGCATCGATGCACAAGCAGTATTCCCGCTTAGTGCAAGGGTTGGCTAGCAAAGGCTTTTGAGAGCAGACAAATAATGTTGACTTGGATGCAAAACAATATAAAGTTTAACATAAAGAATTGGCATAAAACATCAAGTTGTCTTCCTTGTCAGCATAACACTTCAAGCATAAGAACATAAAGGTTTTGGCTATGTCGCTACTAGAAAAACTCATGCTTGTTTTTTTTAACGGGCTACTAGAAAAATTCATGCTTGTTGTTATGAACAATGTTATATTTGCCAAGATTAAATAAAGTTCTCAAAGCCATACCTGATATGTAAGATCAATACTCCCATAAGAATCAACATATAAGATCGATTGCATGAAGAGTGTCGGTGTTTACTCACAACATAAGCCATGTGTAGGCTAAATATGGTGGGAACCGAAGTGGCACCGGAGGGCGGTGGGAACGAGGATGATACAAGCATGGAACACACGATGTACCCAAGTTCGTGGCTCTCCGGAGAGATAACACCCCTAATCCTGCTGGAGTGTATGATGTATGAATGGGACTACAAAGTGCTCCTGGAGCTGTATTGCGGAGGAGGAAGGAGGAGCTGCTGGCTCGCGTCTGCCTCTCCTATGTGGTTGGTGTGTGTGCTGAGTTGATCGACCCTCTGCATGGAGGGGGGCCGGGGGGTTTTATAGACAAACCCACCGACCTACAATATGGATAAAAGGTACAAGAGTGGGGCCCGGCTCGCAGCCTCGCCGGCTAGCCAGGGGGCCCACGAGGTCTTGTCTTGTTGCCTGAGGGGCCCGCCGGCTGCGAGGTCCCGTCTGGCTGTGGGACCCGCCGGCTAGCCAATAAGGCTCTCGCGTAAGGTTGACGCAGGGCACGTGTGGTACGTCCGGCGTCGTCCAGCGAGGATCGTCATGGGCAGGTAGTACGGCCGTCTCCACTGTTCCCATGCCGAGTGCAGTAATGGAGTGGGAGTTTGACGGACCGACACTGTGCAAGGTGATGGATCGGAGCCGGAGGAGGTCAGCGGCATGGCCGCCGACGCTTGTAACTGCCGTGCACCCCGATCCAGTACCTTTGCTGACGCATAGCCACCTTTAACCGTAGGGTCTCGTCATGACCTATGGTTTGATGTGACTGGTGATCCCTAGCTGGCTAGTCTGCTTGACTAGCCATCCTGGGCACGGCCGCCTCACCCCTAGCCGGCTGGCTTGGCCTAGGCTGCCAGGGGGAGGTAGCCGTCTAGCCTCTAGCCGGCAGGTGCTTCCTGGTCGGCCAGAGAGTTGGCTGTCTTGCCCCCAGCCGATAGGTACTTCCTAGCCGGCCAGGGGGAGTAGGTCTTTACAGAATAGTTCTTGTTGTTCCTTCTTGGCCGAAGGCAAATGAGTAGGCTCGATGAGCCCACCCCGGGGTTATCCACCCGACAGTAGTCCCCGAAGCCGGGGAGGCCCACCGCCTTGGAGCGGACGGACTCGCCGGCTTAAGTTGTTTGTCGAACTCCTGCCGCCGCGTGCGGCAGGGGACGCCGGCTCGGAAGCCGGTTGGATTACAAGCAACGCCTCGGCTTCGCCGTAGGGCACGCAGATCGCGCCACATGCCAGGCCCATCCTGACGTGATGATGGTTTGTTCAGTTTGATGGGACGGGGCCTGCGCCCTAGGTCCCGCCACGACGCCCCCTCGGCCCTTGCGCGGAGGATCCTTTGCGGATTTACTCCGCGACAGTTGGGTTTCGAGAGTCGTAAAATCCTCCGTAATAATCGGAGGTAATGGGATCGGTGTGCACCGGATCCCCTCCCCACGATCCTTCGTTGGGTTTAAATGGGATGCGGGGGGTACCGAGGAGGCTATTCACCCCCTTCTCGCCCCGCACTTGCGATTCCTCCCTCCCTGAGCCGAGAGAGAGAGACTCGTCTTCTTCTTCGTCCTCGCCGCCGCGCAAACCGCCGCCATCCCTTCGAATTCTCGCCGCTCGCCGCCATGTCGAGCAGCTCTTCCAAGAAGGGCCAACACAACGGTGCCTGGCTCGGCAGCGACATCTGAGTCGAGCACATCGACGCGCTCCGCCATCGCCAAATGCTGCCCCCAGCCACCCTTGTGACCATGCGGATCCTCGGAGCCAAGAATGCTCCGAAGCCGCAGGAGGGAGAGGTAGTCGTGTTCGATGAACACTTCTACCGAGGCTTCGGGCTCCCGGCGAGCACCTGCTTCAACAACTTCCTCACCTTCTTCGGCTTACAACCACATCATCTGGCGCCGAACACCATCCTTTAGCTCACCTCGTTCGTCGTTCTGTGCGAGGGGTTCCTGGGGATCGAGCCCCGCCTCGACCTCTGTGAGAGCTTGTTCTTCTTCAAGCATCAGTCCAAGAAGATGGACAAGGCCGAGGTGGAGAAGCTCGATGGCCCTCGTCCGATGACCCCGTGCGGCGCGGCACTGGTGCATCACTGGACGAAGTGCGGCTTCCCCCAGATGTCGCTCCAAGACTCCATCAAACAGTGGCAGAGGGGCTTCTTCTACGTGAAGAATGCCAACCCCACCCGCGACGCCATCAACATGCCTCCCTTCACCATCGAGCCTCCGATGGCAAAGAAGAACTGGCAAGCCAAGTACCCTAGGTTGGTTCTCGAGGTGGCGCAGATAGGCGCCTACCTCGACAGCTTGAAGAACCGCAACCTCGTAGGCCGCGACCCGCTGACCACCATGATGGCCCGCCGGATCCTGCCTCTGCAGAGATGGCCTCATCTGATATGCCAGATAAGCGGCCGGCACGATCCTTGTCGGCTCTCCACCAAAAAATTCCACCCTCGAGCGGTGGCGAAGAACGTGAACCAGATCTCCTCCGCCAACATGGATGAAGGAGGAGACTGGGAGTGGGGCTGGTCCCTTACGATAGGAACCATCCTCCCCCAATGGTAAGTGCCCTCATGGATCTGGTATTTGCTTCGTGTTTTGAAACTGCTGTTTCTTCTTGTCTAAGCCGGCTGCCAACTGTTGTTGTATCAACTGTTTGGGAAGCTGCAAGAGCTCACCCGCCGACTCCAGATGTGGAGATGTCAGACCCCTTGGAGATTGAAGACGAGGGGATGATCGATCCACGGGACGCCGTCTCGGAGGAGGCGTTAGAGTCGAAAGGCTTCGAGCCATCTGGTGAGCACTTGAAGCCTCCCCTTGTTGACTGGACGGACGATGACGAGACGCCACCATCTTCATATGATGCAGCCTTCGGGGAGGATGCCGAAGAGGTGGAGGAAGTCACCAGCCCTCCAATGACCCAAGATCGCCGCCATGCTGGCGAGACGGCCGCGCCTGGCGAGGCGGCCAAGAACAAGGGCAAGGGTGCCACCACCTCCAAGCCGACCTCCAAACGCGCCGCCCCTAGGCTCGTTTGTGATGTTATATTACCGAGTGGGCCCTGAGATATCTCTTCGTCATACGGAGTGACAAATCCCAGTCTTGATCCAAGCTAAATCAACGGACACCTTCACAGATACCTGTAGACCACCATTATAGTCACCCAGTAATGTTGCGACGTTTGATACACACAAGGCATTCCTTCGGTGTCACTGAGTTACATGATCTCATGGTCATAGGAATGTATACTTGACATGCATAAAACAATAGCAATAAAATAACACGATCACATGCTACGTTTATAGTTTGGGTCTTGTCCATCACATCATTCTCCTAATGATGTGATCCCGTTATTAAGTGACAACACTTGTTTATGGCTAGAAAACCTTAACCATCTTTGATCAGCGAGTTAGTCAACTAGAGGCTTACTAGGGACATTGTTTTGTCTATGTATCCACACATGTATTTGCATTTCCATTCAATACAATTCTAGCATGGATAATAAACGATTATCTAGAAATAGGAGATATAATAATAACTATTTTATTATTGCCTCTAGGGCATATTTCCAACCTTTATGGGCCTAAGGGAAGTCATTGTGGAGTAACAAGTAGATGATGGGTTGCGAGAGTGACAAAAGCTTAAACCCCAGTTTATCCGTTGCTTCATAAGGGGCTAATTTGGATCCACATGTTTTGCGCTATGGTTAGATTATTCTTAATTCTTCTTTCGTAGTTGTGAATGCTTGCGAGAGGGGGTAAGCATAAGTAGGTTGTTAGTTCAAGTAAGAATAACACCTTAGCACGGGTCCATCCACATATAAAATCATCAAAGTAGCGAACGCGAATAAACTTAATATGATGAACATGACTAGACAGAAATTCCCATGTGTCCTCGGGAGCGCTTGCTTCATATAAGAGAACTTTCAGGCTCGTCCTTCGTTATAAAAAGGATTGGGCTACCTTGGTGCACATTTTCTACTATTGTTACTTGTCACTTGTTACGAATTATATTGCTACAAAACTATATATCATTGTTACTTACAACACTTGCACAGATTTCCTTGTTGAAAACTACTTATCATTTCCTTCCGCTCATCGTTGGGTTCTGCACTCTTACTTATTGAAAGGACTACGATTTGATCCCCTATACTTGTGGGTCATTAGGGCCCGAGTGCCACGATTTCATATCTGAACCTATTATGTTTTCATGAATATAAGAGTGATTTGGATCCTATCTTGCATTTGTAGTTACCTATTACGTGTCATGATCCGCATACCCCAAGGTGACAGTAATTGGGATTCTTTCCGGTGATTGTCGTAGTTTCAGCAGTTCAAGTATTCACCACGTGTTAATGCTTTGTTTTAGTTCTCTACTAAAAGGAGGCCTTAATATCCCTTATTTTCAAAAAGGACCCCGCTGCCACGGGAGGGTAGGACAAAAGATGTCATGCAAGTTCTTATCGCAAGCACGTATGACTATATACGGAATATGTGCCTACATTATATTGGTGAATTGGAGCTAGTTCCGTGTCGCCCTAGTGTGTAACTATTACATGATCAATGTCATCTAAATCATTATCCATCACCGATCCACGTGCCTATGCTTTACATATACTGAATCTTGCTAAGTTACTACTGTTGCTCCTGCTGTCACACCTGATACTCAATTGCTACTGTTGCTAGTGTTACAAATCACTGCTATCACTGTTACTGTTACTACTATCATTTGATGTGCTGCTAAATCTTTGCTGCAAAGAGATATCCCAAGTGCGGTTGAATTGACAACTCAACTGTTATGGCCGATAAATATTATTTGGCTCCCCTTGTGTCGAATCAAGAAATTAGGGTGAAATACTACTCGTGAAGACTGTCGCGATCCCCTATACTTGTGGGTTATCAAGACCTTTTTATGGCGCCGTTGCTGGGGAGCATAACTTTATTTATTGTATTGACTTGAGGATATCCAATTGCCACTATGAAGAATCTGAAAGATAGTCGAACTAAGATCGTCCCCTCTCGGACGAGAGGATGTAAGGAACTGCCATCTACCTCGACTTTTGATTCACCTACTGTTTTGAATCATCTTGTTACACCACCACCTGTTGATCGTCGTGATATGTCACATGAACTTGATGATGCTACTTCTGAAATTAATCATGATATTGTTTCTACCCATGTTGAAACTGAAACTTGCCACTGAGTGAATTACTTGATGCTCATATTGTTAGAGCTAGTGAACTTGAAAATGCCAAAATTGATGAAAACTTTGAATCACCTGTTACACCTCTTCCTCCTAATATATATGAATTTCCTTATGTACCTAAAGGTTATGTTATGGATGGTGAGGTAGCTAGGGATTTTCTTGCTTGTGAAAATATAGATGATGTGAAGAGATTACTATGCAAACTAAAAGGAAAACTATGATGGAGAAAATAGAACATGATCCTAAATTTGCTACTTCTCCTATATTTGTCCCGGATAAGGACTATGGATTTGCTATAGATCCTGAAATAATTCCTATAGTAGAGTCTGATCCTTTCCATGGCTATGAAAATGAAACTGTGGTTGAACACCTTATGAAATTGAATGATATTGCTGCCTTGTTTACGAATGATGAAAATATACGCTACTATTATATCCTTAAGATTTTTTTCCTTTTGCGCTGAAAGGCGAGGCTAAGGAATGGTTCCTTTCTCTTTCTTCTGGCGGTATGCGTAGTCCCCAGGATATGCTTTATTACTTCTGTGAAACATATTTCCTCCTCATAAGAAACAAGCTGCTTTACATGAAATATTTAACTTTGTGCAAATTAAAGAAGAGAATCTCCCTCAAGCTTGGGGGAGGCTCCTCTAGCTACTTAGAGCTTTGCCTGATTGTCCTCTTGAGAATAACAAAATTCTTGATGTATTTTATGATGGACTAAAAATGCTTCTAGGGATTTCCTAGATAGTTGTGTTGGTTGTGTTTTCAGGGAAAGAACTGTTGTACAAGTAGAAGAGTTATTAAATAATATATTGCAAAATGCCAATGATTGGACACTCCATGAACCACCACCATAACCTATTCAAAATAAGAGAGGTATTCTATTCCTCGGCCCCAAAGATATGCAAGAAGCAAAAATATCTATGATAGAGAAAGGTATTAAAATTGAGGATGTCAATAAATTACCACCTATTGAAGATACACATGGACTTGATACCATGACACACGTAGTAGAGGTAAACCCTCTTCGTTCCTTTACTGAAAATGATATACCTTATGCTAAGACTCCTTAGCAATGCATGGATGAATTTGATAATTACATTGTTAAAAAAGAACACTTCAATAACTATGTTAAGGATCAATTGAAAAACAATGACATGATGATAAGGTCTAGGTAAACATGCCTTTATGGTTCACACCCAACTAGATCAAGTAACTAAGTCACAAAATGATTTGCTTGCTGAAATGAATAATATTAATGATCATGCTGTTAGAGTGAGACTAGAGGAGGTAGAATGGCTCAAAACCTCTTTACCATGGTCACCCTAAAATAATAGAACATGATTCTCACAGAATTAATGATGATACACCTAGTCCCACTAAGAAGAAAAAGAAAAAGAAAAATGATAGGACTTTGCATGCTCCTAGTGTACCTGATATTGAGAAACCTGCTGAAAATCATAATGATGTTCCTATTTATTATGCCGAGACACAATATGGTAGTGAACATGAACTTAATGATAATGATAATAATGATGTTCATGTAGAAGATCCACAAGGTAGTAATAAGGAACCTAATAATGATGTTGAGATATAACTTGCCGAGGGTCTTGATAACCCACCCCCTAAAAATAAATGTTATGATAAGAGAGACTTTGTTGCTAGAAAACATGGAAGGGAAAGAGAACCATGGGTTCAAAAACCATGCCATTCCCTCAAAAGTCTTCCAAAAGTAGGGACAATGAAGATTTTGAACGCTTTGCTGAAATGGTTAGACCTATATTTTTGCGCACTTGCTTGACTGATATATTGAAAATGCCTCTGTATGCTAAGTATATGAAGGATATTATTACCAATAAAAGAAAGATACCCAAAACTGAAATTGCTACTACGCTTGCTATTTACTCTTTTGATTGTGGAATACCTAAGAAGTTGGGGGATCCGGGTATACCCATAATACATTGCTCTATTAAAAGATATTATGTTAAAATTGCTTTATGTTATTTAGGAGCCGATGTTAGTGTTATGCCTTTCTCACTTTATAAAAGACTTGAATTGGATAAACTTACACCCACTAAAACATCTTTGCAAATGGCTGATAAATCCACTGCTTTACATATTTGAATTTGCGAGGACGTCCCCGTTGGGGTTGCAAATGTTACTATCTTAACATAATTTGTTGTTCTTGATATGGCCGAGGACAAAAATATGTCGATCATCCTTGGTAGACCCTTTCTAAATAGTGCAGGGGCTCCTATTGATTGCAACAAAATCAAGGTCACTTTTCATGTTAATGGCAAGCAACATACTATGCATTTTCTGAAGAAGCACATTTTGGTTAATAATATTAATGTCATTGAGCCTATTCCCACAGTCATCATTGGAGATTTTACAATCCCTCTACATACTATCAAGAAAAATGTGAGATGATGTCCAATGATTCATTAATTACCTTGTCCCTTGCTTACCTTTGAGGGAATGTGTGACTCCTTGAACTAATGCATATGGTTGGAGTTGATTGCATATAGTTCTTGCCAAAATGAATAAGAGTGAATTTCATTAGCAGAGTGAGACCTCAAGAACTTCTCTAGTTCTTCTTCTTGGGGACCCACATCAAATTTATGGGGATACTTGGAGTTGTGGTAGCACTAAATGAAGTAGAGCTAGTAGTGTCCTCAGAAATCCACTTGACCTTGGCTTGGGGCTCTTCCTCAAATGAGGCAATCTCCTCTTGAAGCTTGTCCTTGCCCTTGTGGTCTTGTGGTGGAAGGTCATCTTGGGAGCTTGTTCCTTTGCGGAGAGTAGGATCATACTTCTCCTTTTGGGGAACAAACTTCGGGATGGAATATTGACCTTCTACCCATTCAACTCCATTGGCATTGAAGTAGCCAACACCTTGCTTCTTCCGGTGTCCTCCTTGCTTGCGTACAATCTCCTCAAATTGCTTACTTCCGATAAGACTCTTGAATACACCTCTCTCTATAATTCCTTTCAATAAATCATTTTATTTCTCAAGTGTAAATTGGCTAAGAGAATCATTATTATAATCAAGAAAGCTACTAGCAACAACATCATTTGATCTAACTTCAGAACTGTTGTTACTAGATGAATAAATTTCTTGCCTTTGTTACTAGTGTGCTTAGATTTAACTTGTGGAATAAAAGTAGACAAGAGTAATCATTTGTCTAGATAAGAAGAACTCTTCTTTCGAAGATCATCATTGATTGCTTTTAGAAACTCATGCTCTTGCTCTAAATTTGGCTTCTCGAAGCGTAGCTTCTCATGAGTTCTTGCAAGATCTCTATGATCTTCTAGAGTAGTTTCATGAACTAACTTAAGAATGTTTAATTCTTTAGTTAGTCATTCAATCTCTTTCTTATCATCATCATACAACTTTTCTCGACTAGCATGATTATCATCAAGTTCAGTTTCATTGTTATCACTAGTTTTATCAAAGAGCAAGTCATCCTCATCACTATTAAAGCCAAAGTACTCGGGGTGTGATACTGATATGTCTCCAACGTATCTATAATTTTTGATGGTTCCATGCTATTACCTTGTCAAACTTTGGATGTTTTGTATGCCTTTTATATCTTTTTGGGACTAACTTATTAACTCAGTGCCAAGTGCCAGTTCCAGTTTTTTCCGTGTTTTTGACCCTTTTCAGAGGAGAATATTAAATGGAGTCCAAACGGAATAAAACCTCCGAAACGATTTTTTTACGGAACAGAAGATACGCAGGGAGCTTGAGAACCAAGGTAGAGGGCGCCAGGGGAGGCCACAAGCCCCCTAGCCGCGGCCTGGGGGGGCCTAGCAGGCTTGTGGGCCCCCCGTGGCTCCTCTGCCCTACTTCTCCCGCCGATAAATCCCCAAAAAATCCAAAACCACGTGAGAGATCCACGAAAATACTTTTCCGCCGCCGCAAGCTTCTGTCTCCGCAAGATCCCATCTGGGGCACGTTCTGGTGCCCTGCCGGAGGGGGGATTCAGATACGGAGGGCTTCTTCATCAACACCATTGCCTCTCCATGATGCGTGAGTAGTTCACCATAGACCTTCGGGTCCATAGCTAGTAGCTAGATGGCTTCTTCTCTCTCTTGGATCTTCAATACAAAGTTCTCCATGATCTTCATGGAGATCTATCCGATGTAATCTTCTTTTGCGGTGTGTTTGTCGAGATCCGATGAATTGTGGATTTATGATCAGATTATCTATGAATCTTATTTGAGTTTCTTCTGATCTCTTATATGCATGATTTCATATCCTTGTAATTCTCTTCGAGTTGTGTGTATTGTTTGGCCAACTTGATCTATGATTCTTGCAATGGGATAAGTGCTTGGTATTGGGTTCATACCGTGCGGTGACCTCGCCCAGTGACAGAAGGGGCAACGAGGCACACATCGTGTTGTTGCCATCGAGGGTAAAAAGATGGGGTTTATATCTATTGCATGAATTTATCCCTCTACATCATGTCATCTTGCTTAAGGCGTTACTCGGTTTGTCATGAACTCAATACACTAGATGCATGCTGGATAGTGGTCGATGTGTGGAGTAATAGTAGTAGATGCAGAAAGTATTGGTCTACTTGTTTCGGACGTGATGCCTATATGTATGATCATTGCCTTAGATATTGTCATGACTTTGCGTGGTTCTATCAATTGCTCGATAGTAATTCGTTCAGCCACCGTAATATTTTCTATCTTGAGAGAAGCCTCTAGTGAACACTATGGCCCCAGGGTCTACTTCACATCATATTTTCAGCCCTACACTTCTATTTTGTTGCACTTTCCGCCTTCAGATCTCGCCTTGCAATCAATCGTGAAGGGATTGACAACCCCTTTGTAGCGTTGGGTGCAAGTTTGTTGTTTTTGCGCAGGTACATTGTTGCCTCATCTTGATACTCCTACTGGATTGATACCTTGGTTCTCAAACTGAGGGAAATACTTACTGCTACTGTGCTGAATCACCCTTTCCTCTTCAAGGGAAAAAACCAACGCAAGCTCAAGAGGTAGCAAGAAGAATTTCTGGCGCCGTTGCCGGGGAGCATCAAGTGAAGCTTATCCAAGTAAGTGTCGCAAACTCATCTCTTCCATTTACTTTTTTGCCTCTCGTTTTCCCCTCCCCCACTTCTGAAAAACAAAAATTTACAAAAATATTTGCCTTTTTTGTTCGCCCTTTTCTTTCGCTTTCTTTTTGTTCGCTTGTGTGCTTGTCTGCTTGCTGAAGTCACCATGACTGAAAACACCAAACTTTGTGACTTCTCGAATACTAATAATAATGATTTTATTAGTACTACCATTGCTCCCACCACTAGTGCGGAATCATATGAAATCAATGCTGCTTTGCTGAATCTTGTTATGAAAGAGCAATTCTCCGGCCTTCCTAGTGAAGATGCCACATCCCATCTTAATACCTTCATTGAGTTATGCGATATGCAAAAGAAGAAATATGTGGATAATGATGTGATTAAATTGTAGCTATTTCCGTTTTCACTGCGAGATCGAGCAAAAACTTGGTTTTCATCTTTGCCCAAAAATAGTATTGATTCTTGGAACAAGTGCAAAGATGCCTATATATCCAAGTATTTTCCACCGGCTAAGATTATCTCTCTCCGTAATGATATCATGAATTTTAAGCAACTAGATCATGAACATGTTGCACAACCTTGGGAGAGAATGAAATTGATGATTAGAAATTGTCCCGCTCATGGCTTGAGTCTTTGGATGATTATACAAATCTTCTACGCTGGTTTGAATTTTTCTTCTAGAAATATCTTGGACTCCGCCTCCGGTGGAACTTTCATGGCACATTAGGAGAAGCCACAAAACTCCTAGACAATATCATGACAAACTATTCTCAGTGGCACACTGAAAGGTCACCTACTAGTAAAAAAGTACACGCTATAGAAGAAATTAATTCGTTGAGTGCTAAGATGGATGAGTTAATGAAATTGTTTGCTAGTAAAGGTGCTCCTTTAGATCTAAACGATATGACCTTGTCTTCCTTGATTGAGAGTAGCAATGAGAGCTTGGATGTTAATTTTGTTGGTAGGAATAATTTTGGCAACAACAATGCTTTTAGAGGAAACTATATTCCTAGGCCTTTTCCTAGCAATCCCTCTAATAACTTTGGCAACTCCTACAACAATACTCATGGAAATTACAATAAATTACCCTCTGATCTAGAGAGTAATATTAAAGAGTTTATCAACTCTCAAAAGATTTTCAATGCGTCCATAGAAGAAAAACTACTCAAAATTGATGATTTGGCTAGGAGCATTGATAGAATGTCTCTTGATATTGATGCTTTGAAAGTTAGATGTGCTCCTCCCAAGATCAGTATGGATGGAACTTTTAAAGCTATGCGTGTTTCCATGAATGAGAGTAAAGAAAGAACCGCCCAAATTCGTGCTAGACATGAATGGCTTAAAAAGGCGTGTTCTCGTGATGAGAATCACGGAGATATTAAAGTGCTTGGTGTGACTCCCATTGAATCCTTGTTTTCTAGTGTCAAACCTAATGATGATGGGGCTGGATATGATTCCACCTTGGTTGAAAAACGCCCCAATGATTCGGAGTCTATCTATCTTGATGCTAAAAGCATTGAAAGTGGAGTAGAGGATATCAAAACTTTGAGTAGTAATGAAACTACTACTTTGGATTTCAAGGAATTCAATTATGATAGTTGCTCTTTGATTGAATGTATTTCCTTGATGCAGTCCATGCTAAACTCTCTACACGCTTATAGCCAAAACAAGGCCTTTACCGATCATATCGTCAATGCTATGATGAAATCTCTTGAAGAGAAACTTGAATTGGAAGTTTCTATTCCTAGAAAACTTCATGATGAGTGGGAACCTACTATCAAAATCAAGATCAAAAACTATGAATGCAATGCTTTGTGTGATTTGGGTGCTAGTGTTTCCACGATTCCAAAGTCTTTATGTGATGTTCTAGGCTTTAATGAGATTGGAGAGTTCTCTCGTAGTTTGCATCTTGTGGATTCTACTGTTAAGAAACCTATGGGAAGGATCGATGATGTTCTTATTATTGCAAATAGGAACTATGTACCCGTAGATTTCATTGTGCTTGATATTGATTGCAATCTTACATGTCCTATCATTCTTGGTAGACCTTTCCTAAGGACTATTGGTGTTGTCACCGATATGAAGGAAGGGAATATTAGATTTCAATTTCCATTAAAGAAGGGCATGGAACATTTTCCTAGAAATAAAATAAGGTTGCCTTATGTATCCATGATGAGGGATACTTATGGTTTGAGAACCAAAGACGACGATACGTGATTCTATCGCCTTATGCCTAGCTAAGGGCGTTAAACAATAGCGCTTGTTGGGAGGCAACCCAATGAATTTATCTTTTCTTTTTGCTTTCTGTTTTCTTGCGTCCACACCATCACAATTCAGTTATGATTGTGTTTTTTGTGTTTTTTTGGTGTGTTTGAGCCAAGTAAAACCTTTATGACTAGTTTTGGTGATGGTTGTTTGATCATGCTGGAAAAAGACAGAAACTTTTCGCTCACGAAATTATTTTTCATTTTTATCCAGAAAGAGATTTTGAGTTGATTCTTTTTTGATGCTGGTTGATATGCCAATTTCCCAAACTTTTGTAATTTTTCAGAATTTTTGAGATACCAGAAATATACGAAGTATATAGATTGCTACAGACTGGTCTCTTTTTGACAGATTCTGTTTTTGTTGTGTTGATTGCTTATTTTGACGAAACTATGGATAGTATCGGGGGGTACTAGCCATGGAAAAGTGAGAATACAGTAATCTAACACCAATATAAATAGAAATTAAGTCTGTTACAGTACCTAAAGAGGTGTTAGTTTGTTTTCTTGTGCTAATGATATCACGAGTTTCTGTTTAAGTTTTGTGTTGTGAAGTTTTCAAGTTTTGGGTGATGTTCTCATGGACAAAGGGATAAAGAGTGGAAAGATCTCAAGCTTGGGTATACCCAAGGCATCCCAAGCCAAATTCAAGGACACCAAAAAGCCTAAGCTTGGGGATGCCCCAGGAAGGCATCCCCTCTTTCGTCTTCAATCCATCGGTAACATTACTTGGAGCTATATTTTTATTCACCACATGATATGTGTTTTGCTTGGAGCGTCGTGTATTATAGGAGTCTTCTCTTTTTTTTTGTGTCAAAATCATCCTTGCTGCACACCTTTTGAGTGAGACATGCACTCATCGTGAATTTGCTAGAATACTCATTGAGCTTCGCTTATATGTTTTGAGCTGGGCAATTTAGCTCACATGTGCTTCACTTATATCTTTTGAGCTAGATAACTTTGCTCTAAGTGCTTCACTTAGATATTTTAGAGCATGGCGGTGTCATATTTTGGAGAAATAGGAACTCTCGATCTTCACTTATATCTTTTTGAGAGTGCTCTCTCTGAGTAACTTGGTAGTTGGCTTGTGCTATGAGAGTAGTCCCAAAGATGATATGCACCGAAAGAGGATACAATAAAACTTCCATATTCATGTGCATTGATTAGAAAGAGAAGTTTGATTCCTCTCAACTAGTTTTGAGACATGGATTTCGTAATATTAAGAGTCATGTTAGTAGGGTGTTGTGAATCTATAAATACTTGTGTTGAAGTTAGTGATTCCCGTAACATGCACGTATGGTGAACCGCTATGTTAGGAAATCGGAGCATAATTGATTTACTGATTGTCATCCTTTGTGTTGCGGTCGGGATCGGGAGATGGTTAACACCTACCAACCCTTCTCCTAGGAGTATGTGTTTAGCACTTTGTTTCGATTACTAATAAAAAATTTCGCAATAAGTATGTGAGTTCTTCATGACTAATGCGAGTCCATGGTATAGATGCACTTTCACCTTCCACCATTGATAGCCTCTCTAGTGCCGCGCAACTTTCGCCGGTGCACAAACCCACCATATACCTTCCTCAAAACAACCACCACACCTACCTATTATGGCATTTTCATAGCCATTCTGAGATATATTATCATGCAACTCCCACCGTTCTGTCTCATGACATGTGCCGTCACTTTCATATTGCCATTGCATGATCGTAAGATAGCTAGCGAGATGTTTCAACGTCATATGCCAAGCTAGATCATTGCACATCCTGGTACACTGCCGGAGGCATTTCCTATAGAGTCATCATCATTCTAAGCATTGAGCTGTGAGTAGATAAAAGTGTGATGATCATCATTATTAGAGCATTGTCCCATGTGAGGAAATAAAAAAAGAGGCCAAAGCTACCCACATAAAAAAAAGGAGAGAGAGATATGGAAAGATCCCAAAGATCCCAAACAAAAAAAAGAGAAAAAGAGAGAAGGGACAATGCTACTATCTTTTTCCACACTTGTGCTTCATAATAGCACCATGTTCTTCATGATCGAGAGTCTCTTGTTTTGTCACCACCATAGACTAGTGGGAATCTTCATTATATAACTTGGCTTGTATATTTCAATGACGGGCTTCCTCAAAATTGCCCTAGGTCTTCGTGAGCAAGCAAGTTGGATGCACACCCACTAGTTCTCCTTTTGAGATTTCACATACTTATAGATCTAAGTGCATACATTGCATGGTGATCCCTACTCTTTCACATTGATATCTATTGATGGGCATCTCCATAGCCCTTTGATACGCCGAGTTGATGTGACCATCTCCTCCTTCTTGTCTCACAAACTCCACACCACTCTATTCCACCTATAGTGCTATATCCATGGCTCACGCTCATGTATTGCGTGAGAGTTGAAAACGGTTTGAGAAAGTAAGAGTGCGAAAACAATTACTTGGCTAATACCGGGGTTGTGCATGATTTAAATTAGTTGTGTGGGGATGATGGAGCATAGCCAGACTATATGATTTTGTAGGGATAATTTTCTTTGGCCTTGTTATTTCGAAAGTTCATGATTACCTTGCTAGTTTGCTTGAAGTATTAATGTTTTCATGTCAATAGCAAACTATTGTTTTGAATCTTACGGATCTGAACATTCATGTCACATGAAAGAATTTACAAAGGACAAACACGCTAGGTAGCATTCCACATCAAAAATTTAGTCTTTATGACTTCCCTACTCGAGGACGAGCAGGAGTTAAGCTTGGGGATGCTTGATACGTCTCCAACGTATCTATAATTTTTGATGGTTCCATGCTATTATCTTGTCAAACTTTGGATGTTTTGTATGCCTTTTATATCTTTTTTGGGACTAACTTATTAACTCAGTGCCAAGTGCGAGTTCCTGTTTTTTCCGTGTTTTTGACCCTTTTCAGAGGAGAATATTAAACGGAGTCCAAACGGAATAAAACCTCCAAAAAGAATTTTTCCGGAACAGAAGATATGCAGGGAGCTTGAGAACCAAGGCAGAGGGCGCCAGGCAAGGCCACAAGCCCCCTAGCCGCGGCCTGGGGGGCCCCATGCCTAACAGGCTTGTGGGCCCCTTGTGGCTCCTCTGCCCTACTTCTTCCGCCTATAAATCCCCGAAAAATCCAAAACCATGAGAGAGATCCACGAAAATACTTTTTCACCGCCGCAAGCTTCTGTTTCCGCAAGATCCCATATGGGGCACGTTCTGGTGCCCTGTCGGAGGGGGGATTCGGATACGGAGGGCTTCTTCATCAACACCATTGCCTCTCCGATGATGCGTGAGTAGTTCACCATAGACCTTTGGGGTCCATAGCTAGTAGCTAGATGGCTTCTTCTCTCTCTTGGATCTTCAATACAAAGTTCTCCATGATCTTCATGGAGATCTATCCGATGTAATCTTATTTTGCGGTGTGTTTGTCGAGATCCGATGAATTGTGGATTTATGATCAGATTATCTATGAATCTTATTTGAGTTTCTTCTGATCTCTTATATGCATGATTTCATATCCTTGTAATTCTCTTCGAGTTGTGGGTTTTGTTTGGCCAACTTGATCTATGATTCTTGCAATGGGAGAGGTGCTTGGTTTTGGGTTCATACCGTGCGGTGACCTCACCCAGTGACAGAAGGGTCAGCGAGGCACGCATCATGTTGTTGCCATCGAGGGTAAAAAGATGGGGTTTATATCTATTGCATGAATTTATCCCTCTACATCATGTCATCTTGCTTAAGGTGTTACTCTGTTTTCATGAACTCAATATACTAGATGCATGCTGGATAGCGGTCGATGTGTGGAGTAATAGTAGTAGATGCAGAAAGTATCGGTCTACTTGTCTCGGACGTGATGCCTATATGTATGATCATTGCCTTAGATATCATCATGGCTTTGCGCGGTTCTATCAATTGCTCGACAGTAATTCGTTCACCCACCGTAATATTTGCTATCTTGAGAGAAGCCTCTAGTGAACACTATGGCCCCCGGGTCTACTTCACATCATATTTTCAGCCCTACACTTTTACTTTGTTGCACTTTCCGCCTTCAGATCTCACCTTGCAATCAATCGTGAAGGGATTGACAACCCCTTTGTAGCGTTGGGTGCAAGTTTGCTGTTTTTGCGCAGGTACATTGGTGCCTCATCTTGATACTCTTACTGGATTGATACCTTGGTTCTCAAACTGAGGGAAATACTTAATGCTACTGTGCTGCATCACCCTTTCCTCTTCAAGGGAAAAAACCAACGCAAGCTCAAGAGATAGCAGATACCTTGGGACCTTTAGCCATGAAGCAACTTCCAATCCCTTCATTTGGCAAATCAAATATATCATAGGAGTTGGAGGATACGAGTGCAAGACCGACAACACCTTCATCTTGAATATAGTCAGAGTTGGAGTGGTAGCTTCTCTCGGATTGGTTGTCGGACTCAGAGCCGGATACCCATTCACCAACATGAGCTTGATGTCTACTTATTGAGTGGCTCTTGGTGTACTTGTCCTTGTTCTCCGATTCCTTACTTCTCCGGGAGGGTCTTCGTTCACAACGATCTTCTCTACTCCTCCTCTCTCTACGAGGTGACTCTTATCTTGAGCTTCGTCTTCTAGGAGACTCTTCTCTTCATTTGTGGGGAGCCGAGCACTCATCTTAGTAGTGATCGGGCTTTCCACAATTGTAGCAGTTTCTGTCACGACTAGATGAACTCTTATCTTCATATCTTGAGCTAGAGCTTCTCTCTTTGCCTCTACTCTTGTAGAACTTGTTGAATTTCTTGACCATGAGGCTTATCTTTTCATTGGTGGCAAGGTTTTCATTTGAAGTAGCGGGAGCATCACTTGAAGCTTTGTAAGCACCACTTGACTTGTTGTTTAGCTCTTCTTTGTCCTTGAGTGACATTTCATGAGAGACAATCCTTCCAATGACTTCCGTTGGCTTGAGATCCTTGTAGTTTGATATCATTTGGATCAATGTGTACACGGTGTCATACTTCTCATCCAAGGCTCTAATTATCTTCTTGATGATGAATTTGTCGGTCATCTCTCCGCTTCCTAAGCCGACAATCTCATTTGTGATGAGAGCTAGCCTAGAGTACATCTGAGCGACTCCTTCACCATCCTTCATCTTGAACTTGTCAAGCTGACTTTATAGCACATCCAAGTTAGATTCCCTAATGGATTCAGTACCTTCGTGCATATCAATCAAAGTGTCCCAAATTTCCTTGGCATTCTCAAGACGATTGATTTTTTGAATTCTTCGGGGCACAAGCAGTTGAATAGAATGTCGCATGCTTGAGCGTTGTATTGCAACATCTTCAATTCTTCCGTTGTTGCTTCACGATCCGGTTCCTTGCCATCACTGAAAAAATCACCTTGCAATACAACACGAACAACAACCCAAATTGCAGGGTTATGACCAAGAATACACATTTTCATCTTATGCTTCCAACTAGAAAAGTTTGTACCATCAAAATATGGACCTCTGATACGTCTCCAAAGTATCTATAATTTTTGATGGTTCCATGCTATTATCTTGTCAAACTTTGGATGTTTTGTATGCCTTCTATATCTTTTTTGGGACTAACTTATTAACTCAGTGCCAAGTGCAAGTTCCAGTTTTTTCCGTGTTTTTGACCTTTTTCAGAGGAGAATATCAAACGGAGTCCAAACGGAATAAAACCTCCGAAAAGATTTTTTCCGGAACAGAAGATACACAGGAAGCTTGAGAACCAAGGCAGAGGGCCCCAGGGGAGGCCACAAGCCCCCTAGCCGCGGCCTGGGAGGCGCCTAGCATGCTTGTGGGCCCCCTGTGGCTCCTCTGCCCTACTTCTTCCGCCTATAAATCCCCGAAAAATCCAAAACCACGGGAGAGAGCCACGAAAATACTTTTTCGCTGCTGCAAGCTTCTGTCTCCGCAAGATCCCATCTGGGGCACGTTCTGGTGCCCTGCCGGAGGGGGGATTCGGACACGGAGGGCTTATTCATCAACACCATTGCCTCTCCGATGATGCGTGAGTAGTTCACCATAGACCTTCGGGTCCATAGCTAGTAGCTAGATGGCTTCTTCTCTCTCTTCGATCTTCAATACAAAGTTCTCCATGATCTTCATGGAGATCTATCCGATGTAATCTTCTTTTGCGGTGTGTTTGTCGAGATCTGATGAATTGTGGATTTATGATCAGATTATCTATGAATCTTATTTGAGTTTCTTCTGATCTCTTATATGCATGATTTCATATCCTTGTAATTCTCTTCGAGTTGTGGGTTTTGTTTGGCCAACTTGATCTATGATTCTTGCAATGGGAGAAGTGCTTGGTTTTGGGTCCATACCATGCGGTGACCTCACCCAGTGACAGAAGGGGTAGCAAGGCACGCATCATGTTGTTTCCATCAAGGGTAAAAAGATGGGGTTTATATATATTGCATGAATTTATCCCTCTACATCATGTCATCTTGCTTAAGGCGTTACTCTGTTTGTCATGAACTCAATACACTAGATGCATGCTGGATAGCGGTCGATGTGTGGAGTAATAGTAGTAGATGCAGAAAGTATCGGTCTACTTGTCTCGGACGTGATGCCTATATGTATGATCATTGCCTTAGATATCGTCATGACTTTGCGCGGTTCTATCAATTGCTCGACAGTAATTCGTTCACCCACCGCAATATTTGCTATCATGAGAGAAGCCTCTAGTGAACACTATGGCCCCCGGGTCTACTTCACATCATATTTTCAGCCCTACACTTTTACTTTGTTGCTCTTTCCGCCTTCAGATCTCACCTTGCAATCAATTGTGAAGGGATTGATAACCCCTTTGTAGCGTTGGGTGCAAGTTTTCTGTTTTTGCGCAGGTACTTAGGAGACTTGGCTTGATACTCCTACTGGATTGATATCTTGGTTCTCAAACTGAGGGAAATACTTACTGCTACTGTGTTGCATCACCCTTTCCTCTTCAAGGGAAAAAACCAACGCAAGCTCAAGAGGTAGCAACCTCTACTGTGGTAATTTTCCTCACTAGATGCCGTACTTTCCTAGGTTGTGAAACCAATGCAATGGAGACCAAAGCTCTCATACCACTTGTAGGATCCGAAGTATGTCTAGAGGGGGGGGGGGTTGATTAGACTACTTGACCAAATAAAAACTTAGCCTTTCCCCAATTTTAGTTGTGGGCCAGTTTTAGTAGTTATAGCAAGTCAAGGACACCCTACACATGCATATCTAAGAGTATTGGAGCGGAAAGTAAAGACATGCAAGTGTAAGCAAGGGTAAGGATAGGAAGATCAAACGCAAAGGTTGACACGATGATTTTTGGCGTGGTTCCGATAGGTGGTGCTATCGTACGTCCACGTTAGTGGAGACTTCAACCCATGGAGGGTAACGACTACGAGAGTCCACGAAAGGCTCCACCCACAAGGGTTCCACGAAGAAGCGGTCTTGTGTATTCCATCATGGCTTACGTCGACACAGGACTAGCCTCACTTGGGGTAGATCTTCACGAAGTATGCAATCTCCTTGCCGTTACAAATTTCTTGGTTCAACTCCACAACACGAAGTAGGAGGCTCCCAAGCAACACCTAACCAATCTAGGAGGCACCACCCTCCAAAAGGTAATAGATGCGATAGAACGATGAACTCCTTGCTCTTGTGCTTCAAAAGATAGTCTCCTCAACACTCAATCACTCTCTCACAGATTTCACGTGGGTGGAAGTGATTGATTTTGTGGAAAGCAACTTGGGGAGGCTAGAGATCAAGTTTCTAATGGATGGTTTGGAATATCTTGATCTCAACACATGAGTAGGTGGCTCTCTCTCAGAAAAATGGATATGGCAAGTGTGTGTGTATTCTAAATGCTTCCTCAACGAATGAGAGGTTGTGGATGGGTATATATCAGAATATCCTAAAATGCAACCGTTACAACATTATTGCCCAACTCGGTGAAATTGAAACGAATCTCGGTGGCACCGAGTTGCATTAAATGTGGCAACTTTCGAATTCTCGGTGAGACCGATACAGGAATCTCGGTGGTACCGATATGGTGACCTAGGGCAGTTTCCCAATCTCGGTGAGACCGATTTCAAAACTCGAACATTCCGATTCTTGAAATAGACAAACCAGAAAGTTGGTCAATGATTTTTGGTGACACCATAGTGGAAGTTGGTGATACCGAGATTCTAGGGTTTGACATAGGTTCTGTGTGTGAAAAAATCGGTAGGGCCGAGTGGAAATTGTTGGTGGCATCAATTTTGATGTTTAGGCTTTGGACAAACAATTTTGTGGGAGAATGACTCAGTATTTTTTGTGGCTATCTCTAAGCACTTGAGCAACCAATTCATCATTGATACCTCATCCCCTTTTAATATTATTGGCTTTCCTATGGTATCAAATGTGATTTTCTCACAAATATAAAATGTACAGTCTTTTAATTTGAAGCTTGATCAATCCTATCCCTTTCCTTGTATCAAGGGGTTTCTCCTCACAATCCTTTAGCTAATGCATATTTGAACTTTTCTGAAATATACTTGATAGAATCATTAGTTCAATGATACATATGTTGTTATTAATTACCAAAATCACCTTAGGGAGAAATTGTGCTTTGAAAGACCTTGCGCCTGGAGCGCCGTTCGAATGCACGTAGCGACGGGGGCCTCTTTCGTCTGCCTTTTTTTTTCTGCATGTGCGTGGGAGTCTCGATCAATCTCTTTCGTTCGTTTTTTCTTTTGATGGCCCAGTTTATTTTCTTTATTTGGAGGGGATTACGTGTGAAGGTACCTGGTTTGTAGGAGATGGCAAGGGAGACTAAAAACCACTAAGGTGAGAAGGAAGACGAAAAAACCACGAAACGGAAGCTACAAGTCCTCCTTTAGGAGTAAAGATTCCATATAGATTTTTTTTCTTTAAGCTCCTTCAACTCCAAGTTATTCTTCTCTCTCAAAAAAAAACTACATGTTTTTCAAGAAAAAAAGACTGATCAACTTCACTTTGGGCCCAGTTTAGATGATCGACTCCACTTTATCCCTTATAAAATGAGGGCCGCTACGCATCCACCCGCGGATGTTTAGTAAACATCTGCCACTTGGAGAGCCGTCCGATCTACGTGCAACCGTACTATCCGCTCCGGCCGGGCACCCCATAATTCTTGAAACGACGGTCGAGTTATAGAAACATTCGCTTTGTTGCAAAAAAAAACTTTAGATCCGTTAATTTCTGAAACAACGGTCGAGTTCCTGATACAATTTGCTTTGTTGCAGATTTTTTTCTTTGTCTTTCTGCAACATAGGTACTTTTACGGAAGATTTTTTTGCAACAAAGGTCATGTTTCAATAACTTTGCAACAAAGGCCAAGTTACATAAATTTTCGCAACGTTCATGATGCGGCTGGCGGCGGCCGGATGGCCAGCCGGTGTCGGGGGCGAGCGGTTGGTGGCGCGAGGGAGTGGGGGGAGGGGAGGGCCCCGGCATCGGGAGCGACAGCGCGGAGGGCCGGCAGGCGTCGGGGCGAGCGCCTGGTGGCGCGGGGGTGGGGGAGGATGGAGGTAGGGGAGGGCCGGCGGCGCTGCGTGCCACCGCCATCGTGTCGCCGCTGGCGAGTGTCGAACCTCCGACCTACGGATCTGCCGGTTGTCCCTCACTCCGCGCCACGTGTCGATCGAAGGAGGTGGGGGATGTCCCCCGCTCGATGTGTCGGTTGAGGGATAGACTTCTCCTTATAAAATAAGTACTCCCTCTGTTCCTAAATATAAGTCTTTTTAGATATTCCACTGTTGGACTACATATGGATGTATATAGGCATAGTTTAGGGTATAGATTCATTCCTTTTACTTTGTATGTAGTCCCCTATTGAAAGGGCAACGCTACGCGTCCACCGACGGATTATTTCCAATGATCCGTCACTTTTACAGCCGTTTGATTATCTCCATCCAGCCGATCTGCACGCGGGGCTTCATCCGAGCATCCAATAATTCCTGAAACGACGCTCGAGTTTCTGAAACAATCGCTTTGTTGCAGGGTTTTTTTCTTCGCGCGCGCTTCGGCTGATCACCCATAATTCCTGAGACAACGCTCGAGTTTCTGAAACAATCACTTAGTTGCAGTTTTTTTTTCTATGCACGGGTTTCGACTGGGCACTTGGTAATTTCTGAAACAACGCTTGAGTTTCTGAAACAATCGCTTCGTTGCAAAAAATAATTCCTTTCTCTTTCTGCAACAGTGGCCGTGTTGCAGAAACAACAAGAGAAATAACAGACTATGCAAAAGAACGTGCCTGATCAAGCATGGATCAAGCGATCCAACGGCTGTGTGGGTGGCGGAGCTCTCCGCGCGATCAGCCGGTAGAGCGTTAGCTTTTTCCCTATTGAAATGTCTAAAAAGACTTATATTTATATTCGGAGGGAGTATATACGAAGTTTGAGAAAGAAAGAGGTTTAAAACGCAAAAGCTACGCGCTGCCAAGGAAGGACCACCGCAATCGCCCGATCCCGCGACAGATACAGCGACATTCCGTTCCGGTGCCGGCGAGGCGACGACAGAGCTACAGGAGATGTCATTCTTCTCCCGGATGGCGTCGCGGCTGCAGCCGTCGACGCCGGAGGAGGTGGTCCTCTGCATCAAGGACTCCTTCCTCCCCCTCCCCCTCCCCACCAAGACCGGCGCCGGGGTAATAATCTCCTTTCCTAGCTCCGCTGCCTCTTATAATAATCTTGCCCGGATGAGGCCGGAGTCCATTCGTGCGTGCCTGCTCCATTTATTCTTGGATCACGCAACTGAGAGTAGAAGGTTACGATCGAAAGAAGGTTTGCATCAATTGGTGAAATTGGTCGGAAGGAAAAGCATGTTTCAGGGAGAGTCTTTAGGGGTTTGTGTAATTCTGTGTGCATGATCATATTGTCTCTACTCTCAGTTTGTATTCTTCACTGCCGTGGAAAGCTGCAACCTCTATATCATAATAATGCATGATGATGATGTTTGCACTTTTTGGTCATGTCGTGTTATAGTGAGACAAGTCATATACTCCCCCCGTTCCTAAATATTTGTATTTTTAGAGATTTCACTATGATGTACAGATGACTCCTAATTTGTCCATCTTCTTAGGCTCTCGAAGAGGTTGAGAAAAACATCTCCTCCTTGCGGAAAGTGCTCACTGGTGATGGAGAAGCAGGAGCAAATCAAGAGCAAGTTCTCCAGATAGCACTTGAAATTTGCAAGGAGGGCGTGCTTTCCCTCTTTGTTCAGAATCTGCCTTCCTTGGGTTGGGGAGTATGTCGTTTATCAACTAAATATGTTTATCTCTGTTTTTTTTTCATCTATCACTCTAGTACCGAACTCCCTAGCTCTGCCAAACAGGTAAGAAAAGATTTGGTTATTTGCTGGTGCATTTTGCTTGGGCAGAAAGTTGATGAGAATTATTGCTGTGTGAAGTATATCGAAGATCACACGGAGCTTTTAGATTTCCTAGTTGGTTGGTAAGTCATCTAGTTCTCCAGTTAATTGCAGTTGGAAGAGTTAACATGAATGATAATATCATGATTGCATAGATAGTTTACAAGATATCCCCTGTTTGCATGTATATCAAATTGCTTTTCCTTTCCATTATTTCTTTTACCTGATTTTCCGTATCATTAATATGGACTTCTATTATTGCCACTTGCCAAAGGGTCTTGCACTTGAAGCCTTGGAGGCCATGATTTAAATCTTCTGTGACAGCTTTCTAGTAACACTTGCTTGGTATACACCGTATCTTTGTAAGCTTGATTGGTTAACTCTTGCAACAGCTACAAGAAGTCGGACCTTGCACAGAACTGTGGTATTATGGTGAGAGAATGCGTAAAACATCCAACCCTTGCAAAGTAAGGCTTCAAACTTTTCATCTACTTAGGACATTATTTTGTTTGGGACTGCAATGATATATGTACCTAACTTTTTCTTAGTAAATCTGTGCTGACCTAAATGTAGCACAAGACGCCCGCTTACAAAATTGATGCGTATTTAATTTTCCCATGCTAGGAATCATTGGCTATGTATGATTATGTGCATAAAATTGATTGCATTCAATAGCATTTACTACGAAAACAAGGCTTAACAGCCACAAAGCTGCTTGCCCTGGATGCATTATCGCACCTTTCTTCTGTTGTTTTTGTAAAATACTTTAATTAAATTTACTAATTCAAATTCAATATCTATCAGACATGTCCTTGTTTCTTCACCACAACATTAAGTTGTTATCCACTTAGTCTTCGAAACAGCTTTGTCCCTCACATTTACCTAACCACATAAGTATCATCGGTGAATCTTTTTGTTCATCTCTGATGAAGTGGTTATTAACCATAATAGCACAACATATTCTGAAATAGAAATAGTTTGATAACTAGTTAAATTAACTTAGTTTCATTAATTTTGCATATATTTGATTTGTAGCGCCCTTTCAGATATATCTTGGAATCTGATAGCTTTGAGCTGTTTTTCGAGTATGTTGAGCTGCCGAACTTCGACATTGCTTCTGATGCTCTAAGCACCTTCAAGGTAAATCCAAATTTTGAGACCTACCTTTGTGTAAATTTACTCTTTATCACATATTGAATGGTCGTTCTTGACAAGATGTTTGCAGGATTTGCTTACCAAACATGAAACTGTTGTGTCTGTGTTCTTGAGCTCCCACTACGAGCAGGTCACTCTCTTTTTCTGAAAAATTCTGTGCGATCAAAATGACACAGCATTTCTTATTGTTGAGTTCATATTTTTGTACGCCATCATTGCTGGGTCATTACCTCCCTGACTCTGCCTTCTGCTTTTGTGATACTCTTAAAGATTTGCATTTTATTGTTGCTTGCCCTAATGCCTGCACAAATACTTGAACTGCTCAGCAAAATCTGAGCCAGATCACTACCCAGTGGCAGAGGTACGCAAGAACCTCCCGACGCATGGGTGGGTGGGGAAGACGAAATGTGAATGCCCGCGAACACCTCCCACACCCTCCCCCCAAAAAATATTTTCCTCACAAATGTTTGCACCCGAACGTAGCTCCATCACAGTCGCTAACTGTCTAACATAATGGATCAAAATGCTTAACAATAGCTGAACCAGATCACTAACAGTCTAACATAATGGATAGTTACATTCCTCTTGTCACTAACACTGTAACATATTTTGTTCAGTTCTTCGAACGCTACACAAGGATCTTAACATCAAGTAATTATGTAACAAGGCGTCAGTCGGTGAAGGTCAGACTATGTTCAGATGCTCTAGCTAATCATCTCATTCACTTGGAAAATAAACTAATATTGGTGTCTGTATTTTCAGTTCCTTTCAGAATTTCTATTGGAGGCTTCAAACTCTAAAATAATGAAGCGATACATTCAGGAAGTTCGTTTCCTAAATATTATGATTGGTCTACTGAAGGTATCAGTTTTCAGTTATAGCATATACTTTACTGTTCATCTGGGAATTATGCGACAATGAGATACTCTCTCCGATCCATATTAATTGTCACTGATTTAGTACAACTTCACTAAATCAGCGGTAATTAATATGGATTGGAGGGAGTAGCTTATTTTGGTTATTCACTACTCTGTGTCTTGTTAAGTTTGTATATAAAAGCCTCACTAACATGATTTTTCTTATGGATATTATGTAAAATTAATAGATTGTAATATTATTTTGATTCCATTTCAGTAGTTGTTATTCCATTCATTAGTTGGTAGTTGTTATTCCACCATGAACTTAAAATATAAAAGGTAGGCAACGTTTATTATTTTTGAGGAACTGGCAGTGATCTGCCTATAATTTAAAAGAGAGCCTTACAGAGTTAGCATTACAAGTCGAAAGGCCTATGGCAGCCCACAACGCAACCTGAAGCATGAGTATTAACCCACTAATCAGGCCTAGGGGGTGGTTCATTCTCAGAGTCAGATAGCCAATGAACGGAGGTAGTGGGCTGGAGAAGGAGAAGGTCCTGCTTGATCAGGTGAAGAGCTCCAGGACCTAGCAGTTTAGAATGCTCGAAGACGCGCATAAATGACTTTTAACCTGTATAGAACTATACATTTTGAGCGTAGAACAGTAAGGGAGGCATCTATACAAGTTTTTTTGGTGGCTACATAGGTTAAACTACAGAGAGTAACTGCTTGATAAGTATTTATAGGCTGCTAAGTGAATGTCAATCATTGTGTGAATACTCAAGCATTATATTACTCTTTTGAACTGGGCCTGTCTTTCTATATGAGTGTGCAATAGCTCCCTGCCCTCTTGACGAGGTTCTGTCCAAAAAAGAAAAAAGAATTACTGTCTTGAACACTCTTATCTTTTATCCAAAGGTTCCAACAGTTCTCTGGAAGTTCAGACGTGAATATACATCTGAAAGGATTCATTTATGAGAAATACAAACTTGCAATTTTTCTTAACGTTGATTAAGTACATACTCCCTCCGTCCCAAAATAACTGTCTTAACTTTGTACTAGCTCTAGTACAAAATTGTACTAAGCTTAAGACACTTATTTTAGGACGGAGGGAGTGTTTTTTTGCGTGAAAAGATTCTCCATTTCTCCACAAATATTATTAAATATCATGAGTCTACAGGTCCTGTCTATTTGTAGGAGTGTTACTACTAACCGGCATCTTTTGTAGGATTCAAGCAAAAACATCAGAATATGTGCCTTCCACGTTTTTAAGGTACCATCTTTAAGTGCACGTACATGGTATTTCCCCGTCAAACAAATTCTTTCTAACAATTTTTGTTGGTCCATTTCCCTGTGCCGAATTAGGTGTTTGTTGCCAATCCAAACAAGCCTCGTGGTATTATTGAAGCTTTGCGAGATAATCGCAGAGAATTGTTGAAACTACTCCACGGTCTTCCTGCAAGTAAAGGTAGTTTTGTGAAGTTCCCATCTTAGAACCCACCATAGACCAGCTTGAAATTGAAAAAGAACGATAAGTAGCCAGGAAACCGCTTGTGGTTGATTTGAGTTCAGACTTGAAGCCATGATGTCAACCAACACAAAAACTCGTGTACGTAATTTTTTTTATGGTTCCATTTTACAGGCGAAGATGAACTTGACGAGGAGAGAGACATGATCATTCAGAAAATCGAGAATTTGTAATGCCGATCAGCTATCAGAAGTTCTGACTTGTTTTGCCTATCAGAAGTTCAGAACCAACCTACCAAAAGTTCAGAACCAACACCCTGTAAACTTCCAAGAGCTGCGTCGATTTGGAGGACATTGCAGTTGGGCGAAGGATAGTATAATAAAAGCGCAATAATAAGATACTTTTTTTTGAGTTGCAAAATAAATAGATATACGTGATGTGTAGCATCAACAAACTCGAGCCAAGAATATTATTGCCGGTACAGTCTGGCCCAGTTTCTGTGACTTCCCCTCGTGGTGATTTCTCAACTGATAATCCATCAACAAGAAAGAAAATCTGAAGTCACAGCACAACGGAGAGCCTAGCTCAAAATCGGTAAATAAAAAGCAGTACAGTGGTAACAGAGAAAGGCTTTGGAGGTGCGTGATTCAGCTAGTTCCGTCCTTGGCGCGCACCCTGGCGATCCAGTTGATCATCCCTCTACTTGGATGAGGCTAAGGCCTTGCGGACCCTGGAGCTCACCCTGATCTTCCCCTTCGTCTGCTGCGCTTTGTCCCCAGCCTCAGCCTTGGCGTCCGCTGACGGCTTTCCAGCCATGACTGCCGGAGGTGGCACCGGTACCGGAATTCCCCCTGCCGCCTTCTCCGCAACCTTGCTCGTGGTTGCCGTGACGGTAGGAGTGCTTCCGTGGACCTGGCCATGCTTGTCACCTCCCTTGGCAGCAGCCGGTTTCTGTGGCGCCGCGGGCAGGATCACCGGTGCGGCCGTAGGTGCGGGAGCTTTGCCTGCTGGAGATGGCGCCGGTGCACGCGCCGGCAACACAATCGGTGGCGGCGCTCCCCCTGGTACCCCGGTAGGGGCAGCTCCGCCGTCGTGGGGTTGGCCCGTGAGGCGGCGAAGAGGCCCGAAGACCGGTCGGGCGTGGAAGGCTCTCTGAATCCTGCTACAGATGGTGGTCGGCGGCTTGCCGTCGGCGGCCGGCTCCTTGTTGTTCATCTGCATCACTGCTGCACGAAGGACAAACTCCGGATGCAGCAAAGTGGAGAAAGAACTGTGCTTTTATATATAGGCAGATGACATATACTCAGCGTCCTGGTGAAGTGAAAGGAATGGGAACGCATTTCGCTACATCTTCCTTCGCTTTCCGTCAGATCAGATGCTCCGCGCACGAACTCGACATATGAGCCGACGAGAGACGGTATCATATTCCTCGGGAATATTAGAAGTCACTTTTACATATACACTATTATCTCTTCCATTTTTAAATATAAGACATGTTAGAGATTTCACTACGAACTAATACATAGAAATAAAATGAGTGAATTTATACTTTACAATATGTCTATATAGATTCGTATGTAGTTTACAGTAAAATCTCTACAAGGTCTTATATTTCAGAACGGAAGAAGTAAATGAAAAGGCCCGCTTTGCAGCGCAGGTGGACGGTCCTTACTAGTGTTGTGGATACACACTAAATTTTGCTAGTTTTTAAATGAAGCTATGTACTACTTCCTCCGTCCCAAAATAAGCTCAACATTGTACTAAAGTTAGTGCAAAGTTGAATCATTTTTAAGTCATTCATTTTTAAGTCACTTATTATCTTCATAAAGATAAACGATGTAGCTTGCGATGTGCGCTCGCGGGTGGCGTACGCAAGCCTCTTCATCATGCATGCTCTCGTTACATTCACCGAAGGTGAGCTCCTCCTCCAACGAGACGCGCTCCGCCTTGTTCTCCTCAACCCTAGAGGGAGTACAGTAGTCGCTCAATCTGTCAGCGTTAGGGAGTCTATTGATATCGGAGACATTGTTTCGTTCCCTTGCCATTTTGATTGTTTTCAAGATCGACTCCCTATGATCAGCGTGGCGTCCCCACCACTGACTGCGTGCTCCCATGACGAGACATGTGGTATTGTGGTACACGGTGGCGATGCGGGTGTACATGAATGCACTCTTGTAGTGCTGGATGTGGGCCCTAGGTTTCCCACCCACAATGTGGCGCCCGGAGCTCCATCTAGTGATATAAGAGCAACTCCAACGGGCTGACACAAACGGACGGCGATTTTGTTTGCTTTTCGTCCGTTTGGGTCGGCCCGACGGACACCAATGTCCGCTTTGGCGTTTGGGTCGGCGCATGCGCCCAACGCAGGCCCGACCATTTCTGCCAGCGCGTGGAAAAAATATAGCATTTTCGAAAATATATAAACAAGCATTCATTAAAGATTAAAATCCGTCCACGAAGGCTGACGAGAGTCCACACGCCCATATTACATTAATTAAAAATAAAAAAACTAAACTACGAGGCAATCCTAGGCGGCGTCGTCGTCGACGTCGGGGCCAGTGAGGTCAACCAACGTAGGCGTAGGGCCGGCCCACAGGAACGTCGTGTTCCAGAGCGTACGTAGCTGCGTGCGCCTCCGTCGTCTGTCCCGCCGATGCGAGCTGTGTTGGTGTCGGTTGATGACCCACAAGTATAGGGGATCAATCGTAGTCCTTTCGATAAGTAAGAGTGTCGAACCCAACGAGGAGCAGAAGGCTCTGATAAACGGATTTCAGCAAGGTAATAACTGCAAGCACTGAAAGTAGCGGTAACAAGTGATTGTGTAGCGAGGTGAAACGTAGCAAGCAAAAAGTAACAAGTAACAAGTAGTAGCAATGGTGCAGCAAGTGGCCCAATCCCTTTTGTAGCAAGGGACAAGCCTGAACAAAGTCTTATAGGAGGAAAAACGCTCCCGAGGACACACGGGAATTTCTGTCATGCTAGTTTCATCATATTCATATGATTCGCGTTCGTTACTTTGATAGTTTGATATGTGGGTGGACCGACACTTGGGTACTGCCCTTACTTGGACAAGCATCCCACTTATGATTAACCTCTCTCGCAAGCATCCGCAACTACAAAAGAAGAATTAAGACAAAGTCTAACCATAGCATTAAACTAGTGGATCCAAATCAGTCCCTTACGAAGCAACGCATAGACTGGGTTTAAGCTTCTGTCATTCCAGCAACCCATCATCTACTTACTACTTCCCAATGCCTTCCTCTAGGCCCAAGTATGGTGAAGTGTTATGTAGTCGACGTTCACATAACACCACTAGAGGAAAAGACAACATACAACATATCAAAATACCGAACGAATATCAAATTCACATGACTATTATCAGCATGACTTATCCCATGTCCTCAGGAACAAAAGTAACTACTCACAAAGCATAATCATAATCATGATCAGAGGTGTAATGAATAACATCAAGGATCTGAACATAAACTCTTCCACCAAGTAATCCAACTAGCATCAACTACAAAGAGTAATCAACACTAGTAGCAACCTTACAAGTACCAATCGGAGTCGCGAGACGAAGATTGGTTACAAGAGATGAACTAGGGATTGAAGAGGAGATGGTGCTGATGAAGATGTTGATGAAGATGCCTCCCCTCCGACGAGAGGAGTGTTGGTGATGACGATGGCGACGATTTCCCCCTCCGGGAGGGAAGTTTCCCCGGCAGGATCGTCCTGACGGAGGTCTAGATTGGATCTGCTCAAGTTCTGCCTCGTGGCGGCGGCGAAACCACGAAAAACTCCCGTATGATTTTTCTGGACCAAGACCCTTCATATAGCAAAAGAGGGGGGCTAGTGGGCCGTCAGGGAGCCCACAAGCTTGCCCTGCGCCACTAGGGGGGTGGTGGCGGTGGGCAAGCTTGTGGAGCCCTGGTGGCCCTCCTCCGGTAGTTCTTTCGCCCAGTATTTTTTATATAATCCAGAAAAAATCACGTAACTTTTCAGGGCATTTGGAGATGTGCAGAATAGTGGACTAGGATTTGCTCCTTTTCCAGTCCAGAATTCCAGCTGCCTGAATTCTCCCTCTTCAAATAAACCTTGCAAAATAAGAGAGAAAAGGCATAAATATGGTACCACAAGTAATATAACAGCCCAGAAAGCAATAAATATCAACATGAAAGCATGATGCAAAATGGACGTATCAATTATGTCTTGCTATATAATTCTTGTTTAAGATTTTTTGCACGCAAGCTTCTCTCTAAATGGGAAGGTCCCTATATTGTTGAGGAAGTATATCGTTCCGGTTCTATAAAGATCACCTTTATATCTTTTGCTTCTATAAAGATCACCAAAGGAAGACAACTAAGCATTGGTATGGGCAATCCCCTTGGCTTCTGCCAAGCTTGGGGGAGTTGCCCTGGTATCGTATCACCTTTATATCTTTTGCTTTTACCTTTTTTTAGTTCTTTCCTTTTCAGTTTTTATTTCTTCTCTTAGAGGAATAAGTTTTAGTGTTTAGTTTGAGTCTTCTGCTTTTGTTTCTCCCCCGATGTATTCGAGCTTACGATCTATATAATAAAGAGTGTCTTAGTCAAGGGCTTTGCTTTGTGCCATGATCAAAATTATGAAAAGAACGATAGCATGAAAGATCTTGAGACGATCTTATGGAAAGTGATAACTTCACTTATGACACGTATGATGATTGAAACTTGTTGAGAATAAATCAACATAGACCTCAGTCATTGTTGCAATTAATAAGTAATAAGTAAAGAGAGGTTCACATATAGATATATCATCTTAGACACTTTTTACAATTGTGAGCACTCACCAAACTATTACATGCTTAGGAGTAGATGTTGGACAAGGAAGACAACATAATGAATTGTGTTTGCTTGGTTCCAAACAATGTTATATGATTAGAGATCCCTTAGCATGTGACGATTGCTTCCACCTCATATTAGCCAAAACTCCCGCACCAAGTAGAGATACTACTTGTGCATCCATAAACCTCCAACCCAGTTTTGCCATGAGAGTCCACCATACCTACCTATGGATTGAATAAGATCCTTCAAGTAAGTTGTCATCGATGCAAGCAATAAAAATTGCTCTCTGATATGTATGATCTATTAGTGTGTGGAAAATAAGCTTTGTACGAACCTGTGATGAGGAAGACATAAAAGCGACAGACTGCATAATAAAGTTCTTTATCACATGAGGCAATATAAAGTGACGTTCCTCCACACTAAGAGGACACACATTCAAACCTCAAAAGCGCATGACAACCTCTGCTTCCCTCTGCGAAGGGCCTATCTTGTACCTTTACTTTTTGCCCTTGTAAGAGTCATGGTGATCGTCACCAATTCCCTATTTTTGCCTTTGTCTTGGCTACCGTCACATGTTTGAGAAAGATCTATATTCATATATCAACTTGGAGTTGAGTACTTATGCCTTATTGTTGTTGACTTTACCCTTGAGGTAAACCGTTGGGAGGCAAAACTATAAGCCCCTGTCTTCCTCTGTGTCCAGCTGAAACTTCGACACCATGAGTACCACGTGAGTTGTAACAATTGTGGAAAACAAAAGAGATGATTGACTATGTGGATTTGCTTTACAAGCTCTTATTTGACTCTTTCTGATGTTCTGATAAATTGCAATTGCTTCAATGACTTTGGATTATTGTTGGTTACTTCTCGGTAAGGTTTTTGCTTCATGCTTTGCTTTGTGAAGGAATTGCTACTTTCCCATAAGAATATTTATGATGTATTGCTGTTCTATGTGTGATCATGGTGCCCTCATGTCCGTATTATGTTTTATCGACACCTTCGTCCCCAAACATGTGGACATGTTTATGGAACTTGGTTTTCGCTTGAGAACAAGCGAGGTCTAAGCTTGGGGGAGTTGATACGTCCATTTTGCATCATGCTTTCATGTTGATATTTATTGCTTTTTGGGATGTTATATTACTTGTGGTACCATATTTATGCCTTTTCTCTCTTATTTTGCAAGGTTTATTTGAAGAGGGAGAATTTAGGCAGCTGGAATTCTAGACTGGAAAAGGAGGAAATCCTAGTCCACTATTCTGCACATCTCCAAATGCCCTGAAAAGTTACGTGGATTTTTTGGGATTATATAAGAAATACTGGGCGAAAGAAGTACCGGAGGGGGGCTGCCAGGGCGCCACAAGCCCTGCCACCGCCACCACCCCCCTGGTGGAGGAGTGGGGGCTTGTGGGCTCCCTGACGGCCCACTAGCCCCCCTCTTTTGCTATATGAAGGGTCTTGGTCCAGAAAAAATCAGATGGGAGCTTTTTCGTGGTTTCGCCGCCGCCACGAGGCGGAACTTGAGCAGATCCAATCTAGAGCTCCGGCAGGACGATCCTGCCGGGGAAACTTCCCTCCCAGAGGGGGAAATCGTCGCCATCATCATCACCAACACTCCTCACGTCGGAGGGGAGGTATCTTCATCAACATCTTCATCAGCACCATCTCCTCTCCAATCCCTAGTTGATCTCTTGTAACCAATCTTCGTCTCGCGACTCTGACTGGTACTTGTAAGGTTGCTAGTAGTGTTGATTACTCTTTGTAGTTGATTCTAGTTGGATTACTTGGTGGAAGAGTTTATGTTCAGATCCTTGATGCTATTCATTACACCTCTGATCATGATTATGATTATGCTTTGTGAGTAGTTTCTTTTTTCCTGAGGATATGTGATAAGTCATGCTGATAATAGTCATGTGAATTTGATATTCGTTCGGTATTTTGATATGATGTATGTTGTCTTTTCCTCTAGTGGTGTTATGTGAACGTCGACTACATAACACTTCACCATACTTGGGCCTAGAGGAAGGCATTGGGAAGTAGTAAGTAGATGATGGGTTGCTAGAGTGACAGAAGCTTAAACCCCACTCTATGCGTTGCTTCGTGAGGGGCTGATTTGGATCCACTAGTTTAATGCTATGGTTAGACTTTGTCTTAATTCTTCTTTTGTAGTTGCGGATGCTTGTGAGAGAGGTTAATCATAAGTGGGATGCTTGTCCAAGTAAGGCCAGTATCCAAGCGCCGGTCCACCCACATATCAAACTATCAATGTAACGAACGCGAATCATATGAACATGATGAAACTAGCATGACAGAAATTCCCGTGTGTCCTCGGGAGCATTTTTCCTCCTATAAGACTTTGTTCAGGCTTTTACCTTGCTACAAAAGGGATTGGGCCACTTGCTGGAGCGTTGCTACTACTTGTTACTTGTTACTTTTTGGTCGCTATGTTTCACCTCACTACACAATCACTTGTTACCGCTACTTTCAGTGCTTGCAGTTATTACCTTGCTGAAATTCGTTTATCAGAGCCTTCTGCTCCTCGTTGGGTTCGACACTCTTACTTATCGAAAGGACTACAATTGATCCCCTATACTTGTGGGTCATCAACGTGCCATGCACCATGTCCTAGCGCGCCAGCTTGCACAACGCGTCGAAGTTAAGATGCTTGTAGCGGGCGTGCCAGGCCCATGCCGCATCCGTGCCACCGTGCGCTGTGAGGCACACATGTTGCCCAATCCGAAGCATAACAAAGTACATGCGATTTGGGGCTCTCTTTACCTTCGCGAGGAGACGTCACTACTAGTCGCGCACGTGCAACACCCCATCTTGGATCAGCACCTGGCAGCCGCTCTCATCGAGCTGGCCCAGGCTGATAATGTGAGAGCGCAGCCGTGGAATGTAGTACACCCGGTGACTGCGCTGTGTTCATCGGTCTTGCACGTGAGAAGGATCGTCCCACGGCCGCAAATGTTGATGACGGAACCGTCACCAAACTTGAAGTGCTAGTGACCCTCGTGTCGAGCTCGACGAAGTCTGTGCGGTCGCCCTTCATGTGGTTGGACGCGCCTGTGTCCAGATACCACACACCGTCGCTGTCGTTACCGCTCCCTTCGTGCCCGAGATGGACCTGAGCGGAGTCCTTGACAAGATGTACTGGGTCCCGTCCACGCCGTTAGGGTTGTGGTCGGACAGCCCGCATGGTTGGGCCATCAGCAGGTTATGCTCCTCGTCCTTGCCCCGGTCTGGACAAGGTTTGCGTGCTCCTTGATCCGTGTCCTGCACTCGCATGCCCAGTGCCCCTCCTTTTTGCAGTAGCGGCAGATGTTCTTGGACTTGTCCCCGTAGCTTGTCGCGGCCACGGCCGCGGCATCTGCCGCGTTTGCGGCCACGGCTGTTGCTGCTCGAAGAGTCGTCGCCCTCCCGCAACTTCATGCGTGCAGACCACTCCTCCTCGGTGAGGAGCAGCCTGTCATTGCTCTCGTCGGCGCCAGGCTGCGCGTTCAGCTCATATCTCTCCTCGGCGGCCTTCAGCCGCCCGATTAGCTCCTCGAGCGCCAGGGTGTTGAGGTCGACGAGGGTCTCAATCATGCACGCCATCTGCGATAAGGGAAGACAGGCGTATACCAAGTCGTCGATGCTCTCGCCGTCGTTGAACTTGATCGCCTCGTACCGACGATGGAGTGTCGTCGCCTTGGCCTCACGTACGCGGCTCATGCCGAGTCGCACCGTCTTGATAGTGTCCCAAGCGTCCTTCGTCGTGTCCATCATGGCGAGCGTGGACATCATCTCCGGCAGCACAGACCGCAGCAGCAGGCACTCCATTGTCGTGCTATGTGTCTCCCACTCCATGGTCCCTTCACTGATGGGGATCCAGAGCTGGCGTGCCTCGAGCATCACGTGCATCAGGAGCGCCCAGTCGCCGTAGTTCGTGCGTGTCAGCATGGGCCACGCCCCGCGGGTGTCGCGGATGACCCTCTGGTGTACAACCATGCCACCGCCGCTGTTCCCCGCCTCCGTCGGGCTCCTCTTCTTCGGGCTGCCGGGTCCCGTCATCTTCATAGGTCGATCAGGCACCTAGGCTCTGATGCCAATTGTCAGACGACCCCGCCCACGGCCAACTCTGGTGATCGCCGGAGAGAGAGAGAGAGGAAAAACAAGTGAAACTAGGAGGTTTTGCGTTGCAAACTACTTGCAGCTTTTCTGCAATTTCTTTGCATTCCAGATTCTACAACTGATTATAACAAGGAAATAGGCCACGATCAGGTAGTGGGCGTTGCCATCCCAGCGCCACCGCGCATCGCCCGTCATGGCACCTTGACCGTGCAGTCATGCCATCCCACGATCGAGTCAAGGCGCCGCACAAATCGCTAACTAACCCGAGGCCCAGCTCGGGGTTATTTTTTGACGAAACTGAAAGAAAATCTTAACATGATGCTAAGCCTGAACTGAAGTTTAAGCTAACAAACACCAAGGGCATAACCCCGATCACGTGCGTCCTACCAAGAATATTGATGCATGTCCTGTCTGCATGTCTATTGATCACCTGCATGTTTTATGTCATTAAACTTTTTATGAGCGCTGTAGTAAATTAGGCCATCTTCTTCCGCGTGCGAATTTCTTGAGTGCATTTCCCGAACGTGTGCATTTCAATCTAGGGAACAGGGTTTTTCTTACATCCATGACTCATGGACGACTAAGCAGCTTATGGAGTGTCCTACTAGAGTTGTTATAGGGGAATACTTCGACCTGGGACCTTGAACATGATTTTGCCGAGTTTCATGCTACTAGGTGGCGATGATCTGCTATACCTATCAGCCCGGGGGTCTTTGTTATGTGTATCCCTAATTGTCGTGTTGTTTCTCAAATTTGTTACAATCGGCGCATGTCCTTGAAGTCCAACGGGGCTTAAATTAGAATTACTGCTTGGTCAGCTGTTGTAGGCTCAAAAGACGTGTTGGAGGTGGCATGGGTTAAGGTGGGTAATGTTCCTCTTGAGAAAAGAAGTGAGAGAAACGTTCCCTTGGAAATCGATTCTGCTAGTTTTCATCGTCTCGAATTGGTGGAAGTTAGTTATAGAGATGTGCATTATTGGAAAAAGATTTATAGATGAACCCTCATTAATAACGGACAGGGTTTAGCATCCACCACTGTTAATATGAAAAATTAGCAGTGGCGAGCAACAAACTCAGTCGTCATTCGTGTTGGCGCAACAGTGGCGAGCGCGTGTTCGTGCCCGCTAGTGATAATAAGCATCCAATTTACCCATAGGACAAATGCTAGCCGTGGCGTTCACGAGCAAGCGTCCGTCAGTGTTATTTAGGTTACCAGTGGCGGGCAAGAGTAATTACTCGTCAATTCGATTTTCAATGTCGTGGCAAACTTTTGCCTAAAATTAGCAGCGACGAGTGAGTATGGCAGTGACGGTCTCTTATTTGCGCCCGCCACATGCTATCACAGCCCTCCTAACCTTAACCGCACCTTCATCCGTACCCATCGCCGCCCCCGGTTCTATCTCCCGTCTCGTACCAGCCGTCGTCCCGATTCTATCATCTCCCTCTTCCTTGATCCCCACTGCTCTACATCCACCCATTGGTCATTGCCGCCGCGGCATGCACACTCATGAGTCCGGCTAGATCTCCGCCATTCCTTGTCTCCGGTGCTCGCCGTGGCTAGGGTTCCAGTTCTGGCCTTTTGTCCATCGTTGGCGCATCTTCGACGGCTCCTCTCTGCCACACACAGCAACCGCTGCATCGCCTACAAACCTCTAAGGTGAGCAATGTACCTCACATCCCTCCTCTGCTCTAAGCCAGTGGTTGTGCCGAATTTGACCTAGGGTTAGTTAGGATATTGATCTTGTTTGGCATCGATTTACTATTGTTTAAGCTTGTGCAAAGAATATCCTCTAGTTGAAATGAGAGGGAGAAGGAAGGTGCTTTAATTTTTTTGGTTGACAATCATGTTTATGGAATCTGGAAGTTGCATTATGAAATAGGAAGTATTCATGTGTTGTGAGCACATGCTTTCCTTTAGGTATCGATTTACTATTGATTAAGCTTTTGCGAAGGTGTTCTCTCGTTGAGATGAGAGGAGAAGGAAGGTGCTTTAATTTTGTTTGTGGCGGGCAATATTTTTTATGCAATATTAGGCAACGAAAGAAATGTTGCATTTGAATTTCCTGATGAGAGAGAGAAGAAAATTATTACTAGATCTACAATCCTAATATAATTTCATGTTTAGAAGTAAATTACATATATGTGTATCATGCATAGCTAAGAATGTCTTCCTCCGCTAGCAGCCAGGGCAAGACACAGCCGCCCATAGCACACTCCTCCACCTCCGAGGTTACTACAAATCCCTCCTTCGCCTCCCGCTGAAGCAGTTCAGAGGTAAATTTTGGATAGAGCTGAACTTAATTTCATGTTGTTATGTTATTGTATGAATCCCTCTTATCGATTCTAATGTCACCATACAAATTAATTATGGATGATGATAGATGAATGTTTTTTATTCGTAAATATAATCATCTCATGAAGCGTGAACGTTTTAATTGGATTTCTCCAACAGTACAGGGCTTAAAAAGAGTGTAGAAAATATCGTGAAACGTTGATTAATTTCCATTTCGCGAGATTTCAGACACTCAATGTTCCATTTTTCAGCATAAGTCATGCCCAATTTTTCTTTGCATCCTTTAACTTATATAATTATTCCATAACATGAACTTAGGCAATGGATGAAGGATACCTCTTGTATGGCGACAAAAGGCTAGGCGCATGCTACAAAATTCACCTAATTTGAAGTGAGATATGTGTCGACCTTTAGGACGACTTTATGGAGTGGGCGGTATGTTCAGTTTAATTGCACAATTGTCTAACTATGTCACAGTTTTCTAATTTATGTTTTCTTTTTTTATCGTACTCAGTGCATTCCTTGTTGGGGAAGGGAGGATTTCATGCGCGTGGCCAACCTAGCAATGGATGAGGAGTGAACGATTCAGTTCGACATGATGTTGCTTAAGGATGACATTCTCTTAACCCTCACACTCACCAACGTGGGAGGGAGAACGTATTTCCATGATCAAAATTGGATGAACATTACCACATAATTACGATGCAAGCTGGAAGATCGTTCTTACTTTTCCTTCATGAATTTGAGAAGGGTGAGGGCGGCAACAAGATCTATCTGCGGTATGATGTCCAACAATCACCATAGTACCGCATCAGAGGGTATCTGCACCCACGGAAGCTACGAATACCGCCCTAGCTGAGATTAAGAAGATGATTAGAGAGACGATGGACTTATTTTCATGTTGTTATGATGAAGTTTAACTTAATTTCATCTTGTTATGTTATCTATATGATTTGTGTGAACATAGTTCCATATGCCTTTATGTGGTAAATAAGCATGTTTTATTCCTGCACATAGCCCATAGGGATCCCCTTTATGAACATAAAAATGAACGGCGAGAATTATACGATAATTTCTGGACACAACCCATAGGTGCTTGTTTACATGCTAAGCAATGATTTCTTTTGTAGCACGTAAAGGTTATTGATTCAATTCTGGAAGAGCTGCATACATCTTTTGTAGAGTTACTCCAGAATGAATCCTGAATTAACAAAAGTAACAAGTTAGATTCACTCTTTGTTAGATAAAACATGTTACCCATGTTATGTATTATTCATCATTCTCATCGATTGGTATTTATTTTTTCTCCGGGTCATGTATTCATGGTTTCATGGCTTATTCTTTTTTTGCAGTTGAGCTCCAATGGGAAAAGAATGGTTGAGTAGAAGGAGCAACCTCTATCATTTTCGGCCATTTCATTCTTCCCACTCTTCCCACTTTCTTTCTTATCGATTAAGAACATTGATGATCTTTGTGCAAGCCTATCTAAATTTGGAATTCGATGATGATGTATGTAAATTCGATGATGATGTTGTATGTAAAATGGATACCAACTTATATGCTATATGTGTTGGAAATATGCCCTAGAGGCAATAATAAAATGGTTATTATCATATTTCCTTGTTCATGATAATCGTCTATTGTTCGTGCTATAATTGTATTAACAGGAAGGAAACAGTAATACATGTGTGAATAAATAGATCACAATGTGTCCCTAGCAAGCCTCTAGTTGGCTAGCTCGTTAGTCAATAGATGATCATGGTTTCCTGATCATGGGCATTAGATGTCATTGATAACGGGATCACATCATTGGGAGAATGATGTGATGGACCAGACCCAATCCTAAGCATAGCACTAGATCGTATTGTTCGTATGCTAAAGCTTTTCTAATGTCAAGTATCTTTTCCTTCGACCGTGAGATTGTGCAACTCCCGGATACCATAGGAGTGCTTTGGGTGTATCAAACGTCACAACGTAACTGGGTGACTATAAAGGTGCACTACGGGTACCTCCGAAAGTGTGTGTTGGGTTGGTACGAATCGAGATCGGGATTTGTCACTCCGTGTGACGGAGAGGTATCTCTGGGCCCACTCGGTAGAACATCATCATGAGCTCAATGTGACTAAGGAGTTAGTCACACGATGACGTGCTACGGAACGAGTAAAGAGACTTACCGGTAACGAGATTGAACAAGGTATAGGTATACCGACGATCGAATCTCGGGCAAGTTCTATACCGACAGACAAAGGGAATCGTATACGGGATTGATTGAATCCTTGACATCGTGGTTCATCCGATGAGATCAGCGTGGAGCAAGTGGGAGCCACCATGGGTATCCGGACCCCGCTGATGGTTATTGGCCACAGAGGTGTCTCAGTCATGTCTGCCTGTCTCCCGAACCCGTAGGGTCTACACACTTAAGGTTCGATGACGCTAGGGTTATAGGGAATTGTTATACGAGGTTACCGAAAGTTGTTCGGAGTCCCGGATGAGATCCCGGACGTCACGAGGAGCTCCGGGATGGTCCTGAGGTAAAGATTGATATATAGGATGGATGGTTTCGTACACCGGAAGTGTTTCGGGCGTCATCGGTAACGTACCGGGACCACCGGAGGTGGCCCCGGGGGTCCACCGAAGGGGGGCAACGACCCCGAGAGGCTAGATGGGCTAAGTGCGGGAGGGAACCAGCCCCTAGGTGGGCTGGTGCACCTCCCACACCCAGCCCAATTCGCAAGTGGTGGGGAGAGGGGGCAACCCTAGGCGCACGTGGGCCTTAGGCCCACCAGGTGGTGCGCCACACCCCCTCCCACCCTAGCCGCCGCCCCCATCTCCCATCTGGTGGCCGCCGTCCCCTAGGGAGGGAACCCTACGGGTGGCGCAGCCCTCCCCCCTCCTCCTATAAATAGGAGGGGTTTTGGCCATTGAGAGACACAGTTTTCCCTCTCTCTCGGCGCAGCCCTGCCCCTCTTCCTCCTCCTCTGTGCCGGTGCTTGGCGAAGCCCTGCCCGGAGACCTCGTCTCTCCATCAACACCACGCCTTCGTGCTGCTGGAGTTCTTCCCCAACCTCTCCCTCCTCCTTGCTGGATCAAGGTGCGGGAGACGTCATCGGGCTGCACGTGTGTTGAACGCGGAGGTGCCGTAGTTCGGCACTAGATCGGAATCGCTGCGAGTACGACTCCATCAACCGCGTTCTAGCAACGCTTCCGCTTAGCGATCTTCAAAGGTATGAAGATGCTCTTACCCCTCTCTCATTGCTGGTCTCTCCATAGGAAGATCTGAATATGCGTAGGAAAATTTTGAATTTATGCTACGTTATCCAACAGTGGTATCAGAGCCAGGTTTTCTATGCGTAGATTCTATGCACGAGTAGAACACAAAAGTTGTGGGCGATGATTTGTCAATTTGCTTGCTGCTACTAGTCTTATTCTTTTCCGGCGGTATTTTGGGATGAAGCGGCCCGGACCGACTTTACACGTACGCTTACGTGAGACTGGTTCCACCGACAGACATGCACACCGTGCATAAAGGTGGCTAGCGGGTGTCTGTCTCTCCTACTCTAGTCGGATTGGATTTGATGAAAAGGGTCCTTATGAAGGGTAAATAGCTTTGGCATATCATCATTGTGGCTGTCACGTAGGTAAGAAGGCGTTCTTGCTAGAAACCCAAATCAGCCACGTAAAACTTGCAACTACAATTAGAGGACGTCTAACTTGTTTTTGCAGGGTTTGACATGTAATGTGATATGGCCAAAGTTGTGATGTTGCATGTATGATGTATGAGATGATCATGTTATTGTAATAGGTTTCACGACTTGCATGTCGATGAGTATGACAACCGGTAGGAGCCATAGGAGTTGTCTTAATTTATTGTATGAGATGCAACGCCATGTGCTTACTACTTTTACTTCATTGCTAACGGTTAGCTATAGTAGTAGTGATAGTAGTAGTTGGCATGACGACTTCACGGAGACACAATGATGGAGATCATGATGATGGAGATCATGGTGTCACGCCGGTGACGATGATGATCATGCGATGCCTGAAGATGGAGATCGAAAGAGCAAAGATGATGATGGCCATATCATGTCACTATATGATTGCATTGCGATGTTTATCATGTTTTACATCTTATTGCTTAGAACGACGGTAGCATAATAAGATGATCCCTCTTAAAGTTTCGAGAACGTATTCCCCTAAGTGTGCACCGTTGCGAAGGTTCGTTGTCTCGAAGCACCACGTGATGATCGGGTGTGATAGATTCTAACGTTCGCATACAACGGGTGTAAGCCAGATTTACACACGCGAAACACCTAGGTTGACTCGACAAGCTTAGCATGTACACACATGACCTCGAATACAAGAGACCGAAAGGTCGAACATGAGTCGTATGGTTGAATACGATTAGCATGGAGTTGCTCACCATGGTGACTAGTCCGTCTCACGTGATGATCGGACACGGGTTAGTCAACATGGATCATGTATCACTTAGATGACTAGAGGGATGTCGATTTAAGTGGGAGTTCATACTTAATTTGATTAAATGAACTTAATTGTCATGAACTTAGTCTAAGAGTTGTCTTTATAAATATTGTAGATGGCCAACGTCAACCTCAATTTCAACGCATTCCTAGAGAAAAACAAGCTGAAAGATGATGGTAGCAACTATGCGGACTGGGTTCACAACTTGAAGCTCATCCTTGAAGCAGCTAAAAAGGCTTATGTCCTTGATGCGCCGCTAGGTGACCCTCCCGCTCCCGCAGCAGCCCAGGACATTCTGAACGTCTGGCAAACGCAGAGTGATGACTACTCTCTGGTTAGGTGTGGCATGTTATACAGTTTAGAAACGGGGCTCCAAAGGCGTTTTGAGCAACACGGGGCATATGAGATGTTCCAGGAGCTGAAGCTAGTTTTTCAAGCTCATGCCCGTGTCAAGAGATATGAAGTCTCCGACAAGTTCTTTAGCTGTAAGATGGAGGAGAACAGTTCTGTCAGTGAGCACATACTCAAATGTCTCGGTTACACGGTCGTCTGACTTCACTTGGAGTCGAACTTCCGGATGATGCTATAAATGACAGAATCCTCCAGTCTCTCCCACCAAGCTATAAAGGCTTTGTGCTTAACTACAACATGCAAGGGATGGAGAAGACCATTCCCGAGTTGTACTCGATGCTCAAGTCTGCAGAAGTAGAAATCAAGAAAGAGCATCAAGTGTTGATGGTCAACAAGACCACTAGTTTCAAGAAAGGCAAGGGTAAGAAGAACTTCAAGAAAGACGGCAAAGCTGTTTCCGCGCCCGGTAAGCCAGATGCCAGGAAGAAGAAAAAGAATGGACCCAAGCCCGATACTGAGTGCTTCTATTGCAAGGGAAAAGGTCACTGGAAGCGGAACTGCCCCAAATACTTAGCGGACAAGAAGGCCGGCAACGTTAAAGGTATATGTGATATACATGTTATTGATGTGTACCTTACCATCGCTCGTAGTAGCTCCTGGGTATTTGATACCGGTGTTGTTGCTCACATTTGCAACTCAAAGCAGGAACTGCGGAATAAGCGGAGACTGGCCAAGGACGAGGTGAGATGCGCGTTAGGAATTGTTCAAAGGTCGATGTGATCGCCGTCGGCACGCTACCTCTACATCTACCATCGGGATTAGTTTTAAACCTTAATAATTGTTATTTAGTACCAGCTTTAAGCATGAACATTGTATCAGGGTCTTGCTTAATGCGAGACGACTACTCATTTAAGTCAGAGAATAATGGTTGTTCTATTTATATGAGTGATATGTTTTATGGTCATGCTCCGCTGGTGAATGGTTTATTCTTGATGAATCTCGATCGTGATGTTAGACATATTAGTAGTGTGAGTACCAAAAGATGTAAAGTTGATAATGATAGTCCCACATACTTGTGGCACTGCCGCCTTGGTCATATCGGCGTTAAGCGCATGAAGAAGCTCCATACTGATGGACTATTAGAGTCTCTTGACTTTGAATCATTTGACACATGCGAACCGTGCCTCATGGGCAAGATGACTAAGACTCCATTCTCAGGAATAATGGAGAGAGCAACCGACTTATTGGAAATAATACATACTGATGTGTGTGGTGCAATGAACGTTGAAGCTCGCGGTGGTTATCGTTATGTTCTCACTCTCACCGATGATTTGAGTAGGTATGGGTATATCTACTTGATGAAGCACAAATCTGAGACGTTTGAAAAGTTCAAGGAATTTCAGAGTGAGGTTGAGAATCAACGTGATAGAAAAATCAAATGTCTATGATCTGATCGTGGAGGAGAATATTTGAGTCACGAGTTTGGCACACACCTAAGGAAGTGTGGAATCGTTTCACAACTGACGCCGCCTGGCACACCGCAACGCAACTGAGTGTCTGAACGTCGTAATCGCACTTTATTAGATATGGTACGATCTATGATGTCTCTTACCGACTTACCGCTATCATTTAGGGGATACGCATTAGAAACTGCAGCATTCACTTTAAATAGGGCACCGTCTAAATCCGTTGAGACGACACCGTATGAACTATGGTTTGGCAAGAAACCTAAGTTGTCGTTTCTTAAAATTTGGGGCTGCGATGCTTATGTGAAGAAACTTCAACCAGAAAAGCTCGAACCCAAAGCGGAGAAATGTGTATTCATAGGATACCCTAAGGAAACTATTGGGTATACCTTCTATCTTAGATCCTAAGGTAAAACCTTTGTTGCCAAGAACGGATCCTTTCTAGAGAAAGAGTTTCTCTCAAAAGAAGTAAGTGGGAGGAAGGTAGAACTTGATGAGGTAATTACACCCCCTCTCGAACGGGATAGTAGCGCAGCGCGGCAAGTTGTTCCTGTGGCGCCTACACCGACTCAAGAGGAAGTTAATGATGATGATCATGAAGCTTCGGATCTAGTTACTACTGAACCGCGAAGGTCCACAAGGGCACGCTCCGCACCAGAGTGGTACTGAAAAGACCTCGATGACGCCTAGAGGGGGGTGAATAGGCTATTTAAAAGCTTCTTCAGATTTGGCTTGAACCTAATGCGGAAATAAACTAAGAGGGTACTTGTCAAGCACAAATCCTAAATGCACTAGGCACTGCAACGTGTATCAACAACACGATCTACCAAGATGGACACAATACAGTTACTAACAAGCACAAGTAAGTTACACAAACTTACTTGAGCTATATCACACGACAAGTAGGTGAACAACACGAGATACCAGATCACACTATATCAACACGATATATCAAGGGCTGCAAGTATGAACGTGTGGATATAGAGGGTATGCTTGAATGATTAATCTTGTACAAGAAATGGTCAACACAATATAATGAGCACAAGCAATATGCAATGTATGTATGCTCAAATAACACAAGTAAACCACAAGTAAGGAGTTAGGGTTAAGGATAACCAAGGTCACTGAGACGAAGATGTATCCCGATGTTCACTTGCTTGGAGGGAAGCTAGTCACCGTTAGAGAGGTGGATGTTACCACGAAGGAACACCAACGCCACGAAGGCTCACCCTATTCTCCCTTTGAGATAACACCACGAAGGCGTTTCTCAACCACTAGTGGTAAGCCTTTGAGGTGGCTTCCAAACCCTCACAAACTTTTCCGGGGGAAATCACACGGATTGATTCCTCTCCGAAGAACTCCTACCGCCTAGGAGTCTCCAACCTCCAAGAGTAACAAGATCACAGGGAATGCTCAAAACTTTCTCAAATCACAAATAGCTTGGGTTGAGAGAAGGAGAGGGAGAAGATCTATCTTTTGATTGGAACAACTCTCGAAGGGGCTCACAAATGCTCTTGGGATCTAAGATTTGGAGTGAGCAAATGTGTGTGAGGTGGAAGTGTGTTCTTATGAGGATAAGGCTGTGTTGGGCGACCCTCTCACGAAGTGGGAGGGGGGTATTTATAGTGGGGAGAGAAAAAGAGCCGTTGGGGACACTTTAAGTCATACAGGGTCCGGACGTCCGACAGTTGTCGGAAGTCCGGGCGACCGCGAGGGGTCGGACGTCCGACAGGGGTCGGTCATCCGGGGCCTGTAGGTACGACTGAAACTATTTTGAATTAAACAGCGACCGGACGTCCAACAAGGGTCGGTCGTCCGAGGCCTGTAGGTGTGCCTAAACATATTTGAATTCATCAGTATACGGACGTCCGGAGTGGCCCGGAAGTCCGTGTTATACAGCACAAGTTCTACTGGTGGTGGCTTCTGGATTTCCGATGGGTGTCGGACATCCGGTGCTCGGGCATCCGGAGGAAGCCGGATTTCCGAGATATAGTGCACACATTCTACTGGTGTTGACCTCCGGATTTCCGGAGCTTGACCGGACGTCCGGCCCTCGGACGTCCGGAGGTAGCCGGATTTTCGAGATATAGAACTCATGTTCTTCTGGTGCAGGGCTCCGGATTTCCGAAGCCAGTCGGTCGTCCGAGCCTTGACCGGCCCTCGGACGTCCGGAGGGAGCCGGAAGTCCGAGTTATATGGCTCAAGTTTCTCTGGTGCATAGTTCCGGAATTCCGAAGTTGGTCGGCTCTCCGGGCCTCGGACGTCCGGAGAGAGCCGGAAGTCCGAGATATATTGCTCTGATTTCTCTGGTATAGGATTCCGGATTTCCGAAGCTGTCGGTCGTCCGGCCCTCGGACGTCCGGAGGAGGCCGGATGTCCGAGGCACTGGTTCTGTTTTCAGATAACAGCAGAGCAGTGGAGATGTGGTCTGAACAGAAAGTGAAGATTTAGTTTGAGCAAGTTCATCGCAAAACCTGTGATCCCCTCTTAATAGTGTGGGATCCCTAAGGACTCAAGAATCATAAAAGAGTATTGATGATCCATACTTGAGTGTATACTTTTATTCGCTAATCATCACTCCGCACAACTAACGTCAAAGGAACTGATACCTTTGAGTTAGCCCTTTCACCTGAGCTTGATGTTGTTGTTCCTTCTTGGCTCAAGTTGAAAGCAAGACATGATGAAGTCTTCAAGTAGCTTTCCCATACACAATGCGGAAAGCCTAGCTTATGTATTCATCTTCATTTGTCCACCATGTGAACATCCACAAGAATTAAGCATGTAGTGCTCAGGAATGCTTATCTTGATCTTGTCCTTGTTAGCACATGAGGTTGTCCTTATCAACATCCTTGTTAGCTTATGTTTCAATGGTATATTCGTGTTGATCCACTTGAACTTGCACACCACAATCTTGATGACGATCACCACTTGACGTCATCCTTCATGGGTTGTATGAGATCTTCCTTTTAACACAAGCCCCAATGAAAGCACACCTAACCCCCACACAGGAGTCTCACAAAGACCATGGGTTAGTACACAAACACGTAATGGACAATGCTTACCATACCATGGGATCACTTGATCCCTCTCGGTACATCTTATACGCTTTGTGTGTTGATCATCTTGATTTACTCTTTGTGTGAGATCTTGATCAACTTAGTGTTTCTATGACCATTCTTTGGATAATACCTTGAATAACATCTTGGTCATCATATAAACTCCTTGAACCCAACAGATGGACTTCAAGAAGTGCCTATGGACAAATCCTATAAATATAACTTAAGGCAACCATTAGTCCATAGGAATTGTCATCAATTACCAAAACCACATATGGAGATATATGCTCTAACAGGTACGACAACCCTGTGATGGAAATCATGTTGTTAGACAACGGTGAACCTTCGAACTATGAAGAAGCGATGGCAGGCCCGGATTCCAACAAATGGCTTGAGGCTATGAAATCCGAGATAGGATCCATGTATGAGAACAAAGTATGGACTTTGGTGGACTTGCCCGATGACCGACGAGCCATAGAAAATAAATGGATCTTCAAGAAGAAGACTGATGCAAACGGTAATGTAACCGTTTACAAAGCTCGACTTGTCGCAAAGGGTTTTCGACAAATTCAAGGAGTTGACTACGAAGAGACTTTCTCTCCCGTAGCGAAGTTGAAATCAGTCTGAATCATGTTAGCAATTGCCGCCTTTTATGATTATGAAATTTGGCAAATGGACGTCAAAACAGCGTTCCTTAACAGGAACCTTAAGGAAGAGTTGTATATGATGCAACCAGAAGGTTTTGTCGACCCTAAGGGTGCTAACAAAGTGTGCAAGCTCCAGTGCTCCATCTATGGGCTGGTGCAAGCATCTCGGAGTTGGAACATTCGCTTTAATGAGGTGATTAAAGCGTTTGGGTTCATACAGGTTTACGGAGAAGCCTGTCTGTACAAGAAAGTGAGTGGGAGCTCTGTAGCTTTCCTCATACTGTATGTGGATGACATATTATTGACGGGGAATAATATAGAGATGTTGGAGAGCATAAAGGCCTATTTGAACAAGAGTTTTTCAATGAAGGACCTTGGAGAAGCTGCATACATATTAGGCATCCAGATCTATAGAGATAGATCAAGACGCCTCATAGGTCTTTCGCAAAGTACATACCTTGACAAGATATTGAAGAAGTTCAATATGGAAAACTCAAAGAAAGGGTTTTTGCCAGTTTTGCAAGGTATGAGATTGAGTAAGACTCAGTCACCGACCACGGCAGCAGATAGAGAGAAGATGAGTTCTGTCCCCTACGCTTCAGCCGTGGGCTCTCTAATGTATGCCATGCTGTGTACCAGACCTGATATAAACCTTGCCATAAGTTTGGTAGGGAGGTACCAAAGTGATCCAGGTATGGAGCACTGGACAGCGGTCAAGAATATCCTTAAGTACCTGAAAATGACTAAGGAAGTGTTTCTCGTTTATGGAGGTGACGAAGGGCTCGTCGTAAAGGGTTACGTCGACGCTAGCTTCGACACAGATCCGGATGACTCTAAGTCACAGACCGGATACGTATATGTGTTGAATGGTGGGGCAGTGAGCTGGTGCAGCAGCAAGCAAGAAGTCCTGGCAGCATCTACATGTGAAGCGGAGTACATAGCTGCTTCAGAAGCAGCTCATGAAGGAATTTGGATGGAGGAGCTCATCACCGACCTTGGAGTGGTTCCAAGCGCGTCGGGTCCAATGACACTCTTCTGCGATAACACTGGGGCCATTGCCATAGCCAAGGAGCCCAGGTTTCACCAGAAGACGAAGCACATCAAACGCCGCTACAACTCCATCCAGGACCATGTCCAGAGTGGAGTGATAGATATTTGTAAAGTACACATGGATCTGAATATTGCAGACCCGTTGACTAAACCTCTTCCACGAGCAAAACATGATCAACACCATAATGCTATGGGTGTTCGATACATCACAATGTAACTAGATTATTGACTCTAGTGCAAGTGGGAGACTGTTGGAAATATGCCCTAGAGGCAATAATAAAATGGTTATTATCATATTTCCTTGTTCATGGTAATCGTCTATTGTTCATGCTATAATTGTATTAACAGGAAACTGTAATACATGTGTGAATAAATAGATCACAATGTGTCCCTAGCAAGCCTCTAGTTGGCTAGCTCGTTAGTCAATAGATGATCATGGTTTCCTGATCATCGGCATTAGATGTCATTGATAACGGGATCACATCATTGGGAGAATGATGTGATGGACAAGACCCAATCCTAAGCATAGCACTAGATCATATTGTTCGTATGCTAAAGCTTTTCTAATGTCAAGTATCTTTTCCTTCGACCGTGAGATTGTGCAACTCCCGGATACCGTAGGAGTGCTTTGGGTGTATCAAACGTCACAATGTAACTAGGTGACTATAAAGGTGCACTACGGCTACCTCCGAAAGTGTCTGTTGGGTTGGTACGAATCGAGATCGGGATTTGTCACTCCGTGTGACGGAGAGGTATCTCTGGGCCCACTTGGTAGAACATCATCATGAGCTCAATGTGACTAAGGAGTTAGTCACACGATGACGTGCTACGGAACGAGTAAAGAGACTTACCCTTAACGAGATTGAACAAGGTATAGGTATACCGACGATCGAATCTCGGGCAAGTTCTATACCGACAGACAAAGGGAATCGTATACGGGATTGATTGAATCCTTGACATCGTGGTTCATCCGATGAGATCATCGTGGAGCAAGTGGGAGCCACCATGGGTATCCGGACCCCGTTGATGGTTATTGGCCAGAGAGGTGTCTCGGTCATGTCTGCGTGTCTCCCGAACCCGTAGGGTCTACACACTTAAGGTTCGATGACGCTAGGGTTATAGGGAATTGTTATACAAGGTTACCAAAAGTTGTTCGGAGTCCCGGATGAGATCCCAGATGTCACGAGGAGCTCCGGAATGGTCCGGAGGTAAAGATTGATATATAGGACGGATGGTTTCGGACACCGGAAGTGTTTCGGGCGTCACCGGTAACGTACCGGGACCACCGGGACCACCGGAGGTGGCCCCGAGGGTCCACCGAAGGAGGGCAATGACCCCGAGAGGCTAGATGGGCTAAGTGCGGGAGGGAACCAGCCCCTAGGTGGGCTGGTGCGCCTCCCACACCCAGCCCAATGCGCAAGTGGTGGGGAGAGGGGGCAACCCTAGGCGCAGGTGGGCCTTAGGCCCACCAGGTGGTGCGCCACACCCCCTCCCACCCTAGCCGTCGCCCCCCTCTCCCATCTGGTGTCCGCCGGCCCCTAGCGAGGGAACCCTAGGGGTGGCGCAGCCCTCCCCCCTCCTCCTATAAATAGAGAGGGGTTTTGGCCATTGAGAGACACGGTTTTCCCTCTCTCTTGGCGCAGCTCTGCACCTCTTCCTCCTCCTCTCTGCCGGTGCTTGGCGAAGCCCTGCCGGGAGACCTCGTCTCTCCATCGACACCATGCCGTCGTGCTGCTGGAGTTCTTCCCCAACCTCTCCCTCCTCCTTGCTGGATCAAGGTGCGGGAGACGTCACCGGGCTGCACGTGTGTTGAACGCGGAGGTGCCGTAGTTCGGCACTAGATCGGAATCGCTGCGAGTACGACTCCATCAACCGCGTTCTAGCAACGCTTCTGCTTAGCGATCTTCAAAGGTATGAAGATGCTCTTACCCCTCTCTCGTTGCTGGTCTCTCCATAGGAAGATCTGAATATGCGTAGGAAAATTTTGAATTTATGCTACGTTACCCAACAATATGTATGTACTATGTTGTATGCATAGTATAGTATGTGCATTTTTTAAATCGTGAAATTATTGGCAGTGACGGGCAGCAATAGGTGCTCGCTAGTGGTGCATCTGCTATGGTGCAACCTTGCTCTCATGCACCCCATTAGTTGTGGCGGGTGCTACTTCGTGCCCACCACAACTGATAAATTAGTAGTGGGGGGCCTCCTCTGGCACTGGTGGATTTTTAGCAATGGCGGGAGGTGAGTGGTGGGCTGGTTTGGGCCCCTAGTCCGCCACTAATGCCCATTTTGCACCCGTCACTACTAGGCATTCCTGCAGTAGTGGTGAATGAAATATCACTAGTTGTAGGGTATTTTTATGATTTATATCATGAGCTTGATCATATTTTGGTCAAATCCCCAGGTAGAGCTAAGAATACTATGCCTGCAACTTCTCGAGCATATGGACCTATTTATAAGAAAATGAAGTTCCAAGGGGATATTGAAAAAAAAGGTAGTTCTTCATCTAGTATTTGGTGTGTGTGGGGGGGTGGGGTACTCCCATTCCTTAGTGGAAAACATGTGATGCTATTCAAGAATCCCCTAATAGTGAGGAATCTGAGGAATCACTGGGCAATACCCTTTTGATTGAGTCTATCGCTCAAGAGGAAACTTGCAACACCTTGTAAGTTTACAAACGCTAAAATTACCTCGCTGCCTTTATTTTTTTATTTACTTTGCATTTATCAACTTTTAACTACACACTTTACTTGCTTGGAAATAACAAGTCCAAGGGGATTGAGAACCCTCTTGTCCGCGTTGGGTGCAAATGTTCGTTTCTTTGTGTGCAGTCACTGAAGACGATGGCTAATTGTTACTCCTATTGATTTGATAAACCTTGGTTCTCTAATCTCTACTAAGGGAAATACTTACCTATATTATGTTGCATCACCCATTCCTCTTCACGAAAAACTCAACGCAGATCACAAGCATCAGGTCCCGAGCTGTTCATGTAGGATCAATGGTAATAGGAAGAGCAGGGAGATGATGTTTATCCATGTTCGGGCCCTCTCAAAGAGGTAAACCCTACGTCCTGCTTTAATTGTATTGATGATGGGGTATCAAGTACATGTTGATGATCTACCTCGAGATCGTTCTGTAAGCTCTCTAAACCCTTAGGTGAATAAGTTGTCCCACTAAGGACTAAACCCCTAGGCTTATATAGATACCTAGGGCGAGCTAGGTTACATGATTAGGTCGGTTGTAGACATGCCGAATATAGAGTTATCCTCGGGGTACACGCCAGGTCTTTGGAGGTTTCCTTTCTTCACATGTGCGAGTCTTGACACTTCCATCGTCCCCGAGGCGGTAGCTTAACGAGCCCATAGTTCGGACCACGGAGATTGACCACTTCGGGATGGTATATCCTAGTCCAGGATACCCACATCTGATGATGTACAAGGTTGCGTCCCACGCTTCCGCGGACGTTTAAGGGGGAAATTCGCGAAGTTCGGCCTTAGATGCTCTAAATAAGATTGAATAGTGAGCCTCAAAATCCTCTTCATCACATGGGTTAACTAATCCCGTCCATAATTTGGTCAATTCTTTCCACTCATACCAAGGCCATCAAAGCCTTAATGCCCATGCAAACTTGTTTGTGTTGAGTACCCCAAGTCCACCATACTCAAGAGCATGGCATACAAAGTCCCAGTTGACCTTGCACTTTGCACCAATAGTCTTATCCGATCCGCAAAATCTTGTTGAGGCTATGAAGGGTACTTGACAGGACACGAACACCAATTATACACGTAACTCTACATCATAATGTCGGTTGTTACCAATCATGGCCGCTAGCACTCGTGGAGCTTAGTGCAACTCGGGGGGAGTAGGGGGCATGTGTTGAAATATATTGTTCGCCTTCTTTCATCAGTTTAGACTTTTGGATGAGCTGGCTGGAGCATCAATTCAATATGATATGTGAGCCAAAATATCTTGAGTTCAAGACCTACCAATCTCCCATAATAATAAAGCGCGGAGTGCTTCTGTTGTCCGTGGTGGCGTTTTTGTAAAAAAGTCACTGTCGTTTCAGGTAATTAACCCGCAGTCCTTCTATAAGTCGGGTCGAACCATTTTTACTTTTTATGAAAAACCCCCTCTATTTAATCCGAACTAACCTGCGGTCCCTACATCATCGGTGGTTGAGTAGACGAGGCTGGGCCGCTGGGGACAGAGGGCAGGAGGAGCACACGAGGTCGGCGGTGGCCCGTCTAATCCGGCGACAAGAGGAGCACACGAGGCCGTCGACGGTCGTGAGACCACCACAGCAGGCCGTCGCCCCGCGCCGTCCCAAGGCGACGTGCGTGCAGATCGGGGTTGGCGCGAGACGCAGATTGACAAATTCCTTTTTCGCCTTCCCCAGAAGCTGACAAGGCAGCGTCGCCGGCCGACGACGGTATCCACGAGGAGCTGTCGGCCTCCACCCAGAACGGGAGGCCCGGATCCGAGTCGGCAGCCGCGCCTGAGGTGGAGGTGCAGCTCTTCCGCCGCGGCCGGGGGCCGACTACCACGCCGTCGCCACCGCCGCGACGGCCAGGCTCGCCATGGCGGAGGAAGCCCCGGGCGCCGGCCCGGCCGCGGTGCCCATCTCCCTGTCGCCGCTCCTCCCGCCGCCGCAGATAGTGGTGGTGGCGCTCGACGCCACCCGCGACCACCGCGAGGTGGAGGTCAGGATGTCGCTCAGGGCGCTCATCGCGCGGGGCGACATACTTCGCGGCGGTGACTCCCTCCTCGTGCTCGGCGTTCTCCACTCCGTCACCAATCCGAGTGAGGGCAGAGCTCCCCCTTTAGGTCTCTATTTCCTGTCGGGTCATGGTCCCTTAGCCATCCTGCTCGACCTAACCCGCTCTTCTTGTTTAAATTGCTCTTCTCCACTCTACATTCCTCATTCATGTGCTGAACTGAACTTCCCAAAAATGCTTATGCATAGGTAATAGACTGGTTGATTTGGAATGTCTCACATTGAATTTGATTCTTAATTTTTGTCATCCATGTGCTAATTAGATTATCATTATAGTGGTCAGGTAGTAAAATTTATATGCTATCCTCCTCTTGTCAGAGTGTGTGTTAGGGTGTATTCATGCATGTCTGACGGATGCTTCCATATATGTGCTAACTGGCTTTCAGTCCTGTTGCTCACTGTTTCACTAATGATTTGGTAATTATATGTTCATAAATGTCCCTTTGAAGGAGCATCATAGCATTTAGAATCACCAACATTGTAGAGAATGGTGTCACTATTAAGCTTCATTGTATAATAATGTGACAAGGAAAATCAGCTATAAAACAGCAAAATGTAACACATTCTGTGTAACAAATTACTAAAGTCAATGTTGCATAAACACATGTTTTTTTGCATGGGTGCAATTGGACTGTCTATTTTTTTTGTAAAAGATAGACGGTATATTCTTGTTTTAACCGTATAATCCAAGTCGAGAAATTCCAGTAATGCAGTGCTCTGTCCATTCTTTTCCAATCTGTCATTGAATTGCAGTGATTGGTGCTATCTCCTCCTCCTGATTACTGCTGTTGTTTGGCAACATGGAGTCACTTTTCACTTTGTATAGTTTTGGCTCCTACTTCAAATTAATATATTCATTTACTGGAAAACTTATATCTGCTGTATTGGTCTTTCCCCCAGAAACTGCAGCATCAATGTAACTGAATTTCTGTAATGTAATTATGTGAATTGCAGGTGATTCATACATGCTTGCTTGATGACAAGGAGGGAAAGATTGGATTACCAAGGCTAAAGGTAAATTTACAATTCCTGTGAGAGGAACCCAGTTCATACATGGAACAAATCAATACGTGGATCAAATATCTCAGGTTTCCCTTTATTATATTATAAATTACTCAAACTAAAGATAACTTCAAATTGCTTAAAACATCAAAGTGAACGAGTAGTTTCTAGAGAGTGTATACATAAAAGTAGAACTTAACACATACGGATTCTAGACGCGTCAATGCTTAATAGGAATATGCAAAACACAAATAACAGCTAAAGTTCAATGGACTGCATTAGCTTCCACAACTAAAAAACATCTACCATTGCTGAATATCATTCGAAACACATGTTTCTCTGGTTGTCCAGATGGTACCAGATATTGCATTTGGCTCTCGCACTAGAGTTGTTCTGGATGTTGGTTGGGAGTCGGCTCATACAACAAAAGCTTGAAACAACCAGCATTGAAGAAAAAGTCGCTTTATACAGCAAAAGTTTGAAGCAGCCAACATTGAAGAAAACTACAAGGTTTTTACTGAAATCATGCCTCAAGCTCTCACATTGATGACTGATGTTTTTGAAAATTATGTTGTTCACAAGGTATTGAACTATTGACAACAATTATTTGTCCCGGTGCTATAAACATCCTAGCCTCACCATAAACTTTTGAACCAGTGTTTTGAGCATGTGAGCACGGCTCAGATAAAGGAGCTAGATGATCAGCTAATCGGGCAAGTCTTAGCACTCAACCTTCAAATATATGGCTGCCGAGCTATACATAAGGTTCTTGATGTCTTCTAAAGTACAATAGCCGGCCATATTATCATCTTAAAAACAATTACAAGTAATCATATGGTTTTAGCTGGGATATCGTTCCTTCGTGAAAAAATCATTTTAGTTCGACATTGCCAAACTGTGTTTTTCCGTAATTACTTAGCCAAGCCAATATAATTCATTTTCCCTTTATTGGTTCATGTCTATATTTTTTGCATTAAGATCTGCACATGATGTGAATGCTAAACAAGCTGTGCATACTATGTATGCTTAGTTAGTGATGAAATATTTTTGATATGTGTGCAGAAAAGCGACTTGGGCTCCAACCGGCTCGTGTGTTGCGTGAAGACTAAACATCTCTAGCTGTATAATATGTTTGCATGTTGGCATCTCTGTTTTTCCATCTACAAGGCGCCGGGGCTATGCATGCGCTTTCCATCGAAAATAAAAAGAGTAATAGGAGCCGTAGAGAATGTTGATTCTGTAGCTAGCCGAGTAAAGATGTGGAGAGTGGGTAATTACATGCTTCTTGTTACTCTGTTGTAGAAATTTAGAACTAGAGAGAGGGTGGACACAGAAAGTTCTTAGTTGTAATCTACTTGAGACTGAAAACCGTTAAAGTTGTTGTTGTTGGCAGATGTAATGGCATGTTGTAACATAACATATACACATGATGATGGTAGTACTTAATCTGGTTTTGTGCAATGCTGGAGCTATTTATCTAAGCTTTGCTTTTTATTTTATTCGCTGATTGTTTGCACTATTTTAATAACAGCATAATTAATTCTGCATGGTCATCATAATATGGAAAGTTTCAGATATATATAAAATTAGGAATAAAAATGTTCTGTCTTCAGAGAAAATTAGAGAAATAAGAGATTCATATTGTTCTCTCGCTTTACTAGAATGCATGTTAGTTTTAAACAGTTGCAGCTTTCATCTTACAACGCCAAATATTCTATGTGCAAATGGCCTTGAAAATATATTCTTACAAAAGACAAAATATATACGCTTGCTTTACTCTACAAATAGCCTTGAAAATATATTCTACAAAAGACAAAAATACTTTGTGCATGAATTAAATATCCAAGTTAAAAATATCTTAGCAGAAAGGGGAAAATATATAAGGTACTTCACGAAATGAATCGAGAACCTTGATTATAGTTATCCGTTTTCCGTCACGTTGTTGGAATATTCTAAATTTTCCAGATTTTAGACTTTCCCTTTATTAATTATATGTTATTTCTATATTTTCCCCTGTTATATGATTATTAGTTTATTTCAAAAAATATATGTATTCGGACAAGTTTGAAATTTTAGCAAAATATTTATTTATGATTTTCCCTATTTTTTGAAGTTTATAAATTTACTATTTAATATTTCGTGTGGTGCAACGCAGGGCAATTATACTAAAAATATTTATTTATAATTATCCATATTTTTTGAAGTACATAAATTTACTATCTAATATTTCACCCGGTACAACGCACGGGCATTTGTACTAGTGCAGTATTAAAAACAAAAAGACACCAAATTTTGCACAACAATGAGGAAACCAGGATAACGTAAGCTGTTTACATACAATGGGTCGAAACCGCATTACAGGTGTGACAATTAAGTAGTAGTGCACTGATGTGTAGGTACATAGCGATTGACTCTTTATTTTTCCCTAGCGATAATGCCCTGATCATGCATGTTGCGGGCCAATAATTTGTTAGATAATCGATGAGAGATTCAGAGCTCGTCATGGGCACCGGCATGCTTCGGGTTGGCTGAGGTCTTGACTGGGTAGGACGCCTCCATGGCGATCCCGCAGAGCCCTTCCTTGTCCTTCACATCGCGCTTCATGCGGATGTATCCCTTCTCACCCCACTCCGGCCCCCATGAGTTTTTCACGATCCAATACTTGGTGCCGTCCACGGTGGTGCCGTACCCCACCGCCGCCACGCCATGGTCCAGCTCCGTCCCGCACTTGCCCGCGAACACCCCCTCCGAGTAGAACTGGAAGTGCGACCCGCTAGCCTCGATGGCCACGGCCACTGGCTGTGCAGCCACCGCCTTCTTCAGCGCGGTTTCGTCGTTGGCGGGCACGTCCTCATACCCGTCGATGGTGACCACGGCGGACGGCTTCTTGTTGCAGGAGGAGGCCTGCCTGGCCTTGTAGGGGTACGCGTCCTCGGCGGCCACCCCGCCATGCTTGGCGATGTACTGGAAGGCGTAGTCCATGAGGCCGCCGTTGCAGCCGGCGTTGGACTTCGTGTCGCAGTCCACGAGCTGCTGCTCGGACAGAGACGTGAGGTTCTTAGAGCGGATAGCGTTGATGCCCTCCACGGCCGCGATCGTCGAGAAAGCCCAGCAGCTGCCGCACTGCCCTTGGTCCTTGACGGCGGTCACCGCGCCCTTCTGCCGCCAGTCCACCGACGGCGGCACGTCCCGGACGGAGGCAGCGCTGCCGTGCATGAAACCGCCACCACCCTCCTTAAGGCTGAACATGCGGTGGTGAGAGACGCGGGAGGAGGCGTAGGCGCGGCGGAACTCGTCGGCGGTCATGTCGCCGAAGCGGTTGAGGCGGAGCTTGTAGGGGGCGTCACCGCGGTTGAACTCGTGGATGAGGCGGACGTTCTCCCTGAACACGTTGAAGCGTCGGGCCTTCTCGCCCAGGTCGCGCGCCACGGTGTGCTGCTCCCGCCAGCGCTCGTACAGCGCCCATAGGGAGTCCTCCGACGCCAGGTCGTGGTCGCCGAAGTCCATGGCGCTCGCCGGCGCTGGCGCAGCGGCCAGCAGCATGAACAGCGCGGCCGCGGCCATGGTGGCCGCAAGCACGATCGCTCTCGCCATTGATGATTGGAACCTTGACCTTGGCAATGCTAGCTAGGCAGTCTGAGTGTATGCTAGCTAGCTTATGCTGTGTGATGGCTGGGTGTGGTGTGGTGGTGGTAGCCATGGCGATCAGCTGGTTCTTATATAGTGGTGGCGAGCACGAGTGATCACACTGGCAAGATCGATATGTTCCATGCAAGAATCAATTGCAGGTGCACGTTGCTTGCCGGCAACAACTTGCTGCGTACTGTACTCCTCATTCTCATTCGTGGCCACGTACGTAGTACATAAAATTGGTGGTTAGTTCATTAATGATCCATCGGGTACCTAAGTGCGTACTATCACTAGTGCAATTGTTAGCTAATATACGCATCATACTACTTGTGGATGCCGTCAACTCGCACGCAGTCTTAGTTAGGTTGTGGGATTAATGTGGCGCGCGCGCTCGATCGTACGTACGCAGCGCGAGTGGGAGCGGGACGACGAGACGACGGACAGATGAAGAAGTAGCGGGGCGTTTACGCTACGGCCATGTACAAATTAACAATGGCTGAGGATGAAGATGCATGCATCGCTGGTGCGTTTGTCCGCCACCCTCTGTCACCATTGTTCCTAGGAATCAGCTTCCCGTTGCATCATCTCTCACATGTCATATCTCACCGGAATGACCTGAATTGCGGCAACAGGGAGAATGCCACGAGATCAGCTGAAATCGCAACGTGGACCGCTAGCTAGTCTTGCTTCTTTGTTAACTGCAAATTAGTTGTGCAAGTAAACGTGTAGTCCTGACTCCTGGTAACAGTAAGGGAGCACGCAAGCGTGTAGTGCTGTGCCCCGGCCCGCGTGATTTTGATTAGCCGAGGGCGATCGATCGATAGATCGGCGACTTGCTAGGTTTCTGTTACTTTTTCAACACGTGTCGCGTGTCACCGATCTATCCCTACATGCAGTGCCAAGCTTTACGCATGGATCGCCCATTGGAATTTTTGTCCAAAAAAACCATCTTTCAAAACGATTTATTAAAAAAGACCACATGCGGTATCCAAAGAAAAAAAGACACCCTCTTCGCGTGGCGGCAGACGCGCTAGGCGACACGTGGCACCTGCCGCCACCAGCCGAGGCTGCTGGGGCCTGCCGCCACGGCGCCAGATGGCCGGCCTCCCTTTCACGGGGTACAGAGGCAGTGGCCCTGCCGCCACCGCGTAAGACGGCCGGCGGGAATCTCGCCCCGCGTATGCATGCATGCATATGCATGGTCTTTGTTGCACAGGTGCGGTGATTTAATTCCATGCAAATCGGGGCAGCTTTTGCATGCATATGCATTAGCCTGCTGTTTGGCTACGTGTGTAGCACCTGTTGCTTCGGGGCAGCTTTTGTTGCTCGGGCCGGCCGCCTCACGCGGTGGCGGCAGGGGCCACTGTCTTTGTGCCCGTTACATCGCGGGCGAGCTGCAACGGAAAGGGAGGCCAGCCGCCTGGCGCCGTGGCGGCAGGTCCCAACCGCCTCGGCTGGTGGCAGCAGGTGCCACGTGTCGCCTGGCGCGCCTGCCGCCACGCGAAGAGGGAGTCTTTTTTGTCTTAAGGTACCGTATGTGGTCTTTTTTAACAAATCATTTCGAGAGATGGTCCTTTTATCCGCGCATTAAGTCGTCCGATCCGGTGATGTCGCAAGCTACTTACTTCCTCCCTCACGGTTTAGGAGGTGTTTCTTTCCGGAACTTTTTGGTATAGGAACTAAAAAAGTTTTTATTTTTATTTTTGTTGATAGCTTACCAAACTGACCACTTGGTTAAAAAGAAAAAAAAGAAAAAAAAAAACAAGCTTCACGCATGAGTTACATCGACCGAGACCTAAATTCAATTCCGGGCACTTAGATTTCCGACGAAGTTGTACCGCATCTATTTTCTGAATTTATGATATGGGGAAAGAGAGGACAAACGAATGGATGGATGGATGGAACAAGTGATAATCCATGAACCAACAGATGGGTGGGTGCGTGGTTTCGGGAAGTGTTAAACTGTCAAGCAATGGAAAACTTGCAAGCATGCACAAACTATCTACTCCCTCCGTTCCTAAATATAAGATCTTTTAGAGTTTTCACTAGAAGACTATATACAAAACAAAATAAGTGAATTTATATTATAAAATATGTCTATGTACATCCCTATGTAGTTTGTAGTGTAATTTTTAAAATGTCTTATATTTAGGAACGGAGTGAGTATCTATCTATATCTATCTAACTCGGGTAATTAACCAAGCTAGCGAAATCTATCTGCTTTTTGTCAAGGGCGCCATGGACAACAACATACCGGAGCACAACCGATTGGTTGCTTCATGCGAACGGAAACCCACATTTTTGGCCGTAAGATACCACGTGTCGCCTCTACTGTCAAGATCCTCCACCCACCGATTATTGCAGTGGTTGCCGTAGCTAGAGAAGTTAAGCCGACGAGATATACTATATATCTGCCTGGCCCAAGATAAGATCCAGGCATCCAGCGCAAGAACATCAGAAAGAAAGAAAAGAAATGGACGCAGGGAAACACAGGATCGATGTCATCATGTCTGATGCCAACAAGGGCACACTCGGCGCTCGTGCCTATTGAATTTGCATCACCGGCTGGCTATGTTGGTGCACTACTACTAGATATCGAATGACAATTAGGCCGATCCTAGATGTGTGCCATCAAAGTGTTTCGATGCGTGAAGCGACAGAGCACACTCGCAGAAACATGCGCCCATATGTATGTGTGACTTCATCTCAAGGCTACGCCGTACCGGTAACATAGCCAAACAGTGTTTGTTGGATGGTAGAAAGGTTAGAGGTTTTTCATGATAATTTTGGAAGGCTGACATTCAAGTGGTAGGCAATGAGACATAGCGAAAGAAACGAGTCAACTAGCATGACAACGATAGTAATGATATCTAGGAAAATGTTTATCTTGCCTGAGATCCCGCTTAGAAGAAAAATGAATCCGTGAAGCAGACGAACCAACGTAGTCGAACGGATCCTCTCACTCCAAAGCGGTTCGGAACTTTATCGGAAAGAAACAATTCAAAACAACAATCAACACACGATAACACCACACATATGCATGACATGATGCATAATCATATATGATGCATGCCCACTCGCTCACGTGATCACACATTGCATGGCCAGCTATTTCATCCATCGCTTTGGTTGGCCTCGGCCGCCTCCGAATCCCATCCCAGAGCGGCAAATTTTAGTCTTTTGACTTTTCGAAAGACTTGGTAAGATATGACCTAGTTTAAGAAAAAAAATCAGGATTTGACCTTTTTCCTATCATCAAGGTGAACCGTGGTAGGATATAACCACCTACCGTCGATGTACTTGGCGATAGGGTTGACAGCAGAGATGGACAACCCTTGGATGTTCTTGACGTATTGCTAAAGTGCTTACCGTCAGAGACGGTGGACGGTATACCCTGGGCAGGCCCTAGGAGGGCAGGGGGCGCCGCCCCGGGCCCCCGAATCCAAGGGGCCCCCCTGCCCAGGTATACAGTGCGAGCATGTCTGCCTCAAATCTCAATCAGAAGGAGTGTAATTAGAGGCCAAGCATTGTATTGTATCTCGACGAAGAAGAAAGACGACAATCTTTGCATTTAGGCTTCAGCTGGCCCTTGGGCTCCTCTCTCTATAATGTCAAAGTGATTCTTAAGTTATGGTGGGTCGGTTAGGTTAGGGAGCGACTTTTCAGGAGGAGTTGGTGTCGCGATCGATTGATACCTTGGTAATTGCTTGCAGCAGCGTCGCATCTAGTTTAGTCCTCGGAGCGGCGCGATGTCAACGACGCAGGAGCGGTATGGATGGCCAACGACCGGCTTCCGACGTCGGCACGCACTGCGGTGATGCACCGGGATGGGTTGGTACTCTTGTTTTTGTTCTTTGAACAGGGTACTTAATTACTAATTCACGTACTTTACAAAATGATTCCATGGCACTCAATTTAGTTTTCATAAGCTATGGCTGTGTTTGAAACCACCCAGATTGTATAATCCAGTTTCTATAATCTATTCTATCTCCAAACAGGACAGCTTATGGTGTAGATTATAAAAACTAGATGGATAGATTATTAAAAACTCATAATCTACTCTATACCAGCTAAAATCAGATTATAGATTGCTAATGACCCATTACCCTGGTAAAGTTGGAGATAATTACATTCCTACCACCGCCGCCGTCCTTTTAAAAAAACAGAGAGCGGACAGGTCATTATGCAATGTAAAACCTAGATTACAGTTTATATAATCTAGCCTCCAAACATGTCCACCTGGATTATTTGTATAAACCAGATTATATAATCTATCCTCATAATCCAGATTATCATAATCTATTATGCTTCTAAACAGGGCCTAAAGCTAGTTGATCAATAACCATAATTTAGTTCTATATTTTTCAACATCTTAATTTAATCTTAATATAGTTTTGTATTGGTTGATTGTAGTTGTCATGTGGCTTATTACACATTTTGTGTACTATGATTTTATTTTTCTTTTCCACGCTATCAGCTTGTTGTGTCAAAATTAGCCCCATCCCCCGCTCGAGCTTGTGAGCGCAATTTGGCTCACTTGGTTGTTTTTTATTGGCATGCACAAGGAATATGGATGATTTCTAGAGTTGGTCGCAAGAGAAGAACGGGATTTTCTCGGTTAAATCTGCTTATTGAATGTTGGTCCAAACCATGCAAAGGAGAGAAGCATGGCTTGAGAACAGACCCGACTCCTCCAGTTCGGTCCGGGAGGAAGGAGCGTGGAAGAAGTTGTGGAAGATGCAAGTACTAGCAAATATTCGAGTGTTCTTGTGGCGTTTCTCAAAGCACTCACTCCTAGCAAACGACGTTAGGGCGCATCGACATATGGAAGATTCTTGTCAATGTGGATTGTATGGCTCGCCTGACTCTTGGAGGCATTCGCTATTGGAATACACTATGTCGAGGTGCAGTAGGGCACTGGTTGACGACGAGCTTGTTCAATCAGTAGCATCAACAACTGGACCAAATGCAAAACAGTGGCTCTTCTCTCTGATGGAATCATTATCGCATGCTCAGTTTGTGAAGATGACCATCATGTTGTGGGCGATATGGACGGCACGTCGGAAAGCAATACATGAGGGGATTTTCCAAAGTCCGCAAGCCATACATTGCTTCATCGATACGTACATCGAAGAATTAGCCATGACAAGGGAGAGTAGGCCATCGCCTCCACAGAGAACTGGGACGGCTCTAGCTACGACAATGCAGAGGCCGAAGGCCCCTCCAAATGGCTTTGCGAATATACATGTCGACGCAGGATGCCGAAAGGGCCTCGGGGGCGCTGTCGCGGTGGTGTGCCGAGACCCTAATGGCGAGTACTTAGGCAGTTCTGCATTGGTGATTGGTGTAACTGATAACCCAGCCACTCTGGAAACAACAGCATGTCGGGAAGCTCTCTTATTGGCGCGGGATCTTCACATATAACAGTTTGTCGTGTCTTCAGATGCCAAGGATGTGATTTCAGCCATCGAGAAAGGAGATCAAGGAACCAATGGGGCTATTGTTAGCAAAGTTAGATTGTTACAGTCCTTGTTTAACTGTAGTTTTATTTTTGAAGATCGTGTTGTTAATTATGAGGCACATAGTTTAACTAAGTTGTAACTTTCTTCGGGTCTAGGAAGGCACGTTTGGCTTGGCCTATCCCATGACCAGAACTGTATCCCACATTCTGTGGATTTTGCTGAATAAAGTTTAGCTTTCCCCTAAAAAAGATTGTTTTTATAAGGGGCTCGTTAGATTGTAACTGCATTTTGGCTTCATCTCCTCTACGATCACCCATGTTTGGTTGTTTTTAACCAACTCTTGATTTCTTGTGAGTCATGACCAATTCGGCCATGCCAAAAGGCCAAGGCGCTGTGATGAGATGACTCGCAACGGCGCAATTTTTGAGTTATACCTTTAGTGACTTTGGATCAAGAAATTTTAGGGCCTCAAGTGTTTGCTTCTTTGTGTGCAGTCGGTGAAGACGGGGGTTGCGTGTTACTCCTATTGGTTCGATAACCTTGGTTCTCGCTGAAGGAAATACTTATCTATAATGTATTGCATCACTGTTCCTCTTCACGGAAAACCCGACGCAGGACACAAGTATTAGGAAGGATTTCTGGCGTCATTGTCGGGGTGTATCATCAACATAATATCAAGTACTTTCGCAGAAATTGTCATTCAATTGTTCTTTTTAATTTATGTTATATTTTGCTTGCTTCATAAAAATCAAAAATACAAAAATATTTACCTTTGCCAGTTTACATGTTTGCTCGTTACTATGGCTAGTTCTTCCTTTGTTCCCTTTACTCCCAATAATGAGGTGCTTAATTTTAAACAAAGGAGAGGAGAAAGCTTAATAGATGCTTGGCATAGGATTTGCATTGCTCAAAATAAATCAATTCATAAAAAATTCCCCAGCATCTTGCTTCATAATTTCTATGTGGGTATTACCACTTGGTATAGGTTTGTACTTGATATAATTACTGGCGATAATTTCTTAATGAGTTTCACTTCGGATGTTTTTAAAGCCATGGAAAATTTAGTTGGGTCACTACCTATTATCAATAATGAAAATATTTTGACCATGGAACATATTATGCAAAGGCTTGATGTTATTGAAAATAAAAATGTCTACTAAATAAAAAATTGGGGAGTTGGATAAAAAAGCTTCATAATCATATCACTCAATTTGGGTCACGGGGAGGAATGGCTTTGAAAGCTTTAAAGGAGAAATATGCAACTATTGATGAAAGAGTAGAGCAAGGGCTGAGTAGAATTGATTAAATGGAGGAAGTCATTGATAAAGTAGGATCCGCTTTCGCTCCCTCTAAAACTAATGCTAGTACCTCTCGTGCGAAAAATCCCAATTTCATATATGTTCCCAAGATCATTAGTATGACTCCTACCAAAAGAAACAAGGATCTTAAAATGATTAGTGTGCTTCCCAATTTTTTAAACTTCATAAGAGACCCTATTTTTGAGCCTCCTATTTTCCTAATAAACATGGTTGTGTTCTTGAGGAACTTGATAAGAAGGATGACAACACTTGAATCATATGCATTATGCCTAGCTATGGGCATAAAACAATAGCCCTAGTTGGGAGGAAACCCAATAGTTATCTTATTTTTTTTAATTTATGTTTGTGTGTGATAAAATGATTATTGCCTCTTTAATAATTGAGCTTTTATTATTTAGAGTAGTGTTTGTGCCAAGTAAAGCCTTTGGGATGATTTGAATAATAAGTAGAATTTATACAATGCAAAAATAGAAATGTTAGCATCCGGTGCATAATTTATGTGATTTTACTGGAACATCTTTTTGATCTGAACTTTTGCACAACATTTGTATACAAATTCCTAAGTCCATACTAATGTTTCAGAACTTTTGGAGTTACACAAGTATCATACTTAATTAAATCATTATAGACTGTTCTTTTTAGACAGATTTTGTTTTTTTGCTTGCATAGTTTTTTGTTTTGATGATTCTATCGATTGTATTGGTGGGTACAAGTCATGGAGAAGTTAGAATACAATACCTTATGCAATAATAAAATATGGATCAATTTATAACAGTATCTAAAGTATTTGATATGTTTATTATACTAACTGATCTCACACAGTTTCTCTTGAGTTTTGTGTGGTGAAGTTTTCAAGGTTCGGGTGCTATCACAATGGACGAAGGAATAAGGAGCGTCAAGAGCCTAATATTGGGGATTCCCAAGGCACCCCAAGGTAATATTCTAGAAAGACTAAAGTGTATAAGCTTGGGGATGCCCCGAAAAGCATCCCCTCTTTCATCTCAATCCATCGGTATGTCACTTGGAACTATATTTTTATTCATCACATGATATGAGTTTTACTTGGAGCGTCGTTTGCTTTAGTTTGTTTTTGTTTTAATTTAAAAAAAATCATTGTTCGCTAAACACACCCACTTGAGAGATACACAATATCGCCATGATTTGTTAGAAGACTCTTTGTGCTTCACTTATATCTTTTGAGCTTAGCAGTTGCTCTAGTACTTCATTTATGTCTTTTAGAGCATGGTGGCTTATAGATTTTAAAGAAATAGTTGCACTCTAGTTCTTCAGTTATATTTGTTTGAGAGTTAATAAATAGTGATGTTAATTTCCATGGGTTATAAGACTAGTCTAGAAATAATAGGTATTCAATGAGTGCATAATCAAAATCTACATCTAGCACAGAAAAGTGAAACTTTGAGTTAATGATATTAATGTGGTAATGAGAAAGCGCATGAGTGCATGATCATTGGTTAAGAATAATGTCATAAATTAGAGGTGTTGACTTGATGTTCATCTAAATATTTTTATGGCATGGTGATGATGTGTGAGCATTCTTATTCCTCGTTGAAATCCTAGTGCTATTTAGGTCGGGGGTGCGCGACAGTTAACTCCTACCAGCCTCCTCCCTAGGGGCATGCGAGTAGTACTTTGCTTTGAGAAAGCTAATATGTGAGTTTTTTATGACTAATGTGAACCCATTGATATACACACTCTCACCTACACATATTTGCTAGCCTCTTCAGTACCGTGCATTGCCCAATCTCACCTCAAGGATTGGTGCAACATCCGTCGGTGCATCTAAGCCCCGTGACATGGTACGCTCCGTTGCACATAAGAAAAACAGCCATCATACCTACCTATCATGCATTCCCATAGACATTCCGAAATATATTGACATGCAACTTCCACTGTCACATTATCTGACTAGTACTTTCATTGTCATATTGCTTTGCATGATCGTAAGACGGCTAGCATGGTATTTCCATGACTTGTCCATTTTTTTGATATATTTTGCTACGCTAGATCATTGCACATCCTGATACACTGCCACAAGTCGGGATGAGACTCCGGACGAAAAATGAAAGAAGATAAAAAAAGAGAAAGAAAAAGGAAAAGAAAGAAACAAAGAACAAAAAAAGGAATAGATGAGAGAAAATAGAGAAGGGACAGTGCTACTACCTCTTTTTCCACACTTGTGCCTCAAAGTGGCACCATGTTCTTCATATAGAGAGTCTTATGTTTTTTCACTTCCATATGCTAGTGGAAATTTTTCATTATAGAACTTCTCTTGTATATTCCGAGGATAGGCTTCCTCAAATGCCCGAGGTCTTCATGAACAAGCAAGTTGGATGCACACCTTATACCTCTTGAGATTGCATTGGTTTTCCCTTGAAGAGGAAAGGGTGATGCAGCGAAGTAGATAAGTATTTCCCTTAGTTTGTTGAGAACTAAGGTATCAATCCAGTAGGAGGAACAAGCAAGGCCCCAATAGTAGTACCTACACAAACAATCAAACACTTGCACCCAACGCTATAAAGGGGTTGTCAATCCCTTCAGAGTTATTTGCAAGGATGAGATCTGATAGAGATAGATATAAAAGATTTCCTAAACAAAAGTAAATAGATTGCAACAAAGTATTTTTGGTATTTTTGGTTTACAGATCTGAAAATATAATATGGAAAATAGACCCGGGGGCCATAGGTTTCACTAGAGGCTTCTCTCATAAAGGGAAATAATACGGTGGCTGAAGAAATTACTGTCGAGCAATTGATAGAAAAGCGAATAATTATGAAGATATCCAAGGCAATGGTTATGCATATAGGCATCACGTCCGTGTCAAGTAGACCGAAACGATTCTGCATCTACTACTATTACTCCACACATCGAGCGACTCCTGTCTGCATCTAGAGTATTAAGTTCATGAAGAACAGAGTAACACATTAACTAAGATGACATGATGTAGAGGGATAAACTCAAGGAATATGATGAAAACCCCATCTTTTTATCCTTGATGGAAACAATACAATACGTGCCTCGCTACCCCTACTATGTCATTGGGTGAGGACAGCGCAAGATTGAACCCAAAACTAACCACTTCTCGCATTGCAAGAATTACCAATCTAGTTGGCCAAACCAAACCAATAATTTGAAGAGACTTGCAAAGAAAAGAAATCATGCATATAAGAATTCAAAAGAGACTCAAATAATATTCATAGATAATCTGAACATAAACTCACAATTCATCAGATCTCAACAAACACGTCGCAAATGAGTATTACATCGGATAGATCTCCATGAAGATCATGAAGAACATGGTATTGAAGGTCAAAGAGAGAGAAGAAGCCATCTAGCTACTAGCTATGGACCCGTAGGTCTATGGTGAACTACTCACACAGCATCAGAGGGGCAATGGAGTTGATGTAGATCCCCTCTGTGATCAATTCCCTCTCCGACAGATTACCAGAAAAGGCTCCTAGATTGGATCTCACGGGAACAGAGGCTCTCGGTGGCGTAAAAGTATTTTTCGTGGCTCTTTTTGGTGATACGGGAATATTTGGGAATTTATAGGACAAAGCATAGGGTTAGGAGACCTATGATAACCCACAAGTATAGGGGATCGCAACAGTTTTCGAGGGTAGAGTATTCAACCCAAATTTGTTCATTCGACACAAGGGGAAGCCAAAGAATATTCTCAAGTATTAGCAGTTGAGTTGTCAATTCAACCACACCTGAAAGACTTAGTATCTGCAGCAAAGTATCGGTAGCAAAGTAGTGTGATAGCAACAGTAGCAACGGTAATAGTAGCAGCAGCGACAGCAGTAGAGACAGAGTAAAAGTAGCAGCAGTGACAGCAGTAGCGACAGAGTAACGGTAACAAGGACCAGTAGGAAAAGACTCGTAGGCATTGGATCGGTGATGGATAATTATGCCGGATGACATTCATCATGCGACAGTTATAACATGGGGATATAAGTAACTAGCTCCAGTTCGTCAATGTAACGTAAACATGCATTCCGTATATAGTCATACGTGCTTAGGGAAAAGAACATGCATGACATCTATTGTTCATCCCTCCCGTGGCAGTGGGGTCCTAATGGAAACTACGGGATATTAAGGTTCTCCTTTTAATAGAGAACCGGAACAAAGCATTAGCACTTAGTGAATACATGAACTCCTCATACTATGGTCATCTCCGGGAGTGGTTCCGGCTATTGTCACTCCGGGGTTGCCAGGTCATAACACATAGTAGGTGACTACAACTTGCAAGATAGGATCAAGAACACACATATATTGACGAGAACATAATAGGTTCAGATCTGAAATCATGGCACTCGGGCCCTAGTGACAAGCATTAAGCATGGCAAAGTAGTAGCAACATCAATCTCAGAACATAGTGGATACTAGGGATCAATCCCCATCAAAACTAACTCGATTACATGAGTGATCTCATCCAACCCATGACCATCCAGCAAGCCTACGATGAGATTACTCACAAACGGTGAAGAGCATCATGGAATTGGCGATGAAGGAAGGTTGGTGATCACGATGGCGACGATCTCCCCTCTCCGGAGCCCATAACGGACTGCAGATCTGCCTACCGGAGGAAGAACAGGTGGTGACGGCGCCTCCGTATCGTAAACCGCGATGAACTCTTCTCCTTTATTTTTTTCCGGAAGAAAGGGACTAAATAGAGCTGGAGTTGGAGGCGGTGGAGCTCTGAGGGGCCCACAAGCCTGCTAGGCGCGACCAGGGGGGCCGCGCCTGGTGGGCTTGTGGGCTCCTCGCTCCACTCCTCCGGTTGATTCTTGCGCCAGTATTTTTTATATATTCCACAAAAAATCCTCGTCAATTTCTAGGTCATTCCAAGAACTTTTATTTCTGCGCAAAAACAACACCATGGCAATTCTGCTGAAAACAGCGTTAGTCCGGGTTAGTTCCATTCAAATCATGCAAATTAGAGTCCAAAACAAGGGCAAAAGAGTTTGGAAAAGTAGATACGACGGAGACGTATCAACTCCCCCAAGATTAAAGCCTTGCTTGTCCTCAAGCAATTTAGTTGACAAACTGAAATAGACAAAAGAAAAACTTTTACGAACTCTGTTTGATCTTGTTGTTGCAATTATGTCTAACTCATATTCAGATTTTCAGCAAGATCATAAGCTAACCACATAAGCAATGACATTTAGATCTCAAGAGGAACTCATATCAATGGCATAATCAACTAGTGAGCAATAATAATAAGTTTCAAACGTCAACACTTCAATCAAGACAATCATGAACAAGTATGAACACATGGTATCTCGCTAGCTCTTTCTGAGAACGTAAAACATAAATGGAGAGCACCTTCAAAGGACAAGGGCTAACTGAACATTGTAATTCATGGCAAAGAAGATCCAGTCATAGTCATACTCAATATCAATTAAAAGCAAAGCATAGAAATGACAGAGGTGCTCTCTAATTGGTGTTTTTGGAAGAAGAGGATGACTCAACAGAAACACAAATAGATAGGCCTTCGCAGAGGGAAGCATTGATTTGCAGAGGTGCCAGAGCTCAAGCTTTTAAAACAGAGATAAATAATTTTGGGTGGCATGCTTTCATTTTCAACGCAATGACCAAGAGTTTTCACCATCTTCCATGCTACACATACTATAGGCGGTTCCCAAACAGAAAAGTAAAGTTTTGACTCCCCCACCATCGATCAATCACACTCCACGGCTAGCCAAATCCTCGGGTGTCGTCCATACCAACAACAATCCAGGGGGAGTTTTGTTTGTAATTATCTTTTCGATTTGAGCATGGAACTAGGCATTCCAATTACCGGCCCCTTTCTCGTGAATGATAGTGAATAAACACATATCGAGGATAACAGGCCTAGCATGGAAAATATTGATCGCCCCTTGTCACCACATGAGCGGTTCGGGCATGAAAACAGGTTATTTCTTGAAGGTTTAGAGAGTGGCACATGCAAATTTACTTGGAACGGCAGGTAGATACCGCATATAGTAGGTATGGTGGACTCATATGGAACAACTTTGGGTTTATGGAAGTGGATGCACAAGCACTATTCCCGCTTAGTACAAGTGAAGGCTAGCAAAAGACTGGGAAGCGACCAACTAGAGAGCGACAACAGTCATCAAAACACATTGAGATTAACCAACACTGAGTGCAAGCATGAGTAGGACATAAATCACCATGAACATGAATACCATAGAGGCTATGTTGATTTTGTTTCAACTACATGCGTAAACATGCGCCAAGTCAAGCCACTTGAATCATTCAAAGGAGGATACCATCCTATCATACTACATCATAATCACCTCGAAATTCATGTTGGCATTCAAGACAAACCATTATAAGCTCCTAGCTAATTAAGCATGGCATCAGAAACTATGATCTCTAAGGTGTCATTGCAAACATGTTTTTCTCATAACAAAGCTGAATCAGGAACGATGAGCTAGTCATATTTACAAAAACAAAATAGATCGAGTTCATACCAGCTTTTCCAGGCTCAGTCACTTCATCATATATCGTCATTATTGCCTTTCACTTGCATGACCGAATGATGTGAACAATAATAAGAGTGCTCGTGCATTGGACTAAACTGAAATCTGCAAGCAAACACAAAGGAGAAGAAAAAGTAATATGGCTCTTTGACAGATAAACAGATATGCATGTGAGAGCCACTAAACATTGTAACCATGGTCTTCTACCTTGACCCAAAGAAAAAGGAAACTATTTACACTGGAAAGCTCCCAACAAGCAAAATAAGAACGAGAAATCTTTTTGGGTTTTCTCAAACTAGACAAACACACAAGAAGAAAGCGAGAAAAATAAATAAACTAGCATGGATGATACAATGGCAAAGTGTGAACACCGACTAACAAAGTGAAAGTGTGAATAAGAACATAAAGTCGGTGAGAAACACGTACTCCCCCAAGCTTAGGCTTTTGGCCTAAGTTGGTCTACTCCCATGGCTGGTCCGGGCGATACCCAAAATCATAATGGGAGTTGTACGGGAGCGCTGCAGCTACCACCTGAATAGCTGCCGCACGGAGGCGAGCAGCCCTTGCCTCCCTCTCATACTCCTCTGCCTCTCCTCTGGTTATGTAATATCTCCGTTTTACCTGAAAGGCAAAGAAGGCAGGAGCAGGAAGGGTAATATGGAAAACACGATGTCGGTAAAATATTAACCGGTATAGGAGGGATTCATTATACCTCTCAAGGAACTGATAGCGTGTCATAGCGGCGCGATCAAGGAAAGCTGTATGGAGCGGGGGATCTCCTTCGCGGATGGGTACTCCAAGAAAATTTGCTATGCGAGTGGCATAGATCCCACCAAAGAAATCCCCTTCATTAGCATTATTATTCAGCCTCCTTGCTATTATAGCTCCCATGTTGAAACTTCTATCACCCGTTACTGCGCTCTTAAGAATACTAAGGTCAGGTGCGCAGAGGTGACAATGGTCAATCTTGCTGTTAATGCATCTACCTATGAAGAGGGCAAAGTAATGCAAGACAGGAAAATGAATGCTCCCCATGGAAGCCTGCGTAATATCTCTAGTTTCTCCAACAGTTATACTAGAGAGAAAATCTCTAACTGGAGATTTAGGAGGATCATTGAGACTACCCCAATCAGGTATCTTGCAAATTCTATTGAAATCCTCTAAATCCATGGTATACGATTTGTCATAGAGATCAAACAGTACGGATGTGTCACGGCCAGCTGAAAATTTGAATCTACGAACAAAAGAGGTAGTGAGAGTAGTATACTGTTCACATTTATCGGAGATGAATTCTTGAAGTCCAACGTTGTGAACAAGTGTATCAAACTCGTCTTTGAAACCTGCATCAATCATGAATTCATCAGAAGGCCATTCACATGGTTGTACATGTGTGTTCCTCGTTTGGTAAGGATCGGGCTCCCGAATCGCGGGACGGGGACCCCTCTTGCTTGAGGAACCACCATGATAGTTTCTCCTGAACATCTTCCTTTTCTAAAATTTTCAGTGACTCAAAGGAAAAGTGAACAAGGCTCAACAAAAATCATAGAAACTACTCCTACAAGTGCCTAGAGGCCATATCACGCATCAAAACTACTTGGGACCAGCTAAAATTAGCATGCAAAGCTCAAGAACAGGGTCACCAAGGCAGCAAAAATACGCAACGAATAAGGCACTAGAGAAAAAACTAATTGGACCAATGGAGGAGTCACATACCAAGGAGCAATTTCCCCAAAACAGTTTGGTAAATGGGCTTTGCACAAGGAGATCAAAAATCATAGCAAGAAAAGCAAGAACACGGGTTTGAGCTGCGAAACGATTTTTTCTGGAGGTAGGAGAACGAGATGGGAGCTGGGATAAGTGGAGGGGGGACACGTGGGCCCCACAAGCCTGGTAGGCGCGGCCAGGGGGTGCCCGCGCCTCCACGGCTTGTGGCCCACTGGTGCATCCCCTGACTAGCTCTCCGTCTCAGAATTTTTCAAAAATTCCAGAAAAAATCATATTTGATTTTCACGGCATTCGGAGAACTTTTATTTTCGGGTCACTTTTCTACGGGACGCAAGAAGCAGAAAACAGGGAAAACTAGAGCTAAATCTATCATTTTTCTTCTAAGCAACCGAAGGTGAAAGCTTGGAACAGAGAGTTGTGACTCCTCGATTCATCCATCCCATGGTCATCGAAAGAAATCTATCAATGAGGTTGATCAAGTCTCATTGACAAACTTTTTCGAATCACATAAAAAAGAACGGAGAATTTTTGAATAGTCACTAGGTTCCCTCAATGGGGATGTGCATATCCCCAACAAGCAAATCATACTTCATGTTAACAGTAGGTATAGTGCATTCAAAGCTCCCAATAAGAACCGATGAAGTTTTCTCAATAGCATTGATGCAATGTACTCGATATTGTTTCTTCGGAAAGTGCACCGTATGCTCATTACCATTGACATGTAAAGTGACATTGCCTTTGTTGCAATCAATAACAGCCCCTGCAGTGTTTAAAAAGGGTCTTCCAAGGATGACCACCATGGCATCATCCTCAGGAATATCCAGAATAACAAAGTTCATTAAGATAGTAACGTTAGCAACCACAACAGGCACATCCTCGCAAATGCCGATAGGGAAAGCAGTTGATTTGTCGGCCATTTGCAGAGAGATTTCAGTGGGTGTCAACTTATCTAGTTCAAGCCTACGATAAAGAGAGAGAGGCATAACACTAACACCGGCTCCAAGGTCACATAACGCAATTCTAACGTAGTTTCCTTTAATGGAGCAAGGTATAGTGGGCACTCCGGGATCACCTAGTTTCTTAGGAGTTCCACCCTTGAAGGTGTAATTAGCGAGCATGGTGGAAATCTCAACCTCAGGTATCCTCCTCTTATTAGTCACAATATCTTTCATGTACTTGGCATAGGGAGACATTTTGAGCGTATCTGTCAAACGCATTTGCAGAAAGACATGTCTAATCATTTCAACAAATCGCTTAAAATCCTCATCATCCTTTTTCTTGGATGGTTTGGGAGGAAAGGGCATGGGTTTCTGAACCCATGGTTCCCTTTCTTTACCATGCTTCCTAGCAGTGAAGTCATTCTTATCGTATCTCCTATTCCTAGGCTGTGGGTTATCAAGATAAACAGGTTCAATCTCCACATCCTTATCATTGCTAGGTTGAGCATCATCATGAACACCACTATTGATATTATCATTAGGCTCATGTTCATCACTAGATTGTGTTTCGGCATCAGAAACAGAGACATCGTTTGGATTCTCGGGTGTAATAGCAACAGGGTTGCTAGCGTGCAAATTCCTATCATCTTTCTTTTTCTTTCTAGGATGACTAGGTGCATCAGTGCTAATTCGTTGAGAATCTTGTTCAATTCTCTTAGGATGACCCTCAGGATACAAAGGTTCCTGGGTCATTCTACCGCCTCTAGTGACGACTCTATCAGAATTGTCATTCAACTCATTGAGCAAGTCATTTTGAGCCTTAGGTACTTGTTCTACTTGAGTAGTAACCATAGAGGCATGTTTACTCAAAAGCTTAAGATCATTGACATTTGTATCCACACAAGCACTTAAATGACTAAGCATACGAGCATTCTGTTCCAATTGTCTGCTAACATAATCATTGAAACTTTGTTGTTTGGCAACAAAGTTATCAAATTCATCTAGGCATAAGCTAGCAGGTTTATCAAAAGCAATATCACTCTCATTGAATCTACGAAGAGAAATTACCTCTACTACCTGTGTCGGGTTATCAAGACCATGGATCTCTTCGATAGGTGGTAGATTTTTGACATCTTCAGATTTAATGCCTTTCTCTATCATAGATTTCTTAGCTTCTTGCATATCTTCAGGACTGAGGAATAGAATACATCTTTTCTTCGGAGTTGGCTTCGAGGTGGTTCGGGAATAGTCCAAGCATTCTCATTGCACAAGATATTATTCAATAGGATCTCAGCTTGTTCCACAGTTCGTTCCCTGAAATCACAACCATCACAACTATCTAGGTGGTCCTTAGAAGCATCGGTTAGTCCATTATAGAAGATATCAAGTATTTCATTCTTCTCAAGAGGGTGATCGGGCAAAGCATTCAGTAGCTGGACAAGCCTCCCCCAAGCTTGTGGGAGACTCTCTTCTTCAACTTGCGCAAAGTTATATATTTCCTGCAAGGCAGCTTGTTTCTTATAGGCAGGAAAATATTTCTCACAGAAGTAGTAGATCATATCTTGGGGACTACGCACACAACCAGGAGCAAGAGAAGTGAACCAAGTCTTAGCATCATCCTTTAGCGAGAAAGGAAATAGCATAAGGATATAGTAGTGGCGGATCTTTTCCTCACTCATGAATAGGGTGGCTATATCGTGCAGCTTAGTAAGATGTGCTAAAACTATTTCAGACTCATAACCGTGAAAGGGATCAGATTCGACCAGACTGATTAACTCAGGGTCGACAGAGAATTCATAATCCTTATCGGTCACAAAGATAGGCGAAGTAGCAAACTTCGGGTCGTATTTCATCCTAGCGTTCAAATATTTTTCTTTCCACTTGCGCAATAATTTCTCAAGATCATAGCTATCCTTACAAGCAAGAAAGTCCTCAGCTATCTCTCCCTCCATAACATAACCCTCAAGTATATCAGGCAATTCATATCTAGGAGAGCTAGTTCTAACAGGTGAAATAGCAGGTTCTACTTCAATTATCTTAGCAGTTTCATAAGTATCATCACATCTAGCAGCAACTCTAGCAATTTGTGCATCAAGGAATGCACCTAGTGGCAAAGCAATATCAAGAAAAGCATCATCACAAGCATCATGGATAGCAGAAGTAGCATCATCAAGCACATGCGACATATCAAAATTTCTAGCAGGAGGTGGTGTCGCAAACTTACTCATAACTGAAGGTGATTCAAGTGCAGAGCTAGATGGCAGCTCCTTACCTGTCCTCGTAGTTGAGGCCAAGAATTTAGTTTTTGGATCTCTCGGATTCCTCATAGTGATCAGCAAACATAAATCCCAAGTGACTCAGAGAATATAGCTATGCCTCCCTGGCAACGGCGCCAGAAAATAGTCTTGATAACCCACAAGTATAGGGGATCGCAACAGTTTTCGAGGGTAGAGTATTCAACCCAAATTTGTTGATTCGACACAAGGGGAAGCCAAAGAATATTCTCAAGTATTAGCAGTTGAGTTGTCAATTCAACCACACCTGAAAGAATTAGTATCTGCAGCAAAGTATCAGTAGCAAAGTAGTGTGATAGCAACAGTAGCAACGGTAAGAGTAGCAGAAGTGACAGAGTAGTGACAGAGTAATAGTAGCAGTAGTGACAGCAGTAGCGACAGAGTAATAGTAGGAAGGACTAGTAGGAAAAGACTCGTAGGCATTGGATCGGTGATGGATAACTATGCCGGATGACATTCATCATGCAACAGTTATAACATGGGGAGTGATACGTCTCAAACATATCTATAATTTCTGATGGTTTCACGCTGTTATCTTGTCATCTTTGGATGTTTTATGTACCTTTTATTTATTTTTTGGGACTAACTTATTAATTCAGTGCCAAGTGCCAGTTCTTGTTTTTTCTGTGTTTTTGGCTCTTTTCAGATCTGATTTTGGAACGGAGTCCAAACGGAATAAAATCCCCGAAATGATTTTTTCCCGAACGGAAGAAGATCAGGGGGCATGTGGGCCAAGCCAGGAGGGCTCCAGGGATCCCACAAGCCCCCACTCCGCCACCAGGGGAGGCGGCGGTGGCAGGGCTTGTGGCCTCCCTGGCGTCCCCTGACCTAGATCTTTGGCCTATATATTCCCTAAAATACAGCAAAAAATCAGGGGAGCCTCGAAAATACTTTTCCGCCGCCGCAAGCTTCCATTTCCGCGAGATCTCATCTGGAGACCCTTCAGGGCGCCCTGCCGGAGGGGACTTTGGAGTTGGAGGGCTTCTTCATCATCATCATCGCCCCTCCAATGACTCGTGAGTAGTTCACTTCAGACCGACGGGTCCGTATTTAGTATCTAGATGGCTTCTTCTCTCTCTTGGATCTTCAATACAATGTTCTCCATGATCTTCATGGAGATCTATCCGATGTAATATTCTTTGGCAGCGTGTTTGTCGAGATCCGATGAATTGTGGATTTGTGATCAGATTATCTATGATATATATTTGAGTCTTTGCTGATTTCTTATATGCATGATTTGATATCCTTGTAAGTCTCTCCGAGTCTTGGGTTTTGTTTGGCCAACTAGATCTATGATTCTTGCAATGGTAGAAGTGCTTGGTTTTGGGTTCTTACCATGGGGTGACCTTTCCCAGTGACAGTAGGGGTAGCAAGGCACACATTGAGTGGTTGCCATCAAGGGTAACAAGGTGGGCTCTATCGTTGATATGAGATTGTCCATCTACATCATGTCATATTGCTTAAGGCGTTACTCTGTTCTTTTGGACTTAATACACTAGATGCATGCTGGATAGCGGTCGACGTGAGGAGTAATAGTAGTAGATGCAGAAAGTATCGGTCTACTTGTTTTGGACGTGATGCCTATAGATATAATCATTGCCATAGATGACGTTATGACTTTGCACGGTTCTATCAATTGCTCGACATTAATTTGTTCACCCACTGTCTACTTGCTTTCATGAGAGAAGCCACTAGTAAACACTACGGCCCCCGGGTCTATTCACATCTATCGTTTACACCCTCGCTTTTACTTTGCTTTGTTACTTTGTTGCTTTCAGTTCTCACGTGGCGAACAATCTATAAGGGATTGACAACCCCTTCATAGCGTTGGGAGCAGGTTCTTTGTGTTTGTGCACGCTCTTGTGATACTCCTTCACTGGATCGATACCTTGGTTCTCAAACTGAGGGAAATACTTACCATCACTGCTCTACATCACCCTTTCCGCTTCGGGGGAACACCAACGCAAGGCTCCAAGGCCACGGGGGAAATCCTTTGCATATTTGCCTAGGAAGTCCCTTAAGGCATAGCCGTAGCAGAAGGATTCCTCGTGCCGTCGACACACCTATTTCTGGCGCCATTGGAAGGTCTTTTGTTGCAGTAGCAGAAGTATTTCTGGCGCCGTTGCCGGGGAGGAGAGATCAAGATCTATCCAAGTAGGTCTCACAAACTCATCTTCTGCATTTACTTTTTTGCCAGTTGCCTCTCGTTTTACTCTCCCCCACTTCACATTTGCCATTTTCATTTGCCTTTCTCTTTTGCCATTTTCTTTTGCCCGTTTCACTCTCTCTTCCTACTCGTTTGTGTGTGGGATAGTCCATCAATGGCTAGACCCACCACTCCAAACAACACCCCTGAAAATGAAGTTCTCAATTTCAGGCAAAATGTGGAAGAAAATTTGAAGGACGCTTGGTACAGGATTTGCAATGCTTAAAGTAGATATACTCGTAAGCAATCCACTACCGTCCTCCTTCGCAGTTTCTATGTTGGAATTTCTCCTTGGAATAGGTATATCCTTGATACCATTGTAGGCGGGAACTTTTTGGGGAGCCATACTGTTGACTCCTATAGAGCTATCATGAATTTGGTAGGCTCACCCCCGCTCATGGTTAATGGAACTACCTTGACCTTGGAACACGTGATGCAAAGGCTTGACGCTATTGAAAACAAAATTGCTTCAGTTGAACTTATTGAGGGTTTGGATAGAAAGATCCAAAATCAAATTACTCAGTACGGATCCAAAGTGGGAAATTTTTCGAAAAATTTAAGGGAGAAGGAACTTATAGTTAATGATTCTTCTAGAATTGGCAAATTAGAAGATGTCATAACCAACTTGGGTTCCGATTTTGCCGCTGTGCAAAATACTCCAAATCTCACTCTCAAAAAGACTGTCAAGCCTGTTTTTGTTCCTAAAGCTAGTAGTGATTCATCCAATAAAGATGAAGATCTTAAGATGATAAATGATCACACTACTTATGGTTTGAGCACCAAAGATGACTATACGTGATTCCATCACCTTTCGCCTAGCTAAGGGCGTTAAACAATAGCGCTTGTTGGGAGGCAACCCAACGAATCTATCATTTTTCTTTCTGTTTTGTGTTTTTCACACTTTCATAATTCTGTTATGATTGTGTTTTTTGTGTTTCTTTTCGCGTTTGTGCCAAGCAAAACCGTTATGATTAGTCTTGGGGATGATCGTTTGGTCATGCTGGAAAAGACAGAAACTTTCTGCTCACGAAAAGAATTTTCTTTTTTTTCTGTAAGAGCTTTTGAGTTGATTCTTTTTTCTGCTGATTGCTACGCAAATTCTTCAGACTGTCGTAAGTTTTCAGAATTTTTGAAGTACCAGAGGTATACGAAATATACAGATTGCTACAGACTGGTCTGCTGTTAACAGATTCTGTTTTTGTTGTGTTGGTTGCTGATTTTGATGAAACTATGGATAGTATCGGGGGGTATTAGCCATGGAAGATTGAAAATACAGTAACGCAATATCAGCATAAGCAGAATTTAAGTTTGCTACAGTACCTAAGGAAGTGGTGGTTTGCTTTCTCATACTAATGTTATCACGAGTTTCTGTTTAAGTTTCGTGTTGTGAAGTTTTCAAGTTTTGGGTGAAGTTCTTATGGACAAAAAGATAAAGAGTGGCAAGAGCTCAAGCTTGGGGATGCCCAAGGCACCCCAAGAGATTCAAGGATGTCGTAAAAGTCTAAGCTTGGGGATGCCCCGGGAAGGCATCCCTCTCTCGTCTTCAATCCATCGGTAACGTTACTTGGGGCTATATTTTTATTCACCACATGTTATGTGTTTTTGCTTGGAGCGTCTTGTATCGTAGGAGTCTTTTATTTTTGTTGTGTCACAATCATCCTTGCTGCACGCCTAGAGAGAGATACATGCACTCACCGTGATTTTGTCGAGCTTCACTTATATCTTTTGGTAGACATATCAGCTCACACGTGCTTCACTTATATCTTTTGAGCTAGATACTTTTGCTCTATGTGCTTCACTTATATCTTTTAGAGTACAGCGGTGCGTGGCTTGGTAGTTGATCTATGCTTTGAAAGTAGTCTCAAAAGGGGTAGTTATCCAAAGGGATACGAAAACTTCCACCTTCATGTGCATTGAATAGTTAGAGAAGTTTGATTCCTCTCAATTAGTTTTGAGATATGGTTGTGATAATATTGAAGTTATGCTAGTAAGGTCTTGTGGATCTAGAAATACTTGTGTTGAAGTTAGTGATTCCCGTAGCATGTGCGTATGGTGAACCGCTATGTGATGAAATCTGAGCATGATTAGTTTATTGATTGTCATCCTTTGCGTGGCGGTCGGGACCGCGCGATGGTTTATACCTACCAACCCTTCCCCTAGGATATGAGTTGAATGCTTTGTTTCAATTACTAATAAAACTTTTGCAACAAGTATATGAGTTCTTCGTGACTAATGTTGAGTCCATGGTTTAGATGCACTTTCACTTGCCACCATCACTATCTTCTTAGTGTCGTGCAACTTTCGCCGGTGCACAAAACCCACCATTAGTCTCCCTCAAAACAGACACCATACCTACCTACTATGCCTTTTTCAAAGTCATTCCGAGATATATTGCCATGCAACTACCACCATGACATGTGCCACCACGTCTACATTGCCATTGCATGATCGTAAGATAACTAGCATGATGTTTCCATTAATGTCTATGCCATGCTAGATCATCGTCACGGTACACTACCGAAGGCATTCCATATAGAGTCATTGTTGCTCTAAGTTTTGAGTTGAAAGTGTGATGATCATCATTAATGGAGCATTGTCCCATGTGAGGAAATAAAAGAGGCCAAAGAAGCCCACCAAAAAAAAAGAGGCCAAAGAGCCCACCAAAAAATGAGAGAAAAAGAGAGAAGGGACAATGCTACCACCTTTTCCACACTTGTGCATATTAAGCACCATGATATTCATGATTGAGAGTCTCTCGTTTTATCACCACCATATAGCTAGTGGTAAGTTTTCATTATATAACTTGGCTTGTATATTCCAATGATAGGCTTCCTCAAAATTGCCTTAGGTCTTCGTGAGCATGCAAGTTGGATGCACACCCACTAGTTCTCTTTAAGAGCTTTCACTTACTCGTAGCTCTAATGCATCATTTATATGGCAATCCCTACTCATTCACATTGATATCTATTGATGAGCATCTCCACAGCTCATTGATATGCCTAGTTAATGTGACTATCTTCTCCTTTTTTGTCTTGCAACCTCCACCACACTACACACCATCTATAGTGCTATAACCATGGCTCACGCTCATGTATTGCGTGAGAGTTGAAAAGGTTTGAGAAAGTAAAGGTGTGAAACAATTACTTGGCCAATACCGGGCTTGTTCATGATTTAATTTCGTTGTGCAATGATGATAGAGCATAGCCAGACTATATGCTTTTGTAGGGATAACTTTCTTTTGGCCTTGTTATTTTGAAAGTTCATGATTACCTTGCTAGTTTGCTTGAATTATTATTGTTTCCACGTCAATAGCAAACTATTGTTTTGAATCAAATGGATTTGAACATTCACGTCACATAAGAGGAGTTACAAAGGACATCTATGCTAGGTAGCATGAAAGCACCAAAAATTCATTCTTTATCACTTCCCTACTCGAGGACGAGCAGGAGTTAAGCTTGGGGATGCTTGATACATCTCAAACGTGTCTATAATTTTTGATGGTTTCACGCTGTTATCTTGTCACCTTTGGATGTTTTATGTACCTTTTATATCTTTTTTGGGACCAACTTATTAATTCAGTGCCAAGTGCCAGTTCTTGTTTTTCTGTGTTTTTGGCTCTTTTCAGATCTGATTTTGGAACGGAGTCCAAACGGAATAAAATCCCAGAAATGATTTTTTTTTCGAACAGAAGAAGATCAGGGGGCCTGTGAGCCAAGCCAGGAGGGCTCCAGGGAGCCCACAATCCCCCACTCCGCCACCAGGGGAGGCGGCGGTGGCAGGGCTTGTGGCCTCCCTGGCGCCCCCTGACCTTGATCTTTGGCCTATATATTCCCTAAAATACAGCAAAAAATCAGGGGAGCCTCGAAAATACTTTTCCGCCGCCGCAAGCTTCCGTTTCCGCGGGAACTCATCTGGAGACCCTTCCTAGCGCCCTGCCGGATGGGACTTTGGAGTTGGAGGGCTTCTTCATCATTATCATCGCCCCTCCAATGACTCGTGAGTAGTTCAATTCAGACATACGGGTCCATAGTTAGTAGCTAGATGGCTTCTTCTCTCTCTTGGATCTTCAATACAAAGTTCTCCATGATCTTCATGCAGATCTATCCGATATAATCTTCTTTGGCGGTGTGTTTGTCGAGATCCGATGTATTGTGGATTTGTGATCTGATTATCTATGATATATTTTTGAGTCTTTGCTGATTTCTTATATGCATGATTTGATATCCTTGTAAGTCTCTCCGAGTCTTGGGTTTTGTTTGGCCAACTAGATCTATGATTCTTGCAATGGGAGAAGTGCTTGGTTTTGGGTTCTTACCATGTGGTAACCTTTCCCAGTGACAGTAGGGGCAGCAAGGCATACATTGAGTGGTTGCCATCAAGGGTAACAAGGTGGGCTCTGTCGGTGATATGAGATTGTCCATCTACATCATGTCATCTTGCTTAAGGCGTTACTCTATTCTTTTGGACTTAATACACTAGATGCATGCTCGATAGCAGTCGACGTGTGGAGTAATAGTAGTAGATGCAGAAAGTATCGGTCTACTTGTTTTGGACGTGATGCCTATAGATATAATCATTGCCATAGATGACATTACGACTTTGTGCGGTTCTATCAATTGCTCGACAGTAATTTTTTCACCCACCATCTACTTGCTTTCATGAGAGAAGCCACTAGTAAACACTACGGCCCCCGGGTCTATTCACATCTATCGTTTACACCTCCGCTTTTACTTTGCTTTGTTACTTTGTTGCTTTCAGTTCTCACTTGGCGAACAATCTATAAGGGATTGACAACCCCTTCATAGCGTTGGGAGCAGGTTCTTTGTGTTTGTGCAGGCTCTTGTGATACTCCTTCACTGGATCGATACCTTGGTTCTCAAACTGAGGGAAATACTTACCATCGCTGCGCTACATCACCCTTTCCGCTTCGAGGGAACACCTACGCAAGGCTCCAAGGCCACGGGGGAAATCCTTTGCATATTTGCCTAGGAAGTCTCTTAAGACGTAGCCGTAGCAGAAGGATTCCTGGTGCCGTCGACACACCTATTTCTGGCGCCATTGGAAGGTCTTTTGTTGCAGTAGCAGGGAGATAAGTAACTAGCTCCAGTTCGTCAATGTAATGTAGGCATGCATTCCGTATATAGTCATATGTGCTTAGGATAAAGAACTTGCATGACATCTATTGTCCATCCGTCATGTGGCAGCGGGGTCCTAATAGAAACTACGGGATATTAAGGTTCGCCTTTTAAAAGAGAACCGGAACAAAGCATTAGCACTTAGTGAATACATGAACTCCTCATACTATGGTCATCTCCGGGAGTGGTTCCGGCTATTGTCACTCCGGGGTTGCCGGGTCATAACACATAGTAGGTGACTACAACTTGCAAGATAGGATCAAGAACACACATATATTGACGGGAACATAATAGGTTCAGATCTGAAATCATGGCACTCGGGCCCTAGTGACAAGCATTAAGCATGGCAAAGTAGTAGCAACATCAATCTCGGAACATAGTGGATACTAGCGATCAATCCCCATCAAAACTAACTCGATTACATGATAGATCTCATCCAACCCATCACCATCCAGCAAGCCTACGATGAGATTACTCACGAACGGTGAAGAGCATCATGGAATTTGCGATGAAGGAAGGTTGGTGGTGACGATGGCGACGATCTCCCCTCTCCGGAGCCCAGAACGGACTCCAGATCTGCCCTCCAGAGGAAGAACAGGTGGTGGCGGCGCCTTCGTATCGTAAAACGCGATGAACTCTTCTTCTTGATTTTTTTTCCGGACGAAAGGGACTAAATAGAGCTGGAATTGGAGGTGGTGGAGCTCCGAGGGCCCCACAATCCTGGTAGGCGCGGCCACTGGGGCGCGCCTGGTGGCCTTGTGGGCTCCTCGCTCCACCCTTCCGGTTGATTCTTGCGCCAGTATTTTTTATATATTCCACAAAAAATCCTCGTAAATTTCTAGTTCATTCCGAAAACTTTTATTTCTGCGCAAAAACAACACCATGGCAATTCTGCCAAAAACAGCGTTAGTCCGGGTTAGTTCCATTCAAATCATGCAAATTAGAGTCCAAAACAAGGGAAAAAGAGTTTGGAAAAGTAGATACGACGGAGACGTATCAACTCCCCCAAGCTTAAAGCCTTGCTTGTCCTCAAGCAATTCAGTTGACAAACTGAAAGAGACAAAAGAAATACTTTTACGAACTCTGTTTGATCTTGTTGTTGCAATTATGTCTAACTCATATTCAGATTTTCAGCAAGATCATAAGCTAACCACATAAGCAATGACATTTAGGTCTCATGGCAAACTCATATCAATGGCATAATCAACTAGCGAGCAATAATAACAAGTTTCAAACCTCAACACTTCAATCAAAACAATCATGAAGTAGTGTGGACAGATGGTATCTCGCTAGCTCTTTCTGAGACCGCAAATCATAAATGCAGAGCACCTTCAAAGAACAAGGGCTGACTGAACATTGTAATTCATGGCAAAGAAGATCCAGTCATAGTCATACTCAATAACAATTAAAAGCAAAGCATAAAAATGACAGAGTTGCTCTCTAATTGGTGCTTTTATAAGAAGAGGATGACTCAAGAGAAACATAAATAGACAGGCCCTTCGCAAAGGGAAGCATTGATTTGCAGAGGTGCCAGAGCTCAAGCTTTGAAGGCAGAGATAAATAATTTTTGGTGGCATGCCTTTGTTGTCAACGCAATGACCAAGAGTTTTCACCATCTTCGATGCTACACATACTATAGGCGGTTCCCAAACAGAAAAGTATAGTTTTGACTCCCCCACCACCGATCAATCACACTCCACGACTAGCCGAATCCTCGGGTGCCGTCCATACCAACAACAATCCAGGGGAGTTTTGTTTGCAATTATATTTTCGATTTGAGCAAGGAACTGGGCATTCCAATTACCGGCCCCTTTCTCGTGAATGATAGTGAATAAACACATATCGAGGATAACACGCCTAGCATGGAAGATACTGATCGCCCCTTGTCACCACATGAGCGGTTCGGGCAAGCAAAACAGATTATTTCTTGAATGTTTAAAGTGTGGCACATGCAAATTTACTTGGAATGGCAGGTAGATACCGTATATAGGTAGGTATGGTCGACTCATATGGAACAACTTTGGGTTTATGGAAGTGGATGCACAAGCAGTATTCCCTCTTAGTACAAGTGAAGGCTAGCAAAAGACTGGGAAGCGGCCAACTAGAGAGTGACAACAGTTATCAATATGCATTGAGATTAACCAACATTGAGTGCAAGCATGAGTAGGACATAAATCACCATGAACATGAATATCATAGAGGCTATGTTGATTTGTTTCAACTACATGCGTGAACATGTGCCAAGTCAAGCCACTTGAATCATTCAAAGGAGGATACCATCCTATCATACTACATCATAATCATCTCAAGATTCATGTTGGCATCCAAGACAAACCATTATAAGCTCCTAGCTAATTAAGCATGGCATCAGAAACTATGATCTCTAGGTTGTCATTGCAAACATGTTTCTCTCACAACAAAGCTGAATCGGGAACGATGAGCTAGTCATATTTACAAAAACAAAATAGATCGAGTTCATACCAGCTTTTCCAGGCTCAGTCACTTCATCATATATCTTCATTATTGCCTTTCACTTGCACGATCGAATGAGGTGAACAATAATAAGAGTGCTCGTGCATTGGACTAAGCTGGAATCTGCAAGCAAACACAAAGGAGAAGACAAAGTACTATGGCTCTTTGACAGATAAACAGATATGCATGCGAGAGCCACTAAAAATTGTAACCATGGTCTTCTACTTTGACCCAAAGAAAAAGAAAACTATTTACACGGGAAAGCTCCCAACAAGCAAAAGAAGAACAAGAATTATTTTTGGATTTTCTCTAACTGGACAAACACACGAGAAGAAAACGAGAAAAAGAAATAAACTAGCATGGATGATACAATGGCAAAGTGTGAACACCGACTATCAAAGTGAAAGTGTGAACATGAATATAAAGTCGGTTAGAAACACGTACTCCCCCAAGCTTAGGCTTTTGGCCTAAGTTGCTCTACTCCCATGGAGGGAAATAACCGTCTCCGGGGTACTCCGGAGTGTACTGAGGGTGCCACTCTTGTGTGAGCTCCTCTGGCTCCCACTGATAAACTGGCGTCTGGTACTCGACTGGTAGCTCGGACACAGGCGCATGTGCTGGCGCTATGCCCCAATATGCGTAGATGTCCGAGGGCATAATAATGTACATGCCTAGATGAAGATTGAACAAAGAAGGAGCAGGAAAGTAATAGTCTCATGAGTACCCTGACTAAATACCAGGTTATAAATCATCCTCTTATTTATATCTTTATCAAGAAAGTCATGGCGAACCATGCTATCATAATCTTGATATCTCTCAGGAAGAAGAATCTCTTCTTCCTCGTGTAGTCTAATAGGTATCTCAAAATGTCTAGCAAGATGGGTAGCATAGATACCTCCATAAACAACGCCTTTAGAACGGTTTGTGTTCAACCGTTGAGCTACTATAGTGCCCAAGCTATAAGTTTTGTCATTATAAAGGGCTTCACGCAAGACCGCAAGATCTAGGGAGCTAAGGGCCCCAGCTTTCCCACGGCCAATCAAACATTTTCCCATGAATAATGAGAAGTACCGAAGCACGGGAAAATGTATGCTAGCAGCTCTAGCGCATTACACTCCTCTCTCCTCTCCTACAACAATAGTATAAATGAAAGCCTCCAAGTCCCGTGGACGAGGTTCATCAATATCCCCAACATAAGGTAATTTGCACACATTGCAAAAATCCTGAAGTGACATACGCTGGGGGATATCATATAGCTTGAACTCTACCATAGGAGGACTCTTCCTTGGATAGAAATTAAAGCTTTGCACGAAAACATTAGTGAGGAGGAGGTATTGCGGACACTTATCTTCAAAGAAGGCGGTAAGGCCTGCGTTCTCCACCAAGTAGTAAAAGTCCTCATAAAGTCCGGAGGCATGTAAGAACACATCGCTTAGCCACTTGCACTCTCGAACTTCTGCAACTCAGGGGACCGGATACTTGGGTTTCTTCTTCTCATTTTCATCATCCTTGGGGTCACGGCTTGAAGAGCCTCTTAAGAACCTCCTCATCTTTTCCTTTTTCTTTCATTGAAAAATTCTGAAATTTTTAGTGATTCTAAGGAAAAGTGAACAAGGCTCGACGAAACTCATAGCAACTACTCCGACAAGTGCCTAGAGGACATATCACTCATCAAAATTACTTGGGACCAGCTAAAATTAGCATGCAAAGCTCAAGAACAGGGTCACCAAGGCAGCAAAAATACGCAACAAATAAGGCACTAGAGCAAAAACTAATTGGACCAATGGAGGAGTCACATAACAAGGAGCAATTTCCCCAAAACAGTTTGGTGAATGGGGCTTTGCATAAGGAGATCGAAAATCGCAGCAAGAAGAGCAAGAACACGGGTTTGAGCTGCGAAACGATTTTTTCTGGAGGTAGGAGAAGGAGATGGGAGCTGGAATAAGTGGAGGGGGACACGTGGGCCCCACAAAGCTGGTAGGCACGGCCAGGGGGGTGCCCGCGCCTCTAGGTCTTCTGGCCCACTGGTGCATCCCCCTGACTAGCTCTCCGTCTCAGAATTTTTCAAAAATTCCAAAAAAAAATCATACTTGATTTTCACGGCATTTGGAGAACTTTTATTTTCGGGACACTTTTCTAGAGGACGTAAAAAGCAGAAAAAAGGAAAAACTAAAACTAAATCTATCATTTTTCTTCTAAGCAACCGAAGGTGAAAGCTTGGAACACACGGTTGTGACTCCTCGATTCATCCGTCTCATGGTTATCGAAAGAAATCCGTCAATGAGGTTGATCAAGTCTCCTTGACAAACTTTTTAGAATCGCAAAAGAAAATGGAGAATTTTCGAACAGTCACTAGGTTACCTCAACGGGGATGTGCATATCCCCAACAAGCAAATCATACTTCATCTTGACAGTAGGTATAGGGCATTCAAAGCTCCCAATAAGAATCGATGAAGTTTTTTCGATAGCATTGATGCAATGTACTCGATATTGTTTCTTCAGAAAGTGCACCGTATGCTCATTACCATTGACATGGAAAGTGACATTGCCTTTGTTGCAATCAATAACAGCCCTTGCAGTGTCTAAAAAGGGTCTTCCAAGGATGACCGCCATGGCATCATCCTCAGGAATATCCAGAATAACAAAGTCTGTTAAGATAGTAACGTTAGCAACCACAACAGGCAGATCCTCGCAAATGCCGATAGGGAAAGCAGTTGATTTGTCGGCCATTTGCAGAGAGATTTCAGTGGGTGTCAACTTATCCACTTCAAGTCTACGATAAAGAGAGAGAGGCATAACACTAACACCGGCTCCAAGGTCGCATAAAGCAGTTCTAACATAGTTGCCTTTAAGGGAGCAAGGTATAGTGGGCACTCTGGGATCACCTAGTTTCCTAGGAGTTCCACCCTTGAAGGTGTAATTAGCGAGCATGGTGGAAATCTCAACCTCAGGTATCCTCCTCTTACTAGTCACAATATCCTTCATGTACTTAGCATACGAAGACATTTTGAGCATATCTGTCAAACGAATTTGCAGAAAGACAGGTCTAATCATTTCAACAAATCGCTCAAAATCCTCATCATCCTTTTTCTTGGATGGTTTGGGAGGAAAGGGCATGGGTTTCTGAACCCATGCTTCCCTTTCTTTACCATGCTTCCTAGCAACAAATTCATTCTTATCGTATCTCTTATTCTTAGGATGTGGGTTATCAAGATCAACTGGTTCAATCTCACATCCTTATCCTTGCTAGGTTGAGCATCTTCATGAACATCACTATCAATATTATCATTAGGCTCATGTTCATCACCAGATTGCGCTTCGGCATCGGAAACAGAGATATCATTTGGATTCTCAGGTGTAGCAGCAACAGGGTTGCTAGCGTGCAAATTCCTATCATCTTTCTTCTTCTTTCTAGGATGACTAGGTGCATCAGTGCTAACTTCTTGAGAATCTTGTTCAATTCTCTTAGGATGACCCTCAGGATACAAAGGTTCATGGGTCATTCTACCGCCTCTAGTGACGACTCTGACAGAATTTTCATTCAACTCATTGAGCAAGTCATTCCGAGCCTTAAGTACTTGTTATACTTGAGTATTAACCATAGAGGCATGTTTACTCAGCAACTTAAGATCATTGACGTTTCTGTCTACACAAGCACTTAAATGACTAAGCATACGAGCATTCTGTTCCAATTGTCTGCTAACATAATCATTGAAACTTTGTTGTTTGGCAACAAAGTTATCAAATTCATCTAGGCAAAAGCTAGCAGGTTTATCAAAAGGAATGTCACTCACATTGAATCTGCGAAGAGAATTAACCTCTACTACCTGTATCAGGTTATCAAGACCATAGATCTCTTCGATAGGTGGTAGATTTTTGACATCTTCAGATTTAATGTCTTTCTCTTTCATAGATTTCTTAGCTTCTTGCCTATCTTCAGGGCTGAGGAATAGAATACCTCTTTTCTTCGGAGTTGGCTTCGAAGGTGGTTCGGGAATAGTCCAAGCATTCTCATTGCACAAGATATTATTCAATAGAATCTCAGCTTGTTCTACAGTTCGTTCCCAAAAAACACAACCGACACAACTATCTAGGTGGTCTTTAGAAGCATCGGTTAGTCCATTATAGAAGATATCAAGTATTTCATTCTTCTCAAGAGGGTGATCAGGCAAAGCATTCAGTAGCTGGACGAGCCTCCCCCAAGCTTGTGGGAGACTCTCTTCTTCAACTTGCGCAAAGTTGTATATTTCCTGCAAGGCAGCTTACTTCTTATGGGCAGGGAAATATTTTTCAGAGAAGTAGTAGATCATATCCTGGGGGCTACGCACACAACCAGGAGCAAGAGAGGTGAACCAAGTCTTAGCATCATCCTTTAGCGAGAAAGGAAATAGCTTAAGGATATAGTAGTGGCGGATCTTTTCCTCACTCGTGAATAGGGTGGCTATATCGTGCAGTTTGGTAAGATGTGCTAGAACCGTTTCAGACTCATAACCGTGAAATGGATCAGATTCGACCAGAGTGATCAACTCAGGGTCGACAAAGAATTCATAATCCTTATCGGTCACAAAGATAGGCGAAGTAGCAAACTTCGGGTCGTATTTCATCCTAGCGTTCAAAGATTTTTCTTTCCACTTGCGCAGTAATTTCTCAAGATCATAGCTATCCTTACAAGCAAGAAAGTCCTTAGTTATCTCTCCCTCCATAACATAACCCTCAGGCATATCAAGCAATTCATATCTAGGAGAGCTAGTTCTAACAGGTGAAATAGCAGGTTCTACTTCAATAATCTCAGCAGTTTCAGAAGTATCATCACATCTAGCAGCAACCCTAGCAATTTGTGCATCAAGGAATGCACCTAGTGGCCAAGCAGTATCAAGCAAAGCATCATCACAAGCATCATCGATAGCAGAAGTAGCATCATCAAGCACAGGCGACACATCAAAATTTCTAGCAGGAGGTGGTGTCGCAAACTTACTCATAACTGAAGGTGATTCAAGTGCAGAGCTAGATGGCAGTTCCTTACCTGTCCTCGTAGTTGAGGGCAAGACTTTAGTTTTTGGATCTCTCGGATTCCTCATAGTGATCAGCAGACGTAAATCCCAAGTGAGTCGAAGAATAGAGCTATGCCTTCCCGGCAACGGCGCCAGAAAATAGTCTTAATAACCCACAAGTATAGGGGATCGCAACAGTTTTCGAGGGTAGAGTATTCAACCCAAATTTGTTGATTCGACACAAGGGGAAGCCAAAGAATATTCTCGAGTATTAACAGCTGAGTTGTTAATTCAACCACACCTGAAAGACTTAGTATCTGCAGCGAAGTATCAATAGCAAAGTGGTGTGTTAGCAATAGCAGCAACGGCAATAGTAGCAGAAGTGACACAAGTTGCGGCAGAGTAACAGTAGCAGCAGCGACAGCAATAGCGACATTGTAACAGTAGCAGCAGTGACAACAGTAGCGGCAAAGTAACGTAGCAATGACTAGTAGGAAAAACTCGTATGCATTGTATCAGTGATGGATAATTATGCCGGATGATATTCATCATGCAACAGTTATAACACGAAGAGATGAGTAACTAGCTCCAGTTCGTCAATGTAATGTAGGCATGTATTCCGTATGTAGTCATACGTGTAACGACCAAGATGCGGTCCTTTCCGATCTGGGGGTCGATTTTGGAATTATGCCCTAGAGGCAATAATAAATATAGTTATTATTATAATTCCTGTATCAAGATAATCGTTTATTGTCCATGCTATAATTGTATTGAATGAAGACTCATTTACATGTGTGGATACATAGACAAAACACTGTCCCTAGCAAGCCTCTAGTTGGCTAGCCAGTTGATCAAGGATAGTCAGTGTCTTCTGATTATGAACAAGGTGTTGTTTCTTGATAACTGGATCACGTCATTAGGAGAATCACGTGATGGACTAGACCCAAACTAATAGACGTAGCATGTTGATCGTGTCATTTTGTTGCTACTGTTTTCTGCGTGTCAAGTATTTGTTCCTATGACCATGAGATCATATAACTCACTAACACCGGAGGGATACTTTGTGTGTATCAAACGTCGCAACATAACTGGGTGACTATAAAGATGCTCTACAGGTATCTCCGAAGGTGTTCGTTGAGTTAGTATGGATCAAGACTGGGATTTGTCACTCCGTGTGACGGAGAGGTATCTCGGGGCCCACTCGGTAATACAACGTCACACACAAGCCTTGCAAGCAATGTGACTTAGTGTAAGTTGCGGGATCTTGTATTACGGAACGAGTAAAGAGACTTGCCGATAAACGAGATTGAAATAGGTATGCGGATACTGACGATCGAATCTCGGGCAAGTAACATACCGAAGGACAAAGGGAATGACATACGGGATTATATGAATCCTTGGCACTGAGGTTCAAACGATAAGATCTTCGTAGAATATGTAGGATCCAATATGGGCATCCAGGTCCCGCTATTGGATATTGACCAAGGAGTCTCTCGGGTCATGTCTACATAGTTCTCGAACCCGCAGGGTCTGCACACTTAAGGTTCGACGTTGTTTTATGCGTATTTGAGTTATATGGTTGGTTACCGAATGTTGTTCGGAGTCCCGGATGAGATCACGGACGTCACGAGGGTTTCCGAAATGGTCCAGAAACGAAGATTGATATATAGGATGACCTAATTTGATTACCGGAAGGTTTTCGGAGTTACCGGGAATGTACCGGGAATGACGAATGGGTTCCGGGAGTTCACCGGGGGGGCAACCCACCCCGGGGAAGCCCATAGGCCTTGGGGGTGGCGCACCAGCCCTTAGTGGGCTGGTGGGACAGCCCAAAAGAGCCCTATGCGCATTGGAAGAAAAATCAAAGAGAAAAGAAAAAAAAGGAGGAGGTGGGAAAGGAAAGAAGGACTCCACCCACCAAACCAAGTAGGACTCGGTTTGGGGGGGGAGACCTTCCCCCCTTGGCTCGGCCGACCCCCTTGGGGCTCCTTGAGCCCCAAGGCAAGGCTCCCCCTCTCCCACCTATATATACGGAGGTTTTAGGGCTGATTTGAAACGACTTTTCCACGGCAGCCCGACCACATACCTCCACGGTTTTTCCTCTAGATCGCGTTTCTGCGGAGCTCGGGCGGAGCCCTGCTGAGACAAGATCATCACCAACCTCTGGAGCGCCGTCACGCTGCCGGAGAACTCTTCTACCTCTCTGTCTCTCTTGCTGGATCAAGAAGGCCGAGATCATCGTCGAGCTGTACGTGTGCTGAACGCGGAGGTGCCGTCCGTTCGGCACTAGATCGTGGGACTGATTGCGGGACGGTTCGCGGGGCGGATCGAGGGACGTGAGGACGTTCCACTACATCAACTGCGTTCACTAACGCTTCTGCTGTACAGTCTACAAGGGTACGTAGATCACACATCCCCTCTCGTAGATGGAGATCACCATGATAGGTCTTCGTGCGCGTAGGAAATTTTTTGTTTCCCATGCGACGTTCCCCAACAGTCGAGGCCCCCGAATAGGAAAGAAGCGCATCTAAGCGTTTCGCAAGCAAGTAACATAGCACAAATAATAATAAAAGTAGACAATTCGGGATTCAACTGTCTTCTTATTAATAAATCAGAGTACAACACAGATACAATCAAGGTAGTTCCGCTACGGACTACAAAACATGGAAAATGCTATGCTACCCTGCTGCAGGCCCACGATCACGACCACGCCTCAGTCCTCTGGATAGTTCATGTAGAGGCGGTCTGTCTCCTCGTCGTACTGCCACGCCAGCTGGGTGACGTCGGGATCATCTGTCTCTGGGGTACCTGTACCTGCTGGGAGTTTCGGAGGAATCCGTGAGCCACGGGGACTCAGCAATCTAAGACCTTGGTGCCAGAACTAGTCATTTTATTAGGTAGGGTAAGAATGAAGTGTATCTGGCTGCAGCAACCTATGCTTGATTAAGTGGCTAACTTACGCAAAGTAGAAGTAAAGGTGGTCTACACTAGCGGTCGGATTTACTTGATCAGTAAGTGATCCTGAACACCTACCTACGGCATTCATAACCCCACCGTGTTCCCGATCGAAGAGAGATCTTCGAAGGGACAGTCACGGTTATGCACACGGTTGGCAGTTTTTATTTGTTTATGTTTAAGTTCTCTAATACCGGATGTTATCAAAATATTCCAAGTTGCCACATAACCGCGGGCACGGCTTTCCGAAAGATTAAACACTGCAGGGGTGCTCCAACTAGTCCATCACAAACGAACACAAGCCGCAAAGGCATCCTCTATCACGAAACTCGTCATCTCGTCGGATTACTTAGAGGAAAACCTCAACTCTGGGGGAAACCAAAGCTTCAGTGGGATTCCTATACGCAATATATACCACTAAGGTAAGGCAAGGCTAGCAGGACCTCCTGACGTGTCGACGACCCTGATAAGAGCCGCGTATCTCAGTCTCAGGACACGGCGGATGAGCGACGCGTACAGTGGCCTGATAGAAATCTCTCAAGTTGCCCTGAGTTGGCCCCGCACAGTGCTCTAATTTGGACCAACACTCATGAGGAGCACTGGCCCGGGTTGTTGATTAAAATCCTCGGGGTAGCTATTCCCTATGCAGATTATTATTAAGTTATTAGCAAATTAACACCAATGTTGGGTCCTGCCGGACAAGCCTTAGCACTACGCGATTTATCAAGGGGGTCCCCATAACAACCCCGAACATGTTAGGAGCGATCATTATGGAATCAAACACCGGTAACCGGTAACTAAGGCGGCAATAACGGGACAAAGCACCCGGCAAAAGGCAAGGCCTCCCGTCATTTACCAAGTATATATAGGTGCATTAATTAAATAACAGAATTTAGAATAATGATATCAAGGCTCATGTTATTACATGAGTCAAAGCACCTGCATCTAGCAATGCTAACATTAGTAGCTGAGCAAGCCTACTTAGCCATGCAAGTTTGCTAGGAAGGAGAACGGTGTTGGGGCTCATGGCTAGAAGAAGCAATTTAATTTCAGTGGTAGGCAGCGAGCAATAAGACATGGAAACGAAAACTAGCATAACAAGTCTAGAGATGGAATCAAGGTCATATCATCTTGCTTGTGATATCCTCAGCTTGGAAAGGTTCTGGATCGTCCTGCACGTACTCTCCTGACTCCACATATTCGTTCTCCGATCCCGGTGCTATCCAACATAAGAATAACAGCCAATGAACAGCAGCACCACAAGATGCAACAATCACATGATGCATGAGATGAAATTTGAGCGTGCACCACTATTTCTATCACTAGCACAAGCAAAATAAACTACTGCAAGTTTCTGGACAGAACTGTACACTAAGCTATTTTGACATGCATGAGAATGACATGAGCAGATGCGGCTCGTGAAAACGGTGCAAAACCATATAAAGAACATTGCAAACGGAGCTACGGATCAACGGGAATCAACGGAACAAGATATGAAGCTCTACGTGGAAGATTCAACACCACACTCACAATTGGCACAAATCTGGTATTCCCAGGTTGCCAAGACATGTAACAACCCAACATGAATGGATTGGAGCAAGAAAGAACACCACAACAACAATTAAGCACACACTTTGATCAAAATGACAAAACTACATAATCTGCCATAAACTGCATCTTAGCTATTTGGGAGCTGCATGCAACATAGCTACAGGTCTTCAAACATGACAATTTATATATGTGCCTGTTGCGAACCAAGAACACTACAAGCACCAGAAAGAATCACAGCAAAAGGAATTAAACTCTAGAAGATACAAGGCCACAAACTTTCCCAAACCCATCAGATCTCAGGGACTTAGTGAAAATTCCTGCACCTGAGTTTCTGTCTCTGTTCTGAAGCTTTTTGACAGCAATCAAAACACAATCTACTGGACTCCAAATGATTTTAAATTTGACACGGAGCTACAAAAACATACCAGGTTCAAAATCCTAGCACTGAACTAAGGCTATTTCTCAACAGAATGAACAGCACATCCTCATCTATAGGAGAAGAAAATGTTTCCAGCATCCCAGACTTGGTGAAATTTCAGAGTTCACTAATCTGTAATTTTTCAGCCACATGCCCACTTTGTCTAGGCATAGTTTGCACACACATTACACCAAGTGATAATTGACACCACTATAGTGTAGAGCAAAACCCCTACTACTATCACACAAAAACTCATGCCCTTGGGCTCCACCTATTCCATGGAATCAACGATCAAACTTGCTACAAATTTGAATATGCAACTCCATAAAGTACCCTTCTAAGACGACAACTACAAAGGTAGGGTTCACGTGCACAATGAAAAAGTGACATGGGGGTTTGAACCCCATGTTTGTGTCATGCACATCAACAACACCAACACACCTACCAAACTATCCCCACACACAAACACCATGCCCTCTCACATATAGACATGTGAAGGTGCATAATTTTGCAAAGGTGGGGAAGTTCCACGCACACACACATACTCCACATCATTCACCACAACATCAACTCCTAAAACCAAGAACAACATGAGGGGGATAACTACTAAGCAAGTAACTTGGAAGCATCACCTCTCAAGCATCTTTAGTAGGAACCACAAGTGGTGTGCACTCACAACAAACACATCTCCATGCCTACACTATCAACTTCACTTACAACCCCTATGCACCCATGCCTATTTGCAATCACACCATCAACATAAACTAACAAGACCACATGCACACATATATCACTTAAGCCACCAACACCAACTATCACTATTCTAGTGTGTGCAAACACACACACAATACACTCTGAACCCACCTACACTAGCAGGAAAAAAAATAGGACACCTTGCTGTCTATGCATAGGAAAGAGGAAGCACAAAAAAAATAAAAGGACGGCAAAAAAAAAAGAAATATGCATCAGGGCTCCTGGAATCGAACCCAGTACCCTCTGGTGCAACAACCTACCCTTACCACTCTGCTACTGCCATATAGTCGACAGAACAGAGGGAAACATGCGAGTTAAGGCTGCCTGCTGGAGCCACCACTATCAATTCGATGGGAAAAATACTGCAAAAGGGAGGGTGGTGCGCCGAATGGGACTTGAACCCTGCACCTGCCGGCAAACAAACAGAGACAACACCACTGCGCTACGAGACAGCTACTCGTAGAAGGGGGGTATTCTAGGAATACCTCCACATCCTCTCGATTCCTGCTCTGCACGTGCGCGCCAGGGACGCGCCGGCGACAGAGAAGGGCACCAGCTTCTCTACTGCTGCTGCGCGACGAGAAGATCCAGACGCTAAGCTGCTGCACCACGAGGAGGGCGACTTCCTACTGCTACTGCTACTACATGCACCACTATCGTCCTGCACGTACACTTGCTGCAACCGCACGGCACGGCTTCCTGCAACAGGCTCGTCGGAACCAACGAGGGAGAAGGAAGAGTGGGCCGGCTCACCTCGGGGAAGAAGGAGGTGCCGTTCGGTGGAGGACCCCGGCCGGAGAGAAGGGAGGCACGCGGGAGAAGGACCTGCTGCCGGCTGATGTCGACGGAGGTAGACGGGGTAGATCACCGGAGCCGGCTTCTTGACGTGCTCCTGACCGACGTGGTAGACGACCCTCGACCTCACCGAGGGCGAAAATGGGGCGCGGGCACCGTCCCCGTGCCCCTGGACATGGCCGCCGGCGCTGCTCAACGGAGTAGACGGGGTAGACGCGGCGGCCGAACTCTCTCTCTCTCTCTGCTCCTACCCTACAGAGAGCTTACCAGGGAGAGGGAAGAGGAAAGGAGGGAGGTGGCGGCGCTGGGGAGAAGGAGAGGGAACCCTAGGGGAGGAGGAGGGTTCCCTCCACCTTATATCACCTCGGGGGAGACGCTGGAGCCACAGGATCAAGGGGAGGCGATCGGGAGGTGGAGCTGCGTTCGTACAGAGGTGACGTCGCCAGGAGGAAGACGACGTCACCTGGGCTTCTGCTGCTGCTCGAAGGGGTATGGGCCTAGGAGGAGATATTGGGCCTCTCTCGGTGGGAGGGAGCCCACCAGAGAAGGAAAAAAAGAAAACAGCCCTGGAGATTATTTCTAATTAGGTAAAAAAACAGAGAAAGAAAAGAAACCCTCAGGACTACTGCTGATAATAAAATCAAAATAAAAATGTCCCTGGGCCTAAAAATACCTAAGCTTTTAAAATAAAATGCAAAAGGAATTTTATGGGGCATTTAAATAAATACAAAACAGCAATTAATTATACTGTTTTGTGATTTATATACACCCTCAAGACCAAAATAAAACTCCACATCATCACATCATCATCCCCACAATAACCTCTAAATACAAGACATTTTAAAACAGCTCTTATGAAGATGGAATTTTGAACATGAGATAATAGGAGAGGAAAAGGGTTTGAAATTGCAATGAGCTTTGAAAATCCCAAGCAACCACTCCTACACTCCACACACCATCATCACATGACATCACACATGAAATCACAAGGTATCTAACCACAAGATCACCACCTACATTTATTACTAACACCACAAGAAATCATAGTGCAACAACTCAAGGTAAGGGCATGCAATGATATGCTATGCATGCATGCATGAGAAGGAAATAGAAGGAACACACATGAAATCATGGTATCAACTTAAACATCATAATCTCTGACAAGGTGGTCCCACATGAAGTAGGTCCAAAAAGGGTAGGTTCTACACTTGGGGCATTATAAACTCTCCCACACTACAAAGAAGATCTCGACCTCGAGATCTAAGACTGAAAGAAATCGGGAAATTCGGAACGGAGGTGATCCTCGCGTTCCCACGTAGCCTCTTTATCGGAATGGTGTGACCACTGCACTTTCAGAAACTTGACAGTCTTGTTACGGGTCTTGCGCTCAGTCGCCTCGAGAACCGCAACTGGATGCTCACGATAAGAAATGTCAGGCTGGAGGTCTATATCTTGAAGATGCACAGTGCGCTCGGGGGTCTTGAAACACCTCCGGAGCTGAGAAACATGGAACACATCATGGACATTTGCAAGGGTTGACGGAAGCTCGAGCTGGTATGCAAGGTCGCCCCTCTTGGCAACCACTCTAAACGGACCAACGAAACGAGGCGCAAGCTTACCTTTGATGCCAAAGCGTTGCATACCCTTAATAGGCGACACCTTGAGATAGACAAAATCATCAAGCTCATATGACATGTCACGGTGCTTGCTATCGTAATAGCTCTTCTGACGGGACTGAGCTGCTCTGAGGTTGTCGCGAATGATCCGACACATCTCCTCAGCTTCTTCTATCATATCATTGCCAAGGATCTCACGCTCGCCTGTCTTGGACCAGTTGAGCGGAGTACGGCACTTCATGCCATAGAGAATTTCAAACGGAGCCTTGCCAGAACTAGCTTGATAAATGTTGTTATACGAGAACTCCGCGAAAGGCAGACAATCCTCCCACTTCATGCCAAAAGAGATAACACAGGCTCTCAGCATATCCTCAAGAACTTGATTCACTCTCTCCACTTGACCACTAGTCTGAGGATGGAACGCTGTGCTGAAGCGGATCTTCGTGCCCATAGCAGACTGAAAGGAGTCCCAGAACTTGGAAGTGAAGATACTTCCGCGATCTGACGAGATCATCATAGGTACGTCGTGCAACGAGACAATCCTCGAGGTGTACAACTCTGCCAGCTGAGCTGCTGAAATGGACTCCTTGACTGGAAGGAAATGCGCTACTTTACTCAATTTGTCGATGACGACGAAGATAGCATCATTGCCCTTATTGGACTTCGGAAACCCGGTGACGAAATCCATCTCAATGTGATCGAACTTCCACTCGGGAATCGGCAAAGGCTGCAAGAGGCCCGCTGGTCTTTGATGTTTTGCTTTCACCCTACGACATACATCACACTCGTTTACGAATTGTGCAATTTCACGTTTCATCCGAGTCCACCAGAAAGTCTGCTTCAAGTCATGGTACATTTTGGAACTTCCAGGATGAATAGAGAGCAGAGAGTTATGAGCTTCTTGCATGATCACCTTCGTGAGATCACCTTTCGGGACAACAAGGCGGTCCTCGAAAAACAAAGTGTCCCTGGCATCAACAGTGAAACACTTATACTTGGGGAGACTCTTTCCCACGCCAATCTTGACCTTCTTCACCATAGCGTCAAGTAGCTGAGCTGCTCTGACCTGATCTTCCAAGGTAGGAGAGATCTGAAGGTTCGCAAGAAAACCCTGAGGAACCAGCTGAAGATTGAGCTTCCTGAAAGACTCAGAAAGACCCGGCTGGAGAGGTAGCAGAATCAGACTGCTGCAATATGCCTTCCTGCTCAATGCATCTGCCACAACATTTGCCTTGCCTGGCGTGTACTCAACACTCGGATTAAAATCCTGGAGCATTTCCACCCAACGTGTTTGCCGAAGATTCAAGTTAGGCTGAGTGAAGATATACTTGAGGCTCTTGTGATCGGTGAAAACTTCAACCTTACATTCCAACAAGAGATGTCTCTAAGTCATCAAGGCGTGCACAACAGCTGCTAGCTCGAGATCGTGCACAGGATAGTTCTTCTCCGCAGGCTTCGGCTGCCTGGAGGTATAAGCAACCACCTTCCTATCTTGCATCAAGACTGCACCGAAACCCTGGAGAGAAGCATCGCAAAAGACCTGGTACGGCTTGGAATCATCCGGAGGGGCCAATACCTGAGTGGAGGTAAGCTTCTCTTTGAGTGTATCGAAAGCCAGTTGACACTCTGGAGACCAAACATACTTGACACCCTTCTGGAGAAGACTAGAGAGCGGCTTGGCGATTTTGGAGAAGTTCTCAACGAATCTTCTGCAATATCCGGCAAGACCGAGAAAGCTTAGAAGCTGCTTCACATTCTGCGGAGGTTCCCATTCAACAATGGCTTGGACGGGTCAACCTTAATGCCCTCGGCAGAGATAATATGCCCAAGATAAACCACTTCTTTCAGCCAGAACTCGCACTTGGAAAACTTGGCATACAGCTTGTATTCTCTCAGTTTATCAAGCACCAACCTGAGATGTTTCTCATGTTCTTCCTCATCCTCAGAAAAGACCAGAATGTCGTCGAGATAGAGCAAGACAAATTCATTCTTAAATGGTGAGAAAATATAGTTCATCAATCGGCAAAAAGTCGGAGGAGCATTAGCCAGACCAAAAGACATGACCGTATACTCATACGAGCCAAAGCTAGTCCTGAATGTCGTCTTCGGAATGTCTTCCTCGCGAATGCGAACCTGGTGATAGCCCATTCTGAGATCAAGCTTGGAGAATACTTTAGCACCTTTCAACTGTTCGAACAACTCATTTATGTTCGGAAGTGGATATTTGTTCTTGATTGTTTTCTTGTTCAATGGACGGTAATCGACACACAGCCGGTCCGAACCATCCTTCTTCTTGACAAACAGAACACCACATCCCCACGAAGACGAGCTTGGTCTGATCAAACCCAAACGCTCCTGCTCATCGAGTTGCCTCTTGAGTTCCTTCAACTCTTCTGGACCCAGCTTGTACGGCCGTTTGCACACTGGCTCTGTGCCTGGCTCAAGCTCAATGACAAACTCAACTTCACGGTGCGGAGGCATGCCTGGCAGCTCTTCAGGAAACATGTCTTGATATTCGCAGACTACTGGAACTTGCTCAATAGGATTGATCTCACCCTTTTCATTCAAGGAGAACAAGCGGATTGTGTCATCGCGCGCCGCGAATATAATCACATCCTCCGAAGAGTGGGTAAGCTTCACTTCTTTAGCTTCACAATTAATTGATGCCTTGTTGATGGCCAACCAGTCCATACCAAGGATCAAATCAATATCGGAATTGCCCAAGACAATAGGAGACGCCAGAAAGGAATAACTGCCAAACTTGACAGAAGCATCACGAACCATTTTGTTGGTGCTCATAACAGTACCGGGTGACACCACACGCAATGCCTTCTTCAAATACTCAGAATCAAAATCATGCTCGGAAAAGAATGTTCTAGACATGAACGAATGAGAAGCACCAGAATCAAACAAGACTTTAGCAGGAAAATCATTGACTAGGAGATTACCCATGATCACATCCGATGAATTTTCTGCCTCAGCTGCATTCACCATGTTGACTCGAGCTGATCTGGGGTTGAACTTCACAAGAGCGTTGCTTGGAGGTTTGCCTGGAGGAGGAGGAGGCAGACGGAGCTGAGAAGTACATTTGTTGGCATAGTGACCCTTCTGCCCACATTTGTGACAAATGACATCTGCTGGCTGTCAGAACTGAATCTGAGGAGGCCCTTGCTTCTGATGCTGGTATCTCTGCTGGAAGCCAGGGTTGGGTGGGTGGGAAGAACCACGTCCACCTGAGTGCTTCGGCTGCTGCGAGTGCCGAGGAGGAGGAAGAGAAACCCAAAACCTCTGTTGCTTTTGAACCACCTGAGTCGAGGAAGAGCTTGAATCTCTGAAGCGCTTCTTGGAGTTCTCCACCCTGAGCAAGGCTGCCTCTGCTCGGAGAGCTAAGTTGTAGAACTTGTCAAACTCCTCAGGATCGTGCAAAGCAAGTGCTAACTGCAAATCCTCCTTTAAGCCACCCCTGAACTCATAGATCTTGCTCTTCTGATCCGGAACATCCTGCAACGCGCAACGGGCCATCTCGTGGAACTCGACATTGTACTTGTACACAGAATTGTTGCCCTGCTTCAAATTCCTGAACTTCTCACGCATCTCCTCAACAAAACTGGAAGGGATGTAGTGGGACCTGAAGTCACGACAAAACTCGTCCCAAGTCATCACCCTGCCACCTCTGGAGTCCTTAAGCTGCTGCCACCAAATAGAAGCCTGCCCCTTCAACTGAAACGTTGCAAACTTGACAAAGTCCTCCGGACGCACATTGCTACACTCAAAATGCTTGTTCATATCACGGATCCAATCTTCCGCATCAAACGGGTGGTCGCAAGAAGTGAACGTCTTAGGCTGGTTTGACAGGAACTGGCTCATACTGGCGAAGTGATTGCCACCCTGCTGGAAATTGCCCTACTAATGATTGGCTCTCTCCTGGATCAACTGCAATAGCATCTGAGTGTTTGCATTAGTAGCTGCCATCATCGCCTGCCAGGCCTCTGCAGGAGGAGGAGGCGGCGGCGGAGGAGGAGGAGGAGGTGGAGGCGGCATATCCTCATGCGCTGGGGTCTGACGAGTTGGTGGAGCCATCCTGAAGACGGACAGCATATTAGTCCACAGAATAATTGAAGATATTGCTGAATCAAAAGACAGGATATCTGAATAGAATTTAGCATTGCACTCGATCAACATAGCAAGAGTGCATCCTCAAAGTAACAGACGACAAAATTCCGATAAGGACCACTACAACCAAGTGTGAGCTAGAACTGCTCGGAACAAACATATGATCGAGATTTCCCAAACCTCAATCAAGCATTTGTAGGAAGATAGTACTATAAGATACCACTAGATATCCCACCTAGTTCAACAAAACAAAGGGTGCGGCTTGCAATTAGCCACAACAAACTCATGAGAAAGATTTCGTCCGATATTTTCATGGACAGGATCGCACGGGCTCGATTTTATAGTAGCCATCAAGTGCAAGGCAGTGCACCCGACATACGAAGCGTCCCCGAGTTGTAGCAAGCTACAAGGACTCTTTAAGACACAACGTGTACCGCTGTAAGTCGACCGTGAACAAACGAATCCACTAGATGTCGAACCCCAACCTAACATCAAGCATTTGTTGGAAGACTGTCCTATAAGCAACTACTTGAATTCCCACCTATGAATTCCTGAAATAACTGGTCATGCAATCAGGTACACGGATACAAGGAGTATTTCACACAACTCCTAAACTAACCCGTCACCTGTATCACATCCTTCAACACACAACCAGCATCTCGGACCTTCATCTACAACAGATCCTCGTGATCACAACGATACAAAGTGTGGTAGTACCCCCGAAAAATCTACACCAGTACTGGGGACATCGGGGTTATCTCACCACTACCCGTATTGAAGCAATAACGAACACCCTCCGTTCTTAGATACTCAGAAATCTGAATGATGGCGATGTGCGCGATAATCCCTGGAGCTCAACTCCCCTGATACTTAGAGCAGATAGGAGGCACCAGGACATGATTCCGTCACATCGAAATCATATAGATTTCACAAATACCCGCGTGATCCTAAAAAAAATTTGAGCGAGAAAAGGAGTAGAGTTAAAGATTTCCTAAGACGGGAACCTCACTAGAGCATAGAAGAGGAGAAAAAAGAATCCTACTCTCCAATATAACTAAGACTCAAAACATTTTCTAGACTCGACTCGGCCAAATACGATCACACAAAGGCTCCTATGGTCGTAAGGCTCTGATTACCAACTTGTAACGACCAAGATGCGGTCCTTTCCGATCTGGCGGTCGAGGCCCCCGAATAGGAAAGAAGCGCATCTAAGCGTTTCGCAAGCAAGTAACATAGCACAAATAATAATAAAAGTAGACAATTCGGGATTCAACTGTCTTCTTATTAATAACTCAGAGTACAACACAGATACAATCAAGGTAGTTCCGCTACGGACTACAAAACATGGAAAATGCTATGCTACCCTACTGCAGGCCCACAATCACGACCACGCCTCAGTCCTCTGGATAGTTCACGTAGAGGCGGTCTGTCTCCTCGTGGTACTGGCACGCCAGCTGGGTGACGTCGGGATCATCTGTCTCTGGGGTACCTGTACCTGCTGGGAGTTTCGGAGGAATCCGTGAGCCACGGGGACTCAGCAATCTAAGACCTTGGTGCCACAACTAGTCATGTTATTAGGTAGGGTAAGAATGAAGTGTATCTGGCTGCAGCAACCTATGCTTGATTAAGTGGCTAACTTACGCAAAGTAGAAGTAAAGGTGGTCTACACTAGCGGTCGGATTTACTTGATCAGTAAGTGATCCTGAACACCTACCTATGGCATTCATAACCCCACCGTGTTCCCGATCGAAGAGAGATCTTCGAAGGGACAGTCATGGTTACGCACACAGTTGGCAGTTTTTATTTGTTTGTGTTTAAGTTCTCTAATACCGGATGTTAACAAAATATTCCAAGTTGCCACATAACAAAATATTCGAAAGATTAAACCCTGCAGGGGTGCTCCAACTAGTCCATCACAAATGAACACAGGCCGCAAAGGCATCCTCTATCACGAAACTCGTGATCTCGTCGGATTCCTTAGAGGAAAACCTCAACTCTGGGGGAACCAAAGCTTCACTGGGATTCCTATACGCAAGATATACCACTAAGGTAAGGCAAGGCTAGCAGGACCTCCCGACGTGTCAATGACCCTGATAAGAGCCGCGTATCTCAGTCTCAGGACACGACGGATGAGCGACGCGTACAGTGGCCTGATAGAAATCTCTCAAGTTGCCCTGAGTTGGCCCGCACAGTGCTCTAATTTGGACCAACACTCATGAGGAGCACTGGCCCGGGTTGTTGATTAAAATCCTCGGGTTAGCTATTCCCTATGCAGATTATTATTAAGTTATTAGCAAATTAACACCAATGTTGGGTCCTGCCGGACAAGCCTTAGCACTACGCGATTTATCAAGGGGGTCCCCATAACAACCCCGAACGTGTTAGGAGCGATCATTATGGAATCAAACACCGGTAACCGGTAACTAAGGCGGCAATAACGGGACAAAGCACCCGGCACAAGGCTAGGCCTCCCGTCATTTACCAAGTATATATAGGTGCATTAATTAAATAACAGAATTTAGAATAATGATATCAAGGCTCATGTTATTACATGAGTCAAAGCACCTCCATCTAGCAATGCTAACATTAGTAGCTGAGCAAGCCTACTTAGCCATGCAAGTTTGCTATGAAGGAGAACGGTGTTGGGGCTCATGGCATATGAAGAGGCAATTTAATTTCAGTGGTAGGCAGCGAGCAATAAGACATGGAAACGAAAACTAGCATAACAAGTCTAGAGATGGAATCAAGGTCATATCATCTTGCCTGTGATATCCTCAGCTTGGAATGGTTCTCGATCGTCCTGCACGTACTCTCCTGACTCCACGTATTCGTTCTCCGATCCCGGTGCTACCCAACATAAGAATAATAGCCAATGAACAGCAGCACCACAAGATGCAACAATCACATGATCCATGAGATGAAATTTGAGCATGCACCACTATTTCTATCACTAGCACAAGCAAAATAAACTACTGCAAGTTTCTGGACAGAACTATACACTAAGCTATTTTTACATGCATGAGAATGACATGAACAGATGCGGCTCGTGAAAACGGTGCAAAACCATATAAAGAACATTGCAAACGGAGCTACGGATCAACGGGAATCAACGGAACAAGATATGAAGCTCTACGTGGAAGATTCAACACCACACTCACAATTGGCACAAATCTGGTATTCCCAGGTTGCCAAGACATGTAACAACCCAACATGAATGGATTGGAGCAAGAAAGAACACCACAACAACAATTAAGCACACACTTTGATCAAAATGACAAAACTACATAATCTGCCATAAACTGCATCTTAGCTATTTGGGAGCTGCATGCAACATAGCTACAGGTCTTCAAACATGACAAGTTATATATGTTCCCGTTGCCAACCAAGAACACTACAAGCACCAGCAAGAATCACAGCAAAAGGAATTAAACTCTAGAAGATACAAGGCCACAAACTTCCCAAAACCATCAAATCTGAGGGACTTAGTGAAAATTCCTGCACCTGAGTTTTTGTCTCTGTTCTGAAGCTTTTTGACAGCAATCAAAACACAATCTACTACACTCCAAATGATTTGAACTTTGACAGGGAGCTAAAAAAACATACCAGGTTCAAAATCCTAGCACTGAACGAAGGCTAGTTCTCAACAGAATGACCAGCACATCCTCACCTATAGGAGAAGAAAATGTTTCCAGCATCCCAGACTTAGTGAAATTTCAGAGTTCACTAATATGTAATTTTTCAGCCACATGCCCACTTTGTCTAGGCATAGTTTGCACACACATTACACTAAGTGATAATTGACACCACTATAGTGTAGAGCAAAACCCCTACTACTATCACACAAAAACTCATGCCCTTGGGCTCCACCTATTCCATGGAAGAAACGATCAAACTTGCTACAAATCTGATTATGCAACTCCATAAAGTACCCTTCTAAGACGACAACTACAAAGGTAGGGTTCACGTGCACAATGACAAAGTGACATGGGGGTTTGAACCCCATGTTTGTGTCATGCACATCAACAACACCAACACACCTACCAAACTATCCCCACACACAAACACCATGCCCTCTCACATATAGACATGTGAAGGTGCATAATTTTGCAAAGGTGGGGAAGTTCCACACACACACACACATACTCCACATCATTCACCACAACATCAACTCCTAAAACCAAGAACAACATGAGGGGGATAACTACTAAGCAAGTAACTTGGAAGCATCACCTCTCAAGCATCTTTAGTAGGAACCACAAGTGGTGTGCACTCACAACAAACACATCTCCATGCCTACACTATCAACTTCACTTACAACCCCTATGCACCCATGCCTATTTGCAATCACACCATCAACATAAACTAACAAGACCACATGCACACATATATCACTTAAGCCACCAACACCAACTATCACTATTCTAGTGTCTTCAAACACACACACAATACACTCTGCACCCACCTACACTAGCAGGAAAAAAATACATAGGACACCTTGCTGTCTATGCATAAGAAAGAGGAAGAACAAAAAAATAAAAGGACAGCAAAAAAAAGAAATATGCATCAGGGCTCCTGGAATCGAACCCAGTACCCTCTGGTGCAACAACCTACCCTTACCACTCTGCTACTGCCATATAGTCGACAGAGTAGAGGGAAACAGGAGAGTTAAGGCTGCCTGCTGGAGCCACCACTATCAATTCGATGGGAAAAATACTGTAAAAGGGGGGGGGTGCGCCGAATGGGGCTCGAACCCTGCACCTGTCGGCAAACAAACAGAGACAACACCACTGCGCTACGAGACGGCTACTGGCAGAAGGGGGTTATTCTAGGAATACCTCCACATCCTCTCGATTCCTGCTTTGCACGTGCGCGCCAGGGACACGCCGGCGACATAGAAGGGCACCAGCTTCTCTACTGCTGCTGCGCGACGAGAATATCCATACGCTAAGCTGCTGCACCACGAGGAGGGCGACTTCCTACTGCTACTGCTACTGCATGCACCACTATCGTCCTGCACGTACACTTGCTGCAACCGCACGGCACGGCTTCCTGCAACCGGCTCGTCGGAACCAACGAGGGAGAAGGAAGAGAGGGCCGGCTCACCTCGGGGAAGAAGGAGGTGCCGTTCGGTGGAGGAGGCTGGCCGGAGAGAAGGGAGGCGCGCGGGAGAAGGCCCTGCTGCCGGCTGATGTCGACGGAGGTAGACGGGGTAGATCACTGGAGCCGGCTTCTTGACATGCTCCTGACCAGCATGGTAGACGACCCTCGACCTCACCGAGGGCGAAAATGGGGCGCGGGCACCGTCCCCGTGCCCCTGGACATGGCCGCCGGCGCTGCTCAACGGAGTAGACGGGGTAGACGCGGCGGCCGAACTCTCTCTCTCTCTCTCTGCTCCTACCCTACAGAGAGCTTACCAGGGAGAGGGAAGAGGAAAGGAGGGAGGTGGCGGCGCTGGGGAGAAGGAGAGGGAACCCTAGGTGAGGAGGAGGGTTCCCTCCACCTTATATCACCTCGGGGGAGACGCTGGAGCCACAGGATCAAGGGGAGGCGATCGGGAGGTGGAGCTGCGTTCGTAGAGAGGTGACGTCGCCAGGAGGAAGACGACGTCTCCTGGGCTGCTGCTGCTGCTCGAAGGGGTATGGGCCTGGGAGGAGATATTGGGCCTCTCTGGGTGGGAGGGAGCCCACCAGAGAAGGAAAAAAAGAAAACAGCCCTGGAGATTATTTCTAATTAGGTAAAAAAAACAGAGAAAGAAAAGAAACCCTGAGGACTACTGCTGATAATAAAATCAAAACAAAAATGTCCCTGGGCCTAAAAATACCTAAGCTTTTAAAATAAAATGCAAAAGGAATTTTATGGGGCATTTAAATAAATACAAAACAGCAATTAATTATACTGTTTTGTGATTTATATACACCCTCAAGACCAAAATAAAACTCCACATCATCACATCATCATCCCCACAATAACCTCTAAATACAAGACATTTTAAAACAGCTCTTGTGAAGATGGAATTTTGAACATGAGATAATAGGAGAGGAAAAGGGTTTGAAATTGCAATGAGCTTTGAAAATCCCAAGCAACCACTCCTACACTCCACACACCATCATCACATGACATCACACATGAAATCACAAGGTATCTAACCACAAGATCACCACCTACATTTATTACTAACACCACAAGAAATCATAGTGCAACAACTCAAGGTAAGGGCATGCAATGATATGCTATGCATGCATGCATGAGAAGGAAATAGAAGGAACACACATGAAATCATGGTATCAACTTAAACATCATAATCTCTGACAAGGTGGTCCCACATGAAGTAGGTCCAAAAAGGGTAGGTTCTACACTTGGGGCATTACAATACGTGCTTAGGGAAAAGAACTTGCATGACATCTATTGTCCATCCCTCCCGTGGCAGCGGGGTCCTAATGGAAACTACGGGATATTAAGGTTCTTTTTTAATAGAGAACCGGAACAACGCATTAGCACTTAGTGAATACATGAACTCCTCATACTATGGTCATCTCCGGGAGTGGTTCCGGCTATTGTCACTCCAGGGTTGCCGGGTCATAACACATAGTAGGTGACTACAACTTGCAAGATAGGATCAAGAACACACATATATTGACGAGAACATAATAGGTTCAGATCTGAAATCATGGCACTTGAGCCCTAGTGACAAGCATTAAGCATGGCAAAGTAGTAGCAACATCAATCTCAGAACATAGTGGATACTAGGGATCAATCCCCATCAAAACTAACTCGATTACATGATAGATCTCATCCAACCCATCACCGTCCACCAAGCCTACGATGAGATTACTCACGAACGGTGAAGAGCATCATGGAATTGACGATGAAGGAAGGTTGCTGATGACGATGGCGACGATCTCCCCTCTCCGGAGCCCAGAACGGACTCGAGATCTGCCCTCCAGAGGAAGAACAGGTGGTGGCGGCGCCTCCATATCATAAAACGCGATGAACTCTTCTTCTTGATTTTTTTTCTAGATGAAAGGGACTACATAAAGCTGGAATTGGAGGCGGTGGAGCTCCGAGGGCCCCACAAGCCTGCTAGGCGCGGCCAGGGGGCGCGCGTGGTGGGCTTGTGGGCTCCTCGCTCCACCCCTCCGGTTGATTCTTGCGCCAGTATTTTTTATATTTTCCACAAAAAATCCTCGTAAATTTCCACATCATTTCGAGAACTTTTATTTCTGCGCAAAAACAACACCATGCAATTCTGCTGAAAACAACATTAGTCCGAGTTAGTTCCATTCAAATCATGCAAATTAGAGTCCAAAACAAGGGCAAAAGAGTTTGGAAAAGTAGATACGACGGAGACGTATCAGTATGTTACTTGCCCGAGATTTGGTCGTTGGTATGTGCATACCTAGTTCAATCTCGTTACCGTCAAGTCTCTTTACTCATTCCGTATACAAGATCTCATGGCTAACTCTTAAGTCACATTGCTTGCAAACTTGTTGTGATGCTGTATTACCGAGTGGGCCCTGAGATACCCCTTCGTCACATAAAGTGACAAATCCCAGTCTTGATCCATGCTAACTCAATAGACACCCTCGGAGATATGTGTCGAGCACCTTTATAGTCACCCAGTTACGTTGCATCTTTGATACACACAAGGTACTCCTTCAGTGTGAGTGAGTTGCATGATCTCATGGTCATAGAAACAAATGAAATGCAGAAAACAATAGCAATAAACGGATACGATCATATGCTACGCTCATAGTTTGGGTCTTGTCCATCACATCATTCTCCTAATGATGTGATCCCATTATCAAATGACAACTCATGTCTATGGCCAGGAAACCCTGACCATCTTTGATCAGCGAGATAGTCCTTTAGAGGCTCACTAGGGACAGTGTGTTGTCTATGTATCCACACATGTATTTGAGTTTCCAATCAATACAATTCTAGCATGGATAATAAACGATTATCATGAACAAGGAAATATAATAATAACCACTTTATTATTGCCTCTAGGGCATATTTCCATCAATTCCGAGCTATGGATCTCAGACAGATGGTAACAGGAATAGGGGAGATGATGTTTCCCCAGGTTTGTGCCCTCTTGATGGAGGTAAAACCCTACACCATGCTCTTGTTCATTTTGATGATGAAGTATCGAGTACAAGCTTGATCTACCTCGAGATCGTGAGTTATGTTCTAACCCTAAGGCTAGGTGAATGATATTATGCTGATATTCCCTCTACAGGCTAAATGTTATGGCTTATATACATACCAGAGAGGGTATCGAGGGTTACAAGGTCGGTATCCTAGCCTAGAGGCGGCAGGAGGAGTCTTGGAGTATACGTCAAGCCTTCGACAGTTGTAATCTCGATAACACCCCCATCGGACGGTTTCTCGAGTCCACCTTGCGAAGGATGAGGGCCCATTGGCACAATCCAAGGATCATAGGCCGACTAGGTTAGTACCCCTAGTTCAGGACACTGTCAAACACCAAGCTGTTTTGAACCACCCGATCTACATGGATAGTTGGGGCAACTGTCCATGGTGGCTTATTGGCCTTGCCCTAAAGAAACACGTCAACCCGTGACCACAGGTGGCGCCATGCTTCTGCACTGTCATGGCATGTCACCGTTACCTCAAGTACGACCAACTCCTCATTGCCGTCCTACTCCAGGCCTACCTTGGCGGCTCCGTCGTCGCCCTTCAGGTCCACACGCTTAATGCTCGTAGGTTTAGGTGCTCGGTTTCAGATCCTCTCAACGTCCAATGTCTCATCCTTGAGTCAGCCATCTCCCAGAAATCACACTCCGTCGACTTTCTCCCTTTTTTCTCCACCACGAGTAGACACACCCTTCCGCTGGGGTGTCGTTGCCCATCGCTTCGAGGCTCCACAAAAATACGAAAAATTAACACCCATGTTTCCTCCTTCCTTTGGTCGCAAGTAAATCTCTCAAAGAGGTTGGGTTCAGAGTTTGGAGCGAATATCCTTGAGCTATTCCGTTCCGCGGTCCTATGCTCTTTTGCTCCAACGACAACCACCACTATAGGACAAAATTAAATTTGGGAGCACCTATGTCTCACGTGGCTAATTTTTTTTGTATATGTTAGTTACTTTTGTTTTACACTACCGGATTTCAATGTAGCAGCTGGTTTCCTTTGTACTATGTTTAAATCATTTTTCTCTTGTATCGTTTGTTAGCAGTTTTCTCACGTACGTGGTGACTTTTGAATGCCTGAATACCGTATTTGACGCACTTTGCGTTAAACTGCCGGTGCTTAGCACATGCGAGAAATCGAATAGCGACGCAATGGGTCGGCGTAGTTTTGCACAGACACGGCATTGCAACCGCAAATAGCCAGCCTATTTTGGGAACCTTCTAGAAGGTTTTTTGAACCGGTTGTTTGTTTCTTTTACTTTTGTTTCTCTTTTTTCGTTCCGCCATCTCTTTTTTCTCTTTTCTTTTTTTCTATTTCTTCTTTTTTATGTTATTTATATTTTTTAAACTAATTTCATGTTCAAAAATTGTGTTTAAAATTCGAAAATATACTTGCTTTTTAAAAATGTTTTCAATATTAAATAATTTTCTTTTTTAAAAATTGTTCATAACTTCAAAAAATATTTGGGATTTTCAAAAAATGTTCTTGGTTTTCAAAAATATTGTGAATGCTTTTGTTTGTAATTTAAACAAAAGCATTTTTAAAAACAATTTGGGGATTTCAAAAAATTGTTCGTATTATTTAGAAAAGTACCCTGGTTTGAAGAATTTTTCAGTTCACAAGTTTAATAAATTCAAATAATGTTCGCATTTAAAAAAAATGGTCAACCATTATCAAAAAATGTTGTTATTTTTCAAAAACTGTTCAGAAGTATTTTCTTCAATATTTTCAGAACTTTCCAAATAATGAGGGGGATTTCAAAAAATGTTACCATTTTCTTAAATTGTTCACTAGTTTCTCAAAATGTTCTTGTTTTCAAATTTTTGTTTACGTATTAGAAGTTGTTTCCTTTTTTTAATTTTGTTAACCAATTCAAAAATATTCCAATGTTTTAATTTTTTTTGTTAAGCTATATAGAAAATGATCGCATTTCCATCAAAATAACAGGATTTTCCAGTTGTTCTCAGTCTAAAATTTTGTCCTGAATCAAAAATATTGTACCTGTTTTCAAATTTTGTTCATGAATTCAAAAAAATGTTTATATTTTAAATCATGTTATGGAATTTTGAAAAATGGTCACGTTGAAAATAATATTCTGAAAAATTGATTTTTAGTTTTAAATAAAAAAATTATAATTTCAAATGATGTTCAATTTTGCAAAAAAAAAATTACAATTGAAAAACTGTTTACATTTACAATAATGTTCGGGAAGTTGAAACTTTCTTCATAGTTCGAAAAGATGATGTGAAATTTTAAAATTCATTCGCATTTGTTAAATTTATTCCTAATTTAATTAAAGTCTTCGTAATTTGACACATATTTTTCAATTTTTTATACTAGCAAAGTGGCCCTTGCAAATGCGAGGGCATCTTCTTTAATGAATCTATAGTGGCTGGGAGTTGAACTTACACATAATTTCATGAATATTGTCATTGTGCGATATGAAATAAGTCTATATGTCCTACAAATATATGTTCTAATAAAATATCATGTTTTTTATAGTAATTTTTGACTTGATGGTAAATAAGTATTGTAACTTTCAAAGGTAAAGTTATGAAGTTTATGGCCATAATAAGTATTGTTTGGACATCATATTAGATAGTACTCCCTCCGTCCCAAAATAAGTGTCTTAAGCTTAGTACAAATTTGTATTAGAGCTACTACAAAGTTGAGACAGTTATTTTGGGACAGAGGGAGTACATAATTTCAAAGTTAGCTACGAGCTAGCCTATAGTTTTATCCAATGTTAGATCGGTATATGTGTGCAAATTATGATAAGAATTAGGAATTCCGAAACGATGTTCATATGACGTTTCGACGGAATTAGACAAAATATCTTAATGGAGCGAATAAGATATAATATATTATAATAATCGTCAGTACGGTGGTTATATCATTTTATTTTATTTTTGTAGCTCTTTTGGTCTCTCGCTTACATTCTTTTTACTGAAACATATGATGTCGCTTAGGAGCAAACTTTTAGAACTTTTTTGTATATGAGTATGCTTCTAAAATTAATGGTAAAACCAAATTAATAAATAACTTTAACATATTTTTTCTTTAAATGGTTTCAACGCTATATTTATATATTCAGGTACAATTTGGAGAAACTCTACCGAAAGTTTCCAAGAACATCATATGTTTGCAAACAAATCTATTATTATCTCTAGATATATTGCTTAAATATATCTTGTATTGCGTCATATAACATGACTACATAGGCTTGGACACCATGGTTTCGGAACCTTAATCAATATTATTAGTTTTATTGCATGATTGTTGTGACATGTCCTCTTAAATTCATAAAAAAGTGAGTGCATCACAGAAATGATATAGGGGCCCATACATCGTCGGTTTCTTTTCCACAACTTTGAAGAAAAAATTATAGTTCTCCCATTCAAATTCAATGATATATAGAAAAACGTTGTAATATTTCTAATCTTATATATCAAACAATCTCTATATTATAAACTCATGAGAATAATAATTCATTGTATTCCAAATACCTTTGAATAAAATGCTGATATGTGCATCGTGGATAAGAAAGATGGTACCATATAAATGAATTCTTTAAAAACAAACTTGTTTTTGTTGGATTGGTAATTCTCTAGTGGTATCATTTCCTTTCCTTTGGCATTCACCTGTGTAATTATTCACCACAAATTCTACCTTTCCATGTACATGTGGCATTTGCTCGTAAATGCAAGGGCATCTTTTTTAGTGAATCTATAATGGGTGGGAGTTGAACTTATACTTAATTTCATGGATATTCACATAGTGTGGTATGAAATAAGTCTATAAGCCCTGCAAGTATATGTTCTAATAAAATATCATGCTTTTAGGTACTAATTATTAATTTGATAGTGAATCAGTATTGTAATTTTGAAAGAAGTTATGATGTTTATGGCCATATGTATCGTTTGGACAAGGTGTTACATCGTACATAATTTCAAAGTTAGCTACGAGCTAGCCTATAATTTTATTCAATGTTAGATCGGTATATGTGTGCAAACAATGGTGAGAACTAAGAGTTTCGAGATGATGTTTATGTGATATTTCGGTCGAATGGCAGAATAACCTATCTGAATGAAGTGAATAAGATATAATTTATTTACAATAACCGTTAGGACAACTAAACAGTGATAATATCCATCTTTTTTTACTTTCTATAGATCTTTTGGCTCTCACTTACATTCTTTCTTCTGAAATATATGATGTCGCTAAGGAGCAAAATTATAAAAGTATTTTGTATATGAGCATGCTTCTAAAATAAATGTTAAAGCCAAATTAATACATTATTTTAGCATATTATTTTATTTTCAATGGTTTGAACTGAACAATTGTCATTTCTGCAAAGTCATTGGTTTATTGTCATATTACATATAATCATAAGTGGAAATTTTGTTATGTGCTGCAGCAAAATGATGTGCCGAATTAAAGATTAGACAGTGGGTCCTTGATCAATAAATTTAATTCTAAATATAAATTATTAATCATTACTGATATTATCACTTAATGAGTTTCCGAGGTGTATACGTGCAAGATGTTCGCTTTTTTGACCTTATACGCATTTATTTTTAAGAGAAAAACATGCTCATTCTTTTTGGACGGAAGAGTCCGATTTCTTTTGCCTCTTTTCCTTGTCTGCATGCAATCTTTTTAACTAAATACAACCTTTTACAACGCAACTCGGAAAAAAGAACATAGCAATTTTTAGACATATGTACATTTGCATCTGCCACTTAAGTACTTTTACGAAAATCTATCACGTAAGTTTGAGGGCCACCATGTTATTCATGAGGCTTCCTTGCCTAGGATGGCACGTCCTTATTTTTGGATGGAAGAGTCTGATTTGTTTTTACCTCTTTCCCTGGGCTGCATGTAATGCTTTTAAACTTATGCACGTGTGCATTTACCACGCAAGTTTTTTAAGGGAATCTCTCAGGTAGGTTTGAGCCCCATAATGTTATTCACAATGACTCTTTTTTTAAGATAATGCTATGTTTAAAAGTATACCAGATCGAGGGCCGGTATTTTCTAATTAATGTGGTAGTCTTTTCCTCTAATTTTTACCTGTATTTTGCTTTTAGTAGATAATAGAAGGTAGACAGATAGATAGATAGATAGATAGATAGATAGATAGATAATGTTCAGTTTACGCCGTGAAATTTAGTGCTTTATAGTTAACTCTGCTCATTATTTCACCAACGTTCAACAGTGGACTGGATTGCGGACTCATGCACAAGCAGGAAGTCTGTAGTTTGAATCCCACCTTGAATGACACATTTTTATTTCGCTTTTTTTGCCCGACAGCTCAGTTTGTTCAACTCAAAATGGGCCGGTCCGGTCGGACACGCCCTGTGCGAAGGGAGATCTGTTTGCCGCACAGAGCGGCGAATAGGAGATCCCGTGAATGCCAACTGCCCTGACAGTCGCCAGCTTCCGGCCCATTGCTAATTAAAATATTTGATCAAAATGGTATGGTGAACTACATAAAGGCTTACGGTACATAAAAATGTCTCAGAAATTAAAGTAGTGCCGGAAACTAAAATATAGCAGAGATTTTCAAAACAATAAAAGATGAAGATTTTTACAAACAAAAGAATATCCATAAAACATGCAAGATACATAAATTTACATGCTTTCATACCGTACATGTAAACCGGTATAACTTTAATAATAATTACTATGATTTACATAAATCAACTAAAAATCATTTAAGTTGTTAAAATCAATTAAGTAGTGTCACCCAATTGCATCATTAAATCGCCACCGGATGCAAAAGTATAGTTAAAAATCCAATGAAAAAGTCAAACAAAGCAAACAATGATAAAAGAGGAGCCAGCAATATTAGTACAAGCAAGAAAAGGAAAAAATGTGTTAGTCACTTTATTCCTATCAATAAATAAAGGTATATGTGTGAAAAAAATAAAAGTCAATATTATTCTAAAAATGAATTAAAAGCATTGATCATTCGGCTCTCATTGGACTCCCTCTTTTAGACAGACAATTTATGTGGTCAAACAAACAACAAATCCCACTCCTCAAAGGATGGGCAGAGTCTTCCTTAATCTCTCTTGGGATGAGCTTTTCCTTGGTAATAATCTCTCATCACTTACTCATTCCGACTCGAATCATGTGCCGCTCCTTGTCACGATTTTCGCCCAAATGTCGTCTTCCCGCCTTTTTCATTTTGAAAAATTATGGACCTCGTTCTGGTCCTATAATGCAATTACCGCCAAGATTTGGTGGACTTAAATCACAACAAGCCCTTATCTAAACATAGGCTCTCGGCATCCTAAGCCCACACCTAGCTAGTCTCCTCGTGGAAATATGAAAATAAAATGGTGAATACGTGAAAACATGGGCCAAAAATCCATGACACATTTAGCAGCACAAAAATAATAGTGAATTCATAATATTGTTATAAAACGGGGACCTCATATTTAGCACGGTTCAATCTGATAGTCGGGTTAGGTTTGGCCGGATTGACCACTACTAAACCCATGTCCCATAACTCAATCGGGTTTATCCTAGACCCACGACCTATACATGGGTCTGGACTTAGACCCACGCCAAACCCTATCAGGCACCCATCAAGTCAGCTTTTAGTTGTTTACTCCTATACGTTGTACTCCATCCGTTTCTAAATAAATATAATAATTATAGTTAGGGAGAACTAGTCTAGTTTTTTTCAACTATAATTATTGGACTAGCTCTTCCAACTAGAATTATTTAGACTAGTTCTCTTCAACTACAATTATTTTAGGAACGGAGAGAGTATTTTGCATGCGGCGCCCACTCCGAACGACTTGAGTCACTAGTCTCCATTTTATATACGCACCTTGCCTCCTATGCGCTCGAACAGGCGAGGTGGTACTAAAGGTCCATCCTCTTTTTTATAAGCTTTTTTAGACAAATCTCGTAATGTTTTTATTAAGTCGTCACATTGTTTACAGGGACGAATCATTGGGATGGCCTAACCGACTGTTGCAGGGCTGCTGGTGATGACGTGATATGTCATTTGTCAGTGTATTTATTAGATTGAAAATATAAAATACAATAGGGCATAAATAGTATATTTAATTGTTTTTATTAACCGGGTGACTCATCGGGTAACCCAAGAAGCAAAATTAAATCCATACTCTACCCATGATTAATCGAGTTATCCATGGATAAGGCACCTGGTTTTTTTAGGGGTGCAAAGAGCTTTAATCAATCATCACATAATGTTGCACACACAATATATCAGGGGTGTTAAGGCGCCACACATAGCGTCCCTTTGCTAGGGTAACTCGAGCTTTAGCTAGTCCATCACACTCATAGTCATTGTCCCTACTCTCATGGCTGAAGTGAACCGAGGAGAAATCTTGGATCCGCTTCTTGATGTCAGTAATGATCGCTGAATTCTACCCTAGGTATTTGCCTTTCAAGTGGTTGATCATGGAAAAATAGTCAGTCATTACTTTAGGCCCGTTTGGTTCGTCGTTTCTTCACCGTATTAATTTTACATGTGTAACCTCTTCCACCCGTAACCTCTTCCATCCGCATTAAACTGGTTACTCACAAAATCCGGATGGAAAGGAAATGGAGTGCGGGAGGTGTGTATTCTTTTTCCAGATGTAAGGCAAAAAACAGCCCTCTTTTTAGGACCTAAACAACCAACCAAGTGGCTCACTCCAAGAAGCATGTATTAATTTTCTACCTGAATGTTTTACACGTGTAATAATTCATGAAACAACCATTCAATCGTGCCTTGAATCTTGCTGATGTAAAGATCTGACGCAAGTGCAAAAGCCTCACTGGATGCGAGTGCCTCCAAAGTTTTTGCCTGTACCAAATTTTTGAATATAACAACAGAAACAACCTGATAGAGGCCATGTTCATCTCAACAAACAACAACAGTAGAGCTCTTGTCGTTGTTTATAGATATCGCATCATCAACCATCAGTTTGTAGTATATGTCCATAGGGGCCTTCCAGGATTTCTCCCAGCTTAGGGCCTCTCTGATTCACGGGATTTTGAAAACACAGAAATAGAAGAAGTATAGGATTAGAGTGACATGTCCATTTGAACCCTATAGAATTCATAAGGATTGTTTGATGACACAGAAAAAACGAAAGAATTGTAAAAAAAAGTTAGAGTGGATGTTAGATTTTCTATGAAATATAATACAAAAGAATCCATAGAAAATATTCCTAAGAATTTCAATCCTTCAAAAATCCCATAGAATTCCTTTAAATCAAAGGAGCCCTTACTGTTGGAGCACGTGAAACGATAGGGAAGAAGGGCAAGTTCCGCCATATATTTCTGAATGAAACTAAATGTAGATAATGAAGACTGAATCTCTTGCTCATGTATGGCATTTCTTCTAACCCACTAAATTGACGAGAGAGTGACCAGCATCAAAACAAAACCTTCCTCGCTCATAGACTCCCTCATCTCCATGAGTTATTGGATTGGCGCAAACGTTATTTAATCCAATTGCTAGAACTATTTTCTAGAGTTTTCAGTATTATAGAGTTACAGTCGTCATAGTGCTACGTTCGGATCGCTGAAGCCCCTTTCGTTGCCACCGTGTCGCCTTCTTAGTGGCGCCTCGGGGTGTTGCAGCTACCGCAGCCTGCCTCCCTATGCTCCCTCATCGGACGCATCCCCGCACCGCATGGCATGTTGTGGCTGTGGCATGCCTGATCGATCCTTGTCCACTTTCTTTCCTTCCTCCTCTTACACCTTGGTGAAGGGAAACATCATCGACGTCATCGTCGATATGAAGAGTGAGCTACTCTGCGTCCCCGCGACAAAAAGGAGTGTCACTCGTGTCGTCGATGTGTACTATGAGACCGTGACGCGGGGTTGGAAGCCGAGCGAGTGGGGGACTAGTGATCAGATAAGAGCATCTATAGTCGGATTTTCCAAATCCTTCACAAACGTTCGCGGACACGACCAATCAGTGACCGAACAAGAGAAGAAGAAAATAAAATGATCCAACCAGATTCCTTATATAATCCCTATATGCCCGGTCTATCGAAAATCATATATCCATCTCAAATATAAGAAGGATATGAGAGCTCGCAGACGTGTCCGATCAGCCCGCCACGTAGGACGTTGTCTCACCCCGAATCATTATTTTCTTTCTTTCTGGGTGTGTCTAGAACACATCTAGATATGACATAGTTATTGCACATCTAAATGACTAAATCAAGCATAAAAATAAAAAAGAAAAATATCCACACAAATCTCCATGTAAGATCAACAATATAGGACTTAGATGTGCAATACTTATTTCATACTCCCTCCGTCCCAGAATTCTTGTCTTCTCCCTCCGTCTCAAAATTCTTGTCTTAACTTTGTCTAGAAATGGACGTATCTAAATACTAAAACTTGACTAGATACATTCATATTTAAACAAATCTAAGACAAGAATTTTGGAACGGAGGGAGTATTTGTTTACTATATGAATGTATCTAGTCACATTTTAGTATTTAGATACGTCCATATCTAAACAAATCTAAGGAATTAAAATAGGAAATTATTTAATTAGATGTATTTTAGCAAAACAGTTTCATTATTGACTAGAGAAAAAAGAACGGATCGGACGTTGAGATGCCTGATCGGACGGACCCAACTCACTGCACCGGACGGCTGAGGTGGGAGCGGCTGAAACTTTGCCCGGCGTCGGCCTTAGCTTTTTCAATCTACTCCCTCCGTTTCTAAATATAAGACCTTTTAGGTATTTCATTGAAAGACTATATACGGAGCAAAATGAGTGAATCTATAATTTAAAATATGTCTATTTACATCCGTATGTAGTTTATAGTACAATCTCTAAAATGTCTTATACTTCCTCCGTCCGGAAATACATGTCCTATAAATGTACAAAATGAATGTATCTATAACTAAAATAAGTCTAGATACATCTACTTCTAGGACAAGTATTTACGGACGGAGGGAGTATTTAGGAACGGAGGGAGTATAAAATATACGAGGGACGTCATTACTCACGATCTATGCATCATCTATGTATGAGCTGTTGGTTAATGAAACAGATCAATATAAGAATCACGTGCTGGTGCTAAACCAGGTGTAAGTTCGCCGTGTCGTCGCAAGAAACGAACCCGGGCGCATAGCCGTCCAAGTGCGACGCCCCCCTTACCCATGTTCAGCCTCTCCAATCATTCGCCTCGCCTGTCCCGTTGTAGGTCTCACGCGTGGAATTACCATGCTACACCCCTACCAGCTGCTGCTTCTACCCTAGTCATGCCAGCCGCTTTAGGGGTATAAGAGTAATTTCCGCTCATTCGGTGCGTAGTTTTGTGCCAGTTCAGGTCCCAGCGCTCCCGACGAACGCCATCCACACGCCCCAGAGCACGCCGAACACGAGGCCGCCGGCGAGCATGGGCAAGGGAGCAGGCGCCGCCGGCGTCGACGAGCCGCTGCTCCCGGAGTTCTCGGGCGGGCACGGCGGCGGGGCGTCGGTCTCCGGCGCGGTGTTCAACCTGTCCACGAGCATCATCGGCGCCGGCATCATGTCGATCCCGGCGGCAATGCGCGTCCTCGGGGTCGTCCCCGCGCTCGTCCTCATCGCGGCCGCCGCCCTCCTCTCCGACGTCTCCGTGGAGTTCATGCTCCGGTACACGGGCTGGGCCAGCGGCCCGCCCTCGTACGCGGGGATCATGGGCGACGCGTTCGGCCGCCGCGCCGGCGCCGCCGCGCTGAACGTCTTCATAGCCTTCACCACCGCCGGCACCCTCGTCGTCTACCTCATCATCATAGGTACGCTCGCGACGAGGCTGATGTGCTGTGAACTGTGATTGGTATTCGGTTCCTCAGCGTGAAACCATGGCCGGCGCCTAATCGCGTCGAGGATCATGGTCGTGGTCGCAGGGGACGTGCTGTCCGGGAGCGCGGGGGCAGGAGACGAGCACGCCGGGGTGCTGCAGGAGCTGTTCGGCCCGCAGTGGTGGACCGGCAGGGAGTTTGTGATACTGGCCACGGCCGTCGTCGTTCTGCTGCCGCTGGTGCTGCTCCGCCGCGTCGGTGAGTACGTTCACATTCAATTCAATGCACTCCGCTTTGTTTATCTTGGATAGTTCGATAGATTGCGTTTCATTTTTGGCAATACGGTAGCTTCGTGGAGACCATGTGACAGCCAGACCGTGGCTTTCCTAGAATAAACTGATAGCCAGATTAGTGAGTTGGCGATCAGTTCTGATTGTGATATGATCTTCCCGTACATGCATGCGGGGTGGGCCTGTTCGAATTAGCGCCTATATACATCCGTTTGGGCGTCGACAACTAGTGAAGTTGTGACCCGTTGCCTGTGATTGTGAGTTTGACTTGAGCGGTTCAGCATAGTTTTTGGACACGAAAATGGGTAATGCTTAGGCCCTGATTGTTTAAAAAGTCCTTAAAATTTTTTAGTCTCAACTAAAAAGTCATTAGTCCATACTTGCTTGGTTCCACGGATTAAACATGGACTAGAGGTTATTAAGAGCAAGTACAATAGTAGAGCCGGTTGCCGGCTGTAAGCTTATGCCATGTCACCTATAGCCCATCTTATAGCTAACATGTACAATAGTTGGTTAGAAGAGTGTACTACTTATTTATTATATGACCCACTTTTCATTCTCACAAAGTGTCTAGGAGCACGTGTTAGAGCTGGCTCTTAGCTAAGAGTCCGCTTACCTTCTCTCTCATCTTCTCTCTCCTCCAACTAAGCAAAAATATACTACTTTATTCCTTATAGCCAGCTGACTCAGCTCTATTGTACTTGCTCTAAATGACATGCTAAAAGACCATGTTATCCCTACTAATGAATTATAGGTTATTAAATGACATGCTAAAAGCACGGGCATCAATGGAAAAAAGTCTCAAAAATCTCAAACAAGACTCTTCCTTAGGGACTTATTTCTTTAGTCCCAAATGCCAACTTTTAGTCCTTAAAAGTCCTTCATGTTTAATTTAAAGGGTTTAAAAGGGATTTTTTTTAGTCCATACATCAAAAAAGTCCCTGTAAACAAACACCACCTTAAGCTCGGTTATATCTTAAGCGTTTTGTGGTTGTTTTCGGGGAAAGACGCGGATAAAACTGCGAGTAAACCCCTAGATTTAAAGAAACGGCAGAGCGAACTTGCATAGAATGAAAAAGGTTTATTCAAAAAGTTTGTACCTCACTCTTTGTATTTCGAAAAATAGGATAACTCTTAATCTCTACATTTTTTGAGAAAAGGAGGATATGCCTCGGCCCTCTGCATCTAGATGATGGATGCATCTATTTTATTAATTATTCACAAAGACTATAGAAGGTAGTACATAAGTCACTCTGAAGCCGTTATCTAGGCAACACCTCTTGCTACTCCTATTACCTTGATGAAGGTGTGTCAAATATCCGGACCTAATACCAAATAGACATCACACCAAACACCAATATATATAACCAGATGCCCCAGCCCAACCACATACCGGGACTAGGTCCCACACCTATCCGACGCACTCTCATTGTCGTCGCCATCTTCCACCGGTCCATCTTCAGAGCAGAAACTTACACATCGACCTTGCCTGGCCTGCCGTCGATGCCACCATGGCAACAAACAATGGCATCATCCTCCACGTGTCTATCCATACGTGCTCATCGCCGAAATTCCGCATCTCTGTGCCACCGTGATCCATCGCCGGCCCTGCGGTAGATGCAACACCGCTCCTCCTCTTGTCCCCTCCAGCCATCACTTGCTCCAAAAAGATGCCCCCGAAAGGAAAAGTTATACTAATGCCATCATCGTTCGATCAGGAAAACCCAGATCTAGGATTTCCCTCGGAACATCCCGAGCCTGATGACACAAACTGCAACGACTATGCCTTGACAAAGGAACGACATCAAAGACGCGCCCATCATCCGCCATGACCATAGTGAGCGTGATCTTCATCGGTAGGTGCGCCATCAGGCGTGCGCCGTCGGTGTCGTTGGTCCCTTCAATAGGAGCAAATTCCAAAACGATGCCCTCAACGGGGACTACGACGTGAAGCACCGCCAACGCTTGATCCCAAGAAGATCTACGGTTTCTCCCGGAGTAGCCTGTGTTGTCATCGACTAGACAAGGTAGATTCCCGATGGGTCCACCTAGTTGCCGACATGTCACATCCGCCACCGCATCGACTGCAATCCAAGGACCAAGGCCCACACCTGGGCCAGGTTCCGGTCATGCCGCCGTCAACCGATCTGGTCACGCCGTAGCCCTCCCTGACGACTGTGACGCATCAGCCACCAAAGGTGGCCCCGCGCCGCCCAAGGCGTCGTTGGCCAGATCTGGAACAGACCGACCACCGGCCACCACAGGAGCGCCGCGAGTGGCCCCTCACGCGACTACCATGGGGCATCTAGATGATGGATGCATCCATTTTATTAATTATTCACAAGGACTATAGAAGGTAATACATAAGTCACTCTGAAGTCGTTATCTAGGCAACACCTTTTGCTACTTGTATTCCCTTGATGAAGGTGTGTCAAATGTCCGGACCTAATACCAAATAGACATCACACCAAACTCTAACATCCATAACCAGATGCCCCAACCCAACCACATACCGGGACTGGGTCCCACACCGGTCCGACGCACTCTCGTTGTCGTCGCAATCTTCCACCGGTCCATCTTTAGAGCAGGAACTTATGCATCGACCTTGTCTGGCTTGCCGTCGATGCCACCATGGCAACAAAAAACGCCACCATCCTCCACGTGTCTATCCATACGCGCTTGTCGCCGAAATTCCGCATCTCTGTGCCACCGTGATCCACCTCCGGCCCTGCGGTAGATGCAACACCGCTCCTCCTCTTGTCCCCTCCAGCCATCACTTGCTCCAAAACGATGCACCCGGGAGGAAAAGTTATACTAACGCCATCATCGTTCGATCAGGAAGACCCAGATCTAGGATTTCCCTCGGAGCATCCCGAGCCTGATGACACAAACTGCAACGACTATGCCTTGACAAAGGAACAACATCAAAGACGTGGCCATCGTCCGCCATGACCATAGTGAGTGTGATTTTCATCGGTAGTTGCGCCATCAGGCGTGCGCCGTCGGCGTCGTTGGTCCCTTCAATAGGAGCAAACTCCAAAACGATGCCCTCAACGGGGACTACGACGTGAAGCACCGCCATGGCTTGATCCCAAGAAGATCTACGGTTTCTCCCGGAGTAGCCGTGCTGTCATCGACCACACAAGGTAGATTCCCGACGGGTCCACCTAGTTGCCGACGTGTCGCGTCCGCCACCGCGTCAACCACAATCCAGGGACCAAGGCCCACACCTGGGCCCAGTTCCGGCCGTGCCGCCGTCAACCGATCTGGTCACGCCGTAGCCCTCCCTGACGACTGTGACGCATCAGCCACCAAAGGTGGGCCCGCGCCGCCCAAGGTGTCATTGGCCAGATCTGGAACAGACCGACCACCGGCCACCACAGGAGCGCCGCGAGTGGCCCCTCATGCGACTACCATGGGGATTCAGCTCCCGTCATCCTCCTTGAGTCCTCACCAGCGTGCGTCGCCGCCAACGCGCCGCCAACCACCACCGAACACCGCCCGCGTCAGGTCCTGCAGCTGAGGGAAGGAGAGGCCCCGTCGCCGCCAATGCCGACCAGGCTTTGCCCGACCGCGACAGGGAGGAGAGATGGGAGAGGGAGTCAAGGACACGCCGTGCTAGCCCCCCCCCCCCCCCCCAGGGGGTCTGGCCGTCTGGGCGAGGGGCATGTGATTCTTCTTTGACTCAATCTCTACATTGATTGGTAGAGTTTCTCTAAGACCTTGAGACAACATCTTAAGAAGGAATTGTCGCCAGCATGTCGAACTGCCGATGATGACTAATCCAACTATAAGTAGGACCTGGGGCTATCGCCCTCAAAGCATAACTTGGAGCCAACATCTTCAAATACTCCATGAAACAACGATTGACCCGAAGGATGAATCATGGGTTTTCAAAATAATAAAATCTCGATGTCAATTGCCAGTGCTGTCATTCACCTCTGATCTAGTCTGCTCACACAAGTTGGTCTAAGGATATTTCAAGGAAAGAGGAGACACCATCACATTGCTTTCGGTTGATGCCCTCACCACATGGTACTGCAACAAAGGTAGAGAGCCCTGATGAACCCTTCGGCGAGAGACGGCTGGCAGCAGCCTTAGAAGAAAGTAAGAGCACCTGCAACCGGACGCCTCAAACGACATTTTATATGTTCACGGACGCATTTGGCTAGTGACGAAACGAGAGAGAGAAAAAAATGACCCAATCGAACCTGGATATCATCCCTATACGTCTGGACTGTCTGTGAATCCTCGTGTTGAGAACAAATATAGGAAGGATATGAGGCTCGCATAAACGTTCGGACCCGCTTGATTTGTCCGTCACGTAGGACGCGACCTTATTTCGAATCATCTTTTTTCCTCTCTTTCTCTTCATGAATCACTTACAAATGATCGGATATATTAAAAAAAAGGATGTGGCTGCGTGGATGAGCCATTATTCAGGCATATTCACAGATGTTTAGGGGGTTGTATTTGTTAAATCCGGTTGTAGATGTCGAGGAGAGGCTGATAAGAGTAGGCGGCCGTGGCATACTACGGTTTTGTTCCCCCGCCCAATGTTGACGCCAATGCAATATGTAACGTGTGATTTTCTGTGCTCTTCTATGGTTGCATTTCTCTGTATCAAATGTTAAATCAGTGAAGCATCAATTACCAGGATTAGAGCGACTAATGGCCAATCGCCTCCGCACGTCATCGTCCCCCGCACCCGCCCCGGCCGCTCTGTTCCCATGATCTGCACCATCACTTCCCCTCCATTAGTTTAGTGAAGATACTAATGGTCTGCAGATCACTTGCACCGCAGAAGAAAACCAAGAAAATATACTGCACGCGGAACACATTCCAGCGGGGGCAGCTAAAAAATGGTTGTGAACAGGAAAGTAAAGTAGGCCATGCACGGTCCGCTGGAGGTCGTGGGAATCACGAACGTACGGTCGCCATCTGGCTTCCATACCAGACAGGTCCACCACCACCACCGCAGCAGCAGTAATCAAGCCGTGGAGCTCCACTCGATCGCCCATGTCCGTGTGACTCAGCCCTTATCCCTCGGCACAGTCATCATCCCGTCCCTTTCTCACCACTCCCTTCTTTCACGCTCTCGAGCCGCCGATTACAAATTAGCACCCACCCCCCCACCTCGCTGCCCTCTCCTTCCTCTGCTCTTGCTTTGCTCGTCATGGCGTCCAAGAGCTCGCGCGGCCCCGGCGTGGCCACCGGCGGCAGCGAAGCGGAGGAGGCGCTCCTGCTCCCGGAGCACGGAGCCGGGGCGCCTCCCGGCAACGCGTCGGTCCTCGGCGCGGTGTTCAACGTGTCGACGAGCGTGGTGGGCGCCGGGATCATGTCCATCCCGGCGGCCATGCGGGTGCTCGGCGTGGCCCCGGCCGTGGCGCTCATCGCCGGCGTCGCGCTCCTCGCCAGCGTCGCCGTCGACTTCATGCTCCGGTACACCCGGGGCACGCCGTCGTACGCGGCGCTGATGGGCGGCTCGTTCGGCCGGGCCGGCGCCGCGCTGCTCAACGTCTTCATCGCCTTCAACTGCGTCGGGACCCTCACCGTCTACCTCATAATCATCGGTAACTGGACTGATCCCGCGAAACGCCACAGCCATGTGTGAGAGATCCTGAGTGCTGGGAGAGCTTTGGTGCAGGGGACGTGATGTCGGGCCCCGTGGGCAGCGGGGAGGCGCACGCCGGGGTGCTGCCGGAGTGGTTCGGGCCGCACTGGTGGACCGGCCGGGATGCGGTGCTGGTGGCGGCCGCGGTGATTCTCCTGCCTCTTGTGCTCCGGAGGCGCGTAGGTACGTACTCCGCTGCTCGAATCGAGCACAGCTACCTGAATAGCTTAATAACACGAGAGTAGCTTAATATTCAACGTGTCGACGTAGCAAATTTCTTGTCTAAAATGCCAAGCTAATGACACGAGTAGATATCTGACTCGCGAGACCAGGGACAGCCATGTCGAGGATGAGCACGTGGCGACGTGGCCCGGGGATTGCTCAGCGTCATGTCACTGTGCACCCTCGTGCTGCATCTTTGATTGCACCAATCATTGTTTTCCAGTGCCGGCGATGGGGATTGGGGAATGAACCGCTACCACCAGTAGAGCTGCGAGGACAAAACAGGATAAAGTGTAGATTTACTGATCATCACATAAAAATGGTTACTGTAAAATTTGCAGATTCGCTGAGGTACACGTCGGCCGTGTCCATCCTCTTGGCGGCGGTCTTCATGCTCATCACGATGGGGATCGCGGTCTACACTCTCTTCACCGGCACCGCCAAGATGCCACGGATGCTCCCGGACTTCTCCACCCTCGCATCCCCGTTCGAGCTCTTCACCGCCGTCCCGGTCATCGTCGTCGCCTTCACCTTCCACTTCAACGGTATCTTCACGTCGACCGGCCATATGTTTCATACTGTACTAGTATATAGTATAGCTCACCTGTGTCTGCCTTGGCAGTGCACCCAATCCGCGCGGAGCTGAGCAAGACGTCGGACATGAAGTCGGCGGTGCGCATCTCGCTGGTGCTCTGCTCCGCCATCTACGCCGCGGTGGGCTTCTTCGGCTTCCTCCTATTCGGGGAGGCCACCATGCCGGACGTGCTCGCCAACTTCGACCGCAGCTCCGGCTCCGGCGTCCCGCAGGCGCTCAACGACGCCGCGCGCCTCAGCTACGCGCTGCACCTCGTGCTCGTCTTCCCGCTCCTCCACTACTCGCTCCGCGTCAACGTCGACGAGCTCCTCTTCCCGGGCCGCCGCCCGCTGGCCACCGACACGCGCCGGTTCGTGGCGCTCACGGCCGCGCTCATGGCGGCGCTCTACGCGCTCGCCATCGCCATCCCCAGCATCTGGACGCTCTTCCAGTACACGGGCTCCACGTTCGCCGTCTGCATATCGCTCATCTTTCCCGGCGCAATCGTTCTCAGGTGCGACATTGATCACCTGCTTCTGCTTGTACAACAAGCTCATAAAACTTTCAGAAAATATCGCTTCCTGGCCTAATCCGACACCTCGATACTTTTGCAGGGATGTTCATGGGATAGCGAAGAGGAAAGACAAGGCAATGGCAGCGATGATGATCACTCTGGCAGTGATCACGAGCAGCATCGCCATTGCTTCCAACGTCATGAGCTCCATCAACGGCGAAGTCAAGGGTGTTAATGCCGTAGCTAGTTAGCATGTACAGTACTTACAGTTTTATTATAGAGCTAAATCGAAATTCTTTCACTGTTTGCACTGCAGTGCTTGCGGCCCCTGCAAAGTTTTTAGCATTCCTCTGCTTTAGGTTTTGATCGTGGCAAATGTGATACGAGGCATTATGTATGTTGCGGTAACAGCTAGCAGATGGCAGTCGGCCATTGTTGTATAAAACAGTTGGCATACATTTGCCGTGTAGTATAAATATCAGGCGAAGGAAATGAGCGCCTTTTGTCAGACAAATTTCCTGTGCATACGGTATTTCATGTCTGACACTGAAAGTGCTGCCTAACTGGATCTGATGATGGTCACCCCCCGTCAGAGTACACACCTTCTAAACCCAACCCCATCTTCACTCTGTCAATAAATGGCAAGCTTTCCTCTCGTTTTGTGGCAAAATGCAAAATTAGGATGAACAACTTTTGACTGAATTAGGTGTAAGAGCATCTCTAACGGATCCCACAACCTGTCGTCCCGGAAAAATCATTTGTGGTGTCCCTAAACGTTTTAAACACTAGATGACGCCCCGCGTGTTGGTGTGGAACCTTATTAAAACAATGTATGATTAAGTGATATAAGTCTTGAATTAATGCAAAATTATATAGAAGTGTCTTATGTGACTTAATTCCTTGCAAAAAAAAGGCATGCATGGGTGGTATGATTTGCATGAAGAGATTAATGGAAAAAGTAAGTTATGACTACACGCATAGCTTGGGAATGTGGCATTGCTGCATGAAGAGAAAAAATTAATAGTAGATTGTAGCTATTTAAGAATATAGGATATAGGATATAGGTCATAGGATACTAGTTCGCACTACAACATCTTGTCACAGTTCATCACAAGCATAGCATAGGGAAGTTCATCACACCCATACCATAGGAGAGTTTTTAATACAAGCCATACTTAAATTATACTCAATTTTAAACACATATAGCATATATGTACTCGTCCTCGGAGTCGTTATCGGAGTCGCAGTTGCTATTGTGGCAGGAGGGAGGCTCGTTGCCGTGGAGAGTGTTGTACATCAGCATGTTACAGAGGGCCACCTGTAGCTGGAACTCCTCCAGTAGCGCTGATATGCGCGTGGCAGTAGCTACATCTCAGGTTGCGACGACCTCCATCACCGCGAACCATGCGAGCTCGGCATCGCTACGACGTCGGAGGGTCGGATCAAACATGTCGCCAAGGTGACGGAAGTTGGTGCAATCCCCCGCGTATGCGTTGTGGGACTTGCGCGCCGCCTCCCTATGCATGTCCGACAAAGGAGGGTGGAGGCCAGAGCCACATGCCTCGTCGTCGTTCCTATGCTTGTAGGCAACGAACCCCCCACGGCACCCGAAGCCCCCACTGTCGTGGAAACCCCTGCTGTCACCGCGCCCCGCACCCATCGTCACCATTGCCGCCAAGATCCGCTATTGCAAAGTGCGGCAAAACGCTACCAGAGCGGGATCGATTTATCACTGGAATGGAGGATCTGCAATGGAGGTGGAAAATGGAGAAAAAGGAGGGATAACCTAAATCACTTGGGCGCCGACATATATACCAGAAGCGAGAGAGGTTTACGGGGCGCCTCCAGTAAACCTTTTACGGTTCGGGCCGTTTTTGCATGTTCTGCTCGGGCCGGATTTTTGGGTTGTCCTGTAAATCAACCGGAAAAGCGTGGTTCGTCGGGCGTTTAGGGGATTTGCTAGAGATGCTATAATTGTTAGATTTAGATCCAAACTTCTATAATCAATTATTATACTAACTGCTATAGAGAGTTGATTTCCTCCACCTCCCGCTGCCTCCCTCATCTCGATCTCCCCCTCCTGCGCGCATAGCTCCCTAGGGCGACGCGAGGGGCTATGGTCAGATGTTATCTTAATTCTTCTTTCATAGTCGTGGATTCTTGCGAGTGGGGTTAATCATAAGCGGGAGGCTTGTTCAAGTAAGAACAACACCCAAGCACCGGCCAACCCACATATCAAATTATCAAACTAGCAAACGCGAATCAAACAAACATGATAAAAGTGATTAGATGAAATTTCCATGTGTCCTCGAGAATGTTTTACTTATTATTTCCGACTTGTCCTTTGCTACAAAAAGGATTGAGCTAGCTTGCTGCACTTTTGTTACCATTATTATTACTTGCTTGTTATAAAGTATCTTGCTATCAAACTACCTGTTACCGATAATTCCAGTGCCTGCAGAAAATACCTTGCTGAAAACCGCTTGTCATTTCCTTCTGCTCCTCGTTGGGTTCGGCCCTTTTACTTATCGAAAGGACTACGATTGATCCCCTATACTTGTGGGTCATCATGACTCTTTTCTGGTGTCGTTGTCTGTGAGTGAAGAGATTTTGGTGAGTGGAAATTGGTAAGGAAAAATTTATATTACGTGCTGAAATTTAGTGTTACTTGCTACTATGGAAAACAATCCTTTGAGGGCTTTGTTCGGGGTATCTTCACCTCGACCGGAATCACAAAGAGTTTCTCCTCAACCTACTACACCTACTGAAAATATTGGTTATGAGAGTCCTCCGAGTATGATAGAGAAACTGCTAGGTAATCCTTATGCAGGAGATGGAACACTACATCATGATATGCACCTAATCTATGTGGATGAAGTTTGTGGATTATTTAAGCTTGCATATTTACCCGGAGATGAAGTTAAGAAGAAGGTTTTCCCTTTATCTTTGGGGGGGAAATCATTGATATGGTATAGGCTATGTGATGATATTGGAGCTTGGTACTGGAATCGATTAATATTGGAATTTCATCAAAAGTTTTATCCTATGCATCTAGTTCATTGTGATCGAAATTATATATATAATTTTTGGCCTCGTGAAGGAGAAAGTATCGCTCAAGCTTGGGAAGGCTTAAATACATGATGTATACATGCCCAAATCATGAGCTCTCAAGGGAGATTATCTTACATAATTTTCATGGCCTACTTTCTCATGATAATCAAACCATGCTCGATTCGTCTTCGACTAGCTCTTTTATGAAGAAAACTATTGAATTCAGGTGGGACCTTCTTGAAAGAATCAAACGCAACTCTGAAGATTGGGAAATCGACAAAGCTAACGAGTCAGATATAACACTTAAGTTCAATTATGTTGAATCTTTTATGGATACCGATGCTTTTTCACAAGTTTAGCAATAAATATGGACTTGACTCTAAGATAGTAGCCTCGTTTTGTGGATCATTTGCTACTCATGTTGACCCCCGTAAGAAGAAATTGTTTAAATTTCATCCACGTGTTAAAGAAAAGATTGAGGAGCTAGTTATAATTTAAGATGAAACTATCATTTACAATGTTGATCTAGTTGTGCCTACTGCTTATATTGAAAAAACACCTTCCATGTAAGGATAAAGGGACATGCTAAGGTTTCAACCGTGATTAACAAAAGTAATATTAGAGCAACTAGGCCATTTGAACAAATTAAGGTAGAACCTAGTATTCTTGTGGTTAAGGATCTCTTGGTTGATAATATCGATGGGCATGTTATTTATTTCTGTGTTGAAGCTGTTAGAATTGCCAAACCAGATACTAAAGATAAGAATAAATCTGTTGTTGGCATGCCCATTGTCTCAGCTAAAATAGGAGATCATTTTAACCATGGCTTATGTGATTTGGATGCTAGTGTTAGTGTTATCCCCTTTAATTTATATCAAGAAATTATGAATGATATTGCACCTAATGAAATAGAAGATATTGATGTCACTATTAAACTTGCAAACATAGACACTATCACACCATTTGGGATTATTAGAGACGTTGAAATCTTGTGTGGGAAAATAAAATACCCTACTAATGTTCTAGTCCTTGGTTCTCCACAAGATGATTTTTGCCCCATAATATTTGGTAGACCTTTCTTGAACACTTTTTATGCTAAGACATATTGCAATAAAGAAAGTGTCAGTGTTAATTTTGGTGATTTGTCTCATAAGTTTAATTTCTCTAAGTTTTGTAGGCAACCTCATGATAAAGATTTCCCTAGTAAGGATGAAATGATTGGTCTCGCTTCTATTGTCGTACCACCTACTGATCCGTTAAAGCAAAATTTGCTAGACCATGAAAATAATGTGCCCTTGCATGAAAGAAATGAAATACATAAGATGTTCTTTGCTGAACAACCTATCTTTAAACACAATTTTCCTGATGAAACTCTAGGAGGCATTCCTGCACCTTAAGGCGATTCTGTGTTTGAGTTAAAACAGTTACCCGATACTTTGAAACAATTACCATGCGGATGCCTTCTTTCTGAACAGACGAGAAGCCTTACATACCTAAGTTTTCTATGAGTGAAACGCCGTTCGAGTTCGACCATTCCTTCACTTTACGTTCAACAGTAATGATGCTTTGCTAACGATCCCATTCATATGGCTAACCCAACGCATTTTTTTTGAAGAGAATTGCCCGGTTGATTAACGAAAAACCGGGCGAAAATCACTACAACACGTTCACACAGGACACACAGGGCGATCTGGCAACCCACATAAGAACACACACACGTCGTCGAGGAGAGAACACCGTTGAGGCTGCAACCCGGTGTCATCGCCATCACACTTACCCAAGGGCGACTCCGACTCCACCATCGACAACCATCAATATAGCCCTCACCGCAAGCAAACACCGAGGCCCACGCCGACCACTGCCAACCAGTCAACCGCGCGCGCCCAACTACCACGCAGCTCCGACTCTATCGACGAGCATTGTAGGAGAAAAGCACTAGCCTGAGCCGAGCCAGCGCCACAACCGACCACCTGCATCGTGTCATTGTCGTCGCAAGGGCCCGCCTAAGCAGCTCCGACTCCAGGGAAGACAAAGTGAGGCGCGGCAACCCCTCGAACACGCCGAAGGAGACTGACTACCAAAGCTCAACGGCAGACCAACTCCGCCTGAAGCTGCCATCGTAACCACACAAGAAGTTGCGCCAACCACATCGCCAGTCGACACATGCCGACCTCGATATCGTGTGTGTCCAGCTCTGAGAAAGCACGGAAGAGGCCAGTGACCCTCAAGGCAATGCCCCTCAAAGGGGTAGAGCGACGTGGAAGAACGACTCCGTCACCTGACTCACTTCGTAGTCTTAGGCTTTCGCCCGATGTCCATGGTCCGAAGGTGCTGGGCAAGGAAGGGCTCCACAACGACCATCAAGGAGGAAAAACGACGTCCGCGGACGTCGTGTCATCTAGGCTTTCGCCCGAGCCACCTCGTCGAGCACCCCCACGCAACCAGCGGCACAACACCACCGGTCTATAAACCTGCTGTCCCACACACCTCCTACGCGACGACGACGCCACCCTCACGCAGGAGCCACCAACCTCATCGCGTGCAAATGCCGGCGAGCCCGTGGCACCTGCCATCTCCAGACCCCTTCCCCAGGGCCATATTTGCCCGGGGGCGGCAGGCCCGCCACCACCAAGGAGCACCGTAGCAGGGACCGACCATTGAAGTTAGCCACCGGAGCCAGCCAGCCCCTGCGGCGAGCCGAAGCCCTGTCACCACAAGGACCCAAGCCCTATGCACCGAGCCGCGTCAGATCTGGGCCGAACCCACGGCCACCGGCGCCGATGTCAGGGCACGCCGCATATCTGCATCAGCCACTCCTCGTCGCTACAAGCAGCCTGGACCCTGCCGCCGCCGCACCCTGAGCTCGCACCATGCCGCCGCCCGACTCAGACGGCCCGCACCATTCAGCGTCGCGCGGGGGAAGGAGGAGGCTCTGCCGCCGCCCGAAGTGACCAGGCTTTGCCCACCAGCACGCCGGAGCTACAACGAGGGGAGGGAGGCGCAGGGAGGAAGCAGAAGGTGGGCGCTAGCTAACCAAACACATTTGAGAACAAGGTAAAAGGTGAAGGGAACAACGGGAACTGGCTTGGAGTCTGTAGTCTCAAACATGAAATCCAGTGCAAAAAGTCTGTTGCGTTATTCAGCGGCAAAGCTGGCCACGCTGTCAAAGGCCATGTTTTGTTAGCTAGCATGTGTGATCATTCGATGCTGCTGTTGTAATCTAAACGAGAGAGAAGTAAAATGAATCAACTATCTGTCTTATTCCTTGATGATGAACACTTACATGCCAGGGGAAAGGCGGTTCCTGGAGGCGACGCTCCAGGAAGGATATGTCGGTTCCACATCGTGGGAGAGATCCACGTGCAGTTACAAGTAGGGATTACTTAATTAATTACATAATTAATTAAATTCCAACACTCCCCATAATCTATACTTGTCCTTGAGCGTGTTCATCATCTTGAAATAGTCTCCTCCAAAAACCCTGTGGGAAAAATATAAGGAGTGGTGTAGTATATGCAGCTAAAACTCCTTCAAACCCTGTGGGAAAATAAGGAGAAAATGATATCGCATATAATTGTTATTGCCTCCGTTAACTCCATATGAAATGTATCCATAGAATAAGAGGACAATAAATATGTCGTATATACTTTCCTAAAAACCCCGGTGGGGAAAACAGATAGTATGACATGTGTTCTTATGTTGATATTACCTCATTAAAAACCTTGATGAGAACCTCTAAAGTAAACTCATAAAGGGAAAAAGAGTGTAATATGAGGCTTTGAACAGGAATAGTTCAGGAAGATACTCCCCCTGACACTTGCAAATCTCGGAGCCGTCGCATACCAATTCCATGAAGGTATTTCTGGAATGTTGAAGCTGGTAGAGACTTTGTGAAAAGATCAGCGAGATTATCACATGACTTGACTTGCAAGATGTTGATTTCACCACTTTTCTGGAGTTCGTGGGGATAAAACAACTTAGGGGCAATATGCTTAGTGATATTGCTCTTTATGTATCCTGTTTGCATCTGTGCAACACAAGCCGCATTATCTTCATAGATAATGGTAGGTGATTCGATAGAACCAATTCCACATGACTGTTGTATGTGGTTTATCATTCTGCGAAGCCACGTGCATTCACGCGATGCCTCATATAAAGCAATTATTTCAAAATGATTGGTAGATGTTGCAACTAGGGTCTGTTTCGAAGACTTCCATGATATAGCAGTTCCACCATGTAGGAACACAAAGCCGGTCTGCAATCTGGCATTATGGGGATCAGATAAATAGCCAGCATCTGTATATCCAATTATACCAGAGTCCAGTTTTTCCTGGAACTGAAAAAATAGGCCAAGATCCTTTGTGCCTTGGAGATATCGAAAGACATTCTTGACTCCCGACCAATGGCGTTTGGTGGGAGCTGTGTTGTGCCTAGCAAGTAGATTTACTGCAAATGCAATATCAGGTCTTGTGCAATTTGCAAGATACATAAGCGCTCCAACAGCACTGAGATATGGAACCTCGGGTCCCAAAATCTCTTCACCCGTCATCCCTTGGTCTGAACGGATCTTTCTCTACGTCTAGAGATTGAACCACCATGGAAGTTTTAGATGGGTAGGATTTGTCCATATTGAATTTCTCCAATATTTTCTGGATATAGGCAGCTTGGTGTACCATTATTCCTGAGGTATGGTGCTCGAGTTGGAGACCCAAGCAAAATTTGGTTTGACCCAAATCCTTCATCTCAAATTCCATCTTTAGGTGATTGCGTGCTTTATCAATATCTCGTGCACTGCCGATGATGTTTAGATCATCAACATACACAGAAATTATGCAAAATCCTGTGGAGGACTTCTTGATGAAGACACATGGGCAATCATCACTATTGGAGTAACCTTTCTGAAGAAGGAACTCACTTAGTCGGTTGTACCACATCTGCCCCGACTGTTTTAAGCCATACAATGACTTATTCAGCTTTACACAATACATGTTGCGTTTTGCATTGTTACTCGGGACAGAGATTCCGTCAGGAACCTTCATATATATGTCCGAATCTAGTGACCCGTAAAGATAAGTCGCAATTGGATTAAGTCAGCAGCGTGTAAAATTGCATGACCCCAACACGAAGTTGGCAAGCTGCAATTCATTAACAAAGGTCTTGCAATGAGTTTGATCCTTTTAATTAGAGATTCAGCCAAACCATTTTGAGTATGGACGTATGGGACAGAGTGTTGAATTTCTATCCCCAAGGCCATACAATAGTCATTGAAAGCACGTGAAGAGAATTCTGCAGCATTGTCCATGCGAATTGATTTAATCCGATTTTCTGGATAATGGACCTGTAACTTAATTACTTCCCGCATTATCTTGGCAAATGCATGGTTTTGTGTGGATAGAAGGCACACGTGTGACCATCGTGTAGATGCGTCAATCAGAACCATGAAATACCGAAATGGTCCAGATAATGGTTGGATAGGACCACAAATGTCACCTTGAATGCGTTCAAGGAACTGAAGCGGTTCAGCTTGTATTTTAAGGTGTGATGGCCTCAAAATTAGTTTCCCTGTGGCGCAGGATGTGCACACAAAGTCTGATGACTGAGGAAACTTTGACTCAAGCAAATTATGACCAATGGAATTGCTAGTAATTTTCCTCATCATCCCAACACTGGGGTGACCAAGGCGATCATGCCAAGTTTGGAATGCATTAACATTCTGAAAAATTACCTTGTAAGCAACATGTTCTACGGGCTTGATGTACGTATAGTACAGTCTGGACGATAGTGAAGGAATTTTTTAAAGTACTTGCTTGCCATATCCGTAATCTTTTGTGAAGAGTAGAAACTCTTCGTTGTTGTCATCATGAGTTTCAATGTGAAAACCATTTTTACGGATATCTCGAAAACTGATGAGGGTACGAGATGAATCGGGATACAGCAAGGCATCCTCAATTGTCACTTGTGTACCACTTGGGAGGGTAAATATGGCACGTCCAGTGCCAACAATTACCGTATCGCGTCCAGCGATTGTCAAAATATCTCCATTCATCTTTTTCAGAGTCTGAAAATATTTCAACTCCCTCAGTATGGAGTTTGTGGTAGCACTGTCCACAAGGCATAATTCCTCTTCCATCGGATTGTCCCCGTAGAAAGCTATATAAAAAAATGAGGAATTTTCAATAAGAAGAACCTTTATTCCAATACATAGAATACAATCTTATTATATCAAAGTGCTGATACAATATAAATGACAACAATACTTATGTTCTATTACAATAAACACACATGGATATGATTTATGTAATAAATCGATCACTAAGGAGATAATGGGACTAATCGAAGTCTCCAAACATGTCGGTTGAGGCGTACTCAACCATCATGTTCTCCGTGTCTGTAGGATCCTCTGATGTATGGAGTGTCATGGTGTTGCTAGATCCGGGAGGAACATCTTGCGAACCACCAGCTCCATTGGTACCATCTGGATGAAGGTTGAAGTTGGCTTCAAACCTTTTCCCGTGAGGTACTTTTCGTCCCTTAGATTGCTGATACAGAATTGCCAGATGCTTCGGGGTCTTGCACTTATTGGTAGGATGCGTGTAGCATCCACACTTGTCACAAAGCTTAGTTTTATCAAACTTGGGCTTTGCGGTGCCTTTCCCACGGTCCGAGTTTCCAGGCTTTCTGTTCCGGTTGCACTTGCGTTTACCTTTGAAGTTCGATGGCTTGCCCTGGGGCGCACATCAAACTTTCGTTTGTTCATGACGTTCATATGAACTTCAGGCAGAGGTTGGGAACCAACCGGACGCTGAGAACCATTCTTGGCGAGTAGCTCATCATGCTTTTCAGCCTGAAGTAGGATATGAATGAGGTCGGAATAAACTTGGTAGTCACGAGCACAGTACTGTTGCTGGAGGACCCTTTCAGATGGGAGCATAGTAGACAGAGTTTTTTCTATCTTTTCCGCATCAGTAGGTTCCTTCCCGCAAAAGCGTTATTTGGAACTTATCTTATGAACCTCGTGATTGTATGCCCCGATGGATTTGAAATCCTGGAGTCGGATATGCGTCCAATCATGGAGTGCTTCCGGCAGGACAACTGCCTTTTGCTGTTCATACCTCGTCTTGAGGGCCTGAAACAGAGTAAGTGGGGATTCCTCCTCCAAATATTCAGATTTGAGATCTGGGTGGATATGGTGCCTTATGATGTATAAGACGACATATTTCTGTTCATCTCTCAGCGGCGTGACTCCATCCGGAAGAGGATCTTCCGGAGTCTGGATTGCACGCACTAATCCACGGGATGCAAGAGCGATCTTGATGTCCATGGCCCAGGTAGGATAGTTGTGGCCATTGAGGTCGAGTGCATCGAACTCTCTTTCAGCCATTAGTTACCTACATCGGTAAACCAGAGATGATTGATTTACACCAGGTAAATAAAACCTTCATGGTTACGTTGTATTGAACGTTGCAAAATTAATGATAACTTCAAGAAATGGGCTTGAAATCATTAGTGTGACTTTCAAATTGTTAAGTTTGACACGTCGTAGATACGCCCCAAAATAAAATTCGGGGTCCATCTCTCAGAACTAGAGAGTATAATCTGATAAACATCAGTAGATACTCATGTTTCTAGTACCTTATGTCATAACTTAATAAAATGTATGGGAGGGCACAATATTAAGCAATCATCATATCAAAATGATAGAATGTAGGCTTAACCATAGTGGCGATAATCTGCTATGCAGTAGATCAACTCACTACTGTGTGGTCCCAAAACATCAATTTGAAAGAAAAACACTTTGAAATTTTGCATATCAACCCGTGCTCGTATTAAGCCAAAAACTCAATTAAGACGAGGGGTTGATTTTTATTTGCAAGAAATTTAAAATCTCAATTACAAATAATACGGGTAATCAATCTCAACATGTAGCAAACACGGAAATATATATTACATCACATATATGCTGGAATATAAAGTACTCTACAGAGATTAAAACAGGAATTAAGCAGGGTCTAAAACAGGGATTAGTCTACTGCTAGATCTACTGTTGATGCTACAGGAATTAACCTAAAACAGGAATTAATCTAAAACTTGCTGCTAGACTAGTACTAGTTCATTCCAACACCACACAGGATAAGACAGAGAAGGAAACATATATATTTTTCTTTATTTTTAGCCACCGCGTAGATAAGGCACAACTTGTGCTGTGCTAGAGAAGCCGCTGCTGCCTCATCACATGCCTCCACCGCGCACATCCGCATCCTCGTCAGAAGACCTGCCCGGAGGCAGAGAGCCTGGTGAAGCGCCGTTCGCGAGCCCCAGTGCAGCCGGACTCCAGGAGCCAGCGCGCGGGGCGCGGCTGCTCGACGGAGAGCCCGCCGCCGCGAGGCCGAAGGGCATCAGCCGGCGGCGCGTCGAAGGGGTCGCCGGCGTCGGGGACGGCAGGTGCGGGCGCGATGGCGTCGACGGCCGCCGCACAAGAAAAACTGCGGGCAGCGGAGGCGCCGGTCGGCGCGGGCACGGGCGCGGAGGCGGAGGCGCTGGTCGGCGCGGGCACGGGTGCGGAGGCGGAGGCCCCGGTCGGCGCGGGCACGGGCGCGGAGGCGCCGAACACAAAGAAGGAAGCAGGGGCTCCGGCCGGCGCGGGGGAACCGCCACCCATCTTGACAACCGCCGGGGTCGGAGATGGGAGGCGCGACGCGAAGGAGCCGCTCCCCATCTCGACAACCGCCGGGGTCGGAGACGGGAGGCGCGGCGCGACGGAGTCTGCAGCGGCGACGCTGGTGGATCCCCACTCGAAGACGGGTCCGTGCACCTGCTCGAGGGCGTCGGTGTCTTCCCCATGGAGTGGGCAGACGACCCACCCATGGGCAGGACACGAGAAACCCGGCGAGGAGCCGAGCATCTGCGGGGCAGGGCCGGCGAGGAGCCAGTCGATGGACTCCCGTGCGAGCGGGGCACGGGGCTCGGCGCCAACAGCCGCATTCGCACCGCTCAGGGAGCGGGTGCCCAGGCCGTGACGGAGCGCTCGGTAGCCGCCGGCGCCGTGGCGGCGGCCGATGTAGCGACCCGCTCCATGGCGTCTACCGTCGAGGCGGCGGCGCTCTCCGAAACTGCGGCGGAGAACAGCAAGACGGCGACGACAGACGTCGTTCTGCAGCAGGTGACGAAGGTTCGTCGGCATTGAACGAGGCATTCTACCTTTTCTTCTTCCTGTCTATCTCCTCGATCTCGTCGAAGGCACTCTGGAAAAGCAGTGCTGATAACGTGTTGTAATCTAAACGAGAGAGAAGTAAAATGAATCAACTATCTGTCTTATTCCTTGATGATGAACACTTATATGCCAGGTTTTTGGAGGCGACGCTCCAGGAAGGATATGTCGGTTCCGCATCGTGGGAGAGATCCACGTGCGGTTACAAGTAGGGATTACTTAATTAATTACATAATTAATTAAATTCTAACAGCTGCCACTGCGCGTACGTGAAGTGGTTAGCCGTTGCGCTACATAAATGAAGTGAACACGCAGCGGGGATGGCTCGACCACGTGTTCTTCCAGCTCAATCCTACCATGTCCCTGTCACCACACAGAGAATTGGTTTTAATCGTTCACGTAGGCACAGGGTTAGGCGATGATAAACCAAAGCGCACACGAGGCTCCAAGTAACGAGGTTACCAAACGAACAAAAGGTGGCTCCAAGTGGCTGAAACTGCAAGAAAGAGTCGACAACATCTGGTTGCAATCTGCAGGACATGGTTGGTATTTTTTCAGCTGATCTTATAGGTGAAACGGAACACCTATACGAACGCAACCTTCACAAGGCAGACCACCGCAAAAAAAAGTTAAAAAAATTCAGAAGGCAGGGTGAGAGAAAAAGTTTGACCCGTTGACCAGAAGCACTATGTGGGCTCCGGCCCACAGAAGCAAATTTACGAGACCGTGACAGATAAGAAAGATGGTGTCATTTTGTTCAGGTTCGGTTTTCTCAAAAAGAAAAAAAAAGGTTCAGGTGCGGGGTGCGGCTGCGCCCGTCCGCGTCAAAAGAAACCGACAAGCAGATTTTTTACAGGGACAAATACCAAATCCCCTTCCGCCTCGCTAATAACGGCGCCACCGGTATAGTTGCTGGCCCGTCCCCTCGGGAGCGCCGCGCAGAAACCCTAGCCAGCCGGCCGGCGAGCCGATGTACCCGGCGGGGGCCATGGTGGCGGCCGCGGCGGCGCCGGCGCGCCAGGCGGCGTCGCGGGTCGACAAGGCCACCAGCCACCTGCTCATGGGCCCCGACTGGGCCGTCAACCTCGAAATCTGCGACATCATCAACGCCGACGTCTGGTGGGTGATTCCCTTCCGCCGCCTCCCCCTTCCTTCCTTGGAGCCCTCTCTCTGCGCCTGTGCCTTGTTGTTTCAGTTCCTGCGTGCCGAATTAGGCGCAGGGTTTTTATGATTTTGGGCTCAGGACTTGAGCCTTTAGTGGGTTATTATTTAGTGTTGGATTGTTCAATCGCCCCCCTGTTTCGGCCGAAATTGGGGTTTATTTTTGGCGTGTTGCGATGAGAGGAGGCAATTTGGGCAAGGGAATCCAAGATGATCTTTAGCTTCTGGTGGTGAATCGACTGCAGTTTAGCTTTGAACGTTAGCACGAACTCGCCCTTTGCCGTTCTGTGAGCTGCTGCTAAGCGACCTTTTGGTCATCAGTGGGAGGTAGCTTCTGAAGGGCCATGGCCAAAGCTAGGGATAACAGAGCTTACTGCGTACATCTCACAGTGAATCATACTGAATGATGAGGGGAACAAAGCATGGGGGAGTCTGTGATCATGATAAAGGCTAAAGGGTTTCCAAAAGCCATGATGAACTTTATACAACTTACATTATAGTGATCATTAGTTATTTATAAAAAAGACCTCTGGGATCCTATACCGATGGAGAATTAAGGTACAGACATAACCAGATGGAAATATCACATTTGCTTAAAAGTGCATTAAATGGGCGATGGAAGTGTACCTTGCATCTGCTTTAGCCCATTGATTCCTGGAAGAAATTAAACTGTAAACATATTTTTCACCTTTTTCATTTGTACTTAGGCAAACATGTCAAGGTTTGCATTCCATTGATAATATTTTTCTAGTCCAAGTAGTTCCCTGCCTACCATGCTAATTGTTAAACTCCTTAATCAGGCAAACAAAAGATGTGGTAAAGGCAGTGAAGAAGCGATTGCAACATAAGGACCCGAAAGTTCAGTACTATGCTCTGACGGTATGTACCAACATGTTGCCCTCAGTAAAATTATTTTTTTAAACACCCTTTTCTTTCTTACATCAATTTCCATCGAGTTTTACTCTAATGCAAATGTTGTTACTTCTCATATGTTTATTTCAGCTTCTGAGAGCATATACTTCTCTTTGCTATAAGATTTGAACATATTTTTGTCCTGTTCATATTACTTACAATTTTTTTGCAGTTGTTGGAGACGATGATGAAGAATTGCGGTGAATATGTTCAGTTTGAAGTTGCTGAACAGCATGTTCTGCAAGAAATGGTTAAAATAATCCAAAAGAAGGTTGTTTTTTACTTCCCTCCTTACCATTGCCTTACACTTATCCTTACCTAACAAATAAAGTCTAATTCTGTGAGCCGATTGTTTTAGCCTCAATAGTTCTTGATGACATTGTATCTTTCTTGTATGATTGTATAAGTTGAGAACACACTGAATAGTCTGTAACGTTTAGAACCTCATGGGTACACTAATCCTTTGTTCTTCGCCACTCCTTTTAGTGGGTTCTCACTGGTAGCCGGAACTACTTTACCTAGGCATGGTTAATTGTTCAATATCCTACTTACAATTCAAGTTCATGCAGTTATCAGAACCCACCTTTTCCTAGGTTATGTTGAACGATTTCTGTTCAGCAATAAATAATATCTCACCTACCATTTTCACTTTCACATTTTTTTCCTAGTTGAGTTAGCCATGATTATCTTAGTACTCCCTCTGTAAACTAATATAAGAGCATTATATTTGTTTACAGAGGGAGTACATTATATCTGACTCTTGCCACAAAATGGCTGACAATTCCACTATTTCCACAGCATCATGCTATTTGTTTTTGAGGAAGATCAGTTGGCAGCTTGCACTTGTGATTAAATCCTATGTTATTTTATTTTTTCTGATGATTGGAGAAGATGACAATCATTTTGCCTTTTCGCATTCCTTTCAGAATGATATGCAAGTAAGGGATAAGATATTATTACTTTTGGACTCCTGGCAAGAAGCATTTGGTGGACCTGGAGGTAAATACCGGCAATATCACTTGGCATATCTTGAAGTAAAGGTAGGCAACTATTCCCTGTCTGTTCCCTAGGAAGCAGAAATATATTTCCCTGGAGATGGTTCCAAAATCATATCCTGTTGTCAACATACATGGTCATGTGATTATGCAACCCCATTCTTTTTTCGTTGAAATTAATTGTTTAGAATTAACCATCTAATTTTGAAATTTTGTTACAGCGGACTGGTATAGTGTTTCCAAGACGTCCCATAGATGCCCCACCGATACTTACTCCTCCTGTAACACACAATTCTCAAAATTATGGTTCGCCTGGATATGCTGCAGGAAGTTTGAATGAGAGAATGTCCTCTGATGTCGATACTCTGAGGTGAAGCCCATTTTGTAGTGCATTGGATTTGGACTTCATTTGACTTGCTCAATTATCACCCAGTAATTCCATTTATGAATTTATATTTTCTTACCTTTTCCTATTACAGTTTAGGGGACTTGAATAATATTCGAAATGTGACGGAGTTACTGAATGATATGGTGTATGCTTTGAACCCGTCAGATCCAAAGGTAGTAAAAAGCCATCTCATCTGAATTTTTATTGACTTGTAGCCATCTCTCATGGATCAGTTGTAGATTTTGTTCTAGTTGATGAATGACCTCTTAAATTTCTTTTGAACCCAGGCTGTCGAAGATGAGATCATCACAGATCTCGTGAGCCAATGTCGTTCAAATCAACAAAAGCTCATGCAGTTTGTCAGTTCGACAGGGTAAGTTATCAAAGTTTGTTCTGTAAATATTGATGGTTTTTTGTTTGTTGTACTTCAATGATCTTGTATGGTTCCTATTCTTTTCTTCATATTCACTCCTCACTTTTAGCTTAGGTGTACATCATATATCCTGGCACTGCAGTTAGATTACAATGTGATATTTGATATATTCATTTACATTGTTTAGGAACGAGCAGTTGCTAAAGCAAGGCCTTGAAATAAATGATCGTCTACAAAATGTGCTTTCAAAATATGATGCCATCGATTCCGGTACTCATTTGGCAGTTGAAGCTCCGGTGCGAGAGACAGTTGAGTCTCCTAGTGAGGAACCACCAGCAAAACCATCTTCATCTCATATTGAACAAAATGATGTATCTAATGAAGAGGAGGATGAGTTCGCTCGGCTGGCTCAAAGGTATGTCCCATGGTATTGCTATATACTTGTACTTTCTTCACAAATATTAAACTCCATGCTTTATTCATCTGCAGAAAAAACAAATCTGTGATAAGTAATGACGAGACATCATCAAGCACAAGCACTGCGGACCTTGCCCTCGTACCCATTGATCTGCCAAGTTCAGAATCGCCACCTTCTGTTGCATGCAATGCATTGGTTCCTCTTGATCCAACTCCTGTCAGTAGCAATACTCAAACAAAAGAGCAGGATATGATTGACCTTTTAAGCCTCACTTTGTGCAGCCCTACTGATGAAACTTCTACAGCTTCTTCAGCACAGGGTCAAAACGGCCTTCAGCAGCCTCCACTTACAAATGGGCAACACAATCCTACTGGTGTGCCACAGTATCCTTCAACCAACCAGCCATACTCGGTAAACCAAGGATATACTCCGCATAATAGCAACTATGTTGCACCTTGGGCCCAAACTGGGCCATATCCATCTCAAGTCCAAACTGGACAATATCCATCTCAAGCCCAAACTGGGCCATATCCATCTCAAGCCCAAACTGGGCCATATCCATCTCAAGCCCCAGCATACACATCCGGGTATCCAGTGCCACCTTGGGCTGTGCCTCCAGCTGTCAATTCTAATCCTTTCCTGTCAGCTTCTTACCAAGAACAACTCCCTCCGGCAGTCTCTGGTGCCCCAGCAACCACCTATGCAGCTCCCTCACCTTCATATAGCTCTCCTCCAGCCTCTCAGCCAATGCAACAGTACTGTTTTGTGGATTCTCCAACAAACAACGGTCTAACGATGCCTCAAGCTCCAAATGGGAATCAACAACTGAAGGATTCCTCAGCAGCGGCAAGCAAACCTTACTACATACTCGATAATTTATTCAGTGATTTGATTGACTTGAAGAGCTCCAGTGCTGGAAATAAGACAGGTACTAGTTTGGGTAGCTCAAATGCTGGCCAGCCTATGATTGGTGGAAAGAAATAAGTTTCTCTTAATAGTAAATGGTGAGGAAGGTTAGATGCTCTTGTGGCTACTTGATTCAATGTACATTTGCTGTATATCTCCATTCTCTCTTTTATATGTTTGATTGCTTTGGTTAATTTCGTCGGTTCGGTTAAATAGAGTAAGGTGGAACATTGTTGATGTACATAAATGATTAATGCATTGAGTGGATTGTTATTCGTTGGGTACTTGCAGGACATAAAATATGCTGGCGTTCGGTTTCTCATCTCATGCATGTACGAACGACAGTTACCAGCCGATCCTTTTTATGCAGAATTTGTGATCTTTCCTTTGTCACGCGATCATCTGTAATGTTGTTACTTCTGCTGAGGTTCCTATCCTTATGTGGTTTGGCGCGGGTAATGTTATGTCAAGTAGTCATAGGGGTAGTATCTTTTAGGCTGGTCATAGTGGCAAGTATCATATAGTAGTATCATGCATATGATATTATTGTACTATGATACTACTTCCTTCGTTTCAGTTTATAAGTTCGGTACGTGTATCTAGGTCGTCAATTTGACCAACTTAATGAGAGACATATATTAGAAAAAATATATCATTAGAAATTTTAGATGTTCTATTTTCTAATGATATATTTTTTATGTTAAATAATATATTTTATATAAATCAAATTGACAACCTAGGTACACGTGCATGCCTTATAAACTGTGACGGAGGGAGTACCTTCATAGTGCATAGTATCATAAAGTAGTATCACAGACGACCTTATTTATTAACATGCAAGATATATTGTAGCATTACATTTAACATGTTAGGTATCTACCTATGTTACTCTAACCCTCTCTCGCTTCTTTAATTGTCTGCCACATCAGCATGTTTGCTAGTCCCAAAAGCATGATACTACCTAAGTTACTCCCACTATGATCAGCCTTAACACACGGCAGCATGCCCTTTTTTCTTTACATGACAATATGTGTTTCATTTATATCATAAAGATCATAGTATTGAGAAAACTGAATACATGGCAGAATGCTAGCTTTTCAACAAAGGAACATTAGTCAAGAAGTAAGATTGCAAACAAGACTGAAGAAACCTTGAGTTTGCCACCAACACCTGTCACCTTCCTCTCGCATCATCACAACATCTACTTAAAAAATGACCGGGGCAACTCCAGATCTGGCATTCCCAGATGACTAAAGCATTGAAGGAGGAAATCATACCTGTCATTCATGTACCACGAACCCAAAACATGATCCACTAGCTTGCAGATGTTGCCGATGCAGAGCATAATCTAGATGCGCCCCTGAACTACTTTCCAAGCTTAGCGCCGACGGCTGGAGCAAACACCATTGTAACGATGGAGCCCGCAGACACAGGTCCACCACGAGATGTCGTCGTCGCTGCATCATCCTTGCTTGAACAGACTGAATTTCAGATTCATCCCAACCATAGGACCGATCGCCTTGTTGGAGTAAGATCTGATAAAGTTTTATTCAACATCGTTATCGTCGCTCTTGAAGCCAAGATGATGAACAACCTAAAAAAACTAAGCTATTTTAGAAAAATATCCAGCGCGTTGATCCGACAACCCTCATCATCACCAACCACCGATGTCATCGGTAGAGGAGAGCCATCGGAGGACGGCGCTAGAAGACCGACCTCTCCTGGCAGCTAGGGTTCTAGTCGCGTGAGAGGAAAAGAACGATCGGCGGCTTGTAGACACGGCAGCATGCCTGGAACCATTTTTATGTCCAAAAAAATAAACGAAAAATGTTTACGTAGCATACGGAACCTGTTTTCTAGGAGCACATACAGACTAATTTTACATATATGTGCCCTTTGATATGACATTTATCTGTCTTCTTGATATGTAAACACTCAAATTCATACAATTTCGTGCAACGTAGATCAAGCGAAGTACTTATATTTCATACAGATCATAGCACATAGTTCATACAGGAGATATCATAGGATAGTTCATCATATAAGTCACCGGGTTACCAAAATTAGGCATGTTCTACTAGTTAAATTCAGGTTTTGGACGAAATTTATCAACTGTCGCCCTTGCCCTTGTCCGGTTGGTAGAGATTGTAGTGCTTGAAGGCGACATAGGGGTTGAGGCGGATCTGGTCGACGTCGGAGCTGGAGGTGTCGGATGCGGCACCGTTATCCTCTTTTGGGGGAAGGACAACGACGGCCCAAATGGCCTGGATTTGCTCCGTCGCGAGCGCACGCGCCACTCGGGCTTGTTGCTTCGGTGGGATCCGGACACGAATATCCTCTGCGGCCTTGTCCGACGTGGCACGACACGCCTTGGCCATCTCACGGCGGGCACCCAAGCCTCGACTCAGAAACTTACACCACGAGGTATAAGGATCCATAGTAGGATTGCTTGGCTGACACTACGGGGTACAAGGACCCATAGTAGGATTGCTCGGCTGGCAGCAACTCCGATTCCAGAGGAGACACGTGCCTCGAGCCGTCGGCCGACACATTGTCACTCCTAAGTTCCGTCAGACTTAAATTCGTTGCCCGTCATGTCGAAGATGGCCGGAGATTAGCGAGTAGCTGAGTAGAGAAGATTGGAAATGGAGTGCAATGGCAGAAATTACTAGGCTTTGATCCCGGGTGCCTAGGAGGCAAACACCCACACCTACGAGGGAGTGGTACCCGAGAGGCAGACACCCACACCTGCAACTCCAAGGTCGCAATCAACACCGTCAAATTATACGCCATTTGCACGTAGGCTTGGCAGCCTCAAAAAAATTATAGAGTGCACTCCAAAATGCACTTCAAGACGACTTTAAGGGCTGCCCGATTTGGCGAGTATACCCAATGCACAAACATCTTGTCTATTCGGCATCCATAAAATCCAATTCATATGTGGGGTGGATTGGGGGTCGGCCTGACGTGCCTAGGAGGGTCCCCCATGTCGGTCCGGCACAATCCAACTTCACGTATACATCATCCCAAGCCTCATTACAGGCGAGGGAGTGGCACCAACATTGGCGTGGTTGTGGCACGACGTGCCACATGGTGGGCGTCCCAAGCTCCTTACAACTGAGGGCGTGACGTTGCCGCGGTGAAGGACGATCGTATCGTGGGACTCTACATGCACACATTAATCCTTGTTCTTCAACTCTGGGATCTTTATGTCGGGCTACTCGTCGGCAATATCATGGTCCTTCTTGGTAGTGTCTCCTCCTTCTCATCACGCTCACATTACAGCTCCTCTATTGGAGGCCGACGGAGGGTGTAGCGAGGCTGGCAAAGCGTTGAGGGAGGAAATATTATGAATTGATATGGGGATGGGAGGAGTTCATGATATAGACATCGACGACTAATTTTCATAAGCATACAAAGGGAATGTGCACATGCGGCAATAAACCACATGTGAAAGGGCAAGGTGTCGGGAAAATGTAACGGGAACATGCGCGGAGCGGGAGGAAACACAATATCTGCCATAAATGGCCATGTTGGGGGGGGGGGGGGCGCCTGCATGGCTAGTCCCCCAACCTTCAAATATAGAGGGGTTTGGGGGGGGGGGGGGGAAGGATGGAGGCATCATTAGAAGAATATGACATTATAGTTAAGCCCTTGAAGAAATCAGTACCGTCTTCCTTCTACATCCACTAGCCGCACACCGTGAGCGAAGCTCGTTGCCACCTACGAGACTCCTCTCAGCGCAGTAATTTGTTAAATCCCATGAGCTTGAAGAAGCAGTGGTTGGGAAGTCGTCGATCTATGCCATAAGACGTTGCCGATCATGACCAAGACATATTGCCATTTCAAAGAAGCTGGCAACGAGGAGGGTCAGAAGATAATCCCACCTCAGTACACACATAGTAGTGGGGCACAAACCTTTCAAGCTCCCTGACAGATCCCCGTTGGCTAAGTATCATCAGACGGAGAAGGAACCAGAGAACAAAAGCATGCGACGACATCATCCCCTCCATAGGGCATCACCGATCACCTAGACAAGATAAAGACAAAAACGAGCCCCAAGATTTTCCTTGACTGAACTCTACACGCCCTTTGTCGTTGCCAAACAACAAGAGCGAGGATATGACCTTGAGATCTTATTCCTCATCGCCTCACCACAACTAGCCATGCACTTATACCTAACACTAACTAACGCTAGGACGACCAAAGACTCAGGAGACAATTTAGACCAGGGTTCCTCCCACCTTATCGGTGAGGGGAATTGGCGGTTGCGAAGCCTTAGGATTAAATCCTACCATTTTTTCTCAGGAACCAGAGGCGGCCGCGTCTCGGTCCAAAACGTTAGCTAGGGTATATCTCTGCCACTCTAGCCTCCATTTGAGTGTTATTATAGAGTTATGACACTTTTGATTTGGATAACCTGTAAGGAAGTCAATAATAACCTCTGGGTCCAGGCAAAGTATACATGCAATTATTCAAATGTTACCATTTCTGCTAGAAAACCTTAAGAAAACGATGTACCATGCAAAGCTCTCTACGACGATTCTTCCGTTTTCAAAAGAAAAAGTCAACCTGATAGATTTTAGTTTTTCCATAGTTACTGCAATGATGCAATTCCTTGAAGGCATTTCTCTCTTGTGATTCGTCGAGCTTGTACGTGGTATTTCATCCCCATAAAACGAAAGGGAGAATTGCAATCTATTACTCCCTCCGCCACGGTTTAAAATGCGTGCTTGAAATTGTGTGGAACCTAGGTGGTTATTGATTGGCTATGAGATGGCTAAAAAATATCATTCACACTACACATGCATATAGAAGTAATACAACGAAATACTAGTTAGGTGATAGGAGTAAATGCAATGCGTCCTAAACCTTGTCTATTGTAAAAATGCACGTAAATTTAACTGTATCTTTTAGACCGTGACGGAGGGAATACTTCGGTGTATGCACTCCCTAGAGTGCTAGTAATTAATGAGCAAATCCTTTTTTGAAAATGGGATCGTGGACCCCTTGCCATTTCTAAGCAACCCATAAATCACCTTACAGAACTAATACTCTGCCAAATTCAATTTCAACAGCTAAATCTCCTCTCCTCTTATACCACAATCTAAATAAATACACGGGCAACCAAATCGAAATCTCCCCTTTCTCCCTAACTTAACGGTAGAAAACATAGAGAGATCACAATGAGCCCCGGGTGCACCTGGGGTGCGCTGCTCCTCGCCGCTCTCCTCCTGCAACCCGCGCTCTCGTCGCCGGATTTCCGTGTCGGCGGCCAGCTCGCCGTGCGTCTGCCCGGAGCCTACCAGCCGGGATTCATCGAGCGGACCACGGTGCTCGAGCCGGCCGGCAAGCGGCAGCCCCGCTTCGCCGCCGCCGTCAGCGTGGAGGCCGGCACGGGAGGAGGGTACCTGTGCTCTCTCGTCGTCTTGCTGGCCAACGTCACGATCTGGGCTTCAGATCGTCCTGACCAGGAGCTCATGGCGCCGGCTGTCTGCCAGCTCGAGCTCACGGCGGACGGGCAGCTGCGGCTGACGGACGGCGCCAGGGCCATCGGGTGGTGGTCCGGCACGGCGGGGCAGGGCGCCAAGGTGATACGATACCCCGTCTCCTCTCTTTCCATTTGTTTTCCATCATTTTTTGATCGAGTTCTTGCTAGCGTGTTTTTTCGAATTGTTACGCTGAAATTTCCGATTTCGTAGTGCTAAATGCTAACGCATCGGAAACTAGAAATGTGGAGATTCCTAATTGCTAATGCATCAGGGTATAAGCAGTGTTTACTCATGTTAAAGATGGAGCAGTGTCTGTCTACAGATGTGCCCGGAAGAACCATTGGTATATGTCTGTGAATCCAGAACTGCTAAGCAACATGAACTAGCTACCAGATTTCATATGTTCTCCATATGCTAACCTAGCACTCCGGGCAAAACACTTTTCGGAAATGTTCACTATAAAAAGCAATTCTAAATACATCTGTAGGGGGGCAATTCTAAATACACATGTTCTATTTTGTAAGGCGCGAAACTATAGCGGTTACGGTCGAAACGGGCTATACGAGTATTTTGAAAAGGCGCGGGAAACGACCATGTAGAGATAAATATTCAAAATTTGTTGGGTTGAAATAGATAAAATATTATTCGAAAGCGAAATGAGGCCTCAATAACTTCCAGGCCATGTATATAGATTTTATTCTAGCATTAATGAGTTTCATTACTATACAAATCAAAATAAAATCCTTATCATTCATTGTCCTGTAGAAGGTGTCCCCTCTTAAGCTCAATGAATGTTCAAATCTTGAGCTCTTTTGAGATTCTCCTAAACTGGTACCAGCCATTCGTTTTCTATGGTCCACTGGCTAATATTAGTATTAGTTCCCTCTTGGGAGATCATATGCTTTCAAAATATCATGTATGGTCTGTTTAAAAAAAATCATGGATGGTTAATATGGACTTTGTTCTTCTACAAATAAGGAAGTAAATTACAACGTCTCTAAAGCACAACAATAAGTAAGGAAGATATACAAATACACATTAAATAATATTATTTCTAATATTAATTGTTGAAGTAATTTAGACATATTATATGTTTATACTGTTCGTCACACATATAAATAAAATTTACACACTCATAGATTCACAAAATGTTTGATTTTGGATATTTCATTGAAAAAATGTCTAAGTATATCTCTTGTACAAACCTATCCGGTGTGAAAGAAAATTATGCATGCATGTATAACATATATAGTGCATATGAAAACCTCCATATTCTTTTTTGTGAAAACTTCCATATTAGGAAGGAGTGGACAGTCACAATATGTATTTTCAAGAAGTTACACTTGCCATGTTTATAGAGAACATATCATGCGTTCCCGATACTCCAAAACCAAAAATCACACCATTAAACTTGTGAAAATTTCTGATAGTTTAGTACATATACAGATCATGAATCTACCATGGCACAAATTTTAAATTTTAGTATGATTCACAGCTCCAGAAATGAACAGAAAAGTTCAAGGGTGATAATGGCAATGGACTAAATTCATAAGCCCAATTTGAATTTGCTATATCCAGTGAGCGTTTTCCAAAACATCACTATAGTGATTTTGGGAGAACCAGAGCACCCCAAGGGTGGGAACTTAAATTTTTTTTTTGGCTGGGAACACATGAAAAAGCCCAAAACAAATAAAACGTTTTTGTTTACCGTAGCCAAATTTGTCTAAAGAAAAAACTACGCGAAATTTACCCTTTTTTTCTTGAACCAAGCCAAATTTACCCTTGATATCGAATTCTCCTGTTTTTCGTGACAATAAAGAAGAAAAGAATTCTCCTCTTCTCCTCATAACTTATTTTCTGATTTCCTACCGCGGCACATGCACAGGCTCTGCACTTGGATTCCAGGACCGGCAACCTCCGTCTCCTGGACGACAAGAACCATACGGTCTGGCAAAGCTTCGACAAGCCCACGGACAAACTCCTGCCGGGCCAATGGCTCCGGCTGCCCGCGTACTTCGCGGTGTCCCCGGCAAAGACCTCCTCGGTGCTCTACACCGTCGAGCTCGACAGCGACAAGATCGCCGCCTACATCTACTTCGGGCAGCGAAAGTACTCCTACTGGGAGCTGGCCCCTGGCAGCAACCAGGCCATGGCGTTCGCGGGAATGGACGAGTCGGGGCTGACGATGTACGACCGGCGGCGGCGACCCGTCGCGCGAATCTCGCCGGCGGTGAACAAAGGGCCGGTCAGGTTCCTGGCGCTGGGAGACGACGGCGGCCTGGGGCTCTACGTCTACGACGGCCGTCACGGGGAGTTCACGCCCTCGTACGAGGCGCTCGCGTTCTGCGACCTCCCCCTCCCCTGTGGCGTCCTCGGCGTCTGCTCCCGCTCCGGGAGCTGCAGCGACTTCGCCGCGCGCGGCGTCCGGCCGACGCAGGGCGGCACCCTCTGCAACGCGACGGCGACTGGCCCCGGCGCCCACGACATGGTGGAGGTGAGGGGCGTCACCACCGTTCTCAAGGCCGACTCGCCTGTCACCAACGTGACGGTGCGGCAGTGCGTGGACTTGTGCTTGAGCGGCTGCTCGTGCGCCGCCGTGCTCCACGTGAAGGACGACGCCGGTGCTGACCGTGGCGTCTGCTCCCTCTACGAGCTGACGGCCGGGGCGAGGGAGGTGATCGGCGGAAGAGATGGCCAGCGGCACAGCTACTGGGTGAAGGTTCTCAAGGAGAGTAAGAGGAACTGCCGGGAAGACGAAGAGGATTACGGTGCCAGCAACGAGGCGCTCACCAAGATCCTGATCGTCTTCGGCGTAGTGGATGTGATGGGCCTGCTCTTGTTTGGTGGACTCTGCGTGTACTTCATCTCCCTTCGTGGGAGCGCCGCCGACAAGCACGTCTGTGAAGAAGACGGAGAAGCGGCAGGCCACGACAGAGGAGCCGCGGAGCCAGATCGCAATGCTAACAACAATGGAGCTGTACAAGACTCATAGAAGCTGATGCATGAGATCAACTGTGGTACAACTATCATAGCAAAATAATTTTGGGCATCGGCTAAGCCGAGCGCGCAAACCATATCTCTAACCTTTGAGACTCGGAAGTTTGAACCCGTTGAAAATTTGAAAACTTTGGACTTGTTTTTTTTAAATGTTGAAAATCAAAACCTTAACTCGATAGTTTGACCATGTGTAACTTCCAAGCACTTTGAAATTAGCAAGTGCTCCTCCTTCCATTCCGTAATGTAGTGTATAGTACATTTTCCAAATGTCAAACATGTTTATGTTTGACCAAGTTTTCATAATAAGTATCAATATCTACCATATTAAAAAATAAAAAATAAATATATAATTCATGATGAATCTAATGATACTAATTTTGTATTGTAGGTATCGATATTTTTTCCTAAGATTTGATCAACCATAAACATGTACTCCCTTCGTTTCTAGATATAAGTTATTTTAGAGATTTCAGTATAGGCTATATACATATAGAATATATATATATATATATATATATATATATATATATATATATATATATATATATATATATATATATATATATATATATATATATATATATATATATGTAGATGTATTTTAGATTGTAGGTTCATTCATTTTGTTTCGTATGCAGTTTATATTAAAAAAATTAGTGTCAATTACATCGATGGTTCTAGACCTTGCGCAAAAGGTTACTTTAGTGCTAGAACTCGTGGTGTACATCGAAGTGGTGCAAAAATTTGGCTGGACTGGGCAAATACGATGCTAATCATGTTTGTATACATCGGAACCGGTGACGAGGCATTACAGTGGTTTATAGGCCCCGCCATCAGTGACTTCATGGTTAAGGGAGACAGATGGCGTGTTCTTTTTTCAAAAAACACCTTGATTTTTTTCTCAGCCCATGTGAGGTGTGTACAGTAAACATCCGATGGGTCCCACCTGTCAGGGAAACATCACAAATTTTATAATAGAATGAAAAATAGGACATCATAGGATTTGAACTATAATCCGGTTTAAACAACTTGTGCGGCTAACCACTGGCACACAACTCACTTCATGACACAAAATCATACACAATCTATTATCTTTTATAGCTAAGTAACTTAAGTAGACTAAGAAACAGAGCTAAGTAAAGTACGTTAAGAATTTTTATATTGAAAAAGGTCTACCACGGTGGAGTCTTTATATATGTCTACAACAGAACATGATCGTGGGTTACAATTTATATTAGATTTTTCGAATTTTTTAAAAGAATAATGTAAATTTTACTCCATCCAAACCAAAATAAGTGCCATAATTTTGAATTATGATTATTTCAACCTTAATTCAAAATTGCGACACTTATTAATGATCGAAGGGAATAACACAAAAATAATATACATATACATATAAATAAAAGAAATTAGAAAAAAAATGCTCACCTATTGATTTTTGAAAATACATTAAAATAAATTATGAATTATTTGTAAAGTTTTCTAAAACTGTTTGCATATTAAATAATTAATGTACTTATAGAAAATACCGTGTATTTTAAAAAAACATCATATAATTTCAAAATTTACAAGTTTTTAATAAATATTCATGTTTTATCAAAAAGTGGTCATGCTTTAATTTTTTATGTTTTTGAAACGTGTTCATGCATTTTAATAAAGTTTGTGTGCTTTGTAAAAATATGTATTTTTAAATAAGTAAAGATATATGTTTGGTGATCTGAGCCTAGTGTGCCCTCGGACTACAAATTCTCAAATGTTAACAATCCTGAGTAGTCACCAAGATTAACAATCTTCTGTAGCCACCAAATTCCACTGTTTGTATTGGTAGTTCGTTCTGCTGCTATCTCTCAGGTTGTTGTTTCAAAATTCCACGATCCTGATAGTGGCCTTTACATGAGAAAAATAAAATACGAGTTTTTCTTTTGCAAAAATAACGCATCCACGCCCTGTTGTCACTTACATGGGGCCCTACACCACACTAGCATGCCTTGTCATCGTCGCCGGCGTATATAAACATGATTAACATCGTATTTGCATACCAGATCCAAGTTTTTACATCACTTTAATATACATCATAAGTTCTAGCACTAAAGTGACGAATTACACCAAGTTCTGGCATCACGAGTGTGATTGACTCTTTTTTAAAGACTTATATTTATAAACGAAGGGAGTATGACTTTTAGAAAACAAAATATGCACTACAATTTGAAACAGAGGGAGCATTAGCTAAAACGCTCTTTGGAAATCATCTTCATGTCTGTGCATTAAGAGAAAGTCGTGCGGTCTTTTAGGCCATTCTACATGTGCAAAAGCCACACATCCTAGACATACTTTGGATCTACACATGAAAATTGGGGGGGGGGGGGGTGTTAGCTTTGCAGTCCAGTAGCCACCATGTAGAAGAAGATGAAAAACCAAGAGAGTTAAAAGGAATGAGATGATGAAAATTTGAAGAAGGAAGCTTGCTATCAAGTAAAAAGATTTAATTAGCAACGATGTGAAATCCAAACCTGTCACCTTGTCTCCTTCAAATTACGATTCCACCATTTTCTTTGCAATGATGATTCCACCATCCTTGTTGAGATTGTTTCGTTACCATCTTGGTGTACCCCCAAATCTTGTTGCCTTTATTTCAGAAGATCAAATAATGATCTATGTGAGTCTCTAGTTCCCGTCAGAGAGTAACTTGGTGTATCTCATATTTGATATTAGTGAAATAAGTTTTAATTGAATTCAATTTTTGCACTAGTCTAGGGATATTCAACTTTTTTTTTTCAATATTCTTGCTCGAGGTCGCTCGGTATTGCTTCCGCCGTCTATACCATATTGTTGAAACAACGCATATCATTTTATGTCAATGCTACGGGATATGTTTGGTTTGAGCCCAACTTTAGCATTTCGGAGAAGGTTTTTCTTGCCCGTTATTTGTCCACTATTGGCAAGAAATAAGAATGGAAAACTTGGTATGGTCATACCAAAACCTGCCCAACTATATCTAAACGAAAGGACCAACTGTATCTATATTGACACGTAGCACCCCCCACCACCCTTCTCTCTCTCCTTTTCCTTTTTTTATTGTTGCCCCCCACTCGAACCAAGATTTTCATGAAACAAACCTGTAAATTCCGAAGGTACAAAAGACAAGAAATTTTCCAAAAACATAAGTCACCAAATATCGAAGAAACTTGGCAGGAAGCCACCAAAATGCAAAGTCTTCAATAGTTCTGTTTTTTTCTCTTGTTGAGAAAATTCAATAGTTTGGTAGGAAGAGGCCTAGCAGGAAAAGAAATAAAGGCCACTCTGCTATAACCAACAGAGACGAGTAAAAAGGAAACTTTTGGCCCAGCCCACATACCAATTGGGCTGACGAGAATGTTTTAACTTTTAAGCGCGCCGTTTCACCGACAACTGGTCCCTACGACTTCGCCATTAGCGGATGTAATTCGAGGCGGACTTGCCGGAGGGGTGCGGACTTCTCGGCCTGCCCCTGGCCACCGGCAGCCGGGAAAGGGCTTCCGCACCTCCTCGCCGCCACGGCAGCGGCCGGGCGGCGTTCAATATTTCTCCTCCCTGTCCGCAGGCGAGGCCGAGACGGCCGGGCAATTCGTCTCGGCGCCCGCAGATGCACGTTTCACCACTAGCTAGTGGATTCCTCTCGAATTTTTCAAGAGAGCGAGACGCCATTGAGCCCGCCCGCCTGGTCGCGGTCTGCTGTTCAACTATTGTCTTCTCCCACTTGCCCAAGTACACTTCGACCGGATGAGAGACAGGGACGCTACTGAATTCTTGGTGATCGACCTACCGCCGTCTTTCTTTCCACCGTAGAAGAGGACGAGGCAATTGTCTCTTGCCAAACCCCAATTGCTGAAGCTTTAGCCGCATCGAACACAAGCAGGATAGCTCCTTTGTTTGCAGAGAAAGAATGCTCCAAATCATCCGCGGGGCGGCACATTACATTTGCAGTGTGGGGTTTATCAACGGTGTACTCCTGTGTTTTGAGTTTGTGGCCTTGTATAAGGGAATGGAGGGAGTAGTTTCAACAAGAAACCACAACATTCAGAAGATAAACGCCGCATCCGTTAAGACTTGCTTCAAGGACACAAGTGAACAAAGGATCTTCTCAAGGACGGCAACCGGGTCGCCTCGGAGAATGGGCACCGCCAAAATAGTTGAGTGGGGGACTCTGAACCATGACGGCAGTGAGCACCAACAAATAAGTGATGCAGTCTCGTGTCTTGACCGGACCTTTGACATGTGTCGCGTAGAAACCGCAATCCCTTTTCCTGCAAACTTAGTACATTTTTTTTGACTTTGCCTTGGGTGGAACTGCCTTGGAACTTTAGATTTCACACACCTAACTGGCTTCTGAAAGCAGGGCATGTGGTATCTTCACGCCAGCAGAATGTAGATGGTAGGTTGGTTAGGCCCGCATTCATCCCTTTTGAACCAGCCGGTGTTCATCCCTACCAATCTTCCCACTAGTCAGACCGAAACCCTGAATTCTGAATGTTGAGCAGAAGACTACATCACTTTGTCATAAGGTTGCACATGGATCCTTTTTTCCGATTTTCAACCGACTGGATCGCGACACGGCGCTTCAGATGACGGAGCAAGAGCAACCGAATATGCAGTCTCTTTACGAGTCCTATACCATGTGGCTTGTTTCCTCAACTCTGGTATAAGCTTACTGGCTTCGTTTCCATCCATGGCCAGATGAGATCAGCATTTGATCAGGGTGATCTCAGATTCGTGTACGAGTACATGATTTTTGTCGATCCGAACCTGAACCTGGACCTGGATACTGAATGTGATACGCGTGCCAACGGTAGCCTCTGGATATCTGGGAAATCAGGCGCGTTGGGCATGAGTATACGGCTCCATCTGCTCGTCCAGTCCAACACGGTGCCATGCCATCATCATGTATCTACCTGTCGAGCGGGCGACAACGGCAGTTCAGGTTCAGTCAGTCCCAGCTCCAAGTCCTGTCTGAATGCCGAACGGGAGAGAATTCCGTTCCATCTGTTAGGCGCGCCTCAGGTATGGTCAGGCTGCACTCCGTACAGTTCAGGAGAGCTGCCCCCTCCCAGATACCGGCTCTAGCGCCGTATGCCGTGATGTCACCGTTACGCCGTGGGAACGGTGATTAATGGCGGTGATCCGTCTTCGCGCTGAAGCCGGTCCAAGGCATGGGTGGGAGTGCCAGATTCAGACATGGCTGGGAGCATGTACACGCCTCGTCTCTACGGGCCTGACATCACCCTCTGTTGCCTGCAGGTCATGGTGGTTTCATTTTAATGGCGGCAGGGCGGGACGATAGTAACCGCGGCTGTGGGCGTGGCCGGAGAGAGGCCGAGATTTTACCGTACCCGCGGGGGGGCTGATGGGAACGCGGCATTACTGCTTCATGGAAAGAATGGCGATGTTTCCTCGAGGGGGCGAAAGTGACCGCTGGGAGAGAAGGCGCCACGGGCTCCCGGGAGGTTCAATGCATTTGAAAACGGAGGTGAAATCGATCCGAGTGGCGGGAAACGCCTTCGCGTGGACGCCTGGCTGAATCCCCAAGAACCCGTTCTCTGTCGCCTTCCCGTATCTCGCGCGAAACTGAACCCGACTCGTCGTCGAATACAGATTACAGAGAGGAAATGAATCGCGAGAGGAAGGATTCACTTCCCTTTCTGCATGATCCATGCCATGCCATATGTGATGCGTATTCCTTCCCGGCGTCGGGCTCTGGCTTCCGATTCGAACTAGGAAAGTATCGCTGTATATGTATGTATATATGCGTCAGGCCAAGAGGAAAGAAGGCAACCCGCGATTCTGGGAAGCTCCAAGCTCCGCCGACGAACGCCGTCGCCGCAGATCGGTCTCGGCGATCGCGGTGTTTGGTTTCGCTTCTTCAGCTTCCGGGGACGGCGAAATTCATCACCGTGACGTCCATATGAATTGTGATCCCTGCCGTCGTGGCTGCCGGGCAAACCGTAACCAGCTCGGGGTAATCACGGCCAGGAGCTCGATGCAGCCATAGGTCATCCGCCATTAATTACTGGCTAGCCAGACAGGTCAGCCTCGACCGGCACCAGGTGTCTCGCCGCGGCAGCACCGAGAAATCTTGCAAGCAACCGGCTGCGGTCTGAATTCTGATTCCTGAACTCCGTCGGATCGGCGTGACAGTTACACCACCTCGGCCCCCGGCACTGTGTTGTGTTGGCCTAACTGTGTCCGGCTCGCTCGTATCTGAGGCAGCAGCAGCAGCAGCAGCTTGTATCCACGTCGGAACCGGACCCTTAATCGCCGGTGATTTACAGCCACAACCATTCGAGTCGGACAAGGAGTCGCCGGTTGGTTTACCATCTCGGCGGTGCATAAATACCCAGCGCCCACGGCCCATAATAATTATTATTGGAGCTCCAGTGCCAAACACCACCACCAGCACCACCCCAGAGCACGTACCGCTCCCATCTCCTCTCCCCGGAGATGTCGTCGCCTTCCTCGGCCCACTGGCTGAGCCTCGTTGGGACCATCTGGCTGCAGACCATCAACGGCCCCAACTCCGACTTCCCCGTCTACTCGTCGCAGCTCAAGGAGCTCAAGGGCATCTCCCAGGTGCAGCTCAACTTCCTCGCCTTCGCCTCCGACGCCGGCAAGCTCTTCGGCTGGTTCTCCGGGGTGGCCGCGCTCTACGTGCCCCTCCCGCTCGTCGCCTTCGTCGGGGCCTCGTTCGGACTCGTCGGCTATGGCGTCCAGTACCTCTTCCTGGACAGCCCCGCGCTCAAGTGCTGGCACCTGTTCTTGCTCACCGCCCTCGCCGGGAACGGCATCTGCTGGATCAACACCGTTTGCTACCTCCTCTGCATCAAGAACTTCGCGTCCAGGAGCCGCGTCGCCGTCAGCCTCGCCACCAGCTACCTCGGCCTCAGCGCCAAGGTGTACACCAGCCTCGCCGAGACCATGCCCCGCCTGGCCGACTCCAAGGCCAAGACGTACCTCCTTCTCAATGCCGTGGTGCCCATGATCGTCACCGTGTTCGTGGCGCCGGCGCTCAGGCTGTTCGACCTCAAGAGCGACTCCATGTCGAGCACGGACACGGCATTCCTCGTCATGTTCGCCATCACGCTCGCCACGGGTGCGTGCGCCGTGGTCGGCAGCATCGGGTCCACGGCCAGCGGGTTGTCGTCCAGGGAGCACATGGTGAGCCTCAGCGTGCTGCTCGCCGTTCCCATGCTCATCCCGGCGGCGCTCAAGATCCGGGAGAGCATGAACAAGATCTGGGAGGCGAAGCGCGAGAACAGGATCCACGATCTGGGCACCGACGACGCGGTGGTCGTCATCGAGGTGATGGACTTGGAGACCAAGGAGGAAGAGATGGTCGCCGCCGAGGAGGACCCCCAGGAGGAGGTTGGAGGCCTCCAGCTGCTCAAGAAGCCCGACTTCTGGCTCTACTTCTTCAGCTACATGTTCAGCGGCACCCTTGGCCTGGTCTTCCTCAACAACCTGGGGCAGATTGCCGAGTCGCGAGGTCTCGGCCAGACTTCCACCCTGGTCTCCCTGTCGTCTTCCTTCGGCTTCTTCGGTCGCCTCCTTCCGTCCTTCATGGACTACTACTCTGCAAAGTAAGCACTTCACAATTCTTTCCACACACACACACACACACACACACACACACACACACTTGCTTGATTAGATTAGTAGTTTGATTGGTCCCTTGAGATCTTGTTGGAGAGTTTCCCTCCAGGATTCATGCGGTCTTTTTAAATGGGAAACTTGTGGTGGTGACCATCAACATCTTCTAGAGTGGAATCTTGTCTGGTTTCGTCCATGCAATTTTTACTTGTTTCTAGAAACAGAAGGGGAAACAGAATCAGCAGCTAACTGAATTTGTTGGTTTGTGCAGAAGCGGCTACAGCATATCGAGGACGGGGTCGATGGCGTCGCTGATGGCGCCCATGGCGTGCGCCTTCTTCCTGCTGCTGAACCCGGGCAGCGTGTTCCTGTACGCGAGCACGGCCATCATCGGGACGTGCACGGGTGCCATCACGTCGGTGGCGGTGTCGGCGACGAGCGAGCTGTTCGGCGCCAAGAACTTCGGCGTCAACCACAACGTGCTGGTGTCCAACATCCCCGTCGGCTCGCTCTGCTTCGGCTACTTCTCGGCGTTCCTCTACCAGCGGGAGGCCGGCGCGCGGGGCGCCGCCACCTGCTCCGGCGCCAGCTGCTACCGGGCCACCTTCGCCATCTGGGGCGCCACCTGCGTCGTCGGCACGCTGCTCTGCGTCGTCCTCTACGTCCGGTCGCGCAGCTTCGCCGGCAGGCTGCCGGTGAGGTTACAGTGGCTGTCGCGACTGGCTAACCTCGTAGGCGCCGGCCGGAAGGGTTGACGACGGCCGGCCATGGTGCGTGATCGATTGATGATTGACTTAGGAGACACGAAGCATCGATCTGCCACGACGCGATCGATGTAGCTTTTTGTTTTCTTGTTTTTCCATGGATTTTTCTTCGTCTTGACTGATCCGATCCCATGGAGGGGATGCGTACGCAGATCAAGCTCGACTGAGTAGATATTGTGCAGGTTGATCACCTTTTCGCTGCAAATATATATGCATATAAAGAGTGATTGAAGCAAAAGAAAAGAAAATCAGGTTTCCTTTTAATTTCTTCCTCTTTTTATGGCAGCACGTAGGCGTATTGACGTTGCGAGATGCGAGGTTGGAGTAGGGTACGTGCCTGGAGGTGCCAGCATGAAAGCAACCATGAATGGCCTGTTTAGACTTGTAGTATGTGCTTAATTACGAACGTGGAATTCTACCAATTGGTTCTGCAGTACCGGCGGGCAGCTAGCTAGCTATACGTACGTGTAGGGCACATCCGTACGTGTACGTGCAATGGAGTGAAAGCTCGTAATGGACCTTCAATCTGGAAAACCACCAGGCCGTATAGTTGATGGCTCCGTAGAGCGTAGATCACGAAACAGTAGAGAGTCTAGTGCTCAAGCTTAACGAAAATTCTATAGTTGATGGCTCCAGTGAGAGTATAGTGACCTTGTGGACATGACCAAGCCCATCGCCACCCGTGTTTCAGGATCTTGTCTTGACCAGGTAGCTCGTCGGCACACCACCCACATGTTTATTTTACACCGACCCGTCCCTTCCGACAATAGTGGCATCACTGACTGGCGTATGCCATGCGTCCAATCCACATCACCAATAAACAGCAACTGAGCATGGCGTCCCTGACGTTTTACTACTGTCTACACGCACGCATGTCATGAAGATCGATCGGACATGCCATGCGCTGCGATGCATGCGAGGCAGAGGCCGCCATTAAAGGATGCGCGAGCAGGTAGGTCGATCGATGGATGGATCCGTCCATCGCCCTCCCTCGTGGTCCTCTCACATGCTGTTCCGGCTTCGATCGATGGCTAGCGCTGCGCTGATGCAACGATAAACGCAAAGTTGAGTTCAGTTCCATGCTCCCCCGTGTACTTGGATGGGCCGACGCCCATTTATTCGCCGAAAGGTTGCAGAGCCATCAGCCCTGCATGCCACCCCACCCCACCCCGGATGTCGTCCAAGATAGTAGTAGTATCTCTCAGCTGGTGAGCGCTGGTATGCATTTAAGGGTTTATGACATGTCGTTGGCTGGCGCACACCGGTGAGGATGCTGCGGCGCACCGGCAGCCTCCCCCACGTCGTCGGTGCGGTGAGGTGATGTGATGTGATGCTGCGGCGCGCGCCCGATGGAGTCATGGACTGGCTTGGAAACTTGACATGACATTGTATGGCCTTGGATCTTGTCACAGTTAACGGACAGCGCGCAATGCATGACTGGAAGGCAACGCAGCGCACAATGCATGACTGATCGATCCATTAGAGCTGTGTGTGATCGGGGCCCTCCTTCACTCCGCTCCATTGAAATGCTACTGTGCTAGTGCACTGGAGCTGGCTAGCTAACGAACACGCTCCCTCGAAATGAGCTCAAATCTCGCGCTCTGTGGCCTCTACAGCGTATATGGTTGCCTTCGCCTGGGGCTGGGGGGAGGAGTGAATGGAGGGAGGATGCTGGGCGCAGCGCAGTTAATGGTGGTTGATGGTGGATGGTAATGGCGGCGGTTGTTGCGGAGGCGGCAGGGCCACGGGGCAAGGCCATGACATGTGTCCTGTGCGCGCACATGGATGGCACGGAGCTAAGCTAGGGCACAGAGCGCAACGCCCGGCAAAAAGGAGCCAAAGGTTGGGGGACGAAGCCAAAGTGCGCGCCCTTTTCGGTCCATCTTTTTTGTAAACGCAGCGGTTTGGTGTGATGTTTGTTAGTTGGACTCGCTAGTTCGTGGACGCCATGATTATGGCCGCGCGTCACTTGCAATCTTGCCGCTGCTTGCCATTGCTGATGGTCTGATCGGATTTGGCAATGTTGCTGCTGAAAGGGAGCATGTCGACGGCAGACGAACAAATATCTGGGAGCGTGAGCACGTCGTTATGTTAATCTAGGGTGCGACCTGGCGTGCCAATATACCGTAGCACTTGTTCTGGTTGTTTTCTTTATTTATTACTTTTCTATGGAGGAACTTGCAATTTATTCATAATACATCATGATAGTACGGAGAACATTGGGTGCAACAAAAAATTAGAAACAGGTCCATGAAGCATCAAGCAATGACTACGAGCACATGAGGAATTCGGAACCAAACAACCCGTATTATAGTAGATAGTTGGAAAGTCGTCCTGCTAAGACCTGAATAATATCATCTTAATATGATCAAACCTATCAACGTATGAACGAAGACCGGATCCAAACAGATCAACCAAAGACCAGGACAGATTGAATTCCACGAGATCCACATACATGTCCACACGCCATCCGACGACGCTAGATGCATCATCAAGACAAAGAACGGACGTGGAAGACATTATTCCAACAAAGGAACATTACCGCCGCCAACCAACCCAAACCAAGACGACAAATCTACCAAGAACAAGAGCGAGGCCCCTCCCTCCGGCGGGGAGGGGGGGGGGGTGTCGCTGTCAAAACCAACAAACCTCGGGTAGAGAGCCTCGAGCTAAGAGATTGGATCGAGGGGAACATGAGACAAATGACATGATGCTTTTACCCACGTTCGGGTCCTCTCTATGGAGGTAAAACCCAACGTTCTGCTCTTGTTGTATTGATGTTCTAACAACTACAGAGTTGATCTACCTTGAGATTGTGAGATTGTGGGCTAAACCCTAGGGGTTGAGATGTTGTGTATGAGTATCCTCTATGGGCTAAACCCCAGAGTTTATATAGGCACCGGGTAGCTTTTTTTTGAAAAGGAGGAGCGCCCCCGGCCTCTGCATCATGATGATGCATGCAACCATTTTATTAATAAACAGAAATCGAGGTTCCATAAAAGTGCTCAATCTAAAAGAGTTCACGGATTGAACTCGTAAAAGAAAATAACAATAAAGCCACATCCGGCTAAGACAACAATAAGCTTCGATGGGTAAACACCTAGCCTATTAGTCCAAACTAGTTGAAGATAGCCCGTGCTACCGTCTCCCACCGGTTGCACCCAGTAGCCAAAAGCATCCTGGACTCCACAGTTGTGAGTAATGACCATGTATGGATCCACGCCGTAGCTGTGTAGATAACCTGCAAAAAGTTGTTGAAATTTTTGTTGTTAAATATGATATCGTTTCTGCAGTTTCATATAGCCTAGAATAAAGCACATATTGCTATCCGAGTATGACCCGCAATATTTGTTTGCACTCCATTTAGCCACGTCCCAAATAACGTGTTCATGCTAATTGGAGGGCCAATGTTAAGGGCTATATATATAGTACGCCAAAGCAATTGGGCAAGCGGGCAGTCAAAAAAGAGGTGTTTAATAGTCTCATTATGATCACAAAAACAACATCTCGCGTTTCCGACCTAGCTTCTCTTAATGAGATTGTCCTTCGTCAAAATCACTCCCTTGTGAATGAACCACATAATTTTATTGATTTTTAATGGTACTTTAACCTTCCAAATGTTAGGTGATGTCGGTGATGTCCCACAATCAATGAGATCTAGATATATCGATTTCACCGAAAAAATGCCATTCACGGTTAGTTTCTAGTGAATAGTATCACGCTAGTGTTGGAAATATGCCCTAGAGGCAATAATAAATTAGTTATTATTATATTTCTTAGTTCATGATAATTGTTTATTATCCATGCTATAATTGTATTGATTGGAAACACAATACTTGTGTGGATACATAGACAAAACACTGTCCCTAGTAAGCCTCTAGTTGACTAGCTCGTTGATCAAAGATGGTCAAGGTTTCCTGGCCATAGGCAAGTGTTGTCACTTGATAACGGGATCACATCATTAGGAGAATCATGTGATGGACTAGACCCAAACTAATAGACGTAGCATGTTGATCGTGTCATTTTGTTGCTACTGTTTTCTGCGTGTCAAGTATTTGTTCCTATGACCATGAGATCATATAACTCACTGACACCGGAGGAATGCTTTGTGTGTATCAAACGTCGCAACGTAACTGGGTGACTATAAAGATGCTCTACAGGTATCTCCGAAGGTGTTAGTTGAGTTAGTATGGATCAAGACTGGGATTTGTCACTCCGTGTGACGGAGAGGTATCTCGGGGCCCACTCGGTAATACAACATCACACACAAGCCTTGCAAGCAATGTAACTTAGTGTAAGTTGCGGGATCTTGTATTACGGAACGAGTAAAGAGACTTGCCGGTAAACGAGATTGAAATAGGTATGCGGATACTGACGATCGAATCTCGGGCAAGTAACATACCGAAGGACAAAGGGAATGACATACGGGATTATACGAATCCTTGGCACTGAGGTTCAAACGATAAGATCTTCGTAGAATATGTAGGATCCAATATGGGCATCTAGGTCCCGCTATTGGATATTGACCGAGGAGTCTCTCGGGCCATGTCTACATAGTTCTCGAACCCGCATGGTCTGCACACTTAAGGTTCGACGTTGTTTTATGCGTATTTGAGTTATATGGTTGGTTACCGAATGTTGTTCGGAGTCCCGGATGAGATCACGGACGTCACGAGGGTTTCCGGAATGGTCCGGAAACGAAGATTGATATATAGGATGACCTCATTTGATTACCGGAAGGTTTTCGGAGTTACCGGGAATGTACCGGGAATGACGAATGGGTTCCGGGAGTTCACCGGGGGGGGGGGGGGGGCAACCCACCCCGGGGAAGCCCATAGGCTTTGGGGAGACACACCAGCCCTTAGTGGGCTGGTGGGACAGCCCCAAGGGGGCCTATGCGCCAAGAGAAGGAAATCAAAGGAAAAGAAAAAAAAAGAGGGAAGAAGTGGGAAGGGAGGGGGACTCCTCCCACCAAACCAAGTCCAACTCGGTTTGGGGGGGAGTCCTCCCCCCCTTGGCTCGGCCGACCCCTTGAGGGTCCCTTGGACCCCAAGGCAAGGTCTCCCTCCCTCCTCCTATATATATGGGGCTTTTAGGGCAGATTTGAGACGACTTTCTCATGGCTGCCCGACCACATACCTCCATAGTTTTTCCTCTAGATCGCGTTTCTGCGGAGCTCGGGCGGAGCCCTGCTGAGACAAGGTCATCACCAACCTCCGGAGCGCCGTCACGCTGCCGGAGAACTCTTCTACCTCTCCGTCTCTCTTGCTGGATCAAGAAGGCCGAGATCATCGTCGAGCTGTACGTGTGCTGAACGCGGAGGTGCCGTCCGTTCGGTACTAGATCATGGGACTGATCGCGGGATTGTTCGCGGGGTGGATCGAGGGACGTGAGGACGTTCCACTACATCAACCGCGTTCTCTAACGCTTCTGCTGTACGATCTACAAGGGTACGTAGATCACTCATCCCCTCTCGTAGATGGACATCACCATGATAGGTCTTCGTGCGCGTAGGAAATTTTTTGTTTCCCATGCGACGTTCCCCAACAGTGGCATCATGAGCTAGGTTCATGCGTAGATGTCTTCTCGAGTAGAACACAAAAGTTTTTGTGGGCGGTGATGTGCGTTTTGCTGCCCTCCTTAGTCTGTTCTTGATTCCGCGATATTGTTGGATTGAAGCGGCTTGGACCGACATTACTCGTACGCTTACGAGAGACTGGTTTCATCGTTACGAGTAACCCCCTTTGCTCAAAGATGACTCGCAAGTGACGGTTTCTCCAACTTTAGTTGAATCGGATTTGACCAAGGAGGTCCTTGGATGAGGTTAAATAGCAACTCATATATCTCCGTTGTGGTGTTTGCGTAAGTAAGATGCGATCCTACTAGATACCCTTGGTCACCACGTAAAACATGCAACAACAAAATTAGAGGACGTCTAACTTGTTTTTGCAGGGTATGATTGTGATGTGATATGGCCAACGATGTGATGTGATATATTGGATGTATGAGATGATCATGTTGTAATAGAAATATCGACTTGCACGTCGATGGTACGGCAACCGGCAGGAGCCATAGGGTTGTCTTTATACTAACATATGTGCTTGCAGATGCGTTTACTATTTTGCTAGGATGTAGCTTTAGTAGTAATAGCATGAGTAGCACGACAACCCCGATGGCAACACGTTGATGGATGATCATGGTGTGGCGCCGGTGACAAGAAGATCGTGCCGGTGCTTTGGTGATGGAGATCAAGAAGCACGAGATGATGGCCATATCATGTCACTTATGAATTGCATGTGATGTTAATCCTTTTATGCACCTTATCTTGCTTAGAACGACGGTAGCATTATGAGGTGATCTCTCACTAAAATTTCAAGACGAAATTGTGTTCTCCCCGACTGTGCACCGTTGCTACAGTTCGTCGTTTCGAGACACCACGTGATGATCGGGTGTGATAGACTCAACGTTCACATACAACGGGTGCAAAACAGTTGCGCACGCGGAACACTCGGGTTAAGCTTGACGAGCCTAGCATGTGCAGACATGGCCTCGGAACACATGAGACCGAAAGGTCGATCATGAATCATATAGTTGATATGATTAGCATAGGGATGCTTACCACTGAAACTATACTCAACTCACGTGATGATCGGACTTGGGATAGTGTAAGTGGATCATGAACCACTCAAATGACTAGAGAGATGTACTTTTTGAGTGGGAGTTTAGCAGTAATATGATTAATTGAACTAATTGTCATGAACATAGTCTAATGGTCTTTGCGAATTACGATGTAGCTTGCGCTATAGCTCTACTGTTTTTATATGTTCCTAGAGAAAATTTAGTTGAAAGTTGATAGTAGCAAACTTTGCAGACTGAGTCTGTAAAACCGAGGATTGTCCTCGTTGCTACGCAGAAGGCTTATGTCCTTAATGCACCACTCGGTGTGCTGCACCTCGAGCGTCGTCTGTGGATGCTATGAACATCCGATATACACGTTTCTGATGACTACACGATAGTTCAGTGCAAAATACTTAATGGCTTAGAAGCAAGGCGCCGAAAACGTTGTAAAACGTCACAGAACATAAGTGATGTTCTAAAGAGATGAAATTGTGATTTCATGCTTGTGCCCTTGTTAAGAGGTACGAGACCTCCGACAAGATTCTTTGTCCACAAAGTAAAGGAGAAAGGCTCAATTGTTGAGCATGTGCTCGGATTGTCTGAGTACGACAATCGCTTGAATCAAGTGGGAGTTAATCTTCCAGATGAGATAGTGATAGTTCTCCAAAGTCACTGCCACCAAGCTGTGAGAGCTTCGTGATGAACTATAACATATCAAGGATAGATACAATGATCCTTGAGCGATTCGCGATGTTTGACACTGCGAAAGTAGAAATCAAGAAGGAGCATCAATAGTTGATGGTTTGTAAAACCACTAAGTTTCAAGAAAGGCAAGGGCTAGAAGGGATACTTCGTGAAACGGCAAAACAGTTGCTGCACTAATGAAGAGACCCAAGATTAAACCCAAACCCGAGACTAAGTGCTTCTGTAATGAGGGGAACAGTCACTGAGGCGGAGCAACTCTAGATACTTGGTAGATAAGAAGGCTGGCAAAAGTCAAGAGAAATATGTTAGATATGCATGATGTTGATGTGTACTTTACTAGTACTCCTAGTAGCATAAGGGTATTGGATACCGGTTCGGTTGCTAAGTGATTAGTAACACGAAATGAAAGCTACGGCATAAACGGAGACTAGCTAAAGGCGAGGTGACGATACGTGTTGGAAGTGTTTCCAAGGTTGATATGATCAAACGTCGCACGCTCCCTCTACCATCGGGATTGGTGTTAAACCTAAATAATTGTTATTTGGTGCTTGCGTTAAGCATGAACATGATTGGATCGTGTTTATTGCAATACGATTATTCATTTAAAGAGAATAATGGTAACTCTATTTTCTTGAATATTCACCTTCAATGGTTTATTGAATCTCGATCGTAGTGATACACATGTTCATGATATTGGTGCCAAAAGATACGAGTTAATGATGATAGTACCACTTACTTGTGGCACTGCCGCTTGAGTCATGTTAGTATAAATTGCATGAAGAGGCTCCATGCTAATGGATCTTTGTACTCACCTGATTTCGAATCACTAGTGACATGCAAATTATACCACACGAGCAAGGCCTTGTTTTCATTGAGATGAAACAAGATAGTAACTTGTTGGAAGTGATACATTTTGATGTATGCAGTCCAATGGGTGCTGAGGCAAGTAGTGGATATCATTATGTTCTTACTTCAATGATGATTTGAGTAGATACTAGAGTATTTACTTAATGAATCACAAGTCTGAGATATTGAAAAGTTCAATTCTGTTTCGGAGTGAAGTTCATCGTAACAAGAGGATAAACTGTCTACGATATGATCATAGAAATGAATATCTGAGTTACGAGTTTTGGTACGCAGTTAAAACAATGTGGAAATTGTTTCGCAGTTCATGCCACCTGGAACATCATAGTGTGATGATGTGTCTGAACATCATTGCCACGCACTATTTGGTATGGTGCACACTAAGATGTCTCTTATCGAATTACCACTATCGTTTATGGGTTATGCATTAGAGACAACCGCATTCACTTTAAATAGGGCACCACGTATTTCCGTTGAGATGACACAGTATAGACTAAGGTTTAGAGAAATCTAAACTGTCGTTTCTTGAAAGTTTGGGGTTTCGACACTTATGTGAAAAAGTTTCAGTCTGATAAGCTCGAACCCAAAGTGGATAAATGCATCTTCATAGGATATTCAAAAGAGTTGGGTACATCTCCTATCTCAGATCCGAAAGCAAAGTGTTTGTTTCTAGAAACGGATCCTTTCTCGAGGAAAGGTTTCTCTCGAAAGAATTGAGTGGGAGGGTAGTAGAACTTGATGAGGTTATTGAACCATCACTTCAACCAGTGTGTAGCAGGGCGCAGGAAGTTGTTCATGTGTCGCCTACACCAATTGAAGTGGAAGCTGATGATGGTGATCATCAAGCATCGGATCAAGTTACTACAAGCCTCGTAGGTCGACAAGGTCGCGTACTACTGCAAAGTGGTACGGTAACCCTGTCTTGAAGGTCATGTTGTTGAGCAACAGTGAACCTACGAGTTATGGAGAAAGCGATGGTGGGCCCGGATTCCGACAAATGGCTGGAAGCCATGAAATCCGAGAGAGGATCCATGTATGAAAACAAAGTGTAGACTTTGGAAGAACTACTTGACGGTCATAAGACTATTGAGTACAGATGGATCTTTGAAAGGAAGACAGACAATGATGGTGACAAGTCACTATTAAGAAAAGCTCGACTTGTCGCAAAGATGTTTTCGACAAGATCAAACAGTTGACTATGATGAGACTTTCTCACTCATAGCGATGCTAAAAGTCTGTTAGAATTATGTTAGTTGTTGATGCATTATTTATGAAATATTGCACGTAGGATGTCAAAACATTGTTTCCTCGACGGTTTCCTTGAGCAAACATTGTATGTGATACAACCAGAAGGTTTTGTCGATCCTAAAGATACTAGCAAGTATGCAAGCTCCAGTGATCCTTCAATGGACTGGTGCAAGCATCTCGGAGTTGGAATATACACTTTGGTGAGATGATCAAAGATTTTGGGTGTGTACAAGGTTTATGAGAAACTTGTATTTCCAAAGAACTGAGTGGGAGCACTATAGAATTTCTGATAAGTATACGTGGTTGACATATTGTGGATCAGAAGTGATGTAGAATTTCTGTAAAGCATATAAGGTTGTTTGAAAGGAGTTTTCAAAGGAATACCTGGATTGCGCTACTTGAACGTTGAGCATCAAATATCTATGGAGATAGATCAAAAGCGCTTAATGAAAGTTTCAATAAGATGCATGCCTTGACAAGTTTTTGAAGGAGTTCAAAATAGATCAGGGAAGAAAGAGTTCTTGGTTGCATTGTGAGGTGTGAATTTGAGTAAGACTCAAAACTCGACCCCGACAGAATAAAGAGAATAGACGAAGGTCGTCTTCTATGCCTTAGCCGTAGACTCTAAAGTATGCCATCCTGAGTACCGCACCTAATGTGTGCCTTGCAGCAAGTCTGTTGAGAGGTACAGAGAGTGATCCATGATTGAATCCCTAGCAGCGGTCAAAATTTATCCTTAGTAACTGATGGACTAAGGAATTTTTCTCGATTATGGAGGTGGTTAGAGAGTTCGTCGTAAAGGGTTACGTCGATGCAAGCTTTGACACTAATCCGAATAACTATGAGTAGTGAAACGGATTCGTATAGTAGAGTAGATATTTGGAGCATTTCCGAATAGCACGTAGTAGCAGCATCTATAAGATGACATAAAGATTTGTAAAGAACGCACGGATCTGAAAGTTTCAGAACCGTTGACTAAAACCTCTCTCACGAGCAAGACGTGATCAGACCCCATAACTATATGGGTGTTGGATTCGTTGGAATCACATGGTGATGTGAACTAGATTATTGACTCTAGTGCAAGTGGGAGACTGTTGGAAATATGCCCTAGAGGCAATAATAAATTAGTTATTATTATATTTCTTAGTTCATGATAATTGTTTATTATCCATGCTATAATTGTATTGATTGGAAACACAATACTTGTGTGGATACATAGACAAAACACTGTCCCTAGTAAGCCTCTAGTTGACTAGCTCGTTGATCAAAGATGGTCAAGGTTTCCTGGCCATAGGCAAGTGTTGTCACTTGATAACGGGATCACATCATTAGGAGAATCATGTGATGGACTAGACCCAAACTAATAGACGTAGCATGTTGATCGTGTCATTTTGTTGCTACTGTTTTCTGCGTGTCAAGTATTTGTTCCTATGACCATGAGATCATATAACTCACTGACACCGGAGGAATGCTTTGTGTGTATCAAACGTCGCAACGTAACTGGGTGACTATAAAGATGCTCTACAGGTATCTCCGAAGGTGTTAGTTGAGTTAGTATGGATCAAGACTGGGATTTGTCACTCCGTGTGACGGAGAGGTATCTCGGGGTCCACTCGGTAATACAACATCACACACAAGCCTTGCAAGCAATGTAACTTAGTGTAAGTTGCGGGATCTTGTATTACGGAACGAGTAAAGAGACTTGCCGGTAAACGAGATTGAAATAGGTATGCGGATACTGACGATCGAATCTCGGGCAAGTAACATACCGAAGGACAAAGGGAATGACATACGGGATTATACGAATCCTTGGCACTGAGGTTCAAACGATAAGATCTTCGTAGAATATGTAGGATCCAATATGGGCATCCAGGTCCCGCTATTGGATATTGACCGAGGAGTCTCTCGGGTCATGTTTACATAGTTCTCGAACCCGCAGGGTCTGCACACTTAGGTTCGACGTTGTTTTATGCGTATTTGAGTTATATGGTTGGTTAACGAATGTTGTTCGGAGTCCCGGATGAGATCACGGACGTCACGAGGGTTTCCGGAATGGTACGGAAACGAAGATTGATATATAGGATGACCTCATTTGATTACCGGAAGGTTTTCGGAGTTACCGGGAATGTACCGGGAATGACGAATGGGTTCCGGGAGTTCACCGGGGGGGGGGGCAACCCACCCCGGGGAAGCCCATAGGCTTTGGGGAGACACACCAGCCCTTAGTGGGCTGGTGGGACAGCCCCAAGGGGGCCTATGCACCAAGAGAAGGAAATCAAAGGAAAAGAAAAAAAAAGAGGGAAGAAGTGGGAAAGGAGGGGGACTCCTCCCACCAAACCAAGTCCAACTCGGTTTGGGGGGGGAGTCCTCCCCCCCTTGGCTCGGCCGACCCCTTGAGGGTCCCTTGAACCCCAAGGCAAGGTCTCCCTCCCTCCTCCTATATATATGGGGCTTTTAGGGCAGATTTGAGACGACTTTCTCACGGCTGCCCGACCACATACCTCCATAGTTTTTCCTCTAGATCGCGTTTCTGCGGAGCTCGGGCGGAGCCCTGCTGAGACAAGGTCATCACCAACCTCCGGAGCGCCGTCACGCTGCCGGAGAACTCTTCTACCTCTCCGTCTCTCTTGCTGGATCAAGAAGGCCGAGATCATCGTCGAGCTGTACGTGTGCTGAACGCGGAGGTGCCGTCCGTTCGGTACTAGATCGTGGGACTGATCGCGGGATTGTTCGCGGGGCGGATCGAGGGACGTGAGGACGTTCCACTACATCAACCGCGTTCTCTAACGCTTATGTTGTACGATCTACAAGGGTACGTAGATCACTCATCCCCTCTCGTAGATGGACATCACCATGATAGGTCTTCGTGCGCGTAGGAAATTTTTTGTTTCCCATGCGACGTTCCCCAACAGCTAGTTCGTGAGTTGAACTTCCATCAACCTACGGACTAAGTGTAGCCAAGAGTCCCATCGTCCCCCCACCAAAGATCTCCTGAATTGTATATTTAGGGGAATCATATGTAATATTGTAGCAACATAATCTTCCTTACGTTGTGCAATATTATATAAGGAGGGGTATTGTAGAGCAAAGGGCATCTCCCCTAGCCATGCATCTTCCCAAAACCTAGTAGCGACACCGGGGGTAGCTAGGGTTACATAAATGTTGGTTACCAACTTTGGATTACATGTCGAGCGAATCATCCTTCCCTTTAGTGTACAACAAGCCTTGGTACAATCCGGAGTATTCACACTTTGTCATAAGGCCTTCTTAGTCCTTCTTCTTGATGGGCCCCCAGTCCCGGACCATGGACCAAACCACCTCGGTCGGGACCCTGTAATCCAGGACTCCCTTAGTAGCCCCCGAACTAGTCTTCATCGGATGATCTTCTTAGGTCTTCGGCTTGATTGATGAGTTCAATAGCTTTTCAGTAATCTGCATGGCACCTTTTATCCGAAGCATTTTGCCCGGGTCCTAGGACCGAATTCTTGACCAGTCCTGGAACAAGGCACTCACAACTTTTTACAAATCGTCATGTGTCATTTATGTTGCAAATATGCCCTAGAGGCAATAATAAATTGGTTATTATTATATTTCCTTGTTCATGATAATTATCTATTGTTCATGCTATAATTGTATTAACCGGAAATCGAATACATGTGTGAATACATAGACCACACCATGTCCCTAGTGAGCCTCTAGTTGACTAGCTCGTTGATCGATAGATGGTCATGGTTTCCTGACCATGGACATTGGATGTCATTGATAACGGGATCACATCATTAGGAGAATGATGTGATGGACAAGACCCAATCCTAAGCATAGCACAAGATCGTGTAGTTCGTTTGCTAGAGCTTTTCTAATGTCAAGTATCGTTTCCTTAGATCATGAGATTTTGCAACTCCCGGATACCGTACAAATGCTTGAGTGTATCAAACATCACAACGTAACTGGGTGACTATAAAGGTGCACTACAAGTATCTCCGAAAGTGCGTGTTGGGTTGGTACAAATCGAGACTGGGATTTGTCACTCCGTGTGATGGAGAGGTATCTCTGGGCCCACTCAGTAATACATCATCATAATGAGCTCAATGTGACTAAGTAGTTAGTCACGGGGTCATGTGTTAAGGAACGAGTAAAGAGACTTGGCGGTAACGAGATTGAACAAGGTATAGGGATACCGATGATCGAATATTGGGCAAGTAATATACCGATGGACAAAGGGAATTATATACGGGATTAATTGAATCCCCGACATCGTGGTTCATCCCATGAGATCATTGTGGAACATGTGGGAGCCAATACGGGTATCCAGACCCCGCTATTGGTTATTGGCCGGAGAGGTGTCTCGGTCATGTCTGCATGGTTCCCGAACCTGTAGGGTCTACACACTAAAGGTTCAGTGACGCTTGAGTTGTAATGGGAATTGTATGTGGTCACCTAAAGTTGTTCGGAGACCCGGATTAGATCCCGGATGTCACGAGGAGTTTCAGAATGGTCCAGAGGTAAAGATTTATATATGGGAAGTCATATTTTGGCTATCGAAAAATGTTCGGGATTTTTCGGTATTGTAATGGGAAGGTTCTAGAAGGTTCCGGAGTGGGGCCCACCTACATGGGGGGACCCACATGAACGTTGATAGTATGGGAAAGGACCCACACCCCTGGTCAAGGCGCACCAAGAACCCCCCTTAGAAGGAATAAGATCATATCCCGAAGGGATAAGATAAAGATCCCTAGAAAGGGGGATAACAATCAGTGGGGAAGGGAAAGGATGGGATTTCTTTCCTCCCACCTTTGCCAACGCCCCGATGGACTTGGAGGGCAACAAACCAGCCCCCTCCACCCCTATATATAGTGGGGAAGTGCATGGGAGCCTCATCCCTTGACCCTAGGGCAGCCCTCCTCCCTTCTACACCTCCTCCTCCTCCTCCGTAGTGCTTAGAGAAGCCCTGCCGGAGAACCACGAGTTTCACTGCCAGCATGTCGTCATGCTGCCGGAGCGCTCCCTCAACTTCTCCTCCCCCGTTGCTCGATCAAGAAGGAGGAGACGTCCCCGGGCTATACGTGTGTTGATCACAGAGGCGCCGTTCGTTTGGCGCTTGGATCGGATCTTCCGTGATTTGAACCGCCGTGAGTACGACTCCATCGACCGCGTTCCTTGCAACGCTTCCGCTTAGTGAACTTCAAAGGTATGAAGATGCACTCCCTCTCGCTCATTGCTAGAATCTCCAAGATTGATCTTGGTGACACGTAGGAAAGTTTTTGAATTATTACTACGTTCCCCCAACAATGGCATCATGAGCTAGGTATATGCGTAGATTCTATGCACGAGCAGAACAAAAGTAAGCTGTGGGCGATGATTTGGTCAATTTGCTTACCGTTACTAGTCCTATCTTGATTCGGCGACATTGTGGGATGAAGCGGCCCGGATCGACTTTACACGTACGCTTACGTGAGACTGGTTCCACCGCCAGACATACACTTGTTGCATAAGGTGGCTAGCGGGTGTCTGTCTCTCCCACTTTAGTCGGATCAGATTCGATGAAGAGGGTCCTTATGAAGGGCAAATAGCAATTGGCATATCACCGTAGTGCCTGTAATGTAGGTGAGAAACGTTCTTGCTAGAAACCCATAGCAGCCACGTAAAACTTGCAACAACAATTAGAGGACGTCTAACTTGTTTTTGCGGGGTATGTTATGTGATGTGATATGGCTAAAAGGATGTGATGAAATATATGTGATGTATGAGATTGATTATGTTCTTGTAATAGGAATCATGACTTGCCTGTCGATGAGTATGACAACTGGCAGGAGCCACATGAGTTGTCTTGATTTATTGTATGACCCGCGTGTCAATAAAAAATGTCATATAATTACTTTACTTTGTTGCTAACCGTTAGCCATAGTAGTAGAAGTAATAGTTGGCGAGACAACTTCATGAAGACACGATGATGGAGATCATGGTGTCGTGCCGGTGATGATGGTGATCATGCCGCGCCCCAAAGATGGAGATCAAAGGCGCAAGATGATATTGGCCATATCATGTCACTTTATGATTTGCATGTGATGTTTATCATGTTTTTACATCTTTTTGCTTAGAACGAAGGTGGTAAATAAGATGATCCCTCACTAAAATTCCAAGAAACATGTTCTCCCTAAGTGTGCACCATGGTGAAGGATCGTTGTTTTGGAGCACCACGTAATGATCGGGTGTGATAGATTCTAGCGTTCGCATACAACGGGTGTAAGCCAGATTTACACACACGAAACACTGAGGTTGACTTGACAAGCCTAGCATGTACAGACGTGGCCTCGGAACACAAGAGACCGAAAGGTCGAGCATGAATCATATAATTTATATGATCAACATGGAGATGTTCACCATTGAAGCTAAACTCAACTCACGAGATGATCGGACTTGAGTTAGTGGATTTGGATCATGCGACACTCGAATAACTAGAGGGATGTCAGTTTGAGTGGGATATCTTAAGTAATACGATTAATTGAACTCATTATCATGAACATAGTCAAAAGGTCTTTGCAAATTATGTTGTAGCTTGCGCTGTAGCTCTACTGTCTGTAATATGTTCCTAGAGAAAATTTAGTTGAAAGATGATAGTAGCAATTATGCCGACTAGGTCCGTCAACTAAGGATAGTCCTCATTGCTGTACAGAAGGCTTATGTCCTTAATGCACTGCTCGGTGTGCTAAACCCCGAGCATCGTGTGTAGATGTTGCGAAGATCTGACATACACGTTTTTGATGACTACATGATAGTTCAGTGCATAATGCTTAAACGACTTAGAATTGAGGCGCTAAAGATGTTTTGAACGTCGCGGGACATACGAGATGCTCCAAGGGATGAAATTGGGATTTCAGGCTCGTGCCCTTGTTGAGAGGTATAAGACCTCCGACAAGATTCTTTGCATACAAAGTCAGGGAGAAAAGCTCAATCGTTAAGCATGTGCTTAGATTGTCTGAGTGCTACAATCGCTTGAATCGAGTGGGAGTTGATCTTCGAGATGAGATAGTGATGGTTCTCCAAAGTCACTGCCACTAAGCTACTAGAGCTTCGTGATAAACTATAACATATCAGGGATATATATGATGATCCTTGAGCTATTCAGGAAGTTTGACACCGCGAAAGTAGAAATAAAAAAGGAGCATAAATAGTTTTTTTTTCGAGAGGACACGACACTTTATTGATCACAGCAAATCATTACATAAGGTTTTCCGGATACAATCCGGGACAGAATTCCAAAAGATAGTAGAAACAAAAAGCTCCGCCGAGCGAGCTAGAACATGTGCCGCTTCATTACATTGACGTAGAGCATGCTTGAAGGAAGCATCGGTGAATCTGGAGCAAATGTTTTTGATATCCTGGATCACCACACCCACCATGCTACGATCCAGCTCCGATGACTCCAAACGCTGGACCAAAGAGAGGCAGTCCGAGACCATCAGGATCCTGTCAAAGCCTTCCTCAGAAGCAAGGGAGACTGCACGGCGACAAGCCAGTGCTTCAACAATTTCTGGTGTCGTAACCTCGTCGTGTAGTTCACTGCAAGCCAGCAAACACTCCCCGGTGTGGTTCCTGATCACGACGCCTGCTCCCATCCGACGAGAAGAGGCAAACAGAGCTGCATCGACATTAACACAGATCGTACCTTCGGGCGGCGGAGACCAACGCGCTCTAGAAAGATTGGACTCACGCCTTGTAGAAGGCATTGGATCAAGAATATGCTGCTCTATCATTTCGACATAAGATTTGATCTGTATGGCAACTGACTTTGGATGTTGCATCTGTTCTCCATTCCTTACTCCATTACGAGTCAGCCAGATATGCCAAATTGTCACTGCTAAAACTATACATTCCTTCTCTGTGGATCTCGAGATGAAATCAAAGACCCAACTTTTTGGGCAGGTGAACAACCTCCGACGCAAGTGAATACCATACGTTGGTTTGAGCTCCTCCCATACTTCTTTTGCAAACTGGCAGAAAAGAAATGTATGCTCAGCTGATTCAGCTCGGTTGCAGAAGACACAGGCCATAGACGCTGGTATATGTCGCCTACACAGTTGAACTCCTGTTGGCAAACAGTCATGCGCTAGGCGCCATAAATTAATCTTCATCTTGCCAGGAGCTTTAATAGCCCAAAGTTTTTTCCAAAGGTGGCCATCATGTTCAGCATTAGAGCTCGTTCCTCCACCTGATTTGCTTCGGTCCACAAAGAACTTCTCTGACTGAGCTAGATGGTAGGCTGACCTGACTGAATAAGTAGCCAATTTGGTAAAGGGCCAGGAGACAAAGTCTTCTCCTCCACGCCGGCTGATTGGAATTTGTAAAACCTGGTTGGCCACTTCTTCTTCAAAAGTTGAGCGGACCACATCCACGTCCCAGGCACTATGAGAATCATTAAGCAAGAAGTTCACAGTAGCACCTGCCGGGATTGGTGTCAGAAGACGAAAGGAACCAGGCCGGAAATTAGGAATCCAATTATCAGCCAACACCTTGATTCTTGTACCATCACCAACACTCCATCGGACCCCCTGGTGGTTAGTAAAACCACTAGTTTCAAGAAGGGCAAGGGCAAGAAGGGATACTTCATGAAACAGCAAACCAGTTGCTGCTCTAATGAAGAGACCCAAGGTTGAACCCAAACCCAAGACTAAGTGCTTCGGTAATTAGGGGAACAGTCGCTGAAGAGGAACTACCCTCGATACTTGGTAGATGAGAAGGCTGGCAAAGTCGACAAAAGTATATTGGATATACATGATATTGAAGTGTACTTTACTAGTACTCCTAGTAGCACCATGGTATTAGATACCGGTTCGGTTGCTAAGTGTTAGTAACTCGAAATAAAATCTAGGGAATAAACAGAGACTAGCTAAAGGTGAGGTGACGATATGTGTTGGAAGTGTTTCCAAGGTTGATGTGATCAAACATCGCATGCTCCCTCTACCATCGGGATTAGTGTTAAACCTATATAATTATTATTTGGTGTTTGTATTGAGCATAGACATGATTAGATTGTGTTTATCGCAATATGGTTGTTCATTTAAATAGAATAATGGTTACTCTTTTATTTGAATAATACCTTCAATGGTCTTGCACCTAAAATGAATGGTTTATTGAATCTCGATCGTAGTGATACACATGTCCATAATATTGATGCCAAAAGATATAAAGTAGTAATGATACTACCACTTACTTGTGGCACTGCCACTTGGGTCATATTGGTATAAAACGTATGAAGAAGCTCCATGCTGATGGATCTTTGGACTCACTCCTTTTGAAAAGTTTGAGACATGTGAACCATGTCAATTGGTATAAACGCATGAAGAAACTCCATGCAGATGGATCGTTTTGACTCACTTGATTTTGAATCACTTGAGACATGCAAATCATACCACATGGGCAAGATGACTAAAGGCCTCGTTTTCGGTGAGATGGAACAAGAAAGTAACTTGTTGGAAGTAATACATTTTGATGTGTGCAGCCTGATACGTCTCCATCGTATCTACTTTTCCAAACTCTTTTGCCCTTGTTTTGGACTATAATTTCCATGATTTGAATGGAACTAACCCGGACCGACGATGTTTTCAGCAGAATTGCCTTGGTGTTATTTTTGTGCAGAAATCAAAGTTCTCCAAACGTCCTGAAAAATTTACGGGGAGCAGTTTTGGAAAATATCAAAAATATGTGCGCCAAGTTCCACCTCAGGGGGTGGGCCAGTGGGCCACAAGCCCTTGCTCTGCCACCACCCCCTGGTGGCGGTGGGCAGGCTTGTGGGGCCCACAGGCACCTGCCGGCCCCAACTCCAACTCTATAAGTTGTCTTTCGTCCCAGAAAAAATAAAAAAGAGAAGTTTTCGTCGCATTTTCGATACGGAGGCGCCGCCACCTCCTATTCTTCATCTGGAGGGCAGATCTGGAGTCCGTCTTGGGCTCCGGAGAGGGGAAATCATCGCCATCGTCATCATCAACCTTCTTCACTCTCCAATTCCATGAAGCTCTTCGTCGTTCGTGAGTAATCTATTCGTAGGCTCGCTGGGCGGTGATGAGTAGGATGAGATCTATCATGTAATCGAGTTAGTTTTGATGGGGATTGATCCCTAGTATCCACTATGTTCCGAGATTGATGTTGCTACTACTTTGCCATGCTTAATGCTTGTCACTAGGGCCCGAGTGCCATGATTTTAGATCTGAAATTATTATGTTGTCACCAATATATGTGTGTTTTAGATCCGATCTTGCAAGTTGTAGTTACCTACTATGTGTTATGATCCGGCAACCCCGGAGTGACAATAACCGGAACCACTCCCGGTGATGATCATAGTTTGAGGAGTTCATGTGTTCACCAAGTGCTAATGCGTTGGTCCGGTTCTTTATTAAAAGGAGAACCTTAATATCCCGTAGTTTCCTTTTGGACCCCGCTGCCATAGGAGGAATGGACAATAGATGTCACGCAAGTTCTTTTCCCTAAGCACGTATGACGACACACAGAATGCATGCCTACATCACATTGACGAACGGGAGCTAACCACATATCTCTCCGTGTTATAGGTGTTGCATGATGAATATCATCCAAACAAATCACCGACCCATTGCCTATGAGTTTGTCCTACTACTGCTGTTACTTGTCTTGCTCTGCTGCTGCTACTACTGTTGCTACTGCTGTTACTTGTCTTGCTGTGCTGCTGCTACTACTGTTGCTACTGCTGTTACTTGTCTTGCTCTGCTGCTGCTACTACTGTTGCTAATGCTGTTACTTGTCTTGCTCTGCTGCTGCTACTACTGTTGCTACTGCTGTTACTTGTTTTGCTCTGCTGCTACTGTTGCTACTACTGTCGCTTGCTACTATTGCTACTTGCTACTGCTATTCCTTGCCACTGCTATTTCTCGTTACACTGCTACTACCTGTTACACTGTTGATTCGCCTGACCGTTGACGGGAATTGAAAACTTCCGTCAACGCGGCAACGGAAGCACCATTGATACAATCGTTAGGAATAGTCTGCCGTCAACAGATCGTTTCTAACACCTTTGTTATCATACTACTTTGCTGTTACTATTGTGCTTGCACATACTAATCTTTCAGGTGTGGTTGAATCCGGCAAATTCAGCTGCTAATACTCAAGTGTATTCTCTCACCTCCTTTTGGCGATCTACAAATTGGGTCGAATACTCTACCCTTGAAAACTGCTGCGAACCCACGTGCTGGTGGGCCATCAACAACATTCTTCCAGTTTCATTGCCGGGGAGTGCTAGCAGCATTCTTCTAGTGCCGTTGCAGGAGAAGGTTCGTTGTCATAAGCATTCGTCTAGCTAACGCCAGCGATTGCAGGACGAGCCCTTTTCTGGAGCCATTGCCAGGGAAGCACAGCTGACGTCAGCATTTTTCTGGCGCCGTTGCCGGGAAGGTATTGCTATATTCTTCGAGTCACTTGGGATTTATATCTGCTGATCACTATGAAGAATCTGAAGGATCCGAAGACCAAAGTCTTGCCCTCAACTACGAGGGGAGGTAAGGAATTGCCATCTAGCTCTGCACTTGATTCACCTTCAGTTATGAGTAAGTTTGCGACTTCACCTCCTGCTAGAAATATTGATTCGTCGCGTGTGTTTGATGATGCTTGTGATACTACTGCTAGAGATGCTATGCTTGATACTATGCCTGATGATGCTATGCTTGATACTGCTGCTAGAGATGCTATGCTTGATACTGTGCCTGATACTGCTAGAGATGCTATGCCTGATACTGCTAGAGATGCTATGCTTGATACTGCTTTGCCTGATGATGCTAGAGATGCTATTTTGCCTGATGATGCTATGCTTGCTACTGCTAGAGATGCTCCTTTCCTTGATGTTCCATTAGGAGTGTTCCTTGATGCTCATATTGCTAGATTTACTGCCAATGCTCGTGATGCTTCTGAAATTGCCGATGCTATTGAGATAGAACCTGCTTTTGCTCCTGCTAGATCTAGGTCTCCTAGATATGAATTGCCTTATATACCTGAGGGTTACGTTATGGAGGGAGAGATAGCTGAGGATTTTCTTGCGTGTAAGGATGACTATGACGCTGAGAAGTTAATTCTCAAGTGGAAGGAAAAATCTCGGGAAGTTAGGATGAAAAATGATCCGAAGTTTGCCACTTCGCCTATCTTTATCACCGATAAGGATTATGAATTCTCTGTCGACCCTGAGATAATCTCTCTAGTCGAATCTGATCCTTTTCACGGTTATGAGTCTGAGACGGTCATAGCCCATCTTGCCAAACTATCCGAAATAGCCAACCTTTTCACTAATGAGGAGAAGATCCACCACTACTATATCCTGAAGATGTTTCCTTTCTCTCTAAAGGATGATGCTAAAGCCTGGTTCACCTCTCTTGCTCATGGATGTGTGCATAGTCCCCAGGAGATGGTCTATTACTTCTGTGAGAAATATTTCCCTGCCCATAAGAAGCAAGCTGCCTTGCAGGAAATATAAAACTTTGCTCAACTCCAAGAAGAGAGCCTTCCACAAGCTTGGGGGAGGCTCGTCCAGCTACAGAATGCTTTGCCTGATCACCCTCTTAAGAAGAATGAGATACTTGATATCCTCTATAACGGACTTACCGATGCCTCTAGAGACTACCTAGATAGTTGTGCCGGTTGTGTTTTTAGGGAACGAACTGTAGAACAAGCTGAGACCCTACTGAATAACCTCTTGATCAATGATAATGCTTGGACTATTCCCGAACCACCACCAAAGCCAACTCCTAAGAAAATAGGTATTCTATTCCTCAGTCCCGAAGATATGCAAGAAGCCAAGAAATCTATGCAGGAGAAAGGCATTAAATCTGAAGATGTCAAAAATCTACCACCTATCGAAGAGATCCACGGTCTCGATAACCCGATATAGGTAGTAGAAGTGAATTCTCTGCATAGGTTTGACGAGAGTGATATTCCTTTTGATAAACCTGCTAGCCTATGCTTTGATGAATTTGACAACTTTGTTGCCAAACAACAGAGTTTCAATGATTACGTTAGCACACATTTGGAACAAAGTGCTCGTATGCTTAGCCATTTAAGTGCTTGTGTAGACAGAAATGTCAATGCCTTGAAGCTTCTGAGTAAACATGCCTCTATGATTACTACTCAGGTAGAACAAGTACTTAAAGCTCAGAATGACTTGATCAATGAATTAAATGACAAGTCTGTTAGAGTCATTACTAGAGGAGGCAAAATGACTCAGGAACCTTTGTATCCTGAAGGTCATCCTAAGAGAATTGATCAAGATTCTCAAGGAATCAATGCTGATACACCTAGTCATCCTAAGGAGAAGAATAAGGATGATAGAAACATGCACGCCAGTTCACCAAATACTATCACACCTGAAGAACCTAATGATATTTCTGCGTCTGATGCAGAAACACAATCAGGTGATGAACATGAACCTAGTGACAATGTGGACAGTGATGTTCATAATAATGCTCAACCTAGCCATGATGAGGATGTGGAGATTGAACCTACGTTTGATCCTGATAATCCACAACTTAAGAGATACGACAAGAATGACTTTACTGCTAGGAAGCATGGTAAAGAAAGAGAGCCATGGGTTCAGAGACCTATGCCCTTCCCTCCTAAGCCATCCAAGAAAAAGGATGATGAGGATTTTGAGCGCTTCGTTGAGATGATAAGACCCGTCTTTCTGCAGATGCGGTTAACTGATATGCTTAAGATGTCTCCGTATGCCAAGTACATGAAAGATATCGTGACTAATAAACGGAAGATACCAGTTCTTGAGATCTCTACCATGCTTGCCAATTACACTTTCAAAGGTGGAACTCCTAAGAAACTTGGTTATCCCGGAGTGCCCACTATACCTTGCTCAATTTAAGGAAACTACGTAAGAACTGCCTTATGTGACCTTGGAGCCGGTGTTAGTGTTATGCCGCTCTCTCTTTATTGTAGACTTGAGTTGGATAAGTTGACATCCACTGAAATTTCTCTGCAAATGGCCGACAAATCAACTGCTTTCCCTATCGGTGTTTGCGAGGATGTGCCTGTTGTGGTTGCTAATACCACTATCTTAACAGACTTTGTTATCTTGGATATTCCCGAGGACGATGCCATGGCTATCATCCTCGGAAGACCCTTTTTAAACACTGCAGGGGCTGTTATAGATTGCAACAAAGGCAATGTCACTTTCCATGTCAACGGTAATGAGCACACAATGCACTTTCCGAAGAAACGATATCCAGTACATTGCATCAATGCTATCGAAAAGACTTCATCGATTCTCATTGGGAGCTTTGAATGCCCTATTCCTCATCTCAAGATGAAGTATGATTTGCTTGTTGGGGAGATCCATATCCCCATTGAGGTGACTTAGTGGCTATTCGAAAATTCTCTGTTCTCTCTTGCGATTCGAGAAGGTTTTGTCATAAGGACTTGATCAATCCCATTGACGGATTTCTTTCGATGACCATGAGATGGATGAATCAGAGAGTCACATACCTCTGTTTTGAGTCTTCATTTTCTGTTTCTTAGAATAAAAATGATAGAATTAGTTTAGCTTTTCCTGTTTTCTGTTTTGGCGTCCCGGAGAAAAATACCTCGAAAATAAAAGTTCTCCGATGGTCCTGAAAATTTAGTATGATTTTTTGAAAATTTCTGGGCCTGAGAGCTGGTCAGGGGGCCTGACCAGTGGGCCACAAGCCCCCCCGCCACCTACCCCCCTGGTGGCGGGGTGCAAGCTTGTGGGGCCCACAGGCATCCTCTCCACTCATTCCAGCTCCCAGCCTCTTCTTCCACCTCCAGAAAAAATTGTTTCGCAGCTCAAACCCATGTTCTTGCTCATTTGGCTTTGATTTTCGATCTCCTTGCTCAAAGCACCATTCTCCGAACCGTTTTGGGGGAAATTGCTCCTTGGTAAGTGACTCCTCCATTGGTCCAATTAGTTTTTGCTCTAGTGCTTTATCCTTCGCGTATCCTTGCTACCTTGGTGACCCTGTTCTTGAGCTATAAATGTTCATTTTAGCTGGTCCCAAGTAGTTTTAGCGCGTGATACAGTCTCTAGGCACTAGTAGGAGTAATTGCTACAAGGTATAGTTGGTCCTCATTCACTTTTCTCTTGAACTTCAAAAATTTCAGCATAATGAAATTATGTTCAGGAGGAAGTTTCATAGTGGTTCCTCAAGTAAGAAGGGTCCTCGTCTCTCCTTTCGGGAGCCCGAACCTTTTCAACTAAGGGACGCACCGGTGCAACCATGTGAATGGCCTTCCGTTGAGTTCATGATCGAAGCAGGCTTCAAGGATGAGTTTGATGCACTTGTCCGCAATGCCGGGTTAGGAGAATTCCTTTCATATAAGTGTGAACAGTATGCTATGCTCACTGCCTCTTTCGTGCGTAGATTTGAATTTTTAGCTGGCCATGAGTCATCCATACTGTTTGATCTATACGATAAATCCTATACCATGGATCTGGGGGATTTCAATAGGATTTGAAAGATACCCGATGGAGGTAGTGTTATTGATCCTCCTAAGTCTTCGGTCAGAGACTTTGTCTCCAGCATAACTGTTGGAGAAACCAGAGATATCACGCAAGCCACCATAGGAAGCATCCATTTCCCTGCCTTGCACTACCTTGCCCTCTTCATAGGTAGGTGCATTAACGGCAAGGGTGCACATTGTCACCTATGCGCTTCCGACCTTAGTATCCTTAAGAGCGCAGTAACAGGTGACAAGAGCTTCAATATGGGAGCTATTATAGCAAGGAGGTTGAATAAAAATGCCAGTGAGGGGGATTTCTTTGGTGGAGTTTATGCTACACGCTTAGCAAATTTTCTTGGAGTATCCATCCGTCCAGAAGACCCTCCTCTCCGTACAGCCTACCTTGATCGTGTCGCTCTAACACGCTACCAGTTCCTTGAGAGAGATCATGGATCCCTCCTATACCGCTTGATATTTAACCGGCAGCGTGTTTTCCATATTACCCTTCCTCCTCCAGCTTTCTTTGACTTTCAGGTTAAACGAAGATACTACATAACCATAGGAGAGGCAGAGGAGTATGAGAGGGAGGCGACTGCTGCTCGACTTCGTGAGGCAGCTATTCAGGCAGTGGCTTCAGCACTCCCATATAACACCCATTATGGCTTTGGGTTTTGCCAGGATCATCCATGGGAGTAGACCAAGCTAGGCCAAAAGCCTAAGCTTGGGGGAGTACGTGTTCTCACCGACTTTACATTCATGCTTATGCTTTCGCTTTGTTAGCCGGTGTTTACACTTTGCCACTGTATTATCCATGCTAGTTTCTTTTTGTTTTCTTGTTTTCTTGTTTTGTGTCCTTTTGAGAAAACCCAAAAAGAATTTTTCTTCTTCTTTTGCTTGTTGGGAGCTTTCCCGTGTAAATAATTTTCTTTTTCTTTGTGTCAAGGTAGAAGATATTGGTTACAATGCTTAGTGGTTCTTACATGCTTACCTGTTTAGCTTTCAAAGAGCCATATTATTTTGTCTTCTCCTTTGTGTTTGCCTGCAGATTCAGCTTAGTCCAATGCGCTTATTATCGTTTTCATCGTTCGATCGTGCAAATGAAAGGCAACAATGATGATATATGACGAAGTGACTGAGACTGAAAAGCTGGTATGAACTCTATCTATTTTGTTTTTGTAAATATGACTAGCTTGTCGACCCAGATTTAGCTTTGCTGTGAGAGAACCATGTTTGCAATGACAACTTAGAGATCATAGTTTCTGATGCCATGCTTATTTAGCTGAGAGCTTATAATGGTTTGCCTTGATTGCCAACATATATTTTGAGATGACTATGATGTAGTATGATAGGATGGTATTCTCCTTTGAATGTTTCAAGTGGCTTGACTTGGCGCATGTTCATGCATGTAGTTGAAACAAAATCAACATAGCCTCTATGATGTTCGTATTCATGGTGATTTATATCCTGTTCATGCTTGCATTCAATGTTAGTCAAACTCATTGCATCTTGATGACTGTTGTCGCTCTCTAGTTGGTCGCTTCCCAGTCTTTTGCTAGCATTCACTTGTACTAAGCGGTAATACTGCTTGTGCATCCACTTCCATAACCCGAAAAGTTTTTCCATGAGTGTCCACCATACCTACCTATTTGCGGTATCTACCTGCCATTCCAAGTAAATTTGCATGTGCCATTCTCTAAACCTTCAAGAAATAAATCTGTTTTGCATGCCCGAACCGCTCATGTGGTGACAGAGGGCTATTGGTATCTTCCATGCTAGGAGTGTTATCCTCGACATGTGTTTATTCACAGTCATTCACGAGAAAGGGGCCGATATTTGGGATGCCCAGTTCCATGCTTAAATCGAAAACATAACTGTAAAACAAGACTCCCCCCGGATTGATGTTAGTATGGACGGTACCCGAGGATTCGGCTAGCCGTGGAGTGTGATTGATTGGTGGTGGGGGAGTTAAAACTGTAATTTTCTGTTTGGGAACCGCCTATAGCATGAGTAGCATGGAAGATATTGAGAACTCTTGGTCATTGCGTTGACAATGAAAGCATGCCACCCAAAATTATTATCTCTGTTTTCAAAGCTTGAGCTCTGGCACCTCTGCAAATCAATGCTTCCCTCTGCGAAGGGCATGTCTATTTATTTTCCTGTCGAGTCATCCTCCTCTTATATAAGCACCAATTAGAGAGCACCTCTGTCATTTTTATGCTTTTCTTTTGATTGATATTGAGTATGACTATGACTGGATCTTCGTTGCTATGAATTACAATGTTTAGTCAGCCCTTGATCTTTGAAAGTGCTCTGCATTTATGTTTTGCGGTCTCAGAAAGAGCTAGCGAGATACCACCTATTCATATTGCTTCATGCTTGTTTTGATTGAAGTGTTGGTATTTGAAACTCATTATTATTTGCTCGTCAGCTGATTATGTCATTGATATTAGTTTACCGTGAGACCTTTGTGTCATTTGCTTATGTGGTTAACTTGTGATCTTGCAGAAATTCTGGTTATGAGTTAGACATAGTTGCAACAACAAGATCAAACAGAGTTTGTCAAAGTTTTGTTTCTCTCTCAGTTTGTCAACTGAGTTGATTGAGGACAAGCAAGGTTTTAAGCTTGGGGGAGTTGATACGTCTCCATCGTATCTACTTTTCCAAACTCTTTTGCCCTTGTTTTGGACTATAATTTCCATGATTTGAATGGAACTAACCTAGACTGACGCTGTTTTCAGCATTGCCTTGGTGTTATTTTTGTGCAGAAATCAAAGTTCTCCAAACGTCCTGAAAATTTATGGGGAGCAGTTTTGGAAAATATCAAAAATATCTGCGCCAAGTTCCACCTCAGGGGGTGGGCCAGTGGGCCACAAGCCCCTGCTCCGCCACCACCCCCCTCGTGGCGGTGGACTGGCTTGTGGGGCCCACAGGAACCTGCCGCCCCCAACTCCAGCTCTATAAGTTCTCTTTCGTCCCAGAAAAAATAAAAAAGAGAAGTTTTCGTCGCGTTTTCGATACGGAGGCGCCGCCACCTCCTGTTCTTCATCTGGAGGGCAGATCTGGAGTCCGTCTTAGGCTCCGGAGAGGGGAAATCGTCGCCATCGTCATCATCAACCTTCTTCCCTCTCCAATTCCATGAAGCTCTTCGTAGTTCGTGGGTAATCTATTCGTAGGCTCGCTGGGCGGTGATGAGTAGGATGAGATCTATCATGTAATCGAGTTAGTTTTGATGGGGATTGATCCCTAGTATCCACTATGTTCCGAGATTGATGTTGCTACTACTTTGCCATGCTTAATGCTTGTCACTAGGGCCCGAGTGCCATGATTTCAGATCTGAAATTATTATGTTGTCACCAATATATGTGTGTTTTAGAGCCGATCTTGCAAGTTGTAGTTACCTACTATGTGTTATGATCCGGCAACCCCGGAGTGACAATAACCGGAACCACTCCCGGTGATGATCATAGTTTGAGGAGTTCATGCGTTCACCAAGTGCTAATGCATTGGTCCGGTTCTTTATTAAAAGGAGAACCTTAATATCCCGTAGTTTCCTTTTGGACCCCACTGCCACGGGAGGGATGGACAATAGATGTCATGCAAGTTCTTTTCCCTAAGCACGTATGACGACACATGGAATGCATGCCCACATCACATTGACGAACGGGAGCTAGGCACATATCTCTCCGTGTTATAGCTTTTGCATGATGAATATCATCCAAACAAATCACCGACCCATTGCCTACGAGTTTGTCCTACTACTGCTGTTACTTGTCTTGCTCTGCTGCTGCTACTACTGTTGCTACTGCTGTTACTTGTCTTGCTCTGCTGCTGCTAGTACTGTTGCTACTGCTGTTACTTGTCTTGTTCTGCTGCTGCTACCACTGTTGCTACTGTTGTTACTTGTCTTGCTCTGCTGCTGCTACTACTGTTGCTACTGCTGTTACTTGTTTTGCTCTGCTGCTACTGTTGCTACTACTGTCGCTTGCTACTGTTGCTACTTGCTACTATTGCTACTACTGCTATTCCTTGCCACTGCTATTGCTCGTTACACTGCTACTACCTATTACACTGTTGATTCGCCTGACCATTGACGGGAATTGAAAACTTTCGTCAACGCGGCAACGGAAGCACCATTGATACAATCGTTAGGAATAGTCTGCCGTCAACAGATCGTTTCTAACACCTTTGTTATCATACTACTTTGCTGTTACTATTGTGCTTGCACATACTAATCTTTCAGGTGTGGTTGAATCCGGCAAATTCAGCTGCTAATACTCGAGTGTATTCTCTCACCTCCTTTTGGCGATCTACAAATTGGGTCGAATACTCTACCCTTGAAAACTGCTGCGAACCCACGTGCTGGTGGGCCATCAACAACATTCTTCCAGTTTCATTGCTGGGGAGTGCTAGCAGCATTCTTCTAGTGCCGTTGCAGGAGAAGGTTCGTTGTCATAAGCATTCGTCTAGCTAACGCCAGAGATTGTAGGATCAGCCCTTTTCTGGAGCCATTGCCAGGGAAGCACAGCTGACGTCAGAGTCCAATGAGTGCTGAGGCACGCAATGGATATCATTATGTTCTTACTTCACACATGATTTGAGTAGATAGTAGTATATTTACTTGATGAAACAGAAGTATGAATTATTGAAAGGTTCAAGTAATTTCAGAGAGAAGTTGAAGATCGTCGTGACAAGAGGATAAAATATCTATGATATGATCATAGAGATGAATATCTGAGTTTCGAGTTTGGTACACAATTAAGACATTGTGGAAATTGTTTCACAACTAATACCACCTGGAACACCATAGCGTGATGGTGTGTCCGAACGTTATAGCCGCGCCCTATTGGATGTGCTGCATACTATGATGTCTCTTATAAAATTACCACTATCGTTTTTGGGTTAGGCAGTAGAGACAACCACATTCACTTTAATTAGGGCACCACGTAATTTTGTTGAGATGACACCACATGAACTATGGTTTGGAGAAACCGAAGCTGTCATTTCTTAAAAGTTTGGGGCTGCTATGCTTATGCGAAAGAGTTTCAGCCTCACAAGCTCGAACCCAAAGTGGATAAATGCATCGTCATAGGACACCCAAAACAGTTGGGTATACCTCCTATCTCAGATTCGGAAGCAAAGTGTTTGTTTCTAGAAACGGGTCCTTTCTCGAGGAATAGTTTCTCTCGAAAGAATTGAGTGGGAGGATGGTGGAAACTTGACGAGGTTATTGAACCATCACTTTAACCAGTGTGTAGCAGGGTGTGGGAAGTTGTTCCTGTGGCGCCTACATCAATTGAAGTGGAAGCTGATGATAGTGATCATGAAGCTTCAGATCAAGTCACTACCAAACCTCGTAGGTCGACAAGTACGGGTACTACTCCAGAGTGGTACGGTAATCCTGTCTTGGAGGTCATGTTGCTAGACACCATTGAACCTACGAGCTATGGAGAAGCGATGGTGGGCCCGGATTCCGACAAATGGCTGGAGGCCATGAAATTCGAGAGAGGATCCATGTATGAAAACAAAGTGTAGATTCTGGAAGAAATACTTGATGGTCGTGAGACTGTTAATGGATCTTTAAAAGGAAGATAGACGATGATGGTGAAAAGTCACCATTAAGAAAGGTCCATTTGTCGCAAAGATGTTTTCGACAAGTCCGAAGAGTTGACTACGATGAGACTTTCTCACTTGTATCAATGCTGAAAGTCTGTTGGGATTATGTTAGCAGTTGCTGCATCATTTATGAAATCTTGCAGATAGGATGTCAAAAATATTGTTTCCTCGACGGTTTCCTAAGGTTGTATCTGATACAACCAGAAGGTTTTGTCGATCCTAAAGGATGCTAACAAGTATGCAAAGCTCTAGCGATCCTTCTAAGGACTGGAGCAAGCATCTCGGAGCTGGAATATATGCTTTTATGAGGTGATCAAAGATTTTGGTTTTATACAAAGTTTATGAGAAACTTGTATTCCCAAAGAAGTGAGTGGGAGCACTATAGAATTTTTGATGAGTTAATCAGAAATGATGTAGAATTTCTAGAAAGCATATAGGGTTGTTTGAGAAGTGTTTTTCAAAGGAAACCCTGGATTGAGCTACATTAACATTGAGCATCAAGATCTATAAAGATAGATCAAAACGCTTAATAGTACTTTCAATGAATACATACCATGACAAGATTTTGAAGGAGTTCAAAATAGATCGGCAAATAAAGAGTTCTTGGCTGTGTTATAAGGTGTGAATATTGAGTAAGACTCAAAATCTGACCACGACAAAAGAGAGAGAGAGAAAGGACGAAAGTTGTCCCCTATGCATTAGCCGTAGGCTCTATAGTATGCTATGTTGTGTACCGTACCTGAAGTGTGCCTTTCCATGAGTCATTCAAGGGGTACAAGAGAGATACAGGAATAAGAAACTGGACATCAGTCAAAGTTAACCTTAGTAACTAGTGGACTAAGGAATTTTTCTTGATTATGGAGCTCGTAAAAAGAGTTTGACGTTCATGACGAGATGATGTACATACTTCTCACCCCTCGTTGGATACCCAAAGTGGAAGGTGGAGATGTAGTCAGCAACAAATTTCCCTCACACGAAGACTGTAAGGTTTATCGAACCAGGAGGACTCCTAGGCTCAATAAGTAGGTGTCTTCCACCCTGGCGCTAGCAGAAGATGTGGACCTGCACACACAAGAAATAACTTTGCTCCCAACGAGTATGGATAGGTTGTCAATCTCTTCGACCTTGTAGTTTGCAAAGGATCAAAACGCAAGCAGGAAGGTAATAGCGATTGCAACGAAAAAGTAAATGAAAGCGGTAAATGATGGAGGTGTAAACAATGATGGTAATATGGACCGGAGTCACATGATGTTCACTAGTGATGTCTCTCTCCCAAAAGACGATAAACAACTATGCTAGGGTAAACAAATCATAGTTGGGTAATTGACAGAATTATGATCGCACCGCAATGCTAATTATGCTCCTTGATAGTTAGAGGTTCAATAGTAATGGGCAGTACGCCAAGACAAGTAGACCATTTATTCATCAGCATCTACTTACTAATCATCCACCTTGAGATATCTATCCAGAACATTTCTCTGGTATTAAGTTGCGAGCCCCACCCAAAGTGTAAACTCAAAGCAACGGACAACTGCATTATCGAACTATGCGTAAGGTAAACAATCCTTGCAACCATGGTCACAAACACCGTTGTTTTATCCCTGGTGGCAACAAGCACATCCCCTAGTCTCATGTTTCCGTCACTCAAGCTAGACATCGAGGGGCCCGAACCCACAATCATCCATAACGCTCCCTCTTGGAGTCACGATCAACTACTTGGCCAAAGCAATAAAAAGCAATGGGGAACATGCATGAATCACTAAGGAACATAATATAAAAGGATAATCAAATATATAACTCATAACAATCTGAACATAATCTCATAATCCATTGGATCCCAACAAACCGAGCATGGCAAAATCATGAGGATTATATAGATGCCTTGATCATGTAGGGCAGCTCACAAGGACTAACTATTTGAAGCACAAGATTGGAGAGAAGACATCACATAGCTACTGGTCATGGACTCATGGTCCAAGGAGGACTACTCACGGCACGTCCAGGAAGCGTCCATGGCGGTGGAGAAGCTCCCGGAGGTCAATCATCCCTCTGACAGGGTGCTAGGAAGAGGTCTCCTAACGCTCCCGATCTTGGAAGCACTGCGGCAACGGAACGATGGAGAAATTCGCGATCCAGAAAGTCTACGAGGGTTTCCTCACGGAAGCCTAAATATAGGCCAAAGGAGGGCACCGGAGGAGGTCTGTGAGGGTCTCCTGACGCTCTCACATTTGTTCTCTTTGGGATCTTTTGTTTTGTCCACTTTGGTATATTTTCCTCTCTTAAGGGAAACACTCTATGTTTTACATGAATAGAAAGAAAAATCATCACACTTTATAAGAAGTACTGAACATAAAGAGAAGTGAAAACTATCATGATGTATGCAAATATATGCCTCTGCCACTGTAGCAGGATATGCAATGATACTAGCGCGTCATGTAGCAGTAAGGCCCAACTAGCATGCGGCTCTATGATGAAGCAAAATCATGTATATGAAGATCAAGTCATGAGATGATGGATGTTGGATGGCAATGTATCTCAGAATAGCTATGGAAATGCCTTAATAGGTAGGTATGGTGGCTGTTTTGAGGAAAGATATAATGATGCTTATGTATAACAGAGCATATTGCTAGCAGTCCCCGGCAATGGTGCCAGAAAGATGCTGCTGACGTGCAACTATTCCTGACTTGATGCCTTCACGGCAACGGAGCCAGAAAAGAGCTCGTCCCAGTTGCTCAACAATTAGCAATTGTCTTGCAATGGCCCACCAGCGCGTGGGTTCGAGGCAGTTTTTGAGGGTAGACTATTCAACCCAAATTTGTTGGTTCGCCCGACGGGAAGTGAAAGAATATTCTCAAGTATTAGCAGCTGAATGTGTCAGATTCAACCACACCTGAAAGATTAGTGTCTGCAAGCAAAGTATTATGATAGCAACGGTGCCAGAAACGACCTGGTGACAAGGTAGACTATTCCTAACAGTTGTATCAATGGCGCCAGAAGTTGCCCGTGGACGGGAAATATTCTTTCCCGTGAACGGCGCGAGAAAAAGTATTGTAGCAGGTAGCAGCAGTGTAACGAGTAACAGCAGTGGCAAGGAACATCAGTAGTGACAGCAGTAGCAAGAAGCAACAGTAGCAAGTAACATCAGTAGCAAGTAGCAGCAGCAGAGCAAAACAAGTAACAACAGCAACAAGTAGCAGCAGCAGAGCAAAGCAAGTAACAGCAGTAGCAGCGGTAGTAACAGCAGCAGAGCAAAACAAGTAACAACAGCAGTGGGACGAACTCGTAGGCAATGGGTCGGTGATTTGTTGGATGATACTAACCATGCAACAGTTATAACACGAAGAGATATGTGGCTAGCTCCCGTTCGTCAATGTGATGTAGGCATGCATTCCGTGTGTCTTCGTACGTGCTTAGGGAAAAGAACTTGCATGCCATCATTGTCCATCCCTCCCGTGGCAGCGGGGTCCAAAAGGACACTACCGGATATTAAGGTTCTCCTTTTAATAAACAACCGGAACAACGCATTAGCACTTGGTGAACACATGAACTCCTCAAACTATGGTCATCACCGGGAGTGGTTCCGGTTATTGTCACTCCGGGGTTGCCGGATCATAACACATAGTAGGTAACTACAACTTGCAAGGTCGGATCTATAACACACATATATTGGTGACAACATAATAATTTCAGATCTCAAATCATGGCACTCGGGCCCTAGTGACAAGCATTAAGCATGGCAAAGTAGTAGCAACATCAATCTCAAAACATAGTGGATACTAGGGATCAATCCCCGTCAAAACTAACTCGATTACATGATAGATCTCATCCTACTCATCACCGCCCAGCGAGCTTACGAATAGATTACTCACGAACGATGAAGAGCTTCATGGAATTGGAGAGGGAAGAAGGTTGATGATGACGATGGCGACGATTTCCCCTCTCCGGAGCCCAAAACGGACTCCAGATCTGCCCTCCAGATGAAGAACAGGATGTGGCGGCGCCTCCGTATCGCAAACACAATGAAATCTTCTCTCTTGATTTTTTCTGGGATGAAAGGGAATAAATAGCGCTGGAATTGGGGGCGGCAGAGCCATGTGGGCCCCACAAGCTTGGTAGCCGCCACCAGGGGGGCGGCTACAGGGCTTGTGGCCCACTGGCCCATCCCCTCCGATGGATCTTTGCGCAGGTATTTTTCATATTTTCCAGAAATATTCTCCGTAGATTTTTAGGACGTTCCGAGAACTTTCATTTCTGCACAAAAACAACATCATGGGATTTCTGCTGAAAACAGCGTCAGCCCGGGTTAGTTCCATTCAAATCATGCAAATTAGAGTCCAAAACAAGGGCAAAAGAGTTTGCAAAAGTAAATACGATGGAGACGTATCACTTATCATGTCATGGGTTTGGACGCACAGACGGAGTTTGCACCGACTATCAATGTGAGAAAGGGCAATGCACGATACCGAATAGGCTAGCAAATTATGGATGGTGGAAGTGCAGACAATCGAATACTCAAATTAGTCCGAAGAACTCATACACTTATTATCGGTAACTCTCTATCTAGTTAGGAAATTCACAAAGAGACAAGTACCCCGAGGAGGAATGTTTCGGGGTTTGGTTATCCTTGTGCATCCTCGACTCATGGTACCGTGAGGGTATTCTATATATTCCAACCCCTCGAGAGGTTAGCAATCAATTTAGTAGCTAGAGTTCTCAACTAATTTTAGTTTTTGAAAAACACATGGATTTCCCAAAATATGACACGTATCACTAATAGTCTCAAGCTCTTGGCACCAATAGTCCAAACATTACTCAAATCAATACCTCAAAACTATTGCAAGTTACTACTATACTTAAATAGCAACCTCAGTTACCTACTCATGCAAGACACACAACTCGGTGCAACGAGCCAACTCTCTAAACAAGATAAGCATGATAACTCAAGAGAGTTCCAAAATCAACCTAAATAATAGCTTTTAAAAACATAAGCATGAAAACTAAGAGCTAAGCATGACAGTAGCTATGAAAAGATGAAGAACACACAAAAATATAAGCATGGAAACTATGTTGTGTTCTAGAGTAGAATGGAGTGTGTCTCTCTCCCAAAAAAGGTAGGCTAGGTTCCGACTTGTTATGACAAGCAACTAAACTAAAACAAAACTAAAAAAGCAAATAGCGGGACGCTTGATAACCCACAAGCGTATGGGAGCGCAGCAGTTTTCGAGGGTAGAGTATTCAACCCAAATTTGTTTATTCGCCAAGGGAAGCGAAAGAATATTCTCAAGTATTAGCAGCTGAGTTTTCAGATTCAACCACACCTGAAAGATTAATGTCTGCAAGCAAAGTATCAGTAGCAAAGTAGTATGATAACAACGGTGCCAGAAACGATCTGTTGACGACAGACTATTCCTTACTGTTGTATCAATGGCGCCAGAAAAAGGTACGTTGACGAGCAACTATTCTTCCCCGACAAGAGTGTCGGAAAATATCTTGTAACAAGTAATAGCGGAGTAGCAAGGAACAACAGTAGCAGCAGCAGCAAAGTAACAACAGTAGCAGCAAAGTGACAGCAGTAGCAACAGCAGCAGCAAAGTGGCCCAATCCCTTTTGTAGCAAGGGACAAGCCTAGACAAAGTAACTTAGTGAGGACCAGTAGTACAAGAGTCGTAGGCAATGGATCGGTGATGGATGAGTATGACGGATGTGATTCATCATGTAATAGCCATAACACAGAGAGATATGTAACTAGCTCCCGTTCGTCAATCTAATGTAGGCATGTATTCCGTATGTAGTCATACGTGCTTAGGGAAAAGAACTTGCATGACATCTATTGTCCATCCCTCCCGTGGCAGCGGGGTCCTAATGGAAGCTAAGGATATTAAGGTTCTCCTTTTAATAAAGAACCGGACCAACGCATTAACACGCGGTGAATACATGAACTCCTCATACTATGGTCATCTCCGGGAGTGGTTCCGGCTATTGTCACTCCGGGGTTGTCGGGTCATAACACATAGTAGGTGACTACAACTTGCAAGATAGGATCTAAAACACACATATATTGGCGACAACATAATAGGTTCATATCTGAAATCATGGCACTCGGGCCCTAGTGACAAGCATTAAGCATAGCCAAGTAGTAGCAACATCAATCTAGAACACAGTGGATACTAGGGATCAATCCCCATCAAGAACTAACTCGATTACATGATAGATCTCATCCAACTCATCACCGTCCAGCAAGCCTAAGATGAGATTACTCACGAACGAGGAAGCGCATCATGGAATTGTCGATGGAGAAAGGTTGATGATGACGATGGCCATGATTTCCCCTCCCCGGAGCCCGAAAAGGTGAAGAACAGGATGTGGCGGCGCCTCCGTATCGCAAAACGCGATGAAACCTTCTCTGTGATTTTTTTCCGGGCGAGACGGAAGATATAGAGCTGAGATTGGGGGCGGTGGTGCCACGTGGGCCCCACAAGCCTACATGGTGCGACCTAGGGGGGTGGCCGCGGCCTGTGGGCTTGTGGCCCACTGGCACGCCCCCTCCGATGGATCTTTGCGCAGGTATTTTTCTTTTATTCTAGAAAAATTCTGTGTAAATTTTCAGGACATTCCGAGAACTTTTATTTGTGCACAAAAACAACACCATGGAAATTCTGCTGAAAACAGCGTTAGTCCGGGTTAGTTCCATTCAAATCATGCAAATTAGAGTCCAAAACAAGGGCAAAAGAGTTCGGAAAAGTAGATACGACGGAGACGTATCAACTCCCCCAAGATTAAAGCCTTGCTTGTCCTCAAGCAATTCAGTTGACAAAATGAAAGAGACAAAAGAAATACTTTGACAAACTTTGTTTGATCTTGTTGTTGCAACTATGTCTAACTCATAACCAAAGTTTCAGCAAGATCACAAGCAAACCACATAAGCAAATGACATCTAGGTCTCACGGTAAACTCATATCAATGGCATAATCAACTAGCGAGCAAATAATAATAAGCCTCAAATGTCAACACTTCAATCAAAACAACATGAAGCCGTACGAATAGATGGTATCTTGCTAGCTCTTTCTGAGACCGCAAAACATAAATGCAGAGCACCTTCAAATTGCAAGGGCTTACTAAACATTGTAATTCATGGCAAAGAACATCCAGTCTCAGTCATACTCAACACAGTTAAAAGCACAACATAAAAATGACAGAGGTGCTCTCTAATTGGTGCTTTTGTAAGAGCAGGATGACTCAACAGGAACATAAATAGACAAGCCCCTTGCCGAGGGAAGCATTGATTTGCAGAGGTGCGAGAGCTCAAGCTTTGAAAACAGAGATAATAATTTTGGGTGGCATGCTTTCATTGTCAACGCAATGACTAAGAGTTCTCAACATCTTCCACGCTACACATGCTATAGGCGGTTTCCAAAGAGAAAAGTAAATTTTTGACTCCCCCACCACCAATCAATCACACTCCACGGCTAGCCGAATCCTCGGGTACCGTCCATACCAACATCAATCCTGGGGGAGTTTTGTTTGCAATTATCTTTTCGATTTGAGCATGGAACTGGGCATTCCAATTACCGCTCCCTTTCTCATGAATGATAGTGAATAAACACATATCGAGGATAACACGACTAGCATGGAAGATACCAATAGCCCCATGTCACCACATGAGCGGTTCGGGCATGCAAAACAGATTATTTCTTGAAGGTTTAGAGAGTGGCACATGCAAATTTACTTGGAACGGAAGGTAGATACCACACATAGGTAGGTATGGTGGGCTCATATGGTACAACTTTGGGTTTATGGAGGTGGATGCACAAGCAGTATTCCCGCTTAGTACAAGTGAAGGCTAGCAGAAGACTGGGAAGCGACCAACTAGAGAGCGACAACAGCCATCAAAATGCATTGAGAGTAACTAACATTGAGTGCAAGCATGAGTAGGACATAAGTCACCATGAACATGAACATCATAGAGGCTATGTTGATTTTGTTTCAACTACATGCGTAAACATGCGCCAATTCAAGCCACTTGAAACATTCAAAGGAGGATACCATCCTATCATACTACATCATAGTCATCTCAACATTCATGTTGGCTAACAAGGCAAACCATTATAAGCTCCTAGCTAAGTAAGCATGGCATAAGCAACTATGATCTCTAAGTTGTCATTGCAAACATGTTTCTCTCACAACAAAGCTGAATCAGGCATGATGAGCTAGTCATATTTACAAAAACAAAATAGATCGAGTTCATACCAGCTTTTCCAGGCTCAGTCACTTCATCATATATCGTCATTATTGCCTTTCACTTACACGACCGAACAATGTGAACAATAATAAGCGTGCTCGTGCATTGGACTAAAGCTGGAATCTGTAGGCAAACACAAAGGAGAAGAAAAAGTAATATGGCTCTTTGAAAGCTAAAAAGGTATGCATGCAAGAGCCACTAAACATTGTAACCATGGTCTTCTACCTTGACCCAAAGAAAAAGAAAACTATTTACACAGGAAAGCTCCCAACAAGCAAAAGAAGAAAAACAAAATCTTTTTGGGTTTTCTCAAACTAGACAGACACACGAAAAGAAAACGAGAAAAAGAAAATAAACTAGCATGGATGATACAGTGGCAAAGTGTGAACACCGGCTAACAAAGTGAAAGCATAAGCAAGAATGTAAAGTCGGTGAGAACACGTACTCCCCCAAGCTTAGGCTTTTGGCCTAACTTGGTCTACTCCCATGGATGGTCCTGGCGAAACCCAAAATCATAATGGGGGTTATACGGGAGCGCTGCAGCCACTGTCTGAATAGCTGCCTCACGGAGACGAGCAGCCTTTGCCTCCCTCTCATACTCCTTTGCCTCTCCTCTGGTTATGTAATATCTCCGTTTTACCTGAAAGTCAAAGAGAGCGGGAGCAGGAAGGGTAATATGTAAAACACGCTGCTGGTTAAATATGAGACGGTATAGGAGGGATTCATCATCCCTCTCAAGGAACTGGTAGTGTGTCAAAGCGACGCGGTCAAGGAAAGCTGTATGGAGCGGGGGATCTCATTTGCGGATGGGTACTCCAAGAAAATTTGCTATGCGAGTGGCATAGATCCTACCAAAGAAATCCCCTTCAATAACATTCTTATTCAGCCTCCTTGCTATAATAACTCCCATGTTGAAGCTCTTGTCACCCGTCAGTGCACCCTTAAGGATACTAAGGTCGGGTGTACAGAGGTGACAATGCTCAATCTTGCCATTAATGCATCTGCCTATAAAGAGGGCAAAGTAATGCAAGGCAGAAAATGAATACTCCCCATGTTAGCTTGCGTAATGTCTCTAGTTTCTCCAACCGTAATACTAGAACAAAAATCTCTAAGTGAAGATTTAGGAGGATCACTGAGGCTACCCCAAGTAGGTATTTTGCAAATTCTATTGAAATCCTCTAAATCCATGGTATACGATTTATCATAGAGATCAAACAGTACCGATGGCTCATGGCCAGCTGAAAATTTGAATCTACGAACAAAAGAGGCACTGAGAGCAACATACTGTTCACATTTATCAGAGATGAATTCTTCGAGTCCGACGTTGTGAACAAGTGCATCAAACTCATCTTTGAAACCTGCCTCAATAATAATTTCATCAGAAGGCCATTCACATGGTTGTACCTGCGCGTCCCTAGGTTGGTAAGGATCAGGCTCCCGAATCGCAAGACGGGGACCTCTCTTGCTTGAGGAACCACCATGAAAGTTTCTCCTGAACATCTTCCTTTTCTGAAATTTTCAGTGACCCAAAGGAAAGGTGAACAAGGTTCAACTAAACTAGTAGCAACTACTCCAACAAGTGCCTAGAGACCATATTACGCATCAAAACTACTTGGGACCAGCTAGAATCAGCGTGCAAAGCTCAAGAACATGGTCACCAAGGCAGCAAAAATACGCGGAGTATAAGGCACTAGAGCAAAAACTAATTGGACCAATGGAGGAGTCACTTACCAAGGAGTAATTTCCCCAAAACAGTTCGGAGAACGGTGATTTGAGCAAAGAGATCGAAAATCCCAGCAAGAGGAGCAAGAACACGGGTTTGAGCTGCGAAACGATTTTTTCTGGAGGTAGGAGAAGCGGATGAGAGCAAGAATGAGTGGAGGGGGTGCCCGTGGGCCCCACAAGCCTGGGTGGCGCGGCCAGGGGGTGCCCGCGCCCCTAGGGCTTGTGGCCCACTCGTGTGGTCCCTAGACAGACTCTTTGTCCGAGTATTTTTCAAAAAATCCAGAAAAAATCATACTTGATTTTCACAGCGTTCGGAGAACTTTTATTTCCAGGGTACTTTTCTACCGGACGCTAAAACAAAAAACAGGGAAAACTAAACTAAACCTAACATTTTTCTTCTAAGCAACCTAAAGTGAAATCTTGGTACAAAGATTTGTGACTTGTTGATTCATCCATGTCATGGTCATCGAAAGAAATCCATCAATGAGGTTGATCAAGTCTCCTCGACAAACCTTTTCTAATCGCAAAAGAGAACGGAGAATTTTCGAGTAGTCACTAGGTCACCTCAATGGGGATGTGTATCTCCCCAACAAGCAAATCATACTTCATCTTGACACGAGGAATAGGGCATTCAAAGCTCTCAATAAGAATCGATGAAGTCTTTTCGATAGCATTGATGCAATGTACTCGATATTGTTTCTTTGGAAAGTGCACCGTATGCTCATTACCGTTGACATGGAAAGTGACACTGCCTTTGCTGCAATCTATAACAGCCCCTGCGGTGTTTAAAAAGGGTCTTCCGAGGATGACAACCATGGCATCGTCCTCGGGAATATCCAAGATAACAAAGTTTGTTAAGATAGTGGTGTTAGCAACCACAACAGGCACATCCTCGCAAATGCCGATAGGGAAAGCAGTTGATTTGTCGGCCATTTGGAGAGAGATTTCAGTGGGTGTCAACTTGTCCACTTCAAGTCTACGATAAAGAGAGAGAGGCATAACACTAACACCGGCTCCGAGGTCGCACAATGCAGTTCTAACGTAGTTTCCTTTAATGGAGCAAGGTATAGTGGGCACACTGGGATCACCTAGTTTCTCAGGAGTTCCACCCTTGAAGGTATAGTTGGTAAGCATGGCGGAGATCTCGAGATCAAGTATCCTCCTCTTATTAGTCACAATATCTTTCATGTACTTAGCATAAGTAGACATTTTGAGCATAACTGTCAAACGCATCTGTAGAAAGACAAGTCTGATCATTTCAACGAAGCGCTCAAAATCCTCATCATCCTTTTTCTTGGATGGTTTGGGAGGAAAGGGCATAAGTTTCTGAACCAGTGGTCCCTTTCTTTACCGTGCTTCCTAGCAGCGAAGTCATTCTTATCGTATCTTCTAGTCTTAGGTCGTGGGTTATCAAGATCAGGTTCAATCTCCAAATCCTTTTCATTGCTAGGTTGAGCATCAACATGAACATCACTATTGATATTATCATTAGGCTCATGTTCATTACCAGATTGTGTTTCAGCATCAGAGATAGAGGCATCGTTTGGACTCTCAGGAGTAGCAGGGTTGCTAGCATGCAGGTTCCTATCATCTTTCTTCTTCTTTATAGGATAACTAGGTGCATCAGTGCTAACTCCTTGAGAATCTTGTTCAATTCTCTTTGGATGACCCTCAGGATACAAAGGTTCCTGGGTCATTCTACCGCCTCTAGCAACGACTCTGACAGAATTTTCATTCAACTCATTGAGCAAGTCATTTTGGGCTTTAAGTACTTGTTCTACCTGAGTAGTAACCATAGAGGCATGTTTACTCAGAAGCTTAAGACCGTTGACGTTTCTGTCCACACAAGCACTTAAATGACTAAGCATACGAGCATTCTGTTCCAATTGTCTGCTAACATAATCATTGAAACTTTGTTGTTTGGCAACGAAGATATCAAATTCATCCATGCATAAGCTATCAGGTTTATCAAACGGAATATCACTCTCATCAAACCTACGCAGAGAATTTACTTCTACTACCTGTATTGGGTTATCGAGACCATGGATCTCTTCGATAGGTGGTAGATTTTTGACATCTTCAGACTTAATGCCTTTCTCTCGCATAGATTTCTTGGCTTCTTGCATATCTTCAGGACTGAGGAATAGAATACCTCTTTTCTTCGGAGTTGGCTTAGGAGGTGGTTCGGGAATAGTCCAAGCATTCTCATTGCACAAGATGTTATTCAATAGAATCTGAGCTTGTTCTTCAGTTCGTTCCCTAAAAACACTACCGGCACAACTATCTAGGTGGTCTTTGGAAGCATCGGTAAGTCCATTATAGAAGATATCAAGTATTTCATTCTTCTCAAGAGGGTGATCAGGCAAAGCATTCAGTAGCTGGATAAGCCTCCCCCAAGCTTGTGGGAGACTCTCTTCTTCAGCTTGAGCAAAGTTGTATATTTCCTGCAAGGCATCTTGCTTCTTATGGGCAGGGAAATATTTTTCAGAGAAGTAGTAGACCATATCCTCGGGACTACGCACACAACTAGGAGCAAGAGAAGTGAACCAAGTCTTAGAATCATCCTTTAGCGAGAAAGGAAACAGCTTGAGCATATAGTAGTGGCGGATCTTTTCCTCACTAGTGAATAGGGTAGCTATATCGTGCAATTTGGTAAGATGGGCTACAACCGTTTCAGACTCATAACCGTGAAAAGGATCAGATTCGACCAGAGTGATTAACTCAGGGTCGACAGAGAATTCATAATCCTTATCGGTCCCAAAGATAGGCGAAGTGGCAAACTTCGGGTCGTATTTCATCCTAGCGTTCAGAGATTTTTCTTTCCACTTGCGTAGTAATTTCTCAACATCATAGCTATCTTTACACGCAAGAAAATCCTCAGCTATCTCTCCCTCCATAACATAGCGCGTATCAGGCATAATAGGCAATTCAGGCATAGTAGTAGGTTCTACTTCAATAGTATCAGCAGTTTCAGAAGTATTATCACAGCTAACAATAACTCTAGCAATATGTGCATCAAGGGCACCAAGTGGGAAAGTAGTATCAGGCATAGCATCATCAGGCATAGTATCAAGCATAGCATCATCAGGCATAGTATCAAGCATAGCACCATCAGGCATATTATCAAGCATAGCATCATAAGCATCATAGGCAGCAGAAGTAGCATCATCAAGCATAGGCGACATATCAAGATTTCTAGCAGGAGGTGATGTCGCAAACTTACTCATAACTGAAGGCGAATCAAGTGCAGAGCTAGATGGCAGTTCCTTACCTCTCCTCGTAGTGGAAGGCAAGATTTCAGTTCTTGGATCTTTTAGATTCCTTATAGTGATCAACAGACGTCGATCCCAAGTGACTCAAAGAATATAGTTGTGCCTCCCCGGCAACGGCGCCAAAAAAAGCCTTGACAACCCACAAGCGTATGGGATCGCAACAGTTTTCGAGGGTAGAGTATTCAACCCAATTTTTTTGGTTCGCCAAGGGAAGCGAAAGAATATTCTCAAGTATTAGCATCTGAGTTTATCAGATTCAACAACACCTGAAAGATTAATGCCTGCAAGCAAAGTATCAGTAGCAAAGTAGTATGATAACAACGGTGCCAGAAACAATCTGTTGAGGGCAGACTATTCCTAAGTGTTGTATCAATGGCGCCAGAAAAAGGTACGTTGACGAGCAACTATTATTCCCCGACAATAGTGTCGGAAAAGATCTTGTAACAAGTAACATCGGAGTAACAAGGAACAGCAGTAGCAGCAACAGCAAAGTAACAACAGTACCAACAAAGTGACAGTAGTAGCAACAGTAGCAGCAAAGTGGCCCAATCCCTTTTGTAGCAAGGGACAAGCCTAGACAAACTAACGTAGCGAGGAACAGTAGTAATAGACTCATAGGTAGTGGATCGGTGATGGATGAGTATGACGGATGTGATTCATCATGTAACAGCCATAACACCGAGAGATATGTAACTAGCTCCCGTTCGTCAATCTAATGTAGGCATGTATTCCGTATGTAGTCATACGTGCTTAGGGAAAAGAACTTGCATGACATCTATTGTCCATCCCTCCCATGGCAGCGGGGTCCTAATGGAAACTACGGGATATTAAGGTTCTCCTTTCAATAAAGAACCGGACCAACGCATTAACACGCGGTGAATACATGAACTCCTCATACTATGGTCATCTCCGGGAGTGGTTCCGACTATTGTCCCTCCGGGGTTGCCGGGTCATAACACATAGTAGGTGACTACAACTTGCAAGATAGGATCTAAAACACACATATATTGGCGACAACATAACAGGTTCAGATCTGAAATCATGGCACTCGGGCCCTAGTGACAAGCATTAAGCATAGCCAAGTAGTAGCAACATCAATCTAGAACATAGTGGATACTAGGGATCAATCCCCGTCAAGAACTAACTTGATTACATGATAGATCTCATCCAACTCATCACCGTCTAGCAAGCCTACGATGAGATTACTCACGAACGATGAAGAGCATCATGGAATTTTCGATGGAGAAAGGTTGATGATGACAATGGCGACGATTTCCCCTCTCCGGAGCCTGAAAAGATGCAGAATAGGATGTGGCGGCGCCTCCGTATCGCAAAATGCGATGAAACCTTCTCTCTGATTTTTTTTCTGAGTGAGACGGAAAATATAGATCTAAGATTGGGGGTGGTGGTGCCATGTGGGCCCTACAAGCCTGATCGGCGTGGCCTAGGGGGGTGGACGCGGCCTGTGGGCTTGTGGCCCACTGGCACGCTGATGTCTACTACGCAACCTTCTTCTTGTAGACGTTGTTGGGCCTCCAAGTGCAGAGGGTTGTAGGACAGTAGCAATTTTCCTTCAAGTGGGTGACCTAAGGTTTATCAATCCGCGGGAGGCGTAGGATGAAGATGGTCTCCCTCAAGCAACCCGGCAACCAAATAACAAAGAGTCTCTTGTGTCCCCAACACACCTAATACAATGGTAAGTTGTATAGCTGCACTAGTTCGGCGAAGAGATGGTGAAACAAGTGCAATAAGGATGGTAGATACAGGTTTTTGTAATCTAGAATTACAAAAACAGCAAGGTAACAAATGGTAAAAGTGAGCGCGAACGGTATTGCAATGCGTGGAAACAAGGCCTAGGGTTCATACTTTCACTAGTGAAGTTCTCTCAACAATGATAACATAATTGGATCATATAACTAGCCCTCAACACGCACCAAAGAGTCACTCCAAAGTCACTAATACTTCATGTGAGATTATTGTCGGGTACGAAACCACCACAAACTTATTCTTTCTGATCGATCTATTCAAGAGTCCGTAGTAAAATAACACGAAACTATTCTTTTCGTTCGATCCATCATAGAGTTCGTACTAGAATAACACCTTAAGATACATATCAACCAAGACCCTAATGTCACCTAGATAATCCATTGTCACCTCAAGTATCCATGGGTATGATTATACGATATGCATCACACAATCTTAGAATCATCTATTCAACTAACACATAGAACTTCAAAGAGTGCCCCAAAGTTTCTACCAGAGAGTCAAAACGTGTGCCAACCCTTGTGCATAGGTTCCCAATGTCACGAACCCGCAAGTTGATCACCAAAACATACATCAAGTACTCACATGAATCCACGTGTGCCAACCCATATGCATAGGTTCCCAATTGTCACAAACCCGCAAGTTGATCACAGCAGATAGACACGTGCAAGACATACATCAAGTGTTCAAAAAGAATCAATCCGTTAAGATAACTCCAAAGGGGAAACTCAATTCATTACAAGAGGGAGAGGGGGAATAACATCATAAGATCCAACTATAGTAGCAAAGCCCATGGTACATCGAGATCAAGACATCTTAAGAACACGAGAGAGAGAGAGAGATCAAACACATAGCTACTGGTACATACCCTCAACCCCGAGGGAGAACTACTCCCTCCTCGTCATGGAGATCGCCGGGTTGATGAAGATGTCCACCGGAGATGGATTCCCCCTCCGGCAGGGTGCCGGAACGGGCTCCAGATTGGTCTTTGGTGGCTACAGAGGCTTGCGGCGGCGGAACTCCCGATCTAGGTTTCTTTTTGGGGGTTTCTGAATTTATAGGAATTTATGGCGGTGGAATTGCATCAGTTGGGCCCATGAGGAGGTCACAAGCCTGCGCGCCACCACCGGGGGGGTGGTGGCGGCGTGAGGGCTTGTGACTCCCTCGAGGCCCATCTGGCCTTCTCATAAAGCTTCGGGGGTCTCTTTTGGTCCAAAAAAACCATCGTAAAGTTTCATTCCATTTGGACTCCGTCTGAAAATGGGCCAAAAACATGGAAAAAACAGAAACTGGCACTTCGCACTGAGTTAATAGGTTAGTCCCAAAAAAGATATAAAATAGCATATTCATGCATATAAAACATCCAAAGTTGACAAGATAATAACATGGAACCATCAAAAATTATAGATACGTTGGAGACGTATCACACGCCCCTCCAGTGGATCTTTGCGCAGGTATTTTTCTTTTATTCCAGAAAAATCTCCGTAAATTTTCTGGACATTCCGAGAACTTTTATTTCTGCACAAAAACAACACCATGGCAATTCTGCTGAAAACATTGTTAGTTCCATTCAAATCATGCAAATTAGATTCCAAAACAAGGGCAAAAGAGTTCGGAAAAGTAGATACGACGGAGATGTATCAACGCTCCAAGCATAGCACATATCATATGAAGTGATAAAAATATAGCATGAAGATGGACGAACTGATGATTGTTGATAGAGAAGATGATGCACGGGGGCATCCCCAAGCTTAGACGCTTGAGTATCCTTGAATATTTCTGGGGATGCATGGGGGCATCCCCAAGCTTGAGCGCTTGACACTCGTGTATCTTCTTTCATCATCTCTCACATCGAATACTTGAAAACTCCCTTCATACAAAACTCATCATACGCTGATTAGAGTGGTTAGTTCCCTTAATAAAATAATTCAATACCTGCTGGAAATAAAAAATTTCATGAAAAACTACTGCTTCTGATGAATGCAAAAGGGTTTTTGCAAATAAAAAGCAAGGTTAGTATTTGCAAAACAATGAAAACGCAAAACATGGTAGAATATGTGAAAAACAGAACAACAGGTAGTAAACAATTTATTCAGGGCACTTCTGCAACTCAAATAAAAAAATCAGAACAAATGCCAGAATTAAAATTATATAGAGCATCGTGTCAAAAAATTCAGATCAAAAAGATGATCTGGTGATTTTTGGCAAATTTTTCCGTCAAGCAGACATAATCTGTTTGTGGACAACATGTCAAATTTTTGAACTTTCTTGCAATCGGAGGCTATAACTTGGCACAAAGCTTAAAAATGAAGATACAATGATGTTGCTACAGTAGTAACACACATCAATACCACTAAAACAGAAAGTAAAAAACAAATTGGGTTGCCTCCCAACAAGCGCTTTCTTTTATGCCTTTGAGCTAGGCACAATGCAAGAAGATCAAGTGTTATCAACTCCAAAAGAATAACTTGCCCGTGTAACAGACTCATAAGTTAACTTAATCTTCTTTCTAGGGAAGTGTTCCATTCCCTTTCTAAGAGGAAATTGGAATTTAATAATTCCCTCTTTCATGTCAATGATAGCACCAACGGTGTGGAGAAAAGGACGTGCCAAAATAATTGGACATGAAGGATCACATTCAATGTCCATAATAAGCAAATCAATGGGCACATAATTATCATTGACAATAATAAGCACATCATCAATTCTCCCTAAAGGTTTCTTTATGGAAGAATCAATGAGACGAACACCAAAAGAACATGGATCATAAGGTTTCCAATCAAGCATATCATACATCCTTTTGGGCATAACGGAAGCACTAGCTCCAACATCACACAAAGCAAAGCAAGAGATATTATTCAATTTAATTTTGACCATCGGATCCCAACCATATTCTAGTTTTCTAGGAATAGAAGTCTCTAGCTTGAGCTTCTCCTCCCTAGCTTTGATAACAACATTGGTAATATGCTCGGTGAAGGCAATATTGAGTGTACTAGTGTGGGGCTCCTTAGCCATTCTTTGCAAAAGGCGATGACTTCGGAGAGACTACAATTGTCAAAATCAAGGTTACTACCATTAATTAAAGTGGTAGTAATGTCATCTCAGCTCATTATTTTGGTAGTCTCTAAATTCATAGGACCTTCTTTTCCTATAGTTGAGGTATTAGCATCACCATTAATGGGTCCATTGGGACTAGGAGTACAATGGGTGCTAAAAGTTTTGAGATCCTCAACAACTTGTATAGTAGCAATGGTAGTGTGTGTAGGAAGGCTCTTAATTCTCTCTCCCTCTACCTTTTTTCTAGCCCATCTCTCTTTAATTTTGGCTAGCATTCTTATGTTCTCATTAATCTAGACTTGGATAGCATTCATGGGTGTGGTGTTCCTTTCCTCAAGTGGGGAAGTTCTAATTTTAAGCATCTCTACATTATGAGCTATGTTGTCCACCTTCAAAGAGAGACTATCTAATTTCTCCAGTTTCTCTTCTACACTCTTGTTGAAGGCTTTTCGAGAAGTGATAAAATCCTTAAGCATGCTCTCTAATTTAGAAGTGGAGTTTTTGGTGCTAGGATAATTGTTGTTGTTCCCATAGTTGTTGGATGGGAACGGTCTAGGATTGCTACCAAAACTACTCCTATAAGCATAGTTATTGAAGTTGTTCCTAGAAATAAAATTAACATCCACTTGCTCTCTCTCTCTCTTGAGCATCCAAAGAATTTAGAGGAACATCATGAGGATCAATAGGATCTTGCTTAGTATGTAGAGTCATGGTCATGTCAACCTTATCATTAAGGGAGGAGATCTCCTCAATAGAGTTAACCTTCCTACCTGTTGGAGCTCTCTCGGTGTGCCATTGAGAATAATTTGTCATCATCTCATTCAATAGCTTTGTGGTAGCACCAAGTGTAGTTGACATAAAGGTTCCTCCCACGGCGGAGTCTAACAGATTCCGCGAGGTAAAGTTCAATCCTGCATAGAAAGTTTGGATAACCATCCAAGTAGTCAAACCATGAGTAGGGCAATTCTTAATAAGAGATTTCATACGTTCCCAAGCTTGGGCAACATGTTAATTATCCAGTTGCCTAAAATTCATAATATTACTCCTCAACTGGATAATCTTAGCAGGTGGGTAATACTTCCCAATAAAAGCATCTTTGCACTTATCCCAAGAGTCTATGCTATTCCTAGGCAAAGATTGAAGCCACAATTTGGCTCCTCCTCTCAAGGAGAAAGGAAAAGCTTAAGTTTAACAATATCACCATCTACTTCTTTATATTTTTGCATATCACAGAGCTCAACAAAATTGTTGAAGTGCAAGGGAACATCATCTCCAGCACCGGAGAATTGATCTTTCATAACAAGGTTTAGTAAAGCAGGTTTAATCTCATAGGACGTGGACTCAGTGGCAGGAGCAACAATAGGAGTGCAGATAAATTCATTGTAGTTGTGACTAGTGAAATCACACAACTTGGTGTTTTCAGTGGAACCCATAGCAAGGGCAAGAAGCAAGAACAAAGCAACTATTTTTTGTGATTTTTGGTATAAGACTCTAAAGCAAAAACTAGAAAGCAAACTAACAAGACTAAAAAGCAAAGGTAAAAGATGGTGTGCAACTCCCCTATCTTGAGGAGTGGAGTCCCCGGCAACGGCGCCAGAAATTCTCTTGATGACGAGATGATGTATATATACTTCTCGCCCCTCGTTGGATACCCCAAGTGGAAGGTGGAGATGTAGTCAGCAGCAAATTTCCCTCACACGAAGACTGTAAGGTTTATCGAACCAGGAGGACTCCTAGGCTCAACAAGTAGGTGTCTTCCACCCTGGCGCTAGCAGAAGACGTGGAAATGCACATACAACAAATAACTTTGCTCCCAACGAGTACATATAGGTTGTCAATCTCTCCGGCCTTGTAGTTTGCAAAGGATCAAAACACAAGCGGGAACGTAATAGTGATTGCAACGGAAAAGTAAATGAAAGCGGTAAATTATGGATGTGTAAACAATGATGGTGATATGGACCGGAGTCACATGATGTTCACTAGTGATGTCTGCTACTTCTCAAACAACAACTCCAGAAATTGACACGTTGACGGAGACTTGCTTGCGTTGGTTTTTTCCCTTGAGAACCAAGGTATCAATCCAGTAGGAGAATCTCGTCAAGACCAGAGTACCTGCGCAAACACAAATGAACTTGCACCAAACACTATAAAGGGGTTGTCAATCCCTTCAAGATTGATTGCAAAGTGAGATCTGAAGGCGGAAAGTGAAACGAAGAAAAAGTGTAAGGCTGAAAATATGGTGTGGAGTAGACCCGGGGGCCATAGTGTTCACTAGAGGCTTCTCTCAAAATAGCAAATATCACGGTGGGTAAACAAATTACTGTCGAGCAATTGATACAACCGCGCAAAGTCATGACGATATCTAAGGCAATGATCATACATATAGGCATCACGTCCGAGACAAGTAGACCGATACTTTCTGCATCTACTACTATTAATCCACACATCGACCGCTATCCAGCATGCATCTAGTGTATTGAGCTCATGACGAACAGAGTAACGCCTTAAGCAAGATGACATGATGTAGAGGGATAATCTTAAACCAATGATGAAAACCCCATCTTTTAACCCTTGATGGCAACAACACGATGCATGCCTCTCTACCCCTTCTGTCACTGGGTGAGGTCACCGCACGGTATGAACCCAAAACCAAGCACTTCTCCCATTGCAAGAATCATAGATCTAGTTGGCCAAACGAAACCTACAACTCGAAGAGAATTACAAGAATATGAAATAATACATAAGAGAGATCAGAAGAAACTCAAATAAGATTCATAGATAATCTGATCATAAATCCACAATTCTTCGGATCTCGACAAACACACCGCAAAAGAAGATTACATCGGATAGATCTCCATGAAGATCATGGAGAACTTTGTATTGAAGATCCAAGAGAGAGAAGAAGCCATCTAGCTACTAGCTATGGACCCGTAGGTCTATGATGAACTACTCACGCATCACCGGAGAGGTCATGGTGTTGATGAAGAAGCCCTATGTATCCGAATCCCCCCTCCGGCAGGGCACCAGAACGTGCCCCAGATGGGATCTTGCAAAGAGAGAAGCTTGCGGCGGCGGAAAAGTACTTTCAATGATCTCCTGATTTTTTTCTGGGATTTTAGGGAATTTATAGGCGAAAGACCTAGGGCAAAGGAGGTCCAGGGAGCCCACAAGCCAGGGAGGCCCGGCCTCCCCCCCTGGCCGGGGCTAGGGGGCTTGTGGGGCCCCTGGGGACCCCGTGTCTTGGTTCTCAAGTCTCCCGATCTTCTTCTGTTTCAGAAAAAAATCTTTTCGGGGATTTTATTCCGTTTGGACTCCGTTTCAAATTTTCCCCTGAAAAGGGTCAAAAACATGGAAAAGACAGGAACTGGCACTTGGCAAGTTAGTCCCAAAAAAGATATAAAAGGCATACAAAACATCCAAAGTTTAACAAGATAATAGCATGAAACAATCAAAAATTATAGATACGTTGGAGACGTATCAATGTCTCTCTCCCAAAAGACGATAAACAACTATCCTAGGGTAAACAAATCAAAGTTGGGCAGTTGACAGAATTACGATCGCACTACAATGCTAATTATGCTCCTTGATAGTTAGAGGTTTAATAGTAATGGGCAGTACGCCAAGACAAGTAGACCATTTATTCATTAGCATCTGCTTACTAATCATCCACCTTGAGATATCTATCCAGAACATCTCTCCGGTATTAAGTTGCGAGCCCCACCCAAAGTGTAAACTCAAAGCAACGGACAACTGCATTATCGAACTCTGCGTAAGGTAAACAATCCTTGCAACTGTGGTCACAAGAACCGTTGTTTTATCTCTGGTGGAAACAAGCACATCCCCTAGTCTCATGTTTCTGTCACTCAAGCTAGACATCGAGGGGCCCGAACCCACAATCATGCATAACGGTCTCTCTTGGAGTCACGATCTACTACTTGGCCAAAGCAATAAAAAGCAATGAAGAACATGCATGAATCACTAAGGAACATAACATAATAGGATAATCAAATATATAACTCATAACAATCTGACCATAATCTCATAATCCATCGGATCCCAACAAACCGAGCATAGCAAAAGCAAGAGGATTACATAGATGCCTTGATCATGTAGGGCAGCTCACGAGGACTAACTATTGAAGCACAAGATTAGAGAGAATACATCACATAGATAATGGTCATGGACTCATGGTCCAAGCAAGACTACTCACGGCACGTCCGTGAAGTGTCCATGGCGGTGGCGAAGGTCCCGGAGGTCAATCCTCCCTCCGGCAGGGTGCCGGGAAGAGGTCTCGTGATGCTCCCGATCTTGGAAGCGTTGCAGCGGCGGAACGATGGAGAAATTCGCGATTCCATAAAGTGTGCGAGGGTTTCCTCAGGGAAGTCTAAATATAGGCCAAATGAGGGCACTAGAGGAGGTGGGACCCACCCAGGCGACCTCCTCGCGCGGCCCAAAGCCTGGCCGCGCCAGCAGGCCGCCTGGGAGGCCCCTGGCCCTCTCAGGCCCTCCTTCGGTGAACTCGAAGCTTCTGTTTCGCTGATTTCTTTATATATTTTTCTGGATTTTTTCGGGCTTCGAAAAATTGGGTAAAAGCCCCTGCTAAAATAGACATCAGCAGACATAAACTAGCAGTGGGTGCACTTAGTTAGTAGGTTAGTCCAAATATGTGTAAAATGGTATAAAAGGGTAGCAAAACATATAACAATGTCATCCAAAAGTTCATGGAACAAGCAGAAATTATAGATATGCTTGGGACGTATCAGTCGTAAAGGGTTACGACGATGCAAGCTTTGTCACTAATCCGAATGACTCTGAGTAGTAAACCGGATTCGTATAGTGGAGCACTCATTTGGAATGGTTCCAAATGGCGCGTGGTAGCAACATCTATAGGATGACATAGAGAATTCTAAAGCACACACGGATCTAAAAGGTTCAGACCCATTGACTAAAAACCTCTCTCACAAGCAAGATATGATCAAACCTCATGGGTGTTAGATTCATTACAATCACATAGTGATGTGAACTAGATTATTGACTCTAGTGGAAGTGGGAGACTGTTGAAAATATGCCCTAGAGGCAATAATAAATTGGTTATTATTAAATTTCCTTGTTCATGATAATTTTCTATTGTTCATGCTATAAATGTATTAACTGGAAACCGTAATACATGTGTGAATACATAGACCATGGAGCTCTAGTGAGCCTCTAGTTGACTAGCTCATTGGTCGATAGATGGTCCTGGTTTCCTGACCATGGACATTGGATGTCGTTGATAACTGGATCACATCATTAGGAGAATGATGTGATGGACAAGGCCCAATCCTAAGCATAGCACAAGATCATGTAGTTCGTTTTCTAGAGCTTTTCTAATGTCAAGTATCATTTCCTTAGACCATGACATTGTGCAACTCCCAGCTACCGTAGGAATGCTTTGGGTGTATCAAACGTCACAACGTAATTGGGTGACTATAAATGTGCACTATAGGTATCTCCGAAAGTGTGTGTTGGGTTGGTACAAATCGAGACTGGGATTTGTCACTCCGTGTGATGGAGAGGTATCTCTAGGCGAGAGTGTTGGAATTATGCCCTAGAGGCAATAATAAATATAGTTATTATTATAATTCATGTATCAAGATAATCGTTTATTATCCATGCTATAATTGTATTGAATGAAGACTCATTTACATGTGTGGATACATAGACAAAACACCGTCCCTAGCAAGCCTCTAGTTGGTTAGCCAGTTGATTAAAGATAGTCAGTGTCTTCTGATTATGAACAAAGTGTTGTTGCTTGATAACTGGATCACGTCATTAGGAGAAACACGTGATGGACTAGACCCAAACTAATAGACATAGCATGTTGATCGTGTCATTTTGTTGCTACTGTTTTCTGTGTGTCAAGTATTTATTCCTATGACCATGAGATCATATAACTCACTGACACTGGATGAATGCTTTGTGTGTATCAAACGTCGCAACGTAACTGGGTGACTATAAAGATGCTCTACAGGTATCTCCGAAGGTGTTAGTTGAGTTAGTATGGATCAAGACTGGGATTTGTCACTCCGTGTGACGGAGAGGTATCTCGGGGCCCACTCGGTAATACAACATCACACACAAGCCTTGCAAGCAATGTGACTTAGTGAAAGTTGCGGGATCTTGTATTACAGAACGAGTAAAGAGACTTGCCGGTGAACGAGATTGAAATAGGTATGCGGATACTAACGATCGAATCTCGGGCAAGTAACATACCGAAGGACAAAGGGAATGACATACGGGATTATATGAATCCTTGGCACTGAGGTTCAAACGATAAGATCTTCGTAGAATATGTAGGATCCAATATGGGCATCCAGGTCCCGCTATTGGATATTGACCGAGGAGTCTCTCGGGTCATGTCTACATAGTTCTCGAACCCGGAGGGTCTGCACACTTAAGGTTCGACGTTGTTTTATGCGTATTTGAGTTATATGGTTGGTTACCGAATGTTGTTCGGAGTCCTGGATGAGATCACGGACGTCATGAGGGTTTCCGGAATGGTCCGGAAACGAAGATTGATATATAGGATGACCTCATTTGATTACCGGAAGGTTTTCGGAGTTACCGGGAATGTACCGGGAATGACGAATGGGTTCCGGGAGTTCACCGGGGGGGCAACCCACCCTGGGGAAGCCCATAGGCCTTGAGGGTGGCACACCAGCCCTTAGTGGGCTGGTGGGACAGCCCAAGAGGGCCCTATGCGCCTAGGAAAGAAAATCAAAGAGAAAAAAAAGAGGAGGTGGGAAGGGAAGGAAGGACTCCCACCCACCAAACCAAGTCCAACTCGGTTTGGGGGGGGGGACCTTCCCCCTTGGACTCGGCCGACCCCCTTGGGGCTCCTTGAGCCCCAAGGCAAGGTCCCCTCCCACCACCTATATATACGTAGGTTTTAGGGCTGATTTGAGACGACTTTTCCACGGCAGCCCGACCACATACCTCCACGGTTTTTCCTCTAGATCGCGTTTCTGCGGAGCTCGGGCGGAGCCCTGCTGAGACAAGGTCATCACCAACCTCCGGAGCGCCGTCACGCTGCCGGAGAACTCTTCTACCTCTCCGTCTCTCTTGCTGGATCAAGAAGGCCGAGATCATCGTCGAGCTGTACGTGTGCTGAACGCGGAGGTGCCGTCCGTTCGGTACTAGATCGTGGGACTGATCGCGGGATTGTTCGCGGGGCGGATCGAGGGACGTGAGGACGTTCCACTACATCAACCGCGTTCACTAACGCTTCTGCTGTACGGTCTACAAGGGTACGTAGATCACTCATCCCCTCTCGTAGATGGACATCACCATGATAGGTCTTCGTGCGCGTAGGAAATTTTTTGTTTCCCGTGCGACGTTCCCCAACAGTGGCATCATGAGCTAGGTTCATGCGTAGATGTCTTCTCGAGTAGAACACAAAAGTTTTTGTGGGCGGTGATGTGCGTTTTGCTGCCCTCCTTAGTCTTTTCTTGATTCCGCGGTATTGTTGGATTGAAGTGGCTTGGACCGACATTACTCGTACGCTTACGAGAGACTGGTTTCATCGCTACGAGTAACCCCGTTGCTCAAAGATGACTGGCAAGTGTCAGTTTCTCCAACTTTAGTTGAATCGGATTTGACCGAGGAGGTCCTTGGATGAGGTTAAATAGCAACTCATATATCTCCGTTGTGGTGTTTGCATAAGTAAGATGCGATCCTACTAGATACCCATGGACACCACGTAATACATGCAACAACAAAATTAGAGGACGTCTAACTTGTTTTTGCAGGGTATGCTTGTGATGTGATATGGCCAACGATGTGATGTGATATATTGGATGTATGAGATGATCATGTTGTAATAGAAAATATCGACTTGCACGTCGATGGTACGGCAACCGGCAGGAGCTATAGGGTTGTCTTTATACTAACGTTTGTGCTTGCAGATGCGTTTACTATTTTGCTAGGATGTAGCTTTAGTAGTAATAGCATGAGTAGCACGACAACCCCGATGGCAACACGTTGATGGAGATCATGGTGTGGCGCCGGTGACAAGAAGATCGTTCTGGTGCTTTGGTGATGGAGATCAAGAAGCACGTGCTGATGGCCATATCATGTCACTTATGAATTGCATGTGATGTTAATCCTTTTATGCACCTTATTTTGCTTAGAACGACGGTAGCATTATGAGGTGATCTCTCACTAAAATTTCAAGACGAAATTGTGTTCTCCGAGACTGTGCACCGTTGCTACAGTTCGTCGTTTCGAGACACCACGTGATGATCGGGTGTGATAGACTCAACGTTCACATACAACGGGTGCAAAACAGTTGCGCACGCGGAACACTCGGGTTAAGCTTGACGAGCCTAGCATGTGCAGACATGGCCTCGGAACACATGAGACCGAAAGGTCGATCATGAATCATATAGATGATATGATTAGCATAGGGATGCTTACCACTGAAACTATACTCAACTCACGTGATGATCGGACTTGAGCTAGTGTAAGTGGATCATGAACCACTCAAATGACTAGAGAGATGTACTTTTTGAGTGGGAGTTTAGCAAATAATTTGATTAAGTTAAACTCTAATTATCTTGATCATAGTCTAAGTCCACCTTGAATATATTTGTGTTGTAGATCATGGCTCACGCGACTGTCACCCTGAATTTTAATACGTTCCTAGAGAAAGCTAAGTTGAAAGATGATGGAAGCAACTTTGTAGACTGGGCTCGTAATCTTAAGCTAATCTTACAAGCTGGGAAGAAGGATTATGTCCTTAATGCTGCGCTAGGAGATGAACCACCCGCTACGGCTGATCAGGATGTTAAGAACGCTTGGTTAGCACATAAGGAGGACTACTCAATAGTTCAATGTGCAGTCTTGTATGGCTTAGAACCGGGACTTCAACGTCGCTTTGAGCGTCATGGAGCATTTGAGATGTTCCAGGAGTTGAAGTTTATCTTTCAGAAGAACGCCCGGATCGAGAGGTATGAGACCTCCGATTAATTCTATGCTTGCAAGATGGAGGAGAACTCGTCTGTCAGTGAACATGTGCTCAAAATGTCTGGGTACTCAAACCGTCTAGCTGAGCTAGGTATTGAACTCCCGCAAGAGGCTATCACTGACAGAATCCTTCAATCACTGCCGCCAAGCTATAAAGGCTTTGTGTTGAACTACAACATGCAAGGGATGAACAAGTCTCCCGGCGAGTTGTTTGCGATGCTGAAAGTCGCAGAGTCTGAACTCCGTAAAGAGCATCAAGTGTTGATGGTGAATAAGACCACTAGTTTCAAGAGAAATGGCAAAGGCAAGAAGGGTAATTCGAAGAAGAGCGGCAAGCCTGTTGCCAATCCGACGATGAAACCCAAAGCTGGACCTAAGCCTGAAGCGGAGTGTTACTACTGCAAGGGTATGGGTCATTGGAAGCGCAATTGCCCCAAGTATCTGGCAGATAAGAAGGCGGGCAAAGAAAAATCAGGTATATTTGATATACATGTTATTGATGTGTACTTAACCGGCTCTCGTAGTAGTGCCTGGGTATTCGATACCGGTTCTGTTGCTCATATTTGCAACTCGAAACAGGAACTGCGGAATAGACGAAGGCTAGCGAAGGATGAAGTGACGATGCGTGTAGGAAATGGTTCCAAAGTTGATGCAATCGCCGTCGGCACAGTTTCACTTCAGTTACCATCAGGATTAGTGATGAACTTAAATCATTGTTATTTAGTGCCTGCGTTGAGCATGAACATTATATCTGGATCTTGTTTATTGCGAGATGGTTACTCTTTTAAGTCAGAGAATAATGGTTGTTCTATTTCTATGAGTAACATCTTTTATGGTCATGCACCTAATGTGAGAGAATGTTCATATTGAATCTTGATAGCGATACGTATATACATAACATTGAGACCAAAAGAGTTAGAGTTAACAATGATAGCGCCATATTTTTGTGGCACTGCCGCTTAGGTCATATTGGTGTAAAGCGCATGAAGAAACTCCATGCTGATGGACTTTTGGAGTCACTTGACTTTGATTCACTTGACACGTGCGAACCATGCCTCATGGGCAAGATGACTAAGACTCCGTTCTCCGGAACAATGGAGCGTGCAAGTGACTTGTTGGAACTCATACATACCGATGTGTGTGGTCCGATGAGCGTGGAGGCACGCGACGGATATCATTATTTTCTCACCAACACTGACGATTTGAGTAGATATGGTTATGTCTACTTGATGAAGCACAAGTCTGAAACATTTGAAAAGTTCAAGCAATTTCAGAGTGAAGTTGAAAATCATCGTAACAAGAAGATCAAGTTCCTACGGTCTGATCATGGGGGTGAATATCTGAGTTTCGAGTTTGGTGCTCACTTAAGACAATGTGGAATTGTTTCACAGTTAACACCGCCTGGAACACCACAGCGTAATGGTGTTTCCGAACGTCGTAATCGTACTTTATTAGAGATGGTGCGATCTATGATGTCTCTTATCGATTTGCCGTTATTTTTTTGGGGTTATGCATTAGAAACAGGTGCATTCACTTTAAATAGGGCACCATCAAAATCCGTTGAGACGACACCATACGAACTGTGGTATGGCAAAAGGCCAAAGTTGTCGTTTCTTAAAGTTTGGGGATGTGATGCTTATGTCAAAAAGCTTCAGCCTGAAAAGCTGGAACCCAAAGCGGAAAAGTGTGTCTTCATAGGTTACCCAAAAGAGACAGTTGGTTACACCTTCTATCTCAAATCCGAGGGCAAAGTGTTTGTTGCTAAAAATGGAGCTTTTCTCGAGAAGGAGTTTCTCTCGAGAGAATTGAGTGGGAGGAAGATAGAACTTGACGAGGTTGTCGAACCTCTCATCCCTCTGGATGGTGGCGCAGGGCAAGGGGAAACCTCTGTCGTTGCAACGCCGGTTGAGGAGGAAGTTAATGATGATGATCATGAAACTCCGGTTCAAGTTTCTGTCAAACCACGCAGGTCGACGAGACCACGTGCTGCTCCAGAGTGGTACGGTAATCCCATCTTATCAATCATGTTGTTAGACAACAATGAACCTGCAAATTATGAAGAAGCAATGGTGGGCCCAGATTCCAACAAATGGCTAGAAGCCATGAAGTCCGAGATAGGATCCATGTATGAGAACAAAGTGTGGACTTTGGAGGTACTACCAGAAGGCCGCAAGGCTATTCAGAACAAATGGATCTTTAAGAGGAAGACGGACGCTGACAGCAATGTGACCGTTTATAAAGCTCGACTTGTGGCAAAGGGTTTTTCACAAGTTCAAGGAGTTGACTACGATGAGACATTCTCACCCGTAGCGATGCTTAAGTCCGTCAGAATCATGTTAGCAATAGCTGCATTTTTCGATTATGAAATCTGGCAGATGGATGTCAAAACGGCGTTCCTTAACGGTTTCCTTAAGGAAGAGTTGTATATGATACAACCCGAAGGTTTTGTCGATCTTAAGAATGCTAACAAGGTGTGCAAGCTCCAGCGATCCATTTATGGACTGGTGCAAGCATCTCGGAGTTGGAACAAACGCTTTGATGAGGTGATCAAAGCATTTGGGTTTATACAAGTGGTTGGAGAATCTTGTATTTACAAGAAAGTGAGTGGGAGCTCTGTGGCGTTTCTAATATTATATGTGGACGACATATTGCTGATTGGAAACAACGTGGAGTTTTTAGAGAGCATAAGGGATTACTTGAATAAGAGTTTCTCTATGAAGGACCTAGGAGAAGCTGCTTACATTCTAGGCATTAAGATCTATAGGGATAGATCAAAACGCCTGATAGGATTTTCACAAAGCACATACCTTTATAAAGTTTTGAAGAGGTTGAAAATGGAACAGTCCAAGAAATGGTTCTTGTCAGTTTTACAAGGTACGAGATTGAGTAAGACTCAGTGCCCACCAACTGATGAAGATAGAGAGCATATGCGCTCCGTCCCCTATGCTTCAGCCATAGGTTCTATCATGTATGCAATGCTGTGCACTAGACCGGATGTTAGCCTGGCCATAAGTATGGCAGGTAGGTTCCAGAGTAATCCAGGAGTGGATCACTGGACAGCGGTCAAGAATATCCTGAAGTACCTGAAAAGGACTAAGGAGATGTTTCTCGTGTATGGAGGTGACGAAGAGTTAGCCGTAAAAGGTTACGTCGATGCAAGCTTTGACACAGATCCGGACGACTCTAAGTCGCAAACCGGATACGTATTTATTCTTAATGGGGGTGCGGTAAGCTGGTGCAGTTCCAAGCAAAGCGTCGTAGCAGATTCTACATGTGAAGCGGAGTACATGGCTGCCTCGGAGGCGGCTAAGGAGGGTGTCTGGATGAAGAAGTTCATGACGGATCTTGGAGTGGTGCCAAGCGCACTGAATCCAATAACCTTGTTCTGTGACAACACAGGTGCAATTGCCTTAGCAAAGGAACCACGGTTTCACAAGAAGACCAAACACATCAAACGACGCTTCAACCTCATCCGCGACTACGTCGAGGGAGAGGACGTAAATATATGCAAAGTGCACACGGATCTGAATGTAGCAGACCCGCTGACTAAACCTCTTCCACGGCCAAAGCAAGATCAACACCAGAACTGTATGGGTGTTAGATTTATTACAACGTAATTCACATGATGATGTGAGGGCTAGATTATTGACTCTAGTGCAAGTGGGAGACTGTTGGAATTATGCCCTAGAGGCAATAATAAATATAGTTATTATTATAATTCCTGTATCAAGATAATAGTTTATTATCCATGCTATAATTGTATTGAATGAAGATTCATTTACATGTGTGGATACATAGACAAAACACCATCCCTAGCAAGCCTCTAGTTGGTTAGCCAGTTGATTAAAGATAGTCAGTGTCTTCTGATTATGAACAAAGTGTTGTTGCTTGATAACTGGATCACGTCATTAGGAGAATCACGTGATGGACTAGACCCAAACTAATAGACATAGCATGTTGATCGTGTCATTTTGTTGCTACTGTTTTCTGCGTGTCAAGTATTTATTCCTATGATCATGAGATCATATAACTCACTGACACCGGAGGAATGCTTTGTGTGTATCAAACGTCGCAACGTAACTGGGTGACTATAAAGATACTCTACAGGTATCTCCGAAGGTGTTAGTTGAGTTAGTATGGATCAAGACTGGGATTTGTCACTCCGTGTGACGGAGAGGTATCTCGGGGCCCACTCGGTAATACAACATCACACACAAGCCTTGCAAGCAATGTGACTTAGTGAAAGTTGCGGGATCTTGTATTACGGAACGAGTAAAGAGACTTGCCGGTGAACGAGATTTAAATAGGTATGCGGATACTAACGATCGAATCTCGGGCAAGTAACATACCGAAGGACAAAGGGAATGACATACGGGATTATATGAATCCTTGGCACTGAGGTTCAAACGATAAGATCTTCGTAGAATATGTAGGATCCAATATGGGCATCCAGGTCCCGCTATTGGATATTGACCGAGGAGTCTCTCGGGTCATGTCTACATAGTTCTCGAACCCGCAGGGTCTGCACACTTAAGGTTCGACGTTGTTTTATGCGTATTTGAGTTATATGGTTGGTTACCGAATGTTGTTCGGAGTCCCGGATGAGATCACGGACGTCACGAGGGTTTCCGGAATGGTCCGGAAACGAAGATTGATATATAGGATGACCTCATTTGAATACCGGAAGGTTTTCGGAGTTACCGGGAATGTACCGGGAATGACGAATGGGTTCCGGGAGTTCACCGGGGGGGGCAACCCACCCTGGGGAAGCCCATAGGCCTTGAGGGTGGCACACCAGCCCGTAGTGGGCTGGTGGGACAGCCCAAGAGGGCCCTATGCGCCTAGGAAAGAAAATCAAAGAGAAAAAAAAGAGGAGGTGGGAAGGGAAGGAAGGACTCCCACCCACCAAACCAAGTCCAACTCGGTTTGGGGGGGGACCTTCCCCCTTGGACTCGGCCGACCCCCTTGGGGCTCCTTGAGCCCCAAGGCAAGGTCCCCTCCCTCCCACCTATATATACGGAGGTTTTAGGGCTGATTTGAGACGACTTTTCCACGGCAGCCCGACCACATACCTCCACGGTTTTTCCTCTAGATCGCGTTTCTGTGGAGCTCGGGCGGAGCCCTGCTGAGACAAGGTCATCACCAACCTCCGGAGTGCCGTCACGCTGCCGGAGAACTCTTCTACCTCTCCGTCTCTCTTGCTGGATCAAGAAGGCCGAGATCATCGTCGAGCTGTACGTGTGCTGAACGCGGAGGTGCCGTCCGTTTGGTACTAGATCGTGGGACTGATCGCGGGATTGTTCGCGGGGCGGATCGAGGGACGTGAGGATGTTCCACTACATCAACCGCATTCACTAACGCTTCTGCTGTACGGTCTACAAGGGTACGTAGATCACTCATCCCCTCTCGTAGATGGACATCACCATGATAGGTCTTCGTGCGCGTAGGAAATTTTTTGTTTCCCATGCGACGTTCCCCAACAGAGAGGCCCCGCCCAGAGGTCGAGAGGCGAATGAACTCGCATACGTAGTATGCACATTTTTCAGTCCCACCTACCTGGTACAAGCACTTTACGAGAATATATAGAGTTCAATCAAACTGATAAGCAAGCATGGTAATGATATATTGAGGAAAATTTAAATCAATTAGAGATGCGCGAAACTACCTAGTACTATTTACTGGGGGGTGCGTAAATTGCAACTCTTTGGGTATACCGCAAACCTTATTCGTGAACTTCTTCCAAACCCGGCCAGGCAAAGAAAATGATTACTTGATATCAGGAAATTAACGAAAGGTGCATGCCGGTATGGTCCCGGTATTGAGTGAATTTACTTCTTGAACATTGCAGTCATGTCTGAATAATCCTTGGGATCTTTACGTCTCGAGTCTAAGACAGTTACTTTTCCCACGTCAAGTTTAATGGATAGCAGAATAAAGTGGTAACTCCGCACACATATATAACTCATCAATTACATTTACTTAACCTCGAGTAAGCGAAACCGATGTCGCTGAGCAAAAATCCTTCCTCGGGGATTCGGTAGTCACCGATGTCACTGAGCAAAACTTCAACATTACTACCGTCGCCGTGGATTATATCCCCCAAAATTTATTCTTTTTCCATGTCTCTTGGAATATCCATTGTTTCTGCAAATATTACAAAGTGGGGGAATCCCTTTATACATAATCCCAAATATTAACAAAAAAACTTAATTTATAACTTAATCTAATCTAAATATTTTTATAATTTTTATAACTTTATTTGCCATTGTAACTGAATCTAATCTAAGTATTTATATATTTTTTATAACTTGTGTCACAATGGGGAGTTCAAAAATGTACCCAACATATTCTAATACGACTGAAATACAGAGACATGGATTCGCAATTAGACTAGACTTCTCACACACATGGATTCGCAAATAGGGAGATGGAGATCGATGGACGTGCTACCGGTGCGTCGACGGGCGACAACAGCGGGTTTCGGAATGACGACGGGTGAGGGGTGATACGTCTCCATTGTATCTACTTTTCGAAACTCTTTTGCCCTTGTTTTGGACTCTAATTTGCATGATTTGAATGGAAATAACCTGGACTGGCGGTGTTTTCAGCAGAATTGCCTTGGTGTTATTTTTGTGTAGAAATCAAAGTTCTCCAAACATCCTGAAAATTTACGGGGAGCAGTTTTGGAAAATAAGAAAAATATATGCGCCAAGTTCCACCCCAGGGGGTGGGCTAGTGGGCCACAAGCCCTGGCTCCTCCACCATCCCCCTTGGTGGCAATGGGCCGGCTTGTGGGGCCCACACGACTCTGCCGCCCCCAATCTCAGGTCTATAAGATCCCTTTCGTCCCAGAAAAATAAAAAAGAGAAGTTTTCGCCGCGTTTGCGATACGGAGGCACCGCCACCACCTGTTCTTCATCTGGAGGGCAGATCTGGAATCCGTCTTGGGCTCCGGAGAGGGGAAATCGTCGCCATCGTCATCATCAACCATCTTCCCTCTCCAATTCCATGAAGCTCTTCGTCGTTCGTCAGTAATCTATTCGTAGGCTTGCTGGGCGGTGATGAGTAGGATGAGATCTATCATGTAATCGAGTTAGTTTTGATGGGGATTGATGCCTAGTATCCACTATGTTCTGAGATTGATGTTGCTACTACTTTGCCATGCTTAATGCTTGTCACTAGGGCCCGAGTGCCATGATTTCAGATCTGAAATTATTATGTTGTCACCAATATATGTGTGGTTTAGATTCGATCTTGCAAGTTGTAGTTACCTACTATGTGTTATGATCCGGCAACCCCGGAGTGACAATAACCGGAACCACTCCCGGTGATGACCATAGTTTGAGGAGTTCATGTGTTCACCAAGTGCTAATGCGTTGGTCTGGTTCTTTATTAAAAGGAGAACCTTAATATCCCGTAGTTTCCTTTTGGACCCCGCTGCCATGGGAGGGATGGACAATATATGTCATGCAAGTTCTTTTCCCTAAGCACGTATGACGACACATGGAATGCATGCCTACATCACATTGACGAACGGAAGCTAGCCACATATCTCTCCGTGTTATAGCTGTTGCATGATGAATATCATCCAAACAAATCACCAACCCATTGCCTACGAGTTTGTCCTACTGCTGTTACTTGTTTTGCTTTGCTGTTGCTACTACTGTCGCTTGCTCTGTTGCTACTTGCTACTGCTGTCACTACTGCTTGTCCTTGCCGTTGCTATTGCTCGTTACACTGCTGTTACCTGCTACAATTTTGGTTCGCTGGACATTGACGGGAACTGACAATTTCCATCGACGGGTAACTTGGCACCATTGATACAATCGTTAGGAATAGTCTACCGTCAACAGATCGTTTCTAACACCGTTGTTATCATACTACTTTGCTGTTACTACTGTGCTTGCAGATACTAATCTTTCAGGTGTGGTTGAATCTGACAAATTCAGCTGATAATACTCGAGAGTATTCTCTCACCTCCTGTCTGGTAAACCAACAAATTTGGGCGAATACTGTACCCTCGAAAACCGCTGCAAACCCACGCGCTGGTGGGCCATCAACACCATTGTTCTAGTTTTGTTGCCGGGGAGTGCTAGCAGCATTCTTCTGGTGCCGTTGCAGGGGAAGGTTTGTTGTCATCAGCATTCGTCTAGCCATCGCTAGAGATTGCAATCAAGGGGCGACCACGACGACGGCGGGCTCGGGGGCTACGACAACAACGGCGACGACGGGCGATGACGACGACGGCGATGGACTCAGGGGCGATGGTGGCGATGCGACGGCGACGATGATGGGCTCGGGGACGATGACGACGACGATGGGCTCGGGGACGACGATGGGCTCGGGGACGACAGCGAAGACGATGGGGTCGGGGGCGACAGCGACGACAACGACGACGGGCTCGGGAGCAACGGCGACGACGACGGGCTCGGGGCGACAACGGGCTCGTGGAAGAGGCGCGGGCTGGCGGCGACGAAGAGAGAAGGGGGGATGGAAGTTGGTGAAAATTTCGACAACTCCCGCAATATACGAACACCTTTGTTCCTGTTGGTGGCTCAAACCGGGACCAAAGCATACCTTTAGTCCCGGCTTGTTACACCAACTGGGACTAAATGTCAATTTCGATAACCCCCGCACTATATGCGAAACCTTTGGTTTCGGTTGGTGGCACAAACCGGGACCAAAGCCACACTTCCGCTGGCCCAAAAGGGTGGGAAGAAGAGTACTTTCGTACCGGTTGGTGGCTAGAACCGGGACAAAAGGTCTGTCGGCCCATTTGATATTCTTCATACATTTACTGTTTTTTGAGCTAAATGAACCTTAAATTGAAAAGCACTACAAATGAACTCTGAAAATGTTGAAAGTTGGCATGGTATAATCATTTCACGCACATAGCATGTGCTAATAAGTTGAGAGGGTTGAGGCAAAAACTGGATGCACATCGTGTACAAAACATACAATCTCTTTCGAAGTATTAGGGTTTCATACGAAAACTCTTGTGTTACAAAGGGATTTCATTTTTTTTAACTTATTTGAATTCCAGACTTTTTGTGTGTTCAAAATGCACCATTCAAAGACACATTATCAATTTTCAAGTATTTTTGACTTCATTTGGTATTTTTCATGCATTTACTTATTTTTGGGGCTAAGTGACCCTTAAATTGAAAAGCACTACAAATGAACTCTGAAAAGATTGAAAGTTGGCATGGTATCATCATTTCACCCACATAGCATGTGCTAAAAAATTTAGAGGGTTGCGGCAAAAACTGGATGCACTTCGTGTACAAAACAGACAATCTCTTTCGAAGTATCAGGGTTTCATACGAAAACTCATCTGTTACAAAGGGATTTTATTTTTTTAACTTATTTGAACTCCAGAATTTTTGTGTGTTCAAAATGCACCATTCAAAGCAACATCATCAATTTTCAACTATTCAATTGCACCATTCAAAGCCACATTGCGGATGAAAAGCACTACGAAAACTCATCTGTTACAAAAGGGCATTTCATTTCTTCACTTTTCCTTCGCTTGTGTTCCTTGCTTATTGCACCGTAACCATGGATAATCTTCATCGATTAACAGGGTGCTTTGGTCAGCCTTGACTTTAAAGGGAGGAATTTCATGAAACTTTTCATAATCTTCAGACATTTCTGTCTTGCCCTCCAATCCAACGATGTCTCTTTTTCTTGAAAGAACTATGTGGCGCTTTGGCTCATCGTATGATGTATTCGCTTCCTTATATTTTGTTTTTCCGGTTTGGTAGACATGTCCTTCATATAGAAAACATGCGCCACATCATTGGCTAGGACGAATGGTTCCTCTATGTGCGCAAGATTGTTCAGATCTACTGTTGTCACTCCGTACTGTGGGTCTATCTGTACCCCACCTCCTCATAGATTGACCCATTTTCAATGAAACAAAGGAACCTTTAAATCATGTCCGTAGTCAAGTTCACATATGTCCACTATGTAACCATAATATGTGTCCTTTCCCCTCTTGGTTGTTGCATCAAAGCGGACACCGCTGTTTTGGTTGGTGCTCTTTTGATCTTGGGTGATCGTGTAAAATGTATTCCCATTTATCTCGTACCCTTGGTAAGTCAATACAGTCAAAGATGGTCCCCTGGCCAATGAGTACAACTCATCAGAAATAGTGTTGTCACACATGAGACGTTTTTGCAACCAACTGCCGAAAGTCCTCATGTGTTCAAATGTAATCCAGTCGTCACACTGCTCCGGGTGTATGGAGCTCAGAATATTCTTGTGTTCATCGACATACGGGGTCACCAAGGTAAAATTCTGTAGAACGGTGTAGTGTGCTTGAGACCAAGAATGCCCGTCTTTACATATTATTGAGTCCGCTCCTAGTGTGCTTTTTCCAGTCAGTCTCCCCTCATACCGCGATTGAGGGAGACCAATCTTCTTAAGGTCAGGAATGAAGTCAACACAGAACCCAATGACATCCTCTGTTTGATGGCCCATGGATATGCTTCCTTCTGGCTTAGCGTGGTTACGAACATATTTCTTTAAGACTCCCATGAACCTCTCAAAGGGGAACATATTGTGTAGAAATATAGGACCCAAAATGACAATCTCGTCGACTAGATGAACTAGGACGTGCGTCATGATATTGAAGAAGGATGGTGGGAACACCAGCTTGAAACTAACAAGACATTGCACCAAATCACTCCTTAACGTTGGCAGGATTTCTGGATCGATCGCCTTCTGAGAGATTGCATTGAGGAATGCACATAGCTTCACAATGGCTAATTGAACAATTTTTGGTAGAAGCCCCCTCAATGAAACCGGAAGCAGTTGTGTCATAATCACGTGGCAGTCATGAGACTTTAGGTTCTGATCTTATACCGCAATGCGCCGCATACCGGGCATGCGTTCAAATCCTCGTACACGTCGCAGTAGAGGAGGCAATCATTAGGGCATGCATGTATCTTCTGCACCTCCAATCCTAGAGGGCATAGAACCTTCTTCGCTTCGTACGTACTGCCGAGCAATTCGTTATCCTTTGGAAGCTTCTTCTTCATTAATTTCAGTAGCGAACTAAATGGCTTGTCAGATACACCATTGTCTGCCTTCCATTGCAGCAATTCCAGCGTGGTATCGAGCTTTTGTTGTCATCTTCGCAATTTGGGTACAACCCTTTTTTGTGATCCTCTAACATGCGAGCGAACTTCAACTTCTCCCTTTCACTTTCGCATAATCTATGTGCATCAACAATGGCCCGACGAAGATCATTGCTACGGCAACAAAAGTCCTTCCACGGCAACGCCAGGAATTCTTCTTGCTACTTCTCTTGCTTGCGTCGGTTTTTCCCCTGAAGAGGAAAGGGTGATGCAGCACAGGAGCAGTAAGTATTTCCCTCGGTTTGAGAACCAAGGTATCAATCCAGTAGGGGAATCTCGTCAAGTCCGGAGTCCTGCACAAACACAAAGAGCTTGCACCCAACGCTATAAAGGGGTTGTCAATCCCTTCAAGATTGATTGCAATGTGAGATCTGAAGGCGGAAAGTGCAACAAAGAAAAAGTGTAAGGCTGAAAATATGGTGTGGAGTAGACGCGGGGGCCATAGTGTTCACTAGAGGCTTCTCTCAAAATAGCAAATATTACGGTGGGTGAACAAATTACTGTCGAGCAATTGATAGAACCGCGCAAAGTCATGATGATATCTAAGGCAATGATCATACATATAGGCATCACATCCGAGACAAGTAGACCAATACTTTCTGCAACTACTACTATTACTCCACACATCAACCGCTATCCAGCATGCATCTGGTGTATTGAGTTCATGACGAATAGAGTAACGCCTTAAGCAAGATGACATGATGAAGAGGGATAATCTCAAACCAATGATGAAAATGTTGGGGAACGTCGCATGGGAAACAAAAAATTTCCTACGCGCACGGAGACCTATCATGGTGATGTCCATCTACGAGAGGGGATTTCCGATCTACGTACCCTTGTAGATCACACAGCAGAAGTGTTAGTGAACGCGGTTGATGTAGTGGAACGTCCTCACGTCCCTCGATCCGCCCCGCGAACCGTCCCGCAATCCGTCCCACGATCTAGTGCCGAACGGACGGCACCTCCGCGTTCAGCACACGTACAGCTCGACGATGATCTCGGCCTTCTTGATTCAGCAAGAGAGACGGAGAGGTAGATGAGTTCTCCGGCAGTGTGACGGCGCTCCGGAGGTTGGTGGCGATCTGATCTCGGCAGGGCTCCGCAGAAACGCGATCTAGAGGAAAAACCGTGGAGGTATGTGGTCGGGCTGCCGTGGAAAAGTTGTCTCAAATCAGCCCTTAAACCTCCGTATATATAGCTGGGAGAGGGGGGCGCCTTGGCTTGAGGCTCAAGGAGCCCCAAGGGGGTCGGCCGAGCCAAGGGGGGAAGTCCTCCCCTTCCAAACCGAATCCAACTAGGTTTGGAAGGTGGAGTCCTTCTCTCCTTTCCCACCTCCCCTTTTTTTCTTTCTCTTTGATTTCTTATCCTTTGGCGCAGAAGGGCCTTCTTGGGCTGTCCCACCAGCCCACTAAGGGCTGGTGCGCCACCCCCAAGGCCTATGGGCTTCCCCGGGGTGGGTTGCCCCCCCCCCCCCCCGGTGAACACCCGGAACCCATTCGTCATTCGCGGTACATTTCCGGTAACTCCGAAAACCTTCCGGTAATCAAATGAGGTCATCCTATATATCAATCTTCGTTTCCGGACCATTCCGGAAACCCTCGTGACGTCCGTGATCTCATCCGGGACTCCGAACAACATTCGGTAACCAACCATATAACTCAAATACGCATAAAACAACGTCGAACCTTAAGTGTGCAGACCCTACGGGTTCGAGAACTATGCAGACATGACCCGAGTGACTCCTCGGTCAATATCCAATAGCGGGACCTGGATGCCCATATTGGATCCCACATATTCTACGAAGATCTTATCGTTTGAACCTCAGTGCCAAGGATTCGTATAATCCCGTATGTCATTCCCTTTGTCCTTCGGTATGTTACTTGCCCGAGATTCGATCGTCAGTATCCGCATACCTATTTCAATCTTGTTTACCGGCAAGTCTCTTTACTCGTTCCGTAATACAGGATCCCGCAACTTACACTAAGTCACTTTGCTTGCAAGGCTTGTGTGTGATGTTGTATTACCGAGTGGGCCCCGAGATACCTCTCCGTCCCACGGAGTGACAAATCCCAGTCTCGATCCATACTAACTCAACGAACACCTTCAGATATACCTGTAGAGCATCTTTATAGTCACCCAGTTACGTTGCGACGTTTGTTACACACAAAGCATTCCTCCGGTGTCAGTGAGTTATATGATCTCATGGTCATAGGGACAAATACTTGACACGCAGAAAACAGTAGCAACAAAATGACACGATCAACATGCTACGTCTATTAGTTTGGGTCTAGTCCATCACGTGATTCTCCTAATGACGTGATCCAGTTATCAAGCAACAACACCTTGTACATAATCAGAAGACCTTGACTATCTTTGATCAACTGGCTAGCCAACTAGAGGATTGCTAGGGACAGTGTTTTGTCTATGTATCCACACATGTATATAAGTCTTCATTCAATACAATTATAGAATGGATAATAAACGATTATCTCGATACATGAATTATAATAATAACTATATTTATTATTGCCTCCAGGGCATAATTCCAACAAAAAACCCCATCTTTTTACCCTTGATGGCAACAACATGATGTGTGCCTTGCTACCCCTTCTGTCACTAGGTGAGGTCACCGCAGGGTATGAACCCAAAACCAAGCACTTCTCCCATTGCAAGAATCATAGATCTAGTTGGCCAGAAAAAACCCACAACTCAAAGAGAATTACAAGGATATGAAATAACCATAAGAGAGATCAGAAGAAACTCAAATAAGATTCATAGATAATCTGACCATAAATCCACAATTCATCGGATCTCGACAAACACACCACAAAAGAAAATTACATCAGATGGATCTCTATGAAGATCATGGAGAACTTTGTATTGAAGATCCAAGAGAGAGAAGAAGCCATCTAGCTACTAGCTATGGACCCGTAGGTCCATGGTGAACTACTCACGCATCATCGGAGAGGTCATGGTGTTGATGAAGAAGCCCTCCGTATCCAAATCCCCCCTCCGACAGGGCACCAAAACGTGCCCCAGATGGGATCTTGCGGAGACAGAAGCTTGCGGCGGCGGAAAAGTACTTTCGATGATCTCCTCATTTTTTCTGGAATTTTAGGGAATTTGTAGGCGAAAGTCCTAGGGCAGAGGTGGCCTAGGGAGCCCACTAGCCTGGGAGGCGCGGGCCCCCCTGGCCGCGGCTAGGGGGCACTGAGTTAATAAGTTAGTCCCAAAAAATATATAAAAGGTATGCAAAACATCCAAAGTTTGACAAGATAATAGCATGAAACCATCAAAAATTATAGATACGTTGGAGACGTATCAAGCATCCCCAAGCTTAACTCCTGCTCGTCCTTGAGTAGGGAAGTGATAAAGAATGAATTTTTGATGTGGAATGCTACCTATCATAGTTGTGATTTGCAACTTCTTTCATGTGATATGAGTGTTCAGATCTGTGAGATTCACAACAATAGTTTGCTATTGACATGAAAACAATAATACTTCAAGCAAACTAGCAAGGTAATCATGAACTTTCAAAATAACAAGGCCAAGTAAAGTTATCCTTACAAAATCATATAGTCTAGCTATGCTCCATCATCCTCACACAACTAATTTAAATCATGCACAACCCTGATAATGGCCAAGTAATTGTTTTCGCATTCTTACTTTCTCAAACTTTTTATAACTATCACGCAATACATGAGCGTAGCCATGGATATAGCACTATAGGTGGAATAGAGTGTGGTGGTGGTTGTGAGACAAAAAGGAGGAGATGGTCACATTGACTCGGCGTATCAAAGGGCTATGGAGATGCCCATTAATAGATATCAATGTGAATGAGTAGGGATTGCCATACAAAGGATGCACTAGAGCTATAAGTATGTGAAAGCTCAAAAGTAGAACTAGTGGGTGTGCATCCAACTTGCTTGCTCACGAAGTCCTAGGGCAATTTTGAGGAAGCCCATCATTGTAATATACAAGCCAAGTTATATAATGAAGATTCCCACTAGCATATGGTGGTGACGAAACGAGAGGCTCTCAATCATGAAGAACATGGTGCTATCATGAAGCACAAGTGTGGAAAAATATAGTAGCATTGTCACTTCTCTCTTTTTCTCTCTTCTTTTTTTTATTTGGGCTTTTAGGCCTCTTTTTTTAGGGGGCTCTTTGGGCTCTTTTTTTTCCTCACATGGGACAATGCTCTAGCAATGATGATCATCACACTTTTATTTACTCACAGCTCAAAGCTTAGAAATGACTCTATAGGAAATGCCTCCGGCAGTGTACTGGGATGTGCAACGATCTAGCTTGGCGTATGACGTTCAAACATCTTGCTAGCTATCTTACGATCATGCAATGGCAATATGAGAGTGACGACACAAGTCATGAGATGGAACGGTGGGAGTTGCATGGCAATATATCTCGGAATGGCTATGAAAATGCTATAGTAGGTAGATATGGTGTCTGTTTTGAGAGAGGCATTTGGTGGGTTTGTGTACCAGCGAGAATTGCGCGGCACTAGAGAGGCTAGCAATGGTGGAAGGTGAAAGTGCGTATATACCATGGACTCACATTAGTCATGAAGAACTCACATACTTGTTGCGAAAGTTTTTATTAGTAATCGAAACAAAGTGCTAAACGCATACTCCTAGGGGAAGGGTTGGTAGGTGTTAACCATCGCGCGACCCGACCTCAACACAAAGGATGACAATCAATAGATCAATTATGCTCCGACTTCCTAACATAGCGGTTCACCATACGTGCATGCTACGGGAATCACTAACTTCAACAAAAGTATTTCTAGATTCACAACACCCTACTAACATAACTCTCAATATTACCAAATCCACACCTCAAAACTAATTGAGAGGAATCAAGACTTCTCTTTCTACTCAATGCACATGAAGATGGAGGTTTTTGTATCCTCTTTGGGTACCTATCACGTTTGGGACTACTTCCATAGCATAAGCCAACTACCAAATCACGCACCGCCGTGCTCTAAAAGATCTAAGTGAAGCACATAGAGCAAAGTTATCTAGCTCAAAAGATATAAGTGAAGCACAATGAGCATTCTAGCAAAATCACGATGAGTGCATTTATCTCTCTAAAGGTGTGCAGCAAGGATAATTGTGACACAACAAAAAGAAAAGACTCCTATGATACAAGACGCTCCAAGCAAAACACATATCATGTGGTGAATAAAAATATAGCTCCAAGTAATGTTATCGATGGATTGAAGACGAAAGAGGGGATGCCTTCCAGGGGCATCCCCAAGCTTAGGCTTTTTGGTGTCCTTGAATTTGGCTTGGGATGCCTTGGGCATCCTCAAGATTGAGCTCTTTCCACTCCTTATCTCTTTGTCCATTAGAACATCACCCAAAACTTGAAAACTTCACAACACAAAACTTAAACAGAAACTCGTGGTAACATTAGCACAAGAAAACAAACTACCACCTCTTTAGGTACTGTATCAATCTTGATTTCTATTTGTATTGGTGTTGGGCTACTGTATTCTCACTTTTCCATGGCTAGTACCCCCGATACTAACCATAGTTTCATCAAAACAAGCAACCAACTCAACAAAAACAGAATCTGTCAAAAACAGACCAGTCTGTAGCAATCTGTATACTTCGTATACTTCTGGTACCTGAAAAATTCTGAAAACTAACGACTGCCTGGGAAAAAGGCATATCAACCAGCAGAAAAAATAATCAACTCAAAATCTCTTACTTAATAAAAATGAAAAATAATCTCGTGAGCGAAAAGTTTCTGTCTTTTTCCAGCAGGATCAAACAACCATCACCAAGACTACTCATAAAGGTTTTGCTTGGCTCAACCACAAAAAGAAACACAAAAAACACAATCACAACAGAATTATGATGGTGTGGATGCAACAAAACAGAAATAAAAATATAAATTCATTGGGTTGCCTCCCAACAAGCGCTATGGTTTAACGCCCCTAGCTAGGTATAAAAGCGATAGAATCACGTATCATCGTCTTTGGTGCTCAAACCATAAGTGGCCCTCATCATGGATTCATAAGGCAATCATATTTTCTTTCTAGGAAAGTGCTCCATGCCCTTCTTTAGAGGAAATTGAAATCTAATATTCCCTTCCTTCATATCGATGATAGCACCGATGGTCCTTAGGAAAGGTCTACCAAGAATAATAGGGCATGTAGGATTGCAATCAATATCAAGCACAATGAAATCCACGGGTAAATAGTTCCTATTTGCAATAATAAGAACATCATTGATCCTTCCCATGGGTTTCTTGACAGTAGAATCCGCAAGATGCAAATTAAGAGAACACTCTTCAATCTCATTAAAACCCAGAACATCACATAAAGACTTTGGAATCGCGGAAACACTAGCACCCAAATCACACAAAGCATTCCATTCATAGTTTTTGATTTTGATTTTGATAGTAGGTTCCCACTCATCATGAAGATTTCTAGGGATAGAGACTTCCAATTCAAGTTTCGCTTCAAGAGATTTTATCATGGCTTCGACGATATGATCGGTAAAAGCCTTGTTTTGGATATAAGCGTGTGGAGAGTTTAACATGGATTGCATCAAGGAAATGCATTCAATCAAGGAGCAACTATCATAATTGAATTCCTTGAAATCCAAGGTAGTAATTTCATTACTACTCAAAGTTTTAATATCTTCTACTCCACTTTCAATGCTTTTAGCATCAAGATAGATGGACTCCGAATCATTGGGGCACTTTTTAACCAAAGTGGATTCATATCCAGCCCCATAATCATTAGGTTTGACACAAGAAAACAAAGATTCAATGGGAGTCACACCAAGCACTTTAAGATCTTCGTGATTCTCATCACTAGTTTGAGGTTTAGCAGTCATTTTATTGACTAAGGTAGCCTGTTTATCAGAAATCTGGCCTACCAACTTTTCAAGACGAGCAAACTAAGCATTTAGCGCAAGGAATTCTTTGGCCATATCGTCAACTTCTCTACTCATAAAGGCGAGGAAAGAATTTTTCTCCTTCAGTTCTCTACGAAAGTAACTGTTGTATTCAAACTGTGTAGGCATGAAGCCTTTAACACAAGTTTCAATCTCTTCCAACTTTGCATAGTGAGCATCAAAATCCCTTGGTTGGGCCATGCGGGTTTTAGCAGGCAGACAAGCGGGCAAAGAGCAAGCAAGAAAAAGGGCCAACGAAAAGGCGAACGAAAAAGGGCAAACAAAAAAGGCAAATTGGTGATGTGGGGGAGAGGAAAACGAGACGCAACTCGCAAACAAAGAAAATGCAAGAGATGAGTTTGCGACACTTACTTGGATGGGTTCTTGACTTGATCCTTCCCCGGCAACGGCGCCAGAAATTCTTCTGCTACGGCAACAAAAGTCCTTCCCCGGCAACGCCAGGAATTCTTCTTGTTACTTCTCTTGTTTGCGTCGGTTTTTCCCTTGAAGAGGAAAGGGTGATGCAGCACAGGAGTAGTAAGTATTTCCCTCAGTTTGAGAACCAAGGTATCAATCCAGTAGGAGAATCTCGTCAAGTCCAGAGTACCTGCACAAACACAAAGAGTTTGCACCCAACGCTATAAAGGGCTTGTCAATCCCTTCAAGATTGATTGCAAAGTGAGATCTGAAGGCGGAAAGTACAACGAAGAAAAAGTGTAAGGCTGAAAATATGGTGTGGAGTAGACCCGGGGGCCATAGTGTTCACTAGAGGCTTCTCTCAAAATAGCAAATATTACGGTAGGTGAACAAATTACTCTCGAGCAATTGATAGAACCACGCAAAGTCATGACGATATCTAAGGCAATGATCATACATATAGGCATCACGTCTGAGACAAGTAGACCGATACTTTCTTCATCTACTACTATTACTCCACACATCGACCGCTATCGAGCATGCATCTAGTGTATTGAGTTCATGACGAACAGAGTAACGCCTTAAGCAAGATGACATGATGTAGAGGGATAATCTCAAACCAATGATGAAAACCCCATCTTTTTACCCTTGATGGCAACAACATGATGCGTGCCTCGCTACCCCTTCTGTCACTGGGTGAGGTCACCGCACGGTATGAAGCCAAAACCAAGTAGTTCACCCATTGGAAGAATCATAGATCTAGTTGGCTAGAAAAAACCCACAACTCAAAGAGAATTACAAGGATATGAAATCAGGCATAAGAGAGATCAGAAGAAACTCAAATAAGGTTCACAGATAATATGATCATAAATCCACAATTCATTGGATCTCAACAAACACACCGCAAAAGAAGATTACATCACATAGATCTCCATGAAGATCATGGAGAACTTTGTATTGAAGATCCAAGAGAGAGAAGAAGCCATCTAGCTACTAGCTATGGACCCGTAGGTCTATGGTGAACTACTCACGCATCATCGGAGAGGTCATGGTGTTGATGAAGAAGCCCTCCGTATCCGAATCCCCCCTCCGACAGGGCACCAGAACGTGCCCAGATGGGATCTTGCGGAGACAGAAGCTTGCGGCGGCGGAAAAGTACTTTCGATGATATCCTGATTTTTTCTGGGATTTTAGGGAATTTATAGGCGAAAGACCTAGGGCACTGGAGGCCCAGGGAGCCCACAAGCCAGGGACGCACGGCCTCCCCCCTGGCCGGGGCTAGGGGGCTTGTGGGGTCCCTAGGGACCCCTGCCTTGGTTCTCAAGTCTCCCGATCTTCTTCTGTTTCGAAAAAATCTATAGGCGAAAGTCCTAGGGCAGAGGTGGCCCAGGGAGCCCACAAGCCTGGGAGGCGCGGGCCCCCCCTGGCCGCGGCTATGTGGCTTGTGGGGTCCCTGCAGGCCCCCTACCCTGATTCTCAAGCTTCCCGATCTTCTTCTGTTCCGTAAAAATTCTTTTTGGCAGTTTCGTTCCGTTTGGACTCCGTTTAAAATCCTCCTCTCAAAGGGGTCAAAAACATGGAAAAACTGGAACTGGCACTTGGCACTGAGTTAATAAATTAGTCCCAAAAATATATAAAAGGCATGCAAAACATCTAAAGTTTGACAAGATAATAGCATGAAACCATCAAAAATTATAGATACGTTGGAGACGTATCAATCATCATCAGGCACATCGTCTGGTTCCTCTTGATCTTCAGCTTCCCCCATTGCAGCATCTCCGTATTCAGGGGGTGAGTAGTTGTCATCATCCTCTTCTTCTACGTTGTATTCCATCATAACTCCTCTTTCTCCGTGCTTGGTCCAAACATTATAGTGTGGCATAAAACCCTTCTGAAGCAGGTGGAAGGGAAGAGTTTTATAGTTGGAAAATTCCTTCATATTCCCACACACAGTACATGGACAATGCATAAAACCATTCTGCTTGTTTGCCTTAGCCGATTCGAGAAAATTATGCACGCCATTAATATACTCACAGGTGCATCGGTCACCGTACATCCATTGACGGTTCATCTACGTGCGTTATATAATAAAGTGTATTAAAAACTACACAAATCTTGATGAAAATGGAGCTCTAAAGGAGAAAGCTTAAGTGTGGCTCGGGCATTTCATCGAACACCTCATGTGCATAGGAGGTGAGCTAGAGCACCACAAAGCTCTCCCACGGCCGGCCAAAAAAACAGAGCAGTGCACTGCTGTGCTCGTGGGGGTATATATAGGCTAACCATTGGTTCCGGTTTGTGGTTGGAATCGAGACTAAAGGACAACCTGAGGTCCCTGTTCCACCCACAAACAGGGACTACTGGTTGTGGGCCAGGAGCGAGGCACATTGGTCCCGGTTCGTGTATGGAACCGAGACCCAAGGTGACAAACGAACCGGGACAAATGGCCCACGATGCCCGGCCGGCGCCCTGGCCTCACGAACTGGGACCTATGCCCACATGGGTACCGGTTTGTGAGTGAACCAGGAGTAATGGGATTTCATCAAGTGGACCAAAGCCCTCTTTTCTACTAGTGTATCCAGATCCTGCTATTGGTTATTGGCCGGAGAGGTGTCTCGGTCATGTCTGCATGGTTCCCGAACCCGTAGGGTCAACACACTTAAGGTTCGGTCACGCTAGACTTGTAATGGGAATTGTATATGGTTACCGAAAGTTGTTAGGAGTCCCGGATGAGGTCCCGGACGTCACTAGGAGTTCCGGAATGGTCCGTAGGTAAATATTTATATATGAGAAGTCCTATTTTACGAAAAATGTTTGGAATTTTCGGTATTGTACTGGGAAGGTTCTAGAAGGTTCCGGAGTGGGGCCCACCTGCATGGGGGACCCACATGAACGTGGATAGTGGGGGCAAGGCCCCACACCCCTGGTCAAGGCGCACCAAGACTCCCCTTAGAAGGAATAGGATCATATCTCGAAGGGATAAGATAAACATCCCTAAAAAGGGGGATAACAATCGGTGGGGAAGGGAAAGGATGGGATTTCTTTCCTCCCACCTTTGCCAACGCCCCAATGGAGTTGGAGGTAAAGAAACATGCCCCCTTCACCCCTATATATAGTGAGGAAATGCATGGGAGCACCCCTTGCCCCTAGCGCAACCCTCCCCCTCCTACACCCCCTTCTCCTCCGTAGTGCTTAGACAAGCCCTGCCGGAGAACCACGAGCTTCACCGTCAGCACGCCATCGTGTTGCCGGAGCTCTCCCTCAACTTCTCCTCCCCCGTTGCTAGATCAATAAGGAGGAGACATCCCGGGGCTATACGTGTTTTGAACGAGGAGGCGCCGTTCGTTCAGCGCTTGGATCGGATCTTCCGCGATTTGAATCGCCGCGAGTACGACTCCATCAACCGCGTTCTTTGCAACGCTTACGCTTAGCGATCTTCAAGGGTATGAAGATGCACTCCCTCTATATCGTTGCTAGCAGCTCCAAGATTGATCTTGGTGACAGTAGGATTTCTTTTGAATTATTACTATGTTCTCCAACAATTTATTTGTTAGACTAATATTGCTACGTGGGGTGTCATTGTTCGGGGACATGCAGGGATTGTGGTGGCCTGTAAAGCAGGGCAAACTTTCAATACCTCTCATGCATATGTAGCTGAGCTCTCGGCTATGACTCATGAATTTGATCTTGCTTCTGAGCTTGGTGCTATAAGCGCGGAGATGGAGTCAGACTCCGAGATGCTTGTCAACGCCTTAAATAGTACGTGCATGGACTTCTGTGAGCATGTTGTGGTGTTGGACGACCTGAAGGTGCAGATGCGAACGTGGTTCTCATTTTGTGAAGTGAAAGCGTGCTATCGAGAAGTGAACATGGCTGCCCATAGTTTAGCAAAACTAGGTGTTGTTTGTAACGTTGACTATGCTTTGTACTAGGAGTATGATGTTCCAGCACAGGTTGCTGAGTTTGTAAGGGGCGACTTCCCCATGTCGTATTAATGCTATTCCAAATATAAATAAATAAACTTTTCCGAATCGTCATATTAATGACATCATGCATGTCGGTCATAACTTATTTGAACCATAGTAGCAGGTTGCTGAGTTTGTAAGGGGCGACTTCCCCATGTCGTATTAATGCTATTCCAAAAATAAATAAATAAACTTTTTTCGAATCGTCATATTAATGACATCATGCATGTCGGTCATAACTTATTTGAACCATAGTTCGAGGCGACTCTTGGCATGTCGTATCAAAACGAAGATCGTGCCCCACATTTTGGGGGCTATCATCAATCAAGTGTTATTCCCCACGCATCCATAACGGCTCGATCCAGCCAAAACGTGGCGATCTCACCGTCGTGGTTAAGGGGAGCGTTCGTCTTTTCACCTAGCCTATAAAGGCCCGGGGGTGACCTTTTCCCGATGCTCCTTTGCTGCTCCCACATCGAAACTTTCTCTGCCTCTAGCGACCATAACCTTCCCCGCCCAACTCCTTCCACCACCATGGCAAATGCAGACTCAAAGGGACAATGGGGCCCTTCAAATGTGGATCTCGCCACCATCGACGAGATCTGGGTTGCCGGATACATCCTCGCAGATATGGCCTATAGAGTGTCGGAGCCCAACGAGCACGTCCCCACTCCCCAAGTCGGGTAGCGGGTCATCTTCATTTCCCACCTCGTGAGAGGTCTGGGCTTCCCCCTGCACCCATTCGTGCGGGGGGGGGGGGGTATCTTCTTCTATGACATCGATTTCTACAATCTTGCACCCAATTCTATCCTCCACCTCGCTTCCTTTATTACAGTATGTAAGGTATTCTTGAGGATCCCATCACACTTTGGCTTGTGATTGAATACTTCCTGCAGCAAGCCGAAGAGTGGAGGCAACACTGGTAGTGACTAAAAGGCACTTATGTGGGGACAGTGAAGATGTGTCAAAAACAATGGTTCTATATCACCGAGCCCCGCACCTAGAACCTTGCTATGCTCCCGCCCTTCACAGAATTGCCTATAAGGAAGCTAAACTCTTGGCTGCCGAAGAGGATGGAAGAAATAATTGTTAGCCATGTGATCTAGTTGTTCATGCTGCTTACATTGAGAAACCATCTTTTCCTGTTAGAATTAAGGAGATGCTAAGGCTACAACTATGGTTAATAAAAGCAATATTAGAACACCTAAACACTCTGAACAAATAAATGTAGAACCTAATATTGCTATGGTTAAAGATCTCCTAGTTGATGATATTGATGGACATGTTATTTACTTTTGTGCTGAAGCCACTAGAATTGCAAAACCTGTTAGAAACAACTGGGATAAGTTAGACAAAAATAAATCAGTTGCTAGCATGCTCATTGTTTCTGTTAAGATAGGAGATCATTGTTATCATGGCTTATGTGACATTGATGCTAGTGTTAGTGTTATACCTTTTATCTTATACCAAGAAATTGTGAATGATATAGCATCCTCTAAGATTGAAGATATTAATGTCACTATTAAACTAGCAAACAGAGACATTATTTCACCGTTTGAAATTGTTATAGATGTTGAAGTCTTGTGTAAAAAAATTAAGTACCCTACTGATTTCCTAGTACTTGGTTCACAACAAGATAATTTTTGTCTCAATATATTTGCTAGGCGTTTTCAGAATACCATTAATGCTGGAATTAATTGTGTTACAGGTTAAAGTAAAATATGGTGATGCGTCTCATAAATTTAATTTCTCTAAGTTTGGTAGGTAGATACATAAAAAAATTATTTAGTAAAAATGAAATTATTGGTCTTGCTTCTATTACTGGGCCTCCTACTGATCCATTAGAACAATATTTGCTAGACCATGAGAATGATATGCATATGAATGGGAGAAATAAAATAGACGATATATTCTTTAGAAGAACACCTATTCTTAAACACAATTTGCCTTTTAATATTTTAGGGGATCCTCCCCCACCTAAGGGAGACCCGTGTTTGAGCTAAAGAAATTATCTGATACTTTAAAATATGCTTATCTTTATAAAAAAAGATATATCATGTTATTAATTACTAGTATAACCGAACCGACATTAAGCATCGCTACGGCGAGACAATCTCATCGTAGTCAGCTCGTTTAATTTGTTATAAGCAACAAGTCGAGCTTTATGGATAAAACATTTTTATACATAGCAGTTTATAGTTTCATTAATATTTGTTTGATTTCAAATCTTTCGAAGGGTTTATCATGATCTAATGTTGAACATTTATGTGGATACTATCTCGGATTATTTCGGCATTTAGCCAATTCTAGATTGATTGTCCATCAATGCTTCCATGTATATTTTAGGTATACTATCGTCTAACAATAATATCTTGTTTGTGCATCTCATGTACTCCATAATACTAGGAAATTCTAGAATTACTTTCAAGGTTTCTTTCTTTTTATCTGATGACAAGATATTGTTAAAATTTGAGTCTGCATACAGTACTCAGTCATGTACAAGAGTTTTTCGGAAAATTAACCAGAAACAGAAATCTATAATTTTCGAGTCAGGACCGAGCTCGTCAAGTAGCGGTGATTTGAAATATGTACAACCAAGCAATGACGTGACACGATGTCACGATGCATATTTCTGATTGTCGTGGATAAACCATGTTGGGCGTGTCAATTATTGCCTTGGGGCAGCTAGCGACGCGGCAATTGGAGATTAACCGATTGATCTCGCCCGACCATTCCATGATGGATGTTTCGGGTCTGATTTGGCAATAGCAGAGTGGTGCGTTTGTCTGGCCGGGAGCCTCACACGTACGACCACATCACGTCATCTCACCTGATGTATGCGATGCAATCCCATCTCACATCGATCTCTTTCGCCTCTTAATTTTCCGGCTGGATATATATATCATCCGAGACGTCAGTTGGAGCAATTCGGTTCGGGCTTTGCCACCAGCCACGTCAATTAAACCAGGGCGTACTTCATACTTGGACGTGCCATAGCCGGAGGGCAGTGCATGCCGGTTATGGCCTGGCCGGCCTCGCCGTGACAGGAAACGGAGCCCCGAGATGCTCGGGGGAGAGGGTGCCGGTCCGTCGTCTCTTAATAGTAATAGCATAGTACGCCCCGAAACGCTCGCAGCGTCGTCCGGAAATGCACAGACACGATTGATTAAGTGTTAGCTGATCGATCATTAACACCGTGATCAGCTACGTACCCTGCGTACGGACGGACGGACGGGCTAAACCTCGCCGATCCTCGTCCTCGAGTAATTAACAGAGCCGTTTTGAACCGGACGTACGAGAGGGAGAAAACGCCGTGCGGCAACGTTAGTCGTTTGAAAACCTCCGCGCTGCACGGAAGGCGCGCTGAAAAACCCGTGCACGGAGCGGCGATGGGCGAGGCCGGCCGGGGCGCGTCCGCGTGCGTATGCATGCCGGCCGGGATCGGCGCGTCGGCGAGCTGTGCCTCGCGCACGGGCGGGGCCGAAGCGGCGAAAGCGTGCGGTTCACGCCCACCGTGCGAGTGATGGGCACACCTGGACGTGGGCGGCGGGCCCTGGCCGACGACATGACGCAGCGCGGTCGATCCTGCGGCCACTGTGGAGCTTTCGATTCTTGATGGATCGGCCGCATGTGGCCGGCCGGGGCGGGGTGGTCCAGCGGAGGAAAAAAAACGCCAAAGGCTAGCAACGCCCGGAAGCCCTAGGGCGAAAGGGACGGCACGGCACCGGTGGTGCGCTGCGTAGCGTAGGTTAGTTCACTCACTCATAATAACAGTTAACGTGGCTGTGTAAGTGATCATCGCACGCACGCTTTAGCATAATTGTTGCTTCTGTGAGTGCCTGCATGCATGCATGAGATGAGCGAGCTCGAGCGCCTCATCCTTTAGTTTACCGCCCGGTCGATACCGGTCGTTGATCTCTTTGCATTTCGATCGATCACTTTATAGCCTTTTCACATCGCATGTAATATATGGAGTGGCCTAGATCACTGTGTGGTTGATGTAAACCGGGAATGCATGCGCTTTATGTTGTGTTACGACGGCCGGAGCCGGTGAAGACGTACGTGCTGAAAAGATCGGAGGAGGGTATAGCTAGGCTAGCTACGGTCGACTCGGATAAGAGAGGGGAGAACATGGCGTAGTGGCCGGATGCGTCGGTGGAAATGCCGGCCCCTTTGGCACCGCGTGAAAGATGAGTGATGGGGAAAGAGACCTGCATGCATGAGTGCATGCCAAGGAAAGGAAAGGCGGTATGAACCCCGATCACTTGCGACGCATAAAGCGACCGTCAGAGGAAACGGGCCAAGAAGCGGGACGAGCTGGAAATAGCATAGCATGCATGCATGGAGGACGGAGCCACCGCGCACTGACTTCACTATCCTCCCGCGCAGGCGCAGCGGAGCGGAGCAGTCCATCGTGCGCGTCGAGAGAGGCGGACGGGAAGGACAGCGACGGCCGCCGCGCCGCCGTAATCATACAATCGTGGTGCGTTCTCCGGACCGATGCTATAGCCCGGCCGGCAAGTCTTGCACCACTGTGATTAGCCGCGGCACCGCCCGTGCCGTCCATGGGTAAAAGCGTGGTGGGCCGCGCCGGCTTTGCGAGAATATCTGACCGGACCATACGTACGTACGTGCACCGGTGCACGGCGTGGTGGGTTGGCCGTTGGTGGCCCGGTCCAAGGAAACATTTCACGTTGATCAACTCTGTCGCGATAGGCACGGGAAAGCTGACCACGGTCTGCATGCGTTCCTTCAATCCTCTTTTTGTTCGGCTACTATACTACGCTGGACCCGATCGAACTGCGGGGAGGAGAGCAGATCGCGGCGTGGACCATTGCATGCAGTTGGCGGGGGGCGAGTGGGGCGGGCAATCATCAAGATACAAGACCTCGCACGGTGGTGCATAGTAGTACTCCTGCAAGCTGCTGGCAGTGGGCCAAGCATTTCCGAGCGAGCCATTGAATGCCCGAATCAATTGGACGTCGACGCGGCCCCATCGACAGCGGTTTGTGGGGGTCGCCCGGCCCGGGCCCGGGCCCGAATGTGACGCCGCCGTGACGCCATGATCGCGTCGATGCTTCGTCGACGTCTACCGTGGCGTCACAAGAAGCTAGCAAGAGGCACCAGCACAGCACAGCACAGCATCGGACGTGCCCACGTGTCCGAGTTTCAAGTGAGGTGGCGGCTAGCTGGCTGGCCGGGGCCTCCTCCACGTAGGCCCTGCCCTCGGAGCCATCCATCCAACCGACCGGCGAGCGCCATAGGCATGGCCTTCATTTGTAGCGGCTCTGAAACCGTACGCGCGTGGATCCAAATATTAAATGTTTGGATCGTGCGTGCGTATGTCTTGCTAGCTATGTACAGTAGTACTGTATCTACAATATCCCCAAACAGGCGGTGTTTATCGTATATGCATCATGCTGATGCAGATGTGATGCAGTATATATCATGCGTGCGTTGTTTACTTTCGGGACAAGAAAAAATCGATTGAGGTGGCCTTTTTTGCAGATCCAAGTGCTGTCTCCACAAAATTATCCGGGGGGATACGCCTTTTTGACCTGTCCTTTCCCGGCCGTTGACAGTAACTACTAACTAGGAGTGATACTAAACAGTGACAGGGCATCCCCGTTGCATCTTTTCGGCAGAATAGCAACGTGTAAGAGCCTTTAGGGTAAATCCGGTCACTTATACGTCCGCACATGCATTTAAACACATTCTCGAAGGCATCCATATATTCGGACTTTCGAGTTCATGTAAAATAATGCATGTTGATCACACAAACTAATGTCACATGTAAATAATAAATGTTTATATCAAACATAAATAACGTTTACATTAAATTTATTTGAAATGCACAATTAGTTGTCTTTTCTTTGTTTTTTATTGTGGGCTCACATATGCTCTATGGAACATAAATAGCGTTTACATCAAATTTATTTCAAGTGCACAATCAGATGTCTTCTCTTTGATTTTTATTGTGGGTTCACATATGCTCTATCAGATCATTGAGTAGTTACGTATGTACATGATGATATCAAAGATTTTGATGCATCTGTAGAAAGTTCATAAGCTGAATTTCAACTTGTTCTCGAGGAGCTCGATCATGTCCACTTCTTCGTCCAAATCCGATGAATCAGAAAACTCATCTTCAATCGGTTGATCAAGCTCCGTCGGTCCATACTCCTTGCCGGACGAAGCATCGGAATCCATCGTTTTCCGTTAAAAATTGACCAAAAAATCGGCCAGACATTGTGTCGAACACATTCAGCGCAAGACAGAGGTAGAGAGTTTTCGAATGTACCGTGGTGTTTTTCGAGCCAACGACGACGTCCTCCGCGGCGAGAACGGGACAAAAGACTCCTCTGACGGAGCTGGCAGGATAAAGGCTACAAACGGCTGTGGAGCACGTGCGATGGCGGAGCTGCGAGCCGGACGACGCGAGGAGGAAGAGAGAAACACATCAAATGGATCCGCCTGTTCTGCGGGGTGAATTTGATGCAATTTATGATGTGATCAAGATGTTGGGTCCAACATAGCGATCGTGTCCAAGCACCACCAGGCTCGCCAATATCCACTTCATATTTGAACTAAATATGAGGGGTGACGGTCAGTCTGGACGTTTGAGTCTCATTTAAAAGGTCCAACTAAATCGATTTTTTTATGACCGATCAATAACCGAACACCCTGTTCGAACTTTTGAGACCGATATAAGGAGTCCAGCTAAAAATGATGCAAGGTAGATATATATACTGCTAGAGCTAAGTGGTGGATCGACAAGGTAGGGCGTGATGATGAGATACTCTTCTAGAAGCCTAGAAGGACGTGGAGTATCTGCTCCCGAGCTCATTTGAGCTCTGGTGAACAGTAAAATTGGAAAAAGTTCAAACAATGTTTAAAAAATTCTGAATTTTTTTAAGACCAACTTTGACAAAAGTTCTAAGTGCATGCAAAAATTTGGCATGAACTAACATTTCTACAAGGCGTGGCAAAATAAACAAAATGGATGTTCTGAAAATGCGCATTTTCCGAGTGTCTAGTTTGTTTATTTTTCCACGCCCTGTAGAAATGTTATTTCATGCCAGATTTTTGCATGCACTTAGAACTTTTGTCAAAGTTGGTCTCAAGAACATTTCAGAATTTTTTAAACATTTTTTCAAAAAAATTCGATTTTACTGTTTGCCCGAGCCCAAATGAGCTCGGGAGTAGAAAGACACTTTCCCCTAGAAAGACAAATCTTTAAATTCCTGCATGCTAGCTCACTGCTACGTATACTCATCCGTAGTGTGAGCGACAGCAGGCAATTATAGTGCATGGTGCATGTAGACGCATAGCGTCATACACTACTCCCTCAGTTCTTAAATATAAAATTTGTATTTTTAAAGATAACTTTAACCGGTGATTCAAACGGACAACGATTTCGTCTTTTTTTTCCATGTGAATCGGTCAGGTGGACACGAACGTGCGCTTCCGCAAATGAATCGGCTCGTGCCTCCAACGCTGGTCGGACACATTTTTTGTCGGCAAGGAAAAAAACATAAAGCATAATTAAACATTAAAACCCGGCCACGAATGCCAACGATAGTTCACGCATCGCGTCCGCCTTACATTAAATTAAAATTAAAAAAACTAAAACTGCGTCCATGCAGCCCTAGGCGTTGTCGTCGTCGTCGTCGGGGCCGGTGAGGACGACCAGCGTTGTCGCAGGGCCGACCCAGGGGAACGCCGAGTTCCAGAGCGCAGCTGCCTGCGCCTCCGAAGTCTGCCCCGCCGGCGCGGGCTGTGGTGGTGGCGGTGGCAACGCAGCAGCACGAGCACGCTCCTCCTCCTCCTCCGCCTCCCGTCGCTCCTCCTCCTCCTCCTTCTCCAGCTCCATGAGCCGCAGGCCTTGGGCGCGCTCCGCCTGCAGGTGCACTGACCTCCAGTGGTTGAGGTAGGCCTGCTCCTGCTGCGGTGTCGCGTCCAGCCAGATGGGCGGCGCGCTGACGAACTCCTGGACGACGCCGGTCCACTGGTAGACCTGTCGTGGCAACGCCGGCTTGGGCTCGGGCTCCAGTGGAGGTCGAGGTGGCACGACGCAGTCGTTGGCGGCCGACAGTGCCATGGCCTCCGCGAGCTGTCGTTGGTACGCCGCCTCCTCTAAGGCCATTCGCCGAGCTTCTTCCTCGCTGTCGCGGAGGACACCAGCGAGCGTCGCCTCGTAGGCGGCCTCAGCCTCCTGGTCCTCGTCGCTGACGATAGGCGGGGGCGGTGGAGGGCCTCCTGGCTGCACTTGGCGCACGCGCACGACGGAGCTGCTCCTCGTACTCCACCGCGAACCACACCTTCCAGCTATGGGAGTCGGCCGTGTATGTGGGGTCTTGCCGCTACTCCACCGTCAGCAGACGCCGTCGCTTGGTCACCTCCTCCAGATGCACCCACGTCGACCGCGGCACGGCCGGCACCGAAATCCTCTCCGGATCCAGGTGCCAGCCGTGCGGCAGCGTGACGTCGGTGTAAGGGAGTGCGACGCGGTACTCCCAGTGCCACCGCGCTTGGTGTACCGGGCCACTCACGCGCTGGCGAGCCCGGGAAGACGACGTTGGCAAGGTGGCGCGGGGGAAGAGCGGGGCCTTGCCCTTGTTTGTGAAGCCGCCAGCCATGGTGCGCTAGGGTTTCGGTCGCTTTGGTCGCCGAGGAGGTGGCGAGATGGGGACGGGGGCGGGTTCTGGAAGCAGATGGCGGAACCCACCGCACGCTCGGATTAAAAAAGGTCGGCCACGGTCGCCGACGCGTGGGCCCGAGGATGGCGATCGTCATAAATTATGTTGACTACGGTGGTTGGAGGCGGACACAGGGGGGCGCGCGCGTCCGCGCCGACGCATTTCAGTCCCAAATTTGGACCGGAAATGGATCGGCGCGGACGCGTTTTAGCAATGGTCGGCCCGTTGGGCTATCATTTTTGTCTGCGCCGACCCAAACGGACGGCAACGGACGAAATTGGTCGTCCCATTGGAGTTGCTCTAAGAGATTTCATTAGTGATATATGTACGAAGCAAAATGAATGAATCTACAATCTAAAATATGTCTATATACATCCATATGTAGTTTATTAGTGAAACCTTTAAAAAAACCTTATATTGAGTAAGGGAGGGCGTACATGGCATGCGTGCATCTAAATGCAAGCAATGCACGCGGCTTCATTGAAAACAAACGTGCAATTTTACGTATATCTTAGCTAGCTAGTTTTAGTTTTCTTCAATTACAATTATTTGGATACAGAGATAATAGAATACTACGTCCTGATTGGATCGTCCTTTTACACCTAACACCTGTAAAATATATACACCTTGATCGATCGTTTTGTTTCTCGACTGATATTCACGTACAACCAATAAGATATATATACATGTAAAAAAATATAGGTATATAAAGATACACTGATTCCAAGCAAGGCGTTAGGATGCATTGTACTAGCTACTACCAAGCAGGGCCGACCCTGAGCCATAGCGACGAGTGCGGCCGCCTAGGGCCCAGCCTAATTAGGGGCCGTACCTTGCATGTATACAATGTATTATATTAACGCCAACGATGTAGGATCTTTCAAAAAAGAAACAATGTATTATATTCCTAAAAAAATATACCGCTGATACGCAAGAGAAGATGCTTGGCCTAGGAAGTAAGTCACACAAGAAACAATCCCTGAATCCTTCTCCTTCACTCGCTCCTAGAGAAACGCTCCTGTTTGTCCCCCAAGTCTCCACCTTCTTTCCAATTGGTTGCTCCGGGTTACTAAGAGGCCAGGACCCCAATTATCAAAGCTAATCAATGAATTTTCAGTTGGATTTCTTTGGTTCCTTGCATCATACAAATAGCCCCAAGGGACCCCAAACGGATGGAGGCAAGCCGGCGACAGATCTTAGTCATTGGGCCCATAGCAGGAACACAAGAGGAGCAGCCTGGCCTTCCATCAGAGCCATGATCATGGTCCGAGGACAGGGGATTGCGAAATGGAGTCCTGTTCAAGCGAAGAACCCAAGCCATTGCACATTCATATGTAATATTTTGGTCTATTCTGTTTAACCTTGTCTATTACAGTAATTTTTGTTATGATGAGTTTTGTTGTCAGGTTAACTCTTTAACCCTCGTAAGTTTTGCAATCAGATAATTCTGCTTGTTGTGGCATTTCGTGAATTATGACTATTGGATAAATGCAGAATGGAATTTTGTACTGATTTACCCCAAAACCAAGATTCTAGAATTCAAGTGTCCTCTCTTTACTGAAGATTTTTTTTAACTGTAGAATTTTTTTAGTCTGATCCTCTGAGGGTCTATTATATGAAGTTCGCAGAAGGGCCTCAAAGATCCCCGGGCCGGTCCTGCTACCAAGCTACTAGCACGAAGGTCTCCCGCGTTCCCGGCCATCGCATGGCACCATATATATGTATGGCCAACGCTGAAAGCTACTCCAGCTTGATGGATGAGAGGCAAATCGGCAGGCGCCAGGCCTAGTACGCGCGGCGCAGCGTATGTGGTCACTCTCTGTCTCTGTTTGAGACGTGGAAGGAGCGCAGTCATAGAGTTTTTGTTACGATCCCATTAGATAATAAGGTACGATTACAGAAAAATTGAAGAAATCAATCTAGGGTTCATGAGATACAAGGAAAAAGGGGAAAGGGGATGATTGTCGCCGTCGTCGGAGTCTACTTCCTGTCTGCCTTTTCTCCGCTGTGCTGCCCTGATTAAGTAATCAGGTCTGCCAGTTTGGGCCCGCGTAGAGCGGGTTGGGCTTGCGGACCCTCTACGTCTTCTCGCGGTCTTGAACACTTTGTTGGGTCATCGGTGGGGCAGTAGGCTGGGTTGTAACATTCCCCCATCTTGAGAAACAACTTGTCCCCAAGCTGGAGCTGTCGGGTAGTGATGCTGGAGCTTGTCTTGGTCCTCCCAAGTTGCCAGTGACGCTGGTTGGCCAGTTCAGCGAATGAGCACCTGTGGCACCTGGCTTGTCCCCCGATGATGAAGACGAGTGTTGATGATCTCCACTAGTTCAGGACTAGTTGTTGCTTCCGAAGGGAGTTCTCCCAATGCTTATTCAGTTGGTGGTAGAGCCCGACATAGTTGCGACACGTGAAAGACCGGACGGATGGTGCACAAGGCTGGAAGTTAGAGCTTGTACGCCACCTGACCGACTCGTTGCACCACCTGAAAGGGACCAAAAATACCTGAAGGAGAGTTTTTGGTTAGCTCTTGTGGCTAGGGAACGCTGAATGTACGACTGCATCTTCAGGAACACCCAGTCGTCCACCGCGAACACGCGCTCGGATTTGGTCTTATTAGCCGACTCCTTCATTTGTTGTCGAGCCCGAAGAAGATGTTGGTGCAGCAGGGCTTCAATTTGTGCCCGGTCTTGTAGCCAATCCTCCAGATCTGGTGCGGCACAGGACATCGGGTCGGTGATGCCAAAGTGTCGTGGCGCATGTCCATACAGAGCCTCGAAGGGGGTGGTGCCCAGCGCTGAGTGAGGCGAGGTATTGTACCAGAACTCTACCAGGGCAAGCCATTGTGACCACCTAGAGGGGCAAGCATGAATGAAACATCGTAAGTAGGTCTCCAAGCATTGGTTGACTCGCTCCGATTGTCCATCTGTCTACGGATGATGAGTCATGCTCATCCGGAGTTCAGTGTGAGTCAGGCGGAACATCTCTTTCCACATGACGCTTGTGAAGATTGGGTCTCGATCTGAGACTATAGCCTCTGGCAGTCCATGGAGTTTGTAAATGTTGTTGACGAAGGCTTGAGTAACCTGGAAGGCAGTGAATGGGTATGACAGCGGGATGAAGTGAGCATATCGAGAGAACTTGTCCACCACCACGAGGATGTTGTTGTATCTGGCTGACTGAGGTAACCCTTCCATAAAATCCATGGCAATCACCGCCCGGGCGTGGTTAGGTACATGCAATGGTTCCAGGAGCCCCGCGTAACGAATCCTTTCTGGTTTGTCTTGCTTGCAAGTCTGGCATTCCTTGACGAACAGTCGAACATGGTGCTTCATGCCCGGCCAGGCGAACATCCGAGGCGCACACCGATATGTGGCAATGAACCCCGAGTGTCCTCCGATGGCGCTTGCGTGCAGGGCTGACATGACTTGCTTCTGGAGCGCTGCGTTGTTGCTTAGCGAGACACGCCCGTGTTTCTTGATGATGCATGAGTCCAATGTGAACCCGTCTGTGTTGGTTGCTCGTGTGGCTAGTCGGATCAGTAATTTTTGTGCCATGGGATCATCGTCGTATACGTTTTAAACCGAGACCAACCACACGGGCATGGCTACCGTGATAGTAGCAAGGTCTCCTTGAGGGGGTCCGGGGCGTCGGGACAACGCATTAACAACGCGATTGTCCACACCGCGTTGTAGACAACGCGATATCACAGCCCGAGTAGTTTGGCCATGATTTTCTGTTGCCACGGTGTTGCCAGCCTTTGGTCTTCGAGGTGGACCAAGCTGCGCTGTTCAGTATGGATGAGAAACTCATCGTTTTGCAGATATTGCCGCCAGTGTTTGACCACCAGGAGAATTCCAGTCCTTCTTTCTCATATGTGGACAGGTCGCTATTGCATGGGCCAAGGGCTTTGCTCAAGAATGCCATCGGGTGTTTGCCTTGGTGAAGGACCTTCCCAATACCTTTGTCCAAGGCGTTAGTTTTTAGCTCGAACTGCACCTCGAAGTCCGGTAGCGCTAGAACTGGTGCCATAATCAATGCCCTCTTAAGCTCCTGAAAGGCTGCTTCCTCCAATGTTGTCCAGCGAAACACCGTATCTTTTTTAAGAAGATATATTAGGGTCTAGCTGGCGATGACCAAACTTGCGATAGTACCTTGCCAGACTAAGGAATCCACGCACATCCTTGACTGATGATGGTGTTCGCCATTTCACGACCGCCTCAATGTTCCTATTATCAGTGCGCTCACCGTTGTGACGCCCTCGGTTTAATCGTACGCTAATCATACACGCAAATGCGTATGATCAAACCCAAGGACTCACGGGAAGATATCACAACACAACTCTAGACACAAATAAAATAATACAAGCTTCATATTACAAGCCAGGGGCCTCGAAGGCTAGAATACAAAAGCTCGATAAACACACGAGTCAGCGGAAGCAACAATATCTGAGTACAAACATAAAACATGGGGTGACTTAGAGAAGGCTAGCACAAAAGAAACATGATCGAACGATGTGAGGCCTCCTGCCTGGGAACCTCCTAACTACTCCTATCTTCAGCGGCCTCCACGAAGAAGACACCAAAGGGGCTACAGGAAACTCCATTTCCTGGGCTCCATCATCTGGTCACAGCAACGGATCAAGGGGACAAAGGGGGAGCAAAGCAGCGGTGAGTACTCATCCAAAGTACTCGCAAGACTTACATCAGAACTAAGCTAAAAATGCACCAGTATCAAAGAAGGGGTTTTATATGTGGACTGACTGCATCAATGCAAGAATAGAGAGAAGGCCTAGTCCTATCGAATACTAGCATCTTCAGGGTCTTGTAGCAAAAGACGAGAGTAGAACAAGGCAACACAATAATAGTCATATTGTTGCAGCAAAATTAAAGTGAGGTCACGCCCAGAGATCCTCCCTCGACTCCCTGCGAGGAAGCAATCCCGAGGCAACTAAAGATTCAGTTAAGTAACAATTGTAGTTGTATAAGATCAGGGCACAACTCCAAGTCATCCTGTAACCGTGGACACGACTATTCGAATAGTTAATTTTCATCCCTGCACGGGTGCACCACATGTCCCGTCACGCTCGATAACACTCTGGCCGGACACACTTTTCTGGGTCCTGTCCGGCCTCAGAATATCGACACGTCGCAACCCCACCTAAGACTAATCAGAGAGGCCAGCCCGTCGGTCTAAATCCTAAGCGCAAAGGGTTCATGGGCCCAGTTCCCCTCCGCGCTCCTGCACGATGCGAGGGCGGCTGACGTTAGTCCTAGCATCCCTTAATCACAAGCTCAATGCATCTCGGGACCACTCGGGCGCTGACTTCTGAAAAGCTTCGGCGGATACCGCGATGCCGAGTACCCATAATTCTTCCCGCATTGCCGGTTAGTGCGAAAAGGTCTCCGACCAACCCAGATCAAATACCCAAATCCATTAACATTTTAATTAGGCCATCAACACAATCTCGCGGGAATCCACCCGTCATACAACTAATCACCAATGATCCCAGTAACATGGTCGAGTAACTGTGTGGTTGTAACATCGGAGGGAATCCGAGGTATCACCCTCGTTGGATTCCGAACGATGTATCCGTCAAGGTGGGCTTAGAGGAATCACCCTCGAGGGTCCCACACTTGAGGGGTCGCACGACAGAGGCGTCATCGGGAATGGTGAAAGAGGAATCACCCTCCATAACCACGACTGACTAGCTATACTACAGAGATATCATGAGGAGTACTTATCGAGGTGTCACCCCCGGTACCCGATAGTATCTCTGTAGCGTCGTACAACTAAGGTGGGTGTATGTGATGTGTCAGGTCTGGCTCGTCGATCATGGATCGAGATTTGAAATCAAGCGGGGCAACGGGTCAGATGGGATGACTGCTCCACCTATACTAAGCAGATTTAAAGTACATGCCTGAAAGTAGCAGTTCATCAAAAATAGGTTATGCATCAGGTATAGGAGCTAACTACAACAGTAGCAAAATACTAATGCAAGCAGTAGGAAGAAAGACATAGGCGATATAGGAATGATCAAGGGGGGTTTGCTTGCCTTGTTGCTCTGCGGCAAAGGACTGATCGGCAGGGTCGTAGATGTACCCGGTAGCAGCGTCAGTCTCGGGGTCTACCGGTAAAAAGAGGGGGAAGAAGCAATAAATAATAGCAACGGTGCAACACAATGCATGACATGGCAAGATGCAGGCTAGACATGAGCTAACGCAGCAACATCCGTCATAGATGGGTCGGAAGAATATCTGACGATATTTTCCGGGTCTCGGGCTACTACTGGACAGACTGGAAACGATGGAAATGTTCCACGTTTGCTATGCTAGGGACGTGTGACACACGAATGGTCCGTGTATCCGAGTTCGTCTAGTTCTGCTCATCAACTTTCATGTTGAAAATATTTTGATCTGACTTACGGATTATTTTATATTAATTTTTAAAGTTTTCTTCAATAAATAGGAATTAAAAACAGATTTAAATAATTTAATAAAAAGCTATTATGACATCAGCAGTTGACTGGTCAACTGACCAGTGGGTCCCGAACGTCATAGACACAAGTTTTTAATTAGGATTAGATAGTAATTAATGAGATTAATTTAGTGGGGGACCCACGTGTCGTACTCTAATTATTCTAATTATCCAATTAATTAGTTAACTAATTAATTAACTAATATTTTTATTTATTTATTTAATAAAAACATTATTTTTATATTTATATTTTAGTTTTCGCATTTTCTTTTAAAAGAGGTTGTGGGGCCTCCCTGTCATAGACATCGTGGTGAGTTGGCCCCACCGGTAAGTGGTTTAGGCCACATACACATTTTTCCTACATACACGTATTATCCATATACCTACATACATAAATACATACACCGTGCATCTCATACATACAAAATACGTACGATATTTATACATACATACATACATACATACGCAATACAACATTTATTTTTATTTCTTTTTCTCAACTCATCTCCCAACTCTGTGTGCTAACAACAGAGACTCTCTTGCAACAGAGAAAGGAAGCATCTCCATCAACACCTACGCGAGCACCACGTCGTCGGAACGGAACGCCGTTTGTCGAAACGGAACCGGGACGACGCGAGGAAGGAGATGGTGGGAGGATCCCGAGGAGGGGTTCACCGACGTTGACGAGAGGGCCGGTGAAGCCGGAGTTCTCGTGAGGCAATGGTGACGGTGAGGAGGAGGACGAGACGGCGCGGTTCCGGTGAGGACGGTCGCCGGAGAGGCCTCCCGGAGGTGGCCAACCGGCGTGACGAGGAATCAGATTTTATCCCAGTATTGTCCGAGTTAAGATCTTTGACAAAGAACGGCCTTACTGGGGTTGACTTGATCCGCTGTTGGTTCGAATGGCGCACCCTCCCTTTAAGTCGCCGGGATGGGTTAATGTGTGAATTTGACGGCACTCTAGATCATCCTCAATGCTACTTCCGCACGGCTCTAACGGAAAGTGATATTGTCACCATCATCAAGAAGCTGACCAGCGAGCCTGTGGGAAAATGCGGCCAAATAGGTCTAAAACCCTTCTGCAAGATTAATCCGGCACCCAAGGTAAGCAACTTTAACCCGCCTTTTGTCTTTTACTTCTCATATCTCATTCGAATTATGGCCTCTTATAACATATGCCTTTTCAGAAAGGTGATAAATTTTGGTCCAAGAAGCACAAAAAGCCAGCCATGAAGCAAGGTAGGCCGCCCCCAAAGAAGAAAACCAAGGGCAAGGGCAAAGCTGCTGTGACCGAACCATCCGAGGCCGATGAATCCCAAGTCGGCGACGCACCTTCGGAGGTAAAAACCTATCTTCTCTTAACTCGCCATCCATTACTGTTAACTTTGTATTTATACCTCTGCATCTCTTGAATAGAATGAAGACAACGAAAGCCAGGAGGATTCCGTAGAGGTAATTTCTGTTTCCTCCGATTCATCTCCTTCTCCACCTAAGCTGGCCAGGTGAATTTGTGGGAAAGTTCCCTTCTCACATCCAAATGCTTGTTTGGACCCAAATTTTCTTCTGAAGAAAGCACAATACACTTCAAATCGGAAGACCCGAAATCATTCCGGTGACCTGGTGTCCGGTTTACCAACAAGGAACAAGAAAAGGCCAAATGAGGCATCCTTTAACAACACTTCTTCATGTCTCTTTGGATCGCATTTGTAACCCGCTTATATCTTCGACGTACAACTCTTGCAGAATTCTCCTCCTACATCTGACGACTCAGTAATGTCGGCACTTCCGCCAATGATCCGTGTCCCTGGGTAAGACTTTTGATAATTTTTACTTTGAATCTGATGGTGATAAATTTTCAGTCCTTAAACGCAACCCCTGCTCCTTTCAGGGCACAGGCGAAGAAAAGAAAAACTGGCGGGTCAACTCCTATCATAACCTCGGAGCCTACCGAAAAATCGGTGCCGATCCAAGATAACCCGAACCAAGACAAACCTGAAGATCAAGTGGATCTCCCTAGCTCTCCCAAGGAAACAATGGATGCCCCCAAGCCGCCAATTCCATTGACAACAGCAGAAGACCCGGACGCTGTTATTATCACTGGTACTAGCTTCTCTAAACCGGCCACATCGGTTTTATCGAAGCATGTATCATCATCATCTCAAAATGTTCCCGAGTATGAACTCTCCAAGGCCAAGCTCTCTCAATATGAACATTTGGAATTCAAAGAACTTTGCTCTGGTTTTGCAATTATCAGATGGATAAAAGCCTGCTTCGGATGCTGAAAAACAAACATGAGGTAAATTTTGTTGTATACTATATTATCCCCATTAACCCCCGAGGGTCGGGTCATCAGTAAAAAGATGAGCCGGGTCTTGATGACTTAAAAACTTTCGACCAGTAACCCCCAAGGGCCGGGTCATCAGAAAAAGATGAGCCGGGTCTTTGATGACTTGAAAAACTTCCGACCAGTAACCCCCAAGGGTCGGGTCATCAGTAAAAAGATGAGCCGGGTCTTTGATGACTTGAAAAACTTTCGACCAGTAACCCCCAAGGGCCGGGTCATCAGTAAAAAGATGAGCCGGGTCTTGATGAATTAAAAACTTTCGACCAGTAACCCCCAAGGGCCGGGTTATCAGTAAAAAGATGAGACGGGTCTTGATGACTTAAAAACTTTCGACCAGTAACCCCCAAGGGCCGGGTCATCAGAAAAAAGATGAGCCGGGTCTTGATGCTGTATAATTTTGTCTGAAAATTATACATTAGCCCCCAAGTGTCAGGGATATTGCTTGCAATAGTTCTAAGACTTGCCCCTTAATCATATGCTTCAACATGAATCTCTTATCCAGACTGAATCAGCACTTGGCGACTTGAAGAAAAGCTTATTTGATCAACAGGATGCCCGAGCCAAATCGGAGGAGAAGTATCGACTGGTCCTAGCTGAGATGGAAAAGCTAAAAGCTGACTTAAAAAGGGCTCAAGCTGACCAAGATGTTTTAACAAAGCGAGCAAAGAAAGCTGATGCCAGATTGGACACTGTGCAACAAGAACTGTCCGTCTTAAAACGCCATATCTCAAACATGGCACAAGCCGTCTTTGGTAAACAACTAACTCTTGACTTTTGTAAACAAATACCTCTTATCTGAGTCGCTGTCTATCATTACCCCTTATACAGGTCCGAGAGCCGCCAATCTTCAAGATGATTGCGTCCTGACGCTGAAGGCGATTTACACGCTGACAGAGCAGCTATATACCGGCAGTGTGTTGACTGTGAAAGCGGTGATGGGCGCCAAGGAGCCTATAACATCAATAAAGAAGATGCTTGGTTGCTTATCCACGCTTCCTCCCCAGATCGGCGAGTTAACTCGGTCAGCCGCCCGGAAAGGAGTGCTGACTACACTGAGTCGATGCTTAGCATATGCTCCAGAGATCAACCCAGAAGAAGTAGCGGCGGGCTTTCCTCAACTCAAGGATGATGGGTCAGAATTCGCCGAAGAGGACTATCAGCGTGTTGTCAAGGACTCCCGTCTGGCGGCGACTCAGCTTGCTGCAAGCCTGGACTTATCAAAATACCAGGCCGCCTATGACAATAAGAACAAGAAGGTCAATCCACCAACCTTTGTGACGATCAGCTTAACTCCGCGCCGACCCAGGAATCCTTTTGACTTGGACGCGGATCTCTCATCAATCCTGACCGATGAGGATGAATTTGCCGCTCTGTCCAAGTGTAACTGGGTACTGGGCGACTTGCAGATTGAGGTTGGCCAAAGCTCGCAGCAGGCTGATCCAAGGGCGTCAGCAGAATAAATTTTCATTGAATTGGCCATGAGAGCCATGTAATAGGTCTCCTTTAGGAATCGATATTGCTTTTGTGATACCTTTAAAAAATCCTTATGTCGCCCTTAAGGCGATTTGAAATACTTGATCTGCCGTTTGAGGCTTTTTTATGATGCTTAATCCGCCATGGATAGAATGATTTCGATTATCAACCCGTTCTAAGCTTTAAAAACATATGTGAAACCATCTCAATGAATAATAAGTGATAACAAATAGCAGTCGCCCCAAAATATTTTGAGGCGAATCAAAAAAATGCTGAAAAACCTTGCGACAGTGCGAGGAAGGTAAAAAATAGTAATTTTGTCGGCTCATAAGGTCGCGACAGGATAGGGCGAGTAAAAAAAACTCAAGCGCCACCCAAAATAGCAGTTTCGTCGGCTCATAAGGTCGCGACAGGATAGGGCGAGTCAAAAAGCTCAAGCGCCACCCAAGATAGCAGTTTCGTCGGCTCATAAGGTCGCGACAGGATAGGGCGAGTCAAAAAGCTCAAGGGCCACCCAAGATAATGATTTCGTCGGCTCATAAGGTCGCGACAGGATAGGGCGAGTCAAAAAGCTCAAGCGCCACCCAAGATAATGATTTCGTCGGCTCATAAGGTCGCGACAGGATAGGGCGAGTCAAAAAGCTCAAGCGCCACCCAAGATAATGATTTCGTCGGCTCATAAGGTCGCGACAGGATAGGTCGAGTCGAAAAGCTCAAACGCCACCCAAGATAATGATTTCGTCGGCTCATAAGGTGGCGACAGGATAGGGCGAGTCAAAAAGCTCAAGCGCCACCGAGGATAATGATTTCGTCGACTCATAAGGTCGCGACAGGATAGGGCGAGTCAAAAAGCTCAAGCGCCACCCAACATAATAATTTCATAGGCCAAATGGATAATGAAACTGATCTCAATAAGAGGAAGCCCCCAAGTCGGGAGGCGTTTTAATTTTATTGCTTTATAATAAGGACTAAAAAACTTACAAAATGCAGAGCTTAAAAGCTCAAGTGTAGTAAGGCCGCAAGTGGGCAATATTCCAAGGGCGAGTCGACTCAGCCTCCGTGGTTGGCCGGTCAGGCCGGAGATCCACCAGATAGTAAGAGCTGTTGTGAAGATTTTTGCTGACGACGAACGGTCCTTCCCATGGTGGTGATAGCTTATGCATGCCAGCACGATCCTGTATCAGCCGAAGCACTAAGTCGCCTTCCTGAAAGGTTCGGCTCTTGACCCGGCGGTTGTGATAACGCCGTAAATCCTGCTGATAAATGGTTGATCGGGCCGCAGCCAAATCACGTGCCTCCTCTAAGGCATCCAAAGAGTCTTCACGCGTCAGTTCGTTGTCCTGTTTCACGTAAGCAGCGACTCTGGGCCAGTCATGCCTCATGTCTGTGGGAAGAACAACTTCTGCTCCATAGACTAGAAAGAAAGGGGTAAAACCCGTGGACCGGTTCGGGGTGGTCCGGATGCTCCATAACAGTGAAGGCAACTCCTCAACCCAACATCCCGGGTTTTTTCCCAAAGGAACCATGAGCCGGGGCTTGATTCCCCGTAAAACTTCCTGATTCGCCCGTTCCGCCTGCCCATTAGACTGCGGGTGAGCGACCGCACAAACATCAAGCCGGATATGCTCTCGACGACAAAACTCCTGCATCGCCCCTTGAGACAAATTAGTGCCATTATCAGTAATGATGTTGTGTGGATATCCGAACCGGAAGATCAGCTTTTTCAAGAATTTGACCGCCGTCTCCGCATCACAAGCTCCAACAGGCTCTACCTCGACCCACTTGGTGAACTTATCAATCGCCACCAGCAAATGGGTTTTCTTGTTAGATGACATTTTAAAGGGGCCAACCATGTCTAACCCCCAGACCGCGAAAGGCCAAGTGATGGGAATCATTCTTAGTTCTTGAGCCGGCACATGAGCTTGTCGTCCATAACGCTGGCATCCCTCGCATCGACGAACTATCTCTTCTGCATCTGCATGAGCCGTCAACCAAAAGAAACCATGACGGAATGCCTTTGAAACCAAAGAGCGTGACCCGGCGTGATGCCCACAATCACCAGAATGAATGTCATTTAGAATTATGCATCCTTTTTCAGAGGAAACGCATCGTTAAAAAACCCCAGAAGCACTCCACTTATATAATTCACCATTGATGATCACCATGGATTTGCTTCGCCGAACAATTTGGCGGGCCAGAACTTCGTCTGTTGGTAACTCGCCCCGGGCGAGATAGGCCAGATAGGGAAGAACCCAATCCGGCGTGACATGGAGAGCCGCCACGAATTGAGACTCGGGATCTGGTATCGCCAACTCCTCCTCTGACGACAAACTTACGGAGGGATTATGCAAAATATCCAGGAAAACGTTGGGGGGAACCGGCTTTTGCTGGGAACCAAGACGTGAAAGGGCGTCAGCTGCCTCGTTAAGGCGCCGGTCAATGTGATCAACCTGATAGCCATGGAAATGACCCGCCACATCGGACACAGCTCTTCTGTAAGCCGCCATCACGGGGTCTCGAGAATCCCTAGTGCCTGAAACTTGCTGCGCCACCAGATCAGAATCGCCAAAACATCTAACCCGCGTAAGGTTAATCTCCTTGGCGAGTCGTAAGCCGTGAAGCAAAGCTCCATATTCCGCAGCATTGTTAGTGCACGGAAACATGAGTCGGAGGACATAACAGATTTTATCTCCTTGAGGGGACACCAGTACCACACCAGCCCCCGAGCCTTGCAGCTGTCTGGATCCATCAAAATAAATAGTCCAGTATGTAAGATCAGGCCTATCCTCCGGGGCCTGCAACTCCGTCCAATCATTGACGAAGTCAACTAAAGCTTGGGATTTGATGGCTGTGCGAGGGGTATATCGCACATGATGCGGCCCAAGTTCAATCGCCCACTTGGCAATCCGCCCTGTTGCCTCCCGATTCTGGATGATGTCCCCGAGGGGAGCGGAACTAACCACCGTGATGGGATTCTCTTGAAAATAATGCTTAAGCTTCCGACTCGCCATAAACACCCCATACACTAACTTCTGCCAATGTGGGTACCGTTGCTTGGAAAGAGTTAGCACTTCGGAGACAAAATACACCGGGCGCTGCACTGGGTATTCCTTCCCTTCCTCCTTCCTTTCAACGACCACCGCCACACTTACTGCTTTAGAGTTTGCCGCAATATACAAAAGCATGGGTTCTTTCTCAATCGGGGCGGCCAAGACCGGCGGGTTGACCAGTTGCCGTTTCAAGGCTTCGAAAGCCTCATCTGCCTCATCTGTCCAAACAAAATGGTCAGATTTCTTTAGTAATTGATAAAGGGGAACCACCTTTTCTCCCAGGCGGCTTACGAAGCGACTTAAAGCCGCAATGCGACCCGCCATCCATTGGACTTGGTTAACATTTGCCGGTTTCCCAAGGGACGTGACTGCTTCGATTTTGTCCGGGTTAGCTTCAATGCCACGCTCAGACACCAGGAAGCCCAACAATTTCCCTGCAGGAAATCCAAAAACACACTTGGTGGGATTCAGCTTCATCTGATATACCCGCAGATTATCAAAAGTTTCCTTGAGATCCTCCAGTAGCGTCTCCCCCTGGCGGGTCTTAATCACAATGTCATCGGCATAGGTGTGGACGTTGCGTCCGATTTGGCTGCGGAGGCAGTTCTGGATGCAGCGCTGATAAGTCGCCCCTGCACTCTTGAGCCCAAACGGCATGGATACATAGCAAAAAGCCCCAAAGGGGGTTATAAAGGCTGTTTTCTCTTGATCCTCCACGGCCATCTTGATTTCGTGATATCCAGAGTAGGTGTCCAAAAAGCACAAACGCTCGCATCCCGCCACCGAGTCAATAATCTGGTCGATGCGGGGAAGAGCGAAAGGATCTTTTGGACAAGCTCTGTTGAGGTCCGTGTAATCAATGCACATACGGAAAGTACCATTCTTTTTTAGTACCAAGACTGGGTTAGCCAACCATTTGGGGTGGAAAACTTCCACGATGAATCCGGCGGCTAAGAGACGGGCAACCTCTTCCCCGATTGCCTTGCGCCGTTCCTCGTTAAACCTGCGAAGATACTGCTGGATAGGTTTTGCTTTTGGGTCAACATTAAGATGGTGCTCAGCGAATTCTCTCGGCACACCAGGCATGTCAGAAGGTTTCCATGCGGAGATATCCCGATTCTCACGGATGAATTCGATGAGCGTGCTTTCCTATTTGGGATCCAGACCCGTCCCGATGGTGAACTGCTTGGATGAATCGCCAGGAACGAAATCAACTGTTTTAGTGTCATCCGTTGGTTTGAACTTGAGGGGCGGCTCAACATCTGTCGTTGGCTTCTTTAAGGGTGACATGTCAGCATGATCAACATTGGCCCGATGATACTTGAGCTCTTCTGCAGCGCAGGCGACTTCTGCATAAGCCGCGTCCCCTTCTTCACATTCCTTTGCAATTCTTCTATCACCGTCCATCGTGATGGGTCCCTTAGGACCAGGCATCTTGAGTTTAAGGTAAACATAGCATGGGCGAGCCATGAACCGGGCGTAAGCCGGCCGCCCAAATAGCGCATGGTAGGGGCTTTTCAATTTGACCACCTCAAACATCAGCGACTCACTCCTGTAGTTATATGTTGTTCCAAATGCGACTGTGAGTCTGACTCGGCCTATGGGGTACGCCGACTTGCCCGGGACGATTCCGTGGAATACCGTGGTTGAAGGCATCAAATCCTTCTCCAATAGATTCATCCTTTGGAAAGTGTCAAAATATAAGATATTAATGTTGCTGCCACTGTCCATTAGCACCTTCGACATCGTGTACCCCCCAACTTGGGGAGCTACGACCAACGCTAAGTCGCCAGGATTGTCAACTCTTGGCGGATGATCCTCCCTACTCCATGATATGGTCTGCTCGGACCAGTGGAGGTACCTGGGAAGTGCCGGCTCAGACACACTGTACGCCCGGTGACTCACCTTCTTATCACGCCTGCAAGCATTGTTGGTGAAAACGTGGTACTGCCCATTGCTTAACTGTTTGGGGTTGTTGCGAAAGCCGCCGTTGTCATCCTGACACTGCGAAGCCCCCTGTGGGGGTGGTTGCTGAAAAGCTCTGGGCGGGTTATACCGCCGCTGGTGATGCACTGGATACTGGCCGCCGCTCGGCTGCGAGCCCCCCTGAGCCCCCGGCTCGGGAAAACCGCCAAAGGGGTTCTGACGTTGGTTGGGTGCAGCAAACTGCTCCTGTTGTTGGTCAGGGTCACCATTTTGGCTTTTCTTGATCGCCTCCGCCCGAAACTCCCGCATCACGAAACAGTTCTCCCACGAATGAGTCGCCGGTCCGTCTGCCATGGCATGGTGCGGGCAAGGGCCCTTGAGTAACTCTTCATAGTTACGCGGCTTCTTACCACTGTAACCCCTGATTTTCTTCCGGCGTTGGTTGCCATTGTTGGTGTTGGTATTGGCGACAAAATCCGAAGATTCCTCTTGCTGCCTTCTCTTGCCATTGGCTCCCTGATTGTGGCGGTTATGTCCCTGGAACCGGGTATGATTTTTGGATGACTCTCCCTTCTTTGGCGAGTTAGCTTTACCGTCCTCACCGGGATCTTTGGTGTCGTCCGCTTCAGCGTATCTAGTGAGGGTATCCATTAGCTCCCTCATGTCTTGGACTTTTCGCTTGAGTCGCCCCAACTTCTGCACCAGGGGTTCGTAGTGGCAATTTTGCTCGAGGATCAACACAGCCTGAGCCGCCGTAATACCGTCTGACGAATGAATAATTTCCGCGACCCGCCGTGAGCAGTGGTGGGCCGATTCATCGGGGCGCTGAACACAGTGCTGCAGATCGACAATCGTCATTGGACACTTGCAGGTTCCTTGGAAGTTTTTGATGAAGCGCTCTTTCAATTCAGCCCAGGTCTGGATGGAGTTGGGGGGTAAGTTTTTCAACCAAGTACGTGCTGACCCCTCGAGCATCATTGTGAAGTATCTGGCGCAAACTGCTTCATTTACGTCGAGCATGTCCATGGCGATTTCATAACTCTCGACCCACGACGCCGGCTCAAGGTCCGGGGTGTAGTTAGGCACCTTTCTTGGTCCTTTAAAATCCTTGGGCATTCGTTCGTTGTGAAGGGCGGGGGCCAAGCACGGCACCCCCACTCGTCCACCGCTCCCGACGAGAGGGACTGGGGCGACTTGGATGTTCGGGAGATCCCGGCCCGGCGGGTTTTGATGATCAGGCGGGTTGTCCTGGGGGATGAGTCGCGGTCCGCTGTTTACAGCGGGCTGGTCCTCTGGCCGACTCCTGGTGTGACTCGCCTGGGGAGTGGAATGCTGCCTATCGAGGCTATGTGAGAACTGGGCGTTTTGAACCACCGCCGTCTTCAACATCTCAATGGTGTTTCTTGCTTCTATCTCGGCAGGAGTATTGTCGTGAATCGGAAGAGATTCCAAATGGCGAGTTGCAGCAAGGACGTTGTCCACTGGGTTGGAAAAGTGACCTTGAGGTGTCCGGAATTGGGGAATGCGATCCTCAATTGGTTGAACCGGCGGGTTAGGTGGTTGGCCCGGTCCTCCCCCGGGGGCGGCTCCCGCCCCGGGAGTTCGCGGAGTATCGAACATGCGGGTCGGGTTGAGATCAGTGGGTAGGCGACCCTGGTGCCTCCGCTGATGGACGGCGTCAGATGCGCGCTGGTGTCTTTCGAGCCGCCAGTTGTCAGTATTTAAGCGAGTTCTCTCGGCGGTAATTTGAGCTTGCCGGGTCTCGATCCTGGCGGACTCCACCTCGGCATCCCGAGGAGCCTTTGCCACTGCCTCTCTTAGCTTTGCCAATTCCGTGTTTACTGCCTCCTGGTTTTCTGGTGTGATGGGGGTCGCCATAAGCCTTGTAATTTCCGCTGCTAATTCCACCAAGACAGCGGCCGGGCTTCTAGATGTCTCGCCAGACCCATCCCCGCCCGCCGGGTTTGGCGAGGGTTGAGTCGCCCCAGCCATGTAAATGGCGATCTGGCGGCGGGTTCGGTCAAGGACTTCGGGGTCCATGGCCAATGACAAGCCCCCAAGTCAATCCCCACGTAGAGACCGGATTGAATCTGAATCGCCCATGGATGATTCGTCATCAGTGTTGACTGGTGTGGTTTCCTGGGTCGTTGAGTGTTCTGGTTCCTCCGATCCCTGCGTGAATCCAACAAAGACCGGGCGAATCAGATTTGGCGTCGTTAGTGGGCGGACGTACCTGACCGGCTCGACGATGTCGGTGGAGATGTCCGGCTCAGGCACGGATGATCCAATCATGCCGATGAAGACGTTGATCTTGCCGAAGGGGACCCTGTAACCAGATTCGATCGAATCCGCCTCGGGTCCCCATTGCAGGTTGTTGATGTAGTACTTCCCACGACGGCTCCGGGTCATGAGCCCCATCGCGTAGCTCCCAAACCCTGGTAGGGCTCCCTTTGAGAACTCAACTCCACCGTGCGCAGGCCCCACGGTGGGCGCCAACTGTCGTGGTTTTGTCACGGCAGATGTCCTCGTGAAAGGACTTAGTATTGGAGCCATCGCACTTTGGTGGCGACTCAAAGGGGTTGAACGGCAGAGAGACGGCGATTTACCCACGTTCGTCCCCTCGTGAGGAGGTAAAGGCCTACGTCCTGCTTTGAGTTGTATTGATGGAGTTTCGATTACAAGGAGGGCGTAACTCGCCAAACCTAGCACTCGATGATTTCTAACCTGTCCTCTTCTCCCCCGGGACTCGCCTTTATATACAGGTCGAGTCCTAGGGTTTACAAGGGTCCTTTCCTTTACACAAATCATGACTCTTGCGACCTCTAAGTCGCCCCCTTCCGAAGCTTGGAGACCTTCTTTATTATGGACTCCTTCCGAAAGTCATAAACTGCCATACTACTCTCGGCTTTACCAGACCAAGGCGCAAACTACATTTTAGATGAGTCGCTAGCTTTGGTGACCCGGCCCAACTAGGGCGGGTTATCAACAGATAATATCCCCAACAGTATGCTTGAGAAACTGCTGGCTAATCCTTTCACAGGAGATGGATCTTCACATCCAGACTTGCATCTAATCTATGTAGATGAAGTTTGTGGTTTATTTAAGCTTGCAGGTTTGCCCGAGGATGAGGTAAAGAATAAAGTCTTTCCTTTATCTTTGAAGGATAAGGCGTTGACATGGTATAGGCTATGTGATGATACTGGATCATGGGGCTACAATCGGTTGAAATTGGAATTTCATCAAAAGTTCTATCCTATGCATTTAGTACATCGTGATCGGAACTTCATTTATAACTTTTGGCCTCGTGACAGGGAAAGCATAGCTCAAGCTTGGGGGAGGCTTAAATCAATGCTATATTCGTGCCCCAATCATGAGCTCTCAAGAGAAATCATCACTTGAAACTTTTATGCTCAGCTTTCTCATGAAGATCGTACCATGCTTGACTCTTCTTGTGCCGGTTCTTTTATGAAGAAGGATATTGATCACAAGTGGAATTATTGGAGAGAATCAAACGCAACTCTAAATATTGGGAGCTGGAGGAAGGTAAGGAGTCAGGTATGAATTTCCAGTTTGATTGCGTTAAATCTTTTGTTGAGATAAACACTTCTAGATATTTTAGTGCTAAGTATGGAATTGACTCTGAGATAGTAGCTTCTCTATGTGAATCTTTTGCTGCTCATGTTGATCTTCCCAAAGAGAAATGGTTTAAATATCATCCTCCTGTAGAAAGCAACATAGCCAAAACCAATCTAGTTGAGGAGAAAGTCATTGCTTTTAGTGATCATGTTGTTCCTTATGCTTACACTGAGAAACCACCATACCCTGCTAGGATAAAGGATTATTCTAAAGCTCCAACTGTGATACGTAGGGGTTACATTAGATCACTTGCACCCCCTGAGGAGATTAGAGTTGAACCTAGTGTTTCTATTATCAAAGATCTCTTAGCCGAATACATAGTTGGGCATGTTATCAAATTCTGTGAGGACTCCGCTAGAATTGCTAAACCTCACGCGAAAGACAAACACGGACCTGTAGTTGGCCTGCCCGTTGTTGCTGTTAAGATAGGAGATCACTGTTACCATGGTTTATGTGATATGGGATCTAGTGTTAGTGCAATACCCCGTTCTCTATATGATGAAATCAAAGATGAGATTGCACCTGCTGACTTAGAACCCATCGATGTCACTATTACGCTAGCTAATAGAGACACTATCTGCCCTCTCGGAATTGTGAGAGACGTAGAAGTCATGTGTGGTAAGACGAAGTATCCTACTGATTTCCTCGTCCTTGGTACTGCACAAGATAGCTTTTGTCCCATCATATTTGGTAGACCCTTTCTCAACACTGTCAATGCTCACATTGATTGCATTAAGCAAACTGTCACAGTAAGTTTCGAGGGTGTGTCTCATGAATTTAACTTCTCCAAGTTTGGAAGACAACCCCATGAAAGAGAGTCGTCTGGTAGAGATGAAATCCTTGCTCTTGCCTCTATTGCCGTACCTCCTACGGATACTTTAGAGAAATATCTGCTTGAGCATGAAAATGATATGCATATGGAGGAGAGAGATGAGATAGATAAAATTGTCTTAGAACAATATCCTATTCTCAAGAATAATCTGCCTGTTGAACCGCTTGGGGATCCTCCCCCACCAAAGGGTGATCCCGTGTTCGAGCTTAAACAGTTGTCTGATACTCTTAAGTATACCTATCTTGATGAGAAGGAGATATATCCTGTCATTATTAGTGCTCTCCTCTCAGAGCGCGAAGAGAAGAAGTTACTAAAAACTCTGAGGAAGCACCACGCTGCTATTGGATATACTCTTGATGATCTTAAGGGTATTAGTCCTACTCTATGTCAGCACAAGATTAAAACCGATCCTGACTTTAAACCAGTTGCTGATCATCAAAGGAGATTAAATCCTAAGATGAAAGAGGTCGTTAGAAAAGAAATATTAAAGCTTCTGGAAGCAGGAATCATTTATCATGTTGCTCATAGTGATTGGGTAAGTCCAGTACATTGCGTACCTAAGAAGGGAGGTATCACCGTCGTTCCTAATGATAAGGATGAACTAATCCCACAAAGGATTATTACCGGCTATAGAATGGTGATAGACTTCCGGAAACTGAACAAGGCAACCAGGAAAGATCATTATCCTTTGTCGTTTATCAACCAAATGCTAGAAAGGCTATCAAAGCACACACACTTCTGCTTTCTAGACGGTTATTCAGGTTTCTCGCAGATACCTGTTGCACAATCTGATCAAGAGAAAACCACTTTCACCTGCACTTTCGGTACCTTTGCCTATAGACGTATGTCTTTTGGTTTATGCAATGCACCTGCAACCTTCCAAAGATGTATGATGGCTATATTCTCTAACTTTTGTGAAAAGATTTTCGAGGTTTTCATGGATGACTTCTCCGTTTACGGGTCTTCCATTGATGATTGCCTCAGTAACCTTGATCGAGTCTTACAGAGATGCGAAGAAACCAACCTCGTCTTGAATTGGGAGAAGTGCCACTTTATGGTTAATGAAGGTATCGTCTTAGGACACAAAATCTCTGAAAGGGGCATTGAAGTTGAGAAGGCTAAGGTTGATGCAATTGAGAAAATGCCTTGCCCCATAGATATCATAGGTATACGAAGTTTCCTAGGTCATGCTGGTTTCTATAGAAGGTTCATTAAAGACTTCTCTAAGATTTCTAGGCTTCTTACCAACCTCTTGCAGAAGGATGTTCCTTTTGTTTTTGATGAGGATTGTGACGAAGCCTTTGAAATACTTAAGAAGGCTTTGATAACCGCACCTATTGTTCAACCACCTGACTGGAACTTGCCCTTTGAAATCATGTGTGACGCTATTGATTACGTTGTTGGTGCTGTTCTAGGACAAAGAGTTGACAAGAAGTTGAATGTTATTCACTATGCTAGTAAAACTCTAGACAGTGCCCAAAGAAACTATGCCACTACGGAAAAGGAATTTTTAGCAGTCGTGTTTGCATGTGAAAAGTTCAGATCTTACATAGTTGACTCCAAAGTCACTATTCACTCTGATCATGCTGCTATTAAGTACCTCATGGAGAAGAAGGACGCTAAGCCTAGGCTGATCAGATGGGTTCTCCTGCTACAGGAATTTGATTTGCACGTCGTTGACCGAAAGGGTGCTGATAACCCTGTAGCAGATAACTTGTCTAGGCTAGAGAATGTCCTTGCTGACCCACTACCAATTGATGACAACTTTCCTAATGATCAACTAAATGTCATCTGCACTTCACTTAGTTCACCGTGGTATGCCGATTATGCAAACTATATTGTAGCCAAATACATACCACCCAGTTTCACCTATCAACAAAAGAAGAAATTCTTCTTTGATTTGAGACACTACTTTTGGGATGATCCTCACCTTTATAAGGAAGGAGTAGATGGTGTTATTAGACGTTGTGTGCCTGAACATGAACAGGGACAGATCCTGCAGAGGTGTCATTCCGAAGCCTATCGAGGACACCATGCTGGAGATAGAACTACCCATAAGGTATTGCAATCAGGTTTCTATTGGCCCACTCTCTTCAAGGATGCCCGTAAGTTTGTCTTGTCTTGTGACGAATGCCAAAGGATAGGGAACATCAGTAAGCGTCAAGAGATGCCTATGAACTATCCACTTGTCATTGAACCATGTGATGTCTGGGGCTTTGATTATATGGGACCCTTGCCGAATTCCAATGGGTACACTCACATCTTAGTTGTTGTGGATTACGTTACTAAGTGGGTAGAAGCTATCCCCACTAAAAATGATGATCACCACACCTCTATTAAGATGCTTAAAGAAGTCATATTCCCAAGATTTGGAGTCCCTAGATACTTGATGAATGATGGCCGTTCACACTTCATTCATGGTGTTTTCCGCAAGATGCTATCTAAGTGTGATGTCAACCATAGAGTTGCATCTCCTTATCATCCTCAGTCTAGTGGTCAAGTGGAGTTGAGTAATAGGGATATCAAGTTGATCCTACAAAAGACCGTCAATAGATCTCGAAAGAACTGGTCTAGCAAACTTGACGATGCACTATGGGCTTATAGGACTACTTATAAGAATCCCATGGGCATGTCACCGTATAAAATGGTTTACGGTAAGGCCTGTCATTTACCTCTTGAGCTGGAACACAAAGCTTATTGGGCAATCAAAGAGCTCAACTTTGATTTCAAACTTGCCGGTGAGAAGCGGTTGTTTGATATCAGCTCGTTAGATGAATGGAGAGCCCACGCATATGAGAATGCCAGGTTGTTCAAGGAAAAGGTTAAGAGATGGCACGACAAACGAATACAGAAATGAGAGTTCAATGTAGGTGATTATGTCTTGCTATACAATTCTCGTTTGAGATTCTTTGCATGCAAGCTTCTCTCTAAATGGGAAGGTCCCTATGTTATCGAGGAAGTATATCATTCCGGTGCCATCAAAATCAATAACACGGAAAGAAATTTTCCTAGAGTGGTAAATGGGCAAAGGATCAAGCATTACATCTCTGGTACCCCCATAAATGTTGAGACCAATATCATCAATGTCATAACTCCAGAGGAGTACATAAGGGATGTTTATCAGCCTGTTTGAGACCTTAAAAACGAAGATGTATCTGTTTCAGCAAGAAATTGGACTCCGGTGCTTTTCCAATAGGAAATTTCCTCCGTTTTGGAATTTTTGGAAAATTAGAAAAATAAAAAGCAGTCCGGAGAGCGAACGAGGCAGCCACAAGCCCCCACTCCGCCACCACCCCCCTGGTGGCGGTGGGCAAGCTTGTGGGCACCTCGTGTGCCTCCCGGACTCCGTTTTCTTGCGGAGGACTCCTTCTGGCCTAGAAAAAATCAATATATAGTCGCCCGAAGGTTTTGATCTCTGTATCGCGTAGTTTTCCTCTGTTTTCGTTTCGAGCGTGTTGTCTGCCGCAAATTTAGGTCAAGATGTCTTCTCAAGATTCAGAAGAAGAGATTTATGTGGCCGATGATCGTGCTAACTCTAGGATTAATGGAGACTTGGAACCATATGGCTGGACCACTGATGAGGAAGAGGACTATGAGACCAAAGGGAAGGAGCAAACGAGTTTTGATGAAGAGGAGGCTCCTCTACCTCAACCTGCAAACACCCATGTGGAGTTCAAGAAGTCAAGCCTCCCTGACCTTAGTAAGAAGCCTAAGACCTTGTTTATCCCTTCTCGTTTCTTGCAGGAGAGTAAGCAGGAGGTTTGCCATAGAGTTTTGAAACTTGAGGAGGAAAATGACGATCTAAGGGAGCAAAACTTTTTGCTCAAGTGGAAATTAGACAAGCTCAAGACTGCTCCGACAACACCACCATCACCACCAAAGGAAGACAACTAAGCATTGATATGGGCAATCCCGTTGGCTTCTGCCAAGCTTGGGGGAGTTGCCCTGGTATCGTATCACCTTTATATCTTTTGCTTTTACCTTTGTTTTAGTTCTTTCCTTTTCAATTTTTATTTCTTCTTTTAGAGGAATAAGTCTTTATTTTTTAGTTTGAGTCTTTTGCTTTTGTCTCTCCCCCCGATGTATTCGAGCTTACGAGCTATATAATAAAGAGTGTCTTAGTCAAGGGCTTTGCTTTGTGCCATGATCAAAAGTATGAAAAGAACGATAGCATGAAAGATCATGAGACGATCTTATGGAAAGTGATAACTTCACTTATGACACATATGATGATTGAAACTTGTTGAGAATAAATCAACATATACCTCAGTCATTGTTGCAATTAATAAGAAGTAATAAGGAAAGAGAGGTTCACATATAAATATATCATCTTAGACACTTTTTACAATTGTGAGCACTCACCAAACTATTACATGCCTAGGAGTAGATGTTGGACAAGGAAGACAACATAATGAATTGTGTTTGCTTGGTTCCAAACAATGTTATATGATTAGAGATCCCTTAGCATGTGACGATTGCTTCCACCTCATATTAGCCAAAACTCCCGCACCAAGTAGAGATACTACTTGTGCATCCACAAACCTTCAACCCAGTTTTGCCATGAGAGTCCACCATACCTACCTATGGATTGAATAAGATCCTTCAAGTAAGTTGTCATCGGTGCAAGCAATAAAAATTGCTATCTAATATGTATGATCTATTAGTGTGTGGAAAATAAACTTTGTACGAACCTGTGATGAGGAAGACATAAAAGCGCCAGACTGCATAATAAAGTTCTTTATCACAGGAGGCAATATCGTTCCTCCGCACTAAGAGGACACGCATTCAAACCTCAAAAGCGCATGACAACCTCTGCTTCCCTCTGCGAAGGGCCCATCTTGTACCTTTACTTTTTACCCTTGTAAGATTCATGGTGATCTTCACCAATTCCCTTTTTGCCTTTGTCTTGGCTGCCGTCACATGCTTGGGAAAGATCTATATTCATATATCAACTTGGAGCTGAGTACTCATGCTTTATTGTTGTTGACTTTACCCTTGAGGTGAACCGTTGGGAGGCAAAGCTATAAGCCCCTATCTTCCTCTGTGTCCAGCTTAAACTTTGAGACCATGAGTACCACGTGAGTTGTAACAATTGTGGAAAACGAAGAGATGATTGAGTATGTGGGTTTGCCTTACAAGCTCTTATTTGACTCTTTCTGATGTTGTGATAAATTGCAATTGCTTCAATGACTATGGACTATTGTTGGTTACTTCTTGGTAAGGCTTTTTGCCTCATGCTTTGCTTTGTGAAGGAATTGTTACTTTCCCATAAGAATCTTTATGATGTATTGTTGTTCTATGTGTGATCATGATGCCCTCATGTCCGTATTATGTTTTATCGACACCTTCGTCCCCAAACATGTGGACATGTTTATGGAACTTGGTTTTCGCTTGAGGACAAGCGAGGTCTAAGCTTGGGGGAGTTGATACGTCCATTTTGCATCATGCTTTCATGTTGATATTTATTGCTTTTTGGGCTGTTATATTACTTGTGGTACCATATTTATGCCTTTTCTCTCTTATTTTGCAAGGATTATTTGAAGAGGGACAATTCAGGCAGCTGGAATTCTGGACTGGAAAAGGAGCAAATCCTAGTCCACTATTCTGCACATCTCCAAATGTCCTAATAATTTACGTGGATTTTTTCTGGAATATATTAAAAATACTGGGCGAAAGAACTACCGGAGGGGGCCACCAGGGCTCCACAAGCCAGCCCACCGCCACCACCCCCCTGGTGGCGCAGAGCAGGCTTGTGGGCTACCTGACGGCCCACTAGCCCCCCTCTTTTGCTATATGAAGCGTCCTGCTCTGGAAAATATCAATCGGGAACTTTTTCGTGGTTTTGCCGCCGCCACGAGGCGGAACTTGAGCAGATCCAATCTAGAGCTCCGGCAGGACGATCCTGCCGAGGAAACTTCCCTCCCGGAGGGGGAAATCGTCGCCATCGTCATCACCAACACTCCTCTCGTCGGAGGGGAGGCATCTTCATCAGCACCATCTCCTCTCCAATCCCTAGTTCATCTCTTGTAACCAATCTTCGTCTCGCAACTCCGATTGGTACTTGTAAGGTTGCTAGTAGTGTTGATTACTCTTTGTAGTTGATGCTAGTTGGATTACTTGGTGGAAGAGTTTATGTTCAGATCCTTGATGCTATTCATTACACCTCTGATCATGATTATGATTATGCTCTGTGAGTAGTTACTTTTCTTCCTGAGGACATGGGATAAGTCATGCTAATAATAGTCATGTGAATTTGATATTCGTTCGGTATTTTGATATGATGTATGTTGTTTTTCCTCTAGTGGTGTTATGTGAATGTCGACTACATAACACTTCACCATATTTGGGCGTAGAGGAAGGCATTGGGAAGTAGTAAGTAGATGATGGTTGCTGGAGTGACAGAAGCTTAAACCCCAGTCTATCCGTTGCTTCGTGAGGGGCTGATTTGGATCCACTAGTTTAATGCTATGGTTAGACTTTGTATTAATTCTTCTTTTGTAGTTGCGGATGCTTGCGAGAGAGGTTAATTATAAGTGGGATGATTGTCCAAGTAAGGGCAATACCCAAGCGCCGGTCCACCCACATATCAAACTATCAAAGTAACGAACGCGAATCATATGAACATGATGAAACTAGCATGACAGAAATTCCCGTGTGTCCTCGGGAGCGTTTTTCCTCCTATAAGACTTTCTTCAGGCTTGTCCCTTGCTACAAAAGGGATTGGGCCACTTGCTGCACCTTTGCTACTACTTGTTACTTGTTACTCTTTGCTTGCTACGTTTCACCTCGCTACACAATCACTTGTTACCGCTACTTTCAGTGCTTGCAGTTATTACCTTGCTGAAATCCTTTATCCGAGCCTTCTGCTCCTCGTTGGGTTCGACACTCTTACTTATCGAAAGGACTACGATTGATCCCCTATACTTGTGGGTCATCACACCTCCTCGCTGTCGAGCCCTAGTACTTAGGACATCGCCTTGACTCTCGTGTGCGCCTTCGCCACCGGATTCTTCGCCGTAGACGGAAATCTTCACAACCGTCATCGCCGTAGTGGATCCGTCATGTAGCTTATGTATGGATCCGACCCCTCTTTGTGCTCCCATCTCCGATTCATGCGCAAATAGGTTTTATTTGAATTCTATGCACGATTGCAAAATTATGTCCAGAAGATACTTCGTGTAGATTAGAGAATGGAGATGAACTTAGGGTTAGCCATCCGCAAAACCGAATCAGTGTCACTGATTCAGAAAAGTCGATCTTACCAATTTTCTTTTAGGGCTTCTGAGAACAGTCTCGACGAAACCAAGTATTTCTTTTCGGTGAAACCGAAAAGGGATGCCAAGTTTTTGGTAAAGAGAATGTCAGTCTTGGTGGCTCCAAAAAATTGACTCGATGGAACCGAAATCCCTTTTTGCTGAATGTCAAACCTTTTTTTAGAGTTCAAATCTTTGCAAAACTTCTGATTTTTGTGATGCTCATCCATTCCACCTCTCTAAATCTTTTCACAGGGTCTGCTTGTTTGCTTGGCTGCCTGTCAGTATGGCAGGATCACAGTATAGTCAGAACAACTTCAGTGAGCCCAGCGCTGAGATGGATTCAGGCACTAGTCCAGAGAGCACAACTTCTCACCCAGGTACTCCTAGATCCCATGGTTTTCCCAAGGCAGCTACCAAGTACAGGAAGAAGATAAATTCAGATGAAGAAGATGCTGATTTTATCCTAGAGGAGATTTCTTCTCAGAAGCAGAAGGAGAAGACCATGATTAGGAAGACTGTGAGGAAGGGTATGACAGACCTGCTGATGTGAGAGCTCCAGAAGCCACTCAGAGAGTATTGAAGATCTCTCTTGGAGCCCCTTCTTCCACGCTTGCTAAGAAGCCAGGTCAGAAAAGAGCCACGAAGAGAGTAGTGCATGTTGTTGGAAGGCTAACTTCTATGTATGAAGACCCAACAAAAGTTGCTGGGTAAGAGGAGGAAGAGATTCCAGCTGATGCCCCTCGTGTTAACAAGAAGAAACATATGGTAGATGATATGCCAGAAAGGTCTGCACCCAAGCCTTCAGCTCCTATGAAGCTTGTAGCTCCCAAGAGGACTACCAGGACATTCCTGCAGCACAGAAGAATAAAGGCTATGCATCCAGAGAGTTTGCTGCAGAGGAAGAAGGAGACGCACCATTGGTGATGAAACTGAGATCACATATGCCATTGCACAATGCTGCTCATCCTATTGTTGAGGATATGCAGAAGAGAAGGGATCAAGGACTGCGACAGTGGAGGTCTGCAGATCCATATGCTATGAGGGGAAGAACTATTGTTGATCCTTGTTTTCACACTAAGGGGCAACAAGATTTCTATGAGACAGTGTTGCTTGACAATAGTCATGCTATCTCTGACATGTGATATGTTGATTGGAAATATATCAAGGCCAATGAGGACTACTTTCCTCATGTTAGAGAAAATTGCAGGCTAGTTGATATTAAAGATTTTATTGGCAGAGAGATGGTTGCCTCGAACGTTGAGATGATCATGCAATTATATTCAACTTCTCATTTTTATCCTCATGATAGGATAGTTTGGATGACAGAAGGTCGCCGGTATGAGTCTACTATAGATGAGTGAGCCACTATCATTGGTGTCACAAAGGCACAAGAGGGAGACTTGCGTGTGTACTTAGAATCCAAGATGATTCACAACTCCATGTCAAACATGTACAATCCAGTGCCTCATTAGTATGTGAAGACACATAAATTTGGCTTTGACTATTTTCTGCAAGCAGGAATACCTACTACGAACACCATTTTAAGACACACCTTGATGCCCAAGTCAGGAGATGATAATGATCATAGGTCATTCCATTAACATGCTGACCATCTAGACACCCACACCCGGTTCCGAGTGATGGACTTGATAGTAGAGACTGTCAGGAGGACTCTTGCAGACCAGAAAAAATCTTGTGGATATGCACCTTATTTTCAGATGCCCATCAATGCCAAGATTAGCAAGCATGCATATCAACTTGATCGTCCGCACCCTCCACTTCAACCAGATTTCGAGGACAACGTAGTTGTGATGGACCCCAGCCATCCGAACTCAGCTTCAGCGCGTGAGGCAGCATAGGCAAAGGCAGCTAGATATGCTCCAGCTCCAGCTCCAAAGCTCGGGACCAGAGGAGTAGATGTCTTTTCTTGTCCGCACCATCCAAGGTATGGAGAAAAAAATTCTAAGATCTTGCTGACCCACAAGAGCCTTGATAGGATTGTGGAAACAAAATTCTATGACCTGGATGTTAAGTCGATGGAGTTGACTACCACTGTTCATCTGCTCCAGCGTGAAGTTGATTATGTGCTGATTCCCCATTACAGCAGTGATGATGAACAGTCTCCTCTTCCCACGACTACTCAGTTCACGACCCAGACTAGGTCAGCAGTTGTGCCAGTTCCAGAAGCAAGACCAACTTCATGAGCTCAAGCTTTAGCACCTTTAGCTTCACCTCCAGCTCATGCACCTCGAGTGTATACACCTCTAGCTCTAGGGACATCCGCAGAAGCCTTCGTCGACGCTCTCTTGTCCACTCCATCGACTGCCACCGGAGGAGATCGAGCCGAGAGAGAGGATTAGTTCTAGACCTTTGAACTTTTTGGTAACTTGTTGCCAAAGGGGGAGAAGTGTATAGATCAATTAGGGCTGAGAGAGAGAGAGAGAGAGTGAGAGAGATAGAGAGAGAGCTTTGCCTTTTTATTTTCTCTCTTTTGGTTTTACAAAAAAATGGTCTTTTGGTGGACTTAAGCTTTCGTGTTTTATCATACTCTTTGATTGTTGATGCTAGTACGTTATACCTTTGAGCTATCTACATGATGATCATTCACTTATTTCCTTGGTGTTATGTGCATTAATATTCATTCATATCTTTTATGCGCACCACCAAGATGTATATGACATGGAAGAGTGACCCATGATCCTAATCGATTGTGCATTTGAATTCAAACACAAATTAAAATAATGCACAAATTTAGGGGGAGCTCTTGCTTTTCACATACTTCTCAAAGACTCGATGCTAATCATTGATTATATCTTTTGTCGAAGCTTTGATCTATATGTTGTCATCAATTACCAAAAAGGGGGAGATTGAAAGCACAATTTCTCCCTAAGGTAGTTTTCATAATTAATCACAACATATGTATCATTGAACTAATGATCTTATCCAATTATATTTTAGAAAAGTTCAAATATGCATTGGCCAAAGGATTGTGAGGAGAAACCCCTTGATGCAAGGAACTAAATAGGATTGGCTCAAGCTTCAAGCAAGAGGACTCTCCATTTTACACTTGTGAGAAATCACTTTGAGTCCATAGGAAATCCAATACTATTAAAAGTGGGTGAGGTATTATGATGAATTGGTTTCTCAAGTGCTTAGAGATAGACACCAAAAATATTCACTCATTCTCCCACAAATATCTTTGTCCCAAGTCAAAACAGCAAAATCGGTGCCACCAACTTTCCGCACTTGTCCCTACCGATTTTCCTAGTGATAGATCCTTTGCCAAACCCTAATCTCTCGGTACCACCAAGTTTCACATTGGTGCTATTGAAAGCATGTGACCAACTTTGTGTTGAGTGAATTCCAAGAATCAGAACTTCCCGAGATTGGAATCATTCTCACTGAGATTTGAAAACTACTCTAGGTCATCATATCGGTACCACCGAGATTCATATATCGTTCTCACTGAGAATTCAAAAGTTGCCACATTTTGTGCAACTCGGTACCACCGAGATTCATTTTGGTGTCACCGAGTTGGGCAATTATGTTGTAATGGTTGGATTTTGGGGGATGCCTATATATACCCCTCCACCTCCTCTCATTCATGTTTGATCATATGCTTTTATTGTTGATGCTAGTACATTATACCTTTGTGCTATCTACATCATGATCATCCACTTATTTGTTTGGTGTTATGTGCATTCGTATTCATTCATATCTTTTATGTGCACTACTATCCCACAAACAACAGTGCCACAAATTGACACGTTGACAGATGTTGGGCTTGCGTTGGTTTTTCCCTTGAAGAGGAAAGGGTGATGCAGCACAGGAGCAGTAACTATTTCCCTCAGTTTGAGAACCAAGGTATCGATACACAAGGAGGGTATCGTCAAGTCCAGAGTACCTGCGCAAACACAAACAAGCTTGCACCCAACGCTTCAAAGGGGTTGTCAATCCCTTCAAGATTGTTTGCAAAGTGAGATCTGAAGGCGGAAAGTGCAACGAAGTAAAAAGTGTAAGGCTGAAAATATGGTGTGGAGTAGACCCTGGGGGCATAGTGTTCACTAGAGGCTTCTCTCAAAATAGCAAGTGTTACGGTGGGTGGACAAAATATTGTTGGGCAATTGATAGAACCGCGCAAAGTCATGACGATATCTAAGGCAATGATCATACATATAGGCATCACGTCTGAGACAAGTAGACCGATACTTTCTGCATCTACTACTATTACTCCACACATCGACTGCTATCCAGCATGCATCTAGTGTATTGAGTTCATGAAGAACAGAGTAACGCTTTAAGCAAGATGACATGATGTAGAGGGATAATCTCAAACCAATGATGAAAACCCCATCTTTTTACCCTTGATGGCAACAACATGATGCGTGCCTCGCTACCCCTTCTGTCACTGGGTGAGGTCAGTGCCCGGTATGAACCCAAAACCAAGCACTTCTCTCATTGCAAGAATCATAGATCTAGTTGGCCAGACAAAACCCACAACTCGAAGAGAATTACAAGGATATGAAATCATGCATAAGAGAGATCAGAAGAAACTCAAATAAGATTCATAGATAATCTGATCATAAATCCACAATTCATCAGATCTCGACAAACACACCGCAAAAGAAGATTACATCGGATAGATGTCCATGAAGATCATGGAGAACTTTGTATTGAAGATCCAATAGAGAGAAGAAGCCATCTAGTTACTGACTATGGACCCGTAGGTGTATGGTGAACTACTCACGCATCATCGGAGAGGTTATGGTGTTGATGGAGAAGCCCTCCGTGTCCGAATCCCCCCCTCCGGCACGACACCAGAACGTGCCCTAGATGGGATCTTGCGGAGACAGAAGCTTGCGGCGGCGGAAAAGTACTTTCGATGGTCTCCTGATTTTTTCTGGAATTTATGGGAATATATAGGCGAAAGAGCTAGGGCAAAGGGCGTCCAGGGGGCCCACAAGCCTGGATGGCGCGCCCCCTGGCCGCGGGGTGGGGGTTTGTGGGGCCCCTGGGGCTCCCCTGCCTTGGCTCCCAAGCCTCCCGATCTTCTTCCGTTCCAGAAAAAATCTTTTCGGGGATTTTCTTCCGTTTGGACTCCATTTCAAAATCTCCTCTCAAAGGGGTCAAAAACATGGAAAAAATAGGAACTGGCACTTTGCGCTGAGTTAATAAGTTAGTCCCAAAAAATATATAAAAGGCATGCATAACATCCAAAGTTTGACAAGATAATAGCATGAAATCATCAAAAATTATAGATACGTTGGAGACGTATCAAGCATCCCCAAGCTTAACTCCTGCTCGTCCTCGAGTAGGGAAGTGATAAAGAATGATTTTTTTATGTGGAATGCTACCTAGCATAGTTGTCCTTTGCAACTTCTTTCACGTGACATGAATGTTCAGATCCATAAGATTCAAAACAATAGTTTGCTATTGACATGAAAACAGTAATACTTCAAGCAAACTAGCAAAGTAATCATGAACTTTCAAAATAACAAGGCCAAAGAAAGTTATCCCTAAAAATCATATAGTCTGGCTATGCTCCATCGTCCTCACACAACTAATGTAAATCATGCACAACCCCGGAATTGGCCAAGTAATTGTTTTCGCACTTTTACTTTCTCAAACTTTTTATAACTATCACGCAATACATGAGCGCGAGCCATGGATATAGCACTATAGGTGGAATAGAGTGTGGTGGTGGTGGTGAGACAAAAAGGAGGAGATGGTCACACTGACTCGGCGTATCAATAGGCTATGGAGATGCCCATTAATAGATATCAATGTGAATGAGTAGGGATTGCCATACAAAGGATGCACCAGAGCTATAAGTATGTGAAAGCTCAAAAGGAAAACTAGTGGGTGTGCATCCAACTTGCTTGCTCACGAAGACCTAGGGCAATTTTGAGGAAGCCCATCATTGGAATATACAAGCCAAGTTATAAAATGAAGATTCCCACTAGCATATGGTAGTGACAAAGCAAGAAGCTCTCAATCATGAAGAACATGGTGCTAACATGAAGCACAAGTGTGGAAAAAGATAGTAGCATTGTCCCTTCTCCCTTTTTATCTCTTGTTTTTTTTCATTTGGGCTCTTAGGCCTCTTTTTTTTTGGCTCTTTGGACTTTTTTTTATTTCCTCACATGGTACAATGCTCTAATAATGATGATCATCACACTTTTATTTACTCACAGCTCAAAGATCACAATGATGATGACTCCATAGGAAATGCCTCCGGCAGTGTACCGGGATGTGCAACGATCTAGCATGGCGTATGACGTTGAAACATCTCGCTAGCTATCTTACGATCATGCAATGGCAATATGAGAGTGACGACACAAGTCATGAGATGGAACTGTGGGAGTTGCATGGCAATATATCTCGGAATGGCTATGAAAATGCCATAGTAGGTAGATATGGTGGCTGTTTTGAGGAAGGAATATGGTGGGTTTGTGCACCGGCGAGAATTGCGCGGTACTAGAGAGGATAGCAATGGTGGAAGGTGAAAGTGCATCTATACCATGGGCTCACGTTAGTCATGAAAAACTCACATACTTATTGCGAAAGTTTTTATTAGTAATCGAAACAAAGTGCTAAACGCATACTCCGAGGGGAAGGGTTGGTAGGTGTAAACCATCGCGCGATCCCGACCTCAACACAAAGGATGACAATCAATAGATCAATTATGCTCCGACTTCCTAACATAGCGGTTCACCATACGTGCATGCTACGGGAATCACTAACTCCAACACAAGTATCTCTAGATTCACAACACCCTACTAACATAACTCTCAATATTACCGAATCCACGTCTCAAAACTAATTGAGAGGAATCGAAACTTCTCTTTCTACTCAATGCACATGAAGATGGAGATTTTTGCATCCTCTTTGGGTACCTAGCACATTTGGGACTACTTTCATAGCATAAGCCAACTACCAAATCACGCACCGCCGTGTTCTAAAGATATAAGTGAAGCACATAGAGCAAAAGTATATAGCTCAAAAGATATAAGTGAAGCACTATGAGCATTCTAGCAAAATCACGATGAGTGCATGTCTCTCTCTCTCAAAAAGGTGTGAAGCAAGGATGATTGTGACACAACAAAAATAAAAGACTCCTAAGATACAAGACGCTCCAAGCAAAACACATATCATGTGGTGAATAAAAATATAGCTCCAAGTAATGTTACCGATGGATTGAAGACGAAAGAGGGGATGCCTTCCCGAGCCATCCCTAAGCTTAGGCTTTTTGGTGTCCTTGAATTTGGCTTGGGATGCCTTGGGCATACCCAAGCTTGAGCTCTTTCCACTCCTTATCTCTTTGTCCATGAGAACATCACCCAAAACTTGAAAACTTCACAACACAAAACTTAAACAGAAACTTGTGATAACATTAGTACAAGAAAACAAACTACCACTTCTTTTGGTACTGTAGCAAACTTGAATTCCATCTATATTGATGATGGGCTACTGTATTCTCACTTTTCCATTGTTAGTACCCCCCCCATACTAACCATAGTTTCATCAAAACAAGCAACCAACTCAACAAAAACAGAATCTGTCAAAAACAGACCAGTCTGTAGTAATCTGTATACTTCGTATACTTATGGTACCTCAAAAACTCTGAAAAATTACGATGTCCTGGGAAAAAAGCGTATAAATCAGCAGAAAAAAGAATCAACTCAAAATCTTTTTGTCAATAAAAATGAAAAATCATCTCGTGAGCGAAAAGTTTCTCTCTTTTTCCAGCAGGATCAAACAACCATTACCAAGACTAGTCATAAAGGCTTTGCTTGGCTCAAACAAAAAAGAAACACAAAAAACAAAATCACAACATAATTATGAAAGTGTGGACGCAACAAAACATAAAGAAAAAGATAAATTCATTGGGTTGCCTCCCAACAAGCGCTATTGTTTAACGCCCTTAGCTAGGCATAGGAGCGATAGAATAACGTATCGTCGTCTTTGGTGCTCAAACCATAAGTGGCCCTCATCATGGATTCATAAGGCAATCTTATTTTCTTTCTAGGAAAGTGTTCCATGCCCTTCATTAAAGGAAATTGAAATCTAATATTCCGTTCCTTCATATCGATGATAGCACCGATAGTCCTTAGGAAAGGTCTACCAAGAATAATGGGGCATGTAGGATTGCAATCAATGTCAAGCACAATGAAATCCATGGGTACATAGTTCCTGTTTGCAATAATAAGAACATCATTGATCCTTCCCATGGGTTTCTTGACAGTAGAATCAGCAAGATGCAAATTAAGAGAACACTCTTCAATCTCATTAAAACCCAGAACATCACATAAAGACTTTGGAATCGCAGAAACACTAGCACCCAAATCACACAAAGCATTGCACTCATAGTTTTCGATTTTGATTTTGATGGTAGGTTCCCACTCATCATGAAGCTTTCTAGGGATAGAGACTTCCAATTCAAGTTTCTCTTCAAGAGATTTTATCATAGCTTCGACGATATGATCGGTAAAGGCTTTGTTTTGGCTATAAGCGTGTGGAGATTTCAACATGGATTGCATCAAAGAAATGCATTCAATCAAGGAGCAACTATCATAATTGAATTCCTTGAAATCCACGGTAGTAATTTCATTACTACTAAAAGTTTTAACGTCTTCTACTCCACTTTTAATGCTTTTAGCATCAAGATAGATGGACTCCGAATCATTGGGGCACTTTTCAACCAAAGTGGATTCATATCCAGCCCCATAATCATTAGGTTTGACACAAGAAAACAAAGATTCAATGGGAGTCACACCAAGCACTTTAAGATCTTCGTGATTCTCATCACGGGAACACGCCTTTTTAAGCCATTCATGTCTAGCACGAATTTGGGCGGTTCTTTCTTGGCCCTCAATCATGGAAAAACGCATAGCTTTCAAAGTTTCATCCATGTTGATTTTGGGAGGAGCACTTCTAACTTTCAAAGCATCAACATCACAAGAAATTCTATCCACGCTCTTAGCCAAATCGTCAATTTTGAGTAGTTTTTCCTCTATGGACGCATTGAAAATCTTTTGAGAGTTGATGAACTCTTTGATATTACTCTCTAGATCAGAGGGTAATCTATTGTAATTTCCATGAGTATTGTTGTAGGAGTTTCCAAAGTTATTAGAGGAGTTACTAGGAAAAGGCCTAGGAACATAGTTTCCTCTAAAGACATTGTTGTTGCCAAAGTTATTCCTACCAACAAAATTAACGTCCAAGCTAAGCGTTGCTACTCTCAATCAAAGAAGACAAAGGCATATCATTAGGATCCAAAGGAGCACTTCTACTAGCAACCAAATTCATTAACTCATCCATCTTAGCACTCAAGGAGTTAATTTCTTCTATAGCGTGTACCTTCTTACTAGTAGGTGACCTTTCAGTGTGCCATTGAGAGTAGTTTTTCATGATGTTGTCTAAAAGCTTTGTGGCTTCCCCTAACGTGATTTCCATGAACGTTACACCTGAGGCGGAGTCGAAGATATTTCTAGAAGCGAAATTCAAGCCAGCGTAAAAGATTTGAATAATCATCCAAAGGCTCAAGCCATGAGCGGGACAATTTCTAATCATTAATTTCATTCTCTCCCAAGCTTGTGCAACATGTTCATGATCAAGTTGCTTGAAATTCATGATATCATTACGGAGAGAGATGATCTTAGCCGGCGGAAAATACTTGGATATATAAGCATCTTTGCACTTGTCCCAAGAATTGATACTATTTTTGGGCAAAGAAGAAAACCAAGTTTTTGCGCGATCTCGCAACGAGAAAGGAAAAAGCTTTAATTTAATCACGTCATTATCCACATCTTTTTTCTTTTGCATATCGCAAAGCTCAATGAAGGTATTGAGATGGGATGCGGCATCTTCACTAGGAAGGCCAGAGAATTGCTCTTTCATAACAAGATTCAACAAAGCGGCATTAATTTCGTATGACTCCGCACTAGTGGCGGGAGCAATCGGAGTACTAATAAAATCATTATTATTAGTATTCGAGAAGTCACAAAGTTTGGTGTTTTCGTTCATGGTGACTTTAGCAAGCAAGCAAGCACACAAGCAAACAAAGAGCAGGCGAGAAAAAGGGCGAACGAAAAGGCAAACGAAAAAGGCAAACGAAAAATGCAAATTGGTGAAGTGGGGGAGAGGAAAACGAGAGGCAACTGGCAAACAAAGTAAATGCAAGAGATGAGTTTGCGACACCTACTTGGATGAGTTCTTGACTTGATCTTCCTCCTCGGCAACGGTGCCAGAAATTCTTCTGCTATCCCACAGACAACAGCGCAAGAAATTGACATGTTGACAGAGGCTGGGCTTGCGTTGGTTTTTCCCTTGAAGAGGAAAGGGTGATGCAGCACAGGAGCAGTAACTATTTCCCTTAGTTTGAGAACCAAGGTATCGATACAGAAGGAGGGTCTCGTCAAGTACAGAGTACCTGCGCAAACACAAACAAGCTTGCACCCAACGCTTCAAAGGGGTTGTCAATCCCTTCAAGATTGTTTGCAAAGTGAGATCTGAAGGCGGAAAGTGCAACGAAATAAAAGTGTAAAGCTGAAAATATGGTGTGGAGTAGACCCTGGGGGCATGGTGTTCACTAGAGGCTTCTCTCAAAATAGCAAGTGTTACGGTGGGTGAACAAAATACTGTCGGGCAATTGATAGAACCGCGCAAAGTCATGACGATATCTAAGGCAATGATCATACATATAGGCATCACGTCCGAGACAAGTAGACCGATACTTTCTGCATCTACTACTATTACTCCACACATCGACCGCTATCCAGCATGCATCTAGTGTATTGAGTTCATGAAGAACAGAGTAACGCTTTAAGCAAGATGACATGATGTAGAGGGATAATCTCAAACCAATGATGAAAACCCCATCTTTTTACCCTTGATGGCAACAACATGATGCGTGCCTCGCTACCCCTTCTGTCACTTGGTGAGGTCAGTGCCCGGTATGAACCCAAAACCAAGCACTTCTCCCATTGCAAGAATCATAGATCTAGTTGGCCAGACAAAACCCACAACTCGAAGAGAATTACAAGGATATGAAATCATGCATAAGAGAGATCAGAAGAAACTCAAATAAGATTCATAGATAATCTGATCATAAATCCACAATTCATCGGATCTCGACAAACACACCGCAAAAGAAGATTACATCGGATAGATCTCCATGAAGATCATGGAGAACTTTGTATTGAAGATCCAAGAGAGAGAAGAAGCCATCTAGTTACTGACTATGGACCCGTAGGTGTATGGTGAACTACTCACGCATCATCGGAGAGGTTATGGTGTTGATGGAGAAGCCCTCCGTGTCCGAATCCCCCCCTCCGGCACGACACCAGAACGTGCCCTAGATGGGATCTTGCGGAGACAGAAGCTTGCGGCGGCGGAAAAGTACTTTCGATGGTCTCCTGATTTTTTCTGGAATTTATGGGAATATATAGGCGAAAGAGCTAGGGCAAAGGGTGTCCAGGGGGCCCACAAGCCTGGATGGCGCGCCCCCTGGCCGCGGGGTGGGGGTTTGTGGGGCCCCTGGGGCTCCCCTGCCTTGGCTCCCAAGCCTCCCGATCTTCTTCCGTTCCAGAAAAAATCTTTTCGGGGATTTTCTTCCGTTTGGACTCCATTTCAAAATCTCCTCTCAAAGGGGTCAAAAACATGGAAAAAATAGGAACTGGCACTTTGCGCTGAGTTAATAAGTTAGTCCCAAAAAATATATAAAAGGCATGCATAACATCCAAAGTTTGACAAGATAATAGCATGAAATCATCAAAAATTATAGATACGTTGGAGACGTATCAAGCATCCCCAAGCTTAACTCCTGCTCGTCCTCGAGTAGGGAAGTGATAAAGAATGATTTTTTTATGTGGAATGCTACCTAGCATAGTTGTCCTTTGCAACTTCTTTCACGTGACATGAATGTTCAGATCCATAAGATTCAAAACAATAGTTTGCTATTGACATGAAAACAGTAATACTTCAAGCAAACTAGCAAAGTAATCATGAACTTTCAAAATAACAAGGCCAAAGAAAGTTATCCCTAAAAATCATATAGTCTGGCTATGCTCCATCGTCCTCACACAACTAATGTAAATCATGCACAACCCCGGAATTGGCCAAGTAATTGTTTTCGCACTTTTACTTTCTCAAACTTTTTATAACTATCACGCAATACATGAGCGCGAGCCATGGATATAGCACTATAGGTGGAATAGAGTGTGGTGGTGGTGGTGAGACAAAAAGGAGGAGATGGTCACACTGACTCGGCGTATCAATAGGCTATGGAGATGCCCATTAATAGATATCAATGTGAATGAGTAGGGATTGCCATACAAAGGATGCACCAGAGCTATAAGTATGTGAAAGCTCAAAAGGAAAACTAGTGGGTGTGCATCCAACTTGCTTGCTCACGAAGACCTAGGGCAATTTTGAGGAAGCCCATCATTGGAATATACAAGCCAAGTTATAAAATGAAGATTCCCACTAGCATATGGTAGTGACAAAGCAAGAAGCTCTCAATCATGAAGAACATGGTGCTAACATGAAGCACAAGTGTGGAAAAAGATAGTAGCATTGTCCCTTCTCCCTTTTTATCTCTTGTTTTTTTTCATTTGGGCTCTTAGGCCTCTTTTTTTTTGGCTCTTTGGACTTTTTTTTATTTCCTCACATGGTACAATGCTCTAATAATGATGATCATCACACTTTTATTTACTCACAGCTCAAAGATCACAATGATGATGACTCCATAGGAAATGCCTCCGGCAGTGTACCGGGATGTGCAACGATCTAGCATGGCGTATGACGTTGAAACATCTCGCTAGCTATCTTACGATCATGCAATGGCAATATGAGAGTGACGACACAAGTCATGAGATGGAACTGTGGGAGTTGCATGGCAATATATCTCGGAATGGCTATGAAAATGCCATAGTAGGTAGATATGGTGGCTGTTTTGAGGAAGGAATATGGTGGGTTTGTGCACCGGCGAGAATTGCGCGGTACTAGAGAGGATAGCAATGGTGGAAGGTGAAAGTGCATCTATACCATGGGCTCACGTTAGTCATGAAAAACTCACATACTTATTGCGAAAGTTTTTATTAGTAATCGAAACAAAGTGCTAAACGCATACTCCGAGGGGAAGGGTTGGTAGGTGTAAACCATCGCGCGATCCCGACCTCAACACAAAGGATGACAATCAATAGATCAATTATGCTCCGACTTCCTAACATAGCGGTTCACCATACGTGCATGCTACGGGAATCACTAACTCCAACACAAGTATCTCTAGATTCACAACACCCTACTAACATAACTCTCAATATTACCGAATCCACGTCTCAAAACTAATTGAGAGGAATCGAAACTTCTCTTTCTACTCAATGCACATGAAGATGGAGATTTTTGCATCCTCTTTGGGTACCTAGCACATTTGGGACTACTTTCATAGCATAAGCCAACTACCAAATCACGCACCGCCGTGTTCTAAAGATATAAGTGAAGCACATAGAGCAAAAGTATATAGCTCAAAAGATATAAGTGAAGCACTATGAGCATTCTAGCAAAATCACGATGAGTGCATGTCTCTCTCTCTCAAAAAGGTGTGAAGCAAGGATGATTGTGACACAACAAAAATAAAAGACTCCTAAGATACAAGACGCTCCAAGCAAAACACATATCATGTGGTGAATAAAAATATAGCTCCAAGTAATGTTACCGATGGATTGAAGACGAAAGAGGGGATGCCTTCCCGAGCCATCCCTAAGCTTAGGCTTTTTGGTGTCCTTGAATTTGGCTTGGGATGCCTTGGGCATACCCAAGCTTGAGCTCTTTCCACTCCTTATCTCTTTGTCCATGAGAACATCACCCAAAACTTGAAAACTTCACAACACAAAACTTAAACAGAAACTTGTGATAACATTAGTACAAGAAAACAAACTACCACTTCTTTTGGTACTGTAGCAAACTTGAATTCCATCTATATTGATGATGGGCTACTGTATTCTCACTTTTCCATTGTTAGTACCCCCCCCCCATACTAACCATAGTTTCATCAAAACAAGCAACCAACTCAACAAAAACAGAATCTGTCAAAAACAGACCAGTCTGTAGTAATCTGTATACTTCGTATACTTATGGTACCTCAAAAACTCTGAAAAATTACGATGTCCTGGGAAAAAAGCGTATAAATCAGCAGAAAAAAGAATCAACTCAAAATCTTTTTGTCAATAAAAATGAAAAATCATCTCGTGAGCGAAAAGTTTCTCTCTTTTTCCAGCAGGATCAAACAACCATTACCAAGACTAGTCATAAAGGCTTTGCTTGGCTCAAACAAAAAAGAAACACAAAAAACAAAATCACAACATAATTATGAAAGTGTGGACGCAACAAAACATAAAGAAAAAGATAAATTCATTGGGTTGCCTCCCAACAAGCGCTATTGTTTAACGCCCTTAGCTAGGCATAGGAGCGATAGAATAACGTATCGTCGTCTTTGGTGCTCAAACCATAAGTGGCCCTCATCATGGATTCATAAGGCAATCTTATTTTCTTTCTAGGAAAGTGTTCCATGCCCTTCATTAAAGGAAATTGAAATCTAATATTCCCTTCCTTCATATCGATGATAGCACCGATAGTCCTTAGGAAAGGTCTACCAAGAATAATGGGGCATGTAGGATTGCAATCAATGTCAAGCACAATGAAATCCATGGGTACATAGTTCCTGTTTGCAATAATAAGAACATCATTGATCCTTCCCATGGGTTTCTTGACAGTAGAATCAGCAAGATGCAAATTAAGAGAACACTCTTCAATCTCATTAAAACCTAGAACATCACATAAAGACTTTGGAATCGCAGAAACACTAGCACCCAAATCACACAAAGCATTGCACTCATAGTTTTCGATTTTGATTTTGATGGTAGGTTCCCACTCATCATGAAGCTTTCTAGGGATAGAGACTTCCAATTCAAGTTTCTCTTCAAGAGATTTTATCATAGCTTCGACGATATGATCGGTAAAGGCTTTGTTTTGGCTATAAGCGTGTGGAGATTTCAACATGGATTGCATCAAAGAAATGCATTCAATCAAGGAGCAACTATCATAATTGAATTCCTTGAAATCCACGGTAGTAATTTCATTACTACTAAAAGTTTTAACGTCTTCTACTCCACTTTTAATGCTTTTAGCATCAAGATAGATGGACTCCGAATCATTGGGGCACTTTTCAACCAAAGTGGATTCATATCCAGCCCCATAATCATTAGGTTTGACACAAGAAAACAAAGATTCAATGGGAGTCACACCAAGCACTTTAAGATCTTCGTGATTCTCATCACGGGAACACGCCTTTTTAAGCCATTCATGTCTAGCACGAATTTGGGCGGTTCTTTCTTGGCCCTCAATCATGGAAAAACGCATAGCTTTCAAAGTTTCATCCATGTTGATTTTGGGAGGAGCACTTCTAACTTTCAAAGCATCAACATCACAAGAAATTCTATCCACGCTCTTAGCCAAATCGTCAATTTTGAGTAGTTTTTCCTCTATGGACGCATTGAAAATCTTTTGAGAGTTGATGAACTCTTTGATATTACTCTCTAGATCAGAGGGTAATCTATTGTAATTTCCATGAGTATTGTTGTAGGAGTTTCCAAAGTTATTAGAGGAGTTACTAGGAAAAGGCCTAGGAACATAGTTTCCTCTAAAGACATTGTTGTTGCCAAAGTTATTCCTACCAACAAAATTAACGTCCAAGCTAAGCGTTGCTACTCTCAATCAAAGAAGACAAAGGCATATCATTAGGATCCAAAGGAGCACTTCTACTAGCAACCAAATTCATTAACTCATCCATCTTAGCACTCAAGGAGTTAATTTCTTCTATAGCGTGTACCTTCTTACTAGTAGGTGACCTTTCAGTGTGCCATTGAGAGTAGTTTTTCATGATGTTGTCTAAAAGCTTTGTGGCTTCCCCTAACGTGATTTCCATGAACGTTACACCTGAGGCGGAGTCGAAGATATTTCTAGAAGCGAAATTCAAGCCAGCGTAAAAGATTTGAATAATCATCCAAAGGCTCAAGCCATGAGCGGGACAATTTCTAATCATTAATTTCATTCTCTCCCAAGCTTGTGCAACATGTTCATGATCAAGTTGCTTGAAATTCATGATATCATTACGGAGAGAGATGATCTTAGCCGGCGGAAAATACTTGGATATATAAGCATCTTTGCACTTGTCCCAAGAATTGATACTATTTTTGGGCAAAGAAGAAAACCAAGTTTTTGCGCGATCTCGCAACGAGAAAGGAAAAAGCTTTAATTTAATCACGTCATTATCCACATCTTTTTTCTTTTGCATATCGCAAAGCTCAATGAAGGTATTGAGATGGGATGCGGCATCTTCACTAGGAAGGCCAGAGAATTGCTCTTTCATAACAAGATTCAACAAAGCGGCATTAATTTCGTATGACTCCGCACTAGTGGCGGGAGCAATCGGAGTACTAATAAAATCATTATTATTAGTATTCGAGAAGTCACAAAGTTTGGTGTTTTCGTTCATGGTGACTTTAGCAAGCAAGCAAGCACACAAGCAAACAAAGAGCAGGCGAGAAAAAGGGCGAACGAAAAGGCAAACGAAAAAGGCAAACGAAAAATGCAAATTGGTGAAGTGGGGGAGAGGAAAACGAGAGGCAACTGGCAAACAAAGTAAATGCAAGAGATGAGTTTGCGACACCTACTTGGATGAGTTCTTGACTTGATCTTCCTCCTCGGCAACGGTGCCAGAAATTCTTCTGCTATCCCACAGACAACAGCGCAAGAAATTGACATGTTGACAGAGGCTGGGCTTGCGTTGGTTTTTCCCTTGAAGAGGAAAGGGTGATGCAGCACAGGAGCAGTAACTATTTCCCTTAGTTTGAGAACCAAGGTATCGATACAGAAGGAGGGTCTCGTCAAGTACAGAGTACCTGCGCAAACACAAACAAGCTTGCACCCAACGCTTCAAAGGGGTTGTCAATCCCTTCAAGATTGTTTGCAAAGTGAGATCTGAAGGCGGAAAGTGCAACGAAATAAAAGTGTAAAGCTGAAAATATGGTGTGGAGTAGACCCTGGGGGCATGGTGTTCACTAGAGGCTTCTCTCAAAATAGCAAGTGTTACGGTGGGTGAACAAAATACTGTCGGGCAATTGATAGAACCGCGCAAAGTCATGACGATATCTAAGGCAATGATCATACATATAGGCATCACGTCCGAGACAAGTAGACCGATACTTTCTGCATCTACTACTATTACTCCACACATCGACCGCTATCCAGCATGCATCTAGTGTATTGAGTTCATGAAGAACAGAGTAACGCTTTAAGCAAGATGACATGATGTAGAGGGATAATCTCAAACCAATGATGAAAACCCCATCTTTTTACCCTTGATGGCAACAACATGATGCGTGCCTCGCTACCCCTTCTGTCACTTGGTGAGGTCAGTGCCCGGTATGAACCCAAAACCAAGCACTTCTCCCATTGCAAGAATCATAGATCTAGTTGGCCAGACAAAACCCACAACTCGAAGAGAATTACAAGGATATGAAATCATGCATAAGAGAGATCAGAAGAAACTCAAATAAGATTCATAGATAATCTGATCATAAATCCACAATTCATCGGATCTCGACAAACACACCGCAAAAGAAGATTACATCGGATAGATCTCCATGAAGATCATGGAGAACTTTGTATTGAAGATCCAAGAGAGAGAAGAAGCCATCTAGTTACTGACTATGGACCCGTAGGTGTATGGTGAACTACTCACGCATCATCGGAGAGGTTATGGTGTTGATGGAGAAGCCCTCCGTGTCCGAATCCCCCCCTCCGGCACGACACCAGAACGTGCCCTAGATGGGATCTTGCGGAGACAGAAGCTTGCGGCGGCGGAAAAGTACTTTCGATGGTCTCCTGATTTTTTCTGGAATTTATGGGAATATATAGGCGAAAGAGCTAGGGCAAAGGGTGTCCAGGGGGCCCACAAGCCTGGATGGCGCGCCCCCTGGCCGCGGGGTGGGGGTTTGTGGGGCCCCTGGGGCTCCCCTGCCTTGGCTCCCAAGCCTCCCGATCTTCTTCCGTTCCAGAAAAAATCTTTTCGGGGATTTTCTTCCGTTTGGACTCCATTTCAAAATCTCCTCTCAAAGGGGTCAAAAACATGGAAAAAATAGGAACTGGCACTTTGCGCTGAGTTAATAAGTTAGTCCCAAAAAATATATAAAAGGCATGCATAACATCCAAAGTTTGACAAGATAATAGCATGAAATCATCAAAAATTATAGATACGTTGGAGACGTATCAAGCATCCCCAAGCTTAACTCCTGCTCGTCCTCGAGTAGGGAAGTGATAAAGAATGATTTTTTTATGTGGAATGCTACCTAGCATAGTTGTCCTTTGCAACTTCTTTCACGTGACATGAATGTTCAGATCCATAAGATTCAAAACAATAGTTTGCTATTGACATGAAAACAGTAATACTTCAAGCAAACTAGCAAAGTAATCATGAACTTTCAAAATAACAAGGCCAAAGAAAGTTATCCCTAAAAATCATATAGTCTGGCTATGCTCCATCGTCCTCACACAACTAATGTAAATCATGCACAACCCCGGAATTGGCCAAGTAATTGTTTTCGCACTTTTACTTTCTCAAACTTTTTATAACTATCACGCAATACATGAGCGCGAGCCATGGATATAGCACTATAGGTGGAATAGAGTGTGGTGGTGGTGGTGAGACAAAAAGGAGGAGATGGTCACACTGACTCGGCGTATCAATAGGCTATGGAGATGCCCATTAATAGATATCAATGTGAATGAGTAGGGATTGCCATACAAAGGATGCACCAGAGCTATAAGTATGTGAAAGCTCAAAAGGAAAACTAGTGGGTGTGCATCCAACGTGCCCCAGATGGGATCTTGCGGAGACAGAAGCTTGCGGCGGCGGAAAAGTACTTTCGATGATCTCCTGATTTTTTCTGAAATTTATGGGAATATATAGGCGAAAGACATAGGGCAAAGGGCGTCCAGGGGGGCCACAAGCCTGGATGGCGTGGCCCCCTGGCCGCGGGGTGGGGGCTTGTGGGGCCCCTGGGGCTCCCCTGCCTTGGCTCCCAAGCTTCCCGATCTTCTTCCGTTCCAGAAAAAATCTTTTCGGGGATTTTCTTTCGTTTGGACTCCATTTCAAAATCTCCTCTGAAAGGGGTCAAAAACATGGAAAAAACAGGAACTGACACTTGGCACTGAGTTAATAAGTTAGTCCCAAAAAATATATAAAAGGCATGCATAACATCCAAAGTTTGACAAGATAATAGCATGAAACCATCAAAAATTATAGATACGTTGGAGACGTATCACGCACCATCAAGATGCGTATGACATGGAAGAGTGACCCATGATCATAATCGATTATGCATTTGCATTCAAACGCAAATTAAAATAATGCACAAAGTTAGGGGGAGCTCTTGCTTTTCGCATACTTCTCAAAGACTCGATGCTAATCATTGATTATATCTTTTGTTGAAGCTTTGATCTATATGTTGTCATCAATTATCAAAAGGGGGAGATTGAAAACACAATTTCTCCCTAAGGTAGTTTTGGTAATTAATCACAACATCTGTATCATTGAACTAATGATCTTATCCAATTATATTTTAGAAAAGTTCAAAGATGCATTGGCCAAAGGATTGTGAGGTCAAACCCCTTGATGCAAGGAACGGAATAGGATTAGCTCAAGGTTCAACGAAGAGGACTTTCCATTTTACATTTGTGTGAAATCACTTTGAGTCCATAGGAAATCCAATACTATTAAAAGTGGTGATGTATTATGATGAATTGGTTGCTCAAGTGCTTAGAGATAGCCACCAAAAATATTCACTCATTCTCCCACAAATATCTCTATCCCAAGTCAAAACAGCAAAATCGGTGCCACCAACTTTCCCCACTCGGCCCTACCGATTTTCCCAGTGATATATCCTTTGCCAAACCCTAATCTCTCGGTACCACCAAGTTTAACATTGGTGCCACCAAAAGCATGTAACCAACTTTCTGTTGAGCAAACTCCAAGAATCGGAATTTCCAAGATTGGAATCGGTCTCACAGAGATTTGGAAACTGCTCTAGGTCATCGTATCGGTACCACCGAGATTCTTATATCGGTCTCACTGAGAATTCAAAGTTGCCACATTTAGTGCAACTCGGTACCGCCAAGATTCATTTGAGTGTCGTCGAGTTGGGAAATTATGTTGTAATGGTTGGATTTTGGGGGATGCCTATATATACCCCCAACTCTTCTCATTCGTAGAGGAAGCACTCAGAACACACACCCACTTGCCAAATCCATTTTTCTGAGAGAAAGTCACCTACTCATGTGTTGAGATCAAGAGATTCCAATCCAACCATTTGAAACTTGATATCTAGCCTCCCCAAGTTGCTTTCCACAAAATCAATCTCTCCTACCCATGCCAAATTTGTGAGAGAGTGATTGAGTGTTGAGGAGACTATCTTTTGAAGCACAAGAGCAAGGAGTTCATCTTTCTACCACATCTATTACCTTTTGAAGGGTGGTGCCTCTTAGATAGATTAGGTGTCGTTTGGGAGCCTCCTACTTCGTGTTGTGGAGTTGAACGAAGAAGTTTATAAGGGTAAGGAGATCGCCTACTTCGTGAAGATCTACTGTGAGCGAGGCTAGTCCTGTGTGGACGTAAACCATGGTGGAATAGACAAGGCCACTTCTTGGTGGACCCCTTGTGGGTGGAGCCCCCTGTGGACTCTTTGCAACCGTTACCCATTGTGGGTTGAAGTCTTCACTAACGTGGATGTACGATAGCACCACCTATCGGAACCACGCCAAAAATCACCGTGTCAACCTTTGCGTTTGATCTTCCTTCCCTACCCTCTACGTTACATTTGCATATCTTTACATTCCGCTGCTATGCTCTTAGATATGCATGTATAGGGTGAACTTGATTAGTCATAACTGCTAAAGCTGACCCACAACTAAAATTAGAAAAATGCTAAGTTTTTATTTTTTTCAAGTAGCCTAATCATCATCCCTCTAGACATACTTCGAATCCTACAAACATCCGATATAATGCCAACTCTATCTTTTATGAGAGCATTAAACTATTATATCTACTCAAGTTAAATGGGACAAAAAACATGTGCAATACGCATTTTCAAAATAACCAATATAGAGAAGGTATTAATTAAGATTGCACCATAAACTTTATTCTAGAAATAAGCAACATGCAAAATTGCTATTTGAAATCTTCACATTTTTCACCGATTTTCATACGTAAGATGTTAGATTCGGAGTTAGGATTTAAAAAATATAAATGTATTAAAAGTATTTGAATTTGCAAAAAAAAGGAGCGGTGCCCTGGTCGAACTCACATGTCACCACTAGGATAGTTAAGTGCTCGCATTTATCTAGAGGCTGCACTCTATACAAAACCAATTTAAACGATCCATATAGTGTAACAAACCGATTTTTGATTTGTGGCTAGCATAACGGGTCATTATCGTCAACTTAAAGGATATTTTAAATGTCATATGACCAAAAACAGTTCTTACTTTATTATTAGAGAATAGATAATAAATATAAAGATTTGAACACTACTTTTATGTTTCATAAATATGTATAATAAAATAATTTCTAACAAAATTTTTTAGACAAACATATACACTTTTTCAAGTTTTTAATTTAAATATTTTAAAATATCAAATGTGTTAATTATGCACCGTATTATTTGAATAACTTAATTATGAAAATGAATATGTTATTCCTAACAGCTGTTGGGATGGCCGTGTTGCTCTAAGGTGGCTCATTTCAGGATGGGAATGGGTCGGGTTGGCCCACCGGGTCACTGACCCGACCCAAAAAATCGAGGCCAATGGGTTGTGTTGGTCGGGCTTGAACCATTGTTTGGGTGAGTGGAGCCGGCACCGACTGACTCAATGGGTTAGCAGGGCCGTGTAACGACCAGGATGCGGTCCTTTACCCCTACCACTAACACACAAAGATACACACAAAGATCCATGCCCTTGGGCTCCATCTATACCATGGAAACAAACCCAAACTTTCAACAAAATGAAAATGCAACTCCATAAGGTATGCTTATAAGATGACAATTACATAGGAGAGTTTCATGTGCACAATGACAAAGTGACATGGGAGTTTGAACCCCATGTTTGTGTCATGCACATCAACAACACCAACACACACAATACCTCACTAGCACTAGCATCAAGCTCAACACAAAAGAAACTCTAAGCTAACAAGAGAGTATGCACACCCCCACATATGGGCATGTGATGGTGCACACTCTCACAAGCATCACTAGGATCTTCCTAGTATTCATGTCATCCTCAATATGCAACCACCACAACAATCCACACCCTCACATGCTAACCTAGATAGCTACCTAGTGCAACTCATCACCTCAATACATGTGGTGAGGGGGAGGCATCCACACCCCACTAAATCCATGCAAACAAAAGAAACTACAATAACAACTTAGACCCTCTTAAGCTCAATAGATGTGGCCAAACATGTATAGCTAGTGCTTCTATCACCCCTTAATAACAACACACACAAGAAAAACACATCATCATGCACAACTCCTACCAAGTGTACTCCACACCACTAGATGCAATCCACAAGGTTCACAATGCTAGCAATACAACATCTAATAACTTGCAAGTGTGCAACTCACACACAAAGGGATCTGTTACTAACTACACTAGCAGGGAAGAATGATTCAAAAAACCACCTTGCTGCCCAAGCACAAGGAAGAGGAAGAACAAATAGAAGGCAGCAAAAGAAATAGCAAAAGCAAAAATCAGGGGTCCTGGGGGTCGAACCCAGTACCTCCTGGTTCAGGAGACACCATCTAGCCACTGCACCACCTGCACTACTATCGACAGGAAAGAGGCAGGAAGCAAAAGAACATGCTTCACTGGCCTCCGAATAGCAAAACCAAAAATAGGCCGAGAGGGGGATCGAACCCCGAACCTCTCATCAGGCACGCATGAGATCGACCACTGGGCTACGAAGAGGTATCTGACCGAGGGGGATTCGCATACAGGTAAAAACTACCAGAAATCATCTCCTGTCTGCTGAGAGCGCCAGCGACAGAGAAAACTGACGGGCTGCTCGCTTGCCGGCGCTGCCGCGCGGCGCTACCGGCGACGAGGGGGGTTCTCTCTGGCCACGGCGCTACCGACGAGAGGGGGGAGGAAGCCCTCCTCCTACTACCACGGGTCTACCCATGAACTGAACCAACAGGAACCCACGAAAGCGGCTGGCTTGGGTTCCAACGGGCAGTAGCTCCCGTCAGAGAAGGAGGCCCGCACTCGGCCGCAACAGCACCTCGCGCTGGGTGGAGGCGAGCCCCTGCTACCACCTCTTACCAACAACAGCAACACACGACGCAACTACGACCCTACACGCACACGCAACCACTACCCCCTGACGAACGGCGGCAGAGAAGAACGAAGAACTCTGCCGCAGGTCTGGACCGAACCGAGGAGGAGGAAGCATGGGGCGACGGCCCTCACCTTGGGGAGAAGAGGGAGCGCCGAACAGGAAGGAGGAACGCCGGAGGAGAAGAAGAAGAGCTGATGCAGTTCCTCCGTAGACCGAAGAAGAGGACGCAGTTCGCCCGGTTCGCCCCGTTGACGAGGACGAGCTCGACTGGAGGGTCGCTCCCCGGGGCTCCTAGCGCCGGGAATGGGACGCGGGGAACCACCCCGAGCCCCCGGACATGGCGGCCGTGCCGCCCGACGACGCACGCGGGTAGACGCCGGCGACTCTCTTCTCTCTGCACTCTCTGCTAGCTACAGGAAGCTTACCTGGGGAGGAAAGGAAGAGATGGAGGGGGAAGAAGGAGATGGCGGCGGCAGGAGGAAACCCTATTCGAGGGGAGGCTCGGACGCCCAAATATATAGGGCCCACGACGTCCGCGCGCACGGCGCCGTCAGCTCTCCCTCTCTCTCACGTGCTGACGGAAAGAAGAAAGCAGGGAAGGAGACGACACACCGTCAGGGAAAAGAAAGGAGGGAGGGGAGGCCTCGCCTGGGCTCCTCGCGCTGGGCTGGAGACCTACTGGGCCAACACGGGAGGAAGACTTAATGGGCCAGGGAATGAAATAATTACACAGGAGGTTTTCCAATTAGATAAACAGAAAAAAATGCATCCAGGGAAGAAAATATTACCCAAAATAAACTACTGGGATAAAAACTAAAAGGAAAATCCTGCTGGTCATGAGGAATTATGGCCCAAAAGAAAAAAAATAGGAAAACAATATTTGGAGCTGTTTGAAATAAATGCAAAACAGGAATTAATTTGCTGTTTTGGATTTATTTGCACCTTTTAAAACAAATAACAAGTCAGCAAAAATACTCCTCCTCATAGCCACATTTTTATCTAACCACCAGACATTTTAGAATCATTTTTGGGAAGAAGGAATTTTGACATGGAAAAATAGGAGGGAAAAAGGAGTTTAAAAAGCAAGAGCTTAAAATGACTAGCACTCACTCCTACATTACACACACCATTATCACATGCATCACAAGATAGTGCAATACCACCACCTAACCCTAGCAAGAACACATGCACTCACAACACCACAACACTACTGCTAGTAAGAACAAATACAACATGATCATGGCATGCAATCATAAGGTATGGCAAGGAATGATATGTTATGCATGCATGCAAGGGGAGTAAGTACTAAGGGACACACATGAAATCATGGCACAAAATGATATCATCAAGATCTCTGACAAGGTGGCCCCACATGGAGGGTTACAAAAAGGGAAAGTCCTACACTTGGGGCATTAAAAACTCTCCCACACTACAAAGAAGATCTCGACCCCGAGATCTAAGACTGAAAGAAATCGGGAAATTCGGAACGGAGGTGATCCTCGCGTTCCCACGTAGCCTCTTTATCGGAATGGTGTGACCACTGCACCTTGAGAAACTTGACAGCCTTGTTACGGGTCTTGCGCTATGTCGCCTCGAGAACCGCAACTGGATGCTCGCGATAAGAGAGGTCATGCTGGAGATCGATATCTTGAAGATGCACAGTCCGCTCGGGGTTCTTGAAACACCTCCGAAGCTGAGAAACATGGAACACATCATGGACATTTGCAAAGGTTGACGGAAGCTCGAGCTGGTACGCGAGGTCGCCCCTCTTGCCAACCACTCTGAACGGACCAACGAAACGAGGCGCAAGCTTGCCTTTGATGCCAAAATGCTGCCTACCCTTCATAGGCGACACCTTGAGATAGACAAAATCATCAAGCTCATACGACATGTCACGGTGCTTGCTATCGTAATAGCTCTTCTGACGGGACTGAGCTGCTCTGAGGTTGACGCGAATGATCCGACACATCTCCTCCGCTTCTTCTATCATATCATTGCCAAGGATCTGACGCTCGCCTGTCTGGGACCAGTTGAGCGGAGTACGACACTTCCTGCCATAGAGAATTTCAAACGGAGCCTTGCCAGAGCTAGCTTGATAACTGTTGTTATACGAGAACTCCGCGAAAGGCAGACAATCCTCCCACTTCATGCCAAATGAGATAACACAGGCTCTCAGCATGTCCTCAAGAACTTGATTCACCCTCTCCACTTGACCACTAGTCTGAGGATGGAACGCTGTGCTGAAGCGGATCTTCGTGCCCATAGCAGACTAAAAAAGAGTCCCAAAACTTGGAAGTGAAGATACTCCCATGATCTGATGAGATCAACATAGGTACACCGTGCAACGAGACAATCCTCGAGGTGTACAACTCTGCCAGCTGAGCCGCTGAAATGGACTCCTTGACTGGAAGGAAATGCGCCACTTTACTCAATTTGTCGATGACGACGAAGATAGCGTCATTGCCCTTCTTGGACTTCGGAAATCCTGTGACGAAGTCCATCTCAATGTGATCGAACTTCCACTCGGGAATCGGCAAAGGCTGCAAGAGGCCCGCTGGTCTTTGATGTTCTGCTTTCACCCTTCGACATACATCACACTCATTGACGAATTGAGCAATTTCACGCTTCATATGGGTCCACCAGAACGACTGCTTCAAGTCATGGTACATCTTGGAGCTTCCCGGATGAATAGAAAGCAGAGAATTATGAGCTTCTTCCATGATCACCTTCCTGAGATCACCTTTCGGGACGACAAGGCGGTCCTCGAAAAACAAGGTGTCCCTGGCATCAACAGTGAAACACTTATACTTGGGAAGACTCTTTCCCACACCAATCTTGACCTTCTTCACCATAGTATCAAGTAGCTGAGCTGCTCTGACCTGATCTTCCAAGGTAGGAGAGATCTGAAGGTTCGCAAGAAAACCCTGAGGAACCAGCTGAAGATTGAGCTTCCTGAAAGACTCAGAAAGACCCGGCTGGAGAGGTTGCAGAATCAGACTGTTGCAATATGCTTTCCTGCTCAATGCATCTGCCACAACATTTGCCTTGCCTAGCGTGTACTCAACACTCGTATTAAAATCCTGGAGCATTTCCACCCAACGTGTTTGCCGAAGATTCAAGTTAGGCTGAGTGAAGATATACTTGAGGCTCTTGTGATCGGTGAAAACTTCAACCTTACGTTCCAACAAGAGATGTCTCCAAGTCATCAAGGCGTGCACAACAGCTGCTAGCTCGAGATCGTGCACATGATAGTTCTTCTCCGCAGGCTTCAGCTGCCTGGAGGTATAAGCAACCACCTTCCTATCTAGCATCAAGACTGCACCAAAACCCTGAAGAGAAGCATCGCAAAAGACCTGGTACGGCTTGGAATCATCCGGAGGAGCCAATACCAGAGTGGAGGTAAGCTTCTCTTTGAGTGTATCGAAAGCCAGTTGACACTCTGGAGACCACACATACTTGACACCCTTCTGAAGAAGACTAGAGAGCGGCTTGGCGATTTTGGAGAAGTTCTCCACGAATCTTCTGCAATATTCGGCAAGACCGGGAAAGCTTCGAAGCTGCTTCACATTCTGCGGAGGTTCCCATTCAACAATGGCTTGAACCTTGGACGGGTCAACTTTAATGCCCTCGATAGAGATAATATGCCCAAAATACACCACTTCTTTCAACCAGAACTCGCACTTGGAAAACTTGGCATACAGCTTGTATTCTCTCAGTTTATCAAGCACCAACCTGAGATGTTTCTCATGTTCTTCCTCATCCTCAGAAAAGACCAGAATGACGTCGAGATAGAGCAAGACAAACTCATTCTTGAATGGCGAGAAAATATAGTTCATCAATCGGCAAAAAGTCGGAGGAGCATTAGCCAGACCAAAAGACATGACCGTATACTCATATGAGCCAAAACTGGTCCTGAATGCCGTCTTCGGAATGTCTTCCTCGCGAATGCGAATCTGATGATAGCCCATTCTGAGATCAAGTTTGGAGAATACTTTAGCACCTTTCAGCTGCTCGAACAACTCATTTATGTTCGGAAGTGGGTATTTGTTCTTGATTGTCTTCTTGTTCAATGGGCGGTAATCGACACACAGCCGTTCCGTACCATCCTTCTTCTTGACAAACAGGACACCACATCCCCACGGAGACGAGCTTGGTCTGATCAAACCCAAACGCTCCTGCTCATCGAGTTGCCTCTTGAATTCCTTCAACTCCTCTGGACCCAGCTTGTACGGCCGCTTGCACACTGGCTCTGTGCCTGGCTCAAGCTCAATGACGAACTCCACTTCACGGTGCGGAGGCATCCCTGGCAGCTCTTCAGGTAACACGTCCTGATATTCGCAGACTACTCGAACTTGCTCAATGGGATTGATCTCACCCTTTTCATTCAAGGAGAACAAGCGGACTGTGTCACCGCGCGCCGCGAATATAATCACATCCTCCGAAGAGTGGGTCAGTTTCACTTCTTTAGCTGCGCAATCAATTGATGCCTTATTCATGGCCAACCAGTCCATACCAAGGATCAAATCAATGTCGGACTTGCCCAAGACATACGGAGAGGCCAGAAAAGCATAATTGTCCAACTTGATAGAAACATCCGGAGCACGGGTACTAGCATGCATGAACTTGCCTGGAGAAACTACTGACAACGGACTAGGAAGCTCTTCAACAGGAACACTATGCTTGGATGCAAATGGAATGGAGAGGAACGAATGCGAAGCACCAGAATCAAACAAGACTTTAGCAGGAAAATCATTGACTAAGAGATTACCCATGATCACATCCGAAGAATTTTCTGCCTCAGCTGCATTCACCATGTTGACTCGAGCTGATCTGGGGTTGAACTTCACAAGAGCGTTGCTAGGAGGTTTGCCTGGAGGAGGAGGCGGCAGACGGAGCTGAGAAGTGCATTTGTTGGCATAGTGACCCTTCTGCCCACATTTGTGACAAGTGACATGTGCTGGCTGCCGGAACTGAATCTGAGGAGGCCCTTGCTTCTGATGCCGATATCTCTGCTGGAATCTAGGGTTGGGTGGGCGGGAAGAACCACGTCCACCTGAGTGCTTCGGCTGCTGAGAGTGCCGAGGAGGAGGAGGAGGAGAAACCCAAAACCTCTGTTGCTTCTGAACCACCTGAGTCGAGGAAGAGCTGGAATCTCTGAAACGTTTCTTGGAGTTCTCCACCCTGAGCAAGGCTGCCTCTGCTCTGAGAGCTAAGTTATAGAATTTGTCAAACTCCTCAGGATCGTGCAAAGCGAGTGCTAACTGCAAATCCTCCTTCAAGCCAACCCTGAACTGGTATATCTTGCTCTTCTGATCCGGAACATCCTGCAACGCGTAACGGGCCAGCTCGTGGAACTCAACATTGTACTTGTACATAGAATTGCTGCCCTGCTTCAAGCGCCTGAACTTCTCACGCATCTCCTCAACAAAACTGGAAGGAATGTAGTGGGACCTGAAGTCACGACAGAACTCGTCCCAAGACATCACCCTGCCACCTCTGGAGTCCTTAAGCTGCTGCCACCAAATAGAAGCCTGCCCCTTCAACTGGAATGTTGCAAACTTGACATAATCCTCTGGACGGACATTGCTACACTCAAAATGCTTGTTCATATCACGGATCCAATCTTCCGCATCAAACGGCTGGTCGCAAGAAGTGAACGTCCTAGGCTGGTTTGAGAGGAACTGACTCAGACTGGCGAAGTGATTGCCACCCTGCTGGAAATTGCCGTGCTGATGATTGGCTCTCTCCTGGATCAACTGCAACAACATCTGAGTATTTGCATTGGTAGCTGCCATCATCGCCTGCCAGGCCTCTGCAGGAGGAGGCGGCGGCGGAGGAGGAGGAGGAGGTGGAGGCGGCATATCCTCACGCGCTCGGGTCTGACGAGTTGGTGGAGCCATCCTGAAGACGGACATCATATTAGTCCACAGAATATTTGAAGATAAGCTGAATCAAAAGACAGAATATCTGAATAGAACTTAACATTGCACTCGAACAACATAGCAAGAGTGCATTCTCAAAGTAACAGACGACAAAATTCCGATAAGGTCACAGCAAACAAGTGTGAGCTAGAACTGCTCGGAACAAACATATGACCAAGATTTCCCAAACCTCAATCAAGCGTCTGTAGGAAGATAGTCCCATAAGATACTACCAGATATCCCACCTATGAATTCCCGAAATAACTGGTCATGCAATCAGGCACCCGGATACAAGGAGTATTTCACACAACTCCTAAACTAACCCGTCACCTGTATCACACCCTTCTACACACGACCAGCATCTCGGACCTTCGTCTACCACAGATCCTCGTGATCACCACGATACAAAGTGTGGTGGTACCCCCAAACAATCTACACCAGTACTGGGGACGTCGGGGTTATCTCACCACTACCCGTATTGAAGCAATAACGAACACCCTCCGTTCTTAGGTACTCAGAAATCTGAATGATGGTGATGTGCGCGATAATCCCTGGAGCTCAACTCCCCTGATACTTAGAGCAGATAGGAGGCAACAGGACACGATTCCGTCACATCGAAATCATATAGGTTTCGCAAACACCCGCGTGATCCTAAAAAAATTTTGAGCGAGAAAAGGAGTAGAGTTAAAGATTTCCTAAGACGGAAGCCTCACCAGAGCAAAGAAGAGGAGAAAAATGAAACCTACTCTCCGATATAACTAAGACTCAAAACATTTACTAGACTCGACTCGGCCAAATACGATCACACAAAGGCTCCTATGGTCGTAAGGGTCTGATTACCAACTTGTAATGACCAAGATGCGGTCCTTTCCGATCTGGGGGTCGAGGCCCCCGAATAGGAAATAAGCGCGTCTAAGTGTTTCGCAAGCAAGTAAACATAGCACATAACAATAATTATAGTAGACAATCTGGGCTTCAACTGTCTTCTTATTAATAATACAGAGTACAACGCAGATACAAACAAGGTAGTTCCGGTACGGGCTACAAAACAAAGAAAATGCTATGCTACCCGCTGCAGGCCCACGATCACGACCACGGCTCAGTCCTCTGGATAGTTCACGTAAAGGCGATCTGTCTCTTCGTCGTACTGCCACGCCAGCTGGGTGCCGTCGGGATCATCTGACTCTGGGGTACCTGTACCTGCTGGAAGTTTCGGAGGAATCCGTGAGCCACGGGGACTCAGCAATCTAAGACCTTGGTGCCAGAACTAGTCATGTTATTGGGTAAGGAAGGGGTGAAGTGTTTCAGGCTGCTGCAACCTATGATTGAATAAGTGGCAAACATACGCGAGAAGGAAGTGAAAGTGGTCTACACTAACGATCGGGAATACTTGATCAGAAGGTGATCCTGAACACCTACCTACGGCAGTCATAACCCCACCGTGTTCTCGATCGAAGAGAGATTTTCGAAGGGACAGTCACGGTTACGCACACAGTTGGCATCTTTTATTAGTTTATGTTTAAGTTCTCTAATACCGGATGTTAACAAAATATTCCAAGTTGCCACATAACCGCGGGCACGGCTTTCCGAAAGATTAGACCCTGCAGGGGTGCTCCAACTAGTCCATCACAAACGAACACAGGCCGCAAAGGCATCCTCTATCACGAATCTCGTGATCTCGTCGGATTCCTTAGAGGAAAACCTCAACTCTGGGGAAAACCAAAGCCTCACCGGGATTCCTATACGCAAGATATACCGCTAAGGTAAGACACGACCAGCAGGACCTCCCGTCATGTCGACGACCCTGATAAGAGCCGCGTATCTCAGTCTCAGGACACGACAGATGAGCTAGACGTCGGGATGGCTAAACCTCTGGGTGACCAGTGGAGCCCCGGACATCGCTCAGGTGGGGCCAACACTCATGGGGAGCACTGGCCCGGGTTGTTGATTAAATTCCTCGGGGTAGCTATTCCCTATGCAGATTATTATGTGATTAGCAGATTAAAACCAAAGTTGGGTCCTGCCGGACAAGCCTTAACACTACGCGATTTATCAAGGGGGTCCCCATAACAACCCCGAACGTGTTAGGAGCGATCATTATGGAATCAAACACCGGTAACCGGTAACTAAGGCGGCAATAACGGAACAAGACACCCGGCAAAAGGCTAGGCCTCCCGTCATTTACCAAGTATATAGATACATTAATTAAATAACAGAAATTAATATAATTATATCAAGCTCATGTCATCACATGAGTTAAGGCACCTGCAGCAAACAACGCTAACATTAGTAGCTGAGCAAGCCTACCTAGCCATGCAAGTTTGCTAGGAAAGAGTAAGGTGTTTAAGCTCATGGCATATGAAGAGGCAATATATTTTCAGTGGTAGGCCGCGAGCAATATGACGTGTAATCGGAACTAACATAACAAGTCTAGATATGGGATCAAGGTCATGTCATCTTGCCTGTGATATCCTCAGTTTGGAATGGTTCTGGATCGTCCTGCACGTACTCTCCTGACTCCACGTATTCGTTCTCCGCTCCCGGTGCTACCCAACACAAGAATAACAGCAAATGAACAGCAGCACCACAAAATGCAACAATCACATGATGCATGAGATGAAAGTTGAGCATGCACTACTATTTCCATCACTAGCACAAGCACAATAAACTACAACAAGTTCCTGGGCAGAACTTTGCACTAACTTATCTGGACATGCATGGGAATGATATGAACAGATGCATTTCGTAAAAACGGTGCAAAACCATATAAAGAACTTTGCAAACGGAGCTACGGATCAACGGGAATCAACGAAACACGATATGAAGCTCTACGTGAAAGATTCAACACCTCACACACATTTGGCACAAATATGGTGTTCCCAGGTTGCCAAGACATATATTAACCCAACATGAATGAAATGGAGCAAGGTAGAACACCCCAACAACAATTAAACACAAACTTTGAACAAAATGGCAAAACTACATAATCTGCCAGTTTTTGCATCTTAGCTGTTTGTGAGCAACATGCAACATAGCTACAGGTCTTCAAATATGAAAAATAATATATGTGTCTGTTGCCAACCAAGAACACTACAAGCTCAAGCAAGAATCACAGCAAAAGGAATTAAACTCTAGAAGATACAAGGCCACAAACTTTCCCAAAACCATCAGTTCTCAGGGACTTGGTGAAAATTCCTGCACCTGAGATTCTGTTTCTGTTCTGAAGCTTTTTGACAGCAATCAAAACACAAGCTACTGGACTCCAAATGACTTGAAAATTGACAGGAAGCTTCACAAACATACCAGGTTGAAAACACTAGCAGTGAACTAAGTCCAGTTCTCAACAGAATGACCAGCACATCCTTATCTATAGGGGAAGAAAATGTTTCCAGCATTCCAGACTTTGTGAAATTTTCAGAGTTCAAAAATCTGGAATTTTCCAGCCACATGCCCACTTTGTCTAGGCATAGTTTTCCCACACATGTCCCCAAGAGGTGATTGACACCACTATGGTGTTGAGCACAAACCCCTACCACTAACACACAAAGATCCATGCCCTTGGGCTCCATCTATACCATGGAAACAAAGCCCAAACTTTCAACAAAATGAAAATGCAACTCCATAAGGTATGCTTATAAGATGACAATTACATAGGAGAGTTTCATGTGCACAATGACAAAGTGACATGGGGGTTTGAACCCCATGTTTGTGTCATGCACATCAACAACACCAACACACACAATACCTCACTAGCACTAGCATCAAGCTCAACACAAAAGAAACTCTAAGCTAACAAGAGAGTATGCACACCCCCACATATGGGCATGTGATGGTGCACACTCTCACAAGCATCACTAGGATCTTCCTAGTATTCATGTCATCCTCAATATGCAACCACCACAACAATCCACACCCTCACATGCTAACCTAGATAGCTACCTAGTGACACTCATCACCTCAAGACATGTGGTGAGGGGGAGGCATCCACACCCCACTAAATCCATGCAAACAAAAGAAACTACAATAACAACTTAGACCCTCTTAAGCTCAATAGATGTGGCCAAACATGTATAGCTAGTGCTTCTATCACCCCTTAAGAACAACACACACAAGAAAAACACATCATCATGCACAACTCCTACCAAGTGTACTCCACACCACTAGATGCAATCCACAAGGTTCACAATGCTAGCAATACAACATCTAATAACTTGCAAGTGTGCAACTCACACACAAAGGGATCTGTTACTAACTACACTAGCAGGGAAGAATGATTCAAAAAAAAAACCACCCTGCTGCCCAAGCACAAGGAAGAGGAAGAACAAATAGAAGGCAGCAAAAGAAATGGCAAAAGCAAAAATCAGGGGTCCTGGGGGTCGAACCCAGTACCTCCTGGTTCAGGAGACACCATCTAGCCACTGCACCACCTGCACTACTGTCGACAGGAAAGAGGCAGGAAGCAAAAGAACATGCTTCACTGGCCTCCGAATAGCAAAACCAAAAATAGGCCGAGAGGGGGATCGAACCCCGAACCTCTCATCAGGCACGCATGAGATCGACCACTGGGCTACGAAGAGGTATCTGACCGAGGGGGATTCGCATACAGGTAAAAACTACCAGAAATCATCTCCTGTCTGTTGAGAGCGCCAGCGACAGAGAAGACTGACTGGCTGCTCGCTTGCCGGCGCTGCCGCGCGGCGCTACCGGCGACGAGGGGGGGTTCTCTCCGGCCACGGCGCTACCGACGAGAGGGGGCAGAAAGCCCTCCGCCTACTACCACGGGTCTACCCACGAACTGAACCAACAGGAACCCACGAAAGCGGCTGGCTTGGGTTCCAACGGGCAGTAGCTCCCGTCAGAGAAGGAGGCCCGCACTCGGCCGCAACAGCCCCTCGCGCTGGGTGGAGGCGAGCCCCTGCTACCACCTCTTACCAACAACAGCAACACACGACGCAACTACGACCCTACACGCACACGCAACCACTACCCCCTGACGAACGGCGACAGAGTTGAACGAAGAACTCTGCCGCGGGTCTGGACCGAACCGAGGAGGAGGAAGCACGGGGCGACGGCCCTCACCTTGGGGAGAAGAGGGAGCGCCGAACAGGAAGGAGGAACGCCGGAGGAGAAGAAGAAGAGCTGATGCAGTTCCTCCGTAGACCGAAGAAGAGGACGCAGTTCGCCCGGTTCGCCCCGTTGACGAGGACGAGCTCGACTGGAGGGTCGCTCCCCGGGGCTCCTAGCGCCGGGAATGGGACGCGGGGAACCACCCCGAGCCCCCGGACATGGCGGCCGTGCCGCCCGACGACGCACGCGGGTAGACGTCGGCGACTCTCTTCTCTCTGCACTCTCTGCTAGCTACAGGAAGCTTACCTGGGGAGGAAAGGAAGAGATGGAGGGGGAAGAAGGAGATGGCGGCGGCAGGAGGAAACCCTATTCGAGGGGAGGCTCGGACGCCCAAATATATAGGGCCCTCGACGTCCGCGCTCACGGCGCCGTCAGCTCTCCCTCTCTCTCACGTGCTGACGGAAAGAAGAAAGCGGGGAAGGAGACGACACGCCGTCAGGGAAAAGAAAGGAGGGAGGGGAGGCCTCGCCTGGGCTCCTCGCGCTGGGTTGGAGAGCTACTGGGCCAGCACGGGAGGAAGACTTAATGGGCGAGGGAATGAAATAATTACACAGGAGGTTTTCCAATTAGATAAATAGAAAAAAATGCACCCAGGGAAGAAAATATTACCCAAAATAAACTACTGGGAGAAAAACTAAAAGGAAAATCCTGCTGGTCATGAGGAATTATGGCCCAAAAAAAAATAGGAAAGCAATATTTGGAGCTGTTTGAAATAAATGCAAAACAGGAATTAATTTGCTGTTTTGGATTTATTTGCACCTTTTAAAACAAATAACAAGTCAGCAAAAATACTCCTCCTCATAGCCACATTTTTATCTAACCACCAGACATTTTAGAATCATTTTTGGGAAGAAGGAATTTTGACATGGAAAAATAGGAGGGAAAAAGGAGTTTAAAAAGCAAGAGCTTAAAATGACTAGCACTCACTCCTACATTACACACACCATTATCACATGCATCACAAGATAGTGCAATACCACCACCTAACCCTAGCAAGAACACATGCACTCACAACACCACAACACTACTGCTAGTAAGAACAAATACAACATGATCATGGCATGCAATCATAAGGTATGGCAAGGAATGATATGTTATGCATGCATGCAAGGGGAGTAAGTACTAAGGGACACACATGAAATCATGGCACAAAATGATATCATCAAGATCTCTGACAAGGTGGCCCCACATGGAGGGTTACAAAAAGGAAAAGTCCTACACTTGAGGCATTACAGGCCGCCCCGTCCATCCCTGCCGCCGGCGGCGTGCCTTCCGTTTGGTTCCGTTCCTGGCACATCTGTCGTTCGTCGTCCAGCTCGTCGCTCGACCGTAGTTGACATATCTATACTACTTTTGATATTGACGTGTGATAGTTTAATCATTCTGCTACTGTTGACGTAATTGAACTTTGCATGGTAACCGTTTTTCAGATGAATTATCATCATGCATGTACCAAATTCATGCCATGACAGCAATGTTCTGATTTTTTTAGAAACACATTTTTTTGACTCGCAGTGCCGGATAAATATAGCTGATGATTTTATTGTTCATCCAGCTTGTTGCTAGTATGGAGGAATTTTCTACTCGTGATCTTATGCAAATATTTTTTTATTCAACTTGTTAATTTTATAGTTTTTCGCTCAGATACACAACTGAAAAGAACTCTTTGCCTAGCTGCAACATGTGTAACTACCCGCAATACTAGATAACAACTAAAATTTAAACCGACCCGAGATATCCATCGGGACAGCAAGGCCATCGGCATTTAAGAAATGGGTCGCCCCGCGGACTCATAAATTGGCCTTGAGGCCATGAGGGCCACGTCCGAGGCTAGGGCCGGGTCGCCCGTTTCCATCCCGAGGCACGTTAGGGGTGTGGTTCCCAAAGGGCGTGAGATCGTATCCCACTCTCAAAATGTTTTTCTATCAAAAATAAATCGTTTCCCCTTTAATTTTGCTGGATGTATATTTTTTTAAAGAGATCCTGTAGTACCGTCCAATCGATGCGATGCCAAAAATCCCTATTTTTTTAGTGGGATGCTCGAGTACCATCCAGCCGATGCGGTGCCCGGAAATCCCTATTTTAACGCATTTTGGGTTAAAATGTAGCTGCTTCCCAAAGGAGATCGTAAGACCATTATGACTGGGCCGGTCCGTTTAAGCATCTCAGCGTTTTCAGTTTTGGGAACCTTCTAGAGGTTCTCATCCAGTTTTCTATGATTTTAGGAAACTTCTAGAAGGTTCTTAAACCGTCATTTTTTTGTTCTTTTTCCTTTTTCCCCTTTTCTCATTTTCTCGTATTTTTGTTTATTTCGATAATTGTTTCTTTTCTTTTGTTTCACTTTTAGATTTCTTTGTTTTTTAATTTGCTTTTTCGTTTTCCATAAAATATTTAAAAAATTATAACATGTTCACATTTGCACAAATATTACTCGAAATATCATAATATGTTCCTATTTTTCAATTTTGTTTTAGAAATTTGGAAAAATGTTCAGGAGTTCGAAAATGTTCAAATGTTTAAAATATTGATAGCTTCTTTTCACAATTTATGGGATATTTATATTTCGTATAGATTCAAGTTTTTGAACATATTTCCGTTTTTATATATTAGAAATTTCATCGCATTTCCAAATTTTGTTCGGGATTTTATAATAGTTCTCTACTTCTAACTTTGTTCTCCAAATTCAGAAAATGTTTGGGAGTTTTACGTTTTTGTTCCATGTTAAATTGTGGGTCTTGATATTAAGGAAAAATATCTAAATCAAAAAATGTTAGGCATTTTCATTTTTTTGTTCCCATTTTCAAATTTTGTTCTTGATTTCAAATTTTATGCTCTAAGTTAAAAAAAATTCGTAATTTATTTAAAAACATATTCAAATGTTGTTCTTAATTTGAAATTTTATTCTTTAATTTCAAAATTTTATGGGATTTCAAAATTTCAAAAAATAGTATATAACATCTTGGTTGAAGAAATACATGTGCTTTCAGAAGAATGTTTGCAATTTTGAGTAAATGTTCATAAATACTTTAAAATTGGTCCCTAATAAAGAAATGTTCGTACTTTTTAATGAAGAATGTATGCATATTTGAAATAAAGTTGCCTTTTGAGAAAAGTTCAATTTCTTGAAAACATTTCGATCTATTAAAGATATGCTTTTAAAAAGAATTGGAATTTGAAATAAAATTCCTAAAGTATTGTTTGACAAATGATGTAGGTACAATACTCCTAAAGTATTGTTTTACTTACCTATAACATGTTCATACAAGTAGATTGTTCTTATAGGTGTTAGCTACTTCAACAATTCCAAAGTTTGTCTGGTCTATTGGCTAGCATCGCGTGCAAGGCCCCGATAGGTCACGGGTTCGATACGGCGTAAACGCACGCGTTTTTTAGATTTTTGGTCCCGTGCTATAGTGTATATTTACTACAGGGCCGGCCCTATGCGTTTCCTGGACAATACATTGCGTAATGCGACGGGACCTCCTATGTGGCGGTTCAGGCGCCACTAGGGGAGCGGGTGCCTGCAGCGGCCCTCTTCGTGGGTCGGCCCATATTGAATTCGTTGGTTATTAAAAAATTGAAAAAAGTTTACAGAATTTTCAAAACGTTCAGATTTGTGAAACAAATTCAATGATTATGAAAAAAAGTTCACCGATTTTTAGAAGTATGTTCATGAATTTTCAAAAAGTTCACATAATTCGAAAAAAATATCATCGATTTTGAAAAAACATTCGTTAATTTTTTAAAAATAGTTCAGTGATTTCGAAAAATTTCATGAATTTTAGATTACGTTCTTTAATTTTCAAAAAAGTTCATCGATTTAAAAAAAAAGTTCAACAATTTATAAAGAAGTTCATCGAATTCAATATAAGTTCATAAAGAATTTGTAAATGGGCGGGCCCATTACGGAGGGCTACAGGCGCCGGTTAGGACACTTTGCCTTTAGCCGGCGCTTGGGGCGCTAAATAGGGTTTGCCCAATGCGACACATATAGGGCAGTTTGAGGCGCATCCCGACTTTTAGGGCCTTCGTGCATTTAGAAAACTTCACTATTGGGCTGACCCATTTACCTTAAAGTCTTCCTATTTTTTATTCTTATTATTATATAGAAAGGCCGAAAGTTTCTAAACAAATGATAAAATGGCAGAATCGTAGTAGTTCTCTAAGAAAACATAGAAAGATAAAAATATAGAAAGCCGTGGAATGGAGTAGTACCGGACATGGAGGGCTTTAGTTTTCATTTTTATAGGCGGATGGGGGGGGGACTAGTTATGGAGCACTCTCTTGGAAGCCTTTCAACGGTCACTCTCACGCGGCGTTACTTGCCGGTTCTCAGCCGCCGCCAAGTGTCGTGGTTTGTGCATTTTCTTCGCATTTTTTTGCATGTATTTTTGGCTTTTTACATTGGTTTTTTTGGTGTTTCAGTCTTTTGCTTGTCTTCCTTAGCTTTTTGACAAAAAAATTCAAAAATAATTGCATCAAAGCGAAAAAATGCTTCATAGTTTTTTTCGCAAGAGGCACTCTTTTGCTTCTGCGAGAGGCACGATTTTGCTTTCATAAAAGGCATGGCCGTGCTTTTCGGAAACGAAACAAATATATTTTTGCGAGAAGCGTGATTTTCCTTTCGCAAGAAGCACTGTTTCGCTTTCTTAAGAGGCATGGTCGTGCCTTCCGAATATGAAAAAAAAAATGTATTTTCTGTTTTTTTCGCGAGAGGCATAGTTTTGCCTTAGCAAGAGGCATGGTTGTGCCTCTTAGAAACGAAAAAAAAACATGTTTCTAGGCTTTTTTTCTATCCCGGGATAACCATGCCTCATCGATTTTCAAAAAAAAGTTCACCAATTTAAAAAAAAAACTCATCAATTTGGAAAAAAGTTCACACACTAAACACATGTAGAAAATCTAAATGGGATGGAAGCACTGGAGGCGCCGTTTAGCAATTTTTTTCAATAATTGGTGCCTGTGAGGCTAAATAGAATTTGCCTTTTATATCTCCCAAACAGCGAGATGGTCACTCCCCTCGCTTCATGCGTATGGGCCGACTCAGACGCTGATTTTCTCGGTTGCTCTTTCGTTTCATCGATCGTTGCTGTGTTTGTTTAGGATTTTGTTGGTACATTTTCTTTTTTTTTTCCGCTTTCTTTTGTTTTTTCTTCGGTTTTAAATTTCGTCATCCGTTTGCTATGGTGTTTTCGTATTTGTTATACTTTGGTTCTCATTGTTTTTAATATATTTTCATCAGTTTTTTTATTTTCTTTGTTATACTTTTTGTTCAGAGATTCTCCTTATCTAACCGTCCTGTTTCTATGTCGGTTTTCATTTATTATATTTGTTCTTTTTATTTAATTTTATTTTCTAAAACTTTTATTTTCCTTTTTTTTGAACAATTCTACATTTTTCTTACACATCTTTGATTTCCTGTGTACGTCATGACCATATTTAATACTCGTTTAATATTTTTCAAGTTTATCATCAACAGTATTTTCTCAAAATATATTTTTTATTTCTATTTTTTTAACACATATTGTATACTTTCCTACAAGTCCAAATTATTTTTTACGTATGTTTACAATTTTCAAATACAGTACTAATATATTTTATCAAATATATGTTTTGGTGCCTATTGTTCCAATACACTTTATATATTTTCGGCATGCATGTAATTTTTTTATAAATGTTTAACATTGATCTTATAGATTATTTAATTTGTTTTAATATCTCTTTTAACATAGAATTTTCTGAAACACGCCAAACATTTTCATATACATCTGAAAAACAATTCTTTATACACGTTTAATATATTCTTTGAATAACATGAAAATTTTGTACATTGTTCAAATGGTTTTATACAAAAGAATACGTGTACATATTCTTAAATGCGTGGATATTTTCTATATGTCAAAAACAATTTTGTTAAAGATATTAACATATTCTTAAGTTATGCTAACAATAAGTTACACCTTGGAAGTATTTTTAAAATTCTCAATTTATGTTTTTTGAATTAAATACTTCTTTTTAACACTAAATATAAATAAAGGTTATAACAAAGAGAAAAAACAACAACAAACGAAAATAAAATTGGACCAGCCCACTGCTAGCTCTCTTCACCCAATCACGACATACATTTGCTATAACTGTGTTATAGACGCTTCCGACAAATAGTCGTCAGAGGAACTAGTTGGTGAGCCTTCCTTCCGGAGTTTCCCAATGATTACTTCCACATGCCATCATTTGGCGTGTTCTCAATCGTGGTCATATGTCGCGTTCTGAGTGTTTTTTTCGGATTTTATTCTTTTTTTTCGTACGCGTTTTTAGCTTTTTTAGCTGATTTTATTTTTCCAGGTTTTTGGTGTCTCGGTTTTTTACCGGTCTTTCTTAGCGTTTGGACGAAAAAAATTAAATTCGTTTTTTTCTCGCGTATAAAAATATGTTTATTCCTTTTCCAAAAAGCACGACTTTTCTTGCACTAAAGGCACGACCGTGTCTTTCGAAAACGATAAAAAATGCGTTTTCTTTTTTTATTTTCTTCAAAGGCACGGTTTTGCTTTCGCGATAGGCAAGGCCGTGACTCTCAGAAACGGAAAAAATACGGGTTTCTTGTGTTTTCATGGGAAGCACGATTTTGCTTCTCCGAGAGAAACACGTTTTTTCCTTCTGTGAGAGCCACTATTTTTTTTGTTCGTTTTTTGTATGGTTTTTTATCAAAAAGTTTGCCAAAACTTGTCAACATGGGATCTAGTTTTGAAGATCTGGACGCGAGGAATCAAACAATGAAAACAATTCAAGATTTGGACGCACAATTTAATAGATAAAATATTTTGAAAATATAGGTCTACGAAAAAGGAAAAACTACCATGTTGCGACAAATGTCGCACTGCATCTTATTGCAACCTAGAGAATTGGGAGTGATTTTTGAAAGGAGCAACCCTTAATTAGTGATTTCGAATAGGCGTGGCTACGCCCACAACGCGTGCAGGTGGACCGACCTAGGTTCCGGTAGCGCGTTGCAGGTCGTTGACTGCTTTGTTTTTGGTTTTTTCTGTTGGATTTTTATTTTTTTTCCTTCTCTTTTCTGGTTGTTATTATGATCTTTTCTGATTTTTTGTTTGTTTTTGCTTTTTATTTTTCTTTGTATGAGTCCCTGTGAACATTTTGTTGATAAATTGATTTATTATGGTAATTTACGTTGGTCATTTGATCAATTTCTAAATGCTCTTGAAACATATTTGTAATATATGATGAACATTTTCTAAATATATGATGGATATTTTGCTAATAAATGATGAATTTTTTGTAAATATACGGTGAATATATTTCTAGTATAGATTGAAGTTTTTTTCTACACAAAGAACATTTCTGTAATAGATGGTGAACTTTTTTTTTAATATACGATGAACATTTTTAGTATATGATGAACATTTCTGCAAGCATGAGAAGTCCTTAACTCTTGGACTCTTTGGTTTTAGACCACTTCAATTATACTTTGAGTGGTTGGACTTGAAGTTCGTCTTGTTACCCCCAAAAAGTTTTTTAGGAAAGAGTCACGTGCTCATAGAAAGCATATTTGATCACCTCGGGGCAAGATCCTTTTTCTTTTTCTCCAACATCTTGAAATTGAACCTCCTTTGCCTTTAATGCAAGGTCGAGTTTATTTGTCCCACGAGCACGAGCAAGGGTATTGTTGACGGTCTTGCTCAAGATTCACGTGGAGATGAACTCACTGAATGCATCATCACATGACAAGTTGTGAAAGTTCAATCTTTCGCGAATCATGGAAGAAGTGTTTTTGTTAAATGGCATGAAAGCTTTGAGAAACTTGTGCTTGATCCATTTCCCATATGTGTCCTTGCTTCATGGTTCCTCAAAGAAATCGCAAGCGTTGTAAGTCTACAGTAGAGGTATTCGGGTGTATCATCATCGTGTATGATAAACTCACCGACTTTATATTGAATAATATCAAACTTGAAGTGTTGGATGCTTGTGTTGCCCATGCACAACGTGTTGATATGATATCAAACATCCTTAGCAGTACGAAAGGAACATATGTGAGAAAGGTTCTCGGAGGTCAATGACTTTTAAATGATGAACAAGGCGGATGCATTGAGTTGCTTGTCTATTTTTTTATATCTTGGAGTCAAGTTTCTTCGATCACAGGGATTGAATCCTTATTCAATTATTATCCACAATTGTGTTGATGAGCTATTAATGTGAGATTTCATGTGAAAAACTCAAATACTAAAATTAGATGCATCTATCATGTAACACGAGTGAAAGTCAAGATGTGTTAAAGTGAAAGGATTGTAAGAGCACCATAAAACAACGGTGGGGAAACCGCACGATGAGCACCCAAACCATTCTTCCCGTGAGTAGTGTTAGGTGTCAACCAAATAACCTACCCTTTGGTAGAGTTACCATACAATTTGGAGATAGTAGCTTCTATCACTACCACGGTAGCGGTGGTGGGCTTAGTGACACTTTTAATGAATATATCCAACATAGCTTGTACTTTAGCAACCCTACATGATTTAAGTGTTGCTATGACATCATTTAATTCAACTAGTGACAAAAGTATTCGCTACGACGGTAATTGCGACACCCTGCGAAATCTAATCGTCAGCTATACATTTTAGGTTGTAAAGGCATTAATAAAGACATGAGGCTCTGATATTGGATGAAAGGATTGGTATAGTTGACTATAGGCGGAGGGGGTGAATATGCGATTAAGAATTTTTAATCTCATTTTCAATTTTAAGGGGACATCATGCATATAAGTTACCTAGATATGCAACTATATAGGCAACATATATGCCAAGCTCGCAGATAAGAACAAGCTAGAAAAGATACACAATAAAGTTAGCTTGCAACAAGCTAAGGAAAGAATAAGCCGCAAGTGGATTCAATGAAGTTGTTACTGGAGTTCCCTCCTCTCGGAGGCATGTCTCAGTTGGAAAGGTGTTACAACATGATGTTCACCAAGAGCCACAATGGCGCATATTGTTATCCTCGTGCCCTCGGACAATGCAAGGTACCATGATCCATTACATGGGACCCTTGAGGGGGGAAAATGGGTCTTCAGAGATAAGGTTGGAGATATCTCCACAATTTAGTTGGAGGTTCCCAATACCACCACGAAGTTTCACCATGATGATTTTAGCTTCGAGGTGGCATCTTCCTTGTAGTGTGCTCAAGCACCCAAGAGTAACAAGATCCACAAGGGAAAGCAAGTGGGAATCAAAAATTCCTTCAATGGACTCGTAGATCTAGGTATTCTCTCCCAAATTGTAAATGATCAACAAGTTTGAGTGACTAAGGGAAGATATCTAGGAGTTCTAAACTTTGGGAAACAATGAAGGAGAGAGAGGCAATATGTTTTGTGTACTTGTTTAATTCCACATGTCGGTGTCAAAACCGGCTGATCTCGGATAGGGGGTCTCGAACTGTAGATCTTGGATCGATGGTGTGACGTCCCCGGATTATGCTAGAGTGACCCCTTGTAACTAAGCTACACTAACATGGGGATTAAGCTAATACATTTTTCTAATCAAGTTATGATCACTCCTTGATTCAAACCCTCATTCAAATTGCTTTGCAATTCAAAGGTGGATTTAAAAGTTTTGGAAACTTCAAATTAAAAATCATGAATGGGTTGCAAATATTCCCTAAGCTATTAAAAACTTGCAACCAACATTTTTTAATAATTTTGGTGCCTCAAAATAATTAAAACATGGGCAAAACATTATTTAAAATTCCTTTTCTAAATTATGAAATACAAAATGTTTTAAATAAATCCCCAAAAGTTTTCGAGGTAGTGCCAAATAATGCAAAGTAGTTATGTGGCTGAGTCCCATATTTTTAAAAAAGTCATTGTTTGCCAAATAAAATAAAATAAAGTTGCTGCTATAAAACAAAACAAGAAATAAAAGAAAAGAAAAAGCAAAAAGAAAAACATAAAAAAGAAATAAATCCCCCTCCCCCTTGGACCAAGGCCCAGCCTGGCCTCCCCAACCGGCCAGCCCAGCAGGCCGGCCCACCTCCCTCCCGCCGGCCCAACCTGGGGTTATACCCCCTCCCCACGGACACACACTCCCCCCACTCTCCTCTCTCCCTGAAAGTGCATGCTATGCCCCTAATCGACTTTTGGTGTTAATGACAACACATACATAGGAAACTAATCCTATTTGTTGAGTGTATCTCAGGATGGCAAGTACTTTAGTAAATTGAGAATTATGTGCCAACGGTTGTCTGAGAAATTGGGATTTATATTTCAAGAAGGCTCGGGATTAAGAAAAGATGATGTAGACTAGTCTTTTGAGTTTACTGATATTGAGTATAGGGATCCCGCACTATTAAGAGGGGATCACAGGTTTTGCGATGAATTTGCTCATACCACATCTTCACTGTCATACCCAATGCCATATATTCTCCACTCTGTTCTTATCTCATAATAGGTTTATTGCCTCTGACATCCGGCTCCCTCCGGACGTCCGAGGGCCGGTCGACCGGCAGGCTTCGGAAATCCGGAGCCCTTCACCAGAAGTTTGTGAGTCGTATAACTAGGAAATCCGGCTTCCTCCGGACGTCCGAGGGCCGGACGACCGGCAGGCTTTGGAAATCCGGAGCCCTTCACCAGAAGTTTGTGGTTCATCTAACTCGGAAATCCGGCTCCCTCCGGACATCCGAGGTCCGGACGTCCGACCAGCCCCAAAAATCCGGAGCCCTGCACCAGTAGAACATGAGCTCTATAACTCGGATTTCCCGCTCCCTCCGAACCTCCGTTCCCCTTTGGAAATCCGGAACCACCCACCAGTAGCAGTTGAGTCGATTAACCCGGAATTCCAGTCCTCTCCGGAGGTCCGGTCACTGTTCAATACACAGTATTTTCAGTCATATCAACAGGCCTCAGACGACCGACCCCTGTCGGACGTCCGACCCCTCGCGGACGCCCGAACGTCTGGCAACTGTCGGACGTCCAGACCATGTGTGACTTAAAGTGCCCCCAACGGCTGGATTTCACTCCCCACTATATATACTCTTCTCCCACCTCGTGAAAGAGTGTTCAACACAGCTAGAATACATCCAAGAACACCTTTCCTCTCACTCACTCTTGTCTACACCAAATCCTAGATCCCAAGAGCATTTGTGAGTCCTTTTGAGTGTTGTTCCAATCAAAAGATAGATCGTCTCCCTCTCCTCCTTCCCACTAAAGTCATTTGTGATTTGAGCAAGTTTTGAGCAATCCCCGTGATCTTGTTACTCTTGGAGGTTGGAGACTCCTAGGCGGTAGGAGTCTTCGGAGAGGAATCAAACCATTGTGATTTCCCCCGGAAAGTTTGTGAAGGTCTGGAAGCCACCTCAAGGCTTACCATTAGTGGTTGAGAAACGCCTTCATGGAGTTATCTCAAAGGGAGAATAGGGTGAGCCTTCGTGGCGTTGGTGTGCCTTCGTGGTAACATCCGCCCCTCTAACGGTGGCGTAGCTTCCCTCCAAGGAAGTGAACATCGGGATACATCCTTGTCTCTCTTGGAGTTTCGGTTATTCCTAACCCTAACTCTCTACTTGTGTTAATCCTTATTACGTACTTGTATTTGATTATTGTTTACCGCTTGTCCTACTTCACTCTAAATAGCTTACTCCTTGTTGTAGCAATTATTAGGCCTACACTCATATTCCGCACTTTTGCCTAAAATTGCTAAGTAATTATTAAAATTTGGATTTGTACCTATTCACCCCCCCTCTAGGTCCATCTCGATCCTTTTCAATTGGTATCAGAGCCTCGTGCTCTATTCTTGTGGCTTAACCGCCCTAGAGCGAGATGGACGGGGTTCCAGCTACGGTAGCTCCAGTGCAGAGGGACGGGACTTCCTCGGAAGTCAAGTCTTTCACCTCTGAGGACCTGGAACGGGCCCTTGCCAAGCAAAGATAGGAGCATGATGCTTCTCTTGAGACCATGGTCCAAATGAGACTAGTATCACTAACCATGGGGACAACCACGTCCCCGAGGGCCTCAGGGCCACATGTGCATGGTACTTCATCTGGCCAACAACCTCCGGAAAGGAACCAAACTAGTGTTCCATGGCTTTATGCTAGATCTCAAATTGAGAAACCTAAGTACAATCCTGGAGGAAAACCTCCCTTGCTTGATGACAATTCCGATTTTGCTTTGTGGAGAGTTGGTATGCAGGATCATCTTAGGTACGCCAATGATGAGATGTTGGACATCCTCGAGCATGGGTACAATCCTGTAGATCCAAGGTGCCTCACTCCCAGAGAAACTTATGACAAGCATCTCAATGACATTGCGATCATGTGCATAAGAAAAGGAATGAATGACAAGCAACGAAGACCTTACATTCACATCACAAGTGCCAAGGAACTGTGGGATAGCATTATAAGGACCAAGACCGGTACCTCCACTCTTCGGCTTGCTCAATATGAAATTGCCAAGGGGCAATTACAGAATTTTTGTATGGAAAAGGGTGAATCTCCCAAGCAACTACTAGAATGTCTCATGACTCTCGCCGCAGACATTGAGTCATGTGACTGTGATAAGATGCAAGATGGTTTCAATCTGACCAAGAGATTTCTTGTGGACAAGTTACTTCATGCTCTTGCTCCGTATCACCATCAAATGGTATGGGACATGAGGCAGCACCATGGGTTCAAAGAAATGACTCCAGATGACATCATATCCACTTTCCAGTTATTTGAAGAGTCAAAAGAAAATGCAACAAAGCACCTTGCCATGCATGGCACTTCAACATCAAAGATCAATCTTGCTTTGAAAGCCAAGCATGAATGTGACGAAGAAGAAAGTGAAGAAGAAGAGGGTGATGATGACTGCGAAGATGGTTATGAGGTTGACTCTGAAGAAAGCCCATCTTATGAGGACATTGCTCTCTTTGTAAAGAAGTTCAGTGCAGGAAAGTTCAAGGGAAGATTCCAAAGAAGAAGGCAAGGAAATGCTATAACTGTGAGGAAACCAACCACTTCTCCAATGACTGCCCTTATGAGAAGAGAGAAGACAAACCAAGGTTTCCAAAGACCTTTGTAAAGAAGAAGTTGCCAAACCCTATGAACTCCAAGTTCAAGAGGACAGATGGAAGAGCAATGGTTGCACATGAAGAATCAGATCCAGAAGATGTTGGTGGAGTTGCCGGAGTAGCTCAGGATACACAAAACACCTTGAGGCTAGTCAACAAAAGTGGTGATGTTGTTCACTACAACTATATGAAGGACTACAAGGGCAACGCTCACAAGTGTTTGATGGCGAAGACTGCCATGGGAGATGAGGAAGACCAAAGCTCCCACGATAAGGTTAAGGTAACTCCACGGTTAAACTCTTTCAGTCTAGCTTCTACTTCATCTGATGAGTATCTTGATGCGGAAGATCACTATGAGGATAATGACTTAGATCATCCCATGTTTGCTAAAATAAACAAATTTATGTGCTCTGTTAAAGGAAAGAAGCTCACTATGTTTCACATACTTATGGAAATGGTGAGTAAGCACACCAATACCATCAAGGAACTCGAAACCCTCGTCACTGAGGAGAAGGAAAGAAATGAAATCCTTGAGCAGAAAGTCCTGTATGAGGAAGCACAAAATGATGCTCTATGCTCAAAAGTAGGTGAAAACCTTGATAAACATGCCAATGATCTTGCCTCCTTGAAAAAGGTTGAATCTGTGTGCAAAGAATTACTAAATGATAAAAACCGACTTGTGAACTCTCATGCTTCCCTTTCTAAGGACTGTGAGCGTCTATCCTTGTCTCTCAAAGACAAGGAAGAGAAACTCACTGTTCTTACAAAGAGCTTTGAGGCACTTAAGGTTACTTATCTTGACACTCTAGCTAAGGCCTACTCCTCACCTATCATTAATGTTGATACTTGCACTACTAACTCTAGTAGTGAACTGACATCTATCCTTGAGGAAAACTGTTCGCTAAAGGCACAGTTAGACAGAGGTCTCATGACATGTGCACAAGGACAAAAGACTCTCAATGAGATCTTAAGTCGACACAATGGAGGCTTCGCCAAGGAAGGCCTTGGGTTCAACCCAAGCACTGCCAAGAAAAGTGCATCTCCTCTCAAGTGTACCACTCCGCTTAAAGAAATATTTGTACGAGAGGGACACAAGGAGAAAGGTAAGGTTGTGAGTGGATCGGCCACTAGGGGTTCGCCTACTCACAACAAGACAACCGAATTCATGCCTCCATCCTATGTACTACGCAAATCAAAGGAAGGAGAGGTCTATGCTAAATTCGTTGGTCCCCGTAATGCATTCCGATTCTATGCTATTTGGGTCCCTAAGACTCCTGTGACTAATGTGAAAGGCCCCATGACAAAATGGGTACCTCAAACCAAGTCTTAATTTGTTACAGGCTGTTTTCTCCGGAGTTGCCAAATGGGTGATCGACAGTGGATGCACCAATCATATGACCGGAGATAGTAACTTGCTCTATGACTTCATGCAAGCCATTCGACCATACATGAGCATTGTATTTGGTGGAGGGTCGAAAGGGCAAGTAATTGGGTTGGGCAAGGTGGCAATCACTAATGACATGTCTATTGCAAATGTCATGCTTGTCCAATCTCTTCAATATCATTTACTCTCAGTTTGCCAATTGGCTTCCGTCGGTTATGACACATTATTTGGACTAACGGATGTGAAAGTCTTTAAGAGAGACACTCTCGAAGTGGCCTTTGTTGGAGAGTTGGATGACAACCTTTACACGGTTGATTTCTCGAAAGAGAGCACCTTCCATACAACCTGTCTAATGGCCAAGGCCGACATGGGATGGCTGTGGCATCGCCGGCTCGCCCATGTTGGCATGAAAAATATTCAAAATCTCTTAAACGGCAATCACATCCTTGGACTAACAAATGTATCTTTTAAGAAAGATCGTGTGTGCAGTGCATGCATAGCTGGGAAACAACATCAATCAAAACATCCACCCAAGAACATTGTATCCACTTTGAGGCCGTTAGATCTCCTTCATGTGGATCTGTTTGGGCCTCCTTCATGGGAAAGCCTTGAAGGGAAAAAGTATGGCCTAGTCATTGTTGATGATTACTCAAGATATACATGGGTGTTCTTTCTCAAGTCCAAGGACGAGACGAAGATCACCTTCATTGATTTTGCCTAACAAGCCCAGCGGAAGTTTGACAAGGACATCAAGGTAGTAAGAAGTGATAATGGCTCTGAGTTCAAGAACTACACCCTAGAATAATTTCTTAGTGATGAGGGAATTGAACATCAGTACTCCGCACCTTACACCCCTCAACAAAATGGTGTGGCAGAGAGGAAGAACCGGACACTTGTGGAGATGGCAAGGTCCATGTTAGACGAATACAAGTCACCACATAGTTTTTGGGCTGAGGCCGTCAACACAGCATGTCATGCATCAAACTGGCTCTTCCTTCGATCAATATTGGAGAAGACTCCATATGAGCTCCTAACTGGGAACAAGCCCAATGTTAAGTATTTTCGTGTGTTTGGATGCAAGTGTTTCATCCTCAACAAACGGGAACGGTTAGGAAAATTTCAATCCAAAACAACTGAAGGGATTTTTGTTGGCTATGGGTCAAACTCTCACGCCTACAGAGTGTACAACAAATCCACTGGATGTGTTATAGAAACCTGTGACGTGACGTTTGATGAATTTAACCGCTCCCATGGGGAGCAAGTTGATCTAAATGATGCAGGTGAAGAAGACTCCCCACAAGATATCTTAAACATGGGTGTAGGTGCACTTCTTCCCATGGAACAAAGACCCCATGATGATGATGAAGATGATGAGAGTATTTCTCATCCTCAAGACAGTTCACTGCCCGTACCTCCACAAGATACTAGCACACACATCATACCAGTTGTTGAGGATCAAGTGGGAGAACATGTCTCTCACCCTGATCACACTCAAGAACAAGTTGATCTTCAAGAGGTAGACCAAAGTATGGGTATGTTTGATGATGAACCTCAACAAGTGCAACGCGAAGAGGAATATCTTCCTCCGCACATAAATTATCCATATGTTGAGGACGTTGATGATGGAAACGAAGTTGAACCTCGTGAAACCTTGACCTCCATCATGCCACGCGTGGCCGGTCGTGTTGATATTGATCAAATCCTCACCGGCGTGTCGGAAGGTAGAGTGACTCGTAAACAATTAACAAACTTTTGTGCTCACTTTTCGTTTGTCTCTAGTACTGTGCCACACAGGGTTCAGGATGCATTGTGTGACAATGACTGGCTTCTTGCTATGCAAGAGGAGCTAAACAGTTTTACAGGCAACGAAGTATGGTCATTGGTAGAACGACCAACTGAGGAACATAATGTCATTGGAACTAAATGGATTTTCAAGAACAAGGAAGATGAGAATGGGACCATCCTACGCAATAAGGCAAGGTTAGTAGCATAGGGGTACTCCCAAGTTGAAGGTTTGGACTTTGGTGAAACCTTCACCCTGTTGCTCGTCTTGAGTCCATTCGCATTTTATTGGCCTATGCTGCTTTCAATGGTTTTACTTTGCATCAAATGGATGTGAAAAGTGCTTTTCTTAACGGTCCTCTACAAGAAGAGGTATATGTATCACAACCACCTGGGTTTGTTGACCCTCACCACAAAGACCATGTATATAAACTTCACAAGGCTCTGTATGGCCTCAAACAAGCACCCCGTGCTTGGTACGATCATCTTAAGAAGTTCCTACTCGATGATGGCTTTGTGGTGGGGGTGATCGATCCCACTCTTTTTACTAAGAGGGAAAATGGTGATTTGATCTTATGCCAAATCTATGTAGATGACATCATTTTTGGTTCTCCTAACATCCATTTATGCAAGAAGTTTGCGGCTTCCATGACCAAGACCTTTGAGATGTCACTCAACACGGACTTGAAGTTCTTTCTTGGTTTTCAAATACAACAATTTCAAGAAGGGATTTTCTTGTCTCAAACTAAGTACCTCAAGGACATTCTTGAAAAATTTGATATGACAAATGCTAAACCAATGAAGACTCCCATGGCCACCGATGTAGTTCTAAATGAAGACACAAACGGTATTCCTTTTGACCCATCTACTTACCGCTCCATGATTGGTTCGCTACTTTATCTTTGCGCATCTAGACCGGACATCATGTTAAGTGTAGGCATATGTGCTAGATTTCAAGCTTCCCCTAGGGAAAGCCATCACACGGCGGTTAAGCATATTCTTAGATACCTTGTTCACACCCCAAAGTTAGGCTTATGGTACCCTAAGGATGCAAAGTTTGATCTTATTGGGTATTCCGATGCGGATTGGGCCGGTGATAAAGTGGGACGGAAATCCACTTCCGGTGCATGTCAGTTTCTTGGACTTTCCTTGGTAAGTTGGTCCTCGAAAAAGCAGAACTGTGTTTCTCTCTCCACGGCCGAGGCCGAATATATTGCAGCCGCAAGCTGTGCAACCCAACTACTATGGATGAGGAAAACACTAAAGGATTATGGTATCACGTATCGACACGTTCCTCTTCTCTGTGATAATTAAAGTGCCATAAAGATCTCCTAGAACCCCATTGATCACCGTCGCACAAAACATATTGATATTAGGTATCATTTCTTGAGAGACCATGTGCAAAAGGGTGACATTGATATTACCCATGTGGGTACCGACATGCAGTTAGCCGACATTTTCACCAAGCCACTTAGCGTAGCTAGGTTCTGTCAACTTAGGCGTGAACTTGGTATCTTGGAGCTTGACAACATATCTTGAAACCTTGCACACATACACACACTCACATTATGTTTGTGTCTTGATGTGGGCATGCATTTAGGGGGAGTGAGTCTTAATTTTCTGTTTTTTTAGCTTACAAAGTACGCATAAACCAATTTCTGTCTCCAAGTACCTCCTGCTACTTTAGGTCGTGCAATCACGAACTTCACCACACTTGGCGCGGCTTCATACCTCAATTTCCGCCGCGACCTTGATCCATACGCTGTCGTACGTGACTCTACAGACTCACATTTCCGCACAAACGTCCAGGCGGACATCTTTACCACAGTCATAGTACCTAAGGGTTTATCTGTTCATCTCTATATTGATGTTGAGCATATTCGCACGCACCCGGCGAAATATCCGGGTGCCATTGAGCTTATTGAGGCATCGGGGCTTGCCGCCCCATTTGCCTTTCATCGCGACTTTAATGCTGCTGCCATTCACCAGTTCTATGCCACATGCTACTTTGGTCCAAACCACACTGTCAGCTGGATCACCTCTGACGTTCGCTTCACCACTACTTATGATACATTTGTTGCCGCACTTGGTTTCCCCAACTCCGGTTTCAAAATACATAGGGATGATCCTAACCATGCGCATAAGTCCATTGACGCGTGTGGGTACCTTCTCAAACCACTAAGTGAGCTTGATGCGGATGAACGCCTGAAGGACCTTAACTAGGTATCCATCTGGCGATCACCTTACTTCATCATTTTTCAGTGTCTCATCCGCACCATCTATCCCAAGATGGGTGATAAGGGCTCTTGCAGTGGCTATTGTATTGACATCATGTCTCACTTGTTCGAGCACCCTAAGGGAAAAATTAATGTGCCTCATTTTCTATGGCATGAGATTCGGCTTGCTAGCTTTCAGTACAAGCGAGCCTTTCCTCATGCCCCCTTCATCCAGGCTCTTATTAATCATGTAGGTGATTTCTCTGTGGTTGTCACTCACACACATCGCAAGTGGGTCATTCCCGCTCACATGGCAGATAACTATGCTCACAAGAAAACCCCCTCATCCTCCACATCCACTCGCCGCACTGCTGCCCGGTCCGCCCCCCCTCATCTAGCTCCGCTCCTCTCGGTCGCATTGCCAAATTCCTTGGCAAGGCCCATTCTGCTTTGATGAAGGCCGTCTCTTTCCAGTGTGGCCAAACCCATGATGTGGTTTCTCGCTTAGTCTCCTCCAAGAATGCCCTCAAGGCTCGTCTGAGAGCCTCGGGCGCTCTTGATGTGAGTGATGATGAGGCCACTCCTGCTGCTCCTCCTACTGATTTTGGCTTCCCATCTGGTCATGAGTGGGCTAATTTCCTTGACGAGGCTAGTGGCAGTGGCTTGCCTGATGATGATGATGATGATGATGATGATGATGAGCTCTGACCGTGGTTGTTGCTGTTGGTATCTCCCTTTTTGGTACTTGGTGCCAAAGGGGGAGTAATGTATCGTAGTTTTTAGTCTTCGGAGATTTAATGTAATGGATAAAGTCATGTATGGCTACTTATGAATGATTGTGATTTGCGATGGATTGCTATGATATCATCATACACTATTATGTTTTGCTCCACTACTTCTATGATGATCTATTGCCTTTCTATGATGATCTATTATCTTTACATGTTGATCCATTGGAGCTTCGATATTTTATCATGCATATACTAAGGGGGAGCTCCGTACTAAATATCTCCTAGGCTATAATGTATGTTAAATATTTATGAGACCTATGTATATGTTGTCATCAACTACCAAAAAGGGGGAGATTGAAAGTGCATGCTATGCCCCTAATCGACTTTTGGTGTTAATGACAACACATACATAGGAAACTAATCCTATTTGTTGAGTGTATCTCAGGATGGCAAGTACTTTAGTAAATTGAGAATTATGTGCCAAAGGTTGTCTGAGAAGATTGGGATTTATATTTCGAGAAGGCTCGGGATTAAGAAAAGATGATGTAGACTAGTCTTTTGAGTTTACTGATATTGAGTATAGGGATCCCGCACTATTAAGAGGGGATCACAAGTTTTGCGATGAACTTGCTCATACCACATCTTCACTGTCATACCCAATGCCACATATTCTCCACTCTGTTCTTATCTCATAACAGGTTTATTGCCTCGGACATCCGGCTCCCTCCGGACGTCCGAGGGCCGGTCGACCGGCAGGCTTCGGAAATCAGGAGCCCTTCACCAAAAGTATGTGAGTCGTATAGCTCGGAAATCCGGCTTCCTCCGGACGTCCGAGGGCCGGACGACCGGCAGGCTTCGGAAATCCGGAGCCCTTCACCAGAAGTTTGTGGTTAATATAACTCGGAAATCCGGCTCCCTCCGGACATCCGAGGTCCGGACGTCCGACCAGCCCCGGAAATCCGGAGCCCTGCACCAGTAGAACATGAGCTCTATAACTCGGATTTCCGGCTCCCTCCGGATGTCCGAGGGCCGGACGTCCGTTCCCCTTCGGAAATCCGGAACCACCCACCAGTAGCAGTTGAGTCGAATAACCCGGAATTCCGGTCCTCTCCGGACGTCCGGTCACTGTTCAATACACAGTATTTTCAGTCATATCTACAGGCCTCGGACGACCGAACCATGTCGGACGTCCGACCCCTCGCGGACGCCCGGACGTCCGGCAACTGTCGGACGTCCGGACCCTGTGTGACTTAAAGTGCCCCCAACGACTGGATTAAACTCCCCACTATATATACTCTTCTCCCACCTCGTGAAAGAGTTTTCAACACAGCTAGAATACATCCAAGAACACCTTTCCTCTCACTCACTCTTGTCTACACCAAATCCTAGATCCCAAGAGCATTTGTTAGTCCTTTTGAGTGTTGTTCCAATCAAAAGATAGATCGTCTCCCTCTCCTCCTTCCCACCAAAGTGATTTGTGATTTGAGCAAGTTTTGAGCAATCCTCGTGATCTTGTTACTCTTGGAGGTTGGAGACTCCTAGGCGGTAGGAGTCTTCGGAGAGGAATCAAACCATTGTGATTTCCCCCGGAAAGTTTGTGAAGGTTTGGAAGCCACCTCAAGGCTTACCATTAGTGGTTGATAAACGCCTTCTTGGAGTTATCTCAAAGGGAGAATAGGGTGAGCCTTCTTGGCGTTGGTGTGCCTTCGTGGTAACATCCACCCCTCTAACGGTGACGTAGCTTCCCTCCAAGGAAGTGAACATCGGGATACATCCTTGTCTCTCTTGGAGTTTCGGTTATTCCTAACCCTAACTCTTTACTTGTGTTAATCCTTATTACGTACTTGTATTTGATTATTGTTTACCGCTTGTCCTACTTCACTCTAAATAGCTTACTCCTTGTTGTAGCAATTATTAGGCCTACACTCATATTCCGCACTTTTGCCTAAAATTGCTAAGTAATTATTAAAATTTGGATTTGTACCTATTCACCCCCCCTCTAGGTCCATCTCGATCCTTTTCACTCCCCCACCAATCCGATCGGGATCGGGAATCCTGTCCCCGCAACCGCCGCCGCCCCACCGCCGCCATCCTTTTTCGTCGGCCCTCCACGCCCCTCCCCGACCGACTTCCCCAAGCCTTATCGCCCCTTCTCACCCTGCCGGTAAGCCCCCCACCTGGGCTCCTCCCTCGTTCTTTTCCCCCTCTTGGGCCACTCATAGCCCGCCACCCACCACCCCGGTCTGCGCCCCCCCCGGGCGGTTCCCCGTCGTCCCGCTGCGCACCCGCGCCCCGCCTGCCCCCCCTCCTGGCTGCGTTGCCGCCGGCCCGCAGGCCTCGGCCAGTCCGGCCACCGACTGTGCCCCATCCGCCCCGCTCACGCCCCTGCCTTCTCGTGCCGGCCCTGGCCGCCCTCGCTAGCCGCCCCATTGGCTCCCCTCGGCCACCTCCGTTCCAGTTATGGCCTCAGGTGGCACCGGCCACCACGACTTGGCCTCGGCCCCGGTCGACCCTTCCATGTGATTTGGTAGTGGGGGTTACCCCCCATGTTATTTAATTTGAGGGTAAATCCACTTTACTTGTGTATGACAACATGGGTCCGCACCCCCTAAGAATGTTTTAATATAAAAAATAAAAAATAAAAAATAAAATGATAATTGAAATAGCTAATTAGGTAAATTAATTAATTAATTAATTAATTAGATCATTAGTGTAATTATGATTACTTAATTCATTTAATTAAACCACTAATTATTTTTCTAATTAATTAAAGTATTTAATTGAGATAATTAATTTGGATAATTAATTAGGTTAAATAAACCTAATCTAATTAAATTAATTTTGTTAATTTAATTAAACTATGTATGACATGTGGGTCCAACCCCCCTAATTAAATATGTTTATAATTAATTAAACTTAATTAACCCATGTTAATGACAACACGGGCCCACTAGTCAGTTTGACTATTCAACTAAGACTATTGACTACTGGTGTCAACATGACATCATGCTGATGTCATAAATATTTATTGAACTAAAATAAATCTAATTAATTTTTTATTATTATTGAAACTTTAAAAATTAATATAAAATAATCTGTAATCCGGATGAAATAATTTGTACATGAAAGTTGATCTGAAAAATAAGACGAACCAGGATACGCTGTCCGTTTGATGCCAATTGCACTCGGTTACAGCTCGCAAACACATGTGTGTGACATTGCGCACATCGTAAACGCACAAAATATGCGTCCATGTATTGTAAAGCAGATAATCACATACGCTATTCTTCAACGGTTGTGTGCAATGTATGACACCATCGCACATGGTTTATTCGTTCTGACGGTGTGCACTGAATTTATTACCTAATGGCTTATTTTTGTTAATTTATTATTAGAGTTGGAAATTTCAAAATTTTTATTATGAAATGTGGATTTCACATCCATCAATACATACGAGGGAGAGGGGGGTAGGGGTAAATGTGATGGCTAGGTATGGGGTTGTTGGGGAACGTTGCATGGGAAACAAACATTTTCCTACGCACACGAAGACCTATCATGGTGATGTCCATCTACGAGAGGAGATTTGGATCTACGTATCCTTGTAGATCGCACAACACGAAGCGTTAAGAAACGCGGTTGATGTAGTGGAACGTCCTCACGTTCCTCGATCCGCCCTACGAACCGTCCCACGAACCATCCCGCGATCCGTCCCACGATCCGCTCCGATCTAGTGCCGAACGGACGACACCTCCGCATTCAGCACACATGTAGCTCGACGATGATCTCGACCTTCTTGATCCAGCAAGCAAGACAGAGAAGTAAACGAGTTCTCCGGCAACGTGACGGCGCTCTGGTGTGGTGAAAGATCTACTCCTGCAGGGCTCCGCCCGAGCTCCGCAGAAATACGATCTAGAGGTAAAACTATGGTGTCTAGATTTGAGTTGCAAGTGATAAAAGTTGTCACAAATCAGCCCTAAATCACCACTATATATAGGGGTGGGCATATTAACCGAGAACTGATGTATCGGACCGAAATAACCGGGACCGAAACCGAATGGACTGAAACCAAAAATTACGGTTCCTATTTCGGTTATTCAATCTACAGAACCGAAATTTATGCAGGAAATTCGGTTTTTGTACTTAGTTAACCGAAAAGGCCCAGGAAACCGAAAATAAATAACATGCCACGCTCCTCCGTGTATTTCCTATTGTTTCTCCCCCAGCCGAGCTGGCTCAGTTGGCCCAATGTATCTCTAGGCTTTAAGCCTCGTCGTATCTTACTTAGTTTTTGTCACGTACATGTTTCTTAAGGCCCAAAAATAGTCTAGCAATCTACAGTACTATAACAGCTTTTCATTTAGTACCACCTCGAATGGTTAGTGAGTATGGACGTGCACGCATCACTATAAAGGTAGCAACTCACATGCATTTCCTTGGGACTAGCGGCATAATCAAGCTAAAAGGAAAAATTAGTCACGCTAAAAATGACGTGAGGCATAGTCAGTAGTCATACGTGATCACGATGCTCATGTGAACTTTAGTTTTGTTCGGTCAAACCGATGACCAAACCGAATTTTTGGTTCCAAAACAAATCGGTTACTTAGTTGCATAGGGACCGATCGGTTTGCAATTTAAAGAAACCGAAATATTTTGTTACCCGAAAAACCGAACCGATCGGTTCGGTTAGACCGAACGCCCAGGCCTAACTATATATAGGAGGGAGGGGAGGAGGTTTTCCTTGAGGTCCAAGCCCTCAAGGATGCGCCGTCTAGGGAGGAGGAGGAGTCCTACTCCAATCCTAGTCCAACTAGAATTGGAAAGTGGAGTCCTTCTCATCCTTCCCACCTTTTTTTTTTCTTTTCTTTGGTTTTTCTTTCTTGGCGCATAGGTCCCTTTGGGCTGTCCCACCAGCCCAGAAAGGGCTGGTGCGCCACCCCTAGGTCCTTTGGGCTGCCCCCGGGTGGGTTGCCCCCCTCTCGGTAAACATCGGGAACCCATTCGTCACTCCAGGTACAATCCCGGTACTGCCCGAAAACCTTCTGGTAACCAAATTAACTCATCCTATATATCAATCTTCGTCTCCGGACCATTCCGGAAACCCTCGTGACGTCCGTGATCTCATCCGAGACTCCAAACAACATTCGGTAACCACACATATAACTCAACTATACTAAAACATCGCCGAACCTTAAGTGTGCAGACCCTGCGGGTTCGAGAACTATGTAGACATGCCCCGAGGTACTCCTCGGTCAATATCCAATAGCGGGACCTGGATGCCCATATTGCATCCTACATATTCTCCAAAGATCTTATCGGTTGAACCTCAGTGTCAATAGGGGTGGGCATATTAACCGAGAACCGATGTACCGGACCGAAATAACCGGGATCGAAACCGAATGGACTGAAACCGAAAATTACGGTTCCTATTTCGGTCATTCAATCTACATAACCGAAATTTATGCAGGAAATTCGGTTTTTGTACTTAGTTAACCGAAAAGGCCCAGGAAACCGAAAATAAATAACATGCCACGCTCCTCCGTGTATTTCCTATTGTTTCTCCCCGAGCCGAGCTGGCTCAGTTGGCCCAATGTATCTCTAGGCTTTAAGCCTCGTCGTCTCTTACTTAGTTTTTGTCACGTACATGTTTGTTAAGGCCCAAAAATAGTCTAGCAATCTACAGTAATATAACAGCTTTTCATTTAGTACCACCTCGAATGGTTAGTGAGTATGGACGTGCACGCATCACTATAAAGGTAGCAACTCACATGCATTTCCTTGGGACTAGCGGCATAATCAAGCTAAAAGGAAAAATTAGTCACGCTAAAAATGACGTGAGGCATAGTCAGTAGTCATACTTGATCACGATGCTCATGTGAACTTTAGTTTTATTCGGTCAAACCGATGACCAAACCGAATTTCTGGTTCCAAAACAAATCGGTTACTTAGTTGCGTAGGGACCGATTGGTCTGCAATTTAAAGAAACCGAAATATTTTGTTACCCGAAAAACCGAACCGATCGGTTCGGTTAGACCGAGCGCCCAGGCCTAAGTGTCAAGGATTCATATAATCCCGTATGTCATTCCCTTTGTCCTTCGGTATGTTACTTGCCCGAGATTTGATCGTCGGTATCCGCATACCTATTTCAATCTAGTTACCAGAAAGTCTCTTTACTCGTTCCGTAATACAAGATCCCGTGACTTATACTTAGTCACATTGCTTGCAAGGCTTGTGTGTGATGTTGTATTACCGAGTGGGCCCCGGGATACCTCTCCGTCACACGGAGTGACAAATCCTAGTCTTGATCCATACTAACTCAATGGACACCTTCAGATATACCTGTAGAGCACCTTTATAGTCACCCAGTTATGTTGTGACGTTTGATGCACACAAGGTATATGATCTCATGGTCATAGGAACAAATACTTGACACGTAGAAAACTATAGCAATAAAACGACACGATCAATATGCTACGTTCATAGTTTGGGTCTAGTCCATCACATGATTCTCCTAATGATGTGATCCAGTTATCAAGCAACAACACTTTGCACATAGTCAGAAACCTTGACTATCCTTGATCAACTGGCTAGCCAACTAGAGTCTTGCTAGGGACATTGTTGTGTCTATGTATCCACACATGTATCTGTGTTTTCATTCAATACAATTATAGAATGGATAATAAACGATTTCTTTAAACAGGAAACATAATAATAACTATTTATTATTGCCTCTAGGGCATATTTCCAACAATCTCCCACTTGCACTAGAGTCAATAATCAGGAAACTATATGATCTCATTGTCATAGGAACAAATACTCGACACGCAGAAAACTATAGCAATAAAACGACACGATCAATATGCTACGTTCATAGTTTGGGTCTAGTCCATCACATGATTCTCCTAATGATGTGATCCAGTTATCAAGCAACAACACTTTGCACATAGTCAGAAAACCTTGACTATCCTTGATCAACTGGCTAGCCAACTAGAGGCTTGCTAGGGACATTGTTGTATCTATGTATCCACACATGTATCTGTGTTTTCATTCAATACAATTATAACATGGATAAAAATGATTTCTTTAAATAGGAAATATAATAATAACTATTTATTATTGCCTCTAGGGCATATTTCCAACAGTCTCCCACTTGCACTAGAGTCAATAATCTAGTCCTCACATCGCCATGCGATTTACATTGTAATAAATAGAACACCCATACAGTTCTGGTGTTGATCATGTTTTTCTCGTTGAAGAGGCTTAGTCAGGGGGTCTGCTACATTCAGACCCGTGTGCACTTTGCAAATATTCACGTCCTCTCCTTCGACGTAGTCGCGGATGAGGTTGAAGCGTCGTTTGATGTGTCTGGTCTTATTGCGAAACCTTGGTTCCTTTGCTAAAGCAATGGCACCAGTGTTGTTACATAACAGAGTTAAAGTATCTAGTGCGCTCGACACAACTCCAAGATCTATCATGAACTGCTTCATCCAGACACCCTCCTTTGCTGCCTCCGAGGCAGCCATGTACTCTGCTTCACATGTAGAATCTGCTACGACGCTCTGCTTGGAACTGCACCAGCTTACTTCACCCCATTAAGAATAAATACGTATCCGGTTTGTGACTTAGAGTCATCCGGATGGGTGTCAAAACTTGCATCGACGTAACCCTTTACGACAATCTCTTTGTCACCTCCATAAACGAGAAACATTTCCTTAGTCCTTTTCAGGTACTTCAGAATATTCTTCACCGTCGTCCAGTGATCCACTCCTGGATTACTCTAAAACCTGTCTTCCATACTTATGGCCAAGCTCACGTCTGGTCTAGTGCACAACATTGCATACATGATAGATTCTACGGCTGAAGCATAGGGAACGGAACTCATTTGTTCTCTATCTTCCGCAGTTGCTGGGCACTGAGTCTTACTCAATTTTATACCTTGTAATACTGGCAAGAACCCTTTCTTGGACCGATCCATTTTGAACTTCTTCAAAACTTTATCAAGGTATGTGCTTTGTGAAAGTCCTATCACGCGTTTTGGTCTATCCCTATAGATCTTAATGCCTAGAATGTAAGCAGCTTCTCCTAGGTCCTTCATAGAGAAACTTTTATTCAAGTAATCCTTTATGCTCTCCAAAAGCTCCACGTTGTTTCCAATCCGCAATATGCCATCCACATATAATATTAGAAATGCCACAGAGATCCCACTCACTTTCTTGTAAATACAAGATTCTCCAACCACTTGTATAAACCCAAATGCTTTAATCACCTCATCAAAGCGTTTATTCCAACTCCGAGATGCTTGCACCAGTCCATAAATGGATCGCTGGAGCTTGCATACTTTGGATCGAAAAAACTCGGGTTGCGTCATATACAACTCTTCTTTAAGAAAACCGTTAAGGAACACCGTTTTGACATCCATCTGCCAGGTTTCATAATCGTAAAAGGTAGCTATTGCTAACATGATTCAGACGGACTTAAGCATCGCTACCGGTGAGAAAGTCTCATCGTAGTCAACTCCTTGAACTTGTGAAAAACCCTTTGCCACAAGTCGAGCTTTATAAACGGTCACATTACCGTCTGCGTCTGTCTTCTTCTTATAGATCCATTTGTTCTGAATAGCCTTGCGGCCTTTAGGCAGTACTTCCAAAGTCCACACTTTGTTCTCGTACATGGATCCTATCTCGGACTTCATGGCCTCCAGCCATTTGTTGGAATCCGGGCCCACCATTGCTTCTTCATAATTCGCACGTTCATTGTTGTCCAAAAACATAATCATTAAGACAGGATTACCGTACCACTCAGGAGCAATACGTGATCTTGTCGACCTGCGAGGTCTGATAGCAACTTGATCCGAAGTTTCATGATCATCATCATCAACTTGCTCCTCAACCGGTGCCACAAAAACAGGGGTTTCCCCTTGCCCTGCGCCACCATCTAGAGAGATTAGAGGTTCGACAACCTCATCAAGTTCTATCTTCCTCCCACTCAATTCTTTTGAGAGAAATTCCTTCTTAAGAAAAGCTCCGTTTTTAGCAACAAACACTTTGCCCTCGGATTTGAGATAGAAGGTATACCCAACTGTCTCTTTTGGGTAACCTATGAAGACACGCTTTTCCGCTTTGGGTTCCAGATTTTCAGGCTGAAGCTTTTTAACATAAGCATCACATCCCCAAACTTAAAAAAATGACAACTTTGGTCTTTTGCCATACCACAGTTCGTATGGTGTCGTCTCAACAGATTTTGATGGTGCCCTATTTAAAGTGAATGCATCTGTCTCTAATGCATAACCCCAAAACAAAAATGGCAAATTGGTAAGAGACATCATAGATCGCACCATCTCTAATGAAGTACGATTACGACGTTCGGACACACCATTCCCTCTGGTGTTCCAGGCAGTGTCAACTGTGAAACAATTCCACATTGTCTTAAGTGAGCACCAAACTCGAAACTCAGATATTCACCCCCACAATCAGACCGTAGGAACTTGATCTTCTTGTTACGATGATTTTCAACTGCACTCTGAAATTGCTTAAACTTCTCAAACGTTTCAGACTTGTGCTTCATCAAGTAGACATAACCATATCTACTCAAATCGTCAGTGAAGGTGAGAAAATAACGATATCCGCCGCGTGCCTCCTCACTCATCGGACCGCATACATCGGTATGTATGATTTCCAACAAGTCACTTGCACGCTCCATTGTTCCGGAGAACGGAGTCTTAGTCATCTTGCCCATGAGGCATGGTTCGCACGTGTCAAGTGAATCAAAGTCAAGTGACTCCAAAAGTCCATCAGTATGGATTTTCTTCATGCGCTTTACACCAATATGACCTAAGCGGCAGTGCCATAAAACATGGCGCTATCATTGTTAACTCTAACTCTTTCGGTCTCAATGTTATGTATATGTGTATCATCGCTATCAAGATTCAATATGGTCAATCCTCTCACATTGGGTGCATGACCATAAAAGATATTACCCATAGAAATAGAACAACCATTATTCTCTGACTTAAACGAGTAACCGTCTCGCAATAAACAAGATCGAGATATAATGTTCATGCTTAACGCATGCACTAAATAACAATTATTTAAGTTCATAACTAATCCTGATGGTAACTGAAGTGAAACTGTGCCGACGGCGATTCCATCAACCTTGGAACCATTTCCCACGCACATCGTCACTTCATATTTCGCCAGCCTTCGCTTATTCCGCAGTTCCTGTTTCGAGTTGCAAATATGAGCAACAGAACAGGTATCGAATACTCATGCACTACTACGAGAGCTGGTTAAGTACACATCAATAACATGTATATCAAATATACCTGATTTTTCCTTGGCCGCCTTCTTATCAGCCAGATACTTGGGGCAGTTGTGCTTCCAGTGACCCATACCCTTGCAATAATAACACCCCGTTTCAGGATTACGTCCAACTTTGGGTTTCTTCGTCGGATTGGCAATAGGTTTGCCGCTCTTCTTGGAATTACCCTTCTTTCCTTTGTCGTTTCTCTTGAAACTAGTGGTCTTATTCACCATCAACACTTGATGCTCTTTACGGAGTTCTGACCCTGCGACTTTCAGCATCGCGAATAACTTGCCGGGTGACTTGTTCATCCCTTGCATGTTATAGTTCAACACAAAGCTCTTGTAGCTTGGTCGCAATGATTGAAGAATTCTGTCAGTGATAGACTCTTGCGGGAGTTCAATCCCGAGCTCAGCTAGACGGTTTGAGTACCCAGACATTTTGAGCACATGTTCACTGACAGACGAATTTTCCTCCATCTTGCAAGCAAAGAATTTATCGGAGGTCTCATACCTCTAGATCCGGGTGTTCTTCTGAAAGATAAATTTCAACTCCTGGAACATCTCAAATGCTCCATGACGCTCAAAGCGACGTTGAAGTCCCGGTTCTAAGCCATACAATACTGCACATTGAACTACTGAGTAGTCCTCCTTACGTGTTAACTAAGCGTTCTTAACATCTTAGTCAGCCGTAGCGGGTGGTTCATCTCCTAGCACAGTATTATGGACATAATCCTTCTTCCCAGCTTGCAGGAGCAACTTAAGATTACGAGCCCAGTCTACAAAGTTGCTTCCATCATCTTTCAACTTAGCTTTCTCTAGGAACGTATTAAAATTCAGGGTGATTGTCGCGTGAGCCATTGATCTACAACACAAATATTTCAAAGTGGACTTAGACTATGTTCAAGATAATTAGAGCTTAACTAATCAAATTACTTGCTAAACTCCCACTCAAAAAGTACATCTCTCTAGTCATTTGAGTGGTACATGATCCAAATTCACTAACTCAAGTCCGATCATCACGTGAGTTGAGAATAGTTTCAGTGGTAAGCATCTCTATGCTAATCATATCAACTATACGATTCATGCTCGACCTTTCGGTCTCATGTGTTCCGAGGCCATGTCTGCACATGCTAGGCTCGTCAAGCTTAACCCGAGTGTTCCGCGTGTGCAACTGATTTGCACCCGTTGTATGTGAACGTTGAGTCTATCATACCCGATCATCACGTGGTGTATCAAAACGACGAACTGTAGCAACGGGGCACAGTCAGGGAGAACACAATTTCGTTTTGAAATTTTAGTGAGAGAACACCTCATAATGCTACCATCGTTCTAAGAAAAATAAGGTGCATAAAAGGATTAACATCACATGCAATTCATAAGTGACATGATATGGCCATCATCATGTGCTTCTTGATCTCCATCACCAAAGCACTGACACGAACTTCTTATCGCCGGTGCCACACCATGATCTCCATCATCATGATCTCCATCAACGTGTCGCAAACGGGGTTGTCGTGCTACTTATGCTATTACTACTAAAGCTACGTCCTAGCAATATAGTAAACGCATCTGCAAACACAAATGTTAGTTTAAAGACAACCCTATGGCTCCTGCCGGTTGCCGTACCATCGACGCGCAAGTCGATATTAACTATTACAACATGATCATCTCATACATCCAATATATCACATCACGTCATTGGCCATATCATATCACAAGCATACCCTGCAAAAACAAGTTAGACGTCCTCTAATTTGTTGTTGCATGTTTTACGTGGCTGCTATGGGTATCTAGTAGATCGCATCTTACTTACACAAAAACCACAACGGAGATGTGCAAATTGCTATTTAACCTCTCCAAGGATCGCCTCGGTCAAAACCAATTCAACTAAAGTTGAAGAAACCGACACCCGCCAGTCATCTTTATGCAACGAGGTTGCATGTAAATCGATGAAACCAATCTTTCGTAAGCGTACGAATAATGTTGGTCCGGGTCGCTTCAATCCAACAATACCATTGAATCAAGAAAAGACTAAGGAGGGCAGCAAATCGAACATCACCGTCCACAAAACCCTTTGTGTTCTACTCGAGATAACATCTACGCATGAACCTAGATCATGAAGCCGCTGTTGGGGAACGTTGCATGGGAAACAAAAATTTTCCTACGCACACGAAGACCTATCATGGTGATGTATATCTACGAGAGGAGATTTGGATCTACGTATCCTTGTAGATCGCACAACAGGAAGCGTTAAGAAATGCGGTTGATGTAGTGGAACGTCCTCACGTCCCTCGATCCGCCCCGCGAACCGTCCCCCGAACCGTCCCATGATCTGTCCCACGATCCGCTCCGATCTAGTGCCGAATGGACGACACCTCCGTGTTCAGCACACGTACAGCTCGACGATGATCTCGGCCTTCTTGATCCAGCAAGCAAGACGGAGAAGTAGATGAGTTCTCCGGCAGCGCAACAGCGCTCCGGTGGTGGTGAAGGATCTACTCTTGCAGGGCTCCGCCCGAGCTCCGCAGAAATACGATCTAGAGGTAAAACTATGATGTCTAGATCTGAGTTGCATGTGGCAAAAGTTGTCTCAGATCAGCCCTAAATCACCACTATATATAGGAGGGAGGGGGAGGAGGCTTGCCTTGAGGGACAAGACCTCCAGGGTGCGTCGGCTAGGGAGGAGGAGGAGTCCTACTCCAATCCTAGTCCCACTAGGATTGGAAAGTGGAGTCCTTCTCTTCCTTCCCACCTTTTTTTTCTTTTCTTTTTCTTTCATGGCGCATAGGTCCCTTTGGGCTCTCCCACCAGCCCACTTAAGGCTGGTGCGTCACCCCTAGGGCCTTTGGGCTTCCCCTGGGTGGGTTGCCACCCTCCCGGTGAACATCTGGAACCCATTCGTCACTCCCGGTACAATCTTGGTAATGCCCAAAAACCTTCCGGTAACCAAATGAAGTCATCCTATATATCAATCTTCGTCTGTTGACCATTTCGAAAACTGTCGTGACATCCGTGATCTCATCCAGGACTCTGAACAACATTCGGTAACCACACATATAACTCAACTATACTAAAACATCGTCGACCTTAAGTGTGCAGACCATGCGGGTTCGAGAACTATGCAGACATGCCCCGAGGTACTCCTTGGTCAATATCCAATAGCGGGACCTGGATGACCATATTGGATCCTACGTATTATTAGAAGATCTTATTGGTTGAACCTCAGTATCAAGGATTCATATAATCCCGTATGTCATTCCCTTTGTCCTTCGGTATGTTACTTGCCCGAGATTTGATCGTCGGTATCCGCATACCTATTTAAATCTCGTTACCGGCAAGTCTCTTTACTCGTTCCGTAATACAAGATCCCGTGACTTACACTTAGTCACATTGCTTGTAAGGCTTGTGTGTGATGTTGTATTACCGAGTGGGCCCCGAGATATCTCTCCGTCAAACGGAGTGACAAATCAAAGTCTTGATCCATACTAACTCAATGGACACCTTCGGAGATACCTGTAGATCACCTTTATAGTCACCCAGTTACCTTGTGATGTTTGATGCACACAAGGTATTCCTCTGGTGCCAGTGAGTTATATGATATCATGGTCATAGGAACGAATACTTGACACGCAGAAAACTATAGCTATAAAACTACACGATCAATATGCTACGTTCATAGTTTGGGTCTAGTCCATCACATGATTCTCCTAATGATGCGATCGAGTTATCAAGCAACAACACTTTGCACATAGTCAGAAAACCTTGACTATCCTTGATCAACTGGCTAGCCAACTAGAGGCTTGCTAGAGACATTGTTGTGTCTATGTATCTACACAGGTATCTATGTTTTCATTCAATACAATTATAGCATGGATAATAAACGATTATCTTTAAACAGGAAATATAATAATAACTATTTATTATTGCCTCTAGGGCATATTTCCAATAGGGGTGACATGAATAACTTCTAAAACCGACCGCCTACTGAAAATTTGGGTACAAAACTCGAACCTTACGTTGGGGAAACATGCAACACAAAGGAAGCGTGTCAAATACCCGTGTGCGAGAAAAGAAAAAAATCGGTGATCCTGCGTCGAAAAAATTATACACTTGATGAACATACTTAAATTCACATATCAAAATTTGCTATAAAACCTACTAGTAAGGGTAAGTACTAGTATTTGGATGCTCATAATTGATTAAACAAATGTTGGGGCAACACAAATGCAATCTACTTCTCCGATGCTAGCCAGACGCCCTCGCTATCGGCCTTATCAGCGGTAGGCCACACCATGCTTGGATCTTCGGCCAATCTCGCCAATGGCTTTGGTGGCTACCACCGTGATCCTGATGGCAGGTGGAGGCATCGGGCCATGGTGGCCAGAGGCCGTCATTCTCCTTCTCGGCCATGCCGGCGGCAACCCACCATGCTCGGATCTCCAGCCATATCCCCTCAGAAGCCCGTGTGACCGCTTCTTTCTTGGCGTCGATGGAATCTCTTTTCTTCTATGTTTTTTTCCTTTTTCCGCTCGGCATGTGCGGCTTTGGCCTCTGCTTCATCCTTTGCCCATTCGGCGTAAGCAGCTTCATAGTCCGCCCACGTTGGTGTGCGTTCGCGGGTGGCAAAGAACTCGGCACGGGGGGATGCCATCTCTTCCTTACCAGTTAGTGTGCGGTCGCGGACTATGATGAACTCGGCACGACGGCATGCCATCGCTTCCTTACCGGTTAGTGTGCAGCATGGTGGCATGATCGGTGCGTGGAGATAGCTTCGGGGACCTGGATGGAAAGCCGCATATTGTGGTTGTTTTTTACAGCACTCGATATCGATAAGTACGATGCCGCAGTCCGACCTCTAGCTACTTAATTTGCCAAGGGGCGCCCTGGTTGTGCTTGCAAGCATGCATGTTTCTATAGAATGCGTGGTCGTCGAGAACTTGCGCGATCATTGGGAACCTGAGCCATCGTTGTTGCGTGCTGCCAGACGCACGGTCTTATCGGCAGACGAGGCGCAGTAATGTTGCCAAGGAACTTAAGTAGTCATGCAGCTGCCATTGCAATTAACTGGAGGGTGGAAAAGCTCTAGCATGCACAGCTCGGCAATAAAAGCGGTCTCGCACACATATTGCAAGCCTTCTCTCTCTCTCTCTCTCTCTCTCGTGTCATCAGACATTTCGCAAATAGTTCGTTGTAAGAAAATGTTTGCGATTAAAACTGAATTTTGGGAAAACTAATGTATGAGGTAGTACATGATACTTTGCTTGGCGTTCAAATATTTACCACATCATAGTGGTGTCATATAACGACACCACACTAGGTGTCATGTTTTTTAGGCATGTTTTCCTTTTTATGGAGTTAAAAAACCTATAAAGGACCATATATATGTGTGTGCCTCTTCCCAGACATATCCTTTAAATTTATATTAATTTTCCCGTGGTATACATGAAAAGTTATTCAGTGTCACGATTATGACTTTTCAAATCTTTTTTCACATTTCCATATACATAATGTCCCGAACTTGAATTATGAGCAGTAAATGCTTAGCGAGTGCATATAAAAGACTAAATATATTAAACGAGCTCAGAAAAATGTCAGCGGTGCATTGTAGTGGGTACGTCGATCATAAAAAATAAATAAAATATAGGTTCCCCTTCAAAACATGTCGAACTCCCTCCTAAAACCATGAAATTTTATAGGTGATGGTCCCATATATGAAGAGTGTGTATGACGACAATAGCCAAACCTTCTCAAATGTTTTACACACCATATTGAGGTCATGCCAAAGGCACCAAACAAGGTATATATCATGTTTTTCAGGCATGTTTTTCATTTTCTTGAGTTTAAAAACCTACAAACAACACATATATGGTTGCCTTTACCTACGCATATCATCTTAATTTCTTGTAAAATAGATGAAACGTTATTCAATGACACAATTATGATTTTAAAAACCGTTTTACTTTTTTTCATGCATAGATTGTTCGAAATTGTATTATAAGCACAAAAGGCCTAGAAAAATGCACATAAAAGCCTAAATATAGTAAACGAGTTTGAAAAAATGGAAAATTTGGACACGGTGCATTGTAGTGGATATGATGATCATAAAAAATAAATCAACTTGATAGGACCTGGAAACATGGGTTCCCCTTAACATGGTGATTTTGCTCCCCGGACCATGAAACTTCATAGGTGATGGTTCGATATATGAAGAGTGTGTATAACGACATTAGCCAAACCTTCTCAAATGTTTGACACACCATATTGAGGTCATGCCAAAGGCACCACACAAGTTATCATGTTTTTCACTCATGTTTTCCACTTTTCTAGAGTTTAAAAATCCATAAACGGCACATATATGGTTGCCTCTGCCCACACATATCATTTTAATTTCTACTAATTTCCTATAAATAGATGAAATGTTCTTCAATGATACAATTATGATTTTTAGAACATTTTTTACATTTTTTCATGCATAGATTGTCTGAAATTGAATTATAAGCACAAAATGCCTAGAAAAATGCACATAAAAGCCTAAGTACATATAGTAGACGAGTCCGGAAAATATAATATTTGGACATGGTGTATTGTAGTGGTTATGATGACCATAGAAAATAAATCAAGTTGAAAGGAGCAGGAAATATGGCCCCCTTTCAAAACATTGATGATTTTGCTCCCGAACCATGAAGCCAAATATGAAGAATGTGTATGACGACATTAGCCAAACCTCCTCAAATATTTACAACATCATATTGACGCCCTCCCAAGGCATCACGTAAGGTATCATGTTTTTCAGGCATGTTTTCAATTTTTCTAGATTTACAAAACCAATAAATGACACATCTGTGGTTGCCTCTTCCCACACATATCCTTTAAAATTCAATTATTTTCCTGTAAAATACACGAAAATTTATTCACGAAAAAATTACAATTTTTTGAACCCTTTTTGAACATCTTTTCATGTAGAGAACGTTCGAACTTGAACTATAAGCAGTAAATGCCTAGAAAGTGCACTTAAAAGAGAAATTCAGTAAATTAGCTTGAAAAAAGTCAATTTGAACACGACGCATCCTAGTGGGTATGTTGATCGTAGAAAAAATCATAGAGAAACGACCAAGGAAATATAAGTTTCCCTTCAAACTTTATGATTTGTTTGGGCTGACAGTTACTTTGTGAATGTCGTGTGCCTTCTGGAACCGTGTGTGTTCACCCTATTTTGCGCTCTATTTTAATTGGACAGAACCTCAGCCACATGGATCACACATGCGTACCATAGGATACACCGCAATCGAACGACAATCCACACCTCTCCCATCACACTCGTATAATGTAGTTCGGATTTTAGTTCGTACATGCAGTAAATTAAGCTACCAACAAAAACTTGAAATCAAATATATACTATATCATAGTGACATTAATCACACAGTGTTCCTATTTATGAATCGTTTCCAATGCAGAACCTCAACCCTAGCCCTCTCCCCCTTCCTCATTTGCACTGCAGTATAGTTGCTCGTTCTCGACCTCAGACGCTTGTCGCAACTGGCTTCCGCTGATGAACGCCACCGCATTTTGTTTCATCGCCTTGCCAACGCCTATCAGTGCCGACTTTATCGACGCTGCATGATTGGGGATTCCTACGGGGTTTTCTGCGGGGATTGAGCCGAGTTTTATTCTAATGGAGAACTAGGTAATTAATTTTGTGAAATATTTGATCATCCACTAGTAGGGAAAAACATATAGGTAGACGCTTACTAGTAGTGCGGGTTTAAGCCCCTTGCTATTGCTACTTACTAGTAGCGCGTGTTTATACCCCTCGCTACTACTAAGTTGATAGTAGTAGCACGGGTTTATATCCCTCGCTACTAATAAGTTGTCTCTACCATGCTCCCCTAGGACATGCCATAGTAGTAGCGAGGGGTATAAACACGTGCTACTACTAAGTTGATAGTAGTAGCACGGGTTTATACCCCTGGCTACTAATAAGTACAATGTAGGTGAAGTCCCCATATCCTCGGCCAAATCCCTCCTATCTCCCTCACTCTCCACCTCTCTCCATAGGCTCTCCCACCTTCTCTTCCATGGCACCGAACGAGGCCGCCTCCTGGCTCGCTGGCGTCCATGAGCTTCCTGTCTTCCCCCTCGCATCCATGCCACCAAGACAGAGCACCTTGATAACCCACAAGTATAGGGGATCACAACAGTTTTCGAGGGTAGAGTATTCAACCCAAATTTATTGATTCGACTCAAGGGGAAGCCAAAGAATATTCTCAAGTATTAGCAATTGAGTTGTCAATTCAACCACACCTGAAAGATTTAGTATCTGCAGCAAAGTATCAGTAGCAAAGTAGTATGATAGCAGTAGTAGCAACAGTAACCAGTAGCAGCAAAGTGACACAGTAGCAACAGAGTAACAGTAGCAGCAGCGACAACAGTAGCAGCAAAGTGACGTAGCAAGGACCAGTAGTAAAAGACTCGTAGGCATTGGATCGGTGATGGACGATTATGCCGGATGCTATTCATCATGCAACAGTGATAACACGAAGAGATATGTAACTAGCTCCAGTTCGTCAATCTAATGTAGGCATGTATTCCGTATGTAGTCATACGTGCTTAGGGAAAATAACTTGCATGGCATCTATTGTCCATCCCTCCCGTGACAACATGGTCCTAATGGAAACTACGGGATATTAAGGTTCTCCTTTTAATGAAGAACCGGACCAATGCATTAACACTTGGTGAATACATGAACTCCTCATACTATGGTCATCTCCGGGAGTGGTTCCGGCTATTGTCACTCCGGGGTTGCTGGGTCATAACACATAGTAGGTGACTACAACTTGCAAGGTAGGATCAAGAACACACATATATTAGCGACAACATAATAGGTTCAGATCTGAAATCATGGCACTCGGGCCCTAGGGACAAGCATTAAGCATCGCAAAGTAGTAGCAACATCAATCCCAGAACATAGTGGATACTAGGGATCAATCCCCATCAAAACTAACTCGATTACATGATAGATCTCATCCAACCCATCACCGTCTAGCAAGCCTACGATGAGATTACTCACGAACGGTGAAGAGCATCATGGAATTGGCGATGAAGGAAGGTTGATGATGACGATGGCGACGATCTCCCCTCTCCGGAGCACGAAACGGACTCCAGATCTGCCCTCCAGATGAAGAACAGGAGGTGGCGGCGCCTCCGTATCGGCAAATTCGATGAAGTCTTCTCCTTGATTTTTTTCCGGGCGAGACGGAATAAGTAGAGCTGAGATTGGAGGCGGTGGAGCTTTGTGGGCCCCACAAGCCTGCCAGGCGCGGCCAGGGGGGCCCCCGCCTGGTGGGCTTGTGGGCTCACAATTCCACCCCTCCGATTGATTCTTGCGCCAGTATATTTTATATATTCAACAAAAATTCTCCGTAAATTTTCAGGTCATTCCGAGAACTTCTATTTCTGCGCAAAAACAACACCATGGCAATTCTGCTGAAAACATCGTAAGTCCGGGTTAGTTCCATTCAAATCATGCAAATTAGAGTCCAAAACAAGGGCAAAAGAGTTCAGAAAAGTAGATACGATGGAAAAATATCAACTCCCCCAAGCTTAAAGCCTTGCTTGTCCTCAAGCAATTCAGTTGACAAACTGAAAGAGACAAAAGAAAAACTTTTACGAACTCTGTTTGATCTTGTTGTTGCAACTATGTCTAACTCATAACCAGAATTTTCAGCAAGATCACAAGCTAACCACATAAGCAAATGACATCTAGGTCTCACGGTAAACTCGTATCAATGGCATAATCAACTAGTGAGCAAATAATAATAAGTCTCAAAGGTCAACACTTCAATCAAAACAATCATGAAGCAGTACGAACAGATGGTATCTCGCTAGCTTTTTCTGAGACCGCAAAACATAAATGTAGAGCACCTTCAAAGACCAAGGGCTGAATAAACATTGTAATTCATGGCAAAGAAGATCCAGTCACAGTCATACTCAATCACAGTTAAAAGCAAAGAATAAAAATGACAGAGGTGCTATCTAATTGGTGCTTTTATAAGAAGAGGATGACTCAACAGGAACATAAATAGACAGGCCCTTCGCAGAGGGAAGCATTGATTTGTAGAGGTGCCAGAGCTCAAGCTTTGAAAATAGAGATAATAATTTTGGGTGGCATGCTTTCATTGTCAACGCAATGACTAAGAGTTTTCACCATCTTCCACGCTACACATGCTATAGGCGGTTCCCAAACAGAAAAGTAAAGTTTTGACTTCCCCACCACCGATCAATCACACTCCACGACTAGCCGAATCCTCGGGTGCCGTCCATACCACCATCAATCCAGGGGGATTTTTGTTTGCAATTATCTTTTCGATTTGAGCATGGAACTGGGAATTCCAATTACCGACCCCTTTCTCGTGAATGATAGTGAATAAACACATATCAAGGATAACACGCCTAGCACGAAAGATACTGATAGCCCCCTGTCACCACATGAGCGGTTCGGGCATGCAAAGCAGATTATTTCTTGAAGGTTTAGAGAGTGGCACATGCAAACTTACTTGGAACGGCAGGTAGATACCGCATATAGGTAGGTATGGTGGACTCATATGGAACAACTTTGGGTTTATGGAAGTGGATGCACAAGCAGTATTCCCGCTTAGTACAAGTGAAGGCTAGCAAAAGACTGGGAAGCGACCAACTAGAGAGTGACAACAGTCATCAAAATGCATTAGGGCGTCATGAACCCGAGGAGTAATTTTACATAATACAGGGAGTGCCAGTGCTGATGGTGTTGGTCCAAAACAGAGCAGCTTACTAACGCTACCTGGGGCAACTCGGCGTCTGGCGTGGTAACCATCGCTCATCCGTCGTGACCAGAGAATGAGATATGTGGCTCCTATCGGGATCGTCAACACGCCGGGTGGCCTTGCTGGAGTAGTTTTACCTTTGACGAATGTCTTGTGCATCAGGATTCCGGTGATGCTTTGGGTAATCTGAGAGTTGAGGTTTTCCACTAAGGAGTCCGATGAGATCGCAAGCTTCGTGATCGAGGATTTCTATGCGGCTTGTGGTAATTTGTGATGGATTAGTTGGAGCACCCGTGCAGGGTTAAATCTTTTCGGAAAGCCGTGCCCGTGGTTATGTGACAACGTGGAAACTTTGTTTAACACTCGTTCTAGATAACTTGAAGTTAACTTAATTAAAATATGCCAACTGAGTGCGTAACCGTGACTGTCTCTTTCGTGAGTTCCTTCTCCTATCGAGGACACGGTGGGGTTATGTCTGACGTAAGTAGGTGTTCAGGATCATTCATTGATCATCATTAGTTCACGTCCGTTATGCGTAGATCATCCCCCTCTTTATTCTTGTACTTGTAAGTTAGCCAACAAATATAATGCTTAGTCGCTGCTGCAACCTCACCATTTAACCATACCTCACCTATTAAGCTTTGCTAGTCTTGATACCTTTGGAAATGAGATTAATGAGTCCCCTGTGGCTCACAAATTACCACAACACCAGCTGCAGGTACAGGTAAAGGTTACGTGACGCGAGCGTGTTGATTGTTCATTTGGAGTTGCTTCTTCTTCTTCTTCATCAATCTAGGATGGGTTCCAGGCCGGCAGCCCGGGATAGCAAGGATGGACGTCGTTTTCTTTTCTCGTTTGTTTTCGTCCGTAGTTGGACCCTGCTCTTATTCATGATGTTTATGTATTGCACTGATGTGACTCTGATGTAGCATGTGGCGAGTCTAAGCCAATTCCATATATCTCGTTTGTTTTCGGCTAGTGACTAATAGCATACAAAACTAGCCGAAATAGGCCAAAACTGCGAGTTTTGACAAGTTACCCGTAATCGAACCCCGGGGTTCCCGAAAGGTTGGGATCCCAGCGGGACCCAAAATCAGTGAGTAATAGCGTACAAACTCGCCAGAATAGGCCAAAACTACGAGTTTTAGTGAGTTATGTGTAACCGGACCCCAAGGTTCCCTAAACGTTCGGATCGCATCGGGACCCAAAATCAATGACTAATAGGATAGAAAACTCGCCGGAATAGGCCAAAACTGCGAGTTTTGACGAGTTCCCCGTAAGCAGACCCCGAGGTTCCGGAAACGTTCGGGTCACAGCGGGACCCAAAATAAGTGACTAATAGCATACAAAACTAGCCGGAATAGGCCAAAACTCCGAGTTTTGACGAGTTCCCCGTAACCGGACCCCGGGGTTCCCAGAACGTTCTTATCGCATGAGGACCCAAAATATGTAACTAATAGCAAAGAAAACGGGCCACAATAGGCCAAAACTAGGAGTTTGACGAGATCCCCGTAACCGAACCTCGAGGTTTCCGAAATGTTCGGATCACAGCGGGACCCAAAATCAGTGACTAATAGATACAAAACTAGCCGGAATAGGCTAAAATTGCGATTTTGACGAGTTCCCCGTAACTGAACCCCGGGGTTTCCAAAAAGTTTGGATCGCAGCGGGACCAAAAATCAGTGAGTAATAGCATAGAAAACTGGCAGGAATAGGCTAGAACTGCTAGTTTTGACGAGTTCCCCGTAAGCGGACCCCAAGGTTTCTGAAACGTTTGGATCATAGCCGGACCCAAAGTCAGTGACTAATAGCATACAAAACTAGCCGGAATAGGCCAAAACTCCGAGTTTTGACGAGTTCTTCGTAACCGGACCCCGGGGTACCCAAAACGTTCGGACCGCCCGAGGACCCAAAATCAGTGACTAATAGCATACAAACCTGGCTAGAATAGGCTAGAACTGTGAGTTTTGACTAGTTCCCCGTAACGGGACCTCGGGGTTCCCAGAACGTTCGGATTGGAGGAGGACCCAAAATCAGTGAGTAAATAGCATACAAACCTGGCCAGTATTGGCCAAAACTGCGAGTTTTGACAAGTTCCACGTAACCGGGCCCCAGGGTTCCCGAAACGTTCGGATCGCAGGGGGACCCAAAATCAGTGAGTAATAGCGTACAAACTCGCGAGAATAAGCCAAAACTGCGAGTTTTGATGAGTTCCGCATAACCGGACCCCGGGGTTCCCTAAACGTGCCGATCTCATCGGGACCCAAAATGAATGACTAATAGGATAGAAAACTGGCCGGAATAGGCCAAAACTGCGAGTTTTGAGGAGTTCCCCGTAACCGGACCCCGAGGTTGTGGAAATGTTCGGACCACAGCGGGACCCAAAATCAGTGACAAAAAGCATACAAAACTAGCCGGAATAGGCCAAAACTGCGAGTTTTGACGAGTTCCCCGTAACCGGACCAAGGGTTCCCGAAACATTCGGATCACATTGGGATCCAAAATCAGTGACTAATAGCATACAAAACTAGCCGGAATAGGCCAAAACTGCGAGTTTTGACGAGTTCCCCGTAATCAGACCCCGGGGTTCCCGAAAGGTTCGGACCGCAGCAGGATCCAAAATCATTGAGTAATAGCGGACAAACTCGCCAAAATAGGCCAAAACTACGAGTTTTGATGAGTTCTCTGTAACCGGACCCCAAGGTTCCGTGAACGTTCGGATCGCATCGGGTCCCAAAATCAATGACTAATAGGATAGAAAACTGGCCGGAATAGGCCAAAACTGCGAGTTTTGACGTGTTCCCCATAAGCGGACCCCGAGGTTCCGGAAACGTTCGGGTCAGAGCGGGACCCAAAATAAGTGACTAGTAGCATACAAAACTAGCCATAATAGGCCAAAACTCCGAGTTTTGACGAGTTCCCGTAACCGGACCCTAGGGTTCGATGTTTCAAAAGGGATCCCCGGCAATGGCGCAGGAATGCTTCTGATGTCCGTTACGCTGCTGCACAAAAGACCTTCCAGTGGCGCCAGAAATGGGCATGTTGACGACACGAGGAATCCTTCTGCGTTGGTGTTTCCTCGAAACGGAGAGGATGATGTAGCACAGCGGAGGTAAGTATTTCCCTCAGTTTGAGAACCAAGGTATCAATCCAGCGGAGGAGTATCTTAAGATCCTGCACAAACACAAAAGCTTGCATCCAACGCTATGAAGGGGTTGTCAATCCCTTATAGATTGTTTGCCAAGTGAGAACTGAAAGCAACAAAGTAACAAAACAAAGTAAACGCGGAGTTGTAAACGATGGATGTGAATAGACCCGGGGGCCGTAGTGTTTACTAGTGGCTTCTCTCATGAAAGCAAGTAGATGGTGGGTGAACAAATTACAGTCGAGAAATTGATAGAACTGTGCAGAGTCGTGACGATATCTATGCAATGATTATTTCTATAGGCATCACGTCCGAAACAAGTAGACCGATACTTTCTGCATCTACTACTATTACTCCACACGTCGACCGCTATCCAGCATGCATCTAGTGTATTAAGTTGGTAAGAACAGAGTAACGCCTTAAGCAAGATGACATGATGTAGAGGGATAATCTCAAACCAATGATAAAAACTCCATCTTTTTACCCTTGATGGCAACTGCTTGATGTGTGCCTTGCTGCCCCTACTGTCACTGGGAAAGTTCACCACATGGCAGAACCCAAAACCAAGCACTTCTCTCATTGCAAGAATCATAGATCTAGTTGGCCAAACAAAACCCAAGACCCGGAGAGACTTACAAGGATATCAAATCATGCATATAAGAAATCAGCAAAGAATCAAATATATATCATAGATAATCTGATCACAAGTCCACAATTCATCGAATCTCGACAAACACACCGCCAAAGAAGATTACATCGGATAGATCTCCATGAAGATCATGGATAACTTTGTATTGAAGATCCAAGAGAGAGAAGAAGCCATCTAGCTACTAACTACGAACCCGTAGGTCTGAAGTGAACAACTCACGAGTCATTGGAGGGGCGATGATGATGATGATGAAGCCCTCCAACTCCAAAGTCCCCTCTGGCAGGGCGCCGGGAAGGGTCTCCAGATGAGATCTCGCGGAAACGGAAGCTTGCGACGGCGGAAAAGTATTTTCGAGTCTCCCCTGATTTTTTGTGGAATATTTGGGAATTTATAGGCCAAAGACCTAGGTTAGGGGGCGGCCAAGGAGGCCACAAGCCTGCCCACCGCCGCCTCCCCTGGTGGCGGAGTGGGGGCTTGTGGCCTCCCTGGAGCCCACCTTTCTTGGCCCAAAAGCCCCGTGGACTTCTTCCGTTCGGGAAAAATCATTTCGGGCTTTTTCTTCCGTTTGGACTCCGTTCCAAAATCAGATCTGAAAAGAGTCAAAAACACGGAAAAAACAGGAACTAGCACTTGGCACTGAATTAATAAGTTAGTCCCAAAAAGATATAAACAGGTACATAAAACATATAAAGAAGGCAAGATAATAGCGTGAAACCATCAAAAATTATAGATACGTTTGAGACGTATCAAGCATCCCCAAGCTTAACTCGTGCTCGTCCTCGAGTAGGGAAGTGATAAGAATGAATTTTTGATGCTTTCATGCTACCTAGCATAGGTCTCCTTTGTAATTCCTCTTATGTGACGTGAATCTTCAGATCCATTAGATTCAAAACAATAGTTTGCTATTGACGTGGAAACAATAATAATTCAAGCAAACTAGCAAAGTAATCATGAACTTTCAAAATAACAAGGCCAAAAGAAAGTTATCCCTACAAAAGCATATAGTCTGGCTATGATCTATCATCATTGCACAACGAATTTAAATCATGCACAAACCCGGTATTGGCCAAGTAATTGTTTCACACCTTTACTTTCTCAAACATTTTCAACTCTCACGCCATACATGAGCGTGAGCCATGGCTAAAGCACTATAGATGGTGTGAAATGTGGTGGAGGTTGCAAGACAAAAAAGGAGAAGATAGTCACATTAACTAGGCATATCAATGAGCTGTGGAGATGCTCATCAATAGATATCAATGTGAATGAGTAGGGATTGCCATACAAATGATGCACTAGAGCTACCAGTATGTGAAAGCTCTTAAAGAAAACTAGTGGGTGTGCATCCAACTTGCTTGCTCACGAAGACCTAAGGCAATTTTGAGGAAGCCTATCATTGGAATATACAAGCCAAGTTATATAATGAAAATTTCCCACTAGCTATATGGTGGTGACAAAAGGAGAGACTCTCAATCATGAAGATCATGGTGCTTAATATGCACAGGTGTGGAAAAAGTGGTAGCATTGTCCCTTCTCTCTTTTTCTCTCCTTTATTTATTTATTTTGGTGGGCTCTTTGGCCTCTTTTTTATGGGCTTCTTTGGCCTCTTTTATTTCCACACATGGGACAATGCTCCAATAATGATGAGCATCACACTTTCAACTCAAAACTTAGAGCAACTATGAGTCTATATGGAATGCCTTCGGTAGTGTACTGTGGCAATGATCTAGCATGACATATACATCAATGGAAACATCATGCTAGCTATCTTACGATCATGCAATGGCAATGTAGACGTGGTGGCTCATGTCATGGTGGTAGTTGCATGGCAATATATCTCGGAATGACTTTGAAAAAGCCATAATAGGTAGGTATGGTGACTGTTTTGAGGGAGGCTAATGGTGGGTTTTGTGCACCGGCGAAAATTGCACGACACTAAGAAGATAGTGATGGTGGAAGGTGAAAGTGCATCTAAACCATGGACTCAACATTAGTCATGAAGAACTCATATACTTGTTGCAAAAGTTTTATTCGTAATCGAAACAAAGCATTCAATGCATACTCCTAGGGGAAGGGTTGGTAGGTATAAACCATCGCGCGATCCCGACCGCCACGCAAAGGATGACAATCAATAGGCTAATCATGCTCAGACTTAATCACATAGCGGTTCACCTTACGTGCATGTTACGGGAATCACTAACTTCAACACAAGTATTTCTAGATCCATAACACCTTACTAGCATGACTTCAATATTACCATAACCACAACTCAAAACTAATTGAGATGAATCAAACTTCTCTAACTATTCAATGCACATGAAGGTGGAAGTTTTCGTATCCCTTTGGATAACTACCCCTTTTGAGACTACTTTCAAAGCATAGATCAACTACCAAGCCACGCACCGCTGTGCTCTAAAAGATATAAGTGAAGCACATAGAGCAAAAGTATCTAGCTCAAAAGATATAAGTGAAGCACATGTGAGCTGAATTGTCTACCAAAAGATATAAGTGAAGCTCGACAAAATCACAGTGTGTGCATGTCTCTCTTTCTAGATGTGCAGCAAGGATGATTGTGACACAACAAAAATAAAAGACTCCTACGATACAAGACACTCCAAGCAAAAACACATAACATGTGGTGAATAAAAATATAGCCCCAAGTAACGTTACCGATGGATTGAAGACGAGAGAGGGGATGCCTTCCCGGGGCATCCCCAAGCTTAGGATTTTACGACATACTTGAATCTCTTGGGGTGCCTTGGGCATACCAATATTGAGCTCTTGCCACTCTTTATCTTTTTGTCCATAAGAACTTCACCCAAAACTTGAAAACTTCACAACACAAAACTTAAACAGAAACTTGTGATAACATTAGTACAAGAAAGCAAACCACCACTTCCTTAGGTACTGAAGCAAACTTAAATTCTACTTGTGATGATGTTGGGTTACTGTACTTCCAATATTCCATGGCTAATACCCCCCGATACTATCCATAGTTTCATCAAAATAAGCAACCAACACAACAAAAAACAGAATCTGTTAACAGCAGACCAGTCTGTAGCAATCCGTATATTTCGTATACCTCTGGTACTTCAAAAATTCTGAAAAATTACGACCTTCTGAAGAATTTGCGTAGAAATCAGCAGCAGAAAGAATAAACTCAAAAGCTCTTACAGAAAAAAATTGAAAATTCTTTTGGTGAGCAGAAAGTTTCTGTCTTTCCGAGCATGACCAAACGATCATCCTCAAGACTAATCATAATGGTTTTGCTTGGCACAAACGCAAAAAGAAACACAAAAACACGATCGTAACAGAATTATGAAAGTGTGGAAAACACAAAACAGAAAGAAAAAGGATAAATTCGTTGGGTTGCCTCCCAACAAGCGCTTTTGTTTAACGCCCTTAGCTAGGCGAAAGTGATGGAATCACGTATAGTCATCTTTGGTACTCAAACCATAGGTAGCCCTCATCATAGATTCATAAGGAAATCTTATTTTCTTTCTAGGAAAGTGCTCCATGCCCTTCTTTAAAGGAAATTGAAATCTAATATTCCCTTCCATCATATCGATGATAGCACCAATAGTCCTTAGGAAAGGTCTACCAAGAATAATGGGACATGAAGGATTGCAATCTATGCCAAGTACAATGAAATCCACGGGTACATAGTTCTTATTTGCAACAATAAGAACATCATCGATCCTCCCCATGGGTTTCTTGACAGTAGAATCCGCAAGATGCATATTAAGAGAACACTCTTCAATCTCATGAAAACCAAGAATATCACATAAAGACTTTGGAATCGCGGAAACAGTAGCACCCAAATCACACAAAGCATTGCACTCATAGTTTTTGATCTTGATTTTGATAGTAGGTTCCCACTCATCATGAAGTTTTCTAGGTATAGAGAATTCTAGTTCGAGCTTCTCTTCAAGAGATTTCATCATAGCATCTACGATATGCGCGGTAAAGGATTTGCTTTGGCTATAAGCATGTGGAGAGTTTGCAATGGATTGCATCAAAGAAATGCATTCAAACAAGGAGCAATTATCATAATTGAATTCCTTGAAATCCAAAGTGGGAGTTTCATTACTACCCAAAATTTTGACTTCTTCTACTCCACTCTCCACACCGTTATCATCAAGATAGGTGGACTCCGAATCATCGGGGCGTTTTTCAACCAAAGTGGATTCATATCCAGCCCCTCCATAAGTAGGTTTGACACGCGAAAACAAAGATTCAAGAGGAGACACACCAAGCACTTTAAGATCTTCGTGATTTGCATCACAAATTTCACGTTTAGCTGCCATCTTATTGACTAAGGTAGCCTGCTTGTCAGAAATTTGGCCCACCAATTTTTCAAGATGAGAAAACTGGGAACTAAGTGCAAGGAAATCATTAGCCATATCATCGACCTCTTTATTCAAGCAGACCAAAATGGAATTTTGCTCTTTCAATTCCCTACGGAAGTAACTATTTTGGTCAAATTGTGAAGACATGAAACCTTTGACATTAGTTTCAGTCTCCTCCAATTTTCTGAAATAGTTTGGTTTGGCCATGAGGGAAGGTCTCTCACGAACAAACCTAAGAGCAGGCGGGCGAAAGGGAAAGGCAAAAAGCAAAAGAAAACGGCAAAGGAAAACGGCAAGGGCAGGAGAAAACGACGAAGGAGAAAGGCGAATGAAAACGACAAATGTGAAGTGGGGGAGAGGAAAATGAGAGGCAACTGGCAACAAAAGTAAATGCAAGAGAAGAGTTTGTGAGACCTACTTGGATAGATCTTGATTTCTCCTCCGTAGCAACGGCGCCAGAAATACTTCTAATGTTTCAAAAGGGATCCCCGGCAATGGCGCAGGAATGCTTCTAATGTCCGTTATGCTGCTGCACAAAAGACCTTCCAGTGGCGCCAGAAATGGGCATGTTGACGACACGAGGAATCCTTCTGCGTTGGTGTTTCCTCGAAACGGAGAGGATGATGTAGCACAGTGGAGGTAAGTATTTCCCTCAGTTTGAGAACCAAGGTATCAATCCAGCGGAGGAGTATCTCAAGATCCTGCACAAACACAAAAGCTTGCATCCAACGCTATGAAGGGGTTGTCAATCCCTTATAGATTGTTTGCCAAGTGAGAACTGAAAGCAACAAAGTAACAAAGCAAAGTAAAAGCGGAGTTGTAAACGATGGATGTGAATAGACCCGGGGGCCGTAGTGTTTACTAGTGGCTTCTCTCATGAAAGCAAGTAGATGGTGGGTGAACAAATTACAGTCGAGAAATTGATAGAACTGTGCAGAGTCGTGACGATATCTATGCAATGATTATTTCTATAGGCATCACGTCCGAAACAAGTAGACCGATACTTTCTGCATCTACTACTATTACTCCACACGTCGACCGCTATCCAGCATGCATCTAGTGTATTAAGTCGGTAAGAACAGAGTAACGCCTTAAGCAAGATGACATAATGTAGAGGGATAATCTCAAACCAATGATAAAAACCCCATCTTTTTACCCTTGATGGCAACTGCTTGATGTGTGCCTTGCTGCCCCTACTGTCACTAGGAAAGTTCACCACATGGCAGAACCCAAAACCAAGCACTTCTCCCATTGCAAGAATCATAGATCTAGTTGGCCAAACAAAACCCAAGACTCGGAGAGACTTACAAGGATATCAAATCATGCATATAAGAAATCAGCAAAGACTCAAATATATATCATAGATAATCTCATCACAAGTCCACAATTCATCGGATCTCGACAAAGACACCGCCAAAGAAGATTACACCGGATAGATCTCCATGAAGATCATGGATAACTTTGTATTGAAGATCAAAGAGAGAGAAGAAGCCATCTAGCTACTAACTACGGACTCGTAGGTCTGAAGTGAACTACTCACGAGTCATTGGAGGGGCGATGATGATGATGATGAAGCCCTCCAACTCCAAAGTCCCCTCCGGCAGGGCGCCGGGAAGGGTCTCCAGATGAGATCTCGCGGAAACGGAAGCTTGCGGCGGCGGAAAAGTATTTTCGAGTCTCCCCTGATTTTTTGCGGAATATTTGGGAATTTATAGGCCAAATACCTAGGTCAGGGGGCGGCCAGCGAGGCCACAAGCCTGCCCACCGCCGCCTCCCCCTGGTGGCGGAGTGGGGGCTTGTGGGCTCCCTGGAGCCCACCTTTCTTGGCCCAAAAGCCCCGTGGACTTCTTCCGTTCGGGAAAAAATCATTTCGGGGTTTTTCTTCCGTTTGGACTCCGTTCCAAAATCAGATTTGAAAAGAGTCAAAAACACGGAAAAACAGGAACTGTCACTTGGCACTGAATTAATAAGTTAGTCCCAAAAAGATATAAAAAGGTACATAAAACATACAAAGAAGGCAAGATAACAGCGTGAAACAATCAAAAATTATAGATACGTTTGACACGTATCAAGCATCCCCAAGCTTAACTCGTGCTCGTCCTCGAGTAGGGAAGTGATAAGAATGAATTTTTGATCCTTTCATGCTACCTAGCATAGGTGTCCTTTGTAATTCCTCTTATGTGACGTGAATCTTCAAATCCATTAGATTCAAAACAATAGTTTGCTATTGACGTGGAAACAATAATAATTCAAGCAAACTAGCAAAGTAATCATGAACTTTCAAAATAACATGGCCAAAAGAAAGTTATCCCTACAAAAGCATATAGTCTCGCTATGCTCTATCATCATTGCACAACGAATTTAAATCATGCACAACCCCGGTATTGGCCAAGTAATTGTTTCACACCTTTACTTTCTCAAACATTTTCAACTCTCACGCAATACATGAGCGTGAGCCATGGCTATAGCACTATAGATGGTGTGAAATGTGGTGGAGGTTGCAAGACAAAAAAGGAGAAGATAGTCACATTAACTAGGCATATCAATGAGCTGTGGAGATGCTCATCAATAGATATGAATGTGAATGAGTAGGGATTGCCATACAAATGATGCACTAGAGCTACCAGTATGTGAAAGTTCTTAAAGAAAACTAGTGGGTGTGCATCCAACTTGCTTGCTCACGAAGACCTAAGGCAATTTTGAGGAAGCCTATCATTGGAATATACAAGCCAAGTTATATAATGAAAATTTCCCACTAGCTATATGGTGGTGACAAAACGAGAGACTCTCAATCATGAAGATCATGGTGCTTAATATGCACAAGTGTGGAAAAAGTGGTAGCATTGTCCCTTCTCTCTTTTTCTCTCCTTTATTTATTTATTTATTTTGGTGGGCTCTTTGGCCTGTTTTTTTATGGGCTTCTTTGGCCTCTTTTATTTCCTCACATGGGACAATGCTCCAATAATGATGATCATCACACTTTCAACTCAAAACTTAGAGCAACTATGACTCTATATGGAATGCCTTCGGTACTGTACTGTGGCAATGATCTAGCATGACATAGACATCAATGGAAACATCATTCTAGCTATCTTACGATCATGCAATGGCAATGTAGACGTGGTGGCACATGTCATGGTGGTAGTTGCATGGCAATATATCTCGGAATGACTTTGAAAAAGCCATAATAGGTAGGTATGGTGTCTGTTTTGAGGGAGGCTAATGGTGGGTTTTGTGCACTGGCGAAAATTGCTCGGCACTAAGAAGATAGTGATGGTGGAAGGTGAAAGTGCATCTAAACCATGGACTCAACATTAGTCATGAAGAACTCATATACTTGTTGCAAAAGTTTTATTCGTAATCGAATCAAAGCATTCAATGCATACTCCTAGGGGAAGGGTTGGTAGGTATAAATCACCGCGCGATCCCGACCGCCACGCAAAGGATGACAATCAATCGTGAGATCTCGCGGAAACGGAAGCTTGCGGCGGCGGAAAAGTATTTTCGAGGCTCCCCTAATTTTTTGCGGAATATTTGGGAATTTATAGGCCAAATACCTAGGTCAGGGGGCGACCAGGGAGGCCACAAGCCTGCCCACCGCCGCCTCATCGTGGTGGCGGAGTGGGGGCTTGTGGGCTCCCTGGAGCCCACCTGGCTTGGCCCAAAAGCCCACTGGACTCCTTCCGTTCGGGAAAAAATCAGTTCAGGGTTTTTCTTCCGTTTGGACTCCGTTCCAAAATCAGATCTGAAAAGAGTCAAAAACACGGAAAAACAGGAACGCGCACTTGGCACTGAATTAATAAGTTAGTCCCAAAAAGATATAAAAAGGTACATAAAACATACAAAGAAGGCAAGATAACAACGTGAAACCATAAAAAATTATAGATACGTTTGAGACGTATCAAGGTTCCCGAAATGTTCACATCGCACGAGGACCCAAAATCGGTGACTAATAGCAAAGAAAACCGGCCGCAATAGGCCAAAACTAGGATTATTACGAGATCCCCGTAACCAAACCTCGGGGTTTCCGAAATGTTCGGATCACACCGGGACCCAAAATTCATGACTAATAGATATAAAACTAGCCGGAATAGGCCGAAATTGCGATTTTGACGAGTTCCCCGTAACCGAACCCCGGGGTTTCCGAAACATTCGGATCGCAGCGGGACCAAAAATCACTGAGTAATAGCATAGAAAACTGGTGGGAATAGGCTAGAACTGCTAGTTTTGACCATTTCCCCGTAAGCGGACCCCGAGGTTTCCGAAACGTTCGGATCACAGCGGGACCCAACATAAGTGACTAATAGCATACAAAACTAGCCGGAATAGGCCAAAACTCCGAGTTTTGACGAGTTCTTCGTAACCGGACCCCGGGGTACCCAAAACGTTCGGAGCGCATGAGGACCCAAAATCAGTGACTAATAGCATACAAACCTGGCTAGAATAGGCTAGAACTGTGAGTTTTGACGAGTTCTCCGTGACGGGACCTCGGGGTTCCCAAAACGCTCGGATCGGAGGAGGACCCAAAATCAGTGAGTAATAGCATACAAACCTGGCCAGTATTGGCCAAAACTGCGAGTTTTGATAAGTTGCACGTAACCGGGCCCAGGGTTCCCGAAACGTTTGGATCGCATTGGGACCCAAAATTAGTGAGTAATAGCGTACAAACTCGCGAGAGTAGGCCAAAACTGCGAGTTTTGACGAGTTCCGCTTAACCGGACCCCGGGGTTCCCTAAACGTGCCGATCTCATCGGGACCCAAAATGAATGACTAATAGGATAGAACACTGGCCGAAATAGGCTAAAACTGCGAGTTTTGACGAGTTCCCCGTAACCGGACCCCGAGGTTGAGGAAACGTTCGGACCACAGCGGGACCCAAAATCAATGACGAATAGCATACAAAACTAGCCGGAATAGGCCAAAACTGCGAGTTTTGACGAGTTTCCCGTAACCGGACCAAGGGTTCCCGAAACATTAGGATCACATTGGGATCCAAAATCAGTGATTAATAGCATACAAAACTAGCCGGAAAAGGCCAAAACTGCGAGTTTTGACGAGTTCCCCGTAACCGGACCCCGAGGTTCCGGAAACGTTCGGATCACAGCGGGACCCAAAATCAGTGACTAATAGCATACAAAACTAGACGGAATAGGCCAAAAATGCGAGTTTTGACGAGTTCCCCGTAACCGGACCAAGGTTTCCCGAAACATTCGAATCACATTGGGATCCCAAATCAGTGAGTAATAGCATACAAACCTGGCTAGTATTGGCCAAAACTGAGAGTTTGGGCAAGTACCCCGTAACCGGGCCCCAGGGTTCCCGAAACGTTCGGATCGCAGGGGGGCCCAAAATGAGTGAGTAATAGCATACAAACTCGCGAGAATAGGCCAAAACTGCGAGTTTTGACCAGTTCCGCATAACCGGACCCCGGGGTTCCCTAAACGTGCCGATCTCATCAGGACCCAAAATGAATGACTAATAGGATAGAAAACTGGCTGGAATAGGCCAAAACTGCGAGTTTTGACGAGTTCCCCGTAACCGGACCCCTAGGTTCCGGAAACGTTCGGGTCACAGCGGGACCCAAAATCAGTGACTAATATCATACAAAACTAGCCGAAATAGGCCAAAACTCCGAATTTTGACGAGTTCCCCGTAACCGAACCCCAGGGTTCCCGAAACGTTCAGATCGCACGAGGACCCAAAATCTATGACTAATAGCAAAGAAAACTGGCCGCAATAGGCCAAAACTAGGAGTTTTACGAGATCCCCATAACCGAACCACGGGGTTTCCGAAATGTTCGGATCACAGCGGGACCCAAAATCAGTGACTAATAGATACAAATTTAGCCGGAATATGCCAAAATTGCGATTTTGACGAGTTCCCCGTAACCGAACCCCGGGGTTTCCGAAACGTTCGGATCGCAGCGGTACCAAATATCAGTGAGTAATAGCATAGAAAACTGGCGGGAATAGGCTAGAACTGCTAGTTTTGACAAGTTCAACGTAAGCGGACCCCGAGGTTTCCGAAACGTTCGGGTCACAGCGGGACCCAAAATCAGTGACTAATTGCATACAAAATTAGCCGGAATAGGCCAAAACTCTGAGTTTTGAAGAGTTCTTCGTAACCGGACCCTGGGGTACCCAAAACGTTCTGATCACACGAGGACCCAAAATGAGTGACTAATAGCATACAAACCTGGCTAGAATAGGCTAGAACTGTGAGTTTTGACGAGTTCCCCCTAACGGGACCTCGGGGTTGCCAAAACGTTCGGATCGGAGGAGGACCCAAAATCAGTGAGTATTAGCATACAAACCTGGCCAGTATTGGCCAAAACTGAGAGTTTTGACAAGTTCCACGTAACCGGGCCCCAGGGTTCCCGAAACGTTCGGATCGCAGGGGGACCCAAAATTAGTGTGTAATAGCGTACAAACTCGCGAGAATAGGCCAAAACTGTGAGTTTTGACGAGTGCCGCATAACCGGACCCCGGGGTTCCCTAAACGTGCCCATCTCATCTGGACCCAAAATCAGTGACTAATAGCATTCAAAACTAGCCGGAATAGGCCAAAACTTCGAGTTTTGACGAGTTCCCCGTAATCGAACCCCGAGGTTCCCGAAAGGTTCGGATCGCAGCGGGACCCAAAATCATCGAGTAATAGCGTACAAACTCGCCAAAATAGGCCAAAACTACGAATTTTGACGAGTTCACTGTAACCGGACCAAGGGTTATCTGAACGTTCGGATCGCATCGGGACCAAAAATCAATGACTAATAGGATAGAAAACTGGCCGGAATAGGCCAAAACTGCGAGTTTTGAGGAGTTCCCTGTAAGCAGACCCCGAGGTTCCGGAAACGTTCGGATCACAGCGGGACCCAAAATAAGTGACTAATCGCATACAAAACTAGCCGAAATAGCCCAAAACTCCGAGTTTTGACGAGTTCCCCGTAACCGGACCCCGGGGTTCCCGAAACGTTCACATCGCACGAGGACCCAAAATCTGTGACTAATAGCAAAGAAAACCGGCCGCAATAGTCCAAAACTAGGAGTTTTACGAGATCCCCGTAACCGAACCACGGGGTTTCCGAAATGTTCGGATCACAGCGGGACCCAAAATCAGTGACTAATAGATACAAAACTAGAAGGAATAGGCCAAAATTGCAATTTTGACGAGTTCCCCGTATCCGAACCCCGGGGTTTCGGAAACGTTCGGATCACAGCGGGACCAAAAATTAGTGAGTAATAGCATAGAAAACTGGCGGGAATAGGCTAGAACTGCTAGTTTTGACGAGTTCCCCGTAAGCGGACCCCGAGGTTTCCGAAACGTTCGGATCACAACGGGACCCAAAATCTGTGACTAATAGCATACAAAACTAGCCGGAATAGGCCAAAACTGCGAGTTTTGACGAGTTCTTCGTAATCGGACCCCGGGGTACCCAAAACGTTTGGATTGCACGAGGACCCCAAATCAGTGACTAATAGCATACAAACCTGGCTAGAATAGGCTAGAACAGTGAGATTGCCGAGTTCCCCGTAACGGGACCTAGGGGTTCCCAAAACGTTCGGATCGGAGGAGGCCCAAAATCAGTGAGTAATAGCATACAAACCTGGCTAGTATTGGCCAAAACTGAGAGTTTTGACAAGTTCCACGTAACCTGGCCCAGGGTTCCCGAAACGTTCAGATCACACGGGGACCCAAAATCAATGAGTAATAGTGTACAAACTCGCGAGAATAGGCCAAAACTGCGAGTTTTGACGAGTTCCGTATAACCGGACCCCGGGGTTCCCTAAACGTGCTGATCTCATCGGGACCCAAAATGAATGACTAATAGGATAGAAAACTGGCCGGAAAAGGCCAAAACTGCGAGTTTTGACGAGTTCCCCGTAACCGGACCCCGAGGTTCCGGAAACGTTCGGACCACAGCGGGACCCAAAATCAGTGACTAATAGCATACAAAACTAACGGGAATAGGCCAAAACTGCGAGTTTTGATGAGTTCCCCGTAATCGGGCCAAGGGTTCCCGAAACATTCGGATCACATTGGGATCCAAAATCAGTGACTAATAGCATTCAAAACTAGCCGGAATAGGCCAAAACTGCGAGTTTTGACGAGTTCCCCGTAATCGAACCCCGAGGTTCCCGAAAGGTTCGGATCGCAACGGGACCCAAAATCATCGAGTAATAGCGTACAAACTCGCCAAAATAGGCCAAAACTACGAGTTTTGATGAGTTCACTGTAACCGGACCCCAAGGTTCCCTGAACGTTCGGATCGCATCGGGACCAAAAATCAATGACTAATAGGATAGAAAACTGGCCGGAATAGGCCAAAGCTGCGAGTTTTGACGAGTTCCCCGTAAGCAGACCCCGAGGTTCCGGAAACGTTCGGGTCCCAGCGGGACCCAAAATAAGTGATTAATAGCATACAAAACTACCCGGAATAGGTCAAAACTCCGAGTTTTGACGAGTTCCCCGTAACCGGACCCCGGGGTTCTCGAAACGTTCACATCGCACGAGGACCCAAAATCTGTGACTAATAGCAAAGAAAACTCGCCGCAATAGGCCAAAACTAGGAGTTTTACGTGATCCCCGTAACCGAACCTCGGGGTTTCCGAAGTGTTCGGATCACAGCGGGACCCAAAATCAGTGACTAATAGATACAAAACTAGCCGTAATAGGCCAAAATTGCAATTTTGACGAGTTCCCCGTAACCGAACCGCGGGGTTTCCGAAACGTTCGGATCGCAGCAGGACCAAAAATCAGTGAGTAATAGCATAGAAAACTGGCGGGAATAGGCTAGAACTGCTAGTTTTGACGAGTTCCCCGTAAGCGGACCCCGTGGTTTCCGAAACGTTCGGGTCACAGCGAGACCCAAAATCAGTGACTAATAGCATACAAAATTAGCCGGAGTAGGCCAAAACTCCGAGTTTTGACGAGTTCTTCGTAACCGGACCCCGGGGTTACCCAAAACGTTCAAATCACACGATTACCCAAAATTAGTGACTAATAGCATACAAACCTGGCTAGAATAGGCTAGAACCGTGAGTTTCGACGAGTTCCCCGTAACGGGACCTCGGGGTTGCCAAAATGTTCGGATCGGAGGAGGACCCAAAATCAGTGAGTAATAGCATACAAACCTGCCAGTATTGGCCAAAACTGATAGTTTTGACAAGCTCCACGTAACCGGGCCCTAGGGTTCCCGAAACGTTCGGATCGCTGGGGGACCCAAAATGAGTGAGTGATAGCGTACAAAGTCGCGAGAATAGGCCAAAACTACGGGTTTTGACGAGTTTCGCATAACCGGACCCCGGGGTTCCCTAAACGTGCCAATCTCATCGGGACCCAAAATGAATGACTAATAGGATAGAAAACTGGCTGGAATAGGCCAAAACTGCGAGTTTTGATGAGTTCCCCGTAACCGGACCCCGAGGTTCCGGAAACGTTCGGGTCACAGCGGGACCCAAAATAAGTGACTATAGCATACAAAACTAGCCAGAATAGGTCAAAACTTCGAGTTTTGACGAGTTCCGCATAACCGGACCCCGGGGTTCCCTAAACGTGCCGATCTCATCGGGACCCAAAATGAAAGACTAATAGGATAGAAAACTGGCCGGAATAGGCCAAAACATCGAGTTTTGACGAGTTCCCCGTAACCGGACCCCTAGGTTCCGGAAACGTTCGGGTCACAGCGGGACCCAAAATAAGTGACTAATATCATACAAAACTAGCCAAAATAGGCCAAAACTCCGTATTTTGACGAGTTCCCCGTAACTGGACCCCGGGGTTCCCGAAAAGTTCAGATCGCACGAGGACCCAAAATCTATGACTAATAGCAAAGAAAACTGGCCGCAATAGGCCAAAACTAGGAGTTTTACGAGATCCCCATAACCGAACCACGGGGTTTTCAAAATGTTCGGATCACAGCGGGACCCAAAATCAGTGACTAATAGATACAAAACTAGCCGGAATATGCCAAAATTGTGATTTTGACGAGTTCCCCGTAACCGAACCCCGGGGTTTCCGAAACGTTCAGATCTCAGCGGGACCAAAAATCAGTGAGTAATAGCATAGAAAACTGGCGGGAATAGGCTAGAACTGCTAGTTTTGACGAGTTCAACGTAACCGGACCCCGAGGTTTCCGAAACGTTCGGGTCACAGCGGGACCCAAAATCAGTGACTAATAGCATACAAAATTAGCCGGAATAGGCCAAACTCTGAGTTTTGACGAGTTCTTCGTAACCGGACCCCGGGGTACCCAAAACGTTCGGATCACACGAGGACCCAAAATGAGTGACTACTAGCATACAAACCTGGCTAGAATAGGCTAGAAATGTGAGTTTTGACGAGTTCCCCGTAACGGGACCTCGGGGTTGCCAAAACGTTCGGATCGGAGGAGGACCCAAAATCAGTGAGTAATAGCATACAAACCTGGCCAGTATTGGCCAAAACTGAGAGTTTTGACAAGTTCCACTTAACTGGGCCCCAGGGTTCCCGAAATGTTCGGATCGTAGGGGGACCCAAAATTAGTGTGTAATAGTGTACAAACTCGCGAGAATAGGCCAAAACTGCGAGTTTTGACGAGTGCCGCATAACTGGACCCCGGGGTTCCCTAAACGTGCCGATCTCATCTGGACCCAAAATCAGTGACTAATAGGATAGAAAACTGGCCGGAATAGGCCAAAACTGCGAGTTTTGACGAGTTCCCCGTAACCGAACCCCGAGGTTCCGAAAACGTTCGGACCACAGCGGGACCCAAAATCACTGACTAATAGCATACAAAACTAGCCAGAATAAGCCAAAACTGCGAGTTTTGACGAGTTCCCCGTAACCGGACCAAGGGTTCCCGAAACATTCAGATCACATTGGGATCCAAAATCAGCGACTAATAGCATACAAAACTAGCAGGAATAGGCCAAAACTACGAGTTTTGACGAGTTCCTCGTAACCGGACCCCGAGGTTCCGGAAATGTTCGGACCACAGCGGGACCCAAAATCAGTAACTAATAGCATACAAAACTAGACGGAATAGGCCAAAACTGCGAGTTTTGACGAGTTCCCCGTAACCGGACCAAGGGTTCCCTGAATGTTCGGATCGCATCGGGACCCAAAATCAATGACTATAGGATAGAAAACTGGCCGCAATAGGCCAAAACTGCGAGTTTTGACGAGTTCCCCGTAAGCAGACCCCGAGGTTCCGGAAATGTTCGGATCACAGCGGGACCCAAAATAAGTGACTAATCGCATACAAAACTAGCCGGAATAGCCCAAAACTCCGAGTTTTGACGAGTTCCTCGTAACCGGACCCCGGGGTTCCCGAAACGTTCACATCGCACGAGGACCCAAAATCTGGGACTAAAAGCAAAGAAAACTGGCCGCAATAGTCCAAAACTAGGAGTTTTACGAGATCCCCGTAACCGAACCACGGGGTTTCCGAAATGTTCGGATCACAGCGGGACCCGAAATCAGTGACTAATAGGCCAAAATTGCAATTTTGACGAGTTCCCCGTACCCGAACCCCGGGGTTTCGGAAACGTTCGGATCACAGCGGGACCAAAAATCAGTGAGTAATAGCGTAGACAACTGGCGGGAATACGCTAGAACTGCTTGTTTTGACGAGTTCCCCATAAGCGGACCCCGAGGTTTCCGAAACGTTCGGATCACAGCGGGACCCAAAATCTGTGACTAATAGCATACAAAACTAGCCGGAATAGGCCAAAACTCCGAGTTTTGACGAGTTCTTCGTAACCGGACCCTGGGGTACCCAGAACGTTCGGATCGCACGAGGACCCAAAATCAGTGACTAATAGCATACAAACCTGGCTAGAATAGGCTAGAACTGTGAGTTTTGACGACTTCCCCGTAACGGGACCTCGGGGTTCCCAAAACATTCGGATCAGAGGAGGACCCAAAATCAGTGAGTAATAGCATACAAACCTGGCCAGTATTGGCCAAAGCTGCGAGTTTTGACAAGATCCACATAACCGGGCCCCATGGTTCCCGAAACGTTCGGATCGTAGGGGGACCCAAAATCAGTGATTAATAGCGTACAAACTCGCGAGAATAGGCCAAAATTGCGAGTTTTGACGAGTTCTGCATAACCGGACCCCGGGGTTCCCTAAACGTGCCGATCTCATCGGGACCCAAAATGAATGACCAATAAGATACAAAACTGGCCGGAATAGGCCAAAACTGCGAGTTTTGACGAGTTCCACGTAACCAAACCCCGAGGTTTCGGAATCGTTCGGACCACAGCGGGACCCAAAATCAGTGACTAATAGCATACAAAACTAGCCGGAATAGGCCAAAACTGCGAGTTTTGACGAGTTCCCCGTAACCGGACCAAGGGTTCCCGAAACATTCGGATCACATTGGGATCCAAAATCAGTGACTATAGCATAGAAAACTAGCCGGAATAGGCCAAAACTGTGAGTTTTGACGAGTTCCCTGTAATCGGACCCTGGGGTTCCCGAAAGGTTCGGATCTCAGCGGGACCCAAAATCAGTGAGTAATAGTGTACAAACTCGCCAAAATAGGCCAAAATTACGAGTTTTGAGGAGTTCTTTGTAACCGGACCCCAAGGTTCCCTAAACGTTCGGATCGCATCGGGATCCAAAATCAATGACTAATAGCATAGAAATTTGGCCGAAATAGGCCAAAACTCCGAGTTTTGACGAGTTCCCCTTAACCGGACCCTCGGGTTCCCGAAACGTTCACATCGCACGAGGACCAAAAATTCGTGACTAATAGCAAACAAAACTGGCCACAATAGGACAAAACTAGGAGTTTTATGAGATCCCCGTAACCGAACCTCGGGGTTTCCAGAATGTTCGGATCACAGCGGGACTCAAAATCAGTGACTAATAGATACAAAACTAACCGGAATAGGCCAAAATTGTGATTTTGACGAGTTCCCCGTAATCGGACCCCGGGGTTTCCGAAACGTTCGGATCACATCGGGACCAAAAATCAGTGAGTAATAGCATAGAAAACTGGCGGGAATAGGCTAGAAGTGCTAGTTTTGACGAGTTCCCCGTAAGCGGACCCCGAGGTTTCCGAAACGTTCGGATCACAGCGGGACCCAAAATCAGTGACTAATAGCATACAAAACTAGCCGGAATAGGCAAAAACTCCGAGCTTTGACGAGTTCCCCGTAACCAGACCCCGGGGTTCCCGAAACATTCGCATCGCACGAGGACCGAAAATCCATGATTAAAAGCATAGAAAACTGGCCACAATAGGCTAAAACTAGGAGTTTTACGAGATCCACGTAAAAGCATACAAACCTAGCAAGTATAGGCCAAAACTGCGAGTTTTGACGAGTTCCACGTAACCGGGCCCCAGGGTTCCCAAAACGTTCGGATTGCAGCGGGACCCAAAATCGGTGAGTAATAGCGTACAAACTCACCAGAATAGGGCAAAACTACGAATTTTGATGTGTTCCGCATAACCGGACCCAGGGTTCCCTAAACGTTCGGATCGCATAGGGACCCAAAATCAATGACTAATAGGATAGAAAACTGGCCGGAATAGGCCAAAACTGCGAGTTTTGACCAGTTCCCCGTAATCGGACCCCGTGGTTCCCGAAAGGTTCGGATCGCAGCGGGACCCAAAATCAGTGTGTAATAGCGTACAAACTAGCCGGAATAGGCCAAAACTGCGAGTTTTGACGAGTTCCCCGTAAGCGGACCCCCAGGTTCCGAAAACATTCGGGTCATAGTGAGATCCAAAATCAGGGTCTAATAGCATACAAAATTGGCCCGAATAGGCCAAAACTACGAGTTTTGACGAGTTCCCCGTAACCGGACCCCGGGGTTCCCGAAACGTTCAAATCGCATGACGACCCAAAGTCTCTGACTAATAGCATAGAAAACTGGCCACAATAGGCCAAAACTAAGAGTTTTACGAGATCCCCGTAACCGAACCTCGGGGTTTCCGAAATGTTCGGATCACAGCGGGACCCAAAATCAGTGACTAATAGCATTCGGATCGCAGCGGGACCCAAAATCAGTGAGTAATAGTATAGAAAACTGCCGGGAATACGATAGAACTGCTAGTTTTGACAAGTTCCCCGTAACCAGGCCCTAAGGTTTCCGAAACGTTCGGACCACATGGGACCCAAAATCAGTGACTAATAGCGTAGAAACCTAGCCAGAATGGGCCAAAACTGCGAGTTTTGACAAGTTCTTCGTAACCAGACCCCGGGGTTCCCAAAACGTTCGGATGGCGCGAGGACCTAAAATTAGTGACTAATAGCATACAAACCTCGCCAGAATAGGCTAAAACTGCGAGTTTTGACGAGTTCCCCGTAACAGGACCTCGGGGTTCCCGAAACGCTCGGATCGGAGGAGGACACAAAATCAGTGAGTAATAGCATACAAACCTGGCAAGTATAGGCCACAACTACGAGTTTTGACGAGTTCCACGTAACCAGGCCCCGGGGCTCCCGAAAAGTTCGGAATGGAGGGGGACCCAAAATCAGTGAGCAATAGCGTACAAACTCGCCAGAATAGGCCAAAACTACGAGTTTTGACAAGTTACGCATAACCGGACCCCGGAGTTCCCTAAACTTGTCGATCGCATCGGGACCCAAAATGAATGACTAATAGGATAGAAAACTGGCCGGAATAGGCCAAAACTGTGAGTTTTGATGAGTTCCCTGCAACCGGACGACGAGGTTCCGGAAACGTTCGGATCACAGCGGGACCCAAAATCAGTGACTAATAGCATACAAAACTAGCCAGAATAGGCCAAAACTGCGAGTTTTGACGAGTTCCCTGTAACCGGACCAAGGGTTCCCGAAACACTCGGATCACATCGGGATCCAAAATCAGTGACTAATAGCATACAAAACTAGCCGGAATAGGCCAAATGTGAGAGTTTTGATGAGTTCCACGTAACCGGGCCCCAGGGTTCCCAAAATGTTCGGATCGCAGCGGGACCCATAATCAGTGAGTAATAGCGTACAAACTCGCCAGAATAGGCCAAAACTACGAGTTTTGACGAGTTCCCCGTAACCGGATCTTAGGGTTCCCTAAACGTGCCGATCGCATAGGGACCCAAAATCAATGACTAATAGGATAGAAAACTGGCCGGAATAGGCCAAAACTATGAGTTTTGACGAGTTCCCCGTAAGCGGACTCCGAGGTTCCGGAAAAGTTCGGGTCACAGCGGGACCCAAAATCAGTGACTAATAGCATACAAAAATGGCCGGAATAGGTCAGAACTGCAAGTTTTGATGAGTTCCTCGTAACCGGACCACGGGGTCCCCAAAACGTTCACATCGCACGAGGACCCAGAATATATGACTAACATCATAGAAAACTGGCCACAATAGGCCAAAACTAGGAGTTTCGACGAGATCCCCGTAACCGAACCTCGGGGTTTCCGAAATGTTCGGATCACAGCAGGACCCAAAATCACTCACTAATAGGCCAAAATTGCGATTTTGACGAGTTCCCCGTAACCGGACCCTGAGTTTTCGAAACGTTCGGATCACAGCGGGACCCAACATCAGTTACTAATAGCATAGAAAACTGGCTGGAATAGGCCAAAACTGCGAGTTTTGACGAGTTCTTCGTAAACGGACCCCGGGGTTCCCAAAACATTCGGATCGCAGGAGGACCCAAAATCAGTGACTAATAGCATACAAACCTGGCCAGAATAGGCCAGAACTATGAGTTTTGACGAGTACGCCGTAACGGGACCTCGGGGTTCCCGAAACATTCGGATAGGAGAAGGACCCAAAATGACTGAGTAATAGCATACAAACCTCGCCAGTATAGGCCAAAACTGCTAGTTTTGACGAGTTCCACGTAACCGGGCCCCGGGGTTCCCAAAACGTTCGGATTGCAGGGGGACCCAAAATCAGTGAGTAATAACGTATAAACTTGCGAGAATAGGCCAAAACTGTGAGTTTTGACGAGTTCCGCATAACCGGACCCCGGGGTTCCCTAAACGTGCCCATCACATCGGGACCCAAAATAAATGACTCATAGGATAGAAAACTGGCCGGAATAGGCCAACATTGTGAGTTTTGACAAGTTCCCCGTAACCGGACCCCGAGGTTCCGGAAACGTTTGGATCATAGCAGGACCCAAAATTAGTGACTAATAGCATACAAAACTATCCGGAATAGGCCAAAACTGTGAGTTTTGATGAGTTGTCCGTAACTAAACCAAGGGTTTCCGAAACGTTCGGATCACATCGGGATCCAAAATCAGAAACTAATAGCATACAAAACTTGCCAGAATAGGCCAAAACTGTGAGTTTTGACGAGTTCCCCGTAACCGGACCCCGGGGTTCCCGAAAGGTTCGGATCGCAGCGGGACCCAAAATCCGTGAGTAATAGCGTACAAACTAGCCAGAATAGGCTAAAACTACGAGTTTTGGTGAGTTTTGTGTAACCAAACCCCGGGGTTTCCGAAATGTTCGGATCGCAGCGGGACCCAAAATCAGTGAGTAATAGCATAGCAAACTGGCGGGAATAAGCTAGAACTGCTAGTTTTGACGAGTTCCCCGTAACCGGACCGTGAGATTTTCGAAACATTCGGATCACAGCATGACCCATAATCAGTGACTAGTAGCATAGAAAACTGGCCGGAATAGGCCAAAACTGCGAGTTTTGACGAGTTCTTCGTAACCGGAGCCCGGGGTTCCCAAAACGTTCGGATCACTGGAGGACCCAAAATCAGTGACTAATAGCATACAAACTTGGCCAGAATAGGCTAGAACTACGAGTTTTGACGAGTTCCCCGTAACGGGACCTCAGGGTTCCCGAAACGTTCAGATCGGAGGAGGACCCAAAATCAGTGAGTAATAGCATATAAACCTGGCCAGTATAGGTCAAAACTGCGAGTTTTGACGAGTCCACGTAACAGGGCCCTGGGTTCCCGAAACGTTCGGATCACAGGAGGACCCAAAATCAGTGAGTAATAGCGTACAAACTCACGAGAATAGGCAACTGCTAGTTTTGACGAGTTCCGCATAACCGGACCCCGGGGTTCCCTAAACGTTCCGATCGCATGAGGACCCAGAATAAATGACTAATAGGATAGAAAACTAGCCGGAATAGGCCAAAACTGTGAGTTTTGACGAGTTCCCCGTAACCGGACCCCGAGGTTCCGGAAAGGTTCGGATCACAGCGGGGCCCAAAATCGATGAGTAATAGCATACAAAACTATCCGGAATAGGCCAAAACTGTGAGTTTTGACGAGTTCCCCGTAACCGGACCAACGGTTCCCTTAACATTCAGATCACATCGGGATCCAAAATCAGTGACTAATAGCATACAAAACTAGCCAGAACAGGCCAAAACTATGAGTTTTGACGAGTTCCCCGTAACCGGACCCCGGGGTTCCCGAAAGGTTCGGATCACAGCGGGGCCCAAAATCGATGAGTAATAGCGTACAAACTCGCGAGAATAGGCTAAAACTACGAGTTTTGGCGAGTTCTACATAACCAGACCCCACGGTTCCCTAAACATTCGGATCGCGTCGGGACCCGAAATCAATTACTAATAGGATAGAAAACTAGCCGGAATAGGCCAAAACTGCGAGTTTTGACGAGTTCCCCGTAAGGGGACCCCGAGGTTCCGGAAAAGTTCGGGTCACAGCGGGACCAAAATGAGTGACTAATAGCATACAAAAATGGCAAGAATAGCCCAAAACTACAAGTTTTGACGAGTTCCCCGTTACCGGACCACGGGGTTCACGAAATGTTCACATTGCATGAGGACCCAAAATCCACGACTAATAGCGTAGAAAACTGGCCACGATAGGCCAAAACTAGGAGTTTTACGAGATCCCCGTAACCGAACCTCAGGGTTTTTGAAATGTTTGGATCACAGCGGGACCCAAAGTCAGTGACTAATAGATACAAAACTGGCCGGAATAGGCCAAAATTGCGGTTTTGACGAGTTCCCCGTAACCAGACCCCGGGGTTTCCGAAACGTTCGGATCACAACGGGACCCAAAATCAGTGAGTGATAGCATAGAAAACTGGCGGGAATAAGCTAGAATTGCTAGTTTTGACGAGTTCCCCGTAACCGGACCCTGAAGTTTTCGAAACATTCGGATCACAGCATGACCCAACATCAGTGACTAATAGCATAGAAAACTAGCCGGAATAGGCCAAAACTGCGAGTTTTGATGAGTTCTTCGTAACTGGACCCCGGGGTTCCCAAAACGTTCGAATCGCAGGAGGACCCAAAATCAATGACTAATAGCATACAAAGCTCGCCAGAATAGGCTAGAACTGCGAGTTTTGACGAGTTCCCCGTAACCGGACCTCGGGGTTCCCGAAACGTTCGGATCGGAGCAGGACCCAAAATCAGTGAGTAATAGCATACTGATACGTCTCCGTCGTATCTATAATTTTTGATTATTTCATGCCAATATTCTACAACTTGCATATACTTTTGGCAACTTTTTATACTATTTTTGGGACTAACATATTGATCGAGTGCCTAGTGTCATTTCCTGTTTCTTGCATCTTTTTGTTTTGCACAATATCCATACCAAACGAAGTCCAAACGCAATAAAAAACCTATGGTGATTTTTTTGGAATATTTATGATATTTGGGAAGAAGAATCAACATGAAAAGATAACCGAGGGGGTCACGAGCCCAGGAGGCGCGCCCTACCGCCCCAGGCGCGCCTGGCAGTCTTGTGACCAACCCCTAAGGCGGTTGGGGCCCTTCTTTTGTAGCAAGAAAGCTAATATCCGGAAGAAAATCGTGTTAAAAGTACACCTCAATCGGAGTTACGGACTCTGAAATCTTAAGAAACGTTGAAAGGCCAGAATCTTGGAGCGCAGAAACAGAAGGACACACAGAGAGAGATCCAATCTCGGAGGGGCTCTCGCCTCTCCTCCTCTATGGAGACCATGGACCAGAGGGGAAACCCTTCTTCCATCCAGGGAGGAGGTCAAGGAAGAAGAAAAATAAGGGGGCTCTCTCCCGGCGGCGCTGGAATGCCGCCCGGGACATCATCGTGTGACGACGATCTACACCAACACCTCCGTCGTCTTCACCAACACCTCCGTCACCTTCCCCCATCTATATTCAGCGGTCCACTCTCCCGCAACCCGCTGTACCCTCTACTTGAACATGGTGCTTTATGCTTCATATTATTATCCAATGATGTGTTGCCATCCTATGATGCCTGAGTAAATTTTCGTTGTCCTATCGGTGATTGATGAATTGCTATGATTGGTTTAATTTGCTTGTGGTTATGTTGCTACCCTTTGGTGCCCATCATATGATCACGCGCCTGGATCACACCATAGGGTTAGTAGTATGTTGATAGGACTATGTATTGGAGGGCAAGGGTGACAGAAGCTTCAGCCTAGCATAGAAATTGATGCATATGGGATTGAAGGCGACCAATATATCTTATTGCTATGGTTGGGTTTTACCTTAATGAACATTAGTAGTTGCGGATGCTTGCTAATAGTTCCAATCATAAGTGCATAGAATTCCAAGTAAGGGATGACATGCTAGCAGTGGCCTCTCCCACATAAAACTTGCTATCGGTCTAGTAAGATAGTCAATTGATTAGGGACAATTCCGCAACTCCTACCACCACTTTTCCACACTCGTTAAACTAACGTAATTGTTTCTTTATCTAAACATCCCCTAGTTTTTATTTATGTGTTCTTTATTATATTGCAAACCTATCCTATCACACCTACAAAGTACTTCTAGTTTCATACTTGTTCTAGGTAAAGCGAACGTAAAGTGTGCATAGAGTTGTATTGGTGGTCAATAAACTTGAGGGAATATTTGTCCTACCTTTAGCTCCTCGTTGGGTTCGACACTCTTACTTATCAAGAAAGGCTACAATTGTTCCCCTATACTTGTGGGTTATCAAGACCTTTTTCTGGCGTCGTTGCCGGGGAGAGATAGCGTGGGGTGAATATTGTCGTGTGTGCATGTTTGATTTATCACTAAGTAGATTTATTTGGTGTTCTAAGTTGTTCTCTATCTTTAGTTATGGATATGGAACACGAAATACCAAAAAAATTAGGTGTACTTGCTACTCATGGAGATGGGGAACCTCCTAAAACCCTCGATGCTCATTATGTGGAAAATATTATGCACTTCTTTAATAATCCTGAGAAAACCCCATTCAATTATATAATGGGAGACACACTGGATCAACGTGAATACTTTAGGGATTATCACGTGACTCAAAAAGGGAAACTATTATGGGATCAAATTCATATGTTGAAATGGTATGCTTGGGATCTATGCTTGAGATATGATATTACTTGTTGCTCTAGGATGAAGGCCAAACACCTTCCCTTTTCATGTAAATTTAGTGCTAATGAAACCTTGGCTTCTTATGCTAATGGTATATATGATTACTATGATGTGGAACAAATAGAAGAGTTTGTTGCTTTTATGGGTGCTTATGAAATTGAAGCTCTATTTAAAAAGTGTGATGATAATGATGATGTTGTCTACCGATCTGTAAAGTTGGTTATGCTTCGTTATTGTTATACTAATTATGAATATAATGCACATATTTATCGATTTATGGAGAAATTCTCCGGTGCCCAAGAAGAGACTAATATTTTGTAGGAAACTACGGAAGAAGGACATGCTGAAAATGTGAGCTCATTAGATGAAAAAGATGACGAGGAGAGCGAAGAACAAAAAGGAGGAAGAGCGGACTAGCTACCCGTTCCCACCTTCTAATGAGAGTAACTCTTCAACTCATACATTGTTTAATTTCCCTTCATTCTTACCGAAGCATGAATGCTATGTTGATTGCTATGATCCCTTGGATTTGTCTAAAATATCCCTTTTTGACGAACTTGATGCTTGTTATGCTTGTGGCCATGATGCCAATATGAATGATGCTTATGAAGATGAACTTGCTATAGTTCCGTATGTTAAACATGAAATTGTTGCTATCGCACCCACTTATGACAGTCCTATTATCTTTTTGAACTCTCCCAACTATACTATATTGAAGAAGTTTGTTCTTATTAGGGATTACATAGATGGGTTGCCTTATACTATTACACATGATGATTTTGATGAATATAATATGCATGTTCTTGCTTCTCCTACTTGCAATTATTACGAGAGAGGAACTACATCTCCACCCCTCTATGTTTTCAATACGATAAAATTGCAAGAAACTGGTTATGCTATGTATTGGCCTTTACTTGATGTGCATGAATTTTTCTTTTGTGACATGCCAATGCATAGGAAGAGAGTTAGACTTCGTCATTGCATGATATATGTTACCTTGTTCTCACTACTAAATTACAAATCATTGTTAATTAAAATTGGCTTTGATATACCTTGGGATCCGGGTGGATCCATTACTTGAGCAATTTATGCCTAGCTTAATGGCTTTAAAGAAAGCGCTGCCTGAGAGACAACCCGGAAGTTTTAGAGAGTCATTTATTTCTGTCGAGTGCTTTTATATAGTTTACAAACAAAAAAATATAGAGGGGAACACAAAACTTTTTCAAAAAGAGAAGCGATTGAAAGGTGATGCATTGCGGAAGTGAGGGTCGACCTTGAACACTTGTGTTCATGCTCATGGAAACAATGTAGATTTTTTCATGGAAGTTTCTCGCAAAAAAAATTATGCCCTTGTACAATTCCATTGTATTATGAAAATAATGTACCAATTAAAGACTTTATGATTAGTTTGGGTGATAGTTGTTTGATCATGCTGAAAAAGACAGAAACTTTGCACTCACGAAATCATTTCTTATTTCCATACAGAGAGCGCTATTGAGTTGATTCTTTTTGCTGCTGATTGATATACAAATTTCATTAATTATCGTAATTGTTTCAGAATTTTTGGAGTATTAGAATTATGGTATACGTTCAGATTACTAAGGACTGTTTTTTTTTTGGCACATTCTGTTTTCTATGCATTGTTCTCTTATTTTGATGAATCTATGGGTAGTATCAGGGGGTATGAACCATGGTGAAGTTGGATTACAGTAGATATAATGCTAATATGAATTTGGAATGAGTTCACAACAGTACTTAAAGTGGTGATTTACTTTATTATACTAACGGATCTCACAAAGGTTTTGTTGATTTTTGTGTGATTGAAGTTTTCAAATTTTGGGTGAGACCACGATGGATGAAGGAATAAGGAGAGGCAAGAGCCTAAGATTGGGGATGCCCGAGGCACCCCAAGATAATATTCAAGGAAGACTCACGCGTCTAAGCTTGGGGATGCCCCGGAAGGCACCCCCTCTTTCGTCTACATTCTATCGGTAATTTTACTCGGAGCTATATTTTTATTCGTCACATGATATGTGCAAATGCTTGGAGCGTATTTGGTGTTTATTTTTACTTTTTATTTTATGCACCATGCTGGTATGAGATAGTCCTTGGTTTATTTATAGAATGCTCTTTACACTTCACTTATATCCTTTCACTATGGCTTTATAGAATGCTTCATGTGCGTCACTTATATCATTTGAAGTTTGGATTGCATGTTTCCCTACACATAGAAAACCTCCATTTGTTGAATGCTCTTTTGCTTCACTTATATTTGTTAGAGCGGGGCATATCCTTTGTAGAAAGAATTAAACTCTCATACTTCACTTATACCTATTCAGAGAGTTAACAGGAGTTGGTCATTCGCATGGTTAGTCATAAAATCCTACATAAAACTTGTAGATCAGTGAATATGATATGTTTGATTCCTTGCAATAGTTTTGCAACATGAAGATGTGATATTAGAGTCATGCTAGTGAGTAATTGTGTATTCGTAGAAATACTTGTGTTAAGGTTTGTGATTCCCGTAGCATGCACGTATGGTGAACCGTTATGTGACGAGGTCGGAGCATGATTTATTTATTGATCGTCATCCTTTGTGTGGAGGTCGGGATCGTGCGATGGTTAACTCCTACCAACCCTTCCCCTACGAGCATGCGTGTAGTACCTTGTTTTGATGACTAATAGACTTTTGCAATAAGTATGTGAGTTCTTTATGACTAATGTTGAGTTCATGGATTATACGCACTCTCACCCTTCCACCATTGCTAGCCTCTCTAGTACCGCGCTACTTTTGCCGGTGCATTACACCGACCATATACCCTTCCTCAAAACAGCCACCATACCTACCTATATGAAATTTCCATAGCCATTCTGAGATATATTATGATGCAACTTCCATCGTTCCGTTTATTATGACACGCACCATCATTGTCATATTGCTTTGCATGATCGTAAGATAGGTAGCATGATGTTTTCATGGATTGTGCGTTTTTTGATGTCATTGCTACGCTAGATCATTTCACATCCCGGTACACCACTAGAGGCATTCATATAGAGTCATATTTTGTTCTAAATATCGAGTTTTAAGTAAATAAAAGTGTGATGATCATCATTATTAGAGCATTTTCCCATGTGAGGAAGTAATAAAAGAGCCCAATGAAGCCCAAATAAAAAAATGAGAAAAAATAATAATAATAAAATTAGAGAAAAGAGAGAAGGGACAATGTTACTATCCTTTACGACACTTGTACTTCAAAGTAGCACCATGATCTTCATGATAGAGAGTCTCCTATGTTGTCACTTTCATATACTAGTGGGAAATTTTCATTATAGAACTTGGCTTGTATATTCCAATGATGGGCTTCCTCAAATTGCCCTAGGTCTTCGTGAGCAAGGGAGTTGGATGCACACCCACTAGTTTCTTTTTGAACTTTCATACACTTATAGCTCTTGTGCATCTGTTGCATGGCAATCCCTACTCACTTACATTGATATCTATTGACGGGCATCTCCATAGCCCGTTGATACGCCTAGTTGATATCAGACTATCTCCTCCTTTTTGTCTTCTCCACAACCACCATATTCTATTCCACCTATAGTGCTATGTCCATGGCTCACGCTCATGTATTGCGTGAAAGTTGAAAAAGTTTGAGAACACTAAAGTATGAAACAATTGCTTGGCTAAAACCGGGGTTGTGCATGATTTAAATACATTGTGTGGGGAAGATGGAGCATAGCCAGACAATATGATTTTGTAGGGATAACTTTCTTTGGCCATGATATTTTGAGAATACGTGATTTCTTTGTTAGTATGCTTGAAATAGTATTGTCTTTATGTCAAATGATAGACTATTGCTTCGAATCACTCGTGTATTAGTATTCATGCCATGATTAGATTATATGATCAAGATTATGCTAGGTAGCATTCCACATCAAAAATTATCTTTTTTATCATTTACCTACTCGAGGACGAGCAGGATTTAAGCTTGGGGATGCTGATACGTCTCCGTCGAATCTATACTTTTTGATTTTTTAATACCAATATTCTACAACTTTCATATACTTTTGGCAACTTTTATACTATTTTTGGGACTAACATATCGATCCAGTGCCCAGTGCCAGTTCCTGTTTGTTGCATGTTTTTTGTTTCGCAGAATATCCATACCAAACGAAGTACAAACGCAATAAAAACCTACGGTGATTTTTTGGAGTATTTATGATTTTTGGGAAGAAGAGTCAACGCGAAACGATGCCCGAGGGGGTCACGAGCCCAGGAGACGCGCCCTACCCCCCAGGCACGCCTAGCAAGCTCGTGACCAACCCCTAAGGCGGTTGGGGCCCTTCTTTCGCCGCAAGAAAGCTAATATCTGGAAGAAAATTGTGTTAAAAGTACACCTCAATCGGAGTTACAGATCTCGGGGCATTATAGAAACGGTGAAAGGCCAGAATCTTGGAGCGCAGAAACATAAGGACACACAGAAAGAGATCCAATCTCGGAGGGGTTCTCGCCTCTTCGCCGCCATGGAGACCATGGACCAGAGGGGAAACCCTTCTCCCATCTAGGGAGGAGGTCAAGGAACAAGAAGAAGAAGGGGGCTCTCTCCCCCTCTCTCGCCTCTCCAGGACATCATCGTGTGACGATGATCTACACCAACACCTCCGTCATCTTCACCAACACCTCCATCACCTTCCCCCATCTATATTCAGTGGTCCACTCTCCCGCAACCCGCTGTACCCTCTACTTGAACATGGTGCTTTATGCTTCATATTATTATCCAATGATGTGTTGCCATCCTATGATGTCTGAGTAGATTTTCGTTGTCCTATCTGTGATTGATGAATTGCAATGATTGGTTTAATTTGATTGTGGTTATGTTGTTGTCCTTTGGTGCCCATCATATGAGCGCGTGCGTGGATCACACCATAGGGTTAGTAGTATGTTGATAGGACTATGTATTGGAGGGCAAGGGTGACAGAAGCGTCAGCCTAGCATAGAAATTGATGCATATGGGATTGAAGGGGGACCAATATATCTTATTGCTATGGTTGGTGTTGGGGATATTATCTGCGGTGTGACCCGCCCTAGTTGGGCCGGGTCACCAAGTGGGCGACTCATCCTTTGGCGATTCAAGCTTTGGCCCGGTAGGCCCAGGAGCTGGATGGCGGTTCAAGATCCACGTGGAGAATCAATTATCGGGGAGTTCTCCAGTCTTGGAAAGCATGGCTATTTCGAGATAGAAAGGATCACGACTTGTGTTATGGCAAGGACTCTTGTAAACCCTAAGGGCTTGACCTGTATATAATGGCGAGTCCCTGGAGAGGAGAGGACTGGTTAGAAATCATCAAGTGCTAGGTCAGGCGAGTTACACCCTCGTTGTAATCGAAACATCATCAATACGACATAGGGCAGGACGTAGGCTTTTACCTCCTCATGAGGGGCCGAACCTGGGTAAATCTGAGTCCTGCTCCCGTTCAACCCCTTTGAGTCGCCACCAAGGTGCGATGGCTCCATCATTAAGTCCTGTCACTAAGACATCTGCCATGACAAAACCACGACAGTTGGCGCCCACCGTGGGGCTTACGCACGGTGGAGTTGAGTTCTCGAAGGGAGCCCTACCAGGGTCAGGGAGCTACGCGGCTGGGCTCATGACCCGGAGCCGCCGCGAAAAGTACTACATCGACAACTCGCTGTGGGGGCCCGAGGCCGATTTAATCGAATCCGGCTACAGAGTCCCCTTCGGCAAGGTGAACATCTTCGTCGGCATGATCGGTGCACCCATGCCTGAGCCGTACATCTTCACCAACACCGTCGAGCTGGCCAGGTATGTCCGTCCCGTCGCGCTGCCAAGCCTGACGTGCCTAGTTTTCATCGGCTTCATGCAGGGATCTGATGAGCCATAGTGATCGGCGACTCTGGAGACTACGCCGGTCAACACTGACGACGAGTCATCCATGGGCGACACAGATTCAATCCAGTCCCTGCACGAAAGCCGCCTCGGAGATCTGTCGCTGGCGATGGATCCCGAAGTCCTCGACCGGACCCGCCGTCAGATCGCCGTATACATGGCAGGGGCAACACAATCCCACCAAAACCCTGCAGGCAACAACGAGGCTGGCGAACCATCCAAAAGCCCAGCTGCGGTCCTGGTGGACCTGTCGGCGGAGATAACGAGGCTTAGGGCGACCCCTGTGACGGCAGAAAATCAAGGAACAATAAACGCCGAGTTGGCAAAGCTGCGAGATGAGATGGCGAAGGCCAGCGAGATGCACAAGCGGAAGCTGCCAGGATTGAGACTCGGCAAGCTCATATCACCGCGGAGACGGCCCGCTTGAACACCGAGAACTGGCGACTTGAAAGGAATCAGCGCGCGTCCGACGCTGTCCATCAGAGGAGGCACCAGGGGCGTTTACCCCCTGATCTGAACCCTACCCACCTTTTCGACACTCCGCGCACCCTCGGGGGCAGGAACCGTTCTAGGGGGAGGGTCGGCTCAGCCGCCAAACCCGCCGCCTCAGCCAGCAGATGATCGCGTTCCCTGCTTCCACACGCCTGAGGGCCACTTTTCCAACACCATGGACAACGTGCTCGCCGCGACTCGCCACTTAGAATCCCTTCCGATTTATGGCAACACCCCGGCTGAAATAGAAGCAAGAAACGCCATTGAGATATTGAAAACGGCGGTGGTCCAGAACGTGCAATTCTCACACAGCCTCGATCGGTTATACTCCACCCCCCAGGCGAGCCGCACCAGAAGCCGACCGGAGGACCAACCCGCCATAACCAACGGACCGCGACACCTACCTCAGGGTAACCCGCCTGACCATCGGGACCCTCCCACCCGCAACACCTTTGGCGCGACAGGCCAGGATCATCAGGGCAACATCCAAACCTACCCAGCACCACTTAGCGGAGGTGGCACGCAAGTCGGGGTGCCATGCTTGGCCCTTGCCCTGCGCAACGAGTGAATGCCGAAGGACTTTAAAGAACCAAAGAAGTTGCGTAACTACACCCCGGACCTTGAGTCGGCATCATGGGTTGAGAGTTACGAACTCGCAATGGACATGCTCGACGTGAGTGAAGCAGTATGTGCCAGGTACTTCACAATGATGCTCGAAGGGACGGCGCGCACTTGGTTGAAAAACCTGCCACCCAACTCCATCCAGACTTGGGCTGAACTGAAGGAACGTTTCATCAAAAACTTTTGAGGAACTTGCAAACACCCAATGACGATCGTCGACTTACAGCATTGCGTTTAGCGCCCCGATGAGTCGGCCCACCACTGGACGCGGCGGGTCATGGAAATCATCCACTCGTCAGACGACATCACGACGGCTCAAGAAGTGCTGATCCTGGAGCAAAACTGCCACTATGAGCCCTTGGTACAGAAGCCGGGGTGACTCAAGCGCAAGCTCCAGGATATGGGCAAATTGATGGACACCCTCACTCAGTACGCTGAAGAAGACGATATTAAAGATCCAGGAGAGGACGGCACCAAGGCCAACTCACCGAGGAAAGGCGAGTCATCCAAGAATCGCTCCCGTTTTTAGGGACGCGCCCACCATAATCATGGTGGAAATGGCAAGAGAAGGCAGCGGGAAGGATCCATGGACTTCGTCGCCTACACTAATGCTAACAATGGCAACCAGCGCTAGAAGAAGAGGGGTTATAGTGGCAAGAAGCCGCGCAACTATAATGAGATACTTAAGGGCCCTTCCCCTCATCACGCCACGGCGGAAGGACCGGTGACCCACTCTTGGGAAGACTTCTATGTAATGCGGGAATTTCGGGCGGAGGCACTCAAGAAGGGTCAAACCGGTGACCAGAGCCAACAGCAGGAACAGTTCGGTGCGCCTAATCAATGCCAAAACCCGTTCGGCGGTTTTCCGGAACCAGGGGCCCAGGGCGGCTCGCAACCAAGCAGTGGCCAGTACCCTGTGCATAACCAACAGCTGTATAACCCGCCCGGAGTGTTTCAGCAGCCACCCCCGCAGGGGGCTCCCCAGGGGCAAGATGATAATGGCGGATTCCGCAGCAATCCCAAACAATTAAACAGCGGACAATACCCCGTGTTCACCACGAGTGCCTGTAAGCGAGACAAGAAGGTGAAGCACATGACGTATAGCGTGTCCGAGCCGGCACTCCCCAGGTACCTTCATTGGTCTGAGCAGACTATCTCGTGGAGTAGGGAGGACCACCCACCCAGAATCAACAACCCCGACGACTTGGCATTGGTCGTGGACCCCCAAGTCGGGGGATATACCCTTTCAAAGGTTCTTATGGATGGTGGCAGCAGCATCAACATATTATATTTCGACACCTTTCAAAGGATAAACCTCTTGGAGAAATACCTAATGCCGTCAACCACGGTATTCCATGGTATCGTACCGGGCAAGTCGGCATATCCAATTGGACGGGTCAAACTTAATGTGGCTTTTGGTACAGCATCCAATCACAGGAGTGAGTCGCTTATATTTGAGGTGGTCAAGCTAAAGAGCCCTTACCAAGCGTTGTTTGGGCGGCCGGCTTACGCCCGGTTCATGGCTCGCCCCTGCTATGTCCACCTTAAACTCAAGATGCCTGGCCCTAAGGGACCCATCACGGTCGATGGCGACTGGAGGATGGCTAAGGAGTGTGAGGAAGGAGATGCGACTTACGCAGAAATCGCCTATGCTGCAAAAGAACTCAAGTACCACCAAGCCAATGTTGACCCGGCGGACATGTCGCCCTTCAAGAAGCCAACAACTGACGCTGAGCCGCTCCTCAAGTTTAAGCCAACAGATGACACTAAGATGGTGGACTTCACTCCTGGCGACTCATCCAAGCAGTTCACTATCGGGGCGGGTCTGGATCCCAAATAGGAAAGCGCGCTCATCGAATTCATCTGTGAGAATCGGGACATCTTCGCGTGGAAACCTTCTGACATGCCTGGTGTACCGAGAGAATTCGCTGCGCACGATCTTAATGTTGATCCTAAAGCAAAGCCGATTCAGCAATATCTTCGCAGGTTTAATGAGGAGCGACGCAAAGAGATCAGAGAAGAAGACGCCCGTCTTTTGGCTGCCGGATTTATCGTTGAGGTCTTCCACCCTAAATGGTTGGCTAACCCGGTCCTGGTGCTCAAGAAAAACGACACTTTCCGCATGTGCATCGACTACACCGACCTCAACAGAGCTTCCCAAAAGATCCTTTTGCCCTTCCCCGCATTGATCAAATCATTGATTCGGTTGCAGGCCGCGAGCGTTTGTGTTTCTTGGACGCCTACTCCGGATATCACCAAATCAAGATGGCTGTGGAAGATCAGGAGAAGACAGCTTTCATAACCCCGTTTGGGGCTTTTTGCTATGTATCCATGCCGTATGGGCTTAAGAGCGTTGGGGCGACTTACTAGCGTTGTATCCAAAACTGTCTCGACGGCCAAATCGGATGCAACGTCCATGCTTACGTTGATGACATCGTGGTTAAATCTCGCAAGAAGGAGACACTCTTGGAGGATCTCAAGGAAACTTTTGACAATTTGCGGGTGTATCAGATGAAGCTTAATCCCACCAAATGTGTCTTTGGCGTTCCCGTAGGAAAGCTTTTGGGTTTTCTGGTGTCCGAACGCAGCATTGAGGCCAACCCGGAAAAAATCGAAGCAATCACTTCGCTCGGGACACCAGCGAATATTAATCAAGTTCAATGCACGGCGGGTCGTATTGTGACCTTGAGTCGCTTTATAAGCCACCTGGGGGAGAAAGCCATTCCCCTCTATCAGTTGCTTAAGAAAGTTGATCGTTTTGTTTGGACGGACGAGGCCAGTGAAGCTTTTGAAACTCTGAAGCAGCAGCTGGTCAACCCGCCGGTTCTGGCCGCCCCGACTGAAAAGGAGCCTATGCTTTTATACATCGCGGGGAATACCAAGGCGGTGAGCGTGGTAGTGGCTGTTGAACAGAAGGAAGAAGGAAAGGAATACCCGGTACAACGCCCGGTGTATTTTATTAGCGAGGTGCTAACCCTCTCCAAACAACGTTACCCGCATTGGCAGAAGTTGGTTTATGGGGTCTTTATGGCGAGTCGGAAGCTCAAACATTATTTCCAAGAACATCCTATCACGATGGTTAGCTCCGCCCCTCTTGGGGACATCATCCAGAACCGAGAAGCAACGGGGTGAATCGCCAAATGGGCGATTGAGCTTGGGCCGCACCACGTGCGGTATGCGCCTCGCACGGCTATCAAGTCCCAGGCATGGGTTGACTTCATCAATGATTGGACCGAGTTGTAGATTCCAGAAGACAGGCATGATCTCACGTACTGGACTATTTATTTTGATGGGTCTAGGCAATTGGAAGGCTCGAGGGCTGGCATGGTGTTGATTTCACCCCAGGGAGACAAGTTCTGTTATGTTCTCCGACTCATGTTCCCGTGTACCAATAACGCTGCGGAGTATGAAGCCCTGATTCATGGTTTGTGACTCGCCAAGGAGATGAACGTCACACGTGTTAGATGTTTTGGCGATTCCGATCTGGTGAGTCAACAAGTTGCAGGTACATGGGATTCCCGGGACCCCGTGATGGCGGCTTACAGAAGGGCTGTGTCTGATGTGGCAGGTCATTTCCATGGTTATCAAGTTGATCATATCGATCGACGACTTAACGAAGCAGCTGATGCCCTCTCGCGTCTCGGCTCGCAACGTAAGCCGGTTCCTCCTAATGTCTTTCTGGATATTCTGCATAATCTTTCTGTGAGGTTGCCCTCAGAAGAGGAGTTGGCGATACCAGATCCTGAGTCCCAGTTTGTGGCGGCTCTCCGTGTTACGCCGGATTGGGTTCTTCCTTACTTGGGGTACCTCACACGAGGCGAGTTACCTTCGGATGAGGTGTTGGCCCGTCAAATCGTTCGTCGGAGCAAAACCATGGTCATCATCAACGACGAGTTATATAAGCGGAGTACTTCTGGGGTATTTCAAAGATGCGTTTCTTCTGATGAAGGGTGCGTAATTCTGAACGAAATCCATGCCGGAGATTGCGGGCATCATGCCGGGTCACGTTCCCTGGTTTCCAAGGTGTTCCGATATGGATTCTTTTGGTTGACGGCTCATGGGGATGCAGAAGAGATAGTTCGTCTATGTGATGGCTATCAACGTTTTGGACGACAGGCTCATGTGTCGGCTCAAGAACTAAGGATGATCCCTATCACTTGGCCTTTCGCGGTCTGGGGGTTAGATATGGTCGGTCCTTTTAAGATGCCATCCAATAAAAAACTCATCTACTGGTGACGGTTGATAAATTCACCAAGTGGGTCGAAGCAGAGCCTGTTGGCAGCTGTGATGCAGAAACGGCCGTCAAATTCTTCAAAAAGTTGATATTCTGGTTTGGATACCCACACAACATTATCACTGATAATGGTACCAATTTATCACAAGGGGCGATGCAGGAGTTTTGCCACCGGGAACACATCCGGCTTGATGTGTTTGCGCTCGCCATCCACAATCTAATGGGCAGGCAGAACGGGTGAATCAGGAAGTACTACGAGGAATCACGCCCCGACTTATGGTTCCGCTGGAGTGCACCCCATGGTGTTGGGTTGAGGAGTTGCCTTCGGTATTATGGAGCATTCGAACCACCCCGAATCATTCTACGGGTTTTACTCCTTTCTTCCAAGTGTTCGGAGCCGAAGCCGTTCTTCCCAGTGACATTAGGCATGACTCGCCAGAGTCGCCGCTTATGTGGAGCAGGATAATGAGTTGGCACGTCAGGATTCTTTGGATGCTTTGGAGGAAGCACACGATTTGGCTGCTCCCGATCGGCTATCTATCACCAAGATATGCGGCGTTATCATAGCCGCCGGGTCAAGAGTCGAGCTTTTCAGGAGGGCGACTTAGTGCTCCGTTTGATCCAAGATCGCACTAGCATGCATAAGTTGTCACCACCATGGGAAGGACCGTTTGTCGTCAGCAAAAACCTTCGCAACGGGTCATACTATTTGGTGGATCTTCGACCTGATCGGCCAACCACGGAGGCTGAGTCAACTCGCCCCTCGAACATAGCCCATCTGCGGCCTTACTACACTTGAGCTATTGGCTTCCCCTTTTCCTTTCTCTCCCATATTTGAAGATTGTAAATCTCTCATTTGTATAAAGCAATAAAGTTGATACCCCCGAATTTGGGTTTTTCCTGCCACTTCATCTTCTTGAAAGCATGGATCTTTATTGTTCTTTGACAAGTCGCCCAAACATGGACGCTATCAATACCAGAGAGAATAAGTCGCCATGTTGCACTTATTACAACACTGGGTATCGATAAGCCAAAGAGGATCAAGTCGCTACACGTGCACGATTCAAACATGGGCGCCTTATATGATTCTGAGGCTTAGGCTGGCTTACTTGGGGGCTATCGCTCCCCCAAGTCGTTTTGTGGTAAGAGCTTATACGCTTCTACAATCCTATGACCAGTCTTTCCCCTAATCATAGGTCACTTGGGGGCTTCCTCTCACTGAGATCAGCCTAATTACCCATATGGCTAGCGAAAAATTACCGCACTACAAATGGTTATACTGGACTGTGTGTTGGCCAAATCGCCATATGGACCCATTAACTCTTGGCGAGTCAATCCACTATTTGGACCCTGAACTCACCTTGGTTAAAACATGCATGGTACTTGCTAGCACCCCACATGGAAAATAAAGAAACCATTGGTTCATTGAACCTACTTCACCGAAGCTTGACTCGTGCCTGATCAGCCGGTCTAAATACTTGAGCTTTTTTATACAAAAAGTCTCCCTTGGGTAGCACTTGAGTTTGTCTAACTCGTCCTATCCTGTCGCGACTTGAACGAGCCGACAAAATTCTTACTCTCACCTTCCTGGCATTGCCACAAGGTTTCACAGATTCATAAGACTCGCCGGATCTTGTTGAGCCGGGTTTTCTTCATATAATTCTCCAAGACGCCTTGAGTCGGTTATTATTTATTATCATCCATTACTCATTGAGATGGTTTGATGTATGCTTTTGATAGCCCAACAGGTTGGTGATCAAAATCTTTACTGACACGGCGGGTCAAGCATCATAGGCACCCCAAGGGCGGCACAAGGTTTTTTAAGGATCACAGAAGAGTTCCGCAACAGGCATAAGCAAGGGATTGTTTTCTACAATAACCTATTACATGGCTCGGATGGCCAAATCAGTAAAATCTATCTTGCTGGTCCCTTCGGGTCAACTTGCCTCGAGCTCTGGCCGACTTCAAGTTGTAAATCACCCAGTACCCAATTACACTTGGATCGAGCGGCAAATTCGTCTTCATCATTCAAAAATGCCGGGAGATCAGATTCCAAATGAAAAGGGTTCTTGGGCCGACGAGGAGTTAAGCTGGTTTTCATGATGAACGGCGGGTTTACTTTCTTGTTCTTGTCATCATAAGCGGCTTGGTACTTTGATAAATCCAAGCTCGCTGCTAGTTGAGTCGCCGCCGAGCGTGATTCCTTGACAACATGCTGATAATCACCTTGAGTAAACTCTGACACGTCATCCTTGAGCTGTGGGAAGCCTGCCGCTACCTCTTTGGGCTTCATTCTGGAGCATATGCCAAACACCGACAAAAGGTAGTCAGCGCCCCCTTCCAGGCGGCTGATCGGGTTAGCTCACCTATCTGAGGCGGAAGGGTTGATAGGCAGCAAAGCATCTTTTTGGTTGATGTGATTGGTTCCTTGGTGCCCATCACTGCCTTCATGGTCAACATGCTCCCAACATACAGCTGCTCAGTCAGTGTGTAAATCGCCTTTAACTTCAAGATGCAGTCGTCTTGAAGGTTCGCGGCTCTCGGGCCTGCGTAAGAAAGACAATGATGGTTAGTACTTTGTTTTTTATACTACTCTTTTCTCAGAGGTACAAAACCAGGGATTCCTTCTTACCAAAAATGCCATGTGTCATACTAGAAATATGTTTCTTTAAACCGGCCCGCTCTTGTTGCACTACTTCCAATTTTGTTTCAGCCATTTCCGCTGGCTTTAGTGCGGTGGCCTGATCAGCTTGAGACTTCTTGTTGGCGGCTTTCCTCTTTTCCATATCAGCTAAGACCGCCTGGTATTTTTCTTCTGCCTTAGCCCGCGCGTCTTGCTGGTCGGCTAAACTTTTCTTTAAGTCTCCCAACGCCGACTCAGCTTGGGCCAGAGATTCCTATCAACATATTATCAAGGGACAAGTCTCAGAATTATTGCAAGCAACACCCGTGACACTTGGGGGCTAATGTATAATTTTTTAGACAAAATTATACCACAATCAAGACCCAACTCATCTTTCAAAAGATGACCCGACCCTTGGGGGTTACAGGTCGAAAGTTTTTTCTACATCAAGACCCGGCTCATCTTTCAAAAGATGACCCAGCCCTTGGGGGTTACAGGTCGAAAGTTTTTTCTACATCAAGACCTGACTCATCTTTCAAAAGATGACCCGGCCCTTGGGGGCTAATGAGGAGGGTATGCATTAAGGTGTACCTCATGTTTATTCTTCATCATATGGAGCAGGTTCTTCTCCATTTCACAACTTGTTTCCAGGCGACTTGCGAAGCCGGAGCAGAGCTCATTAAACTCAAGTTTTTCATATTGAGAAAGTTTGGCCTTGGAAATCTCATGTCCAATGGAAGGATGGGACGATGTTGATACATGCTTCGATAAGATTGCCGAAGCCGGCTTTGAGAAGCCAGTACCAGTAATGACTACAACGTCAGGAACTTCAGCCGCCTTCAACGGATTTGGCGGGTTGGGAGCTTCCATGCCTTCCTTGGGAGAACTTGGAAGGTCAACTCGGTCCTCAGATATATCTTTTGCCGGGACAGCACGAGCCGGTGCTGGGGTTTCTTTAACTTCTGGAGCCGGAGTGGAAGTTGAGCCGCCAGTTTTTCACTTCTTCGCTTGCGCTCTAAAGGAAAAGAGGGGCATGCTTAAAGCAAGCGTCATTATCATCAGGAAAGACTATAAAGACTTACCCTTGTACGTGAATCATTGGCGGAAGGGCCGACATCACTGAGTCGCCCGACGAAGGGGGAGAAGTCTGCAAAAGTAATATCTCAAAAAGTGAGCGAGCTACAAGTGTGATCCAAAAGAAAACGAAGGTGGGAATTGATAGAGGGTACCTCATTTTGCCATTTCTTGGTTGGGGTTTTTACTGGTAACCCGGACACCAAATCTCCTGAGTGGCTTCGAGTCTTCCGAAAAGAAGCATGTTGCGTCTTACTTAAGAGGAAATAAGGGTCCAGGCAAGCATTCGGGTGAGACATGGGAACTTTCGCACAAACTGGCCTGGCCGGCTTAGGCGAAGGAGAAGGTGAGTCGGAAGAAATAGAAATTACCTCTACGGCATCATCCTGGCTTTCGTTATCATCATACTATACATAGAAATGCAGAGATATAAGCACAAATTACAGCAAAGGGCGTTAAGACAAAGAAGATAAAATTTTACCTCTGAAGACGATTCGCCGACTTGGGATTCGTCCACATCAGACGATTCGGCGATGGCGGTTTTATTTTTACCCTTGGTTTTCTTCTTTGGAGGCGGTTTGGCTTGCTTCAGGGCAATCTTTTTCGGCCTTCGTGACCAGAATCGGTCGCCTTTATGAGGTGGAATTGTCATTATGCAAGTCAGAATCCGAGTAAGTCGGAAAGAATGAACCAAGGGCGGGTTAAATTATTTACCTTAGGAGCCGAGTTAATCTTGCAGAATGGCTTAAGCCCTATCTGGCTACACTTGGCCAAGGGCTCGCCGGTTAGCTTCTTGATAATGCTCACAATGTCCTCCTCTGTGAGTGTTGTGTGGAAGTAGCATTGGGGATAGTCCAAAGTACCATCAAACTCGCACATCAAGCCGTCTCGGCGACTCAAGGGAAGGATGCGCCATTCCACCTAGCAGCGGATCAGATCAACTCCAGTGAGACCGTTGTTCGTTAAAGATCGTAACTCAGATAGCACTGCAATGAAATTCGACTCCTTTTCTTCGATGAGCTTGTTTGGAAGTTTGAAGTTTGTGGGCAAACGTTCCTTCCTGTAGCCGAGGAGTTTGTTTTCACCCGGAGGAGAAGTGTCCCGGCAATAAAACCAAGACTCGCGCCAGCCTTTGGGGTGGCTAGGCATGGCGAGTGATGGAAATGAGCTGTCCCTGCGTCGTTGAACGTTAACACCTCCAAGTTCTAAGCTAGGGCCGTTGGAGAACTCGGTCTGGCGATTCAGATGGAAGAAGTACCAAAACAAAGGGACCGATGGTTCCATTCGCAGGTAAGCCTCACAGAATACTTGGAACTGGCACATGTTGTTGATTGAGTTGGGGCCCAAGTCTTGGAGGCGGACGTTCATGAAGGCCATAACATCTCTGAGGAATTTTGATCCTGGCGGCTTAAACCCTCGTTCGAGGTGTTCAGCAAAAACACCTATTTCCCCATCGGCCGGGTTGGGAATTTCGTCGCCTAGTCCAGATCGCCATCCGATGACTTCCTTCGGATCAAGGTTCCCTGTCTTTACTCAATCCTCGAGGAAGGCGTCGTCAACTTTGGTCGGAAGCTAGTCAGCCTTGAAAACGACACCCATAACTACAGAGGAAAAGGTCATGGGTAAGATAACCTGCCTAAAATTTTTTGAAGTGGCTAAGAGAATCCCTCAACTCGCCGAACACTTGTCGAGTGGCTAAGAAAATCTATTAACTCGCCAATAAGGGACCAGATTTGGGCACAAGGGCGACCTAGGAATTTCCTATTGCCCAGAGAAGGCATCTGAGGGCATCAGAGATGTGCGGTAAAATGATGAAGTCTGAATCTACAAACAGTTTTTGACACAGTAAGCAACGCAATGCGGATCTACGAGCAAGGTAAAATAACGGAAAAAGGCTTGGATGAAACAAAGCGGGTTGTGACTGAAAATGAATATGGCGGAGATGGTTTGGCCGAAGTTTTTTTGGTTTTCGAATAGGAAACTATTTAATCAAGGATGCGGTTAACACTATTATATCAGCTATTACCATTGATCTATCAACGTGCAAAGGGAAGCCCGAAGTGTACTAAGAACATGGCAGGTGGCGAATACCGAAAGATCCGGATCTGGTTGCGACTGGTGAAGAACTGACCTGCTAAAGGCGTCCGGTGGCGGCTGTGCGGGTCCGCGGCAAGGATGGCGTTCTCGCTAGCTTGAAGATACGTCGGACGCAGTGGGCGGCGATGGACTCCCTCGAATGGCGGTGGAGTCCTTCGGACGGCGACGGAGTACCTCGAGCGGCAACCGAGGTCCGCAGGCAGTGGCGGCGTCCCTTGGGCGGCGACGGAATCCTTCGGGCAATGTAGAAGTCCTTCGGGCAGCGACGGAGCTCTTCGAGGTGGTGACGGATTTCCTTGTGTGGTCGCGAGGAAGAAGAAGCCGATGGGACGAGTAGGTGAAGATTCCCTCCGCTCCTGTTCCCGAGCCTATTTAATAGGTCGGGTGCAGGGATCGAGGCGCCTCGCGCGGGAACCAAAATGGCAAACTAAAGATTCACACTTATGGAGCCAAGATTTTCGGCATATTTGCGCCACAAGATCCACTCGAGATTGCGTCATCATTTTCCGAGGATAAAGGGATAAGGTGATGTCATCAAGAAACGGTTCGGCGACTTGGATATTTCCATGGAGGATGGCGACTTAAGCATATGGTACATGAAAGGAGTGGAATGAGTCGCCCCTAAACTAGGTAAGAGTTTATTGGCGTGAACAGGTTCAAGTCAATCTAGGGCCTAATGTTGGGGATATTGCGTGTGGTGTGACCAGCCCTAGTTGGGCCAGGTCACCAAGTGGGCGACTCATCCTTTGGCGGTTCAAGCTTTGGCTCGGTAGGCCCAGGAGCTGGATGGCGGTTCAAGATCCACGTGGAGAATCAATTATCGAGGAGTTCTCCACCCTTGGAAAGCATGGCGATTTACAGATAGAAAGGATCACGACTTGTGTTATGGCAAGGACTCTTGTAAACCCTAAGGGCTTGACCTGTATATAAGGGCGAGTCCCTGGAGAGGAGAGGACAGGTTAGAAATCATCGTGAGCTAGGTCAGGCGAGTTACCCCCTCCTTGTAATCGAAACATCATCAATACGACATAGGGCAGGACGTAGGCTTTTACCTCCTCAGGAGGGGCTGAACCTGGGTAAATCTTAGTCCCGCTCCCGTTCAACCCCTTTGAGTCGCCACGAAGGTGTGATGGCTCCATCATTAAGTCCTTTCACTAGGACATCTGCCGTGACAAAACCACGGCAGTTGGGTTTTACCTTAATGAACGTTAGTAGTTGCGGATGCTTGCTAATAGTTCCAATCATAAGTGCATAGAATTCCAAGTATGGGATGACATGCTAGCAGTGGCCTCTCCCACATAAAACTTGCTATCGGTCTAGTAACGTAGTCAATTGCTTAGGGACAATTCCGCAACTCCTACCACCACTTTTCCACACTCGTTAAACTAAAGTAATTGTTTCTTTATCTAAACAGCCCCGAGTTTTTATTTATGTGTTATTTATTATCTTGCAAACCTATCCTATCACACCTACTAAGTACTTCAAGTTTAATACTTGTTCTAGTTAAAGCGAACGTTAAGTGTGCGTAGAGTTCTATTGGTGGTCGATAGAACTTGAGGGAATATTTGTCCTACCTTTAGTTCCTCTTTGGGTTCGACACTCTTACTTATCGAGAAAGGCTACAATTGATCCCCTATACTTGTGGGTTATCACATACGAACCTGGCCAGTATAGGCCAAAATTGCAAGTTTTGACGAGTTCCACGTAACCGGGCCCCGGGGTTCTCGAAACGTTCGGATCGCGGGGGGACCCAAAATCAGTGAGTAATAGTGTACAAACTCGCGAGAATAGGCCAAAACTGCGAGTTTTGGTGAGTTCCGCATAACCGGACCCCGGGGTTCCCTAAACGTGCCGATCGCATCACGACCCAAATTTTATGACTACTAGGATAGAAAACTGGCCGGAATAGGCCAAAACTATGAGTTTTGACGAATTCCTCGTAACCGGACCCCAAGGTTCGGATCACAGCGGGACCCAAAATCAGTAAATAATAGCATACAAAACTATCCGGAATAGGCAAAACTGCGAGTTTTGACGAGTTCCCCGTAACCGAACCAAGGGTTCCCGAAACATTTGGATCACATCGGGATCCAAAATCAGTGACTAATAACATACAAAACTGCCCGGAATAGGCCAAAACTGTGAGCTTTGATGAGTTCCCCGTAAGCGGACCCGGAGGTTCCGGAAACGTTCGGATCACAGCGGGACCCAAAATCAGTGACTAATAGCATACAAAACTGGCCGGAATAGGCCAAAACTGCAAGTTTTGACGAGTTCCCCGTAACCGGACCCCGGGGTTCCCGAAACGTTCATATCGCACGAGGACCGAAAATCCATGACTAATAGCATATAAAACTGGCCATAATAGGCCAAAACTAGGAGTTTTACGAGATCCACGTAACCGAACCTCGGGGTTTTCGAAATGTTCGGATCACAGCGGGACCCAAAATCAGTCACTAATAGATACAAAACTGGCCGGAATAGGTCAAAATTGCGATTTTGACGAGTTCCCCATAACCGGACCCCGAGGTTTGGGAAACGTTCTGATCGCAGCGGGACCCAAAATCAGCGGGAATAAGCTAGTACTGCTAGTTTTTACGAGTTCCTCCTAACCGGACCCTCCGGTTTACGAAACATTCGGATCACAGCGGGACCAAAGATCGGTGACTAATATCATAGAAAACTAGCCGGAATAAGCCAAAACTGCGAGTTTTGACGAGTTCTTCGTAACTGGACCCGGGGGTTCCCAAAACGTTCGGATCGTAGGAGGACCCAAAATCAGTGACTAATAGCATACAAACCTGGCGGGAATAGGCTAGAACTATGAGTTTGGACGAGTTCCCCGTAACGGGACCCCGGGGTTCCCAAAACGTTCGGATCGTAGGAGGACCCAAAATCAGTGACTAATAGCATACAAACCTCACGAGAATAGGCGAAAACTACGAGTTTTGACGAGTTCCCCGTAACGGGACCTCGGGGTTCGTGAAACGTTCGGATCGAAGGAGGACCCAAAATCAGTGAGTAATAGCGTACAAACTCGCGAGAAAAGCCCAAAACTGTGAGTTTTGACGAGTTCCCCGTAACCGGACCCCGAGGTTCCGGAAATGTTCGGATCACAGCGGGGCCCAAAATAAGTGACTAATAGCATACAAAACTAGCCGGAATAGGCCAAAACTGCGAGTTTTGATGAGTTCCCCATGAGTGGACCAAGGGTTCCTGAAACATTCGGATCACATCGGGATCCAAAATCAGTGACTAGTATCATACAAAACTAGCCGGAATAGGCCAAAACTGCAGGTTTTGACGAGTTCCCTGTAACCGGACCCCGGGGTTCCCGAAAGGTTCGGATCGCAGCGGGACCCAAAATTAGTAGTAATAGCATACTAACTCGCTAGAATAGGCCTAAACTACGAGTTTTGACGAGTTCTCCGTAACCGGACCCGAGGGTTCCCTAAACGTTCGGATCGCATCGGGACCCAAAATCAATGACTAATAGGATAGAAATTTGGCCGGAATAGGCCAAAACTATGAGTTTTGACGAGTTCCCCGTAAGCGGACCCCGAGGTTCCGGAGACGTTCGGGTCACAGCGGGACACAATATTAGTGACGAATAGCATACAAAACTGGCACGAATAGGCCAAAACTGCGAGTTTTGACGAGTTCCCCGTAACCGGACCCCGGGGTTCCCGAAATGTTCACATCGCACGAGGACCCAAAATCCATGACTAATAGCATAGAAAACTGGCCAGAATAGGCCAAAACTAGGAGTTTTACGAGATCCCCATAACCGAACCTCGGGGTTTCTGAAATGTTTAGATCACAGCGGGACCCAAAATCACTCACTAATAGATACATAACTGGCCGGAATAGGCAAAAGTTGCGATTTTGACGAGTTCCCCGTAACCGAACCCCGGGGTTTCTGAAACGTTCGTATCACAGCGGGACCCAAAATCAGTGAGTAATAGCATAGAAAACTAGCGGGAATAAGCTAGAACTGCTAGTTTTGACGAGTTCCACGTAACCGGACCCTGAGGTTTTCGAAACGTTCGGATCACAACGGAACCCAACATCAGTGACTAATAGCATAGAAAACTGGCCGGAATAGGCCAAAACTGTGAGTTTTGACGAGTTCTTCGTAAGCGGATCCCGCGGTTCCCAAAACGTTCAGATCGCAGGAGGACCCAAAATTAGTGACTAATAGAATACAAACCTCGCCAGAATAGGCTAGAACTGCGAGTTTTGACGAGTTCCCCGTAACAGGACCTCGGGGTTCCCGAAACGTTCGGATCGTAGGAGGACCCAAAATCAGTGAGTAATAGCATAAAAACCTGGCTAGTATAGGCCAAAACTGCGAATTTTGACGAGTTCCACGTAATTGGGCCCCGGGGTTCCCGAAACGTTCGAACCACAAGGGGACCCAAAATCATTGAGTAATAGCGTACAAACTCGCAAGAATAGGCCAAAACTGCGAGTTTTGACGTGTTCCGCATAACCGGACCCCGGGATTCCCTAAACGTGCCGATCGCATCAGGACCCAAAATGAATGTCTAATAGGATCGAATTCCCCGTACCCGGACCCCGAGGTTCCGGAAACATTCGGATCACAGCAGGACCCAAAATCAGTGACTAATAGCATACAAAATTAGCCGGATTTGGCCAAAACTGCGAGTTTTCACGAGTTCCCCGTAACCGGACCAAGGGTTCTCGAAACATTCGGATCACATCGGGATCCAAAATGAGTGACTAATAGCATACAAAACTAGCTTGAATAGGCCAAAACTGGGAGTTTTGACGAGTTCCCCGTAACTGGACCCCGAGGTTCCCGAAAGGTTCGGATCGCAGCGGGACTCAAAATCAGTGAGTAATAGCGTACAAACTCGCCAGAATAAGCCAAAACTATGAGTTTTGACGAGTTCCACGTAACCGGACCCCAGGGTTCACAAAACGTTCGGATCGCATCAGGACCCGAAATCAATGACTAATAGAATAGAAAACTGGTCGGAATAGGCCAAAACTGCGAGTTTTGACGAGTTCCCCGTAACTGGACCCCGAGGCTCAGGAAACATTCGGGTCACAGTGGGACCCAAAATCAGTGACTAATAGCATGCAAAATTGGCCGAACTAGGCCAAAACTGCGAGTTTTGACGAGTTCCCCGTAACCGGACCCCGGGGTTCCTGAAACGTTCACATCGCACGAGGACCCAAAATCCGTGACTAATAGCATAGAAAACTGTCCACAATATGCCAGAACTAGGAGTTTTACGAGATCCCCGTAACCGAACCTCGAGGGTTTATGAAACGTTTGGATCACATCGGGACCCAAAATCAGTGACTAATAGCATACAAAACTGGTCGGAATAGGCCAAAATTGCGATTTTGACGAGTTCCCCGTAACCGGACACCGGGGTTTTCGAAACGTTCGGATCGCAGCGGGACCCAAAATCAGTAAGTAATAGCGTACAAATCGCCAGAATAGGCCAAAACTACGAGTTTTGACGAGTTCCGCATAACCGGACCCCGGGGTTCCCTAAACGTTCCGATCGCATCGGCAGTCAAAATCAATGAATGATAGGACACAAAACTGGCCGGAATAGGCCAAAACTGTGAGTTTTGACGAGTTCCCCGTAACCGGACCCCGAGGTTCCGGAAACGTTCGGATCACAGCGGGACCCAAAATCAGTGACTAGTAGCATACAAAACTGGCCGCAATAGGCCAAAACTGCGAGTTTTGACGAGTTCCCTCTAACTGGACCCCCGGGTTCCCGAAAGGTTCGTATTGCACCGGGATCCAAAATCAGTGAGTAATAGCGTACAAACTCGCTAGAATTGGCCAAAACTACGAGTTTTGACGAGTTCCCCGTAACCAGACCCCAGGGTTCCCTAAACGTTTGGATCGCATCGGGACCCAAAATCAATGACTAATACGATAGAAAACTGGCTGGAATAGGCCAAAACTGCGAGATTTAACGATTTCCCCGTAAGTGGACCCCGTGGTTCCGGAAACGTTCGGGTCACAGCGGGACCCAAAATGAAGGACTAGTAGCATACAAAACTGGCCGGAATAGGCCAAAACTGCGAGTTTTGACGAGTTCCTCATAACCGGACCCCGGGGTTCCTGAAACGTTCACATCGCACGAGGACCAAAAATCCGTGACTAATAGCATAGAAAACTTGCCACAATAGGCGAGAACTAGAAGTTTTACGAGATCCCAGTAACCGAACCTCGGGGTTTCCAAAATATTCGGATCACATCGGGACCCAAAATCAATGACTGTTAGAACACAAAACTGGCCGGAATAGGCCAAAACTGCGAGTTTTGACGAGTTCCCCGTAAGCGAACCCCTAGGTTCCGAAAACGTTCGGGTCACAGCGGGGCCCAAAATCATTGACTAATAGCATACAAAACTAGCTGGAATAGGCCAAAACTGCAAGTTTTGACGAGTTCCCCGTAACCGGACCCTAGGGTTCCCGAAACGTTCACATCGCACGAGGACCCAAAATCCGTCTCTACTAGCATAGAAAACTGGCCACAATAGGCCAGAACTAGGAGTTTTATGAGATCCCCGTAACCGAACCACGGGGTTTCCGGAATGTTCAGATCACATCGGGACCCAAAATCAGTGACTAATAGCATACAGAACTGGCCTGAATAGGCCAAAATTGCGATTTTGACGAGTTCCCCGTAACCGGACCCCAGGGTTTCCGAAAAGGTCGGATCAAGGCGGGACCCAAAATCAGTGAGTAATAGCATAGAAAACTAGCGGGAATAGGATAGAACTTCTAGTTTTGACGAGTTCCCCGTAACCGGACCCTGAGGTATCCGAAACGTTCGGATCACAGCGGGACCCAAAATCAGTGACTAATAGCATAGAAAACTGGCTGGAATAGGCCAAAACTTCGTGTTTTGACGAGTTCTTCGTAACCGGACCCCGGGTTCCCAAAACGTTCGGATCGCAGGAGGACCCAAATTCAGTGACTAATAGCATACAAACCTCGCGAGAATAGGCTAGAACTACGAGTTTTTACTAGTTCCCCGTAACGAGACCTCGGGGTTCCCGAAATGTTCGGATCGGAGGAGGACCCAAAATCAGTGAGTAATAGTATACAAACCTCGCGAGTATAGGCCAAAAATACGAGTCTTGACGAGTTTCACGTAACCGGACCCCGGGGTTCCCGCAACATTCGGTTCGCAGCGGGACACAAAATAAGTGAGTAATAGCGTACAAACTTGCAAGAATAGGCCAAAAGTGCAAGTTTTGACGAGTTGCACATAACCGGACCCCGGGGTTCCCTAAACGTTCCGATCGCATCGGGAATCAAAATCAATGACTGATATGACACGAAACTAGCCGGAATAGGCCAAAACTGCGAGTTTTGACGAGTTCCCCGAAACCGTACCAAGGGTTTCCGAAACATTCGGATCACATCGGGACCCAAAATCAGTAACTAGTAGCATACAAAACTGGTCGCAATAGGCCAAAACTACGAGTTTTGATGAGTTCCCCGTAACCGGACCCCCGGGTTCCCGAAAGATTCGAATCGCACCGGGACCCAAAATCAGTGAGTAATAGCGTACAAACTCGCCAGGATAGGCCAAAACTACGAGTTTGGACGAGTTCCCCGTAACGGGACCTCGGGGTTCCCGAAACATTTGGATCGGAGGAGGACCCAAAATCAGTGAGTAATAGCATACAAACCTTGCGAGTATAGGCCAAAACTACGAGTTTTGACGAGTTCCACATAACCGGACCCCGGGGTTCCCAAAATGTTCGGATCGCAGCGGGACCACAAATCAGTGAGTAATAGTGTACAAACTCACGAGAATAGTCCAAAACTATCAGTTTTGACGAGTTCCCCGTAACCGTACCCCAGGGTTCCCTAAGTGTTTGGATCGCATCGGGACCCAAAATCAATGACTCGCCGGAGTAGGCCAGAACTGCAAGTCTTGACGAGTTCCCCGTAAGGAGACCCCGAGGTTCTGGAAACGTTTGGGTCACAGCGGGACCCAAAATCAGTGACTAATAGCATACAAAACTAGCCGGAATAGGCCAAAACTGCGAGTTTTGACGAGTTCCCCGTAACCGGACCCCGGGGTTCCCGAAACGTTCACATCACACGAGGACCCAAAATCCGTGACTAATAGCATAGAAAATTGTCCACAATATGCCAGAACTAGGAGTTTACGAGATCCCCGTAACCGAACCTCGGGGTTTCTGAAACGTTCGGATCACATCGGGACCCGAAATCAGTGACTAATAGTATACAAAACTAGTCGGAATAGGCCAAAATTGCGATTTTGACGAGTTCCCCGTAACCGGACCCCGGGGTTTTCAAAACGTTCGGATCGCAGCGGGACCCGAAATCAGTGAGTAATAGCATAGAAAACTCGCGGGAATAGGCTAGAACTGCTAGTTTTGACGAATTCCACGTAACCGGACCCTGAGGTTTCCGAAATGTTCGGATCGCAGCGGGACCCAAAATCAGTGACTAATAGCACAGAAAACTGACCGGAGTAGGCCCAAACTCCGAGTTTTGACGAGGTCTTCGTAACCGGACCTCGGGGTTCCCAAAACTGGCCGGAATAGGCCAAAACTGCGAGTTTTGACGGGTTCCCCGTAACCAGACCAATGGTTCCCGAAACATTCGGATCACATCGGGACCCAAAATCAGTAAGTAATAGCATACAAAACTGGTCGCAATAGGCCAAAACTGCGAGTTTTGACGAGTTCCCCGTAACCGGACCCCGGGGTTCCCGAAAGGTTCGGATCGCAGCGGTTCCCAAAATTAGTGAGTAATAGCGTACACACTCGCCAGGACAGGCCAAAACTACGAGTTTTGACGAGTTCCCCGTAACCGGACCCCAGGGTTCCCTAAACGTTCGCATCGCATCGGGACCCAAAATCAATGACTAATAGCATACAAACCTGGCCAGGATAGGCTAGAACTGCGAGTTTTGACGAGTTCCCCGTAATGGGACCTCGGGGTTCCCGAAACGTTCGGATCGGAGGAGGAGCCAAAATTAGTGAGTAATAGCATACAAACATCGCGAGTATAGGCCAAAACTACGAGTTTTGATGAGTTCCACGTAACCGGACCCGGGGGTTCCCAAAACGTTCGGATCGCAGCGGGACCCCAAATCAGTGAGTGATTGTGTACAAACTCGCAAGAATAGTCCAAAACTATGAGTTTTGACGAGTTCCCCGTAACCGGACCCCAGGGTTCCCTAAACGTTCCGATCGCATCGGGACCCAAAATCAATGACTAATAGGATAGAAAACTGGCCGGAATAGGCCAAAACTGCAAGTTTTGACGAGTTCCCCGTAAGCAGACCCCGAGGTTCTGGAGACGTTTGAGTCACAGCGGGACCCAAAATCAGTGACTAATAGCATACAGAACTAGCCGGAATAGGCCAAAACTGCGAGTTTTGATGAGTTCCCCGTAACCGGACCCCGGGGTTCCCGAAACGTTCAAATCGCACAAGGACCCAAAATCCGTGACTAATAGCATAGAAAACTGTCCACAATATGCTAGAACTAGGAGTTCTACAAGATCCCCGTAACTGAACCTCGGGGCTTCTGAAACGTTCGGATCACATCCGGACCCAAAATGAGTGACTAATAGCATACAAAACTAGTCGGAATAGGCCAAAATTGCGATTTTGACGAGTTCCCCGTAACCGGACCCCGGGGTTTTTGAAACGTTCGGATCACAGCGGGACCCAAAATCAGTGAGTAATAGCATAGAAAACTGGCGGGAATAGACTAGAACTGCTAGTTTTGACGAGTTCCCCGTAACCGGACCCTAAGGTTTCTGAAACGTTCAAATCACAACGGGACCCAAAATCAGTGACTAATAGCGTACAAACTGGCTGGAATATACCAAAACTCCGAGTTTTGATGAGTTCTTCGTAACCGGACCACGAGGTTCCCAAACCGTTCGGATCGCACGAGGACCAAAAATCAGTGACTAATAGCATACAAAACTAGCCGGAATAGGCCAAAACTGCGAGTTTTGATGAGTTCCCCATGAGTGGACCAAGGGTTCCCGAAACATTCGGATCACATCGGGATCCAAAATCAGTGACTAATATCATACAAAACTAGCCGGAATAGGCCAAAACTGCAGGTTTTGACGAGTTCCATGTAACCGGACTCCGGGGTTCCCGAAAGGTTCGGATCGCAGCGGGACTCAAAATTAGTGAGTAATAGCGTACTAACTCGCTAGAATAGGCCTAAACTACGAGTTTTGACGAGTTCTCCGTAACCGGACCCCAGGGTTCCCTAAACGTTCAGATCGCATCGGGACCCAAAATCTATGACTAATAGGATAGAAATTTGGCCGGAATAGGCCAAAACTATGAGTTTTGACGAGTTCCCCGTAAGCGGACCCCGAGGTTCCGGAAACGTTCGGGTCACAGCGGGACCCAAAATTAGTGACGAATAGCATACAAAACTGGCTCGAATAGGCTAAAACTGCGAGTTTTGACGAGTTCCCCGTAACCGGACCCCGGGGTTCCCGAAACGTTCACATCGCACGAGGACCCAAAGTCCGTGACTAATAGCATAGAAAACTGGCCAGAATAGGCCAAAACTAGGAGTTTTACGAGATCCCCATAACCGAAACTCGGGGTTTCTGAAATGTTCAGATCACAGCGGGACCCAAAATCACTCACTAATAGATACATAACTGGCCGGAATAGGCCAAAATTGCGATTTTGACGAGTTCCCCGTAACCGAACCCCGGGGTTTCTGAAACGTTCGTATCACAGCGGGACCCAAAATCAGTGAGTAATAGCATAGAAAACTAGCGGGAATAAGCTAGAACTGCTAGTTTTGACGAGTTCCACGTAACCGGACCCTGAGGTTTTCGAAACGTTCGGATCACAACGGGACCCAACATCATTGACTAATAGCATAGAAACCTGGCCGGAATAGGCCAAAACTGTGAGTTTTGACGAGTTCTTCGTAACCGGATCCCGGGGTTCCCAAAACGTTCAGATCGCAGGAGGACCCAAAATTAGTGACTAATAGAATACAAACCTCGCCAGAATAGGCTAGAACTGCGAGTTTTGACGATTTCCCCGTAACGGGACCTCGGGGTTCCCGAAACGCTCGGATCGTAGGAGGACCCAAAATCAGTGAGTAATAGCATAAAAACCTGGCTAGTATAGGCCAAAACTGCGAGTTTTGACGAGTTCCACGTAATTGGGCCCCGGGGTTCCCGAAACGTTCGAATCACAAGGGGACCCAAAATCATTGAGTAATAGCGTACAAACTCGCAAGAATAGGCCAAAACTGCGAGTTTTGACGAGTTCGGCATAACCGGACCCCGGGATTCCCTAAACGTGCCGATCGCATCAGGACCCAAAATGAATGTCTAATAGGATCGAATTCCCCGTAATCGGACCCCGAGGTTCCGGAAACATTCGGATCACAGCAGGACCCAAAATCAGTGACTAATAGCATACAAAATTAGCCGGATTAGGCCAAAACTGCGAGTTTTCATGAGTTCCCTGTAACCGGACCAAGGGTTCTCGAAACATTCGGATCACATCGGGATCCAAAATGAGTGACTAATAGCATACAAAACTAGCTTGAATAGGCCAAAACTGGGAGTTTTGACGAGTTCCCCGTAACCGGACCCCGAGGTTCCCGAAAGGTTCGGATCGCAGCGGGACTCAAAATCAGTGAGTAATAGCGTACAAACTCGCCAGAATAAGCCAAAACTACGAGTTTTGACGAGTTCCCCGTAACCGGACCCCAGGGTTCACAAAACGTTCGGATCGCATGAGGACCCGAAATCAATGACTAATAGAATAGAAAACTGGTCGGAATAGGCCAAAACTGCGAGTTTTGACGAGTTCCCCGTAAGTGGACCCCGAGGCTCAGGAAACATTCGGGTCACAGTGGGACCCAAAATCAGTGACTAATAGTATGCAAAATTGGCCGAACTAGGCCAAAACTACGAGTTTTGACGAGTTCCCCGTAACCGGACCCCGGGGTTCCTGAAACGTTCACATCGCACGAGGACCCAAAATCCGTGACTAATAGCATAGAAAACTGTCTACAATATGCCAGAACTAGGAGATTTACGAGATCCCCGAAACCGAACCTCGAGGGTTTATGAAACGTTCGGATCACATCGGGACCCAAAATCAGTGACTAATAGCATACAAAACTGGTCGGAATAGGCCAAAATTGCGATTTTGTCGAGTTCCCCATAACCGGACCCCGCGGTTTTCGAAACTTACGGATCGCAGTGGGACCCAAAATCAGTAAGTAATAGCGTACAAATCGCCAGAATAGGCCAAAACTACGAGTTTTGACGAGTTCCGCATAACCGGACCCCGGGGTTCCCTAAACGTTCCGATCGCATCGGCAGTCAAAATCAATGAATGATAGGACACAAAACTGGCCGGAATAGGCCAAAACTGTGAGTTTTGATGAGTTCCCCGTAACCGGACCCCGAGGTTCCGGAAACGTTCGGATCACAGCGGGACCCAAAATCAGTGACTAGTAGCATACAAAATTGGCCGGAATAGGCCAAAACTGCGAGTTTTGATGAGTTCCCCGTAACCGGACCAAGGGTTCCCAAAACATTCGGATCACATCGGGACCCAAACGCAGTGACTAATAGCATACAAAACTGGCCGCAATAGGCCAAAACTGCGAGTTTTGACGAGTTCCCCGTAACTGGACCCTCGGGTTCCCGAAAGGTTCGTATCGCAGCGGGACCCAAAATCAGTGAGTAATAGCATACAAACTCGCTAGAATTGGCCAAAACTACGAGTTTTGACGAGTTCCCCGTAACCAGACCCCAGGGTTCCCTAAACGTTTGGATCGCATCGGGACCCAAAATCAATGACTAATACGATAGAAAACTGGCCGGAATAGGCCAAAACTGCGAGATTTAACGATTTCCCCGTAAGTGGACCCCGAGGTTCCGGAAACGTTCGGGTCACAGCGGGACCCAAAATGAATGACTAGTAGCATACAAAACTGGCCGGAATAGGCCAAAACTGCGAGTTTTGACGAGTTCCTCATAACCGGACCCCAGGGTTCCCGAAACGTTCACATCGCACGAGGACCAAAAATCCGTGACTAATAGCATAGAAAACTGGCCACAATAGGCGAGAACTAGAAGTTTTACGAGATCCCTGTAACCGAACCTCGGGGTTTCCAAAATGTTCGGATCACATCGGGACCCAAAATCAATGACTGTTAGAACACAAAACTGGCCAGAATAGGCCAAAACTGCGAGTTTTGACGAGTTCCCCGTAAGCGAACCCCGAGGTTCCGAAAACGTTCGGGTCACAGCGGGACCCAAAATCAGTGACTAATAGCATACAAAACTAGCCGGAATAGGCCAAAACTGCAAGTTTTGACGAGTTCCCCGTAATCGGACCCTAGGGTTCCCGAAACGTTCACATCGCACGAGGACCCAAAATCCATCACTACTAGCATAGAAAACTGGCCAGAATAGGCCAGAACTAGGAGTTTTATGAGATCCCCGTAACCGAACCATGGGGTTTCCGAAATGTTCAGATCACATCGGGACCCAAAATCAGTGACTAATAGCATACAGAACTGGCCTGAATAGGCCAAAATTGCGATTTTGACGAGTTCCCCGTAACCGGACCCCGGGGTTTCCGAAAAGTTCGGATCAAGGCGAGACCCAAAATCAGTGAGTAATAGCATAGAAAACTAGCGTGAATAGGATAGAACTGCTAGTGTTGACGAGTTCTCCGTAACCGGACCGTGAGGTATCCGAAACGTTCGGATCACAGCGGGACACAAAATCAGTGACTAATAGCATAGAAAACTGGCCGGAATAGGCCAAAACTGCGTGTTTTGACGAGTTCTTCGTAACCGGACCCCGGGGTTCCCAAAACGTTCGGATCGCAGGAGGACCCAAATTCAGTGACTAATAGCATACAAACCTCACGAGAATAGGCTAGAACTACGAGTTTTTACGAGTTCCCCGTCACGAGACCTCGGGGTTCCCGAAATGTTCGGATCGGAGGAGGACCCAAAATCAGTGAGTAATAGCATACAAACCTCGCGAGTATAGGCCAAAAATACGAGCCTTGACGAGTTTCACGTAACCGGGTCCCGGGGTTCCCGCAACATTCGGTCCGCAGTGGGACACAAAATAAGTGAGTAATAGCGTACAAACTCGCAAGAATAGGCCAAAAGTGCAAGTTTTGACGAGTTGCACATAATCGGAACCCGGGGTTCCCTAAACGTTCAGATCGCATCGGGAATCAAAATCAATGACTGGTATGACACGAAACTGGCCGGAATAGGCCAAAACTGCGAGTTTTGACGAGTTCCCCGAAACCGTACCAAGGGTTTCCGAAACATTCGGATCACATCGGGACCCGAAATCAGTAACTAGTAGCATACAAAACTGGTCGCAATAGGCCAAAACTACGAGTTTTGATGAGTTCCTCGTAACCGGACCCCCGGGTTCCCGAAAGATTCGAATCGCACCGGGACCCAAAATCAGTGAGTAATAGCGTACAAACTCGCCAGGATAGGCCAAAACTACGAGTTTGGACGAGTTCCCCGTAACGGGACCTCGGGGTCCCGAAACATTTGGATCGGAGGAGGACCCAAAATCAGTGAGTAATAGCATACAAACCTTGCGAGTATAGGCCAAAACTACGAGTTTTGACGAGTTCCACATAACCGGACCCCGGGGTTCCCAAAATGTTTGGATCGCAGCGGGACCCCCAATCAATGAGTAATAGTGTACAAACTCGCGAGAATAGTCCAAAACTATGAGTTTTGACGAGTTCCCCGTAACCGTAACCTAGGGTTCCCTAAGTGTTTGGATCGCATCGGGACCCAAAATCAATGACTCGCCGGAGTAGGCCAGAACTGCAAGTCTTGACGAGTTCCCCGTAAGGAGATCCCGAGGTTCCGGAAATATTTTGGTCACAGCGGGACCCAAAATCAGTGACTAATAGCATAGAAAACTGACTGGAATAGGCCCAAACTCCGAGTTTTGACGAGGTCTTCGTAACCGGACCTCGGGGTTCCCAAAACTGGCCGGAATAGGTCAAAACTGCGAGTTTTGACGAGTTCCCCGTAACCAGACCAATGGTTCCCGAAACATTCGGATCACATCGGGACCCAAAATCAGTAACTAATAGCATACAAAACTGGTCGCAATAGGCCAAAACTGCGAGTTTTGACGAGTTCCCCGTAACCGGACCCCGGGGTTCCCGAAAGGTTCAGATCGCAGCGGTACCCAAAATCAGTGAGTAATAGCGTACACACTCGCCAGGACAGGCCAAAACTACAAGTTTTGACGAGTTCCCCGTAATCGGACCCCAGGGTTCCCTAAACGTTCGCATCGCATCGGGACCCAAAATCAATTACTAATAGCATACAAACCTGGCCAGAATAGGCTAGAACTGCGAGTTTTGACGAGTTCCCCGTAATGGGACCTCGGGGTTCCCGAAACGTTCGGATCGGAGGAGGACCCAAAATCAGTGAGTAATAGCATACAAACCTCGCGAGTATAGGACAAAACTACGAGTTTTGATGAGTTCCACGTAACCGGACCCGGGGGTTCCCAAAACGTTCGGATCGCAGCGGGACCCCAAATCAGTGAGTACAAACTCGCAAGAATAGTCCAAAACTATGAGTTTTGACGAGTTCCTCGTAACCGGACCCCAGGGTTCCCTAAACGTTCCGATCGCATCGGGAACCAAAATCAATGACTAATAGGATAGAGAACTGCCCGGAATAGGCCAAAACTGCAAGTTTTGACGAGTTCCCCGTAAGCAGACCCCGAGGTTCCGGAGACGTTTGAGTCACAGCGGGACCCAAAATCAGTGACTAATAGCATACAAAACTAGCCGGAATAGGCCAAACTGCGAGTTTTGATGAGTTCCCCGTAACCGGACCCCGGGGTTCCCGAAACGTTCAAAACGCACAAGGACCCAAAATCCGTGACTAATAGCATAGAAAACTGTCCACAATATGCTAGAACTAGGAGTTCTACGAGATCCCCGTAACTGAACCTCGGGGCTTCTGAAACATTCGGATCACATCGGGACCCAAAATCAGTGACTAATAGCATACAAAACTAGTCGGAATAGGCCAAAATTGCGATTTAGACGAGTTCCCCGTAACCAGACCCCCGGGTTTTCGAAACGTTCGAATCACAGCGGGACCCAAAATCAGTGAGTAATAGCATAGAAAACTGGCGGGAATAGACTAGAACTTCTAGTTTTGACGAGTTCCCCGTAACTGGACCCTAAGGTTTCTGAAACGTTCAAATCACAACGGGACCCAAAATCAGTGACTAATAGCATAGAAAACTGGCCGGAATATACCAAAACTCCGAGTTTTGATGAGTTCTTCGTAACCGGACCACGGGGTTCCCAAACCGTTCGGATCGCACGAGGACCAAAAATCAGTGACTAATAGCATACCAACCTGGCCAGAATAGGCTAGAACAGCGAGTTTTGATGAGTTCCCCGTAACGGGACCTCGGGGTTCCCGAAACGTTCGGATTGGTGGAGGACCAAAAATCAATGAGTAATTGCATGAAAAACCTCGCGAGTATAGGCCAAAACTACGAGTTTTGACGAGTTCCACGTAACCGGACCCCGAGGTTCCCGAAACGTTCGGATCGCAGCAGGACCAAAAAACAGTGAGTAATAGCGTACAAATCGCCAGAATAGGCCAAAACTGCAAGTTTTGACGAGTTCTGCATAACCCGACCCCGGGGTTCCCTAAACGTCCCGATTGCATCGGGAATCAAAATCAATGATTGATAGGACACAGAACTGGCCGGAATAGGCCAAAACTGTGAGTTTTGACGAGTTCCCCGTAACCGGACCAAGGGTTACCGAAACATTCGGGTCACATCGGGACCCAAAATCAGTAACTAGTAGCATACAAAACTGGCCGCAAAAGGCCAAAACTGCGAGTTTTGACGAGTTCCCCGTAACCGGACCCCCGGGTTCCCGAAAGATTCGAATCGCACCGGGACCCAAAATCAGTGAGTAATACCGTACAAACTCGCTAGAACAGGCCAAAACTACGAGTTTTGATGAGTTCCCCGTAACCGTACACGAGGATTCCCTAAACGTTCAGATTGCATCAGGACCCAAAATCAATGACTAATAGCATACAAACCTGGCCATAATAGGCTAGAACTGCGAATTTTGACGAGTTCCCCGTAACGGGACCACGGGGTTCCCGAACCGTTCGGATCGGAGGAGGACCCAAAATCAGTGAGTAATAGCATACAAACCTCGCGAGTATAGGCCAAAACTACGAGTTTTGACGAGTTCCACGTAACCGGAACCCGGGGTTCCCAAAACGTTCGGATCGCAGCGGGACCCCAAATCAGTGAGTAATAGTGTACAAACTCGCCAGAATAGGCCAAAACTGCGAGTTTTGACGAGTTCCACATAACTGGACCCCGGGGTTCTTTAAACTTTCCGATCGCATCGGGATTCAAAATCAATGACTGATAGGACAGAAAACTGGTCGGAATAGGCCAAAACTGTGAGTTTTGATGAATTCCCCGTAACCGGACCCCGAGGTTCCAGAAACGTTCGGGTCACACCGGGACCCAAAATCAGTGACTAATAGCATACAAAACTGGCCGGAATAGGCCAATAATGAGAGTTTTGACGAGTTCCCCATAAGAGGACCCCGGGGGTTCCAGAAAGGGTCAGATCGCAGCGGGACCCAAAATCAGTGAGTAATAGCGTATAAACTCAACATAATAGGCCAAAACTATGAGTTTCGAAGAGTTCCCCGTAACCGGACCCCAGGGTTCCTTGAAAGTTCGGATCGCATCGGGACCCAAAATCAGTGACTAATAGGATCGAAAACTGGTCCGAATAGGCCAAAACTGCAAGTTTTGACGAGTTCCCCGTAACCGGACCCCGAGGTTCCCGAAACGTTCACATCGCACGAGGACACAAAATCCGTCACTAATAGCATAGAAAACTAGCCACAATAGGCCAGAAATAGGAGTTTTATGAGATCCCCGTAACCGAACCTCGGGATTTCTAAAATGTTCGGATCACATCGGGACCCAAAATCAGTGACTAATAGCATACAGAACTGGCCTGAATAGGCCAAAATTGCGATTTTGACGAGTTCCCCGTAACCGGACCCCGGGGTTTCCGAAACGATCGGATCGCAGCGGGACCCAAAATCAGTGAGTAATAGCATACAAAACTAGCGGGAATAGGCTAGAACTGCTAGTTTTGACGAGTTCCTCGTAACCGGACCCTGAGGTTTTCGAAACGTTCGGATCACAGCGGGACCGAAAATCAGTGACTAATAGCATAGAAAACTGGCCGGAATAGGCCAAAACTGCGTGTTTTGACGAGTTCTTCGTAACCGGACCCCGGGGTTCCCAAAACATTTGGATCGCTGGAGGACCCAAAATCAGTGACTAATGGCATACAAACCTGGCCAAAGTAGGCTAGAACTGCGAGTTTTGACGAGTTCCCCGTAACGGGACCTCGGGGTTCCCGAAACGGTCGGATCGGAGAAGGATCCAAAATCAGTGAGTAATAGCATACAAACCTCGCGAGTATAGGCCAAACCTACGAGTTTTGACGAGTTCCGCGTAACCGGATCTCGGGGTTCCCGCAACGTTCGGATCGCAAGGGACCCAAAATCAGTGAGTAATAGCGTACAAACTCGCCACAATAGGCGAAAACTGCGAGTTTTGACGAGTTCCACATAACCGGACCCTGGGGTTCCCTAAACGTTCCGATCGCATCGGGAATGAAAATCAATGACTGATAGGACACAAAACTGGTCGGGATAGGCCAAAACCGCGAGTTTTGACAAGTTCCCCGTAATCAGACCAAGGGTTCCCGAAACATTCGGATCACATCGGGACCTGTCGTGGGTATAAGTCTGACAGTAGATGTGTAGGGTACGAAAGGATGGGCAGAGCCTTAGCTACGGCGAGGTTGTATGAGTTCAGGCCCCTCTACGGTGGAGGTAAAATCCCTACGTCTCAGTGCTCTTGGGAGCTTAATGTCGAGTGAAATATGGATTACAGTGAAAATGCTAACCCCTGCACCAGTGGGGAGGGGCGGCTTATATAGAGTACGCTGCCCTTCACAACGGTCCGGTGCGCAGGGGTGGAGTAGTGGCGAATAAATGCCTACGTTACAGGTAACGTATGCCTTAAATGCTAATAATGGTGTATGAAAAACGTACGACCGTTGCCCTCCAAGGAGGTTATGATATACAGAGTGGAATCCAGTCGGCAGTTTAATACGCTCCGAATGCTCATCTCCGACTGGATGATGGGGGGAATCATTACCGACTGGATGATGGGAAGTCCTTAATTCAGTCGGAACTGACTAAGGGCCTTGTCCCTTAAGAAGGGTAGTCCTTGGGTAGGACCTATAGGGTAGGCCTATGACCCTACCCTGGGACTATGACCCCATCATTAGTCCCCGAATGGATCGGGGTTGGAACGACGAAGTGATGACTGGAATGCGGATCCGACTGGTATGGATGCGACTTTGGCCTGGTCTGCCTCGATCCATTTTATCCTCTTGACCAGTGATCCGAGTGGGTATATTTGTGAAACGAACCGTCCGAGACCGAGTGCTTCCGCGGAATCTTTCGACGTGACCGGTCAACTGACAGCGGCGGATTTTCCGGGATCCTCAAATTTCGGTTGCCGCGCGCTCAGCGGGGATGACGGCATCGTCATCGAGTAGTTTCTGCCGCCTCGATTGCCGCGCCTTCATCTCCTCCACTAATATCGCAGCAGCCGGTCGGGGGATAAGATTTCGGGGCCACCTGTTAGTGACCCAGTCGGAAGCTTATTTAGACCTCCCCAGCGAGGGTTTCTCGTTGTGCTCTCCTGCTTACTCGCACTCGCCCCGCTTCTCCCGTAGCCCCCTGCGCACTCCAAGCCTCCTCCTTCTCTCCTCCCCTGCGGATCTACAGCCTCCACCATGACGAAGGGGCAGACGAGCAAGCTCGAGTCGCAGAAGAAGAAGAAGAAGAAGGCGGCTCCTGCTCAGCGGCGACAGCGGGCATTGCCGGCGTGTTGGATCCAGGGGGATTTCCTGCCCTCCACCGTGACGAAGGACGACCTGCTGGAGCTCGTGGAGCAAGGTATGATCGCCAACAAGTCGTGGTGGCTGCCGGCGGAGGGTGAGACGGAGCTGGCGCCCCGGGAGGGGGAGCGCGTCTTGCTCCTCACTCACGTGTACCGGGGCTTCTCTCTGCCTCCTCATCCCTTCTTCAGAGGTATCATGAACCACTTCGGGGCGCAGCTCCATCACTTTCCTCCCAACACGATAGCTCATCTTTCTGCATTCGTCGTGCTTTGCGAGTGCTTTATCGGTTGTCCTCCCCATTGGGGGCTCTTTAAGTACATCTTCTCTGCTAGATCCCAAACCGTCAAAAAACCTAGCCAGCCGGACAAAAAATCATATCCTCCAGCTTTGCGAGGGCCTAGGCTTCCAGAAGAAAAGCAAAAGTAGCTACCCCGGTCTTCAGTTGTCCGAGTCTGTTAAGAACTGGCAGTCTACTTGGTTCTACTTCCAGGACGTTGCCTGTCCGAATGCCGCAACTCGGCTTCCACCTTTTAGTCTAGACCAACCGGCTCCGCCTAGGCAGCTTGCGCTCACGAAGATGGAAAAGATCCAGATCCAACCTCTGGTCGAAGCGCTGATAGATGTCGTCCGCAAGGGAGTCACCGGCACGGATCTGCTGGAGACTTTTCTAGGCCGGCGCATCCAGCCTTTGCAAGCTCGACACCACGCCATGTGGCACTATGTGGGGCCTGGGGACTCCACTCGGACTCATCCCGAATGCGCGACCGGGGAGGTTGTGACGGCGTGGGTCCACGGCATCACAGGCGCGTGCGATAACCCCAGAGGAGCCCGGCGAGTGAATCCCTTCCGCGCTGACAACCCTCCTCCGAATGAGATGAGCATATCTTGCCGAGTGCTTACAATTCCCTTAGATTTGCCGCTTCTTCTTGCATCACCGTCTGATGTCTGATGTTGTCAACTGTATCTTGTGCAGGCGTGGACCAACTGGTATTCTCCCGTCTCGAACGGGAATCCGGTTGAGGAAGAGGAAGGCAGCCAGGAGGGCAGCGTGGACAGCATCGAGTACGTCTCCGACAGTGGGGAGACGGAGGAGGAGACCGAAGAGGAGGGGGGGGGAAGTTGGGCAGCAGAGCTCGCCACCCCCACCACTAGATCCTAGAACTAAGCGCCGTCACGAACCCGTGACTCTGTCGACTCCTACAGCGGCCCCGAGTGCCTCGCCAGCTCCTCCCGTGCTTCCGACTACCTTGCCAGCTCCTCCCGTGGCTCCGAGTGCTCGGAGCACAAAGAGGACCAGGGACGCTGCTGCCGAGCCCACGGACCAACCTTCCAAGGTGGCCAAACCGAGTGGATCCAAGCCTCGGAAAGCTTTGCCTCGGATGAGGATCGCTGTTCCCGTTGCCTCAGCGTAAGTGTCTTGTTCTCCTATCTTCTTTCAGTATTTGACTGAACTCATGCTTATCGGTCGAGTGGATTTAACTCGACAGAGCTGCTACCTCCGCCACCTCTCTGCCATGCGAGGAAGACAATCCCATGGATACGGATAACGTTGCCACATCCCACCAAGGTACGTCGTGACGACTCCGAGAGTTTGCATTATTGTTTCGCGAATTCTATCTTTAATCTTGCCCTTTTTCCGTGGTCTCACGTCGTTCAGTCGGGCTTCCTTTAGAGGTGATTCATCTGGAGGAGGATGACCAGAAGAGGTCCGGGCAAGCTTCGATGCCTGTCCTTGAGGTTGTTCCATCTGCTACCGCCCCCGCCATGGACGCGCCGCCGACCGAGACGATGCCGTCGACTGAGACGGTGCTCATCGCGGCTGAACCGACTGGAGCAGGACTTGGGATGCCCAAGGAGTCTCCTGTCGTGTCGGGTTCGTCGACCGTCCAGTACAACGCCCAACACCTCCCAGAAGATCAAGTGGGAGCTGCCAAGGCGGCCATGGTGCAGGTGGAGTTGATGGCGGGTGATGCCAAGGGGGCGTACGACTCCATCGCATCTTTGTACAAGAGAAGCTTGGAGCTCCGGGATGATATCCGAGTAAGTGCGCTAGTAAGTATTTGCTTTCCTCTTGAAACCCACTGGGGGTTTAAGCGATATACTCGGATACAGTAGGATTATTTTGCAGTGGGTTCACTCCGAGTGAACCCAGTGGGTGTAGTCCCCGAGACTTCTGTCGAGTGCTTGCACCGGCAGTTGTCTTTATATGGATTTTCCTTGACTTAATCGGATTAGATCTAATCTGTCCGAATGATACCAATGGGGGCACTCCTAGTGCACCCACTGGAAGTAGTCCCCGAGAGTAATTTTACTCAGGTCGGGTAGTAGTAGCATCATAGGCTTGTTTTTGTTATGTAGCTCAACAGGGCGGACCTGTTCGAGCTTCATGCCAGTGGGGTCACTCTTAGTGAACCCACTGGGTGTAGTCCCCGAGACCGCTGTCGACTGCTTGCGTCGGCAGGCGTCTGAAGAATTTTGAACTTTTATTGTTTTCCTTGTTGAATGTGTCTGATCTCTTCTTCGCGTTGATTTCCAGAAGACTTGCGTAATGGGAGCAGCGTACAATGCTCTGAAGGCTGAAAAGATTCAGCTTGCTGCGGAATTTGAGGCAGCTGTGAATGACTTAGCTGGTGTGAAGGTGGCACTTGCTGACCGAGAGAAGTCTTTGGAGGAGTTCCGGGAGACCAACAAGGCATTGGTGGCCGAAATTGAGAAAATGGGCAAGCAAAGAAGTGAACTGATGGGTCAAATGCAGGTGATGAACTGTCGATGCATTTACCAGGAGAAGTATGTCAACGACTGGGCGAGGAAGATGATTGCACTACTCGGTGGTAAGCTTCTTGCCGAGTCCTTCTTGACTTTGTAATTCATTCTGCGCTTACTTTCTGCTCTTCTTTTCTTTGCAGATTTCTGTCTGGACGTTGAGGCTGAAGCAGCCGACATTGAACGGCCGGTTGTTCCGAACGTTCCACTCGGCGACAAAGCGAATCGGGACATGCTCCGAGCACATATTCGCCTTGGCAGAGTGGGGCCTTTCATCGGCCGTCTGAGAGAAGTCATCGGCCGAATCGACAAGGAGCTGTGGCCCGAAGACGATTCCTGGCAGGAAATAGAAGGGCTGATGACTCGGCTGGAGGACGTCCCGAACCGAGTGCAGGCTTGGAAGAAATCTGCCGATCGCTGTGGTGCGGACGTGGCGCTATCGCTGGTCCGAGTGCACTGCAAGGAAGCTCCCGAGGAGGAGCTGAAGGCATTGCAGGTCGCCAACACCAAGAAGCTTTGATTTGAAGATTTCAGGGAGACCTTCCTTGAGACCGCCACTCGCATCGCAGACGAGATCGACCTTGACACTTTTGTGGAGCCTGCCAGTCCCGGTGCCAGACCTGACGATGCTTGAAAAACTTTACCTCGGTATGCCGAGTGTTATCTGTATCAAACTTTGGCCATTGCTGTTGGCCGTCACATTCGTGGTTCGGTGTGGATAAGCTTGATCTGCACCGAGCCGCCTATCGTTGAACCTACTTTGAATTCGAATCCAATATTTCGCTCTTCTTTCGCCAAGTTTATTTTCTAACATGATTTGAGCCCGTGGTTTTTGTTTTGCGTTTCTTGGTGAAGCCAATGGCAAACATGCGGAGCATGTAATTGTTAATTTTCTTCACATCCACACGAGCCTCAATGTGGGTCTGCTAAGCCTCCGAGTGGATCTCGAGGATACACTCGAAGGAAGCTTTTTACTTAGGCGATTCTGGATCGCAGCTAAGTCCTCGAGTGCGGCATGTCGTGCGCACTCGAAGCGAGTTGATACTCATGTAGTTGTCAGTTGTCTCGACATCCACATGAGCCTCAATGAGGGTCTGCTAAGCCTCCGAGTCGATCTCGAGGATACACTCGAAGGAAGCTTTTTTACTTAGGCGATGCTGGATCGCAGCTAAGTTCCCGAGTGCGGCATCTCGTGCGCACTCGGAGTGAGTTGATACTCATGTAGTCGTCAGTTTTCTCGACATCCACATGAGCCTCAATGAGGGTCTGCTAAGCCTCCGAGTGGATCTCTAGGATACACTCGAAGGAAGCTTTTTACTTAGGTGATGCTGGATCGCAGCTAAGTCCCCGAGTGCGGCATCTCGTGCACACTCGGAGCGAGTTGATACTCATGTAGTTGTCAGTTGTCTCGACATCCACATGAGCCTCAATGAGGGTCTGCTAAGCCTCCGAGTGGATCTCTAGGATACACTCGAAGGAAGCTTTTCACATAGGCGATTCTTGATCGCAGCTAAGCCCTCGAGTGTGACGTTTAGTGCGCACTCGGAGACAATTTTTGTACTTAGGCAATTCTGGATCGCAGCTAAGTCCCCGAGTGTGACGTTTAGTGCACACTCGGAGAAAGTTTGTACTTAGGCGATTCTGGATCGCAGCTAAGTCCCCGAGTGTGACGATTAGTGCACACTCGGAGAAAGTTTGTACTTAGGCGATTCTGGATCGTAGCTAAGTCGCCGAGTGTGACGTTTAGTGCACACTCGGAGAAAGTTTGTACTTAGGCGATTCTGGATCGCAGCTAAGTCCCCGAGTGTGACGTTTAGTGCAGACTCGGAGAAAGTTTGTACTTAGGCGATTCTGGATCGCAGTTAAGTCCCCGAGTGTGACGTTTAGTGCACACTCGGAGAAAGTTTGTACTTAGGCTATTCTGGATCGCAGCAAAAAAAAATTTCTGAGACCGGAGTCTACCGACGCGGAAGAATCTTGAATCTGCAAAAAATGAATCTGCTTTGTATTACTTCAATGATACTTGTTCTTTACATTGCCCCATTCGGCGGTCACGTGTAGAAGCGCTTCACGAGATCTCCGTTCCATGCTCGCGGCTCATCCGTTTCCCTGTCGAGGTTGTAGAGTCGATATGCTCCGTTGTTCAGCACCTTGGAGATGATGAAGGGTCCTTCCCAAGCGGGAGCCAACTTGTGAGGTCTCTGCTGATGCACTCGGAGCACCAGGTCGCCTGCTTGGAATGTACGACTCCTGACGTGCCGCGCGTGAAATCGCCGCAGATCTTGTTGATAAATGGTTGAGCGAGTCAGTGCCATCTCGCGCTCCTCTTCTAGAAGATCCACTCCATCTTGCCTGGCTTGCTCTGCTTCGGCTTCGGGGAAGAGTTCGACTCGTGGAGCGTTGTGAAGCAAGTCACTCGAAAGGACTGCCTCTGCTCCATAAACGAGGAAGAACGGGGATCGCCCTGTGGATCTATTTGGAGTTGTGCGGAGGCCCCACAACACCAAAGGCAGCTCGGTGACCCATGCGCCGGCAGCATGTCCAACTTCCCGCAGGAGTCGAGGCTTCAACCATTTAAGAATAAGTCCATTTGCCCGCTCTGCCTGCTCGTTTGTTTGGGGATGCACCACAGATGCAAAATCCACTCGGATACCTTGGCCCGTACAGAAACCTTTGAATCTGTCCGAGTCAAAGTTTGTGCCATTGTCAGTGATTATGTTGTGCGGTACCCCGAATCTGGAGATGTTGTCCGTGACAAACTTGATGGCCGTAAGAGCGTCGAGTTTCTTGATGGGCTTGGCTTCAATCCACTTGGTGAACTTGTCGACTGCCACCAACAGATATGTGAATCCACCTTGGCCTGTCCTGAATGGACCGACTGTATCTAATCACCACACTGCAAGCGGCCAAACAAGGGGGATTGTCTTCAGCGCAGACGTTGGCTTGTGAGACTTGTTCGAGTAGAACTGACAGCCTTCGCATCGGTCAACCATATCCTTTGCCATTTCAGTCGCCTGCAACTACAAGAAACCAGCTCTGAATGCTTAGGCGACGATTGCTCTTGAGGAGGCATGATGACTGCAAGTTCCCGAGTGAATTTGTTCCAGGATTAACTACCCCTCCTCAGGGGAGATGCATCTTTGAAGGACGCCTGAAACACTTTCTTTGTACAACAGGCCATCAATGACGGTGAAGGACTTCGACCTGCGGACGATCTGTCTGGCTTGGACCTCATCTTCTGGTAATTCTCGCCTTAGGATGTACGCAATGAGCGGCACAGTCCAATCGGGGATGATAGCAAGAATCTCCATGATCAGATCAACCACAGCACGGACCTCGACTTCAGTCGGATCTGTCGAGCTCTTTGGTTGTACTGGTTCCTCTGTGAAGGGATCTTCTTTAACTGAGGGAAGGTGTAGGTGCTCGAGGCAGGCATCACTCGGGACTGGTCTCCGAGTGGATCCAAGTTTCGCCAACTCATCAGCTGCTTGGTTATTCAGTTGCGGAACATGGTGGAGTTCCATACCTTCAAACTTTTTCTCGAGCTTCCTTACTGCGTTGCAGTATGTAGTCATGGTGGGTTTCCTTACGTCCCACTCCTACATCACTTGATTAACCACCAAATCTGAATCGCCATAGACCATCAGGCAATGGACGCCGAGTGTGATGGCCATGCGCAATCCATAAAGGAGAGCTTCATACTCTGCCTCGTTGTTGGAGGAATCAAAATGTATCTGCAACACATACTTGAGTTTGTCACCTTTAGGCGATATGATCACAACGCCAGCGCCGGAGCCATTCAACATCTTGGACCCATCGAAGAACATTGTCCAATGAGCCGAGTAGATTTGGGTCGGTTGCTGTTGTTCTACCCATTCTGCTATGAAGTCAGCCAGGGCTTGAGACTTTATAGCTTTCTTGGCCTCGAACTTGATGTCGCAGTATAACATCTCCATTGCCCACTTCGCCACTCGGCCTGATGCGTCCCGATTGTGGAGGATTTCCGACAACGGAGCATCAGAAATGACAGTCACCGAGTGGTCTTGGAAATAATGAGCCACCTTCTTTGCAGTCATGTAAATCCCGTAAATAAGCTTTTGATAATGGGGATACCTCTGCTTGGAAGGAGTCAGGACTTCGGAGACATAATACACTGGCCGCTGAACCTTGTATGCCTTGCCTTCTTCTTCGCGTTCGACTGTGAGAACAGTGCTGACGACTTGATTTGTAGCCGTGATGTACAGAAGAAGGGGTTCTTTACTGAGCGCAGCAGTAAGAACCGGCCGCGATGTTTCTGCCAAGTCAGTCAGCAGGTCGGAACCTTTGCGTGACTTGACCACCATATCATCCATATACGCTTCCACATTTCGACCGATCTGGTCAAGGAGGCATTTTTGGATCATGCGCATAAAATTTGCTCTTCATTCTTCAAACCGAACAGCATAGTGATGTAGCAGAAGCACCCGAATGGGGTGATGAAGGCTGTTTTTAATTCATCAGGGCCATACAGACGGATCTGATGATAGCCCGAGTAGGCATCAAGGAATGACAAACGCTCGTAACCCGCAGTCGAATCGACAATTTGATCAATGCGGGGGAACGGGAAATGGTCTTTCGGGCAGACCTTATTGAGATGCTTGAAGTCGATGCACATTCGAAGAGACTTGTCCTTCTTGGGCACCATAACGACATTGGCGAGCCACTCGGAGTGGTGTACCTCGCGAATGAAGTTAGCTGCCAAAAGTTTAGCCACCTCCTCTCTGATTGCCTTCCTCTTGTGCGCGGCGGACCGAGGCGGGCGTTCTCGGACAGGCCGAGCAGCAGGATCCACATGCAGTCGGTGCTCAGCCAACTCCTTGGGTACACCTGGCATGTCAACGGGCTTCCATGCGAAGACGTCCAGTTCTCACGGAGGAATTGGATGAGCTCGGCTTCCTATTTTGGATCGATGGTGGTGGAGATGTTCGTCGGGGCAGCGGTGTCGTCCGTCGGGTGGTTGTTGACCTTCTTCATTTCTCCCGCCGACTGGAATGCGGACTCCGAAGCTGGCTTCTTAGAACGCATCAAGTCAGCGGGGTCGGCTGTCTTCTTGTACTCGTCGAGCTTGAGGACAGTCATCTGCTAATCGGTGATCCTCGACCCCTGCTGCAGACACTCCTTGGCCCGCTGCCGATTGCCTGTGACAGTGATCACACCTTTGGGACCTGGCATCTTCAGCTTGAGGTACACGTAACATGGACGGGCCATGAAACGCGCATACGCCGGACGGCCCAGAATCGCGTGGTATGCACTCTGGAAGTCCACCACCTCGAATGTCAGCTTTTCCTTGCGGAAGTTCTTGTCGGAGCCGAAAACGACGTCCAACGAGATCTGGCCGCGTGACTTGGCCTTTCGTCCAGTGACGACTCCGTGGAACTGCATGCTGCTCTCGCTAAGTTTGCACATCGGAATGCCCATCCCCTTGAGAGTGTCGGCGTACATGATGTTCAAGCCGCTGCCACTGTCCATGAGGACTTTGCGCAATCGGACTCCTTCCACCACAGGGTCGACGACCAGAGCCTGCCTCCCTGGGGTGGGCACGTGTGCTGGATGATCCGACTGGTCAAAGGTGATCGCTGTCTGAGACCATTAGAGGAACGTGGGGTTGGTTGGGGTGGCCATGTTCACCTTCCTGTTCACCAGCTTCAGACGACTCTTGCTTTCCACGTTAGCAAAAATTATCAGTGTTGCATGGACTTGGGGGAACGAATCCTCCTTGTCCTCATCATCCTGTTCGTTGTCCTTTTCACTCAGCTGCCCTTCGCCGAACCCTTGGATCAGGAGGCGACATTGCCGAGTGGTATGCTTCGGGAATATGGCGTTGCCTTCTTCGTCCATCTTCGTGTGGATTGGACATGGCTGATCCAGGATGTGGTTTCCGAACTGCTTCTTCTTGGGGGCGAACTGAGCCTTCCCCTTTCCCTTGAACTTGGCATTGCTAACGGCTGCGGCCTCTGCCTGCGGAGTGGACGGAGCTTTCTGCTTCTGCTTCCGAGTGTTGTTCCCATCTCCATCGGCGACTGCTTTATGCTTGCCGCTACGAATGCGGTCCTCTTCTTCGCCATTTGCATAGCGTGCCGCTATCTCCATCATCTTGCTCATGGAGATGTCGCCTGTCCGACCGAACTTCAGGTACAGATCTCTATACCGCACGACTGCCTTGAATGCGCAGACTGCTTGGTGATCTGTGACGTTCTCCACCGTCTGGTAGAGGGTTGTCCAACGCTGGATGAAATCGCGCAGGGGCTCATTCTACTTCTGGACACAGTGCTGGAGCTCCACGAGACCAGCAAGGCGTTTGCACGTCCCCTCGAACGTCCTGATGAAGACTCGGGCCAGATCTGCCCAGCTGTAGATGCTTGAAGGAGCTAACTGGTTCAGCCACCCTCGTGCCGAGCCATCGAGCATCAGGGGGAGATGTTTCATGGCGACCTGGTCATCACCACCACCGATCGGGACCGCCACCCGGTAGTCGTCCAGCCACGTTTCTGGCTTGGATTCTCGTGTAAACTTACTGATCCCCGTCGCCAATCGGAAGTTGGGAGGGATGTCAGCCGAACGGATGGCCCGACTGAAACACTCGGGACCAGAGACGATGGTCCTGCTTCCACTCGAACGGTCTCTATCGTGACCATCGCGGTGGGCTCGACTCCTGTCGACCTTCCTCTGGGCGATGTACCCTCTTGCGTCGGGCCTTGGATCATAAGTATCACCGACCGAACGGCGATCATCATGATGTCAGGGCCCGTAGGGCCCACCTCGCGGAGGGGTGCGTGAATGGCGACGATCTTCGGGGTTCATGGAACGGCTGCCTCCTCTGTGTCGCTGATGAGAACCGGGGCTGAAAACTGACCGATGCGTGTTCGCGTGAACGGAACTATTGTGGATCCTTTTGTGCGACTTGGAGACCGCTGAATTATGTTGCTACGCCGTGTGCAACAGGGCACGGATCTGCGCAATCCCTCTGGGAGCCTCTGAATCAGTCGGCTGGAGGGAATCGGCTATCTTGGCGGCGGCAGCCAGGTTGAGGACGGGTGTGCGGAACACCTCCACGTTGCTCTGACGAGTGCGTCGACTGGCAGAACGGGGGGGCTGACGGCGAGCGCCGGATGACTCGCCGACCTCGTGCTGGTTCCGACCAGTTTGGCGGGGACTTTCATGGGAATTGGCCATGTGAACTTCGGCTGCAGGCCCGCGACCCAAGTACTCGGGAGGCAACTCAGTCGGAACTGAGTCCGAGCGCTGGGACGGCGGCGCAACCACAACCGACTTGAGGACCGCCACTTGAGAGGACGCGTTCTGGCGTGCCTGGGCGTGTCGCACCCAACGCTGGAGCCGCGGATGGCGAGACCGCTTGTCGCGGCGCGTGATGGGGGCGAAGATCGACACCGGAGCCGACTGCTGGAGAAGAAGGATGCCACGGGCGCCGACACGGAAGTGGGTTGCCCCGCGACTGGGGAGTGCCTCGACGTCGAGAGGCGGATCCCGAAGCCATGCCGAATCGTCGACGATGAAGGAGAGTGCGCCGAAGAGGATCTCACGACCCATGCACAAATCTCCACCGGACGACATGATGAAAAGATGTAGTCGCAAACTCGCCGGAAGTCGCTTAGACGCCTGCCCCACGGTAGGCGCCAACTGTCGTGGGTTTAAGTCTGACAGTAGATGTGTAGGGTACGAAAGGATGGGCAGAGCCTTAGCTACGGCGAGGTTATATGAGTTCAGGCCCCTCTACGGTGGAGGTAAAAGCCCTACGTCTCAGTGCTCCTGGGAGCTTAATGTCGAGTGAAATATGGATTACAGTGAAAATGCTAACCCCTGCACCAGTGAGGAGGGCCGGCTTATATAGAGTACGCTGCCCTTCACAACGGTCCGGTGCACAGGGGTGGAGTAGTGGCGAATAAATGCCTACGTTATAGGTAACGTATGCCTTAAATGCTAATAATGGTGTATGAAAAACGTACGACCGTTGCCCTCGAGGGAGGTTATGACATACAGAGTGGAATCTAGTCGGCAGTTTAATACGCTCCGAATGCTCATCTCCGACTGGATGATGGGGGGAATCATTACCGACTGGATGATGGGGAGTCCTTAGTTCAGTTGGAACTGACTAAGGGCCTTGTATCTTAAGAAGGGTAGTCCTTGGGTAGGCCCCGGGGTTCTGTATGCTATTAGTCACTAATTTTGGGTCCCGATGTGATCCGAACATTTCGGAAACACCGAGGTTCGGTTACGGGGATCTCTTAAAATTCCTAGTTCTGGCCTATTGTTGCCAGTTTTCTATGCTATTAGTGACGGATTTTGGGTCCTCGTGCGATGTCAACGTTTCGGGAACCGCGGGGTCCGGTTAAGGGGAACTCGTCAAAACTCGCAGTTTTGGCCTATTCCGGCTAGTTTTGTATGCTATTACTCACTGATATTGCGATTTTGACGAGTTCCCCGTAACCGGACCCCGGGGTTTCCGAAACGTTCGGATCGCAGCGGGACCCAAAATCAGTGAGTAATAGCATAGAAAACTAGCGGGAATAGGCTAGAACTGCTAGTTTTGACGAGTTCCCCGTAACCGGACCGTGAGGTTTCCGTAAAGTTTGGATCACAGCCGGACCCAAAATCAGTGACTAATATCATAGAAAACTGGCCGGAATAGGCCAAAACGCGTGTTTTGACGAGTTCTTCGTAACCGGACCCCGGGGTTCCCAAAACATTCGGATCGCTGGAGGACCCAAAATCAGTGACTAATAGCATACAAACCTGGCAGAGTAGGCTAGAACTGCGAGTTTTGACGAGTTCCCCGTAACGGGACCTCAGGGTTCCCGAAACGTTCGGATCGGAGGAGGATCCAAAATCAGTGAGTAATAGCATACAAACCTCGCGAGTATAGGCCAAAACTACGAATTTTGACGAGTTCCACGTAACCGGATCCCGGGGTTCCCGCAACTTTTGGATCGCTGCGGGACCCAAAATCAGTGAGTAATAGCGTACAAACTCGCCACAATAGGCGAAAACTGCGAGTTTTGATGAGTACCCCGTAATCGAACCAAGGGTTCCCGAGACATTCGGATCACATCGGGACCCAAAATCAGTAACTAATAGTTCCCCGTAACGAGACCCCGGGGTTCCCGAAAGGTTTGGATCGGAGCGGGACCCAAAATCAGTGAGTAATAGCGTACAAACTCGCCAGGATAGGCCAAAACTACGAGTTTTGACGAGTTCCCCGTAACCGGACCCCAAGGATCCCTAAACGTTCGGATCGCATCGGGACCCAAAATCAATGACTAATAGGATAGAAAACTGGCCGGAATAGGCCAACATTGCGAGTTTTGACGAGTTCCCCGTAAGCGGACCCCGAGGTTCAAGAAACGTTCGGGTCACAACGGGACCCAAAAGCGGTGACTAATAGGATACAAAACTAGCCGGATTTTGGGTCCTCGTGCGATGTGTTGCGATTTTGACGAGTTCCCCATAACCGGACCCCGGGGTTTCCGAAACGTTTCGATCACAGCGGGACCCAAAATCAATGACTAATAGCATAGAAAACTGGCCGGAATAGGCCAAAACTGCGTGTTTTGACGAGTTCTTCGTAACCGGACCCCGGGGTTCCCAAAACATTCGGATCACTGGAGGACCCAAAATCTATGACTAATAGCATACAAACCTGGCCAGAGTAGGCTAGAACTGCGTGTTTTGACGACTTCCCCATAACGGGACCTCGGGGTTCCCGAAACGTTCGGATCGGAGGAGGACCCAAAATTAGTGAGTAATACCATACAAACCTCGTGAGTATAGGCCAAAACTACGAATTTTGACGAGTTCCACGTAACCGGATCCCGGGGTTCCCGCAACGTTCGGATCGCAAGAGACCCAAAATCAGTGAGTAATAGCGTACAAACTCTCCACAATAGGCGAAAACTGCGAGTTTTGACGAGTTCCACATAACCGGACCCCGGGGTTCCCAAAACGTTCCGATCGCATCGGGAATCAAAATCAATGACTGATAGGACACAAAACTGGCCGGGATAGGCCGAAGCCCCATAATCAGACCAAGGGTTCCCGAAACATTCGGATCACATCGGGTCCCAAAACGAGTAACTAATAGCATACAAAACTGGTCGCAATAGGCCAAAACTGCGAGTTTTGACGAGTTCCCCGTAACCGGAGCCCAGGGTTCCCGAAAGTTTCCGATCGCAACGGGACCCAAAATCAGTGAGTAATAGCGTACAAACTCGCCAGGATAGGCCAAAACTACGAGTTTTGACGAGTTCCCCATAACCGGATCCTGGGTTCCCTAAACGTTCGGATCGCATCGGGACCCAAAATCAATGACTAATAGGATAGAAAACCTAGCGGGAATATGCCAAAACTGCGAGTTTTGACGAGTTCCCCATAAGCGGACCCCGAGGTTCCGGAAACGTTCGGGTCACAGCGGGACCCAAAATCAGTGACTAATAGCATACAAAACTAGCCGGAATAGGCCAAAACTGCGAGTTTTGACGAGTTCCCCTTAACCGGACCCCGTGGTTCCCGAAACGTTCACATCGCACGAGGACCCAAAATCCATCACTAATAGCATAGAAAACTGGCCACAATAGGCCAGAACTAGGAGTTTTAAGAGATCCCTGTAACCGAACCTCGGTGTTTCCGAAATGTTCGGATCACATCGGGACCCAAAATCAGTGACTAATAGCATATAGAACTGGCCTGAATAGGCCAAAATTGCGATTTTGACGAGTTCCCTGTAACCGGACCCCGGGGTTTCCGAAGCGTCCGGATCGCAGCGGCACACAAAATTAGTGAGTAATAGCACAGAAAACTAGCGGGAATAGGCTAGAACTGCTAGTTTGGACGAGTTCCCCGTAACGTGTGGTTCACAGCGGGACCCAAAATCAGTGAAAAATAGCATAGAAAATTGGCCGGAATAGGCCAAAACTGCGTGTTTTGACGAGTTCTTCGTAACCGGACCCCGGGGTTCCCAAAACATTCGGATCGCTGGAGGACCCAAAATCAGTGACTAATAGCATACAAACCTGGCCAGAGTAGGCTAGAAACGTTCGGATCGGAGGAGGACCCAAAATCAGTGAGTAATAGCATACAAACCTCGCGAGTATAGGCCAAAACTACAAATTTTGACGAGTTCCACATAACCGGATCCCGGGGTTCCCACAACGTTCGGATCGCAACAGGACCCAGAATCAGTGAGTAATAGCGTACAAACTCGCCACAATAGGCGAAAGCTGCGAGTTTTGACGAGTTCCACATAAACGGACCTCGGGGTTCCCTAAATGTTCCGATCGCATGGGCAATCAAAATCAATGATGATAGGACACAAAACTGGCCGGAATAGGCCAAAACCGCGAGTTTTGACAAGTTCCCCGTAACCGGACCCCCAAAACCGTGAGTTCCCCGTAATCGGACCAAGGGTTCCCGAAACATTCGGATCACATCGGGACCCAAAATCAGTAACTAATGGCATACAAAACTGGTCGCAATAGGCCAAAACTGGGAGTTTTCACGAGTTCCCCGTAACCGGACCCCGGGCTTCCCGAAAGGTTCGGATCACGGCGGGAACCAAAATCAGTGAGTAATAACGTACAAACTCGCCAGGATAGGCCAAAACTACGAGTTTTGACGAGTTCCCCTTAACCGGACCCCAGGGTTCCCTAAACGTTCGGATCGCATCGTGACCCAAAATCAATGACTAATAGGATAGAAAACTGGCCGGAATAGGCCAAAACTGCGAGTTTTGACGAGTTCCCCGTAAGCCGACCCCGAGGTTCTAGAAACGTTTGGGTCACAGTGAGACTCAAAATCAGTGACTAATAGCATCCAAAATTGGCCTGAATAGGCCAAAACTGCGAGTTTTGACGAGTTCCCCTTAACCGGACCCCGAGGTTCCCGAAACGTTAACATCGCACGAGGACCCAAAATCCTTCACTAATAGCATAGAAAACTGGCCACAATAGGCCAGAACTAGGAGTTTTACAAGATCCCCGTAACCGAACATCGGGGTTTCCGAAATGTTCGGATCACGTCGGGACCCAAAATCGGTGACTAATAGCATATAGAACTGGCCTGAATTGTCCAAAATTGCGATTTTGACGAGTTCCCCGTAACCGGTGTCCAGGGTTTCCGAAACGTTCGGATCGCAGCGGGACCCAAAATCAGTGAGTAATAGCATATAAAACTGAAGGGTATAGGCTAGAACTGCTAGTTTTGACGAGTTCCCCGTAACCGGACCCTGAGGTTTCCGAAACGTTCGGATCACAGCGGGACCCAAAATTAGTGACTAATAGCATAGAAAACAGGCCGGAATAGGCCAAAACTGCGTGTTTTGACGAGTTCTTCGTAATCGGACCCCAGGGTTCCAAAAATGTTCGGATCGCAGGAGGACCCAAAATCATTGACTATTAGCATACAAACCTGGCGAGAATAGGCTAGAACTGCGAGTTTTTACGAGTTCCCCGTAATGGGACCTCGGGGTTCCCGATATGTTTGGATTGGAGGAGGACCCAAAATCAGTGAGTAATAGCATACAAACCTCGCAAGTAGAGGCCAAAACTACGAGCTTTGACGAGTTCCACGTAACCGGACCCCGGGGTTCCCGCAACGTTCGCATCGCAGCGGGACACAAAATCAGTGAATAATAGCGTACAAACTTGCCAGAATAGACCAAAACTGCGAGTCTTGACGAGTTCCACATAACCGGACCCCGGGGTTTCCCTAAACGTTCCAATCGCATCGGGAATCAAAATCAATGACTGATAGGACACAAAACTGGCCGGAATAGGCCAAAACTGCGAGATTTGACGAGTTCCCCGTAACCGGACCAAGGGTTCTCGAAACATTCGGATCACATGGGGACCTAAAATCAGTAACTAGTAGCATACAAAACTGGCCGCAATAGGCCAAAACTATGAGTTTTGACGAGTTCCCCGTAACCGGTCCCCCGGGTTCCCGAAAGATTTGGATCGCACCGGGACCCAAAATCAGTGAGTAATGGCGTACAAACTCGCCAGAACAGGCGAAAACTAGGAGTTTTGACGAGTTCCCCGTAACCGGACCCTAGGGTTCCCTAAACGTTTGGATCGCATCGGGACCCAAAATCAATGACTAATAGCATACAAACCTGGCCAGAATAGGCTAGAACTGCGAGTTTTGACGAGTTCCCCGTAACGGGACCTCGGGGTTCCCGAAACTTTCGGTTCGGAGGAGGACCCAAAATCAGTGAGTAATAGCATACGAACCTCGCGAGTATAGGCCAAAACTACGAGTTTGACGAGTTCCACGTAACCGGACCCTGGGGTTCCCAAAACGTTCGGATCGCAGCGGGACCCAAAATCAATGAGTAATAGCGTACAAACTCGCGAGAATAGGCCAAAACTGCGGGTTTTGATGAGTTCCGCATAATCGGACCCCGGGGTTCCCTAACCGTTCGGATCGCATCGGGAATCAAAATCAATGACTGATAGTACACAAAACTGGCCGGAATAGGCCAACACTGTGAGTTTTGATGAGTTCCCCGTAACCGGACCCCGAGGTTCCAGAAACGTTCGGATCACAGCGGGACCCAAAATGAGTGACTAATAGCATATAAAACTGGCCGGAATAGGCCAAGACTACGAGTTTTGACGAGTTCCCGTAACCGGACCAAGGGTTCCCGAAACATTCGGATCACATCGGGACCCAAAATCAGTGACTAATAGCATACCAAACTGGCCGCAATATACCAAAACTGTGAGTTTTGACGAGTTTCCCGTAACGAGACCCCGGGGTTCCCGAAACGTTCACATCGCTCGATGACCCAAAATCCGTGACTAATAGCATAGAAAACCGACCACAATAGGCCAGAACTAAGAGTTTTACGAGATCCTCGTAACCGAACCTCGGGGTTTCCGAAATGTTCGAGTCACGTCGGGACCCAAAATCAGTGACTAATAGCATAGAAAACTGGCCGGAATATGCCAAAACTGCGAGTTTTGTCGAGTTCTTCGTAACCGGACCTCGGCGTTCCCAAAACGTTCGGATCGCAGAAGGACCCAAAATCAGTGACTAATAGCATACAAACCTGCCAGAATAGGCTAGAACTGCGAGTTTCGACGAGTTCCCCGTAACAGGACCTCGGGGTTTCCGATACGTTCGGAGTGGAGGAGGACCCAAAACCTGTGAGTAATAGCGTTTAAACCTCGTGACTTTTGGCCACAACTATGAGTTTTGGTGAGTTCCACGTAACCGGACCCCGGGGTTCCCGAAACGTTCGGATCGCTGCGGGACCCAAAATCAGTGAGTAATAGCGTACAAACTCGCCAGAATAGGCAAGAACTGCGAGTTTTGACGAGTTCCGCATAACCGGACCCCGGGGTTCCCTAAACGTTCCGATCGCATCGGGAATCAAAATCAATGACTAATAGGACACAAAACTGACTGGAATAGGCCAAACCGTGAGTTTTGACGAGTTCCCTATAACCGGACCCCGAGGTTCCGGAAACGTTCGGATCAGAGCGGGACCCAAAATCAGTGACTAATAGCATATAAAACTGGCCGGAATAAGCCAAAACTACAAGTTTTGACGAGTTCCCCGTAACCGGACCAAGGGTTCCCGAAACATTCGGATCACATCGGGACCCAAAATCAATTAATAATATCATACAAAACTGGCCGCAATAGGCCAAAACTACGAGTTTTGACGAGTTCCCCGTAACCGGACCGCGGAGTTCCCGAAAGGTTCGGATAGCAGCGGGACCCAAAATCAGTGAGTAATAGCGTACAAACTCGCCAGAATAGGCCAAAACTACGAGTTTTGACGAGTTACTCGTAACCGGAGCCCGCGGTTCCCTAACGTTCGGATCGCATCGATACCCAAAATCAACAACTAATAGGATAGAAAACTCGCCGGAATAGGCCAAAACTGCGAGTTTTGACGAGTTCCCCATAAGCGGACCCCGAGGTTCGGAAACGTCCGGGTCACAGCGGGACCCAAAATCAGTGATTGCATACAAAACTGGCCGGAATATACCAAAATTGCGAGTTTTGACGAGTTCCCCGTAACCGGACCCCCGGGTTCCCGAAACGTTCACATCGCACGAGGACCCAAAATCCGTGACTAATAGCATAAAAAACTGGCCACAATAGGCTAGAACTAGGAGTTTTACGAGATCCTCATAACCGAACCTCGGGGTTTCCGAAATGTTCGGATCACATCGCGACCCAAAATCAGTGACTAATAGTATACAAAACTGGCCGGAATAGGCCAAAATTGTGATTTTGACAAGGTCCCCATAACCGGACCCCGGGGTTTCCTAAACGTTCGGATTGCAGCGGGACCCAAAATCAGTGAGTAATAGCATAGAAAACTGGCGGGAATAGGCTGGAACTGCTAGTTTTGACGAGTTCCCCGTAACCGGACCCTCAGGTTTCCGAGACGTTCGGACCACAGCGTGACCCAAAATCAGTGACTAATAGCATAGAAAACTCGCGAGAATAGGCCAAAACTGCGAATTTTGACGAGTTCTTCGTAACCGGACCCCGGGGTTCCTAAAACGTTCGGATCGCAGGAGGACCCAAAATGAGTGACTAATAGCATACAAACCTACCAGAATAGGCTAGAACTGCGAGTTTTGACGAGTTCCCCGTAACGGGACCTTGGGGTTCCCGAAACGTTCGGAGTGGAGGAGGACCCAAAATCAGTGAGTACTAGCATACAAACCTCATTAGTTTAGGCCAAAACTATGAGTTTTGATGAGTTCCATGTAACCGGACCCCGGGGTTCCAAAAACGTTCGGATCGCTGCGGGACCCAAAATGAGTGAGTAATAGCGTACAAACTCGCTAGAATAGGCCAAAACTGCGAGTTTTGACGAGTTCTGCATAACCGGACCCCGGGGTTCCCTAAATGTTCCGATCGCATCGGGAATCAAAATCAATGACTAGGACACAAAACTGACCGGAATAGGCCAAAACTGTGTGTTTCGACGAGTTCCCCGTAATCGGACCCCGAGGTTCCGGAAACGTTCGGATCACAGCGGGACCCAAAATAAGTGACTAATACCATATAAAACTGGCCGGAATAGGCCAAAACTACGAGTTTTGACGAGTTCCCCGTAACCGGACCAAGGGTTCCCGAAACATTCGGATCACATCGGGACCCAAAATCAGTAACTAATAGCATACAAAGCTAGACGCAATAGGCCAAAACTGCGAGTTTTGACGAGTTCCCCGTAACCGGACCGCGGTGTTCCCGAAAGGTTCCAATCGCAGCGGGACCCAAAATCAGTGAGTAATAGCGTACAAACTCGCCAGAATAGGCCAAAACTACGAGTTTTGACGAGTTCCAAGTAACCGGACCCCGCTGTTCCCTAAACGTTCGGATCGCATCGGGACCCAAAATCAATGACTAATAGTATAGAAAACTGGCCGGAATAGGCCAAAACTGCGAGTTTTGACGAGTTCCCCATAAGCGGACCTTGAGGTTCGGAAACGTTCGGGTCACAGCGGGACCCAAAATCAGTGACTGCATACAAAACTGAATATACCAAAACTGCGAGTTTTGACGAGTTCCCCGTAACGGGATCTCGGGGTTCCCGAAACGTTCGGAGTGGAGGAGGACCCAAAATAAGTGAGTAATAGCATACAAACCTGGCGACTATAGCCAAAAATTGTGAGTTTTTACGAGTTCCATGTAACCGGACCCCGGGGTTCCCGAAACGTTCGGATCGCAGCGGGACCCAAAATCAATGAGTAATAGCGTACAAACTCGCTAGAATAGGCCAAAACATTCCGATCGCATCGGGACCCGAGGGTTCCCTAAACATTCCGATCGCATCAGGAATCAAAATCAATTACTAATAGGATAGGAAACTGACCGGAATAGGCCAAAACTGTGAGTTTTGACGAGTTCCCCGTAACCGGACCCCGAGGTTCCGGAAACGTTCGGATCATACCGGGACCCAAAATCAATGACTAATAGCATACAAAACTAGCCGGAATAGGCCAAAACTGCGAGTTTTGACGAGTTCCCCTTAACCGGACCCCGCGGTTCCCAGAACGTTCACATCGCACGAGGACCAAGGCTTCCCGAAATATTCGGATCACATCGGGACCCAAAATGAGTGACTAATAGCATACGAAACAGGCCGGAATAGGCCAAAATTGCGAGTTTTGATGAGTTACTGTAACCGGACCCCGGGGTTCCCAAAACGTTCGCAGCGGGATCCAAAATCAGTGAGTACTAGCGTACAAACTCGCCAGAATAGGCCGAAACTACGAGTTTGATGAGTTCCCCATAACCAGACCGCAGGGTTCCCTAAACATTCGGATCGCATCGGGACCCAAAATCAATGACTAATTGGATAGAAAACTGGCCGGAATAGGCCAAAACTGGGAGTTTTGACGAGTTCCCCGTAAGCGGACCCCGAGGTTCTGGAAATGTTTGGGTCACAGCGGGACTCAAAATCAGTGACTAATAGCATACAAAATTGGCCGGAATAGGCCAAAACTGCGAGTTTTGACGAGTTCCCCGTAATCGGACCCCGGGGTTCCCGAAACGTTCACATCGCACGAGGACCCAAAATCCGTGACTAATAGCATAGAAAACTGGCCACAATAGGCCAGAACTAGGAGTTTTACGAGATCCCAGTAACCGAACCTCGGGGTTTCCGAAATGTTCAGATCACATCGGGACCCAAAATCAGTGACTAATAGCATACAAAACTAGTCGGAATAGGCCAAAATTGCGATTTTGACGAGTAGCCCGTAACCGGACCCCGGGGTTTCCGAAACGTTCGCATCACAGCGGGACCCAAAATCAGTGAGTAATAGCATAGAAAACTGGCGGGAATAGGCTAGAACTGCTAGTTTTGACGAGTTCCCCGTAACCGGACCCTGAGGTTTCCGAAACGTTTGGATCACAGCGGGACCCAAAATCAGTGACTAATAGCATAGAAAACTGGCCGGAATATGCCAAAACTGCGAGTTTTGATGAGTTCTTCGTAACCGGACCCCGGGGTTCCCAAAACGTTCGGATCGCAGAAGGACCCAAAATCAGTGACTAATAGCATACAAACCTGCCAGAATAGGCTAGAACTGCGAGTTTTGACGAGTTCCCCATAACGGGACCTCGAGGTTTTTGAAACGTTCGGAGTGGAGGAGGACCCAAAATCAGTGAGTAATAGCATACAAACCTCGTGAGTTTAGGCCAAAACTATGAGTTTGACGAGTTCCACGTAACCGGACCCCGGGGTTCCCGAAACGTTCGGATCGCTGCGGGACCCAAAATCAGTGAGTAATAGCGTACAAACTCGCGAGTATGCCAAACCTGCGAGTTTTGACGAGTTCCGCATAACCGGACCCCGGGGTTCCCTAAACGCTCCGATCGCATCGGGAATGAAAAGCAATGACTAATAGGACACAAAACTGACCGGATTAGGCCAAAACTGTGAGTTTCGACGAGTTCCCCGTAACCAGACCCCGAGGTTCCGAAACGTTCGGATCACAGCGGGACCCAAAATCAGTGACTAATAGCATATAAAACTGGTCGGAATAGGCCAAAACTACGAGTTTTGACGAGTTCCCCGTAACCGGACCTAGGGTTCCCGAAACATTCGGATGACATAGGGACCCAAAATCAATAACTAATAGCATACAAAACTGGCCGCAATAGGCCAAAACTATGAGTTTTGACGAGTTCCCCATAAGAGGATGATACCCTCCATCGTATCTACTTTTCCAAACTCTTTTGCCCTTGTTTTGGACTCTAATTTGCATGATTTGAATGGAACTAACCTGGACTGATATTGTTTTCAGCAGAATTGCCTTGGTGTTATTTTTGTGCAGAAATCAAAGTTCTCCAAACGTCCTGAAAATTTACGGGGAGCAGTTTTGGAAAATATTAAAAATATATGTGCCAAGTTCCACCTCATGGGGTGGGCCAGTGGGCCACAAACCCCTGCTCCGCCACCACCCCCTGGTGGCGGTGGGCAGGCTTTTGGGGCACCCAGGCACCTGCCGCCCCCAACTCCAACTCTATAAGTTGCCTTTCATCCCAGAAAAAATAAAAAGTGAAGTTTTCTTCGCGTTTCCGATACGGAGGCGCCGCCACCTCCTGTTCTTCATCTGGAGGGCAGATCTGGAGTCCGTCTTCGCCTCCGGAGAGGGGAAATCATCGCCATCGTCATCATCAACCTTCTTCCCTCTCCAATTCCATGAAGCTCTTCGTCGTTCTTGAGTAATCTATTCGTAGGCTCGCTGGGCGGTGATGAGTAGGATGAGATCTATCATGTAATCGAGTTAGTTTTGATGGGGATTGATCCCTAGTATCCACTATGTTATGAGATTGATGTTGCTACTACTTTGCCATGCTTAATGCTTGTCACTAGGGCCCGAGTGCCATGATTTGAGATCTGAAATTATTATGTTGTCACCAATATATGTGTGCTTTAGATCCGATCTTGCAAGTTGTAGTTACCTACTATGTGTTATGATCCGGCAACCCCGGAGTGACAATAACCGGAACAACTCCCGGTGATGACCATAGTTTGAGGAGTTCATGTGTTCACCAAGTGCTAATGCGTCGGTCCGGTTCTTTATTAAAAGGAGAACCTTAATATCCCGTAGTTCCCTTTTGGACCCCGCTGCCATGGGAGGGATGGACAATAGTTGTCATGCAAGTTCTTTTCCCTAAGCACGTATGACGACACACGGAATGCATGCCTACATCACATTGACGTACGGGAGCTAGCCACATATCTCTCCATGTTATAGATGTTGCATGATGAATATCATCCAAAAAAATCACCGACCCGTTGCCTACGAGTTTGTCCTACTACTGATGTTACTTGTCTTGCTCTGCTGCTGCTACTACTGTTGCTACTGATGTTACTTGTCTTCCTCTGCTGCTACTGCTGCTACTCTTGCTACTAATGTCGCTTGCTACTGTTGCTACTTGCTACTGATGTCACTACTGTTGTTCCTTGCCACTGCTATTGCTTGTTACACTGCCGTTACTCGCTACTTTGTTGTTACTAGTGTGCTTGTAGATACTAATCTTTTAGGTGTGGTTGAATCTGACAAATTCAGCTGCTAATACTCGAGAGTATTCTCTCACCTCCTTTAGGCGAATAACAAATTGGGTCGAATACTCAACCCTCGAAAACTGCTGCGAACCCACGCGCTGCTGGGCCATCAACAGCATTCTTCTATTTTCATTACTGGGGAGTGCTTTCAGAATTCTTCTGGTGCTGTTGCAGGAGAAGGTTTGTTGTCATAAGCATTCGTCTAGCTAACTCCAGAGATTCCAGATCAGTATTTTTCTCGCGCTGTTGCCGGGGAGGTATTGCTATATTCTCTGAGTCACTTGGGATTTATATCTGCTGATCACTATGAAGAATCTGAAGGATCCGAAAACCAAAGTCTTGCCCTCAACTACGAGGGGAGGTAAGGAATTTCCATCTAGCTCTGCACTTGATTCTCCTTTAGTTATGAGTAAGTTTGCGACATCACCTCCTGCTAGAAATCTTGATATGTCGCCTGTGCTTGATGATGCTTGTGATACTACTGCTAGAAATGTTATGCTTGATACTATGCCTGATACTGCTTTGCGTGATATTTCTAGAGATGCTATGCTTGATACTATGCCTGATGATACTATGCTTGATACTAGGCCTGATACTGCTAGAGATGCTATGCTTGATACTGCTTTGCCTGATGATGCTAGAGATGCTATTTTGCCTGATGATTCTATGCTTGATACTGCTGGAGATACTCCTTTGCCTGGTGTTCCACTAGGAGTGTTCCTTGATGCTCATATTGCTAGAGTTACTGCCAATGCTCGTGATGCTTCTCAAACTGCCGATACTATTGAGATAGAACCTGCTATTGCTCCTGTTAGATCTAGCTCTCCTAGATATGAATTTCCTGATATACCTGAGGGTTACGTTATGGAGGGAGAGATAGCTGAGGATTTTCTTGCGTGTAAGGATGCCTATGACGCTGAGAAATTACTTCTCAAGTGGAAGGAAAAATCTCGGGAAGCTGGAATGAAAAATGACTCGAAGTTTGCCACTTTGCCTATCTTTGTCACCGATAAGGATTATGAATTCTTTGTCGACCCTGAGATAATCTCTTTAGTCGAATCTGATCCTTTTCACGGTTATGAGTCTGAGACGGTCATAGCCCATGTTGCCAAACTATCCGAAATAGCCAACCTCTTCACTAATGAGGAGAAGATCCGCCACTACTATTTCCTTAAGTTGTTTCCTTTCTCTCTAAAGGATGATGCTAAAGTCTGGTTCACCTCTCTTGCTCCTGGATGTGTGCGTAGTCCCCAGGAGATGGTCTATTACTTCTGCGAGAAATATTTCCCTGCCCATAAGAAGCAAGCTACCTTGCAGGAAATATACAACTTTGCTCAACTCCAAGAAGAGAGTCTTCCACAAGCTTGGGGGAGGCTCGTCCAGCTACAGAATGCTTTGCCTGATCACCCTCTTAAGAAGAATGAGATACTTGATATCCTCTATAACGGACTTACCAATGCCTCTAGAGACCACCTAAATAGTTGTGTCGGTTGTGTTTTTAGGGAACGAACTGTAGAACAAGCTGAGACCCTACTGAATAACCTCTTGATCAACGATAATGCTTGGACTATTCCCGAACCACCTCCTAAGCCAACTCCTAAGAAAAGAGGTATTCTATTCCTCAGTCCCGAAGATATGCAAGAAGCCAAGAAACCTATGCAAGAGAAAGGCATTAGTTCTGAAGATGTCAAAAATCTACCACCTATCAAAGAGATCCACGGTCTCGATAACCCGATACAGGTAGTAGAAGTGAATTCTCTGCGTAGGTTTGATGAGAGTGATATTCCTTTTCATAAACCTGCTAGCCTATGCTTTGATGAATTTGACAACTTTGTTGCCAAACAACAGAGTTTCATTGATTATGTTAGCAGACATTTGGAACAAAGTACCCGTGTGCTTAGCCATTTAAGTGCTTGTGTAGACAGAAATGTCAATGATCTGAAGCTTCTGAGTAAACATGCCTCTATGATTACTACTCAGGTAGAACAAGTACTTAAAGCTCAGAATGACCTGCTCAATGAATTAAATGACAACTCTGTCAGAGTCATTACTAGAGGAGGCAAAATGACTCAGGAACCTTTTATCCTGAAGGTCATCCTAAGAGAATTGATCAAGATTATCAAGGAATCAATGCTGATACACCTAGTCATCCTAAGTAGAAGAAGAAGGATGATAGAAGCCTACACGCCGGTTCACCAAATACTGTCACACCCGAAGAACCTAATGATATTTCTGCGTGTGATGCAGAAACACAATCTGGTGATGAACATGAACATGGTGACAATGTGGACAGTGATGTTCATAATAATGCTCAAGCAAGCAATGATGAGGATGTGGAGATTGAACCTACGGTTAATCCTGATAATCCACAACCTAAGACATACGACAAGAATGACTTCACTTCTAGGAAGCATGGTAAAGAAAGAGAGCCATGGGTTCTGAGACCTATGCCCTTTCCTCCTAAGCCATCCAAGAAAAAGGATGATGAGGATTTTGACCGCTTCGTTGAGATGATAAGACCCGTCTTTCTGCACATGCGGCTAACTGATATGCTCAAGATGTCTCTTTATGCCAAGTACATTAAAGATACCATGACTAATAAACGGAAGATACCGGATCTTTAGATCTCCACCATGCTTGCCAACTATACTTTCAAGGGTGGAACTCCTAAGAAACTTGGTGATCCCGGAGTGCCCACTATACTTTGCTCCATTAAAGGAAACTACGTAAGAACTGCCTTATGTGACCTTGGAGCCGATGTTAGTGTTATGCCGCTTTCTCTTTATCGTAGACTTGAGTTGGATAACTTGACACCCACTAAAATTTCTCTGCAAATGGCCAACAAATCAACTGCTTTCCCTATCGGCATTTGTGAGGATGTGCCTGTTGTGGTTGCTAACACCAATATCTTAACAGACTTTGTTATCTTGGATATTCCCGAGGACGATGCCATGGGTATCATCCTCGGAAGACCCTTTTTAAACACTGCAGGGGCTGTTATAGATTGCAACAAAGGCAATGTCACTTTCCATGTCAACGGTAATGAGCACACAGTGCACTTTCCGAAGAAACGATATCCAGTACATTGCATCAATGCTATCGAAAAGACTTCATCGATTCTCATTGGGAGCTTTGAATGCCCTATTCCTCGTGTCAAGATGAAGTATGATTTGCTTGTTGGGGAGATACATATCCCCATTGAGGTGACTTAGTGGCTATTCGAAAATTCTCCATTCTCTCTTGCGATTCGAGAAGGTTTTGCATCAGGACTTGATCAATCCCATTGACGGGTTTCTTTCGATGACCATGAAACAGATGAATCAAAGAGTCACATACCTCTGTTTTGAGCTTTCATTTTCTTTTGCTTAGAAGAAAAATGATAGAATTAGTTTAGCTTTTCCTGTTTTCTGTTTTAGCGTCCCGGAGAAAAATACCTCAAAAATAGAAGTTCGCCGATGGTCCTAAAAATTTAGTATGATTTTTTATGGAATTTTTGAAAATTTCTGGGCCTGAGAGCTGGCCTGGGGGCCAGACCAGTGGACCAGAAGCCCTCCCACCGCCACCTACCTCCTGGTGGCGGGGTGCAAGCTTGTGGGGCCCACAGGCACCCCCTCCACTCATTCCAGCTCCCAGCCTCTTCTTCCACCTCCAAAAGAATTTGTTCCGCAGCTCAAACCTGTGTTCTTGCTCATTTGGCTGTGATTTTCGATCTCTCTGCTCAAAGCACCCTTCTCCGAACCGTTTTGGGGAAATTACTCCTTGGTAAGTGACTCCTCCATTGGTCCAATTAGTTTTTGCTCTAGTGCTTTATCCTTCGCGTATTCTTGCTACCTTGGTGACCCTGTTCTTGAGCTAGAAATGTTGATTTTAGTTGGTCCCAAGTAGTTTTAGCGCGTGATACGGTCTCTAGGCACTAGTAGGAGTAGTTGCTACAAGGTGTGGTGGGTCTTTATTCACTTTTCTCTTGAACTTCAAAAATTTCAGCATAAGGAAATTATGTTCAGGAGGAAGTTTCATGGTGGTTCCTCAAGTAAGAAGGGTCCTCGTCTCTCCTTTCGGGAGCCCGAACCTTTTCAACTAAGGGACGCACCGGTGCAACCATGTGAATGGCCTTCCGATGAGTTCATGATCGAAGCAGGCTTCAAGGATGAGTTTGATGCACTTGTCCGCAATGCCGGGTTAGAAGAATTCCTCTCGGATAAATGTGAACAGTATGTGTTGGAAATATGCCCTAGAGGCAATAATAAATTAGTTATTATTATATTTCTTAGTTCGTGATAATCGTTTATTATCCATGCTATAATTGTATTGATTGGAAACACAATACTTGTGTGGATACATAGACAAAACACTGTCCCTAGTAAGCCTCTAGTTGACTAGCTCGTTGATTAAAGATGGTCAAGGTTTCCTGGCCATAGGCAAGTGTTGTCACTTGATAACGGGATCACATCATTAGGAGAATCATGTGATGGACTAAGACCCAAACTAATAGACGTAGCATGTTGATCGTGTCATTTTGTTGCTACTGTTTTCTGCGTGTCAAGTATTTATTCCTATGACCATGAGATCATATAACTCACTGACACCGGAAGAATGCTTTGTGTGTATCAAACGTCGCAACGTAACTGGGTGACTATAAAGATGCTCTACAGGTATCTCCGAAGGTGTTAGTTGAGTTAGTATGGATCAAGACTGGGATTTGTCACTCCGTGTGACGGAGAGGTATCTCGGGGCCCACTCGGTAATACAACATCACACACAAGCCTTGCAAGCAATGTAACTTAGTGTAAGTTGCGGGATCTTGTATTACGGAACGAGTAAAGAGACTTGCCGGTAAACGAGATTGAAATAGGTATGCGGATACTGACGATCGAATCTCGGGCAAGTAACATACCGAAGGACAAAGGGAATGACATACGGGATTATACGAATCCTTGGCACTGAGGTTCAAACGATAAGATCTTCGTAGAATATGTAGGATCCAATATGGGCATCCAGGTCCCGCTATTGGATACTGACCGAGGAGTCTCTCGGGTCATGTCTACATAGTTCTAGAACCCGCAGGGTCTGCACACTTAAGGTTCGAAGTTGTTTTATGCGTATTTGAGTTATATGGTTGGTTACCGAATGTTGTTCGGAGTCCCGGATGAGATCCAGGACGTCACGAGGAGCTCCGGAATGGTCCGGAGGTAAAGATTGATATATAGGAAGTCCTGTTTTGGTCACTGGAAAAGTTTCACGCTCATCGGTAGTGTACCGGGAGTGTCGGGAGGGGTGCCGGGGACCATCGGGAGGGGTGTCACGCCCCAAGGGGTCTCATGGGCTATGGGAAGAGATAAACCAGCCCCTAGTGGGCTGGAATAAGTTCCCACTAAGGCCCATAAGGTTTGAGAAGGAAAAAACACAAGGTGGAAAGAGTTTCCAAGTGGGAAGGTGGAATCCTACTCCAAGTAGGATTGGAGTAGGACTCCTCCACCTCCAATTTCGGCCAAACCTTTAGGTTTTGAGGCTGACTCCTCCCCTCCCTCCCACCAATATATACGGAGGTTTTAGGGCTGATTTGAGACGACTTTTCCACGGCAGTCCGACCACATACCTCCACGGTTTTTCTCTAGATCGCGTTTCTGCGGAGCTCGGGCGGAGCCCTGCTGAGACAAGGTCATCACCAACCTCCGGAGCGCCGTCACGCTGCCGGAGAACTCTTCTACCTCTCCGTCTCTCTTGCTGGATCAAGAAGGACGAGATCATCATCGAGCTGTACGTGTGCTGAACGCGGAGGTGCCGTCCGTTCGGTACTAGATCGTGGGACTGATCGCGGGATTGTTCGCGGGGCGGATCGAGGGACGTGAGGACGTTCCACTACATCAACCGCGTTCACTAACGCTTCTGCTGTACGATCTACAAGGGTATGTAGATCACTCATCCCCTCTCGTAGATGGACATCACCATGATAGGTCTTCGTGCGCGTAGGAAAATTTTGTTTCCCATGCGACGTACCCCAACAGTGGCATCATGAGCTAGGTTCATGCCTAGATGTCTTCTCGAGTAGAACACAAAAGTTTTTGTGGACGGTGATGTGCGTTTTGCTGCCCTCCTTAGTCTTTTCTTGATTCCGCGGTATTGTTGGATTGAAGCGGCTTGGACCGACATTACTCGTACGCTTACGAGAGACTGGTTTCATCGCTACGAGTAACCCCGTTGCTCAAAGATGACTGGCAAGTGTCGGTTTCTCCAACTTTAGTTGAATCGGATTTGACCGAGGAGGTCCTTGGATGAGGTTAAATAGCAACTCATATATCTCCGTTGTGGTGTTTGCGTAAGTAAGATGCGATCCTACTAGATACCCATGGTCACCACGTAAAACATGCAACAACAAAATTAGAGGACGTCTAACTTGTTTTTGCAGGGTATGCTTGTGATGTGATATGGCCAACGATGTGATGTGATATATTGGATGTATGAGATGATCATGTTGTAATAGATAATATCGACTTGCACGTCGATGGTACGGCAACCGGCAGGAGCCATAGGGTTGTCTTTATAACTAACGTTTGTGCTTGCAGATGCGTTTACTATTTTGCTAGGGCGTAGCTTTAGTAGTAATAGCATGAGTAGCACGACAACCCCGATGGCGACACGTTGATGGAGATCATGATGATGGAGATCATGGTGTGACGCCGGTGACAAGAAGATCGTGCCGGTGCTTTGGTGGTGGAGATCAAGAAGCACGTGATGATGGCCATATCATGTCACTTATAAATTGCATGTGATGTTAATCCTTTTATGCACCTTATTTTGCTTAGAACGACGGTAGCATTATGAGGTGATCTCTCACTAAAATTTCAAGACGAAATTGTGTTCTCCCCGACTGTGCACCGTTGCTACAGTTCGTCGTTTCGAGACACCACGTGATGATCGGGTGTGATAGACTCAACGTTCACATACAACGGGTGCAAAACAGTTGCGCACACGGAACACTCGGGTTAAGCTTGACGAGCCTAGCATGTGCAGACATGGCCTCGGAACACATGAGACCGAAAGGTCGAGCATGAATCGTATAGTTGATATGATTAGCATAGAGATGCTTACCACTGAAACTATTCTCGACTCACGTGATGATCGGACTTGATATAGTGGATTTGGATCATGTACCACTCAAATGACTAGAGAGATGTACTTTTTGAGTGGGAGTTCTTAAGTAATATGATTAATTGAACTAATTGTCATGAACATAGTCTAATGGTCTTTGCGAATTACGATGTAGCTTGCGCTATAGCTCTACTGTTTTATATGTTCCTAGAGAAAATTTAGTTGAAAGTTGATAGTAGCAAACTTTGCAGACTGAGTCTGTAAAACCGAGGATTGTCCTCGTTGCTGCACAGAAGGCTTATGTCCTTAATGCACCACTCGGTGTGCTGCACCTCGAGCGTCGTCTGTGGATGCTGTGAACATCCGACATACACGTTTCTGATGACTACACGATAGTTCAGTACAAAATACTTGATGGCTTAGAAGCAAGGCGCCGAAAACGTTTTAAAACGTCACGGAACATAAGTGATGTTCTAAAGAGATGAAATTGCGATTTCATGCTTGTGCCCTTGTTAAGAGGTACGAGACCTCCAACAAGATTCTTTGTCCACAAAGTAAAGGAGAAAAGCTCAATCGTTGAGCATGTGCTCAGATTGTCTGAGTACGACAATCACTTGAATCAAGTGGGAGTTAATCTTCCAGATGAGATAGTGATAGTTCTCCAAAGTCACTGCCACCAAGCTGTGAGAGCTTCGTGATGAACTATAACATATCAAGGATACATACAATGATCCTTGAGCGATTCGCGATGTTTGACACTGCGAAAGTAGAAATCAAGAAGGAGCATCAATAGTTGATGGTTTGTAAAACCACTAAGTTTCAAGAAAGGCAAGGGCTAGAAGGGATACTTCGTGAAACGGCAAAACAGTTGCTGCACTAATGAAGAGACCCAAGATTAAACCCAAACCCGAGACTAAGTGCTTCTATAATGAGGGGAACAATCACTGAGGCGGAGCAACTCAAGATACTTGGTAGATAAGAAGGCTGGCAAAAGTCGAAAGAAGTGTATTTGATATACATGATGTTGATGTGTACTTTACTAGTACTCCTAGTAGCACGAGGGTATTGGATACCGGTTCGGTTGCTAAGTGATTAGTGACGCGAAATGAAAGCTATGGCATAAACGGAGACTAGCTAAAGGCGAGGTGACGATACGTGTTGGAAGTGTTTCCAAGATTGATATGATCAAACGTCGCACGCTCCGTCTACCATCGGGATTGGTGTTAAACCTAAATAATTGTTATTTGGTGCTTGCGTTAAGCATGAACATGATTGATCGTGTTTATTGCAATACGATTATTCATTTAAAGATAAAAATGGTTACTCTATTTTCTTGAATAATCACCTTCAATGGTTTATTGAATCTCGATCGTAGTCTTACACATGTTCATGATATTGGTGCCAAAAGATACGAGTTGATGATGATAGTACCACTTACTTGTGGCACTGTCGCTTGAGTCATGTTAGTATAAATTGCATGAAGAGGCTCCATGCTGATGGATCTTTGTACTTACCTGATTTCGAATCACTAGTGACATGCGAATCATACCACATGAGCAAGGCCTTGTTTTCATTGAGATGAAATAAGATAGTAACTTGTTGGAAGTGATACATTTTGATGTATGCAGTCCAATGGGTGCTGAGGCACGCAGTGGATATCATTATGTTCTTACTTCACTGACGATTTGAGTAGATACAGGAGTATTTACTTAATGAATCACAAGTCTAAAATGTTGAAAAGTTCAATTCCGTTTCAGAGTGAAGTTCGTCGTAACAAGAGGATAAACTGTCTACGATATGATCATGGAAATGAATATCTGAGTTACGAGTTTTGGTACACAGTTAAGACAATGTGGAAATTGTTTCGTAGTTCATGCCACCTGGAACATCATAGTGTGATGATGTGTCTGAACGTCATAGCCACGCACTATTTGGTATGGTGCATACTATGATGTCTCTTATCGAATTACCACTATCGTTTATGGGTTATGCATTAGATACAACCGCACTCACTTTAAATAGGGCACCGCGTATTTCCGTTGAGATGACACAATATAGACTGAGGTTTAGAGAAATCTAAACTGTCGTTTCTTGAAAGTTTGGGGTTTCGACACTTATGTGAAAAAGTTTCAGTCTGATAAGCTCGAACCCACAGCGGATAAATGCATCTTCATAGGATATCCAAAACAGTTGGGTGCATCTCCTATCTCAGATCCGAAAGCAAAGTGTTTGTTTCTAGAAACGGATCCTTTCTCGAGGAAAGGTTTCTCTCGAAAGAATTGAGTGGGAGGGTAGTATAACTTGATGAGGTTATTGAACCATCACTTCAACCAGTGTGTAGCAGGGGGCAGGAAGTTGTTCATATGGCGCCTACACCAATTGAAGTGGAAGCTGATGATGATGATCATTGAGCTTCGAATCAAGTTACTACAAACCTCGTAGGTCGACAAGGTCGCGTACTGCTGCAGAGTAGTACGGTAACCCTGTCTTGGAGGTCATGTTGTTGAGCAACAGTGAACCTACGAGTTATGGAGAAAGCAATGGTGGGCCCAGATTCCGACAAATGGCTGGAAGCCATGAAATCCAAGAGAGGATCCATGTATGAAAACAAAGTGTAGACTTTGGAAGAACTACTTGACGGTCATAAGACTATTGAGTAAAGATGGATCTTTGAAAGGAAGACAGACAATGATGGTGACAAGTCACTATTAAGAAAAGCTCGACTTGTCGAAAAAATGTTTTCGACAAGATCAAAGAGTTGACTATGATGAGACTCTCTCACTCATAGCGATGCTAAAAGTCTGTTAGAATTATGTTAGTTGTTGATGCATTATTTATGAAATATTGCACGTAGGATGTCAAAACATTGTTTCCTCGACGGTTTCCTTGAGCAAACATTGTATGTGATACAACCAGAAGGTTTTGTCGATCCTAAAGATACTAGCAAGTATGCAAGCTCCAGTGATCCTTCAATGGACTGGTGCAAGCATCTCGGAGTTGGAATATACACTTTGATGAGATGATCAAAGATTTTGGGTGTGTACAAGGTTTATGAGAAACTTGTATTTCCAAAGAAGTGAGTGGGAGCACCATAGAATTTCTGATAAGTATATGTGGTTGACATATTGTGGATCAGAAGTGATGTAGAATTTCTGTAAAGCATATAAGGTTGTTTGAAAGGAGTTTTCAAAGGACTACCTGGATTGCGCTACTTGAACGTTGAGCATCAAAGTTCTATGGAGATAGATCAAAAGCACTTAATGAAAGTTTCAATAAGATGCATGCCTTGACAAGTTTTTGAAGGAGTTCAAAATAGATCAGCGAAGAAAGAGTTCTTGGTTGCATTGTGAGGTGTGAATTTGAGTAAGACTCAAAACCCGACCACGGCAGAATAAAGAGAATAGACGAAGGTCGTCTTCTATGCCTTAGCCGTAGAATCTAAAGTATGCCATGCTGTGTACCGCACCTGATGTGTGCCTTGACTCAAAGTCTGTTGAGAGGTACAGAGAGTGATCCATGATTGAATCACTAGCAGCGGTCAAAATTTATCCTTAGTAACTAATGGACTAAGGAATTTTTTCTCGATTATGGAGGTGGTTAAAGAGTTCGTCGTAAAGGGTTACGTTGATGCAAGCTTTGACACTAATCTGAATAACTATGAGTAGTGAAACGGATTCGTATAGTAGAGTAGATATTTGGAGCATTTCCGAATAGCACGTAGTAGCAGCATCTATAAAGATTACATAAAGATTTGTAAAGAACACATGGATCTGAAAGTTTCAGAACCGTTGACTAAAACCTCTCTCACGAGCAAGACGTGATCACACCCCAGAACTATATGGGTGTTGGATTCGTTGGAATCACATGGTGATGTGAACTAGATTATTGACTCTAGTGCAAGTGGGAGACTGTTGGAAATATGCCCTAGAGGCAATAATAAATTAGTTATTATTATATTTCTTAGTTCGTGATAATCGTTTATTATCCATGCTATAATTGTATTGATTGGAAACACAATACTTGTGTGGATACATAGACAAAACACTGTCCCTAGTAAGCCTCTAGTTGACTAGCTCGTTGATTAAAGATGGTCAAGGTTTCCTGGCCATAGGCAAGTGTTGTCACTTGATAACGGGATCACATCATTAGGAGAATCATGTGATGGACTAAGACCCAAACTAATAGACGTAGCATGTTGATCGTGTCATTTTGTTGCTACTGTTTTCTGCGTGTCAAGTATTTATTCCTATGACCATGAGATCATATAACTCACTGACACCGGAAGAATGCTTTGTGTGTATCAAACGTCGCAACGTAACTGGGTGACTATAAAGATGCTCTACAGGTATCTCCGAAGGTGTTAGTTGAGTTAGTATGGATCAAGACTGGGATTTGTCACTCCGTGTGACGGAGAGGTATCTCGGGGCCCACTCGGTAATACAACATCACACACAAGCCTTGCAAGCAATGTAACTTAGTGTAAGTTGCGGGATCTTGTATTACGGAACGAGTAAAGAGACTTGCCGGTAAACGAGATTGAAATAGGTATGCGGATACTGACGATCGAATCTCGGGCAAGTAACATACCGAAGGACAAAGGGAATGACATACGGGATTATACGAATCCTTGGCACTGAGGTTCAAACGATAAGATCTTCGTAGAATATGTAGGATCCAATATGGGCATCCAGGTCCCGCTATTGGATACTGACCGAGGAGTCTCTCGGGTCATGTCTACATAGTTCTAGAACCCGCAGGGTCTGCACACTTAAGGTTCGAAGTTGTTTTATGCGTATTTGAGTTATATGGTTGGTTACCGAATGTTGTTCGGAGTCCCGGATGAGATCCAGGACGTCACGAGGAGCTCCGGAATGGTCCGGAGGTAAAGATTGATATATAGGAAGTCCTGTTTTGGTCACCGGAAAAGTTTCGGGCTCATCGGTAGTGTACCGGGAGTGTCGGGAGGGGTGCCGGGGACCATCGGGAGGGGTGTCACGCCCCAAGGGGTCTCATGGGCTATGGGAAGAGATAAACCAGCCCCGAGTGGGCTGGAATAAGTTCCCACTAAGGCCCATAAGGTTTGAGAAGGAAAAAACACAAGGTGGAAAGAGTTTCCAAGTGGGAAGGTGGAATCCTACTCCAAGTAGGATTGGAGTAGGACTCCTCCACCTCCAATTTCGGCCAAACCTTTAGGTTTTGAGGCTGAATCCTCCCCTCCCTCCCACCTATATATATGGAGGTTTTAGGGCTGATTTGAGACGACTTTTCCACGGCAGTCCGACCACATACCTCCACGGTTTTTCCTCTAGATCGCGTTTCTGCGGAGCTCGGGCGGAGCCCTGCTGAGACAAGGTCATCACCAACCTCCGGAGCGCCGTCACGCTGCCGGAGAACTCTTCTACCTCTCCGTCTCTCTTGCTGGATCAAGAAGGACGAGATCATCATCGAGCTGTACGTGTGTTGAACGCGGAGGTGCCGTCCGTTCGGTACTAGATCGTGGGACTGATCGCAGGATTGTTCGCGGGGCGGATCGAGGGACGTGAGGACGTTCCACTACATCAACCGCGTTCACTAACGCTTCTGCTGTACGATCTACAAGGGTATGTAGATCACTCATCCCCTCTCGTAGATGGACATCACCATGATAGGTCTTCGTGCGCGTAGGAAAATTTTGTTTCCCATGCGACGTACCCCAACAGTATGCTATGCTAACTTCCTCTTTCGTGCGTAGATTTAAATTTTTAGCTGGCCGTGACTCATCCATACTGTTTGATCTGTACGATAAATCCTATACCATGGATCTGGAGGATTTCAATAGGATATGCAAGATACCCGATTGGGGTAGTGTTAATGATCCTCCTAAGTCTTCGGTCGGAGACTTTGTCTCCAGTATAACTGTGGGAGAAACCAGAGATATCACGCCAGCCACCATAGGAAGCATCCATTTCCCTGCCTTGCACTACCTTGCCCTCTTCATAGGTAGGTGCATTAACGGCAAGGGTGCACATTGTCACCTATGCGCTTCCGACCTTAGTATCCTTAAGAGAGCAGTAACAGGTGACAGGAGCTTCAATATGGGAGCTATAATAGCAAGGAGGCTGAATAAAAATGCCAGTGAGGGGGATTTCTTTGGTTGAGTTTATGCTACACGCTTGGCAAATTTTCTGGGAGTATCCATCCATCCAGAAAACCCTCCTCTCCGTACAACCTACCTTGATCGTGTCGCTCTAACACGCTACCAGTTCCTTGAGAGAGATCATGGATCCCTCCTATACCGCTTGATATTTAACCGGTAGCGTGTTTTCCGTATTACCCTTCCTGCTCCTGCTTTCTTTGACTTTCAGGTTAAACGAAGATACTACATAACCATAGGAGAGGCAGAGGAGTATGAGAGGGAGGCTACGGCTGCTCGACTTCGTGAGGCAGCTATTCAGGTAGTGGCTGCAACACTCCCGTATAACACCCATTATGACTTTGGGTTTCGCCAGGATCATCCATGGAAGTAGACCAAGCTAGGCCAAAAGCCTAAGCTTGGGGGAGTACGTGTTCTCACCGACTTTACATTCATGCTTATGCTTTCGCTTTGTTAGCCGGTGTTTACACTTTGCCATTGTATTATCCATGCTAGTTTCTTTTCGTTTTCTTGTTTTCTTGTTTTGTGTCCTTTTGAGAAACCCCAAAAAGATTTTTCTTTCTTATTTTGCTTGTTGGGAGTTTTCCCGTGTAAATAGTTTTCTTTTTCTTTGTGTCAAGGTAGAAGATATTGGTTACAATGTTTAGTGGTTCTTACATGCTTACCTGTTTAGCTTTCAAAGAGTCATATTACTTTGTCTTCTCCTTTGTGTTTGCTTGCAGATTCAGCTTAGTCCAATGCGCTTATTATCGTTTTCATCGTTCGATCGTGCAAATGAAAGGCAACAATGATGATATATGATGAAGTGACTGAGACTAAAAAGCTGGTATGAACTCTGTCTATTTTGTTTTTGTAAATATGACTAGCTTGTCGACCCAGATTTAGCTTTGTTGTGAGAGAACCATGTTTGCAATGACAACTTAGAGATCATAGTTTCTGATGTCATGCTTATTTAGCTGAGAGCTTATAATGGTTTGTCTTGGATGCCAACATAGATTTTGAGATGACTATGACGTAGTATGATAGGATGGTATTCTCCTTTGAATGTTTCAAGTGGCTTGACTTGGCGCATGTTCGTATTCATGGTGATTTATATCCTGTTCATGCTTGCATTCAATGTTAGTCAAACTCATTGCATCTTGATGACTGTTGTCGCTCTCTAGTTGGTCGCTTCCCAGTCTTTTGCTAGCCTTCACTTGTACTAAGAGGGAATACTGCTTGTGCATCCACTTCCATAAACCCAAAAGTTTTTCCATAATAGACCACCATACCTACCTATTTGCGGTATCTACCTGCCGTTCCAAGTAAATTTGCATGTGCCATTCTCTAAACCTTCAAGAAATAATCTGTTTTGCATGCCCGAACCGCTCATGTGGTGACAAAGGGCTATTGGTATCTTCCATGGTAGGAGTGTTATCCTGAACATGTGTTTATTCACAGTCATTCACGAGAAAGGGGCCGGTATTTGGGATGCCCAGTTCCACGCTTAAATTCAAAACATAACTGTAAAACAAGACTCCCCCCGGATTGATGTTAATATGGACAGTACCCGAGGATTCGGCTAGCCGTGGAGTGTGATTGATTAGTGGTGGGGGAGTTAAAGCTTTACTTTTCTGTTTTGGAACCACCTATAGCATGAGTAGCATGGAAGATATTGAGAACTCTTGGTCATTGCGTTGACAATGAAAGCATACCACCCAAAATTATTATCTCTGTTTTCAAGCTTGAGCTCTGGCACCTCTGCAAATTAATGCTTCCCTCTGCGAAGGGCCTGTCTATTTATTTTCCTGTCAAGTCATTCTCCTCTTATATAAGCACCAATTAGAGAGCACCTCTGTCATTTTTATTCTTTGCTTTTGATTGATATTGAGTATGACTATGACTAGATCTTCGTTGCTATGAATTACAATGTTTAGTCAGCCCTTGATCTTTGAAAGTGCTCTGCATTTATGTTTTGCGGTCTCAGAAAGAACTAGCGAGATACCACCTATTCATATTGCTTCATGCTTGTTTTGATTGAAGTGTTGGTATTTGAAGCTCATTATTATTTGCTCTATAGCTGATTATGCCATTGATATTAGTTTAGCGTGAGACCTTTGTGTCATTTGCTTATGTGGTTAACTTGTGATCTTGCTGAAATTCTGGTTATGACTTAGACACAGTTGCAACAACAAGATCAAATAGAGTTTGTCAAAAAATTTCTTTCTCTCTCAGTTTGTCAACTGAGTTGCTTGAGGACAAGCAAGGTTTTAAGCTTGGGGGAGTTGATACGTCTCCATCGTATCTACTTTTCCAAACTCTTTTGCCCTTGTTTTGGACTCTAATTTGCATGATTTGAATGGAACTAACCTGGACTGACGTTGTTTTCAGCAGAATTGCCTTGGTGTTATTTTTGTGCAGAAATCAAAGTTCTCCAAACGTCCTGAAAATTTACGGGGAGCAGTTTTGGAAAACATCAAAAATATCTGCGCCAAGTTCCACCTCAGGGGGTGGGCCAGTGGGCCACAAGCCCCTGCTCCGCCACCACCCCCTGGTGGCGGTGGGCAGGCTTGTGGGGCCCACAGGCACCTGCCGCCCCCAACTCCAGCTCTATAAGTTGCCTTTCGTCCTAGAAAAAATAAAAAGAGAAGTTTTCGTCGCGTTTTTGATACGGAGGCGCCCCCACCTCCTGTTCTTCATCTGGAGGGCAGATCTGGAGTCCGTCTTGGGCTCCGGAGAGGGGAAATCGTCGCCATCGTCATCATCAACCTTCTTCCCTCTCCAATTCCATGAAGCTCTTCGTCGTTCGTGAGTAATCTATTCGTAAGCTCGCAGGGCGGTGATGAGTAGGATGAGATCTATCATGTAATCGAGTTAGTTTTGATGGGGATTGATCCCTAGTATCCACTATGTTCTGAGGTTGATGTTGCTACTACTTTGCTATGCTTAATGCTTGTCACTAGGGCCCGAGTGCCATGATTTCAGATCTGAAATTATTATGTTGTCACCAATATATGTGTGTTTTAGATCCGATCTTGCAAGTTGTAGTTACCTACTATGTGTTATGATCCGGCAACCCCGGAGTGACAATAACCGGAACCACTCCCGGTGATGACCATAGTTTGAGGAGTTCATGTGTTCACCAAGTGCTAATGCGTTGGTCCGATTCTTTATTAAAAGGAGAACCTTAATATCCCGTAGTTTCCTTTTGGACCCCGCTGCCACGGGAGGGATGGACAATAGATGTCATGCACGTTCTTTTCCCTAAGCACGCATGACTACAGACGGAATGCATGCCTACATCACATTGACGAACGGGAGCTAGCCACATATCTCTCCGTGTTATAACTGTTGCATGATGAATGTCATCCAACAAATCACCGATCCATTGCCTACGAGTTTGTCCTATTACTGTTGTTACCTGTCTTGCTCTGCTACTGCTGTTACTTGTCTTGCTCTGCTGGTACTGCTGCTACTGTTGCTACTACTGTCGCTTGCTACTGTTGCTACTTGCTACTGCTGTCACTACTGTTGTTCCTTGCCACTGCTATTGCTCGTTACATTGCCGTTACTCGCTACTTTGTTGTTACTACTGTGCTTGTAGATACTAATCTTTCAGGTGTGGTTGAATGTGACAAATTCAACTGCTAATACTCGAGAGTATTCTCTCACCTCCTTTAGGCGATCAACAAATTGGGTCGAATACTCTATCCTCGAAAACTGGTGCGAACCCACGCGCTGGTGGGCCATCAACAACTTTCTTCTAGTTTCATTACTGGGAGTGCTTTCAGCATTCTTCTGGTGCCGTTGCAGGAGAAGGTTTGTTGTCATAAGCATTCGTCTATCTAACGCCAGAGATTGTAGATCAGCGGACCCCGAGGTTCGGAAACGTTCGGGTCACAGCGGGACCCAAAATCAGTGACTGCATACAAATCTAGCCGGAATATACCAAAACTGCGAGTTTTGACGAGTTCCCCGTAACCGGACCCGGGGTTCCCGAAACGTTCACGTCGCATGAGGACCCAAATCCATGACTAATAGCATAGAAAACTGGCCACAATAGGCCAGAACTAGGAGTTTTACGAGATCCTCGTAACCGAACCTCGGGGTTTTCGAAATGTTCGGATCACATCGGGACCCAAAATAAGTGACTAATAGCATACAAAACTGGCCGGAATAGACTAGAACTGTGATTTTGACACGTTCCCCATAACCGGGCCCCAGGGTTTCCGAAACGTTCGGATCGCAACGGGACCCAAAACTGGCAGGAATAGACTAGAACTGCTAGTTTTGACGAGATTCCCGTCACCGGACCCTAAGGTTTCTGAAACGTTCGGATCACAGCGGGACCCAAAATCAGTGACTAGTAGCATAGAAAACTGGCCGGAATAGGCCAAAACTGCGAGTTTTGACGAGTTCTTCGTAACCGGACCCGGATTTCCCAAAACGTTCGGATCGCGGGAGGACCCAAAATCAGTGACTAATAGCATACAAACCTGCCAGAATAGGCTAGAACTGCGAGTTTTGACGAGTTCCCCGTAACGGGACTTCGGGGTTTCCGAAACGTTCGGAGTGGAGGACCTAAAATTAGTGAGTAATAGCATACAAACCTCGTGAGTTTAGGCCAAAACTATGAGTTTTGACGAGTTCCACGTAACCGGACCCCGGGGTTCCCGAAACATTCAGATCGCTGCAGGACCCAAAATCAGTGAGTAATAGCGTACAAACTCGCTAGAATAACCGGACCCCGGGGTTCCCTAAACGCTCCGATCACATCGGGAATCAAATCAATGACTAATAGGACACAAAACTGACCGGAATAGGGCAAAACTGTGAGTTTCGACGAGTTCCTCGTAACCGGACCCCGAGGTTCCGAAAACGTTTGGATCACATCCGGACCCAAAATCAGTGACTAATAGCATACAAAACTGCCCGGAATAGGCCAAAACAACGAGTTTTGACGAGTTCCCCGTAAGCGGACCAAGGGTTCCCGAAACATTCAGACCACATCGGGACCCAAAATCCATAACTAATAGCATACAAAACTGGCCGCAATAGGCCAAAACTACGAGTTTTGACGAGTTCCCCATAACCGGACCGCGGGGTTCCCGAAAGGTTTGGATCGCAGCGGGACCCAAAATCAGTGAGTAATAGCATACAAACTCGCCAGAACAGGCCAAAACTACGAGTTTTGACGAGTTCCTCGTAATCGGACCCCGCGGTTCCTTAAACGTTCGGATCGCATCGGTACCCAAAGTCAATGACTAATAGGGTAGAAAACTGGCCGGAATAGGCCAAAACTGCGAGTTTTGACGAGTTCCCCATAAGCGGACCCCGAGGTTTGGAAACGTTCGGGTCACCGCGGGACCCAAAATCAGTGACTGCATAGAAAACTGGCGGGAATAGACTAGAACTGCTAGTTTTGACGAGTTCCCTGTAACCGGACCGTGAGGTTTCTAAAACGTTCGGATCACAGGGGGACCCAAAATCAGTGACTAATAGCATAGAAAACTGGCCGGAATAGGCCAAAACTGTGAGTGTTGACGAGTTCTTCGTAACCGGACCCCGGGGTTCCCAAATCGTTCGGATCGCAGAAGGACCCAAAATCAGTGACTAATAGCATACAAACCTGCCAGAATAGGCTAGAACTGTGAGTTTTGACGAGTTCCGCGTAACGGGGCCTTGGGGTTTCCGAAACGTTCGGAGTGGAGGAGGACCCAAAATCAGTGAGTAATAGCATACAAACCTCGTGAGTTTAGGCCAAAACTATGAGTTTTGACGAGTTTCACGTAACCGGACCACGAGGTTCCCGAAACGTTCGGATCGCTGTGGGACCCAAAATCAGGGAGTAATAGCGCACAAACTCGCCAGAATAGGCAAAACTGCGAGTTTTGACGAGTTCCGCATAACCGGACCCCGGGGTTCCCTAAACCCTCCGATCGCATCGGGAATCAAAATCAATGACTAATAGGACGCAAAACTGACCGGAATAGGCCAAAACTGTGAGTTTTGACGAGTTCCCCGTAACCGGACCCCGAGGTTCTGGAAACGTTCGGATCACGGCGGGACCCAAAATCAGTGACTAATAGCATATAAAACTGCCCGGAATAGGCCAAAACTACAAGTTTTGACGAGTTCCCCATAACTAGACCAAGGGTTCCCGAAACATTCGGATCACATCGGGACCCAAAATCAATAACTAATAGCATACAAAACTTGCCGCAATAGGCCAAAAGTACGAGTTTTGACGAGTTCCCCGTAACCGGACCGCGGGGTTCCCGAAAGGTTCGGATCGCAGCGGGACCCAAAATCAGTGAGTAATAGCGTACAAACTCGCCATAATAGGCCAAAACTACGAGTTTTGACGAGTTCCTCGTAACCGGACCCCGCGGTTCCCTAAACGTTCGGATCGCATCGGTACCCAAAATCAATTACTAATAGGATAGAAAACTGGCCGGAATAGGCCAAAACTGCGAGTTTTGACGAGTTCCCTATAAGCGGACCCCGAGGTTCGGAAACGTTCGGGTCACAGCGGGACCCAAAATCAGTGATTGCATACAAAACTGGCTGGAATATACCAAAACTGTGAGTTTTGACGAGTTCCCTGTAACCGGACCCCGGGGTTCCCGAAACGTTCACATCGCACGAGGACCCATCATCCGTCACTAATAGCATAGAAAACTGGCCACAATAGGCCAGAACTACGAGTTTTACAAGATCCTCATAACCGAACCTTGGGGTTTCCGAAATGTTCGGATCACATCGGGACCCAAAACCAGTGACTAATACCATACAAAACTGGCCGGAATAGGCCAAAATTGCGATTTTGACAAGTTCCCCGTAACCGGACCCCAGGGTTTCCTAAACGTCCGGATCGCAGCGGGACCCAAAATCAGTGAGTAATAGCATAGAAAACTGGCGGGAATAGGCTAGAACAGCTAGTTTTGACGAGTTCCCCGTAACCGCACCTTGAGGTTTCCGAAACGTTCAGACCACAGCGGGACCCAAAATCAGTGACTAATAGCATAGAAAACTGGCCGGAATAGGCCAAAACTGCGAATTTTGACGAGTTATTCATAACCGGACCCCGGGGTTCCCAAAACGTTCGGATCGCAGGAGGACCCAAAATTAGTGACTAATAGCATACAAACCTACCAGAATAGGCTAGAACTGCGAGTTTTGACGAGTTCCCCGTAACGGGACGTCGGGGTTCCCGAAACGTTCGAAGTGTAGGAGGACTCAAAATTAGTGAGTAATAGCATACAAACCTGGCGAGTATACGCCAAAACTGTGAGTCTTGACGAGTTCCATGTAACCGGACCCCGGGGTTCCCGAAACGTTCGGATCGCAGCGGGACCCAAAATTAGTGAGTAATAGCGTACAAACTCGCTAGAATAGGCCAAAACTGTGAGTTTTGACGAGTTCCGCATAACCGGACCCCGAGGTTCCCTAAACATTCCGATCGCATCAGGAATCAAAATCAATTACTAATAGGATAGAAAACTGGCTGGAATAGGCCAAAAGTGTGAGTTTTGACGAGTTCCCCGTAACCGGACCCCGAGGTTCCGAAACATTCGGATCACAGCGGGACCCAAAATCACTAACTAATAGCGTACAAAACTAGCCGGAATAGGCCAAAACTGCGAGTTTTGATGAGTTCCCCGTAACTGGACCAAGGCTTCCCGAAACATTCGAATCACATCGGGACCCAAAATGAATGACTAATAGCATACAAAACTGGCCAGAAGCCAAAACTATGAGTTTTGACGTGTTACCCGTAACCGGACCCCGGGGTTCCCGAAATGTTCGGATCACAGCAGGATCCAAAATCAGTGAGTAATAGCGTACAAACTCGCCAGAATAGGCCAAAACTACGAGTTTTGACGAGTTCCCCGTAACCGGACCCCAGGGTTCCCTAAACGTTCGGATCCCATCGGGACCCAAAATCAATGACTAATAGGATAGAAAACTCGCCGGAATAGGGCAAAACTACGAGTTTTGACGAGTTCCCCATAACCGGACCCTGAGGTTCCGGAAACTTTCGGATCACAGCGGACCCAAAATCAGTGACTAATAACTTACAAAACTAGCCGGAATAGGCCAAAACTGTGAGTTTTGACGAGGTCCCTGTACCCGGACCCTGGGTTCACGAAACGTTCAAATCACAACGGGACCCAAAATCCATGACTAATAGGATAGAAATCTGGCGAGAATAGGCTAGAACTGCGAGTTATGACGAGTGCCGCGTAATCGGACGCTGAGGTTTCCGAAACGTTCGGATCACAGCGGGACACAAAATCATTGACTAATAGCATAGAAAACTGGTTGGAATAGGCCAAAACTGCGAGTTTTGACGAGTTCTTCGTTACCGGACCCCAGGGTTCCCAAAACGTTTAGATTGCAGGAGGACCCAAAATCAGTGACTAATAGCATACAAACCTGGCGAGAATAGGCTAAAACTGCGGCGTTTGACTAGTTCCCCGTAACCGGACCTCGGGGTTCCCGAAACGTTCGAATCGGAGGAGGACCCAAAATGAGTGAGTAATAGCATACAAACCTGGCCAGAATAGATCAAAACAATGAGTTTTGACATGTTCCACGTAACCGGACCCCGGGGTTTCCAAAACGTTCGGATCGTAGCGGGGCCCAAAATCAGTGAGTAATAGCGTACAAACTCGCTATAATAGGTCAAAACTACGAGTTTTGACGAGTTCCCCACAACCAGACCCCGGGGTTCCCTAAACGTTCGGATCGCATCGGGACCCAAAATCAATGACTAATAGGATAGAAAACTCGCCGGAATAGGCCAAAACAGCGAGTTTTGACGAGTACCCCGTAACCGGACCCCGAGGTTCCAGAAACGTTCGGATCACACCGGGACCCAAAATTATTGACTAATAGCATACAAAACTGGCCGGAATAGGCCAAAACTGCGAATTTTGACGAGTTCCCCGTCACGAGACCAAGGGTTCCCGAAACATTCGGATCACATTGGGACCCAAAATCAGTGACTATTAGCATACAAAACTGGCCGGAATAGGCCAAAACTGCGAGTTTTGACGAGTTCCCCGTAACCGGACCCCGGGGTTCCCAAAACGTTCGGATCGCACAAGGACCCAAAATCCGTGACTAATAGCACGGAAAACTGGCCACAATAGGCCAAAACTAGGAGTTTTGACGAGTTCCCCGTAACCGAACCTCGGAGTTCCCAAAAGCGTTCGTATAACAGCGGACCCAAAATCAGTGACTAATAGCATACAAAACTGGCCAGAATAGGCCAAAATGGCAATTTTGACGAGTTCCGAGTAACGGGACTCCAGGGTTCCCGAAACGTTCGGATCGCATCGGGACCCAAATTCAGTGACTAATAGGATAGAAAACTCGCAGGAATAGGTAGAACTGCGTCTTTTGACGAGTTCCCCGTAACCGGACCCCGAGGTTTCCGAAACATTCAGATCACAATGGGACACAAAATCGGTGACTAATAGCATAGGAAACTGGCCGGAGTAGGCCAAAACTGTGATTTTGACGACTTTACCGTAACCGGACTAGAGGGCTCCCGAAACATTCGGATCACATCGGGATCCAAAATCGGTGACTGCATACAAAACTGGCGGGAATTGGCTAAAACTGCGAGTTTTGACGAGTTCCCCGTAATCAGACCCTAAGGTTTCCGAAACGTTCGAATAACAGCGGGACCCAAAATCACTGTCTAATAGCATAAAAAACTGGCCGGAATAGGCCAAAACTGCGAGTTTTGACGAGTTCTTCGTAACCGGACCCCGGGATTACCAAAACGTTTGGATCACAGGATGACACAAAATCAGTGACTAATAGCATACAAACCTAGCGAGAATAGGCTAAAACTGCGAGTTCTGACGAGTTCTCCATAACTGGACCTTGGGGTTTCCGAAACGTTCGAATCAGAGGAAGACCCAAAATCAGTGAGTAATAGCATAGAAACCTGGCTAGAATAGGCCAAAACTGCGAGTTTTGACGAGTTCCACGTAACCGGACCCCGGGGTTCCCGAAACGTTCGGATCGCAGCGGGACCCAAAATCAGTGAGTAATAGCGTACAAACTCGCAAGAATAGGCCAAAACTACAAGTTTTGATGAGTTCCCCGTAACCTGACCCCAGGGTTTCCTAAACGTTCGGATCGCATCGGGACCAAAAATCAATGACTAATAGGATAGAAAAATGGCCGGAATAGGCCAAAACTCCGAGTTTTGACAAATTCCCCATAAGTAGACCGCGAGGTTCCACAAACGTTCGGGTCATAGCGGGACCCAAAATCAGTGACTAATAGCATACAAAAATGGCTGGAATAGGCCAAAACTGCGAGTTTTGACGAGTTCCCAGTAACCGGACCTCGAGGTTCCCGAAAAGTTCAGATCGCACGAGGACCCAAAATTTGTGTCTAATAGCATGGAAAACTGGCCACAATAGGCCAAAACTAGGAGTTTTACGAGAACCCCGTAACCGAACCTCGGGGTTTCCGAAATGTTCGGATCACAGCGGGAACCAAAATCAGTGACTAATAGCATACAAAACTGGCCGAAATAGGCCAAAATTGCGATTTTGACGAGTTCCCCGTAACCGGACCCCGGGGTTTCCGAAACTTTCGACGAGCCATTTCTACTTTTTCGGCGAGCCCGAAGGCTTATCCGATGGTTCTTCTTCCGGATGCTCGGCGTGCCGATGCCCGTCCGGATCGAGGGGAAAGGCGTGGCTTTGCGACAGCGCTACTTTGCCGGCGGCCCCAGGCCCTCTCTGGTGATCTGTTGTGGTTTGTTTTGATCTTTTTTTGTTCTTTGCCGTGTTCTAGTGTTCGTCGTGGGGAAGGAAATCCTTCCTTTTCTGGCCAGTTTCTACTGAATCCATTTAGGTCCTAGAGGCATCTGATACCATTGATAGAATCTTCAGATCTACTAGGCTAGATATGTCCGGTAGAGATGATGGGGATTACCTTGTCCTGCACTTGAGGTGCTTCCGTTGGCGTCTATGGTGATGTGGTGAAGGCGGTGGCGACAGTGAGATGGAGTGGAGGAGGTGGTGCTTCCCGTGAGCACCGCGCTGACCCTAGATCGAAAGGGTTGTCGGTCGGGTTTGTGGCGGCGGTGAACTTCGTCGTCCGTGCCCCAGCCCCCCACCTCTGTTAATATAGCACGGGTCACAGGGACCCACCAAACATAATGGGTTGGGCGCCCCCGATCAAGGCGCGTGGATCAAGGGTCCGGTGGGCCGTTGGGCCCACATGGGAGAGATCAACCTAACACTCTGTAGTAGCATACTCCTATATACCATGCAGTATAGTCACTACCTTGTGGACTCGACCCCACATGTCATCTGCACAGCAGCACCACACAGTACTGCAGAGGATCCCAACCCCTCCAAGAGATGCAGGACAATCATCTCCTAAATGTTTGTGATTTGGCCTTGAACTATAAACCTTCTCTCGTAATTAATGAAAATGGCAAATCTTTTGCCTAGTTTCAAAAACTAATAATTTAATGTAGCAAGGGACACTCCCAAGTCTCAACAGCCAGGATGTTCACCCAAGTGTGATCTTCAGCCAACATTTAGGCCAAGAACTATAACCAGGTATATTATTCGTTGTAGTGGATATGTTGGGCATGTTATCAAAAGGGTGGTGGTCAGCCGCCTAGGCCCAGGAGCCCGAAGAATGGGCTACAACCACCTTGGAGCAGGCAGCAACAACAGAGGAGGTAGAAGTAAGTTTTTTTTTGGAAGAAAAGGGGTCTCCCCTCGCCCCATTTTTTATTGAAAACGAGGCAACCCATCCAACCTAAACTGTTTCTAGAGCTCGAAATATCAACCAAAGTAACTGAACCAGATAACTACAAGTTCACAAATGCTAAAACGAGATTAACGACGACATCGAGCCATCAGGGTTTTAAGAGCAGACACCAAGCTATCCTATTACAAAGATCACCAGCCATCAGCAGGAGTGCGCGCTCATACGGAAACCTTGGTGTCCCCCTCGGTAGCTCTTGTTCCTCTTTGTCACCAAGCGATACGGTGACTCAAAACATTTGTTAGCCAAGGAGGATGTTAGTAATGAATTGTGCAAAGTTTGGTTTCATGGACCTCCAGACTACTCGCTTTGTTCTTAATAGACTACATACGGATATATATAGACATATTTTAAAGTATGGATTCACTCATTTTGCTCTGCATATAAACTTTTAGTGAAATCTCTTAAAATACTTATATTTAGGAACGGAGGGAGTATATTTTAAGTGATGTAGCGGCAAACTTCTATAAATCTGTGGTGAGTCTAAAAAACACATTTAAACTTTTTTTTAATTATGCTAGAAATGTTCTCCGTGAGTAGCCTCTCCACGTTGGAAGCACGTGCCGCTTGCGCTGTCACCCCAGAAGCCATTCGCATGCGGTACAGAACGAAATGGAAGAACAACCTACGTCTAAGTCGTGAGGTCAAAACATATAGATACCCATTTATTTCTCAAAATGGACATTAGATTTGCCTCATCGATTAATTAAACAGAAAAAATTGCTCAGTTAATTAATGAAAATCCAGGTAAAAACCAATACGCATTGAAGGCATCATACTATTCAAAAAAGCTGAGCAGGAAACATAATATGTTGGCAAATACAGGTAAGTCCACGAATCTTCAAACGTCTAGATTTCAGGATCATTTGGACTCTCCAATTCGAGTTTATGACTATTACCACATTTTACTGATACAATGTTTCTGTAATGCATTTGTGACTGTTGGGAAATAGTATTGTTATCCTACTGGAGGAAATCATACACCATAAATATTAAAAACTGAAAAACTCGATACTAGACCATTTGGTGGTCTTAAAAATGAAAAAAAAACATCTAACTTATTCTAGTGAAAATGTTAACCTTCGCAAAAGCAAAATTACATGCACCGTTCTTACATTGATTAGTTTGTGAATACCACTATGGCACCGTACAATTCGTTTCATCAAACAATGTTACATGACTGCTCATGATCAATACCTAATAGAGCAAACATTGCGACAACATCTGCTGGATCAGCAATTACATCTGCAAGAGGTGCTTGGTGGATTTAGCAGCATGGCTAGCTATTAGTGTTTGAATAATAAGACCGGTTGCTGTCAAAATGCTGTCAAAATGAGATAAAATAATTGTGCTGTGAACACTTTATTTATTTTGGGTTTTTCACCATGCTGTCAAAATGAGATAAAATAATTGTGCTCTGAAATGATAACTTCTGGCGTATTCATAAATATATTAAATGGTATGTTGGTTCAATCATCCAGGTGAATTTCTGGTAGGAGCTAGGGTCCTACCGGGCCTCTGCATGAGATTGTAGGGGGGAGGAGGGGAGCTGACGTGGGCGTGAGCGAGGTGAGTGAGGCCGCCGGCGCGAAGGCGTCGTCTCGCACGAAGGGGAGGCAGCGGCGATGGGAGAGGCGGCGGCTAGGGTTAGGGATTTCGGTTCCTCTAGGAATCGGGCAATAGAATATGTCTTACCGCTTAATTCCAAAAGGGTGTCTTACAATTGTTTATATAATCTCGATGCTAATAAAAGTAAGATAACTTGGGCTAAGCCCCTAACTAAACGACTTGGGCAAAAGGGTGTCTTAGAATATGTCTCGGCTATAAGTGATGTTGGCCATAACATCTCTCCCCGCCTGCGCAAACAACTCGTCCTCGAGCTGGAAGTCTGGAAAATGTCGGCAGAACTCCTCGAACTGCTCCCAAGTGGCATCCTCCTCTGGAACGCCTTGCCACTAGATCAATAAATGTCACACTCTGCGATCTTGTTGCACCTGCAAATCCTTGGCCGGTCCTGGAAGAAGGCGTCCATTGGAGGTCGGAGGTAGCACCGATGTGGCTGTTGGCGGGTCTCTGTGGAAGGGCTTCAGCAACCCCACATGAAACACGTCATGGATGCGAGCACCGGCCGGAAGCTGCAGGCGGTAGGCCACCTTGCCTATGCGCTCCACCACAGAAAACGGCCCCGCGTAGTGAGGGCCCAGCTTATGCTTAGCGCGCGGGTCCAGGGACTGCATGGAGCGGTGAAGGAGGCGCATCCACACCCAGTCACCCACCGCAAACTCAGCCTCTCGTTGATAGTTGTCATAGTACCGCTTGGACATATGCTAGGCCTGGAGAAGGCGTTGGCGCACCTCGGCAAGCATCTCATCCTTGCTGCGAAGAAGATCGACCGCCGCCTTGGTCCGAACCGTCTCAGGGTCAACTGGCAGGATGGGCGAGGGCGGTCGGCCATAGACCACCTCGAATGGCGTGGTGCGCAGGGTGGAGTGATAAGAGGTGTTATAGCAGTACTCCGCCCATGCGAGCCAATCCACCCAAGCACGGGGACGATCACCTGTAACACAATGCAAATACATGGCAATAACCTTGTTGACCACCTCGGATTTTACGTCCGTCTGAGGATGGAAGGCCACCTCAGGCAGAGCTTCACGCCCGCCAGTCGGAAGAGATCACGCGAGACATGCCTCGTGAACATCGGGTCCCGGTCGTTGACGATCGAAGACGGAAACCTGTGGAGGCGGACAATGCCATTGAAGAAGGCACGAGCTACAGAGGCGGTCGTGCAGGGATGGCCGAGCGCGATGTAGTGAGCGTACTTGGAGAAGCGATCGACCACTGTGAGGATGACGGACTTGTCGCCCACCTTTGGGACGCCCTCAATGAAGTCCAGGGAGATATCGGCCCAGACTTGAGAGGGTACCTCCAGGGGATGTAGTAGCCCCGCAGGGCGCAGTGTCTCCGTCTTGTTAGACTCGCACGTAACACAAGACCGCACCCAGTCCCGGACCAAGGCCCGATCGTCGAGGATGCAGAAATCAGCGCAGAGACGGTGGAGGGTCTGTTGCACACCCTCATGGCCAGCCGAGTGTGCCAACAGCAGAACCTGGTGAAATAGACCAGCGTGATCCAACACGAAGAGGCGACGCTCATGTAGGAGCAAGCCGTCCGCCAAACGCCAAGGCTCTGCCAGGTTGCCGGCGTCGAGGCGCTGCCAAAGGAGTTGGGCGTCCGGCGCGTCTGCGCTAGCCCTGCGGATGTCGTCAAGGAGGGCAAAGGAGGGCCCCTAGCGGATATAGAGAGCCTCCCCGTCGGCGTCATCGAAGTCCGCGTCATGGTTGGCGTCGCGGCGGGACAGGGCGTCGGCCACGATGTTAAGGCGGCCCGTATGATACTCGACGGTGAAGTCGAAGCCAAAGAGCTTGCTGGTCCACTGGTGCTGCGGCACAATAGACAACCTCTGGTCCAATACGATTTTGAGGTTGTAGTGATCCGTGTTAATGTGGAACGGCCGCCCCCAAAGATATGGCCGCTAGTGGCGCACGGCCTACACCAAGTCAATGAGCTCCCTCTCATAGGCCGCGAGCTTATGATGGCCCGCGGCGAAGGGTCTGCTGAAGAACGCAAGCGGCCCGTCACCCTGATGAAGGACGGCGCCGAACCCCACACCGGAGGCGTCGCAGTCCACCATGAACGGCCAGTCGAAGTCGGGCATCTGGAGGACGGGGCCCGTCGTGAGGGCCTGCTTGAGGGCCTCGAACGCCTCTGTTGCCTCCGCATCCCAGGCGAAGGCGTCGCGTCGCAATAGGCGCGTGAGCGGGGATGCGATGAGGCCGAACTCCCGGATAAATTTCCGTTAGTACCGAGCGAGGCCCAGGAAGCCGCGGTGAGTGCTGCGTCAGCCAGGCCGCGACAGTCGTCACCTTGTCGGCATCCATAGAACACCCTCGGACGAGATGACATGGACGAGGTAGGCGACGGAAGGCGTGCCGAACGAGCACTTCGAACGCTTAAGATGAAGATGATGCGCCCGAAGCTCGTTGAAGACGATGGCGACGTGCTGGAGGTTCTCTGCCCAAGAGGCGTTGTAGATAAGAATGTCATCAAAGAAAACGAGCAGAAACCAACGCAAGTAGGGGCGGAGGACGTCGTTCATCAAGGCTTGAAAGGTCAGCGGAGCGTTGGAGAGGCCAAATGGCATCACCAAGAACTCAAAGTGGCCGTGATGAGTCTGAAACACCATCTTCGCGACATCGTTTGGGTGCATCCGCACCTAGTGGTAGCCCAAACGGAGGTCGAGCTTGGTGAAGAAGCGCGCCCCATGTAGCTCGTCCAAGAGCTCCTCGACGACCGGGATAGGAAATTTGTCCTTGAGCGTCTGGGCGTTCAGGGCGCGGTAGTCGATGCAGAAGCGCCACGTGCCATCCGACTTGCGGACGAGGAGGACCGGCGCCGAAAACGGCGACGTGGAAATCTGGATGATGCCCAAGGCGAGCATGAGTGTGCACTGCCGCTCCAGCACGTTCTTGTGCAAATGGGGGTAGCGATAGGAGTGCACCGCAACCGGCGCCGTGCCCGGCAGGAAATGAATGCGGTGGTCATACACCCGGGCTAGCGGAAGGCCCTGAGGCTCGTCGAAGAGGTCGCGGTGCTGCTGCAAAAGATGATCCAACAGGGGGTGCTCGGGCCCTGTAGCAGTCGCTGCCATCTGGAGCTGCAGCGTCGCTGGGGAGGCGCCACCCATGCCCGCCGGCCGGATGCGGTGACCCTGGCACCAGAAGGTCATCGGCATGGCGACGAATTCCTAGAGGATGGGACCGAGGGTCATCAAGAAGTCGACGCCGAGGACGAAGTCAAAGCAGCCCAAGTCGATGTCGGCGCACGTGATGGTGAAGTGCTCGTCGCCGATGGTGATGGGCACGTTCCATGCAATCCCATGGCACCAGAGGCGTCGCCGTTAGCCACGGTGACCCTGAGGTCCCCCCCCCCCCCCCCCCCCCCGTCGGCTGGAGTGCTAAGCGACGCATGGTCGACTCAGGAAGGAAGTTATGCATGGAGCCCGTATCCAGGAGGGTCAGCGGGCGCTCGACGTTGATCATCACCTGGAAGAGCATAGTCCACTCGTCTCGGATGCCCGCGAGAGCATGGAGGGAGACCACCAGAGCCGTCGCGGGAGCGGGCGCCGGTGCGGCCTCCGCCGCAACTGGGGCGGCCAAGTCGCCGAGCCCGTCGGTAACGGTGTCTTCCTCGACGTAGTCGACCGCCTCCAAGTAGAAGAGGAACGGACATACGTGGCCCGACACGTAGGGCTCGTCACAGTTATCTTAAAGCCCCTGGCGACGGCGCTCGAGCTGCTCGGCCGGGGTGAGCCGGTGAAAGGGCCGCGTCGCGGTCGGAGCGGGGGCCGCCGTAGAGGCCAGAGGCGGGCGCCCCGACACTGGTGGTGTCAGGGCCTGCCTACGCGCGACGCTCGAAGTCACATGCATAATACATGGTCGTGTGGAGGTCCTCAGGTCCCCGCAGCTCCACGTCCACGCATATATGATCTGGCAGACCGCCCACGAAGAGCTTGGCCCGCTAGCGAGCCGTCACGCCGGGCGCGTGACATGCCAGGGCCTGGAAGCGGTCGGCGAAGTCCTGCACCGTGAAGCTGAAGGGTAGGCCCAAAGCTTAGGAGGAAGAGCTCGCGGAAACGCTCCCATGGAGGCATGTTTCCCTCGTCCTGCTCGAGAGCATAATACCACGTCTGTGCGGCGCCTCAGAGGTGATACGAAGCGAGCCAGGTGTGGTCCGACGCTAGCGTCCGTTGCCCCTGGAAGAACTGGTCACATTGGTTGAGCCAGTTCATGGGGTCCTCGGTGCGGTCGTAGGTGGCGAAGTCCAGTTTGGTGAAACGCGGCGGCGTGTGCGTATGGGCGACATGGTGGTACGGCTCGTCGGCGCCGGGTAACCTTCGGGGTCGGCGTAAGGACCGGCGAAGCTGGAGGGCCCATCGTACTGCGGGGTGGCGCCGGTGGCGACTGGATGTGCAGCGGTGCCAAGGCCGTCGTATATACTGGTTGCGATGTCCCGGTCACCCAGGCCGGTAGCGGCGACGGCGAGGGGGGAAACCGGTGCTGGTGAATAGGGACCCCCGACGCCGAGGTAGGGTCGGCCCAAAGGTGTTCGGTGGTGGCGGCGACAGCTGCAGCGCTGGCAGCAGCGGCCTGGCGAGCGCGGCAGATGCCGCCTGGTGCGGCGGCTGCCACGGTAGCAGCGGCAGCCCGTAGGGGCCGGCCAGGTAGAAGCGGATGCCCTAAACGGCGGTGACGATGTCGCGGATCGCTTCGGTAATATCCTCCGGAGCGAGGACGGCGGGAAGTGGCGCGGCGGAGGTGACCGGCACGGGCAAGTGCGGGGCGCCGACTGTGGTGGCCACCGGGGCGGTGGTGGATGTCGGCAACAGGAGGGTTGTGGAGGGCGGCGAAGACATGACCGAACCAAAACCTGTGGATAGCAAAGGCCTCTGCCTGAGATTGTACGGGAAGGAGGGGAGTTTGCGTGGGCGTGAGCGCGGTGGCCGGCACGACGACGCGGTCTCGCACGGAGGGAAGGCGACGGCGATGGGAGAGGCGGCGGCTAGGGTTAGGGATTCCGGCTCTTCTGGGAGCCGGGCAATAGAATATGCCTTATTGCTTAATTCCAAAAAGGTGTCTTACAATTGTTTTATATAAATTTCAATCCTAATGAAAATAAGATAACTTGGGCTAAGCCTCTAACGATACGTACACAATGGGCCTACTCTGGTTATAATTGATGCCGGTCATAACAATTTCTTATACAGTTTTTTTTCTGCCCTTGAATACCACCGAACCTTTTCTATTAGCCTGGAGTTTTATGTGTCATGTGCTTTATCAAGTATACCTTAATGACACCAAGAAGACTGTTTTAGTCACGTGTGCTGATTGTTTCTGTTCACTGCATTTGGTTGCGAAGCTTTTCTTGTTGCACTGTGTCGGAATTTATTTTGTTGGGTAGAGCCCTGATAACTGCATTCGGCCACTAAAATAACATTAGTACAAAGTATATAGGTAACATTAGTACAATGCATTTGGCCACTCAAATAGAATTAGTACAAGGCATCTATGTAATGCCGCATAGAACAATCTCCTGACAGAATGGTTTTCACTGTTGTTTTTATATCGTAGATAGGGCCACTGCCAACAGTAGAATGTTCAGCCAAGTGAATTCTTCAGCGAACATTGCAGGCAATGGACTACAATGGTACATATGGCCAACAAGATTACTAGTGGTGCATATGGCCAACAAGATTCATTCTCGACAGCTCTGTTTCAGTCATTGCAAGTAATAGCAAAACACACCTGCATCCCCGGCAAAAGTATGTAAACAGCTAGGCCAACCAAACCCATATAGAAACAACAACCATAAATTCCGTCATTATCTTGGCAGAACACACATCTTAGTTTGTAAGGGTAATTGTACTACAAATTGTATTTCTCAAGAAATCCCATAAAGAACAAATTACAAAAGCAAGAAGGACACAGGATGACATGTGGCCACCAGAAAGCATCACAAAAAGCAGACGAAATATTACATGCATACCTTATTATAAGCCTTGCCACAACATACAGCAGGTCTATAGACCACCTGTAAACAAATCTAAAACCTGTTCTTGCCTAGAACAGCCAATGCAAATTAACAAAGCTTATGGAAAACGACGAGGCACAACATCAAGCTAAACAGTGGAGCATTGGGTACATATCAGCATGTCCAAATCAAGATAGCAAATACTAATTCCATCACAGAACATACAACAGTTTCTTGGCCGGAGCAAGTCAAGGCATGACCAGTCTGACAAAACACAAGACCAGAGAGAAAACAGGAAACCATAGACTCATCATCCAGTTTATCAGAGGTGCCTTCTGTGATTTGTTGTAGAGCCAGTTCAGAATCCTGGGTGTAGATGATGTAGCTTGAGGAAGCTAGATGATTGTGAAATGATGAATAGCAACAAGGACAAACTGCTTCACACTCTGTTCCAAACAGAAATTACAAAAGCAAACAGGAAATGTGGTACAAGCGTACGCACTAAAAAATAATAGATGAAACACCATTACACCATACTTCGTTCCAAGCCCTCCCTGCCCTCGACAATACAACAGTTCCGCAAAACACTAGAAGCATATCTAAAACCTGTTTCTTGCCTAGACCAAAACATTGCAATACTAAAAAGATTATAGAGAACAATGACACATTTTCAAAGATGCAGTTGCAGAGCTAAATAAATAAAGGCGGGGGAAGCTAAACAGTGGAGGACATAAGATAGTAGACAATAATTCCATCATAGAAGATACTGTTAGCTGTAGTAATCATTGTGTTGTACTGTATTCACTTAGCTAGGGAGTCGTAGACTAGTGGTATGTCGGCTGAAGCTTCCTTAGAGCATCTCCAACAGCCGCGCTATACTAACGTCGCGCCGCAAAAAAGGTAAATATAGCGCGCGCGCAACGCGGCGGACAGCTCCAGCGGGCGCGTTAAAACCGCGGACGCTAAAACGATTTGGGCGTGCTGGCCATAGCCCCATCCCGCGCTGTGTATTTCGGGCGCCCCCACTTCCGCGCGCGGCAGACTCGAACGCGCGCGCGAACTCTCCCTTTTCTTCATCCTTTGCTCCCGCGCGCGCCGGCGCCAGCGCCCCTGCCACCATGGACGTGCACACCGGCGCCCCGCTGACCCCGCTGTACAGCCGCGATCCCTCCCCCCCCCCCCCCCCCCCCCGGCCGCCGCCTCCGGCAAGACCGTCTGAGCTACACGTGATGCGGTGCGTGATGAGGTTAGGGAGGAAGATTCATCTTCGAAGGCGGAAGAATCGTCTTCGGAAGAAGAGGAAGACGACGAGGAAGATGATTGATGTGTTATATATGTCTTCAACTTTGTTGGATGAACTTGTATTTTGAACTTGGTTTGCATTTTGAACTTGGTTGGATGAACTTGTGGGCATGACTTTTATTCATCTACTTGTTTGTGTTAAATTTCACATGTTCATTGCATTTTGATGAATGTTTCAAACTATTTTTTGTCCAAATGCCATATATTTGGGCGCTGCTGCAGCGGCGCGCGCTGCATTTTTGCGCGCTGCTGGAGCGGAGCGCGCGCGCTGCATTTTAAAGCTTCTGCTGGAGCCAGCGCTGCGCGACGCGCCAAACCAGGCGACCAGCGCGCGGCAAATTAGTTTTTAGGCGCGGCGCGAAGCGCGCCTGTTGGAGATGCTCTTAGTAAGGTAGTGCATGCATGTAAACTGCAGTAATCGATTTGGTTTTTGCATGTACCGGCAGCTGCTAGAGCTGCATGGTCTTTTTGTATAGGAACCGACTTCCCCTGTATTTATTTATTTTTTGTCTACCTCTAAATCCACAGTGCAAACTCAGGTTTTGTGAATGGTCTAAAAACAACCATAGTCCTAACAGAAAACAACCATGTCCTCATGCCAGATTAATCAAAATGGAAAAGGGCATATCTATAAATTCAGCACTAAGAGTCATGAAAGGAAAAAATCCTAGCTGGAGCTGGAGCTGGAGAACAACGGATCTAACTAGGGCTGAACCAAAAGCGCTCGATAGTTCGGCTCGTTGAGCTCGTGGCTCACTTCTTGATGAACAGAGTCGATCATTAATTTTAGCTCATTAAGCTAACGAGAGCTTAATAAACGAGCTAACGAGTTTCATGAGTAGCTCGTTAAGCTCCTTAGTAACTTTACAACGCACATTTTTGTCTTTAGTGACAAAAATTTTATAGCACCTCAGTCCATCTATTCAATCTAATCTATATAGGAGGCAACAAACTAGTGTATTTTTTGTTGTAGTCATCATTTTTCTTCTTAAAAATCATATGTACACACTCTTCATGTAGACCGTAACACATCAGAATCTGTTAACGAGCTAAGCCTTAACGAGCCAAGCAGCTCGTTAATCCACCCCTAGATCCAACCACAACCGTCCACCATCACGACTGACGCAAAGGCATAGGATGGAGGATGATGCCTTTTTCCTCCAATTTCCCTCTTCCTGTCTTCCTTGCTTCCCCTATCACCATCCCCTCGTCGCTCGGCTCTAGGTCCAAAGGCTGACGGCGGCTGTCACTCCCAGTGGCATTTTCACTCCCTCCCCCACACTTCCCATGTCCTCTCCACTTCTGCCAATCTGACTAGGCATCCTTTGCATGTCTGCGAGTTGCTATGTACGCTGCCTTGTTCTACATCATGTGCTCCCATGCAGGTTGTCATCATAGCCAAAGCTCCGGCGCCACCAACGGTGGAGCAAGAGTATGGGCAGTTGGCACCGCCCCCGTCTCACGCAAGGACGCAGAGCGCCCAAGAGCACGACGCTACCTACCGCCAAGGCCAGAGATGCCCAGCAAGGGAACATGTAATGCAGCATCAAGTTCGTGGCACACAACTCACAAACAAGGTAAGGACACCAAGCCAGATCGACAAGAATCAAGAGTGCATCGGAGGTATGGGGAAGCAAAGAAAACACTACCAAGAGCAGCACACCCCGCCATCCTCTACCTTCTCTTAGCTTGAACTTGCAAAGAGGAACCCCGAGCCGAGTGCCTCGTCCCAGTTTTGCCCTCATGGTATGCCATCACACATGTCACTTTCTTGCCCCCGCACCAAGGGAAGGTCCTTGACCGACACGGGGTTGCTTACAAATAATAACCTCTAGCGAGGTGGCTTCTTACAAGAATCCCCTGAATTAAGGTTGTCTTCCAATCTAAAAAACAACTCCATAAAAGTGCAATTGTCAAGTCGTATGAACTCCTTTGCACTGCTCAAGACACATGCATGGCGGTGTAAAAAGCATGATGACTAAAGGGAGGCTTAACACAAACCTTAATAACACCACCCAACGAGCTTCGCGCATGGGCTCTCCAATCAACCTTGGTAGATCAATTGCCTCAATCCTCCTCTTCCTTGACTTCCAAAATGGCACGACTCAACACCTTGTAGCCATTGCTGCACAAAACGATCGTCCGCAGACCACAAATGTCGCACCAAATATCTGAGGCCGCTGCCCCGACGTACGAGCCTGACTAAACTCATAAATTGCTCGATTGGGCTGACTAACTCGCTATCCTTATAGTACCAAGACGGCATCCATGCAATGTTGAGCCACAGACCGACCCCATAGAACGGTGCTTCTCTCCATCCCAATTTTTCACGCCATCAAATGGCAACTAACTTCATGGTTACTTGCGGCAATCGAGAAGTGCATTCTTGTTTTCATTTGGAGCGGGACCAACAGAGTCAACAACGGGCAATGCAGGCAGACTAGACGTTAGCATCCTCGGTTATGCGTTGCAAATTTGATGGTTGTGATAGAGGCACTCCTATTGTTGTTGGGCCAAGTTACCGCTCCCTGTCGTAAACAAGGAATAATCCAAGTTCATCACCCATACTTCTTGAGAATGCAAATTTGACCCTTTCTAGACCAATAGATGGCCGAAGGACAGTCCATCCAACTCCTCAAGCACATACTCTTTAGTGCCCATCTTCGCACGGCAAACCATTCGTAGATCCAAGATATCATCCATGTGCCGGTGGTGCAAGTCATCACGGTCTACATGTGTCATCCTTTGAGCAACATCACCCTTCAAGATGACATATAGTAGATCGCCTGCTTTAAAAGGACATGCATCATTCAAGTACTTTGTGTATCGTGCGTTCTTACATGGGCTTCACCTCGTCCCGTTCTAGTAATCAATCTCGATCTAAGTTTCCGATCAATTTTTCTTAAGCTAGTACGCTCATCTGCAACCCTACCTCCTCTACACGCGACGATGTCTTTCTCAACGATTATTGTCGACGCTCTGTTGCCTCCAGATCGAGATCATCTCCTTGGTCATCCAGGCATCTCTCGTCATGTTGAATTCCCACTGGTAATCGTTTCCATCGTGCCCTCATGCTCGCCTCTTGGGTCTGAGGCGTCACGCTTGCAACTACATGCTACCTCTCCGACATCTTCAGGAGGTCGCGCCTCGCCGCCACGTATAGGAGGTTGGCGCTTTGCCGCTCCAGGAGGTCGCGACTCATCCCCATATCCAACTGGTTGTCGCCCAACCGCAATCTTCGGGACATCTGCTACTATACATCACGGTCTTTGCTCCCTCTTTTACTACACACCGGACCTCAACGGCGGACTTCACCGTCGGACCTCAGAGTGGACAACACATCACGTCGACTGGCTTCTCTAGGGTGGATGCACGTGTCGCTCTATACACTGATCTTACATGCTCTGTTGCTCTCTTCTTTTGTAAGATGAAGCTAGTTATGTAAAAGGAAGAGTAGAAGAACAAATAAAAACAAGTGTGTTGACTTCATTTGATACAGGTGGTTAGACTGTTGACTCTGCTTGTAGAGCATTTTCGACTACGACTCTTGTTCCGACTTAGGATCATCACACGGGTGCTCTACTTGGTATTGGTCCTTGGCGTTGTGACTCTCAGGGCCTCTGGGAGCTTGGCTGGCTTCACCTTTCCTCTATTACCCTCATTGCTAGTCCCTTCGCCTTCGCCTCTACCTAGACAATCAGCTCTATGTGGCATCATTATCTTGGTCACTTGTGAGGCTCTCATCCCTCATCCTTATTACAATATGGTCCTCTTGAATCTATCTCTAACGATGTGTCTTTTTAGTCAACCAGGTTTTCGGCTTGGTAAACATGTTAAGTATGTTATCCTCATAGTAATACCAAGATTGTGCCTCCACGTACCTTCAATCTTGTCCACTCTCATGTTTGGGATCCAGCCCCCTTTCCCTCGAAAGGAGGCCGTCGCTACTGATATTATCTTTATACATGATTTCTCTCGACACAAATGGATATATTTTGTGTTCTTATAGTGACGTCTTATCTATCTGTAATAAGTCGTCATGCTTTGTACATGGTTTTCCACTTCTATTTGTGCCTTCCGTCCAAATTCTACTCGTCGGTATATCTGTCATTTGTTGTGTGGATATCTTGCGGAGCAAGGCACACTTGCTCAGTTCTCTTCCCCTAGTGCTTGGTGCTCATGCTCAAAATGGTGTTGATAAGCGCAAGCATTGTCACCTCTTGAGGCAGCTCGAGGCTTTGATGAACGTCGCCTCTCTTTAGCCTCACATTTGGGTTGAGATTGTTTCTACTTCCACCTATCGCATTAACATGTGACATTTCTCTCTAGCGTTTTATGGTCGTTCTCATGACTACTTAACGCTCAATTGTCAAGTTGTGTTTGGTACATTCTTTTTGCCCCCGATGAACGCATCAAACTAACTGCTAGGTACAGTAATGAGCACATCCTTTCTATGCACGTCCATCCTCCCATTGAGGATATTTCTTTCCTCAATTTTCCCAAAACACCTACCACTCATGTATTGTCCTCGTCCACCCATCCCATCGTGTATTTATGTACTACTAATGTAGACCCCATGCCATCATTACATATTGCTTCCCTAGCTCGTTCGTTACCTGAGGCTAACCTCACCTCACTCGTCCCTGAGGCTTCTTTGGTGATCCCCCTCGTCTTTGTCTTTACCACATTTGTCATCCGCGTCATTCTTCTGAAGAGCCATCTCCCTCGACTACCATGCCTCCGTCTATTGGCAACACACCGACTCTAGCTCAACCTACTATGCCTTTCAGCTCGCCCACTTCCACCTATTGACCGATATGGCAATTCTCTGTGTCGTTCTGCTCGAGACAACTTATCATGACACTGTCAAACATGTCTTCTCTAAATGAACGAAGTGAGATGCATACTGGATGGGTAAGAAAGACATGACAAGCAAACTTACAGCATCCATGGCGTCCTTACTGACCCTCCATGTCGTATGAACACTATAGTGATATAAAATGAGTGTCAAAAGAGTAGCGCACCGTAGCCAGATATTTGGAATTTCATCATCCTAGAAACAAGACCGCGGGACACTAAAACTAATAGGAGTAGGATAGCATCCTTGGAAATAAAACAAGACCAACATGAGTTGAGGATGCAAGTGCATATCATGAATGGTACATAGAGCACATATATACATGAAGGCAGACAGGGATCAAATTAAGTGGTTTATACTACATCCCAAAACAAATGAGACTGCTCCATGTGTGTGATGGAAAACTACATACATATGTACATATATATTTAGGTGTGATGCCTGGTTGTTCAATATGAAGAAGTGTTTCAAACTTTCAGTGGGATGGGAACTAACATGAAATGAGCTATATATATTCTATTAGTTACTGCTCAAGAAATATATATATTCGGCAAGTTCATTTTTTATTGCAATATATTCAACAGGTTTCTAGGCTAGTGACAGCATGATAATAACAAGACAGATAAACGAACAAACAAACAAAAACAATAGCCCCGTCGTTATGCAAGATTGGCAAGGATGGATTATAGCAGCCTAATGAGACATAGCAATGGCATGATGGCCACGACGAGCTCAAAGCAACCACTCGAGGCAACGGACAGGAGCTCACCATGGCTGTTTATGTAGTCGTTCTGCCGTCGCACGGAAGCAGCGCCAAGGTGTTTGGCACAATGGACCCCTTGTCGTCTACATCGGCAATTGTGCTATACCGAATCAAATCCTGCTGCACACAAGAGAAATAAAAAATAATCTTGAGGTCAAATCAAAAAATAAAACAAGAAATCATGGACTCGAGCTTGGAGAAAAGATTGGGTGAGCCTAGTTGAGGAAAGGTACAACAACATCTATGACCAAGTTGAGGTCATGAATAAGCATTCTATGCAAAGAGGAGGCAGCACACGTACACAGCTAGGAATGAGTGGTTTTCTTTCTTCTCACATAAGGGCATGGATCGGTCAGAGCGCACAGAACATAAAAACATTGAAACTCGTACAAGAAGAATTCCTTAGCAGAGATAAGAAAATCAGCTCATGTTCATATAAGAACTAAACCCATGTACATCAACATGATCTGCTAATGTGCGGAACACTTTTTCAACACCCATACACTTGGTAATCTCCTGCTCACATAAGCACAACACATACATGGGTTAGAGATGAACACAGACTACCTACATCAGAAGAATATTTCTTAGTAATCATGTTATTGCCAGTAATTCTTCTTGCTAGTAAGGCACTAAATATATTAAGCATTCACAAAACTTTCCACTTTGAGATTACAATACTGCTTGGTATCTGGAAACTTCCACAAATCGTATTTTTGGACTCTTAAGTAAATATTCCAGCATAGCGGTTCAAAGATATCCACACGTGTGCATCCCCTCTAAGATGTCAAGTGTGCTACATTGAGGATTTTCTGGTGCATAACCCCAAATATTATTAACCTGTATCATTTGTTTCCTGGTATTTTACCTGAACATCCAAACAATGAAGATTCTTCTCTTTTGGATTTAACCATAAGATACGTTCAAGTTTGAAACCCCTTTCCAATCATGTGCCCAACTATAGATGAGAACTTCCACATGTAGGATTTCATTAAAAGAACCAACATGCAAGCACTTGGCAGTACTGTTTGGACAAAAAAAACTATTTTTTTACTAAGGTGCAATCGCAAGTAGCAACGACTTACCAAGGACAATTTGTGAGGCATATGTTCAATGCATCATGTCTATAATGCATGATAGGAATAGTGATCGAGTCGCTCCAATTTTCACTTGCCATCCTCGCTAATAGAATATGTTGAAAGAGCAACTGCCCAATCATTGCTTAGAGTGCTTGGATCCAAGAGAACACCCGTCACTCCTTCCAAATCCTCCTGCATTATCAACGGAGAATACAATCAAACCACACTATCAGCGCATCAAGAGCATAGCAGAGCAACACGATTTGAATAGGCACACAACACTTGTAAAACTATTGAGAAACAATAATAATCAAGCAATTGTGCAGACATGTTCCTAAATCTGGAAGATGCATGTGACACCAGATCATCCCATCACCAATAAGGAGCACAGGGGTGACAGAAAACAGAGAGATGCAGCGTATTCAAGTGTTCATTATAGAAGCAAGCTTGAACTGGGCTTGTAGTCGGTGGCGCACCAGCACGTAGATGTTATGGGTAGGCGAGCCAGAGTTGTGGATGTGAAAATAATTGTCTCCATGGAGTGGCGCAAGTGGTCAAAGAGCCACTACAACAATACTGAAATTTGTGACTACCTTTGACTAAACATTTCATAGCTTAACGGGCAAAGTAATTGATGACCCTTCTGGGTATGACAAAAATAGGAAATTAGCTTCATATATACACTGCAGCCATGTATAGATACCCACAAGATGTAAAGTTTCCGGTTCCCCTTCAAACAAATTATACTATCATAATCATTCGTGAACCAAAAAGAACATACATGTCGAATTAATCTGCAAACGGCCATATACACTGCAGCTGTGGCCGGGAGGAACATCCCCATAGTTTGGCATTAATAAAGCTACGACATCAACAGACTTTAGAACAAGGAAATCTCCCAAAAATCCAAGCGTCTGGTATTATACAAGCAAACAACCTGGTAATCTCTTGCCTCTCCCACATCAAACCAACATGAGACCCGAATCGCTCCCATGCAACGGCGGCAACGCCCAAGCACTACGTGAACAAGCGCATTGGTAGTAGGAGGGGGTGGGGGGCTTACCGAGTTGCTCTCATAGAGTCGATGCTCTGCGGGCAGGCAGGCCACATAGGTCTCCTGCGCCGTCGCCGCTGCAGCCACCATCCGCCATGGACACCGGGCCAGATCAACCGCCTGAGCCACCCGAGGCATCAACCTATGCCCTTCTCGCTGGAGTTCTAAATTCCCCGCCGGAATAAAGAGGCTGGGAGGGGAGGAGCAGCGGCGCCAGAGTTGCTAGGGCGAAGGGGAGGGGCGGCGCCGCCGCGGAGAGAGAAGGGGATCGAGAAAAAGGGAGGGCGATTCGATTTGGGATCGGCTGCGGCAAACCTGGGCTATATGGGCCAGGAACGCCCCGGCCCACCCAGGATGCGTGCCTTGCCACCCTGGCCCAATGTTCTAACAAAATCTCTACTATTAAAGCAGGATCGAACGTCGTGATGGTTCGACCACAGCGATGGTTCGACCTTCCCTCCTAACACTAGCCTTTTCGCCCTTTCACCGATTTTTTTTCAATCCCTCCGTAAACTAGTCAAAAAACCATCGCTAGCACAGCCAAACATAACGGTTCAAAAAAAACCCACTCAAACCTACTAACGCACGCACGCACGACCGCCCCCGTCGCTAGCACACACCCACCCACGTCCACCCAACCCGTCAAAAGCCAAAAAAAACAACGCGACCCACAAACGCACCCGCCTCCCCCCACGCTCTCACGATCCCCTCCTCTCTCTCGCGTTGACCGCGGCGTGATATCGCCGTCGCCGGCCTCCGTGGTCTCCCCCAACCCCGGCCTCCTCTTCCTCCCGACTCGACTCCGATGGCGATGTCGACAGCGACCCGGATGCTTGCGCGCAGCGCCGTCCCCGACCACCAACTCTGCTTCGCCGCCGCCACCGCCAACCCCGCAGTCGCGACGGCAGCGCAGCTGCAACGGCGGTGCTACCGTGGGGAGCGGACCCTGCGTCGTCCTTCTACGACCCGTCGCCGACCCCGACGAACCTGGGCCTGAGCATCGTCCCGGAGAAGAAGGCATTCGTGGTGGAGCGCTTCGGCAAGTACCCCAAGACGCTGCCGTCGGGGATCCACCTCCTCATGCCCGGCGTCGACCGCATCGCCTACGCCATCCACTCGCTAAGGAGGAGGCCATCCCAATCCCAGACAACTCGGCAATCGCAAAGGACAACGTATCAATATAGATCAGAGGAGTGCTATACGTCAAGGTTTCTTTCTTCTTTTTTCTTCTTGTTTCTCTTGGATTGAGATTGGGATTGAGATTGGAATTGTAGGATAAGTCTTCTGCGTCATGTTCAGCGGCCGGTTCATCGATTTCCAAGTCTTCTGCGTCAGGATCCTTGGGGGTGGATTCGTAGTGGAAAATTGACCTCGTGCTAGCGTTGGTGTAGCTAAAACACCATCGCTGGAGATCAAGCCACCATGAGAATTTGTTGGAGAGCCGTTGTAGCTAGGCTCTGTGGCAACAGATCTAACCTCAAGGTTGGTAGACAACTAGATTAAGAGATTGAAGTCATTTCAAGACGAAAATCGGTGCAGTAAGTGTGATTCTAAATGGCAAGGACAATAAGTGAATTTCGTTCAGCCGCGAGCGGCGCGCCTCTCCTTATGCTGATCAACTACAGCGATGGTTCGACCTCCCCTCCTAAGGCTAGCCTTTTCACCCTTTCACCGATTTTTTTCAAACCCTCCATAAACCAGTCAAAAAACCATCGCTAGCACAGCCAAACATAACAGTTCAAAAAAAAAACCACTAAAACCTACTAACGCACGCACGCACGACCGTCCCCGTGGCTAGCACAGACCCACCCACGTCCACCCAACCCGTCAAAAGCCAAAAAAATGACGCGACCCACAAACGCACCGCCTTCCCCCACGCTCTCACGATCCCCTCCTCTCTCTCGCGTTGACCGCGGCGTGATATCGCCGTCGCCGGCCTCCGTGGTCTCCCCCAACCCTAGCCTTCTCTTCCTCCCGACTCGACTCCGATGGTGATGTCGACGGCGACCCGTATGCTTGCGCGCAATGCCGTCCCCGGCCACCTCCTCCGCTCCGCCGCCGCCACCGCCAACCCCGCAGTCGCGACGGCAGCCTGCTGCAACGGCGGTGGTATCGCGGGGAGCGGACCCTGCGTCGTCCTTCTACGACCCGCCGCCGACCCCGGCGAACCTGGGCCTGAGCATCGTCCCGGAGAAGAAGGCGTTTGTGGTGGAGCGCTTCGGCAAGTACCTCAAGACGCTGCCGTCGGGGATCCACCTCCTCATGCCCGGCGTCGACCGCATCGCCTACGTCGTCCACTCACTCAAGGAGGAGGCCATTCCAATCCCAGACAACTCGGCAATCACAAAGGACAACGTATCAATACAGATCGGAGGAGTGCTATACGTCAAGGTTTCTTTCTTATTTTTTCTTCTTGTTTCTCTTGGATTGAGATTGGGATTGGGGTTGGAATTATAGGATAAATCTTCTGCGTCATGTTCAGCGGCCGGTTCATCGATTTCTAAGTCTTGTGCGTCAGGATCCTTGGGGGTGGATTCGCAGTGGAAAATTGACCTCGTGCTAGCGTTGGTGTAGCTAAAACACCATTGCTGGAGATCAAGCCACCATGAGAATTTGTTGGAGAGCCGTTGTAGCTAGGCTCTATGGCAACAGATCTAACCTCAAGTTGGTAGACAACTAGATTGAGAGATTAAAGTGATTTCAAGACAAAAATCGGTGCAGTAAGTGTGATTCTAAATGGCAAGGACAATAAGTGAATTTTGTTCAGCCGCGAGCGACGCAGCTCTCCTTATGCCGATCAACTACACCGCGGCCGAGCTATGGGACATTGATTGATCTGGCGGCGAGAGCACGGGCGGTCACGGTGCTGATTGATACGTCTCCAACGTATCTACTTTTTCGAACTCTTTTGCCCTTGTTTTGGACTCTAACTTGCATGATTTGAATGGAACTAATCCGGACTAACGTTGTTTTCAGCAGAATTGTCATGATGTTGTTTTTGTGCAGAAATAAAAGTTCTCGGAATGTTCTGAAAATTTACGGAGATTTTTTCTGGAATAAAAGAAAAATACCTGTGCAAAGATCCACCGGAGGGGTCGTGCCAGTGGGCCACAAGCCCACAGGCCGCGGCCACCGCCCTAGGGCGTGCCGTGAGGGCTTGTGGGGCCCACGTGGCACCACCGCCCCCAAACTCAGCTCTATATCTTCCGTCTCGCCCGGAAAAAAATCAGAGAGAAGGTTTCATCGCATTTTACGATACGGAGGCGCCGCCACCTCCTGTTCTTCATCTGGAGGGCAGATCTGGAGTCCGTTCGGGGCTCCGGAGAGGGGAAATCTCGCCATCGTCATCATCAACCTTTCTCCATCGATAATTCCATGATGCTCTCCATCGTTCGTGAGTAATCTCATCGTGGGCTTGCTGGACGGGGGATGAGTTGGATGAGATCTATCATGTAATCAGTTAGTTCTTGACGGGGATTGATCCCTAGTTGAGCTAAAGATTCTTAAATATTTCAAACAATTGTATTAAAAGTGATATTTTATGGAGAGGACGTGCGTTCTCCGGTAGATGTCTAGTAAACATCCGCCACCACGATAACCGTCGGATCTCCTCGCTGGCAGCCCCCCGCACTCGTCCGACCTAACTCCTGGCACGCGGCTCATTTGCCTTCCGAGACACATTAACTTCAGAAACAACAAACGAGTTATGGAAACAACCGCTTTGTTTCGGTCCAGACACAGTTGTGGATGGCTATAGAATATTTTTTCTGCAACAAAGATCGTGTTGCGAAAATACATGTGTAATATTTTTTGTAACATAGTTTGTTATAGAATATTTTCTGCAACAAAGATCGTGTTGCGAAAACACATGTATAATTATTTTTTACAGAGAGTTTTTTATAGAATATTTTTTGAAACAAAGATCGTATTGCAGAAACACATGCAGATTTTGTTAGCATACTTTGGTATAGAACATTTTCTGTAAGAAAGATCGTGTTGCGGAAACACATGTAAAAGATCTTTTTAAAAGATCTGTTGCCGTGCGAGCCGTCGGATATGCATATCTAGCATTCACGCATGCTTTATCTGGCATATCTAGCATCCGGATCCGTTTTCTCGCAAGATGCGGGCACATCCGGTGGCGTGCGTGTCCTGTCGGAATCCAGATCTTACAACAAACTACTTGTTGCGGGAAAGAAGATTGCAACAATGGGTCAGTTGCAAACTTAGGCTGTAAAAAGAGGATGCTCTGAAGCCGTATGATCAAAGAAAGATCTGACGGCCATAAAGGCGATCGATGCGCACGGACGGATGTGTCGGGTGACCTAAAGATTTTCCCATATTTTATGAGGACTGATATGCGTGTGTTGGCTGATCTTTTCAAAAGATCAGTCAGCTCGCGGGCTGTCAGATCTGACGCACCAATGTCTTTCATCATTCCAATATAGGTTTTGTTGCATTTATTTCTGCAACTAAGGTTTTGTTGCGGTTTTTTTTCAACACGGGCTTTGTTTGCAGATTTTTTTTCATATTCATATTTTTTACTGCAACTGAAATTATGTTGTAGTTTTTTTTCAACGGAGCCTTTGTTGCAGAATTTTCTTTTTCGTCATCTTTCTACAACATAGTTAATGTTACAAAAAAAACTTGCGCAACATTAATGATGTTGCAGAAGTTGTCAAAAAAATAGTCTAGAGCTAGCAGCATATCACGTGAGATACGTGTTGTGCGAGTGAGGTGACGGGTGAGATCCAAAAAATCACCCGATTGAAGGGGATGATTTCCCATATTTTATTTAGAATATGTAGGAAACTTATACATACACAATGAAACTTTTATATATAAATGCATATTTCTTTAGTACAACAATAATATTTTGAAACATCATCGAACCTTAAGTGTGCAGACCCTGCGGGTTCGAGAACTATGTACACATGACCGAGACACTATCCTGCCAATATCCAATAGCAGGGTCTGGACATCCATACTGGATCATACATATTCTACGAAGATCTTATCGGTTGAACCCCTATGTCAAGGATTCACACAATCCCGTATATCGTTCTCTTTGTCCTTCGGTATGTTACTTGTCCGAGATTCGATCGTCGGTATCGCCATACCTATTTCAATCTCGTTACCGGCAAGTCCCTTTACTCATTCCGTAATACAAGATCCCGTGGCTAACTCTGTAGTCACATTGCTTTCAAGGCTTGTTTGTGATGTTGTATTACCGAGTGGGCCCTGAGATACCTCTTCGTCTCACGAAGTGACAAATCTCAGTCTTGATCCATGCTAACTCTGTTGGAAATATGCCCTAGAGACAATAATAAAATAGTTATTATTATATTTCCTTGTTCATAATAATCGTTTATTATCCATGCTATAATTGTATTGATTGGAAACACAAATACATGTGTGGATACATAGACAAAACACTGTCCCTAGTAGGCCTCTAGTTGACTAGCTCGTTGATCAAAGATGGTCAAGGTTTCCTGACCATAGACAAGTGTTGTCGCGTGATAATGGGATCACATCATTAGGAGAATCATGTGACGGAATAGACCCAAACTATGAACATAGCATATTGATCTTGTCGTTTTATTTCTATTGTTTTCTGCGTGTCAAGTATTTGTTCCTCTGATCATGAGATCATATAACTCACTGGCACCGGAGGAATACCTTGTGTGCATCAAACGTCGCAACGTAACTGGGTGACTATAAAGGTGCTCTATAGGTATCTCCGAAGGTGTCTGTTGAGTTAGTATGGATCAAGACTGGGATTTGTCACACCATGTGACGGAGAGGTATCTCAGGGCCCACTCGGTAATACAACATCACACACAAGCCTTGCAAGCAATGTGACTAAGTGCAAGTCACGAGATCTTGTATTACGGAACGAGTAAAGGGACTTGCCGGTAACGAGATTGAAATAGGTATGCTGATACCGACGATTAAATCTCGGGCAAGTAACATACCGAAGGACAAAGGGAATGACATACGGGATTATATGAATCTTTAACACTGAGGTTCAACCGATAAGATCTTCGGAGAATATGTAGGATCCAATATGGGCATCCAGGTCCCGCTATTGGATATTGACCGAGGAGTACCTCGGGGCATGTCTACATAGTTCTCGAACCCGCAGGGTCTGCACACTTCAGGTTCGATGATGTTTTAGTATAGTTGAGTTATATGTGTGTGGTTACCGAATGTTGTTCAGATTCCCGGATGAGATCACAGACATCACGAGTGTTTCTGGAATGGTCCGGAAACGAAGATTGATATATAGGATGGTTTCATTTGGTTACCGAAAAGTTTTCGGGCATTGTTGGCACTGTACCGGGAGTGACGAATAGGTTCCGGAAGTTCACCGGGAGGGGGGCAACCCACCCGGGGAAGCCCAATGGCCTTAGGGGTGGTGCACCAGCCCTTAGTGGGCTGCGGGACAGCCCAAGAGGGCCTTGGTGCCAAGAGAACAAAACCAAAGAAAAAAAGAAAAAAAAAGGGACGTTGGAAGGAAGAGAAGGACTAATTGGAGTAGGATTCCTCCTCTCCTCCCTGGCTAGCGCACCCTTGAGGGCTTGGCCCTCAAGGCAAGCCTCCTCCCCCTCCCTCTTATATATAGTGGTGATTTAGGGCTGATTTGAGACAACTTTTGCCACGTGCAACTCAGATCTAGACACCATAGTTCTTCCTCTAGATCGTATTTCTGCGGAGCTCGGGCGGAGCCCTGCAGGAGTAGATCGTCACCACCACCGGAGCACCGTCAAGCTGCCGGAGAACTCATCTACTTCTCTGTCTTGCTTACTGGATCAAGAAGGCCGAGATCATCGTCGAGTTGTACGTGTGCTGAACGCGGAGGTGCCGTCCATTCAGCACTAGATCAGAATGGATCGTGGGATGGATCGCGGGACGGTTCGTGGGGCGGATCGAGACCTGTAAACGGAGAAATCATCCATGAAGACCTCAACAATCTTTTCACAAAAGTCAGAGAATATAGCCATCATACATATTTGAAAGGTAGCAGGTACATTACATAAGCCAAAAGGCATACGTCTGTAAGCAAAGGTACCGAAAGGGCAGGTAAAAGTGGTTTTCTCCTGATCAGATTGCACAACAGGTATTTGGGAGAAACGAGAATAACCATCTAGAAAGCAGAATTGTGTGTGTTTAGACAGCCTTTCTAGCATTTGGTCGATAAAAGGCAAAGGGTAATGATCTTTCCTAGTGGTTTTATTCAATTTCCTAAAATCAATCGCCATCCTATAGCCAGTAATAATCCTCTGTGGGATCAATTCATCTTTATCATTAGTGACAACGGTAATACCTCCCTTCTTAAGGACGCAATGCACCGGACTTACCCAATCACTATGAGCAACAAGATAGATAATACCTGCTGCCAGGAGCTTTAGTATTTCTTTTCTTACTACCTCTTTCATCTTAGGATTTAATCTTCGTTGATGATCAGCAACTGGTTTGGAATCAGGATCGGTTTTAATTTTGTGCTGGCATAGAGTGGGACTAATGCCCTTAAGATCGTGAAGAGTATATCCAATAGCAGCACGGTTCTTCCTCAGAGTTTTTAATAACTTCTTTTCTTCATGCTCTGAAAGGCTAGCACTAATTGTAACAAGATATATCTCTTTTTCATCGAGATAAGCATACTTAAGAGTATCAGGTAACTGCTTAAGCTCAAATATAGGATCACCCTTTGGTGGGGGTGGATCTCCTAGCAGTTCAAAAGGCAAATTATTCTTAAGGATAGGATGTTGTTCAAAGATAACTCTATCTATCGAATTCCTTTCATCCATATGCATATCATTTTCATGCTCAAGCAAGTATTGCTCTAAAGGATCAGTAGGAGGCACAACAATAGAAGCTAGGGAAATAATTTCATCCTTACTAGACAATTCTTTTTCATGAGGTTGTCTACCAAACTTGGAGAAACTGAACTCATGCGACACTCCTTCAAAGCCAATAGTGACAGTTTGCTTCTCACAGTCAATATGAGCATTGACAGTATTGAGGAAACGTCTGCCAAATATGATGGGACAAAAGCTATCTTGTGTGGTACCAAGAACAAGAAAATAAGTAGGATACTTAGTTTTACCACACAAGTCTTCAACATCCCTAACAATTCCCAAAGGGCAGATAGTATCTCTATTGGCAAGCTGAATAGTGACATCAATAGGTTCCATCTCGACAGGTGCAATCTCGTCTTTAATTTCCTCATATAAAGATTGAGGTATTGCACTAACACTAGCCCCCACGTCACATAAACCATGATAACAATGATCTCCTATCTTAACAGAAACAACAGGCGTGCCAACAACAAGCGTATGTTTGTCTCTAGCATGAGGTTTAGCAATTCTAGCAGCATCTTCACAGAAGTGAATATCATGGCCATCAACATTGTCGGATAGGAGATCTTTGATAATAGTGTTGGGGAACGTTGCATGGGAAAGAAAAAAATTCCTATGCACACGAAGACCTATCATGGTGATGTCCATCTACGAGAGGAGATTTGGATCTACGTACCCTTGTAGATCGCACAACAGGAAGCGTTTAAGAAACGCGGTTGATGTAGTGGAACGTCTTCACATCCCTCGATCAGCCCCACGAACCGTCCCATGAACAGTCCCGCGACCCGTCCCACGAACCGTCCCGCGATCCGTCCCATGAACCGTCTCGCGATCCATCGTATGAACCGTCTTGCGATCCGTCTCACGATCCGTTCCGATCTAGTGCCGAACGGACGGCACCTCCGCGTTCAGCACACGTACAACTCGATGACGATCTCCACCTTCTTGATCCAGCAAGAGGGGGTGGAGAGGTAGAAGAGTTCTCCGGCAGCGTGACGGCGCGCCGGTGGTGGTGATGATCTACTCCGGCAGGGCTTCGCCTAAGCTCCGCAGAAATACGATCTAGAGGAAAAACTGTGTGGTATAGGGTCGAGCAGCACGTGGCAAAGTTGTGTCCCAAAAACCATCAATACCTCTAGTATATATAGGAGGGAGGGAGGGAGGGGAGGAGGCAGCCTCAAACCCTCAAGGTTTGGCCGAAATTGGAGGTGGAGGAGTCCTACTCCAATCCTACTTGGAGTAGGATTCCACCTTCCCACTTGGAAACTCTTTCCACCTTGTGTTTTTTCCTTATCAAACCTTATGGGCCTTAGTGGGAACTTATTCCACCACACTAGGGGCTGGTTTATCTCTTCCCATAGCCCATGAGACCCCTTGGGGCATGACACCCCTCCCGATGGTCCCCGGCACCCCTCCCGGCACTCCCCGTACACTACCGATGAGCCCGAAACTTTTCCGATGACCAAACCAGGACTTCCTATATATCAATCTTTACCTCCGGACCATTTCGGAGCTCCTCGTGACGTTCTAGATCTCATCTGGGACTCCGAACAACTTTCGGTTACCAACACCTGTAACTCAACTATACCGAAACGTCACCGAACCTTAAGTGTGCAGATCCTGCGGGTTCGAGAACTATGTAGACATGACCCGAGACACTCCTCGGTCTATATCCAATAGCGGGACCTGGATGCCCATATTGTATCCTACATATTCTCCGAAGATCTTATCGTTTGAACCTCAGTCTCAAGGATTCATATAATCCCTATGTCATTCCCTTTGTCCTACAGTATGTTACTTGCCCGAGATTTGATCATCGGTATCCGCATACCTATTTCAGTGTCGTTATTGGCAAGTCTCTTTACTCGTTCTGTAATACAAGATCCCGTGACTTACACTTAGTCACATTGCTTGCAAGGCTTGTGTGTGATGTCGTATTACCAAGTGGGCCCCGAGATACCTCTCCGTCACACGGAGTGACAAATCCCAGTCTTGATCCATACTAACTCAACGGACACCTTCGGAGATACATGTAAAGCTCCTTTATAGTCACCCAGTTACGTTGAATAATAGCAATAAAACGACACGATCAATATGCCACGTTCATAGTTTGGGTCTTGTCCATCACATGATTATCCTAATGGTGTGATCCCGTTATCAAGTGACAACACTTGCCTATGGCCAGGAAACGTTGACCATCTTTGATCAACGAACTAGTCAACTAGAGGCTCGCTAGGGACAGTGTGTTGTCTATGTATCCACACATGTATTTGAGTTTCCAATCAATAAAATTCTAGCATGGATAATAAACGATTATTATGAACAAGAAATATAATAATAACTAATTTATTATTGCCTCTAGGGCATATTTCCGACAAATAGCAATGCTAGGTTCAACTCTAATTTTCTCAGGGGGTGTAGGTGTTCTAATGTAGCCCCTACGTATCACAATTGAAGCTTTATAATGACCCTTTATTCTAACAAGGAAAGGTGGTTTCTCAATGTAAGCACTAGGAACAATAGGATCATTATAAGCAATGACTTTCTCTTCAACTGGGTTGGGTTTAACTACATTGACTTCTAAGGGAGGATGATATTTAAACCACTTCTCTTTAGGGAGATTAATATGAGAAGCAAATGATTCACATAATGAAGCTACTATCTCAGAGTCAAGTCCATGTTTAGCGCTAAAATCACAAAAAGTATTTGTTTCGACAAAGGATTTAACGCAATCAAACTTGAGATTCATACGTGGCTCCTTACCTTCATCAAACTCCCAATGTTTAGAGTTGAGTTTAATTATTTCCAATAAATTCCATTTGAAGTCAATATATCTCTTCATAAAAGAACTGGTACAAGAAGTGTCAAGCATGGTGCGATTATCATGAGAAAGTCGAGCATAAAAGTTCTGAATAATAATTTCTCTCAAGATCTCATGGTTGGGGCATGAATATAACATTGACTTAAGCCTCCCCCAAGTTTGAGAAATACTTTCTCTATCACGAGGACAAAAATTATAAATATAATTCCGATCACGATGTACCAAATGCATAGGATAAAACTTTTGATGAAATTCCAATTTCAATCGGTTGTAGTTCCATGATCCAGTATCATCACATAGCCTATACCATGTCAATGCTTTATCCCTCAAAGATAAGGGAAAGACCTTATTCTTGACCTCATCCTCGGGCAAACCTGCAAGCTTAAATAAACCACAAACTTCATCTACATAGATTAGATGCAAGTCGGGATGTGATGTTCCATCTCCTGTAAAAGGATTAGCCTACAGTTTCTCTAGCATACCCGAAGGAATTTCATAACAAATATTTTTAGTAGGTGCAGTGGGTTGAGGAGCAACTCCTTGTGCTTCCGTTCGAGGTGAAGATACCCCGAACAAGCTCCTCAAAGGATTAGGTTCCATAATGACAAGCGACAATAAATTTCAGCAAACTATATAAATGTTTCCTTACCAAATTCCACTTACCAAAGGCACTTCACTCCCCGGCAACGGCGCCAGAAAAGAGTCTTGATGACCCACAAGTGTAGGGTATCTATCGTAGTCCTTTCGATAAGTAAGAGTGTCGAACCCAACGAGGAGCAGAAGGATCTGACAAGTGGTTTTCAGCAGGGTATTCTCTGCAAGCACTGAAATTATGGGTAACAGATAGTTGTGTGATAAGATGATTCGTAGCAAGTAGCAAGTAACAATAGTAACAAAGGTGCAGCAAGATGGCCCAATCCCTTTTGTAGCAAGGGACAAGCCTGGACAAACTCTTATTGGAGGTGAAGCGCTCCCGAGGACACATGGGAATTTCTGTCAAGCTAGTTTTCATCATGTTCATATGATTTGCGTTCGCTACTTTGATAGTTTGATATGTGGGTGGCCGGTGCTTGGGTGCTGCCCTTACTTGGACAAACATCCCACTTATGATTAACCCCTCTCGCAAGCATCTGCAACTACGAAAGAAGAATTAAGACAAAGTCTAACCATAGCATTAAACTAGTGAATCCAAATCACTCTAGCAACCCATCATCTACTTACTACTTCCCAATGCCTTCCTCTAGGCCCAAATAATGGTGAAGTGTCATGTATTCGACGTTCACATAACACCACTAGAGGAAAGAAAACATACATCACATCAAAATATAGAACGAATACCAAATTCACATGACTACTTATAGCAAGACTTATCCCATGTCTTCAGGAACAAAAGTGACTACTCACAAAGCATAATTATGTTCATGACCAGAGAGGTATTGAATACAATCAAGGATCTGAACATGTAATCTTCCACCGAGTAATCCAACTAGCATCTACTACAAAGAGTAATTAACACTACTAGCAACCTTACAAGTACCAATCGGAGTCGCGAGACGGAGATTGGTTACAAGAGATGAACTAGGGTTTGAGATGAGATGGTGCTGATGAAGTTGTTGATGGTGATGAGTCCCCTCTGATGAGAGGAGTGTTGGTGATGACGATGGCGATGATTTCCCCCTCCGGGAGGGAAGTTTCCCCGGCAGGACGGCCCTGCCGGAGCTCTAGATTGGTTCTGCTCAAGTTCCGCCTCATAGCGGCGGCGATTCCTCCCGAAAGCCTCCTCCTGATTTTTTTTCTGGAACGAAACCCTCCTTATAGCAAAAGATGGGAGCCAGAGGGGCAACAGGGGGCCCACAAGCCTCCTAGGCGCGGCCAGGGGGGTAGGTCGCACCTGGCAGGCTTGTGGCCTCCTGGTGGCTCTCCTCCGGTACTTCTTCCGCCCAGTATTTTTTGTAAAATCCAAAATAATTCCTCGTTGATTTTCACAGCTTTTGGAGTTGCGCAGAATAGGTATCTCAAACTTGCTCCTTTTTCAGACCAGAATTCCAGCTCCCAGCATTCTCCCTCTCCATGTAAACCTTATAAAATAAGAGAGAAAAGGCATAAGTATTGTACCGTGAAGTGTAATAACAACCCATAAAGCGGTAAATATCAACATAAAAGCATGATGCAAACTGGACGTATCAGAGATCAAGAAGCACAAGATGATGGCCATATCATGTCACTTATGAATTGCATGTGATGTTAATCCTTTTATGCACCTTATTTTGCTTAGAACGACGGTAGAATTATGAGGTGATCTCTCACTAAAATTTCAAGACGAAATTGTGTTCTCCCCGACTATGCACCATTGCTACAGTTCGTCGTTTCGAGACACCACGTGATGATCGGGTGTGATAGACTCAATGTTCACATACAATGGGTGCAAAACAGTTGCACACGCGGAACACTCGGGTTAAGCTTGACGAGCCTAGCATGTACAGACATGGCCTCGGAACACATGAGACCGAAAGGTTGAGCATGAATCGTATAGTTGATATGATTAGCATAGATATGCTTACCAATGAAACTATTCTCAACTCACGTGATGATCGGACTTGAGTTAGTGAATTTGGATCATGTACCACTCAAATGACTAGAGAGATGTACTTTTTTGAGTGGGAGTTTATCAGTAATTTGATTAGTTAAACTCTAATTATCATGAACATAGTCAAAAGGTCTTTGCAAATTATTTTGTAGCTTGCGCTATAGCTCTACTATTTTTATATGTTCCTGGAGAAAATTTAGTTGAAAGATGATAGTAGAAACTTTGCGGACTTAGTCCGTAAAACTAAGGATTGTCCTCATTGCTGCGGAGAAGGCTTATGTCCTTAATGCACCACTCGGTGTGCTGCGCCTCGAGCGTCGTCTATGGATGTTGTGAACATCTGACATACACGTTTTTATGACTACGTGATAGTTCAGTGCGTAATACTCAATGGCTTAGAAGCAAGGCGCCGAAGACGTTTTGAAACGTCACGGAACATAAGAGATGTTCTAAGAGATGAAATTGAGATTTCATGCTTGTGCCCTTGTTGAGAGGTATGAGACTTCTGACAAGATTCTTTGTCTACAAAGTAAAGGAGAAAAGCTCAATCATTGAGCATGTTCTCAGATTGTCTGAGTACAACAATCGCTTGAATCAAGTGGGAGTTAATCTTCCAGATGAGATAGTGATGGTTCTCCAAATTCATTGCCACTAAGCTGCTAGAGCTTCGTGATGAACTATAACATATCAAGTATAGATATGATGATTCTTGAGCAATTCGCAATGTTTGACACTGCGAAAGTAGAAATCAAGAAGGAGCATCAATTGTTGATGGTTAGTAAAACCACTAGTTTCAAGAAGGGCAAGGGCTAGAAGGGATACTTCATGAAACGACAAACTATTTGCTACTCTAATGAAGAAACCTAAGATTAAACCCAAACCCGAGACTAAGTGCTTCTATTATGAGGGGCACGGTCACTGAGGCGGAGCTACCCTAGATACTTTGTAGATGAGAAGGCTGGCTAAGTCAACAGAAGTATATTTGATATACAAGATATTGATGTGTAATTTACTAGTACTCCTAGTAGCACGAGGGTATTAGATACCGGTTCGATTGCTAAGTGATTAGTAACTCGATATAAAAGCTACGGAATAAACGGAGACTAGCTAAAGGAGAGGTGACGATAAGTGTTGGAAGTGTTTCCAAGGTTGATGTGATCAAACATCGCACGCTCCCTCTACCATCGGGATTGGTGTTAAACCTAAATAATTGTTATTTAGTATTTGCGTTGAGCATGAACATGACTGGATCATGTTTATTGCAATACGATTATTCATTTAAAGAGAATAATGGTTATTCTATTTGCTTGAATAATTACCTTCAATGGTTTATTGAATCTTGATCGTAGTGTTACACATGTTCATAATATTGGTGCCAAAAGATACAAAGTAATAATGATAACACCACTTAGTTGTGGCACTGCCACTTGAGTCATGTTGGTGTAAAATGCATGAAGAGGCTCCATGCTAATTGATCTTAGTACTCACTCATTTTTGAAATGTTTGAGACATGCAAACCACACCTGTTGGTATAAAACGCAAGAAGAAACTCCATGCGGATGGCACATTTGGATTCACCTGATTTTGAATCACTTGAGACATGCAAAATAATATCACATGGAACAAGAAAGTGACTTGTTGGAAGTAATACAGTTTTGATGTGTACAGTCCAATAAGTGCTGAGGCACGCAATGGATATCGTTATGTTCTTACTTCACTCATGATTTGAGTAGATACAAGAGTATTTACTTGATGAATCACAAGTCAGAAATATTGAAAAGTTCAACGCTATTTCAGAGTGAAGATAGTCGTGACAAGAGGATAAACTTTCTACGATACGATCATAGAGATGAATATCTGAGTTACGAGTTTTTGGTACACAGTTAAGACAATGTGGAAATTGTTTCTCAATTCATGCCACGTGGAACACCATAGTGTGATGGTGTGTCCAAACGTCATAGCCACGCCCTATTAGATATGGTGCATACTATGATGTCTCTTATCGAATTACCACTATCGTTTATGGGTTATGCATTAGCGACAACCGCATTCACTTTAAATATGGCACCGCATATTTCTGTTGAGATGACATAGTATAAACTATGGTTTGGAGAAACCTAAGCTGTCGTTTCTTAAAAGTTTGGGGCTGCGACGCTTATGTGAAAAAGTTTCAGTCTCATAAGCTCGAACCCAAAGCGGATAAGTGCATCTTCATAGGATATCCAAAACAGTTGGATACATCCCCTATCTCAGATCCGGAAGCAAAGTGTTTGTTTCTAGAAACGAGTCCTTTCTCGAGGAAAGGTTTCTCTCGAAAGAATTGAGTGGGAGGGTGGTGAAACTTGATGAGGTTAGTGAACCGTCACTTCAACCAGTGTGTAGCACGGCGCAGGAAGTTGTTCCCGTGGAGCCTACACCAATTGAAGTGGAAACTGATGATGGTGATCATTGAGCTTCGGATCAAGTTACTACAAACCTCGTAGGTCGACAAGGTCGCGTACTGCTACAGAGTGGTACAGTAACCTTGTTTTGGAGGTCATGTTGTTGAACAACAATGAACCTACGAGCTATGAAGAAGCGATGGTGGGCCCGGATTCCGACAAGTGGCTCGAGGCCATGAAATCCAAGAGAGGATCCATGTATGAAAGCTAAGTGTAGACTTTGGGAGAACTACTTGATGGTCGTAGGACTATTAAGTAAAGATGGATCTTTAAAAGGAAGACAGACGATGATGGTGACTATTCACCATTAAGAAAAGCTCGACTTGTCGCAAAGATGTTTCCGACAAGATCAAAGAGTTGACTATCATGAGACTTTCTCACTCGTAGCGATGCTAAAAGTCTGTTGGAATTATGTTAGTAGTTGCTGCACTATTTATGAAATATTGCACATAGGATGCCAAAACATTGTTTCCTCGATGGTTTCCCTGAGGAAAGGTTGTATGTGATACAACCAGAAGGTTTTGTCGATCCTAAGGTTACTAAAAAGTATGCAAGCTCGAGCGATCCTTCTATGGATTGGTGCAAGCATCTCGGAGCTGGAATATACACTTTGATAAGATGATCAAAACTTTTGGGTTTGTACAAGGTTTATAAGAAACTTGTATTTCCAAAGAAGTGAGTGGGAGCACTATAGGATTTCTGATAAGTATATGTGGTTGACATATTGTTGATCGGAAGTAATGTAGAATATCTGTGAAGCATAAAAGGTTGTTTGAGAGGAGTTTTTCAAAGGAAGACCTGGATAGAGCTACTTGAACATTGAGCATCAAGATCTATGGAGATAGATAAAAATGCTAAACATAACTTTCAAATGAAATGCATGCCTTGACAAGTTTTTGAAGGATTTAAAAATAGAGTAGGAAAGAAGGAGTTCTTGGATGTGTTCTAAGGTGTGAATTTGAGTAAGACTCAAAAGCCCGACCACGGCAGAAGAAAGAGAAAAGACAAAGGTCGTCCCTATGCCTTAGCCGTAGACTCTAAAGTATGCCATGTTGTGTGTCGCACCTAAAGTGTGACTTGCCATGAGTCTGTTAAGGGGTACAAAGAGTGATCCAGGATTGAATCACTAAAACAGCGGTCAAAGTTATCCTTAGTAACTAATGGACTAAGGAATTTTTCTCGATTATGGAGGTGATTAAAGAGTTCGTCGTAAAGGGTTACGACGATGCAAGCTTTGACACTAATCCGAATAACTATGAGTAGTAAAAACGGATTCGTATAGTAGAGTAGATATTTGGAGTATTTCTGAATAACACATAGTAGCAGCATCTACAAGATGACATAAAGATGTGTAAAGCACACACGGATCTGAAAGTTTCAGAACCGTTGACTAAAACCTCTCTCACGAGCAAGGCGTGATCAGACCCAAGAACTATATGGGTGTTGGATTCATTAAAATCACATGGTGGTGAGAACTAGATTATTAACTCTAGGGCAAGTGGGAGACTGTTGGAAATATGCCCTAGAGGCAATAATAAAATAGTTATTATTATATTTACTTGTTCATAATAATCGTTTATTATCCATGCTATAATTGTATTGATTGGAAACACAAATACATGTGTGGATACATAGACGAAACACTGTCCCTAGTAAGCCTCTAGTTGACTAGCTCGTTGATCAAAGATGGTCAAGTTTTCCTGACCATAGACAAGTGTTGTCGCTTGATAACGGGATCACATCATTAGGAGAATCATGTGATGGACTAGACCCAAACTATGAATGTAGCATATTGATCGTGTCGTTTTATTGCTATTGTTTTCTGCATGTCAAGTATTTGTTCCTATGACCATGAGATCATATAACTCGCTGGCGCCGGAGGAATACCTTGTGTGCATCAAACGTCGCAACGTAACTAGGTGACTATTGATAACCCACAAGTATAGGGGATCGCAACAGTTTTTGAGGGTAGAGTATTCAACCCAAATTTGTTGATTCGACACAAGGGGAAGCCAAAGAATATTCTCGATTATTAGCAGTTGAGTTCTCAATTCAACCACACCTGAAAGATTTACTATCTGCAGCAAAGTATGAGTAGCAAAGTAGTGTGATAGCAATAGTAGCAACGTTAACAGTAGCAGCAGTGACAACAGTAGCGGTAACAGTAGCAGAAGTGACAGCAGTAGCAGCAAAATAACGTAGCAAGGACCAGTAGGAAAAAATCATAGGCATTGGATCGGTGATGGATAATTATGCCGGATGGCATTCATCATGCAACACTTATAACATGGGGAGATATGTAACTAGCTCCAGTTCGTCAATGTAATGTAGGCATGCATTCCGTATATAGTCATACGTGCTTATGAAAAAAACTTGCATGACATCTATTGTCCATCCCTCCCATGGCAGCGGGGTCCTAATGGAAACTACGGGATATTAAGGTTCTCCTTTTAATAGAGAACCAGAACAAAGCATTAGCACTTAGTGAATACATGAACTCCTCATACTACGGTCATCTCCGGGAGTGGTTCCGGCTATTGTCACTCCGGGGTTGCCGGGTCATAACACATAGTAGGTGACTACAACTTGCAAGATAAGATCAAGAACACACATATATTGACGAGAACATAATAGGTTCAGATCTGAAATCATGGCACTTGGGCCCTAGTGACAATCATTAAGCATGGCAAAGTAGTAGCAACATCAATCTCAGAACATAGTGGATACTAGGGATCAATCCCCATCAAAACTAACTGAATTACATGATAGATCTCATCCAACCCATCACCGTCCAGCAAGCCTACGATGATATTACTCACGAACGGTGAAGAGCATCATGGAATTGACGATGAAGGAAGGTTGGTGATGACGATAGCGATGATCTCCCCTCTCCGGAGCCCAAAACGGACTCCAGATCTGCCCTCTAGAGGAAGAACAGGTGGTGGCGGCGCCTCCGTATCGTAAAACGCGATGAACTCTCCTCCTTGATTTTTTCCGGAGGAAAGGGACTAAATAGAGCTGGAGTTGGAGGCGGCGGAGCCCCGAGGGCCCCACAAGCCTGCTAGGTGCGGCCAGGGTGCGCCTCCTGGGCTTGTGGGCTCCTCGCTTCATGCCTCCGGTTGATTCTTACGCAGTATTTTTTATATATTCCACAAAAAATCCTCATAAATTTCCAGGTCATTCTGAGAACTTTTATTTCTGCGCAAAAACAACACCATGGCAATTCTGCTGAAAACGACGTTAGTCCGGGTTAGTTTCATTCAAATCATGCAAATTAGAGTCGAAAACAAGGGAAAACGAGTTTGGAAAAGTAGATACGATGGAGACGTATCAACTCCCCCAAGCTTAACGCCTTGCTTGTCCTCAAGCAATTCAGTTGACAAACTGAAAGAGACAAAAGAAAAACTTTTACGAACTCTGTTTGGTCTTGTTGTTGTAATTATGTCTAACTCATATTCATATTTTCAGCAAGATCATAAGCTAACCACATAAGCAATGACATTTAGGTCTCATGGTAAACTCATATCAATGGCATAATCAACTAGCGAGCAATAATAATGGGTTTCAAACGTCAACACTTCAATCCAAACAATCATGAAGCAATATGAACAGGTGGTATCTCGCTAGCTCTTTCTGAGACCGCAAAACATAAATGCAGAGCACCTTCAAAGTCCAAGGGCTGATTGAACATTGTAATTCATGGCAAAGAAGATCCAGTCACAGTAATACTCAATAAAAATTAAAAGCAAAGCATAAAAATGACGGAGGTGCTCTCTAATTGGTGCTTTTTGAAAGAAGAGGATGACTCAACAGAAACATAAATAGATAGGCCCTTCGCAGAGGGAAGCATTGATTTGCAGAGGTGCCAGAGCTCAAGCTTTGAAGACAGAGATAAATAATTGTGGGTGGCATGCTTTCATTGACAACGTGATGACCAATAGTTTTCACCATCTTCCATGCTACACATGCTATAGGCGGTTCCGAAACAGAAAAGTAAAGTTTTGACTCCCCCACCACCGATCAATCACACTCCACGGCTAGCTGAATACTCGGGTGCCGTCCATACCAACAACAGTCCAGGGGGAGTTTTGTTTGCAATTATATTTTCGATTTGAGCATGGAATTGGGCACTCGAATTACCGGCCCCTTTCTCGTGAGTGATAGTGAATAAACACATATCGAGGATAACATGCCTAGCATGGAAGATACTGACCGCCCCTTGTCACCACATGAGCAGTTTGGGCATACAAAACAGATTATTTCTTGAAGATTTAGAGAGTGGACATGCAAATTTACTTGGAACGGCAGGTAGATACAGCATATAGGTAGGTATGGTAGACTCATATGGAACAACTTTGGGTTTATGGAAGTGGATGCACAAGTAGTATTCCCGCTTAGTACAAGTGAACGCTAGCAAAAGACTGGGAAGCGACCAACTAGAGAGCGACAACAGTCATCAATATGCATTGAGATTAACCAACATTGAGTGCAAGCATGAGTAGGACATAAATCACCATAAACATGAATATCGTAGAGGCTATGTTGATTTTGTTTCAACTACATGTGTAAACATGCGCCAAGTCAAGCCACTTGAATCATTCAAAGGAGGATACCATGCTATCATACTACATCATAATCATCTTGAAATTCATGTTGGCAACCAAGACAAACCATTATAAGCTCCTAGCTAATTAAGCATGGCATCAGAAACTATGATCTCTAAGTTGTTATTGCAAACATGTTTCTCTCACAACAAAGCTGGGTTAGGAACGATGAGCTAGTTATATTTACAAAAACAAAATAGATCGAGTTCATACCAGCTTTTCCAGGCCCAGTCACTTCATCATATATCATCATTATTGCCTTTCACTTGCACGACCGAATGATGTGAACAATAATAAGAGTGTTCGTGCATTAGACTAAGCTGGAATCTGCAAGCAACACAAAGGAGACGACAAAGTAATTTGGCTCTTTGACAGATAAACAAATATGCATGCGAGAGCCACTAAACATTGTAACCATGGTCTTTGATACGTCTCATACGTATCTATAATTTTTGATGGTTTCATGCTGTTATCTTGTCATCTTTGGATGTTTTATGTATCTTTTATATCTCTTTTGGGACTAACTTATTCATTCAGTGCCAAGTGCCAGTTCCTGTTTTTTCTGTGTTTTTGGCTCTTTTCAGATCTGATTTTGGAATGGAGTCCAAACGGAATAAAATCCGAGAAATAAATTTTTCCCGAACAGGAGAAGATCAGGGGGCTTGAGGGCCAAGGCAGGAGAGCTACAGGGGGCCCACAAGCCCTATAGCCGCCACCAAGGGGGCGGCGGCTAGCAGGCTTGTGGCCTCCCTGGCGCCCCCCTGACCTAGCTCCTTCGCCTATATATTCCCTAAAATACAGAAAAAATGAGGGAATCCACGAAAACACTTTTCCACCGCCGCAAGCTTCCGTTTCCGCGAGATCTCATCTGGACACCCTTCCCGGTGCCCTACCAGAGGGGACTTTGGAGTTGCAGGGCTTCTACATCAACATCATCGCCCCTCCAATGACTCGTGAGTAGTTCACTTCAGACCTACGGGTCCGTAGTTAGTAGCTAGATGGCTTCTTCTCTCTCTTGGATCTTCAATACAAAGTTCTCCATGATCTTCATGGAGATCTATCCGATGTAATCCTCTTTGGCGGTGTGTTTGTCGAGATCCAATGAATTGTGGATTTGTCATCAGATTATCTATGATATATATTTGAGTCTTTGTTGATTTCTTATATGCATAATTTGATATCCTTGTAAGTCTCTCCAAGTCTTGGGTTTTGTTTGGCCAACTAGATCTATGATTCTTGCAATGGGAGAAGTGCTTGGTTTTGGGTTCATACCGTGTGGTGACCTTTCCGAGTGACAGTAGGGGCAGCAAGACACGCATCATGTTGTTGCCATCAAGGGTAACAAGATGGGCTTTGTCGTAGATATGAGATTGTCCATCTACATCATGTCATCTTGCTTAAGGCGTTACTCTGTTCTTTTGGACTTAATACACTAGATGCATGCTGGATAGCGGTCGACGTGTGGAGTAATAGTAGTAGATGCAGAAAGTATCGGTCTACTTGTTTTGGACGTGATGCCTATAGATATAATCATGGCCATAGATGACGTCACGACTTTGCGCGGTTCTATCAATTGCTCGACAGTAATTTGTTCACCCACTGATGGGGTCATAGTCCTAGGGTAGGGTCATAGGCCTGTCATGTAGGTCCTACCCAAGGACTACCCCTCACAAAGGACAAGGCCCTTAGTCAGTCCCGACTGAATTAAGGAGTCCCCATCATCCAGTCGGTAACAGGTCCTCAACCATCCAGTCGGAGACTAGCATTCGGAGGATACCAAGCTAACCTACTGGCTACACTCGGAACATCGTAACCTCTCTGGAGGGAAACGGCCGTACGTTTCTGGGTGCATTTATTAACATTTAGAGCATACGTTACCTGTAACATACGCATTCAATCCCCACTACTCCACCCCTGTACCGGAACCGTTGTGGAGGGCAGCGCACTCTATATAAGCCGCCCTCCCCCACTGATAGAGGGGTTAGCAACTCATTGTATTCCCTATTCCACTCGACAACAAAGCTCCCTGAGCACTGAGACGTAGGGTTATTACCTCCACCGCAGAGGGGCCTGAACTCATACATCCTCGCCGTAGCTGGGACTCTGCCCATCCTTTTCGTACCCTACACATCTACTGTCAGGCTTATACCCACGACAGTTGGCGCCCACCGTGGGGCAGGCGTCTAAGCGACTTCCGGCGAGTTTGCGACTACTTCCTTTCGTCATGTCGTCCGATGGAGATTCGAGCATGGGTCACCAGATCTTCTTCGGTGCTCTCTCCTTCATCGTCGACGATTCAGCGTGGCTTCGGGATGCGCCCCTCGACGTCGAGGCGCTTCCCCGTCGCGGGGCTACGCACTTCCGTGCCGGCGCCGGCGGCATTCTTCTTCTCCAGCAGTCGGCTCCGGTGTCGACCTACACCGCCGTCACGCGCCGCGTCAAGCGGTCCCGCCGTCTGCGGCTCCAGCGTTGGGTGCAACACGCCCAGGCGCGCCAGAACGCATCTTCACAAGTGGCGGTTCTAGAGTCAGTTGTGGTTGCCCCGCTGTCCTAGCGCTCGGGCTCGGTTCCGACTGAGTTTCCTTCCGAGTACGCGGGTCACGGGCCTGCAGCAGAAGTACACATGGCCAATTCCCATGAAGATCCCCGTCAGGCTGGCCGGAACGAGCACGAGATCGGCGAAGCGTCCGGCGCGCGTTGTCCACCTCGCCGTTCTGCTAGTCGGCACACTCGGCAAAGCAACGTGGAGCTGTTCCGCACACCCCTCCTCAACTTGGCTGCAGCTTCCAAGATAGCCGATTCCGTCTAGCTGACTGATTCAGAGGCTGGTAGAGGGATCGAGCAGATCCGAGCCCTGTTGCACACGGCGCAGCAGCAGAATTCGGCGGTCTCCCAGTCACACAACAGGATCTATAATAGTTCTGTTCATGCGAATACGCATCGGTCGGTTCACAGCCCAGGTTCCCATCAGCGGCACAAAGGAGGCAGCCGTTCCATAAATCACGAAGATCGCCGCCGTTCACGCACCCCTCCGTGGGGTGGGCCCTACGGGCCCCGACATCATGATGATCGGCGTTCAGTCGGTGACACTTACGACCCAAGGCCCGACGCAAGAGGGCATATCGCCCAGCGGAGGGTCGACAGGGGTCGGGCCCACCGCGATGGTCGCGATATCGACCGTCCGAGTGGAAGCAGGGCCACCGTTTCTGGTCCCGAGTGTTTCAGTCGAGCCATCCGTTCGGCTGACATCCCTCCCAACTTCCGATTGGCGACGGGAATTAGCAAGTTCACACGAGAGTCCAAGCCAGAAACGTGGCTGGATGACTACCGAGTGGCAGACCAGATCGGAGGAGGGGACGACCATGTCACCATGAAGCACCTCCCTCTGATGCTCGACGGCTCAGCGTGAGCATGGCTGAACCAGTTGGCCCCCTCAAGCATCTACAGTTGGGCAGATCTGGCCCGAGTGTTCATCAGGACCTTTGAAGGGACGTGCAAGCGCCCTGCTGGCCTTGTGGAGCTCCAGCACTGCATCCAGAAGCAGAATGAGCCCCTGCGTGACTTCATCCAGCGCTGGACAACTCTCTATCACGCGGTGGAGAATGTCACCGAGCATCAAGCAGTCTGCGCCTTCAAGGCAGGCGTGCGGTACAGGGATCTGTACCTGAAGTTCGGCCGAACAGGCGACATCTCCATGAGCTAGATGATGGAGATAGCAACACGCTATGCAAATGGTGAAGAAGAGGACCGCATCCGAAGCGGCAAGCACAAAACAGTCGCTGATAGCGATGGGGGCAACACTCGGAAGCAGAAGCAGAAAGCTCCGACCGCTCCGCAAGCTGAAGCTGCAGCTGTAACCAATGCCAAGTTCAAGGGCAAAGGGAAGGCTCAGTTCACCCCCAAGAAGAAGCAGTTCAATAACCCCATCCTGGACCAACCATGTCCGGTTCATACGAAGATGGATGAAGAAGGCAACCCCATATATGCGAAGCATACCACTCGACAGTGTCGCCTCCTGATCCAGGGGTTCAACGAAGGGCAACCGAGTGAAAAGGACCATGAACAGGATGAGGAGGATAAGGAGGATCCGTTCCCCCAAGTCCATGCAACCCTCATGATCTTTGCTGACGTCGAGAGCAAGAGCCGACTGAAGCTGGTGAACAGAGAGGTGAACATGACCACCCCTACCAACCCCAAGTTCCTCAAATGGTCTGAGACTGCGATCACCTTCAACCAGTCGGATCATCCGGCACATGTACCCACCCCGGGGAGACAGGCCCTGGTCGTCGACCCGGCGGTAGAAGGAGTCCGACTGCGCAAAGTCCTCATGGATGGCGGCAGCGGCTTGAACATCATGTATGCCGACACCCTCAAGGGGATGGGCATCCCGATGTCCAAACTCAGCGAGAGCAGCATGCAGTTCCACGGAGTCGTCCCTGGACGGCAGGCCAAATCACTCGGCCAGATCGCGTTGGACGTCGTTTTCGGCTCCGACAAGAACTTCCGCAAGGAAAAGCTGACGTTCGAAGTGGTTGACTTCCAGAGCGCTTATGCGCACTTCATGGCCCGTCCATGTTACGTATACCTGAAGCTGAAGATGCCAGGCCCGAAGGGTGTGATCACCATCACAGGAAATCGGCAGCGGGATGAAGAGTGTCTGCAGCAGGGATCAAGAATCGCCGACCAGCAGATGGCCGTCCTCGAGTTGGACGAGTACAAGGAAACAATCGACCCCACCGACCTGATGCGCTTGAAGAAGCCAGCTTCAGAGTCTGCATTTCAGTCGGCGGGAGACACGAAGAAGGTCAGCATCCACCCGACGGACGCCACTGCTGCCCCGACGAACATCTCCACCAGCCTCGATCCTAAATAGGAAGCCGAGCTCACCCAGTTCCTCCGTGAGAACTGGGACATCTTCGCATGGAAACCCTCCGACATGCCAGGTGTACCCAGGGAGTTGGCTGAGCACCGACTACACGTGGATTCCACGGCTCGGCCTGTCCGAGAGCGCCTGCGCCGGTCCGCCGTGCACAAGAGGAAGACAATCGGAGAAGAGGTGGCCAAGCTGCTGGCAGCCAACTTCATTCGCGAGGTTCACCACTCCGAGTGGCTCGCCAATGTTGTCATGGTGCCCAAGAAGGACAAGTCGCTCCGAATGTGCATCGACTTCAAGCATCTCAATAAGGTCTGCCCGAAAGACCATTTTCCGCTCCCCCGCATAGATCAAATTGTCGATTCGACTGCGGGTTGCGAGCGTCTGTCATTTCTTGATGCCTACTCGGGCTATCATCAGATCCGTCTGTATGGTCCCGATGAGTTAAAAACAGCCTTCATCGCCCCATTCGGCTGCTTCGGCTACATCACTATGTCGTTCGGTCTGAAGAATGCAGGAGCTACCTTTATGCGCATGATCCAAAAATGTCTCCTCGATCAGATCGGTCGGAATGTGGAGGCGTATATGGATGATATCGTAGTCAAGTTACGCAAAGGTTCCGACCTGCTGACTGACTTGGCAGAAACATTCGCCAACCTTCATAGGTACGATATCAAGCTCAACCCCGCCAAATGTTCATTCGGCGTTCCCAGCGGAAAGTTACTTGGTTTCTTCGTTTCCGAACAAGGGATCGATGTCAACCCCGAAAAGATCAGGACCATCATCCGAATGGAGAGGCCGGTCAGAATACACGATGTTCAACGGCTCACAGGTTGCCTAGCGGCTTTGAGCAGGTTCATCAGTCGACTCGGCGAAAAAGCACTTCCTCTGTACCGACTCATGAAGAAATCAGATACTTTCGAGTGGACAGATGAAGCCCAAGTCGCATTCGACGACCTCAAAGTCCTACTTTCCACCCAGCCGGTTCTTACTGCTCCACTCAGTAAAGAGTCCCTTCTTCTGTATATCGCGGCTACAAATCAAGTCGTCAGTACTGTTCTTACAGTCGAACGAGAAGAAGAAGGCAAGGCATACAAAGTTCAGCGGCCAGTGTACTACATCTCCGAAGTCCTCACTCCTTCCAAGCAGAGGTATCCCCACTATCAAAAACTTATCTACGGGATTTACATGACTGTGAAGAAGGAGGCCCATTATGTCCAAGACCACTCGGTGTCTGTCGTTTCTGATGCTCCATTGTCGGAAATTCTCCACAATCGAGATGCGTCAGGCCGAGTGGCGAAGTGGGCGATGGAGATGTTGTACTGCGATATCAAGTTCGAGGGCAAGAAAGCTATTAAGTCTCAAGCTCTGGCTGACTTCATAGCAGAATGGCTAGAGCAACAGCAACCGACCCATATCTGCTCGGCCCATTGGACAATGTTCTTCGATGGGTCCAAGATGATGAATGGCTCCGGCGCTGGCATTGTGATCATATCACCAAAGGGCGACAAGCTCAAGCACGTGCTACAGATACACTTCGATTCCTCCAACAATGAGGCAGAGTATGAAGCTCTCCTCTACGGGTTGCGTATGGCCATCTCACTCCGCGTCCGTCGCCTGATGGTCTACGGTGATTCAGATTTGGTGGTCAATCAAGTGATGAAAGAGTGGGACGTCAGAAACCCCACCATGACTACATACTGCAATGCAGTGAGGAAGCTTGAGAAGAAGTTTGAAGGTCTAGAACTTCACCATGTTCCAAGACTGAAGAACCAAGCAGCTAATGAGTTAGCAAAACTCGGATCCACTCGGAGACTAGTCCCGAGTGACGTCTGCCTCGAGCACCTCCACCTCCCCTCAGTCAAAGAAGATCCTTTCACAGAGGAGCCGGTACAATCAAAGAGTTCTACGGATCCGACTGAAGTCGATGTTCCTGCTGTGGTTGATCTGGTCATGGAGATTCTTGCCGTCATCCCCGATTGGACTGTGCCGATCGTTGCATATATTCTGAGGCAGGAACTACCAGAAGACGAAGTCCAGGCGAGGCAGATAGTCCGCAGGTCGAAGTTATTCACTATCATTGATGGCCAATTGTACAAAGAAAGTATCTCAGGCGTTCTTCAACGATGCATCTCCCCAGAGGAGGGGCAGCTGATTCTGGAGGATATTCACTCGGGGACCTGCGGTCATCATGCTTCTTCGAGAGCAATTGTCGCCAAGGCATTCAGGGCTGGTTTCTTCTTGCTGCAGGCTAACGAGATGGCTAAAGATATGGTTGACCTATGTGAGGGCTGCCAGTTCTACTCCAACAAGTCCCACAAGCCGACGTCTGCGTTGAAGACGATCCCTCTTGTGTGGCCATTCGCAGTGTGGGGATTAGATACAATCGGCCCATTCAAGACAGGCCAAGGTGGATACACACATCTGTTGGTGGCAGTCGACAAGTTCACGAAATGGATCGAAGCGAAGCCCATCAAGAAGCTCAACGCCTCAACAGCCGTCAAGTTTGTCAGGGACATCATCTTCAGATTCGGTGTACCTCACAGCATAATCACGGACAACGGGACAAACTTTGACTCGAACAGATTCAAAGGTTTCTGTACAAGCCAAGGCATCCGAGTGGATTTTGCTTCCGTAGCGCATCCTCAGTCCAATGGACAAGCAGAGCGGGCAAACGGACTTATTTTGCAAGATTTGAAGCCCCGACTCCTGCGAGAGATAGGACATGCCGCTGGCGCTTGGGTTACCGAGCTACCTTCAGTGCTTTGGGGACTTCGCACAACCCCGAACAGATCTACAGGGCGATCACCGTTCTTCCTCGTTTATGGAGCAGAAGTGGTCCTTCCGAGTGACTTGCTTCACAATGCGCCACGAGTCGAACTCTTCTCCGAAGCCGAAGCAGAACAAGCAAGGCAAGACGGAGTGGATCTCCTGGAGGAGGAGCGCGAGATGGCACTAACTCGCTTGACCATTTATCAACAAAATCTGCGGCGTTTTCATGCACGCCACATCAGAAGTCGCACGTTCCAAGCAGGCGACCTGGTGCTCCGAGTGGATCAGCAAAGACCTCACAAGTTGGCTCCGTCCTGGGAAGGACCCTTCACCATCTCCAAGGTGCTGAACAACGGAGCATACAGACTCTACAACATCGAGAGGGAGACAGACGAGCCGCGTGCATGGAACGGAGATCTCTTGAAGCGCTTCTACACGTGACCGTCGACTGAAGCAATGTAAAGAACAAGTATTGGTGGAATAATATAAAGCAGATTGAGTTTTTTGCAGGTTCAAAGTTCTTCCGCGGTCGCAGACTCCGGTCTAAAAAAAAACTTAGCTACGATCCAGAATCGCCTAAGTATTAACTTTCTCCGAGTGTGCACTTCACGTCACACTCGGGGGCTTAGCTGCGATCCAGAATCGCCTAAGTATTAACTTTCTCCGAGTGTGCACTTAACGTCACACTCGGAGGCTTAGCTGCGATCCAGAATCGCGTAAGTATTAACTTTCTCCGAGTGTGCACTTCACGTCACACTCGGGGGCTTAGCTGCGATCCAGAATCGCCTAAGTATTAACTTTCTCTGAGTGTGCACTTAATGTCACACTCGGCGGCTTAGCTGCGATCCAGAATCGCCTAAGTATTAACTTTCTCCGAGTGTGCACTTAACGTCACACTCGGGGGCTTAGCTACGATCCAGAATCGCCTAAGTATTAACTATCTCTGAGTTTGCACTTCACGTCACACTCGGGGGCTTAGCTGCGATCCAGAACCGCCTAAGTATTAACTTTCTCCGAGTGTGCACTTCACGTCACACTCGGGGGCTTAGCTGCGATCCAGAATCGCCTAAGTATTAACTTTCTCCGAGTGTGCACTTCACGTCACACTCGCGGGCTTAGCTGCGATCCAGAATCGCCTAAGTATTAACTTTCTCCGAGTGTGCACTTCACGTCACACTCGGAGGCTTAGCTGCGATCCAGAATCGCCTCAGTATTAACTTTCTCCAAGTGTGCACTTAACGTCACACTCGGGGGCTTAGCTGTGATCCAGAATCGCCTAAGTATTAACTATCTCCGAGTGTGCACTTCACGTCACACTATGGGGGCTTAGCTGCGATCCAGAACCGCCTAAGTATTAACTTTCTCCGAGTGTGCGCTTCACGTCACACTCGGGTGCTTAGCTGCGATCCAGAACCGCCTAAGTATTAACTTTCTCCGAGTGTGCACTTCACGTCACACTTAGGGGCTTAGCTGCGATCCTGAATCGCCTAAGTATTAACTTTCTCCGAGTGTGCACTTAACGTCACACTCGGGGGCTTAGCTGCGATCCAGAATCGCCTAAGTGTTAACTTTCTCCGAGTGTGCACTTAACGTCACACTCGGGGGCTTAGCTGCGATCCACAATCGCCTAAGTATTAACTTTCTCCGAGTGCGCACTTAACGTCACACTCGGGGGCTTAGGTGCGATCCAGAATCGCCTAAGTATTAACTTTCTCCGAGTGTGCACTTAACATCACACTCAGGGACTTAGCTGCGATCCAGAATCGCCTAAGTATTAACCTTCTCCGGGTGTGCACTTAACGTCACACTCGGAGGCTTAGGGAATTCCACGGACCCTCAATGAGGTTCATGCAGATGTCAAAACATCTGACATGTTCCGAATGTTTGCCTTTGGCTTCACCAAGAAACGCCGAGTCAACATTGCAACAGAAGAGCAAAAGATTCGATTCAAAGTTCAACCAAAGATAGTAGTTCGGTGTGGATCAAGCTTACCCACACCGAACCACGAATGTGATGGCCAACAGCAGTGGAAAAAGTTTCTTACAGATCAACACTCCGCATACCGAGGATAAAAGTGTTTTTACGCTTCATCTGGATTAACACCAGGACTGGAGGGCTCTACGAACGTGTCCAGATCAATACCGTCGGCGATGCGGGTAGCACTTTCAAGGAAGGTTTCCATGAAGTCTTCAAATCGAAGTTTCTTCATGTTGGCCACCTTTAGCGTCTTCAACTTCTCCTCGCGCACCTCCTTGCAATGGACTCGGACCAGAGATAGAGCAACATCTGCACCACAACGAGCTGCAGATTTCTTCCACGGCTGCACTCGGTTCAGAATCTCCTCCAGTCGGGTCATCAGGTTCTCCATCTCCTGCCGCGACTCATCTTCTGGCCAAAGCTCCTTGTCGATTCGGCCGACGACTTCTCTCAGTCGACCGATGAAAGGACCAACTTTGCCCACGCGGATGTGCGCACGGAGCAGATCCCGATTGGCGTCCTCGCTGAGTGGAACGTTCTTGAGAATCAACCACTCTACATCAGCCGCTTCAGCTTCAGCGTCAAAGAAAAAATTTGCGACAACAGGACAAGCAGACAATAAGTGCCGAGTGTGACGCGCATAACACAACCACTCGGAAAGAGCAAGACTTACCAGCCAGACGCGTCATCATCTGCCGAGCCCAGTTGCTGACGTATTTCTCCCGTGCTCAGCACCGTTTGTTCAGCATGTCCATCTGACCCATCAGCGCAGTCCTCTGTTTCCCCATCTTTTCCACTTCCTCAGTCAACACCTTGTTCGCTTCACGCGCCTGCTCCAATGACTTCTCTCATCCCGCCAGAGCATCCTTCATGCCAGCCATTGCAAGCAGCACCGCATCAAGCTCACTAGCTAACTGATTCTTCTCCGCCCTGAGAGTCTCATAGGCTGTTCCCATTTCACAAGTTTTCTGCCAGCAAACACCAAGGGACAATCAGAAAATTCAACAACAAAAGTTTAAGTTCTTCAGACCCCTGCCGATGCAAGCAGTCCACAGCGGCCTCGGGGACTACACCCAGTGGGTTCACTAAGAGTGACCCCACTAGCATGCAACTCAAGCAGGCCCGCCCTGTTGAGATGCATGTTACCACCTACGCCTACGAGGCCAATACTACCCGACCTGAGTACAAATTACTCTCGGGGACTCTTACAGTAAGTGCACTCCGAGTGCCACAACTATGCGCACTCGGTCATGTTATTTACAGACCTGACCAAAGCAAAGACAATATGTATAAAGACAATTCCGGTGCAAGCACTCGACAGAAGTCTCGGGGACTACACCCACTGGGTTCACTCAGAGTGAACCCATTGCGAACAACAGATGCTATCCAAAAACACCCAGTGGGTTACAAGACAAAAGTAAATACTTACTAGCCCACTTACTCGGATATCATCCCGCAGCCCCAGGCTCCGCTGGTACAAGGACGCGACGGAGTCGTAGGCCCTCTTGGCCTCCCCAGCCATCAGCTCCGCGTGCACCATGGCTCCCTTGGCCGCTCCCACCTGCTCCTCCGGGAGACGCTGGATGTTGAACTCGACATTCGACGAGCCTGGCATCGTTGGAAGCTCCTGAGGCATCCCGAGGTCCGCTCCAGTCGGCACCTCAACCACCAGCGCCGGTTCAGTGAGCGGCAGCGCCTCAGTCGGCGGCACATTGGTGGCAAGAGCAGCAACAGGCGGAGCGGCCTCAAGAACGGGCTCTGCAGCCTGTTCAACTCTCCCCTGATCGCCCTCGTCCACGCAAATCGCCCCTGATAGACCGAACGACGCAAGATCTCAGAAAAAGAAAGAGGCAGAACCTATGATAGAATAAAACACTGAAAGTCACTACAACGCACCTGGCTGGGACGAGACGACGTTGTCCGTGTCCATGGGGTCATCTTCTTGGCGCACCGGAGAGGTGGCAGAAGTAGCAACTCTGTCGAGTGAAATCCATTCGACCAATGAACAAGAATTCACTCGGATATTAGAAGAAATTAGAGGATCGATACACTTACGTGGAGGTGACGGGGACAGCAACCCTCATCCGCGGCAGAGCCTTCCGAGGATTGGACCCACTCGGTTTGGCCGCCTTGGAAGACTGACCCGCAGGCTCAGCGGCAGCATCCCTGGCCCTTTTGGTGCTCTGAGCACTCGGGACCACCAGGGCAGTGGGCGGAGCACTCGAAGATGCTGGAGGGGCCGAGGGAACGGCAGGCTCGTGTCGGCGCTTGGTCCGATGCTCTGTTTGCGGAGGCGGCGAGTCCTGCTCTTCGTCTTCCTCCTCTTCCTCGCTGGTCTCTTCCTCCGACTCCCCGCTGTCGGAGACATATTCAGCGCTCTCCACGCTGCCCTCCTGGTTGCCTTCCTCCTCCTCGGCCGGGTTCCCATTCGAGACGGGAGAAAACCAGTTGGTCCACTCCTGCATAAAATTCAGTCGGTGACATGAGACGTCACACAGAGATTCAAGCAAACGATAAGATTAAGACAGTTAGGAGCACTCGACAAGTGCCACTCACCTGATTCGGAGGAGGATTATCCGCGCAGAAGGGCTTCACTCGCCGAGATCCTTTGGGATTCTCGCAGGGGCCTGTGATCTGGAGCACCCATGAGGTCACCCTCTCCTCAGTCACGCCCACGACGTTGGTCCGAGTGGAATCCTCGGGCCCCGTATAATGCCACATGGCGTGGTCGCGAGCCTGCATGGGCTGGTTACGCCGATCGAGGAAGACCTCCAGCAAGTCTATGCCAGTGACCCCCCTCCTGACGACATCTACGAGCGCCCCGACCAGAGGCTGGATGTCGTTCTTGTCCGCCCTCGTGAGCGCGAGTTGCTTAGGTGAGGTGGGCCGATCTCAGCTAAAGGGAGGCAGCCCTGTCGAAGCATTCGGGCAGGCGATATCCTGGCAGTAGAACCACGTCGACTGCCAGTTCCTGACCGACTCACTTAGCTGGAGGGTGGGATAACTGCTCCGACTCTTTTTCTGGAAACCTAGACCCCCGCAGAGCTGGAGAAGATGTGTTTTATCATCCGACTGGCTAAGTCGTTTGATGGTCTAGGATCTAGCAGAAAATATGTGCTTGAACAGCCCCCAATGGGGAGGACAGCCAATGAAACACTCGCACGGAACTATAAAGGCAGAGAGATGGGCAATGGCGTTCGGGGGAAGTGGTGAAGTTGTGCCCCGAAGTGATTCATGATGCCCTTGAAGAAAGGATGCGGGGGCAAGGAGAAACCTCGATAGACGTGGCTGAGAAGTAAGACGCGCTCCCCCTCCCGGGGCGTCGGCTCGACCTCGTTCTCCGCCGGCAGCCTCCAACTCTTGTGCACGATCATCCCGTGCTCGACCAGCTGCAGCAGATCCCTCTCCATCACCGTGGAGGGGAGGAAGTCACCTTGAATCCACCCCACCGGCAGCGGCCGCTACCGCCACTGAGCAGGAGCCGCCGCCTTCCCCTTCTTCTTCCTCGCCTCCATCTTGCTCGTCTGACCCTTGGTCATGGCGGAAGCTGCGAGCCCGCGGGAGGAAGGGGGAGGGAAGAGTGTAGAGGCGCTGGAGGTGGCGAGAGAGACGGAGCAGGCGAAGGCAAGAGATTCGGCGAGCGTAACGAAGAACCCTCGCCACCGAGATTTAAGTAGGGCTCCGAATGGGTCGCTGGCGGGTGGGCCCGAAACCTTATCCCCCGACCCAAGGCGGCGATATTAGTGCAGAGGTTGAGGCGCGAGAATCGAGACGTCAGGCGCTACTCGAGCGCGATGGCGTCATCCCCGCTGAGCGCGCGGCACCCGAAATTTGAGATCCCGGAAAATCCGCCGCTGTCAGTTGACCGGTCGGGTCAAAAGATGCCGCAGAAGCACTCGGCTTCCGATAGTCTGTTTCGCCAGTACTTCCACTCGGATCGTTGGTCAGAAAAGATAAAATGGATCGGGGCAGGCAACGCCCAAGCCAAATCTGTTCCGGTCGGATCCAAACTTCAAGCACCGCTTCGTCGTTTCAACCCCAATCCATTCGGGGACTAATGATGGGGTCATAGTCCTAGGTCAGGTCATAGGCCTGTCATGTAGGTCCTACCCAAGGACTACCCATCACAAAGGACAAGGCCCTTAGTCAGTCCCGACTGAATTAAGGAGTCCCCATCATCCAGTCAGTAACATGTCCTCAACCATCCAGTCGGAGACTAGCATTCGGAGGATACCAAGCTAACCGACTGGCTACACTCGGAACATCGTAACCTCTCTGGAGGGAAACGGCCGTACGTTTCCGGGTGCATTTATTAACATTTAGAGCATACGTTACCTATAACATACGCATTCAATCCCCACTACTCCACCCTTGTACCGGAACCGTTGTGGAGGGCAGCGCACTCTATATAAGCCGCTCTCCCCCACTGGTAGAGGGGTTAGCAACTCATTGTATTCCCTATTCCACTCGACAACAGAGCTCCCTGAGCACTGAGACGTAGGGTTATTATCTCCACCGCAGAGGGGCCCGAACTCATACATCCTCGCCCATCCTTTTCGTACCCTACACATCTACTATCAGGCTTATACCCACGACACCCATCGTCTACTTGCTTTCATGAGAAAAGCCACTAGTGAACACTACGGCCCCCGGGTCTATTCACACCTATCGTTTCCACTTTCACTTTCACTTTGCTTTGTTACTTTGTTGCTTTCAGTTCTCACTTGGCAAACAATTTATAAGGGATAGACAACCCCTTCATAGCATTGGGAGCAAGCTCTATGTGTTTGTGCAGGTACTTCTGTTATTCCTTCACTGGATCGATACCTTGGTTCTCAAAACTGAGGGAAATACTTACCGCCGCTATGCTACATCACCCATTCCGCTTTGAGGGAACACCAACGCAAGGCTCCAACGCCTCGGGGGAAATCGTTTGCATATTTTCCTAGGAAGTCCCTAAAGGCGTAGCCGTAGCAGAAGGATTCCTGGTGCCGTTGCTGAGGAGTATCAGGACAAGAATAGTCTCCCGTCAGCACGTGTTTCTCGCGCCCTTGGAAGGTCTTTTGTTGCAGTAGCAGTCTTCTACTTTGACACAATGAAAAAGAAAACTATTTACACGGGAAAGCTCCCAATAAACAAAAGAAGAACGAGAAATATGTTTGGGTTTTCTCAAACTAGACAAACACACGAGAAGAAAGCGAGAAAAAAGAAACAAACTAGCATGGATGATACAGTGGCAAGGTGTGAACACCGACTAACAAAGTGAAAGTGTGAGCAAGAATATAAATTCGGTGAGAAACTTGTACTCCCCCAAGCTTAGGCTTTTGGCCTAAGTTGGTCTACTCCCATGGCTGGTCCGGGCGATATCCAAAATCATAATGGGGGTTGTACGGCAGCGTGACAGCTACCGCTTGAATAACTGCCTCACTGAGGCGAGCAACCTTTGCCTCCCTCTCATACTCCTCTGCCTTTCCTCTGGTTATGTAATATCTCCATTTTACCTGAAAGTCAAAGAAGGCAGGAGCAGGAAGGGTAATATGGAAAACATGTTGTCGGTTAAATATTATCCGGTATAGGAGGGATTCATTATCCCTCTCAAGGAACTGATAACGTGTCATAGCGGCGCGATCAAGGAAAGCTGTATGGAGCGGGGGATCTCCTTCGCGGATGGGTACTCCAAGAAAATTTGCTATGCGAGTGGCATAGATCCCACCTAAGAAATCCCCTTCATTAGCATTATGATTTAGCCTCCTCGTGATTGTAGCTCCCATGTTGAAACTTATAACACCCGTTACTGCGCTCTTAAGAATGCTAAGGTCATGACAATGCTCAATCTTGTCGTTAATGCATCTACCTATGAAGAGGGCAAAGTAAAGCAAGGCGGGAAAATGAATGCTCCCCATGGTAGCCTGCGTAATATCTCTAGTTTCTCCGACAGTTATATTATAGATAAAATCTCTAACCGAAGACTTAGGAGGATCATTGAGACTACCCCAATCAGGTATCCTGCAAATTCTATTGAAATCCTCTAAATCCATGGTATACGATTTGTCATACACATCAAGCAGTATGGATGTGTCACGGCCAGCTAAAAATTTGAATCTACGAACAAAAGAGGTAGTGAGAGTAGTATACTGTTCACATTTATCGGAGATGAATTCTTCAAGCCCGACGTTGTGAACAAGTGTATCAAACTCGTCTTTGAAACCTGCACCAATCATGAATTCATCAGAAGTCCATTCACATGGTTGTACCTGTGCGTTCCTCGGTTGGTAAGGATCGGGCTACCGAATCGCGAGACGGGGACCCCTCTTGCTTGAAGAACCACCATGATAGTTTCTTCTGAACATCTTCCTTTTCTGAAATTTTTAGTGACTCAAAGGAAAAGTGAACAAGACTCAATGAAACTCATGGCAACTACTCATACAAGTGCCTAGAGGCCATATCACGCATCAAAACTACTTGGGACCAGCTAAAATTAGCATCCAAAGCTCAGGAACAGGGTCACCAAGGCAGCAATAATACGCAACGAATAAGGCACTAGAGCAAAAACTAATTGGACCAATGGAGGAGTCACATACCAATGAACAATTCCCCCAAAACAGTTTGGTGAATGGGGCTTTGCACAAGGAGATCGAAAATCGCAGCAAGAAGAGCAAGAACACGGGTTTGAGTTGTAGAATGATTTTTTCTGGATGTAGGAGAAGGAGATGGGAGCTGGAATAAGTGGAGGGGGGACACGTGGGCCCCACAAGCCTGGTAGGCGTGGCCAGGGGGGTGCCCGCGCCTCCTGGCCTTGTGGCCCACTGGTGCATCCCCCTGACTAGCTCTCCGTCTCAGAATTTTTCAAAAATTCCAGAAAAAATCATACTTGATTTTCAGGGCATTTACAGAACTTTTATTTTTGGGACACTTTTCTAAAGGACGCAAAAAGCAGAAAACAGGAAAAACTAAAGCTAAATCTATCATTTTCCTTTTAAACAACCAAAAGTAAATGATCGGGACAGAGGTCTGTGACTCCTAGATTCATCCAGCTCATGGTCATCAAAAGAAATCCGTCAATGAGGTTGATCAAGTCTCCTTGACAAACTTTTTTTGAATCGCGTAAAAACGGAGAATTTTTGAATAGTCACTAGGTTACCTCAATGGGGATGTGCATATCCCCAACAAGCAAATCATACTTCATCTTAACAGTAGGTATAGGACATTCAAAGCTCCCAATAAGAATCGATGAAGTTTTTTCAATAGCATTGATGCAATGTACTCGATATTGTTTCTTCGGAAAGTGCACCGTATGCTCATTACCATTGACATGGAAAGTGACATTGCCTTTGTTGCAATCAATAACAGCCCCTGTAGTGTTTAAAAAGGGTCTTCCAAGGATGACCGCCATGGCATCATCCTCGGGAATATCGAGAATAACAAAGTCTAATAAGATAGTAACATTAGCAACCACAACATGCACATCCTCGCAAATGCCGATAGGGAAAGCAGTTGATTTGTCGGCCATTTGCAAGGAGATTTCAGTGGGTGTCAACTTATCCAGTTCGAGTCTACGATAAAGAGAGAGAGGCATAACACTAACACTGGCTCCAAGGTCGCATAAAGCAGTTCTAGCATAGTTTCCTTTAATGGAGCAAGGTATAGTGGACACTCTGGGATCACCTAGTTTCTTAGGGGTTCCACCCTTGTAGGTCTAATTAGCGAGCATGGTGGAAATCTCAACCTCAGTTATCCTCCTCTTATTAGTCACAATATCCTTCATGTACTTAGCACAAGGAGACATTTTGAGCATATCTGTCAAACGCATTTGCAGAAAGATAGGTCTAATCATTTTAACAAATCGCTCAAAATCCTCATCATCCTTTTTCTTGGATGGTTTGGGAGGAAAGGGCATGGGTTTCTGAACCCATGGTTCCCTTTCTTTACCATGCTTCCTAGCAATGAAATCGTTCTTATTGTATCTCCTATTCTTAGGTTGTGGGTTATCAAGATCAATAGGTTCAATCTCCACATCCTTATCATTGCTAGGTTGAGCATCAACATGAACACCACTATCGATATTATCACTAGGTTCATGTTCATCACCAGATTGTGTTTCGGCATCAGAAACAGAGACATCGTTTGGATTCTCGGGTGTAACAACAATAGGGTTGCTAGCATGCAAGTTCCTATCATCTTTATTTTTCTTCCTAGGATGACTAGGTGCCTCGGTGCTACCTCCTTCAGAATCTTGTTCAATTCTCTTAGGATGGCCCTCAGGATACAAAGGTTCCTGGGTCATTCTACCGCCTCTAGTGACGACTCTGACAGAATTGTCATTCAACTCATTGAGCAAGTCATTTTGAGCCTTAAGTACTTGTTCTACTTCAGTAGTAACCATAGAGGCATGTTTACTCAAAATCTTAAGATCATTGACATTTCTATCCACACAAGCACTTAAATGGCTAAGCATACGAGCATTATGTTCCAATTTTCTGCTAACATAATCATTGAAACTTTGTTGTTTGGCAACAAAGTTATCAAATTCATCCAGGCATAAGCTAGCAGGTTTATCAAAAGGAATATCACTCTCATTGAATCTACAAAGAGAATTACCTCTACTACCTGTGTCGGGTCATCAAGACCATGGATCTCTTCGATAGGTGGTAGATTTTTCACATCTTCAGATTTAATGCCTTTCTCTTTCATAGATTTCTTAGCTTCTTGCATATCGTCAGGACTGAGGAATAGAATACCACTTTTCTTCGGAGTTGGCTTCGGAGGTGGTTCGAGAATAGTCCAAGCATTCTCATTGCACAAGATATTATTCAATAGGATCTCAACTTGTTCCACAGTTCGTTCCCTGAAAACACAACCAACACAACTATCTAGGTGGTCCCTAGAAGCATCTATTAGTCCATTATAGAAGATATCAAGTATTTCATTCTTCTCAAGAGGGTGATCAGGCAAAGCATTCAGTAGCTGGACGAGCCTCCCCCAAGCTTGTGAGAGACTCTCTTCTTCAACTTGTGCAAAGTTATATATTTCCTGCAAGGCAGCTTGTTTCTTATGGGCAGGAAAATAATTCCCAGAGAAGTAGTAGATCATATCCTCGGGACTACGCACACAACCAGGAGCAAGAGAAGTGAACCAAGTCTTAGCATCACCCTTTAGCGAGAAAGGAAACAGCTTAAGGATATAGTAGTGGCGGATCTTTTCCTCACTCGTGAATAGGGTGGCTATATCGTGCAGCTTAGTAAGATGTGCTACTCCCTCCGTTTCAGTTTATAAGTCCGGCACGTGTATCTAGGTTGTCAATTTAACCAACTTAATGAGAGACATATATTACAAAAAATATATCATTAAAAACTTTAGATGTTCTATTTTCTAATGATATAATTTTTATGTTAAATAATATATTTTATATAAGTTAAATTGACATCCTAGGTACACGTGCATGCCTTATAAACTGTGACGGAGGGAGTACAACCGTTTCAGACTCATAACCATGAAATGGATCAGATTCGACTAGAGTGATTAACTCACGGTCGACAGAGAATTCATAATCCTTATCAGTCACAAAGATAGGCGAAGTAGCAAACTTCGGGTCGTATTTCATCCTAGCGTTCACAGATTTTTCATTGCACTTACGCAGTAATTTCTCAAGATCATAGCTATCCTTACAAGCAAGAAAGTCCTCAGCTATCTCTCCCTCCATAACATAACCCTCAGGTATATCAGGCAATTCATATCTAGGAGAGCTAGTTCTAACAGGTGAAATAGCAGGTTCTACTTCAATAATTTCAGCAGTCTTAGAAGTATCATCACATTCAGCAGCAACTCTAGCAATTTGTGCATCAAGGAATGCACCTAGTGGCAAAGCAGTATCAAGCAAAGCATCATCACAAGCATCATGGATAGCAGAAGTAGCATCATCAAGCACATGCGACATATCAAAATTTCTAGCAGGAGGTGGTGTCGCAAACTTACTCATAACTGAAGATGAATCAAGTGCAGAGCTAGATGACAGTTCCTTACCTGTCCTCGTAGTTGAGGGCAAGACTTTAGTTTTTGATCTCTCGGATTCCTCATAGTGATCAACATACGTAAATTCCAAGTGACTCAGAGAATAGCTGTGCCTCCCCGGCAACGGCGCCAGAAAATAGTCTTCATAACCCACAAGTATAGGGGATCGCAACAGTTTTTGAGGGTAGAGTATTCAACCCAAATTTGTTGATTCGACACAAGGGGAAGCCAAAGAATATTCTCGAGTATTAGCAGTTGAGTTGTCAATTCAACCACACCTGAAAGACTTAGTATCTGCAGCAAAGTATCAGTAGCAAAGTAGTGTGATAGTAACAATAGCAACGGTAACAGTAGCAGCAGTGACAGCAGTAGCGGTAACAGTAGCAGCAGTGACAGCAGTAGCAGCAAAGTAACGTAGCAAGGACCGGTAGGAAAAACTCGTAGGCATTGGATCGGTGATGGATAATTATGCTGGGTGACATTCATCATGCAACAGTTATAACAAGGGAGATATGTAACTAGCTCCAGCTCGTCAATGTAATGTAGGCATGTATTCCGTATATAGTCATACGTGCTTATGAAAAGAACTTGCATGACATCTATTGTCCATCGCGCCCATGGCATCGGGGTCCTAATGGAAACTACAGGATATTAAGGTTCTCCTTTTAATAGAGAACCGGAACAAAGCATTAGCACTTAGTGAATACATGAACTCCTCATACTACGGTCATCTTCGGGAGTGGTTCCGGCTATTGTCACTCCAGGGTTGCCGGGTCATAACACATAGTAGGTGACTACAACTTGCAAGATAAGATCAAGAACGCACATATATTGACGAGAACATAATAGGTTCAGATCTGAAATCATGGCACTTGGCCCTAGTGACAAGCATTAAGCATGGCAAAGTAGTAGCAACATCAATCTCAGAACATAGTGGATACTAGGGATCAATCCCCATCAAAACTAACTCGATTACATGATAGATCTCATCCAACCCATCACCGTCCAACAAGCCTACGATGATATTACTCACGAACGGTGAAGAGCATCATGGAATTGGCGATGAAGGAAGGTTGGTGATGACGATGGCGATGATCTCCCCTCTCCGGAGCATAAAACAGACTCCAGATCTGCCCTCTAGAGGAAGAACAGGTGGTGGCGGCGCCTATGTATCGTAAAACGCGATGAACTCTCCTCCTTGATTTTTTTTCCGGACGAAAGGGACTAAATAGAGCTGGAGTTGGAGGCGGCGGAGCCCCGAGGGCCCCAGAAGCTGCTAGGTGCGACCAGGGGGGCCCGCGTCTCCTGGGCTTGTGGGCTCCTCGCTCCACGCCTCCGGTTGATTCTTGCACCAATATTTTTTATATATTCCACAAAAAATCCTCGTAAATTTCCAGGTCATTCCGAGAACTTTTATTTCTTTGCAAAAACAACACCATGGCAATTCTGCTGAAAACAACGTTAGTCCGGGTTAGATCCATTCAAATCATGCAAATTAGAGTCCAAAACAAGGGCAAAAAGTTTGGAAAAGTAGATACGATGGAGACATATCAACTATAAAGGTGCTATACAGGTATCTCTGAAGGTGTCCGTTGAGTTAGTATGGATAATGACTGGGATTTGTCACTCCGTGTGACGGAGAGGTATCTTAGGGCCCACTCGGTAATACAACATCACACACAAGCCTTGCAAGCAATGTGACTAAGTGTAAGTCACGGGATCTTGTATTACGGAACGAGTAAAGAGACCTGCCGGTAACGAGATTGAAATAGGTATGCGGATACCGACGATCAAATCTCGGGCAAGTAACATACCGAAGGACAAAGGGAATGGCATACGGGATTATATGAATCCTTGACACTGAGGTTCAACCAATAAGATCTTCGGAGAATATGTAGGATCCAATATGGGCATCCAGGTCCCGCTATTGTATATTGACCGAGGAGTACCTCGGGGCATGTCTACATAGTTCTCGAACTCGCAGGGTCTGCACACTTAAGGTTCGATGATGTTTTAATATAGTTGAGTTATATGTGTGGTTACCAAATGTTGTTTGGAGTCCCGTATGAGATCACGGACGTCACGAGGGTTTCTGGAATGGTCTGGAAACGAAGATTGATATACATGATGGTTTCATTTGGTTACCGGAAAGTTTTCGGGCATTACCGGCAGTGTACCGGGAGTGACGAATGGGTTCTGGAAGTTCACCGGGAGGGGGCAACCCACCCCGGGGAAGCCCAATGGCCTTAGGGGTGGCGCACCATCCCTTAGTGGGCTGGTGGGACAGCCCAAGAGGGCCTTGGCGCCAAGATAAGAAAACCAAAGAAAAAAGGGGAGGTGGGAAGGAAGAGAAGGACTGCACTTTCCAATCCTAATTGGAGTAGGGTTCCTCCTCTCCTCCCTGGCTGGCGCACCCTTGAGGGCTTGGCCCTCAAGGCAAGCCTCCTCCCCCTCCCTCCTATATATATAGTGGTGATTTAGGGCTGATTGGAGACAACTTTTGCCACGTGCAACTCAGATCTAGACACCATAGTTCTTCCTCTAGATCGTATTTCTGCAGAGCTCGAGCGGAGCCCTGCACGAGTAGATTGTCTCCACCACTGGAGCGTCGTCACGCTGCTGGAGAACTCATCTACTTATCCATCTTGCTTGCTGCATCAAGAAGGCCGAGATCATCGTCGAGCTATACGTGTGGTGAACGCGGAGGTGCCGTCCGTTCGGTACTAGATCGGAACGGATCGTGGGACGGATCACGGGACGCTTCATGGGGAAGATCGAGGGACGTTAGGACGTTCCACTACATCAACCGCATTTCTTAACGCTTCTTGCTGTGCGATCTACAAGGGTACGTAGATCCAAATCTCCTCTCGTAGATGGACATCACCATGATAGGTCTTCGTGTGCGTAGGATTTTTTTCCCATGCAACATTCCCCAACAAACTCAATGAACACCTTCGGAGATGACCGTAGAGTACCTTTATAGTCACCCAGTAACGTTGCGATGTTTTATACACACAAGGCATTCCTATGGTGTCAGTGAGTTACATGATCTCATGGTCATAGGAATGTATACTTGACATGCAGAAAACAATAGCAACAAAATGACACGATCGCATGCTACGTTTATAGTTTGGGTCTTGTCCATCACATCATTCTGCTAATGATGTGATCCCGTCATCAAGTGACAACACTTGTCTATGGCTAGGAAACCTTAACCATCCTTGACTAACAGGCTAGTCAACTAGAGGCTCACTAGGGACATTGTTTTGTCTATATATCCACATATGTATTTATCTTTACATTCAATACAATTATAGCATGGATAATAAACGATTGTCTTGATAGAGGAAATATAATAATAACTATTTCATTATTGCCTCTAGGGCATATTTACAACACAAACTCTTTCGACAGTGAAGCCATGACCAGGTGGACTAGGAGCGCAGGTTTGAGCTCCAAATCCGCATCCATAGGCTTTAGCTTGGGTGCCATGTTGCTCATCCTCACGATGTGCTCTCTTATTCCATGACCACCGCCAGTGTAGTTCTTTGTCACAAGTTGCTTTATCAACTGGGTGGCATATGTCTTTGAAGAACCAGTGAACTGGCTTTTTATCTTTGTAAGCAACTCCCATACGGAAGTGCACTGTGCAATTGAGCCCACGATGTTGTTCTCAATTTATTATTTATAAATGCCATGCATTTCTTGTTGGCGGAGAGCCACTTTTGATTTTCGAAGGTAAACGACATCTCCACTGGAGCATGATCCCTCTTCTTTTTCCCCATGCATCATCATAATCATTGGCGTCTCCGACTGGTTCTGTAGGTCTGAATGGATACGGGGTGTCAATAACCCAGTCCACCTCAGCATAGATAAATGTCATGTCTACTTTCTTCCTCCACTCAGTGTAGTTGTCACCTCTGAGTGTCGGAACATCTTTTAGACAAGTCATCAACTGGTAGCCCCCTCAAAATCACAATTTGAGTGAGATCATTGTAACAATAGCATGCATTAATCTAAAGTTGATCAAATTAAACATGTAATTATTTATGTAATTAAATCTATATTACCGTTGGTGAAAAAATAGAAATATATGCACCTTTTATAGCAAAAAAATAAAATATGATCATGTTATTAGCGACGTTGGTCATAAAAATAACATAATCATATTTCTGTAAATTACCTCTTTAATGTGTTGTTTAAATAGATGATATTTAAACTTCTATTTTCTTTGTAAAAGAGCACTATAAATTTACTTTGCACCGAAAAAACGTGAATATAAAAATGCATATACTTTTTCTACTTTACAAAAACTTTTGTGTGACGAAATAAAAATTCATGAACATTTATTGTTTTCATTATAAAATTCATGAACTTTTCTTTTTATGAATTTTTTTTTATTTTTATTTTTAGAAACTATTATTTTTCTTTGCACAAACATTTCTGTTTACTTTTCTATTTTCTAAACATAATTTTCGTTGGAAAATTTGAATAGAAACATATTTTCAAAAACTGCACAGAACTGGACAGAAAATCAAAATCCTTTTTTTTTAAAGAAAAAACCGGCCTGGCCCGTAAAATGCCCCCACGAGGTTGTGGCCTACTTCGGGTGGGCCATCACACACAGCCTAGGCCTCCGGCCTCCTCCTCTTTCAGCTCAACTAGCCCGCTGGAGAGCTAGGGTTTGGGCGCGACAGTTGGATCGAATCTAACAGTCCAGCGCTCATCTCGCTGGATTAAAATCATCTCTCGAACGTGCTGAGGAAATCCTCGTTCAGTTTTTATTTCCTCCCCCTCGCACAGCTCTCCCCCTCTTTGTCGCTCAGGGCAACGACGATCAATCTGGCCGCCGACGACGGAGTCGAAGACCACTGCGCCATGCGTGCCTCGCCTTCCTCTCCCGGTTTCTGCCTCCAATCATCACCACCACCACCACTGTTTTGTGAACTGAGGCAGCGGTCGGAGATTCCGACGGCGGCGCTGTGGCCTTCCCCGTCACTGTTTGCGTGACCACATTGCGCTAGCCACGCCGCCGTCGAGCGGTTTGGCTGCGGTACACCCTTTCTACTTTTCCGGCGAGCCCGGAGGCTTAGCCGGTGGTTCTTCTTCCGGACGGCTCGGTGTGCCGATGCCCGTCTGGATCGAGAGGAACGGCGCGGCCTTGCGGCGATGCTACTTTGTCGGCAGCCCGAGGCCCTCTCGTGTGATGTGTTGCAGTTTCTTTTGATCTTTTTTTTGTTCTTTACCTTGTTCTAGGGTTCGTCATGGGGAAGGAAATCCTTTCTTTTCTGAACAGTTTCTTCCGAAACCATCTAGATCCTAGAGGCATCTGATACCATCTATAGAATCCTTGGATCTACTAGGCTAGATATGTCCGGTAGAGATGATGGGGATTACCTTGTCCTACACTTGAGGTGCTCCCGTCGGCGTCCATGGTGAGGTGGTGAAGGCGGCGGTGACCGAGAGATGGAGTGGAGGAGGTGGTGCTTCCCGTGAGCATCACGCCAACCCTAGATCAAAAGGGTTGTAGGTGGGGTTTGTGGCGACGGTGAACTTCGTCGCCCGTGCCCCAGCCCCCCATCTCTGTTAATATAGCACGGGTCATAGGGGCCCACCAAAACATAATGAGTTGGGCGCCCACGGATCAAGGGTCCGGTGGGCCGTTGGGCCCACACGGGAGAGATCAACCTAACACTCTATAGTAGCATACTCCCTCCGTCTCAAAATAAGTGTGTGAACTTTGTACTAGTTCTAGTACAAAGTTGTACTAAGTTTAAGACACTTACTTTGGGACAGAGGAAGTATATACCATGCAGTATAGTCACTGCCTTGTGGACTCGACCCCACATGTCATCCACACTACCGCACCATACAGTACTGCAGAGGATCCCAACCCAAGTGTGGTCTTCAGCCAACATTTAGGCCAAGAAATATAACCTGGTATATTATTCGTTGTACTTCCCAATACCTTCCTCTAGGCCCAAATAATGGTGAAGTGTTATGTAGTCGACGTTCACATAACACCACTAGAGGAGAGACAACATACAACACATGAAAATATCGAACGAATACCAAATTCACATGACTACTTATAGCAAGACTTATCCCATGTCCTCAGGAACAAAAGTGACTACTTGCTACTTCTCAAACAACAGCGCCACAAATTGACAAGTTGACAGAGACTTGCTTGCGTTGGTTTTTCCCGTGAAGAGGAAAGGGTGATGCATCACAGGAGCAGTAAGTATTTCCCTCAGTTTGAGAACCAAGGTATCAATCAGTAGGAGAATCTCGTCAAGTCCAGAGTACCTGCGCAAACACAAAAGAGCTTGCACCCAACGCTAGAAAGGGGTTGTCAATCCCTTCAAGATTGATTGCAAAGTGAGATCTGAAGGCGGAAAGTGCAACGAAGTAAAAGTGTAAGGCTGAAAATATGGTGTGGAGTAGACCCGGGGGCCATAGTGTTCACTAGAGGCTTCTCTCAAAATAGCAAATATTACGGTGGGTGAACAAATTACTGTCGAGCAATTGATAGAACCATGCAAAGTCATGACGATATCTAAGGCAATGATCATACATATAGGCATCAGGTCTGAGACAAGTAGACCGATACTTTCTGCATCTACTACTATTACTCCACACATCGACCGCTATCCAGCATGCATCTAGTGTATTGAGTTCATGACGAACAGAGTAACGCCTTAAGCAAGATGACATGATGTAGAGGGATAATCTCAAACCAGTGATGAAAACCCCATCTTTTTTCCCTTGATGGCAACAACACGATGCGTGCCTCGCTACCCCTTCTGTCATTGGGTGAGGTCACCGCACGGTATGAACCCAAAACCAAGCACTTCTCCCATTGCAAGAATCATAGATCTAGTTGGCCAAACAAAACCCACAACTCGAAGAGAATTACAAGGATATGAAATCATGCATAAGAGAGATCAGAAGAAACTCAAATAAGATTCATAGATAATCTGATCGTAAATCCACAATTCATCGGATCTCGACAAACACACCGCAAAAGAAGATTACATCGGATAGATGTCCATGAAGATCATGGAGAACTTTGTATTGAAGATCCAAGAGAGAGAAGAAGCCATCTAGCTACTAGCTATGGACCTGTAGGTCTATGGTGAACGACTCACGCATCATCGGAGAGGTCATGCTGTTGATGAAGAAGCCCTCCGTATCTGAATCCCTCCTCCGGCAGGGCACCAGAACGTGCCCCAGATGGGATCTTGCGGCGGCGGAAAAGTACTTTGGATGATCTCCTGATTTTTTCTGGGATTTTAGGGAATTTATAGGCGAAACACCTAGGGCAGAGGAGGCCCAGGGAGCCCACAAGCCTGGGAGGCGCGGCCCCCCTGGCCGCGGCTAGGGGGCTTGTGGGGTCCATGGTGGCCCCCTGCCCTGATTCTTAGGCTTCCCGATCGTTTTCTGTTTCGGAAAAAATATTTTTGGCAGTTTCGTTCCGTTTGGACTCCGTTTAAAATCCTCCTCTGAAAGGGGTCAAAAACATGGAAAAAAACAGGAACTGACACTTGGCACTGAGTTAATAAGTTAGCCCCAAAAAATATAAAAAAGGCATACAAAACATCCAAAGTTTGACAAGATAATAGCATGAAACCATCAAAAATTATAGATACGTTGGAGACGTATCAAGCATCCCCAAGCTTAACTCCTCCTCGTCCTCGAGTAGGGAAGTGATAAAGACTGAATTTTTGATGTGGAATGCTACCTAGCATAGTTGTCCTTTGCAACTTCTTTCATGTGACATGAATGTTAAGATCCATAAGATTCAAAACAATAGTTTGCTATTGACATGAAAACAATAATAATTCAAGCAAACTAGCAAGGTAATCATGAACTTTCAAAATAACAAGGCCAAGGAAAGTTATCACTACAAAATCATATAGTCTGGCTATGCTCCATCATCCTCGCACAGCTAATGTAAAACATGCACAACCTCGGTATTGGCCAAGTAATTGTTTTCGCACTCTTACTTTCTCAAACTTTTTATAACTATCACGCAATACATGAGTGTGAGCCATGGATATAGCACTATAGGTGGAGTAGAGTGTGGTGGTGGTTGTGAGACAAAAAGGAGGAGATGGTCACATTGACTTGGCGTATCAAAGGGCTATGGAGATGCCCATTAATAGATATCAATGTGAATGAGTAGGGATTGCCATACAAAGGATGCACTAGAGCTATAAGTATGTGAAAGCTCAAAAGGAGAACTAGTGGGTGTGCATCCAACTTGCTTGCTCACAAAGACCTATGGCAATTTGAGGAAGCCCATCATTGGAATATACAAGCCAAGTTATATAATGAAGATTCCCACTAGCATATGGTAGTGACGAAACGAGAGGCTCTCAAACATGAAGAACATGGTGCTATAATGAAGCACAAGTGTGGAAAAAGACAGTAGCATTGTCCCTTCTCTCTTTTTCTCTCTCTCTCTTTTGGGCTCTTTGGACTCTTTCCATATCTCTTTTTTTATTTTTATTTTATTTGGGCTCTTTGGCCTCTTTTTTTATTTTCTCACATGGGACAATGCTCTAATAATGATGATCATCACACTTTTATTTACTCACAACTCAAAGCTTAGAACGATGATGACTCTATAGGAAATGCCTCCGGCAGTGTACCGGGATGTGCAACGATCTAGCTTGGCGTATGATGTTGAAACATCTCGCTAGCTATCTTACGATCATGCAATGGCAATAAGAGAGTGACGGCACAAGTCATGAGATAGAACGGTGTGAGTTGCATGGCAATATATCTCGGAATGGCTATGAAAATGCCATAGTAGGTAGGTATGGTGGCTGTTTTGAGGAAGGCATATGGTGGGTTTGTGTACCGGCGAGAATTGCGCGGCACTAGAGAGGCTAGCAATGGTGGAAGGTGAAAGTGCATCTATACCATAGACTGACATTAGTCATGAAGAACTCACATACTTATTGCGAAAGTTTTTATTAGTAATCGAAACAAAACACTAGACGCATACTCCGAGGGGAAGGGTTGGTAGGTGTTAACCATCGCGTGATCCTGACCTCAACACAAAGGATGACAATCAATATATCAATTATGCTCCGACTTCCTGACATAGTGGTTCACCATACGTGCATGCTAGGGGAATCACTAACTTCAACACAAGTATTTCTAGATTCACGACACCCTACTAACATAGCTCTGAATATTACCAAATCCACGTCTCAAAACTAGCTGAGAGGAATCAAGACTTCTCTTTCTACTCAATGCACATGAAGATGGAGGTTTTTGTATCCTCTTTGGTTACCTATCACCTTTGGGACTACTTTCATAGCATAAGCCAACTACCAAGTCACGCACCGCCGTGCTCTAAAAGATCTAAGTGAAGCGCAAAGAGCATTCTAGCAAAATCATGATGAGTGCATGTCTCTCTCAAAGGGTGTGCAGCAAGGATGATTGTGACACAACAAAAAGAAAATACTCCTAAGATACAAGACGCTCCAAGCAAAACACATATCATGTGGTGAATAAAAATATAGCTCCAAGTAATGTTTCGATGGGTTGAAGACGAAAGAGGGGATGCCTTCCCGGGGCATCCCCAAACTTAGGCTTTTTGGTGTCCTTGAATTTGGCTTGGGATGCCTTGGGCATCCCCAAGCTTGAGCACTTTCCACTCCTTATCTCTTTGCCCATCAGAACATCACCCAAAACTTGAAAACTTCACAACACAAAACTTAAACAGAAACTCGTGATAACGTTAGCACAAGAGAACAAACTACCACTACTTTAGGTACTGTAGCAATCTTGATTTCTATTTATATTGGTGTTTGGCTACTGTATTCTCACTTTTCCATGGCTAGTACCCCCCGATACTAACCAAAATTTCATCAAAACAAGCAACCAACTCAACAAAAACAGAATCTGTAAAAAACAGACCAGTCCGTAGCAATCTGTATACTTTTGGTACCTCAAAAATTCTGAAACATTATGACTGCCTGGGAAAAAGGAATATCAACCAGCAGAAAAAAGAATCAACTCAAAAGCTCTTTCTGAATAAAAATGAAAAATCATCTCGTGAGCGAAAAGTTTCTGTCTTTTTCCAGCAGGATCAAACAACCATTACCAAGACTAGTCATAAAGGTTTTTCTTGGCTCAAACACAAAAAGAAACACAAAAAACACAATCATAACGGAATTATGATGGTGTGGACGCAACAAAACAGAAGGAAAAAGAAATAAATTCATTGGGTTGCCTCCCAACAAGCGCTATTGTTTAAAGCCCTTAGCTAGGCATAAGGCGATAGAATCACGTATCGTCGTCTTTGGTGCTCAAACCATAAGTGGCCCTCATCATGGATTCATAAGGCAATCTTATTTTCTTTCTAGGAAAGTGCTCCATGCCCTTCCTTAAAGGAAATTAAAATCTAATATTCCCTTCATTCATATCGATGATAGCACCGATAGTCCTTAGGAAAGGTCTACCAAGAATAATAGGGCATGTAGGATTGCAATCAATGTCAAGCACAATGAAATCCACGGGTACATAGTTCCTATTTGCAATAATAAGATGTCGGGGGGATAACCCCGGGGTAGGCTCATCGAGCCTGCTCCTTCATTTCCTGCCCAAAGGATATGAACATATACAGTTTCCCAAGGCCCAAGTCTTCTGGCCGGCTAGGCTGCGCCTGCCGGCTGGAGGACGAGGCGGCCAACTCTCTGACCGTCTAGAGGCGAGACGGCTACCTCTTCCTTACCGTCTTGGCCAAGCCAGACGGCTAGGAACAAGGCGGACATGCCCAAGCCGGCTAGCCAAGCAGGCTAGCCGGCCGGGGAGCACAAGTCACATCGAATCGTAGGTCAGGATGAGACCTTACAATTAAAGGTAGCTACGCGTCAACAAAGGTACTAGATCGGAGTGTCCGGTAGGTACGAGCATCGGCGGCCACGCCGCTGACCTACCCCGGCTCTGATCCATCACCCAGCATAGTGTCGGAAAATCACACTCCCACTCCATTACTGCACTCGGCATGGGGAACAGTGGAGGCGGTCGTACTATCCGCCCATGAGAATCTCGCTGGACGACGCTCGACGTACAACGCGTGCTCGACGTCAACCTTACGCGAGAGCTTCATTGGCCAGCCGGCGGGTCCCACAGCCAAACGAGACCATGCAGCTGGTGGGACCCTCAAGCGACAAGACATGACTCTCGTGGGCCCCTGGTCAGCCGGCGAGGCTGCCAGCCGGGTCCCACTCTTGTACCTTTTATCCATATTGTAGGCCGGCGGGTTCGTCTATAAAAACCCCCGGTCACCCTCCATGCACGGGGTCGGTGGAACAACACTTCACATCCACCAACCACCTAGAGAGAGGCAGAGGCAGGCCGGCTGCTCCCCTCTTCCTCCTCCCAACACATCTCCAGGAGCAACATTGGAATCCATCCATATACATCAAACACTCCGGCGGGACTAGGGTCTTATCTCGGTACATCGTGCGTTCCATTCTTGTACCAACCTCGTTCCCAGCGCCCTCCTTTGTCCCTTCCGTTCTCACCGACTTTCGCCTACCTATGGCATATGTTGTGAGTATTCACCGACATTTGGCGCCCACCGTGGGGCCGATCGCGACATCGGCTAGCTTTACGCGCTGGGCGGGGCCACGCACCTACGCCACCGGATGCATCGCGTCCGGATCGGTCTGCATGCCCGTGGAGCCCACTTCCGACGAGGCAACACCAATGATGATCGACGTCCCTGTCCGCCATGCGGATTCAGACGAAGATTTTGATGACGAGGCGCTTCCTAGCGTCGTCGTCGCTCCTATGGAGAACCTCAGCGTTCTCTTTAGCGACTTACGTCTCAACGACGGTCCTCGCTACTTCGGCGAGGATTTCGACGTTGAGGCGCTCTGCGCCAGCTTCAGCAGGCTCTCTATCGCTGATACGCGTGCACGTGACGTGTACCCCAGCAACGTACTCGTCTTCGACAGCCCTCCGCCTTCGGTGGGGTTCTTCACCCCATACCATGTCGCCGCTATCTCTAACGTCATGGAGGTGATGGTTATCGGCGCTGGCACCAGCGTGGCTCATGGCAAGGCGTCTGCAGACACTGGTGAGCCCGCTGCCGCCACCGCTGATACTCTTCAGGACGCTATCGCCGGCCTGAAGACACCCATCGCTGCCTCCGCGAACCCTAGTGCTACTACAACAAAAGACCTTCCAATGGCGCCAGAAATAGGCACATCGACAGGAGAATACTTGGACTGATCCTTCTGCTGCGGCTACGCCTTAAGGGACTTCCTAGACTAGTGTGCAAAGGATTCCCCCGTGGCCTTGGAGCCTTGCGTTGGTGTTCCCTCGAAGCGGAAAGGGTGATGTAGCGTAGCGGTGGTAAGTATTTCCCTCAGTTTGATAACCAACGTATCAATCCAGTGGAGGAGTATCTCAAGATCCTACACAAACACACAAGATTGCTCCCAACGCTATGAAGGGGTTTTCAATCCCTTATAGATTGTTTGCCAAGTGAGAACTGAAAGCAACAAAGTAACAAAGCAAAGTAAAAGCGTAGGTGTAATGATGGATGTGAATAGACCCGGGGGCCGTAGTGTTTACTAGTGGCTTCTCTCATGAAAGCAAGTAGACGGTGGGTGAACAAATTACTGTCGAGCAATTGATAGAACCGCGCAAAGTCGTGACGATATCTATGCAATGATTATATCTATAGGCATCACGCCCAAAACAAGTAGACCGATACTTTCTGCATCTACTACTATTACTCCACACGTCGACCGCTATCCAGCATGCATCTAGTGTATTAAGTATGTAAGAACAGAGTAACGCCTTAAGCAAGATGACATGATGTAGAGGGATAATCTCAAACCAATGATACAAACCCCATATTTTTACCCTTGATGGCAACTACTTGATGTGTGCCTTGTTGCCCCTACTTTCACTGGGAAAGGTCACCACATGGTAGAACCCAAAACCAAGCACTTCTCCCATTGCAAGAATCATAGATCTAGTTGGCCAAACAAAACCCAAGACTCGGAGAGACTTACAAGGATATCAAATGATGCATATAAGAAATCAGCAAAGACTCAAATATATATCATAGATAATCTGATCACAAATCGACAATTCATCGGATCTTGACAAACACACCGCGAAAGAAGATTACATATCGGATAGATCTCCATGAAGATCATGGAGAACTTTGTATTGAAGATCCAAGAGAGAGAAGAACCCATCTAGCTACTAACTACGAACCCGTAGGTCTGAAGTGAACTACTCACGAGTCATTGGACGGACGATGATGATGATGAAGAAGCCCTCCAACTCCAAAGTTCCCTCCGGCAGGGTGCCGGGAAGGGTCTCCAGATGAGATCTCACGGAAACGGAAGCTTGCGGCGGCGGAAAAGTATTTTCGAGGCTCCCCTGATTTTTTGCGGAATATTTGGGAATATATAGGCCAAGGATCTAGGTCAGGGAGCGGCCAGGGAGGCCACAAGCCCTGCCACCGCCGCCTCCCCCCTGGTGATGGAGTGGGGGCTTGTGGGCTCCCTGGAGCCCATCTGGCTTGGCCCAAAGGCCCCCTGATCTTCTTCCGTTCGGGAAAAAAATCATTTCGGGGTTTTTCTTCCGTTTGGACTCTGTTCCAAAATCAGATCTGAAAAGAGTCAAAAACACGGAAAAAAGAGGAACTGGCACTTGGCAATGAATTAATAAGTTAGTCCCAAAAAAGATATAAAAGGTACATAAAACAACCAAAGAAGACAAGATAACAGCGTGAAACCATCAAAAATTATAGATACGTTTGAGACGTATCACCTAGCGATGCCCGAGCCTCACTTGAGGAGGCTCACAAGCATATCTTGGAGGAGGGCATTGCCGTCGCCTCGGCAAAACGTTGGATGGAGGCCACGCAGCACGACTATAACTCCGCATACGGCCTCAGTCCGATTTCCTACGCCCCTAGCCGGCTTGGATCGGTCCGCAGCCGCGGCCGGTTCATTGCTGAGATCCTAGGCGGCGATCAGCCCACCTACGAGACCCCTGCGGCCAACATGCGGGCAGCGCAGGCGGCCATGGAAGAGATGGCAGGCTTGGAGGGCGAGGAGCACGCCTTCCAGGAGAAGCGGGTCAAGGATCTCCTTGACGCCGCCAACAAATAGCACACTCGGCTTGACCCCGGTTAGGCCCAGACAGAATCTCCGGGACCCAACTCCGGAGCGTGCCGCAACCTTAGCGGTCAGCATCATGTGGAGGGATCTTCCTCGCATCGCACCTCCGTCCAGAGGGGCGAGGGAAGCCAAGACCGGCGCTCCCAGCGCTAGAGCGAGCACACTTCGAGCAAGCGTCGCGGAGGCGACGAGAGTGATTCGGTGTATGAGGTCCCTCACCCAGGAAGGACCCATGTTTCTGGTTCGCGAGGTGCCTCCCCTCTCGCTACTCGGATTGGCGCTCGCACTCCCCAGCATGATCGGGACGCCCGCAGGCGTCTCATCGTCCTAGCCGAGTCAGCCCTCCTGGAGGAGGACGACCCCATTGGTTCGGCTTGCTTCGGCCACCGGATCTGAGCGGAGCCATTTCCCCGAGGCTTCACCTTGCCTCAGGACACACCCAAGTACAACGGCATTGCCAACCCAGAGGACTGGCTGATCGACTACACCACAGCCGTCTGCATTGCCAGGGGCAATAAGCGCGTAGCTGTCCGCTACGTGCCACTCATGTTGGTCGGCTCGGCTCGGTCTTGTCTTAACAGCCTTCCGACCGGCAACGTCAACTCCTGGGTGGATTTCAAGGAGGCGTTCATCCGCAACTTCACTGGCACCTACTAGCGCCTTGGCAGGCCTCGTGAGCTGGCCATGTGCATCCAGAGGCCCGACGAACCCCTTCGCGACTACGTCACCCGATGGACGGAGCTCCGCAACTCCTGTGAGGGGGTGCATGAGGTACAAGCCATCCAGTACTTCATCTATGGTTGCTGAGACGGCACCCTCCTCAAGCACAAGCTTATGTGCTCCGAGCCCGCCTCTTTGGTGGTGCTCATGGCCAAGGCGGACAAGTACGCCACGGTCGACTCGGCGATGCGCGTCAAGGTGACCGCCTCGGACAAGGCTGGCCCCACGCCGGCTACTCCCAAGCCGGCTGGAGATGGCCGAGGCGGCCAGAACAACAACAAGCGCAAGGCGGATCACATGGATTCACACTCCAACAGCAAGTTAGTAGCCAGCGTGGAGGGCGAGACGTTGGCTCCTCAAGCCGGCCCTCCGCGGAAGCGTTCCAACAGGAACAACGCCAACTGGCTGCCCAAGCAGTCCTTCGAGCAATTGCTCGACGCCCCCTATGAGATACATTCTGGGGCGCAGCTGTCTAACCACACCCTTCGAGAGTGCAGGTTCGCACGCCGGCTATCGCAAGGGGATGGCCTGCCGGCTCCCCCAGGTATGCAGGCGGCGCCACATGCACCGGCTCCTGGTCCTGCTCCGGCTCCACCGCCGCTGCCTCGTGACGACGGCCACCTCCACGATGACTACCCCCATCAAGATGGAGCATTCGTCGTCTTCACAAGTGAAGGCGATGACAAGCACAGCCTATGCCAGAGACGGCGTGACGTGAATGACACGGTTCCCCCGGTTCCCCAGTACATGCATTGGTCTGACAAACCAATCACATGGAGCCGGGTGGACCATCCTGCGGTGATGCCCAACCCGGGCTCATACGCACTCGTCCTCGACCCCACCTTCGCCTCCATGAGGCTCACCTGCCGGTTCTCCCGGGTGCTGGTCGACGGCGGCAGCAGCATCAACATCCGCTACCTCGACACTCTTCTCAAGCTCGGGCTCAAGGAGACGGATGTCCTTCCGACCAGCACTGTCTTCCACGACATCGTGCCTGGGCAGTCCTACTCGACTATCGGCAAAATCCAACTGGACGTCCTCTTCGACGACAAAGCTCACTTCCGCCGAGAGTCCATATGGTTCGAGGTAGTGGACCTCAGCAGCCCGTATCATGCGCTAATGGGCAGACCGGCTCTGGCCAAATTCATGGCTATTCCGCACTACGCCTACCTAAAGATGAAGATGCCGGGTCCAAAGGGCATCATCATTTTTGCTGGCGACTACAAGAAGTCACTCGAGTGCGCCCAAGATAGCAGCCGCCTCGCTGACGCCCTGGTGATCGCTGAGGAGAAGCGGCAGATCGACTGGCTCGTGGCCCAGGCTACCGAGCAGCCGGCGATTCCTTCTCCTCCATCCCAGTCGGGCGGCGAGGGCTCTTTCAAGCCAGCCAAAGAGACCAAGCAGGTCCCATTCAACCCTGCCAACCCCAAGCAGTGCGTCACCATCGGGGCTGGCCTCAGCCCCAAATAGGAAGGCGAGCTCGTCGACTGCCTCCGTGAGAATCGGGACATCTTCACATGGTCCCCCAAGGACATGTCGGGTGTTCCGAGGAAGTACGCCGAGCACAAACTTCACGTGCGACCGTATAAAAATCCGGTGAAACAACCTTTGGGCCGCTTCGCCGAGGGGAAGCGGCGCACAATTGGAGAAGAGATCACCCGGCTCCTTGCAGCCGGCTTCATCATGGAGGTTTTCCACCCGGACTGGTTAGCTAATCCAATACTGGTGCTAAAGAAGAACAACACGTGGAGAATGTGTATCGACTACACTAGCCTGAATAAGGCCTGTCCGAAAGACCCTTTCGCGTTGCCTATGGTGATTTTACAATTTATCATTGTGGCTGGCGCTTGGGCTTGCTTGGGAAGCATTACCTCGAGGGAGGAAAGACTAAATGGAGGCCACGAGCGACAACCGTCCACCAGTGGTGAGGGTATAGGCGATGACAGGCGGCGAGTAGTGGCACAGAGTTGTTACTTCACAGCCGTGTGTGGTTAAGTGACTCATCAAAGGCGCTCCGTATTTTATGTCGGGGTGTGATATATCTGTTGTGCATGGCACACGGTTTGTAGGGTGTATAACACCGTTAATTTATGCACCGGGGCGTGGGGCGGTTTCTGGGTAGCACACGTCTTGTTTCATCAACCATGTGTGGTCCTTTATTACTATCGCCCACGCTCCTTTTACTTACACCGTGTGCTCGTTATATCAGAGAATACCTAGCATTTTAACAGTTTTAAAATTCTTTTAGGTGCACACATAATCGCAACGGAAAAATGTGGCAACTGTCTACAATCGTGTATGTAACATAGATGTTGTGCAGACAGAGCAAATCACAGTACACACGGACTAAACTACAAAACTCGTCGATGATGATTTCATCAGTCGTTCACAATTCTATACCATCAAGCGTTTCTCTAACGACTAAGATGCGGTCCTTTCTAATCTGGGGATCGAGGCCCCGAATTGGAAAGGAGCGCATCTAAGCGTCTCACAAACATGGTATCATAGCACATACATAATATCAACAGAATGACAATAAGGGGCTCAATTGCCATCTCATAAATATATCAGAGTATATCACGCATACAAACAAAGTAGTTCCGCTACGGACTATGAAACAAAGGGAAATGGCTATGCTACCCTGCCTACTGGCCCACGATCACAACCACGCCTCAATCTTCTGGATAGTTCACGTACAGGCGGTCGTTCTCATCATCGTACTGCCACGTCAGCTGCGTGCCATCGGGATCACCTGTCTCTGGGATACTTGAACCTGTTCGTGTTGTGAAGGAATCTGTGAGCCACGGGGACTCAACAATCTATGACCTCGGTGCCAGAATTAGTCAAGTTATTAGGTTGGATAGGTGGAGTATTTAGGTTGCAGCATCCTAAGCTTGATATGGTGGCTATCTTACGTAGAACTTATATGAAGGTGGTCTATACTAGCGGTCGATGATAGATGATCACTAAGTGATCCTGAACACCTACCTACATCATTCATAACCCCACCGTGTTCCCATTCGAAGAGAGATCTTCGAGGGGACAGTCACGATTACGCACACATTTGGCAATTTTATTAGGTTATGTTTAAGTTATCTAATACCGAATGTCAACAAAATATTCCAAGTTGCCACACAACCGTGGGCATGGCTTTCCGAAAGATTAAACCCTGCAGGGGTGCTCCAACTAGTCCATCACAAACGTACACGGGCCGCAAAGTAATCCTCTATCACGATTCTGGTGATCTCGTCAGATTCCTTAGAGGAAAACCTAAACTCTAGGGAGAACCAAAGCTTCACCGGGATTCCTATACGCAAGATATATCGCTAAGGTAAGACAAGACTAGCAGGACCTCCCAGTGTGTCGACAACCCTGATAAGAGCCACGTATCTCAGTCTCAGAACAACACCGTCTATGCAAAGTGGACAAGGACCAAACCTCAAGTTTCCTTGGGGGAGTCTTGCCGACTGCTAGGTGGGTGGACCAACACTCATGAGGAGCACTGGCCCGGGTTGTTGATTAAATTCCTCGGGGTAGCTATTCCCTATGCAGATTATTATTAAGTGATTAGCAGATTAAAACCAATGTTGGTTCGTGCCGGACAAGTCTTAGCACTACGCGATTTATCAAGGGGGTCCCCATAACAACCCCGAACGTGTTAGGAGCGATCAATATGGAATCAAACACCGGTAGCCGGTAACTATGGCGGCAATAACAGAACAAAGCACCCGACAAAAGGCTAGGCCTTCCGTTATTTACCAGGTATATAGGTGCATTAATTAAATAACATAATTAAGATAATGATATCAATCTCATGTTATCACATGGGGCAAAGCACCTGCATCTAGCAACGCTAACATTAGTAGCTGAGCAAAGCCTACTTAGCCATTCAAGTTTGCTAGGAAGGGATCAGTGTTTGGGTTCATGGCATATCAGGAGGCAATTTATTTCAGTGGTAGGCAGCAAGCATATAACAAGGAAACGTAATCTAGCATAACAAGTCTAGAGATGGAATCAAGGTCATATCATCTTGCCTGTGATATCCTCAGCTTGGAATGGTTCTTGTTCGTCCTGCACGTACTCTCCCGAATCCACGAACTCGTTCTCCGATCCCGGTGCTACCCAACATAAGAATAACATCCAATGAACAACAACACCTCAAGATGCAACAATTACATGATGCATGAGATGAATATGAGCATGCATCACTATTTCTATCACTAGCACAAGCATAAGGAGTAAATACATGTTCCTGGACAGAACTGCATCCTATGCTATTTTGACATGCATGAGAATGACATGATCAGATGCGTCTCGAGAAAATGACGCAAAATCATATAAAGAACATTACAATCGGAGCTACGGATCAACGGGAATCAATGAAACAAGATATGAAGCCCTACGTGTCAAAATCATCACCACACACTCAAATGGCACAACTCTGGTATTTCCAGGTTGCCAAGACATAAAACAAACCAACATGGATGGGGTGGAGCAAAGAAGAACACCACATCATCAACTAAGCACTCACAAACATCAAAATGACAAAACTAGACAATCTGCCATAAACTGCATCATAGCACTTTGTGAGCTACATGCAAAGCACCTACAGCCACCCAAATATGACAAATAATATATGTGGCTGTAGCTATCCAAGAGTACTACAAGCACAAGCAAGAATCACACACAAAGTAATTAATCACAGAAAGTTACATGGTTGTAAACTTGCCCAAAAATATCAGATTTCAGGGACTTGGTGAAAATTCCAGATTCTCACTATCTGTCTATGCTCTGAAGCATTTTGACAGCAGCCAAAACAATACCTACAGGACTCCAAATGGAACGAAATTTTCAGGGAGCTAGACAAACATATCAGCTCCAACTTTCCAGTTGAAAGCTAAGGCTAGATCACAACACATTGACCTGCACAACCTCATCAACAGGAGAAGAAAATATAAACAGATTCTCAGACTTAGTGAAAATCTCACTAATCTGGAATTTCAGCCACAAGCCTACTTTGGATGGGCACAACTTGCACATATGGATTCCAAAACATGAAATGAAACCAACATGTGGTAGAGGGGGCCACCCTCTACTACCACAACCAAGAAACAAACACATAAGCACACCACAACTAATGGAACCAAGCTCTAAACATAGAAGAAAAATGAAATATGTCATCTCCAGAAAATGTTCCAATGGCAAAACTAAGTTCACCAATGGATTCCTTGGGAGATTCTACCCCAAAATCATATATAATATCTATGCACTTACTTGGATCAAGTGTCCACAAACAAGGAAGGAAAATCTACTAAGAATCATATATATAGTGAATAGTGCATCATCACATGTGCTATTCACTATATCAAACCTACATAGGCATATCCACATGATCACAACATCAAGGGGGTTACATGAGGGGTAGACCTCATGTCTATGTGCATGTGGTAGATCACCACGTCATCACTAGCAACAAGCACAACTAATAATGTTAGCTACACATGATATAGACACAACACCCCTACACATGCTAAACATGGCATGCACCACTAGTGCAACACACACACACATATATGAGGTGAGGGGGAAACCATCCACATGCATACACATGCATATGTGTCAACACACACACACTACACCACAACTCATGCATAACAAAAGGAAAACAATCTACACAAACTCATGAATCTACAAGCACATGAATTATACTAGAACACATACACCTACTCCACTAAATCTGAAAAGATGCATAACAAAAGGAGTACTAGTGCAACCACATGATCTAGCTGAGCTTGCAAACCTAAATAATACACAACCTACACATAACTCTACTAAGTGCAACTACATACACACACACACAAGTGCATCACCAAGGTTCACAAGCTAGCTACAAACATTACACCCTAGCTGATTATGAGAGGGGGTAAAAACACCAACCTATATGTGCAAAATAACTACAAGCTACCATGTACAGGGGCTGCATATATATCACACAACAAAGGGAAAGAAAAAAAAGAACAAGGAAAGAAAAAAATGGACACGGTCTCGGATCGAACCCCAGACCTGCTGGTGGTGCAACTACAGCGTTGCCACTCTGCTAGTCCAAGGCACTTGACAGATCAGGGGAACAGAGCAGGTTAACATGCCCTGCTTTGGCATCCACTACACCGAATTAAACCAACAAAAAGGGGGGAGGCTTCCCTTGGGATCAAACCCACGACCTCTGAGTACAACCACAAGATACACACCACTCCGCTATGGAACAGGAACTTGACACAGGGGAGCACGCATACAAGCTAAACTAGTAGGGGCCCTGCTCTGCCTACACAGGCTGCCGGTGACAGGGAGGCTGCCGGGCATGCCTTGCTGTTGCTGCTGCGCCACGCCAGGGAGATCTACCACTCCACTACGCTGCGCCTCATACGCCACGTCTACACGCTACCACATCAAGCTACTGCTACTGCACATCATAGGATCAACAACACACTGCACCAACATCTGTTGCTGCTACTCGGGACAGGGGCTCCCTGCAGTCTACTTGCCGGATCCATCGAGGGAGAAGGGAGGAAGAGGGTCGGCTCACCTTGGGGAAGGAAGAAGGGTTCCGATCGAAGGAGGAGTCGCTGGAGGGGAAGAAGATCGAAGCCGAAGAAGTTCCTGATGCAGAACCTAAGCAGAGGCGAAGGAGCACCGGGTCCGCGGCGTCGGTGAACTCCTGGTCATCGGTGAGGACACTCCTCGACCTCACCGAGGACGAAAATGGGGCGCGGGCACCTTCCTCGTGCCCCTGGACATGGCCGCCGGCGCTGGACGACAATGGGGGCGGCGATCGGCGATGAGATCCTTCTCTGTCCTAGCTATAGAGCTTACCAGGAGGGGGAAAGAGAGAAGGAGGAAGATGGCGGCGGCGCTGGAGGAAGGAGAGGTAACCCTAGGTTCGGAGGACTCACATGCGGCTTAAATCACCTCGGGGAGGGGAGCTCGAGCCGCAGGATCGAGGGAAAGATGATCGGGAGGCTAAGCTCTGGTCGTACCATGGCTGACATCGACAGGAGGAAGGAGAGGGACGCCGAGCGGGCTCCTGTCGCGAAGGGGTACGGGCCAGGGAGAGATGGGCTACAGCGCGCGAGAGAGGGGAAGTTGGGCCACTCTGTGCGGGAGAAAGCCCACCTGAGCGCCACATAAGGGAAAAACAATCCCTGGGGCTTTTCTGTTTACAGGAAAGGCGAGAGAGAAAACAAATAAAGCACTGCAAAACTACAGTGCTAAAAATAAAACTAGCACATCGCTGGGTATAAGAATTTATGCCCTAAATTATAAAAATAGAATCAAGATTTTTGGAGCAAGTAATTATTTTGCAAAACAGAATTAAAGGGGTATGTTTTGCAATTGTTTGCACCATTAAATCAAACCAAGAGAACACCAAATCACCAATCCAATATTTCCTAAACAATAGACATTTTTAAAAAAAGAATTGAAAGGTTGGAATAAGGAGCCATAGATTAATGGAGAGAAAGGGGTTTTGTCAAAACAAGCCACCACATGTGCCTACTAGCCACATCACCACATGCACACCAACACAAGGCATCACATCACCACAAGAACACAAGGACAAGACATGGCATGAAACATTATGGTATGCATGCATGCAAGGAAGAAAAGAAGGGACGCATGAAATCATACATGCATAGGACTCTCTCATTTCAATGACAAGGTGGACCCACATGAGATAGGTTCCAAGTATGGCAAGGTTTACACTTGGGGCATTACAGTTTCCCCATAACACACACAAGTTATTAGCACCAATCGTATGTGTTATTTCTGGTGTTTGCACACGATTCTGATTACTCACATGTTTGTTGTACATCGCACACATCTTGTTATTCTGAATCATTTGTGTTCTGCTATTTCATCGCACACGGTTTATGGTAGCGAACTGTGTGCTCTCTACCGCACACATCTCAATCTCTGTAACCGTTTGTGTTATTTTAGCTAATCACAAACAGTTCATATGGAAGAATTGTATGGCACAAATCACACACGTAAGTCTTTTCTGATTCATATTTGATGGGTTGACCATCACACACAGCTCGTGTTATTGGCAACAGAGCTTGAATTATACCGTTTGCGATTCATCCGTCACACACAGTTTCGTCAAAGGGTCTCTGATTGTAGTGTCACATTAGCAGCATCCTGCAATAGTGAAGAGGCTTTCCAGGTATGCTCGGTTCAATTGGTTGCATGCGTTGGCCATGAAAGAATTATCTCAAAGGTTTATGTGAGATGTTGCCATGTGACACCAAAGATGGCACCATCATACTCGAAGGAGTGGTATCAAAGGACTTATGGATTTGGAATGTTGTCTTCGAAATTTATGGTTCTAACAATGACATCAATGTACTCTAGCAATTTCTCATATTCAGGAGACTTCACAACAAGGAAGCGCCACCAGGCAACTACATTGTCAACAAACACAACTACAACATGAGGTACTACCTTGCAGTTGGTATCTATGCTCACTAGGCGGCATATGTAAAGATAATATCCGATCCCCATGGCAAAAAAAAGCCAATTTCCATAAATGCAAGAAGCAACTAGGAAGGATGTGGAAAGGGCATTCAGATTGTTACATGTTTGTTGGGCAATTGTTCGTGGAGCTCCAATGATGTGGGAATCGAAGAATTTATGGTAGTTGATGACATGTTGTGTCATTCTGCATAATATGATTGTCGAGGATGAGGGTGAAGGGGCAGCCCAAACACATGATTTCAAGAAACCCAAAGAACAGTTCCACATCCCGGATACAGATGCATACCAAACTATAATTTTTTTGCAGATTCATCAGAATCTCCAAGATGAACTTGTGCATGTGAATCTACTCAATAATCTCGTCAAGCATATTGAAAACCAAGGAGAAACCTAAGAGTTTTATGTTTGAAATCTGCACTTCAAATAATTTTGATGTTGAACTATGTTTGAATTATGAAACTACTCAACTCGAGACGTGCGTAGATTTAAGGTTTTAGTTACAAGGGACGTGGCAATCCGACAAAACTTTTGAGGGTCATCTAGCGCTATCCGCGAATGCTCCAGGTCCGTGATTAGGGTGCCGGATTCGATAAGTACGGATGTAGATGCTCTTATGAGAGCATCCACATTCGTCGACACCAAATACGGGCCCTAAAATCCTCATAGACCCGCCCGTGCGCACTCGTGGGCATTGACCGACAAGACCTTAATTTTTTCTTTGCACAACCGAACACCTCAATTAGGAAACTTCAAATTGATACAGAAACATGCAACATAAACAATGCAACACAAATTGTCCGGCTAAATCAACACATGCCATTGGACTACCAAAATTAGACATGTTTTGGATACATATTATTATGTATCATCCACGAATGGTTTTGGTCTTGCCCTTCCTGACATCATTGTGATCTTTCTCGCGGAAGTAGCGCTCAAAAACAAAAAATGGATCATGATGTATGTGCTTTTCATTGTAGTTGAGGGACCCAACAATGTCGTCCTACTCCTCTTGGGGGGCACTACTGCAGGAATGCCCAACAGTAGAGGGTGCAAAAATCCTAGTAGTGGTAGACCAGGCTCTTACGGTCACCCACCACTGACCTCCTGCCACTGGTACTATGGCATGAGTGGTGGGCCGCCGCCCTCCCGTGATAATAGTGTTGTAGTGGCGCGCAGAAGTTATGCCCGCCAAAACTATAATATTTTCCCGCCACTTTTGTGTGTACTATTAGTGACATGCACCTTTGCCGCCCACCACTGGTAGTGATGTTGGCATATAGAGAAATTGTTGCCGTGACAACATTTTTTGCTTCCATTGCAGCATTTTAATGGCATTGAAGAAGTGATTTGCACTCAATCATTCCATTGCATTCAAACAATCATATTACAATGGTGTTACAACAATTAAGATTATTAATGAAGCAAACATATAGTATAAGAAGTGTAGGGCAAGAAATAAACATGTAAAATTCTTAACTTATAAAATGAACCATGAGTCAATATGTTTTGAAGCACTATATCACTCACAATCGATTACCGGAGTGTGTCCTTGACTTGGTTGATGGTTCTTGCCACCACTTTTGGGAGGCGGCCATGTAGTGTTAATAGTTCCCCTATTTCCATGTCACTGTCCATCTCTTTGAACCAACAAGTCGTTCTTAATATCGCTCTAGTTGGAAGTGAAGCTTCCCATCCTCATTTACAACCTCTTTGTTGATGATTCTAGCCAACACCTTTTGGAGGCGGCCATGCTCTGTTAATGGTTCTCCTATTTCCATGTCCCTCTCCATATCTTTGGACCACCTGGTCTGGCTATGATTACGCAATAATTTACTTTTCTTCAAAAAATCGTACATGATAGCCATCGCACAGTTTCCAGACCTATGGGATGTTTCCACATTTTGTTCTTCATAGCAACAAGCGCTAGTGAAGAACTTGAATTCTGAATGTTCCATTATAGTCTCTCTGAAGTTCTTATACTTGACGAGAGCATCATTTGGAACCTCTTCAATCAGGACCCTTGCTTTTGAGGGTGTCTATTCGAATCGAAGAAGTAAGCCAAGCCCTGGGTCGGCAATAGTGCGATTACGATCCAATGTAGGTCGCTGCACAAAAAATGAAGAAATTAGCATTGATGAGATCAAACCACAGGGCCATTTATATGGTTCAAAATAAATTTGTGAATGTTAACGTTTTACTTGTCGCAATATGGCATTAGAAAGATGTCCGTGATGACCCACAAGTATAAGGGATCAATCATAGTCCTTTCAATAAGTAAGAGTGTCGAACCCAACGAGGAGCAGAAGGATCTGACAAGTGGTTTTCAGCAAGGAAATATCTGCAAGCACTGAAATTGTCGGTAACAAGTGATTGTATGGTGACATGATTCGTAGCAAGCAACAAGTAACAAAAGTAGCAACGGTGCAGCAAAGTGGCCCAATCCCTTTTGTAGCAAGGGACAAGCCTGGACAAAGTCTTATAGGAGGAAAAACGCTCCCGAGGACACACGGGAATTTCTGTCATGCTAGTTTCATCATGTTCATATGATTCACGTTCATTACTTTGATAGTTTGATATGTGGGTGGACCAGCGCTTGGGTACAACCCTTACTTGGACAAGCATCCCACTTATGATTAACCCCTCTCGCAAGCATCCACAACTATGAAAGAAGAATTAAGACAAAGTCTAACCATAACATTAAACTAGTGGATCCAAATCAGCCCCTTACGAAGCAACGCATAAACTAGGGTTTAAGCTTCTGTCACTCTAGCAACCCATCATCTACTTACTACTTCCCAATGCCTTCCCCAAGCCCAAATAATGGTGAAGTGTTATTTAGTCGACGTTCACATAACACCACTAGAGGAAAAACAACATACACCATATCAAATTACCGAACGAATACCAAATTCACATGACTACCATTAGCATGACTTATCCCATGTCCTCAGGAACAAAAGGAACTACTCACAAAGCATAATCATATTCATGACCAGAGAGGTAATGAGTAGCATCAAGGATCTGAACATAAACTCTTCCACCAAATAATCCAACTAGCATCAACTACGAAGAGTAATCAACGCTACTAGCAACCTTACAAGTACCAATCGGAGTCGCGAGACGGAGATTGGTTACAAGTGATGAACTAGGGTTTGGAGATGAGATGGTGCTGATGAAGATGTTGATGGTGACGAGTCCCCTCCGATGAGAGGAGTGTTGGTGATGACGATGGCGATGATTTCCCCCTCCGGGAGGGAAGTTTCCCCGGCAGGATCATCCTGCCGGAGCTCTAGATTGGTTCTGCTCAAGTTCCGCCTCGTGGCGGCGGCGAAACCACGAAAAAGCTCCTCTCTGATTTTTTCCTGGACGAAACCCTCCGTATAGCAAAAGAGGGGGGCAAGTGGGCCAGCAGGGTGCGCACAAGCCCTCATGCAGGCTTGTGGCCACCCCTGGCGCCCCTCTGGCACTTCTTCGGCCCAGTATTTTTGATAAATCAGGAAAAAATTCCTCGTTGATTTTTACGACGTTTGGAGTTGCGCAGAATAGGTATCTCAACTTTGCTCCACTTTCAGGCCAGAATTCCAGTTGTCGGCATTCTCCCTCTTCATGTAAACCTTGCAAAATAAGAGAGAAAAGGCACAAGAATTGTACCGTGAAGTGAAATAACATCCAAATAAGCAATAAATATCAACATGAAAACATGATGCAAAATGGACGTATCAGTCCGCATGTGGAAGATTGACAATAAAGAACGGGAACATGTAGTCTGAGATAACCTCATGGCCTTCTGTAGTTTCAGGTTTGTGGCAGTGCATGTAAAAATGATCAGGTAAGGACACTTTACCATGCACGAGTAGGGGATCTGTAGCTTGATGAAGTACCTAGAGCCTCATTACCTTTAGGGGGACTACGCTCACAACGAAGATATTTGCATGGATCACCTCATTCAAGGCCGAATCAATTATGTCTATTGGAGACTCCTAGACAAAACTAGAACCTTCTACAAGCTTGGTCATGTATCCATGTTGACCTTCTTTTGATTTATCTACCACATGGGCATGTAGAATTTGAAGATCAATCGAGAGCGTCCCCAATAAGGAGTCCGATAGAAGCGGATCCCCGGGCTTATACATGTTCATTTTCCGCCCTTCAGGGATGACAACAGGCGTATGTGGCTTGTGCGTGGATGGTCCGCAATTGTCATGTGAATTCTTCTCCTGTGAATGCACATTGTGTGGCACTACCTCCCCGGTGCTAGCATATCCTTGGGTAATCTCCTTTATATCATTCATTAGCCACTTAAGCAGGTGGGTCTAGGTCACTTGCCATAACATAGTGATGCCGTCTTCAGGGGGTGAAGCAATGTCCAAGATTCCAAGCCCGTCACTGCCTCCTACATATGACCCTCGTCATGCCAAGTGGCAAGTGCTCCTTCTTGAGCTTGCGCTAGTTTTCCCTTGAAGAGGAAAGGGTGATGCAGCAAAGTAGATAAGTATTTCTCTCAGTTTGTTGAGAACCAAGGTATCAATCCAGTAGGAGGGACAAGCAAGACCCCAATCTTCGCACCTACACAAACAACCAAACACTTGCACCCAATGCTAAAAACAGGTTGTCAATCCCTTCACGGTTATTTGCAAGGATGAGATCTGATAGAGATAGATATAAACGATTGCTAGAACGAAAGTAAAACAAAAGTAAATAAATGGCAGCAATATAATTTTGGTATTTTTGGTTTATAGATCTGAAAGTACAATATGGAAAATAGACCGGGGGCATAGCTTTCACTAGAGGATTCTCTCATGAAAGAAAATAATACGGTGGGTAAACAAATTACTGTCGAGCAATCGATAGAAAAGCGAATAATGATGAAGATATCCAAGGCAATGGTTATGCATATAGGCATCACGTTCGTGTCAAGTAGACCAAAATGATTCTGCATCTACTTCTATTACTCCACACGTCGACCGACTCCTGCCAGCATCTAGAGTATTAAGTTCATGAAGAATAGAGTAACACATTAGGTAAGATGACATGATGTAGAGGGATAAACTCAAGCAATATGATGAAAACCCCATCTTATTATCCTTGATGGCAACAATACAATACGTGCCTCGCTACCCCTACTTTTTCACTGGGTGAGGACACCGCAAGATTGAACCCAAAACTAAGCACTTTTCCCATTGCAAGAATTACCAATCTAGTTGGCCAAACCAAACTAATAACACGAAGATACTTGCTAAGATATGAAATCATGCATATAAGAATTCAGAGAAGATTCAAATAATATTCATAGATAATCTAAAAATAAACCCAGAATTCATCGGATCTCGACAAACACACCGCAAAAGAGTATTGCATCGGATAGATATTCATGAAGATCATGAAGAACATGGTATTAAATAACAAATAGAGAGAAGAAGCCATCTAGCTAATAGCTATGGACCCGTAGGTTTGTGGTGAACTACTCACGCATCATCGGAGGGGCAATGGAGTTGATGTAGATGCCCTCCGTGATCGATTCCCCCTGCGACAGATTACCAGAAAAGGCTCTCAGATTGGATCTCACGGGAACAGAGGCTCCCGGCGGCGGAAACGTTTTTTTTTTTGCTCTTTTGGTATTGGGGGGAAATTTGGGAATTAATAGAAGGAGGATCAGGGTTAGGAGGTCTGCCGTGGGGCCACAAGCCAGGGGCGCCACCCTAGGGCACGCCCTGTAGGCCCGTCGTCTCCTGGCAGGTCTCCTGCCCCCCTCTCCAAGTCTGGTAGGTTTCTTCTGGTCCAAGAAAAATCATTCCGGAGATTTTATTCCGTTTGGAATCTGTTTAATATTCCTTATCTGCAATACTCAAAAAGAAGGAAAAAACTGGCACTAGGATCTAGATTAATAGGTTAGTCCCAAAAATAATATAAAATAGCATATTAATGCATATAAAACATCCTAAACAGATAATATAATAGCATGGAACAATAAAAAATTATAGATAGGTTGAGGACATACCAAGCATCCCCAACCTTAATTCCTGCTCGTCCTCGAGTAGGTAAATGATAAAAACAAATTTTTTGATGTGGGATGCTACGTAACATATTTATCCATGTAATATTATTTATTGTGGCATGAATATTTAGATCCATAAAATTCAAAACAAAAGTCTAATGGTGACATAAAAAAATAATACTTCAAGCATACTAACAAGTCAATTGCGTCCTTTCGAAATAACATGGCCTTAGAAAGCTATCCCTACAAAATCATATGGTTTGGCTATGCTCCATCTTCCCCACACAAAGTATCTAAATCATGCACAACCCCGATGAAAGTCAAGCAATTGTTTCACACGTTTTATGTTCTCAAACCTTTTCAACTCTCACGCAATACATGAGCGTGAGCCATGGATATAACACTATAGGTGGAATAGAATATGGTGGAGGTTGCAAAAAAAGGAGAAGATAGTCTCACATCAACTAGGGATATCAACGTGCTATGGAGATGCCCATAAATAAATATCAATGTGGCTGAGTAGGGATTGTCATGCAACAAATGCACTAGAGTTATAAGTGTATGAAATCTCAAAAAGAAAACTAAGTGATTGTGCATAAGATGAAAAATTCCACTAGTTATATGAAAGTGATAAAATAGGAGACTCTGTATGAAGAACATGGTGCTACTTTGAAGCACAAGTGTGTAAAAAGATAGTAGCATTGTCCCTTATCTCTTCCTCTCATTTTTTGGTGGGCATGTTTGGCCTCTTTTATTTTTTTATATGGGCTTCGCAGGCCTCTTTTATTTTTTGTGAAGTCTGGAGACTCATCCCAACTTGTGAGGGAATCATAGATTCCATCATCCTTTTCTCACACGGGACAATGCTCTAATAATCTAAATCATCACACTTTTATTTACTTACAACTCAAAGATTACAACTCGATATCTAGAACAAAATATGACTCTATAAGCAATATGGAAGTGATGGTGTGTGTCATAAAAAAGGGAACAATGGTTTGCATGGAAATATATCTCAGAATGGCTATGAAAATGCCATAATAGGTAGATATGGTGGCTGTTTTGAGGAAAGTATATGGTGGCTGTTTTGAGGAAGGTGGGTTTAATGTACCGGCAGAAGTTTCACAGTACTAGAGAGGCTAGCAAAGGTGGAAGGGTGAGAGTGCGTATAATCCATAAACTCAACATTAATCATAAAGAACTCACATAATTATTGCAAAAGTATATTAGTTATCGAAGCAAAGTATTAGACGCATGCTCCTAGGGGAAGGGTTGGTAGGAGTTAACCATCGCGCGATCCCGATCTCCACACAAAGGTTGAGAATCATTAAACAAATCATGCTCCAACTTCATCACATAACGGTTCACCATACGTGCATGCTACGGGAATCACTAACTTTAACACAATTATTTATTATAATTCACAATTACTTACTAGCATGACTCTCATATTACCATCTCCATATCTTAAAACTATATGCAAGGAATCAAACTTCTCATCATATTCAATGCACTTAATATGAAAGTTTTTATTATATCCCTCTTGGATGCCCATTATATTAGGACTAAATTCATAACCTAAACCAATAACCATGATGTTTAAAGACTCTCAAAATAATATAAGTGTGGTACGAGAGTTTAATAATTTCTATAAAACGAAACACCATCGTGCTCTAAAAGATATAAGTGAAACACTAGAGCAACATTGCCTAGCTAAGAAGATATAAGTGAAGCACATAGAGTATTCTAATAAATTCATGATTTAGCGTGTGTCTCTCAAAAGATGTGTGCAGCAAGGATGATTATGGCAAAGTAAAAATTAAAGACTCATATCATAGAATACGCTCCAAGCAAAACACATATCATGTGGTGAATAAAAATATAGCCTCAAGTAAATTTACCGATGGATTGAAGATGAAAGAGGGGATGCCTTCCGGGGCATCCCCAAGCTTAGGATCTTTGGTATCCTTGAATATAGCTTGGGGTGGCTTGGACATCCCCAAGTATAGGCTCTTGCCACTCCTTATTCCACATTCCATCAAATCTTTACCCAAAACTTAGAAACTTCACAACACAAAACTCAACAGAAAACTCATGAGATCCGTTAGTATAAGAAAAATAAATCACCACTTTAGGTTCTGCTGTGAACTCATTCTTTATTTATATTGGTGCAATATTTAATATATTCCAACTTCGCCATGGTTCATGCCCCCCGATACAACCCATAGATTCATCAAAATAAGCAAACAACACATAGAAAACAGAATCTGTGAAAAACAGAACAGTCTATAAAAATCTATAAACTTCGAATACTTTTGTAACTCTAAAACTTCTGAAAAAATAATAAAATCAGGGAAATTTTTATATCAATTTTTTGTAAAACTTTGAGGCCAAAATAAAGTTCCAGTTAATTTACAAAATTCTTGGACTGAGAGCAAAAGTTTTTGTTTTTCAGCAAAATCAACTTGCAAACACCGTAGACCATCCCAAAGGTCTTACTTGGCTCAAACACTAATTGAAACAAGAAAACAAAATTATTAAAGAGGTAATAATGTGTGAATCACACAAAGACGGAAGCAAAAATAAAAGCATAAAAATAAAATTGGGTTGCCTCCCAACCGACGCTATTATTTAACGCCCCTAGCTAGGCATAATGCAATAGATCTAAGTATAGAAGATCATCAATGCTCATCTCATACTCCCTTCTTCCATTAGCAAGTTTCCTTTGTGGCAAGCAAAAGTAATCAAAATGGCTAATTTAATAGGATAAGGATCCTTAAGATCAATTGCGGGAGGAATATGTTCCTCCTTCGGCCCTCTATAGTGTATAATCAATTCATCATTGTAGGCTTTCCTGTGGTGGAAAGTCATAAGTTTATCTCTTAATATGAACTCTAATCCATTATTTTGTATAGAAAAATTATCATTGATTTTAGAAATCTTATCAACCAAAACCTCAATAGGAACCCTTTTTCGCAAATTTTTATTATAAGCGACATAATCCGAAGACTGCAATCTCATTATTTCTTCTTGATTAAAAAGGATCTCCTCAATGGGGGTACATCCACCATTAATTTTATAATGAGCAAAAAATTCACTAGCCTCTTTCATAATAAATCTGAACTCGTGGTCTAGAAATATAGTGGCACCACGCTTAACGGAAGCAAGTTGAATATTAGAGAACTCAAAAAAATCCTTTGTATTCAAGGATGCATATGAACAAATTGCCTCTCAAGTTATATTATTAGTAGAGTTATGGCGTCCGCAAGACTATTAGTTTTATTGAGGATGGACCCTCCTAAAATAGGTAGTGTACCAACACAAGTAAAGAAATCTTGAATAACACCTTTTCCAATAATATTGCCACTGCGTATGCGGAATTTCTTATGCATGATAGTAGGTTCTCTATGAGAATCGTTATTCTCTTCAAGATTATTACTATCCTTTTCAATGTAAACCTCCTCAGATTCGGACACAATGGCGACGAATAGACCTAGCACACGAGCAAGCAAACGAAAAGACGAATGGAAGAAGGACAAATAAAAAAGACAAAATCTTTTTGGTATTTTCTAAAAATCATTTTAAAAGTGGGGGAGAGGAAAACGAGATGTAAATGGCAAATAAAGTAAATGCAAGATATGAGCTTGTGATGGGTACTTGGTAGGATTGATCTTGCTATGTACCCTCCCCGGCAACGGTGCCAGAAATCCTTCTTGCTACTTCTTGAGCTTGCGTTGGTCCTCCCTTAAAGAGGAGAGGGTCATGCAGCAAAGTACATAAGTATTTAACTCAGTTTGTTGAGAACTAAGGTATCAATCCAGTAGGAGCAACAAGCAAGGCCCCAATCTTTGCACCTACACAAACAATCAAACACTTGCACCCAATGCTAAAAATGGGTCGTAAATCTCTTTACGGTTATTTGCAAGGATGAGACCTGATAGAGATAGATATAAAAGATTGTTAGAACAAAAAGTAAAACAAAACTAAATAAATGGCAACAATATATTTTTGGTATTTTTGGTTTATAGATCTAAAATTATAATATGGAAAATAGACCCGGGGGCATAGGTTTCGCTAAAGGCTTCTCTCATGAAGGAAAATAATACGGTGTATAAACAAATTACTTTCGAGCAATTGATAGAAAAATGAATAATTATGAAGATACCCAAGGCAATGATTATGCATATATATAGGCATCACGTTTGTGTCAAATAGACCGAAACAATTCTGCATCAACTACTATTACTCCACATATCGACCAACTCCTACGTGCATCTAGAGTATTAAGTTCATGCAGAACAGAGTAACACATTTGGTAAGATGACTTGATGTAGAGGGATAAACTCAAGCAATATGATGAAAACCCCTTATTTTTATCCTCGATGGCAACAATGCAATACATGCCTCGCTACCCCTACTTTGTCACTTGGTGAGGACACCGCAAGATTGAACTCAAAACTAAGCACTTCTCCCATTGCAAGAATTACCAATCTAGTTGGCCAAACCAAACTAATAACTCGAAGAGACTTGCTAAGATATGAAATCATGCATATAAGAATTCAGAGAAGATTCAAATAATATTCATAGATAATCTAAACATAAATTCACAATTCATCGGATCTCGACAAACACACCGCAAAAGAGTATTACATCGGATAGATCTTCATGAAGATCATGAAGAAGGTGGTATTGAAGAACAAAGAGAGAGGATAAGCCATCTAGCTACTAGCGATGGACCCGTAGGTCTGTGGTGAACTACTCACGCATCATCGAAGAGGCAATGGAGTTGATGTAGATGCCCTCCATGATCGATTCCCCCTCCGGCAGATTACCGGAAAAGACTCCCACATTGGATCTCACGGGAACAGAGGCTCCCGGCGGCGGAAACGTATTTTTTGTTGTTGTTTTGGTATTGGGGGGATATTTGGGAATTTATAGAAGGAGGATTAGGGTTAGGAGGGCTACCGTGGGACACGAGCCAGGGGCGCCCCCTAGGGTGCGCCCTGTAGACTTGTCGTCTCCTGGCAGGTCTCCTTCCCCCCTCTCCAAGTCTCGCATGTTTCTTATGGTCCAAGAAAAATCATTCCAGAGATTATATTCCGTTTGGACTCCGTTTAATATTCCTTACCTGCAATACTCAAAAAGAAGGAAAAAGCAAAAACTCGCACTAGGCTCTAGATTAATAGGTTAGTCCTAAAAATAATATAAAATGACATATTAATGTATATAAAACATCCAAAACAGATAATATAATAGCATGAAACAATCAAAAATTATAGATACGTTGGAGACGTATCAGCAAAGACGACCATGTGCATCATTCTGCTACCATTGGTAAACGAGATGATTTGACCCTTGGCAACCTTGTCTTCAGCATCCACGTTGGCTTGTAGCCAACATGGAATACAGTGGGATGCACGTGACTTATGGGTGATGATAGGTGTATGTAGTTGGGTAGGACTGGGCGCACCATGTAGAAACATTTCTGCTAACCTTTTCTCAAGTGCTGCATCTACTACTGCATCTAATTTAGTTTATCTTATGTACTTCCTTTTGCAATTTTTTAGTAATTTGGTTTTGGGGTAGGCATCGTACGACAACATCTTACCCCCTCCCAACGCACACCAAGTCTTGGGCTTCCTCTTAACCCCCGAACCCACGTTCACTGCCCAAGTAAGAGGGTCATCATACCTATAGCCGTGGGGAGATTCATGAGGACCTGTCCAAATTCCTGCTTTATTTTTCTCTACAAAAAATACATGTGTTTTGGTAAACAATTTGTATGGTACATAATAAATAACTTTTGGGGACTAAATTACTAGTGTCGATCAACATTACCAAGTTCTCATCTGTCGAGCAAAGTTCCTACATCGGTAGGACCAACTCCTTACTGTCTGGGTCTTGCACTGCATGTGCCCTGAGAAAACGAAGTCCTGAGCACGATCTCGTTGTTCCCAGAACGAAGGCTGTTTACCCACGTCTATAAACTCCGCGACCTCCTTCTACCACTTGGGGTTTGCAGCTTTCTAACCACCAGGGCCCAGACGGTAGTTACTTGTCAGATTTTTTTCGTAAATTACGGAAATGATTGCTTATCTCCTTGCTTGACTCACTACTAGAGGATTCACAAAACTTTGTCCATTATTCATGAGCCATAGTTAGATTGAGCCGCTTAACAGTGTCGAAGTCCTTACCAACTAGATTGCAATGTGCACTGCTCTTCTAGTCTCTTAACATCTTTGGCCATTTTGACATGGCATAATCTTTGGCTAACTTCTTGACATCAGGTGGAAATTCGTAACTACGGTTTAACGCCAGTAGTAGTTTCCCCTTGTGTCCGACCAAAACCTTGCTATTGACCAGGATGGCTTTTTTCAAGATGCAACCTAACATTTTGCTATACCTTTTTATTGCGTCCTTTGAGGTGACTGGCTCGCCACTCCTGCGGTGATTGCAATTATACCTCTATGAAGTTATTTGGATACCTTGCCTCTCGATTGCTCTTCTTTGTGGTGGCCGTGTTGGATGAAGTCCCATTGGTGTGGCTCATGTCCCCTGCCCTGGTGGTTGGTTCTACCTGTTGGTCGCTGCCCATTTCGACGTCAGGGATGGCCGAATCATCCACGTCAGAGGCGCTCATCTCGACGCCAGGGTTATTGTACTTAGGTCTCTTCTGAGATGATATTCCAGCGCCGGGATCCATTTGTCCAACTGCAATATTGTAACAAAAAGTTATGACCGAACATAGAAAGAAAATGGCGACTAAAAAAATGGCATGACCTTTGCTAAAAGTAGGGCATATTGAGTACCGGAAATTTCGCGAACGAAAATGAATCAACATTTTGTCAAACCATTGGCACTTACATTAAGTCCTGCAAATAAAACACAACCATTTTATTCTACATCGAATGACATCACACAATCCACGTGTGTGTAGAGGTACATCTAAGAATATCTAAGATCTAAATCCTTTATGTGGCATTTCATCGAACATGTTACAATCATATATAATAGTGGAACATATAGATGGGAAATGTAGTGAAATTATACTTTGACACATATGTGAATCAAAAATTTGCGACGCCGATGACGTTGTTGACGAGACGGACGAGTTTGTTGCGATGGCACTGAGGTTGTCAAGGTGTGGGCCCATGGGATCCTGCGGGAAAAAAAACTACAGTTGCGGTGGCGGCGGAGTACGAGCATCGGCGACGACTATGGCAGCAACACGTGGACTGGACCCCAGGATAGTAGAGAGAGAGGTGTGGCGGTGGACCGGAGCGCGCGAGAGTAGAAAGATGTGCGTGGTGGCCTGCGACGGTGGTGGTGGACGAGCACGAGAGAGGTGGGAGAAGAGGGGAACATATTAGGTAAGTTTCAAAACTATGCCCGCGCCGGGGGGGGGGGGGGGGGGGGGGTCAGTTAACAAATGACGGGCAGTACGTGGCACCCGCTACTGCAAACATTAGCAACGTCGGGCGGGCAGGGCACCCGCCAGCCCAAAACCTGCGTACGTAAAATCCGTCTTTCACACATATCCGTTGCCTAAAAATACGGCAGCGCACTTTGACATCTTTTGTACTTGATTGTTTTTTATGTGTAATATACGTCACGAGAAGCCCCGTGCTATAGTTTGTCAACTTCGGAGTTGGTTTGCTATCTTCGCGGCATTAACTGGATTTTTGGCAAGTAAGAAAAGCAAAATAAACTTTGGCCGTTCTAATGAGGTTGTAAATGTGTGAAACTTTTTCATGGCGACTTCATTGAACATCTATAGGTGTGATAAAAATTAGATCGTTACGATCAAAAGCTGATGTATATTGTGCGTAAACAGGAAACTCTCCCGCCAAGTGTAAGGGTTTCAAAACAAGCACCTAACACACATAACTCAATTTTTAAACATATTTTGGACTTGAAATTTTTTCCATGTGCAATATACGCAATCAGAAGCCCCCACTAGTGGGGACGGGGCCTTTAGCCCCAGCCCGTAAGGGGCTTTAGTCTCGTTCACCAACCGGGACTAAAGGGGCGGGACTAAAGGCCTAACCTTTAGTCCCGGCCCTGTTCCAAGCCGAGACTAAAGGTGCTCCACGTGGGCGCCTCGTAGCGCCCCACGGGCAGGACCTTTAGTCCCGGTTCGTTACACGGACCGGGACTAAAGAGTTTCAGATTTTGCTTATTTTTTGGTTTTTTTGAATGAAATTATTTTCGGGTTTTAGGGTTTTAGGGTTTAGGTGTTCGGGAGATTAACGTGATGCCTCGTTTGGTGTTCGGGAATTAGTTTTCATATAATTTAAATAGAAATAATTATGCATATATATATATATAAGATTAACTTATCTTACAAGCGAGCATATATATACAATTATATGGAGATCTGAATTATCGGGACTAGAGCCCATCTATTCGATTACATGGACGAACATCAGTAATGGCCCCTGGCTACACTAAATCGTCATTTGTCATCTATAGCTTCCGTCCTCAGAAATCCCGCAAGCTCCTCTGCAACAGCAATCGCGCGTTGCTCTGGTAGGACCTTCGTCGTCATGGTCGTGTGCTATATAAGAAGAGGAGATGAATCTGAATATCAATCATGATAACAAAGAATGACGGGTAAAAATAGAGGTGTGAATGTTCATTGCTTACGTCGAATCTATGATCCTTGTGCTCAGAGGTAAACGTGCGAATGGTCTCGCAAACATAGTGTCCGCATAGATGCGTTCCCCGTGGCTGCTGGTCGCACTTTACGAGAATAGAATATATATAATCAAAATAATAATCTAGCATCATAAATGTATTGAAAATAGAAGTATATCATACTACTACTTACCTGAGCCGCTCTAAAGGTCAGCTTCTCAGGAAAGTTACCGGGAGTCACGCACTTGAACCGCTTCCAAACCCTACCCGACAAGGATAATGATTTGCTAAGTTTTTCATTAATTGATATATCAGAAAATCATCGAAAGAGACCGATAGAGCGCAAGAATGATTGAAATTACCCTTGGAGCATGTCCTGCGGGCTTTGGAACTGTTCCAAGGGTCTCGATAATGGGTCGAAGGCATCAATTCTTCCCTTATCAATTTGAATGTCCAACAGAATCCAATGAAAGCTGCACATGTGCGTGTGTATATATATGTGTGTGTGTGTGTGTGTGTGTGTGTGTTAGTAACTTATCAATTACACTTATAAGTGAATGGACACAACAGAGTAAAGACCCTCACCTGAAGTTGTATGGAAACAGTATGTGGTCACAGAAATTTTGATCTGTTAGAAACCTTAGAAGGTTTTCCTCCATCTCCTTGGGATAATCAGTTAGCGTCGCTATATGTATTTTATCTGGGTCAATAAACCCAATATTTAGGATGTTCTTACTTTTACAATCTAGAATCTTCATTCTGCATAATAGAGTACAAGTTATATATAGACAATGAATTGAAATAACTAAACAACTTATATGTAGACAACGAATTGAAAAACTTACACACAATAGCAACTCATAAGCGATTTGTCGAGGGCGTCGCCATTGTACATCTGGAAGAGTTCATCAAAGTCGATATGGATTTCTTCGGGGCGGCCGTAGTACTCCCGTGGGACACTCAGCACGATCATCGTTCTCCCATTCTTTGATTCACTTAAGTACCATTGATGCAAGTAACGCATATTTGTTGGGAGATCATCTTTGCTGACCAAAGGCTCACCCATGACAAACTGTGGCTTAGGGGCTACCACAGCCTTGGGTATCCTGTCGTCTTGGGAAGCCAGCAAATCTTCAACCGAGACACCACATTCAGACGCCAACTCCTTTGCTATTTCAAAAGCTAGCCCCTGCACCGAAGGGGGAACATTCTCGGTTAACACCTTGAGGGGTGGGATCGATTGTTTGGCCTGTTGTCCAAGCTGAGGAACGTCTGATTTTTTCTTGCTTGTAGTTGAACTTGATTTGCTCCCACTTGCACTTGCACGTGATCTGCTCTTTTTCAATTCCTTCTGCAATGTGCATGTATAGTCATCAGGCTTATGGTGTAAGTCATACTGTGATGGAAGGGTCGTGAAGTATTTTGCAAATGCTATTTGCTTCTCGGTGTATTCCGGGCGGGGCTCGGGTTCCTTCTTTTTCATCTGCGCATCATGATGTTCCTTTGCTATCCTTGCGTTTTCCTCGGGGGTACGATCATAAGGTCTAATAGGAAGATTAGCAAGACGTACCTTTGGGAGGGGCGATCATAAGGTCTGATAGGAAGATTAGCATGACGTACCTCGTCAAATGAATGTATATGTATACAATATAGAGCTATCTCCAATATTTTTCACATATTACAAGTGATTGTCGAACTTCATATGTATACCTCGCCGGACTTTATTATTTCTTCAACGGCTTCTCCACCGGCTTCTCCATCAGTGGAGCTATCACCTTCTCCATCATTGGACCTATCTCCTGCCCCATCGGCTTCATCTTCGTGTCGCTCGACCTCCATTCCATATCCGGAGGCATTTAGATATGACGACGGAGATACAGCTGGTTCAACGTCGGGGCCGTCTTTGATTATATCTTCGAGAAGTTCTTCCTCTTCGAGGTTCCTGATATGTGGATCCATAGTTCTGCAAAAAACGGACATTTGATTAACTAATAAACTAACAAACTATAAACTAACATTCTTATTTTCCTTTTTCCTAATTCTACATATTACTAACCCTAATAATCTAGCACAAACCTAATAACAATAGGAATTAAATGACAAAAAAAATCTTTTTCTTCCTTTCTTCTCCTTTTTCTTCCTTTCTTCTCCTTTTTCTTCCTTTCTTCCCTTTTTCTTCTTTTCTTCTCCTTTTTCTTCTTTTCTTATCCTTTTTCTTCTTTTCTTCTCCTTCCCTTTTTCTTCCTTTCTTCTCCTTTTTCTTCCTTTCTTCTCCTTTTTCTTCCTTTCTTCTCCTTTTTCTTCTTTTCTTCTACTGGCCGGAGTGTTGGGGAGGAGGGGGCGGGGGGCTTACCGGCCGGAGGTGTCGACGACGCGCGGCGAGGAGGGCGGCGCGCGGCGAGGAGGACAACGGCGACGGCGAGGAGGACGGCAGGCGACGGCGAGCAGGACGGCGGGCAGCCTGACGGCGTCGTTGAGTTCGTCGTTGTGCCGCGCCGGGCAGGAGAACGAGAGGAAGAAGAAGAGAAATGGACGATTTGGGTTCGAAATTTTCTAACTCCCGCTTATACAGGTGGATCTTTAGTCCCGGTTCGGGGCTCGATCCGGGACTAAAGTCCCCTTTAGTCCCGGGTGGAGCCACGACCCGGGACTAAAGGCCCTTTTTCGGCAGATCAAAAGGCGGGAAGCAGGGGCCTTTAGTCCCGGGGCGTGGCTCGATCCGGGACTAAAGACAGCCTTTAGTCCCGGCTGGAGCCACGACCCGGGACTAAAGGCCCTTTTTCGGCAGACCAGAAGGCGGGAAGCAGGGGCCTTTAGTCCCGGGGCGTGGCAAGAACCGGGACTAAAGTGTTGCCTATATAAACCCTCGCCCCTGCGCACCATATCCCCTGTTTTTTGGTTGTTGAAGTGTGACCATGCCATGCTCTTGCCACTCTAGTTCATGCACATGACATGTTCGATGAAATGCCTGACCCACTCTACTTAAGCTTTCTCCTCTCCAAGCTCGACCTCCAAGCTCCATTTTCCTTAATATTTATCTAGGTTTGGCCGTGCACCAACTGCACAAGTGTTTTAAAAGGTTAGCTACTTCATCCTTTCATCTGTCACTGCTAGTGTAGCTCATTTCAAATTCTCAAATTAACTTCTTAGAGTCTGCACATGCGTAGGGTGTCGTCCCGTGCCCGTCCTCACCATTGTCGATCGCCCCGTGCCGATCTCGTCGCGAGCACCACCGTGGTGAGCCTCTTGTTCTTATCTTCTTTTTAAAAGAAAAAAAATCTTACTTGTATGATTTAGATACATACTTGTATAAATTACTAACTTTCATTATTTTTTGTTATTATATAGTGCGATGGTTTCGGTATCCGCCTCCGTCGGCCCTCGTCCTGTCTATGATTCGGATGTGGTATATATTACCTTTTATAACTATTTGTTTTATTTAGTGTTTATGAAAATTATGACGACCAACGTGACATATATTTTTTTAATCTAGGAGGTATGTGAACCGGAAATTCCAACCCACATAAAAATTCTTGTCGAGAAGTTAAATTTGGTTGAAAAAGAAAACAAATACTTGAAGAAAAAATTGAAAATAATTGAGGATAAGAATATGGAACTGGAGTTTCATGTCGCCGATGTCATCGATGATCGCAAGATGAAGATCGATGCGATGCGGTTGAAGATGGATGCAATGCGCTTGAAGATGGATGAAATGCGCTTGAAGATTAGGAATATTAGAAAATATGCCATTGATAAAGAGGCTTGGTATCATTATGCTGTTGGGTCAATTGTTTCCTTAGTTGCGATTTTGATCGCGTTTGTTGTTGCATTTAAATGTTTTACATAGTTGTATGTTGTTTTATGAGAGAACATTATGTATTTATTTTTTGCAATAATAACATTTGATCACTACTGTTCTTTGGCTTTAATGTGATGATGAACTTGTATTAATTTGGTCATCTGTTCTGCAATGGTTTTTTGATATATTTAATTTCATAATAGAGATGAATCGCCAATTTGACCCTGAAATTGAAAAGCACTACAAATGAACTCTGAAAATGTTGAAAGTTGGCATGCTATCATCATTTCACCCACATAGCATGTGTTAAAAAGTTGAGAATGCTACGACAAAAACTGGATGCACTTCGTGTACAAAACGGACAATCTCTCTCGAAGTATCAGGGTTTCGAACGAGAACTCATCTCTTACATGGATACTATGTAAATGAAAAGTGTTTGAAATTTAGTACATTCCATACATGCATTACATAAAAGGTTTAATACATTATTACATTATTGCACCAATATTCCTATCCATTGTTTCTGTTTTCTTCTGGGTCGTAGCCATGGAGAATCTTCATCATTCAGTAGGATGCTTGGGTCAGTTTTCACTTTGAAGGGCGGAATTTCATGAAACTTATTATAATCTTCTGACATGTCTGTCTTGTCATCTACTCCCACGATGTTTCTTTTCCCTGAAAGAACTATGTGGCGTTTTGGCTCATCGGACGATATCTTCTTTTGTTGATTTCTTTTTCTCGTTTTTGTAGACATGTCCTTCACATAGAAAACCTGAGCGACATCATTGGCTAGGACAAATGGTTCGTCCATGTACGCAAGATTGTTGAGATCCACTATTGTCATGCTGTACTTTTGGTCTACAACTACCCCGCCTCCTGTCAGCTTCACCCATTTGCACCGAAACAAAGGGATCTTAAAAGTAGGTCCATAGTCAAGTTCCCATATCTCCTCTATGTACCCGTAATATGTTTCCAAACAGTGCCCATTCTCGTCTGTTGCATCAAAGCGGACACCACTATTTTGATTGGTGCTCTTTTTATCTTGGGCAACCATGTAAAATGTATTCCCATTTATCTCATACCCTTGGAAAGTACATATAGTCTAAGATGGTGGCTTGGCCAAACAGTACAGCTCATCTCCAACAGTGTCGTCATTCATGAGATGTGTGTGCAACCAACTGCCGAAAGTCTTCTCGTGTTCCCCTTTAATCCAAGAGTCAGCCTTCCCCGGGTTTTCGGAGCGTAGAATATTCTTGTGTCTCACGATATACGGAGCCACCACGGTAGAATTGTGTACAACTATGTAGTGTGCTTGAGAGAAAGAATGCTTGTCCATACATACTTTTGCTTTCCTTCCTAGTGTGCCTTTTCCTGTCAGCCTACCCACATACCGAGATTCAGGAACACCAATCGTCTTAAGGTCAGGAAGAAAGTCCACACAAAACTCAATGACCTCCTCTGTTCCATAGCCCTTGGAGATGCTTCCTTGTGCCCTAGCACGGTTACGAACATATTTCTTTAAGACTCCCATGAACCTCTCGAAGGGGAACATATTGTGTAGAAACACAGGACCGAGAATTCTAATCTCTTCGACTAGGTGAACTAGGAGGTGTGTCATTATATTGAAGAAGGATGGCGGGAACAACAACTCAAAGCTGACCAGACATTGGACCACATCAATCTGTAACCCTGATAGACTTTCTCGATCGATTACCTTCTGAGAAATTGCATTGAGGAATGCACATACCTTCACAATTGCCAGGCGAACATTTTCTGGTAGAATTCCCCTCAATGCAACCGGAAGCAATTGCGTCATAAGCACGTGGCAGTCATGAGACTTTAGGTTTTGGAATTTTTTGTCTTTCGTATTTACGATTCCCTTTATATTCGACGAGAAGCCAGTCGGGACCTTGATACTGAAAAGGACTTCAAAGAAGATTTCCTTCTCTTCCTTAGTAAGAGCGTAGCTGGCACGCCCTTGAAACTGCCCTGGATGCATGCCATCTCTTCCTTTATGACGTTCCTGGTCCTCCCGTGCTTCCGGTGTATCTTTTGACTTCCCATACAAGCCCAGGAAGCCTAGAATATTCATGCAGAGATTCTTCGTCAGGTGCATCACGTCGATTGCCGAGCGGACCTCATGGACTTCCCAGCAGGGTAGCTCCCAAAATATAGATTTCTTCTTCCACATGGGTACGCGCTTATCAGGGCCGTCAGGAGCAGGTTGGCTGCCAGGACCCTTTCCAAAGATTACTTTTAAATCTTTGACCATATCAAATACTTCAGCACCAGTACGGATGATAGGCTTCCCCCGGGGTTCTGCCTTGCCATTGAAATGCTTGCCTTTTTTCTTTAAGGGATGCTTGGGCGGAAGAAAACGACGATTGTACGAGTACACATTCTTCCTACATTTGTCCAGATATATACTTTATGTCTGATCCAAACAGTGTGTGCATGCATTGTATCCCTTGTTTCACTGTCCTGAAATGTTACTAAGAGCAGGCCAATCATTGATGGTTACGAAAAGCGACGCTCGAAGGTCAAATTCCTCTTGTTTGTGCTCATCCCACACACGTACACCTGGTTCGGCTCACAGCTGTAAAAGTTCATCAACTAATGGCCTTAGGTACACATCAATATCGTTGCCGGGTTGCTTTGGACCTTGGATAAGCACTGGCATCATAATGAACTTCCGCTTCATGCACAACCAAGGAGGAAGGTTGTAGATACATAGTTTAACGGGCCAGGTGCTGTGACTGTAACTCTGCTCCCGAAAAGGATTCATGCCATCTGTACCCAGACCTAACCATAAGTTCCTTGCGTCAGCTGCAAATCTCGGGAACTCTCTCTCAATTTTTCTCCACTGCCGACCATCAGCGGTGTGCCTCAACTTATCGTCTTTCATACGATCTTCCATGTGCCATCGCAACAACTTCGCATGATCTTTATTTCTGAACAGACATTTCAACCGTGGTATTATAGGAGCATACCACATCACCTTGGCAGGAACCCTCTTCCTGGGTGGCTCGCCCTCAATATCACCAGGGTCATCTTTTCTGATCCTATACTGCAATGCAGTGCATACCGGGCATTTATCCATATTCTCGTACTTCTCACCGCGGTAGAGGATGTAGTCATTAGGGCATGCATGTATCTTCTGCACGTCTAATACAAGAGGGCGGACAAGCTTCTTTGCTTTGTACGTGCTGGCGGGCAATTCGTTCTTTCTTGGAAGCATCTTCTTCATCAGTACCAGCAACTTTTCGAATGACTAGTCAGTCACACCGGTCTCTGCCTTCCACTACAGCAATTCCAGTGTGCTACCCAGCTTCTTCTGGCCATCTTCACAAGTTGGGTACAACAATTTGTTGTGGTCCTGTAACATCTGCTCGAACTGCAACCTCTCCTTTTCTGTGTCGCAACCTCGCCGTGCATCAGAAATGACCCGGCCAAGTTCATAAGCGGGCTCATCTGGTTCCCGTTCTTCATCCTGATCTTCTTCTTCATTGTCTTCCATTGCGGTATTAGCATACTCAGGGAACATAGATCGGTAGTTGTCATCATCGTTCTCTTCTTCTTCATCGTCGTCTTCCATCATAACCCCTCTTTCTCCGTGCTTGGTCCAAACATTATAGCCCGACATAAAACCGGACCGAAGAAGGTGGCTCTGAATGACTCTTGAGGAAGTGTAATCCTTCTCATTCTGACATTCAACACATGGACAAAACATATAGCCACCACCATGCTTGTTTGCATCGGCTGCATCTCGAAAAGAATGCACGCCTTCTCTCTAAGCGGCTGTGCGTCGATCACCGTACATCCATGGATGGCTCATCTATGTTATACGACAGTATATCAAATACAATCACGATCCTAAAAATTAGTACCGCACGGTCTAAACGAGGAAATATAGTTGCTAACCTTTTAGAATAAGTAGAAATAAAGATGAAGAGGTTTAAGCGTGGCTCAGGCATCTCATATCGTAGTTGTGTTCGGTGAACTAAAGCGGCATCGCTCTAACACACATTTCAACAAACACCTCTAGTGCATCAAAAAAAGTGGAGAGCTAGCACACACCCACAATCCTCCATCCAAGAAAAATGCAAGGAAGAGGGGAGAGGGGGGTTGTGCTATATATAGGCAGAGGACTTTAGTCCCGGTTTGAGACACAAACCGGGACTAAAGGTGGCGCACATGCGGGCTGCCCACCGCGTAGCCCTTTAGTCCCGGTTTGGGACACAAACCGGGACTAAAGGCTCCTTACGGGCCGGGACTAAAGCCTCGAGGGAGGCATTGAGAATTGGGGCGACGTGGCCGGGCCTTTAGTCACGGCCCAGAGGCAGGCCGGGACTAAAGGGTCCCGGCCAAAGGCCCGTTTTCCACTAGTGCCTGTGCTGCAGTTTGACAACATTTGAAGTCGATTTGCTATTTTCGCGGCATTAACTGAATTCTCAACAAGTAGAAAAGGTAAAACTAACTTCGGTCGTGCTAATGGGGTTGGAAATGTTTGAAACTTTTCATGGTGTCTTCATCGAACACCTGTAGTGTGTGATAAAAATTAAAGATCGTTACGAGCAAAACCTGATGCAAATCGTGTGCAAACATGACACTCTTCCGTCAAGTGTAAGGGTTTCATAACAGACACCTCACTCACAGAACTCAATTTTTAAACATATTTTGGACTTGAATTTTTTTTCCATGTGTAATACACGTCATCAGAAGCCCGTGCTACAATTTGACAACTTTTGAAGTTGGTTTGCTATTTTCATGGCATTGACTGAATTTTTTGGCAAGTAAAAAAGGCAAAACAAACTTTAACCGTGCTAACGAGGTTCGAAATGTTTGAAACTTTTCACGACGTCTTCATTAAACACATGCAGGGTGTGATAAAAATTAGAGATCATTACGACCAAAATATGATGCACATCGTGTGTAAAAAGGACACTCTCCCGTCAAGTGTATAGGTGTTTGAAACGACCACCTCACACACATAACTCAAAATTTTAACTTATTTTGAACTTGAAATTTTTTCCATCTCTAATATACTCCATCAAAAGCCCCGTTTTATATTTTGACAACTTTTGAAGTTGGTTTGCTTTTTTCGCTGCATTAACTCAATTTCGGGGAAGCAAAAAAGGCAATAAAGTTTTTTTTTGGGGGGGGGGGGGGGGGGGGGGGGGAGGGGGGCAATACACGATGCCAGCCATTGTTGACTTCTTGATGTTTTTGCATGGGTGACTGCATTGCAGCAGTGCCGAGTAGCTTTGTTGCCTGCTACCTCAAACATCTGGATATGGAAAATTAAATCACCTCACTATGTCTGTGGCAGGCGTATTCCAAGGCCGCCACCGTAAGACAAAGTAGCAGTGTTGGGTGGGCAGCAAAGCGCGCATGTGGCAGCTTTCAACATGCTAGCAAATTTCGCGAATCCAGCTGTGGCGGTCATCCGGCGCACCAGCCGTTCCGGTTAAGGATTAATTTAATCCTAGTAATCAATGTTTAAGTCGGTTGTTTACCTCGATTGTGGTTACCGATATTGTAATTCTAACTGCCTTTTAAAAAGGGTATAAATACCCAGTTTTCACTCAATGAGAATGACTGTTGGGTCATTTGATTTTATTCTTTCATACGTTATCAGCACGCTCCCGCTGAGCGATTCCATCGGTGCGACGGTTTCCGACTACAACATCGCCCGCCCACGAGTTCGTCGGCAACAGCTTTTGATTCAGCGTGGTGGCGCCGCTAACATGCCGTCCCTCAGCCCGGCGGAAGCACATCCAATCGGCAGCCTCACACCATGAGCGGCTTCAATCTCTAACTGCCCCTTCGATTCCTACAGGAATACAGGGGATGAACGAGAGAAAGAAGAACGGGGTTGCAGGGGCATTAGCATCCATCGAACCTTTTAAATTGAGAACATGAATCAAGAAATGGTAAAATGTCTCACTTGATTAGCATCGTCGTTGGACTTGGTGGTGACGCTCGTCGCCATCAGGATGCGAACGATGACTTCATCAGTTTCATGTGGCCTCGGCTCGCACTGGACTGAAACACCAGTACCACAAACCTTGCCTCCCGCAACGGAAATGGTGGCGGGCCCTCAGGCGCTCGACCCCGTCTCCCTACCTCCATGGCGACGCAACACCGTCGGATGCGGCTCTTTCGGGTGCGACGCAGCGGCGTCCTTCGACCGAGGCGACGACACGGCCACCGTATTGCAGGACGCAACCACCCCGCCGCGCCCGCCCGTGCTAGCGTCGTGACCTCGCCTCCTGGCAGTGCTCGCCCTCGCCCGCCGGCGCCGTGGCCGGCAGCGCCAGGCCGTGGCCACCTCTGGCCTAGCCCGCCCAGCCTCCTGTGCCACGCGTCCGTACCACGCCGCGTCTCGCGCCCGGCCGTGCGCCACAGACGCCGGCGCCATGGCCGCGCTGCGCCGAGCCGCTGCCCGTCCGTGCGGCGTCGTCCTTGGACGGTCGCGGCGGTTACGGGAGAAATCCCCATGAGGAATTGCTCTCGAGAGAAAAAGAAGAGAACCTTATCTCTTCGGGTGTTTTCACTTCAGCCCTTGTGGTTTCTCATAATCACAAATAAGTTTCTGCATTTTTTATTGCTGAACCCATGGGTTAACAAATCTTTGCGATTAAGCCCTCTGGCTTAATGAATGTTATGAACGAGCCATCATACTAGACTTTACGGTTCAGCCTGAGGCTCAGGTTATTATTATTTATATTTATATAAAGCCTCAGCTTTAAAAGAAATACATATGTTAGGCCGTAGGGGTCTTCGAAGGTTGCATAAAATATAAATATGCATCATTTTACAACAAGTAAAATTGCTATTTAAAGCCCTCACATGTTCATATATTGCATGTATTTTCGTAAAAAATTGTTGTGAAATGAATATTTTGCTTCATTTCACACACGCCTTTGAAATTTATGGCATTTTCCTAATACTAGCCTCAATATTTTTCTATGATATGTCATTTTAATACAACAACTATATATTTGCAATTGGAATTGAATTTCCCCGCAAATATTGACGAAGTCAAAAATAATGATTATGAAGTGTCATACTCAATCTGACTACATACATTTATTTGTGAATCACAATGTATTGGTGATATCTACTGCACCATTTGTAGATTATTCATCATTACTGTAAGGTCTACATCTTGTCAATTTTACAAGATGATTACCATCAAAGTGCTCTTCCTAATATTAATGTTAGATATGACTACCTTAGAATATCATAAGGTAATATTTGCATCTACTGTAAAAAAAAATTACAGACTATCCACTATTACTGCAAGGTCTACATCATGTCATTCGGACATATGACTACCTTCAAAGTGATTTTCTTAAATATAGAATAACATAAGGTAATAGATATATGAACATCTACTGATAAAAGTCAGACTATGTTTTCTATTACTGCGAGATCTACACCATATTGGTGATTATCTTCAAAGTGTTATCCTATATAAACTAAGGTCTACACATATGGCTATATGGCATTAGTGGTACTAAAATTTGCTCCTCTGAAGCAATTGTTGTTGTTCACTAAAATGATTTACTATCATAGTAAATTCATGCATGATTATTACATGTTGATGGTACTATCTACCAATATCAATTATTCAAGCCTCATTTTGTTTGAATATGTCATAGAGAATTATGCAAATATTTGCATACTCCAATGATTACCTTTTATTACATTGATAAAATACATGGCAATGGAGCCTACGTCACTATTTCTAATTAAAGTGTCGTCCATCTATCAAGATGGACCCCATAATTTATGGAAATAATAGAGTGGATCAACACTTTCACAAGGTTCACATCACATCATGGTTATACTTTCATAGTGACTAACCAATGTTAAGCATGCAAGTCCGTACGTTTTGGCACTGACTGTAAAGTCACACACTTCCTCAAGAATGAAGTCCAAAACATTAGCAATAATTTCATCACATCACTGTGTTGTACTGAAGGATATACCCAGGTTCACCAAGGATGACCTTGGCCATGATTTTTCTCAAACAAATCATTTATTCATAGATGTCACTTACTCCTAGAAGTAAATTAAATAAATGCATTAGCATTTTCTAGTAAGCATGGTTGACATTTCCAAATGCATTAAGTACATGTTAGGTGATATTATTTATTGTAAGATGATTCATGACATCAGTCATTATATCCACATGCGGCATTTGTGGCCACTACAACTCCACCTTCGAAATATATGTCAAGGCTATTCTCTTAATAGCTAAATATGTTTATATGTATTTCGTTTGTCACCAACTTCACTTAGTTCTCAAACTAAGTACATCATGGACGAATATTTATTTCTCTTGAATATTTCCTTTAAGAGAAACATGCTGCCATGAGCACATCGCGAATAATCACCCATTCGTTTCTCAAGACCTCAAGTCTATCGCAGCTCACATTTTTGTCACTCGATCAACTTTAAGTTGAGATGTCATGATCAAATATTTTCATCCGAAGATCCAGTTGAAAAGCCCTCAATACACTTTACATATTCTTATGATAGTCCTACCATTTTCATGATGAAGAAACATGGAATTTCAGAAAATCATCAGATTCACCCAACGGGTGCTATTCCATTATTTGAAATTATTACTAGCATTGTGAATAATAATCAGGTCATTGGTCACAAAATAGAACCATGATGTATTCAAAGTAAAGTGGAGACTAAAATGCAACCAAAGATGGAATTATTTCTTAAATGTGGAATATATCGTTTTCGAACAATCAACGACAACTCTCAAGTTTGTCAAATGTGTGGTTATTTAAACATCGTACCCATGATTACCAAACCGTCAAACATATGGTCAAACCAAACCATAAATTTATTAAGAAGGCAAATAAGTTCATTGGGATAGTTGAAAATTTGCAAACATACAACCAGGAAATATCCTGGTAAATGATTGTTTTCAAATCTTCATCAGAAGGAGAACCAAAAATATAGTGTAATAAAAGAATGATCAATTCCTTTGTGCCTATGATATGTTTGCATAATTAATTTTTCAGTAATATGGGTGACCTCATGGAATATCCTAATTATTCCCAAAATAACATTAGCCTATACTTGTGGTACCACATGTAGTGTAATGTCCAATATCCTATTTATTGGACATTATATTTGATAAATTTTGAATGTATGAATCCATTCATACTGAATATTGTTGCATACACAATGATTTTCTAAGTATTAATAAATTAAATATAAAGCTTAATAGCCTTAGCCATCCTGGTTTGGGGATGATTAGAACATTATTGACAATTCTATTGGTCATAACTTAACAAGTTGCAAAATTTCCCAAATCATCAGATTTTATGTGCACCACATGTGCCATAGGGGAAATTAATTGAAGGAACTCTCACCTTACAATTCTAAATGAGCCAACTCATTCTTCCTTGAACACATTCAGAAGATATGTGCATTACTCAACAATTGTGTGGTATTATATAGATACTTCATGGTACTCATGAAAACATTTATAAAATGATTTCCAGTGTGTCTCTTATCACACAAACCATGAATGATATAACTAAATTAATTGCTCAAATTCTCAAAGTAAGAGCAAGCTAGTTATCCTAAACAAGGGATAAATCCATCCGAATGGACAACTTCGTTGAACTCATTTCACAAGCAATATCTGATTATACCTAATACTTTATGTACATAGACATAATGGTTTAGTTCAATATCTTATCAAAGATAGTGAAAATAATAATATGACCAAACTTATAGAATCATAATTTACTAGCCTCATGCTAGAAAAATACGGCATTACACACCGTAAGTATGATCTAAATCATACCAACTACATAGCATACTACTTTCCCCTTGTAGTAATTACGTGGAAATCAACAAAGTATTTCCTATCTGCGATAATTCGGTTACATACCGATAACACCACTCCAGCATACATCTGGGCTCTCACAAATGATTTAGGGAACTATGTGAGGAATAACAATTTATCCGTCAATAAAAATTATTCACAGCCCGTATGCTGATTGCATCAGCAATAAGGACATTTCCAGCATTAGGGGGAGATTAGTACCACAAAGAATGCCGAGAAATAAATTAGACATGTTATTTACATTCAGTCCTTATATCCACGTACTCAAAGAATCTGAACAAGAAGTTTAGAATCACATATTTGCAACTTATTGCAAATCTGCCATATACATTTACTCATGACAAAGGTGTCACTCAAATTTATATTCCTGCAGTAAAGTGTCATAAAGAGTGGAGGTACCTGATAAACCACTCTTCTCCCCAAATGAGAGCAAGAGGGGGAGAAATCTGATCACATGAGATATAATATCGCATATGCTTCCGCGGAAACAGAGGAAATCAAATCCTCAACCAGTAAATGTAATTCAACATCAAGTTGAAGGACACCTCACTGGATACTCATCATCCAAACCCCGACATAAATGTGCACAAATGTTTTGGTGTCGGGACATCGAAACACCTTGACTCCATTGTTTTAAGAAATCTCAAGGAGTTAAAAGGAATAAATACATTTCCACAAATTTCATCAATTCCTCTAGAATCATATAACATAAGTCTACATTTGTCGACATATATTTCTTCTAAAGATTGCTAAAACCTTTTGGGCCCTGAACCAAAATCCATGGTAGAGTGCCTCTTGTACTCATATTGGTTCACATAAAAGGAAGCAAGTAATGAAGAATAGCACTCGCCAATCAAAGAGTGGTATTTACCATAGTAATACCTACTCCTCATAAGTATCTTCCATATGGAATACTAAAAACTTCTCATTCATAGACAAAGTCAATGAGGTGGTGAAAAAGCGAGGCTTGTAGCAAAAGGGTTCACGCAGAGACCCAAACATCGATTACGATGTAACATACCTTCTTGGTATGAGTGGAACTATGTTTCGATAATAAATACAGTTGGTAGTACAAATAATATTATCCATGCAGTTAATGGATGGAGTGACTACATACCCATATGAGTCACTCATTTTGGAAATCTATATTAAAGTCCCTGAAGGGCTTCATTTCCGAATCCAAAAACAAATCGCAACATGTATTGTGTAAAACTTCATAAGTCACTCTATGACTAGAAATAGTCGTGAATCATATGGTACTACAGACTAGACGAGTTCCTTCTTCAGAGGATTACTCAAAGGATGATGATTGTTCATGTGTTAATAAAGGAATCCCAAAATTTTATTTCCTTACATCACCTCAGTGTATATCGATGATTTCATCATCAATGTCTCTACAAGACATAAACATACACAAAATCATCTCAAGACGGAAAATTTGGATTCAACCAAATTTAGCTTAAGCTTACAACTTGAGCATTCTCTCAAGAATACATATCAATCTACGTATATCCAAAACATATACGAGAAGTTCAGTGTGGATATATCATAACAACAAAAGACATGTATGGTCATACTACCTTTGATAAGGTACATACCTAGGGTTGATAATGAAGTGACATAAAGACCTGAAGTTCTATATCTCACTAATGTCAAAGCACTCATATAATTGCAAACTATGTCAGGCCTGACACCATATTTGCTATGTTTGTTCAGAGTGCAACCCCCAACAAAAGGTACATGCTTGATATATGGAATATCATCTTATATCTTAAGCTCAGAATAAATATTGGACAATTCCATCAAGAAATACAAGATATGACCACGATATGATATGATGATATTGGCTCTTTATTTGATCCCAATGACGCCATATCAATGACTGAATTTGTTGGAATAGCCTTTATATGGAAGTCATCTAAATGGACTTTAATGGTTATTCTCACTTATCATTCTGACATAATTGCTTTATCTAAAAGCACTGCAAAAATATGTATGGCTTGGCAGAATGATTAACCAAACTCAAAATCATGTGGTTGAGATTCATCAGAATCACATAACTTGATTTATCAAGATACTTCCACTTGTGTTACTCAATACCTACAGGTTATATGAAGAGCAATATCATAAATCACATTGCTTAGAAATTACTTATCCTCATGGATTATAGAAAGTTGAGGAAATAAATTGCAAACAAAATATTGTGATAATCCAACAGATTATACACAATTTGATGGTCATGTCAATGCTATTGGTATGAAACATCCTCCATATTTGCAAAGTTCGGGGGGAGTAATCTCCAAGACTATAACCTATTAACAATCATCAGATTGCATATATTGTACTCTTTTTCCCTTGATGAGTTTTTCCATAATGGTTTCTCGTAAAAGGTTTTTAACGAGATAATATAAACACAAGTATATATATATATGCCATATCATTTTCTCCTTATATTTTTCCCACTGGGTTTTAAAGGAGTTTTCAATGGCATGTCAAATGCACTCTTTTCCCTTATGAGTTTTTCTCTCAAAAGTTTCTCATAATGGTTTTTAATGAGGCAATATCTTATCAAAGATCATATGTCATACTTTCTATTTTCCCTATTGGGGTTTTTTAAGGAAGTACTCAAGACATATCAATTGTTCTCTAAACTCACCAATGAGTTTTCTCCTTCTTCAAAGGTTTTTCTCATATGAGTTATCAAGAGACAATAATCATTATATGTTGCATTATTTTCTCCTTATTATTTTTCCCACTGGGTTTAAAGGAGTTTTAGAAACATATCTATACTATACTCCTCATATTTTTCCCATAGGGTTTTTGGAGGAGACTACAAAGATTATACAAGTGTTTCTCAAAATGAAGACGATGAACATTTTCAAGGCAAACACATACCGGAAGGAATCTTTATCAAGATGAAGCGTATTAGACTAGCATACATTAGGGGGAGTGTTAAGGATTAATTTAATCCTAGTAATTAATGCTTAAGTCGGTTGTTTACGTCGGTTGTGGTTACCGACATTGTAACTCTAACTGTCGTGTAAGAAGGGTATAAATACCCAGTTTTCATTCAATGAGAATGACTGTTCGGTCATTTGATTTTATTCTTTCACAGTTGCTACACCACTAGCACTAGCAGGTGCGACCTGTCACCCGCCGGTGCTAGTTTTTAAAATTAGCTACGACGGGTGTGTCACGCCCAAGATGCGACCCTATCCTCAATTTGGCATGAAGGCCTCGTTAGGGATAGAAGCGCATCTCGTCGTGTCACAAGAATGGATATCGTTACAAGTACATGTACTGAAAAGAAGAGATATATATACAGAGTTGGCTTACACTTGCCACAAGCTACATCAGAGTCACATCAGTACATTACATAAACATCAAGAGTAAGAGCAGGGTCCGACTACGGACGAAAACAAACGACAAAATAAGAACGACGTCCATCCTTGCTATCCCAGGCTGCCGGCCTGGAACCCATCCTAGATCGATGAAGAAGAAGAAGAAGAAGCAACTCCCAATGAACAATCAACGCGCTCGCGTCAAGTAACCTTTACCTGTACCTGCAACTGGTGTTGTAGTAATCTATGAGCCACAGGGGACTCAGCAATCTCATTTCCAAAGGTATCAAGACTAGCAAAGCTTATTAGGTGAGGTATGGTTAAGTGGCGAGGATGCAGCAGCGGCTAAGCATATATTTGGTGGCCAAACCTACGAGTACAAGAAATAAGAGGGGGAAGATCTACGCATAGCGGACGTGAACTACTATGATCAAATGAATGATCCTGATCACCTACCTACGTCAGACATAACCCCACCGTGTCCTCGATCGGAGAAGGAACTCACGAACGAGACAGTCACGGTTACGCACGCAGTTGGCATATTTTAATTAAATTAACTTCAAGTTATCTAGAACCAGTGTTAAACAAAGCTTCCACGTTGCCACATAACCGCGGGCACGGCTTTCCGAAAGATTTAACCCTGCAGGGGTGCTCCAACTAGTCCATCACAAATTACCACAAGCCGCATAGAAATCCTCAATCACGAAGCTCGCGATCTCGTCGGATTCCCTAGTGGAAAACCTCAACTCTGAGATTACCCAAAGCATCACCGGAATCCCGATGCACAAGATATCTCGTCAAAGGTAAAACTAATCCAGCAAGGCCACCCGGTGTGTCGATGAACCCGATAGGAGCCGCGTATCTCGTTCTCAGGACACACCGTCTATGCATAGTGGACAGTAGCCAAACCTCGAGTTGCCCCAAAGTAGCACCGCCGACTGCTAGGTGGGTGGACCAACACTCATGCGGAGCACTGGCCCGGGGGGTTGATTAAATTATCCTCGGGGCCCGGGAAGTCCCTATGCAATTTTATTAGGTGATTAGGCAAATGTAGTACCAATGTTGGTCCTTGCCAGACCAGCTTTAATCTAAAACGAATTATCAAGGGGGTCCCCATAACAACCCCGATCGTGTTAGGAGCGCTCAATTATGGAACATAACACCGGTAGCCGGAAACTAAGGGGACAAAGGTGGAACAAAACACCAGGCTAGAAAGGCCGAGCCTTCCATCTTTTACCAAGTATATAGGTCCATTATATTAAATAGCATTAATATGGTGATATAACAAGGAACCCATGCTTTCGCATGGAAGCATCTGCACCTGCAACTAGCAACGTTAACAACAGGGTTAAGCAAGCAGTAACATAGCCAATCAGTGGTTTGCTAGGTTGAACGGGTTGATGGTTTTCATGGCATTGTTGAGAGGCTGATATTTAACATGTGGTAGGCAACGAGACATAATCGATAGCATCGAAATAACTAGCATGGCAATGATAGTAATGGTATCTGGGGAAATGGTCATCTTGCCTGAGATCCCGCTTGGAAGAAGAATGCCTCCGTGAAGCAGACGAACCGACGTAGTCGAACGGGTCCTCACATCCGACACGCTTGCGGAACTCTATCGAGACGAAGCAAACCGGAAACACAAATCAACACACGATATTCACCACACAATGCACAACACGTATGATGCATGAGCAGCTGGATACATGCAAGTCACGGCATGACAATTCACACAATCAAACACTACACATTAAGTGAAGTTCAATATGCAACGAGTTGCATATTGACGAAACTCCACATATGAATTATTTAGTTCACTCCCGGTTATTTACACGGAAAAATTAATGTTGTTAAACATGCAAGAGGTGAAGCGAAAATTAAACTACCTATCTAGGCATTTTAAATGAGGTCGGAAATGACATATAGCACCTCCGAGATGACGTCACATGTTAATTTACAATTCTGTCCAGATCTGAACTAATGCATTTAATTAGTTGTTAAACAGCATAACAAATAGGTTCACGTGATTCTACGCGTCATGGCAAGCAATCTACACATAGAGAACATCTCCAACGGAGCTACGGGCCAAAAGATACAAGCACCGCAAGATATGATGGCTTGAATGCAATATGTGTGCAACGACGGCTACGAGCACCTCAAATCATACAACCAGCAAGAGAAAATGAAACTACACGAGATTCTAAACAAGTTTCATGTAGGACACGATCAAATTGGAGCTACGGTTCAACAACTACGAGCAAAACAAGAAAACACTACAATCTGCCAAAATCAGCCACATGGCATTTTCTACGCCACAGAACTACGGCTACACAACTCCGATATGCTCAAGCAAGGCATGGCACGGAAGAGGGCAAGAAGCACTACTACAAACAAATAACAACAACTAGCATGGCATCATGGATCACTAGGGAAAGAAGTCACAAAAAGGCACCCCACTCACTATTTCAGACTTAGTGAAAATTACACCTCATGAAAGTGCAGTTTTCGATCTGCAGCAATATTGACAGCAGCAAAACATATAGCTACAGGACTCCAAATGGCATGAAAATTTACAGCATGCTAGAGAAACACAAGGGCTACAACTAACTCCATTGCACCAACCTCAAAAGAGCTACAAACCAAAAGATAGAAGCAAGACAAGACAGCAACAAAATATAACAGATTCCAGACTTAGAAATATTTCAGCTCCTCCAAATCAGCACTATTTCTAGCAATTTGAGAGCAATCAAACCACACCTAAACATGCATTTCTATTGCAACTAAAAATACCAGAGGCTAGTCTAAACACCCAAGAACAATTCCCTAGTTGACAACTTAAGCAAACGGGGCACGGAATAAATCCTACGAAATAAACAAGAGGGCAACATGGCAAAATATCTCGCGAACTAACTTCCTCAAAAGCTAAAACTAATTGCACAGAAAAATCGATTTTTCTACCCCGAAAACATATATAATACGTGGGGTTGCAACACAAAATATTGCCACACGAAAAATGCGGGAAAATAACCTATACACGGGAAAATAACTAGCGGCAATCCCCCACACGTAAAAATACACACGACTGCTCTAAAATACATGGAAAATGGTTCCTAAAACATGGGCATTTAATCTACGGCATCCGAGCAATTCGAACACGCGCGGAAAATAAACTACAGAGCAGATCCTATTGGAACAACACGTAAATATATGCATATGGCGTCTCAAAGTACGTCAAACAATTAAGCATCTTGCAAAAACGGATTCTACGAGAAATTCTACGCCAAAACCATATCTAATTTGTCGCGATCTGACTTACGGATTTAAAGTTACGGGCATTCTAAATATCGTCTATATTCTAGAATTAATTAAATTCCGAAAAAAAAACTAAATAACTAACGGACCTAACAGGGGGGCGCAATTCATCTAAAATGGGCCTAGGCGGGGGATTACCTTGGGGGAGGCCAGTGGGCCGGTTGGACGGCGCTGGTGGAGTGGTCCACATAGGAGGCCTCGGCCTGGGATGGATCTGGGCCTCGGGTCGGGGCGAGGCAGGCCCACGCGGCCAGAGGCGAAGCGAGGCAGGCCTCGGCCTAGCCCGCGAGTGGGCCGGCGAAGGGTGGCGCTGACGTGGCCCGTTCGTCGCTGGGGCGATGTGCTCGTCTCCCTCGCCTCGCGAGACCGACACAGACGACGCCGGCAACGCCTTGGGGACCCGGCGAGGACGAGGGGTGACGCTGGCCGGAGATGGTTCCCCGGACCGGATCCGGCCGACGGCACCCTTGGGTGACGGCGCAACTAAAGGGAGGCGAGGTGGCGGCTGCTGTAGGCACAGGGCGGCTCGGCTGCGACGCAGATCGGGGCAGGTTGCGGCGCTCTCCAGCGAGCTGCTGCCGGCGGCGGGGCACGGGGCGATACGATGGCGCGCGGGAGGAACTCCAACGAGGGTTGCGGGGCACCGGTGCATGGTGGCGGAGCAAGGCGCGGAGGACAAGGACGGCGGGGCAGAGCAGCAGCTCGGGAGGAGCGGGAAGGCTCGGATCTGGGCCCAGGCGGGCCTGGATCGGGCCTGGCGGGCCGGCGGCGCTGGTGGTACGAGAGAGAGCAGGTGGAGGCTGGCTAGGGTTTCGGGGGATTGCACGGAATTCAAGGAGAGGGAGAGAGACTGCTAAGAAATGCATGGGGGTCCTAGTTATAGACAAAGGGGGGGGGCTAGGTTTAGCGAAATTTCGACCCGGATCCAACCGCGCTGCCGGATTCGACTAATTCCGAACGCGGGACGGACGAGCGGCTATGTAGAGTATGTATCCAGAGACGAGAGGGAAAGCGGGCGGCATGGCAACGTAATTAACAACACCGAAAGACGTCCGACGGTAGACCGAATACGGTGCCGCTACGGTCGACCGTTCGGGTACCAGACAGACTCTGATCGCGACGAAACTTGACATGTGGCCTAGTTATATCTAATTAAGTCCGCACGTCAAATCTCAACCCGATCGGAGAAAGTTTTACGCACGCTTTAAAAACAGGGTTTAGACGGTGCCGTGGGCGCGTGCGTGTGCCGTCGGACTCAGAACGGACAACGACGAGAACCGGCAACTAACAACGGATGCAAGTTTTGAAAACGGGCGGCAACGGAGATGCCGATGCAATGCTGATGATGCGCATGATGCGATGATGATGCGACAAAATAAAATAGACACACGATGAAAACGGAAAGAAAGGGGGAATCTTCTGGAACGTCGGCATCGGGCTGTCACAACTCTCCTACACTACAAGAGGATCTCGCGCCGAGATCCAAGAATGAAAGGGGGAAGAGGATGAGAAAGAACAAGAGGTAAAAACTTTGTCGCTTCTTTGACAAACGAGTGAAACCAATGATCCTTGAAAGTTGCAAGGCGATGAGGAATGATATGAGAAGGAAGCAAGAATTCATGGAAAATTTCGGCAGCACTTCGGTAGGAAAATGGGACAAAAAATTCGATGATATGGAATAAATAGACAATATTCACAACAAACAAGTAAATAGAGCAAGGGAACACCAAGATCTTGATAGAACAAGAAGCTAGACCCAAAAGAGCAACATCACAAAGCCTCCGGAACAATAGAATAGGAACTAGCTCAAGCAGAAGAAGAGAATGAAGAAAAGAATGACAACTATCATCACAATAGAATTGAAGAGCCTCCGGACAGAGAATTGACTTAGTAGTTGGAAACCAAACAACGAAAAGAACAAGATAGTAGTGGGCTTATGAAGATCATCTCAACATATAAGAGGTGACAACCAACCACTAAAAGAAACAAGGATAGATTTGGATAAACAAGATATGAACAATTCTTACACCAAGAGGATACATTGAGAACTTGGGCAAATGACAAGCACCATGATAGCATAATCCATAGGAAAAGCTTTAGATGAAATCCAACCAAAGTAGCTCAACAAAGAAATCATGGGTTGAAAATATCTCATGATCATAGAATTGATGGATTTATTTGTATCATTCTTGAAAGGAAATCTCTTCGAGGCTCCGACACTAACAAGAATGTTATAATACCACCTCAAAGGATAAAGGAAGAACAAATTCACTTGGAAATGCAAGATAAGAAAACTTGAGGTTCTCCAATTGAATCATGAAGAACACTTGATAATGGATTGATATGATGATGAACCACCAAGAAGGACCACCGTATACAAATGAATGATGCAAAGATAACAAGGTAGAAAAGAATAAGATTATGACCTTGCCAGGATTTAGATGAAGCCTCACAAAGAGATACTTGAGAAAACTTAGAACTCCGGAAAAGAAAAGATAAGAACACTTAAGAAAAGAATTGATATCATGAGCCGCTCCGGAAGAACAATTGAAATCTCTTGGAAGAAGGAAGAACAAGAATAAGAATTATGTTATGCTCATCCTTCATCAAGTTAAATTGAAGACAAGCAACGGATTAAGCATGCAACTTATTCCTCTTGAAATGATCTTGAGGAGACAGAGAGATAAGCACCACTTGAAGCATGATTGCAGGACGCACCGATAAGAATTCACAACTGAATGGGAAATTCCAAGAATGCATGGAAACACCTGAGAATGAAGAGATCATGAGCCACCTGAGAGAAAACTTGAACCAGGCACCGGATAACCGAGAGACGAACGAAGAGACAACAATTGAGATGAATTGAGGATGAAAGCTGAAAGCTGAGAACGAAGAATCTTCTAAAATGATGGCCTTCGGAGGAAGGAGAATGAAAACAACTCAGAAAAACCACCGGATAGCGAGAAATGGATACTCATGATTGGGAAAAATTAAAGACGATGCCAGAAGGCTGAAACGATGAATCATGAAGAGAATGGACCAAGATTTACGAGGAACACTCCTTCGAATTTGCAAGCTGAGAATGATGACGAGGAACAACACCAAGAATAGCTGAGACACTCCAGAATAAAGAAGAATGAAAGGTTGAGCCAATATGAGAATTAATTCAAATAGGTCTTGAAGAAGGAATATGACTGATGAAATCATTCTTACGTCATAGTTGAAAAATAATTAGAGATCTCCGGAAAAAAATTGTAAGAGACATATAAGATCCTAGGAAAAACCTGTGGGTTATGGGCCCACTTAAAGAAACCACCGTTAGAAAAGATTGCCTAGAAGAGAGATATTGCACCGGTATGAAGAGAACTAGATGAGGTTAGCACCTCGAAATAATTGAAAAGATTGGAAACAAAAACTTCTAAGATAGCTTCAACGCTCCGGATCGAAAAGAGAGGAATAAATAACAAGAAGACTGATAAGAATTTCCAACATGGAAAGAATTACATGATAAAAAGGATATGATGAACACGGACAACTGAATTAAATTCGCCGGTAAAGATAACAAGAATGAATAAAGAGGAACATGAATCTCCTGAGAATCTTCACAATGAACCACCGGATAGGACACGGAGGAAAAGATAGCAAAAGCACAAGAAAGAAAACTCTTGGATGAAAATTGAATCACTGAAGAAAAGGGTGGGAGGGCGGGGAAAAACAAAGACAACTTGAGACAGATGAGACAACTCCGGAAATATTTCAGAGAATGATCTTGCAAAATAGGAGAGGATAGAATTCAGTTGAGGAGAAGCACACCGGTTGGAAAGAATTGATAAGACAATTGATTTGAACAAACATAATTAGCATTCCCACAAAAATATGAGAACACCGCTTAGAGAAGATCTGAAATCACCACTTGACATCGAAGCAACTTGAATTACCATATTTCAACAAAACAAAGGGTGTGGCTTACGAAACAAGCCAGAACAAACTCATGGGAAAGATTTCGTCCGATATTTTCGTGGACAGGATCCACTAGATGTCGAACCCCAACCTAACATCATGCATTTGTTGGAAGAATGTCCTATAAGTAACTACTTGAATTCCCACCTAAGAATTCCCGAAATATCTGGACATGCAATCTGGTACACGGATACAAGGAGTAATATCACACAACTCCTTTACTAACCCGTCACCTGTATCACATCCGTCAACACACAACTAGAATCTCTGACCTTCATCTACAACAGACCCTCGTGATCACAACGATACAAAGTATGGCAGTACTCCCGAACAATCTGCACCGGTACTGGGGACATCGGGGTTATCTCGCCACTACTAGTATTGAAGCAATTACGAACATCCTTCGTCCTGAGATACTAAGAAATCTGAATGATAACGATGTGCTCAAGAATCCCCTGGAGCTCAACTCCCCTGAGACTTAGAGCAGATAGGAGGCACCAAGGCAGAACTCCGTCACATCGGCATCATATAGATCTCAAAAATATCCGCGTGATCCTAAAAAAAATTTGAGTGAGAAAAGGAGTAGAATTAAATTATTACGTAAAGATTCCTCACCAGAGCATAGAAGAGGAGAAAAAAGAATCCTACTCTCCGATATATAACTAAACTCAAATAGTTTTTCGCTAGACTCGACTCGCCCAAGTTCGATCAATCAAGGGGCTCCTAGGTCGGTACTGCTCTGATACCAACTTGTCACGCCCCAGATGCGACCCTATCCTCAATTTGGCACGAAGGCCTCGTCAGGGATAGAAGCGCATCTCGTCGTGTCACAAGAATGGATATCGTTACAAGTACATGTACTGAAAAGAAGAGATATATATACAGAGTTGGCTTACACTCGCCACAAGCTACATCAGAGTCACATCAGTACATTACATAAACATCAAGAGTAAGAGCAGGGTCCGACTACGGACGAAAACAAACGACAAGAGAAGAATGACATCCATCCTTGCTATCCCAGGCTGCCGGCCTGGAACCCATCCTAGATCGATGAAGAAGAAGAAGAAGAAGCAACTCCCAATGAACAATCAACGCGCTCGCGTCAAGTGACCTTTACATGTAGCTGCAACTGGTGTTGTAGTAATCTGTGAGCCATAGAGGACTCAGCAATCTCATTTCCAAAGGTATCAAGACTAGCAAAGCTTATTAGGTGAGGTATGGTTAAGTGGTGAGGATGCAGCAGCGGCTAAGCATATATTTGGTGGCCAAACCTACGAGTACAAGAAATAAGAGGGGAGATCTACGCATAACGGACGTGAACTACTATGATCAAATGAATGATCCTGATCACCTACCTACGTCAGACATAACCCCACCGTGTCCTCGATCGGAGAAGGAACTCACGAACGAGACAGTCACGGTTACGCACGCAGTTGGCATATTTTAATTAAATTAACTTCAAGTTATCTAGAACCAGTGTTAAACAAAGCTTCCACGTTGCCACATAACCGCGGTCACGGCTTTCCGAAAGATTTAACCCTGCAGGGGTGCTCCAACTAGTCCATCACAAATTACCACAAGCCGCATAGAAATCCTCAATCACGAAGCTCGCGATCTCGTCGGATTCCCTAGTGGAAAACCTCAACTCTGAGATTACCCAAAGCATCACCGGAATCCCGATGCACAAGATATCTCGCCAAAGGTAAAATAATCCAGCAAGGCCACCCGGTGTGTCGACAAACCCGATAGGAGCCGCGTATCTCGTTCTCAGGACACACCGTCTATGCATAGTGGACGGTAGCCAAACCTCGAGTTGCCCCGAAGTAGCACCGCCGAATGCTAGGTGGGTGGACCAACACTCATGCGGAGCACTGGCCCGGGGGGTTGATTAAATTATCCTCGGGACCCGGGAAGTCCCTATGCAATTTTATTAGGTGATTAGGAAAATGTAGTATCAATGTTGGGCCTTGCCAGACCAGCTTTAATCTAAAACGAATTATCAAGGGGGTCCCCATAACAACCCCGATCGTGTTAGGAGCGCTCAATTATGGAACATAACACCGGTAGCCGGAAACTAAGGGGACAAAGGTGGAACAAAACACCAGGCTAGAAAGGCCGAGCCTTCCATCTTTTACCAAGTATATAGGTCCATTATATTAAATAGCATTAATATGGTGATATAACAAGGAACCCATGCTTTCGCATGGAAGCATCTGCACCTGCAACTAGCAACGTTAACAACAGGGTTAAGCAAGCAGTAACATAGCCAATCAGTGGTTTGCTAGGTTGAACAGGTTGATGGTTTTCAAGGCATTGTTGAGAGGCTGATATTTAACATGTGGTAGGCAACGAGACATAATCGATAGCATCGAAATAACTAGCATGGCAATGCTAGTAATGGTATCTGGGGAAATGGTCATCTTGCCTGAGATCCCGCTTGGAAGAAGAATGCCTCCGTGAAGCAGACGAACCGACGTAGTCGAACGGGTCCTCACATCCGACACGCTTGCGGAACTCTATCGAGACGAAGCAAACCGGAAACAAAAATCAACACACGATATTCACCACACGATGCACAACACGTATGATGCATGAGCAGCTGGATACATGCAAGTCACGACATGACAATTCACACAATCAAAGACTACACATTAAGTGAAGTTCAATATGCAATGAGTTGCATATTGACGAAACTCCACATATGAATTATTTAGTTCAATCCCGGTTATTTACACGGCAAAATTAATGATGTTAAACATGCAAGAGGTGAAGCGGGAATTAAACTACCTATCTAGGCATTTTAAATGAGGTCGGAAATGACATATAGCACCTCCGAGATGACCTGACATGTTAATTTACAATTCTGTCCAGATCTGAAATAATGCATTTAATTAGTTGTTAAACATCATAACAAATAGGTTCACGTGATTCTACGCGTCATGGCAAGAAATCTACACATAGAGAACATCTCCAACGGAGCTACGGACCAAAAGATACAAGCACCGCAAGATATGATGGCTTGAATGCAATATGTGTGCAACAACGGCTACGAGCACCTCAAATCATACAACCAGCAAGAGAAAATGAAACTACACGAGATTCTAAGCAAGTTTCATGTAGGACACGATCAAATCGGAGCTACGGTTCAACAACTACGAGCAAAACAAGAAAACACTACAATCTGCCAAAATCAGCCACATGGCATTTTCTACGCCCCAGAACTACGGCTACACAACTCCGATATGCTCAAGCAAGGCATGGCACGGAAGAGGGCAAGAAGCACTACTACAAACAACTAACAACAACTAGCATGACATCATGGATCACTAGGGAAAGAAGTCACAAAAAGGCACCGCACTCACTATTTCAGACTTAGTGAAAATTACACCTCATGAAAGTGCAGTTTTCGATCTGAAGGAATATTGACAGCAGCAAAACCTATAGCTACAGGACTCCAAATGGCATGAAAATTTACAGCATGCTAAAGAAACACAAGGGCAACAACTAACTCCATTGCACCAACCTCAAAAGAGCTACAAACCAAAAGATAGAAGCAAGACAAGACAGCAACAAAATATAACAGATTCCAGACTTCGAAATATTTCAGCTCCTCAAAATCAGCACTATTTCTAGCAACTTGAGAGCAATCAAACCACACCTAAACATGCATTTCTATTGCAACTAAAAATACCAGAGGCTAGTCTAAACACCCAAGAACAATTCCCTAGTTGACAACTTAAGCAAACGGGACACGGAATAAATCCTACGAAATAGACAAGAGGGCAACATGGCAAAATATCTCGCGAACTAACTTCCTCAAAAGCTAAAACTAATTGCACAGAAAAATCCCATAGATTTTTCTACCCCGAAAACATATATAATATGTGGGGTTGCAACACAAAATATTGCCACACGAAAAATGCGGGAAAATAACCTATACACGGGAAAATAACTAGCGGTAATCCCCTACACGTAAAAATACACACGACTGCTCTAAAATACATGGAAAAATGGTTCCTAAAACATGGGCATTTAATCTACATCATCCGAGCAATTCGAACACGCGCAGAAAATAAACTACGAAGCGGATCCTATTGGAACAACACGTCAATCTATGCATATGGCGTCTCAAACTACGTCAAATAATTAAGCATGTTGCAAAAACGGATTCTACGAGAAATTCTACGCCAAAACCATATCTAATTCATCGCGATCCGACTTACGGATTTAAAGTTACGGGCATTCTAAATATCGTCTATATTCTAGAAATAATTAAATTCCGAAAAAAACTAAATAACTAACGGGCCTAACAGGGGGGCGCAATTCATTAAAATGCGCCTAGGCGGGGGATTACCTTGGGGGAGGCCACTGGGCTGGTTGGAGGGCGCTGGTGGAGTGGCCCACATGGGAGGCCTCGGCCTGGGATGGATCTGGGCCTCGGGTCGGGGCGAGGCAGGCCCACGCGGCCAGGGGCGAAGCGAGGGAGGCCTCGGCCTAGCCCGCGAGTGGGCCGGCGAAGGGTGGCGTTGACGTGGCCCGTTCGTCGCTGGGGCGATGTGCTCGTCTCCCTCGCCTCGCGAGACCGACACAGACGACGCCGGCGACGCCTTGGGGACCCGGCGAGGACGAGGGGAGGCACTGGCCGGAGATGGTTCCCCGGACCGGATCCGGCCGACGGCACCCTTGGACGACGACGCAGCTACAGGGAGGCGAGGTGGCGGCTGCTGTACGCAGAGGGCGGCGCGGCTGCGACGCAGATCGGGGCAGGTTGCGGGGCTCTCCGGCGAGCGGCTGCCGGCGGCGGGGCACGGGGCGATACGGTGGCGCGCGGGAGGAACTCCGGCGAGGGTTGCGGGGCACCGGTGCAAGGTGGCAGAGCAAGGCGCGGAGGACAAGGACGGCGGGGCAGAGCAGCAGCTTGAGAGGAGCGGGACGGCTCGGATCTAGGCCCAGGCGATCCTGGATCGGGCCTGGCGGGCCGGCGGCGCTGGTGGGACGAGAGAGAGCAGGTGGAGGCTGGCTAGGGTTTTGGGGGGTTGCACGGAATTCGAGGAGAGGGAGAGAGACTGCTAAGAAATGCATGGGGGTCCTATTTATAGACAAAGGGGGGCTAGGTTTAGCGAAATTTCGACCCGGATCCAACCGCGCGGTCGGATTCGACTAATTCCGAACGCGGGACGGACGAGCGGCTGTGTAGAGTATGTATCCAGAGACGAGAGGGAAAGCGGGCGGCATGGCAACGTAATTAACAACACCGAAAGACGTCCGACGGTAGACCGAATACGGTGCCGCTACGGTCGACCGTTCGGGTACGAGACAGACTCCGATCGCGACGAAACTTGACAGGCGGCCTAGTTATATCTAAATAATTCCGCACATCAAATCTCAACCCGATAGGAGAAAGTTTTACGCACGCTTTAAAAACAGGGTTTAGACGGTGCCGCGGGTGCGTGCGTGTGCGGTCGGACTCAGAACGGACAACGACGAGAACCGGCAACTAACAACGGATGCAAGTTTTGGAAACGGGCGGCAACGGAGATGACGATGCAATGCTGATGATGCGCATGATGCGATGATGATGCGACAAAAGAAAATAGACACGCGATGAAAACGGAAAGAAAAGGGGAATCTTCTGGAACGTCGGCATCGGGCTGTCACAGGGTGCCCGACTTCGCCCGTCCTTAATTTGAGTTCATCTATAAGCCCTTTCCTAGAAAAGGGCAGTCCGATCATGGCACAAACCGCTCGATTTTTTCTCGAACGAGGGCGCACGTCATGCGCCGCTTCTTTCAGATGCGGGCACATATAGCCTTGTCCTCTGCAGAGGTGCACACCTCCACATCCTCTGCCTCCTCCTCCTCCGCCATTTGGCACTAAGACGCGCCTCGGCCACCCTCGTTATCGCATTTCCACGTCGGACACACTGATCTCTGTAGCTCTCATACCCCTGCGGACTGGAGATGAGGAGGCTAATGGACCGCGATGCTCCAACCCCGACGAATCTGAGCGCACGTTGCTCCAACACAACTGATGCGCGTCGGACTGATGCTGCGGTCGATTGGATGCACTTCTCCCATGAGCGACGGAGGTCAATGCAAAGAGTCGTGGCCTCCTCCATCCCCCATGGGACGACATCCCGATGGTCGAATCCACAGTGGTGGGAGTCATATCTGCTGTCCTTCATGTCGGAGAAGGTTGGAGGTCTCCGGAAATGAGTTTAGATGTGGAGCAGAGGGGAATGAGTTTGGTTAGATATGAGGGATGCCAGTGAAGCTTTTAGAGCATTTATCGAAAACTTGATTAGATGTGAACGTGTCAGGCGTCTCATATCCACCTTATATTTTGGCTAGATATGAGGGATGTCAGTGAAGCTTTTAGAGCATTTATCAAAAACTTGATTGGATCTTTTTCTATCGGGATAGTCCGTCAGGTTTTTAGAGCATCTCTAGCAGACCCCGCAAAAGAGCGACCTGTAAAATGGGTTTATAGGTCGCTGCAGAGCGATTTTGCAGGGCCATTTCATGCGCCAAAGATCATACCCTATGTATGAACCTGTAAAATTTAAAAAAAAAAGGTTCAGGGAAGCAACTACTACATCATTCATCAAACTATAACATTGTTCTTCATCAAACTACACAAGTTCTTCATCAAGCTACATAAGTTATTCATACTACTAGTTAGGGGGATCCACGGGTCGTGCAGCGTACCCGAGCCAATGTTATCAAAAACGGCGGGTGCGGCGGTGACGACGCGACGGAGGAGCCGGAGGAGGCCAGTCCTCGTCGGAGTCGAGGTCGATCCAGATCTTGGACGTTCCATGATGGCGCGCATGAGGCGATCCTCCCTCACCTCCCTCACCGAGCGATTGGGCGCAGCGTCCTCCGCCGCCTCCCTCACCAAGCGCTCCATGATGGCGTGCATGAGGTGATCCTCCTACCCCAGGGGAGGTAGTCCTCGGGGCCGACGAGCCCTCTAGACAGCAGGCCGACGTCCTCCTCGAACTAGACGGCGAGCGGCCCGAGCTCCTTCGCCCTTCTCCTCACCGGAGTTATGGTCCGCGAGGACGAGGCGCCCGCGGACGAACTCCCAGCAGCAGAGGAGCCGGAGGAGCCGATGCGTCGAGCCGCGAGGTCGCGTTCGTACTCCTCGAGCTCGCGGCGTTCGAAAGCCGGTGGCAACCGGAAGCCATACTTCAGCCACCTTCGCGATCCCCGCTTGCGTGCGGCGTCCGAGGCGCGACGGCAGCGGCAGCGCTCGGCGTCATCCCATCCATTTCCGTGGCCGTCCATGGTAGGGATGGCCCGTTGGTGGTTTTTTGTCTCGCCGGTAACGAGAAATTAGAGCGGGGTGGGAGTTGAAAATCGCGACGGAGCTGCGACGGCGGAGGATAGGATACGATCCTTAAACGCGTTGTAAAACCGCATATATATCGGCTGGAGGGGTCTTTTTACGGGCTAAATAGACCGAATGCGCGATAGGGGTCTATTCTAACTACTAAAACGGATCGAACCGGTATATTCATCGAAATTTTATGGTACGACTTTTTTACCGGGTGTTTTAGAGATGCTCTTATGACCGGCCGTGTCGTAGGAGCAGGTGACACTTCAAACGGCGATGAAGGGTGGTAGGAGTACCAGAGAGCAGACATGCAACAGTGGGCACGATCCAAGGTCGCGTATAGCCGCCTCCACCGCACCACGTGCAGCATTTCTCAAGATTTGCGCGCGCAAGCAGTCGGCAGCTCCTAGTCAATGCCAGCCACCAGCTGTACCACATCATTCGCATCGCCAAAAACAAAGCAAAACGATTTAGGTGGTGTTTCTTTTGACCAGGGACTTGCCTTTTAGTCCCTAGATAAAGAAACGGAAAGGACTTTTTTTTAAGGGACTACAAAAAAAACTTTAGGTGGTGTTTCTTTTTCAGAGACTAGACTTTTTTTAGTCACAGAGACTAAAAGAAAAGTCCCTCCAATAAAGTCTTTTTTAGTCCCTTAAAAAAATTCCTCCTGTTTCTTTACCTAGAAACTAAAAGGGACTTTTTAGTCTAGTTCCTGGATAAAGAAACAGCACCTTATTGAAGGAATTTTTTATTTAGTCTCTTGGATTAAAAAAAGTCGTAGTCCTGGGAAAGAAACACCAGCTTACTCCGTCACTAGGCCTTACTCGCATATGGCTACGTATAGTGCGTGCACCGTCCGACCGCCGGCCGGCCGGCCAGTCAGATCACGACGAGGTGCAAGCCAACATGCTCCACGTCAAACGATTTACCAGGCATACGGTAGACTGTACCACTAGTTCACTACTAGTAACAGTACCGGCAGTACTGCGATCGATCGATATGTGCAAGTGGAGGAATTCGCTGGTGCTCCGTTCCGTGCTGGGGTTTCCGAGGCCAGCGAAGGAGACTTTCAAGCATCGGGCGTTGGTGTTGAGTGCAGACAAGCATATGTGGGATGGCCGCCATCTCAAGCAAGCACGACGGTGGACCAAATCCCATCACATCCCATCCATCCCACGCACACACACACAGGCCATGCCATGCACGCACGCCAAGCTCCCCGGCACACCCTCTGCTGCTGGCCATCCGTCCGTGATAAAACAAAACAATCGATCGATCGGCCGGTCCCGGATCGAAGCAGAGAAGTGACGCGTGCAGCTATTCTAATGCCACCGGACGTTCCTGGTTGGAAGAGCTCAACTGGAAGTACTACGTACGGCCACGACTTACGGGCGAGCTGAATGCAAACCCTGCACGCCAAGGAAAGGCCCTTCCTAGTTCCTACTACAGGTGTGTACATTAGCTAGTCGTCTAGTCATTGACATGATGAAAGAGCCAGCACAGCGGTGCATTAGTATGCATTACATGCATATGCCAACACGCTACTGTGAGGCTCTGACAACTGATAACGCATGCATGTTAGGCAGATAGAACAGATAGATATTCCGAAGTGCAACAAAAATAACAGATTAAAGAAAACTAGGGCATGCGTGCGTCCGGGCATTACCTGACCGCTACCGGTACCCGAAAAGAACTATACTTGGTCCGGCAATAAGTCTACGTATTTGAGCAAGAAAAGACACGTCCGCCAATATATACGGCCGGAGTATTCAAATTGACACATGCAGGAGAGCGTTAATATATGAGTCCTTTTTTCGTGGTTAAGTTTCTTTAATTGCCCCAGCCATCAGCATGCATAAAAAATGTTTGAGATTGGAAGTGAAATCTTTATCTAATGATTCCAAGGAAGAAGAATATATACATGGAAAGAAGACTCAACGATCTTAGGGAGGCGTGGGTTTCAACTTAGAGGGACGAGGCGTCGGTTGGATGCAGTGGCAAATCTAGCATTGGGCTTCAATAAGCTGAAGCCCCCCTTCAAAAATTGAAAAAGAAAAATTAGTTCTATTCTAAATTTTGACCTTATTTGAACCAAAGAATTAAGAGTTTTTGACTTTTTATACACATATTTAACTTTGAGCCCTCCATTTACTTTCTTCCAAGATTCACCACTAGTTGCAGGAGCGTAACCGTACACCCGTTACGGGCAAGGGGAGATTTTCCCTAATTACAACATGTAATTAATCTTAACATTTCTTCTAATATACACTTAACCATGTAGAGTCATCTCACAATTGTCTGGATAATGCTATCATCTCGAATGGAATCTCCTTCAAAAGTTTTTCATGAAATCTTTGATGAAAATCCGAAACGTAAACTCACAAAGAGATAGCATAATGTGATGTCTTAAACAAGGATATCTCAAGAAGAAACTCCCCGTGACGACTGCAAGTCCCTAAGTCGTCGCATACCAATTCCATAAACATATTTTTCGAATGTTGAGTTTGGTAGAGACTTAGTAAATAAATCAGGAAGGTTGTCACATGAATTGACTTACAAGATGCTTATTTCCTCGCTTTTCTTAAGATTATGTGGGAAAACCACTCAGTAGAAATATTCTTAGTGATATTACTCTTGATGTATCATGTTTGCATGTGTGCAATACTGGTCGCATTATCCTTATAGATAATGGTGGGTGATTCTATTGAAACAATTCCACATGACTGTTGTATGTAGTTTATCATTCTGCGAAGCATACACATTCACATGATGCTTCAAATAATGAAATTATTTTAGAATGATTGGTAGATGTTGCCACCAGATTCTGTTTTGAAGACTTTCATGATATAGCAGATACATAAGCGCTCCAACAACACTGAGGTATGGAACTTCAGGTTCCAACACCTCTTCTCCCTTCATCCCTTGGGCTGAACGAATCTTTCTCTGTGTCTAGAGATCGAACCACCATAGGAGTTTTAGATGAATATGATTTGTCCATATTGAATTTCTCCAATATTTTCTGGATATAGGCAACTTGGTGTACCATGATTCCTGAGGGAAGGTGCTTAAGTTGAATACCGAAGAAAATTTTGGTTTTACCCAAATCCTTCATCTCACATTACATCTTTAGGTGATTGCTTGCTTCATCAATGTGTGGTGTGTTGCCAATGATGTTGAGATCATCAACGTACACATAAATGATGCAAAATAGTGTAGAGGACTTCTTGATGAAGACACATGGGCAATCAACACTGTTGGAGTGACCTTTATGAAGAAGGAACCCACTGAGTCTGTTGTACCACATCCGTCCTGACTACTTTAAGCCATATAATGACTAATTCAGCTTTACACAATACATGTTTGCACTTTTATTCGGGGCAGAGATTCCGTCAGGAACCTTCATATATATATATATATATATATATATATATATATATATATATGTCCGAATCTAGTGACCCGTAAATATATGTGGTCACGACGTCCATCAACTGCATGGATAGACAATTTTGCACTTCCAAAGATATAGATATCAGAAAGTGGTTCCACTCATTACTGGAGATTATGTTTCATTGAAATCAATGTCGGGTTTCTGCGTGAAACCTTGTGCTACGAGCCTTCCTTTATATCTCACCACCTCATTGTTCTCATTCCGTTTCCGTAGAAAAAAACCCATTTGAATCCCACAAGGAAAACACTGGGAGGTGTCGGTATTGATTCAATGAATACCTTTCTTTTGTTAAGCAAGGCAATTGTGCTTGGATTGCATCCTTCCATTTAGGCCAGTGGGAGCGCTTTTTGCACTCAACCATAGACGTTGGATCATGATAAGTGAGAGGGGTATCTGCAATCATTTTAGCAAAGTATAAGTCGACAGTCGTAGTCTTACAGTCAAACAAATATCAGTAATCAACATAGTTGATGGAAATTTTCTACACCCCTAGAGACTCTTCATGATTTCCCAATACGATTGAGTCTGGGTGTTCTGATGTCCCAGCCAGTTTGTGCAAACAGGAGCTGGGTTGTGGAGGTTGCCCTTCCACTAGGTGTATACTACCCATGAGGTGTTTGTCAACGTTGAGTTGACCTGCATTTACTGACTTTGAGGTTTTTCTCCTTGATTTCCATTGCTGCTTGCTAGAAGCTTGCTCCAGGTGAGAGCCCATACTACCCCCTCTTCTTAGGAACATGTAGTTGAGTGGTTTTTATTGGTAGATCCACTCTTTGAGGCGCAATTATGTCCGGACTTAAGGATTTTGTAACACGTTTGAGATCAGTAAATGAATCTCGCAAATTATTTACAAGATGTTGCAAATTAATGATCTTCCGAACTTGAAGTTTGATCTCATGGGTACGTGGATCATAGGATGAAATTGCATGAGCATTCGAATCAATTTCCAGGCATTCTTTCTAGTACTTGAAATCTCCACCTAATGCCAAAAAATGTTCCTCATTGAATATGCAATCAGCGTGACGGACTATGAACAGATCCCCAGTCAGGGGTTCCAGGTACTTGATAATCAACGGTTATTTTTACCCCCACATAGACCCCCCAACTTCCTATCGGCCTATAAATGTCCGATGTGGTGGTGAGATTGGGATGTATGCAGCACATCCGAACTTACGTAGATGGGAAATGCTAGGAGGATTTCCACGTACCAATTTCACAAGGGAAGATTTGTGGTTTGTAGTTGGCCTCAATTGTATCAAGTCAGCAACATGTAATACAGCGTGACCCCAACAAGATTTTGGCAAGTTGCAATTCATTAACAAAGGTCTTGCAATGAATTTGATCCTCTTAATCAATGCTTCAACCAAACCATTTTGCGTATGGACATATGGAACAAAGTGTTGAACTTATATCCCCAAAGCCATGCAATAATCATTGAAAGCACGCGAGGATAATTCTGCAGTATTGTCTATTCGAATTGAATTAATTTGAATTTCTGGATAATGGGCTTGCAACTTAATGAATTGCCTCATTATCTTGGCAAATGCATGGTTTTGTGTGGATAGAAGATACACATGTGACCATCGTGTAGATGTGTCAATCACAACCATGAAATACCTGAAAGGTCCACATTGAATGGGACCACAAATTTCTCCTTGAATATGTTCAAGGAAGTGAAGTGGTTCAGCTTGTATTTTAAGGTGCGAGGGCCTCAAAATTAGCATCCCCGTGACACAAGATGTACACACAAAATTAGAAGATTAAGGAAATTTTGACTCAAGCAAATTATGGACAATGGATTTGCTAGTAATTTTTCTCTTCATATCGATTCCCGGATGGCCTAGGCGATCATGCCAAATTTGGAGCGCGTTAACATTCTAAAAAAATTACTTTGTATGCAACATGTTCCACGGGTTTCATGTACGTGTAGTACAAACCAGAGGATAGAGAAGGAATTTTCTCATGCACCTTTTTGCCATATCCGTGATCTTTAGTAAAGAGTAGATAATCCTATTTTTTGTCTTCATGGGTTTCAATATGAAAACCATTTTTACGGATATCTTGATAACTGAACAGGGTACAAGATGAGTTGGGATACAATAAAGCATCTTCAATCGTCACTTGTGTACCACTTGGGAGGGTGAATATGGCACATCCAGTACCAACAATCCCTGTATCACGTCCATCGATAGTTAGAATATCTCCATTCATTTTTTAAGAGTTTGGAAATATTTCATCTCCCTTAGTTGGAGTTTGTGGTACCACTGTCCACAAGGCATAATTCCTCTTCCATCAGATTGTTCCTGCTGAAAACTATATAGAACAAAAGAGTTTTCAATAAGAAAACATTATGTTAATACATAGAATACAATCTTATTATATCAAATGTGCTGATACAATATAATATAAAGACAACAACAAACTTATGTTCTTATTACAATCATCACAAATGGACATAATCAAATAGATCTCTAAGGAGATTGAGGGACTAGTCAAAGTCGCCAAATACATTGTTTGAGGTGTACTCAAGCAACATGTTCTCTGTTTCAGCAGGGTCCTCGGGCGGATAAGGAATCATGGCATTGGTCGGTCCAGGAGGAACATCGTGCGAACCACCACCTTTGTTTGCTCTATGTAGATGAAGGTTGAAGTTGGCTTCAAACCTTTTCCCTTGAGGTTCTTTGTGTCCCTGAGATTGTTGGTACATCATAACCAGATGCTCGGGCATTGTGCACTTTTTCAGTAGAATGCGTGTATCATCCACACTTGTTGCAAACCTCAGATTTATCAAACCTCGGCTTTGCAATGCCTTTTCTTTTGCGTGGGTTTCTGGATTTCCTGTTCCCATTGTGCTTTCGCTTGTGCTCGAAATTGGAATGTTTACCCCTAAAGGTACCATTAAACTTCTGTATATTCGCAACATTCAGATGAACTTCAGGTAAAGGTTATGCCCCAACTAGGCATTGAGAGCCATTCTTAGCGAGTAGCTCATTATGCTTTACAGCCTGAAGTAACATGTGAATAAGCTCGGAATAGGCAGTGTAGTTACGAGTACGGTATTGCTCTTGGAGGATTCTATGTGAAGGGAGCATTATAGAATTTTTTTTCTCTATCTTCTCCACCTCAGTAGGTTCCTTCTCAGAAAAGTGGAGTTTGGAACATATCTTATGAACATCATGATTGTACTCACCAATGGACTTGAAATCCTGAAGGTGGAGATGAGTCCAATCATGGAGTGCTTCTGGCAGGACTACTACCTTCTGCTGTTCATACCTTGTTTTGAGGGCCAGAAACAGAGTACTAGGAGATTCCTCGTGTAAATACTCAGATTTGGGATCTCGATGAATATTGTGCCTTATGGTGAATAAATCAACATAGTTCTGCTGATCTATCAGCAGCGTGGCTCTAGCTGGGAGAGGAGTCTCGGGGAGCTAGATTGCACGCGCTATCCCACGGGACGCAAGACTGACCTTGATGGCCATAGTCCATGTAGGGTAGTTGTGGCCATTGAGGGCAAGCTCCTCAAACTCTTTGGTGGTCATCTTTGTCTACATGAGAGACCAGAGATAATTAATTTATGGAGGTAATTTAAAAACTATCATGGTTTTGTTATAATAATGCAAAAATTTGATGCTCAAGTGAAAACTTGAAAGATTCTCAACCTCAATTGTGTGAACATAACACAATGAAGGTCACTTAGATGTCATAGTAATAGGTTGGATTGCTATTACCTTGTGTATGATACAATTTAAATATAAGGAATACACATTGGAGGTTATTGCTTGTCGAGATTGACGAAGCGTAGACCTCTCAGTAAGAGGGGGTAGTCTGCGAATGAGCAGTAGATCCCAACTCATTACTTTGTGATTCCAAATATAGCGAGGGACAAATATTCAAAAATTTGCAAGTTTGATACGCGGGAGAAGATGATCCCAGTCGCAAGAACATGTTCAAAGAATTTGATATATGGTAAACACACGGAACCTGTCATTCTTCCCGGATGAAATCCGGCACTTCATTTATATTTTCAAGCCATTGCATAATATAAACACACCTACTAATAATTACATAAGTCCTAACTAGAATAAATTTAGAATCTGGACTAGAATGTAAGTAGTGAAACCAGGTACTAAACAGTACTAGACATAGTCTGAAAAACTACGCTAATACAATAAGTAGTACTAAAGTTAACTAAAATGGAGAAAAAAATGAATAACAAATCCTGCTCGGGCCGTCCCACAACCGAGCAAAGAAGGCAGCCGAGCGGCTGGGCCTGGTCCGTCACGGCCTTTTGTCGGCCCATAGGCTCCCACATAGAATAAGAGGAGGCGGGGAGTGTTGGAAATATGCCCTAGAGGCAATAATAAATTATTTATTATTATATTTATTTGTTCATGATAATCTTTTATTGTCCATGCTATAATTGTATTGATTGGAAACACAAATACATGTGTGGATACATAGACAAAACACTGTCCCTAGTAAGCCTCTAGTTGGCTAGCTCGTTGATCAAAGATGGTCAAGGTTTCCTGGCCATAGGCAAGTGTTACCACTTGATAACGGAATCACATCATTGGGAGAATGATGTCATGGACAAGACCCAACCTATAAATGTAGCATATGATCGTGTCAGTTTATTGTTACTGTTTTTTGCATGTCAATGTATCCGTTCCTATGACCATGAGATCATGCAACTCCAGGACACCGGAGGAATACCTTATGGGTTATCAAACGTCCCAACGTAGCTGGGTGACCATAAAGGTTCTCTACAGGTATCTCCAAAGGTATCTGTTGGGTTGGCATGGGTCAAGACTGGGATTTGTCACTCCGTGTGACGGAGAGGTATCTCGGGGCCCACTCGGTAATACAACATCACAATAAGCCTTGAAAGCAATGTGACTAAGAAGTTAGTCATGGGATCTTGTATTACTGAATGAGTAAAGAGACTTGCCAGCAATGAGATTGAACTAGGTATTGAGATACCGACGATCGAATCTCGGGCAAGTAACATACCGAAGGACAAAGGGAATAGTATACGGGATTATATGAATCCTTGACATAGAGGTTCAACCGATAGAGATCTTCATAGAATATGTAGGAACCAATATGGACATCCAGGTCTCGCTGATGGTTATTGACCAGAGAGTGGCTCAGGTCATGTCTGCATAGTTCTCGAACCCGCAGGGTCTGCACATTTAAGGTTCGGTGACGTTTCAGTATAGTTGAGTTATATGTTTTGGTGACCGAAGTTTTGTTCGGAGTCTCGGATGAGATCCCGGATGTCACGAGGAGTTCCGGAATAGTTTGGAAATGAAGATAGATATATAGGAAGTTGATATTTGGATTCCGGAAGGTTTTCGGGCATTGCCGACAGTGTACCGGGAGTGACGAATGGGTTCCGGGGGCCCACGATGCCCCAAGGGGTCCACGTCGGTTTATTGGATGCGCAATAAGGTATAATGGGCTGACAAAGTCATCCAAGGAAAGCCCATGAGGAAAAAGTGGAAAATTCAAAAGAGGTGGGAAAAATAAGGAAGGAGTTCTAATCCAAGTTGGATTGGAGAAGGACTCCTCCCTTCCCCACTTCGGCCGACCCAAGGAGGCCTTCCTTGGCGCGCCAAGGCTGCCTCCCCCTCCTCCTATAAATACTAGAGGCTTAGGGTTTTTGAGACACAACTTTGCCACGTGCTGCCCTCTCCTCTAGTTCGTAGTTCTTCCTCTAGATCGGTTTTTTGCGGAGCTCGGGCGGAGCCCTGTAGGAATAGATCATCACCATCACCGGCGCGCCGTCATGCTGCCGGTGAACTCATCTACTTCCCCGTCTCTCTTGCTGGATAAAGAAGGCAGAGATCGTCATCGAGCTGTACGTGTGCGGAACGTGGAGGTGCCGTCCGTTCGGCACTTGATCGGGACGGATCGTGAGACGGTTCGCGGGACGGATCTTGGGACGGTTCGTGGGACGGTTCGTGAAGACGTACCACTACATCAACCGCGTTTATTAACGCTTTTGCTTAGCGATCTACAAGGGTATGTAGATTCAGTCTCCCCTCTTGTAGATGATCATCACCATGGATAGGTATTGCGTGTGCGTAGGAAATTTTTTGTTTCCCATGCAACGTTCCCCAACAGTGCCATCATCAGCTAGGTTCATGCGTAGATGTAATCTCGAGTAGAACACAAAAGTTTTTTTGGGCATTGATGTTCGATTTGCTGCCCTCCTTAGTATTTTCTCGATTCGGCGGTATTGTTGGATTGAATCGGCCCGGACCAACCTTACTCGTACGTTTACGAGAGACCGGTTCCATCGACTAACATGCAACTTGTTGCATAAAGATGACTGGCGGGTGTCTGTTTCTTCAACTTTAGTTGAATTGGATTTGACCGACGCGGTCCTTGGAGAGAGGTTAAATAGCAATTTGCACATCACCGTTGTGGTTTTGCGTAAGTAAGATGCGATCATACTAGATACCCATAGCAGCCACGTAAAACATGCAACAACAAATTAGAGGACGTCTAACTTGTTTTTGCAGGGTATGCATGTGATGTGATACGGCCAAAGACATGATGTGATATATTGGATGTATGACATGATCATGTTGTAATAGTTAAATATCGACTTGCACATCGATGCTACGGCAACCGGCACGGGCCATAGGGTTGTCTTTAAACTAACGTTTGTGTTTGTAGATGCATTTACTATATTGCTAGGTTGTAGCTTTAGTAGTAATAGCATAGATAGCACGACAACCTCAATGGCGGCACGATGATGGAGATCATGGTGTGGCGCCGGTGACGATGAAGATCGTGCCGGTGCTTTGGTGATGGAGATCAAGATGCACAAGATCATGGCCATATCATGTCACTTATGAATTGCATGTGATGTTAATCCTTTTATGCACCTTATCTTTCTTAGAACGGCAGTACCATTATAAGGTGATCCCTCACTAAAATTTCAAGATAAAATTGTGTTCTCCCCGATTGTGCACCGTTGCTACAGTTCGTCGTTTCGAGACACCATGTGATGATCGGGTGTGATAGACTCAACGTTCAAATACAACGGGTGCAAAACAGTTGCACACATGGAACACTCGGGTGAAACTTGATGAGCCTAGCATGTACAGACATGGCCTCGGAACACAAGAGACCGAAAGGTTGAGCATGAATCATATAGTTGATATGATCAACATGGAGATGTTCACCACTGAAACTATACTCAACTCACGTGATGATCGGACTTGAGTTAGTGGATTTGGATCATGCGCCACTCGAATAACTACAGGGATGTCTATTTGAGTGGGAGTTCTTAAGTAATATGATTAATTGAACTAATTATCATGAACATAGTCAAAAGGTCTTTGCAAATTATGTAGCTTACGCTGTAACTCTATTGTTTTTATATATTCCTAGAGAAAATTTAGTTGAAAGATGATAGTAGCAATTTTGCGGACTGAGTCCGTAAACTGAGGATTGTCCTCATTGCTGCGCAGAAGGCTTATGTCCTTAATGCACCACTCGGTGTGCTACACCTCGAGCGTCGTCTGTGGTTGTTGCGGACATCTGACATACACGTTTTTTATGACTACGTGATAGTTCAGTGCGTAATACTTAACGGCTTAGAATTGAGGCGATGAAGACGTTTTTAGCGTCACGGAATATATGATATGTTCTAAGAGATGAAATTGGGATTTCATGCTCATGCCCTTGTTGAGAGGTATGAGACCTCCAACAAGATTCTTTGTCTACAAAGTAAAGGATAAAAGCTCAATCGTTGAGCATGTGCTCAGATTGTCTGAGTACAAGAGTCGCTTGAATCAAGTGGGAGTTAATATTCCAGATGAGATTGTGATGGTTCTCGAAAGTCACTGCCACCAAGCTACTAGAGCTTCGTGATAAACTCTAACATATCAAGGATAGATATGATGATCCTTGAGCAATTCGCAATGTTTGACACTACGAAAGTAGAAATCAAGAAGGAGCATCAATTGTTGATGGTTAGTAAAACCACTAGTTTCAAGAAGGGCAAGGGCTAGAAGGGATACTTCATGAAACGACAAACCAGTTGCTGCTCTAATGAAGAAACCCAAGATTGAACCCAAACCCAAGACTAAGTGCTTCTGTTATGAGGGGAACGGTCAGTGAGGTCGAACTACCCTAGATACTTGGTAGAGGAGAAGGTTGGCAAAGTCGACTAAAGTATATTGGATATACCTGATATTGATGTGTACCTTACTAGTATTCCTAGTAGCACCAGGGTATTAGATATCGGTTCAGTTGCTAAGTATTAGTAACTCAAAGTTATAGCTACGGATTAAAAGGATACTAGCAAGGGTGAGGTGACGATGTGTGTTGGAAGTAATTCTAAGGTTGATGTGATCAAACATCGCACGCTCCCTCTACCATTGGGATTGGTGTTAAACCTAAATAATTGTTGTTTGGTGTTTGCGTTGAGCATGAACATGATTGGATCGTGTTTATTGCAATACGATTATTCATTTAAAGAGAATGATGGTTATTCTATTTGCTTGAATAATTACCTTTAATGGTTTATTGAGTCTCGATCGTAGTGATACACATGTTCATAATATTGACGCATAAAGATACAAAGTAGTAATGATAGTACCACTTACTTGTGGCACTGCCACTTGAGTCATGTTGGTGTAAAATGCATGAAGAGCCTTGCTACCTCTTGAGATTGCGTTGGTTTTTCCCTTGAAGAGGAAAGGGTGATGCAACACAGTAGCAGTAAGTATTTCCCTTAGTTTTGAGAACCAAGGTATCAATCCAGTAGGAGTATCAAGGCAAGTCTACAAAGTACCTGCGCAAAAACAACAAACTTGCACCCAACGCTATAAAGGGGTTGTCAATCCCTTCACGATTGATTGCAAGGTGAGATCTGAAGGCGGAAACTGCAACAAAGTAAAAGTGTAGAGCTGAAAATATGATCTGAAGTAGACCCGGGGGCCATAGTGTTCACTAGAGGCTTCTCTCATGATAGCAAGTATTTTTCAGCAGGATCAAACAACCATCACCAAAACTAGTCATAAAGGTTTTACTTGGCACAAACACAAAAAAACAATCATAACAGAATTATGATGGTGTGGACACGACAAAACATAAAGCAAAAGGCAAAGATAAATTCATTGGGTTGCCTCCCAACAAGCGCTATTGTTTAATGCCCTTAGCTAGGCATAAGGCGATAGAATAAAGTATCGTCGTCTTTGGTGCTCAAACCATAAGTAGCCCTCATCATGGATTCATAAGGCAATCTTATTTTCTTTCTAGGAAAATGTTCCATGCCCTTCTTTAATGGAAATTGTAATCTAATATTCCCTTCCTTCATATCGGTGACAGCACCAATAGTCCTTAGGAAAGGTCTACCAAGAATGATGGGACATGTCGGATTGCAATCAATATCAAGCACAATGAAATCTACAGGTACATAGTTCCTATTTGCAATAATAAGAACACCATTGATCCTTCCCATAGGTTTCTTAACAGTAGAATTCGCAAGATGCAAATTAAGAGAGCACTCATCAATCTCATTGAAGCCTAGAACATAACATAAAGACTTTGGAATAGTGGAAACACTAGCACCCAAATCACACAAAGCATTGCATTCATAGTTTTTGATCTTGATTTTTATAGTAGGTTCCCACTCATCATGAAGTTTTCTAGGAATAGAAACTTCCAAATCAAGTTTCTCTTCAAGAGATTTCATCATAGCATCAACGATATGATCGGTAAAAGCCTTGTTTTGGCTATAAGCGTGTGGAGAGTTTAACATGGATTGCATCAAGGAAATACATTCAATCAAAGAGCAACTATCATAATTGAATTCCTTGAAATCGAAAGTAGTAATTTCATTACTACTCAAAGTTTTGATATCCTCTACTCCACTTTCAATGCTTTTAGCATCAAGATAGATAGACTCCGAATCATTGGGGTGTTTCTCAACCAAAGTGGATTCATATCCAGCCCCATCATCATTTGGTTTGACATTAGAAAACAAGGATTCAATGGGAGTCACACCAAGCACTTTAAGATCTTCGTGATTCTCATCACGAGAACACGCCTTTTTTAAGCCATTCATGCCTAGCACGAATTTGGGCGGTTCTTTCTTTACTTTCATTCATGGAAACACACATAGCTTTCAAAGTTTCATCCATATTGATCTTGGGAGGAGCACATCTCAATTTCAAAGCATCAATGTCAAGAGACATTCTATCAACGGTCCTAGCCAAGTCATCAATTTTGAGCAGTTTTTCTTCTATGGACGCATTGAAAACCTTTTGCGAGTTGATAAACTCTTTAATATTACTCTCAAGATCAGAGGGTAATTTATTGTAATTTCCATGAGCATTGTTGTAGGAATTGCCAAAGTTATTAGAGGGATTACTAGGAAAAGGCCTAGGAATAAAGTTTCCTCTATAAGCATTGTTGTTGCCAAAGTTATTCCTACCAACAAAATTAACATCCAAGCTCTCATTTCTATTCTCAATCAAGGAAGACAAAGGCATATCATTTGGATCTAGAGGAGCACCTTTACTAGCAAACAATTTCATTAACTCATCCATCTTAGCACTCAGAGAGTTAATTTCTTCTATAGCATGCACTTTTTTACTAGCAGGTGACCTTTCAGTGTGCCATTGAGAATAGTTTGTCATGATATTGTCTAGGAGTTTTGTGGCTTCTCCTAATGCGATTTCCATGAAAGTTCCACCGGAGGCGGAATCCAAGATATTTCTAGAAGAAAAATTCAAACGAGCATAGAAGATTTGTATAATCATCCAAAGACTCAAGCCATGAGCGGGACAATTTCTAATCATCAATTACATTCTCTCCCAAGATTGTGCAACATGTTCATGATCTAGTTGGTTAAAATTCATGATATCATTACGGAGAGAGATAATCTTAGCCGGTGGAAAATACTTGGAAATATAAGCATCTTTACACTTGTTCCAAGAATCAATGCTATTTTTGGGCAAAGATGAAAACCAAGTTTTTGCTCGATCTCGCAATGAGAACGGAAATAACTTCAATTTAATCACATCATTATCCACATCTTTATTCTTTTGCATATCGCATAACTTAATGAAGGTATTAAGATGGGATGTGGCATCTTCACTAGGAAGGCCGGAAAATTGCTCTTTCATAACAAGATTCAACAAAGCAGCATTGATTTCATATGATTCCGCACTAGTGGCGGGAGCAATCGGAGTACTAATAAAATCATTATTATTAGTATTCGAGAAGTCACACAATTTGGTGTTTTTAGTCATGGTGACTTCAGCAAGCACACAAGCACACAAGCGGACAGAAAGCAAGCGAAAGAAAAGGGCGAACGAAAAAAGCAAATATTTTTGTAAATTTTAGTTTTTCAGAAGTGGGGGAGAGGAAAACGAGAGGCCAAAAAGTAAATGCAAGAGATGAGTTTGCGACAGTTACTTGGATAAGCTTCACCTAGAATAGTCACCGGTGCCAAAAATTGACACGTTGAAGGAAGACTATTCTTGACTTGATACTCCCCGGCAACGATGCCAGAAATTGGCACATTGAGGGGAGACTATTCTTGACTTGATCCTCCTCCTCGGCAACGGTGCCAGAAATTCTTCTTGCTACCTCTTCAGCTTGCGTTGATTTTTCCCTTGAAGAGGAAAGGGTGGTGCAGCATAGTAGCAGTAAGTATTTCCCTCAGTTTTGAGAACCAAGGTATCAATCCAGTAGGAGTATCAAGGCAAGTCTCCAAAGTACCTGCGCAAAAACAACAAACTTGCACCCAACGCTATAAAGGGGTTGTCAATCCCTTCACGATTGATTGCAAGGTGAGATCTGAAGGCGGAAAGTGCAACAAAGTAAAAGTGTAGAGCTGAAAATATGATGTGAAGTAGACCCGGGGGCCATAGTGTTCACTAGAGGCTTCTCTCATGATAACAAGTATTGCGGTGGGTGAACGAATTACTGTCGAGCAATTGATAGAACCGTGCAAAGTCATGATGATATCTAAGGCAATGATCATACATATAGGCATCACGTCCGAGACAAGTAGACCGATACTGTCTGCATCTACTACTATTACTCCACACATCGACCGCTATCCAGCATGCATCTAGTGTATTAAGTTCATGACAAACGGGTAACACCTTAAGCAAGATGACATGATGTAGAGGGATAAATTCATGCAATAGATATAAACCCCATCTTTTTACCCTTGATAGCAACAACACGATGCGTGTCTCGCTACCCCTTCTGTCACTGGGTGAGGACACCGCACGGTATGAACCCAAAACCAAGCACTTCTCCCATTGTAAGTATTGTGGATCAAGTTGGCCAAATGAAACCCACAACTCGAAGAGAATTACAAGGATATGAAATCATGCATATAAGAGATCAGAGAAGACTCAAATAATATTCATAGATAATCTGATCATAAATCCACAATTCATAGGATCTCGACAAACACACCGCAAAAGAAGATTACATCGGATAGATCTCCATGAAGATCATGGAGAACTTTGTATTGAATATCCAAGAGAGAGAAGTAGCCATCTAGCTACTAGCTATGGACCCGAAGGTCTGTGGTGAACTACTCGCGCATCATCGGAGAGGCATTGGTGTTGATGAAGAAGCCCTCCGTGTCCGAATTCCCCCCTCCGGCAGGGCACCAGAACGTGCCCCAGATGGGATCTTGCGGAGACAGAAGCTTGCGGCGGCGGAAAAGTATTTTCGTGGCTCTCTCCCGTGGTTTCAGATTTTTAGGGAATCTATAGGCGGAAGAAATAGGGGAAAGGATCCTCGGGGGGCCACAAGCCTGGGAGGCGCGCCCACTTGTCGCGACTAGGGGGCTTGTGGCCTCCCCTCGGACCCTTTGCCTTGGTTCTCAAGTTCCCTGCGTATCTTCTGTTCCGGAAAAAATCATTCCAAAGATTTTATTCCGTTTGGACACCGTTTAATATTGTCCTCTAAAAAGGGTCAAAAACACGGAAAAAATAGGAACTGACACTTGGCACTGAGTTAATAGGTTAGTCCCAAAAAAGATATAAAATGCATACAAAACATCCAAAGTTGACAAGATAATAGCATGGAACCATCAAAAATTATAGATACGTTGGAGACGTATCAAAGCTCCATGCTGATGGATCTTTGTACTCACTCATTTTTGAAACGTTTGAGGCATGCAAACCATACCTATTGGTATAAAGGCATGAAGAAACTCCATGCAAATGGATCATTTGGACTCACTTGATTTTGAATCACTTGAGACATGCAAATCATACCACATGGGCAAGATGACTGAAGGCCTCGTTTTCTAGTGAGACGGAACAAGAAAGTAACTTATTAGAAGTAATACATTTTGGATGTGTACAATCCAATGAGTGCTCAGGCACGCAGTGGATATCGTTATGTTCTTACTTCACTGATGATTTGAGTAGATACATGAGTATTTACTTGATGAATCACAAGTCTGAAATATTGAAAAGTTCAAAGCTGTTTCAGAGTGAAGATCGTCGTGACAAGATAATAAACTGTCTACGATATGATCATAGAGATGAATATCTGAGGTGCGGGTTTTGGTACACAGTTAAGGCAATGTGGAAATTGTTTCGCAATTCATGCCACCTAGAACACCATAGTGTGATGGTGTGTCCGAACGTCATAGTCGCGCCCTATTGGATATAGCGCATACTATGATGTCTCTTATCGAAATACCACTATCGTTTTGGGCTAGGCATTAGAGACAACCGCATTCACTTTAAATAGGGTGCTACTTCTTGAGCTTGCGTTGGTTTTTCCCTTGAAGAGGAAAGGGTGATGCAGCAAAGTAGAAATAAGTATTTACCTCAGTTTGAGAACCAAGGTATCAATCCAGTAGGAGTATCAAGATGAGGCAGCAATGAACCTGCGCAAAAACAAACAAACTTTCACCCAACGCGATAAAGGGGTTGTCAATCCCTTCACGATTATTTGCAAGGTGAGATCTGAAGGTGAAAAGTGCAACAAAGTATTTTTGGTATTTTTGTAGATCTGAATATATGATGTGTAAAATAGACCCGGGGGCCATAGTGTTCACTAGAGGCTTCTCTCATGATAGCAAGTATTATGGTGGGTGAACGAATTACTGTCGAGCAATTGATAGAATCGTGCAAAGTCATGACGATATCTAATGCAATGATCATACATATAGGCATCACGTCCGACACAAGTAGACCGATACTGTCTGCATCTACTACTATTACTCCACACATCGACCGCTATCCAGCATGCATCTAGTGTATTGAGTTCATAACAAACAGAGTAACGCCTTAAGCAAGATGACATGATGTAGAGGGATAAATTCATGCAATATGATATAAACCCCATCTTTTTACCCTTGATGGCAACAACATGATGCGTGCCTCGCTACCCCTTCTGCCACTAGGTGAGGACACCGCACGGTATGAACCCAAAACTAAGCACGTCTCCCATTGCAAGAATTATAGATCAAGTTGGCCAAACGAAACCCATAACTCGAAGAGAATTACAAGGATACGAAATCATGCATATAAGAAATCAGAGGAGACTCAAATAATATTCATAGATAATATGATCATAAATCCACAATTCATCGGATCTCGACAAACACACCGCAAAATAAAGTTACATCGGATAGATCTCCATGAAGATTATGGATAACTTTGTATTGAAGATCCAAGAGAGAGAAGAAGCCATCTAGCTACTAGCTATGGACCCGAAGGTCTGTGGTGAACTACTCACGCATCATCGGAGAGGCAATGGTGTTGATGAAGAAGCCCTCTATGTCCGAATCCCCCTCCGGCAGGGCACCGGAACGGTCCCCAGATGGGATCTTACGGAGACAGAAGCTTGCGGCGGCGGAAAAGTATTTTCGTGGCTCTCTTCGTTGGTTTCAGGATTTTAGAGAATTTATAGGCGAAAGAGGTAGGGCAGAGGAGGCACAGGGGGGACACGAGCCTGCTAGGCTCGCCCCCCTAGGGCGCGCCTAGGGGGCTCATGACCTCCCATGAGACCTCGTGCCTTGGTTCTCAAGTCCCTGCGTATCTTCAGTTATGGAAAAAATCATCCCGCAGGTTTTATTCCGTTTGGACTCCGTTTAATATTCTTTTCTGAAAAAGGTCAAAAACACGGAAAAAACAAAAACTCGCACTGGGCACTGAGTTAATTGGTTAGTCCCAAAAATGATATAAAATGGTATGTAAATGCATGTAAAACATCCCAAGTTGATAACATAATAACATGGAGCCATCAAAAATTATAGATACGTTGGAGACGTATCATAGGACACCACGTAATTCCGTTGAGATGACACCGTATGAGCTATGGTTTGGAGAAACCTAAGCTGTCGTTTCTTGAAAGTTTGGGGCTGCGACGCTTATGTGAAAAAGTTTCAGTCTCATAAAGCTCGAACCCAAAGCGGATAAATCCATCTTCATAGGATATCCAAAACAGTTGGGTACATCTCCTATCTCAGATCCGGAAGCAAAGTGTTTGTTTCTAGAAACGGGTCCTGTCTCGAGGAAAAGTTTCTCTCGAAAGAATTGAGTGGGAGGGTAGTGGAACTTGATGAGGTTATTGAACCGTCACTTCAACCAGTGTGTAGCAGGGCACATGAAGTTGTTCCTGTGGCGCCTACACCAATTGAAGTGGAAACTGATGATAGTGATCATTAAGCTCCAGATCAAGTTACAACAAACCTCGTAGGTCGACAAGGTCGCGTACTGTTACAGAGTGGTATGGTAACCCTGTCTTGGAGGTCATGTTGTTGAACAACAATGAACGTACGAGCTATGGAGAAGCGATGGTGGGTCCGGATTCCGGCAAATGGCTCGAGGCCATGAAATCCGAGAGAGGATCCGTGTATAAAACAAAGTATAGACTATGGAAGAACTACTTGATGGTCGTAAGACTATTAAGTAAAGATGGATCTTTAAAAGGAAGACAAACAATGATGGTGAAAAGTCACCATTAAGAAAAGCTCGACTTATCGCAAAGATGTTTCTGACAAGTTCAAAGAGTTGACTATGATGAGACTTTCTGACTCGTAGCGATGCTAAAAGTCTGTTGGAATTATGTTAGCAGTTGCTGGATTATTTATGAAATATTGCACATAGGATGTCAAAACATTGTTTCCTCGACAGGTTTCCTTGAGGAAAGGTTGTATGTGATACAACCAGAAGGTTTTGTCGATCCTAAGGATGCTAACAAGTATTCAAGCTCCAGCGATCCTTCTATGGACTGGTGCAAGCATCTCGGAGTTGGAATATACGCTATGATGAGATGATCAAAGCTTTTGGGTTTATACAAGGTTTATGAGAAACTTGTATTTCCAAAGAAGTGAGTGGGAGCACTATAGAATTTCTGATAAGTATATGTGGTTGACATATTGTTGGTCGGAAGTAATGTAGGATTTTTGCCAAGCATAAAGGGTTGTTTGAAAGGAGTTTTTCAAAGGAAAACCTGGATAGAGCTACTTGAACATTGAGCGTCAAGATCTATAGAGATAGACCAAAACGCTTAATAGAACTTTCAATGAAATGCATGCCTTGACAAGTTTTTGAAGGAGTTCAAAATAGATCAGCAAAGATGGAGTTCTTGGTTGTGTTGTAAGGTGTGAATTTGAGTAAGAATCAAAGCCCGACCACGGCAGAAGAAAGAGAAAGGACGAAGGTCGTCCCCCATGCCTTAGTTGTAAGGCTCTAAAGAATGCCATGCTGTGTACCACACCTGATATGTGCATTGCCATGCGTCTGTCAAGGGGTACAAAAGTGATCCAGGATTGAATCCCTAAACAACAGTCAAAGTTATCCTTAGTAACTAGTGGACTAAGGAATGTTTCTCGATTATGGAGGTGATTAAAGAGTTCATCATAAAGGGTTACTTCGATGCAAGCTTTGACACTAATCTGAATAACTCTAAGGAGTAAAGCGGATTCGTATAGTGGAGCAGTCATTTCGAATAGTTCCAAATGACACGTAGTAGCAGCATCTACTCGATAACATAGAGATTTGTAAAGCACACACAGATCTGAAAGGTCCAGACTCGTTGACTAAAACCTCACTCACAAGCAAGACGTGATCAAACCCCAGAACTGTATGGGTTTTGGATTCGTTAAAATCACATAGATTAGTTAAAACCTCACTCACAAGCAAGATGTGAACTAGATTATTGACTCTAGTGCAAGTGGGAGCCTGTTGGAAATATGCCCTAGAGGCAATAATAAATTAGTTATTATTATATTTATTTGTTCATAATAATCGTTTATTATCTATGCTATAATTGTATTGATTGGAAACACAAATACATGTGTGGATACATAGACAAAACACTGTCCCTAGTAAGCCTCTAGTTGGATAGCTCGTTGATCAAAGATGGTCAAGGTTTCCTGGCCATAGGCAAGTGTTGTCACTTGATAACGGGATCACATCATTGGGAGAATCATGTGATGGACAAGACCCAAACGATAAACGTAGCATATGATCATGTCAGTTTATTGTTATTGTTTTCTGCATGTCAATGTATCTCTTCCTATGACCATGAGATCATGCAACTCCCGGACACCGGAGGAATACCTTGTGGGTTATCAAACGTCGCAACGTAACTGTGTGACTATAAAGCTGCTCTACAGGTATCTCCAAAGGTGTGTGTTGGGTTGGCATGGATCAAGACTGGGATTTGTTACTCCGTGTGACGGAGAGGTATCTCGGGGCCCACTCGGTAATACAACATCACAATAAGCCTTGGAAGCAATGTGACTAAGAAGTTAGTCATGGGTTCTTGTATTACGGAACGAGTAAAGAGACTTGCCGGCAACGAGATTGAAGTAGGTATTGAGATACCGACGATCGAATCTCGGGCAAGTAACATACCGAAGGACAAAGGGAATAGTATACGGGATTATATGAATCCTTGACATAGAGGTTCAACCGATAGAGATCTTCGTAGAATATGTAGGAACCAATATGGACATCCAGGTCCCGTTGTTGGTTATTTACCAGAGAGTGTCTCAGGCCATGTCTGCATAGTTCTCGAACCCGCTGGGTCTGCACACTTAAGGTTCGGTGACGTTTCGGTATAGTTGAGTTATATGTGTTGGTGACCGAAGTTTTGTTAGGAGTCCCGGATAAGATCCCGGACGTCACGAGGAGTTCCGGAATAGTCCGGAAACAAAGATTGATATATAGGAAGTTGATATTTGGATTCCGGAAGGTTTTCGGGCATTGTCCGAAGTGTACCGGGAGTGACGAATGGGTTCCGGGGGCCCACTGAGTTGGCCCACCACGCCTCAAGGGGTCCACATGGGTTTATTGGATGCACAATAAGGTATAATGGGCTGACAAAGTCATCCAAGGAAAGCCCATGAGGAAAAAGTAAAAAATCCAAAAGAGGTAGGAAAATAAGGAAGGAGTCATAATCCAAGTGGGATTGGAGAAGGACTCCTCCCTTCCCCACTTCGGTCGACCCAAGGAGGCCTTCCTTGGCGCGCCAAGGCTGCCTCCACCCTCCTCCTATATATACTAGAGATTTAGGGTTTTGGAGACACAACTTTGCCACGTGTTTCCCTCCCCTCTAGTTCGTAGTTCTTCCTCTAGATCGGTTTTCTGCGGAGCTCGGGCGGAGCCCTGTAGGAATAGATCATCACCATCACTGGCTCGCCGTCACGTTGCCGGAGAACTCATCTACTTCCCCGTCTCTCTTCCTGGATCAAGAAGGCGGAGATCGTCATCGAGTTGTACGTGTGCGGAACGCGGAGGTGCCGTCCGTTCGGCACTTGATCGGGACAGATCGTGGGGCGGATCGTGAGACAGTTCGCGGGACGGTTCGTGGGACGGATCGTGAAGACGTACCACTACATCAACCGTGTTTATTAACGCTTCCGCTTAGCGATCTACAAGGGTACGTGGATCTGATCTCCCTCTCGTAGATGAACATCACCATGATAGGTCTTCGTGTGCGTAGTAAATTTTTGTTTCCCATGCAACTTCCCCAACAGGGAGTGGGGCCATTACGGATAAGGTCCATCCCCGACCCGCCCTACCACTCGCTCCTCCCCACCACCTGCGCTCGCGAGGGCCAGAGGACCCAGCCGCCGCCGGCCGGAGTGAGGGCCGCCGCCTTCCCTCCCTACTCCGGTGACCACCCGCGCACCACGGAGGACCCCTCCTCATCAGAAGAAGAGGCAATGACGATGGGGTACTTGCGAGCAACGCCGAGGTCAAGGCCGAGGCTGGCCGGAGCTCACGAGCCGGCACGATGGTCAATGGCTGCAACGACCCGCTGGAAGAGATATTTTTTACAAGGATGGGAGATGTACTGATTTTAATTTGTGATATATGAGTGTACGGTCCAACTTAAGAAAAAATAACGAATTTCCAAAAACTAGTGAACAATGCATGGTAAAGATGTGACTTCACAATCAAAATTCATATGCATGCATGCGCACACGCACGCCATAGCGACACCATGTCAGGCAAACAGTGTACCCATTTGTGTCATTTGTGAGCTGATCAGTTGAAAGAGAAACTTGATTTTTTCCCTTTTTATAACTGCAAACTCTTTTCAGCTTAAGGATTGGATTCAGAACAATCTGCTTTACATTCAAAAAGTTCAAGGAGAATGCAGACACATACTCACGTAATGTGGGATCCCCAGACATTCGATGTTAATTGACCTATGTACAGAGGAGAAGGTGCTGAAGATCTGTACTGCTGTAGTACTGTTAATCTATTATGACTAATGAACATGAGGAACCGGCTGAAAATGCTAGCTTGCACGCAAATTCATATCAATCATTGAGAAATTCATGGAATCAAATAGCTTGGGAGAAAACGACGGATCCTACTGAGTGCAAGATAGCCCAAGGAAAGAAACTAGTGTGCTGCTTAACAAAAATAAGCATGTTGAAATATACAAACGCATGCAGATGCGGTGCTAAACACTCACAAGAGAACAAAGAAAACAAAAATTGTCGATTATTCTGTTTCTAACTTCTACTTCATCTGTCACAGTTTAAAAGACATGCACGTGTACCTAGATCGTTAATTTGACTTATATAAAATATATTGTTTAATATAAAAATTATATCATTAGAAAATAATACATCTAAAATTTCTAATGATATATTTTTTGTAATATATGCCTCTTATTAAGTTGATCAAATTGACGATCTAGATACATGTACCGGACTTGTAAACCGAGACGGTGGAAGTAAGCATAGCAACTAGTGTCAGTTTGATTATTTTACACGGATCTTAATGTAAGATCTTACGAATATAGCATCGGTTGAGACATAACAAAATCTCAGTCGGCTGCGGATCTAAACTTGGGAGTACGCATCAATCAATCAATTAAATCAACCAAGCAATCACACTGGATGAGTGGGCACACACAAGAAACTTATAAGGGCAGATACATCGATCACTGGACAACTTTTTCTCACCCAAGATATCCACATCAGTTATATCTATTTCTAGAGAAGATACATGTATAGAGAGAGTTATATAATTGCACAAAGTTTATTCGGGGAGTTAATTAATCGATTGTGATCTCCATCAATCACCAGAATCGCAAATAAATCCATGCATGTCAACCAAAGTATGCATCATGCTCACTTGTGTTGAGGGAGCTGTAGTCAGCACTCGACGGCTGTCCGGCAGCGTACGCCGTGGCCGTGGGCGTCGCCGGTAGTGTGGCCACTTCTTGTCCGGCCTCCGCCACGGAAACCACGTCGGCAGTGTGCACCAGCGTCGTGGAAGGAGGCATGAAGCCTCCGGCCGCGGCGGCACCGTCGTCGACAATGAGGTTTGCCGCGCCGACGCCGACCCCGACGCCGGCCTGCCGGTACCTGTGCTTGAAGATCTCGGCCCTGACGGCCTCCAGCTCAGCCTCCAGCGCGTTCACCTGCTGCTGCAGCATCGAGATCGCGCCCATGCAGCCGTACACCGGGTCGCGCAGCCGCAGGTTCGCCTCGTACACCAGGCTGCTCGCCGCGTCGGCTCTCTCCGCCTCGGGCACCTCCTGAATCAGCGCCGTACATGCACCGGCGTACGCCATTAACACAAAACACGGACGGTGGAATTAATTGACAAAAAGAAAGGAACCCATTAAAATAGTTTGATGGTACCAGGAGCATCTTGGAGACGTTGCTGGCGCCGAAGACCTTGTGGACGGCGGCGAACTTGTGGGGTTCGTGGGGGGAGAAGTAGGGCGCGAAGGGGCACTCGTGCGCGCACCGGCGGCGGAGGAGCTTGCACGCGGCGCACGGGGTCGCGATGTTCACGGCGCCGCCGATGCCCGGGCCTAGGCGGCGGTGGACGTGGTGCTCGGTCGGTGAGACGGCGACTACGACGCCCGCGATGGCGGCGGGGTCCGGCTCTCGCTTGATCTTCTTACCGATCTCGTCGAGTCTCTCCCTGGCGGAAGCCCACAAGATCAGGGTTTATTTTGGATGGAATTAAGCAGGCAGCGGGGATCTTTAAAGCGCGCGATGCAGACCGAAATGGTAAAAATTTAACCACAAGAAGAGAAAAAGGTACTACCAGCACAGATCTCTTTATAAACCTTTGAGGAAAAACACACATCTAAATTAGATTCTTTTGACCAGAAAGGATAATCAAATCAAAACAAACAAAGGGGACCTTTTGTTTAAAAACAGATCAAGTACAAGCATATGGAGGCAGGCAGCATGGTTTCTTGAGGGTCTCTTCTTAATTACCTCTCTGTGGACATAGAGGCATGCTCTCCTCGCTTGGGAGACGGAGAATGACACAGGAACAATTGAGAGCGAGGGGAAGAGAGACGGACAGGTACGTGGTAGAGAAGTGTAAAGTTTGGAATTGCGAGGAAGGAAAGAGTGCTTAAAAGGCAAGGCATTAATGAGGGGGATGGGGGGCGTAAAGCATGCACACAATTGGTAGTAAGTAAATGGGCGAGAGAGGAGGAAGAGATGTTGGCAAGGAAGCCAAGCCAAGGAACGTTGACTCGATTTGTTGGCCGGCCCTCCCTCCCTCGTGTCCCTGCGCCCTGCTGCTTCTGCTCATGTCAAGGGAATGAAAGAAATGCTGTTGAAAACAAGAAGCCGCCTGGGTCCTAACGCAACCACTTGACCTTTTTTACCTTTTTACAATTCGTACTACTAGTACCTCTTCATGTTCAATAGAGTCAATATCAGTGGGAATCATATAACTTGCGCTTGATGTGCAGTTTGGTTTTAAAACTTAGGGGCTGTTTAGTTTGTGGCTAAGTTTATCAAAAAATATCACATCTAAGGTTAGATAAGTTTGACCAACTTAGATAGATGTTTGATTTAAGCCACACCTTTGGTAAACCACACTAGGATCTCACATTACATATATTTAAAAAGTATGACAAGATTTTCTTAGGCTTGTCAACTTGTGATTCTCGTTTTGAAAAACTATTTTTAGGCAAGTGTGGTAACATTGTGTGGGAAAGTATGGCATTGCTAGGTGTAACACCAAACATCCAAAATACAGAATTTTGATTGCCTAACTCGCCTCACGTACAAATATGGTGTTTTCTACTGTATCTGTATATATGGCCTGCACACGTGGCATGCCAGCGCGGCCTAAGCCCACTTCTAACTGGCTGCATTTCTTTCAGATAACTCCCTTGTATTTTATTTATTTATGTATAAAATTCCACAAATAAAAATGAGAAACGATGCGGCTAGTGTGGATCCCCAGCTAACAACATACCATGAATAGCCACCAGGCCAAGTATAGTTCACATTTAATTGCACAACTATAGTTTATACGTATGTCTTTTGAAAACTGTACAAATTAAAATGGAAATCTAAACAAAAAAAATGAGGAGCCCAACAGTTCGAAACTTGCGCTTGGTATTATAAAGGGACATAAATTTTGTTGTCCAATATACTTTTTTTGTTCGATGTAAGAAAATAACTTATATTCCTAAAAACAAGTTAAGAACTTATACTCTGATATATCTTGTATTTTCTTTATGTTAACTTTGCATTTTACATTGTTCATATATCTTTTCAGGCATTGCATTCTCAATATACGCATCATTAATTAGTGGAAGATAGACTTCATTTTATGTTTTTATGAATAAATATAGATAAGAGTGCCATGTGTCGTATACTTTTAAGTTTATGAGTCCCAAGGCCAGCCAACTATATAAATTTCATCTTCAATTTCACCTTGACGCTCTCTAGTTCCGCCTCCATTACCTCCTTCTCCGAAACCCCGAAAAGTGAAGTTGTTCTGCTCCACGTCGTCATCAAATGGTTAATCGGCCAAACGACATTGATGCTACAAACAATTGCTTCAACGGGAGGGGAGCAGCGGTGGCCTTCTTCGGACCCGAGCGACGACGACCTACTATGCAGTACTCTTCCTCGTTGTCGTCAACGCCCGCACACATGCAAATTCATGGTCGTCACGCGGGCAGTTGGCTGGGTCGCGTCGATGAGGTCCTCATCGTCGCTCTTGCTGAACACCTCGTATGCTGCCTCGTTGAACCCCTTGTAGGCGTCCTCCAGTTCCGCTAGACACGAGCGATATCGCTAGCTGTCGGGACGGAGCGGTAGGACTCGAGCATCACCGCCTGTTCCATAAGGTCCGCTTCCGACGCGATTGCCATGCCGCACTGAAGCACTGAAGCGACACCGGACGATTCGAACCGGAAGTGCGCGTGAACGAGGGAGGGGTTTTCGTTTGTCGGGACGGTCAGACGTGGGCTTGGATGCTATCCGGGCACCCGCAAATCCTTCCATGTTTGTCTCCAATTTGCGAAACAAAGTATGTCCGGACTATCCTTCGGACTGATGCAAGTACATGTTGGATGACATTCGCGGTTCGATGGCGCGGTCCGAACGAATGCGGGTGATTTGTGTGTCGCCGTTGACATGCCCTTTGTTGGAAATATGCCCTAGAGGCAATAATAAATTAGTTATTATTATATTTCCTAGTTCATGATAATCGTTTATTATCCATGCTAGAATTGTATTGATTGGAAATTCAAATACATGTGTAGATACATAGACAACACACTCTCCCTAGTGAGCCTCTAGTTGACTAGCTCGTTGATCAAAGATGGTCAAGGTTTCTTGGCCATAGACATGAGATGTCGTTTGATAACGGGATCACATCATTAGTAGAATGATGTGATGGACAAGACCCAAACTATAAACATAGCATATGATCGTGTCAGTTTATTGCTACTGTTTTCTGCATGTCAATGTATTTGTTCCTATGACCATGAGATCAAGCAACTCCCGAACACCGGAGGAATACCTTGTGTGTATCAAACGTCGCAACGTAACTGGGTGACTATAAAGGTGATCTACAGGTATTTCTGAAGGTGTCTGTTGGGTTGGCGTGAATCAAGACTGGGATTTGTTACTTCGTATGACGGAGAGGTATCTCGGAGCCCACTCAATAATACAACATCACGATAAACCTTGCAAGCAATGTGACTAAAGAGTTAGTCACGGGATCTTGTATTACAGAACGAGTAAAAAGACTTGCCGGTAACGAGATTGAACTAGGTATAGAGATACCACGATCAAATCTAGGGCAAGTAACATACCGAAGGACAAAGGAAACGACATACAAGATTAACTGAATTCTTGACATATAGGTTCAATCGATAGAGATCTTCGTAGAATATGTCGGAGCCAATATGGGCATCCAGGTCCCGCTACTGGTTATTGACCGGAGAGTGTCTCAGGTCATGTCTGCATAGTTCTCGAACCCGTTGAGTCTGCACACTTAAGGTTCGGTGACGTTTCGATATTATTGAGTTATGTGGTTTTGGTAACTGAAAGTTGTTCGGAGTCCCGGATGAGATCCCGGACATCACGAGGAGCTCTGGAATGGTCCGGAGGTAAAGATTGATATATAGGAAAGTTTCATTTGGCTTCCGGAAAGTTTTTGGGCATTACCGGTAAAGTACCGGGGGTGACGAATGGGTTCCGGGGTTTTACCTGGAGGGGCCACCCACCTGGGAGAGAACCTAATAGGCCTAAAGGTGGTGCACCAGCCCATAGTTGGCTGGTGCGGCCAACCCAATAAGGCTATTTAGGCGAAGGAGCAAAAGAAGGGAAAAAACTGAAAGGAGAGGAGGTTTCCAAGTAGAAGGAGTCCTACTTGGAGTAGGATTGGGGGTGGACTCTTCCACCTTCGCCTATTCGGCCGAGCCAAGGAGGAGCCTTTGGATGCCTCCTCTCCTCCCTCACTCAGATATGTACTAGAGGGTAGAGAGGCTTTTGACACCTCAAGCAAAGGTGCAGCCCTCTCTCCCTCTAGATCGTTTACTCCTCTAGATTAGTTCTGCAGAAGCTTGGCGAAGCCCTGCTGGATTAGTTCACCACCACCACCACCATGCCACCGTGTTGGAGAACTCATCTACCTCTCCGCCCCTCTTGCCGGATCAAGAAGACGGAGATCGTCATCGGGTTGTACGTATACTGAACGCGGAGGTGTCGTCTGTTCAGCACTAGATCAGGATGGATCGTGATGGGATCGCGGGACGGATCCTGATGGGATCGCATGACGGGATGGGATTTGTATCGCGGAGATGTTCCACTACATCAACCACGTTATATACGCTTCCGCTTAGCGATCTACAAGGGTATGTAGATTCACTCTCCCCTCTTGTAGATGATCATCACCATGGATAGGTATTGCGTGTGCGTAGGATTTTTTTTGTTTCCTATGCATCATTCCCCAACAGTGGCATCATGAGCTAGGTTCATGCGTAGATGACATATCGAGTAGAACACAATGGAGTTTGTGGGTGTTGATGTTCAGATTGATGCCCTCCTTAGTCTTTTCTTGATTCAGCGATATTGTTCGATTGAAGCGGCCCAGAACAACATTACTCGTACGCTTACGAGAGACCGGTTTCATCGACTAGCATGCAACTTGTTGCATAAAGATGACTGGCGAGAGTCTGTTTCTTCAACTTTAGTTGAATCGGATTTGACCGAGGCGGTCCTTGGAGAATGTTAAATAGCAATTTGCATATCACCGTTGTGGTTTTGCGTAAGTAAAATGCGATCATACTAGATACCCATAGTAGCCACGTAAAACTTGCAACAAGAAATTAAAGGACGTCTAACTTGTTTTTGCAGGGTATGTTTTGATGTGACATGTCCAAATACATGATATGATATATTAGATGTATGAGATGATCATGTTGTAATAGTTAAAATATTGACTTGCACGTCGATGCTACGGCAACCGGCAGGATCCATAGGGTTGTCTTTAATTATTTTTGCGCTTGGAGATGCTTTGCTTTATCGATAGTCAGTAGCTTTAGTAGTAACATGATAGTTAGCATGACAACCTCGATGGCAGCACAATGATGGAGATCATGGTGTGGTGCCGGTGACGATGGAGATCGTGTCGGTGCTTTGGTGATGGAGATCAGGAAGCACAAGTTCATGTCCATATCATGTCACTTATGATTTGCATGTTATGTTAATCCTTTTATACACTTTATTTTGCTTAGGACGATGGTAGTATTATAGGGTGATCCTCACTAAAATTTCAAGATAAAAATTGTGTTCTCCCCGTCTGTGCACCATTGTGACACTTCGTCATTTCGAGACACCACGTGATGATCGGGTGTGATAGGCTCTACGTTCACATACAACGGGTGCAAAACGGTTGCGCATGCGGAACACTCGGGTTAAACTTGACGAGCCTAGCATGTATAGGCATGGCTTCAGAACACAAGAGACCGAAAGATCGAGCATGAATCATATAGTGGATATGATCAACATGGAGATGTTCACCATTGAAGCTAAACTCAACTCACGTGATGATCGGACTTGAATTAGTGAATTTGGATCATGTGTCACTCGAATAACTAGAGGGGTGTCAATTTGAGTGGGATTTCTTAAGTAATATGATTAGTTGAACTTATTATCATGAACATAGTCAAAAGGTCTTTGCAAATTATGGTGTAGCTTGCGTTGTAGCTCTATTATTTTCGATACGTTCCTATAGAAAGTTTGGTTGAAAGATGGTTGTAGCAATGATGTGGACTAGGTCTATAAACTGAGGATTGTCCTCGTTGCTACACAAAAGGCTTATGTCCTTAATGCACCGCTCGGTGTGCTGAACCTGGAGCGTCATGTGTGGATGTTGTGAACATCTGATATACACATTTTTTATGACCGCGTGATAGTTCAGTGTGTAATGCTTAACGGCTTAGTATTGAGGCGTAGAAGATGTTTTGAATGTCACAGAACATATGAGATGTTCCAAGAGTGAAATTGGGAATTCAGGCTCGTGCCCGCGTTGAGAGGTATGGGACCTACGACAAGATTCTTGACCTGCGGAGTAAGGGAGAAAAGCTCAATCGTTGAGCATGTGCTCAGAATTTTTGAGTACTACAATCGCTTGAATCGAGTGGGAGTTTATCTTCCAGATAAGATTGTGATTGACAAGGTTCTCCAAAGTCACCGCCACCAAGCTATAGAGCTTCGTGATGAACTATAACATATCAGGGATAGATATGGTGATCCGTGAGCTATTCGCGATGTTTGACACCACAGAAGTAGAAATCAAGTAGCAGCATCAATTGTTGATGGCTAGTAAAACCACTAGTTTCAAGAAGGGCAAGGGCAAGAAGGGATACTTCATGAACGACAAACGAGTTGCTGCTCTAGTGAAGAAACCCAAGGTTGAACCTAAACCCAAGACTAAGTGCTTCTGTAATGAGGGGAACGGTCACTGAAGCGGAAATACCCTAGATACTTGGTAGATGAGAAGGCTGGTGATACGTCTCCCTCGTATCTACTTTTCCGAACTCTTTTGCCATTGTTTTGGACTCTAATTTGCATGATTTGAATGGAACTAACCCGGACTGACGTTGTTTTCAGCAGAATTGCCATGGTGTTGTTTTTGTGCAGAAATAAAAGTTCTCAGAATGTCCTGAAAATTAACGGAGATTTTTTTGGAATAAAAGAAAAATACTTGCGCAAAGATCCACCGGAGGGGGCGTGCCAGTGGGCCACAAGCCCACAGGCTGGGCCACCCCCCTAGGCTGCCCCGTGCATGCTTGTGGGGCCCACTTGGCACCACCGCCCCCAAACTCAGCTCTATATCTTCCGTTTCGCCTGGAAAAAATTCGAAGAGAAGGTTTCATCGCGTTTTGCGATACGGAGGCGCCGCCACATCCTGTTCTTCATCTGGAGGGTAGATCTGGAGTCCGTGTCGGGCTCTTGAGAGGGGAAATCGTCGCCATCGTCATCATCAACCTTTCTCCATCGACAATTCCATGATGCTCTTCATCGTTCGTGAGTAATCTCATCGTAGGCTTGTTGGACGGTGATGAGTTAGATGAGATCTATCATGTAATCGAGTTAGTTCTTGACGGGGATTAATCCCTAGTATCCACTATGTTCTAGATTGATGTTGCTACTACTTGGCTATGCTTAATGCTTGTCACTAGGGCCCGAGTGCCATGATTTCAGATCTGAACCTATTATGTTGTCGCCAATATATGTGTGTTTTAGATCCTATCTTGCAAGTTGTAGTCACCTACTATGTGTTATGACCCAACAACCCCGGAGTGACAATAGCCGGAACCACTCCCGGAGATGACCATAGTATGAGGAGTTCATGTATTCACCGCGTGTTAATGCGTTGGTCCGGTTCTTTATTAAAAGGAGAACCTTAATATCCCGTAGTTTCCATTAGGACCCCGCTGCCACGGAAGGGATGGACAATAGATGTCATGCAAGTTATTTTCCCTAAGCACGTATGACTACATACGGAATACATGCCTACATTAGATTGACGAACGAGAGCTAGTTACATATATCTCCGTGTTATAGCTGTTACATGATGAATCACATCCGTCATACTCATCCATCACCGATCCACTGCCTACGAGCCTTTTACTACTGGTCCTCGCTATGTTACTTTGTCTAGGCTTGTCCCTTGCTACAAAAGGGATTTGGCCACTTTGCTGCTACTGTTGCTACTGCTGTCACTTTGCTGCTACTGTTGCTACTGTTGTTCCTTGCTACTCCGCTGCTACTTAGTGTAAGTCCTTTTCTGGAGCAGTTGCTGGGGAAGAATAGTCCCCCGTCAACGTGCTTTTTACTGGCGCCATTGATACAACAGTTAGGAATAGTCTGCCGTCAACACATCGTTTCTGGCACCATTGCTCTCATACTACTTTGCTACTGATACTTTGCTTGCAGACACTAATCTTTCAGGTGTGGTTGAATCTGACACACTCAGCTGCTAATACTCGAGAATATTCTTTCGCTTCCCTTGTGTGAACCAACAAATTTGGGTTGAATACCCTACCCTCGAAAACTCTGCGATCCCATATGCTTGTGGGTTGTCAAGGCTTTTTCTGGCGCCGTTGCCGGGGAAGCACAGCTATATTCTCTTAGTCACTTGGGATTTACGTCTGCTGGTCACTATGAGGAATCCGAAAGATCCAAGAACCAAAATCTTGCCTTCCACTACGAGGAGAGGTAAGGAACTGCCATCTAGCTCTACACTTGATTCACCTTCAGTTTTGAGTAAGTTTGCGACTTCGCCTCCTGCTAGAAATCTTGATATGTCACTTGTGCTTGATGATGCTACTTCTGCTGCCCATGATGCTTATGATGATGCTATGCTTGATACTATGCCTGATGATGCTATGCTTGATACTATGCCTGATGATGCTATGCTTGATACTATGCCTGTTATTCTTGATACTGCTTTGCCATTTGGTGCATTCCTTGATGCACATATTGCTAGAGTTGCTGCTAGATGTGATGATACTTCTGAGACTGCTGATACTATTGAAGTAGAACCTGCTACTATGCCTAAAGTGCCTGTTATGCCTGATACGCGCTATGTTATGGAGGGAGAGATAGCTGAGGATTTTCTTGTGTGTAAGGATAGCTATGATGTTGAGAAACTTCTGCGCAAGTGGAAAGAAAAATCTCTGAACGCTAGGATGAAATACGACCCGAAGTTTGCCACTTCACCTATCTTTGTGACCGATAAGGATTATGAATTCTCTGTCGACCCTGAGTTAATCACTCTGGTCGAATCTGATCCCTTTTACGGTTACGAGTCTGAAACGGTTGTAGCCCATCTTGTTGGGGAACGTCGCATGGGAAAAAAAATCCTACGCGCACGAAGACCTATCATGGTGATGTCCATCTACGAGAGGGGATGAGTGATCTACGTACCCTTGTAGACCGTACAGCGGAAGCGTTATAGAACGCGGTTGATGTAGTGGAACGTCCTCACGTCCCTCGATCCGCCCCGCGAACAATCCCGCGATCAGTCCCACGATCTAGTACCGAACGGACGGCACCTCCGCGTTCAACACACGTACAGCTCGACGATGATCTCGGCCTTCTTGATCCAGCAAGAAAGACAGAGAGGTAGAAGAGTTCTCCGGCAGCGTGACGGTGCTCCGGAGGTTGGTGATGACCTTGTCTCAACAGGGCTCCGCCCGAGCTCCGCAGAAACGCGATCTAGAGGAAAAACCGTGGAGGTATGTGGTCGGGCAGCCGTGAGAAAGTCGTCTCAAATCAGCCCTAATTGCTCCATATATATAGGAGGAGGGAGGGGGGACTTGCCTTGGGGTCCAAGGACCCCCAAGGAGTCGGCCGAGCCAAGGGGGGAGGACTCCCCCCCCCCAAACCGAGTTGGACTTGGTTTGGTGGGAGGAGTCCCCCTTCCTTCCCACCTCCTTCCCTTTTTTTTCCTCTTGATTTTTCTTCTCTTGGCGCATTGGGCACTTGTGGGCTGTCCCACCAGCCCACTAAGGGCTGGTGTGGCTCCCCCAATGCCTATGGGCTTCCCCGGGGTGGGTTGCCCCCCCCCCCCGGTGAACTCCCGGAACCCATTCGTCATTCCCGGTACATTCCCGGTAACTCCGAAAACCTTTCGGTAATCAAATGAGGTCATCCTATATATCAATCTTCGTTTCCGGACCATTCCGGAAACCCTCGTGACGTCCGTGATCTCATCCGGGACTCCGAACAACATTCGGTAACCAACCATATAACTCAAATACGCATAAAACAACGTCGAACCTTAAGTGTGCAGACCCTGCGGGTTCGAGAACTATGTAGACATGACCCGAGAGACTCCTCGGTCAATATCCAATAGCGGGACCTGGATGCCCATATTGGATCCTACATATTCTACGAAGATCTTATCGTTTGAACCTCAGTGCCAAGGATTCGTATAATCCCGTATGTCATTCTCTTTGTCCTTCGGTATGTTACTTGCCCGAGATTCGATCGTCAGTATCCGCATACCTATTTCAATCTCGTTTACCGGCAAGTCTCTTTACTCGTTCCGTAATACAAGATCCCGCAACTTACACTAAGTTACATTGCTTGCAAGGCTCGTGTGTGATGTTGCATTACCGAGTGGGCCCCGAGATACCTCTCCGTCACACGGAGTGACAAATCCCAGTCTTGATCCATACTAACTCAACTAACACCTTCGGAGATACCTGTAGAGCATCTTTATAGTCACCCAGTTACGTTGCGACGTTTGATACACACAAAGCATTCCTCCGGTGTCAGTGAGTTATATGATCTCATGGTCATGGGAATAAATACTTGACACGCAGAAAACAGTAGCAACAAAATGACACGATCAACATGCTACGTCTATTAGTTTGGGTCTAGTCCATCACGTGATTCTCCCAATGACGTGATCCAGTTATCAAGCAACAACACCTTGTTCATAATCAGAAGACACTGACTATCATTGATCAACTGGCTAGCCAACTAGAGGCATGCTAGGGACGGTGTTTTGTCTATGTATCCACACATGTAAATGAGTCTTCATTCAATACAATTATAGCATGGATAATAAACTATTATCTTGATACAGGAATTATAATAATAACTATACATTTATTATTGCCTCGAGGGCATAATTCCAACAGTCTCCCACTTGCACTAGAGTCAATAATCTAGCCCTCACATCACCATGTGAATTACATTGTAATAAATCTAACACCCATACAGTTCTGGTGTCGATCATGTTTTGGCCGTGGAAGAGGTTTAGTCAGCGGGTCTGCTACATTCAGATCCGTGTGCACCTTGCATATATTTACGTCCTCCTCCTCGACGTAGTCGCGGATGAGGTTGAAGCGTCGTTTGATGTGTCTGGTCTTCTTGTGAAACCTTGGTTCCTTTGCTAAGGCAATGGCACCAGCGTTGTCACAGAACAAGGTTATCGGATCCAGTGCACTTGGCACCACTCCAAGATCCGTCATGAACTGCTTCATCCAGACACCCTCCTTAGCCGCCTCCGAGGCAGCCATGTATTCCGCTTCACATGTAGAATCTGCTACGACGCTTTGCTTGGAACTGCACCAGCTTACTGCACCACCATTAAGAATAAATACGTATCCGGTTTGCGACTTAGAGTCGTCCGGATCTGTGTCAAAGCTTGCATCGACGTAACCTTTTACGGCGAGCTCTTCGTCACCTCCATACACGAGAAACATCTCCTTAGTCCTTTTCAGGTACTTCAGGATATTCTTGACCGCTGTCCAGTGATCCACTCCTGGATTACTCTGGAACCTGCCTGCCATACTTATGGCCAGGCTAACATCCGGTCTAGTGCACAGCATCGCATACATGATAGAACCTATGGCTGAAGCATAGGGGACGGAGCGCATATGCTCTCTATCTTCATCAGTTGCTGGGCACTGAGTCTTACTCAATCTCGTACCTTGTAAAACTGGCAAGAACCCTTTCTTGGACTGTTCCATTTTGAACCTCTTCAAAACTTTATCAAGGTATGTGCTTTGTGAAAGTCCTATCAGGCGTTTTGATCTATCCCTATAGATCTTAATGCCTAGAATGTAAGCAGCTTCTCCTAGGTCCTTCATAGAGAAACTTTTATTCAAGTAACCTTTTATGCTCTCCAAAAGCTCTACGTTGTTTCCAATCAGTAATATGTCATCTACATATAATATTAGAAACGCCACAGAGCTCCCACTCACTTTCTTGTAAATACAAGATTCTCCAACCACTTGTATAAACCCAAATGCTTTGATCACCTCATCAAAGCGTTTGTTCCAACTCCGAGATGCTTGCACCAGTCCATAAATGGATCGCTGGAGCTTGCACACCTTGTTAGCACTTTTAGGATCGACAAAACCTTCGGGTTGTATCATATACAACTCTTCCTTAAGGAAACCGTTAAGGAACGCCGTTTTGACATCCATCTGCCAGATTTCATAATCGAAAAATGCAGCTATTGCTAACATGATTCTGACGGACTTAAGCATTGCCACGGGAGAGAAAGTCTCAACGTAGTCAATTCCTGGAACTTGTGAAAAACCTTTTGCCACAAGTCGAGCTTTATAAACGGTCACATTACCGTCAGCGTCCGTCTTCTTCTTAAAGATCCATTTGTTCTGAATAGCCTTGCGGCCCTGAGGTAGTATCTCCAAAGTCCACACTTTGTTCTCATACATGGATCCTATCTCGTATTTCATGGCTTCTAGCCATTTGTTGGAATCTGGGCCCACCATTGCTTCTTCATAATTTGCAGGTTCATTGTTGTCTATCAACATGATTGATAAGACGGGATTACCGTACCACTCTGGAGCAGCGCGTGATCTCGTCGACCTGCGTGGTTCAACAGAAACTTGAACTGGAGTTTCATGATCATCATCATTAACTTCCTCCTCAACCGGCGTCGCAATGACAGAGGTTTCCCCTTGCCCTGCGCCACCATCCAGAGGGATGAGAGGTTCGACAACCTCGTCAAGTTCTATCTTCCTCCCACTCAATTCTCTCGAGAGAAACTCCCTCTCGAGAAAAGTTCCGTTCTTAGCAACAAACACTTTGCCCTCGGATTTGAGATAGAAGGTGTACCCAACCGTCTCTTTTGGGTAACCTATGAAGACGCATTTTTCCGCTTTGGGTTCCAGCTTTTCAGGCTGAAGCTTTTTGACATAAGCATCACATCCCCAAACTTTAAGAAACGACAACTTTGGCCTTTTGCCATACCACAGTTCGTATGGTGTCGTCTCAACGGATTTTGATGGTGCCCTATTTAAAGTGAATGCAGCTGTTTCTAATGCATAACCCCAAAAAGATAACGGCAAATCAGTAAGAGACATCATAGATCGCACCATCTCTAACAAAGTGCGATTACGACGTTCGGACACACCATTACGCTGTGGTGTTCCAGGCGGTGTTAAGTGCGAAACAATTCCACATTGTCTTAAGTGAGCACCAAACTCGAAACTCAGATATTCACCCCCACGATCAGACCGCAGGAACTTGATCTTCTTGTTACGATGATTTTCCACTTCACTCTGAAATTGCTTGAACTTTTCAAATGTTTCAGACTTGTGCTTCATCAAGTAGACACAACCATATCTACTCAAATCGTCAGTGAAGGTGAGAAAATAACGATATCCGCCGCGTGCCTCTACGCTCATTGGACCACACACATCGGTATGTATGATTTCCAACAAGTCACTTGCAGGCTCCATTGTTCCGGAGAACGGAGTTTTAGTCATCTTGCCCATGAGGCATGGTTCGCACGTGTCAAGTGAATCAAAGTCAAGTGACTCCAAAAGTCCATCAGCATGGAGTTTCTTCATGCGCTTTACACCAATATGACCCAAGCGGCAGTGCCACAAAAATATGGCGCTATCATTGTTTACTCTAACTCTTTTGGTCTCAATGTTATGTATATGCGTATCGCTATCAAGATTCAATATGAACAATCCTCTCACATTCGGTGCATGACCATAAAAGATGTTACTCATAGAAATAGAACAACCATTATTCTCAGACTTAAAAGAGTAACTGTCTCGCAATAAACAAGATCCAGATATAATGTTCATGCTCAACGCAGGCACTAAATAACAATGATTTAAGTTCATCACTAATCCCGATGGTAGCTGAAGTGACATTGTGCCGACGGCGATTGCATCAACCTTGGAACCATTTCCTACGCGCATCGTCACTTCGTCTTTCGCCAGCCTTCGTCTATTCCGCAGTTCCTGTTTCGAGTTGCAAATGTGAGCAACAGAACCGGTATCGAATACCCAGGCACTACTACGAGAGCCGGTTAAGTACACATCAATAACATGTATATCAAATATACCTGATTTTTCTTTGCCCGCCTTCTTATCTGCCAGATACTTGGGGCAATTGCGCTTCCAGTGACCCATACCCTTGCAATAGAAGCACTCTATTTCAGGCTTAGGTCCAGCCTTGGGTTTCTTCGGCGGATTGGCAACAGGCTTGCCGCTCTTCTTCGAATTTCCCTTCTTGCCTTTGTCGTTTCTCTTGAAACTAATGGTCTTGCTCACCATCAACACTTGATGCTCTTTACGGAGTTCAGACTCTGCGACTTTCAGCATCGCAAACAACTCGCCGGGAGACTTGTTCATCCCTTGCATGTTGTAGTTCAATACAAAGCCTTTATAGCTTGGCGGCAGTGATTGAAGGATTCTGTCAGTGATAGCCTCTTGCGGGAGTTCAATCCCCAGCTCAGCTAGACGGTTTGAGTACCCAGACATTTTGAGCACATGTTCACTGACAGACGAGTTTTCCTCCATCTTGCAAGCATAGAATTTATCGGAGGTCTCATACCTCTCGATCCGGGCGTTCTTCTGAAAGATAAACTTCAACTCCTGGAACATCTCAAATGCTCCATGACGCTCAAAGCGACGTTGAAGTCCCGGTTCTAAGCCATACAAGACTGCACATTGAACTATTGAGTAGTCCTCCTTACGTGCTAACCAAGCGTTCTTAACATCCTGATCAGCCGTAGCGGGTGGTTCATCTCCTAGCGCAGCATTAAGGACATAATCCTTCTTCCCAGCTTGTAAGATTAGCTTAAGATTACGAGCCCAGTCTACAAAGTTGCTTCCATCATCTTTCAACTTAGCTTTCTCTAGGAACGTATTAAAATTCAGGATGACACTCGCGTGAGCCATGATCTACAACACAAATATATTCAAAGTGGACTTAGACTATGTTCAAGATAATTAGAGTTCAACTTAATCAAATTATATGCTAAACTCCCACTCAAAAAGTACATCTCTCTAGTCATTTGAGTGGTTCATGATCCACTTACACTATCCCAAGTCCGATCATCACGTGAGTTGAGTATAGTTTCAGTGGTAAGCATCCCTATGCTAATCATATCAACTATATGATTCATGATCGACCTTTCGGTCTCATGTGTTCCGAGGCCATGTCTGCACATGCTAGGCTCGTCAAGCTTAACCCGAGTGTTCTGCGTGCGCAACTGTTTTGCACCCGTTGTATGTGAACGTTGAGTCTATCACACCCGATCATCACGTGGTGTCTCGAAACGACGAACTGTAGCAACGGTGCACAGTCGGGGAGAACACAATTTCGTCTTGAAATTTTAGTGAGAGATCACCTCATAATGCTACCGTCGTTCTAAGCAAAATAAGGTGCATAAAAGGATTAACATCACATGCAATTCATAAGTGACATGATATGGCCATCATCACGTGCTTCTTGATCTCCATCACCAAAGCACCGGCACGATCTTCTTGTCACCGGCGCCACACCATGATCATCCATCAACGTGTTGCCATCGGGGTTGTCGTGCTACTTATGCTATTACTACTAAAGCTACATCCTAGCAAAATAGTAAACGCATCTGCAAGCACAAACATTAGTATAAAGACAACCCTATGGCTCCTGTCGGTTGCCATACCATCGACGTGCAAGTCGATATTTCTATTACAACATGATCATCTCATACATCCAATATATCACATCACATCGTTGGCCATATCACATCACAATCATACCCTGCAAAAACAAGTTAGACGTCCTCTAATTTTGTTGTTGCATGTTTTACGTGGTGACCAAGGGTATCTAGTATGATCGCATCTTACTTACGCAAACACCACAACGGAGATATATGAGTTGCTATTTAACCTCATCCAAGGACCTCCTCGGTCAAATCCGATTCAACTAAAGTTGGAGAAACCGACACTTGCATGTCATCTTTGAGGAAAGGGGGTTACTCGTAACGATGAAACCAGTCTCTCGTAACCATACGAGTAATGTCGGTCCAACCCGCTTCAATCCAACAATACCGCGGAATCAAGAAAGGACTAAGGAGGGCAGCAAAGCGCACATCACCGCCCACAAAACCTTTTGTGTTCTACTCGAGAAGACATCTACGCATGAACCTAGCTCATGATGCCACTGTTGGGGAACGTCGCATGGGAAACAAAAATTTTCCTACGCGCACGAAGACTTATCATGGTGATATCCATCTACGAGAGGGGATGAGTGATCTACGTACCCTTGTAGACCGTACAGCAGAAGCGTTAGAGAACGCGGTTGATGTAGTGGAACGTCCTCACGTCCCTCGATCCGCCCCGTGAACAATCCCGCGATCAGTCCCACGATCTAGTACCGAACGGACGGCACCTCCGCGTTCAGCACACGTACAGCTCGACGATGATCTCGGCCTTCTTGATCCAGCAAGAGAGACGGAGAGGTAGAAGAGTTCTCCGGCAGTGTGACGGCGCTCCGGAGGTTGGTGATGACCTTGTCTCAGCAGAGCTCCGCCCGAGCTCCGCGGAAACGCGATCTAGAGGAAAAACCGTGGAGGTATGTGGTCGGGCAGCCGTGAGAAAGTCGTCTCAAATCAGCCCTAATTGCTCCATATATATAGGAGGAGGGGGGGCCTTGCCTTGGGGTCCAAGGACCCCCAAGGAGTCGGCCGAGCCAAGGGGGGGAGGACTCCCCCCCCCCAAACCGAGTTGGACTTGGTTTGGTGGGAGGAGTCCCCCTCCCTTCCCACCTCCTTCCCTTTTTTTTCTTTCCTCTTGATTTTTCTTCTCTTGGCGCATTGGGCACTTGTGGGCTGTCCCACCAGCCCACTAAGGGCTGGTGTGGCTCCCCTAATGCCTATGGGATTCCCCGGGGTGGGCTCCCCCCCCCCCCGGTGAACTCCCGGAACCCATTCGTCATTCCCGGTACATTCCCGGTAACTCCGAAAACCTTCCGGTAATCAAATGAGGTCATCCTATATATCAATCTTCGTTTCTGGACCATTCCGGAAACCCTCGTGATGTCCGTGATCTCATCCGGGACTCCGAACAACATTCGGTAACCAACCATATAACTCAAATACGCATAAAACAACGTCAAACCTTAAGTGTGCAGACCCTGCGGGTTCGAGAACTATGTAGACATGACCCGAGAGACTCCTCGGTCAATATCCAATAGCGGGACCTGGATGCCCATATTGGATCCTACATATTCTACGAAGATCTTATCGTTTGAACCTTAGTGCCAAAGATTCGTATAATCCCGTATGTCATTCCCTTTGTCCTTCGGTATGTTACTTGCCCGAGATTCGATCGTCAGTATCCGCATACCTATTTCAATCTCGTTTACCGGCAAGTCTCTTTACTCGTTCCGTAATACAAGATCCCGCAACTTACACTAAGTTACATTGCTTGCAAGGCTCGTGTGTGATGTTGCATTACCGAGTGGGCCCCGAGATACCTCTCCGTCATACGGAGTGACAAATCCCAGTCTTGATCCATACTAACTCAACTAACACCTTCGGAGATACCTGTAGAGCATCTTTATAGTCACCCAGTTACGTTGCAACGTTTGATACACACAAAGCATTCCTCCGGTGTCAGTGAGTTATATGATCTCATGGTCATGGGAATAAATACTTGACACGCAGAAAACAGTAGCAACAAAATGACACGATCAACATGCTACGTCTATTAGTTTGGGTCTAGTCCATCACGTGATTCTCCCAATGACGTGATCCAGTTATCAAGCAACAACACCTTGTTCATAATCAGAAGACACTGACTATCATTGATCAACTGGCTAGCCAACTAGAGGCATGCTAGGGACGGTGTTTTGTCTATGTATCCACACATGTAAATGAGTCTTCATTCAATACAATTATAGCATGGATAATAAACTATTATCTTGATACAGGAATTATAATAATAACTATACATTTATTATTGCCTCTAGGGCATAATTCCAACAATAATTCCAACACATCTTACCAAATTGCACGATATAGCCACCCTATTCACGAGTGAGGAAAAGATCCGCACTACTATATGCTTAAGTTGTTTCCTTTCTCGCTGAAGGATGATGCTAAGACCTGGTTCACTTCTCTTGCTCCTGGTTGTGTGCGTAGCCCCCAGGATATGGTCTACTACTTCTCTAAAAAATATTACGCTGCCCATAAGAAGCAAGCTGCCTTCCAGGAAATATACAACTTTGCTCAAGCTGAAAAAGAGAGTCTCCCACAAGCTTGGGGGAGGCTTATCCACGTACTGAATGCTTTGCCTGATCACCCTCTTGAGAAGAATGAAATACTTGATATCTTCTATAATGGACTTGCCGATGCTTCCAAAGACCACTTAGATAGTTGTGCCGGTAGTGTTTTTAGGGAACGAACTATAGAGCAAGCTGAGATTCTGTTGAACAACATCTTATGCAATGAGAATGCTTGGACTATTCCCGAACCACCTCCTAAGCCAACTCCGAAGAAAAGAGATATTCTATTCCTCAGTCCTGAAGATATGCAAGAAGCCAAGAAATCTATGCGAGAGAAAGGCATTAGATCTGAAGTTGTCAAAAATCTACCACCTATCGAAGAGATCCATGGTCTCGATAACCCGATACAGGTAGTAGAAGTAAATTCTCTGCGTAGGTTTGATGAGAGTGATATTCCTTTTGATAAACATGCAAGCTTATGCATGGATGAATTTGATAACTTCGTTGTCAAACAACAGAGTTTCAATGATTATGTTAGCAGACAATTGGAAATGAATGCTCGCATGCTTAGTTATTTAAGTGCTTGTGTGGACAGAAATGTCAACGATCTTAAACTTCTGAGTAAACATGCCTCTATGGTTACTACTCAGGTAGAACAAATACTTAAATCTCAAAATGACTTGCTCAATGAGTTGAATGACAATTCCGTCATAGTCGTTACTAGAGGCGGTAGAATGACCCAGGAACCTTTGTATCCTGAGGGTCATCCGAAGAGAAATGAACAAGATTCTAAAGGAGTTAGCACCGATGCACCTAGTCATCCTAGAAAGAAGAAGAAAGATGATAGGAACCTGCACGCTAGCAACCCTATTGCTGCTACACCTGAGAGTCCAAACGATGTCTCTTTCTCTGATGCTGAAACACAATCTGGTGATGAACATGGGCCTAATGATAATATCAATAGTGATGTTCATGTTGATGCTCAACCTAGCAATAAAAAGGATGTGGAGATTGAACCCAGTGTTGATCTTGATAACCCACAACCTAAGAATAGAAGATACGATAAGAATGAATTTGCTGCTAGGAAGCATGGTAAAGAAAGGGAGCCATGGGTTCAGAAACCTATGCCCTTTCCTCCCAAACCATCCAAGAAAAAGGATGGTGAGGATTTTAAGCGATTCGTTGAAATGATCAGACCTGTCTTTCTGCAAATGCGTTTGACGGATATGCTCAAGATGTCTCTGTATGCTAAGTACATGAAAGATATTGTGACTATTAAGAGGAGGATACCTGAGATTGAGATTTCCACCATACTCGCCAACTACACTTTCAAGGGTGGAACTCCGAAGAAACTAGGTGATCCCGGTGTGCCCACTATACCTTGCTCCATTAAAGGCAACTACGTTAGAACTGCGTTATGCGACCTTGGAGCCGGTGTTAGTGTTACGCCTCTGTCTCTTTATCATAGGCTTGAACTGGATAAGTTGACACCCACTGAAATCCCTCTGCAAATGGCCGACAAATCAACTGCTTTCCCTATCGGCATTTGCGAGGATGTGCATGTTGTGGTTGCTAACACCACTATCTTAACAGACTTTGTTATCTTGGATATTCCCGAGGACGATGCCATGGTTGTCATCCTCGGAAGACCCTTTTTAAACACTGCAGGGGCTGTTATATATTGCAACAAAGGCAACGTCACTTTCCATGTCAATGGTAATGAGCATACGGTGCACTTTCCGAAGAAACAATATCGAGTACATTGCATCAATGCTATCGAAAAAACTTCATCGATTCTTATTGGGACCTTTGAATGCCCTATTCCTCGTGTCAAGATGAAGTATGACTCACTGGTTGGGGAGATACACATCCCCATTGAGGTGACCTAGTGACTATTCAAAAATTCTCCGTCTTGCGATTCGAGAAAGTTTTGTCGAGGGGATTTGATCAACCCCATTGACGGATTTCTTTCGATGACCATGAGATGGATGAATCGAGGAGTCACAAACCTCTGTTCCAAGCTTTCCCTTTAGGTTGCTTAGAAGAAAAATGATAGGTTTAGTTTAGTTTTCCCTGTTTTTTGTTTTAGCGTCCCATCGAAAAGTACCCCGAAAATAAAAGTTCTCCGAACGCTGTGAAAATCAAGTATGATTTTTTCTGGAGTTTTTGAAATATACTGGGACAAAGAGTCTGTCTGGGGGCCACACTAGTGGGCCACAAGCCCTAGGTGCGCGGGCACCCCCCTGGCCGCGCCACCCAGGCTTGTGGGGCCAACAGGCACCCCCTCCGCTCATTCTTGCTCTCATCCGCTTCTCCTACCTCCAAAAAAAATCGTTTCGCAGCTCAAACCCGTGTTCTTGCTCCTCTTGCTGGGATTTTCGATCTCTTTGCTCAAATCACCGTTCTCCGAACCATTTTGCGGAAATTACTCCTTGGTAAGTGACTCCTCCATTGGTCCAATTAGTTTTTGCTCTAGTGCCTTATACTCCGCGTATTTTTGCTGCCTTGGTGACCATGTTCTTGAGCTTTGCATGCTGATTTTAGCTGGTCCCAAGTAGTTTTGATGCGTAATATGGTCTCTAGGCACTTGTTGGAGTAGTTGCTACAAGTTTCGTTGAGCCTTATTCACTTTTCCTTAGAATCACTAAAAATTTCAGAAATTTTCAGAGATAGCAAAGGGAAAGAAGAGGAGGTTCTTAAGAGGCTCGTCAAGCCGTGACCCCAAGGATGATGGGAGTGAGAAGAAGCCCAAGTATTTGGTCCCTCGAGTCGCAGAAGTTCGAGCGTGCGAGTGGCCAAGCGACGTGTTCTTACGCGCCGCTGGAATATATGAGGACGTTTATCACTTGGTGGAGAACGCAGGCCTTACCGCCTTCGTTGAAGATAAGTGTCTGCAATACCTCCTCCTCATTAATATCTTCGTACAAAGCTTTAACTTCTATCCGAGGAAGAATCCTCCTATGGTTGAGTTTAAACTTTATGATATCCCCCAACGCATGTCACTCCAGGATTTTTGCAATGTCTGCAAATTACCTTACGTTGGGGATATTCATGAACCTCGTCCACGGGACCTGGAAGTTTTCATCGGTACTATTGTTGTAGCAGAGGAGAGAGGAGTGTCTGGCGCTGGAGCTGCTAGCATACATTTTCCCCTGCTTCGGTACTTCTCACTATTTGTGGGAAAATGTTTGATTGGCCGTGGGAAGGCTGGGTCACTTAGTTCCCCAGATCTTGCGGTCTTGCGTGAAGCCCTTTATAACGATAAAACTTATAGCTTGGGCGCTATAGTAGCTCAACGATTGAACCTGAGCCGTTCTAAGGGTGTTGTCTATGGAGGTATCTACGCTACTCGTCTTGCTAGACACTTTGAGATACCTATTAGACTGGAGGAGGAAGAAGAGATTCTTCTTCCCGAGAGATACCTAGATTACGGTAGCATGGTTCGCCATGACTTTCTTGATAGAGATATAAATAGAAGGATGATTTATAACCTGGTATTTAGTCAGGGTACTCATGAGACTATTACTTTGCCTGCTCCTTCTTTGTTCAATCTTCATGCAGGCAGGTACACTATTATGCCCTCGGACATCTACGCATATTAGGGCTTAGCCCAACCACAGGTGCCCGTGCCCGAGCCGCCAGTCGAGTACCAGACGCCAGTTTATCAGTGGGAGCCAGAGGAGCTCACACAGCAGTGGCATCCTCAGTCCACTCCGGAGTACCCCGGAGCTGGTTATTTCCCTCCTTGGGAGTAGACCAACTTAGGCCAAAAGCCTAAGCTTGGGGGAGTACGTGTTCTCACCGACTTTACACTCTTGCTTATGCTTTCACTTTGTTAGCCTGTGTTCAGTCTTTGCCACTGTATCATCCATGCTAGTTTATTTTCTTTTTCTCGTTTCCTTTTCGTGTGACTGTCTAGTTTGAGAAAACCCAAAAAGATTTTATTTTTCTTCTTTTGCTTGTTGGGAGCTTTCCCGTGTAGATATTTTTGTTTTTCTTTGGGTCAAGGTAGAACACCATGGTTACAATGTTTAGTGGCTCTTGCATGCATACCTGTTTAGCTTTCATAGAGCCATATTACTTTGTCTTCTCCTTTGTGTTTGCGTGCAGATTCCAGCTTTAGTCCAATGCACGAGCACTCTTATTATTGTTCACATCATTCGGTCGTGCAAGTGAAAGGCAATAATGATGATATATGATGAAGCGACTGAGCCTGGAAAAGCTGGTATGAACTCGATCTATTTTGTTTTTGTAAATATGACTAGCTCATCATGCCTGATTCAGCTTTGTTGTGAGAGAAACATGTTTGCAATGACAACTTAGAGATCATAGTTTCTGATGCCATGCTTAATTATCTAGGAGCTTATAATGGTTTGTCTTGGATGCCAACATGAATGTTGAGATGACTATGATGTAGTATGATAGGATGGTATCCTCCTTTGAATGATTCAAGTGGCTTGACTTGGCGCATGTTCACGCATGTAGTTGAAACAAAATTAACATAGCCTCTATGATGATCATGTTTATGGTGATTTATGTCCTACTCATGCTTGCACTCAATGTTACTTAATCTCAATGCATTTTGATGACTGTTGTCGCTCTCTAGTTGGTCGCTTCCCAGTCTTTCGCTAGCCTTCACTTGCACTAAGCGGGAATACTGCTTGTGCATCCACTTCCATAAACCAAGAGTTGTGCCATATGAGTCCACCATACCTACCTATGTGCGGTCTCTACCTGTCGTTCCAAGTAAATTTGCATGTGCCACTCTCTAAATCTTCAAGAAATAATCTGTTTTGCATGCTCGAACCGCTCATGTGGTGACAGGGGGCTATTGGTATCTTCCATGCTAGGCGTGTTATCCTCGATATGTGGTTATTCACTATCATTCACGAGAAAGGGGCCGGTAATTAGAATTCCTAGTTCCATGCTCAAATCGAAAAGATAATTACAAACAAAACTCCCCCAGGATTGATGTTGGTATGGACGGTACCCGAGGATTCGGCTAGCCGTGGAGTGTGATTGATTGGTGGTGGGGGAGTCAAAACTTTACTTTTCTATTTGGGAACCTCCTATAGCATGGGTAGCATGGAAGATGTTGAGAACTCTTAGTCATTGCATTGACAATGAAAGCATGCCGCCCAAAATTATTATCTCTCTTTTCAAAGTTTGAGCTCTGGCACCTCTACAAATCAATGCTTCCCTCTGCGAAGGGCCTGTCTATTTATGTTCCCGTTGAGTCATCCTCTCTTACAAAAGCACCAATTAGAGAGCACCTCTTTCCTTTTTATGCTTTGCTTTTAACTGTGTTGAGTATGACTATAACTGGATCTTCTTTGCCATAAATTACAATGTTTAGTCAGCCCTTGGTCTTTGAAGGTGCTCTGCATTTATGTTTTACGGTTTCAGAAAGAGCTAGCGAGATACCATCTATTCGTACTGCTTCATGTTGTTTTGATTGAAGTGTTGACATCCGAGGCCTATTATTATTTGCTTGCTAGTTGATTATGCCATTGATCTGAGTTTACCGTGAGACCTAGATGTCATTTGCTTATGTGGTTTGCTTGTGATCTTGCTGAAACTCTGGATATGAGTTAGACATAGTTGCCACAACAAGATCAAACAGAGTTCGTCAAAGTTTTTCTTTTGTCTCTTTCAGCTTGTCAACTGAATTGCTTGAGGACAAGCAAGGCTTTAATCTTGGGGGAGTTGATACGTCTCCGTCGTATCTACTTTTCCGAACTCTTTTGCCCTTGTTTTGGACTCTAATTTGCATGATTTGAATGGAACTAACGTGGACTGACGTTGTTTTCAGCAGAATTGCCATGGTGTTGTTTTTGTGTAGAAATAAAAGTTCTCGGAATGTCCCGAAAATTTACGGAGATTTTTCTAGAATAAAAGAAAAAAACCTGCACAAAGATCCACCAGAGGGGGCGTGCCAGTGGGCCACAAGCCCACAGGCCGCGGCCACCCCCCTAGGTCACGCCGTGCAGGCTTGTGGGGCCCACGTGGCACCACCGCCCCCAAACTCATCTCTATATCTTCCGTTTCGCCTGGAAAAAAATCAGAGAGAAGGTTTCATCGCGTTTTGCGATACGGAGGTGCCGCCACATCTTATTCTTCATCTGGAGGGCAGATCTAGAGTCCGTTTTTCGGGCTCCGGAGAGGGGAAATCGTCGCAATCGTCATCATCAACCTTTCTCCATCGATAATTCCATGATGCTCTTCATCGTTCGTGAGTAATCTCATCATAGGCTTGCTGGACGGTGATGAGTTCGATGAGATCTATCATGTAATCGAGTTAGTTCTCGACGGGGATTGATCCCTAGTATCCACTATGTTCTAGATTGATGTTGCTACTACTTGGCTATGCTTAATGCGTGTCACTAGGGCCCGAGTGCCATGATTTCAGATCTGAACCTATTATGTTGTCGCCAATATATGTGTGTTTTAGATCCTATCTTGCAAGTTGTAGTCACCTACTATGTGTTATGACCCGGCAACCCCGGAGTGACAATAGCCGGAACCACTCCCGGAGATGACCATAGTATGAGGAGTTCATGTATTCACCGCGTGTTAATGCGTTGGTCCGGTTCTTTATTAAAAGGAGAACCTTAATATCCCGTAGTTTCCATTAGGACCCCGCTGCCACGGGAGGGATGGACAATAGATGTCATGCAAGTTCTTTTCCCTAAGCACATATGACTACATACGGAATACATGTAGGGCCGGCCCTGGCGGGGGGCGAACGGGGCGGCCGCCCCGGGCCCCCAAAACTCAGGGGGCCCCTCCCAGGTATACATACGTAGAGTATTTGCAGGGTATTTGTACATGCAGGCTGCCAGGCTACAATGATTCATACTTTAAAGCCTCGAAGGCTGGTTCAGGGCCTGGTGCCACAGCCAAACGAAGCCTGATCCGTTGGCGGCACTGGCGCTGGCGCTGATTAATCTGTACCAAGAAAGGAAAGGGTCAAAGAACCGCTAGTTTGACTAAACAAAAGGAAAGGAATCGCTGAATTAACGTACATGCACAGAAACATGGAAATGAAAGGGTCCATCACGGTATGTTTCCTATCTCTGTGTTGCTTTTCCTCTGACTGCCGCTGCCGCTGTTTGTCGCCGCGACGCCGCTGTCTTGCTCCAGCCAGGCTCCAGCGCCCTGTCTCCCTGACTGGCTGACTCGCTCGTTCAAGTTTCAACACTCGCCGCGACGCCGCCCAACCGCCGTCTTGCTCCTGACGAAGACGCTGGTAGTCTGCAGGCCGCTGTAACAGGTACGTATCTTCTGAACTCCTAGTTTACATCTAGATACCCAGAAGCCCTAATCGTTTTTAGTTAATCTAATATTTTAATTAACTAATAGCTATGTGCTTATTTTAAAAGCTAATTGTTCCTTTCAATTTCAGCAAGGTCATGTCAGGTCCGGGTAGAAAATATCCATCTGGAAGTCTTAAAAGAAAAAAGAAGCAGGAGGTAAATGAGGAGAAAGAGGCATTGAGTGGATCAATTTTCAAATATTATAAGCGCAACACGAGCACTTCAAGAAATCCAGATGAGTTGGCGATAATTCTTGTGAATGATCAAACTAATGCCAATCGGAAAGATGATGATCATACTCCTACAGAAGACGATGTTGACATCAACATGGATGATATCAATGTGAGTGATCATGAGCCCATGTTTAATTCATCTCCGATAGAATCTACTAGTATTGATGAGGAACCGGTTATTACTGTGGATATTTATGATCCAATCAACTGGGGTAGTCTTGATAACAAAGCTAGGGACATATTAGTGGAAAAGGGGCCTAAAAGGGAAGAAGAAAATACTACATATCCTTTGGATGGAAATTTACGACATTTTGCGTATAGCCATTACTCAAGAAAAATGAGCAATGGAGAAGTGCGTGATAGGAGATGGTTAGATTTTTCAAAACACGCAAAAAAGGTGTTTTGTTTTTGCTGTAAGCTTTTCAATTGTGATAAATGCAAGAGTGCGTTGGGGCATGATGGGTTTTGTGATTGGCGGCATATTAGTGAGAGACTTAAAGAACATGAAGCTAGTGTCGACCACATCACCAACATGAACTCTTGGAATGAACTGAGAATTCGACTGAGTAAGCATGAAACAATTGATAAAGAGTTACAACAACAAATCACAAAGGAGAAGGAACGCATAAGGCAAGTTTTATTGAGGATAGTTGCCATTGTGAAATTTCTTGGTAAGCGTAATTTGGCTTTTAGAGGATCCAGCGAGCAACTTTATGACGATTCAAATGGCAATTTCTTAGCTTGTGTGGAGATGGTTGCGGAATTCGATTTGGTAATGCAAGATCATCTTAGGCGTATTCAAAACAAAGATATCCATTACCATTATCTTAGCCATAAAATTCAGAATGAGTTGATTTTTCTTATGGCTCTTGACATTAGAAATTCTATCATCAAGATTGTCAAAGTGGCCAAATATTTCACTGTTATCCTAGATTGTACCCCGGATGTGAGTCATCAAGAACAAATGAGTTTGTTGGTTCGATGTGTTCATATGTCTGATGGAAAAATACAAATTGTGGAGTACTTTCTTGGTTTTTTGGTAGTGGAGGACACATCAGGTTTGGGAATTTTCAATGTATTGGTTGATTCTATGATGTCCTTCGGTCTTAATATTGATGACATTAGGGGCCAAGGTTATGACAATGGATCTAACATGAAAGGAAAATACAAGGGGGTTCAAAGTCGGTTGCTTGAGGTAAATCCAAGAGCTTTGTATATGCCATGTGCTTGCCATAGTCTCAATCTCACTCTTTGTGATATGGCTAAATCTTGTGGTAAAGTTGTTTCTTTTTTTGGAATTGTGCAACGAATATATGTACTATTTAGTGGTTCTACCAAAAGATGGAAAGTTTTTGTGAGCCATGTGAAAGATTTAACTGTGAAATCTTTGAGCAATACTCGCTGGGAGAGTCGGATTAAAAGTGTAAAAGCAATTAGATATCAAGCTCCTAGCATAAGATCAGCTCTACTTGAGTTAAGTGAAGATAGTGGTACAGAACCCAAGGATAGGAGTGATGCAAAAAATGTGTTTGATGTGCTTGGCAGCTATGAGTTCATACTTGGCATGGTCATTTGGCATGACATTCTATTTGCTGTAGATACAGTGAGCAGGAAGCTGCAATCACCATCCATGTGTATTGAGTCTGCCTTAACGCAAATAGATGGTATGAGGACTTATTTTGACACTTATAGAGAGGAAGGGTTTGTTTCTAGTGTGGTAATTGCCAAAACAATTGCAGCTGAAATGGGTGTTGAGCCATCATTTCCAGTAAAACGTCGTGTTTCTAGGAAGAAACAATTTGATGAAGACGACAATGATGAAGCAATGTTTGAAGCTGAGAAGGATTTTAAAGTCAATTATTTTTTGGTCATGGTTGATAAGGCGATCACTTCACTAAAAAACAGATTTGAAGAACTTGAATCATTCAAAAAAATATTTGGATTTTTAATGAGTTCGACGACCTTGAAGTCATTGGAGCATTCTGAACTTAAAAACAGTTGCACTATCTCCTCAAGTGGTTCATGTGATGTTGATTTAAATGACCTGATTTCTGAGTTAACTGTTATACAGTCAACTTTGCCTGATAGAGCAATGTCTGCTATGGATATTTTTGAGTTTGTCAGAGAATCAGATTGTTATCCTAATATTTCTATCGCATATCGGATTTTTTTTACTATGCCTGTGACTGTGGCATCGGCTGAAAGCAGTTTCTCGAAGTTGAAATTATTGAAGAACTACCTGAGATCTACAATGTCGCAAGAGAGATTAAATGGCTTGGCAACTTTATGCATCGAGAAAAAATTCTTGGATGAAATTAATATTGATACTATCATTAGCGATTTTGCTTCTCGGAATGCTAGGAGAAATTTTTAAAGGTAATATGTAATACAATATGCACATTGATTTTTGATTAACTTAATTATATATGATGAATTCTTTATTTAAAATAAAATATATGATGATTACTAGTTAGACATTTATACTAAGGGCCCCGAAGGGCTCTGGATTGTAGTTTCGCCCCGGGCCCCTGAAACCTCAGGACCGGCCCTGAATACATGCCTACATTAGATTGACGAACGGGAGCTAGTTACATATCTTTGTGTGTAATAGCTGTTACATGATGAATCACATCCGTCATACTCATCCATCACCGATCCACTGCCTACGAGTCTTTTACTACTAGTCCTTGATACGTCTCAAACGTATCTATAATTTTTGATGGTTTCATGTTGTTATCTTGTCATCTTTGGATGTTTTATGTACCTTTTATATCTTTTTTGGGACTAACTTATTAATTCAGTGCCAAGTGCCAGTTCCTGTTTTTTCTTTGTTTTTGGCTCTCATCAGATCTGATTTTGGAACGGAGTCCAAACGGAATAAAATCCCCGAAATAATTTTTTCCCGAACGGAAGAAGATCAGAGGGCTTGAGGGCCAAGCCAGGAGAGCTACAGGGGGCCCACAAGCCCTGTAGCCGCCACCAGGGTGGCGGTGGCTAGCAGGCTTGTGGCCTCTCTGGCGCCCCCTGACCTAGCTCCTTCGCCTATAAATTCCCTCAAATACAGAAAAAAAATCAGGGAATCCACGAAAACACTTTTCCACCGTCGCAAGCTTCCGTTTCTGCGAGATCTCATCTGGAGACCCTTCCCGGTGCCCTGTCGGAGGGGACTTTGGAGTTGGAGGGCTTCTACATCAACATCATCGCCCCTCCAATGACTCGTGAGTAGTTCACTTCAGACCTACGGATCCGTAGTTAGTAGCTAGATGGCTTCTTCTCTCTCTTGGATCTTCAATACAAAGTTCTCCATGATCTTCATGGAGATCTATCCGATGTAACCCTCTTTGGCGGTGTGTTTGTCGAGATCCGATGAATTGTGGATTTGTGATCAGATTATCTATGATATATATTTGAGTCTTTGCTGATTTCTTATATGCATGATTTGATATCCTTGTAAGTCTCTCCGAGTCTTGGGTTTTGTTTGGCCAACTAGATCTATGATTCTTGCAATGGGAGAAGTGCTTGGTTTTGGGTTCATACCGTGTGGTGACCTTTCCCAGTGATAGAAAGGGCAGCAAGGCACACATCATGTAGTTGCCATCAAGGGTAACACGATGGGCTTTGTCGTAGATATGAGATTGTCCATCTACATCATGTCATCTTGCTTAAGGCGTTACTCTGTTCTTTTGGACTTAATACACTAAATGCATGCTGGATAGCGGTCGACGTGTGGAGTAATAGTAGTAGATGCAGAAAGTATCAGTCTACTTGTTTTGGACGTGATTCCTATAGATATAATCATCGCCATAGATGACATCACAACTTTGGTCGGTTCTATCAATTGCTCGACAGTAATTTGTTCACCCACCGTCTACTTGCTTTCATGAGAGAAGCCACTAGTGAACACTACGGCCCCCGGGTCTATTCACACCTATCGTTTCCACTTTCGCTTTTATTTTGCTTTGTTACTTTGTTGCTTTCAGTTCTCACTTGGCAAACAATCTATAAGGGATTGACAACCGCTTCATAGCATTGGGAGCAAGCTTTTTGTGTTTGTGCAGGTACTTGTGATACTCCTTCACTGGATCGATACATTTGTTCTCAAAACCGAGGGAAATACTTACCACCGCTGTGCTACATCACCCTTTCCATTTCGAGTGAACACCAACGCAGAAAGATTCCTGGTGCCGTTGCTGAGGAGTATCAAGACAAGAATAGTCTCCCATCAGCACGTATTTCTGGCGCCGTTGGAAGGTCTTTTGTTGCAGTAGCAGAAGTATTTCTGGCGCCGTTGCCGGGGAAGGAGAGTTCTATCCAAGTAGGTCTCACAAACACATCTCTTGCATTTACTTTTTTTCGCGAGTTGCCTCTCGTTTTCCTCTCCCCCACTTCACATTTGCCGTTTTCATTTGCCTTTCTCCTTTGCCGTTTTCTTTTGCCTTTTGCCTTTTTGCCGTTTTCCTTTGCCGGTTTTCTTGCTTGCTTGTGTCCTTTTAATTTGTTAAATTCATCATGGCTGAAAACACCAAACTTTGCGACTTCTCGAGTACCAATAATAATGATTTTATTAGTACTCCGATTGCTCCCGGCACTAGTGCGGAATCGTATGAAATCAACGCAGCCTTGCTGAATCTTGTTATGAAAGAGCAATTCTCTGGCCTTTCTAGTGAAGATGCCGCATCCCATCTCAATACCTTCATTGAGCTTTGCGAAATGCAAAAGAAAATAGAGGTGGATAATGATGTGATTAAGTTGAAGCTTTTTCCTTTCTCGTTGCGAGATCGCGCAAAAACTTGGTTTTCTTCTTTGCCTAAAAATAGTATCGATTCTTGGGATAAGTGCAAAGATGCTTACATATCCAAGTATTTTCCACCGGCTAAGATTATCTTCTTACGTAACGATATCATGAATTTCAAGCAACTAGATCATGAACACGTTGCACAATCTTGGGAGAGGATGAAGCTTATGATTAGAAATTGTCCCGTTCATGGCTTGAGTTTGTGGATGATTATACAAATCTTTTACGCTGGCTTGAATTTCACTTCTCGCAATATCTTGGACTCCGCCTCAGGTGGAACGTTCATGGAAATCACGTTAGGATACGCTACAAAACTCCTAGACAATATCATGACCAACTACTCTCAGTGGCACACTGAAAGGTCACCTGCTAGCAAAAAGGTACACGCTATAGAAGAAATTAACTCGCTTAGTGCTAAGATGGATGAGTTGATGAATTTGGTTGCTAGTAGAAACGATCCTTTAGATCCTAATGACATGCCACTATCTTCCTTGATTGAGAGTAGCAACGCTAGTTTGGACGTTAACTTTGTTGGTAGGAACAATTTTGGCAACAACAATGCTTTTAGAGGAAACTATCTTCCTAGGCCTTTTCCTAGTAACTCCTCTAACAATTATGGCAATTCCTACAACAACACTTATGGAAATCACAACAAATTACCCTCTGATTTAGAGAGTAATATCAAAGAGTTCATCAACTCTCAAAAGATTTTCAATGCGTCCATAGAGGAAAAACTACTCAAAATAGACGATGTGGCTAAGAGCGTTGATAGGATGTCTTGTGATATTGATGCTTTGAAAGTTAGATGCGCTCCTCCCAAGGTCAACTTGGATGAAACTTTGAAAGCTATGCGCGTCTCCATGACTGAGAGCAAAGAAAGAACCGCCCAAATTCACGCTAGGCATGAATGGTTTAAAAGGGTGTGTTCTAGTGATGCAAATCACGAAGATCTTAAAGTGCTTGGTGTGACTTGATGACCCACAAGTATAGGGGATCAATCATAGTCCTTTCGATAAGTAAGAGTGTCGAACCCAACGAGGAGCAGAAGCCTCTGATAAACGGTTTTCAGCAAGGTAATAACTGCAAGCACTGAAAGTAGCGGTAACAAGTGATGGTGTAGCGAGGTGAAACGTGTTGGAAATATTCCCTAGAGGCAATAATAAAATGTTTATTATCATATTTCCTTGTTCATGATAATCGTCTATTGTTCATGCTATAATTGTATTAACAGGAAACAGTAATACATGTGTGAATAAATAGATCACAATGTGTCCCTAGCAAGCCTCTAGTTGGCTAGCTCGTTGATCAATAGATGATCATGGTTTCCTGATCATGGGCATTAGATGTCATTGATAACGGGATCACATCATTGGGAGAATGATGTGATGGACATGACATAATCCTAAGCATAGCACTAGATCGTATTGTTCGTATGCTAAAGCTTTTCTAATGTCAATTGTCTTTTCCTTCGACCGTGAGATTGTGCAACTCCCGGATACCGTAGGAGTGCTTTGGGTGTATCAAACGTCACAACGTAACTGGGTGACTATAAAGGTGCACTATGGGTACCTCTGAAAGTGTCTGTTGGGTTGGTACGAATCGAGATCGAGATTTGTCACTCCGCGTGACGGAGTGGTATCTCTGGGCCCACTCGGTAGAACATCATCATGAGCTCAATGTAACTAAGAAGTTAGTCACACGATGACGTTCTACGGAACGAGTAAAGAGACTTATCGGTAACGAGATTGAACAAGGTATAGGTATACCAACGATCGAATCTCGGGCAAGTTCTATACCGACAGACAAAGGGAATTGTATACGGGATTGATTGAATCCTTGACATCGTGGTTCATCCGATGAGATCATCGTGGAGCAACTGGAGCCACCATGGGTATCCAGACCTCGCTGATGGTTATTGGCCGGAGAGGTGTCTGGGTCATGTGTGCCTGTCTCCCGAACCCGTAGGGTCTACACACTTAAGGTTCGATGACGCTAGGGTTATAGGGAATTATTATACGAGGTTACCGAAAGTTGTTCTGTGTCTCGGATGAGATCCCGGATGTCACAAGGAGCTCCGGAATGGTCCGAAGGTAAAGATTGATATATAGGATGGATGGTTTTGGACACCGGAAATGTTTCGGGCGCCACCAGTAATGTACCGGGACCACCGGAAATGGTCCCGGGGGTCCACCGGGACGAGCCACCAGCCCCAAGAGGTAGCATGGGCCAAAAGAGGGAGGGCAACCAGCCCAAAGTGGGCTGGTGCGCCTCCCACAAGGAGGCCCAAGGCGCAGGAGGTGGAGACGGGGGGAAACCCTAGGCGCTGGTGGGCCTAAGGCCCACCTAGGGGTGCGCCACCCCCTCCCCCTGCCCTAGCCGCCGCACCTCCCATCTGGGAGGGCTTCCGCACCACCTAGGGTGGGAACCCTAGGGGTGGCACCCCCTCCACCCCTCCTATATATAGTGGAGGTTTTGGGGCTGTTTTGGTACACAGTTTTCCCTCTCCCTCGGCGCAGCCCTGCCCCCCTTCTTCCTCCTCTCCCACGGTGCTTGACGAAGCCCTGCCGGGAGACCTCGTCTCTCCATCGACACCGCGCCGTCGTGCTGTCGGAGATCTTCCCCAACATCTCCCTCCTCCTTGCTGGATCAAGGTGCAGGAGACGTCACCGGGCTGCACGTGTGTTGAACGCGGAGGTGCCGTGGTTTGGCGCTAGATCGGAATCACACCGCGATCTGAATCGCCGCGAGTACGACTCCAGCAACCGCATTCTAGCAATGCTTCCACTTAGCGATCTTTAAAGGTATGAAGATGCACTCACCCCTCTCTCGTTGCTGGTCTCTCCATAGGAAGATCTGAATATGGCGTAGGAAAATTTTGAATTTATGCTACGTTATCCAACAATGGCATCCGAGCCAGGTTTTCAATGCGTAGATTCTATGCACGAGTAGAACACAAAAGGTTGTGGCCGATGATTTGTCAATTTGTTGCCGCTACTAGTCTTATTCTTTTCCGGCGGTATTGTGGGATGAAGCGGCCCGGACCGACATTACACGTACGCTTACGTGAGACTGGTTCCACCGACAGACATGGACACAGTGCATAAAGGTGGTTAGCGGGTGTCTGTCTCTCCTACTCTAGTCGGATTCGATTTGATGAAAAGGGTCCTTATGAAGGGTAAATAGCTTTGGCATATCATCGTTGTGGCTGTCACATAGGTAAGAAAGCGTTCTTGCTAGAAACCCAAATCAGCCACATAAAACTTGCAACAACAATTAGAGGACGTCTAACTTGTTTTTGCAGGGTTTGGCATGTGATGTGATATGGCCAAAGTTGTGATGTTGCATGTATGATGTATGAGATGATCATGTTATTGTAATAGGTTTCACGACTTGCACATGCATGTCGATGAGTATGACAACCGGCAGGAGCCATAGGAGTTGTCTTAATTTATTGTATGAGATGCAACGCCACGTGCTTACTACTTTTACTTCATTGCTAACGGTTAGCTATAGTAGTAGTGATAGTAGTAGTTGGCGTGAAGACTTCACGGAGACATGATGATGGAGATCATGGTGTCACGCCGGTGACAATGATGATCATGCGATGCCTGAAGATGGAGATCGAAAGAGCAAAGATGATAATGGCCATATAATGTCACTATATGATTGCATTGTGATGTTTATCATGTTTTTCATCTTATTTCTTAGAACGACGGTAGCATAATAAGATGATCCCTCTTAAAATTTTGAGAACGTATTCCCCAAGTGTGCACCGTTGCGAAGGATCGTTGTCTCGAAGCACCACGTGATGATCGGGTGTGATAGATTCTAACGTTCGCATACAACGGGTGTAAGCCAGATTTACACACGCGAAACACCTAGGTTGACTCGACGAGCTTAGCATGTACAGACATGACCTCGAATACAAGAGACCGAAAGGTCGAACATGAGTCGTATGGTTGAAAACGATCAGCATGAAGTTGCTCACCATGGTGACTAGTCCGTCTCACGTGATGATCGGACATGGGTTAGTCGACATGGATCATGTATCACTTAGATGACTAGAGGGATGTCGATTTAAGTGGGAGTTCATACTTAATCTGATTAAATGAACTTAATTGTCATGAACTTAGTCTAAAAGTTGTCTTTGTAAATATTGTAGATGGCCAACGTCAACCTCAATTTCAACACATTCCTAGAGAAAAACAAGCTGAAAGATGATGGTAGCAACTATGCGGACTGGGTTCGCAACTTGAAGCTCATCCTTGAAGCAGCTAAAAAGGCTTATGTCCTTGATGCACCGCTAGGTGACCCTCCCGCTCCCGCAGCAACCCAAGACATTCTGAACGTCTGGCAAGCGCGGAGTGATGACTACTCTCTGGTTAGGTGTGGCATGTTATACAGTTTGGAAACGGGGCTCCAAAGGCGTTTTGACCAACAAGGTGCATATGAGATGTTCCAAGAGCTGAAGCTAGTTTTTCAATCTCATGCCCGTGTCGAGAGATATGAAGTCTCCGACAAGTTCTTTAGCTGTAAGATGGAGGAGAACAGTTCTGTCAGTGAGCACATACTCAAAATGTCTGGGTTACACGGTCGTCTGACTTCACTTGGAGTCGAACTTCCGGATGATGCTATAATTGACAGAATCCTCCAGTCTCTCCCACCAAGCTACAAAGGTTTTGTGCTGAACTACAACATGCAAGGGATGGAGAAGACCATTCCCGAGTTGTACTCGATGCTCAAGTCTGCAGAAGTAGAAATCAAGAAAGAGCATCAAGTGTTGATGGTCAACAAGACCACTAGTTTCAAGAAGGGCAAGGGTAAGAAGAACTTCAAGAAAGATGGCAAAACCATTGCCGCGCCCGGTAAGCCAGATGCCGGGAAGAAGAAAAAGAATGGACCCAAGCCTGAGACTGAGTGCTTCTATTGCAAGGGAAAAGGACACTAGAAGCGGAACTGCCCCAAATACTTAGCGGACAAGAAGGCCGACAATGTTAAAGGTATATGTGATATACATGTTATTGATGTGTACCTTACCAACGCTTGTAGTAGCTCCTGGGTATTTGATACCGGTGTTGTTGCTCACATTTGCAACTCAAAGCAGGAACTGCGGAATAAGCGGAGACTGGCCAAGGACGAGGTGACGATGCGCGTCGGGAATGGCTCCAAGGTCGATGTGATCGCCGTCGGCACGCTACCTCTACATCTACCGTCGGGATTGGTTTTAAACCTTAATAATTGTTATTTAGTATCAGCTTTGAGCATAAATATTGTATCAGGGTCTTGCTTAATGCGAGACGGCTACTCATTTAAGTCGGAGAATAATGGTTGTTCTATTTATATGAGTGATATGTTTTATGGTCAAGCTCCGCTGGTGAATGGTTTATTCTTGATGAATCTCGATCGTGATGTTACACATATTCATAGTGTGAGTATCAAAAGATGTAAAGTTGATAATGATAGCCCCACATACTTGTGGCACTGCCGCCTTGGTCATATCGGTGTTAAGCGCATGAAGAAGCTCCATACTGATGGACTATCAGAGTCTCTTGACTTTGAATCATTTGACACATGTGAACCATGCCTCATGGGCAAGATGACTAAGACTCCATTCTCAGGAATAATGTAGAGAGCAACTGACTTATTGGAAATAATACATACTGATGTGTGTGGTCCAATGAACGTTGAAGCTCGCGGTGGCTATCGTTATGTTCTCACTCTCACCGATGATTTGAGTAGGTATGGGTATATCTACTTGATGAAGCACAAATCTAAGACGTTTGAAAAGTTCAAGGAATTTCAGAGTGAGGTCAAGAATCAATGTGACAGAAAAATTAAGTGTCTACGATCTAATCGTGGAGGAGAATATTTGAGTCACGAGTTTGGAACACACCTAAGGAAGTGTGGAATCGTTTCACAACTAACGCCGCCTGGCACACCGCAACGCAACGGAGTGTCTGAGTGTCGTAATCGCACTTTATTAGATATGGTACGATCTATGATGTCTCTTACGGACTTACCGCTATCATTTTGGGGATACGCGTTAGAAACTGCAGCATTCACTTTAAATAGGGCACCGTCTAAATCCGTTGAGACGACACCGCATGAACTATGGTTTGGCAAGAATCCTAAGTTGTCGTTTCTTAAAGTTTGGGGCTGTGATGCTTATGTGAAGAAACTTCAACCAGAAAAGCTCGAACCCAAAGCGGAGAAATGCGTATTCATAGGATACCCCAAGGAAACTATTGGGTATACCTTCTATCTTAGATCCGAAGGTAAAACCTTTGTTGCCAAGAACGGATCCTTTCTAGAGAAAGAGTTTCTCTCGAAAGAAGTAAGTGGGAGGAAGGTAGAACTTGATGAGGTAATTACGCCCCCTCTCGAACAGGAAAGTAGCGCAGCGCGGGAAATTGTTCCTGTGGCGCGTGCACCAACTGAAGAGGAAGTTAATGATAATGATCGTGAAGCCTCGGATCAAGTTACTACTGAACCGCGAAGGTCCACAAGGGCACGCTCCGCACCAGAGTGGTACGGCAACCCTGTGATGGAAATCATGTTGTTAGACAACGGTGAACCTTCGAACTATGAAGAAGCAATGATGGGCCCGGATTCCAACAAATGGCTTGAAGCTATGAAATCCGAGATAGGATCCATGTATGAGAGCAAAGTATGGACTTTGGTGGACTTGCCCGATGACCGGCGAGCCATAGAAAATAAATGGATCTTCAAGAAGAAGACTAATGCAAACGGTAATGTAACCGTTTATAAAGCTCGAGTTGTCGCAAAGGGTTTTCGACAAATTCAAGGAATTGACTACGAAGAGACTTTCTCTCCCATAGCGAAGCTGAAATCAGTCCGAATCATGTTAGCAATTGCCGCCTTTTATGATTATGAAATTTGGCAAATGGACGTCAAAACAGCATTCCTTAACGGGAACCTTAAGGAAGAGTTGTATATGATGCAACCAGAAGGTTTTGTCGACCCTAAGGGTGCTAGCAAAGTGTGCAAGCTCCAGCGCTCCATCTATGGGCTGGTGCAAGCATCTCGGAGTTGGAACATTTGCTTTAATGAGGTGATTAAAGCGTTTGGGTTCATACAGGTTTGTGGAGAAGCCTGTCTGTACAAGAAAGTGAGTGGGAGCTCTGTAGCTTTCCTCATACTGTATGTGGATGACGTATTATTGATGGGAAATAACATAGAGATGCTGGAGAGCATAAAGGCCTATTTGAACAAGAGTTTTTCAATGAAGGACCTTGGAGAAGCTGCATACATATTAGGCATCAAGATCTATAGAGATAGATCGAGACGCCTCATAGGTCTTTCGCAAAGTACATACCTTGACAAGATATTGAAGAAGTTCAATATGGAAAACTCAAAGAAAGGGTTCCTGCCAGTTTTGCAAGGTATGAGATTGAGTAAGACTCAGTCACCGACCATGGCAGCAGATAGAGAGAAGATGAGTAATGTCCCCTATGCTTGAGCCGTAGGCTCTCTAATGTATGCCATGCTGTGTACCAGACCTGATATAAACCTTGCCATAAGTTTGGTAGGGAGGTACCAAAGTGATCCCGGTATGGAACACTAGACAGCGGTCAAGAATATCCTTAAGTACCTGAAGAGGACTAAGGAGATGTTTCTCGTTTATGGAGGTGACGAAGAGCTCGTCGTAAAGGGTTACGTCGACGCTAGCTTCGACACAGATCCGGGTGACTCTAAGTCACAGACCGGATACGTATATGTTTTGAATGGTGCAGCAGCAAGCAAGAAGTCGTGGCAGCATCTACATGTGAAGCGGAGTACATAGCTGCTTCAGAAGCGGCTCATGAAGGAATTTGGATGAAGGAGCTCATCACCGACCTTGGAGTGGTTCCAAGCTCGTCGGGTCCAATGACGCTCTTCTATGATAACACTGGGGCCATTGTCATAGCCAAGGAGCCCAAGTTTCACCGGAAGACCAAGCACATCAAACGCCGCTACAACTCCATCCAAGGCCATGTCCAGAATGGAGTAATCGAGATTTGTAAAGTACATACGGATCTGAATGTCGCAGACCCGTTGACTAAACCTCTTCCTCGAGCAAAACATGATCAACACCATAATGCTATGGGTGTTCGATACTTCACAATGTAAATAGATTATTGACTCTAGTGCAAGTGGGAGACTGTTGGAAATATGCCCTAGAGGCAATAATAAAATGGTTATTATCATATTTCCTTGTTCATGATAATCGTCTATTGTTCATGCTATAATTGTATTAACAGGAAACAGTAATACATGTGTGAATAAATAGATCACAATGTGTCCCTAGCAAGCCTCTAGTTGGCTAGCTCGTTGATCAATAGATGATCATGGTTTCCTGATCATGGGCATTAGATGTCATTGATAACGGGATCACATCATTGGGAGAATGATGTGATGGACAAGACCTAATCCTAAGCATAGCACTAGATCGTATTGTTCGTATGCTAAAGGTTTTCTAATGTCAAGTGTCTTTTCCTTCGACCGTGAGATTGTGCAACTCCCGGATACCGTAGGAGTGCTTTGGGTGTATCAAACGTCACAATGTAACTGGGTGACTATAAAGGTGCACTACGGGTACCTCTGAAAGTGTCGGTTGGGTTGGTACGAATCGAGATCGGGATTTGTCACTCCGCGTGACGGAGAGGTATCTCTGGGCCCACTCGGTAGAACATCATCATGAGCTCAATGTGACTAAGAATTTAGTCACACGATGACATGCTACGGAACGAGTAAAGAGACTTACCGGTATTGAGATTGAACAAGGTATATGTATACCGACGATCGAATCTCGGGAAAGTTCTATACCGACAGACAAAGGGAATTGTATACGGGATTGATTGAATCCTTGACATCGTGGTTCATCCGATGAGACCATCGTGGAGCAAGTGGGAGCCACCATGGGTATCCAGACCCCGCTGATGGTTATTGGCCGGAGAGGTGTCTCGGTCATGTCTCCCTGTCTCCCGAACCCGTAGGGTCTACACACTTAAGGTTCGATGACGCTAGGGTTATAGGGAATTGTTATACGAGGTTACTGAAAGTTGTTCAGAGTCCCGGATGAGATCCCGGACGTCACGAGGAGCTCCGGAATGGTCCCGGGGGTCCACCGGGAGGGGCCACCAGCCCCAAGCGGTAGCATGGGCCAAAAGAGGGAGGGCAACCAGCCCAAAGTGGGCTGGTGCGCGTCCCACAAGGAGGCCCAAGGCGCAGGAGGTGGAGAGCGGGGGAAACCCTAGGCGCTGGTGGGCCTAAGGCCCACCTAGGGGTGCGCCACCCCCTCCCCCTGCCCTGGCCGCCGCACCACCTAGGGTGGGAACCCTAGGGGTGGCACCCCCGTCCCCTCCTCCTATATATAGTGGGGGTTTTGGGGCTGTTTTGGTACACATTGTTCCCTCTCCCTCGGTGCAGCCCTGCCCCCCTTCTTCCTCCTCTCGCACGGTGCTTGGCGAAGCCCTGCCGGGAGACCTCATCTCTCCATAGACACCACGCCGTCGTGCTGCCGGAGATCTTCCCCAACATCTCCCTCCTCCTTGCTGGATCAAGGTGCGGGAGACGTCACCGGGCTGCACGTGTGTTGAACGCGGAGGTGCCGTGGTTCGGCACTAGATCGGAATCACACCGCGATCTGAATCGCCGCGAGTACGACTCCATCAACCGCGTTCTAGCAACGCTTCCGCTTAGCAATCTTCAAAGGTATGAAGATGCACTCACCCCTCTCTCATTGCTGGTCTCTCCATAGGAAGATCTGAATATGGCGTAGGAAAATTTTGAATTTATGCTACGTTATCCAACAAAATGTTGCAAGCGAAAAGTAAGAAGTAACAAGTAGTAGCAATGGTATAGCAAGTGGCCCAATCCCTTTTGTAGCAAGGGTGAAGCCTGAACAAAGTCTTATAGGAGGGAAAACGCTCCCGAGGACATACGGGAATTTCTGTCATGCTAGTTTCATCATGTTCATGTGATTCGCGTTCGTAATTTTGATAGTTTGATATGTGGGTGGACCGGCGCTTGGGTACTGCCCTTACTTAGACAAGCATCCCACTTATGATTAACCCCTCTCGCAAGCATCCGCAACTACGAAAGAAGAATTAAGACAACGTCTAACCATAGCATTAAACTAGTGGATCCAAATCAGCCCCTTACGAAGCAACGCATAGACTGGGGTTTAAGCTTCTGTCACTCCAGCAACCCATCATCTACTTACTACTCCCCAATGCCTTCCTCTAGGCCCAAATATGGTGAAGTGTTATGTAGTCGACGTTCACATAACACCACTAGAGGAAAAGACAACATACAGCATATCAAAATACCGAACGAATACCAAATTCATATGACTATTATTAGCATGACTTATCCCATGTCCTCAGGAACAAAAGTAACTACTCACAAAGCATAATCATAATCATGATCAGAGGTGTAATGAATAGCAACAAGGATCTGAACATAAACTCTTCCACCAAGTAATCCAACTAGCATCAACTACAAAGAGTAATCAACACTACTAGCGACCTTACAAGTACCAATCGGAGTCCCGAGACAGAGATTGGTTACAAGAGATGAACTATGGATTGGAGAGGAGATGGTGTTGATGAAGATATTGATGAAGATGCCTCCCCTCCGACTAGAGGAGTGTTGGTGATGACGATGGCGACGAATTCCCCCTCCGGGAGGGAAGTTTCCCCAGCAGGATCGTCCTGCCGGAGCTCTAGATTGGATCTGCTCAAGTTCCGCCTCGTGGCGGCGGCGAAATCACGAAAAATCTCCCAATTTATTTTTTCTGGAACGAAACCCTTCATATAGCAAAAGAGGGGGGCCAGTGGGCCGTTAGGGAGCCCACAAGCCTTGTAGCCGCCACCAGGGGGTGGCGGCTACCAGGCTTGTGGGGCCCTGGTAGCTCCCCTCTGGTACTTCTTTCGCCCAGTATTTTTTATATATTCCCAAAAAATTCCACGTAAATTTTCAGGGAATTTGGAGCTGTGCAGAATAGAGGACTCAGATTTGCTCCTTTTCCAGTCGAGAATTCCAGCTGCCTGAATTCTCCCTCTTCAAACAAACCTTGCAAAATAAGAGAGAAAAGAATAAATATGGTACCACAAAGTAATATAACAGCCCATAAAGTGATAAATATCAACATGAAAGCATGATGCAAAATGGACGTATCAACTCCCCCAAGCTTAGACCTCGCTTGTCCTCAAGCGAAAACCAAGTTCCATAAACATGTCCACATGTTAGGGACGAAGGTGTCGATAAAACATAATACGGACATGAGGGCATCATGATCACACATAGAACAGCAATACATCATAAAGATTCTTATGGGAAAGTAACTATTCCTTCACAAAGCAAAGTATGAAGCAAAAACCTTACCGAGAAATAACCAACAACAGTCCAAAGTCATTGAAGCAATTGCAATTTATCATAACATCAGAAAGAGTCAAATAAGAGCTTGTAAGGAAACCCGCATACTCAATCATCTCTTTTAGTTTCCACAATTGTTACAACTCACGTGGTACTCATGGCATCAAAGTTTCAGCTGGACACAGACAAAGATAGGGGCTTATAGTTTTGCCTCCCAACCATTTACCTCAAGGGTAAAGTCAACAATAATAAAGCATAAGTACTCATCTCCAAGTTGATATATGAATATAGATCTTTCCCAAGCATGTGACGGTAGCCAAGACAAAGGAAAAAATAGGGAATTGGCGAAGATCACCATGACTCTTCCAAGGGCAAAAAGTAAAGGTACAAGATAGGCCCTTTGCAGAGGAAAGCAGAGGTTGTCATGCGCTTTTGAGGTTTGAATGTGTGTCCTCTTAGTGCGGAGGAACGTCACTTTATATTGCCTCCTGTGATAAAGAACTTTATTATGCAGTTTGTCGCTTTTATGCCTTCCTCGTCACAGGTTCGTACAAAGCTTATTTTCCACACACTAATAGATCATACATATCAGAGAGCAATTTTTATTTCTTGCACTGATGACAACTTACTTCAAGGATCTTATTCAATCCATAGGTAGGTATGGTGGACTCTCATGGCAAAACTGGGTTGAAGGTTTATGGATGCACAAGTAGTATCTCTACTTGGTGCGGGAGTTTTGGCTAATATGAGGTGGAAGCGATCGTCACATGCTAAGGGAACTCTACTCATATAACATTGTTTGGAACCAAGCAAACACAATTCATTATGTTGTCTTCCTTGTCCAACATCTACTCCTAAGCATGTAATAGTTTGGTGAGTGCTCACAATTGTAAAAAGTGTCTAAGATGATATATTTATATGTGAACCTCTCTTTCCTTATTACTTCTTATTAATTGCCACAATGACTGAGGTCTGTGTTGATTTATTCTCAACAAGTTTCAATCATCATACGTGTCATATGTGAAGCTATCACTTTCCATAAGATCATCTCATGATCTTTCATGCTATCGTTCTTTTCATACTTTTGATGACGACACAAAGCAAAGCCCTTGACTAAGATACTCTTTATTATATAGCTCGCAAGCTTGAATACAAAGGGGGAGAGACAAAAGCAAAAGACTCAAACTAAACACTAAAGACTTATTCCACTAAGAGAAGAAATAAAAATCTGAAAGAACTAAAACAAAGGTAAAAGCAAAAGATATAAAGGTGATACGATACCAGGGCAACTCCCCCAAGCTTGGCAAAAGCCAAGGGGATTGCCCATACCAATGCTTAGTTGTCTTCCTTTGGTGGTGATGGTGGTGGTGGAGTTGTTGCCTTTGATTCCAAGAGAGCTATCAATCTTTGATTTATACCTTTGAGATCTGCGACATGGTTTCCCAGCAAAACAACTTCACGAGAAAGGGAAATATTGCAAGCACGAGTTGTTTCGCAAAACTTGAAGAGTTCAATCAAGGATGGAGACATCACGTGGAGGAAGGGTTGGAGAAAATCTACTCCTTCAACATCTTCAATGTTGAACATAGGTTGAACTTCCTCCCTAGCTTGGCTTTTCTCCTTAGCTTTGTCCCTAGCTTATGTGACTTCTACTCTTTTGAGATCAACATCTACTTCTTCATGAACTTGGGGAAGATTGTTCTCCCCAACAGATTACTGAGACATCTTTGCTCTAAATCTGTGGCACACAACAGGCTCGAAATGAAAACAGAGGAAAACTGCACGATACGGAGATCAAAACCTTCGGGCATATATATAATGATTTTTTCTGGACCAGAAGGAGTGCTCCGTAAGAAAATGGAGTCCGGGAGGCACACGAGGTGCCCACAAGCCCTCTAGCCGCCACCAGGGGGGTAGGTGGCGGCTACCAAGCTTGTGGCCGCCTCGTGCGCTCTCTGGACTGCTTTTTAATTTTCTAATTTTCCAAAAATTCCAAAACGGAGGAAATTTCCTATTGGAAAAGTTTCAGAGTCCAATTACTTACTGAAACAGATACCTCTTCGTTTTCAGGGTCTGAAACAGGTTGATAAACATCCCTTATGTACTCCTCTGGAGTTATGACATTGATGATATTGGTCTCAACATTTATGGGAGTACCGGAGATATAATGCTTGATTCTTTGCCCATTTACCACTCTAGGAAAATTGCCTTCCGTGTTATTGATTTTGACGGCACCGGAACGATATACTTCCTCGATAACGTAAGGACCTTCCCATTTAGAGAGAAGCTTGCATGCGAAGAATCTTAAGCGAGAATTGTATAGCAGGACATAATCACCTACATTGAACTCTCGTTTTTGTATTCTTTTATCGTGCCATCTCTTAGCCTTTTCCTTGAACAACTTGGCATTCTCATATGCATGGGCCCTCCATTCATCTAATGAGTTGATATCAAACAACCGCTTCTCACCGGCAAGTTTGAAATCGAAGTTGAGCTCTTTGATTGCCCAATAAGCTTTGTGTTCCAGCTCAAGAGGTAAATGACAGGCCTTACCGTAAACCATTTTATACGGAGACATGCCCATGGGATTCTTATAAGCAGTCCTATAAGCCCATAGTGCATCGTCAAGTTTACTAGACCAATTCTTTCGAGATCTATTGACAGTCTTTTGAAGGATCAATTTAATCTCCCTATTACTCAACTCCACTTGACCACTAGACTGAGGATGATAAGGAGATGCAACTCTATGGTTGACATCATACTTAGCGAGCATCTTGCGGAAAACACCATGAATGAAGTGTGAACCGCCATTAGTCATCGGATATCTAGGGACTCCAAATCTTGGGAAAATGACTTCTTTAAGCATCTTAATAGAGGTGTGGTGATCAACATTTTTAGTGGGGATAGCTTCTACCCACTTAGTGACGTAATCCACAGCAACTAAGATGTGAGTGTACCCATTGGAACTCGGGAAGGGTCCCATATAATCACAGCCCCAGACATCGAACGGTTCAATGACAAGTGAATAGTTCATAGGCATTTCCTGACGTTTACTGATGTTCCCTATTCTTTGGCATTCGTCACAAGACAAGACAAACTTACAAGCATCCTTGAAGAGAGTGGGCCAATAGAAACCTGATTGCAATACCTTATGAGCAGTTCTATCTCCAGCATGGTGTCGTTCGTAGGCTTCGGAATGACACTTCTGCAAGATCTGCCCTGTTCATGTTCAGGCACACAATGTCTGATAACACCATCTACTCCTTCCTTATAAAGGTGAGGATCTTCCCAAAAGTAGTGTCTCAAATCAAAGAAGAATTTCTTCTTTTGCTGATAGGTGAAACTGGGTGGTATGTATTTGGCTACGATATAATTTGTGTAATCAGCATACCACAGTGCACTATGTGAAGTGCGAATGACATTTAATTTCTCATCAGGAAAGCTTTCATCTATAGGTCGTGGGTCATCAAGGACATTCTCTAGCCTGGACAAGTTATCTGCTGCAGGGTTAACAGCGTGCAAATCAAATTCCTGTAGCAGGAGAACCCATCTGATTAGCCTAGGCTTAGCGTCCTTCTTCTCCATAAGGTACTTAATAGCAGCATGATCAGAGTGAATAGTGACTTTGGAGTCAACTATATAAGATCTGAATTTTTTCACATGCAAACACGACTGCTAAAAACTCCTTTTCCGTAGTGGCATAGTTTCTTTGGGCACTGTCTAGAGTTTTACTAGCGTAGTGAATGACATTCAACTTCTTGTCAACTCTTTGTCTAGAACAGCACCAACAACATAATCACTAGCATCGCACATGATTTCAAAGGGCAAGTTCCTGTTAGGTGGTTGAACAATATGTGCGGTTATCAAAGCCTTCTTAAGTATTTCGAAAGTTTCCTCACAATCCTCATCAAAAACAAAAGGAACATCGTTCTACAAGAGGTTGGTAAGAGGCCTAGAAATCTTAGAGAAGTCTTTAATGAACCTTCTATAGAAACCAACATGACCTAGGAAACTTCGTATACCTCTGATATCTGTGGGGCAAGGCATTTTCTCAATTGCATCAACCTTAGCCTTATCAACTTCAATACCTCTTTCAGAGATTTTGTGTCCTAAGATGATGCCTTCATTAACCATAAAGTGGCACTTCTCCCAATTCAAGACGAGGTTGGTATCTTTGCATCTCTGTAAGACTCGATCAAGGTTGCTGAGGCAATCATCAAAGAAAGACCCGTAAATGGAGAAGTCATCCATGAAAACCTCGACAATCTTTTCAAAAAAGTCAAAGAATATAGCCATCATACATCTTTGAAAGGTGGCATGTGCATTGCATAAGCCAAAAGGCATACGTCTATAAGCAAAGGTACCGAAGGGGCAGGTGAAAGTGGTTTTCTCCTGATCAGATTGTGCAACAGGTATTTGTGAGAAACCTGAATAACCGTCTAGAAAGCAGAAGTGTGTGTGTTTGGATAGCCTTTCTAGCATTTGGTCGATAAACGACAAAGGATAATGATCTTTCCTGGTTGCCTTGTTCAGTTTCCGGAAGTCTATCACCATCCTATAGCCAATAATAATACTTTGTGGGCTTAATTCATTCTTATCATTAGGAACGACGGTGATACCTCCTTTCTTAGGTACGCAATGTACTGGACTTACCCAATCACTATGAGCAACAGGATAAATGATTCCTGCTTCCAGAAGCTTTAATATTTCTTTTCTCGTGACCTCTTTCATCTTAGGATTCAATCTCCTTTGATGATCAGCAACTGGTTTGAAGTCAGGATCAGTTTTAATCTTGTGCTGGCATAGAGTAGGACTAATGCCCTTAAGATCATCAAGAGTATATCCATTAGCAGCACGGTGCTTCCTCAGAGTTTTTAGTAACTTCTTTTCTTCATGCTCTGAGAGGCTAGCACTAATAATAACATGATATATCTCCTTTTCATCAAGATAGGCATACTTAAGAGTATCAGGCAACTGTTTAAGCTCAAACACAGGATCACCCTTTGGTGGGGGAGGATCCCCAAGCAGTTCAACAGGCAGATTATTCTTGAGAATAGGATATTGTTCTAAGACAATTTTATCTATCTCATCTCTTTCCTCCATATGCATATCATTTTCATGCTCAAGCAGATATTGCTCTAAAGGATCCGTAGGAGGTATGACATGAACAGGCAGATTATTCTTGAGAATAGGATATTGTTCTAAGACAATTTTATCTATCTCATCTCTTTCCTCCATATGCATATCATTTTCATGCTCAAGCAGATATTGCTCTAAAGGATCCGTAGGAGGTACGGCAATAGAGGCAAGAGCAATGATTTCATCCCTACCAGACGACTCTTTTTCATGGGGTTGTCTTCCAAACTTGGAGAAGTTAAATTCATGAGACACACCCTCGAAACTAACAGTGATCGTCTGCTTAATGCAGTCAATGTGAGCATTGACAGTGTTGAGAAGGGGTCTACCGAATATGATGGGACAAAAGCTATCTTGTGCAGTACCAAGGACGAGGAAATCAGTAGGATACTTCGTCTGACCACACAAGACTTCTACGTCTCCCACAATTCCCAGAGGGCAGATAGTGTCTCTATTAGCTAGCGTAATAGTGACATCAATGGGTTCTAACTCAGCAGGTGCAATCTCATCTTTGATTTCATCATATAGGGAACGGGGTATTGCACTAACACTAGCACCCATATCATATAAACCATGGTAACAGTGATCTCCTATCTTGACAGAAACAACGGGCAGGCCAACTACAGGTCCGTATTTGTCTTTCGCGTGAGGTTTAGCAATTCTAGCGGAGTCCTCACAGAATTTGATAACATGCCCATCTATGTCTTCGACTAAGATATCTTTGATAATAGCAACACTAGGTTCAGCTCTAATCTCCTCATGGGGTGCAAGTGGTCTAATATAACCCCTACGTATCACAGTTGGAGCTTTAGAATAATCCTTTATCCTAGCAGGGTATGGTGGTTTCTTAGTGTAGGCACAAGGAACAACGGGATCACTAAAAGCAATGACTTTCTCCTCAACTAGATTGGTTTTGACTATGTTGCTTTCTACAGGAGGATGATACTTAAACCACTTCTCTTTGGGAAGATCAACATGAGCAACAAAAGATTCACATAGAGAAGCTACTATCTCAGATTCAAGTCCATACTTAGCGCTAAAATCTCTAGAAGTGTTTGTTTCAATAAAAGATTTAACGCCATCAAACTGGAAATTCATACCTGACTCCTTACCTTCTTCCAGCTCCCAATCTTCAAATTTACGTTTGATTCTTTCCAATAAATTCCACTTGTGGTCAACATCCTTCTTCATAAAAGAACCGGTACAAGAAGTGTCAAGCATGGTACGATCTTCATGAGAAAGCCGAGAATAAAAGTTTTGAGTGATAATTTCTCTCGAGAGCTCATGATTGGGGCATGAATATAGCATTGATTTAAGCCTCCCCCAAGCTTGAGCTATGCTTTCCCTGTCACAAGGCCAAAAGTTAGAAATATAACTTCGATCACGATGTACTAAATGCATAGGATAAAACTTTTGATGAAATTCCAATTTCAACCGATTGTAGTCCCATGATCCAGTATCATCACATAGCATATACCATGTCAACGCCTTATCCTTCAAAGATAAAGGAAAGACTTTCTTCTTTACCTCATCCTCGGGCAAACCTGCAAGCTTAAATAAACCACAAACTTCATCTACATAGATCAGATGCAAGTCTGGATGTGAAGATCCATCTCCTGTAAAAGGATTAGCCAGCAGTTTCTCAAGCATACCCAAAGGAATTTCATAAAAGATATTTTCAGTAGGTACCTCAGGTTGAGGAACAACTCCTCGTGCTTTCGTTCGTGGTGAAGATACCCCGAACAAACTCTTCAAAGGAGCAGTTTCCATAGTGACAAGTAACAATAAATTTCAGCATAATATATAAATGTTTACTTACCAAATTCCACTTACCAAAGGCGCTTCACTCCCCGACAACGGCGCCAGAAAAGAGTCTTGATGACCCACAAGTATAGGGGATCAATCGTAGTCCTTTCGGTAAGTAAGAGTGTCAAACCCAACGAGGAGCAGAAGGCTCTCATAAACGGTTTTCAGCAAGGTAATAATTGCAAGCACTGAAAGTAGCGGTAACAAGTGATGGTGTAGCGAGGTGAAACGTAGCAAGCGAAAAGTAACAAGTAACAAGTAGTAGCAACGGTGCAGCAAGTGGCCCGATCCCTTTTGTAGCAAGGGACAAGCCTGAACAAAGTCTTATAGGAGGAAAAACGCTCCCGAGGACACACGGGAATTTCTGTCATGCTTGGTTCATCATGTTCATGTGATTCGCGTTCATTACTTTGATAGTTTGATATGTGGGTGGACCGGCGCTTGGGTACTGCCCTTACTTGGACAAGCATCCCACTTATGATTAACCCCTCTCGCAAGCATCCGCAACTACGAAAGAAGAATTAAGACAACGTCTAACCATAGCATTAAACTAGTGGATCCAAATCAGCCCCTTACGTAGCAACGCATAGATTCGGGTTTAAGCTTCTGTCACTCCAGCAACCCATCATCTACTTACTACTACCCAATGCCTTCCTCTAGGCCCAAATATGGTGAAGTGTTAGGTAGTCGACGTTCACATAACACCACTAGAGGAAAAGACAACATCCAACATATCAAAATACCGAACGAATACCAAATTCACATGACTATTATGAGCATGACTTATCCCATGTCCTCAGGAACAAAAGTAACTACTCACAAAGCATAATCATAATCATGATCAGAGGTGTAATGAATAGAAACAAGGATCTGAACATAAACTCTTCCACCAAGTAATCCAACTAGCATCAACTACAAAGAGTAATCAACACTACTAGCAACCTTACAAGTACAAATCTGAGTCGCGAGACGGAGATTGGTTACAAGAGATGAACTAGGGATTGGAGAGGAGATGGTGCTGATGAAGATATTGATGAAGATGCCTCCCCTCTGACGAGAGGAGTGTTGGTGATGACGATGGCGACGATTTCCCCCTCCGGGAGGGAAGTTTCCCTAGCAGGATCGTCCTGCCAGAGCTCTAGATTGGATCTGCTCAAGTTCCGCCTCGTGGCGGCGGCGAAACCTCGAAAAAGCTCCCGATTTATTTTTTCTGGAACGAAACCCTTCATATAGGAAAAGAGGAGGGCAGTGGGCCGTCAGGGAGCCCACAAGCCCTGTAGCCGCCACTAGGGGGTGGCGGCTACCAGGCTTGTAGGGCCCTGGTAGCTCCCCTATGGTACTTCTTTCGCCCAGTATTTTTTATATATTCCCAAAAAATTCCACGTAAATTTTCAGGGCATTTGGAGGTGTGCAGAATAGAGGACTCAGATTTGCTCCTTTTCCAGTCCAGAATTCCAGCTGCCTGAATTCTCCCTCTTCAAATAAACCTTGCAAAATAAAAGAGAAAAGGCATAAATATGGTACCACAAAGTAATATAACAGCCCATAAAGCGATAAATATTAACATGAAAGCATGATGCAAAATGGACGTATCATGACTCCTCTTGAATCGTTGTTTTCGCGGGTCAAACCTATTGATGAAGGGGCTGGATATGAATCCACTTTGGTTGAAAAACGCCCCAATGATTCGGAGTCTACCCATCTTGATGATAAAGGTGTGGAGAGTGGAGTAGAAGAAATCAAAAATTTGGGTAGTAATGAAACTCCCACTTTGGATTTCAAGGAATTCAATTATGATAATTTCTCCTTGTTTGAATGCATTTCTTTGATGCAATCCATTGCAAACTCTCCACATGCTTATAGCCAAAGCAAAGCCTTCACCGCGCATATCGTAGATGCTATGATGAAATCTCTTCAAGAGAAGCTCGAACTAGAAGTCTCTATACCTAGAAAACTTCATGATGAGTGGGAACCTACTATCAAAATCAAGATCAAAAACTATGAGTGCAATGCTTTGTGTGATCTGGGTGCTAGTGTTTCCGCGATTCCAAAGTCTTTATGTGATATTCTTGGTTTTCATGAGATTGAAGAGTGTTCTCTTAATTTGCATCTTGCGGATTCTACTGTCAAGAAACCCATGGGAAGGATCGATGATGTTCTTATTGTTGCAAATAAGAACTATGTACCCGTGGATTTCATTGTACTTGACATAGATTGCAATCCTTCATGTCCCATTATTCTTGGTAGACCGTTCCTAAGGACTATTGGTGCTATCATCGATATGAAGGAAGGGAATATTAGATTTCAATTTACTCTAAATAAGGGCATGGACACTTTCCTAGAAAGAAAATAAGATTGCCTTATGAATCTATGATGAGGGCTACTTATGGTTTTAGCACCAAGGATGACTATACGTGATTCCATCCCTTATGCCTAGCTAAGGGCGTTAAACAATAGCGCTTGTTGGGAGGCAACCCAACGAATCTATCCTTTTTCTTTCTGTTTTGTGTTTTCCACACTTTCATAATTCTGTTATGATTGTGTTTTTTGTGTCTCTTTTTGCGTTTGTGCCAAGCAAAACCGTTATGATTAGTCTTGGGGATGATCGTTTGGTCATGCTGAAAAAGACTGAAACTTTCTGCTCACGAAAAGGATTTTCATTTTTTTTTTCTGTCAGAGCTTTTGAGTTGATTCTTTTTTCTGCTGATTACCACGCAAATTCTTCAGACTGTCGTAATTTTTCAGAATTTTTGAAGTAACAGAAGTATACGAAGTATACAGATTGCTAAAGACTGGTCTGTTGTTAACAGATTCTGTTTTTGTTGAGTTGGTTGCTTATTTTGATGAAACTATGGATAGTATCGGGGGGTATTAGCCATGGAAGATTGAAAATACAGTAACCCAACATCAACATAAGTAGAATTTAAGTTTGCTACAGTACCTAAGGAAGTGGTGGTTTGCTTTCTTATACTAATGTTATCACGAGTTTCTGTTTAAGTTTCGTGTTGTGAAGTTTTCAAGTTTTGGGTGAAGTTCTTATGGACAAAGAGATAAAGAGTGGCAAGAGCTCAAGCTTGGGGATGCCCAAGGCACCCCAAGATATTCAAGGATGCCATAAAAGCCTAAGCTTGGGGATGCCCCGGGAAGGCATCCCCTCTTTCGTCTTCAATCCATCGGTAACGTTACTTGGGGCTATATTTTTATTCACCACATGTTATGTGTTCTGCTTGGAGCGTCTTGTATCCTAGGAGTCTTTTATTTTTATTGTGTCACAATCATCCTTGCTGCACACCTAGAGAGAGAGAGACATGCACTCACCGTGATTTTGTCGAGCTTCACTTATATCCTTTGGTAGACAATTCAGCTCACATGTGCTTCACTTATATCTTTTGAGCTAGTTGATTTTGCTCTATGTGCTTCACTTATATCTTTTAGAGCACGGCGGTGCATGGCTTGGTAGTTGATCTATGCTATGAAAGTAGTCTCAAAAGGGGTAGTTATCCAAAGGGATATGAAAACTTCCACTTTCATGTGCATTGAATAGTTAGAGAAGTTTGATTCATCTCAATTAGTTTTGAGTTGTGGTTGTGGTAATATTGAAGTTATGCTAGTAAGGTGTTGTGGATCTAGAAATAGTTGTGTTGAAGTTAGTGATTCCCGTAGCATGCACATATGGTGAACCGCTATGTGATGAAATCTGAGCATGATTAGTCTATTGATTGTCATCCTTTGCGTGGCGGTCGGGATCGCATGATGGTTTATACCTACCAACCCTTCCCCTAGGAGTATGCGTTGAATGCTTTGTTTCGGTTACTAATAAAACTTTTGCAACAAGTATATGAGTTCTTCATGACTAATGTTGAGTCCAAGGTTTAGATGCACTTTCACCTTCCACCATCACTATCTTCTTAGTGCCGTGCAACTTTCGCCGGTGCACAAAACCCACCATTAGCCTCCCTCAAAACAGCCACCATACCTACCTACTATGGCTTTTTGAAAGTCATTCCGAGATATATTGCCATGCAACTACCACCATGACATGTGCCACCACTTCTACATTGCCATTGCATGATCGTAAGATAGCTAGCATGATGTTTCCATTAATGTCTATGCCATGCTAGATCATTGTCATGGTACACTACCGAAGGCATTCCATACAGAGTCACCGTTGCTCTAAGTTTTTAGTTGTAAGTGTGATGATCATCATTGATGGAGCATTGTCCAATGGGAGGAAATAAAAGAGGCCAAAGATGCCCACCAAAAAAATATAAAAATAGAAGAGGCCAAAGAGCCCACCAAAAAAATGAGAGAAAAAGAGAGAAGGGACAATGCTACTATCCTTCCACACTTGTGCTTATTAAGCACCATGATCTTCATGATTGAGAGTCTCTCATTTTGTCACCACCATATAGCTAGTGGGAAATTTTCATTACATAACTTGGCTTGTATATTCCAATGATAGGCTTCCTCAAAATTGCCTTAGGTCTTCGTGAGCAAGCAAGTTGGATGCACACCCACTAGTTTTCTCTAAGAGCTTTCACATACTCCTAGCTCTAGTGCATCATTTGTATGGCAATCCCTACTCATTCACATTGATATCTATTGATGAGCATCTCCACAGCTCATTGATATGCCTAGTTAATGTGATCATCTTCTCCTTGTTTGTCTTGCAACCTCCACCACACTCCACACCACTTATAGTGCTAAAACCATGGCTCACGCTCATGTATTGCGTGAGAGTTGAAAAAGTTTGAGAAAGTAAAGGTGTGAAAACAATTACTTGGCCAATACCGGGGTTGTGCATGATTTAAATTCGTTGTGCAATGATGATGGAGCATAGCCAGACTATATGCTTTTGTAGGGATAACTTTCTTTTGGCCTTGTTATTTTGAAAGTTCATGATTACCTTGCTAGTTTGCTTGAAGTATTATTGTTTCCACGTCAATAGCAAACTATTGTTTTGAATCTAATGGATCTGAACATTCACATCACATAAGAGGAGTTACAAAGGACATCTATGCTAGGTAGCATGAAAGCATCAAAAATTCATTCTTTATCACTTCCCTACTCGAGGACGAGCAGGAGTTAAACTTGGGGATGCTTGATACGTCTCAAACGTATCTATAATTTTTGAAGGTTTCATGTTGTTATCTTGTCATCTTTGGATGTTTTATGTACCTTTTATATCTTTTTTGGGACTAACTTATTAATTGAGTGCCAAGTGCCAGTTCCTGTTTTTTCTGTGTTTTTGGCTCTTTTCAGACCTGATTTTGGAACGGGGTCCAAACAGACTAAAACCCCCAAATGATTTTTTCCCGAATGGAAGAAGATCAAGGGGGCTGTGGGCCAAGCCAGGAGGGCTCCAGGGGGCCCACAAGCCCTGTCGCCGCCACCAGGGGGAGGCGGCGGTGGCAGGGCTTGTGGCCTCCCTGAGCGCCCCCTGACCTAGATCTTTGGCCTATATATTCCCTAAAATACAGCAAAAAATCAGGGGATCCACAAAAATACTTTTCCGCCGCCGCAAGCTTCCGTTTCCGCGAGATCTCATCTGGAGACCCTTCCCGGCGCCCTACCGGAGGGGACTTTGGAGTTGGAGGGCTTCTTCATCATCATCATCACCCCTCCAATGACTCGTGAGTAGTTCACTTCAGACCTACGGGTCCGTAGTTAGTAGCTAGATGGCTTCTTCTCTCTCTTGGATCTTCAATACAAAGTTCTCCATGATCTTCACGGAGATCTATCCGATGTAATCTTCTTTGGCGGTGTGTTTGTCGAGATCCGATGAATTGTGGATTTGTGATCAGATTATCTATGATATATATTTGACTCTTTGCTGATTTCTTATATGCATGATTTGATATCCTTGTAAGTCTCTCCGGGTCTTGGGTTTTGTTTGGCCAACTAGATCTATGATTCTTGCAATAGGAGAAGTGCTTGGTTTTGGGTTCAGACCGTGTGGTGACCTTTCCCAGTGACAGAAAGGGCAGCAAGGCACACATCATGTAGTTGCCATCAAGGGTAACAAGATGGGCTTTGTCGTAGATATGAGATTGTCCATCTACATCATGTCATCTTGCTTAAGGCATTACTCCGTTCTTTTGGACTTAATACACTAGATGCTTGCTGGATAGCGGTCGACGTGTGGAGTAATAGTAGTAGATGCAGAAAGTATCGGTCTACTTGTTTTGGACGTGATGCCTATAGATATAATCATCGTCATAGATGACATCACGACTTTGCGCGGTTCTGTCAGTTGCTCGACAGTAATTTGTTCACCCACCATCTACTTGATTTCATGAGAGAAGCCTCTAGTGAACACTACGGCCCCCGGGTCTATTCACGTTGGGGAACGTCGCATGGGAAACAAAAAATTTCCTACGCGCACGAAGACCTATCATGGTGATGCCCATCTACGAGAGGGGATGAGTGATCTACGTACCCTTGTAGATCGTACAGCAAAAGCGTTAGTGAACGCGGTTGATGTAGTGGAACGTCCTCACGTCCCTCGATCCGCCCCGCGAACAATCCCGCGATCAGTCCCACGATCTAGTACCGAACGGACGGCACCTCCGCGTTCAGCATACGTACAGCTCGACGATGATCTCGGCCTTCTTGATCCAGCAAGAGAGACGGAGAGGTAGAAGAGTTCTCCGGCAGCATGACGGCGCTCTGGAGGTTGCTGATGACCTTGTCTCAGCAGGGCTCCGCCCGAGCTCCGCAGAAACGCGATCTAGAGGAAAAACCGTGGAGGTATGTGGTCGGGCTGCCGTGGAAAAGTCGTCTCAAATCAGCCCTAAAACCTCCGTATATATAGGTGGGAGGGAGGGGACCTTGCCTTGGGGCTCAAGAAGCCCCAAGGGGGTCGGCCGAGTCCAAGGGGGGAGGACTCCCCCCCAAACCGAGTTGGACTTGGTTTGGTGGGAGGGAGTCCCCCTTCCTTCCCACCTCCTCCCTTTTTTTTCTTTTCTCTTGATTTTCTCTTCTTGGCGCATAGAGCCCTTTTGGGCTGTCCCACCAGCCCACTAAGGGCTGGTGTGCCACCCTCAAGGCCTATGGGCTTCCCCGGGGTGGGTTGCCCCCCCCCCCCCCCCCGGTGAACTCCCGGAACCCATTCGTCATTCCCGGTACATTCCCGGTAACTCCGAAAACCTTCCGGTAATCAAATGAGGTCATCCTATATATCAATCTTCGTTTCCCGATTATTCCGAAAACCCTCGTGACGTCCGTGATCTCATCCGGGACTCCGAACAACATTCGGTAACCAACCATATAACTCAAATACGCACAAAACAACGTCGAACCTTAAGTGTGCAGACCCTGCGGGTTCGAGAACTATGTAGACATGACCCGAGAGACTCCCCGGTCAATATCCAATAGCGGGACCTGGATGCCCATATTGGATCCTACATATTCTACGAAGATCTTATCGTTTGAACCTCAGTGCCAAGGATTCATATAATCCCGTATGTCATTCCCTTTGTCCTTCGGTATGTTACTTGCCCGAGATTCGATCGTCAGTATCCGTATACCTATTTCAATCTCGTTTACCGGCAAGTCTCTTTACTCATTCCGTAATACAAGATCCCGCAACTTACACTAAGTTACATTGCTTGCAAGGCTTGTGTGTGATGTTGTACTACCGAGTGGGCCCCGAGATACCTCTCCGTTCACACGGAGTGACAAATCCCAGTCTTGATCCATACTAACTCAACTAACACCTTCGGAGATACCTGTAGAGCATCTTTATAGTCACCCAGTTACGTTGCGACGTTTGATACACACAACGCATTCCTCCGGTGTCAGTGAGTTATATGATCTCATGGTCATAGGAATAAATACTTGACACGCAGAAAACAGTAGCAACAAAATGACACGATCAACATGCTACGTCTATTAGTTTGGGTCTAGTCCATCACGTGATTCTCCTAATGACGTGATCCAGTTATCAAGCAACAACACCTTGTTCATAATCAGAAGACACTAACTATCTTTGATGAACTGGCTAGCCAACTAAAGGCTTGCTAGGGACGGTGTTTTGTCTATGTATCCACACATGTAAATGAGTCTTCATTCAATACAATTATAGCATGGATAATAAACGATTATCTTGATACAGGAATTATAATAATAACTATATTTATTATTGCCTCTAGGGCATAATTCCAACAATTCACACCTATCGTTTCCACTTTCGCTTTTACTTTGCTTTGTTACTTTTTTGCTTTTAGTTCTCACTTGGCAAACAATCTATAAGGGATTGGTAACCCCTTCATAGTGTTGGGAGCAAGCTTTTTGTGTTTGTGCAGGTACTTGTGATACTCCTTCACTGGATCGATACCTTGGTTCTCAAAACCGAGGGAAATACTTACCACCATTGTGCTACATCACACTTTCCGCTTCGAGGGAACACCAATGCAGAAAGATTCCTGGTGCCGTTGCTGAGGAGTATCAAGACAAGAATAGTCTCCCGTCAGCACGTATTTCTGGCGCCGTTGGAAGGTCTTTTGTTGCAGTAGCAGTCCTCGCTATGTTACTTTGTCTAGGCTTGTCCCTTGCTACAAAAGGGATTGGACCACTTTGCTACTACTGTTGCTACTGCTATCACTTTGCTGCTACTGTTGCTATTGCTGTCACTTTGCTGCTACTGCTGCTACTATTGTTCCTTGCTACTCCGCTGCTACTTAGTGTAAGACCTTTTCTGGAGAAGTTGCTGGGTAAGAATAGTCCCCCGTCAACGTGCTTTTTACTGGTGCCATTGATACAACAGTTAGGAATAGTCTGCCGTCAACAGATCGTTTCTAGCACCTTTGCTATCATACTACTTTGCTACTGATACTTTGCTTACACACACTAATCTTTCAGGTGTGGTTGAATCTGACACACTCAGCTGCTAATACTCGAGAATATTCTTTCGCCTCCCTTGTGTGAACCAACAAATTTGGGTTGAATACTCTACCCTCGAAAACTGTTGCTATCCCATACGCTTGTGGGTTGTCAGCTGGCAAAGTCGACAAAAGTATATTGGATATACATGATATTGATGTGTACCTTACTAGTACTCCTAGTAGCACTGTTAATAACTCGAAATTATAGCTACGGATTAAACGAATACTAGTAACGGTTAGGTGACGATGTGTGTTGGAAGTAATTCCAAGGTTGATGTGATCGACATCGCACGCTCCCTCTACCTTCGCGATTAGTGTTAAACCTAAATGTAGATTGGTGCTTCCGTTGGACATGATTGGATCATGTTTATTGCAATGCGATTATTCATTTATAGAGAATATTGTTACTCTATTTACTTGTATAATACCTTCAATGGTCATGCACCTAATATGAATGGTTTATTGAATCTTGATCGTAGTGATACACATGTTCATAATATTGATGCCAAAAGATACAAAGTAGTAATGATAGTACCACTTACTTGTGGCACTGCTGATTGAGTCATATTGGTATAAAACACATGAAGAAGCTCCATGTTGATGGATCTTTGATTCACTCGTTTTGAATCATTTGAGACACCGAACCATGCTTATTGGTATAAACGCATGAAGAAACTCCATGCACATGGATTGTTTAGACTCACTTGATTTTGAATCACTTGAGACATGCAAATCATGCCACATGGGCAAGATGACCGAAGGCCTCGTTTTTTAGTAAAATGGAACGAGCAAGTGACTTGTTGGAAATAATAAATTTTGATGTATGCAGTCCAATGAGCGGTGAGACACGCAGTGGATATCGTTGGGTTCTTATTTCACTAATGATTTGAGTAGATACAGGAGTATTTGCTTGATGAATCACAAGTCTGAAATATTAAAAGTTCAAGCTATTTAAGAGTGAAGTTGAATATCGTCGTGATAAGAGGATAATATGTCTACGACGTGACCGTGGAGGTAAATATATCTGAGTTGTGAGTTTGGTAAACATTGAGGACAATGTGAAAATTGTTTCACACCTCATGCCACCTCGAACACCATAGAGTGATGTTGTGTCCGAACGTCGTAGCCGCACACTATTGGATATGGTGCATACTATGATGTCTCTTATCGAATTACCACTATCGTTTTTGGGTTAGGCATTAGAGACAACCGCATTCACTTTAAATAGGGCACCACGTCATTCTGTTGAGATGACATTGTATGAAATATGGTTTAGAGAAACCTAAGTTGCCATTTCTTAAAAAGTTTGGGGTTGCGACACTTATGTGAAAAAGTTTCAGCCTGATAAGCTCGAACCCAAAGCGGATAAATGCATCTTCACAGGACACCCAAAACAGTTGGGTATACCTCCTATCTCAGATCTGGAAGCAAAGTGTTTGTTTCTAGAAATGGGTCCTTACTCGAGAAAAGGTTTCTCTCAAAAGAATTGAGTGGGAGGATGGTGGAACTTGATAAGGTTATTGAACCATCACTTCAACGAGTGTGTCGCGGGGCGCATGAATTTGTTCGTGTGGCACCTACACCAATTGAAGTGGAAGATGATGATAGTGATCATGAAGCTTCAGATCAAGTTACTGCTAAACTCGTAGGTCGACAAGGAAATGTACTGCTCCAGAGTGTTACGGTAATCCTATCTTGGAGGTCATGTTGCTGGACAACAATGAACCTATGAGCTATGGAGAAGCGATGGTGGGCTTGGATTCCGACAAATGGCTAGACGCCATGAAATCCGAGGTAGGATCCATGTATGAAAACAAAGTATAGACTTTGGAAGAAATACCTGATGGTCATAAGGCTGTTGGGTACATATGGATCTTTAAAAGGAAGACAAACGATGATGGTAAAGGTCACCATTAAGAAAGCTCGACTTGTCGCAAAGATGTTTCTGACAAGTTCAAAGAGTTGACTATGATGAGACTTTCTCACTCGCAGCGATGCTAAAAGTCGGTTGGAATTATGTTAGCAGTTGCTGCATTATTTATGAAATATTGTAGATAGGAAGTCAAAACATTGTTTCCTCGACGGTTTCCTTGAGGAAAGGTTATATGTGATACAACCAAAAGGTTTTGTCGATCCTAAAGGATGCTAACAAGTATGCAAACTCCAGCGATCCTTCTATGGACTGGAGCAAGCATCTCGGAGTTGGAATATATGCTTTGATGAGATGATCAAAGATTTTGGGTTTATACAAGGTTTATGAGAAACTTGTATTTCCAAAGAAGTGAGTGGGAGCACTATAGAATTTCTGATTAGTATATGTGATTGACATATTTTTTATCGGAAATGATGTAGAATTTCTGGAAAGCATATAGGGTTGTTTGAAAGGTGTTTTCAAAGGAAAACCTAGATTGAGCTACTTGAAACATTGAGCATCAAGATCTATAGAGATAGATCAAAATGCTTAATAGAACTTTCAAATGAATACATACCGTGACAAGATTTTGAAGGAGTTCAAAATGGATCAGTCAAAGAAAGAGTTATTGACTGTGTTATAAGGTGTGAGTATTGAGGAAGACTCAAAACCCCACCACGGCAGAAGAAAGAGAAAGGACGAAGGTCATCCCCTATGCATCAGTCGTAGGCTCTATAGTATGCTATGATGTGTACCACACCTGATGTGTGCCTTGCCATGAATCTGTCAAGGGGTACAAAAGTGATCCAAGAATGGACTACTTGATAACGGTAAAAAGTTATCCTTAGTAACTAGTGGACTTTGGAATTTTTTTCGATTATGGAGGTGATAAAATAGTTCATCATAAAGGGTTAGGTCGATGCAAGCTTTGACACTAATCCGGATAACTTTGAGTAGTAAACCGGATTCGTATAATGGGGGAATCATTTGGAATAGTTCCAAATGGCGCGTGGTAGCAGCATCTATAGGATGAAATAGAGATTTGTAAAGCACACAAGGATCTGAAAGGTTCAGACCCGTTCACTAAAACCTCTCTCACAAGCAAGACATGATCGAGCCCCAGAACTATATGGGTGTTAGATTCATTACAATCACATAGTGATGTGAACTAGATTATTGACTCTAGTGCAAGTGGGAGATTGTTGTAAATATGCCCTAGAGACAATAATAAATTAGTTATTATTATATTTCCTTGTTCATGATAATCGTTTATTATACATGCTAGAATTGTATTGATTGGAAACTCAAATACATGTGTGGATACATAGACAACACTGTCCCTAGTGAGCCTTTAGTTGACTAGCTCGTTGATCAAACATGGTCAAGGTTTCTTAGCCATAGACATGAGATTTCGTTTGATAAGGGGATCACATTATTAGGAGAATGATGTGATGGACAAGACCCAAACTATATACGTAGCAATGATCGTGTGAGTTTATTGCTACTGTTTTGTGTGTGTCAATGTATATGTTCCTTTGACCATGAGATCATGCAACTCCCGGACACCGGGGAAATACCTTGTGTGTATCAAACTTCGCGACGTAACTGGGTGACTATAAAGGTGTTCTACAGGTATCTCCGAAGGTGTCTGTTAGGTTGGCGTGAATCAAGACTGGGATTTGTCACTCCATATGACGAAGAGGTATCTCGGGGCCCACTCGGTAATACATCATCACAATAAGCCTTGCAAGCAATGTGACTAAAGAGTTAGTCACGGGATCTTGTATTATAGAACAAGTAAAGAGACTTGCCGGTAACGAGATTGAACTAGGTATAGAGATCTCGGGCAAGAAACATACCGAAGGACAAAGGGAACGACATACGGGATTAACTGAATCCTTAACATAGAGGTTCAACCGATAGAGATCTTTGTAGAATATGTAGGAGCCAATATGGGCATCCAGGTCCCGCTATTGGTTATTGACCGGAGAGTGTCTCAGGTCATGTCTACATAGTTCTCGAACCCGCACGGTCTGGACACTTAAGGTTCGGTGACGTTTCAGTATTATTGAGTTATGTGGTTTTGGTAATCGAAAGTTTTTCGGAGTCCCGGATGAGATCCTGGATGTCACGAGGAGCTCCGGAATGGTCCGGAGGTAAAGATTGATATATAGGAAAGTTGCATTTGGCTTTCGGAATGGTTTGGGGCATTACCGGTAAAGTACAGGGAGTGACGAATGGGTTCCGGGATTTTACCGGGAGAGGCCACCCACCCGGAAGAGAACCTAATAGGCCTAAAGGTGGTGCACCAACCCTTAGTGGGCTGGTGCGGCCAGCCAAATAAGGCTATTTCGGCCAAGGAGCAAAAGAAGGGGAAAACCGAAGGAGAGGAGGTTTACAAGTAGAAGGAGTCCTACTTGGAGTAGGATTGGAGGTGGACTCTTCTACCTCCACCTATTCGGCCGAGCCAAGGAGGAGCCTTTGGGCTGCCTCCTCCCCTCCCCCTCCTATATATACTAGAGGGTAGAGATGCTTTTGACACCTCGAGCAATGGCGCAACCCTCTCCCCCTCTAGATCGTTTACTCCTCTAGATTAGTTCCGCAGAAGCTTGGCGAAGCCCTATTGGATTAGTTCACCACCACCACCACCACGTCGCCGTGCTGGAGAACTCATCTTCCTCTCTGCTCCTCTTGCTGGATCAAGAAGACGGAGATCATCATCGGGCTGTACGTGTGCTGAATGTGGAGGTGTTGTCCGTTCGGCACTAGATTGGGAGGAATCCTGATGGGATCGCGGGACGGATCGTGATGAGATCGTGGGACGGGCTGCGATTTGGATCGCAAAGATGTTCCACTACATAAACCGCGTTATATACGCTTCTGCTTAGTGATCTACAAGGGTATGTAGATTTACTCTCCCCTCTTGTAGATGATCATCATGATGTATAGGTATTGCGTCTGCGTAGGAAATTTTTTGTTTTCCATGCAACGTTCCCCAACACCCTTAGCCCGCTGATAACCAACAAGTATAGCGGATCACAATAGTTTTCAAGGGTAGAGTATTCAACCCAAATTTATAGATTCGACACAAGGGGAGCCAAAGAATATCTGAAGGTATTAGCAGTTGAGTTGTCAATTCAACCACACCTGGAGATTAATTATCTACAACAAAGTGATTAGTTGCACAGTAATATGATAGTTTTGATGATAGTAGCAGCATCAATAATAACGTAAGAGTGATAGCAGTGATTTTGTAGCAGTAACGATAGCAGTAGCAATAGTAGTAACTTAGCAAGAATAATATAAGGTAAATTCATAGGCATTGGATCGGTGACTCGTTGGATGATATTCATCATGAGACACTTACAACCTAGGACGATACGGCACTAGCTCCAGTTCATAAATATAATGTAGGCATGTATTCCGTAAATAGTCGTACATGCTTATGGAAAGAACTTGCATGACATCTTTTGTCCTACCCTCCCGTGGCAGTGGGGTCCTATTGGAAACTAAGGGATATTAAGGCCTCCTTTTAATATAGAACTGGAACAAAGCATTAACACACAATGAATACATGAACTCCTCAAACTACGGTCATCATCGGGAGTGGTCCCGACTATTGTCACTCCGGGGTTGCCGGATCATAACACATAGTAGGTGACTATAACTTGCAAGATTGGATCTAGAACATGGATATAATGGTGATAACATAAACGGTTCAGATCTGAAATCATGGCACACGGGCCCAAAGTGACAAGCATTAAGCATGGCAAAGTCATAGCAACATCAATCTCAGAACATAGTGGATACTACGGATCAGGCTCTAACAACACTAACTCGATTACATGATGAATCTCATCCAACTCCTCACTGACCAGCGAGCCTACGAAGGAATTACTCACCCCCGATGGGGAGCATCATGGAATTGGCGATGGAGATGTGTTGGTGATGACGAAGATCGAAGATCCCCCTCTCCGGAGCCCCATATGGACTCCAGATCTGGCCTCCCGATGAAGAACACCGGCGGCAGCTCCGTCTCATGAAACGCGATAATTCTTTCTCCATGATTTTTTTCTAGAATAATGTGATTTATAGCGTCGGTTTCAGGGTCATAGGGGCCACAAGGTGGGGACAACCCACCGGGACATGCATGGGGGGCAGGCGCACCCTCGTGGGTTGTACCCACCTAGGTGCCTCCCTTAGGTGGCTCTCGGCTCCAGAAATTTTCTTTATTGATATAAAAAAATCCTCGCAAAGTTTCGTTCCATTCCGAGAACTTTTATTTCTGCACAAAAACAACACCATGGTAGTTCTGCTCAAAACATCGTCAGTCCGGGGTTAGTTTCATTCAAATCATGCAAATTTGAGTCCAAAACAAGAGGAAAAGCGCTAGGAAAAGTGGATACGTTGGAGACGTATCAACTCCCCCAATCTTAAACCTTTGCTTGTCGCCAAACAATTCACTTGATAAACTGAAAGTGAAAAAGAAAAACTTTTACAAACTCTTTTGCTCTTGTTTCATAAATAAGCTTAAACAACACCCAAGTTTTCAGCAAAGATTATAACTAACCATGTCTACAATAACTCTTAAAAATTATATTAACTCATATCAATGAAATAATCAACTAGAGAGGAATAATAAGATTTATCAAACAACAACACGTTATCAAAACAACCATGATACAATATGACAATAGTGGTATCTCGCTAGCCCTTTCTAAGACCGCAAAACATAAATGCAGAGCATGACAGGGTTATAGCCCTAGGGTAGGGTCATAGGCCTGACCTACAAGTCCTACCCAAGGGCACCTCATTATTAGCTTAAGGATCGCAAGATACTTACTGACTGGATTAAGACAACCTCTGATCCACTTGTTAAAGAAGCACTCGGAAGATTACCTAATGCTCGACGACTGGATTCCACTCGGTAAAGACCACAAAGCCAGTCGACATAGAAGGCCAGAAGACACTCCACAGAGGCTAATGGTCAGACGTTATACTGCCATAGTTAATGTCATTTATGGCATACATTACCTTTAATGTATGCATTCAATCTCATTTATTGCACCCTTGAAGGCTGGACACTTATGAGGGGCAGCGCACTCTATATAAGTCACCCTTCCCCTCTGGCACAAGGGTTCACATTCCGTAACATTCATATTCCACTCGACACCAAGCTCCAAGAGTACTGAGATGTAGGGTTGTTACCTCCACCGCAGAGGGGCCTGAACTAATACAACCTTGTCGTAGCTAGGACTCTGCCCTCTACTTTTGTACCCTACACATCTACTATCAGGCTTATATCCACGACAGTTGGCGCGCACCGTGGGGCAAGCGTCTAGGCGACTTCCGACAAGTTTGCATTTTTTCCTCTTCACCATGTCTTCGGGCGGTGATTTGTGCCTGGGCCACGAGATCGTGTTCAGCACTCCCGTCTTCATCGCCGACGATTCGGCATGGCTTCGGGAGGTGCCTCTCGACGTCGAGGAATTTCTGTCATGCTAGTTTTCATCATGTTCATATGATTCGCGTCCGTTACTTTGATAGTTTGATATGTGGGTGGACTGGCGCTTGGGTACTGCCCTTACTTGGACAAGCATCGCACTTATGATTAACCCCTCTCGCAAGCATCCGCAACTACGAAAGAAGAATTAAGACAAAGTCTAACCATATCATTAAACTAGTGGATCCAAATCAGCCCCTTACGAAGCAACGCATAAACTAGGGTTTAAGATTTTGTCACTCTAGAAACTGATCATCTACTTACTACTTCCCAATGCCTTCCTCTAGGCCCAAATAATGGTGAAGTGTTATGTAGTCGACGTTCACATAATACCACTAGAGGAAAAACAACATACAACACATCAAATTACCGAACGAATACCAAATTCACATGACAACTATTAGCATGACTTACCCCATGTCCTCAGGAACAAAAGTAATTACTCACAAAGCATAATCATATTCATGGCCAGAGAGGTAATGAGTAGCATCAAGGATCTAAACATAAACTCTTCCACCAAATAATCCAACTAGCATCAACTACAAAGATTAATTAATACTACTAGCAACCTTACAAGTACCAATCGGAGTCGCGAGATGGAGATTGGTTACAAGAGATGAACTAGGGTTTGGAGATGAGATGGTGCTGATGAAGATGTTGATGGTGACGAGTCCCCTCCGATGAGAGGAGTGTTGGTGATGACGATGGCGACGATTTCCCCCTTTGGGAGGGAAGTTTCCCCGGCAGGATCGTCCTGTCGGAGCTCTAGATTGGTTCTGCTCAAGTTCCGCCTCGTGGCGGCGGCGAATCCTCGAAAAAGCCTCCTCCTGATTTTTTTCAGACGAAACCCTTCATATAGCAGAAGAGGGGGGCAAGAGGGCCAGCTGGGTGCCCACAAGCCCCCTAGGCGCGGCCACGGGGGGTGGCCGCGCCTAGCAGGCTTGTGGCCACCTGCTGGCGCCCCTCTGGCACTTCTTCGGCCCAGTATTTTTTATAATTCTCAAAAAAATGCTCGTTGATTTTTATGGTGTTTGGAGTTGCGCAGAATAGGTATCGCAAACTTGCTCCAATTTTAGGCCAGAATTCCAGCTGCCGGCATTCTCCCTCTTGATGTAAACCTTGCAAAATAAGAGAGAAAAGGCATAAGTATTGTACCGTGAAGTGAAATAACAGCCCAAAAAGCAATAAACATCAACATGAAAGCATGATGCAAAATGGATGTATCAACTCCCCCAAGCTTAGACCTCGCTTGTCCTCAAGCGAAAGCCTAGCTCAATAAATATGTCCCCATGTTTAGGGAGAGAGGTGTCGACAAAACAAGATACGAACATGCATGCATCATGACCATGATCAGAACAGCAATACCAACATATAATCTCTCACGCTAAAGTGACAATCCCTTCACAAAGTAAACTATGGATCAAGAACCTTACCGAGAAGTAACAACCGATAGCCTTTAGTAATTGAAGCAATTGCAATTTATCACAACATCAAAAAGAGTCAAACAAGATCTTGTAAAGCAAATCCACATACTCAATCATCTTTTCGTTCTCTACAATTGCTACAACTCACGTGGTACTCGTGAGATCAAAGTTTTAGCTGGACACAGAGAAAGATAGGGGCTTATAGTTTTGCCTCCCAACTTCTTACCTCAAGGGTAATGTCAACAACAATAATTCATGAATGCCTACCTCCAAGTTGACATATGAATATAGATCTTTCCCTAGCATATGATGTTAGCCACGATAAAGGCAAAACAAGGAATTGCTGAAGATCACCATGACTCTTTCAAGGGCAAAAAGTAAAGGTACAAGATAGGCCCTTCGCAGAGGGAAACAGAGGTTGTCATGCGCTTTTGAGGATTGGATGTGTGTCCTCTTAGTGCGGAGGAACGTCACTTTATATTGCCTCTTGTGATAAAGAACTTTATTATGTAGTCTGTCGCTTTTATGTCTTCCTCATCACAGGTTCGTACAAAGCTTATTTTCCACACACTAATAGATCATACATATTAGAGAGCAATTTTTATTGCTTGCACCGATGACAACTTACTTGAGGGATATTATTCAATCCATAGGTAGGTATGGTGGACTCTCATGGCAAAATTGGGTTGAAGGTTCGTGGGTGCACAAGTAGTATCTCTACTTGGTGCGGGAGTTTTGGCTAATATGAGGTGGAAGCAATCGTCACATGCTAAGGGATATCTAATCATATAACATTGTTCAGAACCAAGCAAACACAATTCATTATGTTGTCTTCTTTGTCCAACATCTACTCCTAGGCATGCAATAGTTTAGTGAGTGTTCACAATCATAGATGGTGTCAAAGATGATATATTTATATGTGAACCTCTCCTTCTTTATCACTTCCTATTAATTGCAACAATGACCAAGGTCTACGTTTGTCTACCCTCAACAAGTTTCAATCAACATTCTTTTTATATGTGAAGCCATCACTTCCCATAAGATCATTACATGATCTTTCATGCTTTTGTTATTTTCTCACTCTTTTGATCATGGCAAGAGGCAAAGCCCTCAACTAAGACACTCTTTATTATATGGCTCACGAGCTCGAATACATCGGGGGTGACACAAAGCAAAACTCAAGACTAAAACACTAAGACTTTTAAACTACTGGAGAAAAAGAAAACTGAAAAGGAACAAACTAAAACAAAGGTAAAGGCAAAAGATATGATGGTGATACGATACCGGGGCAACTCCCCCAAGCTTGGCACAAGCCAAGGGGATTGCCCATACCCATGCTTAGTTGTCTTCCTTGGGAGGTGATGGTGGTGGAGTTGTTGTAGAGGTCTTGAGCTTGTTTAATTTCCACCTGAGCATAAAATTCTGCTCCCTCAAATCATCATTTTCCTCTTCAAGCTTCAACACCCTTTGGCATAATTCCTACTTGCTCTCCTGCAAGAAATGAGAAGGGATAAACAGAGTCTTAGGTTTCTTCCTTGAGTCAGGGAGGCTCGACTTCTTGAACTCCACATGCGTGTGTCCAGGTTGAGGTAGAGGAGCCTCCTCTTCATCAGAACTTGTTTGTTCCTTCCCCTTGGGATCATAATCTTCTTCCTCATCAGTAGTCCAGCAATAAGGATCCAAGTCCCCATAGACCTTGGGGTTAGCGAGGTAATCAGCCACATAGCTCTCCCCTCTGAATCCTGAGAAGACATCTTGACCTAAATCTGCGGCAGAAAACAGGCTCGAAACGAAAACAAAGGAAATATGCGTGATACAATGGTCATACCTTACGGGAGAATATATAATGACTTTTTCCAGACTAGAAGGAGTACTCTGCACGAAAACGGAGTCCGGGAGGCACACGAGGTGGCCACAAGCCCCCCCCCCCCAGGCGCGGCCAGGGGGTGGGCCCGCGCCTGGCAGGCTAGTCACCTCCTCGCGCGCTTTCCGGACTACTTCCATTTTTTCTATTTTTTTCAAATATTCCAAAACAGAGAAAAATTCCTACTGGAAAAGTTTTGGAGTCTGTTTTCTTACCGAATCACATACCTCTTCGTTTTCGGAGTCTGAAACAGGCTGATAAATATCCCTTAGGTATTCTTCCGGAGTTATGGTATAGATAATATTGCTTTCAACATTTATGGGAGTACCTGAGATATAATGTTTGATTCTCTGCCCATTTACAACTCTCAGACAATTACCTTCCGTGTTGTTGATCTTGATAGCACCGGAACGATATACTACCTCAACAAGATAGGGACCTTCCCATTTAGAGAGAAGCTTCCGTGCAAAAAATCTTAAACGAGAATTATATAGCAAGACATAATCACCTACATTGAACTCATGCTTTTGTATCCTCTTATCATGCCACCTCTTAACCTTCTCTTTGAACAACTTGGCATTCTCATATGCCTGAGTTCTCCATTCATCAAGCGAGTTAATGTCAAATAACCACTTCTCACCAGCAAGTTTGAAATCAAAGTTGAGCTCTCTGATTGCCCAGAAAAGAGTCTTGATGAACCACAAGTATGGGGGATCAATCGTAGTCCTTTTGATAAGTAAGAGTGTCGAACCCAACGAGGAGCAGAAGGATCTGACAAGTGGTTTTCAGCAAGGTAAAATCTGCAAGCACTAAAATTATCGGTAACAAGTGATTGTGTCGTGAGATGATTCGTAGCAAGCAACAAGTAACAAAAGTAGCAACGGTGCAGCAAAGTGGCCCAATCCCTTTTGTAGCAAGGGACAAGCCTGGACAAAATCTTATAGGAGGAAAAATGCTCCCGAGGACACACAGGAATTTCTGTCATGCTAGTTTTCATCATGTTCATATGATTCGCGTTCGTTACTTTGATAGTTTGATATGTGGGTGGACCGGCGCTTGGGTACTTCCCTTACTTGGAAAAGCATCCCACTTATGATTAACCCCTCTCTCAAGCATCCGCAACTACGAAATAAGAATTAATACAAAGTCTAACCATAGCATTAAACTAGTGGATCCAAATCAGCCCCTTACGAAGCAACGCATAAACTAGGGTTTAAGCTTCTATCACTCTAGCAACCCATCATCTACTTAATACTTCCCAATGCCTTCCTCTAGGCCCAAATAATGGTGAAGTGTTATGTAGTCGACGTTCACATAATACCACTAGAGGAAAAACAACATACAACACATCAAATTACCGAAGGAATACCAAATTCACATGACTACTATTAGCATGACTTATCCCATGTCCTCGGGAACAAAAGTAACTACTCCAAAGCATAATCATATTCATGACCAGAGAGGTAATGAGTAGCATCAAGGAACTGAACATAAACTCTTCCACCAAATAATCCAACTAGCATCAACTACAAAGAGTAATTAATACTACTAGCAACCTTACAAGTACCAATCGGAGTCGTGAGACGGAGATTCGTTACAAGAGATGAACTAGGGTTTGGACATGAGATGGTGCTGATGAAGATGTTGATGGTGACGAGTCCCCTCCGATGAGAGGAGTGTTGGTGATGACGATGGCAACGATTTCCCCCTCCGGGAGGGAAGTTTCCCCGACAGGATCGTCCTGCCGGAGCTCTAGATTGGCTCTGCTCAAGTTCCGCCTAGTGGCGACGGTGAATCCTCGAAAAAGCCTCCTCCTGATTATTTTTTCCGGATGAAACCCTTCATATAGCAGAAGAGGGGGGCAGAGGGCGAGCTGGGTGCCCACAAGCCCCCTAGGCGCGGCCAGGAGGGTGGCCGCGCCTAGCAGGCTTGTGGCCACCTGCTAGCGCCCCTCTGGCACTTCTTCGACCCGGTATTTTTTATAATTCACAAATAAATCCACATTGATTTTTACGACGTTTGGAGTTGCGCTGAATAGGTATCTCAAACTTGCTCCAATTTCAGGCCAGAATTCCAGCTACCGGCATTCTCCCTCTTCATGTAAACCTTGCAAAATAAGAGAGAAAAGGCATAAGTATTGTACCGTGAAGTGAAATAACAACCCAAAAAGCAATAAACATCAACATGAAAGCATGATGCAAAATGGACGTATCAGTGGCAACCATTGAACCTGCTACACATCCGTGTGCTACATCTCACTCGGTGTTAGATCGGTCCGGCTCTCCTTCCGAGTGTGAGAACCGCAGCCCTGCGGCGGAGGTTTTCATGGCCGGCTCACACGAGAGCCTGCCAAGGACCAATCGGGACAAGCGGGAAACTGGAGAGACTTCGGGTGCGCGTCATCATCCGCGCCCCCAGCATCCGGTCGGCGTTCTCATCAGGTCGACAACATCGAGGTATTCCGCACGCCTATCCTCAACTTGGCTGCGGCCACAAGGATTGCAGACTCCATCCAGCCATCAAATTCATCAGCGGGTAGAGGAGTGCAGCAGATTCGTGCCCTGTTGCACGCGGCGCAACAGCAGAATTTTGTTGTCTCTCAGTCTCACCACAGATTGCACAGCAATTCCGTCCGTGAAGACACAGTTCGGTCGGTTTACAGCCTGGGTTCTCCTCAGCATCGCAGAGGAGATCACCGAGAAGATCGGTACAGAGACCAGGGGCGGAATCCTCTTCCCCCCGGTTCAATCGTGAAGATCGCCATCGCTCGCGCTCTCCTCCGCGGAGTGGTTCGTATGCGCCCCGGCGCAACGATGAAAGGCAATTGGTGGGCGACGGCCGCGACCAGAGGCGTGATGGAAGAGATTATCTCACTCAGAAGAGAGTTGACAGAGGCCGAGCCCATCATGACGGATACAACGGTGATCATCCGAGTGGAAGTGGCTCTATCATCTCTGGACCCGCGTGTTTCAGCCGAGCAATCCGCTCCGCTGATATTCCCCCCAACTTCAGGTTGCCGGCCGGAATAAGCAAGTTCACTGGAGAGTCCGAGCCAAAGACGTGGTTAGATGATTACCGAGTGGCAGTTCAGATCGGCGACGGCAACGACAACGTTGCAAAGAAGCACTTAGCCTTGATGCTGGATGGTTCGGCCCGTGCCTGGCTGAATCAACTGGCTCCATCAAGCATATACCGCTGGGCAGATTTGGCCCGAGTGTTCATCAAGACCTTCGAGGGCACTTGCAAGCGCCCTACTGGTCTCTTAGAGCTACATCATTGTATCCAGAAGTCGAGTGAGTCTTTGTGTGATTACATCCAGCGATGGACCACTCTTCACCACACTGTGAAGAACGTCACCAAGCATCAAGCAGTTCGCGCTTTCAAGGCACACGTCAGGTACTGCGAGTTGTACTTGAAGTTCGGTCGGACATGAGATATGTCTATGAGCAAAATGATGGAGATAGCAACTTGCTACACCAATGGAGAAGAAGAAGACCGCCTCCGTAGCGGCAAAGGTAAAGCAGTCAATAGAGATGCCAACCGAAAGCAGAAGCAGAAGGTAGAGCGCATTCCCTCCAAAGTTGAAGGGAAAAGGCAAGGGCCAATTCCCCCCAAAGAAATTCAAGAAGCAGTTGGGACCAGATGTCCTTGATCAACCGTGTGCAATTCACATGAAGATAGATGAAGGCAACACCATCGTGCCTAAACATACCACTCGGCAGTGTAGACTGTTGATCCAGTGGTTTGGAGAAGATCAGTCAAGTGAGAAAGATCAAGAGAAAGAAGATGAAGAACAAGAAGACCACTTCCCGAAGGTCCACACCACTCTGATGATCTTTGCTGATGTCGAAAGCAAGAGTCGACTGAACGTGGTCAACCGAGAGGTCAACATGGCAGCTCCTTCCACCTCGAAGTATCTCAAGTGGTCGCAGACTGCCATCACCTTTGACCAGTCGGATCATCCGCCACATGTACCCACTCCAGGACGTCAGGCTCTTGTTGTCGACCCGGTGGTAGAAGGAGTTCGACTCCGCAAGGTGTTTATGGATGGAGGGAGAGGCTTGAACATCATCTACACTCACACTCTCAAAGGGATGGGCATTCCAATGTCCAAGCTGAGCGACAGCAATATGCAGTTTCACGGAGTGATCCGAGGGAAGAAGGTTGTTTCACTCGGTCAGATCGCGTTGGATGTCGTCTTCGGCTCCGACAAGAACTTCCGCAAGGAGAAGCTCACGTTCCAGGTGGTGGACTTCCAGAGTGCCTACCATGCCATACTTGGGCGACCAACATATTTACGTTTCATGGCCCGACCATGTTACGTTTATTTGAAGATGAAGATGCCAGGACCAAAGGGAGTCATCACCATCACTGGTGATCGGCAGAGAGCTGAAGAATGTTTGCAGCACGGCTCCAAGATCGTCGACCAGCAGATGTAAATGACAGAGCTCGATGAGTACCGAGAGACAGCAGATCCTGTCGAGCTGATGCGCGCAAAGAAACCAGCTTCCGAGTCGGCATTCCAGTCGGCAGGCGAAATCAAGAAGGTGAGCATCCACCCAACGGATCCTAAAGCTGCCCCGACCAACATCTCAACAACCCTTGACCCTAAATAAGAAGCCAAGCTCATCCAGTTCCTCCGTGAGAACTGGGACATCTTTGCATGGAAGCCTGCTGACATGCCTGGTGTACCCAGGGAACTGACTGAGCACCGACTGAGGGTCGACCCCAAAGCTCGACCTGTCAAGGAACATCTGCCTCGGTCCGCCACGTATAAAAGGAAAGCAACCGGCGAGGAGGTGGCCAAGCTCCTAGAGGCCAAGTTCATTCGTGAGGTTTACCACTCCGAGTGGCTCACGAATGTTGTCATGGTGCCTAAGAAGGACAAGTCACCCCGAATGTGCATCGACTTCAAGCATATCAATCGGGTCTGCCCGAAAGACCACTTCCCACTCCCCCGCATAGATTAGATCGTCGACTCGACTGTGGGATGTGAGCGATTGTCTTTTTTAGATGCTTACTCTGGGTACCACCAGATCCGTCTGTATGGCCAAGATGAAATAAAAACAGCCGTCATCACCCCTTTTGCTTCTGCTACATCACTATGCCATTCGGTCTCAAAAATGCAGGAGCAACTTTTATGCGCATGATTCAGAAATGCCTCCTCGACCAGATCAGCCGGGACGTGGAGGCATACATGGACGATACCGTAGTCAAGTCGCGCAAAGGTTTCGACCTGCTGACTGACTTGGCTGAAACGTTCGCCAACCTTCGAAGGTACGATATCAACCTTAACCCAACCAAGTGCACATTCGGAGTCCCCGGAGGCAAGTTACTCGATTTTCTCGTTTCCGAACGAGGAATCGATGTTAACCCCGAAAAGATTGGGGCAATCGTCCGAATGAAAAGCCATGTGCGAGTGCACGCCGTCCAAAGGCTTACATGATGTTTAGCACCTTTAAGCAGATTCATATCCCGACTCAGAGAGAAAGCCTTACCATTATACCGACTCATGAAGAAGTCAGATACCTTCGAGTGGACTCCCGAAGCAGAAGCTGCATTTGTCGAGTTGAAGAATTTCCTATCCACCCAGCCGGTTCTTGTTGCTCCGTACAGCAAAGAGCCACTCCTCTTATACATAGCAGCTACAAATCAAGTTGTCAGCACAGTCATGAAAGTCGAGCGAGAGGAGGAAGGCAAGGCTTACAAGATCCAGCACCCAGTATATTATGTTTCTGAGGTATTGACTCCTTCCAAGCAAAGATATCCCCAGTATCATAAGTTACTTTATGGGATTTATATGACTGCGAAGAAGGTAGCTCATTATTTTCAAGATCACTTTGTGTCTGTGGTCAGCGATGCCCCATTGTCTGAAATCCTTCACAATCGGAATGCATCAGGCCGAGTGGCGAAATGGGCAATCAGCTATTATATTGTGACATAAAATTTGAAGCCAAGAAAGCCATCAAACCTTAGGCTCTGGCAGATTTCATGGCTGAATGGGTGGAACAACAACAACCAGCCCCTACACACTCGGCACATTGGACTATGTTCTTTGATGGCTCGAAGATGCTGAGTGGTTCTGGTGCAGGCATGGTTCTTATATCCCTAAAAGGCGATAAGGTCAATTATGTATTACAGATCCACTTTGATTCCTCGAACAATGAAGCGGAGTATGAAGCTCTCCTTTATGGGTTGCATATGGCCATTTCACTCGGCGTCCGTCGCTTAATGGTATACGGTGACTCGGATCTAGTGGTTAATCAAGTAATTAAAGAGTGGGATGTGAGAAACCCTGGAATGACTGGATACTGCAATGCAGTCAGAAAACTTGAGAAAAGATTTGAAGGGTTGAAACTTCACCATGTTCCTCGACTGAAGAATCAAGCTGCTGATGAGTTGGCAAAAATCAGATCCACTCGGAAAATCGTGCCTAGTGATGTTTGTCTGGAGCACATTCATACACCTTCGGTTCAAGAAGATCCATTCACTGAAGAACTTCCTCAACCTACAAGTGCAGTTGATCCGATTGAAGTTGAGATCCCGACAGTCATCGACCTGATCATGGAAATTCGAGTAGTCACGCCCGATTGGACAGTGTCGTACATTGCATATATCTTGAGGCAAGAGCTACCCGAAGACAAAGATGAGGCCAGACAGATTGTTCACAGATAAAAGGCTTTCACAGTCATGGGAGATCAACTCTACAAGGAAAGTGTGTCTCGTGTAGCTCAGCGTTGCATTTCCCCCAAAGAAGGCAGATTAATTTTGGAGGAAATTCATTCGGGAACATGTGGACATCATGCATCCTCCAAAGCCATCGTTGCTAAGGTGTTCCGAGCTGGATTCTTTTGGCCACGTGCAGGTGAAATGGCTAAAGAGCTTGTGGACCGCTGTGAAGGATGTCAATTCTACTCCAACAAATCGCATAAGCCATCATCTGCTCTGAAGACAATCCCTCTCATATGGCCTTTTGCCGTATGGGGCTTGGACATGGTTGGACCCTTTCGTACAGGGCAAGGCGGTTTTACTCATTTTCTACTTGCAGTCGACAAGTTCACTAAGTGGATAGAAGCCAAACCAATCAAGAAGCTAGATGCTCGCACTGCAATCAAGTTTATGAGAGAAATCATTGTCAGATTTGGAGTCCCACGCAACATTATTACTGACAATGGATCAAACTTTGACTCGGAAGAATTCAAGAGTTTTTGTTCCAATCAAGGAACCCGAGTGGATTACGCATCCGTCGCTCATCCCCAAACAAATGGCCAGGCAGAATGAGCAAATGGGCTCATACTTCAGGGGTTAAAACCTCATCTCTTGAGAGAGATTGGACACGCTGCAGGCGCTTGGGTCACCGAGTTACCTTCTGTGCTATGGGGACTCAGAACGACCCCGAACAGGTCGACTGGACGATCTCCATTCTTCCTTGTGTACGGTGCAGAAGTTCTCCTCCCGAGTGATCTGCTTCACAATTCCCCCAGAGTTGAGCTCTTCTCAGAAGCCGAAGCTAAACAAGCCCGCCAGGATGGAGTTGATCTTTTGGAGGAGAAGCGTGAGATGGCGTTGATTCGGTCAATGATCTACCAACAAGACTTGCGACGGTTCGAGTCCAGACACATCAGGAGTTGGACGTTCCAAGCAGGCAATTTGGTGCTCCGAGTGCACCAGCAGAGACCACACAAGTTGGCACCCGCCTGGGAAGGACCCTTCATCATCTCCAAGGTGCTGAACAACAGAGCATATAGACTCTACAATTTGGAGAATAGGATCGACGAGCTACGAGCATGGAACGGAGACTTACTTAAGCGTTTTATGCCTAACTTTCACTTTTTGATGTAACGAACAAGATTCCATAAAGCAATTTACTTGCCAAAGGTTTTGGTTACCACAATATATTTGTCGACTCCGGTTTTAGCGAATTTCTCCGAGTGAAGAGTGATACGTCTCCATCGTATCTACTTTTCCAAACTCTTTTGCTCTTGTTTTGGTCTCTAATTTGCATGATTTGAATGGAACTAACCCGGACTGACCCTGTTTTCAGCAGAATTGCCATGGTGTTGTTTTTGCGCAGAAATAAAATTTCTCAGAATGACCTGGAAATTTACGAAGATCTTTTGTGAATATATAAAAAATACTGGCGCAAGAATCACCTGGAGGGACGGAGCTAGCAGCTCACAAGCCCACCAGCCCCCCCCCCCTGGCCGGGCCTGGCAAGCTTGTGAGCCCCTCGTGGCTCCGCCGTCTCCAATTCCAGCTCTATATATTCTCTTCCGACCGGAAAAAAAATCAAGGAGAAGAGTTCATCGCGTTTTACGATACGGAGCCACCGCCACCAGCTATTCTTCCTCTGGAGGGCAGATCTGGAGTCCGTTCTAGGCTCCGAAGAGGGGGAATCGACGCCTTCGTCATCATCAACCATCCTTCATCTCCAGTTCCATGATGCTATTCACCGTTCGTGAGTAATCTCATCGTAGGCTTTCTGGACGGTGATGGGTTGGATGAGAACTATCATGTAATCGAGTTAGTTTTGATGGGGATTGATCCCTAGTATCCACTATATTCTGAGATTGATGTTGTTGCTACTTTGTTATGCTTAATGCTTGTCACTAGGGCCCGAGTGCCATGATTTTAGATCTGAACCTATTATGTTTTCATCAATATATGTGTTTTCTTGATGCTATCTTGCAAGTTGTAGTCACCTACTATGTGTTATGACCCGGCAACCCCGGAGTGACAATAGCCGGAACCACTCCCGGAGATGACCATACTATGAGGAGTTCATGTATTCACTAAGTGCTAATGCTTTGTTCCGGTTCTCTATTAAAAGGAGAACCTTAATATCCCTTAGTTTCCATTAGGACCCCGCTGCCACGGGAGGGATGGACAATAGATGTCATGCAAGTTCTTTTCCATAAGCACGTACGACTATATACGGAATACATGCCTACATTACATTGACGAACTGGAGCTAGTTACATATCTCCCCATGTTATAACTGTTACATGGTGAATGTCATCCGACATAATTATCCATCACCGATCCAATGCCTACGAGTTTTTCCTACTTGTCCTTGCTACGTTACTTTACTGCTACTGATGTCACTGCTGCTACTGTTACCGCTACTGTTGTCACTGTTGCTACTGTTCCCGCTACTGTTGTCACTGTTGCTACTATTACCGTTGCTACCGTTGCTATCACACTACTCTATGATACGTCTCCAACGTATCTATAATTTTTGATGGTTTCATGCTATTATCTTGTCAAACTTTGGATTATTTGCATGCCTTTTATATATTTTTTGGAACTAACTTATTAACTTAGTGCCAAGTGCCAGTTCCTGTTTTTCCATGTTTTTGACCCCTTTCAGAGGAGAATTTGAAACGGATTCCAAACGGAATAAAATCCCCGAAAAGATTTTTGTCGTAATGGAAGAAGATCAGGAGACTTGAGAGCCAAGGAAGGGGGTCCCCAGGGGCCCCACAAGCCCCCACCCCGCGGCCAGGGGGGAGGTTGCGGCCCTCAGGCTTGTGGGCCCCCTGGACCTCCTTTGCCCTAGGTTTTGCGCCTATATATCCCCAAAAATTCCACAAAACATCACGAGATCATCGAAAGTACTTTTCCGCCGCCGCAAGCTTCTGTCTCTGCAAGATCCCATCTAGGCACGTTCTGGTGCCCTGCCGGAGGGGGGATTCGAACACGGAGGGCTTCTTCATCAACACCATGACCTCTCCGATGATGCGTGAGTAGTTCACCATAGACCTACGGGTCCATAGCTAGTAACTAGATGGCTTCTTCTCTCTCTTGGATCTTCAATACAAAGTTCTCCATGATCTTCATGGAGATCTATCCAATGTAATCTTCTTTTGCGGTGTGTTTGTCGAGATCCGATGCATTGTGGATTTATGATCAGATTATCTATGAATCTTATTTGAGTTTCTTTTGATCTCTCTTATGCATGATTTCATATCCTTGTAATTCTCTTCGAGTTGTGGGTTTTGTCTGGCCAACTAGATCTATGATTCTTGCAATGGGAGAAGTGCTTGGTTTTGGGTTCATACCATGCGGTGACCTCACCCAGTTACATAAGGGGTAGCGAGGCACGTATCGTGTTGTTGCCATCAAGGGTAAAAAGATGGGGTTTTCATCATTGGTTTGAGATTATCCCTCTACATCATGTCACCTTGCTTAAAGAGTTACTCTGTTCGTTATGAACTCAATACACTAGATGCATGCTGGATAGTGGTCGATGTGTGGAGTAATAGTAGTAGATGCAGAAAGTATAGGTCTACTTGTCTCGGACGTGATGCCTATATGGATGATCATTGCCTTAGATATCGTCATGACTTTGCGTGGTTCTATCAATTGCTCGACAGTAATTTGTTCACCCACCGTAATACTTGCTATTTTGAGAGAAGCCTCTAGTGAACACTATGGCCCCCAGGCTCTACTCCACACCATATTTTCAGCCTTACACTTTTTACTTCATTGCACTTTCCGCCTTCAGATCTCACTTTGCAAACAATCTTGAAGGGATTGACAACCACTTTACAGCGTTGGGTGGAAGCTCTTTTGTGTTTGTGCAGGTACTCTAGACTTCACGAGATTGTCCTACTGGATTGATACCTTGGTTCTCAAACTGAGGGAAATACTTGTTGCTCCTATGCTGCATCACCCTTTCCTCTTCAAGGGAAAAACCAACGCAAGCTCAAGAGACGACAGAAGGATCTCTGGCACCACTGCCAGGGAAGGACTTTTGTTGACGTAGCAGAAGGATTTCTGGCGCCGTTGCCGGGGAGGATCAAGTCAAGAACTCATCCAAGTAAGTGTCGCAAACTCATCTCTTGCATTTAATTTGTTTGCCAGTTGCCTCTCGTTTTCCTCTCCCCCACTTCACCAATTTGCCTTTTTCGTTTGCCTTTTTGTTCGCCTTTTTCTCGCTTGCTCTTTGTTCGCTTGTGTGCTTGCTTGCTTGCCGAAGTCACCATGAATGAAAACACCAAACTTTGTGACTTCTCGAATACTAATAATAATGATTTTATTAGTACTCTGATTCCTCCCGCCACTAGTGCGGAGTCATAGAAATCAATGTCGCTTTCCTGAATCTTGTTATGAAAGAGCAATTCTCCGGCCTTCCTAGTGAAGCTGTCGCACCCCATCTCAATACCTTCATTGAGGTTTGCGATATGCAAAAGTAGAAAGATGTGGATTTGCAATAGTTGGGACTTGGGGTTTCATCGGGTGCTTTCTCTTCTAGAATTGGAGGAATAACACGGTCTCACTACTATTTTCCCCACGCTCTCGGAGGCCGTGGATTCGGTGATTTGACCCCATACCACTTTTGGTCGTTTCTAGGTTAAATCTCCGTACTCTAGCTTGATTTTTGGCCCAGTCTCTTAGTTTAGGGACATCTGGCGTGCTTGTATCCCTTTGAAAATAAAAAATCGTGTGGCAAGCTATGAGAGACAGGTTATCGCATGTGGATCAAATTCGTAAACGTAACATGTCGGCGCCTCGATTTCTCGCCATGTGTGTTGGGCGTGAGAATTTTGATCATAACCTTTTCAATGTGATTTAACTGCTTTGCTTTGGAACCTCACTTGGTTGTGGGTGGTTGTAAATTGATGCCCTAACTTTTTGCTGAGTTGCTTCAGCTTGCTAAGACATTGTTTGATCAATTGAAACATATGTTCTAGTTTCGCTTCGATGTGTTGTGCTCGGTTTTATGTACCATTAGAAACAAGTCCGTTATTAAACAAGTCTTTTCAAACAAACCTGATTATTGTATTTTTAAATTTCTCATCATTTTACAACAACGGAAGCCGTTGGTTAAAGCTTGCGACGAGAATGCCATAGATCTTATGATTTCTCGTGTTCGGGTAATGGCTTTCTCTCTCATCCAACGTGATCAAGATCATTTGACGCGGCTTGGCGTTTTGCCGTATTTTCATGGTTTCCCCCTCTTTATGCGTAGGTTGTCGGATTACATCTTCAATTATTGGTACTCGCTACTACATATGCAACTTCTGAACTAAGTCTATCTGGTTATGTTTGTATAAGGATGTGGTTCTTGTCTTATAACTTTATTTATAGGACAGCGCTAACTTCCCGTCGACCGGAAGTTAGCGACACATTTGCCCGACTCGTTCCTACGTGACCACTATCATCACATGCTCGCTTGCACTTATTTTTTTCCTTCTCTCAAAAACTATAGTGAATCGCTAGTCGTTTTTTCTGGTTTTTCTCTGCATAATATGAAAGTAAAATAAAAATTCTTTATAAAAATGCTTGAAAGAGGATTTGAACCCAAGTCTATGCAATAGTTATTGAGCCTAATAACCAACAAAGCCATCTTTTGTTTTTGTCTATTGTAGATAAGCAATGTTATTTGAATGTTTCTTATTTCTACCATATCAGAAGAAAAAAAGATTGGTTTGATAACTTTGACATGACCAGCATGATAAATATAGTATGAGTAACATGATAACTATACCATGATAAGGTTGATAACTATAATACGAGAAGGTTAAAGCATGCTGCAGTATGGTAATTTAACATAGAAATTACCATTGTAATGTTTCAAAAACTTTTTCTCCTTGGATGAAAAATACCATGGTGTTTAAACGTAAGATATTGGGTTTTTGATGCATAAAATTGTCGTAAATTTACATGAAAACCGAAGGAGTTATGTTTCAATGTTTTTTCCTAGAAGTCAAAGTTAACATGGTGGTTGAACGTAAGTTATGTGGTCCTGGGTGCATAAATGACCATGCTATTTACATAGAAGTTATCGTGGCGCGTTTAGTAACTTTTTCTCAATGGTAAAAAGTTATTGATGTGTTATATGTAAGTTCTCGTGCGTAAATTACCATCCTATTTGCACTAGGTTATCAGGGGATTTTTCGCCCAAGGTGAAAAGTTATCAATGTGTTTATATGTAAGTTATCAGGTTAGTTACGGTTAGTTGTACGTAAGTTATCATCTTATTTACACAGAAGTTACCAAAGGTATATTTCAACAACTTTTTCACCTCGGATGACCAAAAATGTGGTATTTTATTTGAACTTATCACGAGCCAAGTAGTATTAAGATCTCAATATTGAAGCCTTGAGTTTAATTCTCAGCTTTAGCATGATTTTTTAGGCTATAAAACTACAAGTATGAAGACTACTAGCATCAAGATTTGTTTCCAACATATTTTTCTCCTGATAAATTTTTTATCTTGGTGTTTGTGTGATAGCTATCAGAATTTTAATGTGTATATCATCATGCTATTAACATAGAAATTATCGCGGGTATGTCTTCAACAACTTTTTTTTCACATAAGTCACTGTGGTGTTTGTACCTAAGTATCATGTCTATGGTGCGTATAATGAACTGATATTTGCACAAAAATTGTCGGGGTTATGTTTTCAACACCCTTTTCCCTGAGTTAAAATTATCACGACGTTTGTGACTAAGTTATCAGGCCTGTGGTGTGTATATTATTATGATATTTATATAGTAGTTATCACTGGTGCGTCTTCAACAACTTTTTTCCTCACGTAGAAGTTGTCACGGTGTTTGTACCTAAGTTTAAGGTCCACGGAGTCGTATGATGAACTGATATTTGCATAAAAGTTAACTGGGGTTGTGTTTTCAACAATTTTTATTCTAGATGAAAGTTATCACGATGTTTATACCTAAGTTATCATGTCTGTGGTGTGTATACTATCATGCTATTTAGATAGAAGTTATCACGAATGTGTCTTTAACAATTTTTTCCGCAGGTAAAAGTTATCATGGTGTTTGTTCCTAGGCTATCAGGCCGGCGGTGCGTAGATTATCATGCCATTTTGCACATAAGTTGAAAAAGGAATGAATAAATATAGCCAAAAACAATCTTAAAAACAGACATGTTATATGGCTCATAGTTGGTGACCAATCCAGAAAAAATCAAAAGACAAATCCCACTTGCTTCACAAAATGTACTAGACGCAGTTGTGGAAATAACCTATATCTAAGCACTAGCAAGGTATTAACCTAGATGGCTGGCAAGAATAGGGCTAAACCACTAGAAATAAAAATCGATACTAAAACGAATCGAGGAATCGCACGGGAGAACCGAATCGAGCGATCGTCTGGTCGTGCGGATCTGTTGCTAACATCCCGTCGACTGGGCGTTAGCTTTCTCGTTATCTATAAAGTCGAGCAAGCTCACACGAAGCGTAAGCTTAGTCATCGACATTACATCAAAAATCACTTGCAATCCTATTTAAATCCATCTGGAGACTGGTCTGTCCGGTTTTAACAAGTTTAGGGAGTGATTTATCAAGTTCTAAAGCGTTAGAGGGGATTTGATCCATGAGAAGAATTCGAGGGGAAAAGTATACTTTCCTGGTACGCATCCCCTCGACCGCACGATTTGTATCGTGCGCGCGCGAGCTGTGAGCACGCCGTAAGACGAGCCCGTGCTCGGTGGAGAAATAGGATTTCGCGTTATCCTGAAAAAAATCCTATACCATGCCACGTGGGAGCCCTCTAGACCATCCGCTGTCACCAACGGCCGGGCACTGCGGCGGGAACCAGCCAAATGGCTTCCTCCCTCGCCGTCTTTCACCCCGCCGGCCACCTTCCCTCTCCCCGCCGTCCACAAAACCCAACATGCCCGCGCGCCTCCCTGAAGCTCCTCCGGCCGCCGGCTTCCCCGCCGCCTCGGCGCTCCCGCGGGTTCGCCGCCGAGTCCGCAGCCGTCAGCGGCGGCGGCGGCGGCAGGAGGAGGGGAGGGCCCGTCGATGTCGTCGCTGTCGCCGCGGCGCTACGCGACGCGAAGACGGCCGAAGATGTGAAGCTTTCGGTGGAGGGCTTCCTCGGCGGCGGCGGCGACGACGACGGCGAGCACCTGCCCCTCCAGGTATACACCTCGGTGATTCGGGGGCTTGGGAAGGAGAAGCGCCTCGACGCCGCCTTCGCCGTCGTGGAGCATCTCAAAGCAAGTGGAGACGGCAGCACCCTCAACCAGTTCGTGTACAACTGCCTGCTGGGCGCGGTGAAGAACTCCGGGGAATTCGGGAGGATTCAGGATGTCCTCGCGGACATGGAAGCGCAGGGTATCTCCCCAAACATAGTGACCTTCAACACCCTGATGTCCGTCTACGTCGAGCAAGGCAAGATCGAGGAGGTCTTGAGGGTGTACGACGACATCGAGGGCCGCGGGCTGGTGCCGACCGCCGCGACGTACTCGACGGTCATGTCGGCCTACAAGAGCGCCGGGGACGGGTTCGCCGCGCTCAAGTTCTTCGTCAAGCTCAGGGAGAGGCACAAGAATGGCGAGCTCGCGGGGAGCCCCGCGGACTGGGAGCAAGAATTTGTCAAGTATGAGAAGCTGGCCGTCCGCGTGTGTCACATGGCGATGCGGCGGTCGCTTGCTGGAAGTGCAAACAACCCAGCCGGTGCGGCATTGAAGGTCCTTCTCGCCATGGACGAAGCAGGGGTGAAGCCGGACAGGAGCTACTACGAGCGCCTCGTCTGGGCCTGCACGGGAGAGGAGCACTACACCATTGCCAAGGAGCTGTACCAGAGGATCCGCGAGCGCGACGATGGGGAGATGATAAGCTTGTCAGTGTGCAACCATCTGATCTGGCTCATGGGCAGGGCCAAGAAGTGGTGGGCGGCTCTGGAGATCTACGAGGATCTGCTGGAGAAAGGCCCGAAGCCGAACAATTTGTCACAGGAGCTCATACGGTCACATTTCAACGTGCTGCTCAACGCTGCCAAGAGGAGGGGCATCTGGAGGTGGGCTGTGAGTCTGCTCGAGAAGATGCAGGAGAAGGGCCTGGAGCCGGGAAGCCGAGAGTGGAACGCCGTGCTCCTCGCCTGCTCCAGAGCGGCGGAATCGTCCGCCGCAGTGGACACGTTCAAGAGGATGATAGACCGGGGGCTGAAGCCAGACGTGGTCTCCTATGGAGCATTGCTCAGCGCACTTGAGAAGGGCAGGCTCTACGACGAGGCGCTGAGGGTCTGGGAGCACATGCGCAAGGTCGGCGTCGATCCGAACCTGCACGCGTACACGATCCTGGCGTCGATTTACGCCGGCAAGGGCGACCATGGTAAGGCAGACGCTGTGCTTCGGGACATGCTGTCCGCGAAGATAGAGCCGACCGTCGTGACCTTCAACGCGATCATCACCGCCTGTTGGAGGGGCGGCGAGGGCGGCGCGGCGTTCGAGTGGTTCCACAGGATGAAAATGCACAAGGTTGAGCCGGATGAGGTGACATATCAGATGTTGATCCAGGCTCTGGTGCAAGACGGTAAACCGAAGCTTGCCTATGAGATGTACATCAGAGCCTCCAACCAAGGGCTCAAGCTCTCTTCAAAATCGTATGACACCGTCGTGGAGGCATGCCAAGATTATGCTTCTGTTATTGATCTCAGTAGCCTGGGTCCTCGCCCTGCAATGAGAGTGGATCCATCGAGATAAACGACGACTTTCAAAGAACTTCTTGTGTCGAGGGGATAATCCCTTGCAGCATCGAGCATTTTGGTGTCACTGGAATCTGTGTTTTGTACAGAAACAAAAAGGAAAAAAACACATCTTTTGACCGGAAGCAGCAGGAGTTTTTCTTTTGCATGTTACAAGAGGGAAAATGTTATTCATCTTACGGAGGGTAGGCCACAGTAACCCCCCGGGGACAACACGCGTGCTAGCACGCCCACACAGACTCAATTTAGTTAACAGTTTTGCTAATTCTCAATTTAGTGTACAAGAGGGAGACTTCGTTATGTTTCAGTTGTAACACCTTCATCTAGCATTGTTGATTTGTACAAAATATTATTTTCAGTTTTTTTTGTTATATACCATGTCACTTGATCAAGATTTGATTAAAACATTAAGTCTCGGCCGATTGAGATCTAGCTACACCCTTTAGTTAAATATTAAACGTCCTTAGTCATTGCAACTATCGGGGGGGGGGGGGGGGGGGGGAGTGGCTTGGCTTCCATGTGCTCAAATATTGTTCTGTTTGTTCCTTACATAAATGCCACAAGGAATACACAGCCAGATTGTAATTTATCTTCTTCGCATTGGCCCATTTGCCGCTTCATTCTTTTTAGAGAAAAGTCAATTTTTGTCCCTCAAATCTTTGGTTTGCCCACTTTTGGTCCCTTAACTTTAAAACCGGACATATTGCACCACAAACTCTCGAAACTGGTCATCTTTCATCCCTGCGAGATTTCGCTGCAGAGTCAATCTGGTTTTGATCACGACATGAACATTACATCGATGAACAATAAATTCAGAATAATAGCAAAAAGAATGAAATTATGACATAGTCAGGTAAGCAATGTTTCAGTAAAATTTTGTCATGTTTGGACGTTCGATGAGCTTGTGGCAAAAAAGCAAAATTAAATATGCTCTTTGATGAAAAGTAAATTCAAAAAAATGTTAAAAAACTGTTTTTTTTTGCATCAAAGATACTCCCGTGTGCAAGATGCATGCAAATTTTCGTGGTCAAATGACATCTGATGGTTTGGAAACCACTCGAAGCACCACGCTCCTAGGATGCTCATATGTTATTTTGTTTTTTTGCCACAAGCTCCTAGGATGCCATTTGATCACGAAAATTTGCATGCATCTTACATACCCGAGCATCTTTGATGGCAAAACATTTCAGACATTTTTGTTTTTTTTTGCTAATTTTTTGACTTTACTGTTTATCGCTGAGCATATTTACTTTTTTTTTTGTTGCGAGCTCATTGAACGTCCAAACATGACAAAAATTTACGCGGACCTTGCGGACCCGACTATCTTCGATGTCATAAAATTTCAGATTTTCTTTTATTTTTTTTCAAATTTACAGTCATCGGTGTATTGTTCATGTCGTGGTCAAAACCGGATTGACTCTGCAGCGAAACCTCGTAGGGACGAAAAATGACCGGTTTTGAGAATTCATGGTGCAATCTGTCCGGTTTTTTGAGTGAGCAAAAGTGGCCAGGCCGAAGAATTGAGGGATGAAAAATGGACTTTTCTCTTCCTTTTACCTGGAATATGAGGATCTTTATTCAACAAAAGTACACCTAGTACAATCTGATCTGCCAACAGGCAGCTAACTAGGAAAGAAGGTCCGGTATCCATCCAACTCTCGGTGACCAACAAGGAACATGCTCACTTTGTCACAGAGGTGAGCCGAGACATTGGATGATCTAGGTACATGTTGAGTAATAAAAGAGCTAAAACACGAAGATAATTCCCGGGTTTCTAGAAGTAGCGGTGCCACAAATGAACGACAATTGTGGCGAGAGTTCTAGAGGTTCACAACCTCAAGGCAATCAACCTTCATCATGACATTCTGATAGGCTCTGAGTTTGGCAAATACAACACCATCTCACAATGATTTAGCTTCACCTATCAACGAATCGGTCACTCTATCATGAGGCTTGCACCATTGCACCCTTCAATCATAAAAAAGATCACACCATTCGACTAGTGCCCTCACTAGTAGAAACAAGGGCTTTCGTCCCAGCTCGAAAAACACATTAGTCCCGGTTCCTTTACGAACCGGGACTAATGTTAGTATTAGTCCCGGTTCGAGCGGCAAAGGCGCCGGTCGGGCATTAGTCCCGGTTCAAATGGAACCTTTAGTCCCGGTTCGTGTCTCGAACCGGGACTAAAGGGTTTGGAGGATTTAGTCCCGGTTCGTGTCTTGGACCTTTAGTCCCGGTTCGTGTCATCGTGACACGAACCGGGACTAAAGGTGTTCAGTTTTTTTTTCTGTTTTTAAATTCTTGTTTGTAGTTTCTGTTTTAAATTGCTTATATATTTTAGGATATTTGATGTTTTTGATTGATTCTTTTTTGCATTAGATTCAAAATTTTGTCTAGTTTCTGTTTGTGCCATTAGTTTTTAAATTTGAATGGTTTAAATTTGAATTTGTTTAAATTTGCTTCAAACCCAGTTTTTGAATAACTTGAGTTTACAAATAGTTTTTAATTTAATTCTTTTTGCTCTCACTCATGTGTTAGATTGTTGTCACAGTAAGATTTATTTGGCTAATTTTAGAATAATTTAAATTAGGATTTTAATTAAAGAAATATTGTTTTGCTTATATAGTTGTTTTAGTCATTTAATTGTTGTTTTTTATTATTTTTAGTTAGTTCTTTCTGTAGATTTTAACATGTTGTAGTATGGTGCATATTTAATGCACACAAAAATCTACAGTTCAATTAATTTCAAAAAAATGCCTTTGTAGCAGATGGGTTTCGTCTGAAACCTTGATACTTTGAGTTTTGTAGGAAATAAACAAAAATGATAAAATCTTCAAAAAATAAACAAAAATGATAAAATCTTCAAAAAATAAAATCCTTTGAGATGTTGTTAGGTTTTAGTGTCTAGTCGGTATAGAAATTTTGAGATATGAATTTTGACCATTTTTGCAAAAAAGGAAAAAAATAAACGGACATAACTTTTGCATACGACGTCCAAAAAAAATTAATATATCAAAAAAACTAGAAAAAATTGGTACTCGATTTCACCCGGGCTTGCCCGGTGAAGTTTTCTCACATGCTCAAATTTCCAAATGGAAAAAAAGTTATTTCAAAAAGAAGTTTTTTCCAAAAAAAAAGAAAAATAATTTTATTTAAAAATATTAGGTTGTTTTCATTGAAATTCACTATTATTGTTACTTATTAAGTTTTTTTTAATAATTGTTTGTAATTCAAAAAATTAAATAATGTGACATGACATCAAGACCCAAGTTGTTTAGGATTGATAGCTTACTATTGTCAGAAAAACAACAAGTGCACACTTGGCAACTAGGGGCGATAGAACCAGAAAGTTAAGCGTGCTCGGGCTGAAGCACCGGGAAGTTAGACGATTTGAAATGAGTGATCCACGCTAGCGCAGTGAGGATGGGTGATTAGAGATTAAATTGTCAAATAATTCAAAGATTAGAAAATTGGAATAAAACATAAAAAATATTCAAAAATAAAATTAAAAAAAATCTACAAGTACTCCCTCCGAGGCGGTCACGTGGAGCACCTTTGGTCCCGGCTTGAAACAGGGCCGGGACTAAAGGCCCTGTCCCCACTAGTGCGTATTTACCGGGATTTGCAACATCTGTATTGATTTTTATGCAGCCTGGGCGCCAACCGTGACGTGGCAAAAAAGAAACTTGCTCTCTAGGTAGCTCTAGACTTGCAAGTGATTCACTGATAAGACGAAGTGAGATCATTGGATTAGACTTCTCCTTTTCATGCGTATGACAGTTTCTGAAGTGCCATATGGACCAGATTTCTAGGACTATCTTTGCTCCAAAAAGTGTGGGCCCCAAAGTATATCTCTTCCACAGATCCAAGGGGAAAATTGAGAATAGATTTGTGTCCGGACGCCCGTGACGCCGGAAGCCTTGATGCTCAGATTCATTCTATCTCTTGCGCAAAAGGCGAGTTATAATCACCAAGTGATCAGCTTGGTAAGCTATGAACAAACATTGCAATAAAAAAAGGCGGATTATAATCGCATTGTTATTAACTCTGATAATTTAAAGGTAATTAACATCATGAAGAATGAAGTTCGATCTGTGGGAGCAGGAGCGGTATTTTTCAACATTGTTATTATATTGCTTGACTTTTTTATCACTAGTTTCGAACATTGTAATAAAAAGGCCAATAGGGTTGCTTCTAAGCTGACTAGGTGGCTAGATTTTCTTTGATTTTTTATTGGGTTGAGGAGCCTTGGGTGAAATTTTACCTTTTCTAATAAACGATGTAACAATTATCTCGAATGAATAAAGTCATGTGTTTTGTCTTTTAAAAAAATGTATATCTCGCATCCAAGTTTTGGGGTGAAGCCGAGGTTGACGAAAATCAAACCAAAGTTGAGCTTCATCCCAAAAACTTCTTTGCTTGTGAGCAGTGGATCCGTGTATGCATGCTATGCTCTTCCTTTGTCATGCAAATCTGACAAAGATTATCATCTTTATATATGCGTTTTCAATGAAGCGAGTGCTCATTAGGAAATATTTCCTTCAACACCTCCACCCAAAAAACCATATTGAGCATTCCCGGACAATTTATCATACTGTGAGGTTCTTGTAGCCTTCCCTTCCACTAGAACTAATTGCTCTTTCTGAATCATCAAAGTACAACACGCAAATTTTATAGTGCAAATGTCCGACTTCTCATAAGCCCAAGCTAGACTATCCTCCCCGCGGTCATTTCACAAAGGTATATTGAGTATTGCATCAAACTCTAGATTCATGAATACATCTCGGACACATATCTCTTTCAAGTCCAATTATCTGTGTCAATTAGCTCGCTCACATGTTTAGTCATCATATTGCTGGCTTGAGCATAGGTGTCATAGATATAGTTACAGGAATCCAATTACCGTCCCAAATGAAAATAGGGGATCCATCTCCAACCCGGTTAATCATCCCAGATCAAAGGGCCTCCGGCCCAGCAAGAGTAGCCCATCAAATCGCCAAGGAAGATGACAAGGCATCTGCATGCATGAAATCCGTGTTGGGAAAATACCTTCCTTTCATCACCCTAGCACATAGACTCAGGATTTATAATAAATCTCCAACCGTGTTTACCAAGTAGAGCCATATTAAAAACTATAGATCGCGGAAGACCATGCCGCCTTTCACTTTTGGTGTTCCAAGCTTGTCCCATGCTAACTAGTGTAAAGATCAGTTGTTTAGGGAACTTGATCACCATTCCTTCGCCATGCATGACAAACATTTTGAACAAACTTTCATGGTCAAGAGGAAAAATCTCATATTGTGTGTTGGCATAGACTAAATGCCCAATTTCACCATATCTCATTTCCAGCACATTCTAAATTTCTCTCTAACCATCCTTAGATCTTACCATGAATTCTCTCGTGGACATAATCAAACATTTCACTTGTAATTCTTCCTTCTATCATAAGAAGTCCAAGGTACAACCCATTGAATGCCTCATTGCTTATACCAAGCATCTGCTCCTGTGTTTGGACTGGAAAAATAGTGCTCTTATTGAGTAGACCTATAGGATCAATCCCGAACATTCAACATAGACCTAGAGGATCTCATTGAGTAGCACTCTACATATTAGGACTAATGAAAAATAAGGCTATCGAGAAAATGATTGAGCCAAGGATCCCTCGGGTTCACTTGATTCCCCTATCCAGACAATTACCTTCAAAAGGAAGTAAATCCATGTGTGTTGGACATGGAATATCCTTGTCATAATCCCAGGGATGAGGTAAAAAAGGTAGCTCATTGTTCACTCTCAATGCTAAACTGACTGAGGAAACACATTTCATGATCAGACGCGCAATATTTGCTCTGAAATCTAACTTTGATAGGATAGGCTTCAAATCAAGCCCCTTTACACTATCATATCATTTCATCATGTCAAGTTTCACTTCACTACAAAAAATAATCCCCTTTATCTGCCTTGTCATCGCATGTATACTTTAAAAGGAACAACCACCATGTTTGTTATTAGACAGTCGGGAATAAACACACTTTGCCAGCACAAGATTGATTTGTAATGTGATATACAAATGGGTGACTAGCTTGAAAAGAAAATCAAACATCATTTGGGGAAAGGGAAATACATCATTAGGTGTGAAAGGCGTGCCAGTCTAGTCGCACAAATTGCACACATCAATGTGTGTCCATCCCCGCGAGTGCAACCTTCCAGCCATCTAAAGACAGGTTTGCAACAAGATCCAAGTGAAAAATAAAGGCCCCCCCATTGTAACCTTCCAAGTGTGTTGAAGGTGCGGCTTCTTATCCTCCCCCCCCAAATTGTTTGACCTAGCAGAGTAAGTCTCGTCGGAAGGTCAAAGTCCAGGTGATCATATCCCTCTTATCATGTCTATGCACTACTTTCAAATTGTCCCACATAGTTATGAATTGGTCCATAGTTGCGTATATTTTTCAATTCTTTGAAGGTCCATCGTCCATATATCAACAGTCATTTGCATCCATAACTTTTAGGGTTTTTTAGCAAGTAGGTAGATAATGATGGCAATGCCCCTTGGCGTCACTGTTGAGCCGACAATATTTCCAAAAGGAAGCCATGTTTCCTTGTCCTAATGTGGTTTGGGAGTAGGCCACAAACAAATGCCTGACATGGTCATTGCATGGACTTGCCATCCTCTTCTAAGATTTATCATAGTTGTACCAATTGTGACGTTCCCATTATAACCTAAATGGAAAAGAATAATATATCCATGACTTTCCTATCTAGTGGACACCACTAACCACATAGTATAATTAGAGGGCTCATATCACCAGGAATTTCCTTGATCAATGGAGGTTAAGGTTAAAAATTCCTCTTACCTCCACGGATGGACCTTCAAAGAACTGAAAAATATAAGCAAGGATTCAAGAAAACCATGGCTTCATCATTAGCCGGAAGTAACAGACGCATGATGGTACAAAGCTCTCCAAAGTTGTTTTGGAACGGAGCCCCGGATAGGATAATTAGCTTTTTGGTACGAAGTTCAGCAAGAGTCTTCCGAATATCGCTATTTGAAAGGCCTTTGCTGAACTTCGTACCAAAAAACGAATTATCCTATCAAGAACTATGTTCCAAAACAACTTTGAAGATCTTCGTACCATCACGCACTTGTTACTTCTCGCTAATGATGAAGCCATGAATTTCTTCAATACTTTAACACAAGACAACGTGACATATAGAAGCAAGCTAGGGTACGTAGATGAGATAAAAAAAATTTGGATCAGCTTGTGCACATCCATAATGGGGGCATTAATTCATGATAAATCCTTTATTAAAGGACTAAGAGAATCTATTGTCTACATACATATACTAATTAATCGGACAATAGGATTAGGATATGGTGGTTGTTTTGCTAAACAGATCCAAAATATATGGGGGGGGGGGAGGCTCGGGGAGGGGCGCTCGCTAAGTAGTGACTCCCGCAACAACCTAGTTCCCAAACAAAACCCCAATACCCGAAGGTCCATGGCAGGCCTATGTATGTTTGATTTGCCCCCCAACAAAGAAATAGCAAGTCCACTAAAAAATACGGCAACAAAAGGAAAAAAGAATGTAGTTCTACAAAAAACTAAGAAACATAATATAAGCATTTTCTAAGTTGTTCTAAAACAGTATTTTGCCAGCTTAATTACCTTGACCGAATGCTATTTATTTTCCTGAAATACCCTATGGGTACTAAAGAAAACTAAGAAATGGACTATATTGGATTCACGGTGTAAGCAAAATGAATGAATCTACATTCTAAATTATGTCTATAAGGTTACTTTATCCTAAATTCATTTTCTTCTGTTTCACTAAATTTGCTGGGAATTTATCAGTGGCTGCAATAGTAAAAAATAGTATGAAAATAAATTTCCCGGTGGATCTAATAATATCGATTCTATTGTGTAGGTGTTAATAGTTTTTCTATAAACTTTGTAAAGAAAAAACTTTCTTAAGTTATAAAAATAATGGAGAGAGTATATATTCACCCGCAAAAAAATAACAGATAGAGTATATAAATACTTCGAGGTCAGTGCAAGGTCATTTCCTGGAAGCATCCAATACTGCGAGGTCAGTGCTATTCCGATGAGAGACCGCTAGTGCTGTGATGATCTAGTTCCAGTCTTGCACGAGATGGTTGTCGATGAGTCGGATGCAGCAGCGCCGGCTGTCGCGGCGAGTGGGGTTGCAGCAGTAGTGAACGGTGGCGCGTCGTATGTAGCAACGTCAGAAATTGTGACGAGGGGGTCGCAACATCGATGAATGGCGGTGATCTAGATGTAGCAACGTCGGCGACGATGCTCTACGACTCCGACGATGCTGCGATAGAGGGGTGGAGGCGTTGCTGCGAACCACTGTCGCGGTGGCGCATGAGTTGCTACAAAGGGAGCGGCGTTATGGCTAGGCTGCGGGAGTTGCTACAAAAGACATGCACGGTTGATGACAGCTGGGACAGGAAGACCAGTGATACGCGAGGTGCTCTGCATTGTGTGACGTGCGGATGACGAGATCAAATGGCCAGCACTGCACATCTAACGACTGTCACCGCGGCTGTTGTTTTAATTCGCTACAGTCGGATGACGCCTAACACAACCCATTAAAAATATAGTAAGCTTAGTGTTATAGAGGATTAAAATAGTTGAGTTAAAAATTATTGATCCGGTCAAAATTGATGACCCAATTCCAAATCGATGACCTTAGTTCAACGAGAGGCCTCTAATTTTAAGGGGGTCAGTGATATAGTATAGTATATGACATTTGCACAAGTCATGGCAGAAAAAACAATCTCGATACTTCAAAAGTTTTATTTTCGAAGGCATTTTGAAGTGCTGATTTTTTTTTCTTTTGTTCACGATTTATACAAATATCATTTCACGATGAAATTTTAGAAGCACCGAAAGTCCTCAAAGAGTAGCTGGGCCTGCGTGCCTCAGTGCGGTCCATCAAAGATAGAGGTCGTAACAGTCTCACTCGGCCCACTGTACGCAGTCCACGGCGACGTACCACCGCAGACCCGGCCTCACACTCCCATCGACCCGCAGGCGAGGAGGACATCTCGTCGCTACTGTCCCCGGCAGCGCATCCGCAAGCCCCAGGCCGGTGCTCGCCCCCTCGCCGGAGACACGGGTGGAGACGATGCTGGAGGCCAAGCCTCCTCCGCCGCAGAGGGCGATGATGCTCGCCGACCTCAACGTCGACCCGCCGGAGAGCGACGGCGAGGATCGCCCACCAACCCCCAAACCCAATCCCGCCGCCGCCGCCGCCGCCGCCGCCGTAGCAGCCGCCGCCGCTGCTCCGGTGGTCGCCGTCGACTCCTCCACTAGGTACGAGCATAAAGTTCGAATTCGATCTGACTGTGCCGGACTGCTTCTACTCGTGGGTTCATGGCCCCTGCAAATAGTTTCGAATTGGGCATTCTTCCTCGCGCACTCCCAGTCGTCACCTCGTAGGTCATAACCCTAGGATGCGCTCTCTTTTATTTTTTGCGTGGGAGGGTGATCCTGCCATAGCATTGGACACTCTAGTGAATTGTGCTAAATCCAGCACAATCCCTGTGCATGGACTGCTAGATTTACTGCACATGCTCATCCAACGAAGTTCGAAGCTTGCTTGCCAGTCTTTTAGAATTAGCACACATCTCTTCAGCACCACATGACCTTTATTTTCGCTTGCCCGGTAGTTTCCTGGTTTTCTATTGTGTGCTTAGGCCTTAGGCATTGATAGTTTATATATTTACTTGCAGGAGTTGCAACGAGGAGGGTAGTTTGGCAAAAAACACGACCGCGGCGAAGGAGCCTGATACTGTTGAATGCGAAGGTGAGACATGCTAAGCAGTGGAAGGGAAATTTTTTGTAGTGAATTGATTACTTATGGTTCTTTGTGAACAGATGTCGAGCAACATTGTCCAGGGGCTTCCGTTTCACGCGAGGAGAAAGTTAGCAGCCTAAAAGCTGTAAGTTATTAGTCCTAATGCCACCGGAGAATGAGCATTCATAGTTCTTTTTTTATATCTCTAATATAAAAAAAGGTGAAACTGTATTTAGACACCATTTAATACTGTATCGACAACGGGGCTGTCATCCCATCACTTTGATGTGTAAGTTGGTGGTTTGGTGGAATCTTCTAATCTTCGTTTTGCAGGCTCTGGTAAATGTCGCCCGGAAGATGCCTAAGAATGCTCATGCCCATTTTATGTTGGGTTTGATGTACCAAAGGCTTGGTCAGCCACAGAAGGTAAATGACCCTTAACTTTGAAAAATTAAACGCTGTAACATATGCATAGAGCTTAATCGGCTCCTGAAATCTGGCAGGCAATAATAGCATATGATAAGTCGTCAGAAATATTGCTACAAGATGAACAAGAAGTGCGGAGGCCTGATTTACTCTCATCAGTGAGGATTCACCATGCTCAGGTTCATCAGCCTACCTTCTGTTTAATTTTTTTCTTGCTTCTCTTCTTCTGGCTGTGTATCCCCCCTCCCCCCCTCTGATGCAGCTATTTCTCATGCAGTGTATTTTGCAAGCAAGCATGGGCGATAGTTTTGACGAAGAGCTTGACACTAGTGAATTGAGTGAAATCCTTGTTAAGCTGAAGAGTTCCGTTGAATTGGACCCCAGGCAGGCCGCTGTTTGGAACATTCTTGGTTTAGTTCTTCTTCGGGGTGGTCAACTTCAGGTACCAATACGCTGTTTGTGTTGTGATTCTTTCTATTTGTCACTTTTCAGCGCCTAAAAAGAAATTTCTTGGAATACTACCTGATGGTTCACCCTGTCCAGAGTGCTATCTCAGTTTTTTCTACTCTCACGACTGTTGCTCCAGATTACCTGGACTCGCTTGCCAATCTTGGTGTTGCATATATTCAAAGGTGTGAACTGTGAAATTACCATTCCAATTTTCCTTTGTTTCACACTGTTAATTAATATATTTATCAATTTTCAGTGGGGATCTAGAACTGTCCACAAAATGCTTTCAAGAGCTCGTTCTGAAAGATCAAAGTCACCCAGCTGCTCTGATGAACTACGGTGCTCTCCTTCTATGTAAATATGGGTCTTTGGCCGCAGGTAATACTAGCAACGTCTTTGCCGTAGTCTTCTCTTCTTTAGTCTTTTCATATCTTATCTTAAAGCTGAGCGGTTGCCATTTAGAACCAAGCTTATCTGTATCATGGTATTTGGATGAGTCGATATTACTTTTAGTTGCTGCCTTATACATTGTCACATAGCAGGGGCGAGTGGTGCTGTCAGTGCAGGGTCTTATCTGCGTCAGAAAGAAGCCTTGGTTGCTGCAAAAGAGTGCTTACTTGCAGCTGTGAGGTCTGATCCTAAAGCCGCATCGGTATGGGTCAATCTTGCAAATGCATATCACATGTCTGGTGAACATAGAAATTCAAAGAGGTGTTTGGAGCAGGTAACAACTGTTGTAATTTTTATTTTATTTTACATTATTTCTGGCGCATTTAGTATTGCTCAAATTAGCTGTCATATACACTTATGTACCGTTGATACTATGTACTACTCCCTCCGTCCGGAAATACTTGTCATCGGAATGGATGTATCTAGATGTATTTTAGTTCTAGGTACATCAATTTGTAGTAATTTGTGCGACAAGTAATTCTGGACGGAGGGAGTAGTATCTTATAAGCACAATTGGTACCAGCTTTTAGTAAATTTTTAATGATGATTTATTCTTTGATGTGTCTTGTCTCTTTTGCGTGTGTGGATTTCTGTGTGTGCATTTTTTTGGGGGTGGGGGGGGGGAGGGGGAGGGGAGGTGCATGAAGTCCATTGCTAAGAACAGTACTATGGCTCATCCAAATAAACTGTGGCCTGTCTGCCAGCTGGTTACCGTGTGTGCTGTGACATGATGCCCTGCGCTTGTTATATTGGAGTTATTAGGTAGTTCTTGGCGCTTGCCCTGCCAGTACCTAAAACTGGGCTAGTCACAGAGCTTCCAACTGGTTTTAAGTGGTTTAAACTGTGGGTCCTGACTGTGTTATCACTGTGAGTTTGTGGTCTACAAACTTCAGTGAAATTTACAATATTCAAGTTGAAAAATGCTTGCCCACCAGCCAATCTCCCTCCAGCTCCACCATTGCCGAATAATGAAGCTACTCAATGACATGAAATACTTCCTTTTTGTTATGGTGATGGTCCCAGTGTTACATTTCGTTGTGACGAAGTTGCTGATGGTTTGGTAAATGGGCAAACTAGACATCACATTCTTTTATTTTCTATTCTTTTCAGGCAGCAAAATTTGAACCCAATCATATGCCTGCTCGGTATGCTATTGCAGTTCACCGTATCAGAGATGCTGTAAGGTCGCAATGTTCTGATGATCAGCTTATCTGGGCTGCAAGTGAGATGGCAACGGTTCTAAAAGAAGGAGACACTTCAGTAGTTGATCTCCCAGTTGCATGGGCAGGGTTAGCAATGGCTCACAGGGCACAACATGAAATTGCAGCTGCTTATGATGGTGAACAGGCAATTCTAATTGAGGCAGAAGAGCGAGCTCTTTATACACTAAAGCAGGTGATGTTTGCAAACTATCACCACCACGAAGCCATTCACTTCTTCCTGAACTGACAAGTGCAAAATATGGGCACTGGAAAACAGCAATAAAATAATAATATTATATTGACATCTTATTCACAGGCAATCCAAGAGGACCCAGATGATGCTGTTCAATGGCATCAGCTTGGCTTATACAATATGTGCACGACTCAGTTTAGTCGATCTGTAAATTTTCTCAAAGCTGCTATAGCTCGTTCTCCAGAATGCTGCTATGCTTGGTCTAATCTCGGTAAGTGTAAAGCTCAGTTCAGTCATGTATATATCTTGAGTAAGCAAGCTCTAAGTCGTGATCTCGGTCTAATCTCGGTAAGTTTAAAGCTCGGTTAATTCTTTTTATGTTTTGTCAAGGTCATGATGTCAGATGCTTAAATGAATGCTCTAACATTTTTTTTGTTAGTATACTTGGTTAGTTCCATCAGTCTTCAAATTTTATCAATTTATCTAATTAGTCCAGCAATGCTCTAAGTCGTACCTGTGGACAAAGTTAACTTGACCACCATATTGTTTATTTACCGTATATCATCCGATCATTATCTGTAATTCCCTAAACATTATTTCTACATTAACTCCATGACTAATGTGTGTGCATTGATGGCTATTTACACAGGTATTGCGTTGCAGTTATCGAATGATCCGTCCTCTGAAACTGTGTATAAACGGGCACTAGTGCTATCGTCAAGCCAGCAGTCATACGCAATCCTCTCGAACATTGGGATCCTTTATCGGCAGCACAGGTTGTATGAACTTGCAAGAAAGATGTTATCCAGGTCATTGGAAATTTGTCCCGGATATGCACCAGCCAATAACAACCTGGGGCTTGTGTTTGTCGCGGAGGGCCGTTGGGAGGATGCTATAAGCTGTTTCGAGAATGCCGTGAAGTCTGATGACTTGCTTGATGCTGCCAAATCGAACCTGGCAAAAGCCCTCACATTGGCTAAGAAACAGTAGGGCAAGGAAGGGATGATGAACGGTGATGACCTTTCAGCCTCGCGCCGGAGCTTCGAATTAGGAGGACTAGCCCGTGCAAATCTCAGATCTGGAATGTCAGCTTTCAAGGGGCCAACTCAGAAGCTATGCTTGGTGACTTCTAATGCTGCTGCCGTCCGTGTGTCGTTGATCAGCACCCAGGCTCCGCGTTGCTGTGCTAGTAGGTTCTCTGTGGCCGGCCACTCGGAAAGGGCCCAGAATCTGTAGTAGAATTTGACTGCTGTAACAGGCATGTGACATGAACATGAACCGACTGCACCTGTACCATGTACATAACACCTCACAGGTTTAGTTGCATACACAACTCACCGTCACTGTAAGATCAGTTGCCACTTCGCCAGCTCTAGGTTTTCTCTTGGAAGACTCCGTCTCTGGTATGAAGTTGTGTTAACACCATTATCAATATTCGGTAGTGTCACTTGAAGTTTGTAGGAGTTCCCGACTCCCCACTACTATGGACGCAGCCTATTTCTGTATTTCCCCACAAAATATGGTGCCTTGGTTCCCCTTTTACTTTCTATATGCCGCCCTGTGAAATTTGGCATCTTTGTTCCTCTTTTAATTTGACACCAAGTCCAGTTCCCAGTTCTTTTTGGTTGTTGTCCGTCTGAGTTTTATATTGAAAAGCCTATAATGCCTCTGAACTGAAATAGTGTGTTGTTTAACTGATATTGACTTCATAGTATTTTAGCCATGTTTCACTTAGTTTATTTTAGTTATTTTTGTTCCAATCTGGCATAACAACTTACATGCAATAGCAATGCACAATGATCACCATATATCACAAAATACACCACACCTCGTAGATCCACCAGTTAAATTATGACCAGATTATACAAAAACTTGACCCCTCTGTGAAACTACAACAAATCGTACAAAGAATTTGCATTAACTGCGCAAATATTGATACATCCATTTAAGCGTCAACTAATTCCGGACGGAGGTAGTAGTAAAAAGTTAAATATTCAAGTACACAATAAACAATTTCTCCTCTGCATCAACTACATATCAACAAGAAAGCAATTACATGAGCATACAGATCGATGGAGCAATCGACAACAATTAAATGAACTACACAGTCAACAGCAACAAAAACTTGAATGGTGTGGATGACCATACAAACAACTGATCAAACAACAACAATGACACGAGCACAGCCAAGTCCACCAATCCACCAATATTAATCGTCCTTCCCTCTGCCTCCACTAATGTGTTGGAAGCCACGTCATCAGCTCTGCCTCCATGGAACCCTAGTCTCTTTGAAAGTCTCCGGTCTTGAAATTTGAACTTTAAGCGCAAGTTTGTAATTATTACATAGTACTAGTATATGTAAACATGTGTATTGCTCCCTTGGTCCGGAAAATACTTGTTGAATGTATCTAGATGTATTTTAGTTGTAGGTACATCCATTTTTATCAATTTGTGCGAAGAATAATTTCGAACGGAGGAAGTATTAATTCACAATTCCTACCTTGATGCCCCCCTCACTAGCAAGAGGTCACTATGTGCAAGTGCATTTCATCTCACTCGAGACTCGACTCGACCAACAAGTTTGAAAACCAAACCATAGCTTAACTACCCAAGTGAAGTTCGGGCTCACAGCTGGAAAAGCGGGTAAACTGGGGCTCCACCTGCCAGCAACCGACTCGGCGCCCACCACCGCCGAGCACAAATCGGCCGAGCAGACGACGCCGACGACCCCGCCGACGAGTCCGCGCCTTCCATTCCCTCCCCCGCTCGCCCGCCCTCTGCTCCGGCCCCGCCCCTCTCCCCGACCGCCCGGTCCCCGCCGGATCGTCCCCCCCTTCTTCCAGATCCTTCTGGAGGGCCTCGCCAGATCCTCGAGGAGCGGGCGCTCGGGGCAGCGAGATCTCTGCCCGGCATGGACAAGTCCAGCGCCCTCGAGTACATCAACCAGATGTTCCCCACCGGTACGCGCGCCGCTCGAGTTCGATTCCCGTTCCTCGGCCAGGCCGCTCGCTCGCGATGCTGCCGCGGCGGCAATGCGCTCGCTTCCAGCTTCGCTGGCCCGGGATTTAACATTGGGTGCTCGAGGAATATAGCGTTTATAACAGCTTGCGTTTGTTTTTTCCTGCGGCTTGGCAGAGGCGTCGCTGTCGGGGGTCGAGCCGCTGATGCAGAAGATACAGAGCGAGATTCGCCGTGTGGACGCCAGCATCCTCGCCGCCGTGCGGCAGCAGGTTCGGACTCGTGATCTCGTGCTCCACTTGTAGCAGTGTTGTGGTTTGCAATATCTACGCTCTTTGCATTTAGAACTGATGTGTTATGTAGTTCTTTGGTACGAGGAAGTGGTGTGGTATTATGATGATGCAATTGCAGTGAATTTACTTTGAATATGCTCCGGAATTGTTTGGTATTTGCTTATTATTGCTTATGGCTATACTATATATATCTGATAACGGGAAGATGTTGCTACTCCACAGAGTAACTCGGGAACCAAGGCCAAAGAAGAACTTGCTGCTGCCACAAATGCTGTTCAGGTCATACTTCCCCCTTTCTGTATGATTTGCATTTTACCCACAATGAACTTACTCGATGATCGATTGAGTGGCAAGCCTTACTAAGCTGTAGTTGGATTAGCTCTGCAAAGGGTAGGATGTCTATTTAGGGGAAAAGGGTAGGATGTTAATCAGGTACTGGAGTGAATACTTTATGGAATGATTGGAGTTTAACTTTGCTCTATACTAACAGGAACTAATGTATAAGATACGTGAAATAAAAACGAAGGCTGAGCAAAGTGAAACAATGGTTCAAGAAATCTGCCGGGACATTAAAAAGTTGGATTGCGCCAAGAGGCATATAACAACTACAATAACGGCTCTTCACCGCCTTACTATGCTTGGTTAGTTTCTTTACTTCACTTTATTTGGGGTATGTGCTATTGTGCTTAAAAATAAATGTTCAGTAGCAAGACTGCATCCACCTAAGCTAACTCATAATGTGCATACGTCATGTCCAGTTTCTGCTGTCGAGCAACTTCAGGTCATGGCCTCAAAGCGTCAGTACAAAGAAGCAGCTGCACAACTCGAGGTAAGCGTGTAAGACACATTAATCCACGACACACCTGCAAACTTTCTAGTGTTTATATCCATGCTACCGCTTGCTGTAACCATTTTGAATTGGCATGCTGGTGCTTTTATTTGTGTGCATAAGTTATCCAGGAAAGTTCCTTATCCTTTTTTACATTCAGGCAGTAAACCAGCTGTGCAGTCATTTTGAAGCCTATCGGGATGTGCCAAAAATATCAGAGCTCAGAGAGAAACTCAAGAACATCAAGAAAATCCTTAAATCTCATGTATATTCAGACTTTACAAGGTACACAACAAATGAACTGTATTTTGTCCTTGGTAGCAGCACTTTATCTGGAGTAGTAAACCAGTCAGGTACTGCAAGTAAGTTCAATGCAAATGACAATTAATCCCTGAGTTAGCCAGAAACAGGTGGCCAAACTTGGGAAGTAGCACCTTTTCATTTCCTCGTCATTTTCAGTATTATCACTCAATAAGTGAGGTTTTATCAGCGGGTATAGTTTGAATCCAGTGAGTAGCAGGTAAGTTGATTGAAAAAGCCATAGAAATTATATTCCCTAAATAGGCTACTTTATCAAATACTTCCCCTGCTGGACCGACAGTTTGGGATCCTGACTATTTCATGCCTGAGAAATGGGAACACATCGTAGCACTGCAAAGTTGTATTTATTAACCAACTGTTTTGTTTGCTATATATTTCAAACTATGAAACAGATCCACAAATTAGTATAACTTTGCAGCTTAGGGACTGGGAAGGAAACAGAAGATGAGAATTTATTGCAGCAGCTATCTGATGCTTGTTTGGTGGTTGATGCTCTGGAACCGTCCGTGAGGGAAGAACTAGTAAAGAATTTTTGCAGCAAGGAACTTATCTCGTATAAGCAGATCTTTGACGGAGCAGGTCAAAACCTTGTATATGTTACGTACATCAGTTGTCTATTTCACTTTATTACAAATGGGTGTACATTTTGCTTATTTTTCTGATACTTCTTTGGGGGAGACAGAACTGGCCAAGTTAGACAAGACTGAAAGGAGATATGCATGGATTAAGCGTCGATTACGGTCAAATGAAGATACCTGGAAAATATTTCCACCTTCTTGGCATGTTGATTATCTGTTGTGTATCCAGTTCTGTAAGATTACAAGGTTTGATGTTGCTTCTCCACTTTTGCATTTTATGAACTTACTTCTTTTCTTCGCCAAGCACGGAGTTTCACATAATACTAAAGCAACCATCACTTAACTTAGTTTACATCCTCTTTTATGCATTATGTCGCTAATAATATTTGACCACTCAGATGTCAGATCAATTATTATCTTCTGCTGGACAAATTAATTTACTGGTGACAAATTACTTCTTTTCCAGGACCCAGCTTGTCGATATCCTGAATAATCTCAAAGAAAAGCCAGATGTTGCAACTTTGTTATTGGTAAGTTGCTTGTTATTTCTTTGAAGTATGGATGACAGATGGGAATTACTATGTCCCCTTTGTCTTACCATTTTGTGCAGACGACTATACCTATATCATATCAAATCATTTTATCTTTTAGATAATTTTTCTATTGGTTTCATCTTGCTTCTGGTATACTGTTAGATTTCTGTTGGTTTTAATGCGACAAAATATCAATGAAGTAACACAATTATGTACATCATAATGCATTAATGTCGTAGCAGCTTATATCTGGGATTATGAGCTGTGTCATACTACATATGTCTAATGTTTTGACTGAGTGTGCAATTGCTCATTTACGTTATAGAACTTCTGCGCCAAACACTCTGACATTCTTGCAATGCAGGCGTTACAAAGAACCCTTGAATTTGAGGAAGAACTGGCTGAGAAATTCAGTGGAGGAACCACGACTGCTCGGAATAAAGAGCTGGAAAGTGATGATGAAAATGAGGGTACGGAACACAACAAAATTGTTTCAGATATACGGAAGAAATACGAGAAGAAACTGGGAGTGCCCAATGATGAAGCTGAACAAGTATTTGCTGCTTACTTGCTTAATCTCTCAACCTTTTCTTCCTCTGTTGATATTTTCTTTCCAACTCTTCTGCAATTCTTTACTGGCAGGACAAAGAGAAGCAGAAAGATTTGTCAGTTCCTGGTGCTGGGGTTAGTAGTCTATATCAACTATGGGCCAGTGCATGTTTATTATTCTTTTGAATAATACGAGCTGTGTGTCATATACTCATGTATCATATTTTGCTCTTTACTCTGGCAGTTCAACTTTCATGGGATCATATCATCTTGTTTTGAACCATACATGGCTGTGTACACAGAACTAGAGGAGAAATCTTTGGTCGAACAATTAGATAAACTTATCCAGGTATGCTAGACAAGTATAGACATACTTGAAGTTTGAACCCTTGGTGTTTGAGCCTGCTTAGCTTGATTTCGCCCTTCTATGCTGGCAGGAAGAAAAATGGGAAACCGAGGAAGGGAGTCAAACAAACATTCTATCAAGCAGCATGCAGGTATGAGAAATAATTCTTGCTAGTTCGAAATCTTGTTTCTGGCAAATTTGCTTTATGTGGCCGATAGCAAATAGCAATTCAGGTTTGGTCAAAACTTTGCCAGTATACTATAACTAGGCTAGGTTTCCCTAAGCCGCTAGCAGATCTCATGTGCAAATCTGCATTTGATAATCCACAACATGTCAAAATATTATGTTAATCTGCTTTGCAATTTCCCTTGTGCAGGTGTTCTTGGTAATTAGAAGAAGCTTAAAGAGATGCAGTGCATTGACAAAGAACCAAACATTATTCAACTTGTTTCAGGTATACACTGTTTCCAGATTTTGTTACTCCCTCTGATCCATATTACTTGTCGCTCAAACGGATGTATCTAACACTGAAATACGTCTAGACACATCCGTTTTTTTTTTATCTATCAGATGCATCCGTTTAAGCGACAACTAATATGGATTGGAGGGAGTAGCAGTTTTCCTTTGTATGGATAATTCTATGTTTTTTCCCAATGGTACACTTTCATGCATACTGTTTGTGCACCTCTCAGATTTTCTTTGTTTTCCAATTTCATCTACTTTCTCCATTTGTGATTATTGAGCAGTTTGTTTTGCTATGTATAATGATGCTTGATCCAGGTGTGGTAAAATTAATATGGACTTGACATTAGGTGATTTGGCATCTCCATCACCGAAAATAGCTGCATGGAATGGAGAACCATATATGTTTGCTTGCAGTGTCTAATATTGATTCTTGTGCATCGTTCAATTGTTGAAAAGAGTATAGGACAGGTATCATACCTACAGAACAAGAATGCGCCATGAAATAACCTTGAATAATCAACCATATGGTTCAACTGAATACATGTTTATTAGTTCAGCGACTATGGTTCTCTCTGCCAATTTTATGAGTTATCACATCTGATAAATTTAAACAGATTTCATTGCTGATGAAATACATTTGTTTTTAGGTATTTCAAAGAATACTTAAGGCCTATGCAGCAAAATTATATGCCAGGTTGCCAAAAGGTGGTACCGGCATTGTTGCAGCTGCTACTGGTACCGACGGGCAGATCAGGGTATGACAATCATCATTGCACTGGTTGCTTTTCGATCACTTGTTTTTCTCATCTGGTAACAGCATTTTATTTTCTGTGGGCACTACTGCAGACCTCTGACAGGGACGAGAAAATGATATGTTACATTGTTAATACCGCAGAATATTGTCACCAAACGGTAAGTTTTAATTCTTAAGCTGTATCTGGTAGGTGTAGAAGAAAACAGAAAGAAGTTACTGTCCATGACAAGAATTATGGAACGGAGGGAGTATTTTTCTATCGATATATTGTCCTCTGACAGAAACAACATGTTCGGACTAAATAAATTCTAGGTTCATGCATTCAAGTAGCGTTCTATTCTCAAGTAAATGTTTACAGGTCTGCTGTAATCCAAAATGTTTCTTCCCCTTCCGGGGAAAGTTAGCTATGTGTCATAAATTATTACCGCACTTCAAAAATAAAAATGCCATCACAAACAAGCGTGTAACACATGCTGCCAACGTTGGTTATTTTTGGAAAACTCCATATTGGCTTTAAAACAATAACAGGAATTCAGAAACACAAATCGGACCCCTGCATATTTTCAGCCACCTAGCCCTTCTCCACGGTTCTCCAAGCGTACCATGTTGTGATGCACATAGCATAACAACCTGGCATTTCACATCGGAAAGCTGGCATTGGAAGTGGGTGGCACCAGAGATGGGCCACACAGTGCTTCCTGGGTGAAAGTCCCTTGAATAGCTTATGTTTCTTGATTAAAAAGAGATGGTATACTATTATGATTGCAATTGAGCAAAAAACGGCATCGTATATGCTGGTTTGTCAGCATTGGTGGCCTGTTGTCAGTCTCAGTGCAAAGTTGGTGGGAGGAGAGGGGAGCCTAGTACGGAGCAGCATGTACCTAAGCTTTCCTTATGTGTGCGCTTGCATGTGTGTGATGCCTCTGTATGCTCCTTTTATGTGACTTAACTTTCTCTGTAAATTTGGCAGTCTGGTGAGCTAGCTGAGAGTGTTGCTAAGATGATTAGTTCTCAGTTTTCTGACAAGGTGGACATGTCTGACGTTCAGGTGACTGATCTTTATGTTTTATTCTTTTTTCAACCTGATTCTAATATCACTATTAGATTTCTAGGAAATACCTTAATACTTCAATGCTTGCAGGATGAATTCTCAGCTGTGATCACAAAAGCATTGATGACACTTGTGCATGGCGTAGAAACCAAATTTGACGCTGAAATGGTTGCAATGACTCGCGTTCCATGGTCGACTCTTGAAAGTGTCGGCGATCAATCCGAGTAGGATTTTGCCAAATCCCCTTTATAGTACACACCCCACTAATATTTGAAAGTAGTATGAAGTTATGCCAAGCCACTCTCCTGTCCCATGGCCTATAGTTCATGGGCTGTGAAAAATGTATCTGTTCCATAAAATTGCAATGATTTCACATATCTCATAGCTGATGTAGTTAGTTTTATCTGACTGAAGAGAAGAGGATATTTGATAACTTATGAACTGCCAATTAGGGTCTGCATTATCAGAAGTGGCATCCCGTTACCTGTAAAGAGATGCATATACACCAACTCCCATGGCAGAAGCATGGATGCAGAATTTGCATGCAATCCCCTAAAAAATGAAGTTATCGCCCCATCGGGTTTTTCTAAATATTCCGACCAATGGCTCATGCAAAAACTAGCACTTTGAGCACAAATATGTTTGCAGTACATATTTGTAGTCATAAAAATCAGATCATTGAATGTTTGGAACACTGTATTCTTCAGTTTATTCAACTTCATAAATACTCCCTCCGTCCCTAATTCGGACGGAGGGAGTAACTGCTAAGTGGTTTCACCGAGTTTTCCCCTACTCTATTTGAAGCTAAGTTTTACATTGTTCCATTCCAGGTATGTGAATGGTATCAGCTCTATTTTGTCCAGCACTGTTCCTGCGCTAGGTAGCCTGCTTTCACCTACTTACTTCCAGTATTTCCTCGACAAAGTAAGTTCAGCAATTTTCTTTATTATAGATAAATCCTTGTAGGTCCTTATCACTTGTTTTTCTATCAGCGCGGTTTATTATACTTTGTATATTGGTGTGCTGCAGCTGGCTGCCTCGCTTGGTCCTCGGTTTTATCTCAATATATACAAGTGCAAGCACATATCGGAAACTGGTGCACAGCAGGTGCATATGAATTTAACAAAGCTATTTTGTGCTATTTTTAGCAGAGACTTCATCACTTTGCATTGTTTCTTCAGATGCTTTTGGACACTCAAGCGGTTAAGACTATTCTATTGGACATCCCAGCTCTTGGGAAACAGGTAACCTTGTCTTGTCAGAACAAAATCATCACGCCATGCTGCATAGCCTACGTGTTTTCAGTTAACAGTGACTGGTTTAGGGAACCAGCCAGGTGGAGAAGTAATTATTTTGCACCAAGTCTTCATTGAATATTTGAAAGAAATTTGGCCCTGCAAATGGTTAAATATGTTTAGGATAGTTCAAATTCAAATGTTACTCAAAGAAGGTTGGCAGCCAATGAATGCAATAAATTTGCTTTGTTGGCTTCACAAGGCAGCATAGTTGCACTTTATACTTGGTTGCAGAAAGACATTCTTTTTGCGTTATTTTTCATGCTTTACCTTTGGTTTCTTTGTATTGCATAAAACAGACTACAGTTGCGGCTAGCTACTCAAAGTTTGTAACCCGGGAAATGAGCAAAGCTGAAGCACTCCTCAAGGTAAATTGGGAAAATGAATCTAGGTTTCGATGGTCTACATGAGTACTGTGGAAAGGCACTTTGCATTACATCCAGATTGGATCAAGTTAATAACATTGTTCGATGCAGGTTATTTTGTCACCAGTTGATTCTGTTGCTAGTACCTACCGTGCCCTCCTTCCGGAAGGGACGCCTCTTGAGTTTCAGCGGATACTTGAGCTCAAGGTTTATGCTTAAAAATCTGCACTCCTTTTATACGCCAGGTGCAGCTTTCCATCAGTATGGTTGCCTAACACAACTTCATTATTTCTGTTGCTCTTTGCCGTCGCCACAGGGCTTGAAGAAAGCAGACCAGCAAGCTATACTGGAAGACTTTAACAAGCACAGCCCCAGCATCAAACACCCTACCATTACCCCCACAGTCGCGCCACCAGTTGCCACAGCCACGGCATCAGTCCCGATGGCAGCAGTCCCGCTCCCAACCCAAGCCGTCGCAACGACCCCAAGCATGTCCACCGCCTTGACGGGCGCCCTGGCCAACCGGGAGGACGTGCTCGCCCGCGCGGCAGCGCTTGGACGCGGCGCGGCCACGACAGGGTTCAAGAGGTTCCTAGCATTGACAGAGGCGGCCAAAGATCGGAAGGATGGACCGTTCCGTAAGCTTTTCAACGCGTAGAGTTCTTGTCCCCGCTTGTCCATAGTTTGTTTACGCTGCTCTTTGCAGTGCACATAGCTATAGAAAATTCTTCCCACACCGGTGTGTTCGTGTACCCTGACCTTCAGTGTATAATGGTTAGATGTTTTTTGACGCTCCCCAGTTTGCGGAGAAAAAAAATGGTAGCTCAGCTGTATTGAGGACTTTTTTGTCAGAGGAATAAGATTCCGTTGTATGTGAAGGCTCGAGATCGCCCATTATTTGAAGTCGAGTGCATAGGATTTGTCCTGAGAATAGCTCGGGCTTGCATGCTTACATTTGGACTCATCACCAGCTACTCCCTCCGTTCATAAATATTTGTCTTTTTAAAGATTCAATTACGGATTATGTAGGGAGCAAAATGAGTGAACTTACATTCTAAATCGTGTCTATATACATCCGTATGTAGTTCGTAGTGAAATCTCTAAAATGATAAATATTTATAAAATGGAAGGTTTGAGTGCTTGACAGTGACTATATGATGCAGCCCTTGAAATTTCGGTAAGCAAAAGTTAGGAAGCGAAGTCCTTTTTTTTTAAGATCCACTTGGTAGTTTAACTGAACACTTGACAGTGAAGAACGAACTTGATCCTTGCACAAAATTCACGGGTTAGACGCATCGGGCCTTTTTAGTCTGTTGGGCTTGAACGCAGGCTCTTGTCTGAAGTCTGATGCTTTGTGTGACAAGCCGTCAAGCAGCCACTAGTCAGGTCCTCCCAAAAAAGAAAAGAAAAACTGCTAGCGAGGTACAGCAGAACAAATAATCAAGGTGCCTTGGAACAAGTACGAACAGGGCGCCAAACAACCACTAGTGTAGTACAAATAATAGTACTATACTATACTATATACTCTGGTGCTGTCATTGGTTGACCCCCGGTTTGGAGATCGCGCAGGAACAAGGAACAACTAGGAACAGGGTGCCAAACGAGTGAACAACACAGAGAGACGAAGTGTTCAAGAAAAGAAAAAAGAGAAAAAAAAAACAGGCGCACCGATCGGCCGGGCCGTCCCGCTCCAGGCGCGAGGATCAGGATATGCTGCTGCTCCCGTTAGCCGTTACCCGTACTACGTACCATCTGCGCCCTGCCAAGCCAAGCGGATATTCTGGTGCCATATTCCCCTCCTCGCAATCATCGAGACCGCCATCTCCCGCTCCCCGTCCACTGACCCGGCGCATCGCCACGACTCACGACGCCAAGCGAGGCCGGCTGCCTGCGTGCAATCAAGCGGAGACACGGCGTTTTCTTCTCTGAACGAGCACTAGGAGTACTCCCTCCGTCTCGGTGCATTAGCCATTTTAGGAGGTGCACTGCAACCTAGACACATATAGATTGGATAGGAGAAGAAAATTAAATTGTAGAGGAAGCCAATCACATCATTCCTTTCTCAATTGAAAACGTGCTATTAATTAGAAGACCTCTTGAAATTCAAAAAGTGTGCCGCATAAATTGCATGCATTGATCCTTCAATTAATAGATGTGATCTAATTAATATGCATGTAAGTAGTACTACTCTAATGTGTCTTAGTGTTTTGGGATTATTTGATTTTCGTAAGATGTCTAATGCACCGAGCACTAACACCGCCGTCCGCAGCCGTTTCAGACTTGACCAGCCGCCCAGTAAACATGCACCGGTCGCACTTGCACGTCACGGCGCAGATCCGCAGGCCAAAATTTCCAGTTCTTTTCCTTGCCATGCCCATCAGTGCGGCGTGACGTGTCGACTCGCCCGGACTCGTGTGGTGTGTTTTTCATGCGCCCGGGTCTCCCGTTTCTCGAGCTCGCGTGGGTCTCCAACACCGCTCGTGTGGTCAATGTTGCGAAGCTGTCAGAGAGGACGAAGAGATAAAGGCCAAGTCCAACGGACGATTCGTTTTGGTAGAATTTCAAAGAAGCAAAGAGGCATCCGGCTCTTTCTATGTTTGTGTTGGTCGTGCCTTCAATGGACAGACGCATTTCGTTTGATCGTCTGATATTTTTTGCAAAGAGATAGAAAAATAAAATTTTGGTACCGCTGTTGTAGTTCATGTCAGTGGCCTCATATCGGTGAGAGCGCCACCCCTAAACTCGTGTATTGAGTTGATGTCACGGATGCTCGCAAATTTGTAGGATGAAAATTTCCTCTGTTTATAAAAGGTTGTATGGACTCTCGTTCAAAAAAGACTTTTTTTCCACCTCTGACAAATCAATATGTCCTTTTTTCGATGTACGATCCGTACAACTAACTGCTTTGCTTCCTCCTTTGTGCATTGGCTCTTTGGATGAACTCATCAATAAACAATGGCTCCTCCTCAATGTCGACACCCTCTTCTTCATCTTCGCAATAGATGTCTTCATGTCATGAGTCGCCATGGCCGTCAGCCTCTTCTTCGTCGTGGCCACCAAAGTGGTCGGCATCATCATGGTGGCCGTCGTCTTGGCTTTGGGTCTCGTCGAGATCGAAGGCTTGGCCTTGGCCCTCGGGGTGGAAGGCTTCGCCACGGCCCTAGTAGATGACGTGAAGTCAGGGTCGTTTTCCCGTGCCGCTGGGTTCGGTATTTCATCAAACATGTTGCAGTTGTTCGGAAGTTTGGCCGTAGGAATCAATCGCGGATGCTTCCTTTGCATCCCAGCGGGTGAATGGCTGACGCCACATGACTCATGCGTGACTTTGAGGTTGATGATGGCCGGGATGGGGGTGGCCGACGTGATCACGTTGTTGTCTGGAGACATGAAGTACCGGGTCGGAGCATGCTACTGCGTCGGATGAACATCCTCCATATGTGGTGTTGTAGACTAGCTCGGCAACTGGCCCTACGAAGGGCGACTGGCCGACGAACATGTGCTCGCCGTGACCATGGCGACAGAGAGAATGAACGGTGCGGGTCGGCTAAACCCTAGCATGAGGAGGGCCCGTGTCGTCGTTGCTTGCGTGGCCTTGGCGATGATGGCCTTGTTGTCCTCAACGATGGCTTTGTGCTGCGCCGCTGCGACCTCGAAGGCGAACTCGACATCGGCTTTCTTCACCATCGGAATGGACCGTCGGGCTCTCCTTTTTGACAACTCTCAATCGAGCCACTCGATCTTCGACGGGTGAGCTTCGAGCACTCCTTCTTCTTCGTTGTCGCGGACGGGCAGTGGTGATGGCCGGTCGGCAGCTGCGGGTTTCTTCGGGTCGCCGGCCATGAAGGAGGGAGGGGAATAAGGGGGAAAATGGAAGTGTTTTGTCCCCGACGAGCGTGCCAGGAAAGGACAAGGATGCCTATCCGCGTACTGTTCGTTTCGACGCAAAGACGGCTCAAATTCAAACTGAAAATACGACTACGGCGAATAAAAAGACAAACGCTCGTCGTTTCCTCCCCCATGTTGAACCATGAGTTGTATTCGTTTGATTTTAAGATAGACGCGGCCGGACCATTTGAGATCGTTTGTAGGACTTGGCCTAACCAAGTAACCAAGGTGACTTGGAACGGAGGATTGGAGGGACGCGACTTGGGCAGGCAGGCACAGAAAGCGATTCGTTGTCAGTTCTGGAAAAAGGTTGGGTTCGACTTCGATCGAATCGCTTCTGTCGTGGCTAGGTCAGCCCATCGGCATCATCATCAATCAAAGGAGGGAATCCATGTGGTGCTCCGACGGCGTCGTGCGCCTGCCTGCCTTTCTTTCGGAACTTCTTTCCCACTGTCTGTGAGTGTGTGTGAGATTGCGCAGCTGCACACGATGCCGGCCAGCGGAAGCAGCAGCAGCACATGCACATGGACGCATGATCCGCCACATGCGTGTGCACGAAGACAGCCGGGTGGGCTGGGCGGGCATCGTGCTACTGCGCTACATGCACGTACACGTCCCTACCGAGTTTTTTCATCTAAAAGTATCTTACATACTGAACCTGTAAATTTAGGCCCTCAAATCTCTACGGACGCGCCGGGGGACAGTCATCGGACAGAGCTTATATTTTTCCATTTGCAACTAGATACATGCAAAGACATACATGTCGATCATCACGTTCGTGTTAGGCCGACGGAACACCAAATAATACTTAAAATTTTCAGATCCGTATTGTCCGGCGGGTTCCGGGTGTTTTTAGTCTCACCTCGTCTCAACCGGCTTAAATAGCCGGATCGTTCAATTACGATAAGTTTCAATTATCATTGTATCATTTCTAAAGCATATGGACTATGACTACGAATCTTCTTTATGATAGAGAATATTCTTAGACATGGTCTATCTCCTTCACAAATGAAATATTGATGTTTGCACGGCTCTTTTTCATTCACAAAATGGATTTTCACTGCTCTTTTTGAACTACAAAGTAAAAAATCTCTTTCATTGTAGAAGGGCATCAATGTACATGAACGAGATGAATTTGACATAACGAGAATTGATCCATCTATGCAATTAACAGAAAAGCTTGTCCCTGTCCGATGACGCAGGTCGGTCGGCGTCCGGCTGTCGCGGTAAGGTGGGGCTAAAATTTGGGTCGACGAACGAAAGCACGCAAGAACATCTCCTCTTCGGCTAGCTGCAAGTGGGACCACTATGAAATGAAATGGAGTGCCCGATCGCGTTCGGACGCCCTCATATCATCCCTACAAGTGGTGCTGATTTGAGGGGTATCGGTTAGTCCGGGCATACAGGGACCAAATGAGGGGTCCGGTTAGGTCATCTTTTTTTAGCCGGGCTCTGATCAAGCAGACGTTTGAGACGTTTAGGAAGGAAACAGGGGGTACGACTGAAGGTGCTCTAAGAGCGTGACGACAACACGAATCTCTTTAGCGCTCCGAGCACCTAGGGTTTCGCGTACCGGAAATGGCGAGCACCGCGTTGGCTGCTGCGACAGCGGGAGTGAATCGGGCAACCACAATTTTTAGGACATGTTTGGTAGCGTGCATTAGGTCTCGTGCAATGTAAGATTTATCTGTTTGTTTGGTAGTTTGCATTCACTGTTTGGTTAACATAGCACAAAACTTAAAGCAGCATCAGCTAGGCCCATTACAAACAGGCGAATCGTCCATTTACTATAACACCCTGATTTTTCAAACCTTTTCTTTTCAAAATATTTTGAAAAGCACTTGCAATTTGGTGGATTTTCAAAGCAAGTAGGATTGTGAAATCTTTGAATTCTTGTCTCAAACAACCCAAAACCATTTGCTTCATGATAAAACCCTTCTGAGATTTATTTGCAATATTTTCTTTCATTAAATAATTCTCTTTTTCTATTTTGGAAATTATGCCATCACTATGGGTTGTGAAGCAACCTATAGCTTGGGTGAGCTTTAAGACCCAAAACTTTTGCAACATTTTCTCAATGCTATGATTTTAAAATATGCAAAAATATTTCTTTGTGCAATGGATAATTATGGCCGGAATAATTATTTATTATCTGACCAGAATCATCCCTTTGTGAAGCAACCCTATGATTCCTATTTTGAAAAATTCCCAATAAATTCCTGTAGTTACTAGGGATCATATATGGTTCCAACATGTAAAAACATCCTATGGCCCAATAAAGTTTTGAGCAAGAACACTCTGCTAAGTTTCTGCTAAAACAAGACCTTTGTGAAGGAAGTGCGAGCTAGGAGTGCACAATGGAGCTGCAAATTTTTGGGCATGTGTGCACCACCAAATGACACTTCCCCACCAAAAGACACTGGTAGCAAAGCTTGCAACTGAGTGCTAGAAGCGCATTTGTGTTATGGACCAGAAAGGTGGTTTACAAAGGAACTATATCCATTTGATCTTTAAACCTTGCCAAAGTTTGCCAGTTTAGAGTCTTTTCTATGTTGATTCCATTAGACATCTTAGTTTGCTCTAATCCCAACCCTGTTGAGCTCTATAACCTCCCAAAGTCTGCTGGCAGAACCTGTTGATGATTTTCCTAGTCGCAGCTGCTACTGCAACAAAAGACCTTCCAACGACGCGAGAAACAAGCATGCTGACGGGAGACTATTCTTGTCTTGATACTCCTCAGCAACGGCACCAGGAATCCTTCTGCTACTGCTACGCCTTTAGGGACTTCCTTGGCAAATATGCAAAGGATTCCCCCGTGGCCTTGGAGCCTTGCGTTGGTGTTCCCTCAAAGCGGAAAGGGTGATGTAGCACAGCGGCGGTAAGTATTTCCCTCAGTTTTGAGAACCAAGGTATCAATCCAGTGAAGGAATATCACAAGTACCTGCACAAACACAAAGAGCTTGCACCCAACGCTATGAAGGGGTTGTCAATCCCTTATAGATTGTTTGCCAAGTGAGAACTGAAAGCAACAAAGTAACAAAGCAAAGTAAAAGCGAAAGTGGAAACGATAGGTGTGAATAGACCCGGGGGCCGTAGGGTTCACTAGTGGCTTCTCTCATGAAAGCAAGTAGACGATGGGTGAACGAATTACTGTCGAGCAATTGATAGAACCGCGCAAAGTCGTGACGTTACCTATGGCAATGATTATATCTATAGGCATCACGTCCAAAACAAGTAGACCGATACTTTCTGCATCTACTACTATTACTCCACACGTCGACCGCTATCCAGCATGCATCTAGTGTATTAAGTTCATGAGAACAGAGTAATGCCTTAAGCAAGATGACATGATGTAGACGGACAATCTCATATCTACGATAAAAGCCCATCTTGTTACCCTTGATGGCAACAACACGATGCATGCCTTGCTGCCCCTTCTGTCACTGGGAAAGGTCACCACACGGTATGAACCCAAAACCAAGCACTTCTCCCATTGCAAGAATCATAGATCTAGTTGGCCAAACAAAACCCAAGACTCGGAGAGACTTACAAGGATATCAAATCATGCATATAAGAAATCAGCAAAGACTCAAATATATATCATAGATAATCTGATCACAAATCCAAGATTCATCGGATCTCGACAAACACACCGCCAAAGAGGATTACATCGGATAGATCTCCATGAAGATCTTGGAGAACTTTGTATTGAAGATCCAAGAGAGAGAAGAAGCCATCTAGCTACTAACTACGGACCCGTAGGTCTGAAGTGAACTACTCACGAGTCATTGGAGGGGCGATGATGTTGATGAAGAAGCCCTCCAACTCCAAAGTCCCCTCCGGCAGGGCACCGGGAAGGGTCTCCAGATGAGATCTCGCGGAAACGGAAGCCTGCGGCGGCGGAAAAGTGTTTTCGTGGATGCCCTTATTTTTTCTGGATTTTTAGGGAATTTATAGGCCAAAGACCTAGGGCAGGGGAGCGCCAGGGGGGCCACAAGCTTGGTTGCCGCGGCCTCCCCCTGGCCGCGGCAATAGGGCTTGTGGTCCCCCTGTAGGCCCACTTGCTTGGCCCTCAAGCCTCCCGATCTTCTTCCGTTCTGGAAAAAATTATTTCGAGGATTTTATTCCGTTTGGACTCCATTCCAAAATCAGACCTAAAAAGAGGCAAAAACACAGAAAAAACAAGAACTGGCGCTTGGCACTGAATTAATAAGTTAGTCCCCAAAAAGATATAAAAGGTAAACAAAACATCCAAAGTTGACAAGATAACAACGTGAAACCATCAAAAATTATAGATACGTTTGAGACGTCCCAAGCTTAACTCCTGCTCGTCCTCGAGTAGGGAAGTGATAAAGAATGAATTTTTGATGCTTTAATGCTACCTAGCATAGATGTCGTTTGTAACCCCTCTTATGTGACGTGAATGTTCAGATCCATTAGATTCAAAACAATAGTTTGCTATTGACGTGGAAACAATAATACTTCAAGCAAACTAGCAAGGTAATCATGAACTTTGAAAATAACAAGGCCAAAAGAAAGTTATCCCTACAAAATCATATAGTCTGGCTATGCTCTATCATTATTGCACAACGAATTTAAATCATGCACAACCCCGGTATTGGCCAAGTAATTGTTTTCACACCTTTACTTTCTCAAACCTTTTCAACTCTCACGCAATACATGAGCGTGAGCCATGGTTTTAGCACTATAAGTGGCGTGGAGTGTGGTGGAGGTTACAAGACAAACAAGGAGAAGATGGTCACATTAACTAGGCATATCAATGAGCTGTGGAGATGCTCATCAATAGATATCAATGTGAATGAGCAGGGATTGCCATACAAATGATGCACTAGAGCTAAGAGTATGTGAAAGCTCTTAAAGAAAACTAGTGGGTGTGCATCCAACTTGCTTGCTCACGAAGACCTAAGGCAAATTTGAGGAAGCCTGTCATTGGAATATACAAGCCAAGTTATATTATGAAATTTTCCCACTAGCTATATGGTGGTGACAAAACGAGAGACTCTCAATCATGAAGATCATGGTGCTTAATATGCACAAGTGTGGAAAGGTGGTAGCATTGTCCCTTCTCTCTTTTTCTCTCTTTTTTTGGATGGGCTCTTTGGCCTCTTTTTTTTGGTAGGCATCTTTGGCCTCTTTTATTTCCTCACATGGGACAATGCTCCATCAATGATGATCATCACACTTACAACTCAAAACTTAGAGCAACGATGACTCTATATGGAACGCCTTCGGTAGTGTATCGTGACAATGATCTAGCATGTCATAGACATTAATGGAAACATCATGCTAGCTATCTTACGATCATGTAATGGCAATGTAGACGTGGTGGCACATGTCATGGTGGTAGTTGCATGGCAATATATCTAGGAATGACTTTGAAAAAGCTATAGTAGGTAGGTATGGTGGCTGTTTTGAGGGAGGCTAATGGTGGATTTTGTGCACTGGCGAAAGTTGCACGACACTAAAGAAGATAGTGATGGTGGAAGGTGAAAGTGCATATAAACCATGGACTCAACATTAGTCATGAGGAACTCATATACTTGTTGCAAAAGTTTTATTAGTAATCGAAACAAAGCATTCAACACATACTCCTAGGGGAAGGGTTGGTAGGTAAAAACCATCGCGCGGTCCCGACCGCCACACAAAGGATAACAATCAATAGACTAATCATGCTCAGACTTCATCACATAGCGGTTCACCATACGTGCATGCTATGGGAATCACTAACTTCAACACAAGTATTTCTTGTTGGGGAACATTGCATGGGAAACAAAAAATTTCCTACGCGCACAAAGACCTATCATGGTGATGTCCATCTACGAGAGGGGATTTCCGATCTACGTACCCTTGTAGATCGCACAGCAGAAGCGTTAGTGAACGCGGTTGATGTAGTGGAACGTCCTCACGTCCCTCGATCCGCCCCGCGAACCGTCCCACGAACCGTCCCGCTATCCGTCCCACGATCTAGTGCCGAACGGACGGCACCTCCGCGTTCAACACACGTACAGCTCGACGATGATCTTGGTCTTCTTGATCCAGCAAGAGAGACGGAGAGGTAGATGATTTCTCCGGCAGCGTGATGGCGCTCCGGAGGTTGGTGGTGATCTAATCTCAGCAGGGCTCCGCCCGAGCCCCACAGAAACGCGATCTAGAGGTAAAACCGTGGAGGTATGTGGTCGGGCTGCCTTGGAAAAGTTGTCTCAAATCAGCCCTAATAGCTCCATATATATAGGAGGAGGGAGGGGAGGCTTGCCTTGAGGCTCAAGGAGCCCCAAGGGCTGCGCACCAAGGGGAGGAGGAGTCCTCCTCCAATCCTAGTCCAACTAGGATTGGAAGGTGGAGTCCTTCTATCCCTTCCCACCTCTTTTTTTTTTTTCTCTTTGATTTTCTATCTATGGCGCATAGGGCCTTCTTGGGCTGTCCCACCAGCCCACCAAGGGCTGGTGCGTCACCCCAAGGCCTATGGGCTTCCCCGGGGTGGGCTGCCCCCCCGGTGAACACTCGGAACCCATTCGTCATTCCCGGTACATTCCCGGTAACTCCGAAAACCTTCTGGTAATCAAATGAGGTCATCCTATATATCAATCTTCGTTTCCGGACCATTCCGCAAACCCTCGTGACGTCCGTGATCTCATCCGGGACTTCGAACAACATTTGGTAACCAACCATATAACTCAAATACGCATAAAACAACGTCGAACCTTAACTGTGCAGACCCTGCGGGTTCGAGAACTATGTAGACATGACCCGAGTGACTCCTCGGTCAATATCCAACAGCGGGACCTGGATGCCCATATTGGATCCCACATATTCTACGAAGATCTTATCGTTTGAACCTCAGTGCCAAGGATTCATATAATCCCGTATGTCATTCCCTTTGTCCTTCGGTATGTTACTTGCCCGAGATTCGATCGTCAGCATCCGCATACCTATTTCAATCTCGTTTACCGGCAAGTCTCTTTACTCGTTCCGTAATACAAGATCCCGCAACTTACACTAAGTTACATTGCTTGCAAGGCTTGTGTGTGATGTTGTATTACCGAGTGGGCCCCAAGATACCTCTCCATCACAGGGAGTGACAAATCCCAGTCTCGATCCATACTAACTCAACGAACACCTTCGGAGATACCTGTAGAGCATCTTTATAGTCACCCAGTTACGTTGCGACGTTTGATACACACAAAGCGTTCCTCCGGTGTCAGTGAGTTATATGATCTCACGGTCATAGGAACAAATACTTGACACGCAGAAAACAGTAGCAACAAAATGACACGATCAACATGCTACGTCTATTAGTTTGGGTCTAGTCCATCACGTGATTCTCCTAATGACGTGATCCAGTTATCAAGCAACAACACCTTGTACATAGTCAGAAGACCCTGACTATCTTTGATCAATTGGCTAGCCAACTAGAGGCTTGCTAGGGACAGTGTTTTGTCTATGTATCCACACATGTATATAAGTCTTCATTCAATACAATTATAGCATGGATAATAAACAATTATCTTGATACAGGAATTATAATAATAACTATATTTATTATTGCCTCTAGGGCATAATTCCAACAGTCTCCTACTTGCACTAGAGTCAATAATCTAGCCCTCACATCACCATGTGAATTACATTGTAATAAATCTAACACCCATACAGTTCTGGTGTTGATCATGCTTTGCCCGTGGAAGAGGTTTAGTCAGCGGGTCTGCTACATTCAGATTCGTGTGCACTTTGCATATATTTACGTCCTCCCCTTCGACGTAGTCACGGATGAGGTTGAAGCGTTGTTTGATGTGTCTGGTCTTCTTGTGAAACCGTGGTTCCTTTGCTAAGGCAATGGCACCCGTGTTGTCACAGAACAAGGTTATTGGATTGAGTGCGCTTGGCACCACTCCAAGATCCATCATGAACTGCTTCATCCAGACACCCTCCTTAGCCGCCTCCGAGGCAGCCATGTACTCCGCTTCACATGTAGAATCAGCTACGACGCTTTGCTTGGAACTGCACCAGCTTACCGCACCCCCATTAAGAATAAATACGTATCCGGTCTGCGACTTAGAGTCGTCCGGATCTGTGTCAAAGCTTGCATCGACGTAACCCTTTACGGCGAGCTCTTCGTCACCTCCATACACGAGAAACATCTCCTTAGTCCTTTTCAGGTACTTCAGGATATTCTTGACCACCGTCCAGTGATCCACTCCTGGATTACTCTGGAACCTGTCTGCCATACTTATGGCCAGGCTAACATCCGGTCTAGTGCACAGCATTGCATACATGATAGATCCTATGGCTGAAGCATAGGGGACGATGCTCATATGCTCTCTATCTTTATCAGTTGTTGGGCACTGAGTCTTACTCAATCTCGTACCTTGTAAAACTGGCAAGAACCCTTTCTTGGACTGTTCCATTTTGAACCTCTTCAAAACTTTATCAAGGTATGTGCTTTGTGAAAGTCCTATCAGGCGTTTCGATCTATCCCTGTAGATCTTAATGCCTAGAATGTAAGCAGCTTCTCCTAGGTCCTTCATAGAGAAACTTTTATTCAAGTAATCCTTTACGCTCTCCAAAAACTCTACGTTGTTTCCAATCAGCAATATGTCATCCACATATAATATTAGAAACGCCACAGAGCTCCCACTCACTTTCTTGTAAATACAAGATTCTTCAACCACTTGTATAAACCCAAATGCTTTGATCACCTCATCAAAGTGTTTATTCCAACTCCGAGATGCTTGCACCAGTCCATAAATGGATCGCTGGAGCTTGCATACCTTGTTAGCATTTTTAGGATCGACAAAACCTTTGGGTTGCATCATATACAACTCTTCCTTAAGGAAACCGTTAAGGAACGTTGTTTTGACATCCATCTGCCAGATTTCATAATCGAAAAATGCAGCTATTGCTAACATGATTCTAACGGACTTAAGCATCGCTACGGGTGAGAATGTCTCATCGTAGTCAACTCCTTGAACTTGTGAAAAACCCTTTGCCACAAGTCGAGCTTTATAAACGGTCACATTGCCGTCAGCGTCCGTCTTCTTCTTAAAGATCCATTTGTTCTGAATAGCCTTGCGGCCCTCAGGTAGTACTTCCAAAGTCCACACTTTGTTTTCATACATGGATCCTATCTCGGACTTCATGGCCTCCAGCCATTTGTTGGAATCTGGGCCCACCATTGCTTCTTCATAATTCGGAGGCTCATTGTTGTCCAACAACATGATTGATAAGACGGGATTACCGTACCACTCTGGAGCAGCACGTGGTCTCGTCGACCTGCGTGGTTCGATAGGAACTTGAACCGGAGTTTCATGATCATCATCATTAACTTCCTCCTCAACCGGCGTCGCAATGACACGGGTTTCCCCTTGCCCTGCGCCACCATGCAGAGGGATGAGAGGTTCGACAACCTCATCAAGTTCTATCTTCCTCCCACTCAATTCTCTCGAGAGAAACTCCTTCTCGAGAAAAGCTCCGTTTTTAGCAACAAATACTTTGTCCTCAGATTTGAGATTGAAGGTGTACCCAACTGTCTCTTTTGGGTAACCTATGAAGATGCACTTTTCCGCTTTGGGTTCCACCTTTTCAGGCGGAAGCTTTTTGACATAAGCATCACATCCCCAAACTTTAAGAAACGACAACTTTGGCCTTTTGCCATACCACAGTTCGTATGGTGTCGTCTCAACGGATTTTGATGGTTCCCTATTTAAAGTGAATGCAGCTGTGTCTAATGCATAACCCCAAAACGATAACGGCAAATCGGTAAGAGACATCATAGATCGCACCATCTCTAATAAAGTACGATTACGACGTTCGGACAAACCATTACGCTGTGGTGTTACAGGCGGTGTCAACTGTGAAACAATTCCACATTGTCTTAAGTGAGCACCAAAATCGAAACTCAGATATTCACCCCCACGATCAGACCGTAGGAACTTGATCTTCTTGTTACGATGATTTTCAACTTCACTCTGAAATTGCTTGAACTTTTCAAATGTTTCAGACTTGTGCTTCATTAAGCAGACATAACCATATCTACTCAAATCGTCAGTGAAGGTGAGAAAATAACGATATCCGCCGCATGCCTCCACGCTCATCGGACCGCACACATCGGTATGTATGATTTCCAACAAGTCACTTGCACGCTCCATTGTTCCGGAGAACGGAGTTTTAGTCATCTTGCCCATGAGGCATGGTTTGCACGTGTCAAGTGAATCAAAGTTAAGTGACTCCAAAAGTCCATCGGTATGGAGTCTCTTCATGCGCTTTACACCAATATGACCTAAGCGGCTGTGCCACAAAAACATGGCGCTATCATTGTTAACTCTAACTCTTTTGGTCTCAATGTCATATATATGTGCATTATCACTATCAAGATTCAATATGAACAATCCTCTCACATTGGGTGCATGACCATAAAAGATGTTACTCATAGAAATAGAACAACCATTATTCTGTGACTTAAAAGAGTAACCGTCTCACAATAAACAAGATCCAGATATAATGTTCATGCTCAACGCAGGCACTAAATAACAATTATTCAAGCTCATAACTAATCCTGATGGTAACTGAAGTGAAAATGTGCCGACGGCGATTGCATCAACCTTGGAACCATTTCCTACGCGCATCGTCACTTCATCTTTCACCAGCCTTCGCCTATTCCGCTGTTCTTGTTTCGAGTTGCAAATATGAGCAACAGAACCGGTATCGAATACCCAGGCACTACTACGAGAGCCGGTTAAGTACACATCAATAACATGTATATCAAATATACCTGGTTTTTCTTTGGCCGCCTTCTTATCAGCCAGATACTTGGGGCAGTTGCGCTTCCAGTGACCCATACCCTTGCAATAGTAGCACTCTGTTTCAGGCTTAGGTCCAGCTTTGGGTTTCTTCGTCGGATTGGCAACAGGCTTGCCACTCTTCTTTGAATTACCCTTCTTCCCTTTGCCGTTTCTCTTGAAACTAGTGTTCTTATTCACCATCAACACTTGATGCTCTTTACGGAGTTCAGACTCTGTGACTTTCAACATCGCGAACAACTCGCCGGGTGACTTGTTCATCCCTTGCATGTTGTAGTTCAACACAAGGCCCTTATAGCTTGGCGACAGTAATTGAAGAAGTCTGTCAGTGATAGCCTCTTGCGGGAGTTCAATCCCCAGCTCAGCTAGACGGTTTGAGTATCCAGACATTTTGAGCACATGTTCACTAACTGACGAATTCTCCTCCATCTTGCAAGCATAGAATTTATCGGAGGTCTCATACCTCTCGATCCGGGTGTTCTTCGGAAAGATAAACTTCAACTCCTAGAACATCTCATATGCTCCATGACGCTCAAAGCGACGTTGAAGTCCCGGCTCTAAGCCATACAAGACTGCACATTGAACTACTGAGTAGTCCTCCTTACGTGTTAACCAAGCGTTCTTAACATCTTGGTCAGCCGTAGCGGGTGGTTCATCTCCTAGCGCAGCATTAAGGACATAATCCTTCTTCCCAGCTTGTAGGATCAACTTCAGATTACGAGCCCAGTCTACAAAGTTGCTTCCATCATCTTTCAACTTAGCTTTCTCTAGGAACGTATTAAAATTCAGGGTGACTGTTGCGTGAGCCATGATCTACAACACAAATATATTCAAAGTGGACTTAGACTATGTTCAAGATAATTAGAGTTTAACTTAATCAAATTACTTGCTAAACTCCCACTCAAAAAGTACATCTCTCTAGTCATTTGAGTGGTTCATGACCCACTTACACTAGCTCAAGTCCGATCATCACGTGAGTTGAGTATAGTTTCAGTGGTAAGCATCCCTATGCTAATCCTATCAACTATATGATTCATGATCGACCTTTCGGTCTCATGTGTTCCGAGGCCATGTCTGCACATGCTAGGCTCGTCAAGCTTAACCCGAGTGTTCCGCGTGTGCAACTATTTTGCACCCGTTGTATGTGAACGTTGAGTCTATCACACCCGATCATCACGTGGTGTCTCGGAACGACGAACTGTAGCAACGGTGCACAATCAGGGAGAACACAATTTTGTCTTGAAATTTTAGTGAGAGATCACCTCATAATGCTACCGTCGTTCTAAGAAAAATAAGGTGCATAAAAGGATTAACATCACATGTAATTCATAAGTGACATGATATGGTCATCATCACGTGCTCCTTGATCTCCATCACCAAAGCACCGGCACGATCTTCTTGTCACCGGCGCCACACCATGATCTCCATCAACGTGTCGCCATCGGGGTTGTCGTGCTACTCATGCTATTACTACTAAAGCTACATCCTAGCAAAATAGTAAACGCATCTGCAAGCACAAACGTTAGTTTAAAGACAACCCTATGGCTCCTGTCGGTTGCCGTACCATCGACGTGCAAGTCGATATTATCTATTACAACATGATCATCTCATACATCCAATATACCACATCACATCGTTGGCCATATCACATCACAAGCATACCCTGCAAAAACAAGTTAGACGTCCTCTAATTTGTTGTTGCATGTTTTACGTGGTGACCATGGGTATCTAGTAGGATCGCATCTTACTTACGCAAACACCACAACGGAGATATATGAATTTCTATTTAACCTTATCCAAGGACCTCCTCGGTCAAATCCAATTCAACTAAAGTTGGAGAAACCGACACTTGCCAGTCATCTTTGAGCAACGGAGTTACTCGTAACGATGAAACCAGTCTCTCATAAGCATACGTGTAATGTCGGTCCAAGCCGCTTCAATCCAACAATACCGCGGAATCAAGAAAAGACTAAGGAGGGCAGCAAGACGCACATCACCGCCCACAAAAACTTTTGTGTTCTACTCGAGATTACATCTACGCATGAACCTAGCTCATGATGCCACTGTTGGGGAACGTCGCATGGGAAACAAAAATTTTCCTACGCACACGAAGACCTATCATGGTGATGTCCATCTACGAGAGGGGATTTCCGATCTACGTACCCTTGTAGATCGCACAGCAGAAGCGTTAGTGAACGCGGTTGATGTAGTGGAACGTCCTCACGTCCCTCGATCCGCCCCGCGAACCGTCCCACGAACCGTTCCGCGATCCGTCCCACGATCTAGTGCCGAACGGACGGCACCTCCGCGGTCAGCACACGTACAGCTCGACGATGATCTCGGCCTTCTTGATCCAGCAAGAGAGACGGAGAGGTAGATGAGTTCTCTGACAGCGTGACGGCGCTCCGGAGGTTGGTGGTGATCTAATCTCAGCAGGGCTCCGCCCGGGCCCCGCAGAAACGCGATGTAGAGGTAAAACCGTGGAGGTATGTGGTCGGGCTGCCTTGGAAAACTTGTCTCAAATCAGCCCTAATAGCTCAATATATATAGGAGGAGGGAGGGGAGGCTTGCCTTGAGGCTCAAGGAGCCCCAAGGGTTGTGCACCAAGGGGAGGAGTCCTCCTCCAATCCTAGTCCAACTAGGATTGGAAGGTGGAGTCCTTCTCTCCCTTCCCACCTCTTTTTTTTCTTTTCTCTTTGATTTTTTATCTATGGGGCATAGGGCCTTCTTGGGCTGTCCCACCAGCCCACGAAGGGCTAGTGCGCCACCCCCAAGGCCTATGGGCTTCCCCGGGGTGGGTTGCCCCCCCGGTGAACACTCCGAACCCATTCGTCATTCCCGGTAACTCCTAAAACCTTCTGGTAATCAAATGAGGTCATCCTATATATCAATCTTCGTTTTCGGACCATTCCGGAAAACCTCTTGACGTCCGTGATCTCATCCGGGACTCCGAACAACATTCGGTAACCAACCATATAACTCAAATACGCATAAAACAACGTCGAACCTTAAGTGTGCAGACCCTGCGGGTTCGAGAACTATGTAGACATGACCCGAGTGACTCCTCGGTCAATATCCAACAGTGGGACCTGGATGCCCATATTGGATCCCACATATTCTACGAAGATCTTATCGTTTGATCCTCAGTGCCAAGGATTCATATAATCCCGTATGTCATTCCCTTTGTCCTTCGGTATGTTACTTGCCCGAGATTCGATCGTCAGCATCCGCATACCTATTTCAATCTCGTTTACCGGCAAGTCTCTTTACTCGTTCCATAATACAAGATCCCGCAACTTACACTAAGTTACATTGCTTGCAATGCTTGTGTGTGATGTTGTATTACCGAGTGGGCCCCAAGATACCTCTCCGTCACACAGAGTGACAAATCCGAGTCTCGATCCATACTAACTCAACGAACACCTTCGAAGATACCTGTAGAGCATCTTTATAGTCACCTAGTTACGTTGCGACGTTTGATACACACAAAGCATTCCTCCGGTGTCAGTGAGTTATATGATCTCACGGTCATAGGAACAAATACTTGACACGCAGAAAACAGTAGCCACAAAAATGACACGATCAACATGCTACGTCTATTAGTTTGGGTCTAGTCCATCACGTGATTCTCCTAATGACGTGATACAGTTATCAAGCAACAACACCTTGTACATAGTCAGAAGACCCTGACTATCTTTGATCAACTGGCTAGCCAACTAGAGGCTTGCTAGGGACAATGTTTTGTCTATGTATCCACACATGTATATAAGTCTTCATTCAATACAATTATAGCATGGATAATAAACGATTATCTTGATACAGGAATTATAATAATAACTATATTTATTATTGCCTCTAGGGCATAATTCCAACATTTCTAGATCCACAACACCCTACTAATATAACTTCAATATTAGCATAACCACAACTCAAAACTAGTTGAGATGAATCAAACTTCTCTAACTATTCAATGCACATGAAGGTGGAAGTTTTCGTATCCCTTTGGATAACTACCCCTTTTGAGACTACTTTCATAGCATAGATCAACTACCAAGCCACGCACCGCCGTGCTCTAAAATATATAAGTGAAGCACATAGAGCAAAATCAACTAGCTCAAAAGATATAAGTGAAGCACACGTGAGCTGAATTGTTTACCAAAGGATATAAGTGAAGCTCGACAAAATCACGGTGAGTGCATGTCTCTCTCTCTAGGTGTGCAGCAAGGATGATTGTTACACAACAAAAATAAAAGACTCCTACGATACAAGACGCTACAAGCAAAACACATAACATGTGGTGAATAAAAATATAGCCCCAAGTAACGTTACCGATGGATTGAAGACGAAAGAGGGGATGCCTTCCCGGAGAATCCCCAAGCTTAGGATTTTACGGCATCCTTGAATCAACTTGGGGTGCCTTGGGCATCCCCAAGCTTGATCTATTGCCACTCTTTATCTTTTTGTCCATAAGAACTTCACCCAAAACTTGAAAACTTCACAACACGAAACTTAAACAGAAACTCGTGATAACATTAGTATAAGAAAGCAAACCACCACTTTCTTAGGTACTGTAGAAAACTTAAATTCTACTTATGTTGATGTTGGGTTACTGCATTTTCAATCTTCCATGGCTAATACCCCCCGATACTATCCATAGTTTCATCAAAATAAGCAACCAACACAACAAAAACAGAATCTGTTAACAACAGATCAGTCTGTAGCAATTTGTATACTTCGTATACTTCTGGTACTGCAAAAATTCTAAAAAATTACTGAAGTCTGAAGAATTTGTGTAGCAATCAACATAAAAAGAATCAACTCAAAAGCTCTTACATAAAAAAATAAAAATTCTTTTCGTGAGCAGAAAGTTTCTGTCTTTTCCAGCATGACCAAACGATCATCCCCAAGACTAATCATAACGGTTTTGCTTGGCACAAACGCAAAAAGAAACACAAAAAATTACAATCATAACAGAATTATGAAAGTGTGGAAAACACTAAACAGAAAGAAAAAGGATAGATTCGTTGGGTTGCCTCCCAACAAGCGCTATTGTTTAACGCCCTTAGCTAGGCAAAAGGTGATGGAATCACGTATAGTCATATTTGGTGCTCAAACCATAAGTAGTGTGATCATTTATCATCTTAAGATCTTCATCTTTATTGGATGACTTACCACTAGCTTTAGGAACAAAAACAGACTTGATGGTCTTTTTGAGAGCTAGATTTGGAGTATTTTGCACAGCGGCAAAAGCGGAACCCAAGTTTGTTATGACATCTTCTAGTTTGCCAATTCTAGAAGAATCATTAACTATAGGTTCCTTCTCCCTTAAATTTTTCAAAAAATTTCCCACTTTGGATCCGTACCGAGTAATTTGATTGTGGATCTTTCTATCCAAACCCTCAATAAGTTCAAATGTGGCAATTTTGTTTTCAATAGCGTCAAGTCTTTGCATCACGTGTTCCAAGGTTAAGGTAGTTCCATTAACCATGAGCGGGGGTGAGCCTACCTAATTCATGATAGCTCCATAGGAGTCAACAATATGGCTCCCCAAAAAAATTCCCGCCTACGATGGTATCAAGAATATACCTATTCCAAGGAGAGATTCCAACATAAAAACTGCGAAGAAGGACGGTAGTGGATTGCTTACGAGTGGATCTACATTGAGCATTGCAAATCCTGTACCAAGCGTCCTTTAAATTTTCTTCCTCATTCTGCCTGAAATTGAGAACTTCGTTCTCAGGGGTATCGTTTGGAGTAGTGGGTCTAGCCATTGATGGACTATCCCACACAAGAACGAGCAGGAAGAAAGCGAGTGAAGCGGGCGAAAGAGAACGACAAAGGAAGACAAAAAAAAGGCAAAAGGCAAAAGAAAACGGCAAAGGAGAAAGGCAAATGAAAACGGCAAATGTGAAGTGGGGGAGAGGAAAATGAGAGGCAACTGGCAAAAATGTAAATGCAAGAGATGAGTTTGTGAGACCTACTTGGATAGATCTCTCCTTCCCAAGAAACGGCGCCAGAAATACTTCTGCTACTGCAACAAAAGACCTTCCAATGGCGCCAGAAACAAGCGTGCTGATAGGAGACTATTCTTGTCTTGATACTCCTCAGCAACGGCACCAGGAATCCTTGTGCTATGGCTACGCCTTTAGGGACTTCCTTGGCAAATATGAAAAGGATTCCCCCGTGGCCTTGGAGCCTTGCGTTGGTGTTCCCTCGAAGCGGAAAGGGTGATGTAGCACAGCGGTGGTAAGTATTTCCCTCAGTTTTGAGAACCAAGGTATCGATCCAGTGAAGGAATATCACAAGTACCTGCACAAACACAAAGAGCTTGCACCCAACGCTATGAAGGGGTTGTCAATCCCTTATAGATTGTTTGCCAAGTGAGAACTGAAAGCAACAAAGTAACAAAGCAAAGTAAAAGCGAAAGTGGAAACGATAGGTGTGAATAGACCCGGGGGCCGTAGTGTTCACAAGTGGCTTCTCTCATGAAAGCAAGTATACGGAGGGTGAATGAATTACTGTCGAGCAATTGATAGAACCGCGCAAAGTCGTGACGTTATCTATGGCAATGATTATATCTATAGGCATCACGTCCAAAACAAGTAGACCGATACTTTCTGCATCTACTGCTATTACTCCACACGTCGACCGGTATCCAGCATGCATCTAGTGTATTAAGTTCATGAGAACTGAGTAATGCCTTAAGCAAGATGACATGATGTAGATGGACAATCTCATATCTACGATAAAAGCCCATCTTGTTACCCTTGATGGAAACAACATGATGCGTGCCTTGCCGCCCCTTCTGTCACCGGGAAAGGTCACCACACGGTATGAACCCAAAACCAAGCACTTCTACCATTGCAAGAATCATAGATCTAGTTGGCCAAACAAAACCCAAGACTCGGGGAGACTTACAAGGATATCAAATCATGCATATAAGAAATTTGCAAAGACTCAAATATATATCATAGATAATCTGATCACAAATCCACAATTCATCGGATCTCGACAAACACATCGCCAAAGAGGATTACATCGGATAGATCTCCATGAAGATCATGGAGAACTTTGTATTGAAGATCCAAGAGAGAGAAGAAGCCATCTAGCTACTAACTACGGACCCGTAGGTCTGAAGTGAACTACTCATGAGTCATTGGAGGGGCGATGATGTTGATGAAGAAGCCCTCCAACTCCAAAGTCTCCCTCCGGTAGGGCACCGGGAAGGGTCTCCAGATGAGATCTCGCGAAAACGGAAGCTTGCGGCGGCGCAAAAGTGTTTTCGCGGATGCCCTGATTTTTTCTGGATTTTTAGGGAATTTATAGGCCAAAGACCTAGGGCAGGGGAGCGACAGGGGGGCCACAAGCTTGGTTGCCACGGCCTCCTCCTGGCCGCGGCAACAGGGATTGTGGGCCCACTTGCTTGGCCCTCAGGCCTCCTGATCTTCTTCCGTTCTGGAAAAAATTATTTCGGGTATTTTATTCCGTTTGGACTCCGTTCCAAAATCAGATCTGAAAAGAGTCAAAAACACATAAAAAACAGGAACTCGCGCTTGGCACTGAATTAATAAGTTAGTCCCAATAAATATATAAAAGGTAAACAAAACATCCAAAGTTGACAAGATAACAGCGTGAAACCATCAAAAATTATAGATACGTTTGAGACGTATCAGCAGCAGAGCTTATATGCTCAGGCTAGCAGTGGATGGTGACTGATGGAAGGCTGGCTGATGCTATGGACAAGGTTCAAGGCTTGCGTGGCATCAGGGAGGCCGCAACCGTGGTGATCACGGTGCTGGCATGCCACAGAGCGCGCTCTGCGCAGCTCCAGTGACAGCCGAGCCGCCCCGAGCCGTCAATCGTTGTCCCCCTTGTCTGAAGCGCCGACAAGGTCCCTGGTAGCAGTGTGGCACCTCCCGAACCCTCTGGTTCGCTGGGGAAGGCCGCCGGCGCTCCCGGCCAAGCTCCGCCATGGGCAACACAGTGGGCTTCGGCCACTATGGTCGTCCGCACGCCATTAATGGCTCCGGACCCGTCCCGTCGCTCCTCTGACCTCCTCCATCACCTCACCACCGCGCTGCGATAGCCAACTCGCCGTCCTTGCTCCAGTGGCAAGCCCGAGCCTCACCGCTTCGGGAGAGCTCGGCAGCGCTCGTCGCTGGCCTATTTAAGGCGTTGCCCGAACCCCTCCTAGCTTCCACCCCTCTCCTCCACCTCTGGATTAGCCCTAGAGCCCCCCAGCAAGAGCCGGGAGCTCGTCTCCCTCCGCTCCGGCGAGTTGCTTCGCTGCCAAATCCTCTTTGTCGCCAGCCTCCTCCACCCCTCCCCAGTCCAATCCGAGGACACCAGTGTGTTCCTTGGGTCCCTCTGGTGCTCCTCGAGCCGTTAGAGAGTTGAATCTCTGCCGGAACCGTCGCCGTTGACGACCATCGTAGCCTTCACCCGCCGGAGAAAGAGGGGCAACGCCGTCCGTCCACCTCCGGAGGAGCTACGGGTACAGGGAGGATCGTCGTCGAGTGCCTGTTCCATTCCCATCATCTCCCAGCCTCGCGGCCGTCCCTACCGCCAGTGAGCGTCGCCGATGAGCCGCCCTCCTCTGTTCCCTCCCCTCTCTCTGTTTTAAAAAGGGCAGGCCCCACCTGCCAAGGGTTGTGGCCTGCGGCCGAAGCGTTAAGTGGAGGCGCCCCTCCACTTTACGCTTTCGACGTGCCCCCCAGGTTTTCTTTTCTTTTATTTATTTTAGTTTTTAACAGAAACTTTGATCATTTAAATCTTTTTATCTACAAGTCCAAATCACTTGATTCTTTTTGCATTGGGTTTCTATTGAAATTCTTTACAATCTGGTAAATATTGGTATTTTTTCCACACTCATAAAATTTCTGGTTAATAAAAAGGTATTTAATGCTTTTCCCTTTTCTTTTGCTATTTCAAATACATTTCAGAGGGAAACATTGAAGACCAGGAGTGTTTGAACAACCCCACTGATCAAGGCAAGCCATCATATCCATGTGATGTAGTTTTGCATAGCTCACATCCTCATGCATCAAACTTGCTTAACTTGCTAAGAAAATAACGATTTAATAAATGACCATATAGAGATATATGCTTATGATTATGAGTTACTATGGTTGCTATGATATGGTGAATGATCATGAGTCACCTGACCGGGCATAATCATACAACCACCTCTTGCCGGTATGGGAAGGCCGTGACTTGGGTTGTCCGCGTGATCTCTCACCGATATGCCCCCAAAGAGGGAGAGTTATGCACGCGTGCTACCTTGTCCCGATGGGCGGTGATAACTCTGTGAGCCCAGTGAAGTTGAGTTGGGCACGTCCCCGTTTGGGACAGTTTGTTTGGCCACGACGGTGACAGGTGTCATGAGGACACAGGGCCACCCAGGGCAGGACTCCGGAAGGGAGTGGTTGCCGGGGATATGATGAGAGAGTCACGGGTCAGGCAAGTTGTGTTGGAGCAATGCTGGTCCACCCGAATGGGATCACGAGGTGAGTACTCCAGAGTGTGGGTAAAGTGTGCAACCTCTGTAGAGTGTAAAAACAATTCGAATAGCCGTGTCCACGGTAATGGACGGCCCGACCAAACCTCAGTAGATGGTCACCCATGTGGATGTTAGTAATGATGGAAGAACTCTCCATTTGAGTGGAGATGCTTGATGAGCATTCCGGTGGTTGGGAGACAACCCCATATGTGAGTAAGTGGCTGCTATAAAGTCAAGTGGTATTATTCTTAATTTGTGGCCATGCTATTGTTTGCTGCATTGCTTGGTTATTATGAGCTTGCGAGTACATTCAAAGTACTCACCTGGCGTATCATGCCAGATGCAGGAGAAGCCGAGGACTGAGGTCCTGATGATGTGTACTAGGAAGTGTCCACAGCAGTGTCCCTGTGTATGGAGTTGCCGCTATATTCCACTACGTCGTAGAAGTACTTAGTAGTTTCGAGGCCCCACCATGTCTCATAAATAATGTAGATACTATGCTGTACCAAGGGTACCTTTGGCCTCGCTATCATTGTAAGATATGCTCTTGTAACATTATGCTATCAATAAAGTCAGTTATGTTCTGTGCCAAGTTGTTGAGTGTTTCCAGAAGACATGATCTCTGGGTTGGAAACACTGGTAATCCGATTCTTTGAATCGGGGTGCCACATTTACCCTCAACTAGGTTCGGGTGATGCAGGGGAGGAGAATGCGGCGCCAAGCTTATATGAGTAGGAAAATGACGAGAAATCGCGAGCGTCCCTCGAAAGGCGACGAGAGAAATGGGTCACCTCCTATCAAATTGCTCTCCTTATATAGCCACGCTCGGCTCACCACCCAAACTCCCGCCAGCATTCCCCCCTTCGAGCTCTCCGTCCAATGCAATTTTTCACCAATGGGTAGGTAAGCGACGCGTAATCTCCGACCGAGAGTAAACGACAACGGCTATTTGTCTTCCTCCTCTTCTCCGACCTGCTCCACGCCTTCAGCCGGCTTCACCGACGGCTGCAAGTTTGATCAGTTTCTCCTCCCACCTCCTTCTATCTTAGATCCTTTAACATGTGGTAGAATTGTAGACTATCGATCTGTGAGAATGTAATGTTGTGGTAGCTAATGGTGGTGGATTGGTAACTTGTTAGGTGTTGCTTGTAGGCTTTGGTTATGCTAATGTTGTTTTTCATGTCGGCAACAGTGATGGTCATAATATATAGGTGTGGTAGTGTGTTGAATTCCATGGTATGCTAAGAGCTTGATGATCGGTCATAGGATGGTGTGTTCAACTTGATGATCCGTGTGTAATATGCTTACCGTCCATGTTTAGTGATAATTCTTACTATCCATGTGTGGTGTGTTCCACTAGTGTTAGATGCTAACACTTGTAGCACATAAATATGCAATAGTTTAGTCAGGACACTGTATTGCGTGAGATCCAATTTCCATCGTATTATGTTCAAGACTCCCAAGCTATGACCAAGGACCAGATGCCTCTAGATTAAGATGTCTTCAAGGGGTCTGCTAGGCCTCCTTCATTTATGCCTACAACATATGTGATGGTTGTGCCTAATTCTGCTGCTACTGCTCCATGATGAGTGGTATTTTTATGCTCATCACATGTGTCGTGATTTTGGCACGACAGATATCCTAGTGATAGGACTAAGTCTAGGAGCCATCACAACTATGTGGCGGCTTGAACGGGGTTGATCGAGAACGAGAGACAAGGGTTACCCAGTTTCGGCCCCTCGGATGGAGGTAAAAGCCTACGTCCTCCTTTCTGTCTTATTGATGATGATCTCGATTACAAAGGTGCGCAATCGCTAACCTAGCTCTCGAGGGTTTCTTACTTGTCCCCTCTACCTGAGGGGCTCTCACTAGTAGAAAACGAAGCTATAGTCCCGGTTGGTAAGGGCATATAGTCCCGGTTCACCAACCGGGACTATTAACTTGGGACTAAAGGCCCTCCCTTTTGTCCCGATTTGCCACGAACCGGGACTAAATCCCTTCCACGTGGTTGTCAGAGTGTGCCAGGGGGCAGGGACCTTTAGTCCCGGTTGGTGTTACCAACCGGGACTAAAGGATTATGTGATTTGGAGTTTTGGGGTTTTGGGATTTTGAGGTTTATTGTTTATTTTTGCTTTTAATTTTCTGTTTTTCATTTAATTCTTTTTCATTTCAGACATATCATAGAATTTGGTACATATATCATAGAATTTCTCGTAGGACCTATATCATAGAATATCTCGTACGACCATATATATATATATATATATATATATATATATATATATATATATATATACATGCATATATATACAATTTGGTATATACAATTTCTCTTACAACTTGTGGATCAATTACATGCATGCATTAATTGGTGAAGTGGTATTCTCCTTTGGGATCTATGACCTCATCCAGCAAAAATCCGGCAAATTCCTCTTAAAGTACTCGTATGCATTCCGTTCGGAGGAGTTCCCCCCGCTTCTTCATCATTTTATAAAGAAGGAGACCAATATGAATATTTTATATATATGTGTGTGTGTGTGTATATATATATATATATATATATATATATATAAACTCTATTCATCACCCAGGGTGTAGAATAGTTTATTCTTCATCCAAGATAATCTTACGATCAATTTACAAATAAATTACATCCGAAATACAAATAATTACATTTATATTAAATCACTACGTAAAATTTGATAAAACAAAAACAAAAATATAGGTCACAAGACGAGAAAAAATTGAATTTGTTGTATTTTTTGCACTACTTTTGTATGTTCGTAATTTTACGTGACATAAAATATTTTTACGTTGATTATATTTTTTACGGTCTCTTTTTACATGTAAAATAAGACCAAATTTATGGAACGTAAAATTACGGTGCATTGATGTTAAAATAGAGGGGGTGAAGAATAACTATTCCTCACCTATGGTGACGAATAGTGCTATCTTAGACCATGAATATAAAAATTATGAATAATGTTTACGTACCGCAAGAGTTCCTGGTTTACTGGGCACTTCGGTCGGAAAAGGAGCGAATGTTCTGGCAAACATAGTATGCACATAGATTATTCCCCGGTTGCTGCCGCATGCAAAACTTTACAAGAATAGAATTCAGTCAGATAATAATCAAGCATTATAATGGTATTGAAACTAGATCTAAGAGATGTGCGGACGTACCTAGTACTACTTAATTACCCTGGACGGTGTCCATCGCAGCTCTGGTTTCCATTCACCGCGAACAGTCTTAATGAACCGGCTGCAAACCATGTCTGGCAAAGAAAAATAATAAAATGAGTCATTGATTAATTGATATTAGTTAATGAACTAAAGAGGCCGACATAGTGCGATAACGATTGAAATTACCGGTCGAGCATCAACTTCACGGACTTGTACTCGCTTTCGTATTTTCTTAGTGAGTCGAGTACTTGAACTTTTCCCTCGTCAATCGGAATGACGAGCAGGATAAAGTGGAATCTACGTTTTATAAATGGGCATGCATGCATCTCATCAAGAACTATACGTAAACTTAACATCGATCGGGTAAGCAAAATAGAATTTATAGTACAAGACATCAGTAACACTTACTTGAAGTTATAAGGAAATAATATTTTTTCATTGTGACTTAGTATCTCGAGAAACTAAAACAAGTTCTCGTTTGTCTCTTGTGGGTATTGTACTACCGCATGTTCAAAAATGGTATTTGGGGTCAATGAAGCCAATGCCATATAGTCCATCTCTTTTCATTTCAAGCATCTTCATTCTGGATAACACCACACACACAAAAGAATATAGTGAGGATAATTAGAGGCAAATGAATGAGCTGATGAGCTAGAGACTTGAATTACAGAAAGAAATCTCTTACAAACAATAGCAACCGTTGAGATATTTGTCGAGTGCGTCTTGATTGAATAACTGCCAAAATTCTAGCCTCGCAACCCACAAATCTTTGCAATTGAAGAAATGCTCTAGCTTGACTGTCACCATTAGGGACCGACGCCCGAGTTCTGCTTCCTTCATGTACCAGTTATGCAATTTTTTTATTTTCGTTGGTAGCTGCTTGACAAGCTAAGTCCCAACGAGAGATCTCTTGGGTTGATATGTCCATACTAGTTGTTTATCAACTATGGCGGGAATGTTCTTGTTGCCTAGGAGTTGTGAAACAGTGACACCGACAGTCATAGCCATCTTTTGATCAATATCGGGGTAGACTAGGAATCATCGGTACCCACCTTGAGCGGCGGGATCGATTGCACTGGCTGTTCTCCCAGCTCGGGAATGGTTTTCCTGCTTCTTCTATTAAGGAGCGCCATCTTCGTTTGCCCTTTTTGATATGACTTGGCAATAGAACGGTCATAGTCTAATTTAACTCTCTCTGGAGGCGGCGTGTCGGGAAGATTGGCCAGAACGCGCTTGACGTCTTTCAGAGTTGTTATATCCTTTGGTACAAGCTTTCTCTTGTCTTTATGGGCCTGCAACTCAGCAGCCACTGCCTCGTCTAATTCCTCTCTGGTCTTCTCGTAAGCCAACTTTGGCGGGGGAGGAGGGGTGCGTTTCCTCTTAGGCTTATTCCGCTTTGGACCCTGGTTCTTTGACAGAAAATGAAATGGCTTTCTGGTGGCGGGTTGGCAGGGTGGAGTCGGCTGGCGGGGTGGAGTCGGCTGGCGCGACGGACTTGGAGGAGGAGTCGGTGGCCTTGGAAATACGATGCAATCCTTTCTCCATAAGTAGAGGCTACATAGGACTAATCCACTTAATATTATCGAATAGATAATCTCGAATACATCACTAATACATCTCTCAAATAATATCTAACTGCTCAACCAAGAAAGAGTTGCGGCTGTACTGAGGCGCGGGCGGTGGACACCCAAAGAGCAGGAACCATCACCGGATCATAGCTCGGGTGAGATCCCTGAAGAACCTGCCAGGTATTGGAGAACCTGGCTTCCAACGCCTACATGTAGCGAGAGACGTGTTCGTCCTCCTCCCTGACAAGGCAACGTACCTCCTCCTCGGGGGCCGGCAGCCTCGGCATCGAAACTGGCCCACGCGACCGCCACCAAAGAAGATCCGGGTCGACGACGGGAGCCTGGTTCCTCACCAAGGTGCGTGCTCCGGAAGGTAGCTCCTCCGAGTGCCAGCCAGGCGGAGCCCAGTCCCGCACATGCTGGCGCCTATCAAGCAGGTGGTCGCCACCGAGTCGACGAGAGGATGCGAGCCACACATTATCGACGTCGAGAACCAATTCTACAACTATTTAAATTCCTACTATTTATTAAACTTCAATGAACTTTTACAACTATTTAAGTGCTATCATATGTTTGTGTTCTTATATACAAGATGTTATCTAGAGAAGGAGCACTATCCAAGTTTCTAGAATTAATAATAGACGAACATCTTATTGTAAGGAACATGAATACTTAGGTCTACTTAATTTCTATAATAGATGGCACTGCAAAATCGATTAGGAGCAAACTAACCAAGTTTACCATTTAAATTTCTATAATACTTAGGTCTACTCACTGTTCTTATTTACAAGATGTTATCTAGTGGGGCTCACCGTGATAGGAGGGAGAGAGCAGCAGGGCTCGTCGACGGCGGCGCGGGAGGAAGACGACACGGGAGGAAGACGATGACGGCACTGTCGGATGGCGGCGCGGGAGGAAGATGACGATGGCGCGGTCGGACGGCAGCGCGGGAGGAAGACGATGATGGCGCGACGGTGCTTGGAGGATCGAGGAGGGTGCCCGGGGAGGAGTGGCGACAGCTTCAACGCGGGCTCGGGCGGCGTGGTCGAGGGCACGGGTCGCCGGTGAAAATAGGCAGCCTGACGGCGTTGGGATGGAGAGGGCGGCGGCGGCTTTGCTCTGTTTGATGGGTGGTGAAAATGGGCGGCGACGATGAAAATGATGGTCGATTGGGAAGGGGAGAACGCATCGATTATCTATGCCCGGTACCTTTAGTCTCGGTTGGTGCCACGATCCAGGACTAAAGGGTATTTAGTCCCGGTTGGTGCCACCAACCGGGACTACAGGTTGGGCGCATGTCTCACTGGCAGGCACCTTTAGTCCCGGTTATATCCACCAACTGGGACTACAGGTTGGGCGCCTGGCCCACTGACAGACACCTTTAGTCCCGGTTGGTGGCACCAACCGGGACTAAAGGTCTATTTTCGGCGGCCCAAATTTCGCGTGGGAACGGACCTTTAGTCCCGGTTGGTGGATCCAACCGGGGCTAAAGGTCAATTTTCTCTTTTTTATTGTTTTTGTTTTTCTAAACATGACAGTTTCCTTTATATATAGGTTGAGGCCCAGAGATTACAACAGAGTCTGGGTCGTATTGTGTCTCGTGACTTATTCTAATTATTACTCATCTTGTTGTCCAAGTAGGAAACCTTCTTGAATCTTCTCGTCGAGCCAGCCCACCACGCTAGTGTGTAACCCGGCCTATGGGATGAGCTGCCCTCCGGGCTTTACGTTCACACGCCCTGTTCTTTGGGCTGGTCCCTAAAGGCAGGGTCATCCCCTCGGTGGGTCACGCCATGGGTTATATCCCCAACATTAGTCGCCAGTTTAATTTGGATTCATCCATGTTAAATTCCATCCTGAAAAATAGAGAAGATACCTCAAACGTGAAGGCTTAATCAAACGTCGTCCTTAAGCCGACATTTCTCTTCTTTCCCGAAAGAGTGATGTCCGGTCAATATTCTGCCGGGTTATCTTCCTTGTTCGGGACTTGGTGTTTTATCACCTGCTTTCATCATGACGTCACCCTGGTTACCATTAACGTCCTTAGGTCATCATAATGAATATTTTTTGAACAGTGACCAAAATCCAGTGACGCGCAAAAATCGAGGTGGCCCAGCCACCACTAATCATTGTAATTCAACCTTTTTTCGACGCTCCGCTTTGGGTTCGCCCTTGCCTTATAAATAGACCACCTAGGGTCTTTTTTTACTTTTCTCCCGTCTTCTTCCTCTCACTGCCTCGATGTGCTCAAGCATCGCCCGAGTTCAAGCACCGGAGGTCATCCAGCCGCGTCGTCATTGTTTGTCATCATCACCTACGGCCCTTCCCCGAGTCGAACTTCCTTGAGGTTTCTTCTTCTTCAAATCTGGTAAGCTGCACTTCTTCCCCTAGTTTTTCCACCGGAGTTCATGGCATTCGTCGGAGTTCTTATCAATGGTAGTAGTGGTAGATCCAAAAACTTTTGGTCCTTCTAGTCCATGTAGCTTTGTCCTAGCCTCCTTCATTTTTTGTCATAAGGTAGATCCAAAATGTACTATAAGATCTCAAGTTTGTGCCACCTTTGACCCCTCCACTGTTACAAGACATTTACATTTCTTCTTCACAGTTTATTATATCCATCTATCTTGTTGCTTCAGTAGAAAGTTGTTGTTGCTGATGAATTGCGCTAAGTTCCCTAGAGCTCATGCTTCACTCATTTAGTCGGCTTTAGATGATATCTTTCCATATGACCGGCTCAACTCATGTTTCACCATTTTGACCGGCTTAACTTATGAGTGTTTCTACCAGCTTATCCGATCGTAAATCGTTCTCTTGTATGTCTGCTTACTTCAATTTATCACCTCATTTTGCCTTTCCGGCTTGTTTTTCCCGATTCCTCGTAGTACCGCTATAACAGTCGCAATGGCTCCCAAGACCATCAAAACTGTCGGTTGGGTTAGGTCTAGGGTATAAGCACTCAATCTAGAGGAGCTCGTGGTCCAAGGGCTTTTGGCGACTCAATATGAAATAGAGTGGCGAGTTCCTAAAGAAGAATCTTCTCCATAGCCCGAACAGGGAGAATTTGTCATTTTTTGTTGATCATCTCCTCAGGAGTTTTCGGCCGCCCGGGTCAAAATTCTTCATAGATTTACTCCACTTCTTCCAGCTTAAGCCCCAAGACATTGGGCCCAACTCCATGACGAATATTTGTCAGTTTCAAGTCTTTTGTGAGGTGTATCTTCAAATTGAACTCAATGTCACTCTTTTTAGGCAGTTCTTCTACATCAACCACCAAACTGAGGTGAAGATGGTCCAAGCGTAGAACTTGGTGGGATTTCAATTCAAAAAAGGAAGAATAGTGCCTTTCCTGAATCAAAGTTGGCGACTCATCCTAAAGGTTGGAACACTACTTGGTTTTATTGCAAGGACACCTCTCCAACAGGTTAGAAACCTCTTTCGGGTTGTAGATCTGACCGGCTTAACGCAGCGAGCGAATTTCTAGATTGGCGAAGCGAGAATGAGGGACAAGGGTTTACCGAGGTTCGGCCCCTCCGGTGGAGGTAAGCATACATCCTGCTTTCTGTGTTATTGATGATGATCTCGATTGCAAAGATGCGCAATCGCAAACCTAGCTCTCAAGGATTTCTAATGTGTCCCCTCTACCTCAGGGGCTCTCCTTTATATATAGGTTGAGGTCGTGACATTACAACAGAGTTTGGGTCGTATTGTGTCCTGTGAATTATTATAATTCTTAATCATCTTGCTGTCCAAGTAGGAAACCTTCTCGAGTCTTCTCATTGAGCCGGCCTGCCAGGTGAGTGTGTAACCCGAGCTGCAGGATGAGCCGCCCTCTGGCTTTACGTTCACAGACACTGTTTTTTGGGCTGGTCCCTAAAGGTCGGGTCATCCCCTGGGCGGGTCACGTCGTGGGTTATATCCCCAACATCATCCTTGTTTAAAACAGATAATTTTGGAATTCACAAAAAAATCACTCTCATGTTGCCACTAACGACTATGGATACGAGAGATTGCAAAATCCTTTGCTTAATTTGTTTCCATGGGAAAAGAGCCTACACATGGAGATAAATCATCACTTAGAAGGAAACAAGGCATTACTTCTATAAAGGTTGATCGACTAGATGGTGCAATACACGGGGGCGTTTCTTCTACACGGAGCTCGACAATCATGCCCACCTGGGGGGCCAAGAGGCCTACCCCCTAGGGCGCACCCTGCTACCTCGTCATCGCCTCGAAACAATTACCCTAGGAAAAATCACAAGAAAACTTTCGATATGAAGGCCGCCGTCTCGAGGTTGAATCTGGGCAGTAGCACTTTTGCTCTCCGGTTGAGCGATCCCGTCGAGGAAACTCCCCTCGAGGAGGGGGAAATCAAAGCCATCGTCATCACCAACGCTCCTCTAATCATCGGAGGACTCATCTCCATGAACATTTCCCCAAGCACCATGTCATCTATGAATCCTAGTTCATCTCTTGTTTCCAATCTTTGTCTCACGCCTCAGATTGGTACCTGGGGGTTTCTAGTAGTGTTGATTACATCTTATAGTTGATGCTAGTTGGTTTACATGGTGGAAGATTATACGTTCATATTGTTAATCCCATATTTATTATCTCTGATCATAAACATGAATATTATTTGTGAGTAGTTCTGTTTGTTCCTACAGACATGTAATAAGTATTATTATAAGTAATCATGTGAAGTTCAGTTTCATTCAGCATTGTGATGACGTGTTGTGTTGTTTGATGTCTACTATGCAACTTTATTCTTGTAGACGTTGTTGCGCCTCCAAGTGCAGAGTTTTGTAGGACAACAACAAATTTCCCTCAAGTGGATGACCTAAGGTTTATCAATCCGTGGGAGGTGTAGGATGAATATGGTCTCTCTCAAATAACCCTGCAATCAAATACAAGAAATCTGAATACAATGGTAAATTGTATAGGTGCACTAGTTCGACAAAGAGATGGTGATAAAAGTGTAGTATGGATAGTAGATATACGTTTTTTGTAATATGAAACTATAAAAATAGCAAGGTAGCAAGTAACGAAAGTGAGCATATGTCGGTGTCAAAACCGTCTGACCTCGAGTAGGGGGTCCGAACTGTGGATCTAGGGTCGATGGGTAACAAGAGACGATGAGGACATTGTTTTACTCAGGTTCGATCCCTCTTTATGGAGGTAAAATCCTACGTCCTCCTCTTGCTGTTATTGACAACATAAATAACACCATCTACTCCTTTATAAAGATGTGGGTCATCCCAAAAGTAGTGTAAAAATCATAGATGCTTTTTTCTTTTGTTGATAGGTGAAACTAGGCGGCATATATTTAGCAACAATGTAATTAAAATAATCCGCATAACAAGGAGTACTGCATGAAGTGTTTATAATAGCAACTTGCTCATGAGGGAAATTATTATCAATCGGTAGTGGGTCATTAAGAACATTTTCCATCGTAGTCAGGTTATCTGCTACAGGGTTATCAACTCCTTTTCTATCATCGACATGCAAGTCAAACTCTTGGAGTAAAAACACCCATATAATAAGTCTAGGTTTAGCATCCTTCTAATCCACAAGGTACTTAATAGCAACATGATCACTATGAATAGTTACTTTAGAATCAACAATGCCAGGTCTAAACTTATCACATGCAAACAGAACTGCTAAAAATTCCTTTTCAGTAGTAGCATAATTCCTTTGAGCGATGTCTAGGGTCTTACTAGCATAATGAATAGCATTCAATTTCTTGTCTACTCTTTGCCCTAGAATAGCGCCAACATCATAATCACTAGCATTACACATAATTTCAAAGGGTAGGTTCCAATCAGGCGGTAGAACAATAGGTGCAAAAGTAAATGCTTTCTCAAGTATTTCAAAGGATTCTACAAATCATCATAAAAAAATTAATGGAACATCTTTTTGTAGAAGATTAGTTAATGTCCTAGAAATCTTGGATAAATCTTTAATGAAGCGCCTATAGAAACTAGCATGACCAAGTAAACTTCGTATACCTTTGATGTCTTTTGGGAAAGGCATTTCCTCTATTGCATCCACTTTGGCTTTATCCACCTCAATACCTCGTTCTGAGATTTTATGCCCAAGCACTATACCTTCATTCACCATAAAGTTACACTTCTCCGAGTTGAAGACAAGATTAGTTTCTTCACATCTCTACAATACTCGATCAAGGTTGTTCAAGCAATCATCAAAGGAAGTCCCATAAATAGAAAAATCATCCATGAATACCTCGACAATCTTTTCACAAAAGTCAGAGAATATAGGAGTCATACATCTTTGGAAGGTAGCAGGTGCATTACATAGACCAAAAGGCATACACCTATAAGCATAAGTTCCAAAAGGGCATGTAAAGGTAGTTTTCTCATGGTCTTATTTTCACACATGTATTTGAGAAAATTCAAAGTAACCATCAAGAAAGCAAAAGTGTGTGTGCTTAGATAACCTTTCTAACATCTGATAAATAAAAGGCAAAGGGTAGTGATCTTTCCTAGTAGCTTTATTCAATTTCCGAAAATCAATCACCAACTATAACCAGTTACTATCCTTTGTTGAATGAGTTCATTTTTACCATTGGGAACAACAATTATACCGCCTTTCTTAGGAACACGATAAACTGGACTTACCCATCTACTATCAGCGATAGGATAAATTATACCTGCCTCCAGAAGTTTTAGTATTTCAGTTCTTACCACCTCCTTCATTTCAGGATTGAGGCGGTGTTGATGATCAACGTGTGGTTTGGCATCCGGTTCCATATTGATCTTGTGCTGACAAAGAGTAGGACTTATGCCTTTAAGATCATCAAGAGTATAGCCAATAGCAGCCCTGTGCTTCTTTAAGGTTTTGAGTAATCTCATTTCTTCATGTTCTGAAAGGTTAGCACTAATAATAACATGATATATCTTCTTGTCATGAACATAAGCATATTTCAGAGTATCAAGTAAAGCTTTGAGCTCAAATACTCGGTCTCCTTTGTGTGGAGGACGACTGCCTAAAATTTCAACTCGTAAGTTGTGCTTAAGAATGGGTTGCTGATCAAGAAGTACCCTATCTAATTCATTTCTTTCATTCAAGTGCATATCATTCTCATGGTCTAGCAGGTCCTATTCTAATGGGTCTGTAGGAGGTACAACAATAGATGCAAGACCAATTATTTCATCTTTATTAGGCAATTCATTTTCATGTGATTGTTTACCAAACTTCGAAAATTGAACTCATGTGATATATCCCGTGAAAGGATCGATATGGTTGACTAGAGGGGGTGAATAGGCAACTAACAAATTTTAATATTTTCTTTTAACAAATTAATTTTAGCAACAAATAGGTTGTCTAGATATGCAACTAAGAGAGCAACCTATATGATGCTAACAACAACAATAGGAAGTATGAAGTAAATACACGTAAAGGTAAAAATAACCACAAGTGGAACTCATGAAGACGAGGATGTGTTTCGGAAGTTCCTTCCCTTTGAGGGGAAGTACGTCTTCGTTGGAGTAGTGTGGAGGCACTACCCCCCAAAATTCCACTAAGGCCACCATATTCTCCTCACGCCCTCACACGATGCGAGGTGTCGTGGTTCCACTAAGTGGTGCACTTGAAGGTGGCGACCGAACCTTTGCAAACAAGGTTGGGGAAATCTCCACGACTTAATTGGAGGCTCTCAAAGAGTCCATGAAGTTTCAGCACAATGGAATATTGCTTCGAGGTGACCTCTTCCGTCTAGGATGCTGAAACACCCAAGAGTAACAAGATCCGCAAGGGATTAGTGGGGGGATCAAATATCTCTTGGTGGAAGTGTAGATTGAGGCCTTCTCCTCCAAGCCCTAGAAAATCAACAAGATTCGTTGGCTAGGGAAGGAGATCGGGAAAGAGTGAGCTTGGGAGCAACAATTGAGCTTTGGGTGGAAAAAGGTGAGTATCCATGGGGAAGAAGACCCACTTATATAGTGGAGGAGAAATATGACCGTTTTCTGCCCATAAATCGTGCAGGAGCGGTAGTACCGCTGGGGAGCGGTACTTCCGCTTGCACGGTAGAAAAGGTCGGGCAACCAAAAAACAAGCGACACGGAGGAGCGGAAGTTCCGCTCGAGCGGTACTACCGCTCCAACCAGCGGTACTACCACCACTGAGGAAACACGGGAGACAGAGCAGAACTACGTCTCAGGGCGGTACTTCCCCTTTAAACTTCGGCTCAAAAATAATCGCTAAGCAGAATCACAAAACAGAAAAGTAAGCGGATGTGAGGCCAGAAGTACGGAGCGGTAGTACCGCTCAACTCCAACGGTACTTCCGCCCAAGCGGTAGTACCACTCAACTCCAGCAGTACTTCCGCTTACCAAGGATCAAGAGGACAGCTCCAAAGTGCCGAGGAGGAAAGATGGTGACGAATGTGTACGTGAGAGATTCTCCCAACCTTTCAAATGCGGACCCCCTCTTGATAGTACGGATTATCCTATGACCCAAGTCCACCAACTCAAAATCATACAAAGTACTCCGTCTTCTCGCTTAACATCTGAGGGGAAGAATAACCGTCTCGTGCCACCTGATAACCTCTGAAATCTCGAAGCACATGATTAGTCTGCAAAGGTGTTGTCATCAACCAGCAAAACTACTTAGTTGATATTATGCTCTTACATCCCCGAAGGTAACTTTAACCTTCTCGGTAGCATAGTTAATTTGAGCTTTAACAGTATTCAAGAAAGTTCTATCGAATATTATGGGGCAAAAATTATCGTGTTCTGAACCAAGTACTAAGAAACCAGTGGGATATTTGACTTTTCCACATAATACTGCAACATCTCTAACAATCCCAAGTGGCGATATAGTATCTCGGTTTACAAGTTTAACAGTAATGTCTATTTATTCAATCGAAACGGGTGTTATATCATGCATGATTTCTTTATATAAAGTAAAAGGTATAGCATTAATGCTAGCACCTAGATCACACAGTCCATGATAACAATGTTCTCCAATCTTAACCGAGATAACACGTGTGCCTACCACTAGTTTATTCTTATCAAGTTTGTCCTTTTATTTTAACAGGCTTTGCAATTCTACCAGCTTCGTCACAGAGATAAATAACTTGCACATCAATGTTATCAGGTAAAAGATATTTAACCATGGAAACCTTAGGCTCAACATTAATTTGCTTAGAAGGTGTAGGTGTCGTAACATGCCTTTTATTAACCACTTTTGCAGCCCTAGCATGCCCTATAATCTTTACAGGGAAAGGGGGTTTCTCAATGTAAGCAGTGGGAACAACTGGATCTACATGGTTAATAATTATTTCTTCCTTCTTTATTTCAACAAGTTCATCTTGCAATTTTTCAATAGGAGGATGGAATTGAAACAACTTTTCCTTAGGGAGATCAACATAAGTGGCAAAAGTTTCATAAAAGGTAGCTGCTATCTCAGGATCATGGCCATATTTGTTGCTAAACTCATGAAAAGGAGAAGTCTCCATGAAAGATTTAAAGCAATCAAACTAAAATTTCATACCTGAAGCCTTACCTCTATCGAGTTCCCAATCTTCAGAATTGCGTTTCATATTTTTCTAGAAGATTCCATCTGAATTCAATAGTCTCCTCCATCTAGGAGCCAACCGCACAAGCGTCGAGCAATGTTTGATCATCATACAAAAGCCGAGCATAAAAAATTGTATGATCAATTCCCTTGGGAGCTCATGATTGGGTCAAGTGTGCATCATAGATTTAAGCCTCCCCAAGCTTGAGTGATGGTTTATCCTTCATGGGGCCAAAAATTATAAATAAAATTCCGATCATGATGAATCAAATGCATTGAATAATTTTTTTGATGAAATTATAATTTCAAGCGGTTCCAATCCCAGGATCCAATATCATCTAGTAGCCTGTACCACAATAATGCTTTTCCCTACAAATATAAAGGGAAACCTTTCTTATTAACTTGATCTCTAGGTAAACTTGAAAGCTTAAACAATCCAGAAATGTCATCGACATATATTAACTGATAATCATGATGAGTTGAACCATTATAAGGATTAGCCAACAGTTTCTCTACCAACAGTCTCTCACTGGCACCAGAGGAATACCTTGTGTGTATCAAACATCGCAACGTAACTGGGTGACTATAAAGGTGCTCTACAGGTATCTCTAAAGGTGTCCGTTGAGTTAGTATAGATAGAGACTGGGATTTGTCACTCCGTGTGATGGAGAGGTATCTCGGGGCCCACTCGGTAATACAACATCACACACAAGCCTTGCAAGCAATGTGACGAAGTGTAAGTCAGGGGATCTTGTATTACGGAACAAGTAAAGAGACTTTTCGGTAATGAGATTGAAATAGGTATACAGATACCGACGATCGAATCTCGGACAAGTAACATACCGAAGGACAAAGGGAATGACATACGGGATTATATGAATCCATGGCACCGAGGTTCAACCGATAAGATCTTCGGATAATATGTAGGATCCAATATGGGTGTCCAGGTCCTGCTATTGGATATTGACCAAGGAGTGTCTCGGTTCATGTCTACATAGTTCTCGAACCCGCAGGGTCTGCACACTTAAGGTTCGATGTTGTTTTAGTATAGTTGAGTTATATTTGTGGTTACTGAATGTCATTTGGAGTCCCGGATGAGATCACGGACGTCATGAGGGTTTCTGGAATGGTCCGGAAACGAAGATTGATATATAGGATGGTTTCATTTGGTCACCGGAAGGTTTCGGGCATTTCCGGCAGTGTATCGGGAGTGATGAATGGGTTCCGCGTGTTCACCGGGAGGGCCCCACCCACCCGGGAGTGAGCCCTATGACCCTAGGGTGGCGCATCATCCCTTAGTGGGCTGGTGAGGCCAGCCCAATAGGGCCATGGCGCCACAAGTGAAAATACCAAAGGAAAAGAAGAAGAAAAAAGGAAAGAGGGAGGTGGGAAGGAAGAGGAGGACTCCTCCTTCCCCAAACCGAATTGGAGAAGGAGTCCTCCTCTCCCTTTGTTTGGCGCACCCTTGGGGTCTTTGAGCCCCAAGGCTAGCCCCTCGCCTTATCCTATATATACTAGTGGTTTTAGGGTTTTTGATACACAACTTTGCCACGTGCAACTCAAACCTATACCACGTAGTTTTACCTCTAGATCGGATTTCTGCGGAACTCGGGCTCAGCCCTCAAGGAGTAAATCATCACCACCACCGGAGCACCGTCACGCTGCCGGAGAACTTATCTACTTCTCTATCTCTCTTGCTAGATTAAGAAGGCCGAGATCGTCATCGAGCTATACGTATGGTGAACGTGGAGGTGTCGTCCGTTCGGTGCTAGATCGGAACGGATCGTGGGACGATGGTGATTTGAATCACGAAGCTGTACCACTACATCAATCACATTTCTTAACGCTTCCCGCTTAGAAATCTACAAGGGTACATAGAGCTAATCTCCTCTCGTAGTGGACATCACCATGATAGGTCTTCGTGTGCATAGGAATTTTTTTGTTTCCCATGCAATGTTCCTCAACAGTGGCATCATGAGCTAGGTTCATGCGTAGATGTTATCTCGAGTAGAACACAATAGGTTTTGTGGATGTTTATGTTCGATTTTCTGCCCTCCTTAGTGTTTTCTCGATTCGGCGGTATTGTTGGATTGAAGCGGCCCGGACCGACATTACTCGTACGCTTACGAGATACTGGTTTCATCGACTAACATGCAACTCGTTGCATAAAGATGACTGGCGGGTGCATGTTTCTTCAACTTTAGTTGAATTGGTTCTGACCGAGGCGGTCCTTGGAGAGAGGTTAAATAGCAATTTGCACATCTCCGTTGTGGTTTTTGCGTAAGTAAGATGCGATCATACTAGATACCCATAACAACCACCTAAAACATGCAACAAAAAATTAGAGGACGTCTAACTTGTTTTTGTAGGGTATGCTCGTGATATGATATGGCCAATGACGTGATGTGATATATTGGATGTATGAGATGATCATTATGTAATAGTTAATATCGACTTGCACGTTGATGCTACGGCAACCGGCAGGAGCCATAGGGTTGTCTTTAAACTAACGTTTGTGTTTGGACATGTGTTTACTATATTGCTAGGGCGTAGCTTTAGTAGTAATAGCAGAGATAGCATGACAACCTCGATGGCAGGACGATGATGGAGATCATGATGATGGAGATCATGGTGTGGTGCTGGTGACAAGAAGATCATGTCGATGCTTTGGTGATGGAGATCAATAAGCACACGATGATGGCCATATCATGTCACTTAAGAATTGCATGTGATTTAATCCTTTAATGCACCTTATTTTGCTTAGAACGACGGTAGCATTATAACGTGATATCTCACTAAAATTTCAAGATGAAATTGTGTTCTCCCCGACTGTGCACCGTTGCGACAGTTTGTTGTTTCGAGAAACCACGTGATGATTGGGTGTGATAGACTCAACGTTCACATACAACGGGTGCAAAACAGTTGCACACGCGGAACACTCGGGTTAAACTTGATGAGCCTAGCATGTGCACACTTGGCCTCAGAATACATGAGACCGAAAGGTCGAGCATGAATCGTATAGTTGATATGATTAGCATAGAGATTCTTACCACTAAAACTTTTCTCAACTCACGTGATGATCGGACTTGAGTTAGTGGATTTGGATCATGTACCACTCAAATGACTAGAGAAATGTACTTTTTGAGTGGGAGTTTATCAGTAATTTGATTAGTTAAACTCTAATTATCTTAAACATAGTCTAAATCCACTTTGCAATATTTGTGTTGTACATCAATGGCTCACGCAGTAGCAACCCTAAATTTTAATACGTTCCTAGAGAAAGCTAAGTTGAAAGATGATGAAAGCAACTTTGTAGACTGGGCTCGTAATCTAAAGCTGCTCCTACAAGTTGGGAAGAAGGATTATGTCCTTAATGTTGCGCTAGGAGATGAACCACCCGCTACGTCTAGCCAAGCTGTTTTGAACGCCTCGTTAACACGTAAGGAGGACTATTCAGTAGTTCAATGTGCAGTCTTGTATGGCTTGGAACCGGGACTTCAACGTCGCTTTGAGCGTCATGGACCATATGAGATGTTCCAGGAGTTCAAGTTTATCTTTCAGAAGAACGCCCGGATCGAGAGGTATGACACCTCCGATAAATTCTATGCTTGCAAGATGGAGGAGAATTCGTCTGTCAGTGAACATGTGTTCAAAATGTCTGGCTACTCAAACCGTCTAGCTGAGTTGGGGATTGAACTCCCGCAAGAGACTATCACTGACAAAATTCTTCAATCACTGCCACCTAGCTATAAGAGCTTTGTGTTGAACTATAACATGCAAGGGATGAACAAGTCACCCGGTGAGTTATTCGCGATGCTAAAAGTCGCAGAGTCAGAACTCCGAAAAGAGCATCAAGTGTTGATGGTCAATAAGACCACTGGTTTCAAGAGAAACGGCAAAGGCAAGAGAGATAACTCCAAGAAGAGCGGCAAGCCTATTGCTAATCCGACGAAGAAACCCAAGGCTGGACCTAAGCCTGAAACAGAGTGTTATTATTGCAAGGGAATGGGTCACTAGAAGCGCAAATGCCCCAAGTATTTGGCTGATAAGAAGGCGACCAAGGAAAAATCAGGTATATTTGATATACATGTTATTGATGTGTACTTAATCAACTCTCGTAATAGTGCCTGGGTATTTGATACCAGTTTTTTTGCTCATATTTGCAACTCAAAGCACGAATTGCGGAATAAACAAAGGTTGGCGAAGGATGAAGTGACGATGCGCATTGGAAATGGTTTCAAGGTTGATGCAATCGTCGTCAGCATAGTGTCACTTCAGTTACCATCAGGATTAGATATGAACTTAAATAATTGTTATTTAGTGTCCGCGTTAAGCATGAACATTATATCTGGATCTTGTTTATTGCGAGACGGTTACTCGTTTAAGTCTGAGAATAATGGTTGTTCTATTTCTATGAGTAATATCTTTTCTGGTCATGCACCCAATGTGAGAGGATTGTTCATGTTGAATCTTGATAGCAATGATACACATATACATAACACTGAGACCAAAAGATGTAGAGTTAACAATGATAGAGCCATGTTTTTGTGGCACTGCCGCTTAGGTCATATTGGTGTAAAGCGCATGAAGAAACTCCATTCCGACGGGCTTTTGGAGTAACTTGATTGTGAATCACTTGACACGTGCGAACCATGCCTCATGGGCAAGATGACTAAGACTCCGTTCTCCGGAACAATGGAGTGTGCAAGTGTCTTGTTGAAATCATACATACCGATGTGTGCGGTTCGATGAGTGTGGAGGCGCGCGGTGGATATCGTTATTTTCTCACCTTCACTGACAATTTGAGTAGGTATGGATATATCTATTTGATGAAGCACAAGTCTGAAACGTTTGAGAAGTTCAAGCAATTTCAGAGTGAAGTTGAGAATCATCGTAACAAGAAGGTCAAGTTCCTACGTTCTGATCATGGAGGTGAATATCAGAGTATCGAGTTTGGTGCTCACTTAAGACAATGTGGAATTGTTTCACAGTTGACACCGTGTGGAACACCACAGCGTAATGGTGTGTCCGAACGTCGTAATCGTACTTTGTTAGAAATGGTGCGATCTATGATGTCTCTTATCGATTTGTCGTTATCGTTTTGGGGTTATGCATTAGAGACAACTGCATTCACTTTAAATAGGGCACAATCAAAATCCGTTGAGACGACACCATACGAGCTGTGGTATGGCAAAAGACCAAAATTGTCGTTTCTTAAAATTTGGGGATGTGATGCTTATGTAAAAAAGCTTCAGCCTGAAAAGCTGGAACCCAAAGCGGAAAAGTGTGTCTTCATAGGTTACCCAAAGGAGACAGTTGGGTACACCTTCTATATCAAATCCGAGGGCAAAGTGTTTGTTGCTTAGAACAGAGCTTTTCTTGACAAGGAGTTTCTCTCGAAAGAATTGAGTGGGAGGAAGATAGAACTTGATGAGGTTGTCGAACCTCTAATCCCTCTAGATGGTGGCGCAGGGCAAAGGGAAACCCCTCTCGAAGCGACACCGGTTGAGGAGGAAGTTAATGATGATGATCATGAAACTTTGGATCAAGTTCCTATCAGACCTCGCAGGTCGACAAGATCAGGTACTACTCTTGAGTGGTACGGTAATCCAGTCTTATCAATCATGTTGTTAGACAACAATGAACCTGCGAATTATGAAGAAGCAATGGAGTGCCCGAATTCCAACAAATGGCTGGAGGCCATGAAGTCTGAGATAGGATCTATGTATGAAAACAAAGTATGGACTTTGGAAGTATTACCTGAAGGCCGCAAGGCTATTCAGAACGAATGGATCTTTAAGAAGAAGATGGACGCGGACGGTAATGTGACCGTTTATAAAGCTCGACTTGTGGCAAAGGGATTTTCACAAGTTCAAGGTTTTGACTACCATGAGACGTTCTCACCGGTAGCGATGCTTAAGTCCGTCCGAATCATGTTAGCAATAGCTGCATTTTTCGATTATGAAATCTGGCAGATGGATGTCAAAACAGCGTTCCTTAACGGTTTTCTTAAGGAAGAGTTGTATATGATGCAACCCGAAGGTTTTGTCGATCGAAAGAATGCTAACAAAGTATGCAAGCTCCAGCGATCCATTTATGGACTGGTGCAAGCATCTCAGAGTTTGAATAAACTCTTTGATGAGGTGATCAAAGCATTTGGGTTTATACAAGTGGTTGGAGAATCTTGTATTTACAAGAAAGTGAGTGGGAGCTCTGTGGCGTTTCTAATATTGTATGTGGATGACATATTGCTGATTGGAAACAATGTGGAGTTTTTGGAAAGCGTAAAGGATTACTTGAATAAAAGATTCTCTATGAAGGACCTAGGAGAAGCTGCTTACATTCTAGGCATTAAGATCTATAGGGATAGATGGAGACGCTTGATAGGACTTTCACAAAGCACATACCTTGATAAAGTTTTGAAGAAGTTCAAAATGGAACAGTACAAGAAGGGGTTCTAGCCAGTGTTACAAGGTATAAAATTGAGTAAGACTATGTTAGGGGTTCTAGCAACTGCGGAAGATAGAGAACAAATGAGTTCCGTCCCCTATGCTTCAGCCATAGGTTCTATCATGTATGCAATGTTGTGCACTAGACCGGACGTCGGCTTGGCCATAAGTATGGCAGGCAGGTTTCAAAGTAATCCAGGAGTGGATCAGTCGACGGCAGTCAAGAATATTCTGAAGTATCTGAAAAGGACTAAGGAAATGTTCTCGTTTATGAAGGTGACAAAGAGCTTGTCGTAAAGGGTTACGTCGACCCAAGCTTTGACACTGATCCGGATAACTCTAAGTCTCAAACCGGATACGTATTTATTCTTAATGGGGATGCGGTAAGCTGGTGCAGTTCCAAGCAAAGCATCGTAGAAGATTCTACATGTGAAGCGGAGTACATGGCTGCCTCGGAGGCATCTAAGGAGGGTGTTTGGATGAAGCAGTTCATGACGGATGTTGGAGTTGTGCCGAGCGCACTAAATCCAATAACTCTGTTCTATGAAAACACCGTTGCCATTGCTTTAGCAAAGGAACCAAGGTTTCACAAGAAGACCAGGCACATCAAACGACGCTTCAACCTCATCCACGACTACGTCGAAGCAGAGGACGTAAATATTTGCAAAGTGCACACGGATCTTAATGTAGCAGATCCGCTGACTAAACCTCTTCCACGGGCAAAACATGATCAACACCAGAACTGTAAGGGTGTTAGATTTATTACAATGTAAATCGCATGGCGATGTGAGGACTAGATTATTGACTCTAGTGCAAGTGGGAGACTGTTGGAAATATGCCCTAGCGGCAATGATAAAATAGTTATTATTATATTTCATGTTTCAATATAATCGTTTATTATCCATGATATAATTGTATTGAATGAAAACATAGATACATGTGTGGATACATAGACAAAACAATGTCCCTAGCAAGCCTCTAGTTGGCTAGCCAGTTGATCAAGGATAGTCAAGATTTTCTGACTATATGCAAGTGTTGTCACTTGATAACTGGATCACCTCATTAGGAGAATCATGTGATGGACTAGACCCAAACTATGAACGTAGCATGTGATCGTGTCATTTTGTTGCTATTGTTTTCTGCGTGTCAAGTATTTATTCCTACGACCATGAGATCATATAACTCACTGGCATCGGAGGAATACCTTGTGTGTATCAAACGTCGCAACGTAACTGGGTGACTATAAAGGTGCTCTAGAGATATCTCTGAAGGTGTCCGTTGAGTTAGTATGGATCAAGACTGGGATTTGTCACTCCGTGTGACGAAGAGGTATCTCGGGGCCCACTCGGTAATACAACATCACACACAACCTTGCAAGCAATGTCACTAAGTGTAAGTCACGAGATCTTGTATTACGAAACGAGTAAAGAGACTTGCCGGTAACGAGATTGAAATAGGTATACGGATACCGACGATCGAATCTCGGGAAAGTAACATACCGAAGGACAAAGGGAATGACATACGGGACTATATGAATCCAGGGCACTGAGGTTCAACCGATAAGATCTTCGGATAATATGTATGATCCAATATGGGCATCCAGGTCCCGCTATTGGATATTGACCGAGGAGTGTCTTGGGTCATGTCTACATAGTTCTCGAACCCGCAGGGTCTGCACACTTAAGGTTCGATGATGTTTTAGTATAGTTGAGTTATATGTGTGGTTAGCGAATGTTGTTCGGAGTCCCGGAAGATATCACAGACGTCACGAGGGATTCCCGAATGGTCCGGAAACGAAGATTGATATATAGGATTGTTTCATTTGGTCACAGGAATGTTTCGCGCATTTCCGGCAGTGTACCGGGAGTGATGAATGGGTTCCGGGTGTTCACTCGGAGGGGCCCACCCACCCGGGAGTGAGCCTAGTGACCTTAGGGTGGTGCGCTTCTTAGCAGTCCCCGGCAATGACACTAGAAGAATGTTGTTGATGAGTCCCTGACTTGATGCCTTTGCGACAACAGAGCCAGAACTGCTCCCAATTGCTCAACAATTAGCAATTGTCTTGCAATGGCCCACTAGCGCGTGGGTTCGCGGCAGTTTTTGAGGGTAGAGTATTCGACCCAAATTTGTTGGTACGCCAGTCAGGAGGTGAGAGAATACTCTCGAGTATTAGCAGCTGAATGTGTCAGATTCAACCACACCTGAAAGATTAGTATCTGCAAGCAAAGTATCAGCAGCAAAGCAGTATGATAACAACAGTGTCAGAAACGATCCGTTGACGGCAGACTATTCCTAAGTGTCGTATCAATGGTGCCAGAAGTTGTCCGTTGACGGAAATTGTCTTTCCCGTCAACGACGAGCGAACCAGAATTGTAGCACGTAGCAGCGGTGTAACGAGTAACACAGTGGCAAGGAACATCAGTAGTGACAGCAGAAGCAAGTAGAAAGAGTAGCAAGTAACAGCAGCAGCAAGTAACAGCAGCAGCAAGTAGCAACAGTAGTAACAGCAGTAGCAAGGCAAAACAAGTAACATCAGCAGAGCAAAACAAGTAACAGCAGTAACAGCAGCAGTGGGACGAACTCGTAGGCAATGGGTCGGCGATTCGTTTGGATGACATTCATCATGCAACAGTTTTAACACGGAGAGATATGTGTCTAGCTCCCGTTCGTTAATGTGATGTAGGCATGCATTCCGTGTGTAGTCATACGAGCTTAGGGAAAAGAACTTGCATGACATCTATTCTCCATCCCTCCCGTGGCAGCGGGGTCCAAAAGGATACTACGGGATATTAAGGTTCTCCTTTTAATAAAGAACCAGAACAACGCATTAGCACTTGGTGAACACATGAACTCCTCAAACTATGGTCATCACCGAGAGTGGTTCCGGTTATTGTCACTCCGGGGTTGCCGGGTCATAACACATAGTAGGTAACTACAACTTGCAGGATCGGATCTAAAACACACATATATTGGTGACAACATAATAATTTCAGATCTGAAATCATGGCACTCGGGCCGAAGTGACAAGCATTAAGCATGGGAAAGTAGTAGCAACATCAAGCTCAGAACATAGTGGATACTAGGGATCAATCCCTGTCAAAACTAACTCGATTACATGATAGATCTCATCCTACTCATCACCGCCCAGGGAGCCTACGAAAGTACGGTAACCCAACATCAGCACAAGTATAATTTAAGTTTGCTACAGCACCTAAGGAAGTGGTGGTTTGCTTTCTTGTACTAATGTTATCACGAGTTTCTGTTTAAGTTTCATGTTGTGAAGTTTTCAAGTTTTGGGTGAAGTTCTTATGGACAAAGAGATAAAGAGTGGCAAGAGCTCAAGCTTGGGGATGCCCAAGGCACCCCAAGAGATTCAAGGATGCCGTAAAAGCCTAAGCTTGGGGATGCCCCGGGAAGGCATTCCCTCTCTCGTCTTCAATCCATCGGTAACGTTACTTGGGGCTATATTTTTATTCACCACATGTTATGTGCTTTTGCTTGGAGCATCTTGTATCGTAGGAGTCTTTTATTTTTGTTGTGTCACAATCATCCTTGCTGCACACCTAGAGAGAGAGACATGCACACACCGTGATTTTGTCGAGCTTCACTTATATCTTTTGGTAGACAATTCAGCTCACATGTGCTTCACTTATATCTTTTGAGCTAGATACTTTTGCTCTGTGTGCTTCACTTATATCTTTTAGAGCACAGCGTTACGTGGCTTGGTAGTTGATTTATCTTTTAGAGAAGTTTGATTCATCTCAATTAGTTTTGAGTTGTGGTTATGGTAATATTGAAGTCATGCTAGTAAGGTGTTGTGGATCTAGAAATACTTGTATTGAAGTTAGTGATTCTCGTAGCATGCACGTATGGTGAACCGCTATGTGATGAAATCTGAGCATGATTAGTATATTGATTTTCATCCTTTGCGTGGCGGTCGGGATCGCGCGATGGTTTATACCTACCAACCCTTCCCCTAGGAGTATGCGTTGAATGCTTTGTTTCGATTACTAATAAAACTTTTGCAACAAGTATATGAGTTCTTCATGACTAATGTCGAGTCCATGGTTTAGATGCACTTTCACCTTCCACCATCACTATCTTCTTAGTACCGTGCAACTTTCGCCGGTGCACAAAACCCACCATTAGCCTCCCTCAAAACAGCCACCATACCTACCTACTATGGCTTTTTCAAAGTCATTCTGAGATATATTGCCATGCAACTACCACCATGACATGTGCCACCACGTCTACATTGCCATTGCATGATCATTGCCACGGTACACTACCGAAGGCATTCCATATAGAGTCATAGTTGCTCTAAGTTTTGAGTTGAAAGTGTGATGATCATCATTAATGGAGCATTGTCCCATGTGGGGAAATAAAAGAGGCCAAAGAAGCCCACAAATAAAGAAGAGGCCAAAGAGCCCATAGGGACAATGCTACCACTTTTTCCACACTTGTGCATATTAAGCACCATGATCTTCATGATTGAGAGTCTCTCGTTTTGTCACCACCATATAGCTAGTGGGAAATTTTCATTTTATAACTTGGCTTGTATATTCCAATGATAGGCTTCCTCAAAATTTCCTTAGGTCTTCGTGAGCAAGCAAGTTGGATGCACACCCACTAGTTCTCTTCAAGAGCGTTCACATACTCGTAGCTCTAGTGCATCATTTGTATGGCAATCCCTACTCATTCACATTGATATCTATTGATGAGCATCTCCACAGCTCATTGATATGCCTAGTTAATGTGACTATCTTCTCCTTTTTGTCTTGCAACCTCCACCACATTCCACACCATCTATAGTGCTATAACCATGGCTCACGCTCATGTATTGCGTGAGAGTTGAAAAGGTTTGAGAAAGTAAAGGTGTGAAACAATTACTTGGCCAATACCGGGGATGTGCATGATTTAAATTCGTTATGCAATGATGATAGAGCATAGCCAGACTATATGCTTTTGTAGGGATAACTTTCTTTTCGCCTTGTTATTTTGAAAGTTCATGATTACTTTGCTAGTTTGTTTGAATTATTATTGTTTCTGCGTCAATAGCAAACTATTGTTTTGAATCTAATGGATCTGAACATTCACGTCACATAAGACGAATTACAAAGGACACCTATGCTAGGTAGCATGAAAGCATCAAAAATTCATTCTTATCACTTCCCTACTCGAGGACGAGCAGGAGTTAAGCTTGGGGATGCTTGATACGTCTCAAACGTATCTATAATTTTTAATGGTTTCACGCTGTTATCTTGTCTTCTTTGGTTGTTTTATGTACCTTTTATATCTTTTTTTAGACTAACTTATTAATTCAGTGCCAAGTGCCAGTTTCTGTTTTCTCCGTGTTTTTGACTCTTTTCAGATCTGATTTTGGAACGGAGTCCAAACGGAAGAAAAACCCCGAAATGATTTTTTTTCCGAACGGAAGAAGACCAGGGGGCTTTTGGGCCAAGCCAGGTGGGCTCCAGGGAGCCCACAAGCCCCCACTCCGCCACCAGGGGAGGCGGCGGTGGGCAGGCTTGTGGCCTCCCTGGCCGCCCCCTGACCTAGGTCCTTGGCCTATAAATTCCCAAATATTCCGCAAAAAATCAGGGGACCCTCGAAAATACTTTTCCGCCGCCGCAAGCTTCCGTTTCTGCGAGATCTCATCTCGAGACCCTTCCCGGTGCCCTGTCGGAGGGGACTTTGCAGTTGGAGGGCTTCTTCATCATCATCATCGCCCCTCCAATGACTCGTGAGTAGTTCACTTCAGACATCCGGGTCCATAGTTAGTAACTAGATGGCTTCTTCTCTCTCTTGGATCTTCAATACAAAGTTCTCCATGATCTTCATGGAGATCTATCCGATGTAATCTTCCTTGGCGATGTGTTTGTCGAGATCCAATGAATTGTGGATTTGTGATCAGATTATCTATGATATATATTTGAGTCTTTGCTGATTTCTTATATGCATGATTTGATATCCTTGTAAGTCTCTCCGAGTCTTGGGTTTTGTTTGGCCAACTAGATCTATGATTCTTGCAATGGGAGAAGTGCTTGGTTTTGGGTTCTACGATGTGGTGACCTTTCCCGATGACAGTAGGGGCAGCAAGGCACACATCAAGTAGTTTCCATCAAGGGTAAAAAGATCGGTTTTTTATCATTGGGTTGAGATTATCCCTCTACATCATGTTATCTTGCTTAAGGCGTTACTCTGTTCTTATGGACTTAATACACTAGATGCATGCTAGATAGCGGTCGACGTGTGGAGTAATAGTAGTAGATGCAGAAAGTATCGGTCTACTTGTTTCAGACGTGATACCTATAGAAATAATCATAGATATCGTCACGACTTTGCGCGGTTCTATCAATTGCTCGACAGTAATTTGTTCACCCACCGTCTACTTGCTTTCATGAGAGAAGCCACTAGTAAACACTACGACCCCCGGGTCTATTCACATCCATCGTTTACACCTCCGCTTTTACTTTGCTTTGTTACTTTGTTGCTTTCAATTCTCACTTGGCAAACAATCTATAAGGGATTGACAACCCCTTCATAGCGTTGGGTGCAAGCTTTTGTGTTTGTGCAGGATCTTGAGATACTCTTCCGTCGGATTGATACCTTGGTTCTCAAACTGAGGGAAATACTTACCGTCGCTGTGCTACATCACCCTTTCCGCTTCGAGGGAACACCAACGCAAGGCTCCAAGGCCACGGGGGAAATCCTTTGCATACTTGCCTAGGAAGTCCCTTAAGGCGTAGCCGTAGCTGAAGGATTCCTGGTGCCGTCGACACAACTATTTCCTGGCGCCGTTGCCGGGGATACATAGCAAACATCAGAAGTACTTCTGGCGCCGTTGCCGGGGATACACAACAAACATCACTCCCCCACCACCAATCAATCACACTCCACGGCTAGCCGAATCCTCGGGTACCGTCCATACTAACATCAATCCGGGGGGAGTCTTGTTTTACAGTTATGTTTTCGACTTAAGCATGGAACTGGGCATTCCAATTACCGGCCCCTTTCTCGTGAATGACAGTGGATAAACACATGTCGAGGATAACACGCCTAACATGGAAAATACCAATAGCCCCCTGTCACCACATGAGCGGTTCGGGCATGCAAAACAGATTATTTCTTGAAGGTTTAGAGAATGGCACATGCAAATTTACTTGGAACGGCAGGTAAATACCGCAAATAGGTAGGTATGGTGGACTCTCATGGAAAAACTTTTGGGTTTATGGAAGTGGATGCATAAGCAGTATTCCGCTTAGTACAAGTGAAGGCTAGCAAAAGACTGGGAAGCGACCAACTAGAGAGCGACAACAGTCATCAAGATGCAATGAGTTTGACTAACATGGAGTGCAAGCATGAACAGGATATAAATCACCATGAACACAAACATCATAGAGGCTATGTTGATTTTGTTTCAACTACATGCATGAACATGCGCCAAGTCAAGCCACTTGAATCATTCAAAGGAGAATACCATCCTATCATACTACATCATAGTCATCTCAAAATCTATGTTGGCATTCAAGACAAACCATTATAAGCTCCTAGTTAAATAAGCATGGCAACAGAAACTATGATCTCTAAGTTGTCATTGCAAACATGGTTCTCTCACAACAAAGCTGAATCTGGGATGAGAAGCTAGACATATTTACAAAAGCAAAATAGATAGAGTTCATACCAGCTTTTCCAGTCTCAGTCACTTCATCATATATCATCATTATTGCCTTTCAGTTGCACGATCGAATGATGTGAACAATAATAAGTGTGCTCGTGCAATGGACTAAGATGAATCTCCAGGCAAACACAAAGGAGAAGACAAAGTAATATGGCTCTTCGAAAGCTGAACAGGTATGCATGCAAGAGCCACTTAACATTGTAACCAATATCTTTTACCTTGACCCAAAAAAATAGAAAACTATTTACACGGGAAAGCTCCCAACAAGAAAAAGAAGAAAGGAAAATCTTTTGGGTTTTCTCAAAAGGACACAAAACAAGAAAACAAGAAAACGAAAATAAACTAGCATGGATAATACAGTGGCAAAGTGTGAACACCGACTAACAAAGTGAAAGCATAAGCATGAATGTAAGGTCGGTGAGAACACATACTCCCCCAAGCTTAGGCTTTTGGCCTAGCTTGGTCTACTCCCAAGGCGGGAAATAACCAGATCTAGGATACTCCGGAGCAGACTGTGGATGCCACTGCTGTGTGAGCTCCTCTGGCTCCCACTGATAAACTGACGTCTGGTACTCGACTGGCAGCTCGGGCACGGGCACCTATGGTTGGGCCAAGCCCCAATATGCGTAGATGTCCGAGGGCATAATAGTGTACCTGCCTGCATGAAGATCGAACAAAGAAGGAACAGGCAAAGTAATAGTCTCTCGAGTACCCTGATTAAATACCAGGTTATAGATCATCCGTCTACTAGCATCTCTATCCGGAAAATCATGGCGAACCATGGTGTCATAATCCAGACATTTCTGAGGAAGAAGCATCTCTTCTTCCTCGCGAAGTCTAACGGGTATCTCAAAGTGTCTAGCGGGACGAGTAGCATAGATACCTCCATAGACGACACCTTTGGAACGGTTTGTGTTCAACCGATGAGCTACTATAGCACCTAGGCTATAAGTCTTAGTGCTATAAAGGCCTTTGCGCAAAACCGCAAGGTCTGGAGAGCTAAGTGATCCAGCCTCCCCACAGCCAATCAAACATTTTCCCACAAATAATGAGAAGTACCGAAGCACAGGAAAATGTATGCTAGCAATTCTAGCGCGAGACACTCCTCTCTCCTCCCCAACAGCAATAGTACCTATGAAGTCTTCCAAGTCCCGTGGATGAGGATCATGAATATCCCCAACATAAGGTAATTTGCATGCATTGCAAAAATCCTGTAGTGTCATGCACTGGGGGATATCGTACAACGTGAACTCAATCATGGGAGGATTCTTCCTCGGATAAAAGTTGAAGATTTGAACGAAAATATTGGTGAGGAGGAGGTATTGTGAGCACTTATCTTCAACGAACGCGGTAAGACCTGCGTTCTCCACCAAGTAATAAAAGTCTTCATAAAGCCCGGCGGCGCGCAAAAATTCATCACTTGGCCACTCACATGCTCGAACTTCCTTGACTCGAGGAACCACGTACTTGGGGTGATTCTTCTCATCCTCCTTGGGGTTACGGCTTGAAGAGCCTCTCAAGAACCTCCTCATCTTTTCCTTTTCTAGCTCTGAAAAATTCTGAAATTTTTAGAGACTTCGAAAGAAAAGTGAGTAAAGATTAACCCAACTCGTAGCAACTACTCCTACTAGTGCCTAGAGACCGTATCATGCGCTAAAACTACTTGGGACCAGCTAAAATCAACATTTCAAGCTCAAGAACAGGGTCACCAAGGTAGCAAGAATACGCGAAGGATAAAGCACTAGAGCAAAAACTAATTGGACCAATGGAGGAGTCACTTACCAAGGAGTAATTTCCCCAAAACGGTTCGGAGAATGATGCTTTGAGCAAGGAGATCGAAAATCATAGCCAAATGAGCAAGAACACGGGTTTGAGCAGCGAAACAGTTTTTTCTGGAGGTAGAGGAAGAGGATGGGAGCTGGAATGAGTGGAGGGGGGCCCTCTGTGCCCCACAAGCTTGCTTGTCGCGGTGACAGGGCTTGTGGCCCACTGGGGTGGCCCCCAGGCCAGCTCATGGTCCCAGTATTTTTCAATTATTCTAGAAAAAATCATACTAGATTTTCAGGACCATCGGAGAACTTTTATTTTCGAGGTATTTTTCTCCGGGACACTAAAACAGAAAACAGGGAAAACTAAACTAAACCTATCATATTTCTTCTAAGCAAAATAAAGTGAAAGCTTAAAACAGAGGTATGCGACTCTTTGGTTCATCCATTTCATGGTCATCGAAAGGAATCCGTCAATGGGGTTGATCAAATCCTTATGACAAAACTTTTTCGAATCGCAAGAGAGAACGGAGAATTTTCGAATGGCCACTAAGTCACCTCAATGGGGATATGTATCTCCCCAACAAGCAATTCATACTTGATCTTGACACGAGGAATAGGGCATTCAAAGCTCCCAATGAGAATCGATGAAGTTTTTTCGATAGCATTGATGCAATGTACTTGATACCGTTTCTTTGGAAAGTGTACGGTATGCTCATTACCGTTGACATGGAAAGTGACATTGCCTTTGTTACAATCTATAACAGCCCCTGAAGTGTTTAAAAGGGTCTTCCGAGGATGACAGCCATGGCATCGTCCTCGGGAATATCCAAGATAACAAAGTCTGTTAAGATAGTGGTGTTAGCAACCACAACAGGCACATCCTCGCAAATGCCAACAGGGAAAGCAGTTGATTTGTCGGTCATTTGCAGAGAGATTTCAGTGGGTCTCAACTTATCCAGTTCAAGTCTACGATAAAGAGAGAGAGACATAACACTAACTCCGGCTCCAAGGTCACATAAGGCAGTCTTATGTAGTTTCCTTTAATGGAGCAAGGTATAGTGGGCACTCCGGGATCACCAAGTTTCTTAGGAGTTCCACCTTTGAAAGTGTAATTGGCAAGCATGGTGGAGATCTCAAGATCTAGTATCTTTCGTTTATTAGTCACGATATCTTTCATGTACTTGGCATACGGAGACATTTTGAGCATATCAACTAACCGCATCTGCAGAAAGACGGGTCTTATCATTTCAATAAAGCGCTCAAAATCCTCATCATCCTTTTTCTTGGATGGCTTAGGAGGAAAGGGCATGGGCCTCTGAACCCATGGCTCTCTTTCTATACCATGCTTCCTAGCAGTGAAGTCATTCTTATCGTATCTCTTAGGTTGTGGGTTATCAGGATTAATCGTAGGTTCAATCTCCACACCCTCACCATTGCTAGGTTGAGCATCATTATGAACATCGCTGTCCACATTGTCACCAGGTTCATGTTCATCACCAGATTGTGTTTCTGCATCAGACACAAAAATATCATTTGGTTCTTCAGGTGTGACTGTATTTGGTGAACTGGCATGTAGGTTTCTATCATCCTTCTTCTTCTCCTTAGGATGACTGGGTGTATCAGCATTAATTCCTTGAGAATCTTGATCAATACTCTTAGGATGACCTTCAGGATACAAAGGTTCCTGAGTCATTTTGCCTCCTCTAGTAATGACCCTGACAGAGTTGTCATTTAATTCATTGAGCAAGTCATTCTGAGCCTTAATTACTTGTTCTACCTGAGTAGTAATCATAGAGGCATGTTTACTCAGAAGCTTCAGATCATTGACATTTCTGTCTAAACAAGCACTTAAATGACTAAGCATACGAGTACTTTGTTCCAAATGTCTGCTAACATAATCATTGAAACTCTGTTGTTTGGCAACAAAGTTGTCAAATTCATCAAAGCAGAGGCTAGCAGGTTTATCAAAAGGAATATCACTCTCATCAAACCTATGCAGAGAATTTACTTTTACTACCTGTATCGGGTTATCGAGACCATGGATCTCTTCGATAGGTGGTAGATTTTTGACATCTTGAGATCTAATGCCTTTCTCTTGCATAGATTTCTTGGCTTCTTGCATATCTTCGGGACTGAGGAATAGAATACCTCTTTTCTTCGAAGTTGGCTTAGGAGGTGGTTCGGGAATAGTCCAAGCATTATCGTTGATCAAGCTGTTGTTCAGTAGAGTCTGAGCTTGTTCTACAGTTCGTTCCCTAAAAACACAACCGACACAACTATCTAGGTGGTCTCTAGAAGCATCAGTAAGTCCGTTATAGAAGATATCAAGTATCTCTTTCTGTAGCTGGACGACCTCCCCCAAGCTTGTGGGAGACTCTCTTCTTTGAGTTGAGCAAAGTTGTATATTTCCTGCAAGGCAGCTTGCTTCTTATGGGCATGGAAATATTTCTCACCGAAGTAATAGACCATATCCTGGGGACTACTCACACATCCAGGAGCAAGAGAAGCGAACCAGGCTCTAACGTCATCCTTTAGAAAGAAAGGAAACAACTTAAGGATATAGTAGTGGCGGATCTTCTCCTCACTAGTGAAAAGGGTGGCTATATAGTGTAGTTTGGTAAGATGGGCTACGACCGTCTCAGACTCATAACCGTGAAAAGGATCAGATTCGACTAGAGAGATTATCTCAGGATCGACAGAGAATTCATAATCTTTATCGGTGATAAAGATAGGTGAAGTGGCAAACTTCAGGTCGTATTTCATCCTAGCTTTCAGAGATTTTTCCTTCCACTTGAGAAGTAATTTCTCAGCGTCATAGGCATCCTTACACGCAAGAAAATCCTTAGCTATATCTCCCTCCATAACGTAACCCTCAGGTATATCAGGCAATTCATATCTAGGAGAGCTAGATCTAGCAGGAGCAAAAGCAGGTTCTATCTCAATACTATCGACAGTTTCAGAAGCATCACGATCATTGGCAGTAACTCTAGCAATATGAGCATCAAGGAACACTCCTAGTGGCACATCAGGCAAAGTAGTATCTCTAGCAGTATCAAGCATAGCATCATCAGGCAAAATAGCATCTCTAGCATCATCAAGCATAGCAACTCTAGCAGTATCACGCATAGCATCTCTAGCAGTATTAGGCATAGCATCTCTAGCAGTATCAGGCATAGCATCATCAAGCATAGTAGCATCATAAGCATCATCAAGCACAGGCGACATATCAAGATTTCTAGCAGGAGGTGATGTCGCAAACTTAATCATAACTGAAGGTGAGTCAAGTGCAGAGCTAGATGGCAGTTCCTTACCTCCCCTCGTAGTTGAGGGCAAGACTTTGGTTTTCGGATCCTTCAGATTCTTCATAGTGATCAGCAGATATAAATCCCAAGTGACTCAGAGAATATAGCAATACCTCCCCGAAACGGCGCCAGAAAAATGCTGCTTAGCAGTCCCCGGCAACGACACTAGAAGAATGTTGTTGACGAGTACCTGACTTGATGCCTTCGCGACAACAGAGCCAGAACTGCTCCCAGTTGCTCAACAATTAGCAATTGTCTTGCAATGGCCCACCAGCGCGTGGGTTCGCGGCAGTTTTCGAGGGTAGAGTATTCGACACAAATTTGTTGGTACGCCAGTCAGGAGGTGAAAGAATACTCTCGAGTATTAGCAGCTGAATGTGTCAGATTCAACCACACCTGAAAGATTAGTATCTACAAGCAAAGTATTAGCAGCAAAGTAGTATGACAACAACGGTGTCAGAAACGATCTGTTGACGGCAGACTATTCCTAACTATCGTATCAATGGCGCCAGAAGTTGCCCGTTGATGGAAATTGTCTTTTCCCGTCAACGACAAGCGAACCAGAATTGTAGCAGGTAGCAGCGGTGCAACGAGTAACATCAGTGGCAAGGAACAACAGTAGTGACAGCAGTAGCAAGTAGCAACAGTAACAAGTAACAGTAGCAGCAAGTAGCAACAGTAGTAACAGCAGTAGCAAGGCAAAGCAAGTAACAACGGCAAAGCAAAAGAAGTAACAACAGTAACAACAGCAGTGGGACGAACTCGTAGGCAATGGGTCGGTGATTCGTTTGGATGACATTCATCATGCAACAGTTATAACACGGAGAGATATGTGGCTAGCTCCCGTTCGTCAATGTGATGTAGGCATGCATTCAGTGTGTAGTCATACGTGCTTAGGGAAAAGAACTTGCATGACATCTATTGTCCATCCCTCCCGTGGCAGCGGGGTCCAAAAGGATACTACGGGATATTAAGGTTCTCCTTTTAATAAAGAACCGGAACAACGCATTAGCACTTGGTGAACACATGAACTCCTCAAACAATGGTCATCACCGGGAGTGGTTCCGATTATTATCACTCCGGGGTTGCCGGGTCATAACACATAGTAGGTAACTACAACTTGCAAGATCGGATCTAAAACACACATATATTGGTGACAACATAATAATTTCAGATCTGAAATCATGGCACTCGGGCCCTAGTGACAATCATTAAGCATGGCAAAGTAGTAGCGACATCAATCTCAGAACATAGTGGATACTAGGGATCAATCCCCGTCAAAACTAACTCGATTACATGATAGATCTCATCCTACTCATCACTGCCCAGCGAGCCTACGAATAGATTACTCACGAACGATGAAGAGCTTCATGGAATTGGAGAGGGAAGAAGGTTGATGATGATGATGGCAACGATTTCCCCTCTCCGGAGCCCAAAACGGACTCCAGATATGTCCTCTATATGAAGAACAGGATGTGGCAGCGCCTCCGTATCGCAAACGCGACGAAATCTTCTCTTCTTATTTTTTCTGGGCGAAAGTGAATTTATAGAGCTGAGTTTGGGGGCGGCAGAGCCACGTGGGCCCCACAAGCTTGGTTGCCGCGGCAACAGGGCTTGTGGCCCACTGGCCCATCCCCTCTGGTGGATCTTTGCGCAGGTATTTTTCATATTTTCCAAAAAAATTCTCCATAAATTTTCAGGACGTTCCGAGAACTTTCATTTATGCACAAAACCAACACCAAGGCAATTCTGCTAAAAACAACGTTAGTCCGGGTTAGTTCCATTCAAATCATGCAAATTAGAGTCCAAAACAAGGGAAAAAGAGTTTGGAAAAGTAGATACAACGGAGACGTATCACACACCAGCCCTTAGTGGGCTAGTGAGGCCAGCCCAACAGGGCCATGGCGCCACAAGTGAAAATACCAAAGGAAAAGAAGAAGAAAAAAGGAAAGAGGGAGGTGGGAAGGAAGAGGAGGACTCCTCCTTCCACAAACCGAATTGGAGAAGGAGTCCTCCTCTCCCTTCGGCTGGCGCACCCTTGGGGTCCTTGAGCCCCAAGGCTAGCCCCTCCCCTCCTCCTATATATACTGATGGTTTAAGGGTTTTTGAGACACAACTTTTCCACGTGCAACTCAAACCTATACCACGTAGTTTTACCTCTAGATCGGATTTTTGTGGAGCTTGGGCGGAGCCCTGCAGCAGTAGATCATCACCACCACCGGAGCACCGTCACGCTGCTGGAGAACTCATCTACTTCTTCGTCTCTCTTGCTGGATTAAGAAGGCCGAGATTGTCATCGAGCTGTACGTGTGCTGAACGCGGAGGTGACGTCCGTTCGGCGCTAGATCAGAACGGATCGTGGGACGACGGTGATTTGAATCACGAAGTTGTACCACTACATCAACCTCGTTTCTTAACGCTTCCTGCTTAGCTATCTACAAGGGTACGTAGATCTAATCTCCTCTCGTAGATGGACATTACCATGATAGGTCTTCGTGTGCGTAGGAATTTTTTTGTTTCCCATGCAGCGTTCCTCAATAATAAGGTCACTAAAATTGAAGATGAAAATCTTATCCCGAGAGGATTCATTGCCGAGAACATATCACCACCACCTCCGAGAAGGAAACTTGAGTACTCGGTATGGGCACCAACCTTTGTTTGTTACAAGCTTGGTGGAGGTTCCCTAGTATCGTATCACCATCACTGTTATCCTTATATCTTTCTTAGTTCGATCTTTAGCACTTCATGATTTAGGAAAAGTTTTAGTATGAATTTGTTTGAGTGTTTGCCTTGTTTGGGTGTTATCAATGTAATCGTGTTCGAGAGTTATAATAAAGACTCGTATGAGTTTGAGTGATCTTTCCTTACTCCTTTGCATCAAACATAAGTAAAAATAGCAAAATTCATATGCTAATCCCATGAGGAAAGGATGATGGAGACTATGATTCCGCCGTAGGTCGGGATGACGCTCCGAACGAAAAATACATAAAAATATATCTAAGAGGCCAAAAGAGCCCAAAGAAAAAATGAGAGAAAAGATAGAAAGGGCAATGTTACTATCCTTTTACCACACTTGTGCTTCAGAGTAGCACCATGTTATTCTTATAGAGAGTCTCGTGAGTTATCAATTTCATATACTAGCGGGAAATTTCCTTTATATAACTTGGCTTGCATATTCTGATGACACGCTTCCTCAAATGCTTGAGGTCTTCATAAGGGAGCAAGTTGGATGCACACCCACTTAGTTTCCATTGATCTGTCATACACTTATATTTTTTAGGACATCTGTTGCATGGAAATCCCTACTCCTTCATTGATATCGATTGATGGGCATCTCCATAGCCCGTTGATCCGCCTATTTGATGCGAGACTTTCTTCCTACGTCCTTTGATCTCCATCACCGCATTCTATTCCACCTATAGTGTTATATCTATGGTTTACACTCTTGTATTGCGTGAAGTTGAAAATGTTGAAGCGTGTTAGAAGTACGATCCAATTGCCTGTTTTAGCACCAGGGTGCTCAAGATTTATATTAAGCGGTGAAGACGGAGTCATGCCATGCTAATATGATAAAATGAGTAGGGATAAAGATTCCTTATCGATCATATATTTTGAATAAGTAATTATTCTGTTCTTATATTTCTCAATATTATTATGTTGATATCAATTACTTCATTGTTCTTAATATTTATATTGTGATCAAGATTGCATGTTGGGCACCATTCAACATCAAAAATTCTATTTTTATCATTTACCTACTCGTGGACAAGCAAGAATTAAGCTTGGGGATGTTTGATACGTCTGCGATGTATCTATAATTTTTTATTGTTTCACACTATTATATTATCAATCTTGAATGCTTTATCTGCAATTATATGTTATTTTATATCATTTTCTGGGACTAACCTATTAACTCAGTGCCCAGTGTCAGTTCGTGTTTTTTTGTGTTTTTTTTTACCCTTTTAGGGAAACAATACCAAACTAAGTTCAAAAGTATGAAACTTCACGGGTATTATTTTTAGACATAAAGAGGCCCTAGAAGCTTAGGGAGGAGGACAGAGTAGCCATGAGAGAGCCATGAGCTCTTATGACGCGCCCTGGGGGTAGGGTGTGCCATGTAGGCTTGTGACTCCCTCGGCCGCCCTCCTTGCCTAATCCCACTTCTATATATTTGCAAATACCCCAAAAGCAACAGAGAGCCACCAAAAATACTTTTTACGCTGCCGCAAGCCTCTCTTCCTTGTGATCCCATCTGGAGGCCATTTCCCATAATCTACGAGAGGGGGGTCGATCACAGAGGCCTTATATATAAACCTTGTTTACTCCATCATGATGTGTGAGTAGTTCACCACATACCTATGGGTCCATAGTTATTAGATAGATGGATTCTTCTCTCTCTCTTTGTTCTTTAATACAATGTTCTCCTCGATCTCCTTGGAGTTCTATCTAGTGTAATCTTCTTTTGCGGTGTGTTTGTTTGGATATGAAGAATTGTGGCTTTTTTATTAGATTATTCATTGAAATTAACTAAGTCAAATCTGAAATTTATTATACATGGTTTTTATACCTTTCTATTTCTCCCTGATCTATTTGTTTGGTTTGGCCAACTAGATTGATTTATCTTCACTAGGAGTGGTGCGTTGTAATGGGTTCAATCTTGTGGTGCTCTATATCGTGGTGACAGAAGGGGACAAGACACTTATTTGTATTTTTGTCATTAAGGTTAAAACAATGGGGTTTATTCTTACTGATTGGGTCTACTTTGTCTACATCATGCCATCTTTCCTAAAGTGTTACTTTGTTTCTTATGAACTCTGTACCATAGATACATGCTCGATAGCGGTCGACTCATGGAGTGATAATACTAGATGCAGGAAGGAGTCGTTCTATTTGTTTATCGATGTGATGCCTATATACATGATCATTGCCGCGAATAACATTCTAACTATGGGCTTTTCTATCAATTGCCCAACAGTAACTTGTTTACCCACTATATGCTATGTGTTTGAGAGAGAAGCTTCTAGTGAAAACTTTGGTCCTCATGTGTACTTAATAATATTGTTAAAAATCTAAACACCTTGATGTAATTTTATCGCTTTGTTTTTACTTTTGTTTTGTTACAACTATCACTATCAGAATTAATCCTTGCAAGTAACGAGTTCAAGGAGATTGATAACCCTCTTGCCTGCGTTGGGTGCAAGTGTTTGCTTTTGTGTGTTTAGTTACTGAAGACATGAATTTGTGTGGTTCTCCTTTTTGTTTGATAACCTTGGTTCTCACTGAGGGAAATACTTATCGGCTACTATATCGCTTCACCCTTCCTCTTTGGGGGAAATCCCAACACATCTCACAAGTAACATTCATCTTGTTTTAGTTGATTCGTGTTCACTACATTGATAAATTTTTATGTATGTTGACCGGTGCTAGGGTGTGTTCTTAGTTGAACAAACAACCCACTTATGATTGTCACCACTCACAAGCATCCACAACTACGAAAGAATAATTAATATAGATCTAACCATAACATAAAATATATGGATCCAAATCAGCCCCTTACAGAACAGTGCATAAACACATGTTTAAGCTTTTGTCACTCTCGCAACCCATCATCTACTTACGACTCTGCAATGCCTTCCCCTAGGTCCAAGCATGGTAATGTGTGGTGTATTCGATGTTCAAATGACACCACTAGAAGAAGAACAAGATACATCTCATCAAAATATTGAATGAATACCAACTTCACATGATTAATTTAACAAGACTTCTCCCATGTTCTCAAGAACAAACGGGACTACTCACAAATCATATTCATGTTCATGATCAGAGGACATAAATATATGATTAACAATCTGAACATATGATGTTCTGCCACATAAACCAACTACAAGATGTAATCAACACTACTAGGAACGCACAGGTACCAATCTAAGGTTTTGGAAAAAGATTGAATACAAGAGATGAACTATGGTTTGGAGATCACATGGTGTTGGTTAAGATGTTGATAGAGATGAGTCCTCCCATGATGAAATGAGTGTTGGTGACGACGAAGGCTTCAATTTCCCCCTCTCACGATGAAGTTTTCCCGGCGGAATCGCTGCACTACACAGCGAAAGTGCTCCTGCCCAGGTTCCGCCTCGAGATGGCGGCACTTCGTCTTGAAAGTCTTCTCATTTTTCTGTCTAGGAAAAATGGCCTCATATAGAAGAAGATGGGCATCGGTGGGCCTATGTGGTCTCCACAAGGGGACATGAATCTCCCCTCTGCCTTGTGGGCACACAATGGTTCTTCTCCGGTACTTGTTTTCCTCGGTATTTTTTATATTTTCAGGTCAAGTGGTGCTCGAGAGAATAGTTATCTCTGTTGTAGCTCATTTAGGACCAGTATTCTAGCTTCGACAATTTCCCCATTCATGTGTATCTTGAAAATTAAGAGAGAAAAGGCATAAGAATTGTATCATAGAGTGAAATATTCTTCAAAAACATTATAAATAATAGTACAGAAACATGATGAAAAATGGACATATCAACTCCTGATACGTATCCAACCTATCTATAATTTTTTTAATCGCTTCATGTTGTTATATTATCAATCTTGGATACTTTTTATGCAATAATATGCTATTTTTATCATTTTTTGGGACTAATCAATTAGCCCAGTGTCGAGTGTCAGTTCCTATTTTGCGTGTTTTTGACTTTTTAGAAAATAAATAACAAATGGAGTCCAAACGAAATGAAAAAATTTGGTGATATTTTCTCGACGGGAAGAGACTCTAGAAGTTTTGGGGGAGGCTAGAAGACACACGATGGAGCGACGAGCCTGGAGGGCATGTCGTGGGGGTAGGGCGCGCTCGTCATAATTTTTTAGAATTTTCGGAGTTATAGAAGTATGGTTTTCATACACATCATTAGAGTGTGTTTTGTTTTAAACATATTCTATTTTTGCTTGCATAGTTTGCTTATATTGATGATGCTATGGATTATATCCTCTAAATTCTCTTCAATACTTGTATTGCAAGAAGACCAGGATAAAACTACTTTTACTTTCCCTTTTGGAACGTTATGCTTATAGACATATGCCTTTTGGTTTATGTAATGCACCCGCTCCTTTTCAAAGATGTATGACTTCTATATTCTCTAATTTGTGTGAGAAAATTGTTGAAGTATTCATGGATGATTTTTTTCGTTTAATGAACTTATTTTGTTGATTGCTTAAGCAACCTTGACGGAGTTTAGTAGAGATGTGAAGTGACCAATCTCGTCTTTAATTAGGAGAACTGCCACTTTATGGTGAATGAAGGTATAGTTCTTGGTCATAAAATTACTGAAAGAGGTATTGATGTAGATAAAGCTAGTTGATGCAATTAAGAAAATGCCTTCTTCGGAAGATTATAAAGTAATAAGAAGTTTCTTAGGTCATGTTGGTTTTTATAGGAGGTTCATTAAAGAATTTTCTAAAATGCTAGATGTCTCACTAATCTTATACAAAAAGATATATAATTTTTTTTTATGATGAATGTGTAGAATATTTTGAAATACTTAACAAAGCTTTAATTATTGCCCCTATTGTTCAACCACCTGATTGGAACTCGCCTTTTGAAATCATGTGTGGTGCTGGTGATTATGATTTTGGTGTTGTTCTAGGCCAACAAATTAATAAGAAAGTAAACTTTATTCATTATGCTAGTAATACGTTGGATATTTCTCACAGAAACTATGCCACAACCGAGAAAGAATTCCTAGCATTGATGTTTGCATGTGACAAATTCAGGCATTATATTGTTGATTCTAAAGCATATTGATCATGCTGCTATTAAATATCTTATGGAAAAGAAAGATGTTAAACCTAGGCTGATTAGGTTGGTTCTTTTAATACAAGAGTTTGATTTGCATATTGTTGATAGAAAAGGAGTTGAAAACCCTGTAGCAGATAATTTGTCTACGATGGAAAATGTTCTTGATAACCCACTGCCTATTGATGATAGTTTTCCTTATGAGTAATTTGCTGCTATAAATGCTTCTACTTCTCGCAATAATCCTTGTATGCAGACTATGCTAATTAACTTGTTACTAAACATATACCACCTAGTTATACATACCAAGAATAGAAAATGTTCTTCTTTAATTTGATATGTTACATTTGGGATGAGCCACATTTATACAAAGAAGGAGTAGATGGTGTTACTAGACATTGTATACCTGAGCATTAGCGGGAATATATTTTCATAAAATGTCATTTTGAACCTTATGAAGGACACCATGTTGGAGAGAGGACTACACACAAGGTATTAAAATCATGTTTTTATTGGACTACTCTCTTCAAAGATGCGCATAAGCTTGTCATTTCTCATGATGGATGTCAAACAATTTGCAATATTGGTAGACGTCAGGAAATGCCTCAGAATTATTCACTTGTTATAGAACCATTTGATGTTTGGGGCTTTTATTATATATGACATTTTCCTTCCTCTAATGGGTACATTCATATTTTAGTTGTTGTTGATTACGTTATGAAGTGGGTAGAGGCTATTACAACTAGTAGTGTTGATCACAACACATCTATTAAAATGCTTAAATAAGTATCTTCCCGAGGTTTGGAGTCCCTAGATCTTTAATGACTAATGGTGTTTCACATTTTATTCATGCTACATTTTGCAAACTCTTAGCTAAATATAATGTTAATGATAAGTCTCCAGCATATCGATAATTTATGAAGTATTCATGCCATATTCACCCATGTTTACAATAATTTTGTATGATTTTGAAGCTCTTTTATATTATTTAATAGAACTAACCTGGACTAACGTTGTTTTCAGCATGATTACCATGATGTTATCTTTTGTGTAGAATATAAAAGTTCTCGAAATTAGATGAAACTTTTTGGAGATTTTTATGGAAGAAATAAGAAATACTGGAGCGAAGAACCACCGTAGGTGGGGCACCAGTTTCCCATAAGGCAACATGGTGCACTCACCCCCTAAAGCGCACCCTCATGCCTTGTGGGTCCCTTGTGGCTCCGTTTTGCATGGTTTCAACGCTAAAAAATCATATATATATATATATATATATATATATATATATATATATATATAATCCCCCAAAAGATGACCTAGAACTTCTGCTCCGTGGTCGCAAGCCTCTATTTCCAAACGATCTCATCCATAGCCATGTTCCGGCACCCAATCGGAGAGGGGGATCATTACCAGAGGCCATCTTCATCATCCTGGTGGTCTCCATGACAAGGAGGGAGTAGTTCATCCTCGGGGTTGAGGGTATGTACCACTAGCTATGTGTTTGATCTCTCTCTCTCTCTCTATCTCATGTTCGTGAGATGGCACGATCTTCATGTATCATGGGCTTTGTTAATATATTTGGTCATATGGTGTTATTCCCTTGCTATCTTGATATGATGAATTGAGTCTTTCCCTTTGACGTTTTGTTATGTCGGATTGAATATTGGATTTGAGATCACTGTATGTCTTGCATGTGGATATTGCTCGTGACAATGGGGTGTTCTATTGATTCACTTGATATATGTTTTGGTACTCAACTTGCGGATTCCTGAGGTGATATCGGGGTAATCTATGCATATGTGTTGATACACATCCTTGTTCTACTTTCTCCAATAGAAATCTTGGGTTACTCCTTGGATTTCTTTGTGTTTGGTTGAATATGATGAATCTCGAATTGTTTGATGCATGTCAAATAATCGACTCACGTGTACTTGTGGTGACATTGGAGTATCTAGGTGACATTAGAGTTGGTTGATGCATATCATATGGTGTTATTTTCGTAGGAAGTCTAGGGATGTTTGTGACACTTATGGGGATGTCTCAATAGATGGATCGGAAAGGATAACTTTCAGGTGGATCTACTACCTACAGCAATTTATCTTGTGTTCTCCACTAGATATGAACTTGGGAGTGACTCTTTGTCGCACGTTGAGGGATGTTCATATGATTATATTATGTTAGCATTGTTGAGATATTGTAGTAGTGCAAGTATGAACCCTAGGCCTTGTTTCTAAGCATTGCAGTATCGTTTATGCTCACTTTTGTTACTTGCTACCTTGTTGTTTTTATATTTTCTGATTACAAAAATCTATATCTACTATCCATACTACACTTCTATGACCCTCTCTTCGCCGAACTAGTGCACCTATACAATATACCATTGTATTGGGTGTGTTGGGGACACAAAATATTTCTTGTATTTGATTGCAGGGTTGTTTGAGAGAGACCATCCCTATACCTCCCATGGACTGATAAACCTTAGGTCACCCACTTGAGGGAAATTTGATGTTGCCCTACAAAACTCTGCACTTGGAGGCTCAACAACGTCTACAAGAATAAAGTTGTGTAGTATACATCACTTAACCATATAATTACCTCATCTTATTATCATCCTCGATATGGTGGTCAAGTTGAATTGAGGAACAGAGAAGTAAAGTTAATTTTGCAAACAATTGTTAACTGGTCTGGGAAGAATTGATTACAAAAACTTGACAATGCACTTTGGGCTTACAAGTTTGCTTACAAAAACCTTATGGGTATGTCCCCCCTATAAAATGGACTATGGAAAATCTTGTCACTTACCTCTAGAATTAGAACATAACGCTTATTGGGAAATTAAAGAACTAAACTATGATTTCAAGCTTGTCGGTGAACATAGGTTATTTGACTTTAGCTCCCTAGACAAATGGAGGACACAAGCTTATGAAAATGCTAAGTTGATTAAATAAAAAGTTAAAATATGGCATCACAAAAGAATACACAAACAATAATTTAATGTTGGTGATCAAGTCCTATTATACAACTCTCATTTCCGATCCTTTGCACGAAAACTTCTCTCTAAATGGGAAGGACCCTATATCGTCAAAGAAGTTTATCGCTGCAAAGCTATCAAGATTAATAATGTCAAGGGCACAAATCCTAAGGTGGTTAATGGGAAAATAATTAAAAAATTTATTGGAGGTACACCTATTAATGTTGAAACAAACATTATCCAAGTAATTGCACCGGAGGAACACATAAAAGAGACCTTCGGGAACACTCTAGAATTCTGAAAAGGAGTAGGTATGTGATACGGTAAGTAAACCAACTCCAAATTTTTCATAGATTTACTTTTTGTTTGTTCCAAAATATATAAAAATTTAGGAAAATAATAAACAATCAGTAAAGTGCACGAGGGAGTGATGAGCTCGGGGGTGCGCCCGACCCCCAGGGCACGTCGTGTGAGCTCGTGACTCACCCGTCGACTTTCCCGACTCCGTTTTCCTTCTAGACTTGTCTTGCATGAAACAAAACTCATCATATATACTCCTCAATTTTGACCACTTCATCACAAATTTCTCCTATGTTCTTTTTTCAAATTGTTTTGCGCGAGGATATCAAGTTCTAGGTGCTATGTCATCGTCCTTCTCCAACAATGTTGGTGATGATGATTGGTTACTACAAATGGAGCTCAAAAGAGAAGGAACCGAGGAAGTCAACATGGAAGAAGAATTTGGAGATTCACTGGAGGTTCACCCTATGGATTCTGAGTGGGGTACTCTAGATGTCATATCCATCATCCCAAATCCTCATCAAACTATGAGGATGGCAATGATTAAAAGGATTGAAGAGGTACAAGGAGAGCCAGCTCCTAGGAGGCCCCCAAACAGGTTACACGGGAATAATTTTCACAATTTGATTAAAAAATATGGGACTGAAAATACCTCTCGTGCGCACATAACCTCCAATTGGGATATTTCTCGTCCAAGTGAAAGTGATGCAAGAAGAAGCTCTTGGTGGCCGGAAAATAAACATCTTATGGTGGAACTACAAAAGCATACCACAATGATCGAGCACATAATTCCGAAAATTCAGAGTCTAAAGGATGTCTTACTTCATATCATGGAGGACAAGGCCACAACTTTATCACCATCATCACCGAAGAAACACACTTGGGTACACATGTACAGGAACCACCCTTAGCTTGTTGCAAGCTTGGGGAGGTGCCCCGATATCGTATCTAAGGGAACAATAGAAGGTGTGTATAGAGGGGGTGAATAGACTACTTGTCAAGATAAAAATCAAGCCTAACCTAATTTCTAGGAGGGCAGAAATCTAGTAGTTGTAACAAGTCTAATGTAGAGGAGTAAGGTAGGGAGATCAAACGCATGAGGTTGACACGGTGATTTTTGGAATTGTTCCGATAGGTGGTGCTATCGTACGTCCATGTTAGTGGAGACTTCAACCCACGGAGGGTAACGGCTGCGAGACTCCACGAAGGGCTCCACCAATGGAGGGTCCACAAAGAAGCGGCCTTGTCTATCCCACCACGGCTTACATCCACGGAGGACTAGCCTTACTCACGGTAGATCTTCATGAAGTAGGCCATCTCCTTGCCCTTACAAACATCTTGGTTCAACTCCACAACACGAAGTAGGAGGCTCCCAAGCGACACCTAACCAATCTAGGAGGCACCACCCTCCAAAAGGTAATAGATGTGGTAGATCAATGAACTCCTTGCTCTTGTGCTTCTAAAGATAGTGTCCTCAACACAAATCACTCTCTCACAGAATATGCATGGGTATGAGAGGTTGATTTGGTGGAAAGTAGTTTGGGGAGGCTAGAGGTCAAGTTTCAAATGATTGGATTGGAATATCTTGGTCTCAACACATGAGTAGGTGGTTCTCTCTCGAAAAATGGATCTGGAAATGAAGTGTGTGTTCTAAGTGCTTCTCCCATGAATGAGAGGTGGGTGAAGGGTATATATAAGTAGCAGCCAAAATCCAACCGTTACACACAAAAGAGCAAACTCGGTGACACCAAACTGGATAACTCGGTGGTACCGACTAGTACTAAAAGTGTGAACTTTTGAATCTCGGTGAGACCGGTATATAGAAATCGGTGGCACCAAAAAGGTGACTAATGGTCAGATGGAAAACTCAGTGGCACCGATACTCAAACTCGGAAATTCCAATTTTGTGTATCTTCGCAACAGAATGTTGGTCACACTAAACTCGGTAGCACCGATAAAGTTTCGGTTGCACCGATTTGGTGGGAATCGCTAGGGTTCTGTGTGAGGTTCAAACTCGGTCGGTCCGATGTGGAACTTGACAGAGTGCATATGTGGGGAAAATGACTGAGTGTTTTGGTGGCTAACTTTGAGCATTTGAGCAATCAATTCATTTTACTACCTCACCGCCTTTTAATAGTATTGGCTTTTCTATGGACTAAAAAGTGATTTCTCACAAATATAAAATGAAGAATCTTCTAGCTTGAAGCTTGAGCCAATATTATTCCTTTCTTGCATCCAGGGGTGTCTCCACATAAACCTATAGCCAATGCTCTCTATGGACTTTTCTTGAAATATCTATGTAAAAGTGTTAGTCCAAGAGACAATGTATGTTGTAATGAATTATCAAAATTACCAAGGGAGCATATGTGCTTTCAATCTCCCTCTTTTTGGTAATTGATGAAACTATACAATCAAAGCTTCAAATAAAGATACACATAAGGATATGACAGCTTTCAAGGAAATATGACTCGTATAAGCTCCCCCTAAATGTGTGCAATCCCTTTAAAGGATAGTTGATTTGGAATCCATGGGCACACACAAGGTATAAGGACAAGACAAGTCATAGGAATCTTGGATATATGCATCAAACATATGTGAATGAGAGACTTCCATGTTTACGACTCCCTCTTGCAAACAGTATGTGCAAGAAACAAGAGGTAATCATGAACAAGGATATGATGCATATACTTACCTTGAGGATCTTGAGCGTCTTGAAATAGGAGTACACTTGGGAAAACAAATGTTATATAACACAAGAGTACCCTGTTGTAAAGATGCAAAATAAATTCAAAAGTACCAAGAAATTGAAGACATAGTTAAGATATGATTTGATGAAAGAATATGTCTTCAAGGAACAAGAACTTTTTCGCCCTTAAAAATGAGTATGTAAAGTTTCCTCTCCCGCTGAATCATGTCATGTAGATATTGGGAGTAGGTAGGGAAAATAAGTTCAAACCAATAAAGCCAATTAAAATGGTATTTATCTCTCTCCCCCTTAATGAATAGGGTATGATACAGGTACCTCCCTTTAGTGTTGTTGCTCCCCCTTTTGTATAAGCTTCTTGATAGTATATGATAGTATTTATCCCCTATAAATAGGTTCACTGAATGGAAGCTTTGATGATATTTCTCCCCCTTTGGCATAATTACCAAAAAGAAAGGTCAGAGGGTAAGGGCTCCTTGAGAGTAAATAGAGGGATCCTGGATACTTCTCTCTTTTGTAAGGGTTCCTGGAATTTGTCTTTTCTCCCCCCTAGATATTTTGTAGGGTTCATTGAATGTTCTCCCCCTTAGTTATGGACAAGAGTTCCTTGAATGATCTCCCCCTTAGGTAGGGATCCTAGAGAATTATGAGTCCTATATAGCATGGGATCACTAAGATTTTTCTCGCCCTAGAGAAGTTGTCTCCCCCTAAGACAATAGTCCGAAAGAAATTATCAGAGCAACAAAGTCAGAAAAATCAGAGTCACCGAGACATAATGATTCGGTAGAACCGAGATTGGCATTTATTCCTCGTGGAGAAATTGGTTGGACCGAGTTTCCCAATTCGATGAAACCGAGTTGCAATGATAGTCAACTCTTTAACAGAAAATAGGCTGATTGAGAGAATTGTTTCAAAAGGTCAAGAGTCCAAAAGAATGATAATTCCAACTAAGACAGTTTAAAGAAAAGTAAGAATAATAAGAAAAAAATGTGTTTTTTTTAAATACACACATATAGATGAGAGTGGAATGGTTCTAAGAATGTGAAATATCAAATGTGAACCATACAATATTCTCCATCTAGATGTGGGGCGGTGACTAGGTCACCTATATTAGAGTATTTGACCTAAGGAGTCAAGAAAAGGATGCTTGATCATAGGCCATACTCATCGTTAAGCTCAAAATGGGGTTGGCATTTTTTGATTAAGCATTTTAATGTCTTCATATCACTTGAGTTATTGTACACCATGAATTGATGTAGAGCTTTATCAAGGACATAATTACATACCTTCGAATGATGTTGATGACATAGCATGTAGGTGAACTTGTTGTGGATGCTCAATGTTGATGACGATCATCTTGATTTGGGAGGTATCTGTGTCGTTTTGGTTCACTTTTCACCTACAATGGTTAGTCACGCAAGGAGGAACATAATATATCCAAATGACATAAGTGACATTCAATATCATAGAATTGTCAAGGATATGATTTTGTTGTCTTCTTCCTTCATCTCCGAATAAAAGGTTGTTGATACTTGGCCATGTCAAGATTGCTTTTGATGAGAGTTCATTTGCAATCTTGTGGAGTGTATTTATTCCAAGTACCTACAAAAGGTTAGATGCAATAAAAGGGAGCATAGTTTCCAAGACATAAAATAGTCATATCAATGACATCAAGGAATAGTCAGTCAAGCTCATGCCCTTGCATGCATCCGAGTGAGTCTAGCTCAAGTTTGAAGCATCAATGATGTTCAACTCACTCCTCAAATGACGGAACACTTTCTCATCAAGTGGTTTGGTGAAAATATCAGCCAACTGTTTGTTAGTACGAACATGCCTGAGATCGATATCTCCTTTGGCAACATGATCACGAATGAAATGATGCCACACTTGGATGTGTTCAGTTATCGAATGTTGCACATGATTATATGCAATCTTAATAGAACTTTCTGTAGGGGAACGTCGCATGGGAAACAAAAAATTTCCTACGCGCACGAAGACCTATCATGGTGATGTCCATCTAGGAGAGGGGATGTGTGATCTACGTACCCTTGTAGACCGTACAGCAGAAGCGTTAGTGAACGCGGTTGATGTAGTGGAACGTCCTCACGTCCCTCGATCCGCGCCGCGAACCGTCCCGCGATCAGTCCCACGATCTAGTGCCGAACGGATGGCACCTCCGCGTTCAGCACACGTAAATCTCGACGATGATCTCGGCCTTCTTGATCCAGCAAGAGAGACGGAGAGGTAGATGAGTTCTCCGGCAGCATGACGGTGCTCCGGAGGTTGGTGGTGATCTAATCTCAGTAGGGCTCCGCCCGAGCTCCGCAGAAACGTGATCTAGAGGTAAAACCGTGGAGGTATGTGGTCGGGCTGCCGTGGCAAAAGTTGTCTCAAATCAGCCCTAAAACCCCACTATATATAGGAGGAGGAGGGGGATCCTTGCCTTGGGGTCCAAGGACTCCCAAGGGGTCGGCCGAACCTAAGGGGGAAGGTCTCCCCCTCCCAAACCGAAATCTACTTGGTTTGGAAGGTGGGGTCCTTCTTCCCTTTCCCACCTCCCCTTTTTTTTCCTTTCCTCTTCGATTTTCTTCCCAATGCGCATAGGCCTCTTTTGGGCTGTACCACCAGCCCACTAAGGGCTGGTGCGGCACCCCCAACACCTATGGGCTTCCCCGGGGTGGGTGGGCCCCCCGGTGAACTCCCGGAACCCATTCGTCATTCCCGGTACATTCCCGGTAACTCCGAAAACCTTCCGGTAATCAAATGAGGTCATCCTATATATCAATCTTCGTTTCCGGACCATTCCGGAAACCCTCGTGACGTCCGTGATCTCATCCGGGACACCTAACAACATTCGGTAACCAACCATATAACTCAAATACGCATGAAACAACGTCGAACCTTAAGTGTGCAGACCATGCGGGTTCGAGAACTATGCAGACATGACCCGAGAGACTCCTCGGTCAATATCCAATAGCGGGACCTGGATGCCCATATTGGATCCTACATATTCTACGAAGATCTTATCGTTTGAACCTCAGTGCCAAGGATTCATATAATCCCGTATGTCATTCCCTTTGTCCTTCGGTATGTTACTTGCCCGAGATTCGATCGTCAGTATCCGCATACCTATTTTAATCTCGTTTACTGGCAAGTCTCTTTACTCGTTTTGTAATACAAGATCCCGCAACTTACACTAAGTCACATTGCTTGCAAGGCTTGTGTGTGATGTTGTATTACCGAGTGGGCCCCGAGATACCTCTCCGTCACACGGAGTGACAAATCCCAGTCTTGATCCATACTAACTCAACGAACACCTTCGGAGATACCTGTAGAGTATCTTTATAGTCACCCAGTTACGTTGCGACGTTTGATACACACAAAGTATTCCTCCGGTGTTAGTGAGTTATATGATCTCATGGTCATAGGAACAAATACTTGACACGCAGAAAACAGTAGCAACAAAATGACACGATCAACATGCTACGTCTATTAGTTTGGGTATATTCCATCACATGATTCTCCTAATGATGTGATCCCGTTATCAAGTAACAACACTTGCCTATGGCCAGGAAACTTTGGCCATCTTTGATCAACGAGCTAGTCAACTAGAGGCTTACTAGGGACAGTGTTTTGTCTATGTATCCACACAAGTATTGTGTTTCCAATCAATACAATTATAGCATGGATAATAAACGATTATCATGAACAAAGAAATATAATAATAACTAATTTATTATTGCCTCTAGGGCATATTTCCAACAGTCTCCCACTTGCACTAGAGTCAGTAATCTAGTTCACATCACCATGTGATTCCAACGAATCCAACACCCATATAGTTATGGGGTCTGACCACGTCTTGCTCGTGAGAGAGGTTTTAGTCAACGGTTCTGAAACTTTCAGATCCGTGTGTTCTTTACAAATCTTTATGTCATCTTATAGATGCTGCTACTATGTGCTATTCGGAAATACTCCAAATATCTACTCTACTATACGAATCCATTTCACTACTCATAGTTATTCGGATTAGTGTCAAAGCTTGCATCGACGTAACCCTTTACGACGAACTCTTTAAGCACCTCCATAATCGAGAAAAATTCCTTAGTCTATTTAGTTACTAAGGATAACTTTGACCGCTGATCAGTGATTCAATCCTGGATCACTCTGTGTACCTCTTAACAGACTTGCTGCAAGGCACACATCAGGTGCGGTACTCAGCATGACATACTTTAGAGTCTACGGCTAAGGCATAGAAGACGACCTTCGTCTATTCTCTTTATTCTGCCGTGGTCGGGTTTTGAGTCTTACTCAAATTCACACCTCACAACGCAACCAAGAACTCCTTCTTTGCTGATCTATTTTGAACTCCTTCAAAACTTGTCAAGGCATGCATTTTGTTGAAACTTCTATTAAGCGTTTTGATCTATCTCCATAGATCTTGATGCTCAATGTTCAAGTAGCTCAATCCAGGTATTCCTTTGAAAACTCCTTTCAAACAACCTTGTATGCTTTACAGAAATTCTACATTACTTCTGATCCACAATATGTCAACCACATATACTTATCAGAAATTCTATAGTGCTCCCACTCACTTCTTTGGAAATAGAAGTTTCTCATAAACCTTGTACAAACCCAAAATCATTGATCACCTCATCAAAGTGTATATTCCAACTCCGAGATGCTTGCACCAGTCCATTGAAGGATCACTAGAGCTTGCATACTTGTTAGTATCTTTAGGATCGACAAAACCTTCTGGTTGTATCACATACAATGTTTGCTCAAGGAAACCGTTGAGGAAACAATGTTTTGACATCCTATGTGCAATATTTCACAAATAATGCAGCAACTACTAACATAATTCTAACAGACCTTTAGCATCGCTACAAGTGAGAAAGTCTCATCATAGTCAACTGTTTGATCTTGTCGAAAACATCTTTGCGACAAGTCGATCTTTTCTTAATAGTGACTTATCACCATCATCGTATGTCTTCTTTTAAAGATCCATTTCTACTCAATAGTCCTATGACCATCAAGTAATTCTTCCAAAGTCTACACTTTGTTTTCATACATGGATCCTCTCTCAGATTTCATGGCTTCCAGCCATTTGTCGGAATTTGGGCCCACCACTGCTTTCTCCATAACTCGTAGGTTCACCGTTGCTCAACAACATGACCTCCAAGACAGGGTTACCGTACCACTCTGTAGTAGTACGCGGCCTTGTCAACCTGCGAGGCTTGTAGTAACTTGATCTGATGCTCGATGATCACCATCATCAGCTTTAACTTCAATTGGTGTAGGCGCCACAGGAACAACTTCCTGCGCCCTGCTACACACTGGTTGAAGTGATGGTTCAATAACCTCATCAAGTTCTACCACCCTCCCACTCAATTCTTTCGAGAGAAACCTTTCCTCGAGAAAGGATCCGTTTCTAGAAACAAACACTTTGCTTTCGGATCTGAGATAGGAGATATACCCAACTGTTTTGGATATCCTATGAAGATGCATTTATCCGCTTTGGGTTCGAGCTTATCAGACTGAAACTTTTCCACATAAGTGTCGAAGCCCCAAACTTTCAAGAAACGACAGTTTAGATTTCTCTAAACCTCAGTCTATACTGTGTCATCTCAACGGAAATACGCGGTGCCCTATTTAAAGTGAGTGCAGTTGTCTCTAATGCATAACCCATAAACGATAGTGGTAATTCGATAAGAGACATCATAGTATGCACCATACCAAATAGTGCGTGGCTATGACGTTCAGACACATCATCACACTATGATGTTCCAGGTGGCATGAACTGCGAAAAAATTTCCACATTGTCTTAACTGCGTACCAAAACTCGTAACTCAGATATTCATTTCTATGATCATATCGTAGACAGTTTATCCTCTTGTTACGACAAACTTCACTCTGAAACAGAATTGAACTTTTCAATATTTCACACTTTGTGATTCATTAAGCAAATACTCTAGTATCTACTCAAATCGTCATTGAAGTAAGAACATAATGATATCCACTGTCAGCACCCATTGGACTGCATACATCATAATGTATCACTTCCAACAAGTTACTATCTTATTTCATCTCAATGAAAACAAGGCCTTGCTCATGTGGTATGATTTGCATGTTACTAGTGATTCGAAATCAGGTGAGTACAAAGATCCATCAGCATGGAGCCTCTTCATGCAATTTATACCAACATGACTCAAGCGGCAGTGCCACAAGTAAGTGCTACTATCATCATTAACTCGTATCTTTTGGCACCAATATCATGAACATGTGTAACACTACGATCGAGATTCAATAAACCATTGAAGGTGATTATTCAAGAAACTAGAGTAACCATTATTCTCTTTAAATGAATAATCGTTTTGCAATAAACACGATCCAATCATGTTCATGCTTAACACAAGCACCAAATAACAATTATTTAGGTTTAACACCAATCCCGATGGTAGAGGGAGCGTGCGACGTTTGATCATATCAACCTTGGAAACACTTCCAACACGTATCGTCACCTCGCCTTTAGCTAGTCTCCGTTTATGCCGTAGCTTTCATTTCGCGTTACTGATCACTTAGCAACCGAACCGGTATCCAATACCCTCGTGCTACTAGGAGTACTAGTAAAGTACACATCAACATCATGTATATCAAATATACTTCTCTCGACTTTTGCCAGCCTTCTTATCTACCAAGTATCTAGAGTTGCTCCGCCTCAGTGACTGTTCCCCTCATTACAGAAGCACTTAGTCTCAGGTTTGGGTTTAATCTTGGGTCTCTTCATTAATGCAGCAACTGTTTTTCCGTTTCACGAAGTATCCCTTCTAGCCCTTGCCTTTCTTGAAACTTAGTGGTTCTACTAACCATCAACTATTGATGCTCCTTCTTGATTTCTACTTTTGCAGTGTCAAACATCGCGAATCGCTCAAGGATCATTGTACCTATCCTTGATATGTTATAGTTCATCACGAAGCTCTCACAGCTTGGTGGCAGTGACTTTGGAGAACCATCACCATCTCATCTGGAAGATTAACTCCCACTTGATTCAAGTGATTGTCGTACTCAGACAATCTGAGCACACGCTCAACGATTGAGCTTTTCTCCTTTACTTTGTGGACAAAGAATCTTGTCGGAGGTCTCGTACCTCTCAACAAGGGCACGAGCATGAAATCACAATTTCATCTCTTTAGAACATCTCTTATGTTCCGTGATGTTTCAAAACATTTTCGGCGCCTTGCTTCTAAGCCATTAAGTATTTTGCATTGAACTATCGTGTAGTCATCAGAAAACGTGTATGTCGGATGTTCACAGCATCCACAAACGACGCTCGAGGTGCAGCACACCGAGTGGTGCATTAAGGACATAAGCCTTCTGCGTAGCAACGAGGACAATCCTCGGTTTTACAGACTTAGTCTGCAAAGTTTGCTACTATCAACTTTCAACTAAATTTTCTCTAGGAACATCTAAAAACAGTAGAGCTATAGCGCAAGCTACATCGTAATTCGCAAAGACCATTAGACTATGTTCATGACAATTAGTTCAATTAATCATATTACCTTAAGAACTCCCACTCAAAAAGTACATCTCTCTAGTCATTTGAGTGGTACATGATCCAAATCCACTATCTCAAGTCCGATCATCACGTGAGTCGAGAATAGTTTCAGTGGTAAGCATCTCTATGCTAATCATATCAACTATACGATTCATGCTCGACCTTTCGGTCTCATGTGTTCCGAGGCCATGTCTGCACATGCTAGGCTCGTCAAGCTTAACCCGAGTGTTCCGCCTGCGCAACTGTTTTGCACCCGTTGTATGTGAACGTTGAGTATATCACACCCGATCATCACGTGGTGTCTCGAAACGACGAACTGTAGCAACGGTGCACAGTCGGGGAGAACACAATTTCGTCTTGAAATTTTAGTGAGAGATCACCTCATAATGCTACCGTCGTTCTAAGGAAGGTAAGGTGCAACGTCCTCACATCCTCACATCGTTTTAGTGAGATATAGTGGAACGTGCTCACGTCCCTCGATCCGCCCCGCGAACCGTCCCGCGATCAGTCCCACGATCTAGTGCCGAACGGACGGCACCTCCGCGTTCAGCACACGTACAGCTCGACGATGATCTCGGCCTTCTTGATCCAGCAAGAGAGACGGAGAGGTAGATGAGTTCTCTGGCAGCGTGACGGCACTACGGAGGTTGGTGGTGATCTAATCTCAGCAGGGCTCCGCCCGAGCTCCGCAGAAACGCGATCTAGAGGTAAAACCGTGGAGGTATGTGGTCGGGCTGCCGTGGCAAAAGTTGTCTCAAATCAGCCCTAAAACCCCACTATATATAGGAGGAGGAGGGGGGAGCCTTGCCTTGGGGTCCAAGGACTCCCAAGGGGTCGGTCGAACCTAAGGGGGAAGGTCTCCCCCTCCCAAAACGAAATCTACTTGGTTTGGAAGGTGGAGTTCTTCTTCCCTTTCCCACCTCCCCTTTTTTTTCCTTTCCTCTTTGATTTTCTTCCCAATGCGCATAGGCCTCTTTTGGGCTGTCCCACCAGCCCACTAAGGGCTGGTGCGGCACCCCCAACACCTATGGGCTTCCCCGGGGTGGGTGGGCCCCCCCGGTGAACTCCCGGAACCCATTCGTCATTCCCGGTACATTCCCGGTAACTCCGAAAACCTTCCGGTAATCAAATGAGGTCATCCTATATATCAATCTTCGTTTCCAGAGCATTCCGGAAACCCTTGTGACGTCCGTGATCTCATCCGGGACTCCGAACAACATTCGGTAACCAACCATATAACTCAAATACGCATAAAACAACGTCGAACCTTAAGTGTGCAGACCCTGCAGGTTCGAGAACTATGCAGACATGACCCGAGAGACTCCTCGGTCAATATCCAATAGCAGGACCTGCATGCCCATATTGGATCCTACATATTCTACGAAGATCTTATCGTTTGAACCTCAGTGCCAAGGATTCATATAATCCCGTATGTCATTCCCTTTGTCCTTCGGTATGTTACTTGCCCGAGATTCGATCGTCAGTATCCACATACCTATTTTAATCTCGTTTACCGGCAAGTCTCTTTACTCGTTCCGTAATACAAGATACCGCAACTTACACTAAGTCACATTGCTTGCAAGGCTTGTGTGTGATGTTGTATTACCGAGTGGGCCCCGAGATACCTCTCCGTCACACGGAGTGACAAATCCCAGTCTTGATCCATACTAACTCAACGAACACCTTCGGAGATACCTGTAGAGTATCTTTATAGTCACCCAGTTACGTTGCGACGTTTGATACACACAAAGTATTCCGACGGTGTTAGTGAGTTATATGATCTCATGGTCATAGGAACAAATACTTGACATGCAGAAAACAGTAGCAACAAAATGACACGATCAACATGCTACGTCTATTAGTTTGGGTCTATTCCATCACATGATTCTCCTAATGATGTGATCCCGTTATAAAGTAACAACACTTGCCTATGGCCAGGAAACTTTGGCCATCTTTGATCAACGAGCTAGTCAACTAGAGGCTTACTAGGGACAGTGTTTTGTCTATGTATCCACACAAGTATTGTGTTTCCAATCAATACAATTATAGCATGGATAATAAACGATTATCATGAACAAAGAAATATAATAATAACTAATTTATTATTCCCTCTAGGGCATATTTCCAAGACTTTCATTGTCACACAACAATGGGACTTTTATAACATGAATTCCATAATCCTTAAGCGTTTGAGACATCCATAGTAATTGAGCACAGCATGATCCAACGGCAATGTATTCAACTTCGGCAGTTGATAAGGATACCGAATTTTGTTTCTTGGATGTCCAAGAGACAAGAGATCTCCCAAGAAATTCACATGTACCCGAGGTGGATTTTCTATCAACCTTGTCTCCAGCATAGTCCGAGTCGGAATAGCCAACAAGATCAAAATAAGATCCCTTGGGATACCATATGCCAAAATTTGGTGTATGTATGAGGTATCTCACTATCCTTTTCACAGCCAATAGATGACACTCTTTAGGTGCTGCTTGATGATGACCCACAAGTATAGGGGATCAATCGTAGTCCTTTCGATAAGTAAGAGTGTCGAACCCAACAAGAAGCAGAAGGATCTGACAAGTGGTTTTTAGCAAGGTAAAATCTGCAGGCACTGAAATTGTCGGTAACAACTGATTGTGTGGTGAGATGATTCGTAGCAAGCAACAAGTAACAAAAGTAGCAACGGTGCAGCAAAGTGGCCCAATCCCTTTTGTAGCAAGGGACAAGCCTGTACAAAGTCTTATAGGAGGAAAAACGCTCCCGAGGACACACGGGAATTTCTGTCATGCTAGTTTCATCATGTTCATATGATTCGCGTTCGTTACTTTGATAGTTTGATATGCATGTGGGTGGACCGGCGCTTGGGTACTGCCCTTACTTGGACAAGCATCCACTTATGATTAACCCATCTCGCAAGCATCCGCAACTATGAAAGAAGAATTAAGACAAAGTCTAACCATAACATTAAACTAGTGGATCCAAATCAGCCCCTTACGAAGCAACGCATAAACTAGGGTTTAAGCTTCTGTCACTCTAGCAACCCATCATCTACTTACTACTTCCCAATGCCTTCCTCTAGGCCCAAATAATGGTGAAGTGTTATGTAGCCGATGTTCACATAACACCACTAGAGAAAAAACAACATACAACAAATCAAATTACCGAACGAATACCAAATTCACATGACTACTATTAGCATGACTTATCCCATGTCCTCAGGAACAAAAGTAACTACTCACAAAGCATAATCATATTCATAACCAGAGAGGTAATGAGTAGCATCAAGGATCTGAACATAAACTCTTCCACCAAATAATCCAACTAGCATCAACTATAAAGAGTAATCAACACTACTAGCAACCTTACAACTACCAATCGGAGTCGCGAGACGGAGTTTGGTTACAAGTGATGAACTAGGGTTTGGAGATGAGATGGTGCTGATGAACATGTTGATGGTGACGAGTCCCCTTCGATGAGAGGAGTGTTGGTGATGACGATGGCGACGATTTCCCCCTCCGGAAGGGAAGTTTCCCCGGCAGGATCGTCGTGCTGGAGCTCTAGATTGGTTCTGCTCAAGTTCCGCCTCGTGGCGGCGGCGAAACCACAAAAAAGATCCTCCTTGATTTTTTTTCTGGACGAAACCCTTCATATAGCAAAAGAGGGGGGCAAGTGGGCCAGCAGGTTGCCCACAAGCCCTCATGGCGCGGCCTGGGGGTGGTCGCGCCGTGTAGGCTTGTGGCCAACCCTTGGCGCCGCTCTGGCACTTCTTCGGCCCGGTATTTTTTGTAAATCCGAAAAAAAATCCTCGTTGATTTTTACAGCGTTTGGAGTTGGGCAGAATAGGTATATCAACTTTGCTCCACTTTTAGGCCAGAATTCCAGTTGCCGGCATTCTCCTTCTTCATGTAAACCTTGCAAAATAAGAGAGAAAAGGCATAAGAATTGTACCGTGAAGTGAAATAACAGCCAAAGAAGCGATAAATATCACATGAAAACATGATGCAAAATGGACGTATCAACTCCCCCAAGCTTAGACCTCGCTTGTCCTCAAGCGAAAGCCTAGCTCAATAAATATGTCCACATATTTAGGGAGAGAGGTGTCGACAAAACAAGATACGAACATGCATGCATCATGATCAAGATCAGAACAGCAATACCAACATATAATCTCTCATGCTAAAAGGATAATTCCTTCACAAAGTAAAGCATGGATCAAGAACCTTACCAAGAAGTAACAACCGATAGCCTTTAGTCATTGAAGCAATTGCAATTTATCACAACATCAGAAAGAGTCAAATAAGAGCTTGTAAAGAAAATCCACATACTCAATCATTCTTTCGTTCTCTACAATTGCTACAACTCACGTGGTACTCATGAGATCAAAGTTTTAGCTGGGCATAGAGAAAGATAGGGGCTTACAGTTTTGCCTCTCAACTGCTTACCTCAAGGGTAATGTCAACAATAATAATTCATGAATACTTACCTCCAAGTTGACATATGAATATAGATCTTTCCCTAGCATATGACGTTAGCCAAGATAAAGGCGAGATAAGGAATTGGTGAAGATCACCATGACTCTTTTAAGGGAAAAAAGTAAAGGTACAAGATAGGCCCTTCGCAGAGGGGAGCAGAGGTTGCCATGCGCTTTTGAGGTTTGGATGCGTGTCCTCTTAGTGCGGAGGAACGTCACTTTATATTGCCTCCTGTGATAAAGAACTTTATTATGCAGTCTGTCGCTTTTATGTCTTCCTCATCACAGGTTCGTATAAAGCTTATTTTCCACACACTAATAGATCATACATATTAGAGAGCAATTTTTATTGCTTGCACCGATGACAACTTACTTGAGGGATCTTATTCAATCCATACGTAAGTATGGTGGACTCACATGGCAAAACTGGGTTGATGGTTTATGGATGCACAAGTAGTATCTCTACTTGGTGCGGGAGTTTTGGCTAATGTGAGGTGGAAGCAATCGTCACATGCTAAGGGATCTCTAATCATATAACATTGTTCAGAGCCAAGAAAACACAATTCATTATGTTGTCTTCCTTGTCCAACATCTACTTCTAGGCATCTAATAGTTTAGTGTGTGTTCACAATCATAGATGGTGTCAGAGATGATATATTTATATGTGAACCTATCCTTCTTTATCACTTCCTATTAATTGCAACAATGACCAAGGTATATGTTTGCCTACCCTCAACAAGTTTCAATCCTCATTATTTTTATATGTGAAGCCATCACTTCCCATAAGATCATTACATGATCTTTCATGCTTTTGTTCTATTCTCACCCTTTTGATCATGGCAAGAGGCAAAGCCCTTCAACTAAGACACTCTTTATTATATGGCTCACGAGCTCGAATACATCAGGGGTGACACAAAGAAAAACTCAAGACTAAAACACTAAGACTTTTAAACTACTAGAGAAAGATAAAACTGAAAAGGAAAACTAAAACAAAGGTAAAGGCAAAAGTTGTGATGGTGATACGATACCGGGGCAACTCCCCCAAGCTTGGGACAAACCAAGGGGATTGTCCATACCAATGCTCTGTTGTCCTCCTTTGGTGGTGAAGGTGGAGGAGTTGTTGCAACATGAGTTTGATCCTCCGTCTTCCAAGGCATAGGTGCTCCATCATGGAAAGATGAACGAGTCTCCGGAATCCTCAAATCTGCAGCCAACCGTACTGATTTAAATCTATACTCATACTCACAGTTCTGGTTCTGCAGGTCATAGATCTGGGCCTGGAGTTGATCAATCCTGTCATAGAGCCTGGAGAGATGCTTCCCAATGTCATTGGCATCAATCATGTGCTTGTTGGTGAACTCCGTGATCGTCATGTGGTTGGCGTTGAGTCCACGTTCCACCATCCCTTGGCACTTGAAGACTTGTTGCTCCATTGCTTCGAGCCTCGTCTCCATGCTTCCGGTCTTCTTAGGCCCCTCAACATAACGGATGTGCAGCATCCCCTCACGCATCTCGATAGATTGAGGGTGTTGCAGCACTCTCGTGAGGTAGGGATTGATGGCCTTCTCGAAGATCTTGTCCTTCGGAGCTTTTGGGGAAGTCATGGCGATCTAGATCTGCAACAGAAACAGGCTCGAAACGAAAAACAAAGGAAATCTGCATGATGCAGGGGTCAGACCAAACGGAAGTAAATATAATGATTTTTTCCAGACCAGAAGGAGTACCCCGCACGAAAATGTAGTCCGGGAGGCGCACGAGGTGGCCACGAAGCCCTCACGGCGCAGCCAGGGGGTGGGCCCGCGCCGTGCAGGCTTGTCGCCTCCTCGCGCACTTTCCGGACTACTTCCAATTTTTATATTTTTTTCAAATATTCCAAAACGGAGAAAAATTCCTACTGGAAAAGTTTTGGACTCTCTTTTCTTACCGAATCACATACCTCTTCGTTTTCGGAGTCTAAAACAGGCTGATAAATATCCCTTAGGTATTCTTCTGGAGTTATGGTATTGATAATATTGCTTTCAACATTTATGGGAGTACCTCAGATATAATGCTTGATTCTCTGCCCATTTACCACTCTCGGACAATTACCTTCCGTGTTGTTGATCTTGATAGCACCGAAACGATATACTTCCTCAACAACATAGGGACCTTCCCATTTAGAGAGAAGCTTGCCTGCAAAGAATCTTAAACGAGAGTTATATAGCAAGACATAATCACCTACATTGAACTCATGCTTTTGTATCCTCTTATCATGCCACCTCTTAACCTTCTCTTTGAACAGCTTGGCATTCTCATATGTCTGAGTTCTCCACTCATCAAGCGAGCTAATATCAAATAATCTCTTCTCACCGGCAAGTTTGAAATCAAATTTGAGCTCTTTGATTGCCTAATAATAAGCTTTATGCTCTAGCTCAAGAGGTAAATGACATGCTTTACCGTACACCATTTTGTACGGAGAGATGCCACTGGGATTCTTACAGGCGGTTCTATAAGCCCATAGTGCATCATCGAGCTTCTTAGACCAATTCTTTCTAGACCTGTTGACAGTCTTTTGCAGAATCAGTTTAATCTCTCTATTACTTAGCTCTACTTGACCACTGGATTGAGGGTGGTAGGGAGACGCAATTCTATGGTTGACATCGTACTTAGCAAGCATTTTACGGAAAGCACCATGAATGAAGTGTGAACCACCGTCGGTCATTAGATATCTAGGGACTGCAAATCTAGGGAAGATAACTTCTTTCAGCATCCTGATAGAGGTGTTATGATCAGCACTACTAGTGGGGATAGCTTCTACCTACTTAGTGACATAATCAACAGCAACTAGGATATGAGTATACCCGTTGGATTTGGGAAAAGGTCCCATATAATCAAAGCCCCAAACATCAAATGGTTCAATGACAAGTGAATAGTTCATAGGCATTTCCCAACGTTTGCTAATATTACCTATTATTTGACATTCGTCACAAGATAAGACAAACTTACGGGCATCCTTGAAGAGAGTGGGCCAATAGAAACCTGATTGCAATACCTTGTGTGCAGTTCTATCTCCCGCATGGTGTCCTCCATAGGCCTCGGAGTGACACTTCTGTAGGATCTATCCCTGTTCATGTTCAGGTACACAACATCTAATAACACCATCTACTCCTTCCTTATAAAGGTGAGGATCATCCGAGAAGTAATGTCTCAAGTCAAAGAAGAATTTCTTCTTTTGCTGGTACGTGAAACTAGGTGGTATGTATTTGGCAACAATATAGTTCGCATAATCAGCATACCACGGTGCACTACGTGAAGCATTGATGACATTCAGTTGCTCACCGGGAAAGCTATCATCAATAGGTTGTGGGTCATCAAGAACGTTCTCTAACCTAGACAAGTTATCTGCTACTGGGTTATCAGCACCCTTTCTGTCGACAACATGCGAATCAAACTCTGGTAGCAAGAGAACCCATCTGATAAGTCTAGGTTTAGCGTCTTTCTTCTCCATGAGGTACTTAATAGCAGCATGATCAGTGTGAATAGTGACTTTGGAATCAACTATGTAAGACCTGAACTTTTCACATGCAAACACGACTGCTAAAAATTCCTTCTCCGTAGTAGCATAGTTTCTCTGGGCACTGTCTAGAGTTTTACTAGCGTAGTGAATAACATTCAACTTCTTATCGACTCTTTGCCCTAGAACAACACCAACAACATAATCGCTAGCATCACACATGATCTCAAAAGGTAAATTCCAATCAGGTGGTTGAACAATAGGTGCAGTTATCAAAGCCCTCTTAAGTATTTCGAAGGCTTCCTCACAATCATCGTGAAAAACAAAAGGAATATCCTTTTGCAAGAGATTGGTAAGAGGCCCAGAAATCTTAGAGAAGTCTTTAATGAACCTTCTATAGAAACCAGCATGACCAAGGAAACTTCTTATACCTTTGATATCTGTGGGCTATGGCATTTTCTCGATTGCATCAACCTTAGCCTTATCGACTTCAATACCTCTTTCAGAAATTTTATGACCTAAGACGATGCCTTCATTAACCATAAAGTGGCACTTCTCCCAATTCAAGACAAGATTGGTATCTTTACATCTCTACAAGACTCGATCAAGGTTGCTGAGGCAATCGTCAAAAGAAGACCCGTAAACGGAGAAGTCATCCATGAAAACCTCAACAATCTTTTCACAAAAGTCAGAGAATATAGCCATCATACATCTTTGAAAGTTGGCAGGTGCATTACATAAGCCAAAAGGCATACGTCTATAAGTAAAGGTACCGAAAGGGCAGGTGAAAGTGGTTTTCTCCTGATCAGATTGTGCAACTCGTATTTGGGAGAAACCAGAATAACCGTCTAGAAAGCAGAAGTGTGTGTTTTTGGACAGCCTTTCTAGCATTTGATCGATAAAAGGCAAAGGGTAATGATCTTTCCTAGTGGCTTTATTCAATTTCCTAAAATCGATCACCATCCTATAGCCAGTAATAATCCTCTGTGGGATCAATTCATCATTATCATTAGGGACAATGGTAATGCCTCCCTTCTTAGGGACACAATGCACCGGACTCACCCAATCGTTGTGAGCAACAGGATAAATGATACCTGCTTCCAGGAGCTTTAGTATTTCTTTTATTACTACCTCTTTCACCTTAGGATTTAATCTCCTTTGATGATCAGTAACTGGTTTGAAGTCAGGATCAGTTTTAATCTTGTGCTGGCTTAGAGTGGGACTAATACCTTTAAGATCATCAAGAGTATATCCAATAGCAGCACGGTGCTTCCTCAGAGTTTTTAGTAACTTCTTTTCTTCATGCTCTGAGAGGCTAGCACTAATTATAACTGGATATATCTCTTTTTCATCAAGATAGGCATACTTAAGAGTATCGGGCAACTGTTTAAGCTCGAACACAGGATCACCCTTTGGTGGGGGTGGATCCCCAAGCAGTTCAACACGCAAGTTATTCTTAAGGATAGGATATTGTTCTAAGACAACTCTATCTATCTCATCCCTTTCATCCATATGCATATCATTTTCATGCTCAAGCAAGTATTGCTCTAAGGGATCAGTAGGAGGCACGGCAATAGAGGCTAAGGCAATAGTTTCATCCCTACTAGGCAACTCCTTTTCATGAGGTTGTCTACCAAACTTAGAGAAATTGAACTCATGTGACACACCTTCAAAGCCAACAGTGACAGTTTGCTTCTCACAATCAATATGAGCATTGACAGTATTGAGAAAAGGTCTACCAAATATGATGGGGCAAAAGCTATCTTGTGCAGTAGCAGGAACGAGGAAATCAGCAGGATACTTCGTTTTACCACACAAGACTTCAACATCCCTAACAATTCCCACAGGGCAGATAGTATCTCTATTGGCAAGCTGAATAGTGACATCAATAGGCTCTATCTCAACAGGTGCAATCTCATCTTTGATTTCATCGTATAAGGATTGAGGTATTGCACTAACACTAGACCCCACGTCACATAAGCCATGATAACAATGATCTCCTATCTTAACAGAAATCACAGGCATGCCAACAACATGCCTATGTTTGTCTCTAGCGTGAGGTTTAGCAATTCTAGCAGCATCTTCATAGAAGTGAATATTATGTCCCTGAACATCGTCGGACAGAAGATCTTTGATAATAGCAATGCTAGGTTCAACTCTAATTTTCTCAGGGGGTGTAGGTTTTCTAATATAGCCTCTACGTATCACATTTGAAGCTTTAGAATGATCCTTTATCCTAACAGGGAAAGGTGGTTTCTCAATGTAAGCACTCGGAACGACAGGATTATTATAGGCAATAACTTTCTCTTCAACTGGAGTGGGTTTAACTACATTGACTTCTAAAGGAGGATGATATTTAAACCACTTCTCTTTGGGGAGATCAATATGAGCAGCAAATGATTCACACAATGAAGCTACTATCTCAGAGTCAAGTCCATACTTAGCGCTAAAATCACTAAAGGTATTTGTCTCAACAAAAGATTTAACGCAATCAAACGTGAAATTCATACCTGACTCCTTACCTTCTTCAAGCTCCCAATCTTCAGAGTTGCGTTTAATTCTCTCCAATAAATTCCATTTGAAGTCAATATCTCTCTTCATAAAAGAACCGGTACAAGAAGTGTCAAGCATCGTGCGATCATCATGAGAAAGCCGAGCATAGAAGTTCTGAATGATAATTTCTCTCGAGAGCTCATGATTGGGGCATGAATATAGCATTGATTTAAGCCTCCCCCAAGCTTGAGCGATGCTTTCTCTGTCACGAGGCAAAAAATTATAAATATAATTCCGATCACGATGTACTAAATGCATAGGATAAAATCTTTGATGAAATTCCAATTTCAACCGATTGTAGTCCCATGATCCAGTATCATAACATAGCCTATACCATGTCAACGCCTTATCCTTCAAAGATAAAGGAAAGACCTTCTTCTTGACCTCATCCTCAGGCAAACCTGCAAGCTTAAATAAATCACAAACTTCATCTACATAGATTAGATGCAAGTCTGGATGTGATGTCCCATCTCCTGTAAAAGGATTAGCCAGCAGTTTCTCAAGCATACCCGAAGGAAATTCAAAGCAAATATTTTCAGTAGGTGCAGCAGTTTGAGGAGAAACTATTTGTGCTTCCGTTCGAGGTGAAGATACCCCGAACAAGCCCCTCAAAGGATTAGTATCCATAGTGACAAGTGACAATAAATTTCAGCACACTATATGAATGTTTCCTTACCAAGTTCCACTTACCAAAGGAGCTTCACTCCCCGGCAACGGTGCCAGAAAAGAGTCTTGATGACCCACAAGTATAGGGGATCAATTGTAGTCCTTTCTATAAGTAAGATTGTCCAACCCAACGAGGAGCAGAAGGATCTGACAAGTGGTTTTCAGCAAGGTAAAATCTGCACGCACTGAAATTGTCGGTAACAAGTGATTGTGTGGTGAGATGATTTGTAGGAAGCAACAAGTAACAAAAGTAGCAACAGTGCAGCAAAGTGGCCCAATCCCTTTTGTAGCAAGGGACAAGCCTGGACAAAGTCTTATAGGATAAAAAACATTCCCGAGGACACATGGGAATTTCTGTCATGCTAGTTTCATCATGTTCATATGATTCGAGTTCGTTACTTTGATAGTTTGATATGTGAGTGGACCGGCGCTTGGGTACTGCCCTTACTTGGACAAGCATCCCACTTATGATTAACCCCTCTCGCAAGCATCCGCAACTACGAAAGAAGAATTAAGACAAAGTCTAACCATAGCATTAAAATAGTGGATCCAAATCAGCCCCTTACGAAGCAACGCATAAACTAGGGTTTAAGCTTCTGTCACTCTAGCAACCCATCATCTACTTAATACTTCCCAATGCCTTCCTCTAGGCCCAAATAATGGTGAAGTGTTATGTAGTCGACGTTCACATAACACCACTAGAGGAAAAACAACATAGAACACATCAAATTACCGAACGAATACCAAATTCACATGACTACTACTAGCATGACTTATCCCATGTCCTCAGGAACAAAAGTAACTACTCACAAAGCATAATCATATTCATGACCAGAGAGGTAATGAGTAGCATCAAGGATCTGAACATAAACTCTTCCACCAAATAATCCAACAAGCATCAACTACAAAGAGTAATCAACACTACTAGCAACCTTACAAGTACCAATCGGAGTCGCGAGACGGAGATTGGTTACAAGTGATGAACTAGGGTTTGGAGATGAGATGGTGTTGATGAAGATGTTGATGGTGACGAGTCCCCTCCGATGAGAGGAGTGTTGGTGATGACGATGGCGATGATTTCCCCCTCCGGGAGGGAAGTTTCCCCGACAGGATCGTCGTGCCGGAGCTCTAGATTGGTTCTGCTCAAGTTCCGCCTCGTGGCGGCGGCGAAACCAAGAAAAAGCTCCTCCTTGATTTTTTTTATGGACGAAACCCTTCATATAGCAAAATAGGGGGGCAAGTGGGCCAGCGGGTTGCCCACAAGCCCTCATGGCGCGACCTGGGGGTGGCCGCGCTGTGCGGGCTTGTGGCCAACCCCTGGCGCCCCTTGATACGTCTCAAACGTATCTATAATTTTTGATGGTTTCACGTTGTTATCTTGTCAACTTTGGATGTTTTGTTTACCTTTTATATCTTTTTTGGGACTAGCTTATTAATTCAGTGCCAAGTGCCAGTTCCTGTTTTTTCTGTGTTTTTGACTCTTTTCAGATCTGATTTTGGAACGGAGTCCAAACGGAATAAAATCCCCAAAATAAATTTTTCCAGAACGGAAGAAGATCGGGAGGCTTGAGGGCCAAGGCAGGGGGCCCCCTGGGAGCCCACAAGCCCTGTTGCCGAGGCCACGGGGCCCGCGGCAACCAGGCTTGTGGCCTCCCAGGCGCTCCCCTGCCCTAGCTCTTTGTCCTATAAATTCCCTAAAATCGCAGAAAAAATCAGGGCATCCATGAAAACACTTTTCCGCCGCCGCAAGCTTCCGTTTCCGTGAGATATCATCTGGAGACCCATCCCGGTGCCCTGCCGAAGGGGACTTTGGAGTTGGAGGGCTTCTACATCAACATCATCGCCTCTCCAATGACTCGTGAGTAGTCCACTTCAGACCTATGGGTCCGTAGTTAGTAGCTAGATGGCTTCTTCTCTCTCTTGGATCTTCAATACAGAGTTCTCCATGATCTTCATGGAGATCTATCCGATGTAATCCTCTTTGGCGGTGTGTTTGTCGAGATCCGATGAATCTTGGATTTGTGATCAGATTATCTATGAATTATATTTGAGTCTTTGCTGATTTCTTATATGCATGATTTGATATCCTTGTAAGTCTCTCCGAGTCTTGGGTTTTGTTTGGCCAACTAGATCTATGATTCTTGCAATGGGAGAAGTGCTTGGTTTTGGGTTCATACCGTGTGGTGACCTTTCCCATTGACAGAAGGGGCAGCAAGGCACACATCATGTTGTTGCCATCAAGGGTAACAAGATGGGCTTTTATCGTAGATATGAGATTGTCCATCTACATCATGTCATCTTGCTTAAGGCGTTACTCTGTTCTTTTGGACTTAATACACTAGATGCATGCTAGATAGCGGTCGACGTGTGGAGTAATAGTAGTAGATGCAGAAAGTATCGGTCTACTTGTTTTGGACGTGATGCCTATAGATATAATCGTTGCCTTAGATAACGTCACGACTTTGCGCGGTTCTATCAATTGCTCGACAGTAATTCGTTCACCCACCGTCTACTTGCTTTCATGAGAGAAGCCACTAGTGAACACTACGGCCCCCGGGTCTATTCACAACTATCGTTTCCACTTTCACTTTTTTACTTTGCTTTGTTTTCTTTGTTGCTTTCAGTTCTCACTTTGCAAACAATCTATAAGGGATTGACAACCCCTTCATAGCGTTGGGTGCAAGCTTTTTGTGTTTGTGCAGGTACTTGTGACTTGACGCAATCCTTTCTCTGGTTCGATACCTTGGTTCTCAAAACTGAGGGAAATACTTGCCGCCGCTGTGCTACATCACCCTTTCCACTTCGAGGGAACACCAACGCAAGGCTCCAAGGCCATGGTGGAATCCTTTGCATATTTGCCAAGGAAGTCCCTAAAGGCGTAGCCGTAGCAGAAGGATTCCTGGCGCCGTTGCTGAGGAGTATCAAGACAAGAATAGTCTCCCGTCAACACGCTTGTTTCTGGCACCGTTGGAAGATCTTTTGTTGCAGTAGCACCCCTCTGGCACTTCTTCGGCCCAGTATTTTTTATAAATCCGGAAAAAAATCCTCGTTGATTTTTACGGCGTTTGGAGTTGCGCAGAATAGGTATCTCAACTTTGCTCCACTTTCAGGCCAGAATTCTAGTTGTCGGCATTCTCCCTCTTCATGTAAACCTTGCAAAATAAGAGACAAAAGGCATAAGAATTGTACCGTGAAGTGAAATAACAACCAAAGAAGCGATAAATATCAACATGAAAACATGATGCAAAATGGACGTATCACTTGATAGCGGGCACACATGCAAACACTTAGCATGATATCAGGACGAGAGGCACATAGATATAACAATGATCCAATCATTGATCGATAAACCTTTTGATCAATGGGTGCATCATCCTTAGTGAGGTCAAGATGTCCACTAGTAGGCATGGGCGTTCTCATACCTTTGCATTCTTGCATGTTGAACTTCCTGATCAAGTCGTTGGTGTACTTGGTTTGAGCTATGAACGTTCCTTCTCTCGATTGTTTGGTTTGCAATCCAGGGAAGAACTTCAGTTCACTCATCATGGACATCTCGTACTTCTCTCACATCTGCTTTCCAAACTTTTCACTAAAATGTGGGTTAGTAGAGCCAAACATAATATCATCCACATATATTTGACAAACAAATAATTCACCATTTACTCTTTTAGTGAATAAGGTTGCATCAATTTTGCCAATCTCAAAACCCTTTTCAATGAGAAACTTCGTTAGGCATTTATACCAAGCTCTAGGTGCTTGTTTAAGACCATATAAAGCTTCACGAAGTTTGTAAACATGATCAGGTTTCTTAGGGTTCACAAAACTAGGAGGTTGTTTAACATAAACTTCCTCTTCAATTTCTCCATTAAGAAAGGCACTTTTAATATCCATTTGGTAGAGAGTTATATCATGTGGATTGGCATAAGCTAGAAGAATACGAATGGCTTCAAGTCTAGCAACAAGAGCATACGTCTCACCATAGTCCATACCTTCGACTTGCGTGTATCCTTGGGCTACGAGACGTGATTTGTTGCGTACAACTTGTCCGTCTTCATCTTTCTTGTTCCAAAACACCCATCTTGTACCAATGATATTTTTCTCGCCTTCTGGTTTTTCAACAAGTGTCCATACTTGGTTCCTCTCGAAGTTGTGTAGCTCTTCATGGATGGCATTCACCATATCTAGATCTTGGAGAGCTTCTTCTACCTTCAAGGGTTCAATGCTAGATATGAAAGAATAATGCTCACAAAAGTTAGCTAAACGATATTTAGAGCGAGTGATTCTCCCGTTGTTTATGTCGTTGTAGATTTGTTTCAGTGGATGATCTCTGTCCACTCTTCCTCTAACTCTTGACAACTTATTCTTGTTGGATGGAGGAGCTTATTCTTCTTCATCTTAATCTTGAGCATTGTCGTTGGTGTCATCTTCTCCTTGAGGTGGTGGTGAGGAAGGTTGAGGTGGATCATCAAGATGTTTCTCTTCCTCTTCTTCATCATCTCGTGTACCGATTGTGGATGCTTCCATGTCGTTTTGCGGTTCGCCTTGACACGAAGTAGGAGCTTCCACTTGAGTTAATGAAGTGCTTTGCTTCACCTCCATCAGACGAATCTTGCCAATGGAAAAATCTTTGATAGCTTCTAAAGGTTCCTTATCTCCTATATCAAGTGGCATCTGTTCGACTTGTGAACCGTTAGTCTCATCAAACTTCACATCTACCGTATCTTCAACTTTTTGAGTTAAGTTGTTGTAGACACGGTAAGCGTGAGAGTTTGATCCGTAACCAAGAAGGAAACCTTCATAAGATTTAGGTGCAAATTTAGATCGACGATGCTTATCAAGAATATAGCACTTAGAGCCGAATACTTGAAAGTATCCAACTTGGGGTTTGTTACCGGTGAGTAGCTCGTATGCCTTTTTACCAAGAAGCTTGTGCAGGTAGAGTTGGTTTATGGCATGGCAAGTTGTTTCCATGGATTCTGCCCAAAAATATCTTGGAGTCTTGTATTTGTCAAGCATCGTTCTCGCCATCTCTATGAGTGTCCGGTTCTTCCTCTGAACAACTCCATTTTGTTGAGGTGTGTGCATTGCCGAGAACTCATGTAAGATACCTTCTTCGTCAAGAAAAGTATCCACATTAGTGCTCTTGAACTATGTTCCGTTGTCGCTCTGGACCTTCTTGATCTTCACTTCAAACTGGTTTTGAGCTTTTCGAGCAAAGTTCTTGAAGATCATTTGTACCTGTGACTTATCATTGAGAAAGAACACCCACGAAAATCTGGAAAAATCATCAACAATAACTAGACCATAAGAATTTCCACCAAGGCTCTTATAAGCGTTGGGACCAAAGAGATCCATGTGAAGCAGCTCAAGGGGTCTTCTTGTGGTCATGATGTTCTTCACGGGATGACTTCCTACAATTTGTTTTCCTGCTTGACATGCACTGCAAAGTCTATCTTTGTCAAAGATAACATCTTTAACACCAAGAATATGATCACCTTTGATAAGTTTGTCAAGATTACGCATACCAACATGTCCAAGCCTTCTATGCCATAACCAACCTTACAAAGATTTTGCAATAAGACATGTACGGGGTTTAGATATTTTAGAGAAATCAACAATGTATAGATCACCTCTATGAAAACCATTAAAGACGATGTTATGATTGTCACTATGAAACACTCGACATTCAACTTCCTTAAATAGCACATCGAAACGAAAGTCTGCTAGTCTAGATACGGAAAGAAGATTGTAGCCAAGGGATTCAACAAGCATGACATTTTGAATGGAACTGTCATGAGATACAACCACCTTACCAAGACCAAGTACCTTACCTTTGGAGTTGTCTCCAAAATTCACATATTTTTTAGGTCCACGGTTTGGTGTAATCTCATGGAACATGTCTTTATCTCCGGTCATGTGATCGGTGCATCCACTGTCGAGAACCCACTCCTTACCACCGGCCATGTATTCTTTAAGGTTATCCATAATACTAAGATTCTTCATGGTCATCTCATACTCGGTGTCAAAGTTCTCATCATCATCATAGTAGCCACGTTCCGCTTAGTCATCACCGGATGAAGTTTCCTCATAAGGGACAAAAGTTTCATCAGAAATTTGACTATTACAATGTTCAAGTTTGTGCATTCGAATGGCTTCAACAATGATGTTGTTGATGGTAATGACATTTCCTTTAGCATGCATGAGGTCAAGAAGCTCAAATAGGCATTTATCAAAGTTACGATCGGTTGGCTTCATCTTATGGAAAGCAATGTACTTGTGAACAATGATAAAAAGATTTTTCAAGGAATAATTTGGATATATTTTCTCTAAGTCTTTCCACAAGGTATGAGCACACTCAAAGTTTTGCAACTGATTAAGCACATTTCTTGGTAAACCTCTAATGATAAGATTGACAGTGTTAAGGTTACCAATCATATTAACTTCATCATCAAGAGAAGTATGTATGGGATCAATGGGAGGCACATAGGATATTCAATATACTTGCGCAAATGGAACTCATCGAATATATCAAGCATTTCGTATTTCCATTGTCTAAAGTACTCCCTATCAAGAATAGGCACCCTACAACGAAAAATCTGGGAACTAGTCACATTCATCTTCCTCCAATGGCGTTTAAGCCAAGGTTTTTAAGACCTTGCTCTGGTACCAATTCAGGGAACGATAGAAGATGTGTCTAGAGGGGGGCGAACAGACTACTTGTCAAGATAAAAATCTAGCCTAACCTAATTTCTAGGAGGGCAGAAAACTAGCAGTTGTAACAAGTCTAAGTCACCCTACACATGTAGTTCTAAGAGTATACCAGCGGAAAGTAAAACATGCAAGTGTAATGTAGAGGAGTAAGGTAGGGAGATCAAACGACTGAGGTAGACACAGTGATTTTTGGCATGGTTCCGATAGGTGGTGCAATCGTACGTCCATGTTAGTCGAGACTTCAACCCACGGAGGGTAACGGCTGCGAGAGTCCACGGAGGGTCCACAAAGAAGCGGCCTTATCTATCCCACCACGTCTTACGTCCACGGAGGACTAGCCTTACTCACGGTAGATCTTCACGAAGTAGGCAATCTCATTGCCCTTACAAACATCTTGGTTCAACTCCACAACGCGAAGTAGGAGGGTCCCAAGCGACACCTAACCAATCTAGGAGGCACCACCCTCCAAAAGGTAATATATGTGGTAGATCAATGAACTTCTTGCTCTTGTGCTTCTAAAGATAGTCTCCTCAACACAAATCACTCTCTCACCGAATATGCATGGGTAGGAGAAATTGATTTGGTGGAAATCAGTTTGGGGAGGCTAGAGATCAAGTTTCAAATGATTGGATTGGAATATCCCGGTCTCAACACATGAGTAGGTGGTTATCTCTCAGAAAATGGATCTGGAAATGAAGTGTGTGTTCTGAGTGCTTCTCCCACAAATGAGAGGTGGGTGAAGGGGTATATATAGGCAGCAAACAAAATCCAACTGTTACACACAAAAGAGCAAACTCGGTGACACCGAAGTGGACAACTCGGTGGTACCGACTAGTACTAAAAGTGTGAACTTTTGAATCTCGATGAGACCGATATATAGAAGTTGGTGGCACCGAAAAGGTGACTAACGATCAGATGGCCAAACTTGGTGGCACGGATACTCAAACTCAGAAATTCCAATTTTGTGTATCTTGGCAACAGAATGTTGGTCACACTGAACTCGGTAGCACCGATGCAGTTTCAGTTGCACCAATTTGGTGGTAATGGCTAGGATTATGTCTGAGGTTCAAACTCGGTGGGTCTGATGTGGAAATATTGGTGACGCCGAATTTGTGAATGTGGAACTTGACAGAGTGGATATGTGGGAAAAATGACTAAGTGTTTTGGTGGCTAACTTTGAGCATTTGAGCAATCAGTTCATTTTACTACCTCGCCCCCTTTTAATGGTATTGGCTTTCCTATGGACTTAAAATTGATTTCTCACAAATAGAAAATTGAGAGTCTTCTAGCTTGAAGCTTGAGCCAATATTATTCCTTTCTTGCATCGAGGGGTGTCTCCACATAAACCTTTAGCCAATGCTCTCTATGGACTTTTATTAAAATATCTAGGTAAATGTGTTAATCCAAGAGACAATGTATGTTGTCATGAATTATCAAAATCACCAAGGGAGCATATGTGCTTTCAGTATCACCTTCATTACATGTCTTAGTTCGACCTTAGTTTTCATGATTTAGAAGAATAAAGTTTTAGTATGAGTTTAGTTAGAGTATTTTCTTCTTGATCTATCTATGTAATCATGTATGAGAGTTATATAATAAAATCTAGTTGATCTTGAGTGCTTTATCCTTGTGGAATCACGGAAAATAAATAAAATAAAAAGGATGATATGCTAACCCCATAGGGAGTATTGTCTTCACATATGAGAAGTATAGCTAACAAAATTTATTGGAAGTTAACACACATAGCATTGGTCAGAAATGCAATTCATTAAATAATAATTAACAGCGAGAGATCTCACATACAAATATACCATCTTGGGCATCTTTTATGATTGTGAACCCTCATTAATTATTTCCAAACGTGAGTAAGTAGTCGAGGTTGGACAAGGAAGACACTGTAATGGGTTATGTTGGTTTATATTCACATAGAAGTTATATTGTCATGGATTCTCTAAAATGTGGTGCTTGTCCCCATCTTTGCTAGCCAAGATCCTGCACTAAGTAGAGATACTACTTGTGCATCAAAAAAACCTTAAACCTAGTTGCTTTCCATGAGAGTCCACCATATCTACTTATGGATTGAATAAGATCCTTCAAGTAAGTTGTGATCGATACAAAAGGCAATAAAAATTGCTACTCAATATGTATGATCTTTTATTACAATGGAAATAAGCTTTGAACGAACTTGTGATGGCAAAGAAATAAAAGCGATAGACTGCATAATAAATGCTACTATAATAACAGGCAATATAAAGTGATGTTCCTTGCATTATGAGATTGCACATCCAAAAAATTTAAGCGCATGACAAACTCTTCTTCCCTATGCGAAGGTCCTATCTTATAACGTGTCTATTTATATTTATGCTTATGTTAAATTTTAATTCTTACGTTAGAGTCAATTGTATATACTCCTTAGTAACCCTCTGTCTAGCAAGCATCATATGGTGTGGAAAGATTCAAATACATATATCCAGTAGAATGTAGGCTATCATAATTTATTATTGTTGACAATATCCCTCAGATAAATAGGTTGGGAGGCAAAATACAACGCCCATATCTTCCTCTGTGTATAATTTAGACTATTTTCTCTAAAATATGCTTTGAGTGCCAACAATCATAGAGTATGTGGAATTTTCTAGATTGATCTCTTACATAGACTCTCCTTGTAAATATGATGAATTGCAATTGTTTTGATGACTGAGAACATGGCTTGTTAGTTTCTAAGAAAGTTTATTGTTTATACTTTTGAAGTTGTGCATGAATTATTACTTTCATATGAGAAGTTTATGATGATTACTTGTTGTTATAATAATGATCATGATGCCATGATGTCTGTATAATCCCTCCATTTTTATTTACTCCGCATATTAGCTTTGGTGAAAGTCAAACTTTGTAAACTTTGACAAAGTTTATGGACAAAAATATTAACATATACAATAACAAATGAGTACCCTTAGATTCATTATTGAATGTACATTCACATAATATGGATTTGTTATGGTAAATACTTATATATTTTTTCTATAGACTTCATCAAACTTTACGAAGTTTGATTTCACTTAACACTAATATGCGGAGTAAATAAAAATGGTGGGAGTATGTTTTATCGAGTTCTCTCTCTCTAAACATGTGGTCATGATTATCGAGTTCAGATTCGCTTGAGGACAAGCGAGGTCTAAGCTTGTGGGAGTTGATACATCCATTTTACGTCATGATTTCCTACTATTAATTTCAATGTTTTTTATCATTATGATGCAATTCTTATGCCTTTTCTCTCTTAATTTGCAAGAATTGTCCAAAGAGGGGAATAACTAGCATCTCAAATTCTGAACCTCAAAAGTCTACATGAGGGTTGGATATTCTCGGAAGATCCAAATGACCTGAAAATTTAGGGAGAATTAATTTGGAATATATAAAAATACCGGTGGAATAAATACGAGGAGGGAACCCGCCAGGGAGTCACGACCTCAGGGGGCATGCCCTACCCCCAGGGCGCGCCTAGTGAGCTTGTGGCTCTACAAGCAGGCCTATGAGGCCCATCTTCTCCTATGTGATGCTATTTTCCCTATAAAAACCAGAATAAGACTTTCAAGACAAAGTGTTGCCGTCTTGAGGCTGAACCTGCGCAGGATCACTTTTGCTCTCCGATAGAGAGATTCCGCGAGGGATAATTCCCTCCGGGAGGGGGAAATTGAAGCCATCATCATCACCAACACTCCCTCCATTGTGGGATGAATCATCTCCATCAACATCTTTACCACCACCATCTGATCTCAAACCCTAGTTCGTCTCTTGTATTCAATCCTTGTCCCAAAACCTCAGATTGGTACTTGTCGGTTGCTAGTAGTGTCGATTAGATCTTGTAGTTGATGTTAGTTGGTTTATTTGGTGGAAGATTATATGTTAGGATCCTCAAGCATATTTAGTTTATCTCTAATCTTCAATGTGAGCATGGTTTGTTAGTAGTTACTATTGTTCTTGAGGACATGGGAGAAGTCTTGTCATAAACTATCATGTGAAATTGGTATCCGTTTAATATTTTGTTGATGTGTATGTTGTGTCTTCTCTAGTGGTGTCATGTGAACGTCGACTACATGAAACTTCACCATATTTGAGCATAGAGGAAAGTATTGGGTAATAGGAAGTAGATGATGGGTTGCAAGAGTGACATAAACGTAAAACCTAGTTTATGTACTATTTTCGTAAGGAGCTGATTTGGATCCATATGTTTTATACTATGGTTAGATTCATCTTAAATCGCCGTTCGTAGTTGCGGATGCTTGCGAAAGGGGGTAATCATAAGTGGGTTCCTTGTTCAAGTAAGAACAACACCTTAGCACCGGTCCGCCCACATTACGATTTATCCAAGTAGTGAACACAAATCAACTCAAACATTATAGGCATGACTAGAAAATATTCCCATGTGTACTCGAGAATGCTTGCTCACTATAAGAAACACCGTTGACATGTCCTGTCTCTAATAAGGATTGGGCTACCTTTGTTACCTGTTACTTGTTACGCATTATCTTGCTATCTAAGTACACACAACTATTATTTCCAGTGCTTGCAGAGAATACCTTATTGAAAATTTCTTATCATTTTCTTATACTCCTTGTTGGGTTCGACACTCTTACTTGTCGAAAGGACAATGATTGATCCCGTATAGTTATGGTCATCGGGCACCCTGCCTTGTGGGCCCTTGGTAGGTCTTCTCTGTTACTTCTTTCTCCCAATACTTTTTATATATTCTAAAATAAATCTCCGTAATTTTTTTGTCAATTGGAGCTCCAGAAAAAGTAATTTTTGGTCTAGAATTCCAGATGACGGAAATTTCCCCCTTCATGTGTATCTTGCAAATTAAGATATAAAAGGCATAAAAGTTGCATCATAAAGTGAAATATTATTAGAAACATTATAAATAATAGTAGGAAACCCCGATGCAAAATGGTCGTATCACCATCCATAATACATCCCCAACCCTAGCAAGTACGCACTAGTAGTGGACCTCATCATTGGAGGCTACCAATCATCCGAGGTATTAATGGAGGCTCCCAATCGGAAGCCTCAAGAGTGGTCTCAGGATTTTCATGCATTTACAAGAAGCATCAGCCAATGAGGAGAGCTATAGAAGGGAGGATTTGAAATTACTGTGGAAATCCAAATATCCAAACTCTAACCCTAACCCAAACCAATGAAAAAAACACACACACACAAATCCATGTCCATGTAGGTGCAGGTCAACCCCTCCTCACTGCTTTCCTTCCCGCCTTTCCATAAAGACATTATGACCCGGTGACGAGGGTGAGCGATGTCATCATCGCCGGCAGAGAGGGGAGAGGGGAGAGAGGGGAGTGAACGAGTGTGAGAGAGAGAGCAGGTATTTCCCTTTATGGGAAGGTGGGTGATAGGTGCCAATTGACCCACCCAATTTGGATCGGTCGGCTCACAACCATACAATTTGGACGATGATAACCGTACGATGCACTTATTCTTTGAAAAAACGCAAGGTATGAAAAACTTATCTGCATCTCGTTACTCCTTCCGTCTCGTCGGTTGCACAAGCTCTCTGGTTGCCGCCTTCATCAGTCGTCCTCGTAACCTGTTGTCTCCCTCGCCGACGCCGACTATCGCCCTCGTCAGTTGTCCTGGTTGCCGATTGCAACATTAAATGGTGGGAAGCAAAAAACGCGATGGAAGCAAACACATGTGTTGGTTCCATCAAAACAAAAAACACGATGGAAGCAAAGAAATGGGACATCAGTTAAAGTAAAACAAAAACACGATGGAAGCAAAGAAATAGGACACCGGTTCCAGCAAAAAATACAAATATGTGGAAGCAAAAAAGATGAGACGTCTTTCCAGTAAAAAAACATGATGGAAGAAAAATGAGACGTTGGTTCCTGCAAAGCCAAGACGGTGGTAGCAAAAATTGGGTTGGTTCCAGCAAAATCCGAACGGTACTAGCAAACACTAGGGCTGGTTGCAGCAAAAAAAATGGTTCCAACGTGTGCGCGTCGTTGGTGCTCCACCTTCGTCAGGTCGTGGTCACCATCGCCGGGCCTGTGGTCATCGTCGTCGGGATGGCCTCCCGCTGATTGCAGCTTTGTGATGGATCGTTGCAACTAATTGTAGCGAGGTTGCAACTCTGCATCACCGGAGTGTTGTTGAAAACACAGACGAACGTTGGTTCCAGCATCTTTGCATGCGGTTTCAGCAAACACGACAATCGAATGCATCACCATCTGTGAGCAAGACAACACAACGGTTCCATCAAGTTGCCGATCGTACCTCACGACCGCGTGGGAGGAAGACGAGGATAGCGATGACCATGGTCGCCCAAATTGCAAGCAACCGTGGACATGATGGTGGAAAAAAATAACGGTGATGTGGCTTGCAACACTCTAGTGCGTCGCCCTCACTATCCCTTGCAGTAGCACGACGACGACCGTTGGCTCTCATAGGAAAATCTCAGCAACGTTCATAATGCGAGAGGTTGGACGAGATGTTTAATGCAACACAGTTGGAAAGAAAAAGAGGATTGGATCTGATGCTAGGTGGAAGAAACTCGAAGGAGATAAGGATGGAGCGGTGGGGAGGGGGGCACACATGCACTTTTTGAGCAACGCGAACAACAGATCCGCGTGAATCACACGACTTGTGTGCGACCAACGAAGTATTCGTTCGGTCGACCGAATATAAACATTACCACTACGTGAAGGTACCGACCGAGGCATCGTTTGACCGGCCATTAACTGTCATTACACGCGCGTCGTCTCACCCCTCGCCACACGGACGATTGGGCACGTCAAAATGTGCTTAAAAGTTGTCATTGTTTTTTTTTCTACTGTTAGATTATTTGTGCGGTGCAAAATGAGACGTTTTATAAAATGATGATTTAACACTCATAGTGACCCAATTGTAATGGTCTTGTGCATTTTACTCCAGTAAGTCAAGCGATGATGTTTTTTGTTGAAGGATTTGCCAATGATTTCGTTTTTTAGAAGAAAAAACTCATAACCAGCGGTTTTATTTACCATATGAACTTGAGCCTTTCCCCCAAAAGGGAAAATATATCATTGTGTACTTCCATCTTAACGGTCGAATCATGGCAGCATGATCCAAGGACGACGCTGGCATATGCCACACATGCCGGGGGTCTTCCTCCTTTTTCGAAAAAATATGACACACATGCCCATGTTCTTCTCTTTTGTCCCTGAGATGAGATCAACAGTCCCACGCGATCTACCTTAATCATCCACATGCCCCCCGGGCCGCCGTTTTCCGGTACGTGCACACGTCGCTGCAACGCGACAAAGCCAGTCAAACGCCTCCCCGTCAATCAATCAAATTTTAAAACGCTCGGTTGCGTTTGCGCGTGCCTCCGATCTGCCGTTTTGACGTACTGCACCAATCTTCCTCGATCTTCCTGACGTACTGCTAACAACGACACGCACGCAGTCCTTTTCCCGATCGAGCAAAGCAAGTAAACCAGCAACACCCGGTGCGGTACTACGGTCCATTCCATCACCCATGACAAGCAAAACACCCGGAGGACTCCGGCGCTCTGCCGTGGTTGGATGTTGAACGGTGCACTGCATGCGGCACAGTGGCTTGCTGGATGGACTTCAGGTCAGTGGCACTGCTTGAACGGCGACTGACCGGTGAGAGCAGGATGCGGCCGAGCGTCACAGCCGCTTACTCCACAGCCCCAGATCCGGCCTCCGTTTGACGAGCAAGATCAGGTGCATGCATGTGTACGTGGATAGAGCTGGGCGTGGGGCAGTGCCAGTCCAGGCGAATACGATCGGACAACAGGCTGTAGTGACGTTGAAATCAGGCACAGCTATTCCCACAAAAAAGGAAAAAAAATTCGAAAATAATCTGATAAGTTTTGTGAGGTGTTCTTGGACTGTTTGCAGGCAGGGTGGGGCGATGAGGATTGGCCAGCTCCTTTTGCCAGGCAAAAGAAATAAAATGATTGATTGGCCAGCGCCGGTATGGAGGAACAGATGCGCATCTACTCTACTGGCACCTCCCTGTCCAGGCCCTGCCTGAAACTGCTGTTTCTGTTACGCGTACCCACAAATTCACACCCATGGTCCAAAGACTGTGTGGTTGTGTCACTCCCCTGTGCTGGTTTCTTTTTCTTTTTTTGTAAAACTTGTACTCCCTCCGTCCCAAAATAACTGTCTCAAGCTTAGATTTATCTGGATTATGAAGATAGATTATATAATCTGATTTATAAAAATAATCTAGATGGACATGTTTGGAGGTCAGATTATATAAACGGTAATCCAGGTTTTACATTGCATAATGATCTGTTTGCCCTCTGTTTTTTTCAAAGAGAAGGGTGGCGGTGGTAGGAATGTAATTATCTCCAACTTTACGAGGGTAATGGGTCTTAGCAATCCATAATCTGATTTTAACTGGTGTAGAGCAGATTATGAGTTTTTAATAATCTGTTCATCTAGTTTTTATAATCTACATCATAATCTGTCATGTTTGAAGACATAATAGATTATAAAAACTAGATTATATAATCTGGATGGTTCCAAACAGGGCCTAAAGAGGCGAAAACTGTCTATGCCTGTGCTAGTTCGAGACCTCCAATCTAGCTATTTCCCAATTAGACCGTGGGTTTTCCCTAAAAAACGCATCGTGGTTTTTTTTCCTTGCATTGTTGTTGTGGTCATATTGTGTTTATTGGCGAGGAGTGGTCTTGATAAACTGGTTTTTGGGACCGACTGCTATAATCAAGACTGTAATTTGGTGTTGTTTGATTAATCTCTTTCTTATATATACAAAAATAAAAAAAAGTCAGTGCTGATCACAATAATCTAGACTAGCAAAAAAGACCTTGGTCAAATTAGAAGAGAAAAGTAAATTTGCAATCTCGCAACACATTATTTTCCACCACATTTATTACCCCGTCGCAATGAATAAATACTGCTGCAATTATTAATAAAGATTTGCCATTCACAGCTCATTGATGGCTCAAAATCCAGCAAATACCGCACTGTCACATTTATAGTATGCGTTGTCGCCCACAATGCTACATTCGGACCCCTCCATCAGTTTCCAACCACGCGATATCCACCCATTCTCTCACCTACCGGCTCCATTTTCATGTAAGTTATGCGTTACACACACATGCAAGCCATTGGTAGTAATCCATAACCTAACTCTCAACCGTTGGATCGAACCTCGCGACGCGGCGATTTCAGCTCCCCCCCCCCTCCCCCCCTTTTTTCCTCCTTCGCGTCACACCACTTCCGCGTACACGGACGCGGAGTACCCGTAGCATCAAAGCCCCGGTTCGAAACGGAGGAGCAGGGGTGGGGCCCGGGGGGCAGAAGCAATTTGGGAAGGAGGGCCGCGGGGCCCTGATCCCAAAGACCGCCGAGCCCAGATTGGTTAACCCACAAAGCCAGAAAACCCCACGTCAAACAAACAGCACACGCACAGCAGTATTCAGCGCTGGCCGGCCGCAGCGCAGCGGAGCACATACAAATTTCGCACGCGACCGGGGACCCTAGCTCCCTTCTCCTCTCCTCTCCTCTCCTCGTGGGTTTCTTACCGCTCTCCAGGGCAGAGAGATCCAGCGAGAGACCGCCCCTCCCCTCCCACGCGGCCCCTCCCTTCTTCCCCCCCGCCCAGGAGCTCCGGCAGGCGCCCGCCGCGGCGGAAGCGCCAGGGGGGAAGGGGACGCCGCCGCGGCAATGGCGGCAATGGAGGCCGCCGCCGACGCGATGCTCGCCGCCGCCAGCCGCGCCTTCTGCAGCTCCGTCGCCGTCTTCTTCCAGATCCAGGTGAGGCCCGCCAGTCTCCCCCCAGGCCCCCCCTCGTCTCGGTCGATTCGTGGCGGCGCCGCGGAATTGCCTCCGTGCCGCGGGTAAAGCGCGGATTTTTCTTTTCAAATATTTTTTTACTATTGGTAGTATTTTTCGAGGGGTAATTCTGGGCGGAGAATTTTCCGCTCGGTACCAGTTGAATCTTACCGTGGGGAAGTTGCTAGATTTCGCTCTCACAGCGGTAAGCCGCAAGTTACCATCTCTGCTGCCATGCTTTGGGGGTGTCGAAATTGGAAGATGATGATATATCTTCTACACCATCTGTACCTACATAATTGTAGTTGGGAAAAACTAGACTAGTTCTTCCCGGCTACAATTATTTAGGTACGAGGGAGTACGTTTCAGGCCGGCAAATCCATGCGTACTTAATGTATATCCGTGTAGCAGCATAAGCCTTACCGTCTTGTCCGTTTCGTTTGGACAAGCAATGTTGATCTCGACCTTTCTTACTTGTTTTGTGTGCCTGGCCTTGTTTCATCCATTTGGAGTGTAGGTTAGAACATGACTGGCTAAAGTTTAGATTATGGTCTGATGCTGAATACCTTGCAGCTTAATTTATAGCATTTACTTTCACACGTTACACTGTGGCTTGCCCCTGATTTCTAATGCAGTTTCCCACAATTATGTAGGGGTGCTGTATCTGCTTACTACTTGCTTTTGGTTGGGCTGTTGCTTCATTGGTCAGGTATTGTGGACCTTCAGAAAAGCACTTTTGTATTAAAAAAAAGATCTTGGCTATGTTTTGAGTGCCAGAAATTCAGCAGCAACTTGACTTTATTTTGCAAAATGCAATTGGTGCTTTCTTACCAGAAAAAAGGAAATTCGTAAGATGAGGCGCAAAATGGCATCTGGACATAGTTTTGCCTTTCTTTGTGATGACGTAGATGAGCTTGAGCACTCCGTGCAGCAGAAATTACCTATGGTCTCTGTAGTCATGCCTTTGAAGGGCTTTGGGGAGCACAATTTGCAAAATTGGAGAACTCAGGTACAGTCAGGATGCAATATACTAGATTATATAGTACAGTATTAATTATTTTGCTACTGACACCCATATACACATTCATACATATAATATTAATTATATTGCTATTGACACCCATAAAAAAATACAGATTACTTCTCTTTATGGGGGACCATTGGAATTCTTGTTTGTAGTAGAAAGCAAAGATGATCCAGCTTATCGTGCCGTCTCCCGATTGATTGTAGAGTACAAGGTAAGTGAAAGCCCTGGTTGCAGTTAATGATCTTATTTTACCAAATAGTTCATCTCATCTGTCTATACCACTCGTCATCAGTCATAACCTTTTGGAATTATATGATTTTCAGGACAAATTGGACGCAAAGGTGGTTGTAGCTGGGTTTTCAACAACTTGTAGCCAGAAAATTCATAATCAGTTAGTACGTAAATGACTTCACTCCCACCTTTTTATATTTCGGAAAAATGAATGTTTTAGTTAGCTCATGGATGTGAATGCACTATGAATAATTACATCCGCAATGCTATTATTGACATCAAACAGAAATATAGAGTGCTCAGGGCTCACACTGATGAGATCAAATATTTTATGCACGGATGAGAAATTACAATGAGTCAAATTGTTTTATGCACTGACACGCTCTAGATTGGTAGATTGGCACCTCCATCTCTTGATAACAAAACTGCCTTTATAGTAAGGTGAAGTGAAACTGCCTTAGTTTCAAGAAGGAAGAATTTTTCTGGGGTCTTAGTATGCACTCCCCCGCACCCCCTTCATACAAAGTGCATGAGAACCTGAAAAATTGGTAACAGCAACGCATTGGAGTTGTACATTATGAGTCCATGATGGTGATATTGAATCAGAAATTCAAGGAAAGACATTCGTAACTTTCTGGAGCTGTCATAGGACTATCTTCTGGTCTTACTTTTTGTTTACCGAACAAGCCTCTTGAGGTGTCAGGCTAATGGACTTTTGTTCTTCCGTTGAAACAGATTGGTGTTGAAAAGATGCACAAGGACAGCAAATATGTTCTATTTCTGGACGATGATGTCAGACTGCATCCTGGGACAGTCGGAGCTCTCACAAAAGAAATGGAGAAGAACCCTGAGGTAGGCTTGCTCTGGCACTCTCCTTTATCCCATGTCATTCTTCTCACCTTCCTAACAGGGCAATTTTTCTTGCATCTGACAGATATTTATCCAAACGGGATACCCTCTTGACTTGCCTTCTGGCAGCTTGGGAAGCTATTGCATATATGAATATCACATGGTATGTTGTTTTTTCATCATTGGAGATTATGCTTCAAAGTCTATATAACATGAGGTCTATTTAGTGCAAAATGTGAATTTACATCATGCTGTAGAGAAGGAATTTGGTTTATGGATAGTACGAATGCGCTAGGTTGAGGATAACACCTCCTTATTGCCTTCTGTTTTACCTTATTTTTTGAAGATTGTATCATCGATATTCGCCTATCTCCGTTGAAATTTTTGAGATATTTGAGTTCTTTAGTTTCTTAATTTAACCAATGAATGCTGCCAGTGACTAAAACTGACATGAAGAAAGTAAATTAGTTTGATCTGAAAAATTGTTATTGTACCTTTGTTGTTGCTCCTTCGGTAATTGACAGGATTGCTTATGTACTAGATTAGAAGTTTCTGTAACAAGGGCGCTCATATTGTCTGCATTAATTCTAGGCTTCATTGTTAATTAGCTTGTTGTTTAGCTTTGCACATTATCTGGCTGATTTTTCTCTTTTACTCACCTTCCCATTTACTGAAAAATTGTCAATATCGCAGCCCTGTTCGATTGGATTTGCAACTGGCGGGAGGACTTTCTTTTTGTGGGGTGGCTGTATGATGGTAAGGGTGTGCTGTAGCCTGCCATCTCCAAAAATATATATACTCTCAGTTCTTGCTCTGTATAAACTTTGATTTGATTCTGTACTGGTGCTAAGACAAGTTTATTTTAGATGCATGCTGATGATTTCCGGCAAGACCTGTATGGTTTAGTCACAGCACTAAAAAATGGTGGTTACTCAGATGATATGACCCTTGCTGCAATCGCTGGTAATATTCTGAGCAAGGAATCACGTCTTTTCTGATGCGTAGCTATAAAGGTTGCATTAGCAATGGAAATTAGTGTTGATAATGTATACAATGTTAACCTTATATTACATGCTCAAAGTCGCTATATAACAGCCATTTATCCTTTTTCTCTTTGAGATTTTTGGCTTTTGCCTGTATTAAATTCTGGATGTATTATAAACACAACATTTTTTTGCAAGTAACTTGAATGTATCCTTTATATAGGGCAACATAAGAGGCTGATAACTTCACCACCTGTTGCTGTGTTTCCACACCCTCTTGCAAGTGATCTCAGCTTCTCCAGGTACTGCAGATCTTGCATTAGAAACATATTCACCTCATCTACATTCATTTGACATCACATTTTATTGACATGCCATGTTTTTCGTGCAGATACTGGAATTATCTAAGGAAACAAACTTTTGTTCTTGAATCGTATGTTTCAAAGGTCAACTGGATAATGAACCGTGCACTGTTTGGTGTACATTTCTATTTGTCATGGGGATTTGTTTGTCCCTATGTTATGGCTTTGGTACATATTGCGACTACTCTTAGAGCACCATATAGCGCAATTGTAAAGGAAGCAGCTGAGTCGTCTTGTGGTGAGTGCCTCCGCCCTGTCTCTCTCCAAATATTCATCACAACAGATGCGTTGTTATTGGTGTGGAAAGTCAATACAATGAACTGTACTCCCTCCGTAAAGCAATATAAGAGCGTTTAGATCACTAAAGTAGTGATTTAAGCGCTCTTATATTTCTTTACGGGGTGAGTATTTAATAATTGAATGTCCCATATCTGGCATGTTGCTGTATCCAAGCTTTCTGTTGATATTTCTCATGTCGTGCCATGTTCTTTCAGGTCTGAAACTAGTGAGCTTCTTGTTAATATGCACTCTCACTGAACTCGTTTCGATGTGGAATTTGACGAGAGTTGAGATCCAACTCTGCAACATGTTATCTCCAGAAGGACCACAAGACTCCCTTCGTTCATATAACTGGGGGCTTGTGGGTGCCTCTTCCAGAGCACCAACTTATTTCAGTTTCAGGCACCTCTGTCGTCATGATTTACTAAACCATGTTTTATTTGGACTTGAATTTCAGGTGTTCGTTGCCGTGTTAGTAGACAATTTCCTCTACCCGATATCTGCCATCCGGTCCCATTTCTCCCAATCAATCAATTGGTCTGGTATCAGGTACTACCTGAGAGATGGGAAAATAAGCAAGGTACGCAATGTAACCTACGCAATGTAACCTGATTTTTTTCCCCTTGTACCCTAAACAGTTTCTTTCTCAATCGTCTTTCAAATCCGCCTGGTAAAATGTGATTTGTTCCTCTATGCCTCACTTGGTTATATTCCACAGATTGAAAGGGAGAACAGTTCGAAGTACACCGATCTCGGTGGGAAGCATCTCTATGGCAAGAGGACATACCCTGCTGGAAAGTCGTTGCTCGGCTACCTGTCCATAAGCCTAGCCCAATGGCACCAGCCGAAGAAGTATGATGTCTGAGAATGCCTAGTGGAATCCTGTCCTCAATTTTGTGGGGCGTCGTGTTGTACACCTGTGTTTTGTTCTTCTTTTCTTTTGGTTTATTGATTGTTTATTGGTTGGTAATGGTAGGGTCTCTCATTCTTACTGGATTCAGTTGTTCAGGCGTTAATTAAAATTGCAACTCATAGTAGTTCTTGTAACATTACAGATATGTAACTGGCAGATTGATTGAAGAAGTGAAAAATGTTCCATACTGGCCTGTCCCGTCGTTGTTTCGTGCTGTTTATTCACACTGTGAAATTTAACTTGGAGAATGGATGGATACAGCTTTAGGGCCTCTTTGATTCGTAGGATTCTAAAAACGCCGGAGTAGGAAAAAACATAGGTTTGGCGTGACATACCCATCTCAATCCTACAGGTTTTTCATCAGTTTGATTGGATCATAGGAAAAAACAAAACAGTTCTTTTGAGTGGATGCTAGAAATCCTATGATAAGTAGTACAAAAAAAAAACTTTTGAAAAAATTCGTATGAGGTTCAATCCTACGAATGAAACAACCGACATAGTATCCACAAAAGTGCCTACGAAAATCCTTTGAATCAAAGGAGGTCTCAAATTGTTTGTTGTTGGCCACCCCCGGCCGAATCTGATTCCACTTTGTTCTGCTTTGCCATTTGATAAATTTGGCTGTCCTCGACATTTGGAGGCTGACAGCGTATTGTCCAGTATTTTAATCCGACTGGATGAGAAATGCTTCAATATAAGATGAAGAGGCCGCTTTGGAATTTGCTTTGCCCGTCCAGGCTGACATGCTTTGACAGCCATGCGGACGTAGACTAGTAGTAGAAAATGTATCGACGGCCATCTATTTTCTACACCAGTTGCCAATTGGAGACTTGGAATCCGAGCTTTTTTTACATTTAGGTTTGCCATCTCGATGTTGCGAAATTCCCGAGCTGCGGTTTGTATTTAAATCGATGGTAGTAGCAACAGCAAATAGACAACCCATCGCGTCCTCCTCCCGAGCCAGTCGCTTTCGAATTATTTTTGAACGGAGTCGCTTTCGAATTATTTTTGAACGGAGTCGCTTTCCATTAGAAACATCTGGTATTTCAACCATACAGTTTTCAACTGGAAGTCTCCGCCGCATTATTCATATATACGTAGAAAAACAGATTGTTATCCGTCCTGCTGTTTTGAACCAGACTACTAGAGGTCTCCGTCGTCAGATTTGTCCCGTCGTACTCAGCCGTCCGTCCCTGGCCGGGACCGGGTCACCATCGTCCATTCCGCCAAGGTGTACGTTGGCACGGGACGTGAGACCCTTGGTGTGATCGAGGAGCGATGCCAACGCCCGCCGCTTGTCTCGTCGTGCCACGGTCTTCTTTCGTCCGTCATCGCGCTTAAATGGGCATATACTCGTACACTTTTTCTTCTTCTTCTTCTTGATCGATTGAATCAAAATCGAATTCGGAAAGAGGAGCTTGCCAACTGGGCATACGTAACATGGCATGCGCGGGAGCAATTGAACAATTCGATCGCTGCTAACTCGTCAGCGTCCGGTCTGATATGATGGCGATCGGCGAAGCGTGGTTTGTGACCGAGTGCTTGACGCCACGTCGACCAACAAAGCTCTCGCGAGCTCGGGCTATACCCGCTCAAGAAAAAGAAAAAAAACTCACGCTTTGGAGAAGCTCCTTCGTACCTATCTCTAGCTGAACTTGACAAATCATATTCCATGCACATAAGAGCATCTACAGCCGGACGTAGCAAATCCGATTCCTCAAATGCCCGCGAATGCGTCTAATGCATTCTACAATCGAATATTTTAAGTTAAAAACCTCAAATCCATATTAATACACGCAACGTAAACCTAATACGAACGGAGCTCGTTCGGCTCCGTCGTGTCCATGTCTCGCAGCAGGTTGTGCCCCTCGTAGTGTCGGCCCGGTCGCCGGCGAGGTAGAGTAGGACATGGGACACTAATCGGCTCACGGGAGTCGAGCTCCCTCCGTCTTCATGCCCTACTCTTCCTCGTTGGAGCTCGTAACCCGAACGGTGTCGATGGACGTTAGGTCGATGATGGATTCTTCCTGGAACGGTGTCGATGGACGTTAGGTCGATGATGGATTCTTCCTGGAAGGAGATGACGTCCACCACAACACGGTTGCGGCGCTCGCATCCGTGACGCCGAAGAGTGTGACGCCGCCTCTTCAGGGGCCATCTCCTCCTCGAGGCCGCGTGGGATTAGCTCTTGGTCGACGAATCTCGAGGTGAAGGACCCTGATCCACTTCATGCCATGGCGGAGATCACCGGAAGTGAGCTTGGGTGGCAGATGGGAGTGGAGTGAAGTGGCTAGGGTTTGGTTCGGTGAACGGATGGGGATGAATATATGTGGGGTCGATGCGGGCAGGCCGACATGATGGGGATATGAAGGATGCCGATCAGTCCGGTCGTTTGAAGCCCGTTCAAGGCGCCCCGATTGGGTCGAAATTTCGTGATCGGTCACTGACTCAGCGGCCTTTCCGGACGTTTGAGACGGATATGAGAAGTCCAATTCAGATGCTCCAAGGGGACACAATCAGACACGTTAGCGGTCAGTGACCGGTAACTCCTTATTTTTTCCTTTGTTGCATTCAGTTATCTCATACTCCCTCCGCTCGGAATCGTAAAAGATAATTAAAATGGATGTATGTAAAATTAAATTACATATAGAGACATTCATTCCTCCCACAAGTATATCCACATGGAGTGACCATTAGATCCTTCAAATCCGTATAAAACATGTAAAATAAAATCGACGTACTACATAGATAACTTAAATTAGCCTACACTACTTGTTGTCGTTGGATATGTCCTACATGTCGGACCCTACCTCGGGGTGGATGGCCGCCTCCCGCACCCCGGCTCCTCATCGGACTCTGTCCCAACTAAGATTTCGTTCAACTCCGTGTCCTGTTACTCCTGACGGGATCTAGACTGACCCGACATATCAATACTAGTTTTTTCTGCGTACTTTGTCCTCACTCATGCGCACCCGGGATCAACTTTTCGGTCGGTCACCCATTCTAGAACTACTCCAAGCCGAGCACTCGTCGGGCCACAGGAGCGTTCCTCTCTTGGCACAAATGTTTGTGCATCCAGTCTAGTACATGTTCCATGTCGTGTGCCACGATGGGTCACAAACGTCATGAACAACATGACCACACACCTGTCCGCAAACATTCGTATAACCGCGAGGGTCGGCTCTGATACCAACTTGTAATGCCCCGGACACACCCGCTGTCGGTCGTTACTCCTGGCGGGATCTAAACTGGCCCCACATATCAATACTAGTCTTTTCTGCGTACTTTGTCCTCACTCATGCGCACCCGGGACCAACTTCCTGTCGGTCACCCATCCTAGAACTACTCCAAGCCAAGCACACTTAACGTGGGAGTTCTGTTCGAATGGACTCCCGGAAAATAAGAAATTCCTTATTGATATGAGTAGTCTATCATCCCTAATAAGCCAGGCTATCACATACACCACCACTCAGAGGAACCGACGTCCTCATCGGCCCACAGGAGCGTTCCCTCTTGGGACAAATGTCTGTGCAATCTAGACTGGCCCCACATATCAATACTAGTCTTTTCTGCGCACTTTGTCCTCACTCATGCGCACCCGGGACGTTCGAATGGGCTCCCGGAAAAGAAGAAATTCTTTATTGATATGAGTAGTCTATCATCCCTAATAAGCCAGGCTATCACATCGGTCATGGTGAAGCCCACACCTGGAGGTGTTGGATTTGCCTTGCACGTGTTGTCGTCCTCCTCTGGCTCCATGTCATTCATGGTCCCGGCGTTCTCCTCCTCCTTCGGCTTGGTGAGTTCGGAGCTAGGCTGACTACGGCCCGGCCTCGAAGCCCGGATCTCCTCAAGAAGTTGTAGGCACCTCTGCGGCGTGACCATGACATGGTGGGTGGCACGCGGAGGGTAGAGAGAGGAAGAGTAAAATGGGATGCGAATATGGTTGGGGTCATTGTCCGACTAAAATAGTCGGTCTTGCGTCTGTGGGCATGTCGGAGTGGCGCCACACGGCACCATGAATGCATCCTCGTTGGAATTGAAGGAGACGTCCGTCACGTCGATGGTTTTCGACTGATTCCATGTAGGTCCTTGTGGCCAGTCCGACATGGCAGACGCGTTCGAACTCTCATATCCATTTAAGATTAAATCTGAACATGAGCGGTGACGGCCAACCCCGATATTTGGGGCAGGTATAAAAAAACCGTCTGGATCAACTTTTTTATTGTCGGTCAACGATCAGACCGTCCGCCCGAGCGTATATGGGATTTGGGGCATCTAGATGTAGATGCTTTCAGTCAGGCTGGGCGGATTCGATCCAGTGATCTAGCAATGCTGCTACCACGATTGATTTTTCCTGCATGGACTTCCACTACGAAATGTAAGGTTCTCTTCTTCTTCAATGATGCTCGCTCCGATTCATTATTCCATCCTTCTTGTTTTGCCCTTGTTGCCCTTGCTTTACCTCAAAGTGTATGAAATGATCGAGTGGAGCCGCTCTCTCACGTTCGTGGAACAACCAATTCATTTTGGATCGACTACGAAAACATTTATGATGACTTTCAGTGGCGGACCTACGTTAGGAGTTATGGGGCAGCTGCCCCCACTTGATTTTTGTACCAGTTTATAGGGTAGGATTCGGTTCATTGGTGCCCCCACTAAATCTAATGACCTGCCATCACTAAGTTAATCCTTTGTGTATTTTTTAAAGCCCAAACATAACAATATTAACCATTAGGCCCATCAAATAGGGATTAGTACAACATGAAAGGCTGAAACGTATAAAGTTTACACGTAGGTACGTAGCTCTCAGCCCTACCTATCCTACGTAACGTACGTACACAACCAAGGCTTCAGTTAGGAAAAACCTGGCGAACGAAATCCTTGCTATTCGCCTCGCAACGCAAAACACTGCAGCCGCACAGTCGCCGCCTCGCAAGTTCGCTGCGCCTGCGCCGCACCGCCGCCCCCAATCGCCCCTCCCTCGCAGCTTGCGCCATCAGACCTTTCACAGCGAAAGTTGCAGAGGGCAGCGGCAGCACTGGACAATCTCATCTCTTCGATTCCCTAATTTCAATTGAGATCAAGATCGAGGTAAACCCTAATCCCTATAAACTTTTCTTCAATTTTTTTTGTTCGTTTGCTTCTATGGCAAAGACAATCTTAGCCTTGTTAACTTGTGTATATAATAAATACAGGGAAGCTAATCAACTAATGGAGAGATTTTTTCAAAAGTCAACAAGTTCCAGTACCAAGATGGCTGAACTAGTTGATTTAGACAAACTTCCTAGGGATCCATCTAAGAGGAAAAGGATTGTAGATTAGAATCCCAATCGGCATGAGGATATAAGAAGGAAGTACTTGATGTGGGGGCCCATCGACCTCTTCCTAAATTTTTTAAGCCAAGGATGTTTGGAAAAAACAATAGGTATTTTAATCCTGATTGGTATGAGGAGTATGGTGGTAATTGGCTAGAGTATTGTGAGGTAGAGTACAAGGCATATTGCTTGTGTTGCTATTTATTCAGGGACAACATCAAAGGAAACAAACCTGGGCATGATGCAATTATAGTAGATGGTTTTCACAACTGGAAGAAGCCAGAAAGATTTTTTACTCATGTAGGTGATCGCAACAGTTTTCACAATAGAGCACTAAAAACTGCGAGGATCTATTAAATATTGATCAGTCAATCTCGGCAGCCTTACAGAAGCAAACTGAAATTGAGAAAATTGAGCATCTTATTCGGGTCAATGCTGCAATTGATGTTTGTCGATACTTGTCGCATCAGGGACAATCATTTCGTGGTCATGATGAATCAGAGGATTCAATAAACAAAGGTAACTATCTACAGTGGATGGAGTATACTATTAGTCAGAATGAAGTTGTAGCCAACGCATTAAAAAATGCCCCACATGATAATCAAATGTTGTCTCCAAAAATTCAGAAAAGTATCACTGAATGCTTTGCAGAAGAAATCTTATCATGTGTTTTGCAAGAAATTGGGAGTGATGTGTTCAGCTTATTGGTTGACGAATGTCGTGATATTTCTCACAAAGAACAAATGGCATTGGTTCTACGTTACGTGAGTGGTGGATTGTCATATGAGATGTTTGTAGGCGTTGTTCACGTTGAGGAGACAACATCTATTTTTCTCAAGTCCAAAACTAATTTCATGATTGCAAAGTTTGGTTTGATTCTAAAACAAGTGAGAGGAGAAGGGTAAGACGATGCAAGCAATATGGCTGGTGATTTTAATGGTTTGCAAGCAAAAATTATGAGAGAGAACAGTTCAGCTTATTTTGTACATTGTTTTGCTCACAAACTTAACTTGGTTGTTGTCGCCATTGCAAAAAAATTGCTGATGTTGGAGACTTCTTTGATATGATATCACTTATGATGACGGTTGTTGGATCATCTTGTAAGAGAAAGGATAAACTTAGAGCGGATCATCAAGAACAAGTGAGGAAAGCAATTGGTAAGGGCGAGATTGCTACAGGAACTGGACTCAATCAAGAACTTTCTCTTCAGAGGCCGAGAGACACTAGATGGAACTCTCACTACAGTACTTTGGTAGGTTTGTCAAAGATGTTTCCATCGGTGATTAAAGTGCTAGAATGTGTTGAGGAAGATGGTACCGATCCTATTAAGAAACGTCAAGCCAGTGGGATTCTAAAATATTTCCAATCATTCGATTCTGCATTCTATCTACACATGATGATGACCATATTTGCTTTAACAAATGGGCTATCTAAAACCTTTCAGAGAAAGGATGTGGACATTGTTAATGCCATGTGAGATGTGGAATCTGTTGGGGAACGTCGCATGGGAAACAAAAAATTTCCTACGCGCACGAAGACCTATCATGGTGATGTCCATCTACGAGAGGGGATGAGTGATCTACGTACCCTTGTAGATCGTACAGCAGAAGCGTTAGAGAACGCGGTTGATGTAGTGGAACGTCCTCACGTCCCTCGATCCGCCCCGCGAACAATCCCGCGATCAGTCCCACGATCTAGTACCGAACGGACGGCACCTCCGCGTTCAGCACACGTACAGCTCGACGATGATCTCGGCCTTCTTGATCCAGCAAGAGAGACGGAGAGGTAGAAGAGTTCTCCGGCAGCGTGACGGCGCTCCGTAGGTTGGTGAGGACCTTGTCTCAGCAGGGCTCCGCCCGAGCTCCGCAGAAACGCGATCTAGAGGAAAAACCGTGGAGGTATGTGGTCGGGCTGCCGTGGAAAATCGTCTCAAATCAGCCCTAAAACCTCCGTATATATAGGTGGGAGGGAGGGGGCCTTGCCTTGGGGTCCAAGGACCCTCAAGGGGTCGGCCGAGCCAAGGGGGAGGACTCTCCCCCCCCAAACCGAGTTGGACTAGGTTTGGTGGGAGGGAGTCCCCTTCCCTTCCCACCTCCTCCTTTTTTTTCCTTTTTCCTTTGATTTCTTATCCTTGGCGCATAGGGCCCTTTTGGGCTGTCCCACCAGCCCACTAAGGGCTGGTGCGCCACCCTTATGGCCTATGGGCTTCCCCGGGGTGGGTTGCCCCCCCAGTGAACTCCCGGAACCCATTCGTCATTCCCGGTACATTCCCGGTAACTCCGAAAACCTTCCGGTAATCAAATGAGGTCATCCTATATATCAATCTTCGTTTCCGGACCATTCCGGAAACCCTCGTGACGTCCGTGATCTCATCCGGGACTCCGAAAAACATTCGGTAACCAACCATATAACTCAAATACGCATAAAACAACGTCGAACCTTAAGTGTGCAGACCCTGCGGGTTCGAGAACTATGTAGACATGACCCGAGAGACTCCTCGGTCAATATCCAATAGCGGGACCTGGATGCCCATATTGGATCCTACATATTCTACGAAGGTCTTATCGTTTGAACCTCAATGCCAAGGATTCGTATAATCCCGTATGTCATTCCCTTTGTCCTTCGGTATGTTACTTGCCCGAGATTCGATCGTTAGTATCCGTATACCTATTTCAATCTCGTTTACTGGCAAGTCTCTTTACTCATTCCGTAATACAAGATCCCACAACTTACACTAAGTTACATTGCTTGCAAGGCTTGTGTGTGATGTTGTATTACCGAGTGGGCCCCGAGATACCTCTCCGTTCACACGGAGTGACAAATCCCAGTCTTGATCCATACTGTAACGACCAAGATGCGGTCCTTTCCGATCTGGGGGTCGAGGCCCCCGAATAGGAAAGAAGCGCATCTAAGTGTTTTGCAAGCAAGTAAACATAGCACATAATAATAAATAAAGTAGACAATCTGGGGTTCAATTGCCTTCTTATTAAAATACAGAGTACAACGCAGATACAAACAAGGTAGTTCCGGTACGGACTACAAAACAAGGAAAATGCTATGCTACCCGCTGCAGGCCCACGATCACGACCACGGCTCATTCCTCTGGATAGTTCACGTAAAGGCGATCTGTCTCCTCGTCGTACTGCCACGCCAGCTGGGTGCCGTCGGGATCATCTGCCTCTGGGGTACCTGTACCTGCTGGGAGTTTCGGAGGAATCCGTGAGTCACGGGGACTCAGCAATCTAAGACCCTGGTGCCAGATCTAGTCATGTCATTGGGTAAGGAAGGGGTGAAGTGTTTCGGGCTGCTGCATCCTAAGGTTGAATAAGTGGCTAGCTTACGCAAAAGAAGAAGTGACAGTGTTCTATGCTAACGGTCGGGAGTACTTGATCAGAAAGTGATCTTGAACACCTACCTACGGAATTCATAACCCCGCCGTGTTCCCGATCGGAGAGAGATCTCCGAAGGGACAGTCACGGTTACGCACACAGTTGGCATATTTTATTAGTTAATTTTTTAAGTTTTCTAATACCGGATGTTAACAAAATATTCCAAGTTGGCACATAACCGCGGGCACGGCTTTCCGAAAGATTAAACCCTGCAGGGGTGCTCCAACTAGTCCATCACAAACGAACAGAGGCCGCAAAGTCATCCTCTATCACGAATCTCGTGATCTCGTCGGATTCCTTAGAGGAAAACCTCAACTCTGGGGGAAACCAAAGCCTCACCGGGATTCCTATACGCAAGATATACCGCTAAGGCAAGACAAGGCTAGCAGGACCTCCCGACGTGTCGACGACCCTGATAAGAGCCGCGTATCTCAGTCTCAGGACACGCCGGATGAGTCACACTACAGGTATACCAAACCTCAGGTTGCCCTGTGGTGGCCCCATAGTCTGCCCAGTTTGGACCAACACTCATGAGGAGCACTGGCCCGGGTTGTTGATTAAGAAACCTCGGGGTAGCTATTCCCTATGCAGCTTTTTATTAAGTGATTAGCAAATAGTACCAATGTTGGGTCCTGCCGGACAAGCCTTAACACTACGCGATTTATCAAGGGGGTCCCCATAACAACCCCGAACGTGTTAGGAGCGATCATTATGGAATCAAACACCGGTAACCGGTAACTAAGGCGGCAATAACGGAACAAGACACCCGGCCAAAGGCTAGGCCTCCCGTCATTTACCAAATATATAGATACATTAATTAAATACCAGAAATTAATATAATGATATCAAGCTCATGGCAACTCATGAGTGAAAAACACCTGCAACTAACAATGCTAACATTAGTAGCTGAGCAAGCCTACCTAGCCATGCAAATTTGCTAGGAAAGAGTAAGGTGTTTGGGCTCATGGCCTATGAAGAGGCAATATATTTTCAGTGGTAGGCAGCGAGCAATATGACGTGGAATCGAAACTAACATAACAAGTCTAGATATGGGATCAAGGTCATGTCATCTTGCCTGTGATATCCTCAGCTTGGAATGGTTCTGGATCGTCCTGCAAGTACTCTCCTGACTCCACGTAATCGGTCTCCGCTCCCGGTGCTACCCAACACAAAATGACAGCCAATGAACAGCAGCACCACAAAATGCAACAATCACATGATGCATGAGATGAAAGTTGAGCATGCACCACTATTTCTAACACTAGCACAAGCAAGAATAACTACAACAAGTTCCTGGTCAGAACTTTGCACTAAACCATTTGGACATGCATGGGAATGATATGAACAGATGCATCTCGTAAAAACGGTGCAAAACCATATAAAGAACTTTGCAAACTGAGCTACGGATCAACGGGAAACAACGAAACACGATATGAAGCCCTACGTGAAAGATTCATCACCACACACACAATTGGCACAAATCTGGTGTTCCCAGGTTGCCAAGACATATATTAACCCAACATGAATGAAATGGAGCAAGGTAGAACACCCCAACAACAATTAAACACAAACTTTGAACAAAATGTCAAAACTACGCAATCTGCCAGTTTCTGCATCTTAGCTGTTTGTGAGCCACATGCAACATAGCTACAGGTCTTCAAACATGACAAATAATATATGTGGATGTTGCCAACCAAGAACACTACCATCTCCAGCAAGAATCACAGCAAAAGGAATTAAACTCTAGAAGATACAAGGCCACAAACTTTCCCAAAACCATCAGTTCTCAGGGACTTAGTGAAAATTCCTGCACCTGAGTTTCTGTTTCTGTTCTGAAGCTTTTTGACAGCCATCAAAACACAAGCTACTGGACTCCAAATGACTTGAAAATTGACAGGAAGCTTCAAAAACCTACCAGGTTCAAAACACTAACACTGAACTAAGTCCAGTTCTCCACACAATGACCAGCACAACCTTATCTACAGGGGAAGAAAATGTTTTCAGCATTCCAGACTTGGTGAAATTTTCAGAGTTCAAAAATCTGGAATTTTTCCAGCCACATGCCCACTTTGCCTAGGCCTAGTTTGCACACACAAGTTCCCAAGAGGTGATTGACACCACTATGGTATTGAGCACAAACCCCTACATCTAACACACCAAGACCCATGCCTTTGGGCTCCATCTATACCATGGAAACAAAGCCCAAACTTGCAACAAAAAGAAAAAAAAACAAATCCAAAAGATATACTTTTAAGATGACAGCTACATCTGAGGGTTTCATGTGCACAATGACAAAGTGACATGGGGGTTTGAACCCCATGTTTGTGTCATGCACATCAACAACTCCAACACCACAATTCCTCTCAAGCACTAGCATCAAGCCCACACACAAGAAATCTTTATATAACAAGAGAGTATACACACCCCCCACATATGGGCATGTGATGGTGCACACTCTCACAAGCACCACTAGTATCTTCCTAGTATTCATGTCACCATCATTATGCAAACTACCACAACAAACCCCACCCTCACATGCTAACACAATAGCTATCTAGTGCTACTCCTCGCCTCAAGACAAGTGATGAGGGGGAGGCACCCACACCCCACTATATCAAGGCAAGATAATAAAATCTACAAGATCCCTTATACCACCTAAAACTCCCAAAGATGGGCTCCACAAGAGTAGCTAGTGCATCTTCTCCTTAAGGCACACACACACAATTACCACACATCACAAGTACCACTCCCACCAAGTGTTTACCAAGCTAGCAATACCACCTCTCCTTTCTTGTAGGTGCACAACACACACACATATAGGGCCCTGTTCCCAACTACACTAGCAAGGAATAAAAAGATAAGACCCTCTTGCTGCCCAACACAAGGGAGAGAAAGTACAAAAAAAAAACAAACAAAGAAAATAAATAGGCAGCAAAGAAAAATAGCAAAACCCATGCCAGGGTCCCTGGGATTCGAACTATGCACCTACTGGATTACCAGTCACCAACAAACCACTGCACTAGCTGCGCTACTGGTGACAGGAACGCGACAGGAAACAGTTACTTCCCTTGCTGGCCATGAATATCAACAGAAACAAAAATTATGCTGAGAGGGGGAGTCGAACCCTGGACCTCTCATCAGGCACGCAGGAGGTTGACCATTGGGCTACGAATAGGATACTGATAGAGGGAAAATCCCATAACAGGTAACGCTACTGACGCCGGCTCCTGTCTACAGCGAGCACACAGCGACAGAGAGCTGTCGCTACTGGCTTGCCGGCGATGCTAAGCGGCGCTGCCGGCGACGAGGGGGGTGTCCCTCTGGCCACGCGCTACCGACGAGGGGAGGAGGAAGCCCCTGGTACCACCCCTACCTCTAACAGCAACAAACTAACACTCGTACTCTGCACGTACACCCAACAACAGCCCCCTGACGAACGCCGGCAGAGAAGACGACGACCCCGCCGCGGATCGGGACCGGACCGAGGAGGAGGAAGCACTGGGCGGCGGGTCTCACCTTGGGGAGAAGAGGGGGCGCCGGACGGGACGGAGGACGCCGGAGGCGAAGAAGAGGAGCCGCGCAGTTCGCCCGGTTCGCCCCAAAGACGGGGACGAGCTCGACGGGGGGGGGGGGGGGGCTCCTCGGGGTCCTAGCGCCGGGAATGGGACGCGGGGAGCCGCCCCGAGCCCCCGGACATGGCGGCCTAGCCGCCCGACGACTCCTGCGGAAGAAGCCGGCAGCTCTCTCTTCGCTCTACACTCTCTGCTACCTATGCACTCTCTGCTACCTACAGGAAGATTACCTGGGGAGGAAAGGAAGAGATGGAGGGGGAAGAGGGAGATGGCGGCGGCGGAAGGAAACCCTATTCAAGGGGGGGCTCGGACGCCCAGATTTATAGGGGCCCTCGGCGTCCGTGCCACGGCGCCGTCAGTTCTCCCTCTCTCTCACGTGCTGACGGAAAGAAGAAAGCAGGGGAAGGAGAAGAAACGCCGTCAGAGAGGAGGGGGCTCGCCTGGGCTCCTCGTGCTGGAAGGGAGGCCTACTGGGCCAGCACGGGAGGAAGACCCACTGGGCCAGGGAAAAGAAGAAACACACAAGAGGCCTTCTATTTAGTTAAACAAAAAAAATGCACACAGGGAAGAAAATACTACCCAAAATAAACTACTCGGATCAAGCTAAAAGGAAAAATCCCGCTGGTCATAAGGAATTATGGCCCAATAGAAAAAAAATAGGAAGCAATATTCGGAGATGTTCGAAATAAATGCAAAACAGTAATTAACCTACTGTTTTGTATTTATTTACACCACCAAAATCAAAGAATCAAATCAGAAAAATTGCACCCCTTCATAAGCACATTTTTATCTACCCACTAGACATTTTAGAAACATCTTTGAAAAAAAAGGAATTTTGACAAGAATAGAAATAGGAGGGGAAAAGGAGTTTGAAAGCAAGAGCTTAAAAGACTAGCACTCACTCTTGCATCACACACCATTATCACATGCTCACAAGGTAGTGCAAAACCACCACTTAATCCTAGCAAGATCACATGCACTCACAACACCACAACACTACTCCTATTAAACTCAAATGCAACATGATCATGGCATGCAATCATAAGTATGGCAAGGAATGATATGTAATTCATGCATGCAAGGGAAGTAAGCACTAGGGAACACACATGAATTCAAAGCACGAAAGATATCCTCAAGATCTCTGACAAGGTGGCCCCACATGGAAGGTTACAAGAAAGGAAAGTCTACACTTGGGGCATTACACATACTAACTCAACTAACACCTTCGGAGATACCTGTAGAGCATCTTTATAGTCACCCAGTTACGTTGCGACGTTTGATACACACAAAGCATTCCTCCGGTGTCAGTGAGTTATATGATCTCATGGTCATAGGAATAAATACTTGACACGCAGAAAACAGTAGCAACAAAATGACACGATCAACATGCTACATCTATTAGTTTGGGTCTAGTCCATCACGTGATTCTCCCAATGACGTGATCCAGTTATCAAGCAACAACACCTCGTTCATAATCAGAAGACACTGACTATCATCGATCAACTGGCTAGCCAACTAGAGGCATGCTAGGGACGGTGTTTTGTCTATGTATTCACACATGTAAATGAGTCTTCATTCGATACAATTATAGCATGGATAATAAACTATTATCTTGATACAGGAATTATAATAATAACTATATATTTATTATTGCCTCTAGGGCATAATTCCAACAGTCTCCCACTTGCACTAGAGTCAATAATCTAGCCCTCACATCACCATGTGAATTACATTGTAATAAATCTAACACCCATACAGTTCTGGTGTCGATCATGTTTTGGCCGTGGAAGAGGTTTAGTCAGCGGGTCTGCTACATTCAGATCCGTGTGCACTTTGCATATATTTACGTCCTCTTCCTCGACGTAGTCGCGGATGAGGTTGAAGCGTCGCTTGATGTGTCTGGTCTTCTTGTGAAACCGTGGTTCCTTTGCTAAGGCATTGGCACCAGTGTTGTCACAGAACAAGGTTATAGGATTCAGTGCGCTTGGCACCACTCCAAGATCCGTCATGAACTGCTTCATCCAGACACCCTCCTTAGTCGCCTCCGAGGCAGCCATGTACTCCGCTTCACATGTAGAATCTGCTACGACGCTCTGCTTGGAACTGCACCAGCTTACTGCACCCCCATTAAGAATAAATACGTATCCGGTTTGCGACTTAGAGTCGTCCGGATCTGTGTCAAAGCTTGCATCGACGTAACCTTTTACGACGAGCTCTTCGTCACCTCCATACACGAGAAACATCTCCTTAGTCCTTTTCAGGTACTTCAGGATATTCTTGACCGCTGTCCAGTGATCCACTCCTGGATTACTCTGGAACCTACCTGCCATACTTATGGCCACGCTAACATCCGGTCTAGTGCACAGCATCGCATACATGATAGAACCTATGGCTGAAGCATAGGGGACGGAGCGCATATGCTCTCTATCTTCATCAGTTGCTGGGCACTGAGTCTTACTCAATCTCGTACCTTGTAAAACTGGCAAGAACCCTTTCTTGGACTGTTCCATTTTGAACCTCTTCAAAACTTTATCAAGGTATGTGCTTTGTGAAAGTCCTATCAGGCGTTTTGATCTATCCCTATAGATCTTAATGCCTAGAATGTAAGCAGCTTCTCCTAGGTCCTTCATAGAGAAACTTTTATTCAGGTAACCTTTTATGCTCTCCAAAAGCTCTACGTTGTTTCCAATCAGTAATATGTCATCCACATATAATATTAGAAACGCCACAGAGCTCCCACTCACTTTCTTGTAAATACAAGATTCTCCAACCACTTGTATAAACCCAAATGCTTTGATCACCTCATCAAAGCGTTTGTTCCAACTCCGAGATGCTTGCACCAGTCCATAAATGGATCGCTGGAGCTTGCACACCTTGTCAGCATTTTTAGGATCGACAAAACCTTCGGGTTGCATCATATACAACTCTTCCTTAAGGAAACCGTTAAGGAACGCCGTTTTGACATCCATCTGCCAGATTTCATAATCGAAAAATGCAGCTATTGCTAACATGATTCTGACGGACTTAAGCATCGCTACGGGTGAGAAAGTCTCATCGTAGTCAACTCCTGGAACTTGTGAAAAACCCTTTGCCACAAGTCGAACTTTATAAACGGTCACATTACCGTCAGCGTCCGTCTTCTTCTTAAAGATCCATTTGTTCTGAATAGCCTTGCGGCCCTCAGGTAGTATCTCCAAAGTCCACACTTTGTTCTCATACATGGATCCTATCTCGGATTTCATGGCTTCTAGCCATTTGTTGGAATCTGGGCCCACCATTGCTTCTTCATAATTTGCAGGTTCATTGTTGTCTAACAACATGATTGATAAGACGGGATTACCGTACCACTCTGGAGCAGCGCGTGATCTCGTCGACCTGCGTGGTTCAATAGAAACTTGAACTGGAGTTTCATGATCATCATCATTAACTTCCTCCTCAACCGGCGTCGCAACGACAGAGGTTTCCCCTTGCCCTGCGCCACCATCCAGAGGGATGAGAGGTTTTCTATCTTCCTCCCACTCAATTCTCTCGAGAGAAACTCCTTCTCGAGAAAAGCTCCGTTTTTAGCAACAAACACTTTGCCCTCGGATTTGAGATAGAAGGTGTACCCAACTGTCTCTTTTGGGTAACCTATGAAGACGCACTTTTCCGCTTTGGGTTCCAGCTTTTCAGGCTGAAGCTTTTTGACATAAGCATCACATCCCCAAACTTTAAGAAACGACAACTTTGGCCTTTTGCCATACCACAGTTCGTATGGTGTCGTCTCAACGGATTTTGATGGTGCCCTATTTAAAGTGAATGCAGCTGTTTCTAATGCATAACCCCAAAATGATAACGGCAAATCAGTAAGAGACATCATAGATCGCACCATCTCTAACAAAGTACGATTACGACGTTCGGACACACCATTACGCTGTGGTGTTCCAGGCGGTGTTAACTGCGAAACAATTCCACATTGTCTTAAGTGAGCACCAAACTCGAAACTCAGATATTCACCCCCACGATCAGACCGTAGGAACTTGATCTTCTTGTTACGATGATTTTCCACTTCACTCTGAAATTGCTTGAACTTTTCAAATGTTTCAGACTTGTGCTTCATCAAGTAGACATAACCATATCTACTTAAATCGTCAGTGAAGGTGAGAAAATAACGATATCCGCCGCGTGCCTCTACGCTCATTGGACCACACACATCGGTATGTATGATTTCCAACAAGTCACTTGCATGCTCCATTGTTCCGGAGAACGGAGTCTTAGTCATCTTGCCCATGAGGCATGGTTCGCACGTGTCAAGTGAATCAAAGTCAAGTGACTCCAGAAGTCCATCAGCATGGAGTTTCTTCATGCGCTTTACACCAATATGACCCAAGCGGCAGTGCCACAAAAATATGGCGCTATCATTGTTTACTCTAACTCTTTTGGTCTCAATGTTATGTATATGCGTATCGCTATCAAGATTCAATATGAACAATCCTCTCACATTCGGTGCATGACCATAAAAGATGTTACTCATAGAAATAGAACAACCATTATTCTCTGACTTAAAAGAGTAACCGTCTCGCAATAAACAAGATCCAGATATAATGTTCATGCTCAACGCAGGCACTAAATAACAATGATTTAAGTTCATCACTAATCCCGATGGTAGCTGAAGTGACACTGTGCCGACGGCGATTGCATCAACCTTGGAACCATTTCCCACGCGCATCGTCACTTCATCTTTCGCCAGCCTTCGTCTATTCCGCAGTTCCTGTTTCGAGTTGCAAATGTGAGCAACAGAACCGGTATCGAATACCCAGACACTACTACGAGAGCCGGTTAAGTACACATCAATAACATGTATATCAAATATACCTGATTTTTCTTTGCCCGCCTTCTTATCTGCCAGATACTTGGGGCAATTGCGCTTCCAGTGACCCATACCCTTGCAATAGAAGCACTCTGTTTCAGGCTTAGGTCCAGCCTTGGGTTTCTTCGGCGGATTGGCAACAGGCTTGCCGCTCTTCTTCGAATTGCCCTTCTTGCCTTTGCCGTTTCTCTTGAAACTAGTGGTCTTGCTCACCATCAACACTTGATGCTCTTTACGGAGTTCAGACTCTGCGACTTTCAGCATCGCAAACAACTCGCCGGGAGACTTGTTCATCCCTTGCATGTTGTAGTTCAACACAAAGCCTTTATAGCTTGGCGGAAGTGATTGAAGGATTCTGTCAGTGATAGCTTCTTGCGGGAGTTCAATCCCCAGTTCAGCTAGACGGTTTGAGTACCCAGACATTTTGAGCACATGTTCACTGACAGACGAGTTTTCCTCCATCTTGCAAGCATAGAATTTATCGGAGGTCTCATACCTCTCGATCCGGGCGTTCTTCTGAAAGATAAACTCCAACTCCTGGAACATCTCAAATGCTCCATGACGCTCAAAGCGACGTTGAAGTCCCGGTTCTAAGCCATACAAGACTGCACATTGAACTATTGAGTAGTCCTCCTTACGTGTTAACCAAGCGTTCTTAACATCCTGATCAGCCGTAGCGGGTGGTTCATCTCCTAGCGCAGCATTAAGGACATAATCCTTCTTCCCAGCTTGTAAGATTAGCTTAAGATTACGAGCCCAGTCTACAAAGTTGCTTCCATCATCTTTCAACTTAGCTTTCTCTAGGAACGTATTAAAATTCAGGATGACTGTCGCGTGAGCCATGATCTACAACACAAATATATTCAAAGTGGACTTAGACTATGTTCAAGATAATTAGAGTTCAACTTAATCAAATTATCTGCTAAACTCCCACTCAAAAAGTACATCTCTCTAGTCATTTGAGTGGTTCATGATCCACTTACACTATCCCAAGTCCGATCATCACGTGAGTTGGGTATAGTTTCAGTGGTAAGCATCCCTATGCTAATCATATCAACTATATGATTCACGATCGACCTTTCGGTCTCATGTGTTCCCAGGCCATGTCTGCACATGCTAGGCTCGTCAAGCTTAACCCGACTGTTCCGCGTGCGCAACTGTTTTGCACCCGTTGTATGTGAACGTTGAGTCTATCACACCCGATCATCACGTGGTGTCTCGAAACGACGAACTGTAGCAACGGTGCACGGTCGGGGAGAACACAATTTCGTCTTCAAATTTTAGTGAGAGATCACCTCATAATGCTACCGTCGTTCTAAGAAAAATAAGGTGCATAAAAGGATTAACATCACATGCAATTCATAAGTGACATGATATGGCCATCATCACGTGCTTCTTGATCTCCATCACCAAAGCACCGGCACGATCTTCTTGTCACCGGCGCCACACCATGATCATCCATCAACGTGTTGCCATCGGGGTTGTCGTGCTACTTATGCTATTACTACTAAAGCTACATCCTAGCAAAATAGTAAACGCATCTGCAAGCACAAACGTTAGTATAAAGACAACCCTATGGCTCCTGCCGGTTGCCGTACCATCGACACGCAAGTCGATATTTCTATTACAACATGATCATCTCATACATCCAATATATCACATCACATCGTTGGCCATATCACATCACAATCATACCCTGCAAAAACAAGTTAGACGTCCTCTAATTTTGTTGTTGCATGTTTTACGTGGTGACCAAGGGTATCTAGTAGGATCGCATCTTACTTATGCAAACACCACAACGGAGATATATGAGTTGCTATTTAACCTCATCCAAGGACCTCCTTGGTCAAATCCGATTCAACTAAAGTTGGAGAAACCGTCACTTTCCAGTCATCTTTGAGCAAAGGGGGTTACTCGTAACGATGAAACCAGTCTCTCGTAAGCGTACGAGTAATGTCGGTCCAAGCCGCTTCAATCCAACAATACCGCGGAATCAAGAAAAGACTAAGGAGGGCAGCAAAGCGCACATCACCGCCCACAAAACCTTTTGTGTTCTACTCGAGAAGACATCTACGCATGAACCTCGCTCATGATGCCACTGTTGGGGAACGTCGCATGGGAAACAAAAATTTTCCTACGCGCACGAAGACCTATCATGGTGATGTCCATCTACGAGAGGGGATGAGTGATCTACGTACCCTTGTAGATCGTACAGCAGAAACGTTAGAGAACGCGGTTGATGTAGTGGAACGTCCTCACGTCCCTCGATCTGCCCCGCGAACAATCCCGCGATCAGTCCCACGATCTAGTACCGAACGGACGGCACCTCCGCGTTCAGCACACGTATAGCTCGACGATGATCTCGGCCTTCTTGATCCAGCAAGAGAGACGGAGAGGTAGAAGAGTTCTCCGGCAGCGTGACGGCGCTCCGGAGGTTGGTGATGACCTTGTCTCAGCAGGGCTCCGCCCGAGCTCCGCAGAAACGCGATCTAGAGGAAAAACCGTGGAGGTATGTGGTCGGGCTGCCGTGGAAAATCGTCTCAAATCAGCCCTAAAACCTCCGTATATATAGGTGGGAGGGAGGGGGGCCTTGCCTTGGGGTCCAAGGACCCTCAAGGGGTCGGCCGAGCCAAGGGGGAGGACTCTCCCCCCCCCCCAAACCGAGTTGGACTAGGTTTGGTGGGAGGGAGTCCCCTTCCCTTCCCACCTCCTCCTTTTTTTTCCTTTTTCCTTTGATTTCTTATCCTTGGCGCATAGGGCCCTTTTGGGCTGTCCCACCAGCCCACTAAGGGCTGGTGCGCCACCCTTATGGCCTATGGGCTTCCCCGGGGTGGGTTGCCCCCCCCCCCCCGGTGAACTCCCGGAACCCATTCGTCATTCCCGGTAACTCCGAAAACCTTTCGGTAATCAAATGAGGTCATCCTATATATCAATCTTCGTTTCCGGACCATTCCGGAAACCCTCGTGACGTCCGTGATCTCATCCGGGACTCCGAACAACATTCGGTAACCAACCATATAACTCAAATACGCATAAAACAACGTCGAACCTTAAGTGTGCAGACCCTGCGGGTTCGAGAACTATGTAGACATGACCCGAGAGACTCCTCGGTCAATATCCAATAGCGGGACCTGGATGCCCATATTGGATCCTACATATTCTACGAAGATCTTATCGTTTGAACCTCAGTGCCAAGGATTCGTATAATCCTGTATGTCATTCCCTTTGTCCTTCGGTATGTTACTTGCCCGAGATTCGATCGTTAGTATCCGTATACCTATTTCAATCTCGTTTACTGGCAAGTCTCTTTACTCGTTCCGTAATACAAGATCCCGCAACTTACACTAAGTTACATTGCTTGCAAGGCTTGTGTGTGATGTTGTATTACCGAACGGGCCCCGAGATACCTCTCCGTTCACACGGAGTGACAAATCCCAGTCTTGATCCATACTAACTCAACTAACACCTTCGAAGATACCTGTAGAGCATCTTTATAGTCACCCAGTTACGTTGCGACGTTTGATACACACAAAGCATTCCTCCGGTGTCAGTGAGTTATATGATCTCATGGTCATAGGAATAAATACTTGACACGCAGAAAACATTAGCAACAAAATGACACGATCAACATGCTACGTCTATTAGTTTGGGTCTAGTCCATCACGTGATTCTCCCAATGACGTGATCCAGTTATCAAGCAACAACACCTCGTTCATAATCAGAAGACACTGACTATCATCGATCAACTGGCTAGCCAACTAGAGGCATGCTAGGGACGGTGTTTTGTCTATGTATTCACACATGTAAATGAGTCTTCATTCGATACAATTATAGCATGGATAATAAACTATTATCTTGATACAGGAATTATAATAATAACTATATATTTATTATTGCCTCTAGGGCATAATTCCAACAGAATCCACTAAGAGAGAGCTATAAAATCTTAGATCTGAGAATGGTTGGAATGATTTTCTGAACAAGGTACGTTCTTTTTGTGAGAAGAATGGGATTTTAGTAATGCACATGGAAAATGATTATGTGAATCCAAAGATAAGGCAAAGGACCGGCATTAACAACGAGCATCATTATCGAATTGTTTGTTTCTTTGCTGTCCTAGATATGTTGGTAGAAGAGTTAAATGGAAGATTCAATGTTACAAATTATGAGTTACTTTGTTGTATGTCAGCTTTGAGTCCAAGTCATCAGTTTTTTCACTACAATGTTGGGAAAATGATGAAATTAGCTCAGTTTTACCCTAATGACTTCAATGATTTGGTGAGTCTTGAGCATGAACTTGATCTCTATCTCGACAATGTAACCCATGATACAAGGTTTGCTAGCTTAGATAATATTGGAGTTTTGGCGAATTGATGGTGACTACAAAGAAGCATCTTTCTTATCCTTTGGTATACCGACTTATAAAACTTGCATTAACTTTGCGTGTTGCCACTTCAACCGTTGAGAGTTGCTTCTCAGCTATGAAGATTGTGAAGAATGCTCTACGTAACAAAATCAGTGATGATTTTATGAACCATTGCCTTATCTGCTTTGTTGAAAAAGATTTGTTGAGCAAAATTCCCAATGAAGTGATAGTTAAGTGTTTTCATGCGTTCAAGATCGTTGTGAGATGAAACGAAAGGTAATGTGCTACCTAAGGCTCTTCTCTTTTGTTAATACTACATCCGTCCAAGTGTATAGGACATGCGCGTAGTTCTAGGTTGTTAATTTAACTAGCTAAATATATATTATATGTGATATATATTTAGCTAGTTAAATTAACAACCTAGAACTACGCGCATGCCCTATATATTTGGACGGAGGTAGTACCGATCTTCTTCAATGTTTTCACTCTTCCTCGATTTGATCATGTTTTCGTTGTTGTTGCAGGTTGTAGATTAGAGTGTTAGAACAATATCTCAATGTTCTCTTGTGCAACTTTGAAACAATATATTGTTATGCTGATATGATTCATTGCCTCAAGTTTATATTGGTTAGTTTCTTTCATTTTGAATGAACATGATTGTCAAGAATAAAGTGATTATGCCTACATTTTTTTACAAGTGTCTTTTCCTTGTTGGTTCATGAATGTGGTCATACGCCCCTTCTTATTTTTTTTCCTGGATCCGTCTCTGATGACTTTATTAATTTTAAAATAATGTGTCGATGCAGTCTTTTAAAAATATTCATAGAAATAAAATGTGCATGTGTGTTGATAAGAATGAATGTATATATGTTTGTACGAGCGTCTACGAGTTAGCGGTGTTCTCATCCCCATCCCGCGTCGCCTTTGCCGTGCCAAGGCGGCATCACGGAAAACAGCGGTCGCGTCGTCTCGTCACGAGGGAAGGGGACGGGCGCACGAACGTGGCGAGAGGAGCCGCCGCGGTGGAAAACGAAGGAAAGCTAGCGCCGGACGCCGCGCCCGTTGTTGGACGGAGCGGAGCGAACCGTGGGCGACCGCTCGCCCGTCCGCCCGTACGTTCGCGCACGGCGCAGGCGGTGGGAGACGAAGGAAACGAAAAGGGACGCACCGAACCCCCGAAGCGGCGGCCAAGGCCCAAAACGGGACGCCGAAAACTGGCCGAGCCGCGTCCAGGCTTAGGCGGCGGCCTCCGGAAACCGCTTGCGTCCGACGGTTTTGCCTTTTCCTTTCCCGAGCCGTCAAGGCGTCACGTCACACCGGCCCTGCCCGCGCGGCGCGGGTCGACGAAGCCGCTGCCGCTGCCGCCGCGCGGGTGGCCCCGCGGGGTCCTCGCTGGTTGACAGGGCGCTGCGCGCGCTGGGGCGTCGCGTTTGGGGTGGGGGCGGAACGGCACGGGTGAGGCGAAACCCGTGACCGGATCGGCGGCCGCGGCCGGGTTCGGGCGAGGCCCGTTGGAAGGTCTTTTTTTCTTCCACTTTTCGCGTGCGCGCCCCTGGGAAAAGTAAAAAATACACGCCGATGTTTCCGAGGAGCGGACGAGTACGTTTTTCTTTTGTTTCTTGGAACTGAACCTGCCCCTTCGAGCAAGCAAAAACTGTACGCTCCGTTGTGGGTTTTGCGTGCTCAGGAATCTGGATCTGGTTCACCCGTCCCCGGCGTAAGAAAAACGAACACACCGTCGTGTTTTTTTTTTTTTGCGACGAGAACACACCGTCGTGTTGTTATTACTAATCTATTCCTCCCGTTCCTAAATATAAGACATTTTAGACATTGTACTATAAACTATATACGGATGTACATACACATATTTTAGAATATAAATTCACTCATTTTGCTTCGTATGTAGTCTTTTAGTGAAATCTCTAAAAGGTCTTATATTTTAAAACGGAGGGAGTATATAATTGCGGGGGCATTTTGCTTTACCCAATGGAGTAGGTAGGAGTAAGTTTGAACGGTCCAGAGTCCATGTGCACGTATGCAAAGGCAACCACAACTTCACAAAACACTGCCCATCAGTGCAAGCATTGCACCAGTTGTAATGGAGTAGTAGTACGATCTCGGCCCGCATACTTGTTCCACAATGGCCTAAAAAGGTGAATCGTTTGGTTGGTTTGTGCACCGTGCACAAAGATCACTTTGGACTTTAATATCACTCCGTTCCTAAATATAAGTCTTTCTAGAGATTCAACTAGTAGACTACATACAGATGTATATAGACATATTTTAGAGTGTAGATTCATTCATTTTGCTTTTTATGTAGACTCCTAGTGAAAGACTTATATTTAGGAACGGAGGGAGTAGTAGCTGCCTGACGTGATTAGTAGATAGCTCCCCTTCTGTATTTCATTTCCTAAAGTACATTGGCCTACTTTCCTGCTATGAGACCACCCATAACATGATAACAAATCATTTTTGATGAACTTGTAGAAAAATATTGTTTGGCGAAAAAGTTAGGACCACTTTGGCCGTGGTTGCCTTGCTGCACAAAGATAACACACGAACAACCAAGGATACGATGCATGGTATCAACTGATGCATGATGCAGAGCCTTCTTTTACACACATTGGTAATGTCAAATAATATTATGTCAAATGACGAAGAAATGGCCGACAATATCATCTCAAAACGTATTTACATTTTTAGCCGGCGCAGAGGCCGGTGCTGTCTCAGCTTTTATTCTTTCTCACATCACAATAAAAAGGAAAAAAGAAAAGAAATTCATGGTTTCCTCTATTTTCAGAAAATCCGCACCTCCCAAATAAAGCGAGCGGCGAGGGCCTGGATAAAAATAACGCAAGAAACCAGGGGCGGTGCGGGAGGCAGCGCATGGGTTCCTACGGAGGCGCACCCAGATCGGATCCCTTTCTTTCCCCTCGTCCAAGCCTCGGCCTCTTTATAACCCCCCGCCCCCTAATCATCCCCGTCCCACCAAACCCGCCTCCCAACTCCAAATCTCCATTTGCAGCCCTCGAATCTACCCCCCTCCCCGAGCATCGACCATGTCGGCCTACTGCGGAAAGTACAAGGGTACGCGATCCATCCCCTTCATTCCTCCTCCTCCCTCCCCTCCCTCGTCCTTCTCTCGATATGCCTGCCTGCCTGCCTGCTTCGTGTGTGGATAGATCTGTTACCTGTTTCGCTCCTCTGCATGCTTAGATCTGCCCATGCCCGCCACTCGGTGCCGTGGTTTGTGTTAGATCCGTACTCGCGGATCGGACCCGTACGCGCTGCGTTTGTGTCCGCTTGGTTCCTAGCAGTTGGATCGCTCTAGGCGCTCGCAGTTGGATCGGGTGCTTAGGGGTCGTCAGTCGCGTCTGATGATGCGTGGCATGCTGGTAATTCTGCATGGTTCTGCTGCCGTCATGTGCATGCTAGTGATTATTTTCTGCGAATGATGATACTGCCGTTCCTTCATTTTCAAGTACCTTGTGGTTAAGTTGGTATGAACGTCTGCGCATGTTTCTGTTGGGTTCGTGGTAGTGGTAATTCCTGTTTTAGTTATTGAAGATTGCATCTGTAAATCTAGATCTGTGTAGGTCCTAGGGGCATCTTTTGTTAAGGAGAATATACCGTTCTTATATACTTGCAATCTGTATGTTTTTCTCTCCTGTGATGTTAATTCTTTACTACACATGCCCTCCAGGCCTCCACCTTGTCCTGTAGCACACGTGGTTTTTTTTAGAACTTGTCAGAGTTTCCTAGTCATTTGTTAGAATTAGAAGTAAATTTACACTGCTTTTACACTCGCTACTAAACGTGGTGAATGGTTGCACTCAACTTGCATTTCTGTAGATTTGAGCACAGCTTCTAAGATCTGATAGTTATGGAAGATCTGATAGTTATGGAATTGATTGTAATATGCTAATGTTGGTTATCTTGCAGATGAGCTCATCAAGAACGCTGCCTACATTGGCACCCCTGGAAAGGGTATCCTTGCTGCTGACGAGTCCACCGGCACCATCGGCAAGCGCTTCGCCAGCATCAATGTTGAGAACGTCGAGGACAACCGCCGTGCCCTCCGTGAGCTCCTCTTCTGCACCCCTGGTGCCCTCCAGTACCTCAGCGGTGTGATCCTCTTCGAGGAGACCCTCTACCAGAGCACCAAGGGTGGCAAGCCCTTCGTCGACATCCTCAAGGAGGGCAACGTCCTCCCCGGCATCAAGGTGGACAAGGGTACCATCGAGCTCGCTGGAACCAATGGTGAGACCACCACCCAGGGCTTTGATGACCTTGGCAAGCGCTGCGCCAAGTACTACGAGGCTGGTGCCCGCTTCGCCAAGTGGCGTGCGGTCCTCAAGATCGGTGCCACCGAGCCATCGCAGCTCTCCATCGACCAGAATGCTCAGGGTCTGGCTCGCTATGCCATCATCTGCCAGGAGAACGGTCTGGTGCCCATCGTTGAGCCTGAGATCCTTGTTGATGGACCTCATGACATTGACCGCTGTGCCTACGTCACTGAGATCGTCCTTGCTGCCTGCTACAAGGCCCTCAACGACCAGCATGTCCTCCTTGAGGGCACCCTCCTGAAGCCCAACATGGTCACCCCTGGTTCTGATGCCAAGAAGGTGACCCCTGAGGTCATTGCTGAGTACACCGTCCGCACCCTCCAGAGGACCGTCCCTGCTGCCGTCCCCGCCATCGTCTTCCTCTCCGGTGGACAGAGCGAGGAGGAGGCGACTCTGAACCTGAATGCCATGAACAAGCTCCAGACCAAGAAGCCTTGGAACCTGTCCTTCTCCTTCGGGCGTGCCCTCCAGCAGAGCACCCTCAAGGCCTGGTCCGGCAAGACTGAGAACGAGGAGAAGGCCAGGGCTGCGTTCCTGGTGAGGTGCAAGGCCAACTCTGAGGCCACCCTCGGCACTTACAAGGGCGACGCCACCCTTGGCGAGGGCGCCTCCGAGAGCCTTCACGTCAAGGACTACAAGTACTGATTGATCTGCGTTGGGTTGCTGTGGCCCGTTTGGGCGTCCCGCTTACCAGTATCATTGTTTGGTTTTCAGAGTCCTGAGATATATCCTTCGGATATCGAACCTCGTTTTTAATAATGCTGAACTTGCTTTCATAATACCGTAGTAGTTTCTTTTTGGAGTTGATGAATACCCTGTAAATCGGGTGCTGCGTATCGTAAATTGGAGCAGCAGGTTTTTGTTCCATGGTCCTGTAATTTTCCTGCTCATACAATGGTAAAACCTGTTATATGCTGATTTCGCATGTGTTCAATCACTTTTTCTTGCTTTGTGTGTCGCTAGTAGACATTATTTTTGAAACAATTATGATCTTTCCTGATACAATCAACTACTCCTGGAAAATGTATGCAATCAACTACTCCTGGAAAATGTAGTTGATCATCACGGGGCTTCCATTTGTGTCTAACTTTCATGGCATTGGTATCTTGATGGATGTGGCTTCCCTTATCTATTGCCAGAACAATTTAGCCCATGTAATTCAAATAAAGTGTGTTTAATACTCTCTTCCTGGCCACAATTTCACATAACCCGATTGCCTCGATGTTGTCTAACTTTAAGCACCGCCGTGGTAGGCATGAAGTTGTTGATCACCCGCCACCAGAAGTTATGCATCATTAATTAAACGCGTTTGCTCAATGTAAGGTGTCTGATTTTTCTTTTGAAGTATCAATAGCTTCTGCTTCGCGACGGAGCGTGATCGAATTCTGCTGGAGAGCTTAAAAACAATATGCATAAAAAAACTTAGTCATAATATAATAGGTTCATAATTCCTACCTCTGTAGTTATGTTTCCCTAGTGCTACCCAAATCTGAAGTTCATAATGCATCCAAATTTGACGAGTATTGGAGTGGACATTCATAGTACCAGAAAGTCTCAATTTTTCTCATTTCTTAATCAAATAGTCCCTCCATTTCACAATTTGGTTTTAGTTCAGAAACATGACATACATATTCAATATCCACGGCGGGCCGATGTCCAGAGTGAGCATGAGTGGGGAATCGAGGAGTTAAGGGCATCTATAACCAGATTTACATAATCTACTCCCTTATAGGACTACCCACCTAGGCCCCGTACATACTCGCTAACCGAAGGTCCACACGGGTCACTTCCCCATAAGTTGTCAAGAGATGGTAAAAAAATCCCAAGAAAACATAAAAAAGAAGCATGCTGAGAAATAAAGAAGCATTACATTTTTATTTTGAGGATTAGAAGTTACTCCCTTCGTTTCTAAATATAAGTCTTTTTAGAAATAGAAAACTATATCAGAAGTAAAATTAATGAATCAATATTCTAAAGTATGTATGTATACATCAGTATGTAATTTTTTAATAGAATTTTTAAAAAGAATTCTATTTAGGAACGAAGGGAGTAGTATCTAAAAAGGGCCTTCACTAAAGATATGAGCTAATTTTGTTGGCCTTTTATATACATGGCCATGTATCATAACAAAATTGGGAATCATCCACTCTATCTGGGCTTCCAGTGTCATAGAAGATTTAAAAACTGCCCTTTTTCCTTGTTTTATTACCTTATTTAAATTTCGGCAATGAAAAATATTATATTTAGATTAAAAATAATCATTGCACATTAAAAAAATCCACGCAATGCATATTTTTCCTTATTAGAAATGACAGCATTAAAAAATGTATGCGCCATTTAAAAAATATCCACGTGCTTTTCGAAAACATTTCTACCAGTAAAATAAATTCTCATATTTGTACCATTTACAAAGAACGTACTAGACATTTAAAAAATATTCACCTGTTTTTAGAAAATATTTGCAATATTTAAAAGTGTTTATACAAGTAAAATAAATTCTCGCTTCATTCCAAACAAAAATGTTTCTTACCATTTAAATAATCTATGTGAAATTTCCAAACAAATTGTTCAAAAAAATGTACTCTACGTGAAATTTAGATAAAATATTCATGCGTTTGAAAAAATATGTTAATGACAAAACAAAATTATAAAATGTAAAAAATAGTTCAAGTTGTATTAAAAATGTATGTAATTTTGCAAAGAGAATTAATGGGTTACAAAATTATGTTTGTTAAATTTTACACAAATGTTTATACAATGTAAACAAATCTTGAAACAATTGTATATTTTTTTCATGCCAATAAAAATATTCATAGTGTATTTGAATACTCCCGCCGTCCGAATTATTTGTCACAGAAATGGATGTATTTAGAACTAAAAACACATCTAGATACATCCATTTTCGCGAGATAGAGTCTAACTCCCGTGCTGCTTGGTCCGGGCCGCACCAGGGTTTTAGATCTGGCCAACACAGGGCCTCCTCTAACTGCCCTACTTCCTTGGCTGCCACACGAGGGCGTCGCCGGGCAAAACATGTGTGGCGACTCGACCTTCTCGTCATGCTGCGAAGTCAGATGTGGTACTCCCCGATGAGATAATTCCCTTTTCTATCTATATATCTATCTATCTATCTATCAAGCCTTTTTCGTACGTCACGTTCCCTTTTCCATACGGCCCCGTCTTGCTCCAAAAATCAACTGAGTTGGGCCTGCTTTGGGCCTTAGCTCGTCACTCGCTCTAGAAGCCCACCAAGCTAACTAAAATTTGCGCTTACATAACAATAAAAAGCATAAAAATTGATGAATTGCATGGGTATCAAACTTACAACCTCATGCACCAATCGAGAGTGGATAGCCAAGTACACTAGCTAACACATGTGATCAAGGCACAGCCCGCGAGAGTGAAATTCTGCACCCAATTTAAGATAGTTCCGGATAGATAGCTAGCTAGATAGATAGAATCTAACTCCCGTGCGGCTTGGTCCGGGGCGCACCATGGTTTTAGATCTGGCCAACAGAGGGTCTCCTCTAACTGCCCCACTTCCTTGGTTGCCACACGAGGGCGTCGTCGGGCAAAGCACGTGCGGCGACCAGACCTTCTTGTCGTGCTGCGAAGTCAGATGTGGTGCTCCCCAGCGGGATAGTTCCATACAATTATGTGGTCGGTACAGTGCAATGGTTGTACGGCACTGCAGGTAGGGGCCAACACGGAGCCGGTCTGTGCAACTTGGTGGCGATCGAGCCGACTACGAGTTGGGAGAAGTGTTCACCGGTGAAAATTGAGTTTTGATTTTGGTCATGGCGGACAATGGCGATGTCTATGCGTTGTTAACTTGTTGAAGGCATCGTCACTACAGTCACTAACTCCTCGTTGGGATGTTCCGAGAGGAAACCATTGATCTGGGTCTCCCAGATTGGATAATGGTGGCACTATCACTGTCGTTATACCTCATGAGGGCATTATTTTGGAGCATATGCTTGTCAAAGACACCAAGGGATGGAGCGATGTGGCATCTACCGCGTCGAGGACAATAGGTATCAATGGCATGGCACATAAGAGTCTCAGTCTAGATGGACGAGTGTAGGGTGGTGGCGTTGTTTGACATCGTCGGTTGGCCTGACAAGGATTTAACAGATCTTTATGTTCAAGATGGGTCAACAGTTTGATGATGGTGACAGCTTTTGAAGCATGTGCATGTGGCACGTGCTTTGGATCGGTTGGACCGGATATTTTCTCCATGTACATCATGTGGGCGGCTCGACGATGACCCCGAGTCTTGAGTGTGGAGGCATCCCCATTATCGAGTTTGTTGGCTTGGAGTGATGGCTTCAGATTGTTTGATGTTTGTTTTTATCAAACATTTGCTGAATAACTTAATAAAGATGATCGTGTCCATCGATTGATGCATACAACGGGGTTTCAACCTCCTTTAAGGAAAAAACACATATGATCAATCACGGGTTTTGCTCTATTTACCCCTTAGCTCAGGTGAGTTATATATGTGCACGGTCTGCTTTTTCTTTCTCACGCAAATGGTTTAACTCATTATTAATTGTTCTAATGATCAATGTGTCTGGTTGATTAGATTAGAAAAGCAATTAAACAAGAACAATTCACTTTCTCTTTGAAGTAGCTATAGCATGTTGTTTGACTAAATTAAAATAAATATACTATTTAATTAAATCAGTTTTAACAGGTCAGAAATTTACTCCTCCCGTGCCCTCCTTTGGCCTATATTTACTCCTTCACGAGAAAACCCTTCATCACATCCAGAATCGCGAATTTCTTCATTGTTCCGTCGCCGCAGTGCTTTCGAGATCGGGAGCGTGGGGAGACCTCTTTCGACACCCTGCCGGAGGGAGGATTGACCTCCGGGAGCTTCTCCACCGCCATGGATGCTTCCCGGACGTATCGTGAGTAGTCCTCCTTGGACCATGGGTCCATGACCAGTAGCGATGTGATGTCTTCTCTCCAATCTTGTGCTTCAATGGTTAGTCGTGAGCTGCCCTACATGATCAAGGCATCTATGTAATTCTCTTGCTATTGCTATGCTCGGTTTGTTGGAATCCGATGGATTATGAGATTATTTTCAGATTGTTAAGATTTATATATTTGATTATCCTTTTATATCATGTTCCTTAGTGATTCATGCATGTGTCTCCGTTGCTATTTATTGCTCTGGCTGAGTAGTAGATTGCAGCTCCAAGAGGGAGCGTTATGCATGATTGTGGGTTCATGCCCCTCGATATCTAGCTAGAGTGACAGAAACATGAGACTAGGGGATGTTCTGTTGCCACCAGGGAGAAAACAACGGTGCTTGTGACCACGGTTGCAAGGATTGTTTACCTTAAGCATAGTTTGTTAATGCAGTTGTCCGTTGCTTTGAGTTTACACTTTGGGTGGGGCTCGCAACTTAATGCCGGCGAGGTGTTCTGGATAGATATCTCAAGGTGGATGATTAGTAAGTAGATGCTGATGAATAAAGGGTATACTTGTCTTGGTGTACTGCCCATTACTATTGAACCTCTAACTATCAAGTATCATAATTAGCATTGCGGTGCGTTCAAAATTCTGTCAATTGCCCAACTATGATTTGTTTACCCAAGCATAGTTGTTTATCGTCTTTTGGAAAAGAGACATCACTAGTGAACATCATGTGACTCCGGTCCATATCACCATCATTGTTTACACCTCCATCATTTACCATTTTCATTTACTTTTTCGTTGCAATCACTATTACCTTCCCGCTTGTGTTTTGATCCTTTGCAAACTACAAGGCCGGAGAGATTGACAACCTCTTTGTACTCGTTGGGAGCAAAGTTATTTGTGTGTGTGCGGGTCCACGTCTTCTGCTAGCGCCAGGGTGGAAGACACCTACTTGTTGATCCTAGGAGTCCTCCTGCTTTGATAAACCTTACAGTTCCCGTGTAAGGGAAAACTTGCTGCTGACTACATCTCAACCTTTCACTTGGGGTAACCAACGAGGTGCGAGAAGTATATACATCATCTTGTCATCAGGCTCCTGCGGCCTCCGTTGGCGTCGGGGTGTACGGAGGCAACGATGTGGGGCTGTCGGAGTTGAGAACGACATCGGGGAGACTGGGGGGTGACGGGGAGCTTGATTGTAGGCGAAACAAGGTGAACCAAATGGCAGAGAGACCAACGAGAGCACCAAATGTCGTTTGAACAAGGTGCACGACTGAATGGACACCAGAATCACGACAGCGGTGGCCCTAGGCTTCGGGCTCCCGACGAAATCATCGATGTTGGGGGCTCTCGGCATGGAGAGGGTGTCTAGGGGGTTTGCCGTGGAGTGGTGGTGGTTCTCGCGGTGCGATAGGGTGGTCGCGAGGGGGTCCATGCTCGTCAAAATCTTGTCGGCGATCTGTGTGCCAAAGGGGAGAGGTCGGAGGCGTTGCGGGCAGCCTAACGATGCTCTAGTGAAATAGGATTTGTGGTTTGGAAGAGGGGGTCAGGGCTATTTATCTGTCACCTTATTTCATAGATGAACATTATTTGATTCTATGGTGATTCATGAACATTAGTAGCCCCATAACTTGCCTTCTTTATTTTAATATAAGAGTTCATTCTAGCTCTATGACGTCCCTTGTGCAAGTCAGAGCATCTAGTTCATTAAGGGATACGTTTCTCTACCGGGAACACAACCATGACATAAGCCCGAACGTTCGGTCTTGTCGGTTTGTTTGGTCTAGTCTTTTTGGTCTTTCGAGAATCCGGTCTTCCATAATTGACGAGCAAAATTATTCCGATCTTCTTTATTCTCCACTATTCGAATTTCGGTCTTGACAGTTGGTGTTCGGCTGAAAGTGCAGTCATGCCCTTAATCGTGTTTTGGTGTTGCTGACAACACACATATAGATAATTAATCACTAATCCCTTTTTAAGCTATTGTGAATGATCATGTGTTGATAAGGACAAGCTCATGTGCTAACAAGAACAAGATCAAGATAAGCATTCCTGAGCACTACATGCTTGATCCTTGTGGATGTTCACATGGTGGACAAATGAAGATGAATATATAAGCTAGGCTTTCCACATTGTGTATGGGAGAGCTACTTGAAGACTTCATCATGTCTTGCTTTCAACATTGAGCCAAGAAGGAAAAACAACATCAAGCTCAAGTGAAAGGGATAACTCAAAGGTATCAGTTCCTTTGAAGTTAGCGGTGCGGAGTGATGATCAGCGAATAAAAGTATACACTCAAGTATGGATCATCGGTAACCCTTTTACAATTCTTGAGTCTTTAGGGATCCCGCACTAGTAAGAGGGGATCACAGGTTTTTTGATGAACTTGCTCAAACTAGATATCCACAGTTCGACTCATACCACATCTCCACTTCTGTGCTGTTATCAGAAAACAGGACCAGTGCCTCGGACATCCGGCTCCCTCCGGACATCCGAGGTCCGGACGTCCGACCTGCTTCAGAAATCCGGAATCATTTACCAGAGAAATCAAAGCCATATAACTCGGACTTCGAGCTCCCTCCGGACGTCCGAGGGCCGGTCGTCCGACCAGCTTCGGAAATCCGGAGCTTTGCACTAGAAGAACCTGTGCCATATATGTCACGCCCAAGATGCGACCCTATCCTCAATTTGGCACGAAGGCCTCGTCAGGGATAGAAGCGCATCTCGTCGTGTCGCAAGAATGGATATCGTTACAAGTACATGTACTGAAAAGAAGAGATATACATGGTGAGTTGGCTTACACTCGCCACAAGCTACATCAGAGTCACAACTGTACATTACATAAACATCAAGAGTAAGAGCAGGGTCCGACTATGGACGAAAACAAACGAGAAAAATAAGAACGACGTCCATCCTTGCTATCCCAGGCTGCCGGCCTGGAACCCATCCTAGATCGATGAAGAAGAAGAAGAAGGAGCAACTCCAAATGAACAATCAACGCGCTCGCGTCAAGGAACCTTTACCTGTACCTGCAACTGGTGTTGTAGTAATCTGTGAGCCACAGGGGACTGAGCAATCTCATTTCCAAAGGTATCAAGACTAGCAAAGCTTAATGGGTGAGGTATGGTTAAGTGGTGAGGTTGCAGCAACGGCTAAGCATATATTTGGTGGTTAACTTACGAGTACCGGAAATAAGAGGGGGAAGATCTGTTGGAAATATGCCCTAGAGGCAATAATAAATTAGTTATTATTATATTTCTTTGTTCATGATAATCGTTTATTATCCATGCTATAATTGTATTGATTGGAAACACAATACTTGTGTGGATACATAGACAAAACACTGTCCCTAGTAAGCCTCTAGTTGACTAGCTCGTTGATCAAAGATGGTCAAGGTTTCCTGGCCATAGGCAAGTGTTGTCACTTGATAACGGGATCACATCATTAGGAGAATCATGTGATGGACTAGACCCAAACTAATAGACGTAGCATGTTGATCGTGTCATTTTGTTGCTACTGTTTTCTGCGTGTCAAGTATTTGTTCCTATGACCATGAGATCATATAACTCACGGACACCGGAGGAATGCTTTGTGTGTATCAAACGTCACAACGTAACTGGGTGACTATAAAGATGCTCTACAGGTATCTCCGAAGGTGTTCGTTGAGTTAGTATGGATCGAGACTGGGATTTGTCACTCCGTGTGACGGAGAGGTATCTCGGGGCCCACTCGGTAATACAACATCACACACAAGCCTTGCAAGCAATGTAACTTAATGTAAGTTGCGGGATCTTGTATTACGGAACGAGTAAAGAGACTTGCCGGTAAACGAGATTGAAATAGGTATGCGGATGCTAACGATCGAATCTCGGGCAAGTAACATACCGAAGGACAAAGGGAATGACATACGGGATTATATGAATCCTTGGCACTGAGGTTCAAACGATAAGATCTTCGTAGAATATGTAGGATCCAATATGGGCATCCAGGTCCCGCTATTGGATATTGACCGAGGAGTCTCTCGGGTCATGTCTACATAGTTCTCGAACCCGCAGGGTCTGCACACTTAAGGTTCGACGTTGTTTTATGCGTATTTGAGTTATATGGTTGGTTACCGAATGTTGTTCGGAGTCCCGGATGAGATCACGGACGTCACGAGGGTTTCCGGAATGGTCCGGAAACGAAGATTGATATATAGGATGACCTCATTTGGTTACCGGAAGGTTTTCGTGCATTACCGGAAAAGTTTCGGGCTCATCGGTAGTGTACCGGGAGTGCCGGGAGGGGTGCCGGGGACCATCGGGAGGGGTGTCACGCCCCAAGGGGTCTCATGGGCTATGGGAAGAGATAAACCAGCCCCTAGTGGGCTGGAATAAGTTCCCACTAAGGCCCATAAGGTTTGAGAAGGAAAAAACACAAGGTGGAAAGAGTTTCCAAGTGGGAAGGTGGAATCCTACTCCAAGTAGGATTGGAGTAGGACTCCTCCACCTCCAATTTCGGCCAAACCTTTAGGTTTTGAGGCTGCCTCCTCCCCTCCCTCCCACCTATATATACGGAGGTTTTAGGGCTGATTTGAGACGACTTTTCCACGGCTGCCCGACCACATACCTCCATAGTTTTTCCTCTAGATCGCGTTTCTGCGGAGCTCGGGCGGAGCCCTGCTGAGACAAGATCATCACCAACCTCCGGAGCGCCGTCACGCTGCCGGAGAACTCTTCTACCTCTCCGTCTCTCTTGCTGGATCAAGAAGGCCGAGATCATCGTCGAGCTGTACGTGTGCTGAACGCGGAGGTGCCGTCCGTTCGGTACTAGATCGTGGGACTGATCGCGGGATTGTTCGCGGGGTGGATCGAGGGACGTGAGGACGTTCCACTACATCAACCGCGTTCACTAACGCTTCTGCTGTACGATCTACAAGGGTACGTAGATCACTCATCCCCTCTCGTAGATGGACATCACCATGATAGGTCTTCGTGCGCGTAGGAAATTTTTTGTTTCCCATGCGACGTTCCCCAAAAGTGGCATCATGAGCTAGGTTCATGCGTAGATGTCTTCTCGAGTAGAACACAAAAGGTTTTGTGGGCGGTGATGTGCGTTTTGCTGCCCTCCTTAGTCTTTTCTTGATTCCGCGGTATTGTTGGATTGAAGCGGCTTGGACCGACATTACTCGTACGCTTACGAGAGACTGGTTTCATCGTTACGAGTAACCCCCTTTGCTCAAAGATGACTGGCAAGTGACGGTTTCTCCAACTTTAGTTGAATCGGATTTGACCGAGGAGGTCCTTGGATGAGGTTAAATAGCAATTCATATATCTCCGTTGTGGTGTTTGCGTAAGTAAGATGTGATCCTACTAGATACCCTTGGTCACCACGTAAAACATGCAACAACAAAATTAGAGGACGTCTAACTTGTTTTTGCAGGGTATGATTGTGATGTGATCTGGCCAATGATGTGATGTGATATATTGGATGTATGAGATGATCATGTTGTAATAGAAATATCGACTTGCACGTCGATGGTACGGCAACCGGCAGGAGCCATAGGGTTGTCTTTATACTAACATATGTGCTTGCAGATGCGTTTACTATTTTGCTAGGATGTAGCTTTAGTAGTAATAGCATAAGTAGCACGACAACCCCGATGGCAACACGTTGATGGATGATCATGGTGTGGCGCCGGTGACAAGAAGATCGTGCCGGTGCTTTGGTGATGGAGATCAAGAAGCACGTGATGATGGCCATATCATGTCACTTATGAATTGCATGTGATGTTAATCCTTTTATGCACCTTATTTTGCTTAGAACGACGGTAGCATTATGAGGTGATCTCTCACTAAAATTTCAAGACGAAATTGTGTTCTCCCCGACTGTGCACCGTTGCGACAGTTCTTCGTTTCGAGACACCACGTGATGATCGGGTGTGATAGACTCAACGTTCACATACAACGGGTGCAAAACAGTTGCACACGCGGAACACTCGGGTTAAGCTTGACGAGCCTAGCATGTGCAGACATGGCCTCGGAACACATGAGACCGAAAGGTCGAGCATGAATCGTATAGTTGATATGATTAGCATAGGGATGCTTACCACTGAAACTATTCGCGACTCACGTGATGATCGGACTTGAGATAGCGAATTTGGATCATGTACCACTCAAATGACTAGAGAGATGTACTTTTTGAGTGGGAGTTCTTAAGTAATATGATTAATTGAACTAATTGTCATGAACATAGTCTAATGGTCTTTGCGAATTACGATGTAGCTTGCGCTATAGCTCTATTGTTTTTATATGTTCCTAGAGAAAATTTAGTTGAAAATTGATAGTAGCAACCTTTGCAGACTGAGCCTGTAAAACCGAGGATTGTCCTCGTTGCTACGCAGAAGGCTTATGTCCTTAATGCACCACTCGGTGTGCTGCACCTCGAGCGTCGTCTGTGGATGCTATGAACATCCGACATACACGTTACTGATGACTACACGATAGTTCGGTGCAAGATACTTGATGGCTTAGAAGCTAGGCGCCGAAAATGTTGTAAAACGTCACGGAACATAAGTGATGTTCCGAAGAGATGAAATTGTGATTTCATGCTTGTGCCCTTGTTAAGAGGTACGAGACCTCCAAACAAGATTCTTTGTCCACAAAGTAAAGGAGAAAAGCTCAATCGTTGAGCATGTGCTCAGATTGTCTGAGTACGACAATCGCTTGAATCAAGTGGGAGTTAATCTTCCAGATGAGATAGTGATGGTTCTCCAAAGTCACTGCCACCAAGCTATGAGAGCTTCGTGATGAACTATAACATATCAAGGATAGATACTATGATCTTTTGAGTGATTCGCGATGTTTGACACTGCGAAAGTAGAAATCAAGAAGGAGCATCAATAGTTGATGGTTAGTAAAACCACTAAGTTTCAAGAAAGGCAAGGGCTAGAAGGGATACTTCGTGAAACAGCAAAACAGTTGCTGCACTAATGAAGAGACCCAAGATTAAACCCAAAACCCGAGACTAAAGTGCTTCTGTAATAAGGGGAACAGTCACTGAAGGCGGAGCAACTCTAGATACTTGGTGGATAAGAAGGCTGGCAAAAGTCGAGAGAAGTATATTTGATATACATAATGTTGATGTGTACTTTACTAGTACTCCTAGTAGCACGAGGGTATTGGATACCGGTTCGGTTGCTAAGTGATTAGTGACGCGAAATGAAAGCTACGGCATAAACGGAGACTAGCTAAAGGCGAGGTGACGATACGTGTTGGAAGTGTTTCCAAGGTTGATATAATCAAACGTCGCACGCTCCCTCTACCATCGGGATTGGTGTTGAACCTAAATAATTGTTATTTGGTGTTTGCGTTAAGCGTGAACATGATTGGATCGTATTCATTGCAATACGATTATTCATTCAAAGAGAATAATGGTTACTCTATTTGCTTGAATGATCACCTTCAATGGTTTATTGAATCTCGATTGTAGTGTTACACATTGGTGCCAAAAGATACGAGTTAATAATGATAGTACCACTTACTTGTGGAACTGCCGCTTGAGTCATGTTAGTATAAATTGCATGAAGAGGCTCCATGCTGATGGATCTTTGTACTCACCTGATTTCGAATCACTAGTGACATGCAAATCATACCACGTGAGCAAGGCCTTGTTTTCATTGAGATGAAATAAGAAAGTAACTTGTTGGAAGTGATACATTTTGATGTATGCAGTCTAGTGGGTACTGAGGCACGCAGTGGATATCATTATGTTCTTACTTCACTGACGATTTGAGTAGATACAGGAGTATTTACTTAATGAATCACAAGTCTGAAATGTTGAAAAGTTCAAATCCGTTTTAGAGTGAAGTTCGTCGTAACAAGAGGATAAACTGTCTACGATATGATCATAGAAATGAATATCTGAGTTACGAGTTTTGGTACGCAGTTAAGACAATGTGGAAATTGTTTCGCAGTTCATGCCACCTGGAACATCATAGTGTGATGATGTGTCTGAACGTCATAGCCACGCACTATTTAGTATGGTGCATACTATGATGTCTCTTATCGAATTACCACTATCGTTTATGGGTTATACATTAGAGACAACCGCACTCACTTTAAATAGGGCACCGCGTATTTCCGTTGAGATGACACAGTATAGACTGAGGTTTAGAGAAATCTAAACTGTCGTTTCTTGAAAGTTTGGGGTTTCGACACTTATGTGAAAAAGTTTCAGTCTGATAAGCTCGAACCCAAAGCGGATAAATGCTTCTTCATAGGGTATCCAAAACAGTTGGGTACATCTCCTATCTCTGATCCGAAAGCAAAGTGTTTGTTTCTAGAAACGGATCCTTTCTCGAGGAAAGGTTTCTCTCGAAAGAATTGAGTGGGAGGGTAGTAGAACTTGATGAGGTTATTGAACCATCACTTCAACCAGTGTGTAGCAGGGCGCAGGAAGTTGTTCATGTGGCGCCTACACCAATTGAAGTGGAAGCTGATGATGATGATCATTGAGCTTCGAATCAAGTTACTACAAACCTCGTAGGTCGACAAGGTCGCGTACTGCTGCAGAGTAGTACGCTAACCCTGTCTTGGAGGTCATGTTGTTGAGCAACAGTGAACCTACGAGTTATGGAGAAAGCGATGGTGGGCCCGGATTCCGACAAATGGCTGGAAGCCATGAAATCCGAGAGAGGATCCATGTATGAAACCAAAGTCTAGACTTTGGAAGAATTACTTGATGGTCATAGGACTATTGAGTAAAGATGGATCTTTAAAAGAAGACAGACGATGATGGTGATAAGTCACTATTAAGAAAAGCTCGACTTGTCGCAAAGATGTTTTCGACAAGATCAAAACAGTTGACTATGATGATACTTTCTCACTCATAGCGATGCTAAAGGTCTGTTGGAATTATGTTAGTAGTTGCTGCATTATTTATGAAATATTGCACGTAGGATGTCAAAACATTGTTTCCTCGACGGTTTCCTTGAGCAAACATTGTATGAGATACAACCATGAGGTTTTGTCGATCCTAAGGATACTAACAAGTATGCAAACTCCAGCGATCCTTCAATGGACTGGTGCAAGCATCTCGGAGTTGAAATAAGCACTTTGATGAGATGATCAAAGATTTTGGGTTTGTACAAGGTTTATGAGAAACTTGTATTTCCAAAGAAGTGAGTGGGAGCACTATAGAATTTCTGATAAGTATATGTGGTTGACATATTGTGGATCAGAAGTAATGTAGAATTTCTGTAAAGCATACAAGGTTGTTTGAAAGGAGTTTTCAAAGGAATACCTGGATTGAGCTACTTGAACGTTGAGCATCAAAGATCTATGGAGATAGATCGAAAGCGCTTAATGGAAGTTTCAACAAGATGCATGCCTTGACAAGTTTTTGAAGGAGTTCAAAATAGATCAGCAAAGAAGGAGTTCTTGGTTGCGTTGTAAGGTGTGAATTTGAGTAAGACTCAAAACCCGACCACATTAGAATAAAGAGAATAGACGAAGGTCGTCTTCTATGCCTTAGCCGTAGAATCTAAAGTATGTCATGCTGTGTACCGCACCTGATATGTGCCTTGACTCAAAATATGTTGAGAGGTACAGAGAGTGATCCATGATTGAATCACTAGCAGCGGTCAAAATTTATCCTTAGTAACTAATGGACTAAGGGATTTTTCTCGATTATGGAGGTGGTTAAAGAGTTTGTCGTAAAAGGTTACGTCGATGCAAGCTTTGACACTAATCCGAATAACTATGAGTAGTGAAACGGATTCGTATAGTAGAGTAGATATTTGGAGCATTTCCGAATAGCACGTAGTAGCAGCATCTATAAGATGACATAAAGATTTGTAAAGGATGCACGGATCTGAAAGTTTCAGAACCGTTGACTAAAACCTCTCTCACGAGCAAGACGTGATCAGACCCCATAACTATATGGGTGTTGGATTCATTGGAATCACATGGTGATGTGAACTAGATTATTGACTCTAGTGCAAGTGGGAGACTGTTGGAAATATGCCCTAGAGGCAATAATAAATTAGTTATTATTATATTTCTTTGTTCATGATAATCGTTTATTATGCATGCTATAATTGTATTGATTGGAAACACAATACTTGTGTGGATACATAGACAAAACACTGTCCCTAGTAAGCCTCTAGTTGACTAGCTCGTTGATCAAAGATGGTCAAGGTTTCCTGGCCATAGGCAAGTGTTGTCACTTGATAACGGGATCACATCATTAGGAGAATCATGTGATGGACTAGACCCAAACTAATAGACGTAGCATGTTGATCGTGTCATTTTGTTGCTACTGTTTTCTGCGTGTCAAGTATTTGTTCCTATGACCATGAGATCATATAACTCACGGACACCGGAGGAATGCTTTGTGTGTATCAAACGTCACAACGTAACTGGGTGACTATAAAGATGCTCTACAGGTATCTCCGAAGGTGTTCGTTGAGTTAGTATGGATCGAGACTGGGATTTGTCACTCCGTGTGACGGAGAGGTATCTCGGGGCCCACTCGGTAATACAACATCACACACAAGCCTTGCAAGCAATGTAACTTAATGTAAGTTGCGGGATCTTGTATTACGGAACGAGTAAAGAGACTTGCCGGTAAACGAGATTGAAATAGGTATGCGGATGCTAACGATCGAATCTCGGGCAAGTAACATACCGAAGGACAAAGGGAATGACATACGGGATTATATGAATCCTTGGCACTGAGGTTCAAACGATAAGATCTTCGTAGAATATGTAGGATCCAATATGGGCATCCAGGTCCCGCTATTGGATATTGACCGAGGAGTCTCTCGGGTCATGTCTACATAGTTCTCGAACCCGCAGGGTCTGCACACTTAAGGTTCGACGTTGTTTTATGCGTATTTGAGTTATATGGTTGGTTACCGAATGTTGTTCGGAGTCCCGGATGAGATCACGGACGTCACGAGGGTTTCCGGAATGGTCCGGAAACGAAGATTGATATATAGGATGACCTCATTTGGTTACCGGAAGGTTTTCGTGCATTACCGGAAAAGTTTCGGGCTCATCGGTAGTGTATCGGGAGTGCCGGGAGGGGTGCCGGGGACCATCGGGAGGGGTGTCACGCCCCAAGGGGTCTCATGGGCTATGGGAAGAGATAAACCAGCCCCTAGTGGGCTGGAATAAGTTCCCACTAAGGCCCATAAGGTTTGAGAAGGAAAAAACACAAGGTGGAAAGAGTTTCCAAGTGGGAAGGTGGAATCCTACTCCAAGTAGGATTGGAGTAGGACTCCTCCACCTCCAATTTCGGCCAAACCTTTAGGTTTTGAGGCTGCCTCCTCCCCTCCCTCCCACCTATATATACGGAGGTTTTAGGGCTGATTTGAGACGACTTTTCCACGGCTGCCCGACCACATACCTCCATAGTTTTTCCTCTAGATCGCGTTTCTGCGGAGCTCGGGCGGAGCCCTGCTGAGACAAGATCATCACCAACCTCCGGAGCGCCGTCACGCTGCCGGAGAACTCTTCTACCTCTCCGTCTCTCTTGCTGGATCAAGAAGGCCGAGATCATCGTCGAGCTGTACGTGTGCTGAACGCGGAGGTGCCGTCCGTTCGGTACTAGATCGTGGGACTGATCGCGGGATTGTTCGCGGGGCGGATCGAGGGACGTGAGGACGTTCCACTACATCAACCGCGTTCACTAACGCTTCTGCTGTACGATCTACAAGGGTACGTAGATCACTCATCCCCTCTCGTAGATGGACATCACCATGATAGGTCTTCGTGCGCGTAGGAAATTTTTTGTTTCCCATGCGACGTTCCCCAAAAAGATCTACGCGTAACGGACGTGAACTACTCATGATCAAATGAATGATCCTGAACACCTACCAACGTCAGACATAACCCCACCGTTTCCTCGATCGGAGAAGGAACTCACGAAAGAGAAAGTCACGGTTACGCACATAGTTGGCAAGTTTTAATTAAGTTAACTTCAAGTTATCTAGAACCAGTGTTAAACAAAGTTTTCCACGTTGCCACATAACAGCGGGCACGGCTTTTCGAAAGATTTAACCCTGCAGGGGTGCTCCAACTAGTCCATCACAAATTACCACAAGCCGCATAGAAACCCTCAATCACGAAGCTCGCGATCTCGTCGGATTCCCTAGTGGAAAACCTCAACTCTGAGATTACCCAAAGCATCACCGGAATCCCGATGCACAAGATATCTCGTCAAAGGTAAAACTAATCCAGCAAGGCCGACCGACGTGTCGACGATCCCGATAGGAGTCGCGTACCTCGTTCACAGGACACGGCGGATGAGCTAGACGTCGGGATCGCTAAACCTCCGGGTGACCAGAGGGGCGCCGGACATCACTCAGGTGGGACCAACACTCATGAGGAGCACTGGCCCGGGGGTTGATTAAATTAGTCCGCGGGTGCCGGCGGGTCCCTATGCATTATTATTAGGTTATTAGGCAATGTAGTACCAAAGTTGGGCCTTGCCAGACCAGTCCTAATCTAAAACGAATTATCAAGGGGGTCCCCATAACAACCCCGATCGTGTTAGGAGCGCTCATTTATGGAACATAACACCGGTAGTCGGAAACTAAGGGGGCAAAGGTGGAACAAAACACCAGGCTAGAAAGGCCGAGCCTTCCACCTTTACCAAGTATATAGGTGCATTAAATTAAATAGCATTTAATATGGTGATATAACAAGGAACCCATGCTTTCACATGGAAGCAATGCACCTGCAACTAGCAACGCTAACAACAGGGTTAAGCAAGCAGTAACATAGCCAATCAGTGGTTTGCTAGGTTGAACATGGTTGAGGGTTTTCATGGCATTGTTGAGAGGCTAATATTTAACATGTGGTAGGCAACGAGACATAAACGGTAGAAGCGGTAAAACTATCATGGCGATGATAGTAATGGTATCTGGGGAAATGGTCATCTTGCCTGAGATCCCGCTTGGAAGAAGAATGCCTCCGTGAAGCAGACGAACCGACGTAGTCGAACGGTTCCTCATATCCGACACGCTTGCGGAACTCTATCGAGACGGAGGAAACCGGAAACACAAATCAACACACGAAATTCACCACACGATGCACAACACATATGATGCATGAGCAGCTGAAAACAAATAAGACACGACATGACAATTCACACAATCAAACACTACACATTAAGTGAAGTTCAATATGCAACGAGTTGCATATTGACGAAACTCCACGTTTATTTATTTAGTTCTATCCCGATTAGATACACGACAATATTAAATGTGGTTAAACATGGCAAGAGCTGAAGCATAATTAAACTACCTATCTAGGCATTTTAAATGAGGTCGGAAATGACATATAGCATCTCCGAAACGATCTCACATGTTAATTTACAATTCCGTCCAGATCTGAACTAACGCATTTAATTGGTTGTTAAACAGCAAGACAAATAGGTTCACGTGATTCTACGCGTCGTGACAAGCAATTTACACATAGAGAACATCTCCAACGGAACTACGGTTCAAAAGTTACAAGCACCGCAAGATATGATGGCATGAATGCAATATGTGTGCAACGACGGTCACGAGAACTTCAAAACATACAACCAGCAAGATAAAATGAAACTACACGAGATTCTAAGCAAGTTTTATATAGGATACGATCAAATCGGAGCTACGCTCACAAACTACGAGCAAAACAAGATATCACTACAATTTGCCAAAATCAGCCACATAACATTTTCTACGCCCCACAACTACAAGCTACTCAACTCAAATAAACTCAAGCAAGGCATGACACGAAAGAGGGCAAGAAGCACTCCTACAAACAACTAACAACAACTAGCATGGCATCATGGATCACTAGGGAAAGAAGACACAAAATGGCATCTCACACACTATTTCAGACTTAGTGAAAATAACACTTCATGAAAGTGCAGTTTTCGATCTGAAGCAATATTGACAGCAGCAAAACCTATAGCTACAGGACTCCAAATGTCATGAAAATTTGCAGCATGCTAGAGAAACATAAGGGATACAACTAACTCCATTGAACCAACCTCAAAAGAGCTACACATCACAAGATACAAGCAAGACCAGACAGCAACAAAATAATAACAGATTCCAGACTCAGAAATATTTCAGCTCCTCCAAATCAGCACTATTTCTAGCAACTTGAGAGCAAGCAAACCACACCTAAACACGCATTTCTATTGCAACTAAAAATACCAGGGGCTAGTCTAAACACCCAAGAACAACTCCCTAGTCGACAACTCCTTCAAACGAAGCACGGAATAAATCCTACGAATTAAACAAAAGGGCATCACGGCAAAATATCGCGCGAACTAACTTGCTCTAATGTTAAAACTAATTGCACAGGAAAATCCCATGGATTTTTCTACCCCGAAAACATATAAAATATGTGGGGTTGCAACTCAAAAATATTACCACACGAAAATGCGAGATAATGACCTAGACACGGAAAATAATCTAGCGGCAAATACCTAGACGCAAAAATACCTACGGCTACTCTAAAATACATGGAAAAATAGGTCCCTAGAGCATGAACATTTTATCTAAGGCATTCGATCAACCCGGTCTTGCGCGTAAAATAAATACGGGTCGAAACCTATTAGGACAACACGCATATCTAGGCAAATAGTGGGTCAAACCACCTCAAACATTTATGCAAGTTGCAAAAACGGATACTAGGTGAAAAACTACAAGAAAAACATATACTACATGTCACGAGCCTAGGGCGGCTCGAGCTGGGCCGTTGGGGCGCTGTGGAGACGCCTGGAGGAGGCCGAACAGGGGGGGGGCGACTCACTGGGCCGGATCGGCCTGCGCGGGAGGCCGGCCCACGCGGGCGCTGGCGGGCGCTGCGCTGTCCCGTGCTCGATCCTGAGCGGGACGAGCGAGCGGCGGCGCTGGGCACCTGCCGCGGCGGCCGACGAGGGAGGGGGGGCACCACGGGGCCGCAGCGAGGCGGGGCCTGCCGAAGGGGACCTGTTGACACCGATTTCGGCCGAAGCAAAACATAGTGCTTAGATATTATGCAAGTAAAATCATTTACATAAAATAATCAAATAAGATAGTGAATTATCGAATACACGAAAAAAAAGATACAATGATGAATTTTCGCCGCGCGTCTCAATATAAAATAACAACAACAACAAAAAAGGAGACATATTGTCGTACAAACTAGATGACATATGACTTTCATATACATACCCCATCATGAGCGGCTAAATTCCAACGTTGACCCAAATGCAAATATCACCAAAATGTTATTTATGAACATTATTCTGTCATCGCTAAAAGAAATATTGGCACAATAATGTTCGTATAAAATAATACAGCATACGATGACGTATGATGGAAAATATCAAACCGTCATATAATTATCAGTAGAAGAAATGCTTTTCCATGTCATAACAACTAATTTGGCTTAGTCAGCCCAATCATACAAATGGCTACATACATATATGGTGCAAGTACAAGCTACGTGCATGCATGTATTATGCATGGATTAATTATGCGGCAAGATTAGGAACTAATGAAGTAACTATGTAGCCCATGCCCAAACGCATACACCCATATAGCAACATCATACGAAATGGACGTCCTCCTCCCATGCTTAGGCGTGCATGCATGGATCAGGCTCCAATTATATCAAAGGCCCACAGGTGAGCACCACAGGAGCGCGCGCACAAGAAAAAAAGACCACAACTTAATTAAGCCCATGTCAGATGATGGGACGTTGCCAGTCAATCATGAATTAAAGAAATAAAATAAAAAAGGAAAGAGCAGCCAGCTCCACGATCTCACACGATCGCATGATCGAGGATCGTGGGCGCACGCCACAATGTCCCGCTGCTCGCCCGCTTGTTACAAATAGCTGCTCGTTCAGCGTAGAGGGGGGGCTGGCTGATCCATCGCTCATTCATTCAACCCGTCTGCCCTTTTCATTCATCCATCCATCTGCAAGCCAGTGCATTGCTGGTTGGATCCATCGTCAAGCACATCATTCATCTATCGCTTCGTCGTCGCCAGCTGTTCGTCTCGTCGTCGTCGTCGTTACCATCGGCCGCTCGTCCGATTCTACAGCAAAGGTGAGAAACAAGGCAAGCTGAACTCCTTCCCCTACCACTCCGTATGTGGGAGAAAGAAAATGTTGGGAGATGAAAATATAATTCATTGTTTGCTCTTTGGTTGGTTATATTGACACAACCATGGAGCTTCCTCTTCCTATTCTCTAGTTTGGTCATATTGACACAAACTAGGAAATATTTCTTCATATTGGCTACATGATTTTTTACTTCTTGGTTGGTTATATTGACACAACCATGGAGTTTTATTTTATAATTCTCGAGTTTGGTTACATTGACACAAACTAGGGAATCTTTCTTCATATTTGCCAGATGTGTGCTTACTTCTTGGTTGGTTATATTGACACAACCATGGAGTTTTCTCCTCATAACTCTTGGTTTGGTTACATTGACACAAACCAAGTTGTTATTAAAAATTGACATCTTGATAAAATATTGGTCCTTGGTTTGGTTATATTGACACAAACCAAGTGGCACTAAGAAACATATGTTCCTGAAATTTGACATTTATTGGTTCATGATGGTATTATCTAAATATCTCTAAATTCACATATCATTAAATTGGGCCTCTTGGTTTGGTCACATTGACATGAACCAAGTTGCACTAAAACTATTTAACTTGATAAAATCATGTCTTTGGTTTGGTCATATTGACACAAACCAAGGTGTACTCTAAATGTATCTAGAGATAAATATTGTGCTTGGTTTGGTCAGATTGACATAAGCCAAGTCACTTCAAATGTATATCACTAAATCATGTTGCACCCTCCTAGCTAAACCAAAACTATGTTATCACACCAAATATTTTGGTAGTACAATAAATGAAGCTCGCCAGGTAAATATGTTAACTCAAACAAAATATTGTATGACAAGCATACCATGCATTGCTTAAATTCTCGTGCATGTAGGAAATACCACGCACATGATCCTATAGCCCTTTAGTGCATGCGACAATTAATCATTAAGGAAAACCATATAGTATAATCAAAGTACAATCCGCTTATGATAAAACAAACATAAAGGTTGATTAATTGATCGGGCATATTAAATAACCCATGCATGCACTTAGGAATATTTCGCATGATCAAACTAATGTGAGTAAAATCAAGTAAATATGATGGTTAAAATATGTCATGTATATATTACCAAACATCATGATTATTTGAAGAAGATTAACTGCTCCTTCCAACATCCGGCGTCAACGTCATAAAAATATATTTATAAAATGCTCCAATGCTATAAGAGCCTAAACTATTAGCATCATCAAATTGTCCATCATATAAAAACTTATTTTACTTGGTTCGCTATACACGGACACGGTATGAGTGTTACGTGGTGTTAGTAGTAATACAAGTAAGATAAATCCAAATAAAATGTTAAAGCCATAAACTCTCGCCATTGTCATATAAAAATATATTTATAAAATGCTCCAATGCTATAAGAGCCTAAACTATTAGCATCACCAAAATCACATGTCATAAACCGATGTTAAAGCCATAAACTCTGGCCATTGTCATATAAAAATATATTTATAAATTGCTCCAATGCTATAAGAGCCTAAACTATTAGCATCACAAAAATCACATGTCACAAACCCATTTTACTTGGTTACGCTACACACGGACACGGTATGAGTGTTACGTGGTGTTAGTAGTAATACAAGTAAGATAAATCCAAATAAATTGATAGAGCCATTCAAGCATGCATACATGTACTGCCAATATCAGTATAAGTCGAAGAAAAATATAAAATGAAAGGTATTACATGTGATAACATCAACAAAGTTCAAAGCTCCCCCGAGCATGCCGGCATTGATGACAGCGAGGAGGATCTTCCATTTTATTTTTTTAATAGTTTGTAATAGTCATATGTGATGTAATCCTTTGTATTAGAAATGTTGGAATTCTTAATCAGGGGTTTTCTCTTCGGAGATGTAATTAACAGTTCTTTTATGTAAATGTAAGAGTGTTGGAAATAAAGTACCCGCAATACTTGATATTTGTCTCGTTTACATTCGCGCACTTTAAATACTATATTCTATCTGTCTCTATGACGTGGACGCGTAGTTAGTATTTTTCTATCGCCCCATTTTCCCGTCATCAGGACCGGATCCGGGGGTTGCCGGCCCGGATCTGGCGACAAGAGCTGGCGGCGGCACCGGCGGGGAGGCCAGATCTGTGATGAGGAGCTCTGGATCCGCCCATTCCCGGAGGTTACGAGGCGAGGCGGCATGGCTCGCAGCCACCGACGAAGTGGGGCCACTGGCGGCGGGGAACGGGCTGCTCGGGAAGGTGGCGCGGGATGCGGCAGGCACGGTGGTCACTCGGACAATGTCCGGCGACCATGGACAATGTCCGGCAGGGCTAGGAGACGAAATTTAGGCCTCTAATTGCGGATCCGAGGGCTGAAAATGAAGGGGAGGAGTGGATTTCGGGATTGGAGGAGGTGGGACTTGAAGTTGGAGTTTGGTAGGGGGTTGGCTGCAATTTTACATGGGAGAAAACCTAGAGAGTGAGAGGGGTCTCTCCATGGGGTGGTTTTATATAGGGTTGGGCTATGAAGGGGTGGACCTCGTCCGTCCGATCGCGATCCGATGCCCACGAACGGAGGAAGTGGCTAGGTGGCACTGATGGGCTGTGTAGATGGGCTAAGTAGGGATGAGAGGGAAAAGGCGCGGCCCGGAAACGTGTTTAAAAACACCGACAAACGTCCGACGGTAGACCGAATACGGTGCCGCTACGGTCGACCGTTCGGGTACCAGACAGACTCCGATCGCGACGAAATTCGACAGGCGGCCTAGCTATAGCTAATCACGACCGCATGCCAAGTTTCACCCCGATCACAGAAACTTTTATACACACTTTTAAAATAGGGTTTCGACGGTGCCGCGGGCGCGGGCGTGTGCGGTCGGGCTCGGAACGGACAACGACGAGAACCGGCAACGAACAACGGATGCAAGTTTTGAAACCTGGTGGCAACGGAGATGCCGATGCAATGCAGATGATGCGCATGATGCGATGATGATGCAACAAAATAAAAATAGACACGGGACGAAAACGGAAAGAAAAGGAGGAATCTTCTGGAACGCCCGCATCGGGCTGTCACAATATAACTCGGACTTCCGGCTCCCTCCGAACGTCCGAGGGCCGGTCGTCCGACCAGCTTCGGAAATCCGGAGCTTTGCACCAGAAGAACCTGTGCCATATAACTCGGACTTCCGGCTCCCTCTGGACGTCCGAGAGCCGGTCGTCCGTCCCCTTTCGGAATTCCGGAATCCTGCACCACAGAAGTTTGAGTTGAATAACTCGGACTTCCGGCCTTCTCCGGACGTCCGGTCCCTGTTCAACTCACAGTGATTCCAACACATATCTACAGCCCTCGGACGGCCGACCCCTGTCGGACGTTCGACTCCTTGTGTACGCCCGGACATCCGTGAACTGCCAGATGCCCGAACTCTGTGTGACTTAAAGTGTCCCCAACGGCTGTTTTACACTCCCCACTATATATACCCCCTCCCACTTCGTGAGAGGGTGTCCAACACAGCCATATCCTCACACACATTTGCTCACACCAAATCTTAGATCCCAAGAGCATTTGTGAGCCCCTTTGAGAGTTGTTCCAATCAAAAGATAGATCGTCTCCCTCTCCTTCTCTCAACCCAAGCTATTTGAGATTTGAGCAAGTTTTGAGCATTCCCCATGATCTTGTTACTCTTGGAGGTTGGAGACTCCTAGGCGGTAGGAGTTCTTCGGAGAGGAATCAATCCGTGTGATTACCCCCGGAAAAGTTTGTGAGGGTTTGGAAGCCACCTCAAAGGCTTACCACTAGTGGTTGAGAAACGCCTTCGTGGTGTTATCTCAAAGGGAGAATAGGGTGAGCCTTCGTGGAGTTGGTGTGCCTTCGTGGTAACATCCACCTCTCTAACGGTGACTAGCTTCCCTCCAAGGAAGTGAACATCGGGATACATCTTCGTCTCAGTGACCTTGGTTATCCTTAACCCTAACTCCTTACTTCTGGTTTACTTGTGTTACTTGAGCATACATACACTGCATATTGGTTGTGCTCTTTATATTGTGTTGGCTATTTCTTGTACAAGATTAATCATTCAAGCATACCCTCTATATCCACACGTTCGCACTTGCAGCTTTTGATATATCGTGTGCTATAGTGTGATCTAGTATCGTGTGTCGTTCACCTACTTGTCGTGTGATATAGGTCAAGTAAGTTTGTGTAACTTACTTGTTCTTGTTAGTAACTGTATTGTGTCCATCTTGGTAGATCGTGTTGTTGTTACACGTTGCGATGCCTAGTGCATTTAGGATTTGTGCTTGACAAGTACCCTCTTAGTTTATTTCCGCATTAGGTTTAAGCCAAATCCGAAGAATTTTTTAAATAGCCTATTCACCCCCCTCTAGGCGTCATCGAGGTCTTTTCATCGGCCCCGACCAAATAAACTACATTTCATATTACAATTCAGATTCATATACATTACAATACAAGTGTATGGAACAAGAATTTAGACAATAGGTATGCATAATAGGTGTATGCAACCAATTTGGTCACCGGAGACCGTTATCAACTGCATATATAGCTAATACTCCGTGGTCTTTTTGATTTTGTCTTTACGGCTTCGGTTTTGATGTTTATGGATTAGGTATTTGGTTTTTATGCCTCGGCTTAACGACCTTGGTACATGCGAGAAGGTAGTGCGGGAAAGAGAGGAGGGAATAATGGTTAACTATTATTTTGCCGTTTTGCGTATACTCGCTCTATATCAACGTCTCATGCCTTGAAATATGAAGGCTCACAACCTCGATTGAAGATTCCTCACAAAGGAAAAAAATCTCAATTTGAAGACGCCTTTAAAAAAATATAAAAATCAATATCGATATGATCTTTGTGAGGGAATTATTGTATTTCAAGGGGATCAATACCGACGTGATAATTTTACTACATCTAATTTTTAGACGTCAAACAATAGGGATGGTTATTACAACGAGATATTACGGTGGTTGAGTTCTACCGAGGAGGCAAATCATGCACGCTCAGAGAACACGCAAAGAATAGGATAAACCCTAAGCGAAGCCTCTTAACCCTAAGTCGCCGCCCCACTTCTCTTGCCTCCGCCTCGGCCCCCCTTCTCTTCCCCGTCTGGCGACCTCGTCGGCGGCAAGAGGAGTGGGGACCCTGTTGGGTTAACGTAGTAAATTCAAATATTTTCCTACGCCATACAAGGATCTATCTATGGAGAGACCAGCAACGAGAGAGGTTGTAGAGCATCTTCGTACCTTTGAAGATCGCTAAGCGAAAGCGTTACTATGGACGCGGTCGATGGAGTCGTACTCGCAGCGATTCAGATCGCGGTCGGTTCCGATCTATGTGCCGAATCACGGCACCTCCATGTTCAACACACGTACAGCCCGGTGACGTCTCCCACGCCTTGATCCAACAAGGAGGAGGGAGAGGTTGAGGGAGAGCTCCGGCATCACGACGGCGTGGTGGCGATGGAGCTACGAGGTCTCCCAGCAGGGCTTCGCCAAGCACCGCGGGAGAGGAGAAAGAGGAGAAGCAGGGCTGCGCCGAGAGAGAAATTTTGTGTGTCTCAAATCAGCCAAAAGCTCCACTATATATAGGGGTAGAGGGAGGGGGGCGCCCCCTTTAGGGTTCCCACCCCCAAAGGGTGCGGCAGCCCCATCTAGGGCTGGTGGTGGCGGCAGGGCAAGGGAGAGGGGGTGGCGCACCCCAGATGGGCCTTAGGCCCATCTGCACTAGGGTTTCCCCCCTTCCCTCTCTTGTGGCGCCTTGGGCCTAGGTGGGAGGCGCACCAGCCCACATTGGGCTGGTTCCCTTCCACCTTTTGGCCCATGCTAGCCTTTGGGGCTTGTGGCCCCTTCCGGTGGACTCCCGAAACCCTTCCGATGGTCCCGGTACATTACCAGTGTCGCCGGAAACAATTCCGGCGACCAAATCCTCACTTCCTATATATAATTCTTTACATCCGGACCATTCCGGAGCTCCTCGTGACGTCCGGGATCTCATACGAGACTCCGAACAACCTTCGGTAACCTCGTAAACTATTTCCCTATAACCCTAGCGTCATCGAACCTTAAGTGTGTAGACCCTACGGGTTCGGGAGGTATGCAAACATGACCGAAATACCTCTCCGGCCAATAACCATCAGCGGGGTCTGGATACCCATGGTGGCTCCCGCATGTTCCACGATGATATCATCGGATGAACCATGATGTCAACGATTCAATCAATCCCGTATACAATTCCCTTTGTCTACCGATATAGAACTTGCCCGAGATTCGATCATCGGTATCCCCATACCTTGTTCAATCTCGTTGCCGGCAAGTCTCTTTACTCGTTTCGTAGCACGTCATACCGTGACTAACTCCTTAGTCACATTGAGCTCATTATGATGATGTTCTACCGAGTGGGCCCAGAGATACCTGTCCGTCACACAGAGTGACAAATCCCGATCTCGATGCGTACCAACCCAACAGATACTTTCGGAGATACCTGTAGTGCACCTTTATAGTCACCCAGTTACGTTGTGATGTTTGATACACCCAAAGCACTCCTACGGTATCCGGGAGTTGCACAATCTCACGGGCGAAGAAAAAGACACTTGACATTAGAAAAGCTTTAGCATACGAACAACAATATCTAGTGCTATGCTTAGGATTGGGTCTTGTCCATCACACCATTCTCCTAATGATGTGATCCCGTTATTAATGACATCCAATGTCCATGATCGGGAAACCATGATCATCTATTGATCAACGAGCTAGCCAACTAGAGGCTGGCTAGGGACACATTGTGATCTATCTATCCACACATGTATTACTGTTTCCTGTTAATACAATTATAGCATGAACAACAGACGATTATGATGAAAAAGGAAATATGATAATAACCATTTTATTATTGCCTCTAGGGCATATTTCCAACAGACCCGTTGATGGGGTCATAGTCCTAGGGTAGGGTCATAGGCCTGCCCCACATGTCCTACCCAAGGACTACCCCACATAAAGGATAGGACCTTAAGTCAACCCCGACTGAATTAAGGAGTCCCCATCATCCAGTCGGTAACATGCCCAGAATCATCCAGTCGGAGGCTAGCATTCGGATGGAACCAGGCCAACCGACTGGATACACTCGGTACGTCGTAACCTCTCTGGAGGGAAACTGTCGTACGTTTCCGGGTGCATTTATTAGCATTAAGAGCATACGTTACCTGTAACATATGCATTCAATCGCCACTACTCCACCCCTAAGTCAGAACCATTGTGGAGGGCAGCGCACTCTATATAAGCCGCCCCCCCCACTGGTCAAGGGGTTAGCAAATCTTTGTACTCCATATTACACTCGGTAACAAGCTCCGAGAGCACTGAGACGTAGGGCTGTTACCTCCACCGCAGAGGGGCCTGAACTCATACAACCTCGCCGTAGCTAGGACTCTGCCCATCTCATTCGTACCCTACACATCTACTGTCAGGCTTATACCCACGACAGTTGGCGCCCACCGTGGGGCAGGCGTCTAAGCGACTTCCGGCGAGTTTGCGACTACTTCCTTTCGTCATGTCGTCCGGTGGAGATTCGAGCATGGGTCACCAGATCCTCTTCGGCGCTCTCTCCTTCGTCGTCGACGATTCGACGTGGCTTCGGGAGGCACCTCTCCACGTCGAGGCGCTTCCCCGTCGCGGGGCCACGCACTTCCGTGCCGGTGCTCGCGGCGTTCTTCTTCTCCAACAATCGGCTCCATTGCCGGCTTGCACCTTCGTCACGCGCCGCAGCAAGCGATTTCGCAGTCCGCGTCTACAACGTTGGGTGCAGCATGCCCGAGCGCATCAGTTCGTGTCCTCTCAAGTGGCGGTTCTGGAGTCTCTTGTGGTTGCCCCGCGTCCCCAGTGCTCGGGCTCGGTTCCGACTGAGCTCCATTCCGAGTACGTGGGCCGCGGGCCTGCAGCAGAAGTTTACATGGCCAACACCCATGAAGATCCCCATTATGCCGGCCGGAACGAGCGCGAAGTCGGTGAAGCATCCGGTGCACGTCGTCCGCCTCGCCGTTCTGCCAGTCGGCACACCCGGCAGAGCAACGTAGAGTTGTTCCGCACACCTCTCCTCAACTTGGCTGCAGCAGCCAAGATCGTTGATTCCCTCCAGCCGACTGATTCAGAGGCAGGAAGAGGAATCGAGCAGATCCGTGCTCTGTTGCACACGGCGCAGCAGCAGAATTCGGCAGTCTCCCAGTCGCACAATCGGATCCACAATAGTTCCGTCCATGCAAACACGCATCGGTCGGTTCACAGCCCCGGATCCTATCAGCACCACAGGGGAGGCAGTCGTTCCATGGTCCGTGAAGATTGCCGCCGTTCGCGCACCCCTCCGCGGGGTGGGCCCTATGGGTCCCGACATCATGATGATCGGCGTTCAGTCGGCGACACTCACGACCCAAGACCCGACGCAAGAGGGCGAATCGCCCAGCGAAGAGTCGACAGGGGCCGAGCCCACCGCGATGGTCGCGATATGGATCATCCGAGTGGAAGCAGGACCATCGTGTCCGGCCACGAGTGTTTTAGTCGAGCCATCCGCTCGGCTGACATCCCGCCCAACTTCTGATTGGCTGCGGGAATCGGTAAATTTACAGGGGGGTCCAAGCCCGAAACATGGCTAGACGACTACCGAGTGGCAGTCCAGATCGGAGGAGGAGACGACCATGTCGCTATGAATCACCTCCCTCTGATGCTCGACGGCTCGGCTCGAGCTTGGCTGAACCAGTTGGCCCCCTTAAGCATTTACAGTTGGGCAGATCTGGCCCGAGTGTTCATCAGGACCTTCGAAGGGACGTGCAAATGCCCTGCAGGCCTCGTGGAGCTTCAGCACTGCGTCCAGAAGCCGAGTGAGCCCTTGCGCGACTTCATCCAGCGATGGACAACTCTCTACCACACGGTGGAGAACGTCACCGAGCATCAAGCAGTCTGCGCATTCAAGGCAGGCGTACGGTACAGAGAGTTGTACCTAAAGTTCGGCCGGACGGGCGACATCTCCATGAGCAAGATGATGGAGATAGCTGCTCGCTATGCAAATGGCGAGGAAGAAGACCGCATCCGGAGCGGTAAACACAAGACAGTCGGCGATGCCGACAGAGGCAACACTCGGAAGCAGAAGCAGAAAGTTCCACCCACACCGCAGGCAGAAGCTGCAGCTGTGACCAGCGCCAAGTTCAAGGGCATAGGGAAAGCGCAGTCTGCCCCCAGGAAGAAGTCGTTCAACAATCCCATCCTGGATCAGCCTTGTCCAATTCACACGAAGATGGACGAAGAAGGCAATCCCATATACGCGAAGCACACCACTCAGCAGTGTTGTCTCTTGATCCATGGATTCAGCGAAGGGCAACCGAGTGAGAAGAATCCGAACAGGATGAGGAGGATAAGGAGGATCCGTTCCCCCAAGTCCATGCAACCCTCATGATTTTTGCTGACGTCGAAAGTAAGAGTCGACTGAAGTTGGTGAACAAAGAGGTCAACATGGCCGTTCCGACTGCTCCCAAGTTTCTTAAATGGTCTCAGACTGCGATCACCTTTGATCAGTCGGATCATCCAACGCATGTCCCCACTCCAGGAAGACAGGCTCTGGTCGTCGACCCGGTGGTGGAAGGAGTCCGACTGCGCAAAGTCCTCATGGACGGCGGTAGCGGACTGAACATCATGTACGCTGACACCCTCAAGGGAATGGGCATTCCAATGTCCAGACTCAGCGAGAGCAATATGCAGTTCCACGGAGTCGTCCCCGGGCGGAAGGCCAAGTCACTCGGCCAGATCGCGTTGGACATCACTTTCGGCTCCGACAAAAACTTTCGCAAGGAGAAGCTCACATTCGAGGTGGTGGATTTCCAGAGCGCTTACCATGCAATTCTGGGCCGCTCGACGTACGTGATTTTCATGGCATGCCCGTGCTATGTGTACTTGAAGTTGAAGATGCCAGGTCCAAAAGGCGTTATCACCATCACCGGCAACCGTCAGCGAGCCGAGGAGTGTCTGCAAGAGGGATCAAGGATCGCCGACCAGCAGATGGCTGTACTCGAGCTCGAAGAGTACAAGAAGATAGTCGACCCTGCCGACTTAATGCGCTCAAAGAAGCCAACTTCTGAGTCCGCGTTCCAGTCGGCGGGAGAGACTAAGAAGGTCAGCATCCACCCAACGGACGAGTCTGCCGCCCCGACGAACATCTCTACCACCCTCGATCCTAAATAGGAAGCCGAGCTCACTCAATTCCTCCGTGAGAACTGGGACATCTTCGCATGGAAACCTTCTGACATGCCGGGTGTACCCAGGGAGTTGGCTGAGCACCGACTGCATGTGGATCCCGTCGCTCGGCCCGTCCGAGAGCGCCTGCGTCGGTCCGCCGCGCACAAGAGGAAGGCAATCGGAGAAGAAGTGGCCAAGCTGCTGGCTGCCAACTTCATTCGCGAGGTTCACCACTCCGAGTGGCTCGCCAATGTCGTCATGGTGCCCAAGAAGGACAACTCACTCCGAATGTGTATTGACTTCAAGCACCTCAATAAGGTCTGCCCGAAAGACCATTTTCCGCTCCCCCGCATAGATCAAATTGTCGATTCGACTGCGGAATGCGAGCGTTTGTCATTCCTTGATGCCTACTAGGGTTATCATCAGATCCGTCTGTATGGTCCCGACGAGTTGAAAACAGCCTTCATCACCCCGTTTGGGTGCTTCTGCTACATCACTATGCCTTTTGGTCTGAAGAATGCAGGAGCTACCTTTATGCGCATAATCCAAAAATGTCTCCTCGACCAGATCAGTCGCAATGTGGAGGCATACATGGATGATATCATAGTCAAGTCACGCAAAGGTTCCGACCTGCTGACTGACTTGGCAGAAACATTCGCCAACCTTCGTAGGTACGATATCAAGCTAAACCCACCCAAATGTTCATTCGGTGTTCCCAGCGGAAAGTTACTCGGTTTCTTCGTTTCCGAACGAGGGATCGACGTTAACCCCGAAAAGATCGGGACCATCGTCCGAATGGATAGGCCGGTCAGAGTACACGATGTTCAACGACTCACAGGTTGCCTAGCGGCTTTGAGCAGGTTCATCAGTCGACTCGGCGAAAAGGCACCGACTCATGAGGAAGTCGGATACCTTCGAGTGGACAGACGAAGCACAAGTCGCATTCGACGACCTCAAAGTCCTACTTTCCACCCAGCCGGTTCTTACTGCTCCGCTCAGTAAAGAGCCCCTTCTTCTGTATATCGCGGCTACAAATCAAGTCATCAGTACTGTTCTTACAGTCGAGCGAGAAGAAGAAGGCAAAGCATACAAATTTCAGCGGCCAGTGTACTACGTCTCCGAAGTCCTGACCCCTTCCAAGCAGAGGTATCCCCATTATCAAAAGCTTATCTATGGGATCTATATGACTTCAAAGAAGGTGGCCCATTATTTTCAAGACCACTCGGTATCTGTCGTTTCTGATGCTCCGTTGTCGGAAATTCTCCACAATCGGGTCGCATCGGGCCGAGTGGCGAAGTGGGCGATGGAGATGTTGTACTGTGACATCAAGTTCGAGGCCAAGAAAGCTATTAAGTCTCAAGCCCTGGCTGACTTTATAGCAGAATGGGTAGAACAACAGCAACCGACTCACATCTACTCGACTCATTGGACAATATTCTTCGATGGGTCTAAGATGTTGAATGGATCCGGCGCTGGTGTTGTGATCATATCGCCAAAGGGTGACAAGCTCAAGTACGTGCTTCAGATACACTTTGATTCCTCTAACAACGAGGCAGAGTATGAAGCTCTTCTCTATGGATTGCGCATGGCCATCTCACTCGGCGTCCGTCGCCTGATGGTCTACGGCGATTCGGACTTGGTGGTCAACCAAGTGATGAAAGAGTGGGACGTAAGGAACCCCACCATGACAACATACTGCAATGCAGTCAGGAAGCTGGAGAAGAAGTTTGAAGGTCTAGAACTTCATCATGTTCCAAGACTGAAGAACCAAGCAGCTGACGAATTGGCGAAACTCGGATCCACTCGGAGACCAGTCCCGAGTGATGTCTGCCTTGAGCACCTCCATCTTCCTTCAGTTAAAGAAGATCCCTTCACGGAAGAACCAGTGCAACCCAAGAACGCAACAGATCCGACTGAAGTCGATGTGCCTGCTGTGGTTGATCTGGTCACAGAGATTCTGGTAGTCATTCCCGATTGGACTGTGCCGATCATGGCATATATCCTGAGACAAGAACTTCCAGAAGATGAAGTCCAAGCCCGGCAAATAGTTCACAGGTCGAAGGCATTCACTGTCATTGACGGTCAATTGTACAAGGAGAGTGTTTCAGGCGTCCTCCAACGTTGCATTTCCCCAGAGGAAGGACAGTTGATCCTAGAGGATATCCACTCGGGAACCTGCGGCCATCACGCTTCTTCGAGAGCAATCATCGCCAAGGCGTTCAGAGCTGGATTCTTCTGGCTGCAAGCTAACGAGATGGCCAAAGCTATGGTCAACCGATGTGAAGGCTGTCAGTTCTACTCTAACAAGTCCCACAAGCCAACATCTGCACTAAAGACAATCCCACTTGTGTGGCCATTTGCAGTTTGGGGATTAGACACAGTCGGACCATTCAAGACAGGCCAAGGAGGCTACACACATCTGTTGGTGGCAGTCGACAAGTTTACAAAATGGATAGAAGCCAAGCCCATCAAGAAACTCGACGCCTCCACAACCGTTAAGTTTGTCAGGGACATCATCTCCAGATTCGGAGTACCTCACAGCATAATCACGGACAATGGGACAAACTTCGACTCGGACAGATTCAAAGGTTTCTGTGCGAGTCAGGGTATCCGAGTGGATTTTGCTTCCGTAGCACATCCGCAATCCAATGGACAAGTTGAGCGTGCGAATGGACTTATCCTTCAAGGTTTGAAGCCTCGACTCTTGCCACAGGTAGGACATGCTGCTGGTGCATGGGTCACCGAGTTACCTTCAGTACTTTGGGGCCTCCGCACCACTCCAAACCGATCAACGGGGTGATCGTCGTTCTTCCTCGTCTATGGAGCAGAAGCGGTCCTTCCGAGTGACCTGCTTCACAATGCCCCACGAGTCGAACTCTTCTCCGAAGCCGAAGCAGAACAAGCAAGGCAAGATGGAGTCGATCTTCTAGAGGAGGAAGGCGAGATGGCACTCACTCGTTCAACAATTTACCAACAAGATCTGCGACGCTTTCATGCACGTCATGTCAGGAGCCGCACGTTCCAAGCAGGCGATTTAGTGCTCCGAGTGGATCAGCAAAGACCCCACAAGTTGGCTCTGGCCTGGGAGGGGCCTTTCATCGTCTCCAAGGTGCTGAACAACGGAGCATACATACTATACAACATTTAGAGGGAGACAGACGAGCCACGTGCATGGAACGGAGATCTCCTCAAGCGTTTTTGTACGTGATCGTCGACTGAAGCAGTGTAACGAACAAGTTTTGACGAAATAATATACAGCAGATTCAGTTTTTTTTGCAGATTCAGAGTTCTTCCGCGGTTGCAGACTACGGCCACACACAAAAAAAAAAACTTAGCTGCGATCCCGAATCGCCTAAGTGCTACCTTCCTCCGAGTGTGCACTATACGTCGCACTCGGGGACTTAGTTGCGATCCTGCATCGCCTAAGTACCAACTTCCTCCGAGTGTGCACTATACGTCGCACTCGGGGACTTAGCTGCGATCCTGCATCGCCTAAGTAACTTCCTCCGAGTGTGCACTATACGTCGCACTCGGCGACTTAGCTGCGATCCTGCATCGCCTAAGTAACTTCCTCCGAGTGTGCACTATACGTCGCACTCGGCGACTTAGCTGTGATCCTGCATCGCCTAAGTACCAACTTCCTCCGAGTGTGCACTATACGTCGCACTCGGGGACTTAGCCGCGATCCTGAATCGCCTAAGTAATAACTTCCTTCGAGTGTGCACTATACGTCGCACTCGGGGACTTAGCTGCGATCCCGCATCGCCTAAGTACTAACTTCCTCCGAGTGTGCACTATACGTCGCACTGGGGGACTTAGCTGCGATCCCGCATCGCCTAAGTACTAACTTCCTCCGAGTGTGCACTATACGTCGCACTCGGGGACTTAGCTGCGATCCTGCATCGCCTAAGTACTAACTTCCTCCGAGTGTGCACTATACGTCGCACTCGGGGACTTAGCTGCGATCCTGAATCGCCTAAGTACTAACCTCTTTCGAGTGTGCACTATACGTCACACTCGGGGACTTAGCCGTGATCAAGAATCACCTAAGTATTCACCTCATCCGAGTGTGCACTATACGTCACACTCGGGGACTTAGTCGTGATCAAGAATCACCTAAGTATTCACCTCATCCGAGTGTGCACTATACGTCACACTCGGGGATTTAGCTGTGATCCTGAATCGCCTAAGTATTAACCTCCTTCGAATGCGCACTATACGTCGCACTCGGGGACTTAGCTGCGATCCTGAATCGCCTGAGTTTTACCTTCCTCCGAGTGTGCACTATACGTCACACTCGCAGACTTAGCCGTGATCAAGAATCACCTAAGTATTCACCTCATCCTCCGAGTGTGCACTATACGTCCACTCGGAGACTTAGCTACGATCCTGAATCGCCTAAGTAACCGCTTCCTCCGAGTGTGCACTACAAGTCGCATTCGGGGAATTGGACGTGACCACGAGTCACCTAAGTCTTAATATTCTCCGAGTACGCACTAAGTGTTGCACTCGAAACAGCATTCAAACAAAAGACTAAATGTTTTCATTCGAACTCCAACAGTCTAGAAACGATAATTGACTCGGTGCGGGTCAAGCTTACCCGCACCGATTTAAAAGTATGACGGCCAACAGAAGTGGCCAGAGTATCTTACAGGTAAACACTCGGCATACCGAGGATAAAGTTTGATCACGCGTCAGCTGGGCCGGCTTCAGGGCTGGAGGGCTCCACAAAAGTGTCCAAGTCGATTCCATCAGCGATGCGGGTAGCAGTTTCAAGGAACGTCTCCATGAAGTCTTCGAATTGAAGCTTTTTTGTGTTGGCGACCTTCAATGCTTTCAGCTTATCTTCCCGCACCTCCTTGCAATGGACTTGGACCAAGGACAGCGCAACATCAGCACCGCAACGCGCTGCCGATTTCTTCCACGATTGCACTCGGCTCGGAACCTCCTCCAGCCGGCCCGTCAGGGTCTCCATCTCCTGCCGCGACTCGTCTTCTGGCCAAAGTTCCTTGTTAATTCGGCCGACGATTTCTCTCAGTCGACTGATGAAAGGACCCACTTTGCCTACGCGGATATGTGCCCGGAGCAGGTCCCGGTTGGCGTCCTCGCTGAGTGGAACATTCTCCTTAATAGACCGCTCCACAGCTGTCGCTTCAGCTTCAGCGTCGCCGCAAAAATCTGCAACAAACGGACAAGCACACGACTTACGGTACAAATACTCGGCAGAACACACGACTTACCAGCCAGACGAGTCATCATCTGCGCAGCCCAGTCGGTGACATACTTTTCTTGAGCTATGAATCGCTTGTTCCGAAGGGCCATCGGATTATGCAGCTCAGTCCGCTGTTTCTTCAGTCTCTCCACCTCCGCCACCAACACCCTGTTTGCCTCCAGCGCCTCCTCCAAGGACTTCTCTCGCACTTCCAGAGCGTCCTTCATGCCGGCCATGGCGAGCATTGCAGCTTCCAGTTCACCAGCATACTGGTTCCTCTCAGCTCTAAGGGCTTCATAAGCAGTTCCCATTTCACAAGTTTTCTGCACCAAGAAACAAAGGGTAATCAGCAAGTTTATCAGTTCTCAGCCTAAGTTCTTCAGACCCCTGCCGACGCAAGCAATCGACAGTGATCTCGGGGACTACACCCAGTGGGTTCACTGAGAGTGACCCCACTGGCATGCACCTCAAACAGGCCCGCCCTATTGAGGTGCACTCGGAAATACTATTCCTCCGAGGCCAATACTACTCGACCTGCGTGCAACTTACTCTCGGAGACTCTTACCGCAAGAACGCTCCGATTGCAATAAGTACTCGCACTCGGAAATCCTGTCTACGGACACAACCAAATTAAAGACAAAACGTATAAAGACAACTGTCGGTGCAAGCACTCGACAGAAGTCTCGGGGACTACACCCACTGGGTTCACTCGGAGTGAACCCATTGCAACAATCAATACCACCCAGTGGGTTACAGGAGAAAAGTAAATACTTACTAGACTACTTACTCGGATGTCATCGCGCAACTCCAAGCTCCGCTGGTACAAGGCCGCGACGGAGTCATAAGCCCTCCTGGCTTCTCCAGCCATGAGTTCCGCCTGCACCATGGCCCCCTTGGCCGCTCCCACCTGCTCCTCTGGAAGACGCCGGATGCTGAATTCAGCATTCGATGAACCGGGAATCGTGGGAGGTTCCTGAGGCATCCCAAGGTCCACCCCAGTCGGTTCCTCCCCCACCGGCACCGGTTCAGTCGGTGGAGGCGCTTCAGGCGGTGGAGCATCAGCGGCAAGGGTAGCAGCAGGGGGAGCAGCTTCAGGGACTGGCTCCAGGACAGGCTCCATGGCGGGGTCGGTTCTCCCCTGGTCGCCCTCGTCCAGATGAATCGCCCCTGACAAGCCGAATGACACAACGACTCAGAAAAAGAAAAGGATGGCACAGTCCGCAAGAACAAAACATCCGACTCCCCTGCAACTCACCTGGCTGGGATGAAACGACATTCTCCGTGTCCATGGGGTCGTCCCCTTGGCGGGCCGGAGAGGTTGCAGAGGTGGCGACCCTGTCGAGTGAAATCCCTTCGACTCGTAAACAGAGTTTCACTCGGATAACAGAAAGGGCCGAAAGTTAAATTTACTTACGTGGAGGTGACAGGTATGGCAACCCTCATCCGCGGCAGAGCCTTCCGAGGTTTGGGTTCACTCGGCTTGGGTACCCTGGAAGACTGGCCTGCGGGTTCGGCAGCGGCGTCCCTGGCTCTCTTGGTGCCTCGAGTACTCGGAACCACCGGGGAAGCAGGCGGAGCACTCGACGACGCGGGAGGAGCAGAAGGGACGACAGGCTCGTGTCGGCGCTTGGACCGATGCTCTGGTCGTGGAGGTGGCGAGTCTTTCTCATCATCCTCTTCCTCTTCCTCGCTCTCCTCCTCCTCCGACTCCCTGCTGTCGGAGACGTATTCAGCACTCTCCATGCTGCCTTCTTGACTGCCCTCCTCTTCTTCCTCCTCCGGATCCCCATTCGAGACGGGGGAGAACCAGTTGGTCCACTCCTGCATGAGGTTCAGCCGAAAACGTTAAGCATCACATGGGGACATTAATAAACGACTCGAACCAAGACAGTTCAATGCACTCGGCTAATGCCACTCACCTGATTCGGTGGAGGATGGTCCGCGCTGTAAGGCTTCACTCGGCGGGCTCCTTTGGAGTTCTCACAGGGACCCGTGATTTGGAGCACCCACGAGGTCACCCTCTCCTCGGGCACGCCCACCACGTTGGTCCGAGTGGAATCCTCGGGTCCTGTGTAGTGCCACATAGCGTGGTCGCGGGCCTGCAGCGGCTGGATCCGCCGACCAAGGAAGACTTCCAGCAGGTCAATTCCGGTGACCCCCCTCCTGACAACTTCCACGAGTGCCTCGACCAAAGGTTGGATATCGTTCTTCTCGGCCTTCGAGAGCGCAAGTTTCTTGGGTGGGGCGGGACGGTCTAGGCTAAACGGAGGCAGCCCAGACGACGCGTTCAGACAGGCTATGTCCTGGCAGTAGAACCACGTCGACTGCCAGTTCCTAACCGACTCGCTCAACTGGAGAGCAGGGTAGCTGCTCCGACTCTTCTTTTGGAACCCTAAACCCCCACAGAGCTGGAGGAGATGCGTCTTGTCGTCCGACTGACTAAGACGTTTTATGGTTTGGGAGCGGGCGGAGAAGATGTGTTTGAATAAACCCCAATGGGGAGGACAACCAATAAAGCACTCACACAAGACAATGAAGGCAGAAAGATGGGCGATGGCATTCGGAGGGAAGTGATGGAGTTGAGCACCAAAATGATTCATGATGCCTGTGAAGAAGGGATGCGGGGGAAGAGAAAAACCTCTGTGTACATGGCTGAGGAGCAAGACACGCTCCCCCTCCCGCGGCGCCGGCTCAACCTCGTCGTCCGCCGACAGTCTCCAGGACTTATGCACGAGCATGCCGTGCTCCACCAGCTCCAGCAGGTCCCCCTCCGTCACCGTGGAGGGGAGGAAATCTCCTTGGATCCACCCCGCCGGCAGTGGTCGCTGCCGCCGCTGAGCAGCCGCCGCCTTGTTCTTCTTCTTCCTCGCCTCCATCTTGCTGGTCTGACCCTTGGTCATGGAGGCGACAGCGAGTCCTCGAGGAGGACGAAGAAGGAAGGAGCAGGCGGGAGCGGAAGATTCGGCGAGCGTAACCGAGGAGTCTCGCCGCCCAGAAGTTAAATAGAGCGCCGACTGGGTCACTGGCGAATGGGCCCGAAATCTTATCTACCCGACCGGCCGCGGCGATATCAGTGGAGGAGTTGAAGGCGCGAGGATCGAGGCGTCAGGCGCTACTCGAGCGCGCTGACGTCGTCCACGCTGAGCGCGCGGAACCCGAAATTTGAGATCCCGGAAAATCCGCCGCTGTCAGTTGACCAGTCGCGTCAAAAGATGTCGCGGGAGCACTCGGTTCCCGACAGTCTGTTTCGCAAGCACCGCCACTCGGAGCGCTGATCAAGAGAGATAAAATGGATAGAGGCAAGCAACGTCCAAGCCGAACCAAGTCCAGTCGGATCTGAACCTCAAGCACTGCTTTGACGTTTCAACCCCAATCCATTCGGGGACTAGGGTAGGGTCATAGGCCTGCCCCACATGTCCTACCCAAGGACTACCCCACATAAAGGATAGGACCTTAAGTCAACCCCGACTGAATTAAGGAGTCCCCATCATCCAGTCGGTAACATGCCCAGAATCATCCAGTCGGAGGCTAGCATTCGGATGGAACCAGGCCAACCGACTGGATACACTCGGTACGTCGTAACCTCTCTGGAGGCAAACTGCCGTACGTTTCCGGGTGCATTTATTAGCATTAAGAGCATACGTTACCTGTAACGTATGCATTCAATCGCCACTACTCCACCCCTGAGTCAGAACCGTTGTGGAGGGTAGCGCACTCTATATAAGCCGCCCCCCCCACTGGTCAAGGGGTTAGCAAATCTTTGTACTCCATATTACACTCGGTAACAAGCTCCGAGAGCACTGAGACGTAGGGCTGTTACCTTCACCGCAGAGGGGCCTGAACTCATACAACCTCGCCGTAGCTAGGACTCTGCCCATCTCATTCGTACCCTACACATCTACTATGAGGCTTATACCCACGACACCCGTCCATCTTGTTTTTTTCTTAGGTTTTTGTTTTCTCTAGCAACATCGACGAGGTGGTGGTGACGATGGCGTTTGGGAATAAGATCTCTTCGGTCTCTCCCTACCTCAACGACGTCCGATCCGGCGATGACGAAGGGACAGTGAGAGTTGGTGTCCCCAAATCGGTTGGTTTCCTTCAGATCTTGACAGTTCGTGTGTCTTTTAAGAAGAGCTTTTGGCTGGCGTTTGGTGTGGCGACTTCGTCATGTTCTTGTGTGTTGTTCCGTGGCTTAACCTGATTTTTCCAACCCTCTCAACTGATGGTGGTGGATTGCAAGCCTGTTGTGCTTGGGGTAGTGCTCGAGCCGATGCTGCTTCAAAGATTTTTAGATTTCGTCTCTAGGGGAAAGTGACGATTGGCCTTCAAAGCCTTGTATAGCGAGGGCGTTTGCAGGTGGTGCGTTTTCTTTGCTGTTGGTTCAATGCATTTTTTAAGCTTCGACGGGCGACTTATAATCAAAAAAAGAAGAAGATTAATATGCTTTTTACTGTATTTTTTTTTAGTGGTCGCTCTATGTCCAGTATCTATCCATTGTACTCCTTTGTTTTCCTCTATATTAATCAGATCTAAAATGTCCTTTGATGTATTTATTAAAAAAAAGGCAAATCATCCAACTACCAAGTAAACCGGTGTTTTTTTTCTTAAAAAAAAAGAGGAAGGCAAATCACCCCATTCTTTCTCTCCCCTCGTCCAAGCCTCGGCCTCTTTATAACCCCTGCCACCAAATCTCGCCCGTCCACCAAACCCGCCTGCCAACCCCAAATCTCCCACTGCAGCTCTCGAATCTTCCCCGAGCATCGACCATGTCGGCCTACTGCGGAAAGTACAAGGGTACGCGATCCATCCCCTTCCTTCCTCCTCCTCCCTTACCTCCCTCGTCCTTCTCTCGACACGTCGGCGATTTGATCTGTCCCGCGTCGCGTGTAGATCCGTTACCCGTTCGGCGTTCGCCATGACTAGATCTACCGACGCTCGCGAGTCCGATGTATCCGTACGCGCCGGTGCTTTGTATCTGCTTGGTTCTAGCGGTTACGCCGTGTTTTCGAATGGATTTAGGCACCTCCTGTTAGATCGAGTGCTTTGGGTTCCCCAGTCGCGTCAGCTGATGCGCTGCATCCTGATGATTCTGTAACTTCTGATGCTGCTAGTCCATGCTAGTGATTATTTTGTATGAATTTTGATTGTACCAGCGTTCCTTTTTTTTTCGAAAGTACTTTTTTTTTTGTTTAGGTTGGTAGATTCCCTTGCTCCATCTGTACATGTTGCTGTTTTTGTTCGTTGTAGTGGTAATGATGCTTTTAGTTATTGATGAAGATTGCACCTGTAAATCTAGATCTATGTACATCCTAGTGCGTTCTGTGTTTTTCTATGTTGCCCCTGCCCGTGTTCACCACCTTGTGCTGTTGTGCCGATACTTTTTTTGAGAAATTGTCAAAAATTCATAGTCAGTTGTCAGAATTATGTTAGTCTTTTTTTTTTGAGTGTTAGAATAATGTTAGTCAGTTTGTTGTGCATGTGTTGTTAGCTAAAGCTGTGAATGGTTACACTCAACTTCTGCACTTCTGTAGATTTTAGCACGATCTGAATAGTTATGACAATTGATCTTAAATACTGATGGTGGTTATCCTGCAGATGAGCTCATCAAGAACGCTGCCTACATTGGCACCCCTGGCAAGGGTATCCTCGCTGCCGATGAGTCCACGGGCACCATCGGCAAGCGCTTCGCCAGCATCAATGTTGAGAATGTTGAGGACAACCGTCGCGCCCTCCGTGAGCTCCTCTTCTGCACCCCTGGTGCCCTTCAGTACCTCAGCGGTGTGATCCTCTTTGAGGAGACCCTGTACCAGAGCACCAAGGGTGGCAAGCCGTTCGTTGACATCCTCAAGGAGGGCAATGTCCTCCCAGGCATCAAGGTGGACAAGGGTACCGTCGAGCTCGCTGGAACCAACGGTGAGACCACCACCCAGGGCTTTGATGACCTTGGCAAGCGCTGCGCCAAGTACTACGAGGCTGGTGCCCGCTTTGCCAAGTGGCGTGCCGTTCTCAAGATTGGCCCAACCGAGCCATCACAGCTTTCTATCAACCAGAATGCTCAGGGTCTGGCTCGTTATGCCATCATCTGCCAGGAGAACGGTCTGGTGCCCATTGTCGAGCCTGAGATCCTTGTTGATGGACCTCATGACATTGACCGCTGTGCTTACGTCACTGAGATGGTCCTTGCTGCCTGCTACAAGGCCCTCAACGACCAGCATGTCCTCCTTGAGGGTACCCTCCTGAAGCCCAACATGGTTACCCCTGGTTCTGACGCCAAGAAGGTGACCCCCGAGGTCATTGCTGAGTACACCGTCCGCACCCTCCAGAGGACTGTCCCTGCTGCTGTCCCTGCCATCGTCTTCCTCTCCGGTGGACAGAGCGAGGAGGAGGCAACCCTGAACCTGAATGCCATGAACAAGCTCCAGACCAAGAAGCCCTGGAACCTTTCCTTCTCCTTCGGACGTGCCCTCCAGCAGAGCACCCTCAAGGCCTGGTCTGGCAAGGCGGAGAACGAGGAGAAGGCCAGGAAGGCGTTCCTGGTGAGGTGCAAGGCCAACTCCGAGGCCACCCTTGGCACCTACAAGGGTGATGCCACCCTCGGCGAGGGTGCCTCTGAGAGCCTCCACGTCAAGGACTACAAGTATTGACCTGCCTTCGGTGGTATGGCCCGTTTGGGCGTCCTGCTTACCAGTATTATCGTTTGGTTTTTCAGAGTCCTGATATATCCTTTGGATATCGAACCTAGTATGGAACCTGTGCTCTCAAAATACCATAGGTAGTTTGTTTTTGGGGTCGAATATCCTGTTTTTGGAGTTGAATGCCAAGTGGTACCGCATATCGTAAATTGGAGCAGCAGGTTTTGTTCTATGGTCCTGTAATTTGGCTGCTACAATGGCAAAACCTGTTATATCTGCTGAGTAGTGATTACACATGTCTTGAGTTGCTCTATTTTGATTGTGTTGTATCGGCTATTTTTTCTTCCGTTGCTGCACTTGCTTAAGCAATCTTTCAGTTTCCTCTTATGCACTTTCGTGTATGCTCATGAAATTGAAATTGCTTAATTTTCTTTCATTTGTTACACTAGACTGGAGCAATATTTCAAGTTTCTCTTAAGCTGAAACCAAAACTTGTAATTTTTTACATCAAGGTTTTTTGTATCAGGTTTTTGTTTTATGCTCATGTAAGGCTGTAACCTACACATGTGTTCAGTCAGCTATACTAGTTTATCTCAACAGCGCTGTTGGTTTTCGATCGGAGCATTGCTTGGTTTTGCCTTCTGATTGAAAGAGAACATCCAACCCAGAGCAAGGACAGCACTAAATGGTACTCCCTCTGTAAAGAAATACAGGAGCATTTAGTTCACAAAGTAGTGATCTAAACGCTCTTGTATTTCTTTATGGAAGGAGTAAGTTTCATCACCACGTACATTTACAGCAATCCTATTTTTATTTCAATGGCAGCAACTGACACCTGACGCTATAATCGCCGCTATTTCTTCATCAAAGTCACGGGCAGATGTTTAAGTTTCTCAAGAGGTTTGTTAAACTTAAACTTATCTGACAAATGGGGTGGTGCATAAATCTTGGACTGCAATCAGAAACCAAACTTGAAATTTCCGTATATGCTCTTGAAACCGAGCCCTAGATTGCAAGGTTGCCTGTAAACCTGAGAATGGTTTCACATTTAAACCATACCCATTCATTTATCTTTCAAAACCATACTTGAACCATACCCATTTAGTGTTATTTTTAGCCCAACCAAAATCAAACCCATTATTTTTTTCACCCAAACCAATTTAAACCCAAAACATAACCATGGGTTTAAACCCAACACATAATCATGGGTTTGCTTTAATGTACATATGATTACATAAATTGACATGTTAAGAAACAAATGAGATAGAGAAGGCATAAGTGCATCTACAACGGTTTAGAAACAAAGTAATCCTTGAGATACAGTCAACACACAGCAAGAGGCAAAAAGAATATGCCCATGGTTGAAAAGCTCACTAACAAGTGTATTAAAACCAAATTGCTTAGTGAAAGCACAAGAAAAACTTTCGATTTTCATATGATGTTTTCCCATAATACATAATTACATAGTGCATTACAGCATGCACGCGGATCAAAGATACTCGTTCTCGGTCGTCGTTGATTATTACATATAACCAATGCATAGATACCGGTTTGAACCCATAGTTTATAACCGCTAATAACCAAACCGTTTAAACCATAACCAACTATAACCAAACTGGTTTTTCCACATACCCAAACCAAAACCAAACTAAAAAAATCTCAATCCAATAAAACCTGAACCAATTAAACCCAAAGTAAAAAACCAAACATTTACATCCGACTTTTTAATAACCATTCTCACATTTAGTTCCATGTGCACGTGTGCATCCTCTGCACGGGCGATAGTTGACTAACTAGGCAGCAGGTATTTTGTTGCTTACGAAGTTACGATGGTAGTGCACACGTGTATTCAGTCAGCTCGTTTTTGTTTGCAGCACTTTTTTTGACTTTTGTTTGGACGATTGAATAATATTACATCGTCCCAAACTTGTTGTTTTCGATTTGTCCGAGTCAACTAACATTTGCCTTGACGGAGAAGTTCAATACTAGTTGGTATCGTCAACACAACAGTTTGTTCTGATTGAACGATTCACTAGTGCAGTAGTTTTTTAGTTAGTGCCTTCTGATTGAAGAGATCATCCAACTTGAGAGAGAGTAGTGCTATAGTTTGCCAATCATGGTTTGATCGTTTCGGGGTTCTCTTTTTCTTGCCGAGATATAGCTTTGGTTATGTATGACTTTGTTATTTGCCGACGTATTTTTTTTTCTTTTTTAAAAAGGAGGCTGAGCCCCGTCCTCTGCATCGAGAGATGCATACGGTCATATATTATAAACCAAAATAAGTCTCCATTGAGTACAATAAGTCTGAAGCAAAGAGAAAAACAGCGATACAAGGCACCACTCATGCCCAAACCGAAGATGGTAAAAATATAGATGACTACACCTATCCTATTAACGTGCCGCCATCCAAACCGGTTGAAGATACCCTGTGCTACCATCTCCCATCGGACACACCCAGTAACCATAGGCTCCCTGGCGTCCACAGGAGTGAGTGATGACCAAGTGCGGATCAATGCGGTAGCCCTGTGAATAACCTGCAAGAAGTGAAAGTCGCGTTGTCTGTTAAACACCAAGTCATTCCTGCAATTCCATATTGCCCACAACAGTGCACAAGACCCCACGCGAATAAGTTTAGCAAAATGTACATCAACCTCTTTTAGCCACATCCCGAATAACGTGGTTATACTGTTAGGAGGAGTGATGTTAAAAGCAATATGTAGCGAGCGCCAAACCAGTTTAGCCATTGGACAATGAAGAAAGAGGTGTTGTATGGTTTCTTTATCCGGACAGAAACTGCATCTAGAATTACCATTCCAATTCCGCTTGGCAAGATTATCCTTTGTTAGAATTACCCCTTTATGAACAAACCACATAAAGACTTTGATTCTAAGTGGGACTTTGACCTTCCAAATATGAGCCGATTTTGGAATAGGTGCGGAATCGATGAGATTCATATACATAGATTGAACCGTGAATATTCCATTGCTAGTCAACTTCCAATATACACGGTCAGGATTGTGAGAAAGGTTAACATCCATCAACCTTCTCACAAGATGCATCCAACTAATCCATCTATTTCCAATAAGAGATCTGCGGAATTGAATATTAAGAGGAATCTCGTTAAGTATTGACGCAACTGATGTCTGTCGCCGTTGTGCAATATGGTACAGCTGCGGATATTGAAATGCTAGAGGCATCTCCCCTAACCAAGTATCTTCCCAGAAGCTAGTGGATTCACCATTACCTATGATGAACCTAGTTCTACGGAAGAAAGCATTTTTAGTCCTCATCAACCCCCAGAAAGGAGAGTCTGTTGGATGAGCTGTTACCTGCGACAAGGATTTGTTGTGTAAGTACTTGTTCTTCAAAATTTGTACCCACATACCATCTGTTTCCGAAGATAGTCGAAACAGCCATCTGCTGAGTAGACATCTGTTTTTGATCTCTAAATTTTCAATTCCTAAACCTCCTTGATCCTTGGGTCTGCAGATAATATCCCATCTAGTAAGCCTATACTTGGTCTTAAGCTCATCACTTTGCCAAAAGAAACGGGATCGATAAAAATCCAGTCTTTTACGTACCCCAACGGAAACTTCGAAGAAGGATAGGAGAAACATGGACATACTCGTTAATACTGAATTAGTCAGCACTAGCCGTCCTCCATAAGAAAGAATCTTTCCTTTCCAGCAACTCAACTTCAACCATGGAAGCAGAAACGTATTTATTTTTGTATGTGTGCGTTTGATTTAAAATTTAACCTTTTCCAACACTTCATGCTGTAGTTTGTAAGTCAAAGACATAAGTTTAAGTTTGACAGGGTACCCATGGAAGCAGTGCTTCTCTGATCATTTCAAAATCATTCTCGTTTGCTTTTTTCACGTTTCTAGCGCAAACTTAACTTGATTCATATAAACAACCGATGTATTGTTATATCCTCCCTCCAATCCATAATAAGTGTCGTGGTTTTAGTGGGAGTACCACATGTGATGTGGTGCATAAATTTTGAACTTGTACCATAAAAACTATGCTGCACAACATAACTCCCCCCGCAACAAAGGAAAGAAGCAGTAGCAGATTCATGAAGAGCTCTTTTTCTACCAATTGTGGTGACACACACACAGATTGACTCATTACCCAGCACCTGTTCTTTTTTAATTATAGCTTGGCAATTTGCCAGAGCGTCGATACGAAACAAGTAAAAACCTTCACCAGGGATCCATCAAACACTTCTTCTTCTGTACACTTATTACCACAACGATGCGATTGCGCAAAGCCAGAGCAACAAATAATGGCGCTTGGCAAACGGACTGACTGCTTCGGCCCCGGCTTCGCTTGCCAGACTCGATCTGCGGAGGATGGTCGGCTGCCGGAGAACCCTTGTACTGTAAGTACATCATCGCTCTCTCCTGTTTCCAGCCGGAGCGTCGCTAGACTAGGTAGTCATAGTAGACCAGCAGGAGGTTGTCGGGGACGATGAGGGGCAGGCTGTCGATGAAGCTGTGGAAGTGCCTCACGTTCTCCTTCTCCAGGGTCACGGGGTCGATCACGTCGTCGTCGCCGGTGAGCACCCACAGGTCCCTGGACTGGACTCTCTTCAGGCTTCCGCGGCAGAAAGGGCACGACTGAGACCTTGTGTACCTGTAACCATGATGCATATTAGATGTTCGGTTTGATGACATTTGCAGCAAACAGAGAGCACAGCAGAAAATATGTTTTCACTGGACATTGTTTGAACAGAGTTCAGGGCCGATATCTAACACGCTACTGTATCTCCAGTTCCCTATATTGCAAAATTAGCTTCGGAGAAAGGCAGATATTTGATGCTCAAAAGGAAGCCAGTAAATAGAACCTTTTTCCCTAGTTATAGAAACTTGGCAATCACTTCAATGGTTAGAATGTTCAGCGTCAGGCCACTACAGGGTAATAGCCATAGGCCAGTTACCAAAAGTATCTACAGCTACAATCACAACAAACCGCGTGAGTCTGAAGTAATGCTGTTAGAGAAGCCATTGACTGCTCCCAACACTGTAATGAAGCGGCCAGTTCATTATCATTATAACAACAACTTGCCATGTGCAAAACCTATGACACGCACGAAGCCTTGCAGATAACACTTGCCTTGGTACACAAGCATGATCTGCCAGCTAAGGAAACGTAATTAGTATTAGAATGTCACATTTAAATATCCTCCACGCCCCCTTGCACTTATCCCTTCAAGTTTGTGTTGTGCTATTGACAATTGCCACTGGTAATGCATACTCCTATTGGCTTTTTTTTATGGACGCAGTTTCCAGGTTGTCTCATTTCCATAGTACCACTGATAAAATATAGTCAATTGTATTTAGTGTGACAAACAGCAGGGCTTTAAGAATGGTATGAAGTACCACAACTGCCCATTAAACTCAAAACATAAATACAGTGCCTAATTAAAAGGGACAACCGAATGTGTCTCTTCAGTATGGCATAAAGTTGGAATGATTGGATTATATGTAAGTAGTTGACAAATAAAAGGCCAATAAGAAACACTGCAAGTCCAGACAGCTAATCAAGTGTCCAGTGCAAGCAAGACAAAACAATCTGAACAGATTGCAGTGCTGCAGACAACAGTGAATCAGCGCCTGAAGTTCGGCTAAATGGAGTTGGAGAGCAATAAAATGCAGAACTGTATGCATCAAATACTACTCCCTCCATATCAAAATATAAGACTTTTTTTACACTGTCAAAGTGCGAAAAGGCTTCCCTATATTTTGATACAGAGGGGGTACTACTGTTGGGTTGTTGAACTACTCTCTCCCTACCCCTACCAACACTGAATTGAGTAGGAGCAGCTCACAAACAGCGCCAAGGTTGTAAAGTGAGCTGAACAATTAACTTATTCGCACAATACAAACGCATTGTTAGAACCCGTGATTCCAAAGCTGTCGCTGCCCACGCGATCCCTCACATATTTATCTCTTAAATTGACCTTATCTCGAAGCTCTTTCAACCACTAGCAATTTTCAACATTAGCGTGTTACGTGGGTACTATAAATGATAAAATATATATGGTGCTGATTAAATACGCCTCAAACGGATAAGAGCAAGGGGAACCAGGGGGCAATTACCAATCTCGGTAACAGTTGATGCACATGGCATGGTTGCAGTTGGGAAGGACCATCTTGGTGCAGGTCTCCAAGCAAATGCCGCACTCATCTTCCCTCTCGGCGTCCTTGTCACCGGCGTAAAGCTTCCGGCCGCCGCTGACGCCGTCCCCCTTGCACCACCCTTTCTCCTTGCCGCAGTCTTTCGCCATGACGTTCTCCTCAATTTGTTGCAAGTAGGGGTATATTATGGCTGCATTCCACGGCACATCAGAAGCACATGGTATCAGCGCAAAATAAAGGCCTAGAACTGAAGAAATTCCTCGAGTATGTGCTTGCTATGCATACCGTAGAATTCTTTGAGGCTCGCTCGCCTTTCTATGGTGGATATGGATGCATCCCCATCAACATAAACCTGCAGTGAGGCCAAAGCATCTAAAAACATCACCATCATGGAGCAAAAAGGTAATAATCATCTGGAAATGAAATTCAGCTCATAAATTCCAGGGCCTGCAGCAAGACTGAATGCAATCCTACCTTGTAGACAAGAACCTCCAGGAGGCCCAGGTAGCTGGGGAGGGTGTAGGAGAGGGAGCAGCTGCAGTCCATCCACTGGATAAGGTTGAGGATGATTGGAGCCATGGAGCTGTAGGACAGCCTCATCTGCACGCAGGTGCCGCCATAGGCCCTGTGGATAGCATGCGCCCTGCAAAAAAGAAGCACCGATTCATCAAAACATGCCCACGGACATGGATTCAACACCCCCACAAACTGCCCCAAACATGTCAAAACAGGGACCAAAAACAGCCATGAACCAAAAGGGGAACCTTTCCCTTTCTACCCCCTTTTTTTCCGGAAAAACCAAGTACAGAAAGAGAACCAACGCCCAGAATCAAGAAAAACATGGAGGAAGAAGAGGAGGATTTTCTTACAGGGTGTTGGCGTGGTGGATATCGGCTTCGAGGGCCTTGAGGGAGCCCCTGAGGGACAGCGGCCGGCCGCCGTGAAGCATGGCTCTTCTCCGGCAATCCGAGAAAACCCCCTGCGGCTGCCGGGGACCGGTATGGTTCGGAGAGAGACTTGGGCGAGGGGGAGAGGCGCTCGAGGAAGCAAGAGGCGACCCGGCTACCAAGCCAAGCAAGAAGAAGACCCTGACCACGGAGCAAGCTGTGCTGTTGGGGTGTGGGTGCGGGGGGGAAAGGTAGCCTTGGGGAAGCTGTGAGGGGTGAGGGAGGAGGAGCTTTTGTCCTGCGGCTTCGGTCCCCTCGGTTTTATAACGGGAGGGCCGTGCTGTGCTGCAACCTGTGGCTGCTTTGCTTTTGCTTTGTTTTTTTGCTTCCATTTCCATGGTTGCTTGAGGGCTTGAGGGGGAATGCTTGGGAATAAAGAAAGTGGAGGAGACAAAGGGAGAGGGAAAGCCTACACAAATAAGGCATGGAGGAGCAGTTATGAGCCTAATCTACTTGTTTCCACTATTGTAGTCGTACAATTGTCTCTTGATTCTTTTTTCTTAATAGCAATTTACCTGTGAATTTTTGCGTGCGTCCGTCGATTTTCGGATGGCGGCGACTCGAGGAGCGCAAACAATGAGGCGTTGATCCGACGAGGTTGTGTCGGAACCTCGTCGGAAGATGGGGGGCAGTGATGGAAGCCGTAGCGAACCGCGACGTCTCAGATAGGCGAGGAAGCATGTTGACTGATGCGGGTGTGGGGATGTTGGTGTCGAAAAACATGAGGTTTGTGGTGGGGAAGGGGTAGAGATGGTCTTGGGCGACAGAGACACGACGATGCACTACGACGATGGAAGGGTGGGGCGCCGACACGACCGCATAGAGGTTGGGGGAGGTCGACGGTTAGGGATGGGTTGAAGGGCGACAGCGCGGGGAAGAAGAAAAGGGGGAAGAAGATGAACAGTGCATTTTTGGTTGGTGGTTTTTGTACTGGCGACAAAACTTTTTAAGTACATGATGTATATGTGCTCCTTTTTTTTGGCATTTTTTGTTGTACCAATTGATTGTTTATTTAAAAACTCTCGTGAAACTAAAAAATATGTCTGATGGTTTTATTTGCTAATTGTCATGTACCCATAAATTTCACGTGTGTGAGTTGATATTCGGATGAGCTCAAAGATATGACGATGTGAGTAGCGACATCGACAAGCGTTGACCCTGACGCGCCCATGCCAGGACCTCGCTAAAACAAGGACCATGCAGTCGCGCGGGGGGTGGGGGGGGGGGTCAACTGTTCGGGCTAGATTGGAGGCGACGCTGGGAGGAAGAAGAAAATGAGAAATAAGATGAATAGTGCACCGTTGTTTAGTGATATTTAGTCATTGAGGACATTTTTTTTGACATGTAGATAGGCACTTCCAACTTTTTGATATATTTTTTTTCTTGTACCTATTTATTCTTCATTTAGAGATTGGCATGAAACTAAAAAAAATGCTCAAAAAGTCTCAATAATAAGAGTTTTGAGGGGAAATATTGAAACGGAAAGAGATGGGAAGGAAAAAAAAATGGGAGTAGATAGATATATGGATTGGTGATGGATGGCGATAATGAGGCGTTGGAGGAGGAAGGGCGCAGATGACATTCGGAAAAGAAAGGTGGGGGAGGTGGCTGGCTGGCCCTATCCACTACCAGCAGCACGCTGGGACCCGCCGCCGGTTTCCCCAGGGCCCACTTTCTTTATCGGTGTGATTCAACCAATAGAGATGTTAATCATATTCAAATTCCTTTTGAAACCCATTCATGCTGAAACCCGCAGGAGTCCATTAAAACCAAATACACATACTGTTAAGGTACTTTAGCCATCCTGCTGTTAAGATATTTTGATGCTCAGAGGATATTTTTTTTTCACCGTTTACGTGGCTTTGCTACGGTGGATAACTGATCGATGACGAGGTCTGTGAGCATGGGCAGGCAACGGGAAAGGTCGGCACTGTTTCTAGATCTTTGGCCGGCGGGACCCGCGGATCCCCACTACGGGAAAAAGGCCATCGCATTCAGAGATCACTTGATCAGTCTATCAAGAATATCTCTCGTTCGGCCCGCGGGACCGGTCGGCCCATCCGAGCCTGAGGATGAGGGCACTGCCTGTGTCATCCTCTCCTGCTTTATCCTCCCAGATTCCGTTTTACCCCTACATTTCTGGCTCCTGTCCTGTCCTGTCCCTCCCACGCGAAATATTCATCGTCCCCCGAAACTTTATTGGCTCGAAATTTATGTTCCCTCCGTTGTTTTAGAATAAGCATCGCAGATTTAGTAGTAGTATTAAGTTTGTGTTAACTTAAAAAACAGCGACACTTGTTTCGAAACGGAGGGAGTGTTATCTTGGGAAAAGTTCATGGGTTGATTATGATTCTTATGGGAACATCGCAATTATTATCGGAGGAGGAGTGTACACGGCGATGGAAGCCCGGTGGCTGCTTGAGCACGGCCGCCGACCATGCTTGGGATCCAAGGAAGAAAGGGGGAAAAGGTAGAAAATACGAGTACTTTTCGGCGCGTACTGGCTCGATCACGGGTGAGGGGAGGCCGTGGGGCGATGACCACGCCGCATCATCACGGCGGCAGCTCCTTAATCCCGGGTTGAAAAGTTCCTGTTTCCTTGTGTATGGCGTGCTCGGGAGGAGTCACGGCTCGCAGCTGTGGTCTGTTGTCGCATCGTTACTTTCCATTCCATTTCTTGGACGGCTCTTCTTAGGCTTCCGGCCCTTTGCAGCTGCAAGGTCCGGGCATGCCGCACCGAAAGGGCCTTTGGAGCTTGGACCGGAGCATCCGCTTTCTTTTCTCGACCGGTCGAGAACAGCTATTTGTGTGGACGCATAATCTTATTGGATTTCTTTATTATTTTGATTATTAGTAGTAGTAGTATATCAACCGCCTGGATTGATTGATTCGTCGGGGTTCCCGATGTGGCATGACGAAAGGGATTGCCTCAGCCCCGACCTCCATCCAAAAGACCAAAACCCAAACCCTGCCTGGGTTTGTTTAGCAATTGGCAGGTACGGCCACGGGAGATGCCTTCCAGCCGCGAGCACACGTTTTGTTCCGTTGGACGGACGGACCTCGAGTCACCCGCGGCCGGCGGCGGCGGCCAAGGAAGGAAGGAACGAGCACACGCCGCCCCGCCTCGCCTCGCCTCGCGTGGAGCCCGCGCAGCCAGCAACCGACCGAATCCGGAGGAGGGTAGTACGCGGCGGCGGCGCGGCGATAAGGATCGCGAAACCAATCGGATCGGATCGGACCGGATCGGCCAGGACGCGTCACGCTCGGGTCAGCCGGGCCGGCGGGCTTATCGCGCGCAACGCAAGCCGCCGAGCCCACGCCGCGCATCGTCGGACGCTGCTCGTATGGTTCTGGAATAGCGGCATGGGCAGGTGGTGAGTGGCGGTTGGTTGTCTGATTGGGTTGGGGGCAGGAGCGAGTTTGAGCCGGAAGCTTTGCTTGCGGGCCGGAAGGGGCTACGTGGACGCTCTCTGGGACGCTACAGTTAGCCTCTCTCTCATTATTTTGGTGTGTGCGTGCGGGATTGACCAACTGGTCGCTCTCGTGATGCTCTCCGGGACGTTGATGGTGTTGAGTGGATGGAGCAGGAAGCGAAACCTCATTAAGAGCAACTCTAAGGAATTTCCAAAATTCTAGGCCTCCATAATAGGTTTAGAGAGACCTTTAGTAATGATTTTTTTTCTTTTCTCCTCGCCTATGCCACATGCTACCGCTCCGCTCCCAACCGTCAAATGCCATGCTCATGGGCGCTCTGACCACGTACACCGCCTCTCTCTGTTGTCGTGAGTTTATGGACTTGGGGTCGAATGAAAGTAACCGAAGGCTCTATTTCAATGTTCATCGAAATAAACAACCGTTTTGAAAAGTAACCGCTTTAAGCAATCGTTCCTTAATAATTTTGTGCAAGATAAATATTACATCGATCCGTTTTCTTAAGAAATGCAGTGATACATTAACATTGACACATTCATGTCAGTATGTGTCTCCTTTGCCCATTTAAGAAATGTAGTACATATGGTGGCCATTATGTGTCAAGTTGATGCATTGTTTGCCCATTCGAGAATTGTAATACATATGATGGGTTACGCGGCAACCAAACTTCATTTTGCTGGGATCTTTGTTATCTAATTCATATGATGAACGAAACATGTTTAGGTTCTAACCATTCCCTCACATTTACAATGTTGTGCCTCATTCTCCTACATTAGAAACAAATTTTTATACCCGTTATGTTTGTGTTCATAGTGTCAAATCAAACATCTTTTATACCCATCGAAATTCATGTGAAAGTTCTCTAGTCGAGAAGGATGTCTAAACATTGTAACAAACTTTTTCTTATACGCGGTTTGACTAAGTAACAAATAGTGTAACATATACATTATTATGACATATCATTTATTGGCACAATGACGCAACCTCGACTACGATCAACTGTACATAAACACAATGCACATCGATCCCATTCGTTCGTGCTCTCCTCCTCCAACACGTGGTGGGATGATTCCTCTTCTTGCCCTTGGGTTGAGTTTTTACCGAGAGATCGACATTTTGTGTGATTATTGCATATGATTCTTGTTTAACCATGTTTTTCTTCGCTCTTCTTCTGTGCTTGTACATATACTCTAGAGAAATGGATCTATGTGTGATTTAGAATAACTTTTTTACATTCTTGGATGTTGTTTTGATTTAGTTTGTACTATGGATTCTACAATGCTAGCAATTCGGTGAAGTTTAAATCACCGACTCTAGGTGGAATAGCAATGTCTTGACCAATTATTTATATTAAACATTTGTACTTAGGTTAGACATTAAAATTAACAGTGTTCATAAAATTAAATACACATAAATTTATTTAAACGGGGAATAATCAAGTTCTTTTTTGGACACTAAATCTTAAAAGGGCCATTAATTAGACATAGTCCTCCACATACAAGAATATCATATAAAAATAAAAACTGGAATATCTCCATACGTAGATTAATATGTGAAATTTAAGCCAAATTATTTGTGTATATGTATGTTTATGTTCATCCCATATATTTTAAAATGTGTCTCTCGATAGGTCTAAGGTGTGTATTGTTAACAAATATCGTTGACAGGGGGTTGTAGAATGTACAATTCTTTTTCTTAACCTAGTGTAAGTGCATCTAGTGCGAGCCTTTGTTGATTTTAGAGTATTTGAAGACAAACGTGGTTGAGGGGCTAATGTGTTTGTGAGAGTTCATAGGATAACATAGATTGAAGTCCGTGAAGATTTGGTTTAACCATCGAATACGACCCCTAAAAATGTCCGAAGACATTGAAGATGGCTAAAGCCATTGGTGGTACGCGAAGATAATCGCTTGAAGATAATGAAACGCAAAGACGAAGTCTTTTTGTTGTTTTGTTTCGTCTTTCCCGAGTCATAGGAACCATTGTACTGTTAAGTAGGGTCGAGGTGATCGAAATGAGAAGCTGACGTGATGCTCAACCCAAATACCTATGTCTTCGAGTGAAGACAATAAGAGGAAATTTCTTCGAGAGTTGGTTGAGTCGACATTTCTTGTAGCCCAAGTAATGTTGCCGCGCGAGTCTTTGAAATCCAAGCATTGTGACACGTGTTGGTTGGCCATTGATCTAGGTACATTTCGGTCATATCGTGTCGGGTTGCATGTTGGCTATAAATAGCCCATCCCCTCCATCAAAAGTTGGTGGCTGCTCAGAGTTAGATACGACTCATGTCGTTTTGGAGAAACCCACCTCGACGACATTGGGAGAGAGCTATCTTGTGAGGATAAACCCAAACACCTAGAGCCAAAGCGTTTGAGCATCACCAAAGTCATTCTGTTCCGAGTGAACCAAAGACTTGTTACACTTGAAGACTGTGATCTTCCATATGCTTAGGCATTGTGATCTAGGGCATCCAAGAGTCATTGTGGATTGTCAGATGACCGAGTTTGTACGAGTTTCAGAAGTATACCACAAAGACTTACCCGAGCAATTGGGTGAGGTCTAAGTGACCTTGGCTCAAGGGGAACAAGGCCAAGATGAGGTTTTATGAGTTAAAACTCAGCCTCCCCAACCAGGAAAATAACCTTCTTGTGACTAAAAGATCTCTACTAAGACTAACTTAGTTGTTCCTTTATCTAAGCAGCCCCTAGTTTTTATTTACGTGTTATTTATTTTCTTGCAAACATATCCTATCACGCCTACACAGTATTTTTAGTTTCATACTTGTTCTAGGTAAAGCGGGCGTTAAGCGTGCGTAGAGTTGTATTGGTGGTCGATAGAACTTGAGGGAATATTTGGTCTACCTTTAGCTCCTCGTTGGGTTCGACACTCTTACTTATCGAGAAAGATTACAATTGATCCCCTGTACTTGTGGGTTATCACGCAGCAGCCCACGACGTGGGTAACTCTTCTTCTGATCCGACCATTCAAGGTCGTGTTCTTCTTCGGCGGCCAGTAGCTTGGTCCTCCTGTTGTTTATAGTGTCTTGTTCGGCTTGGAGTTGACGCTCCTTTGCCTTTAAGCTTCTAGCGGCGGCTAGGAGTAGCTGCCGAAATTCTTCCTGACCTCCAAGGTCATCGGGAACTGTGAAGTCTTCGTCTTCCGGGTAGTCGCTGACAGGGGAGGTAATCATCGTCGTCCGACCTATTGATGTCATCGGAATCGTCCTGCTCCTAGGGTTTGTCTGCATCCTCTAGCTGATGTTCTGGAATTCCGAGGTTACCATGGTCCTTTGAGGTTTTGTTTTCCCAAGTGCCTTGTGCAGAGACTTTTCGCTTGTTCGCCTTAGCACGCTTACGCTGCTTTCGGCGCTTTGAATTCTCCTCCCGGGACTTGTCATCGTTTGGCTGAGGGGGGAGGTCGCCGTTGTCACTGGGCACGTCCACCATGTGACGCCATAAGTGGAAGTTGCGGCCCATCGCCGTGTATTTGTTGGAGTGGTTTCGTCGGCCTCGTCGTCCATTCCCTCAAGCTCCTCGGAGCCGTAGTCTAACGAATCGGTTAAATCTTCGACAGTCGCTACCAAGTGGGTGGTTGGTGGGCCGTAAAAGTCCCCATATTCTGAGCCGTAATGTGAGTGGGTCGGGCTGGTTGAGATGTGCAACGATTGGATCTGGCCGAGCACGTCGTTTAATGTCGAGAGCTCGTCCACGTACATCGTCGGATGGTTTTCAGAGATAACCTCCGGGGCCCCCATGAGGGAGGCGTGCTCGGCCAAAGCCGTTTATTGTGATTCAGGTGTCCGTGCCGGATCCGATCTAGGGGCCGACTCTTTAAAAGAGAGGGATCCAAGGACACGGACGAACGCGGGACCTGAAATTAAAGCTTCGGGTTTTTTGACCTAATTGGCCGAAGCCGGGATTCTTGCGAGGACTGAATCGGTCCACGGACGGGTTGGGAGTTCGAGACGCCCTGACCTCGTTTGTTGATCGGGGATGAAACCTCCGATCTGGCCCAGGCGGCCAACTAGGTCGGCACGCAGCGCAATGCTGCCGAACGAGAGAACCTGCCCGGGGACATGTGATTATGTCGCTGACGATTAAGCGAGCCATCGATCTTCTCAGCAATCCAAGAGTGGGACTCTCAATGAAAGCACCAATGTCGGTGTCAGAACTGACAGATCTCGGGTAGGGGGGTCCCGAACTGTGGACCTTGGATCGATGGGTTGTAGGAAGAAGGGGGAGACAACGGTTTACCCAGGTTCGGGCCCTCCTATGGAGGTAATACCCTACATCCTGCTTGATTGTATTGATGAAGATGATTACAGAGTTGATCTACCTCGAGATCGTATATGCTAAACCCTAGATGATTCAACCTCCTCTACACAGAAGGGGTCCTTGGTTTATATAGACACCAGGGACCCTAGGGTTTACAAGTTACCGACTATAATCGGGAATAGATGAGCCGACCTAGTCTTTCTAAGCTTGAAGTACACGCCAAACTTCGGGATATTCCTTCTAGAGTAGAGGTCGTCATAAGGCTCGGTCTTCTATAGTGCGGCCCAATGGGCCCACCCGGTATTGAAAAACCGACCGCTCGAGGACCCCAGAATCCTGGACTCCCTCAGCGGGCAAGGGAGAGGGAAGCGGAGCAGTCCACGCGTCGACGCCTCGGGATGCCGGCGGAGCCTGAAAAGGACGAACACCTCCTTGCATGAGTATACCCGTCGGTCCCTCATGATGGTGGAGACGGACGCTCAGGGCCTCTCATGGAAGAACGCCAAGGCGCTTCGAGCAGTCGGAGCGTGAGGCGCGGGAGCTAGCGGAGGAGAAGGCCCAGCTCACGAAGATTAAGTGGGAGCAGGAGACGGTCATCCGACAGATGAAGGGCCTTATCGTTCTCTCGGACCGACTCCGACAACAGCGACAACGGCACCTCGTCCTCCGACCCTCCTCCAGCTGTGCCGTCGATTCGAAGGGCAAAGGGTCGGCGATGAAGTGGTGATCTGCCCCCTACTCTCCCCTCCCTAAGCAATGTTTATATAGTTTTTAGTAGTAGTATTTTAAGAAGTATGCCCGATGAAATGGAGATAATCTTTTGACTGATGTTTGATGTCCTTTTGAAGCTGATTGATTTTATGTTGGCGATGTATCAGGTGAAAACGCCTATTCAGTGAAAATCTAGAAACTATTGTTCTAGGGCGTGAGATCGGCAACCTACAGTGACAGGATCAGAGGTGGGATTGCCTCCAGATCCACTTAAGAGTGTTTTGCAGATAGCCCCTCTCTCCTTAATTATAGGCAAATTATTTGGGAGGTCCTGCGTCGTTCTTCTTTGGTAAGTGCCCATCTGTTTCTGTTACATATGTAGTCGCGTCTTGGCTAATGGAAACTGTCGCCGTTGTTAGCAGCTGATGCTGCCGCAGCAGCCGTTGGCACTTTCACACAGAGCTCAACCACGGACGCCGCTCGATGGCGAATCCCGCCGCCGCAGGGAGTTCCCCTCGAGCGAGAAGGGTGAGTTGGTCGCCGACGTTGATGGGAGAATAGACCCGCTATCGGACGCAACGGCGGCTCGACGAGCATGATTCTGCCTCACGTGATGGTGTGTGCTCACTCGCACAGTGAGCCGCTTCCAGCCGGATGATTATTTTTCTCCCTTGAACTAAATATATTTGTTCTTTAGAATCTCGTGCGACCCATGCTTTCTTGGTGTAAATCGGCGATGTTTGGTGCCGCGAAAGTGGAACTCCTGATTCTCTATTTTGAATCGCTGTGAACGGGAATGCATCTGATATGAAGTTTCTGAATAACAGCTTCTGAACTCGTACGCATTCAACGAGCAAGCACAACAAAACTGCGTGGCGTCGATTCAGCGGCATCATTGGTTCTAAAGTCGGTCGGCGACCGACTCGATCGGCTCCTCCACGGCCCTCAAGGGAATCTTCCTTTAGTGTTAAGGAATCTTCCAAACAACCTCATGCGTTCGCCATCGAGTGACGGTGGCGGAGGTTCAGCCCCATGCGGCAGTGGCGGCAGGAGCTTGCATCGGCGGCGACGACAGCTCCCGGTGAATACAAACAAACGGGTCGAGGAGAAGGATGCAGGACCCAAACAATTTGCCTACAATTAAGGAGAGAGGGGTTATCTGCAAAACACTCTTAAGTGGATCTGGAGGCAATCCCACCTGTGATCCTGTCATCGTAGGCTGCCGATCTCACGGCCTAGAACAATAGTTTTCAGATTTTCATTGATTAGGCGTTTTCACCTGATACATCGCCTTTTATGTTTGTGTGCTTTCAATTTTGTTGTCTCATGTTTAATCACGCATAGAATAACTCAATGATGTAGGGATAGTATGGATATAGAATATAGGATATGAAATATATGAACGTAAAAAGAAAAGAATATGAGGTGCGTTTGATCAATACCCGCGAACACGTCTCGACGCATTTGTGAATTGTCGAGGGGTCGAATTTGCAAGTCCAACAGTATGCACCTGGGCCTCCTCTTTACGATTTTGCGGCGGTCTATCCTCGGCTGGAAAGGTCTAGATATTGGCATGGGCACTTGGGCAGTGGTGGCCGTGGTTGGTGCAGGAACGGGTTTGAGGCTGAAGCTTTCTTTGCTTGCGAGCCGGCCGGCCGGCCGATCCTCTTGTGTGTGCGCGTGGGATTAAAGCCGTCCGTCGCCGCCGTGGTGTGCTTGGTGTTGAGTGGATGGAGTAGGAAGCAAAAGCTCGCTTTGATCGGCTTAATAATGCCTCGTCGCGCTGGCTGATGCCGGAGCGCGACACGTATGTGGAATCGTGGATCCGGTGGAACGCTGACGAGTAGGCAGGTACTATAGTACGGCCGCCGCCCTGCTTTGTTAACTGTCTGAAAGTTCGTTGTCTGATTCACTTCGGTTGAATTTATAAGGCTGGTTGTAATGGTAGTATCATATACTAGTACTCCCTCTGTTCCTAAATACTTTCTCTGTTCCTAAATATAAGTCTTTCTAGAGATTCAACTAATGGACTACATACGGATGCATATAGACATACTTTAGGGTATAGATTCATTCATTTTGCTCCGTATGTAGACATCTAGTGAAATATCTTAAAAGACTTATATTTTGATACGGAGGGAGTATAAGTCTTTCTAAAGATTTCACTAATGGGCTACATACGGATGTATATAGACATACTTTAGAGTATAGATTCAATCATTTTGTTCCGTATATAGACTCCTTAGTGAAATCGCTTAAAAGACTTATATTTAGGAACGGAGGGAGTACCATGCATATGATACTAGTATATGATACCATATCCCTAATGCATGGTATCATATATTAGTATCATAGGATATGTCATTTATTGTCATGCAAGACACATAGTAGCATATCATTTAATATGATACGGTATCATGATATGATACTCAACCATCTCTTTCTTCATTTAATTCTATGTCATCTCATCAAAATTGTCTAGTTGGCATGCATGATACTACATATGATATTCGCATTACGGATAGTCTAAGAGTAATTTATATTAATAAGGCTGGTTGTAATGGGTAGTATCATATAATACTAGTGTATGATACCATATCCGTAATGCGGAGTATGTTAGTATCATAGGATAGTTCATTCATTGTCATGCAAGACACATATTAGCACATTATTTAATATGACACAGTATCATAAAAACAAGTACAATAAAGCTGAGTCAGTTGGCTATAAGGAATAACTAATATATTTTTATTTAGTTAGAGGAAAGAGAAGATGAGAGAGAAGGTAAGCGGGCTCTTAGCTAAAAGCCAGCTCTAGCACGTGCTCCTAAGTATTTTGTGAGTATGAAAGATGGGTTATATAATAAAAAAGTAGTACACCTTTGCAATGAACTATTGTACATGCTAGCTATAAGATGAGTTATAGATGACATGACAATGACTTATAGCCAACAACTGGCTATACTATTGTACTTGCTCTAATATGATACTCACCCCCCTTTCTTCATTTAATTCTATGTCACCTCATCGAAATTGCTTAGTTGGCATGCATGACACTCCCTACTTTCCGGTTTATAGGGCTCATCTCTAAAATTTCAGATTTTCATTATACTAGGCTCATTTTGAGTCTAGTTGAGTTAAAGTGCTTTGAGTCTCACACCATATTTAATTCATAGAGATAAGGGAAAGCAAATTAGTGGCTATGCATGCATCTTTTTCTACATGCATCATGCAAGTCCAATGAAAGAGAGGATCTATATTTATTGCCTCGAAAATTGAATATGTGAGATACATTTCATTGGCTAGTTAGAACTAGTGGCATCCACTCACAATTCATCTTGGTTGATGAGATTTCAGATTTGGACCCTATAAATCGGAAAGGAGGAAGTAGATACTCCCATTACGGTCAGCCTAACATACATGCTATACTAGAGTATGTTACTACCTATATAGTGGATAACAATATCCACGACCTAAATAATTGCAGGACATATTCATACGTAGTTCGGTTAAATCTACATTTAATACTTTCTCTATACCTAAATTATTATAGTTAAAGAAAATTAGTTTAGTCCTTTTCAACTACAATTATTTAGATACGGAGTTTGTTTATTAGGTTCTAGACTTTTTTTTTTTTGAAAGCGTTATGTTACAGTAACATATCATATTATTCTAAACACCTCTTTTCTTATTAAATACATGTTACTTAAGTAAAATTGTTTTGAAATGTGTTATGTTACTAGATATATTACATCACTATGACCAGCCTAAAAGCATTGTATTTTTTGTCGTCAGTACTCCTATAAGTTGTTTTAAATGTTTTAGTATGGATTACATAGGGATCGAACATGAGTAAACAAACACATATACACATGTTTTTTTTCCTTAAATAGAACATTTCATAATAATAGTGAACATATGCAGTACAAATTCCTCTCCTTTAGGTGAAGGTCAGCGACTCTTGGCTGTTTCTCAAACATGAGCGATCCATCCATCTCGGACGATAATCCAAGTTTCAAGCGGCACACTCTCGGGGGCGACAAAGTCAATACTCCCATGGCAGAGGCAGAGGCAGACGTCCCAACCAAAAAGAGCCCGGACAACGCTTGATGATGATGATTAGTTAAATGAACCAAGAATCTTGCAGTTTGACAAATTCGTGTTGCGCGCGCGGACGGGATGGATCAATTCTTCCGTCTCCATTATCATGTCTCCGTTTGCCTAAGACTAATCCCGTCGCGTGGACCACCGCTCGGTCGCTCTCGCTAGCTAATCAAGCCACCTCCGACATAGGCGAACGAATAATTCTCAAAACTTCCCCGGGACGGCGAAGAACCGCGTGCGCTCTGCCTTTGGATCCATGGTGGATTAGGTTAGGTGAAACGTGCCATCACCATGAATTGTTAATACCTTGTGCCTGAAAGAAATGCTATCCGTTTGGTCGATGCACCGGACCTCCAGCGAGCCGTTCGCGTTCATATCTAAGGATGTGTTTGGTTAGAAAGAGATTCATGTATGTGCATCTCGATCAGCCCCCCTGCCTCTTGCCACGGAGACGTGTGCGCTGCCCGTGCCCCAACTTGTTCCCCGTACGGAACATTTTCATCCGATTTGTCACGAACAATCATGGGAGCCTCTGAATACTCGCCACCGTAAATCATGTCCTAGTGTTTGACGAGCTGTAAAGGGTCCGTCCATGCAAAAGGCCAGGAGCCGTGCCTGGCGCCAGTGGCCGCTGCCACGCACGATCGGTCGACGATTCACTGCACTGCACACCGCGCATCGCACTAGCAAGGTTTCTCCGAAAGGCGCGGCGGCCACTAGCGAGCAATCGAGCGAGCGAGCAAAGCGGCCGGTGCGAGCGACGGTTCAACGGACGACATCATTCGCCGGCCGGCAAACGCATGCCTCGTCCGTGCCGGCGCCGGCGGGACCCCAGGAGAGACCGTGCGGCCGTTTGGAGCGGGCCGGTCGCAAGCGGACAAGTTTGACGGTGTTTACCACCACCAGCACCGCGGAATAAAGCGGATCCACTAATCTGATCTTACTTTACTTTCTTTATATGGTTGTTGTTAATCACCTGGGTGGACTATGCAGACACTTCCTTTCACATTCATGTGCGGTGCGGCAGATGAATCTGGACCGGAGTTGATCCTGCGTTTTGGTCCAAAGTTATTCAGGGAGCGGAAAAAACATGTCGAGTCGTGTCTTTGCTTCTCCTTTTTCCCTGTTCTTCTCCGGCGGCATGCTATCCTAATTAGTCCTTAACTCTTAACTCCCACCGGTAACGCCACTATGGGCTTTGATTTTGGACTTTGGAGCGGAGCTAGCGACCGCTGACGCTGAACCCATGACTAGCAACCTTGGATTAAACACACGGACAGCAGCGTCCACACCTTGACGGCCGCCACGCCGCGCCGTCCGTGTGGCATCCGTCGTCGCCATCGTGTATGAGCTCCACGTCTCGCTGTTCCGCGCAACGCTCTGTCACGCGCCCCTCGCCACCGGCCATGTCGCGCTCGGCGTTGCCGCCGTGCCGTCGTGGACGCCGAGGTCGCCGGCACGGCATCTTCACCGGAGCTCGGTGCGTCGTCCTGGGTGGTTCATTGGCGTTTCCTCGAACTAGATCGTCCATGGAATCGTCCATCGGATTGCGTCGGATCGAGGACATGATGCATGACGTAGCAGCGTGTCACCGATCGCTATCTGTCCAACCGTGCTCGTCGGGAAGCTGCGAGTCGATCTGCTGCTGCTCACGTGGAGTGGTCGCGTCGTCTGCTTATGTTGATCGTCTCGTTGCACTTGCGCGCCACCGTACCGTAAACGGCCGATCGACCGGCTGGCGTGGAACGGTTTGTGCGCCAAGGTTGCCGGACGTATCAGACTTCTTTTTGCGTCGCCGCTGGACAAACGCGGTGGACGGAGGTTTGGATGGCTGATGAGCCTCCGCCCATGTAGCTTTTCTTTTTTGCAGGTGACCATGGCCCATGTAACTTTTCTTTTCGCAGGTGACCACAGGCCATGTAGCTTTTTTTGCAGGTGATCACGGCCCATGTAGCTACACGATAGAGGACGAGAGCTGCGATATTTCCTAAATAAAGGAAAAAAAACGAGGGCTGCGATATCTCGATCTTTTTCGACACGGTAGCTTGTCTCGTCGCCGGCACCCGTGTGTTCCTATGGTTTTTTCCGGAGCAATTTTCGAAATTTTCTATGGACCAATAAAGACCGGTCAGTAGAAGCTTATGTCCTGTTTTCTTTTTCATTTCTGTGTGTTTTTTTCTCTTCCTTTTCATTTTTTTTATTTTCTCTTCACTTTTATAATACATGTGAACTTTTACAAATACACGTTGAAAGTTTTTAAGTACATGCTGGCAATTTTCATATATAAGCTGGACATTTTATAAGCACACATGAAATAATTTTCTAAAATACACTTTGAAGATTTTTCACAAATGTCATGAACACTTTCTTTAATTGTACGAGACATTTTTCTAAAATTACGCAGGAATTTTTATATTGTATTTTTTTAAAATTCTTTGAACCCTATTTTTTGAAATATTCACTAACATTTTGTAAATACAACGAAATATTTCCTACAAATTACTTGAAAATTTTAATATGTATTTATATAGGTTTTTTAAAGATTACTCGAACATTTTTCAAACTCTTAGACTTTCTTTAGAAATGCCATAATTCTTTTTGAATGATACAAAGTATTTCTTAAAATATATGAAATTGTAAAAATTTATATTATATATTTCTGAGGTAAATAATAATAATAAATAAATAAAAAGAATGAGTCATACGCATGTAACAAAGTAACAAATTACATAGGAAGAAAGTGCCTACTTGGACGGCATAATTACAGCTCACCTGAGACGACTATATGATTGCCGCACTATTAACGATACGTAGATACTTCCCTGTGAGAGACTAGGATTAAGAGAAGGCCTTTTGGATAGAAAAAGCTATATATCCGAGATTACAAATTAAGGGATAAAACCATTACAAAGGTCTCTCCACATTTTCTTTGGTGTTGACAATTGATACACTTATGTGTGTCAATTATCTCAACCTGGGAGTTTTTCTTTCTTTTAGTTTTTATTCAATTTTTTTTTCTTTAGAACCGTGCGTCTAAATCCCAAACTACTTTCACAATTCGATTTCCCACTTCAGCATCTACAAAACGAGACATCATCTTAATGGACTTCAAGGTGTTTTCTTAATGTAAAAGCCCTAAAACTCAAGAAAAATGATAATCCAAAAAACAGAAAAAAAATTAAAGTGAAAGAATAGTCCCAATACCGGGAAAAAATGCAGCCAGAAAAACCCCAAAAAATCCTTTGAACATTTTTTGAAGCACATTTATGCTTTTTAGAAAGTAAAATTGTGCTTCTCGTGGAAGCACAGGGTGTGCTTTTCTCTTGTTCGCGGAAGCACAATCATGTTTCTCCTGGAAGCACAAGTTATGCTTCTCGTAGAAGTAAAGTTGTGCTCTTTTTCTTTATTGAAAAGCATAATTTTGCTTCGCAAAAAAACAACAACAACATTACTTTCTTTTTTTTCTTCCTCAAAACCTAAGAAAATCAGGCAAAAATACTCAGCTAAAACACAAAAGCATGAGAAACAAATACAGAGGAGCGTCCAGGCTGTGACGACTTGGTGCACCATTTGACGCGCTTCCAAAACAAAAAGTGACCCTTGCAGGAGCCCCCTTAAAACCCTGATTCTATAGGAGGCTGGTTTTAAATATTGCATTTTTTAATTCTTTTTGAAAAATATTGCACAAAATTCAGATTTTTCAAAAATAATACGGTCTGGGCTTAGGCGTGGCCGATTGGAACCTATCGGCCTAGCCAAGATCAATAAGTCTCAATCGGCCTTGGTTAGGCCGATAGGCCTGTCAGCCTGGCTTTCGGGAGCTTATCGACCTTGGCGAAGCCAATAAGCTTCTGTCGGCCCTGGCTAGGCCAATAAGTCCCTATCAGCCTTGGCTTAGGCCAATAAGGACTAATTGGTGTTGGCTAGGCCAATAGGTGCATGGGATTTTTTTTGCATGTTAGCTATTTTCCACGCTCCATTTCCCGCCCCGTTTCCCGCCAATTTACCCCCCATACTTTCCCACCAATTTATCCCCCCATACTTTCCCGCCAAAATTGGCGGGAAATGGCGACGGAAAAAGAAGAAGATTCGAAGCAATCCGATGAATCGGCTATGGCGACGACGTTTCACCTTGTTTCTGTAGACGGCGACGGGGGGCGAACAGGCTCGGCGTCGGGCAGAAGGGCGGCGATGACCAAGGAAGGCAATGAGGTAGCGGCGATGCCGGCGGGCGGTACGGGTACCAGGAGGTGGGTCAGCAGCGAGACAGTGTGAGTGGGAGAGGTAGTCGGAATGTAGTTATGTTGAATCAGTGTGTCTTGTTTAGGTAGCAAAAGTAGTTATACGTGCATGATCATGATCGTGGCAGCGTCGCACTATCAGACGAAACTTGCTCTTGCCATGCCTTCTCTTTCCCTTTCTTCATTTGGTTGGTGCCACGAGCCAAGGCACCAATACAAGTCTATGGTTGATAAACTTGACCAATTTAAAAAAAACGGAGAATAGATCGCTACCCCTCTACTATGACAACTTTCTCTAGTCCTCCCTCTCTCTCTATCTTCTCTCTTCTCTCTTCTCTCTCTCCCTCTCTCTCTCTCTTCTTTGTAATTTCCATGCTTTATCTACCCTAGCTCTCCAGCTACCTTACAAAATTAGTGATGTATTCGTACAATATAACGTGTCTTGTTGTGTTTGTGGTTTTCGTTAAAGAAGACGATGTCGTCTTGCTGAGCTCTAGCCCCCTAGGCAGGTCCGTGGATCGGAAGTAGAGAAAAGACTCGGGTCAGGTGCCACCAGCCCACTAGTATGTATCACCAAGCAACAGCTAGCCCGAGCTCCATGTTTGTGCTAGCCATCAAAGGAGGTTGACACGCATGCATGCAGCCCGCTGCATCTTGTCGTTTGTTTCTCGTGTTTCCAGCGTTTGATTTGTTTCACGTCTATGACCTAGCCATGCATCAAGGGAGAGGCAAGCAAGAGCTTTGGTCAAACGGTACGCTCTTATTATATACTATATGAAAATAAAAAAGACCTCTAAAAAGTTGACATGCAACTGGCCTGTAGTCTGCAGCAGCTGTCCATGCAGCCTTGTTGCAACATCTCGAGAGGCGAACGCCTCATATTTGTTTTTCTCTTGCAGTTTCCACGACGGTCGTTCTTGTAAGAGCATGCAAGGCGCACTAGGGCTGAAGCCTATCAATTTCTAACCCAATTTATAATGGTGTAGCTCAGGGTTACAAAGTAAAAAAAACTAGTGTTGGTGCTAAGACGGCTGTACAAACGTAAGTATAAAAGTAAAAGTTGCTGTAAATTTCGTGTACTAGCCTGTGCTGTGTACTATTCTCTTTGTTGCTAAGTATAAGTCTTCTAAAAGTTCTTACTAAAAATTGGCGGGAAATGGGGCGAGAAATGGAGCCTCGAAAATAGCTAACATGCAAAAAAAAAAAATCCCATGCACCTATTAGCCTAGCCAACACAAATTCGTCCTTATTGGCCTAAGCCAAGGCTGATAGGGCCTTATTGGGCTAGCCAAGACCGACATGAGCTTATTGGCTTCGTCAAGGCCGATAAGCTCCCGGAAGCCAGGCTGACAGGCCTATCGGCCTAACCTGGGCCGATTAGGACTTATTGATCTTGCCTAGGCCGATAGGTTCCAATCGGCCACGCCTAAGCCGGTGCCGTATTATTTTTGAAAATTCTAAGTTTTGTGCAATATTTTTTAAAATAAATAAATAAAATGCAATATTTTAAAAAATCAACGATTCTATACGGTGCAATTTTGCAAACCGCCGTACAACTCCAACTTCCCTGGGCCAGCCCATTTAAATTTTATATTTTCTTTTCTTTTCTGCAAACCTTCATAAAAGGTGTGCCATATAAGATTTGACCCCAAACCTCTCTGCTTAGTACAAATCGAGGCAACCAACTAGGACAACTTTCCTGCGTGCCTAGGTTACTTAATTTTCCTTCTTGAAATACAACGCTAAAAACAGTAGTTTCGTAAGATTTTTTCGGTTTTGCCATTTTCTCTTCTGTCTTTTCTATTTTTTCCTCACATTTTGTAATTTTATTAAGTTTTATAACTTTTCAAATTCACGGATATTTTCATAAATTTGAGATATTTTCAAATCACTGAACTTTTTTTCAATGCATGAAAGTTATCCAAATCTCTGAACACTTTCAACTTTTACCCAAAAAAAATCAAAACACACAAACTATTTTCAATTTTGTGAACCTTTTTGTTAAAAAACGAAGATATTTTTTCGAATCTGTGATGTTATTTGAAGTTCTTTTTTAAAAATCGATGAAATACTTCGAAATCCGTTCTTTTTCTCTCAATCTGTAAACTTTTTCTCAAATCTGGATTTTTTTCAAATATGTGAACCTTTTCCAAATACGTAAAAAATAATAATATAATATTTTTAAATCATATTTGTTTTCCAGAATTGATGTACTTTTTCAAATACTTGTTTTTAGTTAATCATCATGAACTTCCTAAATCATAAACTTTTTTCTAGAATTGATGTATTTTTTTCAAATACTTGTTTTTAGTTAATCATCATGAACTTCCTAAATCATAATTTTTTTTCTAGAATTGATGTATTTTTTTCAAATACTTGTTTTTATTTAATTTTTTGGAGTTCAAGATTTGTTTTTGATTTTTTCACTCTAAAAGGTCAAGATTGGCCGGTCAACCATGATCTACAAACAAAATCGGAGACCCACATCTTTGTTTGACCCTGGGACGAGCGACCCTCAGCTATATCTTTTTACTGAAGCCATGATACTAGACCGACCCAGAACGCAAGCGCGTGAATGCAGTTCTGTCACGCCCAAGATGCGACCCTATCCTTAATTTGGCACGAGGGCCTCGTCAGGGATAGAAGCGCATCTCGTCGTGTCGCAAGAATGGATATCGTTACAAGTACATATACTGAAAAGATGAGATATATAAAGGGTTGGCTTACACTCGCCACAAGCTACATCAGAGTCACATCAGTACATTACATAATCATCAAGAGTAAGAGCAGGGTCCGACTACGGACGAAAACAAACGACAAAAGAAGAACGACGTCCATCCTTGCTATCCCAGGCTGCCGGCCTGGAACCCATCCTAGATCGATGAAGAAGAAGAAGAGGAAGAAGCAACTCCGAATGAACAATCAACGCGCTCGCGTCAAGTAATCTTAACCTGTACCTGCAACTGGTGTGGTAGTAATCTGTGAGCCACAGGGGACTCAGCAATCTCATTTCCAAAGGTATCAAGACTAGCAAAACTTAATGGGTGAGGCATGGTTAAGTGGTGAGGTTGCAGCAGCGTCTAAGCATATATTTGGTGGCTAACTTACGAGTACAAGAAACAAGAGGGGGAAGATCTACGCATAACGGACGTGTACTACTGGTGATCAAAAGAATAATCCTGAACACCTACCTACGTCAGACATGACCTCACCGTGTCCTCGATCGGAGAAAGAACTCACGAAAGAGACAGTCACGGTTACGCACACAGTGGGCATATTTTAATTAAGTTAACTTCAAGTTATCTAGAACCAGTGTTAAACAAAGCTTCCACGTTGCCACATAACCGCGGGCACGGCTTTCCGAAAGATTTAACCCTGCAGGGGTGCTCCAACTAGTCCATCACAAATTACCACAAGCCGCATAGAAACCCTCAATCACGAAGCTCGCGATCTCGTCGGATTCCCTAGTGGAAAACCTCAACTCTGAGATTACCCAAAGCATCACCGGAATCCCGATGCACAAGATATCTCGTCAAAGGTAAAACTAATCCAGCAAGGCCGCCCGACGTGTCGACGATCCCGATAGGAGTCGCGTACCTCGTTCTCAGGACACGGCGGATGAGCTAGACGTCGGGATCGCTAAACCTCCGGGTGACCAGAGGGGCGCCGGACATCGCTCAGGTGGGGCCAACACTCATGAGGAGCACTGGCCCGGGGGTTGATTTAATTATCCTCGGGGTCCGGAAAGTCCCTATGCAATTTTATTAGGTGTTTAGGCAAATGTAGTACCAAAGTTGGGCCTTGCCAGACCAGCTTTAATCTAAAACGAATTATCAAGGGGGTCCCCATAACAACCCCGATCGTGTTAGGAGCGCTCATTTATGGAACATAACACCGGTAGCCGAAACTAAGGGGGCAAAGGTGGAACAAAACACCAGGCTAGAAAGGCCGAGCCTTCCACCTTTTACCAAGTATATAGGTGCATTAAATTAAATAGCATTTAATATGGTGATATAACAAGGAACCCATGTTTTCACATGGAAGCATCTGCACCTACAACTAGCAACGCTATCAACAGGGTTAAGCAAGCAGTAACATAGCCAATCAGTGGTTTGCTAGGTTGAACAGGTTGAAGGTTTCATGGCATTGTTGAGAGGCTGATATTTAACATGTGGTAGGCAACGAGACATAATCGAGAGAAGCGATAAAACTAGCATGACAATGATAGTAGTGGTATCTGGGGAAATGATCATCTTGCCTGAGATCCCGCTTGGAAGAAGAATGCCTCCGTGAAGCAGACGAACCGACGTAGTCGAACGGGTCCTCACAATCCGACACGCTTGCGGAACTCTATCGAGACGGGGAAACCGGAAACAAGCATCAACACACAATATTCACCACACGATGCACAACACATATGATGCATGAGCTACTGAATACACGCAAGTCACGGCATGACAAATCACACAATCAAACACTACACCTTAAGTGAAGTTCAATATGCACGGGTTGCATATTGACGAAACTTCACGTTAATTATTTAGTTCACTCCCGGTTATCTACACGGCAATAATAATGTTGTCAAACATGCAAGAGGTGAAGCGGAAATTAAACTACCTATCTAGGCATTTTAAATGAGGTCGGAAATGACATATAGCATCTCCGAGACGACCTCACAAGTTAATTTACAATTCTGTCCAGATCTGAACTAATGCATTTAATTGGTTATTAAACAGCAAAACAAATAGGTTCACGTGATTCTACGCGTCAAGGCAAGCAACCTACACGTAGAGAACATCTCCAACGGAGCTACGGATCAAAAGTTACAAGCATCGCAAGATATGATGGCATGAATGCAATATGTGTGCAACGGCGGTCACGAGCACTTTAAAACATACATCACGCAAGAGAAAATGAAACTACACGAGATTCTAAGCAAGTTTCATGTAGGACGCGATCAGAACGGAGCTACGGTTCAACAACTACAAGCAAAACAAGAAATAACTACAAACTGCCCAAAACAGCTACATAGCAACTTCTACGCCTCACAACTCCGGCTACACAACTCCGATAAACTCAAGCAAGGCATGGCATGAAAGAGGGCAAGACGCACTACTACAAACAACTAACAACAACTAGCATGGCAGCAAGGAGCACTAGGAAAAGAAGACACAAAATGGCACCTCACGCACTATTTCAGACTTAGTGAATATAACACCTCCTGAAAGTGCACTTTTCAGCCTGAAGCAATATTGACAGCAGCAAAACCTATAGCTACAGGAGTCCATACGGCATGAAACTTCACAGCCTGCTAGAGAAACATAAGGGGTACAAATAACTCCATTGGACCAACCCCAAAAGATATACAGATCACAAGATGCAAGCAAGACAAGACAGCAACAAAATAATAACAGATTCCAGTCTTAGAAATATTTCAGCTCCTCTGAAACAGCACTATTCAAGCAACTCGAGGGCAGTCAAACAACACCTAAACATGCATTTCTATTGCAACTAAAAATACCAGGGGCTAAACAAAACACCCAAGATCAACTTTCTAGTTGACAACTAATTCAAACGAGGCACGGAATAAATCCTATGAATTAAACAAAAAGGCATCATGGTAAAATATCGCGCGAACTAACTTCCTCAAAAGCTAAAACTAATTGCACAGAAAAATCCATGGGATTTTTCTACCCCGGAAACATATATAATATGTGGGGTTTGCAATACTAAATAATGCCACACGATAAAGCGGGAGAACACCTATATACGGAAAATATACTACCGGCAAAACCCTACACGGAAAAATACAAGTGACCGCTCTAAAATACGTAGAAATATGGTCCCTAAAACATGGACATTAAATCTATGGCATACGGGCAATCCGGATACGCACGAAAATTAACTACGGAATGGATCCTAGTTAAACAGCACGTAAAACGAGGCATTAGGCACTCTAAACAGCGTTAAACAAATATGCATGTTGGATAACCGTGTTCTACTCGCAAAGCTACCCCAAAACGATATATAACACGCGTCGTTCCGACTTACGGGTAAAAAGATACGGTCGTTTGAAAAACGTCTAATCCCTGAAATTAATTAAAATCCAAAACTAAAAATAATAACACCATTGGGCTTCACCGGGGTGCAGGATAAAACCTAGCGCCCAGTGCGTGATTTAGGCGAGAGAGGGCCTCACCTTAGCAGGCTCGGCCTGGGCGATGAGGCATTGGGCCTAAGGGGCTGCTGGGCCTCGGGGCGACGGAAGGAGCTGGGCCGGCCTGGAGCCTCCGCTCGGGCGCTGGGCCACAGTGCCGGTGCTGGGCCTCGCGACGTGCCTGACGCTGGCGCTCGGCTCGTCCGCTCGTCCCGTCCGCTCGGGAACGAGAGGAAACCGCGGCGGTGCTGCTGCAGGGGAGGCGAGCACCGGGAGGAGGAGCGGGGCGAGGCGCAGGCGGCAGATCCAGGCGGCGGCTGGCCGGATCTGGCCTCGGGCGAGGGAAGGACAGCGAGGAACGGCGGCGGCGGCGCAGGCGGGACAAGGTAACACGGGCTTCGCGCGGGGCGGCGTAGCAGCGCGCAGCGGCGCGGTTCCCGGTTGCGGCCGGCGGCGGGGTGCCTCCGGCGAGGAGCTGCGGGTCGGGGTCGAGGCAGCACAGAGGGCTCCGGCAGCGGCGGCTGCTGGCCGGCGCGGCGACGCGGGAGAGGAAGCCATGGGGAGGCGCGGCTCGGGCAGGAAGAACGGGGCGGCGGTGGCTCGGGTTCGGGCGGCGGCGCGCAGATGGGCCCGGCGGGCCTCGGATGGGCTCGGCGGGCCCGCGGCGGCGGGGCTGGGGAGAGAGAGGAGAGGTTGTGGGGGCGGCTAGGGTTTCCGGGACGGCGCGGATCCCGAGATGGAGAGGGGTTGGTTCCCTAAATTAAGGAGGGGGTCTATATATAGACAAACGGGGGGCTCGGTTAGCCGGAATCGCGATCCGGATCCAACCGCGGGGTCGGATTCGGACGATTCCGAACGCGGGGCGTGCTACGTGGCCGTCTTGTATAGACATCCGGAGACGAGAGGGAGAGCGGGCGGCACGGCACGAGTTTTAACAACACCGACAGACGTCCGACGAATAACCGAAGACGGTGCCGCTACGGTCGACCGTTCGGGTACCAGACGGTCTCCGATCGCGACGAAATTCGACAGGCGGCCTCGCTATGACTAATCACGACCGCACGTTAAATCTCAACCCGATCAGAGAAAGTTTAAAACGCGTTTTTAAAACAGGGTTTCCGACGGTGCCGCAGACGCGTGCGTGTGCGGTCGGACTCAGAACGGACGACGACGAGAACCGGCAACTACTAACGAATGCAAGTTTTTTTTTTAAAACTGGCGGCAGCGGGATGCCGATGCAATGCTGATGATGCGCATGATGCGATGATGATGCGGCAACTGAAATACCCACACGACGAAAACGGAAAGAAAAGGGGAAGCTTCTGGAACTTCGGCACCGGGCTGTCACAAGTTCTCCTAGCCGTCGATTCTGGCGGCGACGACGAGGTCTCCGGTTAGGGAAGACTATCATACGAAAACCAATATTCAATGAAAACTTTGTGAAAATCATATTTTAAAGTAAGAAAAGACAAAAAATAATATGAGATATAAAAAGGATGATGTTTTATTGCCACACAAAATTTCAAGTTGAAACTCATTACGAGATGTGAGCTATGAAAAAAACAAATTTCAGTCCTGAATAGTGACATTATGTTTGGCACTATTTAATGCTGATTTTGTCTTTTTCATACCTCACATTTCGTTTATTCTTTATTGCTTTTTTCCTTTTTTATTTTCTGTTTATTTTTTTTTGTTTTTTTTGTTTTTCAATTGCATGAACTTTTTTTGAAATCGATAAACTGTTTTGTTTTTTTTGTGAACTTTTCATAATAGTGGATAACTTTTTCCCAAATTCATGAATTATTTGTATTTCATAATTTGGTGAACTTAAAATCAATGAATTTATTTTTCAAAACTGATGATTTTTTTCCAATTTTCAAACTTTTTTCAAAATTGGTTAACCTTTTTAAAATTTGATTAAATTTTCCTAAATTGTGATTTTTTTCATTATCGATGATTTTTTAAATTTTTTCGAGAAGTTTTCTTGTAGTGTGTGAACCTTTATTTTCTAAAATCCATGAACCTTGTGAATTCACAAAATTTCTTTTTTATTTTGCATTTTTCGAATTTTTTATTATTTAGTTCCGACATGGGTCGGTGCATTCGCTGCCGTCTAGTAAGCGCAAGAACTCCCTAGCCGGCGCATAAGGCACTGACTAGGAGGTCTAGCTGCTCGGTTCGTCACCTGCATATGGTTTCAAGCTAAGCACACATGCTGCTTAAAGCAACCTTCACAAAGACCCTGGTGGAATGGTTGAGTCAACCATTTTCTAGCGAGAAAATCATCCCAGCAGGACAAAAGTAGTTGGAAATGGAAACAAGTAAGGTGACACAAGATCAAGCGATGCAATCGAATAACGCGGTAGATATCTGGCTACACATCCTGCCCAATCATGCCCCTTATTTTCCCGTCCGAGCACACTGCTCACTTTCTCCAACACTTCTCCGCTCTTGAGCTCTTAGAGCATCTTTAGTGGCTTGTCTAAATCTCATTATTTATATCTTCATATAGACAATTGTGTAAATGAATTTTATTTTAGACAACCTCAGTTTTTCATTTGAATGTCTAAATTTGATAGTCTATATTTCAGATCCACTCTGCAGCAATATTCAGATTCACCTTACAACAATATTCAGTAGTAGCAGCAATATAGAGAGGAGAAAATACAGAGCACTCTGCCAATACACCGCAGCCGCCGCCCCAGCCGCTCGCTCGCGCTCGCTGCTGCCGCTACTCGCGCTCGCGCCCCCCCGCCGCCGCTCGCTCACGCTAGCCGCCGCCGCCGCTCGCTCACGCTAGCTGCCGCCGCCGCTCGCTTGCTTGCTTGCGCACATCATCGCTCGCACCCTCGCACCTGCCGCCGCTCGTGCACGCAGCCGCCACTCGCGCCCTCCCCTGCTCGCGTCCTCGCGCCCTCGAAGCCGCCGCCGCCGCTCGCGCTCTCGTATCCTCCTTGTCTCCAACTGCTCCAGATGGGCGCGAGAGAGAGCTCGCGAGAAGCAGCTCTGGTTTGGACATCGTCGCTCGGTTGTCCAAATATGAACAATGGGTAGCGATTTTGATGGATGTCTAAAATTTAGACTAGCAGATACACCAGTCGCTGGAGGCATTTTTTGACCTATGGTAGTCTATATTTGGTTTAGACAATGAGATACACTAGCCACTAGAGATGCTCTTACCATTCCATCAACTAATATAACCCCTTTTCTGTGATGGGCACGTAAGGGTACATAGAGGTCGACTCGCACATACTTTATAAATATGTGCATCCATATGAGACATGACGTGTACTCCCTCCGTTCCTAAATATAAGACCTTTTAAAGATTGTACTATAAACTATATACGGATGTACATAGACATATTTTAGAGTATAGATTCACTCATTTTGTTCCGTATGTAGTCTTCTAGTAAAATACCTAAAATGTCTTATATTTTGGAACGGAGGGAGTATTAAAACTATTATGTCCAAGCATACATAATACATAAGGGAAAGATCGCACGAAGGAGTGCAATATCGTCAAGACTAAGGGACATGTCTTATTTGTATGGTGGTAAATGTTTGACTCAAGTCCATCACATTGACACCTACATTAGGATGCCTATATAAGGACAGGATGTCGAAACAATATTACGACTTTTAGACCCTAGTGAACATGACGATGCACTCTAAGTCTATTGACAACGCCATGAGATATGCAGATCAATTCAAAGAGCCTAGATCGATATGATGTTACTCTCATTGGCTGCAATCATATTGCATTGATCTTTCATTGAGATAATAAGAGAAAACAAAAGCAAGAAGTATGGCTATTACCCACCATGCGGGCCTGGACCAAGGTACAATGTGTGTTTTCAACATCGCTTTCTTTTGTATATGTCCATGAATTCATTATTGTGATATTTGTGTCGCCCAACATCCTACGAATTGCATTACTGTCGATGAGGTATGGGTTCATTGTATTCCCATGCCATATATACTATATTTTGGGTCCTATTTGTGTGTGGGTACGCACAGGGTACTCAGGGCCATGACAAAGCAACATGAATCATAGAGCCTAATTGGTTTGATGCCAATATTAAGTGTAACTAACTTACTCATGTTAGGTACTTTGCATAACACCGTTGAGAAGTACCTTTACCCCATCATATGTGGCACATGATTTTTCCCATTGACAGCTCGCATCCATTGTGGGGTGACACACCATCTTGATTCGAAAGCTCGTGTTCCAAAACTTCATAACGAATGCGCTTTTTCATATTCTCCGACAAGAGTTTGCAGTACTACTAGAAAAATTGTACATGATTTGTGCTACATTACTAGCCTGTGCTCCCTCCGGTCCTTCTTACTCCACATATAAGGATTTTGCAAAGTTAAACTTCGTAAAATTTAACCATATTTATATGAAAAAAATATCAATATCTACAATACTAAAATTATACAATATTAAAAGTAAATAAAGGAGACATCTAATGATATTGATTTCTTATTGTGAATGTTGATATATTTTTCTGTAAATTTGATCAAAATTTATGCCGTTTGACTTAAAAAAATCTTATATGCGGACAAATCTTGTATGCATGTGTACTGTTGATTGTTAGTACTATGCACCAACTTATATGTTTGTAGTACAATTTTCAATACTGAAGTTTGTTTTGAATTGTTTTAATACCGAAGTTAGTTTGTACTTACTACTACATTTTTAACTGTGATGGTTGGAATACTTAGAGCATGTAAATCCATGGCCAGGCCTCAATTTTTCTTTCGCACAACCGGATACCTCAATTAGCGAACCTCAAATCCATAAAAATACATACAAACGTAACGTAAACTCAAATCCATCCGGCTAAATAAGCACATGTCATCGGACTATCAAAATTTGGCATATACATACTACTATGGATCATCCACGGTTGGCTTTGCCCTTGCCCTTGCCCTTTCTGACACTCTTTTCGTCTTTCTCACGAAAGTAACACTCAAAAGCACAAAATGGATCAATCTTGATCTACGTCTCATCACAGTTGAGCGACGCGTCGCCGTCCTCCTTCTCCTCTTTTGGGGGCAGTCCGACTATGGCACGGATTGCCCAATTTTTCTCTCGGGTGAGGGCGCGCATCTTCCTCCTTTGTCGGTTCTTTATGATACGAGCACCGAAGACTTCCTCCTTCGTGGCAGTGTGCACCGTCGCATCAATCGCCACTACCGCCGTTATGTCGGGAGCGAGGCGGTCCTTGGCCGCCCTCATCTTCCTGTTCCCACAACGAGCACACCGGCCCATGTACACACTCATACTCCTGCGACCAGAGATGGGAAGGCTAACAGACCGCGATGCTCCATCCTGATGGATCCAAGTATTCGTTGCGCCGATGTAATGTATATGCGTCAGACTGATCCCGTCGTTGGTCGGGTGTAGTCATCATGGGAGTGACGGATAGTAATGTGGACTGTCATAGCCTCCTCCATCTTGCATGGGACGACACCTGACTCGACGGATCGAGAGTGGTCTGAGTCAAAGTTATATATTGTCCTCCATGCCGGAGAAGATCGGAGCTTGCTGGAAGTGAGCTTGGGGACGGCGCGGAGTGGAGTGGCGTGTGTAGAGTTTCGTCCGGCAAAAGGATGTGGACGAATATATATATGGGGTCAAGATGGGTCAGCGTAGGTCAGAATCGACATGGCGGATGCGCCCAAGCCTCCCAAAATCAGCATTAGATTTGGGTTAGATATGAGGGGTGCCGATCAATCAAGCATCTGAGACCGGTTTGAGGTCTCTAGATGAGTCATGTTTTTCTTTGACCGGTTGGTGACCAGGCGACGTGTCAGGGCGTTTGACGATGGTTTGAGGTGCCCTGTTGTAGATGCTCTTATAACAAAAAATATTGCCGACGAGGTTTGTTGAACAATAATCTCTCATTATCCTTTTCTCTGTAAACAATGGTGGATACTTATAATAACATATGCAGACATGTTTGTCGACTACTTATAATAACGCTTGCAGCCATGTTTGACGATCGACTACTCGGCGATAATCTTGCGGGCGCGCTGGTTGGCTTGCTTCACCCTGGAGTTGAGCTCTTCCACGTCGCCGTGCATATCATCCAGTGCTTTGTTTTGCCTGAAACGTTGGATAGCACATAAGACACTCGATTCAAAAGTTCTGATTAATCTTCAGCGTGATTCCACGCAAACGCAGTAAACTAAAGACTTTACCTATCAAGTTCGGATCCCATGTCAACAGCCATGCCCTGGAGCTGCCCCAGCACGCCGCTGAGATCGTCGAGGGCATCGTCCTGCTTTTTCTTCTCCAACTGACGAAACAAAAGAAGCACTTCTATAAATATATTTATAGAGAGAGAGATACTTTTCCATGGAGGCTGGTGAGTCAAGTGCATGCACGAACCTGAACTTTGTCCATCGCAGTTCCGGCTTCGCCGTACTCGCGGGTGTTCCCCTTCCCTCGAGGGCTCAGCCCTAGCTTGTCCCTCTGCTCCATTCGGTTCACCTTCTTTTTGAACGAATCGTCTGTTTCATGCCATTGAGTTGCCAAGGAATCATGAGCACGCCACATGATCCGAGCATCCTTAATTGGCGTACTGGTATTAGATTGTATGTATCTGCGTACCTCGCGACACTGGCCCCTTGATCTTCTTTGTTTTCTTGGGCTTCCATGGCTTGGAAAAGAACCCTCCAAGACTGTTCAGGAGCCCCTCACCCTGGAGACCCAAATTAACAACAACATCACATGACAACAATCAGGCACCACATATTTCAAATTGAAACAGGCCTCGGTGTAAGTTGGCAATGGTATTTTGTTCATATCGCATGCAGTTATATATACAAACAAAGTACGTGGTGGAGCATGCATATGCACCTTGGTGAGGTCCTGATCGATCTCGACGGCTTTTTCGTGGGTCCTGCTGATCTGCTCGCCCTGCTTCTGCAGGGTTATCATCGTGCTGGTGGCATCCTCCCTGATGTTCTCGGCTATCCGGAGGCAGCCGTTGAGCGTGTCTGTGGTTTCCTCGGCCTTGTACGCCGCGTAGTGCTCGAGCTCCTCCACCGACTGGTTCTCCAGCCCGCCGGAGTTCTTGAACCCGTCCTGGTACTGCTTTTTGTTGCCGCCGGGAACCGAATAGGCGGACGATTTTTTTGCCGGTTTGGAGGAGACGAGACCATCGTCAGAGTCTGAGTCGAAGGGATCCGGCTTCGACGAAGCCTTGCCGCCTTTTGCCACAGGCATCTTGTTGTCAAAGTGAAAATATAGTAATAATAATAATTCTAAGCTATTGTAAGCAAGGGGCAGGCTCCTGCAAATCAAACATGTGGATGTCACATTGCCGTTGCAAAAACACGACTGACAGCTGCAATTGCGAGTGGGAAATCATGCATGATTCATCGCCATTGTCGATCCACAAAATCATCTTTAAAAACCAAGAATGACATTCTTAAAAAGTTTGACAAAGAAGCAGCATCAACAGAAGGTAACAAGAGAAAATTGAACTACTAGAGAAAGAAGACATCATTGGTAAGATTTTCCCGCAAAAATGTAAGAAAAGGAAGAAGATAGAGGTCAAAATTGCCGAGAAGAAGCGTCCGTACGAGATAGATTTTGTCCTCCCGTTCCTCCTCCTTGGAGGGCAAAAGAGGAGGCGAGCAATCTATCTGCCTTTATTGGATAGCTGATAATGAACTATTTTCACCACGTAAACCCTTCTCTATATATAGTGGTCTATTTGCTAAACGAGATATCTAAAAAGAGCAAGTGCTTATTTTAGCTTCAACCTACGATATCCTTTAGCTTCATCCTGCGATATCCCCGGGCACCATTCGATGTAGCCGAGCATTGGTGAGGAGGTGGCTGCATGCAAGTCCTATAATGCATGCCTCATTTTCCACACTACAAATGCAACAAATTAAATGACAGTTGACAGGAGGCCAAGAACAAATAATCTCTCAACTCAACATTTACAACTTCAGTTAACAATGAAAGTAGTTCTGTTTCTGTAATACTGACTCTGACAGCCGCAATACTGTTTTTTAGTATTGGAAGTAGTATTACAGTAGTAGCATGCATGGGGCGTGGTACTGATTTTTAGTACTGAAATTAGTATTACAGGATTAACTCTGATGGTCACAATACTCATTTTACCATCAAAATCAGTACTATAGGACTAATTAACTCGTGTGATTGCAGTCTCATTTTTAATATATAAATTAATCATATAATACTAATTCTTATATTTGTACTACTGATTTTTAGTATTTAAATTGTTATTACACTAATAACTTACATGGTCACAATTTCTAACACTAGAAATAGAACTATAATACTAAACCAAAAAATATATATCATACTACTGATTTTTTTAGATTAGTTGTTGCTATCAAAGTCTAAGGAGTAGATGGGGAGAATAGTCCTATGAAAAATAATGCAAATACTAATTTTAGGTTCGCAATTTTGAGCTTAGAGAAACAGAGACTAGATAACCACAAGTACTTAACAAGAAAGAAATCAAGAGTAATAAGCAGTGGAAAAGTAACAAGCTTGCAAATAAGTAGGAGGTAGAGTTAACGGAATGCAAACACTAATGAGACAATTTTCTTTCTTCTGGGGTTCAAATAGTTGGTGCTTTCTTACATCATCGTTGATGGATGCTTCAAACCAAATGGTTATAGGATGCAAGAATACCGTTTGGGACGCCCACCAAGCTATCCAGAAAGTGAGCAATCTCGGGTGCTATACTAACTCTTGCGTCCTTCACATGTAGAAACTTGATAGGATCACAAGTGACTCCTAACCATCTAGGATACGCTCATCATCCCAGAGTAATAGAAAAAATAATGTCATTGGATAAGAACTCTTTGGCAAAACTCCAAGCAAGGCTTCTCAAAAGAATCCATGGAAACATTCTCTCACAAGGATATGATTGTGGTGAAAGAGATGAACTTGAGGTGTAGAAAAAAATGGAGTTCTTGTTTGTAAAAGAATCAAGAAGCAGATATCGAATCACCCAACACTTCTTTCTTATTTTCTTGCATGGGATCTCTCTTTCTCTATGTGGTAGATGGATTGAGTGGAGTTGAATGCAATGTGGATGGTGTGGGATGGAATGAGTGAATGGGGCGGTTGTGATGAATGAGGTGGTTTGAGATGGTTGCTGACACAAAGTTTTTTTTTTTTGAAAAGGAGGATAACCCCCTGCCTCTGCATCCGAATGATGCATGAAACCATATATTATTAAAAGGCAAAATCGAGTAGCCGAACAATCTTGACCCGGAAATAAAACAGAAAACAAACCATGAGACCGTATACCTCACGACAACAACTCCCCCAGATAGCCAATAATCCTATGTTACAAGACACAATGGAGACAAAAAAAATACACAACTCCTAGGCCACGCCTTTAAGAAAGAACCGTCATTGCACGTCATCGAGGATGGCTAGTCCACCACAAGGTTGAACTCCGGATTCTCATCCCCAAAGGAAGGAAATGACGCATGCGCGCGTCGACATAGCCCGGTTTGAGATTTTGTGTTTCCACTAGAGTGCATAAAGCCATCGTTGAAGTTGCCTATACCATCCACACTTATTCGTCTACTGATGCCTCGATAGCCGGATACCTGTGCAGAAGACAATGGAAGACAAAAGGGTATGGTAGATAGTATATAGAGAAGATTCAAAACCTGAATGTTATTGAAAAGCTAATTAAAGAGAACTACCAGACCAATTCAAATAAATTTAAACACTGACATGAGTGTTAGAAAACAAAGAGAACCACGATACTCGAAAGTACCATGAAATAATGAACCATGGTTTTAAAAACATAAAGGTAACATCTTTTCTGCGAGGATGGAACAACTCAGTGTACCAGTAAAATTGATTGCTTGATAGTACTATGAAAAACATAATTGTTGCATGATTGAGAAATCTGCACTAAAAAGAGCTAAGTCACAACTTGAAGTTCTAGATGAAAGGAAGCGAAAATACCGAACTTGTATTGTGACCAGCAAAGAAGCAAACCGAGACGGCTCGGAAATGATGATGGAATGTTAAGATCGTGGTTCCGAATAGTTGAGTTTGGGTTTGATTTGTGAATAAAACCCATATGTAGCTTTGTATTACCGGAAGAAACTCTACGTAGCTTTGTATTACCGGAAGAAATTCTCGCAAGGACTGAAGCTTAGAGAAACGCATATGAAGAATGGCATTGCCATCGTGGGAACCAGATATTTTTATTACTCATGCTAGTCAGGTTCATCAAAGACAAACTTGCGTTGTTGCCTTGTTGAATATGTTGTTCCCTTCCTGATGTACTTGCCTTTATTGGTCGGTCTCGGCAACTAGGCGATGCAAATATGTGTCCTTGTTGTCCCGTTGAACATGGCGACAACAGTGTGAGGGCATATATCTCTTCTTGAATGTATTGTTGCAGAAGAAATCGGCTTAGCTGTAGGTATTAAGCTCATGTTTTGTAATGGGCTTAACGTAATTGTGCTTGTTATATACTCTATTTGTTGTGGTCTTTGGCTTTGTCATCTTGCATCAATTTAGTGAAAATGGTTATGTGCATTAAAAAGATGTAGATCCAAAATTCTCAACCTCCTTTACGAAAAGAGAAAAATGTTGGTCGAAATCATAACCTAGCTAGCCATTTCATGGCCAATTGTACTCGCAATGAAGGTCGCACAATGTCACGCTTATTAGGGCATTTTCAAAGCACACCCTCAAACCGCTCACATCCGTCCATATTGCGCGATTGGGATGCGTTTTGCCATTCAATGTTGTTTCGTATCGGTGCGCTAACTGATTCGGGCGTGCTTTTTCCCTAAATTAGAAGCAAAACGGGGGTGGTGGATTTGGAGGAGCTTGGACAGCAGCCAGTTAGGACTCCGACACCCCGGCCCACTCAAATCCCCATCCCGGTCCCATTTTCTTCCACTTTGCCCCTGCTCCCCCATAGCTTTGCATTCGTGCCCTCCTCTGATCCTCTAATGCCAATAATGTACCTCTTTGGCCGCCACACAAGCATTGTCGGACATCCGCAACGACCACCCACGCACCCGCTCGCCTTGTACTACGGCGTCGTCTAATGACCCACAAGTATAGGGGATCAATCGTAGTCCTTTCGATAAGTAAGAGTGTCGAACCCAACGAGGAGCAGAAGGATCTGCCAAGTGGTTTTCAGCAAGGAAATATCTGCAAGCACTGAAATTATCGGTAACAAGTGATTATGTGGTGAGATGATTCGTAGCAAGCAACAAGTAACAAAAGTAGCAACGGTGCAGCAAAGTGGCCCAATCCCTTTTGTACCAAGGGACAAGCCTGGACAAAGTCTTACAAGAGGAAAAACGCTCCCGAGGACACACGGGAATTTCTGTCATGCTAGTTTCATCATGTTCATATGATTCGCGTTCGTTACTTTGATAGTTTGATATGTGGGTGGACCGGCTCTTCGGTACTTCCCTTACTTGGACAAGCATCCTACTTATGATTAACCCCTCTCGCAAGCATCCGCAACTACGAAAGAAGAATTAAGACAAAGTCTAACCATAGCATTAAACTAGTGGATCCAAATCAGCCCCTTACGAAGTAACGCATAAACTAGGGTTTAAGCTTCTGTCACTCTAGCAACCCATCATCTATTTACTACTTCCCAATGCCTACCTCTAGGCCCAAATAATGGTAAAGTGTTATGTAGTCGACGTTCACATAACACCACTAGAGGAAAAACAACATACAACATATCAAAATACCGAACGAATACCAAATTCACATGACTATTATTAGCATGACTTATCCCATGTCCTCAGGAACAAAAGTAACTACCCACAAAGCATAATCATAATCATGATCAGAGGTGTAATGAGTAGCATCAAGGATCTGAACATAAACTCTTGCACCAAGTAATCCAACTAGCATCAACTACAAAGAGTAATCAACACTACTAGCAACCTTACAAGTACCAATCGGAGTCGCGAGACGGAGATTGGTTACAAGAGATGAACTAGGGTTTGGAGATGAGATGGTGCTGATGAAGATGTTGATGGAGATGAGTCCCCTCCGATGAGAGGAGTGTTGGTGATGACGATGGCGACGATTTCCCCCTCCGGGAGGGAAGTTTCCTCGGCAGGATCGTCCTGCCGGAGCTCTAGATTGGTTCTTCTCAAGTTCTGCTTCGTGGCGGCGGCGAAACCACGAAAAAGCTCCCTTCTGATTTTTTTCTGGACGAAACCCTCCATATAGCAAAAGAGGGGGGCAAGTGGGCCAGCAGGGTGCCCACAAGCCCCCATGGCGTGACCTGGGGGGTGGCCGCGCCGTGGAGGCTTGTGGCCACCCCCTGACGCTCCTGTGGCACTTCTTCGGCCCAGTATTTTTTATATATTGGGAAAAAATCTCCGTTGATTTTCACGGCGTTTGAAGTTGCGCAGAATAGGTATCTCAACTTTGCTCCACTTTCAGGCCAGAATTCCAGTTGCCGGTATTCTCCCTCTTCATGTAAACCTTGCAAAATAAGAGAGAAAAGGCATAAGAATAGTACCGTGAAGTGAAATAACAGCCAAAGAAGCAATAAATATCAACATGAAAACATGATGCAAAATGGACGTATCAACTCCCCCAAGCTTAGACCTCGTTGTCCTCAAGCGAAAGCCGAGCTCAATAAATATGTCCACATGTTTAAGGAGAGAGGTGTCGACAAAACAAGATACGAACATGCATGCATCATGATCATGATCAGAACAACAATACCAACATATAATCTCTCATGCTAAAGTGATAATTCCTTCACAAGGTAAGGCATGGATCAAGAACCTTACCGAGAAGTAACAACCGATAGCCTTTAGTCATTGAAGCAATTGCAATTTATCACAACATCAGAAAGAGTCAAATAAGAGCTTGTAAAGCAAATCCACATACTCAATCATTCTTTTGTTCTCTACAATTGCTACAACTCACTTGGTACTCATGAGATCAAAGTTTCAGCTGGACACAGAGAAAGGTAGGGGCTTACAGTTTTGCCTCCCAACTGATTACCTCAAGGGTAATGTCAACAATAATAATTCATGAATACTTTCCTCCAAGTTGACATATGAATATAGATCTTTCCAAAGCACATGACGTTAGCCAAGATAAAGGCGAAATAAGGAATTGGTGAAGATCACCATGACTCTTTCAAGGACAAAAAGTAAAGGTACAAGATAGGCCCTTCGCAGAGGGAAGCAGAGGTTGTCATGCACTTTTGAGGTTTGGATGCGTGTCCTCTTAGTGCGGAGGAACGTCACTTTATATTGCCCCCTGTGATAAAGAACTTTATTATGCAGTCTGTCGCTTTTATGTCTTCCTCATCACAGGTTCGTATAAAGCTTATTTTCCACACACTAATAGATCATACATATTAGAGAGCAATTTTTATTGCTTGCACCGATGACAACTTACTTGAGGGATCTTATTCAATCCATATGTAGGTATGGTGGACACTCATGGAAAAACTAGGTTGAGGGTTTATGGATGCACAAGTAGTATCTCTACTTGGTGCGGGAGTTTTGGCTAATATGAGGTGGAAGCAATCGTCACATGCTAAGGGATCTCTAATCATATAACATTGTTCAAAGCCAAGCAAACACAATCCATTATGTTGTCTTCCTTGTCCAACATCTACTTCTAGGCATGTAATAGTTTGGTGAGTGTTCACAATCATAGATGTTGTCAGAGATGATATATTTATATGTGAACCACTCCTTCTTTATCACTTCCTATTAATTGCAACAATGACCAAGGTCTACGTTTGCCTACCCTCAACAAGTTTCAATCCTCATTCTTTTTATATGTGAAGCCATCACTTCCCATAAGATCACTACATGATCTTTCATGCTTTTGTTCTATTCTCACTCTTTTGATCATGGCAAGAGGCAAAGCCCTTCAACTAAGACACTCTTTATTATATGGATCACGAGCAAGAATACATCGGGGGTGACACAAAGCAAAACTCAAGACTAAAACACTAAGACTTTTAAACTACTAGAGAAAAAGAAAACTGAAAAGGAAAACTAAAACAAAGGTAAAGGCAAAAGATGTGATGGTGATACGATACCGGGGCAACTCCCCCAAGCTTGGCACAAGCCAAGGGGATTGCCGATACCAATGCTCAATTGTCTTGCTTTGGTGGTGATGGAGGAGTTGTTGCAGCGGTCTTGAGCTTGTCTAATTTCCACTTGAGCATAAAATTCTGCTCTCTCTGATCATCATTTTCCTCCTCAAGCTTCAACACCCTTTGGCATAATTCCTGCTTACTCTCCTGCAAGAAACGAGAAGGCATAAACAAGTTCTTAGACTTCTTCCTTGAGTCAGGGAGGCTCGACTTCTTGAACTCCAAATAAGTACCTACAGGTTGAGGTAGAGGAGCCTCCTCTTCATCGGAACTCGTTTGTTCCTTCCCCTTGGGATCATAGTCTTCTTCCTCATCAGTGGTCCAACCATATGGTTCCAAGTCCCCATAGACCTTGGGGTTAGCAAGGTAATCTCCCACATAGCTCTCCCCCTCTGAATCCTGAGAAGACATCTTGACCTAGATCTGCGGCAGAAAACAGGCTCGAAACGAAAAACAGAGGAAATCTGCGTGACGCAGGGGTCAGACCAAACGAAAGTATATATAATGATTTTTTCCAGACCAGAAGGAGTCCCCTGCACGAAAACGGAGTCCGGGAGGCGCACGAGGTGGCCACAAGCCCTTACGGCGCGGCCAGGGGGTGGGCCCGCGCCGTGCAGGCTTGTCGCCTCCTCGCGCACTTTCTGGACTACTTCCAATTTTTGTATTTTTTCAAATATTCCAAAATGGAGAAAATTTCCTATTGGAAAAGTTTTGGACTCTGTTTTCTTACCGAATCTCATACCTCTTCGTTTTCGGAGTCTAAAATAGGCTGATAAATGTCCCTTAGGTATTCTTCCGGAGTTATGGTATTGATGATATTGCTTTCAACATTTATGGGAGTACCTGAGATATAATGCTTGATTCTCTGCCCATTTACCACTCTCGGACAATTACCTTCCGTGTTGTTGATCTTGATAGCACCAGAATGATATAATTCCTCAACAATATAGGGACCTTCCCATTTAGAGATAAGTTTGCCTGCAAAGAATCTTAAACGAGAGTTATATAGCAAGACATAATCACCTACATTGAACTCACGCTTTTGTATCCTCTTATCATGCCACTTCTTAACCTTCTCTTTGAAGAGCTTGGCATTCTCATATGCCTGAGTTCTCCACTCATCAAGCGAGCTAATATCAAATAACCTCTTCTCACCGGCAAGTTTGAAATCAAAGTTGAGCTCTTTGATTGCCCAATAAGCTTTATGCTCTAGCTCAAGAGGTAAATGACATGCTTTACCGTACACCATTTTGTACGGAGACATGCCCACGGGATTCTTATAGGCAGTTCTATAAGCCCACAGTGCATCATCGAGCTTCTTAGACCAATTCTTTCTAGACCTGTTGACAGTCTTTTGCAGAATCAGTTTAATCTCTCTATTTCTTAGCTCTACTTGACCACTGGACTGAGGGTGGTAGGGAGACACAATTCTATGGTTGACATCATACTTAGCAAGAATTTTACGGAAAGCGCCATGAATGAAGTGTGAACCACCGTCGGTCATTAGATATCTAGGGACTCCAAATCTAGGGAAGATAACTTCTTTCAGCATCTTGATAGAGGTGTTGTGATCAGCACTACTAGTGGGGATAGCTTCTACCCACTTAGTGATGTAATCAACAGCAACTAAGATATGTGTATACTCGTTGGATTTTGGAAAATGTCCCATATAATCAAAGCCCCAAACATCAAATGGTTCAATGACAAGTCAATAGTTCATAGACATTTCCTGACGTTTGCTAATATTACCTATTCTTTGACATTCGTCACAAGACAAGACAAACTTACGGACATCCTTGAAGAGAGTGGGCCAATAGAAACCTGATTGCAATACCTTGTGTGCAGTTCTATCTCCCGCATGGTGTCCTCCGTAGGCTTCGGAGTGACACTTCTGTAGGATCTGTCCCTGTTCATGTTCAGGTACACAACATCTAATAACACCATCTACTCCTTCCTTATAAAGGTGAGGATCATCCCAGAAGTAATGTCTCAAGTCAAAGAAGAACTTCTTCTTTTGCTAGTACGTGAAACCAGGTGGTATGTATTTGGCAACGATATAGTTTGCATAATCAGCATACCACGGTGCACTACGTGAAGCATTGATGACATTCCATTGCTCATCGGAAAAGCTATCATCAATAGGTTGTGGGTCATCAAGCACGTTCTCCAACCTAGACAAGTTATCCGCTACTGGGTTATCAGCACCCTTTCTGTCAACAACATGCAGATCAAATTCTTGTAGCAAGAGAACCCATCTGATAAGTCTAGGTTTAGCATCCTTCTTCTCCATGAGGTACTTAATAGCAGCGTGATCAGTGTGAATAATGACTTTGGAATCAACAATGTAAGACCTGAACTTTTCACACGCAAACACGACTGCTAAAAATTCCTTCTCTGTAGTAGCATAGTTTCTCTGGGCACTATCTAGAGTTTTACTAGCGTAGTGAATAACATTCAACTTCTTATCAACTCTTTGCCCTAGAATAGCACCAACAGCATAATCACTAGCGTCACACATGATCTCAAAAGGCAAGTTCTAATCAGGTGGTTGAACAATAGGTGCAGTTATCAAAGCCCTCTTAAGTATTTCGAAGGCTTCCTCACAATCATCGTAAAAAACAAAAGGAATATCCTTTTGCAAGAGATTGGTAAGAGGCCTAGAAATCTTAGAGAAGTCTTTGATGAACCTTCTATAGAAACCAGCATGACCAAGGAAACTTCTTATCCCTCTGATATCTGTGGGGTATGGCATTTTCTCGATTGCATCAACCTTAGCCTTATCGACTTCAATACTGCTTTCAGAAATTTTATGTCCTAAGACGATGCCTTCATTAACCATAAAGTGGCACTTCTCCCAATTCAAGACAAGATTGGTGTCTTTACATCTCTGTAAGACTCGATCAAGGTTGTTGAGGCAATCATCAAAGGAAGACCCATAAACGGAAAAGTCATCCATGAAAACCTCGACAATCTTTGATGGGGAACGTCGCATGGGAAACAAAAAATTTCCTACGCGCACGAAGACCTATCATGGTGATGTCCATCTACGAGAGGGGATGAGTGATCTACGTACCCTTGTAGATCGTACAGCAGAAGCGTTAGTGAACGCGGTTGATGTAGTGGAACGTCCTCACGTCCCTCGATCCGCCCCGCGAACAATCCCGCGATCAGTCCCACGATCTAGTACCGAACGGACGGCACCTCCGCGTTCAGCACACGTACAGCTCGACGATGATCTCGGCCTTCTTGATCCAGCAAGAGAGACGGAGAGGTAGAAGAGTTCTCTGGCAGCGTGACGGCGCTCCGGAGGTTGGTGATGACCTTGTCTCAGCAGGGCTCCGCCCGAGCTCCGCGGAAAGGCGATCTAGAGGAAAAACCGTGGAGGTATGTGGTCGGGCTTCCGTGGAAAAGTCGTCTCAAATCAGCCCTAAAACCCCACTATATATAGGAGGAGGGGGGGGGGAGACTTGCCTTGGGGTCCAAGGACTCCCAAGGGAGTCGGTCGAGCCAAGGGGGAAGGTCTCCCCCTCCCAAACCGAAATCTACTTGGTTTGGAAGGTGGAGTCCTTCTTCCCTTTCCCACCTCCTTCTTTTTTTTCCTTTCCTCTTTGATTTTCTTTCTTATGCGCATAGGCCTCTCTTGGGCTGTCTCACCAGCCCACTAAGGGCTGGTGCGGCACTCCAAACACCCATGGGCTTCCCCGGGGTGGGTGGCCCCCCCGGTGAACTCCCGGAACCCATTCGTCATTCCCGGTACATTCCCGGTAACTCCGAAAACCTTCCGGTAATCAAATGAGACCATCCTATATATCAATCTTCGTTTCCGGACCATTCCAGAAACCCTCGTGATGTCCGTGATCTCATCTGGGACTCCGAACAACATTCAGTAACCAACCATATAACTCAAATACGCATAAAACAACGTCGAACCTTAAGTGTGCAGACCCTGCGGGTTCGAGAACTATGTAGTCATGACCCGAGAGACTCCTCGGTCAATATCCAATAGCGGGACCTGGATGCCCATATTGGATCCTACATATTCTACGAAGATCTTATCGTTTGAACCTCAGTGCCAAGGATTCATATAATCCCGTATGTCATTCCCTTTGTCCTTCGGTATGTTTCTTGCCCGAGATTCGATCGTCAGTATCCGCATACCTATTTCAATCTCGTTTACCGGCAAGTCTCTTTACTCGTTCCGTAATACAAGATCCCGTAACTTACACTAAGTCACATTGCTTGCAAGGCTTGTGTGTGATGTTGTATTACCGAGTGGGCCCCGAGATACCTCTCCGTCACACGGAGTGACAAATCCGAGTCTCGATCCATACTAACTCAACGAACACCTTTGGAGATACCTGTAGAGCATCTTTATAGTCACCCAGTTACGTTGCGACGTTTGATACACACAAAGCATTCCTCCGGTGTCCGTGAGTTATATGATCTCATGGTCATAGGAACAAATACTTGACACGCAGAAAACAGTAGCAACAAAATGACACGATCAACATGCTACGTCTATTAGTTTGGGTCTAGTCCATCACATGATTCTCCTAATGATGTGATCCCGTTATCAAGTGACAACACTTGCCTATGGCCAGGAAACCTTGACCATCTTTGATCAACGAGCTAGTCAACTAGAGGCTTACTAGGGACAGTGTTTTGTCTATGTATCCACACAAGTATTGTGTTTCCAATCAATACAATTATAGCATGGATAATAAACGATTATCATGAACTAAGAAATATAATAATAACTAATTTATTATTGCCTCTAGGGCATATTTCCAACAGTCTCCCACTTGCACTAGAGTCAATAATCTAGTTCACATCACCATGTGATTCCAACGAATCCAACACCCATATAGTTATGGGGTCTGATCACGTCTTGCTCGTGAGAGAGGTTTTAGTCAACGGTTCTGAAACTTTCTGATCCGTGCATTATTTACAAATCTTTATGTCATCTTATAGATGCTGCTACTACGTGCTATTCGGAAATGCTCCAAATATCTACTCTACTATACGAATCCGTTTCACTACTCATAGTTATTCGGATTAGTGTCAAAGCTTGCATCGACATAACCCTTTACGACGAACTCTTTAACCATCTCCATAATCAAGAAAAATTCCTTAGTCCATTAGTTACTAAGGATAAATTTTGACCGCTGCTAGTGATTCAATCATGGATCACTCTCTGTACCTCTCAACATACTTTGAGTCAAGGCACACATCAGGTGCGGTACACAGCATGGCATACTTTAGATTCTACGGCTAAGGCATAGAATACGACCTTCGTCTATTCTCTTTATTCTACCGTGGTCGGGTTTTGAGTCTTACTCAAATTCACACCTTACAACGCAACTAAGAACTCCTTCTTTGCTGATCTATTTTGAACTCCTTCAAAAACTTGTCAAGGCCCGCATCTTATTGAAAATTTCATTAAGAGCTTTTGATCTATCTCCATAGATCTTTGATGCTCAACGTTCTAGTAGCGCAATCCAGGTATTCCTTTGAAAACTCCTTTCAAACAACCTTGTATGCTTTACAGAAATTCTACATCACTTCTGATCCACAATATGTCACCCACATATACTTATCAGAAATTCTATAGTGCTCCCACTCACTTCTTAGGAAATACAAGTTCCTCATAAACTTTGTACAAACCCAAAATCTTTGATCATCTCATCAAAGTGTATATTCCAACTCCGAGACGCTTGCACCAGTCCATTGAAGGATCACTGGAGCTTGCATACTTGCTAGTATCTTTAGGATCGACAAAACCTTCTGGTTGTATCACATACAATGTTTGCTCAAGGAAACCGTCGAGGAAACAATGTTTTGACATCCTACATGCAATATTTCATAAATAATGCATCAACAACTAACATAGTTCTAACAGACCTTTAGCATCGCTACGAGTGAGAAAGTCTCATCATAGTCAACTGTTTGATCTTGTCGAAAACATCTTTGCGACAAGTCGAGCTTTTCTTAATAGTGACTTATCACCATCATCGTCTGTCTTCTTTTAATGATCCATTTTACTCAATAGTCCTATGACCATCAAGTAGTTCTACCAAAGTCTACACTTTGTTTTCACACATGGATCCTCTCTCGGATTTCATGGCTTCCAGCCATTTGTCGGAATCTGGGCCCACCATCGCTTTCTCCATAACTCGCAGGTTCACTGTTGCTCAACAACATGACCTCCAAGACAGGGTTACCGTACTACTCTGCAGCAGTACGTGACCTTGTCGACCTACGAGGTTTGTAGTAACTTGATTCGAAGCTCAATGATCATCATCATCAGCTTCCACTTCAATTGGTGTAGGCGCCACAGGAAGAACTTCGTACGCCCTGCTACACACTGGTTGAAGTGATGGTTCAATAACCTCATCAAGTTCTACTACCCTCCCACTCAATTCTTTCGAGAGAAACCTTTCCTCGAGAAAGGATCGTTTCTAGAAACAAACACTTTGCTTTCGGATCTGAGATAGGAGATGTACCCAACTGTTTTGGATATCCTATGAAGATGCATTTATCCGCTTTGGGTTCGAGCTTATCAGACTGAAACTTTTTCACATAAGTGTCGAAGCCCCAAACTTTCAAGAAACGACAGTTTAGATTTCTCTAAACCTCAGTCTATACTGTGTCATCTCAACGGAAATACGCGGTGCCCTATTTAAAGTGAGTGCGGTTGTCTCTAATGCATAACCCATAAACGATAGTGGTAATTCGATAAGAGACATCATAGTATGCACCATACCAAATAGTGCGTGGCTATGACGTTCAGACACATCATCACACTATGATGTTCCAGGTGGCATGAACTGCGAAACAATTTCCACATTGTCTTAACTGCGTACCAAAACTCGTAACTCAGATATTCATTTCCATGATCATATCGTAGACAGTTTATCCTCTTGTTACAACGAACTTCACTCTGAAACGGAATTGAACTTTTCAACATTTCAGACTTGTGATTCTTTAAGTAAATACTCCTGTATCTACTCAAATCGTCAGTGAAGTAAGAACATAATGATATCCACTGCGTGCCTCAGCACCCATTGGACTGCATACATCAAAATGTATCACTTCCAACAAGTTACTATCTTATTTCATCTCAATGAAAACAAGGCCTTGCTCATGTGGTATGATTTGCATGTCACTAGTGGTTCGAAATCAGGTGAGTACAAAGATCCATCAGCATGGAGCCTCTTCATGCAATTTATACTAACATGACTCAAGCGGCAGTGCCACAAGTAAGTGGTACTATCATCATTAACTCATATCTTTTGGCACCAATATCATGAACATGTGTAACACTACGATCGAGATTCAATAAACCATTGAAGGTGAATATTCAAGAAAATAGAGTAACCATTATTCTCTTTAAATGAATAATCGTATTGCAATAAACACGATCCAATCATGTTCATGCTTAACGCAAGCACCAAATCACAATTAGTTAGGTTTAACACCAATCCCGATGGTAGAGGGAGCGTGCGACGTTTGATCATATCAACCTTGGAAACACTTCCAACACGTATCGTCACCTCGCCTTTAGCTAGTCTCCGTTTATGCCGTAGCTTTCATTTCGTGTTACTAATCACTTAGCAACCGAACCGGTATCCAATACCCTCATGCTACTAGGAGTACTAGTAAAGTACACATCAACATCATGTACATAAAATATACTTCTTTCGACTTTTGCCAGCTTTCTTATCTACCAAGTATCTAGAGTTGCTCCGCCTCAGTGACTGTTCCCCTCATTACAGAAGCACTTAGTCTCGGGTTTGGGTTTAATCTTGGGTCTCTTCATTAGTGCAGCAACTGTTTTGCCGTTTCACGAAGTATCCCTTCTAGCCCTTGCCTTTCTTGAAACTTAGTGGTTTTACAAACCATCAACTATTGATGCTCCTTCTTGATTTCTACTTTCGCAGTGTCAAACATCGCGAATCGCTCAAGGATCATTGTATCTATCCTTGATATGTTATAGTTCATCATGAAGCTCTCATCGCTTGGTGGCAGTGACTTTGGAGAACCATCACTATCTCATCTGGAAGATTAACTCCCACTTGATTCAAGTGATTGTCGTACTCAGACAATCTGAGCACACGCTCAATGATTGAGCTTTTCTCCTTTACTTCGTGGACAAAGAATCTTGTTGGAGGTCTCGTACCTCTTAACAAGGGCACAAGCATGAAATCACAATTTCATCTCTTTAGAACATCACTTATGTTCCATGATGTTTTACAACGTTTTCGGCGCCTTGCTTATAAGACATTAAGTATTTTGCACTGAACTATCGTGTAGTCATCAGAAACGTGTATGTCGGATGTTCATAGCATCCACAGACGACGCTCGAGGTGCAGCACACCAAGTGGTGCATTAAGGACATAAGCCTTCTGCGCAGCAATGAGGACAATCCTCTTCAAAGTTTGCTACTATCAACTTTCAACTAAATTTTCTCTAGGAACATATAAAAAACAGTAGAGCTATAGCGCAAGCTACATCGTAATTCGCAAAGACCATTAGGCTATGTTCATGACAATTAGTTGAATTAATCATATTACTTAAGAACTCCCACTCAAAAAGTACATCTCTCTAGTCATTTGAGTGGTTCATGATCCACTTACACTAGCTCAAGTCCGATCATCACGTGAGTTGAGTATAGTTTCAGTGGTAAGCATCCCTATGCTAATCATATCATCTATATGATTCATGATCGACCTTTCGGTCTCATGTGTTCCGAGGCCATGTCTGCACATGCTAGGCTCGTCAAGCTTAACCCGAGTGTTCCGCGTGCGCAACTGTGTTGCACCCCTTGTATGTGAACGTTGAGTCTATCACACCCGATCATCACGTGGTGTCTCGAAACGACGAACTGTAGCAAAGGTGCACAGTCGGGGAGAACACAATTTCGTCTTGAAATTTTAGTGAGATATCACCTCATAATTCTACTGTCGTTCTAAGCAAAAAAGGTGCATAAAAGGATTAACATCACATGCAATTCATAAGTGACATGATATGGCCATCATCACGTGCTTCTTGATCTCCATCACCAAAGCACCGGCACGATCTTCTTGTCACCGGCGCCACACCATGATATCCATCAACGTGTCGCCATCGGGGTTGTCGTGCTACTCATGCTATTACTACTAAAGCTACGTCCTAGCAATATAGTAAACGCATCTGCAAGCACAAACGTTAGTATAAAGACAACCCTATGGCTCCTGCCGGTTGCCGTACCATCGACGTGCAAGTCGATATTATCTATTACAACATGATCATCTCATACATCCAATATATCACATCACATCGTTGGCCATATCACATCACAAGCATACCCTGCAAAAACAAGTTAGACGTCCTCTAATTTTGTTGTTGCGTGTTTTACGTGGTGACCATGGGTATCTAGTAGGATCGCATCTTACTTACGCAAACACCACAACGGAGATATATGAATTGCTATTTAACCTCATCCAAGGACCTCCTCGGTCAATTCCGATTCAACTAAAGTTGGAGAAACTGACACCCGCCAGTCATCTTTGAGCAACGGAGTTACTCGTAGCGATGAAACCAGTCTCTCGTAAGCGTACGAGTAATGTCGGTCCGAGCCGCTTCGATCCAACAATACCGCGGAATCAAGAAAAGACTAAGGAGGGCAGCAAAACTCACATCACCGCCCACAAAAACTTTTGTGTTCTACTCGAGAAGACATCTACGCATGAACCTAGCTCTGATACCACTGATGGGGAACGTCGCATGGGAAACAAAAATTTTCCTACGCGCACGAAGACCTATCATGGTGATGTCCATCTACGAGAGGGGATGAGTGATCTACGTACCCTTGTAGATCATACAGCAGAAGCGTTAGTGAACGCGGTTGATGTAGTGGAACGTCCTCACGTCCCTCGATCCACCCCGCGAACAATCCCGCGATCAGTCCCACGATCTAGTACCGAACGGACGGCACCTCCGCGTTCAGCACACGTACAGCTCGACGATGATCTCGGCCTTCTTGATCCAGCAAGAGAGACGGAGAGGTAGAAGAGTTCTCTGGCAGCGTGACGGCGCTCCGGAGGTTGGTGATGACCTTGTCTCAGCAGGGCTCCGCCCGAGCTCCGCGGAAACGCGATCTAGAGGAAAAACCGTGGAGGTATGTGGTCGGGCTTCCGTGGAAAAGTCGTCTCAAATCAGCCCTAAAACCCCACTATATATAGGAGGAGGAGGGGGGAGACTTGCCTTGGGGTCCAAGGACTCCCAAGGGAGTCGGCCGAGCCAAGGGGGAAGGTCTCCCCCTCCCAAACCGAAATCTACTTGGTTTGGAAGGTGGAGTCCTTCTTCCCTTTCCCACCTCCTTCTTTTTTTTTCCTTTCCTCTTTGGTTTTCTTTCTTATGCGCATAGGCCTCTCTTGGGCTGTCTCACCAGCCCACTAAGGGCTGGTGCGGCACCCCAAACACCCATGGGCTTCCCCGGGGTGGGTGGCCCCCCCGGTGAACTCCCGGAACCCATTCGTCATTCCCGGTACATTCCCGGTAACTCCGAAAACCTTCCGGTATTCAAATGAGGTCATCCTATATATCAATCTTCGTTTCCGGACCATTCCGGAAACCCTCGTGACGTCCGTGATCTCATCCGGGACTCCGAACAACATTCGGTAACCAACCATATAACTCAAATACGCATAAAACAACGTCGAACCTTAAGTGTGCAGACCCTGCGGGTTCGAGAACTATGTAGTCATGACCCGAGAGACTCCTCGGTCAATATCCAATAGCGGGACCTGGATGCCCATATTGGATCCTACATATTCTACGAAGATCTTATCGTTTGAACCTCAGTGCCAAGGATTCATATAATCCCGTATGTCATTCCCTTTGTCCTTTGGTATGTTACTTGCCCGAGATTCGATCGTCAGTATCCGCATACCTATTTAAATCTCGTTTACCGGCAAGTCTCTTTACTCGTTCCGTAATACAAGATCCCGTAACTTACACTAAGTCACATTGCTTGCAAGGCTTGTGTGTGATGTTGTATTACCGAGTGGGCCCCGAGATACCTATCCATCACACGGAGTGACAAATCCCAGTCTTGATCCATACTAACTCAACGAACACCTTCGGAGATACCTGTAGAGCATCTTTATAGTCACCCAGTTACGTTGCGCTGTTTGATACACACAAAGCATTCCTCCGGAGTCCGTGAGTTATATGATCTCATGGTCATAGGAACAAATACTTGACACGCAGAAAACAGTAGCAACAAAATGACACGATCAACATGCTACGTCTATTAGTTTGGGTCTAGTCCATCACATGATTCTCCTAATGATGTGATCCCGTTATCAAGTGACAACACTTGCCTATGGCCAGGAAACCTTGACCATCTTTGATCAACGAGCTAGTCAACTAGAGGCTTACTAGGGACAGTGTTTTGTCTATGTATCCACACAAGTATTGTGTTTCCAATCAATACAATTGTAGCATGGATAATAAACGATTATCATGAACTAAGAAATATAATAATAACTAATTTATTATTGCCTCTAGGGCATATTTCCAACAATCTTTTCACAAAGTCAGAGAATATAGCCATCATACATCTTTGAAAAGTGGCAGGTGCATTGCATAAGCCAAAAGGCATGCGTCTATAGGCAAAGGTACCGAAAGGGCAGGTGAAAGTGGTTTTCTCCTGATCAGATTGTGCAACTGGTATTTGAGAGAGACCAGAATAACCGTCTAGAAATCAGAAGTGTGTGTGTTTGGACAGTCTTTCTAGCATTTGGTCGATAAAAGGCAAAGGGTAATGATCTTTCCTAGTGGCCTTATTCAACTTCCTAAAATCAATCACCATCCTATAGCCAGTAATAATCCTCTGTGGGGTCAACTCATCCTTATCATTAGGGACAACGGTAATGCCTCCCTTCTTAGGAACGCAATGCACCAGACTCACCCAATCGCTATGAGCAACATGATAGATAATACCCGCTTCCAGGAGCTTTAGTATTTCTTTTCTCACTACTTCTTTCATCTTAGGATTCAATCTCCTTTGATGATCAGCAACTGGTTTGAATTCAGGATCAGTTTTGATCTTGTGCTGGCATAGAGTGGGACTAATGCCCTTAAGATCATCAAGAGTATATCCAATAGCAGCACGGTGCTTTCTCAGAGTTTTTAGTAACTTCTTTTCTTCCTGCTCTGAGAGGCTAGCACTAATAATAATAGGATATATCTTCTTTCCATCAAGGTAGGCATACTTAAGAGTATCAGGCAACTGTTTAAGCTCGAACACAGGATCACCCTTAGGTGGGGGTGGATCCCCAAGCAGTTCAACAGGCAAGTTATTCTTAAGGATAGGATATTGTTCTAGGACAACTCTATCTATTTCATCCCTTTCATCCATATGCATATCATTTTCATGCTCAAGCAAGTATTGATCTAAGGGATCAGTAGGAGGCACGACAATAGAAGCTAAGGCAATAGTTTCATCCCTACTAGGAAACTCCTTTTCATGAGGTTGTCTACCAAACTTAGAGAAATTGAACTAGTGTGACACTCCTTCAAAGCCAACAGTGACAGTTTGCTTCTCACAATCAATATGAGCATTGACAGTGTTGAGAAAAGGTCTACCAAATATGATGGGACAAAAGCTATCTTGTGCGGTAGCAAGAACGAGGAAATCAGCAGGATACTTCGTTTTACCACACAAGACTTCAACATCCCTAACAATTCCCACAGGGCAGATAGTATCTCTATTGGCAAGGTGAATAGTGACATCTATAGGTTCTATCTCAACAGGTGCAATCTCATCTTTGACTTCATCGTATAAGGAATGAGGTATTGCACTAACACTAGCACCCAAGTCACATAAACCATGATAACAATGATCTCCTATCTTAACAGAAACCACATGCATGCCAACAACAGGCCTATGTTTGTCTCTAACGTGAGGTTTAGCAATTCTAGAAGCATCTTCACAAAAGTAAATATTGTGTCCCTCAACTTCTTCAGACAGAAGATCTTTGATAATAGCAATGCTAGGTTCAACTCTAATTTTCTTAGGGGGTGTAGGTGTTCTAATATAGCCTCTACGTATCACAGTTGAAGCTTTGGAATGATCCTTTATCCTAACAGGGAAAGGTGGTTTCTCAATGTAAGCACTGGGTACCACAGGATCATTATAGGCAATGACTCTCTCTTCAACTGGAGTGGGTTTAACTATGTTGACTTCTAAAGGAGGATGAAACTTAAACCACTTCTCTTTGGGGAGATCAATATGAGCAGCAAAGGATTCACACAATGAAGCTACTATCTCAGAGTCAAGTCCATACTTAGCGCTAAAGTCACAAAAAGTATTTATCTCAACAAAGGATTTAACGCAATCAAAAGTGAAATTCATAACTGACTCCTTACCTTCTTCAAGCTCCCAATCTTCAGAGCTGCGTTTAATTCTCTCCAATAAATTCCATTTGAAGTCAATATCTCTCTTCATAAAAGAACCGGTACAAGAAGTGTCAAGCATGGTGCGATCATCATGAGAAAGCCGAGCATAGAAGTTCTGAATGATAATTTCTCTCGAGAGCTCATGATTGGGGCATGAATATAGCATTGATTTAAGTCTCCCCCAATCTTGAGCGATGCTTTCTCTGTCACGAGGCCAAAAATTGAAAATATAATTTCGATCATGATGTACTAAATGCATAGGATAAAACTTTTGATGAAATTCCAATCTCAACCGATTGTAGTCCCATGATCCAGTATCATCACATAGCCTATACCATGTCAACGCCTTATCCTTCAAAGATAAAGGAAAGACCTTCTTCTTGACCTCATCCTCGGGCACACCTGCAATCTTAAATAAACCACAAACCTCATCTACATAGATCAGATGCAAGTCTGGATGTGATGTTCCATCTCCTGTAAAAGGATTAGCCAACAGTTTCTCAAGCATACCCGAAGGAAATTCAAAGCAAATATTTTCAGTAGGTGCAGCAACTTGAGGAGAAACTCTTTGTGCTTCCGTTCGAGGTGAAGATACCCCGAACAAGCCCCTCAAAGGATTAGTATTCATAGTGATAAGTGACAAGAAATTCCAGCACACTATATGAATGTTTTCTTACCAAGTACCACTTACCAAAGGCGCTTCACTCCCCAGCAACGGTGCCAGAAAAGAGTATTGATGACCCACAAGTATAGGGGATCAATCATAGTCCTTTCGATAAGTAAGAGTGTCGAACCCAACAAGGAGCAGAAGGATCTGACAAGTGGTTTTCAGCAAGGAAATATCTGCAAGCACTGAAATTATCGGTAACAAGTGATTGTGTGGTGAGATGATTCTTAGCAAGCAACAAGTAACAAAAGTAGCAACGGTGCAGCAAAGTGGACCAATCCCTTTTGTAGCAAGGGACAAGCCTGGACAAAGTCTTACAAGAGGAAAAACGCTCCCGAGGACACACGGGAATTTCTGTCATGCTAGTTTCATCATGTTCATATGATTCGCGTTCGTTACTTTGATAGTTTGATATGTGGGTGGACCGACGCTTGGGTACTGCCCTTACTTGGACAAGCATCCCACTTATGATTAACCCCTCTCGCAAGCATCCGCAACTACGAAAGAAGAATTAAGACAAAGTCTAACCATAGCATTAAACTAGTGGATCCAAATCAGCCCCTTACGAAGTAACGCATAAACTAGGGTTTAAGCTTCTGTCACTCTAGCAACCCATCATCTACTTACTACTTCCCAATGCCTTCCTCTAGGCCCAAATAATGGTAAAGTGTTATGTAGTCGATGTTCACATAACACCACTAGAGGAAAAACAACATACAACATATCAAAATACCGAACGAATACCAAATTCACATGACTATTATTAGCATGACTTATCCCATGTCCTCAGGAACAAAAGTAACTACTCACAAAGCATAATCATAATCATGATCAGAGGTGTAATGAGTAGCATCAAGGATCTGAACATAAACTCTTCCACCAAGTAATCCAACTAGCATAAACTACAAAGAGTAATCAACACTACTAGCAACCTTACAAGTACCAATCGGAGTCGCGAGATGGAGATTGGTTACAAGAGATGAACTAGGGTTTGGAGATGAGATGGTGCTGATGAATATGTTGATGGAGATGAGTCCCCTCCGATGAGAGGAGTGTTGGTGATGACGGTGGCGACGATTTCCCCCTCCGGGATGGAAGTTTCCCCGGCAGGATCGTCCTACCGGAGCTCTAGATTGGTTCTGCTCAAGTTCCGCCTCGTGGCGGTGGCGAAACCACGAAAAAGCTCCCTTCTCATTTTTTTCTGGATGAAACCCTCCATATAGCAAAAGAGGGGGGCAACTGGGCCAGCAGGGTGCCCACAAGCCCCCATGGCGCGACCTAGGGGGTGGACGCGCCGTGCAGGCTTGTGGCCACCCCCTCCTCTGGCACTTCTTCGGCCCAGTATTTTTCATATATTGGGTAAAAAATCTCCGTTGATTTTCACGGCGTTTGGAGTTGCGCAGAATAGATATCTCAACTTTGCTCCCCTTCCAGGCCAGAATTCCAGTTGTCGGTATTCTCCCTCTTCATGTAAACCTTGCAAAATAAGAGAGAAAAGGCATAAGAATAGTACCGTGAAGTGGAATAACAGCCAAAGAAGCGATAAATATCAACATGAAAACATGATGCAAAATGGACGTATCACAGTCCAATCAGGATCCGTTTACAACCAAGTACTGTCTGCCCCCTCTCGACAACGTCCAGCCTACCAAATCACCATATTATAAATAAAAATAAAACACACGCCATCACCTCCCCCACCCAATAAACTAAATGGTCCATCAATTCAAAAATATAGGGGGTATTAGTTTTTCGGAAAGTTAAATTTCTAATACTTTTACCAAGTTCAGAGCCAAAAATATCGACATCCAAAATATTAAATGAAATAAGTACGAAAATTTATTTCATGATGGATCTAACCATACTGATTTGATACTATGAGTTTTGATATATTTCTCTACAAATTGGATGAAGTAGCAAAGCACGTCTAACCCTTTTTTATGGATGATTTGTGCTATTTTAGATTCGAACATTGATGAATTACATTGCGTTTCATGAATTTTGTCCGATTAGTTGAATTGTATGTGGATAGTGTTGGATAGCCGGCTCTTGTGTTTGTGTCCGTGTACTGGTCCCATGTCCGCGTTTACGGTCAACAATCTGGAGAGAAAAATTAACGCACGCAGTTTAGCAAAGAAAAGAAAAAGACCCTAACAAGTATCACTGTGTGAGGCTACTCATAGTGAGGAGTATCACACATTAATGGAGAAATGACTAGCCACAACTTACGTTAGTGACGCGGAAATTTGACACAACGGTAGGACTTATTTTTCAAATAGCGATGGCAGTGGATGAATTGGTACGCCAGCTTTGTGTAGTTAGTGTTGGTGTGGATTTAAAATGAAACGCCACCAAAATGTGGGCCCTGCTGACGTGACCAATCGGAATATACTAGTAGGAAAAATCTTATAGGCAGGAGCCTAGTAGTAGTGCTGAAAAATACCACGCGTTGGTGCTAATTAGCAGTAGCGCTGGAAATAATAAGCGCTACTGATAACAACCGTAGTAGTAGCGTTGGCTGTAGTTCCAGCGCTACTGCTATACGGAGCCCAACGAGGCCATCCGCAATATCTTTAGTAATAGTGCTTACCTAGATCCAGCGCTACTGCTAATTTCCATAGCAGTAGCGCTGGATAGGAACCAACGCTATTGTTAAACGGGGCCCAACGAGGCCACCGACAGTATCTGTAGCAGTAGCGTTGTACTGTAAAAAGCGCTACTGCTAATTTCTGTAGCAGTAGCGCTTTCTTGGAACCAGCGCTACTGCTACACGTGGGCATCTTCATTTGCACCCACACACACTCTCCCTGTTCCTCCCCCTTTGCCCTCCTTTCTCCTTTCCTCCTCCATTGTTACTTATCCATCATTCTTGCCCTTCTTCTCTTTTTCTTCTACCTATCACCCACACACACACCCTCTCCCCTTCCTCCCCCATTTGCCATATCCCCTCCTATCTCCTTTCCTCCACCATTGTTGCTCTTTCACCCACACACACACCCCTCTCCCCTTTGCCCTATCCCCTCCTTTCTCCTTTCCTCCACCATTGTTGCCCTCATTTCACCCACACACACACCCTCTCCCCCTTCTTCCCCCCCTTTGCCCTATCCCCTCCTTTTACTTTCCTCTCTCTAAGTTCTCCACCATTGTTACCTCTCCATTATTTAGCCGTGCACAATCTCTCTCGGGATATATATAGGTGAGTAAAAAATTGTGCATTTCAATAATGGAAATATGTGTGTTTGCGATATGAAGGGATATTGTGTGAGTGACATGACCAGTGAGTTGCTTATGTTTTGCCGAAAGGTCGATTTATTTCCGTTTTGGAGAATTACGAGCAAACTGAATATGTCCTATTTTTAGGCAAGGTCATGCCAAATTTTTATATGCATGCATTTTGTTTATGACCCTTTTGCTTATTATACCTTGCAGTCATGAAGGTGAGTGGTAGGAAGGTGGAGTGATACTTACAATCCATGATTATGGACATGTACGAAAATAAACGGACTCGGATTAGATGTCCGTGTACAAGATGCAAATAAGGAGTAATTTTGGACCCTTTTGATCGTGGCAGTTTGAAGGACCACTTGCTGATCAATGGTTTCATGGATGGCTATACTCGATGGATAAGTGAAGATGATGATGAGGACGTCCACATGGCAGGGAATAACAACATGGGTCTAGACGAAGAGATGACCGATCGACAAGAAGACGATGGTGCCAGACACGACGACTGTGAAGAGTCCGGACACGGCGGCGGGGAAGAGTCTGGACATGGCGTCGGAGAAGATTTTGGACACGACGAAGTAGGAGAGTCCGGACATGGCGGAGAAGAGACAATGGAAACGCCGCAGACTTCGACGCTACTAAGTTCAGTCGTGTAGGACCCTCATGTTTGAGACCTCCTTCGCAAGAGTACGAATAGCGACACAGTTGATTATAGAGAGGAGGCCAAGCTGGCGCAACTTGAAGTGGACTCGAGGACTCCATTATATGACGGTTGCCATCCCGAGGTTACCCGCTTGAGTTTCATGCTCGAACTTCTAAAGATGAAGGCCAAAAACAAATGGACAAACAAAAGCCTTGATGAGCATTTGAAGTATCTACAAAATAAATTTCTACCCACAGGGAACCTGTGTCCTACTAGTGTTGATGAGGCCAAGAAAATTGTTTGCCCTCTGGATCTACCGCACATTAGATACCACACATGCACCAACGATTGCATCATTTATCGGGGTGAGCATGCAGAAAAACCAGGCGTCCAGTGCACAATGCTTCTCGATACAAGAAGGCAGGAAAGAAAGCTCCTCAGAAAGTTGTATGGTACTTCCCAATCACTCCCCGTATGCAGCGGTATTTCGTAGATCCTAAGGAAGCAAAGCTCATGCGCTCGTACGCGGAGAGGAAATAGCCTGATGATGGAGATGATCCGAAGCTGAGACACCTCGAAGATGGTAGCTAGTGGAGAGCACTCAATGCCGAATATCGTTTTTTCGGAGAAGATGCAAGGAATATTGTGCTTGGTGCGTGTACCGGTGGCATGAATCCGTTTGGAAACCAGAGCACCAACCACAACACATGGCTCATCTTTGTATGGATGTACAACCTCCCCCCATGGAAGTGCATGAAGACAAAGTACATACACATGAGCATGCTGATTCAAGGGCCAAAACAACCGGGAAATAATATTAACCTATATATGGGGCTTCTGAAAGAGGAGCTAGACATGTTATGGAAATCGCCGATCAAGACATGGGACGCCAGCACAAGAGATTATTTCTATATGAGAGTTGCGCTGATGACGACGGTGCACGACTATCTCGGTTACGAGTACACCTCACGCCAGGTGTGCCACGGATACAGCAGATGCACGAGGTGCATGGATGATACAACGTCTCAGCAACTTACGTCAACAAAAGATGGCGGCTGATACGTCTCCATCGTATCTACTTTTCCAAACTCTTTTGCCCTTGTTTTGGACTCTAATTTGCATGATTTGAATGGGACTAACCCGGACTGACGTTGTTTTCAGCAGAATTGCCATGGTGTTGTTTTTGTGCAGAAATGAAAGTTCTTGGAACGTCCTAAAAATTTACGGAGAATATTTCTGGAAAATATGAAAAATACATGCGCAAAGATCCACCGAAGGGGACGGGCCAGTGGGCCACAAGCCCTATAGTCGCGGCCTCCCCCTGGCCGCGACTACCAAGCTTGTGGGGCCCACGTGGTTGTGCCGCCCCCAATTCCAACGCTATTTATTCCCTTTCGTCCCGGAAAAAACCAGGAGAGAAGAGTTCATCGCGTTTCACGATCCAAAGGCGCCGCCACATTCCGTTCTTGCCCTGGAGGGCAGATCTGGAGTCCGTTTTGGGCTCCGGATCAAGGAGATTGTCGCCATCATCATCATCAACCTTCTTCCCTCTCCAATTCCATGAAGCTCTTCATCGTTCGTGAGTAATCTATTCGTAGGCTCGCTGGGCGGTGATGAGTAGGATGAGATCTATCATGTAATCGAGTTAGTTTTGACGGGGATTGATCCCTAGTATGCACTATGTTCTGAGATTGATGTTGCTACTACTTTGTCATGCTTAATGCTTGTCACTAGGGCCCGAGTGCCATGATTTCAGATCTGAAATTATTATGTTGTCACCAATATATGTGTGTTTAGATCCGATCTTGCAAGTTCTAGTTACCTACTGTGTGTTATGATTCGGCAACCCCGGAGTGAGAATAACCGGAACCACTCCCGGTGATGACCATAGTTTGAGGAGTTCATGTGTTCACCAAGTGCTAATGCGTTGGTCCAGTTCTTTATTAAAAGGACAACCTTAATATCCCATAGTATCCATTTGGACCCCGCTGCCACGGGAGGGATGGACAATAGATGTCATGCAAGTTCTTTTCCCTAAGCACGTATGACTACACACGGAATGCATGCCTACATCACATTGACGAATGGGAGCTAGCCACATATCTCTCCGTGTTATAACTGTTGCATGATGAATGTAATCCAACAAATCACCGATCCATTGCCTGCGAGTTTGTCCCACTGCCATTGTTACTTGCTCTGCCGTTACTACTGTTGCTGCTACTGTTACTTGCTTTGTCCTGCTGCTGCTGCTTGCTACTGTTGCTACCACTGTTACTTGCTGCCATTGTTACTTGCTTTGTCCTGCTGCTGTTACTTGCTACTGTTGCTACTTGCTACTGTTGTCACTACTGCTGTTCCTTGCCACTGCAGTTACTCGTTACTCTGCTACTAGGTGCTACAATACTTTTCTGGCGCCATTGATACTTCAGTTAGGAATAATCTGCCGTCAACAGATTCTTTCCTAGCACCGTTGCTATCATACTACCTTTGCTGCTTATATCCTGCTTGCAGATACTAATCTTTCAGGTGTGGTTGAGCCGACAACTCAACTGCTAATACTGGATAATATCCTTTCACTCCGATCGTGTCGAACCAACAAATTTGGGTTGAATACTCTACCCTCGAAAACTGCCGCGATCCCACACGTTGGTGGGCCATTGCAAGAAAATTGCTAATTGTTGAGCAACTGGAAGCAACTCTTTTTCTGGCGCCGTTGCTGGGGAGGATAGCTATATTCTCTGAGTCACTTGGGATTTATATCTGCTGATCACTATGAAGAATCTGAAAGATCCAAGAACCAAAGTCTTTCCCTCAATTACGAGGGGAGGTAAGGAACTGCCATCTAGCTCTGCACTTGATTCACCTTCAGTTATGAGTAAGTTTGCGACACCATCTCCTGCTAGAAATCTTGATATGTCGCGTGTGCTTGATGATGCTTATGATGCTACTATGCCTGATACTGCTAGAGATGCTATGCCTGATACTGCTAGAGATGCTATGCGTGATACTGCTTTGCCTGATGATGCTAGAGATGCTATTTTGCCTGATGATGCTATGCTTGATAATGCTAGAGATAGTACTTTGCCTGATATGCCACTAGGGGTATTCCTTGATGCTCATATTGCTAGAGTTACTGCCAATGCTCGTGATGGTTCTGAAATTGCCGATACTATCGAGATAGAACCTGCTTTTGCTCCTGCTAGATCTTGCTCTCCTAGATATGAATTGCCTGATATACCTGAGGGTTATGTTATGGATGGAGAGATAGCTGAGGATTTTCTTGCGTGTAAGGATGCCTATGACGCTGAGAAATTACTTCTCAAGTGGAAGGAAAAATCTCTGAAAGCTAGGATGAAATACGACCCGTAGTTTGCCACTTCACCTATCTTTATCACCGATGAGGATTATGAATTCTCTATCGACCCTGAGATAATCTCTCTAGTCGAATCTGATCCTTTCCACGGTTATGAGTCTGAGACGGTCGTAGCCCATCTTACCAAACTACACGATATAGCCACCCTTTTCACTAGTGAGGAGAAGATCCGCTATTACTATATCCTTAAACTGTTTCCTTTCTCTCTAAAGGATGACGCTAAAGCCTGCTTCACTTCTCTTGCTCCTGGATGTGTGAGTAGTCCCCAACATATGGTATATTACTTCTGTGAGAAATATTTCCCTGCCCATAAGAAGCAAGCTGCCTTGCAGGAAATATACAACTTTGCTCAACTCAAAGAGGAGAGTCTCCCACAAGCTTGGGGGAGGCTCATCCAGCTACAGAATGCTTTGCCTGATCACCCTCTTAAGAAGAACGAGATACTTGATATCTTCTATAACGGACTTACCAATGCTTCTAGAGACCACCTAGATAGTTGTGTCGGTTGTGTTTTTAGGGAACAAACTATAGAACAAGCTGAGATTCTACTGAATAACATCTTGATCAACGATAATGCTTGGACTATTCCCAAACCACCTCCTAAGCCAACTCCTAAGAAAAGAGGTATTCTATTCCTCAGTCCCGAAGATATGCAAGAAGCCAAGAAATCTATGCAAGAGAAAGGCATTAGACCTGAAGAAGTCAAAAATCTACCGCCTATCGAAGAGATCCATGGTCTCGATAACCCGATACAAGTAGTAGAGGTGAATTCTCTGCGTAGATTCAATGAGAGTGATATTCCTTTTGACAAACCTGCTAGCCTATGCTTTGATGAATTTGACAACTTTGTTGCCAAACAACAGAGTTTCAATGATTATGTTAGCAGACAATTGGAACAAAGTACTCGTATGCTTAGTCATTTAAGTGCTTGTGTAGACAGAAATGTCAATGATCCGAAGCTTGTGAGTAAACATGCCTCTATGATTACTAGTCAGGTAGAACAAGTACTTAAAGCTCAGAATGACTTGCTCAATGAATTAAATGACAACTCTGTCAGAGTCATTACTAGAGGAGGCAAAATGACTCAGGAACCTTTGTATCCTGAAGGCGATCCTAAGAGAATTGATCAAGATTCTCAAGGAATTAATGCTGATACACCCAGTCATCCTAAGAATAAGAAGAAGGATAATAGAAACCTACATGTCAGTTCACCAAATACTGTCACACCTGAAGAACCAAATGATATTTCTGCGTGTGATGCAGAAACACAATCTGGTGGTGAACATGAACCTGGTGACAATGTGGACAACGATGTTCATAATAATGCTCAACCTAGCAATGATAAGGATGTGGAGATTGAACCTACGGTTAATCCTGATAACCCACAACCTAAGAGATACGATAAGAATGACTTCACTTCTAGGAAGCATGGTAAAGAAAGGGAACCATGGGTTCAGAAACCTATGCCTTTTTCTCCTAAGCCATCCAAGAAAAGGGATGATGAGGATTTTGAGCGCTTTATTGAAATGTTGAGACACGTCTTTCTGCATATGCGGTTAATTGATATGCTCAAAATGTCTCCATATGCCAAGTACATGAAAGATATCGTGACTAATAAACGGAAGATAGCAGATCTTGAGATCTCCACCATGCTCGCCAATTACACTTTCAAAGGTGGAACTCCTAAGAAACTTGGTGATCCCGGAGTTTCCACTATACCTTGCTCCATTAAAGGAAACTACGTAAGAACTGCCTTATGTGACCTTGGATCCGGTGTTAGTGTTATGCCTCTCTCTCTTTATTGTAGACTTGAACTGGATAAGTTGACACCCACTGAGATTTTTGTGCAAATGGCCGACAAATCAACGGCTTTCCTTGTCAGCATTTGCGAGGATGTGCCTGTTGTGGTTGCTAACACCACTATCTTAACAGACTTTGTTATCTTGGATATTCCCGAGGATGATGCCATGGTTGTCATCCTCGGAAGACCTTTTTTAAACACTGCAGGGGCTGTCATAGATTGCAACAAAGGCAATGTCACCTTCCATGTCAACGGTAATGAGCATAGAGTGCGCTTTCCGAAGAAACGATATCAAGTACATTGCAACAATGCTATCAAAAAACTTCATCGGTTCTTATTGGGAGCTTTGAATGCCCTATTTCTCATGTTAAGATGAAGTATGATTTGCTTGTTGGGGAGATTCATATCCCCATTGAGGTGACTTAGTGGCTATTCGATAATTCTCCATTTACTTTTGCGATTTGAAAAAGTTTTGTCATGAGGATTTGATCAACCACATTGACGGATTTCTTTCGATGACCATGAAATGGATGAATCAAAGAGTCACATACCTATGTTTTAAGCATTCACTTTCTGTTGGTTAGAAGAAAAATGATAGATTTAGTTTAGTTTTCCCTGTTTCCTGTTTTAGCGTCCCGGAGAAAAGTACCCCGAAAATAAAAGTTCTCCGATGGTCCTGAAAATCAAATATGATTTTTTCTGGATTTTTTGAAAAATACTAGGACTGAGAGATGGCCTGGGGCCCACACCAGTGGGCCACAAGCCCTGTAGCCGTGGCCTCCCCCCTGGCCGCGGCTCCCAAGCTTGTGGGGCCCACAGTGACCCTCTCCACTCATTCCATCTCCCATCCTCTTCTTCTACCTCGAGAAAAAATCATTTCGCAGCTCAAACCCGTGTTCTTGCTCATTTGGCTGTGATTTTCGATCTCCTTGCTCAAAGCACCATTCTTCGAACCGTTTTGGGGAAATTACTCCTTGGTAAGTGACTCCTCCATTGGTCCAATTAGTTTCTACTCTAGTGCTTTATCCTTCGCGTATTCTTGCTACCTTGGTGACCCTGTTCTTGAGCTTGAAATGTTGATTCTAGCTGGTCCCAAGTAGTTTTAGCGCGTGATACGGTCTCTAGGCACTAGTAGGAATAGTTGCTACAAGGTGTGGTTGGTCTTTATTCACTTTTCTCTTGAACTTCAAAAATTTCAGCAAAAAGAAATTATGTTCAGGAGGAAGTTTCATGGTGGTTCCTCAAGTAAGAAGGGTCCCCGTCTTCCTATTCGGGAGCCCGATCCTTATAAACTAAGGGACGCACCGGTACAACCATGTGAATGGCCTTCCGATGAGTTCATGATCGAAGCAGGCTTCAAGGATGAGTTTGATACACTTGTCCACAATGTCGGGTTAGAAGAATTCCTCTCAGATAAGTGTGAACAGTATGCTATGCTCACTGCCTCTTTCGTGCGTAGATTTAAATTTCAGTTGGCCGTGACTCATCCATACTGTTTGATCTGTATGATAAATCCTACACCATGGATTTGGAGGATTTCAATAGGATTTGCAAGATACCCGATGGGGGTAGTCTTAATGATCCTGCTAAGTCTTCGGTCAGAGATTTTGTCTCTAGTATAACTGTTGGAGAAACTAGAGACATCACGCAAGCTACCATAGGAAGCATTCATTTCCCTGCCTTGCACTACTTTGCCCTCTTCATAGGTAGATGCATTAACGGCAAGGTAGAACATTGTCACCTATGCGCAACCGACCTTAGTATCCTTACGAGCGCAGTAACTGGTGACAGGAGCTTCAACATGGGAGCTATAATAGCAAGGAGGCTGAATAATAATGCCATTGATGGGGATTTCTTTGGTGGGATTTATGCTACGCGCTTAGCAAATTTTCTTGGAGTACCCATCCGTTCAGGAGATCCCCCTCTCCGTACAGCCTACCTTGATCGTGTCGCTCTGACACGCTATCAGTTTCTCAAGAGAGATGAGGAATCCCTCGTTTACCGGTTAGTATTTAACCGGCAGCATGCTTTTCATATTACGCTTCCTGCTCCTGCCTTCTTTGACTTTCAGGTTAAACGAAGATATTACATAACCATTGGAGAAGCAGAGGAGTATGAGAGGGAGGCTGAGACTTCTCGTCTCCGTGAAGCAGCTATTCATGCAGTGGTTGCAGCGCTCCCGTACAACCCACATTATGATTTTGGGTATCACTCGGACCAGCCTTGGGAGTAGACCAAGCTAGGCCAAAAGCCTAAGCTTGGGGGAGTACGTGTTTGCACCAACTTTATATTCATGCTTATGCCTTCACTTTGTTAGTCGGTGTTTACACTTTTCCACTGTATTATCCATGCTAGTTTATTTTCATTTTCTTGTTTTGTGTCCTTTTGATAAAACCCAAAAAGATTTTCCTTTCTTCTTTTGTTTGTTGGGAGCTTTCCCGTGTAAATATTTTTGTTTTTCCTTGAGTCGAGGTAGAAGACCATGGTTACAATGTTTAGTGGATCTCGCATGCATACATGTTCATTTGTTAAAGAGCCATATTACTTTGTCTTCTCCTTTGTGTTTGCCTGCAGATTTAGCTTAGTCCAATGCACGAGCACTCTTATTATTGTTCACATCGTTCGATCGTGCAAGTGAAAGGCAATAATGATGATATATGATGAAGTGACTGAGACTGGAAAAGGTGGTATGAACTCTATCTATTTTGTTTTTGTAAATATGACTAGCTTGTCGTCCCAGAATCAGCTTTGTTAGAGAGAACCATGTTTGCAATGACAACTTAGAGATAATAGTTTCTGATGCCATGCTTAATTAGCTAGGAGCCTATAATGGTTTGTCTTGAATGCCAACATAGATTTTGCGATGACTATGATGTAGTATGATAGGATTGTATTCTCCTTTGAATGATTCAAGTGGCTTGACTTGGCGCATGTTCATGCATGTAGTTGAAACAAAATCAACATAGCCTCTATGATGTTCGTGTTCATGGTGATTTATATCCTGCTCATGCTTGCACTCAATGTGAGTCAAACTCATTGCATCTTGATGACTGTTGTCGCTCTCTAGTTGGTCGCTTCCCAGTCTTTTGCTAGCCTTCACTTGTACTAAGCGGAATACTGCTTGTACATTCACTTCCATAAACCCAAAACTTTTTCCATGAGAGTCCACCATACCTACCTATTTGCGATATCTACCTGCCGTTCCAAGTAAATTTGCATGTGTCATTCTCTAAACCTTCAAGAAATAATCTGTTTTGCTTGCCCGAACCGCTCATGTGGTGACAGGGGGCTATTGGTATCTTCCATGTTAGGCGTGTTATCCTCGACATGTGTTTATTCACTGTCATTCACGAGAAAGGGGCCGGTAATTGGAATGCCCAGTTCCACGCTTAAATCGAAAACATAACTGTAAAACAAGACTCCCCCCGGATTGATGTTATATGGACGGTACCCGAGGATTCGGCTAGCCGTGGAGTGTGATTGATTGGTGGTGGGGGAGTTAAAACTTTACTTTTCTATTTGGGAACCGCCTATAGCATGAGTAGCATGGAAGATATTGATAACTCTAGGTCATTGCGTTGACAATGAAAGCATGCCACCCAAAATTATTATCTCTGTTTTCAAAGCTTGAGCTCTGGCACCTCTGCAAATCAATGCTTCCCTCTACGAAGGGCCTGTCTATTTATTTTCCTCTTGAGTCATCCTCTTCTTATATAAGCACCAATTAGAGAGCACCTCTGTCATTTTTATGCTTTGATTTTGATTGATATTGATTATGACTATGACTGGATCTTCGTTCCTATGAATTACAATGTTTAGTCAGCCCTTGATCTTTGAAAGTGCTCTTCATTTATGTTTTACGGTCTCAGAAAGAGCTAGCGAGATACCACCTATTCATATTGCTTCATGCTTGTTTTGATTGAATTGTTGGTATCTGAAACTCATTATTATTTGCTCGCTAGCTGTTACCTTGAGACCTTTGTGTCACTTGCTTATGTGGTTAACTTGTGATCTTGCTGAAATTCTAGTTATGAGTTAGACATAGTTGCAATAACAAGATCAAATAGAGTTTGTCAAAGTTTTTCTTTCTCTTTCAGTTTGTCCACTGAGTTGCTTGAGGACAAGCAAGGTTTTAAGCTTGGGGGAGTTGATACGTCTCCATCGTATCTAGTTTTCCAAACTCTTTTGCCCTTGTTTTGGACTCTAATTTGCATGATATGAATGGAACTAACCCGGACTAACGTTGTTTTCAGCAGAATTGCCATGGTGTTGTTTTTGTGCAGAAATGAAAGTTCTCAGAACGTCCTGAAAATTTACGGAGAATATTTCTGGAAAATATGAAAAATACCTGTGCAAAGATCCACCGGAGGGGACAGGCCAGTGGGCCACAAGCCCTGTAGCCGAGGCCTCCCCCCGGCCACGGCTACCAAGCTTGTGGGGACCACGTGGCTCTGCCGCCCCCAATTCCAGAGCTATCTATTCCCTTTCGTCCCGGAAAAAATCAGGAGAGAAGAGTTCATCGCGTTTCACGATCCAGAGGCGCTGCCACATCCCATTCTTGCCCTGGAGGGCAGATCTGGAGTCCGTTTTGTGCTCTGGATCAAGGAGATCGTCGCCATCGTCATCATCAACCTTCTTCCCTCTCCAATTCCATGAAGCTCTTCATCGTTCGTGAGTAATCTATTCGTAGGCTCGCTGGGCGGTGATGAGTAGGATGAGATCTATCATGTAATCGAGTTACTTTTGACGGGGATTGATCCCTAGTATCCACTATGTTCTGAGATTGATGTTGCTACTACTTTGCCATGTTTAATTCTTGTCACTAGGGCCCGAGTGCCATGATTTCAGATATGAAATTATTATGTTGTCACCAATATATGTGTGTTTTATATCCGATCTTGCAAGTTGTAGTTACCTACTATGTGTTATGATCCGGCAACCCCGGAGTGACAATAACCGGAACCACTCCCGGTGATGACCATAGTTTGAGGAGTTCATGTGTTCACCAAGTGCTAATGCGTTGGTCCGGTTCTTTATTAAAAGGAGAACCTTAATATCCCGTAGTATCCATTTGGACCCCGCTGCCACGGGAGGGATGGACAATAGATGTCATGCAAGTTCTTTTCCCTAAGCACGCATGACTACACACGGAATGCATGCCTACATCACATTGACGAACGGGAGCTAGCCACATATCTCTCCGTGTTATAACTGTTGCATGATGAATGTCATCCAACAAATCACCGATCCATTGCCTACGAGTTTGTCCCACTGCCATTGTTACTTGCTCTACCGTTACTACTGTTGCTGCTACTATTACTTGCTGCTAGTGTTACTTGCTTTGTCCTGCTGCTGCTACTTGCTACTGTTGCTACCACTGTTACTTGCTTTGTCCTGTTGCTATTACTTGCTACTATTGCTACTTGCTACTGTTGTCATTACTGTTGTTCCTTGCCACTGCAGTTACTCGTTACTCTGCTACTACTTGCTATAATACTTTTCTCGCACCATTGATACTTCAGTTAGGAATAATCTGCCGTCAACAGATTCTTTCCTAGCACCGTTGCTATCATACTACCTTTGTTGCTTATATCCTGCTTGCAAATACTAATCTTTCAGGTGTGGTTGAGCCGACAACTCTACTGCTAATACTGGAGAATATCCTTTCACTCCTATCGTGTCGAACCAACAAATTTGGGTTGAATACTCTACCCTCGAAAACTACCGCGATCCCACACGCTGGTGGGCCATTGCAAGACAATTTCTAATTGTTGAGCAACTCGAAGCAGCGGGTCTGGGAAAATCGTGTACATGGGCATCGTAGATGGCTCGAAAAGGATGACCCGAGAAAACGTGGAGATCTATTCAATGGTTTGGATGAGCATCGAGGGCCTCCACGTAAGAGGAGCGGCGCCAAAATCAGTGAGTTGTTTAATAACTGGCAACAGTGCCCCGCGCCGGGAAAGATGGAAAAGGCGCCAGATCCGCTGCTGAAGGAATGGAAAACGAGGTCTGTTTTCTGGGACTTGGAGTACTGGCCCAATCACTACACACCTCATTGCCTTGATCAAATGCATATAACAAAGAATGTCCTCGAGAGCTTTCTTGGCACACCGATGAACATGCCGGAGAAGACCAAGGATGGGTCGAAGGAAAGGAAAGACTTGGAGGATTTGGAGATCAGGGGGGATCTCCACATGCCCCGTAAAAAGTCAACAGAGGAGACGAAGATGAAGATGGCGACGGGGCCAAGGGTAAGAAACGTCAACAAGAAGGAGAATAATTTTTGCCCCTTCTTGCTTCACCTTAAGTACGAAGGAGATCGATCAATTCGTCAAGTGCCTTACGGAAATCAAATTTAGTTCTGGTTACTGTGGGAAGATAAGCAGATTTTTAGACACCAAGAAGAAAAGGTTCAATGGGATGAAGTCTCATGACTCTCACGTGATGATGATGCACATACTCCCGGTTGCCATTAGAGGGATAATGGACAAGCACGTCTGTGAGACACTTAATGGTCTCTGCAACTTCTTTGACGTTATCTCTCAAAAGTCCATCAGTGTGAAGCAGCTGCTATGGCTACATGAAGAGATCGTTGTCATACTATGTGAGCTTGAGATGTACTTCCCGCCCGAATTCTTTAACATCATGGTGCATCTGTGTGTCCACATCGTGGACGACATCATCGACCTCGGGCCGACATTCCTTCACAGCATGATGCCGTTGGAGAGGATGAATGGGGTGATCAAAGGATTCATTCGTAAGATGGCCCGTCCCGAGGGGAGCATCGTCGAGGGGTATCTGACCCAAGAGTGTATCTCCTTTTGCGAGACCTATATGGGCAAAGAAAACTCTGTTGTTGGTTTGCCCGTTAACAAGCACCATGGGAGACTCGGAGGAGAAGGTCACAACAACGGTCAGAGGGAATTGCACGTGGACTACTCGGATCAACGGGACGACTTTGACAGGGCTAACTTAGTATTGCTACAACACCTAGATGTGGTAGATGATTATGTAACACTGCACAAAAAATCATTGCAAAGAAGTACCGTGATAAGTGGATGCGCAAGACGGACGACGAAGTTACTATAGAGCAGAAGCCACGTTCTTGAGTTGGTTCAAAGAGCAGGTTCGTGCTAATCTCCTCGAAGAGGGCAGTGCGGACGGGTTTCTCATACACGTCTTAGCACCGGGCCCCGCGCCCAAACTCTTGTCCTATGAGGCATATGATATCAATGGTACACGTTCTACACGGAGGCCAAAGACATGGACAATGATTACTAGAACTCAGGGGTGACGACTGAACATGTGATCGACTCTAATGTCACAACTGAAAGATTCTACGAAAGGGTCAAAGAGATCTGGGAGCTTAACTATGCTGGAAAGCATGGTGCGACGATGTTTCGTGTCAGGTGGGCTAAGGCTGTCGTAAGGGAAAACAAGTATTTCACGATCATGTCTATACCCGACGCAAAGAGGGCTACCTTCAATGTTAACGTCATCGCCAAAACTGAGCCATGGATACACGCTAAGCACGTGACACAATGTTTTTTCATAACCGACCCGACCAATCCCAGCCATGTTGTCGTGAGGAGAGGCAAAAGGAACATCGTCAGAATGGATGGACTCGCCAACGAGGAAGACTACGACCAATACGGCAACCCGATGAGGGAAGATGACGATGATGATGAAGCATACTGAAAAGAAGAATCAAGACTACATTACCTAAGAAAGAATGTACTCCATGGTGCCGGAAAAGAAAAATCAAGACAACGAAAAAGAAATGGAAGAAGCTCAACGTGAAACGTCTTGGACGCAGTTGAGAAACAATCATTCATATATATGTACGTATTTTGTGTATGCAACAACACATGGTTCTGGTAATATTCGCGTAGTGTGGGAGGGAGATGTTCTCGTCATCGACTTCATGCGTGCGAGAGGCCGTCGGGAGAAAAACAAAAAAAACAAAAAGGGAGAAAGCAATACAAAAGAAAAAGAAAAGGAAAGGAAAATAATAAAATGGAAAGAAAGGTAATAAAAATAAAATAATAAAAAAATAACTAAAAGAAATTAATAAATAAAAGCAATAAAGAAAATAAAGTTATCAGTAGCGCTGGTTTAGCGCCAGCGCTACTCATAACTTAGCAGTAGCGTTGTAACCAAACTAGCGCTACTGCTATATAACCTAGGTCATTTAGCAGTAGCGCTGGGTTAGCTCCAGCGCTACTGCTAACTTAACAGTAGCGCTGGAGCCAATCCAGCGCTACTGCTACCTACGGTTAACCCTACCCAAAATCTCCTAACTCCCCTTGTCCCTCCACTCCTTCTCTCTCCCCCTCTCCCACGCACGCTCAACTCCCCCTGTCACCGCCGCCGGAGACCTCCCCCGCCACCGCCGTCGGAGCCCTCCCCACCCCGGTAAGCCCTCCCGCTCCATGCCGCCGCTGTCGTAGACCTCCCCCGGATCCCTCCCCCATTGCCGCCGCCAGAGTGCTCCCCCACCAACCTACCGGAGCCCTCCCCCACCGGAGCCGTCCCCACCTCCCCCGAAGCCCTCCCCCATCGCCGATGTCGGAGCCCTCCCCCGTCGCCCCCACCGGAGCCCTCCCCACCTCCCCCGAAGCCCTCCCCCACCGGAGTCGTCCCCACCTCCACCGGATCCCTCCCCCAATGGAGCCCTCCCACTGGAGAAATACAATTTGTTTTAGAAAAAAATCTACAATATGTATGTCTAGGGAAAATTTGTAGCTAAATCTACAATATGTATGTCTAGGGAAAGTTTTGTGTTTAGTATGTCTAGGGAAAGTTTTGGTTTTAGTGTTGTTGATGATGATGTTCGTCGCTTGTAAATCAATTATGGGTGAATAAAAAGGGCATGTATGCAATAAAATATAAGCAAACATTTCATGTTCAAGTTCTTACCCATTTTATATGCAATCTTTGTATTTTGTATTTTTAGGGAAAACCATCAGGTGTATTTTAAATGCGAGTGATATGATTTATATGCCATCTTTGAATATTGAAACCAGAATTTTTTCATATGCAATTTTGAATATTGAAAGTAGAAACCAGAATTTTATATGCAATCTTTGAATATATGGAATCTTACTCATTTTATATGCAATCTTTAAATATTGAAAGTAGAAACCATATGGACATTTATGCATCTTCATGAGAAGAATTTAGCCCATCTGTTGTACTTGTTCATTGTTGCTATATCCGAGTGGCCTATGTTTTGCCGGAATGTTGATTCATTTCCGTTCCGCAAATTTCAGGCGCTCCATATGTCCACTTTTTAGCAAAGGTCATGCTGAATTTTTTGTGAATTTTGGCATGACTAGTGCTAGAAACTAGGACATATGGAGTGCCCTGGAATTGCCGGAAATGGGAATGAATCAACATTACGACCAAATATAGGTCCCTTTTTATTATTCATGCTTCTGTTTATATATAGATGTACAATTCTTTCGATATAATGTCACGGTTGTTGTTTACGCATTTACAAACATGTACCATGGATTATAAGTTAAATGACCACATTAAAACAAGAAATGTCTGACGATGAATATTGGGAGTGTGAATATTGCAGCGACTGTCGGGGTATGTGCGACACACCTCACCTGCAAGACGACATGTTCTTCAGCATGAAGCTTGACGAGACCTTCAAAGTTTGTATGGTACGCAACAATGACAAGTGTTTTTTTTGTAATTAAGCATGCATGACTTCTGTTTTTTGCTTCAATGTGTAATTTTTATTTTATACAATTCGACTAGTTCCTCCCTTGCCATGCAGGAAGATATGTGTTGGAGAGGCTCGGTTTCGAAGACCACGAGAGTATGGAGACGAGGAGCACTAACCTGAGGACTATACATGGTCACACATTTGTGATCAAAGTATTTAATTCAGTGTTTAACACAGAAATAGGGTGCCCAATTTGGAAAGATCTCTGCAAGGCATATGGATTTCAGAAGGGTATGGAAATAACCTTCCATCTTCGTCCTGAAGATAATATGCGAGGCAACATCGACATTTGGGTGGTTGTCGATATGCTTCCTGTTTTACCTCCATGTGAGTTCCTCAACCATATTTGTCAAGTAATTTGCATTTTATATTTAGAAATAGTTGGTGTTCATCCATATACTAGATTTGTTAAATTATAATTTATAGCTTACTTCGTTTCTTCGAGTGAATTACGGAAATTAATTGGCACGACACACTACACGTATGGATCACATCTAACTTGGGAGGAGAAGGATGTTCTTCTCTACTTTCTTGTTGGTGTCCTGGTTGGTAGGGAGAACTTCCCGTATAATTTGGGAATTGGACTAAATTATACATTTTACATGCCACTAGTGCATAGGTTGAGGTCGGATGACATTCGCCAAAATATCTTGGTAAGAGTTTCCCTCTACTATTGCATAAATGGTGTTGATTATATCGCTAACTAGGTTATTATTATGTTCTTCAACAGCAACTGCCAAATGATGTAGTGCCTCTGTTGATGCACCCAGAAGGTCATACGAAAATTAAAAGCCCACTCAGGGCTGAGTTCGATGCTCCATACTCGACTAACCGCAAATCAAGAAGGCTCCAAATTGAAGCATGGAGAGAAATAAAGAAGGATCGCAAGCCACAAGTTGGAGACCGTTTGATCTCTGTGTTTCATCATGGAGACATAGGTGTTATTCTGTTTTATGATATTATACCTAGGAGCGAGGACTAGGTCTTATGAGAGACAAGTTTTTCTGGTTTATATTAACTTGGCATGATCAGTTAGGATGCATGCATATGATGACTATTATGATGTTTTTCTGTTTTACAAGATTTTAACTTGATATATGATTAAGATGATGATGAGTTGTTAGATGAGTACGTAAGATGATGATGAGTTATATGACATGATACTTTATGTGTACGCCATGATGAGAATAATGCATGTTTATCATGATACTATGAAAGTATTGTTTAGAGCATGCACAAATACGTAGAGGGGCATAAGGGGAAGAAGGAGTAGTGACCATCATCGACGGTTGAAAAATCAGTGAGGGAGTGTCCACCATATATGAGAGATGAAGAATGACGACTGTTGTCATGGGGGTCGCTTCTCCTTCTTCTCCTTGTGCTCGATATTTGTTATGCACTAGGGGAAGTAGGAGTAGCGACCATCATCGATGGTCGAAAATCGGTGAGGTACTGTCCACCATATACGTAAGATAAGAGTTTAGGAAGGAAGACCCGACAGGCCTAAAGTCAACCTGTTGCATATTGAGTAATAGTTCCTCAACCATATTTATTAAGTAATTTATATTGTTTATTTAAAAATAGTTGACAACTAATTTCTATTGATAGCTTATTTCCATTCAAGCAAACATGTCCAGCGCTTGGTAGACAACACCTACTAGTGTCGCGGGGCTGAACTAAACTGCGAGGATATAGGTCATTATGTTTCATGGCTTAAGGATCCATGATACTGTCAAGACATGTTATTTTCCTGGACTTCGAGATATTAGTACTCAAAATGTGTGATACTAGTGTGCGTATTAAACTAGGTCACATCTATTTAGGAAACATGGTAAGATATTTACTATTTATCCTCAGTGCATCTTTTGCATACATTATTTTTAAGCTAAACTGCATTACTATGTATGTTAATCTATGTATTGAACAGGGACTCCCGATGAGTGTTGTGCCTCGTTGGATCAAGTCTAAAGGTCGCATGACAATGGTTAGCTTACGACCAACATATCATGTATTGCACATGAGTGCATCGACACATGTTTTATGCTATTTTACCTGAGAGAGAGCAGCAGGGGTAGGTCCTAGGTATTAAGAACAACTAGTGATGTATCATGGACGAAAATGATGTATCATGAACAAAAATGGTGATGATGAGGAGTTGTTATTTGACAATGATCTATTATGATGATACTGTATGAAAACCTGTATAATGTCGCTGCTAATACGACATGAATTAAATATTGAAAGCAGTAACATTAGCAGTAGCGCTGGAATATTAGTAGTACGTTGGGTTATCAGTAGCGCTTTATCTGCTTTAGCGCTACTGCTAATGTGTATATCAATAACGCTGGATAAAACAGCGCTACTGCAAACAGATAAGTTGTAGCGCGATTGCAGTAGCGATGGCACCAACGCTACTAGTAAGGGACAAACCAACACTATGGGTAGCCTTTCTCCTACTAGTATATATTGCTGGCGTCGGACTTCCTGCGATGTCATAGATATATTATGTAGTGTTGTCGTCCATTATTCGTGAACATCAACACTAAGTTTGGCCTATCTAAGCTAGTGTTCGGTAGCCCCTTTGTTTATCGAAATACATTCACTTCCAATTCTTCTCCCTAACTAGTTGTAGGTCCTCTTTAGTTATGGACCCATGTCGGTGAAGCATGTCGAAAGTTTGGGACATCGTCGCCTGGCCGAGCTCTTGTCCATCCCTGTTGGCTACTGATTGCAATCTCTGGCGATGGCTTGACGAATGCCGATGACAACAAACCTTCCCCGGCAACGACACCAGAAGAATGCTGCTAGCACTCCTCGGCAACGAAACTAGAAGAATGTTGTTGATGGCCCACCAGCGCGTGGGTTCGCATCAGTTTTCGAGGGTAGAGTATTCGACCCAAATTTGTTGGTACGCCAGACAGGAGGTGAGAGAATACTCTTGAGTATTAGCAGCTGAATTTGTCAGATTCAACCACACCTGAAAGATTAGTATCTGCAAGCAAAGTAGTAACAACAAAGTAACGATTTCCCCTCTCCAGAGCCCAAGACGGACTCCAGATATGCCCTCCAGATGAAGAACAGGTGGTGGCGGCGCCTCCGTATCAAAAACGCGACGAAAACTTCTTTTTTTTCTGGGACGAAAGGGATCTTATAGAGCTGGAGTTGGGGGCGGCAGAGCCGTGTGGGCCCCACAAGCCTGCCCACCGCCACCAGGACGTCTGGAGAACTTTGATTTCTGCACAAAAATAACATCAAGGCAATTCTACTGAAAACAGCGTCAGACCAGGTTAGTTCCATTTAAATCATGCAAAATAGAGTCCAAAACAAGGGTAAAAGAGTTTGGAAAAGTAGATACGATGGATACATATCAACTCCCCCAAGCTTAAAACCTTGCTTGTCCTCAAGCAACTCAGTTGACAAACCAAGAGAGAAAGAAAAACTTTGACAAACTCTGTTTGATCTTGTTGTTGCAACTATGTCTAACTCATAACCAGAATTTCAGCAAGATCACAAGTTAACCACATAAGCAAATGACACAAAGGTCTCATGGTAAACTAATATCAATGGCATAATCAGCTAACGAGCAAATAATAATGAGTTTCAAATACCAACACTTCAATCAAAACAAGCATGAAGCAATATGAATAGGTGGTATCTCGCTAGCTCTTTCTCAGACCGCAAAACATAAATGCAGAGCACTTTCAAAGATCAAGGGCTGACTAAACATTGTAATTCATAGCAAAGAAGATCCAGTCATAGTCATACTCAATATCAATCAAAAGCAAAGCATAAAAATGACAGAGGTGCTCTCTAATTGGTGCTTATATAAGAGGAGGATGACTCAACAGGAAAATAAATAGACAGGCCCTTCGCAGAGGGAAGCATTGATTTGCAGAGGTGCCAGAGCTCAAGCTTTGAAAACAGAGATAATAATTTTGGGTGGCATGCTTTCATTGTCAACGCAATGACCAAGAGTTCTCAATATCTTCCATGCTACTCATGCTATAGGCGGTTCCCAAACAGAAAAAGTAAAGTTTTAACTCCCCCACCACCAATCAATCACACTCCACGGCTAGCCGAATCCTCGGGTACCGTCCATACTAACATCAATCCATGGGGAGTCTTGTTTTACAGTTATGTTTTCGATTTAAGCATGGAACTGGGCATTCCAATTACCGGCCCCTTTCTCGTGAATGACTGTGAATAAACACATGTCGAGGATAACACTCCTAGCATGGAAGATACCAATAGCCCTCTGTCACCACATGAGCGGTTCGGGCATGCAAAACAGATTATTTCTTGAAGGTTTAGAGAATGGCACATGCAAATTTACTTGGAGCGGCAGGTAGATACCGCAAATAGGTAGGTATGGTGGACTCTCATGGAAAAACTTTTGGGTTTATGGAAGTGGATGCACAAGCAGTATTCCGCTTAGTACAAGTGAAGGCTAGCAAAAGACTGGGAAGCGACCAACTAGAGAGCGACAACAGTCATCAAGATGCAATGAGTTTGACTAACATTAAATGCAAGCATGAACATGATATAAATCACCATGAATACGAACATCATAGAGGCTATGTTGATTTTGCTTCAACTACATGCATGAACATGCGCCAAGTCAAGCCACTTGAAACATTCAAAGGAGAATATCATCCTATCATACTACATCATAGTCATCTCAAAATCTATGTTAGCATTCAAGACAAACCATTATAAGCTCTCAGCTAAATAAGCATGGCATCAGAAACTATGATCTCTAAGTTGTCATTGCAAACATGGTTCTCTCACAACAAAGCTAAATCTGGGTCGTCAAGCTAGTCATATTTACAAAAACAAAATAGATAGAGTTCATACCAACTTTTCAGTCTCAGTCACTTCATCATATATCATCATTGTTGCCTTTCATTTGCATGATCGAACGATGTGAACAATAATAAGTGCATTGGACTAAGCTAAATCTGGAGGCAAACACAAAGGAGAAGACAAAGTAATATGGCTCTTTGAAAGCTAAACAGGTAAGCATGCAAGAACCAATAAACATTGTAACCAATATCTTCTACCTTGACACAAAGAAAAAGAAAAGTATTTACACTGGAAAGCTCCCAACAAGCAAAAAAAGAAAGAAAAATCTTTTTGGGTTTTCTTAAAAGGACACAAAATAAGAAAACAAGAAAACAAAAAGAAACTAGCAGGGATAATACAGTGGCAAAGTGTAAACACCGGCTAACAAAGTGAAAGCATAAGCATGAATGTAAAGTCGGTGAGAACAGGTACTCCCCCAAGCTTAGGCTTTTGGCCTAGCTTGGTCTACTCCCAAGGATGATCCTGGCGAAACCCAAAGTCATAATGGGTGTTATACGGGAGTGCTGCAGCCACTGCTTGAATAGCTGCCTCACGAAGTCGAGCAGCCGTCGCCTCCCTCTCATACTCCTCTGCCTCTCCTATGGTTATGTAGTATCTCCGTTTTACCTGAAAGTCAAAGTAAGCAGGAGCAGGAAGGGTAATATGGAAAACACGCTGCCGGTTAAATATCAAGCAGTATAGGAGGGATCCATGATCTCTCTCAAGGAACTAGTAGCGTGTTAGAGCGACACGATCAAGGTAGGCTGTACGGAGAGGAGGGTCTTCTGGACGGATGGATACTCCAAGAAAATTTGCTAAGCGTGTAGCATAAACTCCACCAAAGAAATCCCCCTCACTGGCATTTTTATTCAGCCTCCTTGCTATTATAGCTCCCATATTGAAGCTACTGTCACCTGTTACTGCGCTCTTAAGGATACTAAGGTGGGAAGCGCATAGGTGACAATGTGCACCCTTGCCGTTAATGCACCTACCTATGAAGAGGGCAAGGTAGTGCGAGGCAGGGAAATGGATGCTTCCTATGGTGGCTTGCATGATATCTCTGGTTTCTCCAACAGTTATACTGGAGACAAAGTCTCTGACCGAGGACTTAGGAGGATCATTAACACTACCCCCATCGGGTATCTTGCAAATCCTATTGAAATCCTCCAGATCAACGGTATATGATTTATCGTACAGATCAAACAGTATGGATGAGTCACGGCCAACTGAGAATTTAAATCTACGCACGAAAGAGGCAGTGAGCATAGCATATTGTTGACATTTATCTGAGAGGAATTCTTCTAACCCGGCATTGCGGACAAGTGCATCAAACTCATCCTTGAAACCTGCTTCGATCATGAACTCACCGGAAGGCCATTCACATGGTTGTACCGGTGCATCCCTTAGTTGAAAAGGTTCGGGGTCCCGAAAGGAAAGATGAGGACCCTTCTTACTTGAGGAACCACCATGAAACTTCCTCCTGAACATAATTTCCTTTTGCTGAAATTTTTGAAGTTCAAGAGAAAAGTGAATCAAGACCCACCACACCTTGTAGCAACTACTCCTACTAGTGCCTAGAGACCGTATCACGCGCTAAAACTACTTGGGACCAGCTAAAATCAACATTTCTAGCTCAAGAACAGGGTCACCAAGGTAGCAAGAATTCGCGAAGGATAAAGCACTAGAGAAAAAACTAATTGGACCAATGGAGGAGTCACTTACCAAGGAGTAATTTCGCCAAAACGGTTCGGAGAATGGTGCTTTGAGCAAGGAGATCGAAAATCATAGCCAAATGAGCAAGAACACGTGTTTGAGCTACGAAACAATTTTTTCTGGAGGTGGTAGAAGAGGCTGGGAGCTGGAATGAGTGGAGGGGGTGCCTGTGGGCCCCACAAGCTTGCACCCCGCCACAAGGGGGGTAGGTGGCGGTGGCAGGGCTTGTGGCCCACTGGTTAGGCCCCCAGGCTAGCTCTGAGGCCCAAAAACTTTCAAAAATTCTAGAAAAAATCATACTAAATTTTCAGGACCATCGAAGAACTTTTATTTTTGAGGTATTTTTCTTCAGGACGCTAAAATAGAAAACAGGAAAAACTAAACTAATTCTATCATGTTTCTTCTAAGCAAAAGAAAAGGAAAACTTAAAACAGAGGTATGTGACTCCTTGATTCATCCGTTTCATGGTCATTGAAAGAAATCCGTCAATGGGATTGATCAAGTCCTTATGACAAAACCTTCTCGAATCGCAAGGGAGAACGAAGAATTTTCGAATAGCCACTAAGTCACCTCAATGGGGATATGTATCTCCCCAACAAGCAAATCATACTTCATCTTGACACGAGGAATAGGGCATTCAAAGCTCCCAATGAGAATCGATGAAGTATTTTTGATAGCATTGATGCAATGTACTGGATATTGTTTCTTCGGAAAGTGCACTGTGTGCTCATTACCGTTGACATGGAAAGTGACATTGCCTTTGTTGCAATCTATAACAGCCCCTGCAGTGTTTAAAAAGGGTCTTCCGAGGATGACATCCATGGCATCGTCCTCGGGAATATCCAAGATAACAAAGTCTGTTAAGATAGTGGTGTTAGCAACCACAACAGGCACATCCTCGCAAATGTCAATAGGAAAAGCAGTTGATTTGTCGGCCATTTGCAGAGAAATTTCAGTGGGTGTCAACTTATCCAATTCAAGTCTACGATAAAGAGAGAGTGGCATAACACTAACACCGGCTCCAAGGTCACATAAGGCAGTTCTTACATAGTTCCACCTTTAAAAGTGTAGTTGGCAAGCATGGTAGAGATCTCAAGATCTGGTATCTTCCGTTTATTAGTCACGATATCTTTCATGTAGTTGGCATACGGAGACATCTTGAGCATATCAGTTAAACACATCTGCAGAAAGACGGGTCTTATCATCTCAACGAAGCGCTCAAAATCCTCATCATCCTTTTTCTTGGATGGCTTAGGAGGAAAGGGCATAGGTCTCTGAACCCATGGGTCTCTTTCTTTACCATGCTTCCTAGCAGTGAAGTCATTCTTGTCGTATCTCTTAGGTTGTGGATTATCAGGATTAACCGTATGTTCAATCTCCACATCCTCGTCATGGCTAGGTTGAGCATTATCATGAACATCACTGTCCATATTGTCACCAGGTTCATGTTCATCACCTGATTGTGTTTCTGCATCAGACGCAGAAATATCATTAGGTTTTTAGGTGTGACAGTATTTGGTGAACTGGCGTGCAGGTTTCTATCATCCTTCTTCTTCTCCTTAGGATGACTGGGTGTATCAGCATTGATTCCTTGAGAATCTTCATCAATTCTCTTAGGATGACCTTCAGGATACAAAGGTTCCTGAGTCATTTTGCCTCCTCTAGTAATGACTCTGACAGAGTTGTCATTTAATTCATTGAGCAGGTCATTCTGAGCTTTAAGTACTTGTTCTACGTGAGTAGTAATCATAGAGGCATGTTTACTCAGGAGCTTCAGATCATTGGCATTTCTGTCTACACAAGCACTTAAATGGTTAAGCATGCGAGTACTTTGTTCCAAATGTCTGCTAACATAATCATTGAAACTTTGTTGTTTGGCAACAAGGTTGTCAAATTCATCAAAGCATAGGCTAGCAGGTTTATCAAAAGGAATATCACTCTCATCAAGCCTACGCAGAGAATTCACTTCCACTACCTGTATCGGGTTATCGAGACCATGGATCTCTTCGATAGGTGGTAGGTTTTTGACATCTTCAGATCTAATGCCTTTCTCTTGCATAGATTTCTTGGCTTCTTGCATATCTTCGGGACTGAGGAATAGAATACCTCTTTTCTTAGGAGTTGGCTTAGGAGGTGGTTCGGGAATAGTCCAAGCATTATCATTGATCAAGAGATTATTCAGTAGGGTCTCAGCTTGTTCTACACTTCGTTCCCTAAAAACACAACCGGCACAACTATCTAGGTGGTCTCTAGAGGCATCGGTAAGTCCGTTATAGAGGATATCAAGTATCTCGTTCTTCTTAAGAGGGTGATCAGGCAAAGCATTCTGTAGCTGGACGAGCCTCCCCCAAGCTTGTGGAAGACTCTCTTCTTGGAGTTGAGCAAAGTCGTATATTTCCTGCAAGGCAGCTTGCTTCTTATGGGCAGGGAAATATTTCTCACAGAAGTAATAGACCATCTCCTAGGGACTACACACACATCCAGGAGCAAGAGAGGTGAACCAGACTTTAGCGTCATCCTTTAGAGAGAAAGGAAACAACTTAAGGATATAGTAGTGGCGGATCTTCTCCTCATTAGTGAAAAGGTTGGCTATGACCGTCTCAGACTCATAACCGTGAAAAGGATCAGATTCAACTAGAGAGATTATCTCAGGGTCGACAGAGAATTCATAATCCTTATCGGTGACAAAGATAGGCGAAGTGGCAAACTTCGGGTCATTTTTCATCCTAGCTTCCCGAGATTTTTCCTTCCACTTGAGAAGTAATTTCTCAGCGTCATAGGCATCCTTACACGCAAGAAAATCCTCAGCTATCTCTCCCTCCATAACATAACCCTCAGGTATAGCAGGCAATTCATATCTAGGAGAGCTAGATCTAGCAGGAGCAAAAGCAGGTTCTATCTCAATAGTATCGGCAGTTTCAGAAGCATCACGAGTATTGGCAGTAACTCTAGCAATATGAGCATCAAGGAACACTCCTAGTGGAACATCAGGCAAAATAGTATCTCTAGCAGTATCAAGCATAACATCTCTAGCAGTATCAGGCATAGTATCTCTAGCAGTATCAAACATAGTATCATCACACATAGTATCAAGCATAGCATCATCAGGCATAGTATCAGGCATAGTATCAAGCATATCATCTCTAGCAGTAGCATCATAAGCATCATCAAGCACATGCGACATATCAAAATTTCTAGCAGGAGGTGATGTCGCAAACTTACTCATAACTGAAGGTGAATCAAGTGCAGAGCTAGATGGCAATTCCTTACCTCCCCTCGTAGTTGAGGGCAAGACTTTGGTCTTTGGATCCTTCAGATTCTTCATAGTGATTAGCAGATATAAATCCCAAGGAACTCAGAGAATATAGCAATACCTCTCCGACAACGGCGTCAGAAAAATGCTGATTGCAATCTCTAGCGATGGCTAGACGAATGCTTATGACAACAAACCTTCCCCGACAACAGCACCAGAAGAATGCTGCTAGCACTCCTCGGCAACGAAACTAGAAGAATGTTGTTGATGGCCCACCAGCGCGTGGGTTCGCAGCAGTTTTCGAGGGTAGAGTATTCGACTCAAATTTGTTGGTACGCCAGACAGGAGGTGAGAGAATACTCTCGAGTATTAGCAACTGAATTTGTCAGATTCAACCACACCTGAAAGATTAGTATCTGCAAGCAAAGTAGTAACAACAAAGTAACGAGTAACGGCAGTGGCAAGGAACAACAGTAGTGACAGCAGTAGCAAGTAGCAACAGTAGCAAGCGACAGTAGTAGTAACAGTAGCAGCAGCAGAGCAAAACAGGTAACAGCAGTAGCAGAAGCAGCAGAGCAAGACAAGTAACAACAGTAGTAGGACAAACTCGTAGGCAATGGGTCGATGATTTGTTTGGATGATATTCATCATGCAACAGCTATAACACGGAGAGATATGTGGCTAGCTCCCGTTCGTCAATGTGATGTAGGCATGCATTCCGTGTGTCGTCATACGTGCTTAGGGAAAAGAACTTGCATGACATCTATTGTCTATCCCTCCCGTGGCAGCGGGGTCCAAAAGGAAACTACGGGATATTAAGGTTCTCCTTTTAACAAAGAACCGGACCAACGCATTAGCACTTGGTGAACCCATGAACTCCTCAAACTATGGTCAACATCGGGAGTGGTTCCGGTTATTGTCACTCCGGGGTTGCCGGATCATAACACATAGTAGGTAACTACAACTTGCAAGATCGGATCTAAAACACACATATATTGGTGAAAATATAATACTTTCAGATCTGAAATCATGGCACTCGGGCCCTAGTGACAAGCATTAAGCATGGCAAAGTAGTAGCAACATCAATCTCAGAACATAGTGGATACTAAGGATCAATCCCCATCAAAACTAACTCGATTACATGATAGATCTCATCCTACTCATCACCGCCCAACGATCCTACGAATAGATTACTCACGAACGACGAAGAGCTTCATGGAATTGGAGAGGGAAGAAGGTTGATGATGCCGATGGCGACGATTTCCCCTCTCCGAAGCCCAAGACGGACTCCAGATCTGCCTTCCAGATGAAGAACAGGTGGTGGCGGCGCCTCCGTATCGAAAACGCGACGAAAACTTTTTTTCTGGGACGAAAGGGATCTTATAGAGCTGGAGTTGGGGGCGGCAGAGCCGTGTTGGCCCCACAAGCCTGCCGACCGCCACCACAGAGGGTGGTGGCGGAGCCAGGGCTTGTGGCCCACTGGCCCACCCCCTGAGGTGGAACTTGGCGCAGATATTTTTCTTATTTTCCAAAACTGCTCCCCGTAAATTTTAAGGACGTTTGGAGAACTTTGATTTCTGCACAAAAATAACACCAAGGCAATTCTGCTGAAAACAACGTTAGTCCAGGTCATTTCCATTCAAATCATGCAAAATAGAGTCCAAAACAAGGGCAAAAAGTTTGGAAAAGTAGATACGATGGAGACGTATCAGCTACGCCATGAGCTCCCCACGGCCAATGCAGCTGACCCTGTTCGGTGAATCATCCCGCCGCAGCAGTGCGACTTCCGTTCACACTAGTAGAAAACAGGGCTTTCGTCCTCGCCGTATCGGAGCAATCTTCCCGGTCGCGTTACGAACCGTGACTAATGTGAGCATTAATCCTGGTTCAAGCGGCTAGGATATTGAACGGAGCTCAGTAGGCATTAGTCCCGGTTTGAATGAGACCTTTAGTCAAGGTTGGAGACACCAACCGGGACTAAAGGAGTTTTACCACCTGTAGTCCCGGTTGGTTTGTGCAAACGGGACTAAATGTCCTCCCTTTAGTCCCGGTTGGAGCCACCAACTGGGACAAAAGGACTCCTTTTTGGCAGCCCAAATTCCGCACGGGAAGGGTACTTTAGTCCCGGTTGGTGGCTCCAACCGGGACTAAAGGTCTATTTTATCTTTGTTGGCTTGTTTTATTTTTCTATATAGGACAATTACTGTTTTTAGATTTGGAATAACTGTTAGAATATTTATAATTTTTGTTAGTGCTAGTAGTTTTCAAATTATAAAAAATTTGTTAGTGCTAGTAGTTTTCAAATTTGAATAGTTTAAATTTGAATTCTTTGAAATTTGAGTGAATCACTACTTTGTGAGTAACTTTACTTTAAAAATTATTTTTGAGTGATTCTATTTCCGGCAGTTTAATATTAGTGTGTTTTATCATTATATTAATTTTGGTAATTTTTAGGTTATTTTAAATGGGTGTTTTAATCAAAAATAGATTTTCTTTAGCTCTTTTAGTTTTATATCTCAAAAAAATCATTAAATGCATGAAAAATAGCAAATGAAGTGAGAAAGAGATGAAAATTGATGACATGTCTTTGAATCGTGCATATTAAATGCACTAAAAGTTTGGAGTTAAAATAAGTTAAAAAAAATGAAATGACTTTGTAACATATGAGTTTTCGTTCGAAACGTCATACTTTGAAAAAGAATTGTCCAGTTTGTACACGAAGTGCATCTAATTTTTGTCGTAACCCTTTCAATTTTTTAGCACATGCTATGTGGGTGAAATGATGATACCATGGCAAGTTTCAGCCTTTTCAAAGTTTATTTGTAGTGTTTTCAATTTCACGGTCATTTAGCTCAATAAAGTCATTAAATGCATGAAATATTGCAAATGAAGTCAGGAAGGGTTTAAAATTGATGACGTGGCTTTGAATGTTGCATATTGAAAGCAAAAGAGTGTGGAGTTAAAATAAGGTTTAAAAAATGAAATGTCTTTGTAAAACTTGAGTTTTCGTGTGCAACCGTGATACTTCGAAAGAGATTGTCGAGTTTGTACACAAAGTGCATCCAGTTTTTGTCGTAACCTTGTCAATTTTTTAGCACATGCTATATGGATAAAATGATGATACCATGCCAAGTTTCAGCTATTTCATAGTTCATTTGTAGGGCTTTTCAATTTCACGGTCATTTAACTTAAAAAAATTAATATATCAAAATTTGTAGCAAGAGAAACCGGTTCATATGCCAACCGTCGTAGGTTGTTTTGTAAATTTTTAGAATCCTCAAATTCTGAAAAGAAAAAAGTTATCCTCAAGTTTAAGTTTTTTTGAGTTTTTGATCAAACTACTTATTCAATAAATATTAATGTTACTAAATACTTATTATTTTCTTAGAATAATAGTCTCAAACTCAAATGGTGAAACGTGTGACATCATCCTCAAGGGGTTAATAGGATTGATATGACACATATAACATAAATTAATTGAATAAGTAGTTTATATTTTTAAATGTTTTTAATTCTTTTAGATTTTTGAAATTTGAAAATAATAAATATTCATATTTAGTTCTATTTTTAATAATTGATGTCATATTTGTTTTCCTCACATTTTTTGATAATAATTGATATATTATTTGTTGAATTTTGATTTATAAATTTAAAGATATTCATTATGCCATATTAAAGAATAAATGGCAAAAAATGAATTAAATAATATTTTTACTTATTTAATTTTGAACTTTTTAATTACTTTGTATTTTTTGTTTTTTATGCTTTTTGAGAATTATTTGAGCTTTTTAAAAAAATCCATTTCTGAAGTTTTTTTGTGTTTTTAAATTACTTATTGTTGTTTATTTTAATAATTTTTTGGAATTAAAAAAATCATGTGAGGTCAAGACCTAAGGGTTAATAGGGTTAATAGCTTACTACTGTAAAAAAAACAAATGCAGACTTGGAACTAGTGAAGATAGAACTGGAAATTTAAGCATGCTTGGGTTTGAAGCACTGAGTATGGGTGATTAGAGATTAAATTGTCAAATGATTCAAAGATTTGAAAATCAAAAAATAAAAAAAATCAATTTTAAAAAAAAAATCGAAAAAATTCTTTAGTCCCGGTTGGTTCCTCGAGCCTCAACAGCCACATGGAGGGCCTTGAGCGTATATATGTAATTAATGATGTTCTTAATTAGTCTAGATTAGTAGTAAATTATAAATTTTATTGTTAATTATACTTATGTAATGTATATATGTAAGCAGATCAGATTATTAATGAAATCTATGTTGTTATCATCTATATGTATTATCTTTTAAACCTTTATTTTAACTATGTATGTATATATTCACAAAAAAATCATAAATAATAAAATAATAACATAACAAATAATAAACTAAAATAAAATACATAGCAAATGAAGTTGGCCACGTGGGCGAACGCTATCAAAAAACCACCGCATGTTAAATCCAACCATGGAGATACACACCCGATCTATTTCCTACCCAAACACTTCCAAATCAATCCCCAATCACCCGACTCTGCCGCCGGCTGCAACGACCAAGCCCCTGGCCGCTGTCGTCATCTCCGGCTCCACACCGTTGTCGTCTCAACCGCAATTGTCTCTGTATCCACCTCCATCGCTGTCGTCGCCGTCTCCACGCCTCCACCGCCGCCTCATTGACCCGCCAGCCCCTCGCCTCCACCGCCACCATCATCTATGTTGTCGTCTTCTCTGTCGTCATTCCCTCACCGTGGTCTCCGTCGTCGTCTTCACCACCGCCGATGTCAAGGACCCGCCAGCCCCATCGTCTCCATCTCCGGTGAGTAATTGTATTGTCAAATTTAATATAGCTACGTACATAGTGTAAGAACGTAGTGTAAATTTTTAGAGTAGTTGTGCAGTGCAGAATTTAATGTAGTTGTGTAGTGCAAATCTGTGATGTAATTGTGGTTTCAGATTTTACTGTAGTTGTGTAGTGTAGTTTTTCAGGGTAATCATAGTTTCAGATTTAGCGTAGTTGTGTAGTGCAGATTTATGGTGTAATTATAGTTTCAAATTTTAGCGTAGTTGTGTAGTGAAATTTTTTAGGATAACTGTAGCTTAAGATTGTAGTGTAGTTGTGTAAGTACGAAGCGTAGTTGTGTAGTGAAACTTTTTAGGATAACTGTAGCTTAAGATTGTAGTGTAGTTGTGTAAGTACGAATTTGTGGTGTAATTATAGTTTCAGATTTCTGTGTAGTTAGTGCATAAATTTTTATTTTACATGTACATACATTTTCTTGTTACATTGTCTAGATTGTATATATATGTATTGTAGGTACTGTCAGATGGCTCTGAAGTTTCGTGATGTGCGACAGAAGGGGACTAAGTACTATGCAACCATCATGAAGGACAATGTCGTCCACCAGCTTGGACACTTGGACACCGCAGAGTTAGCGGCGCGCCTACAATGCAAAGGCGATTGAGTATCATAAGGAAAAAACAATTCTCAACTTCCCTGATTGCTGTGAGTACGCGTAGTTCCTCGCGCCGGAGAACATAAGGATATGCACTAGGGTTGAGGAAAAGGAGAACCTCTAGGCCGAGCAACAGTTGTTCGACCCATTAGGAAGAGCGCAAAAGAGAATCCCGTAGATTGGGATAACCTCGGGGCAAAGGAGGAGGAGGAGGAGGAGGTCCAGCCGCTACAACATCGTTGTAGGGACGACCACGAGACCGACCCCTCTAGCGAGTAGCTTGCTAGATAATGGACGTAGCACTATCGCTAGTTATTTCGTATATGAATGATTGTTTAACTTTATACATGTTACTGTATGTTTGAACCATGCACCGTTTATAAAATTGCTTAATTACTAGTATATGTTCTATTTGAATGTGTTAGTTATTTAGTTTAATGATCTATGCTTACTTTAATCAACGATATTTACAACGGTAAATGGATCACTTGTATAAGAACTGTGGTGTTTTGAGATGCGAGAAGGATAGGAAATTCTTCATCGACCTTCCGAAAGACTTCGTCACTACAACGTTATATATATAATTTAGTTTAACATATTTTGTTTCAGTTTCATACGGTACGGTTTTGGACGAAATTGTCTAACTAGTTATTTTTTTCCAATTTTACTCAGGTCGTCCCTTGCGGGGCAAGGCATGACTTCTTGGAGAAGTTTTGAGTTCCGCTTGATGCAACCATCACATTCCAATGCACCCTCATGAAGATGGTGACGACCCGACGATTCAATTATCTTGTCACCAATGAACCAACTTGCATCTATTTCGGTTGCCCTGGTTGGACAACTTTTACAACTGCTTACTAGATGCAAGCTGGGGAGAGAGCCACATTCTACCTTGACTACGATTGTGACGAGATCATGGTCTACTACAGGCCTGCTCACAGCGATGGTGATGGTCCAGACTATGATCTTGACTCCGCCCGCCGTAATGTCGAGTTAGCTAGCTAGTAGGCTTACAGTTGCCACCTCCTGTTTCGTTTAACTTGTGTACTTGTGATATTTGCCTAATTTTGATACTTTTTAAATAATATCAAATAAATGGATACTGTTGAACTTAGATTCTGGTATTTGAATTGTACTGTTTAATTAATGTTCTAAACTTTGATTATGTTGTTATTTTGGTTTGGTCGCCTTGCTATACAGATTCAATATAAATCTGAAAATGAAATTGCTGGTATCGCACTAACATGCAATGCCACTACTAAAATATACTAATGCTGGTGTTGGCCACCTCGCACGTCATAAACATGTCAAATATTGTTGGCGATATTGGTGGCGTCGGGTGTCTATGCCAGTATGTCGTTTTTGCCACGCCATAGCTAGGCTTTTCTGCACTAGTGATATACTAGTATCATGCATATGATACGAGTCTATAATACTACCTCCATAATGTATACTATTATAGTGTATCATATATAATTTTATTTATTGTCATGCATAACACAAAACAATATAGCATTTAACATGATAATGTATTTATCTATGTTACTCTAACCCTCTTTCTCTTATTTAGTTCTCTGCTACATCAGGATGTTTGCTATTTCCGAATGCATAATATTGGCTAAGAACATGGTTAATAATATAGCCAGTTGATGGCTATATGAATCTGCCATGTCATCTATATGCACTCATACAACAATGTGGGTTATAATGTTGGCTATTATATTAGTACTTTTTTTCGATCTTCTCTCTATCTTTTTCTTCATATTAATTGTATTTTCCTAGGAATGCGCATATAACTATGTTTTTACATAAGAGCCCACTTTCTTACTTTCTTATATATCTCTCCTCCACATAGACAAAAGTATCATGTAAGCCGGCTATAAGCTTACTATTATACCTGCTCTAACATACCATCCGTTGTGTAGGGTGATTAGTGAGTGGTCACGAGAGAGCATCAGGGCATCGGTGTGAGACGCCAACGAGGACCATCCATGTCGCACTTCCCGGAGCGCGCGCCAGGTGGATGCATGCTTGCTGTGAAAGAATCACCTTTCACCTCGCCTCTTTCTGTCTTCATGTTCCTGGTTTATTCTCATTTCATTTGGAGCGTCCTCCTGCGATCGATGATTCATCCTAACGCATGTCACACGCAAAACAGCAGCCAACAGTGGCCATGGTGGAGATGTTGGAAGTGATCAAGCAAGAGCAAGAATACGGTACGAATCAGAGCCAGAGCGTGGAAGAGGGGAGCTGCAAGAAGGTCGTCGGCGGCGGCCACGAGAAGGAGCCGCGCCCGTCCGCGTCCGTCAAGATGGTGAAGAAGACGACGAGAAAGCAGGGCGTCTCCGACCCACAACGGAAGCGCGCTTGCGTGGACTGCACGAAGCGATGCGCCCGAGTTCACGGCCGCGCCACCGCTTCCTCCTCCGCCAAGGCTCCCCCGGCCGCCACCCTGCCGTCCTTCTTCAAGGTCATGACGGGCTCCTTCTCCGAAAAAATGGTACGAATCCGCATTGCCATTTCGCTTTCACAACCAGACATGTTCGTACACTGCAATGGTGCAGGGATTCCTCACCGGAGATGCACCGGTGCATGCAGGACGTACCGCCCATGTTTGCCAAGAACATTTCGGACCTGGCGGACACCAACGTGTACCTCAAAGACGCCTTCGGGCTCCGCTGGCGGGTGTACCTGTGCGCGCGCGACGGCCGCCTGTCCTTCGGGCACGGATGGAGGAACTTCGTGCTGGACCACGCCGTCGCCGTCGGCGAGTTCCTTGTGTTCCGGCACGTCACCAGGTCAGTCTTCGCCGTCCAGATCTTCGCTAAATCCGCATGTGAAAGGCTGCATCTGTGCGAGATGAGCAAGAGGCAGAGCAGGAAGAGGAAGAAGAACCATGAGAACGGGAGCTCCGTCAGCGATCGCACGGTGAAAGCAAGTAAGAAGAACAGCGAGGATAAAGATAAACTCACTAAAAAGAAGCAGCGTGCTTGTGATCTGTTGGATGGTGATCAATGTAAAGCCCTGGAGTATCAAGGTCAAGGTCATATGGTGGATGCAAATGCTGAAGATAAACGCACTAAAAAGAAGCAGTGTGCTTGTGATCTGTTGGATGGTGATCAAGGTAAAGCCCTGGAGTATCAAGGTCAAGGTCATATGGTGGATGCAAATACTGAAGTTGATAGCTGCGGGGGCTGTGATTTTGGGCCGAATGCAGCACAACTGACAACACCTTTGGCCATGATGGATCTCGACGATGAGATAACCGATGACATATTTTTGACAGCTGATGCGTACGAGTTCGAAACAGATCTTTATAGTATTCCAGAAGTAGTGGAAGAATTTCCTGTGGACAATGGCATTGAAGCGCCCGTTACACACGGCGAAACTCCCGGTTTCAGTCGTCCCGAGATGATCGGTTCACGGAACTGTGACTCTTCCCTGGTACTTGGCCTCTGTCAAGGAGAGAAATCAGCAGGCCTGAAAAATGAACAGATGGCTGATGCAAGGGTAACAGGTGCATATAGTAATGCTGCAGTGCTTGGCATGGACATGACCGCCTTGCCCAGCAACGTGTTGTCAGAAATTCGAGAAGAGAAGTCCTCTCCTCGTATTGATGCGGCAGCGCCTTCCAGTGAACGTGCAACGGGCAATTGCAAGAAGGATACAGATTATTATAAGTTAATAGAGTTTCCTTCCGAGGGTAACCAAGTTGACACGAAAGAAGGTACTTCTGCTGTAAACAGGGCATGCAGTCTTTCTATTCGTATGTTCTACGTATGTTTTTCATATATAGACCATGCATGCATATTCAGCAATTGTTCTAGAAGATTCGTCGTCCGCGGAGCAAGACGAGGGCCTGAAGATGCAAGATTGTACAGGACAGGCTGCTGCAGAGATTGTCTCTGCTAGCCCAAAGCCTGTTGAACGTGGTGAGCGCAGGCAGAAACGTCGTATGCAACCTGCAGGTACGTACGTACGATTTGCTGCCGCCATTGTTTTGGCAGCTCCGTGTACATTTATTATCCACAAATGGATCGATCGCATGAGACGTACGGGTTTCTGACGAGCGGCAAGGAAGATGCAGGGAGTCATGAGAGCCCAAGCCCGAGACCAAGCAGCAGCAGAAAGCTCTGCGTCGCGGCGCCCCCAGCAGACCAAACATGGCTGGTAAGTCGAGTCGTATTATACAGATCGACCACGAGACGATCCAAGGATATATACATCGTCACGTCAGGTGAGATCGAGTTGGTTTTCATGCAGGAGCTCCCTTGCCGGCTGCCGGTGCTGCCGGGGAGGAAGAAGCAGGGGAGGAAGGTGGTGGTGCTGGAGGACCCGGTCGGGAGGCGATGGCCGGTGCTCTACCTGTGCACCCCGACCTTCAGCGGCTTCGTGGCCGGGTGGGCCGACTGCCGCGCGGAGAACTGCCTGCGGGAGGGCGAGGCCTGCGAACTCCAGCTCCGCCGCGGTAGTTACTCCGAGCTGGCGCTCCGGGTGCTGCGCGTGCCCGGAACTACTACTTCTCAGTAGCCAGCCAGCCACCGTTGTCCCTTCTCCGTTGGCCTTGCAAAGCAAGTGCGTAGCCGTAGGTGACAGATGACGGTGGTGACAAGCAGGGAGTGTCCTTGTAAAAGAAACGGTTTTCCTAAAACTCATTCGAATGAGAAACAAATTGGCCTCATTCACTTTTTCAATGTATGACATCTTTCCTGTTTTTTTTAATGTAGCAGTTGTAACCTAAGTGACACGACTCGCAATTGCAACCTGTGATACCCAACTGTAAACGCTTGTGCTAAGGCCAGTAGTTGCAACCGACTCGACACGGCCGCAACTGCAAGATGTAAGACGCGAACGGAACCTGCTTTTTCCCATTTTTTTTGTTGTAGTAGTTGCAGCCGCAGTGACACGACTGCAACTGCAACCAAGCACACCCAACCGCAACCGCAACAAGCGGGGTAATGGAGAGCGTCCTTTTTCTTTTTTTCTATTTTTATGTAGCAGTTGCAACCTAACCGACACGGCTGCAACTGCAACCTATGATACCCAACTGTAAACGCTTGTGTTAAGGCTAGTAGTTGCAACCGACCCGACACGACTGCAACTGCAAGACGTAAGGAGTGAATGGAACCTGCTTTTTTCCTTTTTTTGTACTGGTTGCAACCATAGTGACACGGCTGCAACTGCAACCAAGCACACCCAACCGCAACCGTAACGAGCGGGGTGATGGAGGACATCCCTTAATCTATCATAACATACCATAAAAAAAGTGAATGGGACCAAATTATATCTCATATAGATGAGTTCTAGCCACTCCCTAAAAGAAAAGCAGTTCTCCCATGCATGGGAGGTCAGCCGTCGGATATGGATGGATTTCGAATGCATGCACTCCTTTCTTTAGTTGTATTTCATCCATGTAATTATGTCATATCAGTTAATCACATGGTCCATGCACCTACCATCTGACATGAAACCCTGCACATTTTTCTTATGATCTCAAAGTTTGAAATCATTTTTACCTTATGAATTGAAAGCCCGATTTAACTTTCGTCTGCGTATTTATAACCCTCGCGATGAGGACTTTTAAACAAGATCACTCTTGAATACATTTTGATAATTTTTAATTTTTAATTTTTAAAACATGGTAAACCGTACGAAAGATGGTGAAACTCCATGAAACATGGTGTGAAACTCTATGATAGTCTTAGGAACTCTTTTTGTGTATATAGTTGAGTCAATTACACCGGTGGTGCTTGAACTTGACGTAAATGGCCACTTTGATGGTAGAACTTGTGACATACATTGAATTGGTGTAAAAACTTGGCTCACACGTATGAATACGGTGCAAATCATGAGTTTGCATATGCAATTGATGCTGACTTGACACGTCAGCATGGCATGGACCCGTTGTGGAAGGCTGAGAGGAGCGCCTATGGCCTGTTTTTGCAACAACAAAAAAATCAAAAAGTCGAATTGGGATTTTTTTTTTACGTTCTCGAACCCACAACCATGCCTTGCACGCAGTAAGGATGTAGCAACCCCACCCTTGTGGTATTCACATAAGAAACACGTATATACGCTTAACGTAGCATATGAGACGGGATTGTGCAGCTGAAATGGACTATGATCGATGCGGCCCATTTGCACCTACTCTTTTTCAGAAATTTATAAAAGATATGTAAATTCTAATCTCAATAATAAAAATAACATTTAGTTGTTCGTGCGGTGCGGCGTACATCTTATACATATATAAAAACTAAATAATTATGTTTCATAATTGTTCACACATTATTTTGAAGATATTCCTATATTTAAAATATTTTTTATGAAGTATAAAAATGAATGGACAATTGGAAACAATATAAATATTTTTAACATTAAAATTGTAAATATTCTTTTAATAATATAAATATTTCCATAATTATACGCACAATTCTAGAGTTTAATGTTTGTATAGTTAAATATTTTTAATTTAATCTGATTATTCATTGGTTGCTATAATTTCAATTATATTTTTTGAATATAAATCAGAAGTGAAAATTATACCAATGTTTGTATTTATCAACTTGCAGAACTTAAATATATGCTGCAATTGTATATTTTTTGTATTCATTTATATTTAATAAACCTTTAAATATCGGTACTTAGCAAAACAAATCATATACTACATAGATATATATTTAAATGTTTTTATTTACTAATCATTGTTTGTATGTATAATATTTATAACACATGAATATTTGACCTTTATTTTTATTAATTACTTTTTGCAAATATATTAAAAAACTAGTGCTTGCAAATTGCGTCCTCGTCCATTCGTCATAGTACATTAAGAACTGTTATCATTTTTTGTCAATGCAACGTGAATGGTGGAGTGGCTTGGACGGCCTGCTATACATGAGTTAGTTCTGTTTTTATTTTTCACGAATAGACATGCGGGCCTCACGTGTTAGTAAAAAATGAAATAACATGTGTCGCGTTTATGGGGGCTTTTGTGAGAAATAATTTTTTAAGGTGGTTTCTGCAAAATATAGGCCACACACACTGGCCTTCCATTTACTGACAGCGGCCCTGCGCCGTGTTGGCGAGCCAAGTCAGCGTTAATTTCGTATCCAAACGTGATTAGCATCGTATGTGTACATCCAAACCAAGTTTGTGCACTAGTTCAATGTATGCCGTAAGTTCTAGCACCAAAGTAACCGTTTGCGTCAAGTTTAAACATCATTTGTGTAATTGATTCTATATAGTTTGATGGGTTTTATATTGTATAGTTTCATCAAGTTTTGATATTAATATTTAAAAAATTATGAAAACATACTCATGATTGATCTTGTTTAAAAGATCTTCTTACCAAGACCCCACATATGTTAACAAAACAAAAATCGAAATTTTCATTCAAAGTATACATAGTTTTCAAATTTTTGACTCAACTCAAAATGCATGGGTTAATATGAGGAGAGGTAGTGCCATTTGATGTAGTAAGTTAATAGTGGGACGTAAAAACACTATGCATGCATGGGAGATCCCGTGCATGGTAGAAAAACCATTCTCCTTGTAACTCCTGACTTCCTCTCGTCTTGGTAGTTGGCATCGTGTACGAGGGAAGACTATAAATGGAGCTTATTTTTTGAGGGAATCTTAATAAATTTATTTAAGTAAAGCCAGGAATCTCTTCCTTGATTACATGCAAGATACAATCAGGCGTTACAGAACGCCACACAACACACACTTCATCCCCTACAGCTAACTTAGCTAATATATGAGCCCCCTCTTTGTTGATCTTCTTCTCCAAGTGATCTTGCATCCCTGCATAAGCCTTTTAATTTCTTCCACCAACGGTCCCAGTGTTGATAGGTTCTTATTTGCAATATTGATCATACTTACAACCTCACGACAGTCAAGTTTGACATGGATTTTCTGAATTCCTAATTCCTGTCAAAGTAGCAGCGCGTGCCGACACGCCATTAGTTCTGCCATCTCCGGATTCGATGTGTTTGGAAAGAAGTGAGCCCCGGCACCCCCTAAAGGCTCCATTGTGATCTCGAAGGACCACCCCACGCCTTCCATGACCTCTTAATTCAAAAATAGCTCCATTCGAATTTGCCATTACCATACCATTCTCTCGTGGACTCCACATCTCAAAAGACACCGTATTCGTCAACCTCGATTTTTCTGGACAACCTCATTCCACTTGTCCATACATCTAGACACCGAAATCGAAATTTCATGTGGTTGTTTAATTTTAATACCTTCCCGAGCCTCGTTTCCGGACATCCATAATCCATATATACCTTGCATGAGCATCTCCCTCTCCTCATCTCTCGTTGTACCCATCCAGTTCATAAGCTAGCGTCCAAGTTCATGACTTATCTCCACCCTCTCTGGAAGAACTATGCTCTAGATATCCCTCTTCTCTGAAACATGTCTCCAAAACAGTTGAGAATGAGGACAATTCGAAAATATATGAGCTAGCGCTTCTTCCCTATCACATGCAACACAAAAGATACGAGGCTTGATTCTTCGCCTATATAACTCTGACCCACCGGCCAACCCATCGCGAATCAATCTCCAGGAGTGAACCTTAATCTTATTTGGGACATGAGTGCCCCATAATGCCAACCAATTCTTGTGAGAAATCACATTCGAGGATACCTCCTATTGCCCAGATCTTTCCGTTTTCATGTCCATTAATAAATGATACGCCGAACGGAGAGTGAACTCCCCATCCTTAGTATAGCTCCATGTTAAGTAGTCTTCTCTTCCTGGACCACCAACTGAAATTTGTTTGATATCTTTACCATCATTACAGGTGAACATCTCATCAACTTTAGCGTAGTTCCAGCCCAAACCATCCTCATTCAGCAAGTCATTCACTCATGTGATACCTTGCATATAAATTGGGCCCAATGGTTGTAGAGAACCCTTTCTAGGTATCCACTTATCATGATGAATTAGAACCTTAGATCCATCACCTATACGCCAAATTGTACCTTCACTAAGAAGATCACGCCCAAATAGAATGCCTTGAAAAGTGTAAGATCCATTAGCGGGACAAGTAGCTTTCATAACGGAAGAGTCTTTGAAATATCTGGCCCTGCGGACTCAAGCACATAAGGAGTTTGGAGACTGAAGGATCCTCCATGCTTCTTGAGCAAGAAGTGCTTGATTAAAAGCCTCGTAATTACGGAATCCCATCCCTCCTTCTCTTTCTGTCATACACATCTTGTCCCAAGCTACCCAATGTACCTTCTTTTCACCATTTGTTGATCCCCACCAGAAGTTTGAAGAGATGGATGTCAGATTCCGGCACATTTTCTTGGAGAGTTGGAAACAACTCATAGTAAAGTTAGGAGTTGCTTGCAATCCCGATTTTACTAGCACTTCTTTAGCAGCTTTATAAAGTCGTTGTCCTTACCAACCTAAGAATTTTCCTTTTGAACTTTCTCTCACATGCTTGAAAGTACACTCTTTTGATCTAGCAACCGATGTTGCTAATCCCAAATACTTCTCACTGAGGGCCTTAGAATTAATACCGAGAATTCCCTTCAACATGTCACGATTATTGTCACAATTACCCTTCCCAAAGAAAATTGTAGATTTTTGTGGATTAACTCGCTGACCATATGCTTGTTCATATAGAAGGAGAATGTTCCTGAGAGATTCCATATTGCTTTGGGATCCTACAAAAAACACAATACTTTACATGGGGGCAAATGCCCCCAAAAGACACACCACTAAAAAAACTATCACTCAGGGCTTTCTTTAGAAGAGCCAAAACTTCTACACAAAATAGGAATAAGTATGGGGACGGTGGATCGCCCTGTCGGAGGCCTCTAGAAGGTAAGAAAAATCCTGAAAAACCTCCATTCAGCTTAACTCAAAATCTGGCTATCCTCACACATCTCATTATCATATCGATCCAACCCCTATAAAATCCAAATTTTGGCATCACTTGTTCCAGAAAATACCATTCGACGCGATCATGTGCTTTCATCATATCCAATTTAACAACACAAAAAGGATTCCTTCTCTTTCTATGTCTGGTCGCATGCACACACTCATAAGCAACCAACACATTATCTGTGATTATCCTCCCTATAACAAAAGCACTTTGCTCCTTTGAGATCAATATTGGAAGAATATTCTTGAGCCTATTAGCTAAAACTATTGCACCCACTTTGTACAACACATTACACAAACTAATAGGTCGAAATTGAGACAGTAAATAGAGCTTTGCTACAACTACGGATGTTTTACAAGACTTTTACGGACAAGACTGAGGTGGTTGTCTTAATTGGTGATTAGATGAGGCCGACCCCACCCTGTGAATCGGGGAAAGAGATTAGTGAGGAGACAAGGTGTCACGCCCAAGATGCGACCCTATCCTCAATTTGGCACGAGGGCCTCGTCAGGGATAGAAGCGCATCTCGTCGTGTCGCAAGAATGGATATCGTTACAAGTACATGTACTGAAAAGAAGAGATATATATGAAGAATTGGCTTACACTCGCCACATGCTACATCAGAGTCACATCAGTACATTACATAATCATCAAGAGTAAGAGCAGGGTCCGGCTACGGACGAAAACAAACGACAAAAGAAGAACGACGTCCATCCTTGCTATCCCAGGCTGCCGGCCTGGAACCCATCCTAGATCGATGAAGAAGAAGAAGAAGAAGAAAGAACTTCAAATGAACAATCAACGCGCTCGTGTCAAGTAACCTTTACCTGTACATGCAACTGGTGTTGTAGTAGTCTGTGAGCCACAGGGGACTCAGCAATCTCATTTCCAAAGGTATCAAGACTAGCAAAGCTTAATGGGTGAGGTATGGTTAAGTGGTGAGGTTGCAGCAACGACTAAGCATATATTTGGTGGCTAACTTACAAGTACCAGAAATAAGAGGGGGAAGATCTATGCATAGCGTACGTGAACTACAGATGATCAAATGAATGATCCTGAACACCTACCTACGTCATACATAACCCCACGGTGTCCCCGATCGGAGAAGGAACTCACGAAAGAGACAGTCACGGTTACGCACACAGTTGGCATATTTTAATTAAGTTAACTTCAAGTTATCTAGAACCAGTGTTAAACAAAGTTTCCACGTTGCCACATAACCGCGGGCACGGCTTTCCGAAAATATTTAACCCTGCAGGGGTGCTCCAACTAGTCCATCACAAATTACCACAAGCCGCATAGAAATCCTCAATCACGAAGCTCGCGATCTCGTCGGATTACCTAGTGGAAAACCTCAACTCTGAGATTACCCAAAGCATCACTGGAATCCCGATGCACAAGATATTTCGTCAAAGGTAAAACTAATCCAGCAAGGCCGCCCGACATGTCGACGATCCCGATAGGAGTCGCGTACCTCGTTCTCAGGACATGACGGATGAGCGATGGTTACCACACCAAACGCCGAGTTGCCCCGGGTAGCGCTAATAAGTTGCTCTGTTTTGGACCAACACTCATGAGGAGCACTGGCCCGGGGGTTGATTAAAATAGTCCGCGGGTGCCGACGGGTCCCTATGCAATTTTATTAGGTGATTAGACAAATGTAGTACCAATGTTGGGCCTTGCCAGACCAGCTTTAATCTAAAACGAATTATCAGGGGGGTCCCCATAACAACCCCGATCGTGTTAGGAGCGCTCGATTATGGAACATAACACCGGTAGCCAGAAACTAAGAGGGGCAAAGGTGGAACAAAACACCAGGCTAGAAAGGCCGAGCCTTCCACCTTTTACCAAGTATATAGGTGCATTAAATTAAATAGCATTAAATATGGTGATATAACAAGGAACCCATGCTTTCACATGGAAGCATCCGCACATGCAACTAGCAACGCTATCAACAGGGTTAAGCAAGCGGTAACATAGCCAATCAGTGGTTTGCTAGGTTGAACAGGTTGAAGGTTATCATGGCATTGTTGAGGGGCTGATATTTAACAAGTGGTAGGCAGCGAGACATAACCGATAGCATCGAAATAACTAGCATGGCAATGATAGTAATGGTATCTGGGGAAATGATCATCTTGCCTGAGATCCGGCTTAGAAGAAGAACGACTCCGTGAAGCAGACGAACCGACGTAGTCGAACGGGTCCTCACAATCCGGCACGCTGCGGAACTCAATCGAAAGAAGCAAATCAGAAACACAAATCAACACACGGAATTCACCACACTATGCAACAACACAAATGATGCATGAGAAGCTGAAAACATGCAAGGCACGGCATGACAATTCACGACAAACAAACACTACACATTAAGTGAAGTTCAATATGCAACGAGTTGCATATTGACGAAACTCCACATATGAATTATTTAGTTCACTCCCGGTTATTTACACGGCAATAATAATGTTTTCAAACATGCAAGAGGTGAAGCGTAAATTAAACTACCTATCTAGACATTTTAAATGAGGTCGGAAACGACATATAGCATCTCCGAGACGACCTCACATGTTAATTTACAATTCTATCCAGATCTGAATAAACACATTTAATTAGTTGTTAAACAGTAAAACAAATAGGTTCACGTGATTCTACGCATCAAGGCAAGCAATCTACACATAAAGAACATCTCCAACGGAGCTACGGATCAAAAGATACAAGCACCGCAAGATATGATGGCATGAATGCAATATGTGTGCAACGACGGTCACGAGCACTTCAAAACATATAAACAGCAAGAGAAAATGAATCTACACGAGATTCTAAGCAAGTTTCATGTAGGACACGATCAAATCGGAGCTACGGTTCAAAAACTACGAGCAAAACAAGAATTGACTACAATCTGCCAAAATCAGCCACATAGCATATTCTACGCCCCACAACTACGAGCTACACAACTCCGATATGCTCAAGCAAGGCATGGCACGGAAGAGGGCAAGAAGCACTACTACGAACAACTAACAACAATTAGCATGGCAGCGAGGAACACTAGGGAAAGAAGTCACAAAATGGCTTCCCACACACTATTTCAGACTTGGTGAAAATTACACCTCATGAAATTGCAGTTTTCGATCTGAAGCTATATTGACTGCAAAAAAACCTACAACTACAGGACTCCAAATGGCATGAAACTTCACAGCATGCTAGAGAACCACAAGGGCTACAACTTACTCCATTGGACCAACCTCAAAGGAGCTACAGATCACAAGATGCAAGCAAGACAAGACAGCAACAAAATATAACAGATTCCAGACTTGGAAATATTTCAGCACGTCCAAAACAGCACTATTTCTAGCAACGTGAGAGCAAGCCAAACACACCTAAACATGCATTTCTATTGCAACTAAAAATACCAGGGGCTAAACTAAACATCCAAGATCAACTCTCTAGTTGACAACTAATTCAAACGAGGCACGGAATAAATCCTACGAATTAATCAAAAGGGCAACATAGCAAAATATCTCGCGAACTAACTTACTCAAAAGATAAAACTAATTGCACAGAAAAATCCATGGGATTTTTCTACCCCGGAAACATATAAAATATGTGGGATTTGCAACACAAAATAATGCCACACATTAATGCGAGATAATCACCTATATACGGGAAAATAAACTACCGGCAAACCCTACACGCAAAAATACCAATGACCGCTCTAACATTCATGGAAAAATGGTTCCTAAAACATGGGCATTTATACTACGACATTCGAACTAACCGGACTTGCGTGAAAAATAAATATGAGACGTATCCTATTAAAACAGCAAGTTATTCTAGGCATCCGGCACGTCAAACGACGTCAAATAATTATGCATGTTTCAAAATCATATTCTACGCGCGAAACTACCGCAAAACCATATATAATACGCGTCGTTCCGACTTACGGTTATTAAACTACGGGCGATCTAATATACGTATATTTTTCTGGAATTTATTATAATTCCGAAAAATCGCTAAAAAGAAAAAAAAATACTATCGGGCCTAATCTATTTACTAATGGGCTACAGAGGCATGGCGTTACATAATAAAATTGCACGCGGGCGAGGGACAGAAGTTGGCTCACCTTGGGCCTCCACTTGGGCCGGCCTAGAGCTGCTGGCTTGGGGAAAGTTGGGCCGAAGCAGGCCTGGGGCGCGGAGGCGGCCTCGAGGCAACCGCAGGCGAGGCATGAGGCCGGCCCAGCAGCGTGGCGCGGCCCACTGGCGCGACGCGAGCGGTGGTTCCGTGCTCGCTGGAACAAGGAGGCCGGCGGCGGCGGTTCCTGGGGGCTCCGGCGAGTGAGCCCACCGGCGGGACCCGAGGGGAAACGGCGGATCTGGACCGGCGGCGCTGGCTCCGTCCCTTTCCGGTGAGGGCGAGGCCCTAAGCTGCGAGCTGCGCTTCCATGGCGCCCGGGACCTACGAGGGAGAGAGTGAGCGTCGGGAGATAGAAGAAGAAGATAGGAGAAGAGGGAGCTCCGGCCTGGGAGGGCGGCGGCGGCGGTACTGGCCTGCTCCGGCGAGCGCGGCGAGGTCCAGGGCGGAGCGGCACGGGAAGGGGCGGCGCGCAGGCATCCGCAACGGCGACCGACGGGCATGGGCACGCAGAGCAGACGAGCTCGGGGAGATCAGGGGCAGACGTGGGCGGCGGCGGCTCGGGCCGGGGCGGGCCTCGGATGGGCTTGGCGGGCCCAGCGGCTGGGGGAGGAGAGAGAGGTGGGAGAGGCAGCGCTAGGGTTAGAGGGGCGCGGTTTTCGAGGCTGGATTAGGTTTTGCTCAAAAATAGGCAGGGAGGGGGTGCTTAAATAGGGAAAGGGGCTAGGGTGCAGGGTATCTGGGGGTTTTTCGATCCTCCGATCGTGATCGTGCGGTCCGATCGGAGAGGCGGGTTAGGGTTAGGTGTGTAGAGTGGCGTTGGCTAAGATGAGAGGGGAGTGGTGCGGCGCGGCAACGACTTTAAAACACCGACAGACGTCCGACGGTAGACCGAATACGGTGCCGCTACGGTCGACCGTTCGGGTACCAGACGAACTCCGATCGCGACGAAACTTGACATGCGGCCTAGCTATATTAAAATAAGACCGCACGTCAAATCTCAACCCGATCAGAGAAAGTTTTTCGCACACTTTTTAAAACAGGGCTACGACGGTGCCGCGGGCGCGTGCGTGTGCGGTCGGACTCAGAACGAACAACGACGTTAACCGGCAACTAACAACGGATGCAAGTTTTGAAAACGGGCGGCAACGGAGACGCCGATGCAATGCAGATGATGCGCATGATGCGATGATGATGCGACAAATAAAAATAGACACACGACAAAAACGGAAAGAGAGGGGAATCTTCTGGAACGTCGGCATCGGGCTGTCACACAAGGGTTGGTCCGTAATTTCATGTAAAAAAATCCGTAAGTCTAGCATTTTTGTTGTAAATGTGCGAAACCGAGAGTATTTTTCTCTTCTCTTTCAGAAAGAGCATATATAAGGCGTCGCTCCCCCAGGACGACAAGCGCGGCTTCCAACCGTAGCCGCTGTCGGCCCTGCCCCTTCTCCCCATTTCCCTTGTTGCCTCCGGAGGTGGTCGTTGGCTCGCCGCGCAGTCGTTGGTGAAGGGGCGGCGAGGATCTACCCGATTCACTCCTGCTGGTGACGAAGGATCGGGCTCCAAGGCGGCGGCCTCGTGGGAGGCGCCCGTCGGGCGGCTCGTTGTGAACCTTGGCTGCATGGACACAGATGGCATATAGGAGATGGTCACGGCGTGGTGGATCCTCCTCCCCCATTGCCAGATTCAAGACGGTCACCTCATGCTTGTTACCCATGGCACCGGCTGGTTCAATTTCCGGTGAGCTCCTCTTCGTGGGATCTGGTGATTAGTGTGGTGGGAGTTGGACTGGGAGCTCTATCCAAGGGAAATCCTTGGTCAGCGGTGGCGGCCACGACAACGGCGCTACTGCGGGTGTTGGATCCCCCTTGAAGGCGATGTTGAGGTACATATCATCCACTCCCTTCTTTCACCTTGCCCAGGTGAAAACCTCAAATCTTTGGGATTGGGCGGCGGCGATGCAAGAACGTTGTTTCCACCTTGGTGGCATCGTCTTGGGCGATGGGCTAGAGCTTGTGGTGCAGAGAGCTCGGGTGGTTCTTGGAAACAGTTTGGATGTGTCGTCAGTGGCGATGGGACCAGTGAAAGTAGGTGGTGCTTGCAAAGGAGGAGCGGTGTGGCATCTAGCACATCGACAACGGTATCTCCCGGTGGCAACGGGGTCTCGACGATGGACGCATGGTGATGGACGAGCGTAGGATGGTGGCGTTTTCTGGCGCCGTGGTGGAGTCGACCGCAGGCCTGCCAAAGTCAATGCATCAATGCCTGCTTTGGATATGGATCACTAGAAGACGACGACGACGACCTCTGAGAGTGTGTCGGACCAGTGTATGTCCAATTTCCGGTATAAGGCTTGGTTGGGGCCTCCGTCTTTAGATGTTAGGATTTGGTGTGCGGTATTGGTATTTGGCTCGAACCATCGGCACCATTTCATCAAGTGGTTATGAGTAATGACAAATGTTATCAATACGTGGCTTCACACTTACTGAGGTATTATACTTTGCAAAGTCTTTGTGAATAATTAATAAAATGATTTCATGCATCTCCTAGCTGCAGAGGGGGTCATCCTCCTTTTAAAGAAAGAACGAGTGTATATTGCGCATTTTTAGGGGTTTGACGATAGCAGATGTGAGCTATTTCTCGCCCGTTGCAAGAAAGAGCTCTGTCTTGGCGAACGCACTAGTTTTTTCTTCTATAATAATATGTGTCTCATTTAAATCATAAAAAATAAATTACATATCACGTAAAGATTAACATGACAAAACTAAAAAGATAGCAAAACATCGATGAGGTTGACATCAACATCTGACATCACCACAACAGCTACCAAAGAAAAAAAATAACGGATCACCTCCACACCCAAGCTCGACGCGGCTCTATCGCTGATATGCAACTTTACGGACCTTTAAGGTGGCTCAACATAGATGCTATTGTCGTTGAACGAATCAGGTCGGGGCAACACCCCGGACACGCATCGAACTCTAGATCTGACACCCCACCATGACTAGACGCCTAAGGAGGAAACCATACATGCTATCCATCGACCACGAAACCAACACATCTTTCGTCTTTCATGTGTCATCCATGCAGACCATAATCTGCATTCGCTCCTGGACTACCTCCCAAACTTCACACCAACGTTGGAGCAGACATCGTCACAACGGTGAAGCCGGAGGACAGAAGTCCACCACAAGAATGTCATCGCCGCCACGATATCCCCGCTTGAATAGACTGGTTCCCATATCCAACACCGACAATAGAGGCCATCGCCTCGTCAGTGAAGAATTCAAAGCTAATTATTCAGCATCGTTGTTGTCGTCGTCGAATTTAAAACGTCGGGCGATCCAAAAACCTAAGCTACTACGATCCTAAACCTAAAGCAAAAAACTATCCACACACGCGGGATCCGGCAACCCCCCCCCCCCCCTCACCCCCTAGGACCGATGGCCAAAGAGGTCGCTTGCGGAGGAGAACTCTCAAAAAACGGCGCCGGAAGGTTGGCTCTTTTGGCGGCGCCGCCTAGGGTTTATGGTCACTAGCCAAACTCGCCCCGCTCGAGGGCGAGTTACTTTGGCGTTGTTAATTTGTGATGCACTCGTGGCGCACGTGCTAGTTGCGGCGTGTATTTTTCACTTCTTGGTTGGTATCGCGTTTTTCACTATCTGCACTGGTTGCCTTGGTTTCTCTCATTTCTTTGGGCTTTTTTTTTCTTTTTCTTTGGTTTTCCTTTTTTTCAACAAATGTCTATATTTTTCGTAGAAATCACATATTTTTTGTATATTCACGAGCAATTTCAAAAAAAAAAACAATTAACATTTTCAAAATACAAGATTAATATCAAGAAAAAACGTGTTGATTCCTATTTTCATACAGATTGCACGTTTTTTACCAACCTAAAATATTTTAATACCCGTTTAATATTATGCGAATACATGATTAATATTTTCTAAAATGGCATGTACATTTTTAATGGTCAAAACATTTTGATATACAATAAGTTTATTTTAGATGGTACTACTTCTATCTGAAAATAAGTGTTGCTGAACTAGCGACACTTATTTCTGGACGAGCGGAGTCTAACAGTTTTTAAAGATGTCATGTTGATATTTTTGAAACGTGGGAACATTTTTAATATCAATAGCATTATTCTTTAATGCTATAAAGATTTTTTCCAAAACTACACTAACTAAAAATTTGCACTGTGTTAACATTTTTGAATTTATGTTGAACACTTAAAAAATTATGTACATTAAAGGTTTGCAAATTACCGACTCCTTCTGATTCAAATTAATTTTCACAACTCTAGTATAACTTTTTTTTCGGCCATATACAATAGGGAAAGCCTCTACTGTGTTTTTTTTTCCTTTAGTGGTTAGATCAATAAGTCCAGTACATGGACTGTATAATAAAAGAAGTGAGGAATCGACCATTCTAGAGTTAGTGGGGAAATAGAAAAATGGAAAAATGAATGCATTGTTTACACACTGTCCGGCCAAGATAACATGCCCGCTTTGATACTAGGCTTAGCCCTGATCACGATGTGATTGAAATGATTCCTGAATTCTTGGTGACATGCATTGATTGAGCATGATTTCTTCTCAAATATTTTCCCATTCCTCTAGTTCCAAATGGCAGAATCCAGTGATCATTATTTCCATGAAGAACTCCCATTTGTATCTATTTTGCGCATCAATGATCATGGAGAAGATGTTCTCATCAGTGTTCTATGCATTGATAGTACAATCTACTTTCTCAGTCTTAAAATAAGTGTCTCAAACTTAATATAACTTTATAATGATATTAATAAAAAAATTAAGACACTTATTGTAGGGCCGAGGGAGTATTAGTTTCGATCGGAGGGAGTATTTTTTTAATAAAAAATAGCAATAAATACAAACAAAAGACAGTATAAATTATTTGTAAACAAACAGCCAAAGTTAGCAAAATTACATCTGCATTAACTGGCTGGTCCATATGAAGCTGCCTTGAGGCCACTGGTTCTTTCGTCTCGATAAAAGCGATGCCTAGACTCGCCCTTGAACGTCGGTTCATCCAGATCGGCTAGGTGGGTAAATTATCTGGGAAAACCTTATATGACGCATAGGGGCGCTAGCGATTGGGCCAGTGTGTAGAGGTTTCCTAGTTTTTATTTGTTGTTTTTTTATTTCTTTCTTTGTTTTTTTAGTATTCTATTTATTCCTTCTCTCATTAGCGAAATGTAATTCTTCCATGTATATGAGGCATTTAAAAAAAATAGTGAATGTTTTTTCAAAAATGGAGTGAGTGGCTTTGCTTGCCTCCTAATCAAATATGACATATCTGTATTACTTGAATATGAATGGTCTATATAATAAATTAAATGATGCCCCGCGCGTTGCTGTAAAAAACTTATTAAAAATATATGGATAAATGTTCAAAAACTAATGTTAATGCAAAGACTATTATAAAAATGCCTTGCTTAATCACCTAGAAAAAAATCATGCATGAAGGTATGTTTTGCATGAAGAGATTAATGAAGAAAATAACTTATGACTACATGCATGACTTGATGATGTGACATTGTTGAATGGAAAGGAAAACTGGATAGTGGGTCCTAGCTATTTACGAATAGAAGATAAAGTATAACTTTCTAAATAATGTGTAATCACGATTTGATTACCAGGAAGTTTTAGCCCCACATAAGGTCCATAAATATTATCTATTGATGAACTTTTACTTAGATGAAATCTGTGCTACAAAAATGCACTAAACAATGCTACAAATTCTACTAAATTGTGCATCTTTTTTTTAGGAAGCAAGGTCGTGTTTCCGCACGAGAAACGCAAACTATGCTTCATAATTGTGCTTCACTTTTGGGAAGCACGGTGGTGCTTTTCATACGAGAAGCACAAGTGTGTTTTACTTTCAAAAAAACAACTGTGTTTTTTCATGTGAGACGCACAATTATGCTTCACGATGAAGAACATCTATGCTTCCGTTTTTAGGAAGCACAATTATATTTAACGCATGAGTATAAGTGTGCTTCACTCTCCTGACACGTAAAAATAGAGGAAAAATCAGAGTAAAAACATGAAGAAAGAAAAAATCACAGTGCGAAAATCATCCAGCGCATGACATATGGCGGTACTGGGACGTGCTACCTGGTGCGCTACGGCGCTCCTACAATGAAAAACCATGCAGGGGATCACTCACACTCCATCTCGCGATTACAAGTGGTGCTCTGGTTGTGAGACACTTGTCGCATCATGAGAGTTTTGTGCTTTTTCATATATTTCACTTGCTCGACAAAAGAAACTCGCTCGTTAGATCGATTGATTCTCCCTACTAGCACGGGCATGTTGACCATTGAACAGTTGATTGAAGATAACCGTTGACATTTCAAAAAAAATCCAAGGATTTGAGAAGTTAATCCGTTTTGAAAAGAAAAATGGTCGAGAAAAGTTCAAGGATTTTGAAAATAAGTCACAAATTTGAAAAAGTTCAGCGATTTTGAAAAAACAGTTTTTTGGATTTGAAAAATGTCCATCATTTTTAAAAACAGGCACAGAAGGTGAGGTGTCCCAATTAGTTTTTTTTCAAAACAAATACACACCGTGATCCGCTGGTCCCTCAAGCAAAGCTGTCCGTCAGCCACAATCTGTCCACCGATCTTCCTCTTTTGGAACCGGTTATCAATTTCTGGTTAGGATTCCAGAGCATCGCTTCGTCCACGAAGATTATTGTTTTTTCGCGCGGGGTGGGAGTACCGGACCCGGGCGGCAGATTGCATCATAATTACCGGGGATATCTCAGCAGTAGTTTAACACTAGACGGGAAGAAAGGGGGGGCGACAAAGCAGCTCGCCCGTCGGCCATCGCGGGCATAAAGAGGTTTTCTGGCCGGCCCTGGGAGAGAAAGCCGGCGAGCGAGCGATCTCAGGCGAGATTTCATTCCCTCCAGTGCTCTGCCCGCTGCCGGTGAAAGGAAAAAAAATATAAAAGGAGGGAGCTGGGGAGAGATCTGATGCCCATTTGATGCGTCGCGTGGTTCTCTTCTTTCAGGTTTTCCTCTTGCCGTGGTGGAAATTTTAGCAGGGATGCAGTGGAGCTCAGATTCTGCATGCATGTGGAGCGGCTCGGCCTTCTCGCGGAGCAGAGTATATTTGTCCATCGCAAAGGGAGATCGAGGACCAACACCGATGGATTCTCTTCAGGTGTGGTGTGAAACCTGTCGTGTAAAGGACGATCCTAACAACTTAGGCGCGCACATGGGTTAATATCGCCAGTTTAAAGGAGGGCTACAGCGGTGGTAGATTTGAAGAGATCCTTCCTACATGTCTGTCCAAGCATCGACTATCATTAGCCTTATTTTCCGGATTAGTAGTGCTACTGTGGATGCACGGTGGAATTCTGAACTTGTTTGTGCCTGCATTAGCACTTAGCAGTAGGGCATTTGCGCGCACTCAGCTGCAGAGTTTGAGTTTCAAGTAGTGATCTAAACTCTTTTATATTAGTTGACAGAGGGAGTACCAGATTACGAGGGAGGCAGAAACTGGCACTTCGATCTCAAAAGGAATTTTGCAGACAGGAATGCCGATCAGGGCATCTAACAGCAGTCCAGCGCCGCAGAAAGAAGAGTTCATTCAGGCTCCCTCTACTGTACCTCCGGGCTCCGGGTGATGTACGTGGTATACAATTCGATGCGTCCGGGAAGAAATTCTGTCCTCGATCGGAATCTGAAAATCCACACGAGAGGCTGCCAGCGCTCGATCCATGGCCGCCGGCCGGAAAAGCGCAGGCAGCTTCGCGTTTCTGTCACGAGCGCGCACTGCGCCCGGCACCGGCCGGGTACCATATTCGGCAGACCGACCGACCCAAGCTGGCTTCAGGCCGATCAGTCACTGCACCCGGATGCCATATTCTGCAGACTGTAGCCCAAGCTGGCTTCAGGCAAGATGCCAGTGGCCTTCCTGTCTGCCGCGATCACCATGCACGCCTCGTACACGAAGTGCAGTGCAGTGCAGTTCACGACTCGGCGGTTCCCCGGGGCCAAGAGAATAACAATGGAACAGAATAACGCTATGGGAACATGTGTCGCCCGTCCCTGTTCCATGATGCCTGCAACATCACCCGAGGGGTGGGTCATGGACTCATGGTGAACCACAAATGGAACGGCAGGGTATTGCCTAGATAGGCGACTTCGGTCCAATGTCAGCCGGCTCATCTTTTGAAACGATCGGCTGGGTCAGCCGTCCGATCTGATGCTTTCTCGGTGGTCTATCATTGCAATAAGACCTTTGTTGCACAAGCGTCTCTGACTCCTGGAGAGCTGCGACAAGACCCTAGTTGCAAAGCAATATCTTCGGTGTCCGTCATCATTGCAATAAGATCTTTGTTGTAGAAGGCATGTCCACATGTTACTCTAAAAGTCGTCGCCGCCGAAGCCCTCCATCACCCGTCACCTCGGCCGGTGAGCTCACCGGAGCAACACTCTGCAACCGCGGCCCCCTCTCTCTCGTCGCAGGCAACTAAAGACCACCGCCACACCGAGTTCTCTGATCCGGCTACTCTCATGTGTTGCCATGACCAGCCTCCTTCCTCTATGAGTCGGCGTCATCTTCCTAGTGCCTCCATACCTCACCTCGCTCGGATCCGATGGAGGTTCGGCGAGATCCACCATCCGAACCCGCACCTCGTTCTTCTCCAGCGCCACAACCGCCTTGACTCGCCACGCCATTCGTCGGCCCACTGAAACGACTGCAGGATCCAGCCGTCGTCACTCTCCCTCGCGCATGGTCGGACTGCAACAAATGTTTTGTTGTGGTCGAGCCAGCTGGAACAGGGACAAAGTTGCAAGAACTGGACTAAGTAGAGGTTGCTCATGAGCCATCCGATCAAAATCAGACCTGACAACCACGTAGGGCGTCGACACTTGCACAAAGGTGAGACGGATGAGCCATAACATTTCTGTTCAAATAAATATCCAGCTTCTTTTATCATGACCAAAAAAATGGGGCATGCTATGCGTCGGCCAGCCGATCTTTTCAGAAGATCGGCCGGGTCACGAGCCGTCCTATCTGGTGCTCAGCATTGCAACAAGATCCTTGTTGCAGAACTTGCGGCACATCAACTTTGCCTTTGCAATGAGAGCCTTGTTGCAATTGCAACATGACCCTTGATGCAAAGAGCGTAATAGACTCAGTTGCAAAGGGCATCTTTGGCGCGTCTGTGTCTGTCGACATTGCAACAAGACCCTTGTTGTATTTCAATAGAACCCTTGTTGCAAAAAGCATGTCTGCTCGCGGATCTAGAGCCACCACTATTCGGGTCTTCCGAAGCTCGTCGTGTCGTCGGCGAGCTCACTAAGCAGCACGTCGTCACACCCTTCTCCTTCCTCCGCTACTTCTCCTCTATTTTTTTCGAACCGGGCTTTCTCCCCTTTCCATTACTTTCATAACGGAAATACAATGTTTTGATACCAGAACCAGAAAGAGAGGGAAAGGGAAAAAAGCGAGTTCGGGACAATATCAGGAAACCCACCGTTCATGCATGTCATCAGGAACACAAACTGCGGGGCGAAAACCTGATATCATCCAAAACTACGCAACAAAGACCAGAAGAATTACACTACCAAGTTTCAGCACCACTACCACGAGCACAAAACAACCACCACCGAAACCACGCTCACACAAGAGCACCGACATAAGACGAAAGTTTTGCACCAACTGGACATAGAAACTAAAAACATCACCATGGAAGCCAAGCCATCAGCACAACTGGACCTGGAGCCTTCCCGCATTTACCATTCATCCCAGACTTCTTCTTCATCAGCCTGCTCGCTCGCTTCTGGCCTTGGAGGTCCACACAGCCGCAACATTTGAGATGCGCTCTCTTTCAGCAGCTGAGCCCCCTTCTTGACATTTCCTGCCATCGCCGGCTTTTGCATACCTGCCCAGTATTCAATGAACGCACATGTTGTGAAAGCAATTTCAAAAGGAGTTTTAATCCATTTCTTTTCAAATGTAGCTTGATTTCGAGCCAACCAAATAGACCAGCAGACTGCAGCTAAGCCAACGGTATATATCTCACACAAGCCTAGCAAAAAAGCATACAGCCAAGAGAAAACCTGCCAAATTGTTTTCGGTATATAACTAGTACCAAAAACAGCACCAACTGTTCTCCAAACAATCTTGGCCACAGAGCATCCAAAGAACAGATGCTGCGCCGATTCAAGTTCATCACAGAAGGAACATTTAGGATCTCCATGCCACTATCGTTTTGTCATATTATCTCTAGTAAGAATGGAGTTTTGAAATAGCTGCCACAAGAAGATTTGAATCTTCAAAGGAATTTTAGTCCCCCAGATCCACTTATAATTGGCCCCCGCAAGATTTCTTTCTAACCATTTATACATAGATTTAGTGGAATAATCTCTGGAATAATCTAATTTCTAGTAAACCTCATCACTTTTATCTATACAAACTTTAGCCAACACACATTTCTTCATTTCATCCCATTTCTGAAGCATAGTTGGGGATAGCCTTCTTCTAAAAGAAGTTAGATGGTTCATACTATCCAGTTTATCCACAGTACAGTCTTTATCTAGACAGATTTCAAAAAGATCAGGATATTTATCTTTAAGAGGTATGTTCTCACCCAAATCATCTAGCCAAAGGCTAGCAATATTACCTTTATTAAGCACCACCCCTCTAGCAGCCATGTAATACTCCTTAACTTTCAGAATATTTTTCCAACAGGGGGAATCAGTAGCTTTCTGCTTCACTTTAGCCACACATGTTCTTCTAAGATACTTAGCTTTCACTATATCTTGCCATAATCCCTTCTTCTTCTCCAACTTCCACCACCATTTAGCTAATAAGCTGATATTTTGCTTCCTTAAATCTTTAACCCCTAGACCCCCCTTTGCTTTAGATCTACAAACACGGGTCCATTTCACCATATGATACCCCTTTCTCCCCTTGCGGTGCCAAAAGAATTTTCTTCTAGGTTTGTCCCACTTTTCGAGTGTATATTTTTTTATCAAGGCCATGGACATGTAATATGAGGGAATATGAGATAACACCGCATTTACTTTGATTAATCTACCTCCACTGGACAAAGATTCACTAATCCAGGATTCCCCATGACTAATAAACTTATCATCAAAAAAGCCAATCACTACATTTAAGCACAGCATAGCTAACAGGCATGCCCACGTATTTAATAGGAAACGCCCAAATCTCACAATTGAACATATCAGCATAGTTCCTCATAGTATCATCATCCGCACCAACTGAGAAAATCTCACTTTTCAGAAAGTTGATTTTTAAACCAGACATAATCTCAAAGAGATAAAGCAGCAACTTAATATTCAACGCATTACTAACATTGTCTTCAAAGCACAAGATAGTATCATCCGCATACTGAAGAATTGCTACCCCATTTTCCACTAAGTCCACCGCTAACCGAGTAAACAGGCCATTCGACTGTGCCTTTAGGACCATCTTAGTAAGACAATCAGCAGCTAGATTAAAGAGGAAAGGGGACAGAGGATCACCTTGTCTCACTCCCTTCGCACTCTGGAAATATTCTCCCACCTCATCATTTAATTTCACGCTAATGGTACCACCTACCAGAATTCTTCTAATCCAATCAATCCAGCGTGGGTCAAAATTTCTTTTGCTATGACAATCCAACAGGAATTCACAGTTCACCTTATCATATGCTTTTTCAAAGTCAAGTTTAAGACCAATCTCTTTTTTCTTTTTAGCATAAGTATGATGCAGAATCTCATGTAGTGACATGATCCCGTCCATAATATCTCTATTTTTTATAAAGGCATTCTGATGTCGACTAAACAAGATGTCTACATGTGGTTCTAATCTGATAGTCAGCACCTTGGTAATCAACTTGTAAATACACCTCAGCAAGCAAATAGGTCTGAACTGTTGCATTTTATCAGCTCCGGCTACTTTAGGCAACAGTGTTATTATACCATAGTTAATTATTTCCACATCGAGATTATTTTCATGGAACCAGTAAAAAAGTGACATTACATCTTCCTTAACAATTTCCCAACAGGATTGAAAAAATTCAATTGGAATATTATCAGGTCCACGAACCTTGTTATGCTTCATTAAGAACAAAGCATGTTTAACTTCTGTTTCTGAAAAAGGTCTAAGTAAGAGAAAATTCTCAATATCTCCCAATTCCTCTTTATCATCCCACATATTACCATCTATCTTACATAGATTACCAGGAGCAGGGCCAAAATGATCTTTATAAAAATCAGTAGCATGTTTAAGCATGTTCTTATTCCCTTCTATTATCATATCCCCACAACTAAGAGAAATGATAGTATTTCTCCTTCTCCTCCCATTCACAATCCTATGAAAATATTCAGTGTTACTATCACCCTTTAGTAACCAATTGTCATGTGATTTCTGTAGCCAGGCTACCTCCTCTTCCATTAGCAAGCTGTTTAACTCTACCAGCATCTCCACTTTTTGCAATAAAGTTCAGGGCTCAAAGTATCATTTTCTTGCAACTCCTCAATATGTCCTAATTCCTCCCTCAACCACTTTCTCCTTTTTCTGGCTTGGCCAAAATTATTTGAGCCCCACCCTTTAAAATACTTTTTGAATCTCTTCAACTTGATATGCATGATATCAATAGGATTACCAGAATATACAGGTTGAATCCAGATTTTAGCCACTAAAGTATTAAATTCAGGTTTGCTCAACCAATTCAGATCAAATCTGAAATCCCTCTTTCCAAAATTAATGGGAATATTATCATCAGTATTAAGAATCAGGGGACAGTGATCCGAAATCTCTCTAATCATCTTCCTAACAAAAGTAAAGGGAAACCAGTATTCCCAGGATTTAGACATGAAAACTCTATCCAGTTTCTCCAAAGTAGGATCCTGTTGATTATTAGACCAGGTATAAATGCCACCACTCATATCCACCTCCCGCAAGGAAAGAGCATTAATAATGGAGTTAAAAAGATCTGAAGAGTGTCCTAGCCTCACTCTCTTATTTTTCTCCCCCACAAATCTAAGAATGTTAAAATCCCCCCCCCCCCCACAATGTAGGGACAAGTAATGTGACTGCATGTAGCTGCAAGCTCCGTTAGGAAATCAGTTTTAAATTCTTCATGTGCTGATCCATATAGCACCAGAATACAACATTTCATCTTAAGGATCTTGTTCCACAATTCAAAACTCATAACATATTTGCCTTCAATACAGTTAACAAGATCAAACACATTACTTCTAAATCCACCTAGTATTCCACCCGACTTCCCTTCCGAAGGGATCCACTTCCAACTGAAAGCTTCTCCAGGATCATTTTTTCTCAAGAATTTAGGCGAAAAATATTTCTTCATAGTTTCTTGAATCCCAACAAAATCAAGCTTAAAGTCTCTGACCAAGTCAGAAATATATGTCCCCATACCTCTCTTCCCAATCCCTCTACAATTCCAAAAGAGACTAATCATTTTTTCTGTTATTTGGATTTTGGGTTTTGGTGTTAGGTTTGCCAGGAGCCATAGCCTTACCTGCACCATCCCCCACTTTCTGTTTTTGACTTCTAGTCACAGGTTTAGATATAGTAACATTAACTTTTTTCATTTTTTTTCTTCCTGGATCTAACCAAAGTAAAATCATCAACATCTAAACCCTCATCCCCTACCCACTCAGTATCTAAGGGAGATGCTTCTCCAGCAGCATTAGTGATAAACAGAACTTTATCATGTTGATTATCACTATTATCAACTTTTTTAGCAATATTAGCTCTGGAAATCTCAAGCTCTCTTATAATATCTGTGGTTTCAAAATTATCATCAGGAATATTAACACTCATTTTGACAGCAGCAGATATAATCTCAAGATTTGATAAAACTTCAAAAGAATTACCAGGAGATATGTTGTTACCTTGTAGATCTCTCTTATGAGCCAGCCACTCAGCTCTGACACCCACATGCTCCACATTGGTCCCCACATTCCTCTTGCTACATCTGACTTGCATTTCCTCCCTCACAGGGGGAGTAGGAATTACTTCCACATTCTCACTAGAATTATCAGGAGATTGCACCAAGTAAGATTGTATTTTTGGATCACCAGAAATTTCACTGGGATCCATCTCACTCACCACAGGCTCCCCCATACAAGCATCAAGATATGATGAGAATTTTTTACGAGTGACAAAAATAGAGCTTGGCACAATCTGCATAGAATTCACTATAATTTCATCATAGGATCCCATCCCAGAGTCCACATTCCCCCCTTCCTCATTGTTTTGTATTTTTTCAGCCTCTTCCACCATAGTATCAATAAGTAATTCATTCCCCACTTCCTCACTTTCTTCATCAGACATCATATCCTCACTCTCATTTTGTTTCTTTTCCTCCTCCATATTTTCTTCCACGGGATTCATCACCACATTTTTTCCATAACCACCTCCAGTTGTTCTTGGGGGAGCCGAAGACTCCCCCATATTAGATGAGGATGCAATATTTCTTTCAACACGAGTATCAGTATTAAACCTAGCTTTTTTAGCAGCATTACCTTCCTCATTTTCTTGCTGCACTCCAATTCTCTCTCTTGGAGGATTTTTAATCAGGATTTTATCAACGGAGAAGAAGAAATCATAAAAGTGTCCTCCCAACACTCCCTCTGCTGAAGCAGGGATGTCCTCAAGATCCCTACAACCCAGCTTAATTCTAACAGATTCAGGTCTATTTATAGTGGATTTATCAATTTCCAAAGTAACTCCCACCAGAGATCCCACATAAGCAATGTTCTTCTCATGTCTCTTATCTAGGGGAATGTTACTTACATTGACCCAAGCAACATTCAACACCCCTTTAGCCCCCACAGATTCAGACCATTTTCTCAGATTAATCACAACACCACAACTCTTAACATTCATACTCTCAGCAAAGCAAGCTTTATCCACGTCTCTAGGAGATGGAAATCTCATAACAAAAGTATTAGGGCCAATAGATCTAGCCGAGCACCGCGAGTTAGTATTGATGTAAGTGTTAAAAAATTTCTTCCAACTGTCTACCAGATGCATGACCCTCAACCACAGAAATCACAATAAACCTGTTCCTATCAGTAGTCTGGCTGGGTGTACTATGATCATGAATGTAGAAAAAACCTTTTCCCTCTGCCTGGAACCCACACATGGGTGCTACGCACTCCCATGGAAGAACAATATTGCATATAGGGGCCAAATGTCCATGAATCCCACATCTACCACAAATAGCACGCGGACAGCAAATAGGTAAGTGCCCAGGATCCTTGCAAGTGACGCAAACCTCAGTGCCTCCCACTAGTGGAGAGGCATTCCTCTTGTCGGGAGTAGGATGTCGACGGTCAGAAGGTTGATGAAGCTGTTGCGGGCGCGTCTCCTGAAGTCGTCCCCCCGTAGATCCACCCACGGGGATCTGGGTGCTGTTGTCGCCCCACTTCTCCCCGCGGGCTCCTCCTTGCACCTTCATGGCCGCCGCCTCCCATCTGGCCTTGTCGGAACCACCATGCCGTGGATCTATGTTGGAGGAGTTTTGCCCACCGTCTTCGGCTTCGCGCGTCCACACCATGTTGCGGCCGCCTCCACCTCCGCCGTGGCCGCGGCCTCCTCCAGGTCCGATCCGACCACCACCTCCACCGCGCCCGAATCGACCTTCTCCACCTCCATCGCCACGGAACCCACGGCCACCCTCTCGCCCTACCATGGATGGATCCCGCGACAGCGATGGCGACGCTGTCACCTCGGCGAACGATCTGCTATCCCCTCCAACCTTCCCCTCCCACCAGCCGAAGGAAGATGAAACCCTAGGTGGCGAGACCCTAGCCTTCCCCCAAAAGTGACCGAAGAGAGCGGTGAGATCTGGAATGGACGACGCTGCGGGGGTGGGTGGGGATGAAATCCCGTCGCCGCTTCCTATAGCGCGCGGGCCTTCCCCTAATGGGGCCGGGGCCTCTCCCTGCCCGACGCTCGACACGGGCCCAGGCCCGAGAACACCCAACCCGGATGTGGCTTGCGGCACACGGTCGCGCAGGGGGACGTGTATGCTCCCCACGGTCACCCTCTCCTGCGCGGCGGCCCGATCTGCCGGCGATGAGGAGCGCCGCGGTGGACGCGCCTGCGGCGAGGGAGACGCGATAGATGTGAGAAATGCCATCTCAACATCTGCAGTTGAAAAACCCTACTTCTCCTCTATCTATCCATCTATCTATCTATCTCTTCTTCGTAGGCAATCAAACACATCCTACTCTCCGAGTTCTTTGATTCGACCACTCCCGAGTGCCCCACCATTACCAGCCTCCTCCTTCGTCAGCAAACGCCACCTCCCCAAGTGCCTCCAATCGTGGCCTCGCTCGGATCCAATAGTGGTTCGGCAAAATCTGTCGCCCGGAACCGCGCCTCGTTCTCCTCCGACGCCGCAACCGCCTCAACCCATGACAACTACTCCCTCCGTTCCTAAATATAAGTCTTTGTAGAGATTTCACTAGTGGACTACATACGGATGTATATAGACATACACTAGTGGGGACATGGCCTATAGTCCCGGCCCGTAAGGGGCTTTAGTCCCGGTTCACCAACCGGGACCAAAGAGACGGGACTAAAGGCCTAACCTTTAGTCCGCCCTGTTTCAAGCCGGGACCAAAGGTGCTCCACGAGGGCGCCTCGGAGCGCCCTCAGGGGCAGGCCCTTTAGTCCCGGGTCTTAACACGGACCGGGACTAAAGGATCCGTCTGTTTATTTTGTTTGTTTGACCCAAAAAGGTACCTTTTTTATTTATTTTTCAAATTTTATTTTTGAATATTCTTTGATTTGTTTTTATGTTTTATTTCAATTTTTAAATCTTTGATTTATTTGACAATTTAATCTCTAATCACCCATCCTCACTGCTCTAGCGTAGATTACTCATTTCAAATCGTCTAACTTCTCGGCCGGTCACCCATCCTTTCACTGCTTCAGCCCGAGCACGCTTAACTTCCTAGTTCTATCGCCCCTAGTTGTCAAGTCTGCACTTGTTGTTCTCCTGACAATAGTAAGCTATCAATCCTAAACAACCTAGGGTTTGATGTCATGTCACATGATTTAATTTTTTGAATTCAAACAATTATTAAAATAAACAAAATAAGTAATAATAATAGTGAATTTCAATGAAAACAACCTAAAGATTTTACATAAAATTATTTTTTCGTATTTTTGTGGAAAAAACTTCTTTTTGCCATAACTTTTTTTACATTTGGAATTTTGAGCATCTGAGAAAACTTCACCGGGCAAGCCCCGGTGAAATCATTTCCCAATTTTCTATAGTTTTTTTTGATATATTAAACTTTTTTTTTACGTCGTATGCAAAAGTTATGGCCGTTTTACATTTTTCCCTTTTTGGAAAAAACGGTCAAAATTCATATCTCAAAATTTGTATACGAACTAGGCACTAAAACCTAACTACATCTCAAAGGATTTTATTATTTGAATATTTTAGCATTTTTGTTTATTTTCTACAAAACTAAAAAAGACTGTCCAGAGAGGGTAGAGTTTGAAAATTTCAGAATCCCCTTTAGCCAAGAGTCCAATCATACCCGTCGACTACATTTGCTAGCACCGTCCCTGCCAGAATCACAACTAAGGTCAACCAAGTCAGAGTTAACCCTTTCTAACTTTATTTGCTATGTTGAGCTAAATGACCCTGAAATTGAAAAGAACTATAATGAACTCTGAAAATGTTGAAACTTGGCATGGTATCATCATTTCATCCACATAGCTTGTGCTAAAACGTTGAGAGGGTTACGACAAAAACTGGATGCACTTCTTGTACAAACTGGACCATCTCCTTCGAAGTATCACGGTTTCGGACGAAAACCCATCTGCTAGAAATATATTTTATTTTTTTACTTATTTCAACTTCAGACATTTTATGCATTTTGTGCATTCAATATAAACCATTCAAAACCACATCCTAAATTTCGAGCCTTTATAACTTCATTTGCTATTTTTCATGCATTTGATGATTTTTTTGACCTAAATGACCTTGAAATTGAAAAGCCCGACAAACGAACTCTGAAAAGGTTGAAACTTGGCATCGTATCATCATTTCTCCCACATAGTATGTGCTAAAAAGTTGAGAGGGTTACGTCAAAATCTGGATGCACTTCGTGTACAAAATGAACAATCTCTTTCGAAGTATCAGGGTTTCGAACGGAAACTCATCTATTGCAAAGGGATTTCATTTTTTGAACTTATTTGAACTCTATACTTTTTGTGTGTTTAAAATACACCATTTAAAGCCACATCATAAATTTTCAATATTTTCTGACTTCATTTGGTATTTTTCATGCATTTACTTACTTTTTTGAGCTAATTGACCCTGAAATTGAAAAGCACTACAAATGAACTCTGAAAAGGTTGAAAGTTGGCATGGTATCATAGTTTCACCCACATGGCATGTGCTAAAAAGTTGAGAGAGTTACGATGAAAACTGGATGCACTTCGTGTACAAACTGGATCATCCTTCGAAGTATCAAGGTTTGAGACGAAAACCCATCCGCTACAAAGGCATTTTATTAAAATGATTTTAATTCCATACTTTTTATGTATTCAATATGCACCATACTATAACATGTTAAAATCTACAGAAAGTACTAACTAAAAATAATAAAAAACAACAATTAAATGACTAAAACAACTATATAAGCAAAACAATATATTGTTTTAATTAAAATCCAAATTTAAATTATTCTAAAAATAACCAAATAAGTCTTACTGTGATAACAATCTAACAGATGACTAGGAGAAAAAAGAATTAAATTAAAAACTATTTGTAAACTCAAGTTATTCACAATTTGGGTTTGAAGCAAATTTAAACAAATTTAAATTTAAACCATTCAAATTTAAAAACTAATTGCACAAACAGAAACTAGACAAAATTTTGAATCTAATGCAAAAAGAATCACTCAAAAAAAATACAAAACCCCTTTAGTCCCAGTTCGTGTTCGAACCGGGACTAAAGGTCTATCCTTTAGTCCCGGTTCAAGACACGAACCAGGATTAAAGCCTCCAAACCCTTTAGTCCCGGTTCGAGACACGAACCGGGACTAAAGGTCCCTTTTAAACCGGGACTAATGACCGACCGACGCCCTTGCCGTTCGAACCGGGACTAATGCTAACATTTGTCCCGGTTCGTAATGGAACCGGGACTAATGTGTAAATTGAGCCGGGACGGAAGCCCCTTTTTCTACTAGTGATACTTTAGAGTATAGATTCAATCATTTTGCTCTGTATGTAGACCCTTAGTGAAATCGCTTAAGGCCTTGTTCGGTTGTTCGAGAATTGAAGGGGTTTGGAGGGGATTGGGAGGAATTAAATCCCCTATAAGTCAAATTCCTCTCCAATCCCCTCCTTGTTGGGATTAACCGAACAAGCCCTAAAAGACTTATATTTAGAAACGGAGGGAGTATTGTGGGATATGTTCTTCGTCGCCCTCGTTAGCATGTGGTTGGTCCGCAACAGACCCTCTATTGTAATCCAACTAGCAGAAACATGTGCCAAGTTGCAAGAACCGGGTAGAGGTTGCCCCCGAGCCGTCTGATCAACATCAGATCCGATGGCCACATCGTCGATACCTTCAGTTCACCTCATATCGGGGTTCTTACCGCGTGATCAGATCATCGATAACATTACAGCGGTGGTAAACATTAAGCCACGGAGGACACATAAGACGGCGAGCAGGATGAAGAACCAGATTTTGATGTCGGTACGTACGTGAAGGCATCGCCAACATGCATGCATGGTTCATGACCTGGACTGACATCCATCCTGGAAACTCAGTTGCAGTTTTCTAAAACAGCCCGAACAAATGCATCTTTCAGGAACATGACCATCTGCTTTCTCCAAAGGAAAAAAAGAACTTAACCACGAAGTATTATATCCCAACTCTGCAGTGTGCAGTTGGCCTACTAGGGCACTACCTACCTATAAATGGACGCTCGTGACCACCACATGGAGCTGGCCCTGGCCGGCCGACGAGCTATGAGCCTATGACTGTGCTGTCCCCTGCCCCTTTTGTGCTCCGTCGTCGTGGATGGATGGATGGATATCCTCGGCGCGTAGCCTTTTGCAGCCGCTGCGCCTGCGCGCGCGATCGAGAGGGTGGCCTCACCATGCACGATCGATCATGAGCTTTGTTAGGTAGCACAAAAACTTTCTCCAAATGGGAAGACTCTGCTCTCTGTTGGCATACCATTCTCGTTCCACTCACTCGCAGTCCCAGTCAGTTAGTAGTAGTAAGAAATGGCATGAACTCGACCCTTGGAGAAGATTTCATTCTTGTTCGGCCAGTAGTGGTAAAAGGGGAACTCTCGACCCTTCCGGAAGAAACTTGAAGGCGGTTTTCAACAGGCCATGCCACGTGCATGCTTCCTCCGTCTGGGGTTATTAATTAGGCCCCATCACATTTTGAGCCAAAGTTTGATCATGCAATTACGTAACAAAATACTATGAATTATAGGTAACAAAAGTAGTAGTACCGTTGGAAACTTCTACTGAATGCAAATCCAACGACATAAATTTTATGGCATATCACCTATACTTTGTAGATCAATTATACGTCGAAGTTTGACTCAAACTACGAAGGCGGCTAACAAATTACAAACCTGGACGGTGGGAGCAGTACATATTTACAGAAGCAGCAGGGTTTTGCATGCGTTGTCTGCATCAAGGAGGTAGAGATCGAAGAAGAGATCGATCGAAGACGAAGCTGCTGCTCTGATGTCTGCATCCAAGAAAAGACCAGCTGCATGCTGTTTTCATTTTATTTTTCCTTCATATCCATCGGGGACACGCATGAACGTTAACCCACAGCTGGGTTTTTCGACGTAGACTCCTCTACGATCTGTCTGTTTTCATCCGTTGTGAGGCAGGCAGCAATGGCATGCATCGTTATCTGAAAGACAAGCAATGGCACGCATGACAGTGAAGCCTCCAAGCCTAAGCTAAGCTGGCTAGATTTCCATCTGAAAGAACAATTATTAGACCTACCTATGTGCTGTGCATGCCTGCCTGTTTACTTACTTATAATCATGCATGTCAACTCAACCCCGGAGTGGGTAGCCAATGTCAGGAGGCGCTTTTCGTATATGAGATAATGCACAAATGAGGAAAGCGATCGATCCAGGAGTTACTTTGCATCTAACCATTGTATCACTGGTAACCACTTATTAGAGTATTAGAGTCTTCGTGTTACTATATATAGTAGTACTACTGCCTACGCTGGATATTTAACTGATCAGTCGCCACGAATTGGGCTCTTTATTTACTGAATTTTTTGGGCACTGTTAAACGAACAGTCACTAGTCAGTGGAATTGTACATTAGGAAAAAAAACTCAAGGGCCAATCTGCTGCAAAAGGCAAAAAGTCTGAAGAAGGCACCTGTCTGAAACATTATCCTGCAGAGTTGAGTGCTTGCAGAAGCCGAGGAGAGAAGAAAAGCACCAAAAATAGATTTCCAGAGCAACATAAGTGAGGCAAAGACTCACGAGCATTTGACCGCTTATTCTCTCGCTATTCTCCCGGCTCCTTGCCCATTACTTGACCTTTAGGTCAAGATAGAAAAAGTGGCAAGCCCTACGAACACCAAGGAGTCAGATGGGCAGCGACCGATCTGGCAAAAATTCCCAGGATGGATATATTTCTTTTTCTGGACGTGAAGGATATATTTGTTTAGATTTTCTTTCTTCAAAATACTGCACCCAACTTGCATGGCCCTGGCTATATATCAATTGTGGGTTCGTGACTAGCCGAAAAAGGCTTCAAAGTGGTGCATAATAATTTAAACAATCATCTCAGTGGCACTTCAAAAAGGCAGGGAGGGAGATGGTGCAACCCATGTGAAAGTGAGTGCACCAGGAATTGATGTGCCTTTCGTTGCTACTAAAAATATGCATCTATTGGTTGTGTGTATGTATGCCATTGGAGATAAGACACACCAAAAACAATATCTTTTTCTCCAAGCCCCAACATGGCTTCTTTTGCACAGTGTGGTGAGGCCTATCTAAGCTAAGGGCATTGTAAATTGGTGCATTTTTTTGTTGCCTTTTTGAGCCCCACACTAGGAGAATGAATTCAGATACTGTTGCCTTGTCATTAGAGTACCCTAGTTTGGCATATCTGAACAGAAATCTCCAATGATTAAGCTCCTCGCCGGCCTCACATTGTGGGCGTGCAAGCCTCCCCGGCTTGTGTCTTTTCTACTGATGAACATGGGCATCAAGTTCAAGTGGCGGTATTCATTCCGTTGCGCGAAAGGGAAGGGGAAAAGCGCTAGTATTCCAAGCAGAGGCTTTTAAGTCACTACTCTACGAGCATAATAAAAAGAAGAACAAGAAGAAGAAGCAAATGAAACTTTTATCTTGTTGAGTGTTGAGGCCAGGGGCAGATCGACAGTTGCCGATGGTTGGTTGTAAGGCTCTGCTCATAGTGGGGAGTAAGATATAATAGTATCATGCATATGTTACTATTCTATGATACTACCTTCATAGTGCACTGTATCATAAACTAGTATCATAAGTGGTTTCATTTATTGACATGCATGACACATAGTAACATAGCATTTAACATGATACGGTATCTACCTATGTTACTCTAACCCTCTTTCTTTTTTAATTACTTGCCACATCAACATATTTGCTAGTCCCAAGACTATGATACTAGTTATGTTACCCCCACTATAGCCAGCCTAAGGCTGGTTGTAATGGGGAGTATCATATACTAGTATCATGTATATGATACTAGTGTATGATACTACACCCGTAATGCATAATATCATATGCTAGTATCACAGGATAGATCATTTATTGCCATGCATGACACATAGTAGAACGACATTTAATATGATACGGTATCATAATATGATACTCAACTCTTTCTTTCTTCATTTAATTCTATGTCACCTCATCAAAATTGCTTAGTTGGCATGCATGATACTAGCTATGATACTACCATTACGACCAGCCTAAGTTGTAACTACGGCCTTTCGGTTACGTTTTCAAGTAGGGGTCAACACTAGCCGGTAAATTCGGAATCTGCTTCTCTGATCAGTACACTAGTGCATATAATAGCATCGCAATAATTGCCACAGAAGCAACCTTATCATTGGAGACAACAGTCGGCCCGTGCAAAGCACTGGATTTACTCCCACTGTAACAGCAGGAACAAAAGGTAGTTGGATGATGGATCATCATCTCAATCTTACCAAGTGCAAGCACTATCCACCAGACCACCACCAGATAGGCAGGTTAGGTAGTACTACTATATATGTGAGAAGTACTCGCCTAGCTACCTAGAAAAGCAGCAATGGGGTGCTTCAACTGAACACCTGTACCTCAGAAGAACATCTCATTCAGAGATTAGGCATATGATATTTCCTTTTCTTAGAGAAAAATATATTTTAAACCATGAATAATGGTGTCAATTCAGGTTTGAAATCTGAACCTCAACGCTAGCCTGGTTTATATTAGTGGTTTTGTATTTTGGTGTTTCCAGAAATATGAAATAAGGCATAGATGTATTGATTGCTAAGAGTTTAAAAACGTGTGTTATAGAAAACTATGACTATGTGTCATATATATAACAATATATTCATATAGTATATGTTTGTCATATTTTGCTCTTTAAATTTTAGGGTTGCCAGTCCATAACACCCGCACTACCTGGGGTACAAGATTTTTAGGGTTTGGTTTTATTTTGCTTTTTTTATAATGGAAATTTGGGGTTAAGCTCCGTGTGGCATCCCCTTGTATCTAGGCATCAGTTTCTACGTTGATTAGTGTATACATATTTTCCTCTCAAACAACACAGCATATAATTGAAACTTTGGAAATTAACAACATGTTGGTACTTAGATGTCTGCATTTGTTTTCAAAAAAATTCCGCAACAGTATATAAAATTATAGAGTTTTAAAAAGTTGAAAAAATGAAGTAGTATGTTGTACCATATGCACGGAAAAAAATGGATATTTTTCATAGTTTTAAATAGCCCGCTATAGCCTTTTCAGCAGGGTGCCGCTAAATGGTATCATGTATAAATATGCCGTTATAGCCCGCTATAGCTGATTTAGAGGCTTGCCGCCATTTGCCGTAGCCCGCTATTTAAAACATTGATATTTTTTTTATAAAGTGAAGATAGTGAGCGAACACGAATTTCGGTGTAAAACTTGACAGCACGATAGAGGATGCACTCATCTGGTCCTCTCATGCCCGAGGGCGACGTAGGTGTGGCAGCGCATCGGTCTTCAACCTCCGCTAGACATCAACTATCTTTGGAATACCGTAACTCCGCCTGGCCTCAACATCAACTTATGGCCCACCGTCGCCTTTGCCATCTCTGGAAGATTTGGGATTTCCGTAACACCTAGGTGTTCTGCTTTGAGACCCACTGAGTCTTAGATACTATTCGCAATGTAATTCCTAATTTTAACGCTTTGGATCTTTCGTTTTAAAGACCCCATATGTAGCGACGCCACCCTGTCTTGGTGTTTGTTCCTCTCCTCTTGCAATAACCTTTGATGTAACTCTCACACACGGCTCCGACCCTTTTGAGTAATATATTCAGGTGGGGATGCTCTCCTCCCTGGTGATTGTTTCAAAAAAAAGGATGCACCTACATGTCAGCTTACAAAAACCTTATTATTTTAGAAAACGTGGAATATGAAACAACTTTTAAAAGTAGGTTCAGAGTTTATTTTAAATAGTTCTAGAAATCTTCTTTGTACCTGTGAAAACACAAAACTGTAAATGTGGGTGTCAAGGTTTGGAAGGTAGTTTTGTTTTATGAGTTTCTCAAAAAAATGGAGAAGGTATTGAGCGCGGAGAATGATACCCCTTTGTCCTAAAATAAGTGTCATAAATTTAGTATTAAGTTAGTACAAATTTAGTACTAAAGCAGCGTTACTTATTTTGGGACGGAGGGAGTATAAAGCACTGAAGAGAAAAATCTTCAAATAATAATTATGAGTTAAGTACCTAGAAAAACCATCAATTAATAAACATCTATAGTCCATATGAAAATAACAATAACAACAAACAGTTGAGTTATTTTGTCACTTTTGCGCATGACATTAGTGATCATTTTTTATGTGGAGTGGGTCATACTTTTTTATATGTATTTATGGGTGGGCTTGATAACACTCCCAACCAACATTGGTGCTCTCTTCGTAAAAAAAGGGCATGGTGTGCTCAATAACCTGGAGGTTGTTACCCCTGGATGAAGAAGGGTGGTTGTTTTCCTCCTAACAGGGGCGGCAATCAGGGGCAAAAGTTTGAAGATGGATGGTTGCCTTCGAACCGGCATCCTAAAGGAGAAGTCACTCAGGTACAAAAGTAAGAAGAGTGGCGCCACAAATAAGTTGCTTGCATGATGTACGTTTCTCCCAGCTCATCCTCATGGTTTGGGTCGTTATCGTGGTTTCATTGTTGCCCGTCGCCCTCTGTTGATGTGTTCTCGATGGAGGTTTTGTTACATCGTACATGTGTTCGGGGCTGCAATTGTTGTTTGTTCAAAGTGCTTGGCGGGCGGCTTAAGCGGTCACGGTGTTTCATGCTTTTTGAGTTGTTTTCTCGGGGGCTAATTTATATCTTACATTTTTGTAAATTAATTGAATGGGTTTTTTTTAATTAATCGACGAGGTGAATCTTTTGCCTTGAATTAAAAAGAAAACATTCCCAACATACATGACTCTTCCGTTCACAAGAACATCCACAGACTGTTTACAGATGGTTTAATAGTCTATACTGGGGTTGAAGCCGTACCAAGCACAAGAGGTGCACTGTTAAAACATACACTATGCCTAAAGAAATGCTCCTACAAAGCCATGGAATCTAATCATGCATGCCAAGTTGCCACTGACCAAGTTAGATTCCCTGATCCATTTGTTTAACCTAGACCAAGACAGCAAGTTTCACATGAGGTGGATCACAACGAGACATGCTCCCTGTCCCTGCAGGCGAGAGGGATTGGGCAGGGCGGGGCGGGAAGGGGAGGGGAGGGGATAGGGAGGAATCCGGCGATCAACCCCATTGGCCGCGAAGCAAAGGGGAACGGGGCGCGTAGGGCCGGCGCGCTGCGTGGCCTCTCCTCCCTCCGCTCCACTAATCTCGGCGCCCATAGGAGCCCCGGGGCGCTCGCTCGATCCCCCACTCACCCAGCCTCGCCGTGTCCGTAACCCATTTGAAAATGGTGCGGGTGGATGGGGGCTTAAAGCCCCCGAGCTTTTTCGCCGTCGCACCATGCCACGCACGCGCCCGCCAATGGCGATGGCCATGGCCAAGTACATCCGCCCGCCCGCCCGTCCGTCGCATTATTGCTTTCGAATTATGAGCGAATCCACCAACCCCCCCCCCCCCCCAACACGCCCGTCGTGCGTGCCCCGCCCAATTGGACGGAGGAGGAGTACTGCTCGTTGGTAACCCGTTCGTCCCTGGCCTCTGCAGGGTAATTGGACGGAGGAGTCGCCGTCCGTGCTCGCCGGTGGTGGGCAAGTATTTTACACGGCGGCCCGGCGCGGGGCCTTTCCACGTCGGGCGCGCACGAACCGGCGTACGGCACCGCCGCTGCCTTTTGCCTCCCCGTTCCGTGCCGTGCCCCGCTCCGATTCCCTCCCTCGGCCGCCGGCCGGGGGGGTCGCCGCTCTGTCTGTCTCTTGTGCATTGGCCGTCCGCTCCGCTCTCGCCTGCCGCCCCGCCGCATCCGATGCCAAAGCGTACGTGTTCATTTGTCCGTGCAGGCGCCGGTGCGGTGCTGCTAGATGTCTATAGCTAGCTTTGCCTTTTCCTCCCGAGCAGCGGCGGGACCCGGACGTCGTGCTGCCCCGTACGTGCGCGCGCACCTGTGCGCACCCTCGTGTACCGGCGGCCGGCACGCGGCGGCGCATGCAATGCGGCCAGGAGGAGCGCACATATGCTTTTGTGGCGCAGCTAAAAGCCGGACGGACGCCCATGGCCGCATCGACACCACCGTTGTCGGCACGGGGATGGGCGGACACCGACGCGCCGGGCGTACGTCGACACCGACGCGGACCGAAGAAGGTTCTGGCCACGCCGATCGCCGGAGGCCGTGCATGTGCTCTCGAGGTTTTGCGAGATGACGCAAGTAGGAGTACGTACGTAGAGGCCAAGCGTGGGGGCGCGGCCTTTCGAAGTTACCAAATGAAGCTGGCCTATCCATGTCGATCTGACGAGCTTGTGACCGATGCCAAGCGGGTGCCATGCCGGTGACCAGGATTCGACCGGCATTCGCATTCCTTGTGTTGAGTGTTGACGTGCGGAATCCTCGCTTCGTGTGACGAGACGGCCACCACAGGGGCACCAGGGGAAGGAAGATTGATGGAAAGAGAGTGGGGGGATGATAGCACCGATGCTTGCTCAAATGGGCGAACGACTTTGACCTGAATGTCAAGTCTCACGGCATCACAGAGCGCGAGCAAGCCTTGAGGCTTCACGTGTGATCAAGTAGCTCCGTGTACGGATCCTAAACTTGAACTTCCTCCGGCCCTTTTCACTCCGTATATAAGATTTGTCTGGGATCAAACTTCATAGATTTTAACCATGTTTACACGAAAAAATATCATCATCTACCATAATAAAGTTATACAATATGAAAATTAAAATAATGATGTATCCGATGATATTAATTTCGTATTATAATTGTTAATATTTTTAATAAAGTTGATTAAACTTTACGAAGTATGAATTTAGATAAATATTATATGCAGAGTAAAAAGGCCGAAGGGAGTAACAACTACACCCTTTACATACTAATGTAAGAAGTTCTGCAAAAACGCCTTACATTAATGTTTAGGAGGCAGTATTTCCTCCATTTCTAAATTATTTAAAGTTTCATCAGGTTTGGTCTAAGTTCAAGCTTCCTCAAGTTTGATCAAGTTATTGAAAAATTACCAGTATCCACAAAAATGCCAAATTGAGGTCGAATTTGAAAATTTTAAAATTCATATTTATACATTTCCTTTTTGAAAAACAAACACAAGTATACTTACAGACATGATGTACATGTGTGTAAATTTTCAAGATGAAATACTTTAAAATGAGAGCGACACAAAAAAAATGGCAATTTAGCACATGCACCATTCATCCTCAAAGTCCACGATTTTTTGCACAACTTACATTCAAGGTATTTCATATGGAAATTTTATAGACATACACATCACATCCTTGTATACATGTACAGATTTTCCAGTTTTTTTAACTGGAAAGTTTGAGAATTTTGAAATTTCCGTCCTCCCTGAAGCTCAACCTCCAAAACCCCTACTTTATCCACGAAAAGAAATGTATAATATACTTCATGATGAATCTAGTTTGATGTTGTATATTTTTATATAGAATATGTCAAACTTAAAAGTTTAACTTGGGACAAACTTAAAACTTCCAATATTTTGAAACCGAGGGAGTACTAGTAATATCTCCATTCAAGAATACCCTGATGAATTATGAATCGACACCCCCCATCTTTGACCACTAATTATATTCACTTTACTGATTCTCCCACGATTTGACTTGTTGTGGTCTCGGTAGACTAGTCAATCTGAAAAAAGCTCCACTATTTTTGGCTTTTTGCACACTTTGATCGAGAAAATACAAGTTAAATGTTGTGTTTATGCAGCTTTTGTATTTGTTGTAATTCTATTTGAGTTATGGTAATTATGCACTTCATTTTTATTTTTGTTTTATGTTTGGATAGACATGATTCAACCAATTTCTCTTCTTCTAGTGAATAATCAGGGTTTTGTTTCTTTTGTCTTATTTGGCCACTTCCTCAAAGTCCATGATTTATTTATTATGCACAGCTAGGATTCAAGGAATTTCATCCTGAAATTTTACACACATACACAACACACCTTGCATACTTGTATGATTTTTTCCAAAAAAATTAAATAGAAAGTTTGAATTTCTTTATTTATTTTTCATCCCTCCTAAAGCTCGAGTTCCAAAACAACAACAAATATATAATATACTTCATGATGAATCTAATGAAGCTAGTTTGGTGTTGTAGATGGTGTGTATTTTTATATAGAATTGGTCAACCCTAAAAAGGTTAACTTGGGACATAACTAAAACTTCAAATATTTTGGAACTGAGGGAGTACTAGTAATATCTCCATTCTAGAATACCCTGATGAACTGTGAATCGACAAACCCCATCTTTGACCATAAATTATATTCGCTTTGCTGACTCTCGTGCCGTGTGACTTCTTGATGTCTCAATAGACTAGTCAACCGGAAGGCGCTGCTATCTTTGGCCTTTCTTACACGTTTTGATCAGGGAAAATACCAATTTGATGTTGCGTTTATGCAACTTTTGAGATCGTTGTAATTCAATTTGAGTTTACGGTAATTATGCACTTCATTTTTATTTTGTTTTCTGTTTGGGTAAACATAATCCAACTATCTGGTATTTTTCCAGTGAATGATCATGGTTTTGTTTCTTCTGTTTTTATTTGGTCATTTTGGGGCTAAAATGGCCAGATCAACCTAATTAGATCTAAGTAGAAGATCAAGTAAAAACAATATATCAACCATTTACTTGCTCACGTGCCAAGAACTAATATCGGCAAAAGAAGTTGACATCCATTCAACGGAAATATAAAGGCTAGCAAAAGGCGGCTTGGATTTATATAAATTTGAGGCAACTTGACAATAGACATCCCTATCGATTGTTTCATGAAAAATAGTTTCAACTTTTAACATATACTACTAATAATTAAATGCACATGTATTTGAATAATATTAACCGCCAAAGGCATTCAATAAGGATTGCGCAAATATAAAACACTATTTGTTTTGAAGTGGATGGATTATGTTATGAAGATTGGTCTAACTCTCTTTTTTCTAAGGGTAATCTATTAATACGGTGTGTTCTACAAATAATAAAAATAAAACCACACACAATTCCATCAAATATGAGCCCACAAATATGGAAGTATATGGTTGGCACATTGGGACAATGTAGGCCTATGTATGTTGTGGTTTGAGTCTAAGCCCATCTTACCAAACACTTGGGTAAGGTTTGCTTGTACATCTAACCAAAATTACATGAATGCATTGTCAGCAGGGCCGGCTGGGGGGGGGGGGGGGGGGCGCCCTGAGCCCCCGAAAGTCCAGGGGGGGCACCAGGATTATTTACCTAGGATATACCCTATGGGCCCTTTTCTGCCGTTAGTGAGAAAGAAGTCAAAGGGCTGGGCTTCAGGATGAGAAACGAGCAGCAACACGCACGCCGCACGCATAAAACCATGCAAGCAACCATTCCTTGATTCACCGAAGAAAAAGAAAAGAGCAATCGATCCAATCTGACGACCCTTTTCTCTTTCATATTTTCATCACACAACGCTTCCTAGCCCTCAGATCGTCGACATCGTACTGCCGCCTCCTCCTAATTTCCTTCCTAATCCAGTTCGTTGCCGCTGACGTCGTATTGTCGCCTCCTGCTAGTTTCCTTCTTAATCTAGTTCGCCACGACGGTTTTCAATTCCTAGAACCTCCATCGTCTGATCGGCACGCCACGCTTTGCTTGTTCTCCGTCTAAGATCTCCAGAGTCTAGACTCTCTAGGCACTGAGTTGGCATTAGTGGTCAGATAGGAAGAACAACCAACTAATGGGAATTTTGGAATATGATCGACAGGAAGAAAATATCAACACCAACATCGACAATAACAATGTAAGTGGCTCTAACAATGTAGGTAATTCATCGGATGCACACGCATAGTCGGTGTTGGTGTTGAGGGCCCCAAGTTTAGTCTCGCCCCGGACCCCCAAAATCTTAGGACCGGCCCTGATTGTCAGTGGGAGGAGGGGAACTGACAAGCCAAAATAATAAACAAATGAAGACCTTTTAAAGGTCATGAAAACAATGATTCATATTGTTACGGTTATAAATAGTTTAGACATAGAATATATAATACATGACTAGTTTCCAAATGAGCATCACTCAGTAAGAATTTGTGGGACCACTAAATTATCCTTGATATCAGCCAATTCCAAGTGTATGGCCCAAGGAGATGCGCTCACATTTGAATGTGTATGTATGATGGTGCACCGTGTGTGTGTATTTGTTTTTTAACTATAGAAGAAGTCCCGATAATATAATTAAGTGTATAAGAGGCTTGAACTCTCGTGGTGAGCTTATACATCCACTTCCCTAATCAAACGAGTTGGGTTATAATTTTATTATGCAAGACAAATAGCATGTTTAGTTATATGGCTTATTTTAGTTGAATGCATACTTCTGAAATGTGGTTGACAGAAATTGGTTGTGCGGTTATTAGTAAGGTATATGAAACCATGTACAAATGGATACAGTGCACCACACTATCCGAGATTTCCAACCTGCCTCATTGAGTTTAAAAAAGTATGGATATGTGTCACATGTATGCCCTAAATCATGATTGGGTATTGTAATGAATCACGATAACTTCTGATGGTGTGGATCAACCGTGGGTAGCTTAGCGTTCGTTTGTGTTAGCTATAGCTGTGTTTCTACGAGAATACGCTATAACTCATTAAACTATCATGACTATTAGCTCGTGGCTCACTCAACTTATTTTTGTGTGACAGATTTCTCTAAACTTATCTTTGTTTATCACATAGCATTATTTTGTACCGTTAGACTAACACATGCTATCGGGTGGATACCGTGACATGGCAAAACAAGCGCACCCGTGTCACCCGACGCCCATTACGCTTGTCGCAATTTTATAAGGAGCTTCGGGAAAAAAGAAGACAAGTTGAGGGACACCCAATAGAAACAAAAAGCAAGTAAAAGAGGCGGACGAGATAATGGTGAAATAGATTAGGTAGTTACAATGCACAACCCATCTAAAAAAATACAATGAAATAATCTTTGTTAATTTTTTCTAACCCTGCAAGATTGGAGATATATTTGTTGCATTGTGATTGTATACAGATACCGGGACTCGACATAACCACTGTAAATCCAACAAACTCATCTTTCCCATAATGGATCTATAGAATAATCCCATGACAACAACAGCCCGCAAACATACATCGGTTGCCACGCTACGACATCCGCCGATCCGAAATGCACTCCGTCTGCATCTACGCCTCCACGTCCACCAAAGCATTACCCACTAGCCAGAAAAGCACATTAAATTCAGAAGAAGGAAAAAAAGGCAAACAGCTCCTTATCTCCAATCACAAAGGCCAAACTTACTACTACAACCCAACAAAGCCCTACGTCCTCGGCATACCTAATAACAATAATAGCATTTCCCAGCCATAGAGAAGGGGCAAAACCGAAACCCATCAGAAAAAAAAAAGCAACACGCTTGGCGCCCCCACTTGATAAAAAAGCCCGGTCACGGCTCACTCGGCTCGGCTTCTTCTTCTTCTTATTCCGGTTCCAAAGCCAGCCATCATCTGGGCTCGCGAGAAGAAAAGCCGCAGTCGGAATAAAGCTGGCCGAGCCCGCCCGCGCGCGCCAATATTAATCGGCCCCCCTCCCCCTCCACTTCCCCCCCAACCCCCAGCCCTTTTACCCGGCTGCCCACCCTGCCTCCCACTCTGCCCGCTCCCTCCCACTCCACTCGCAGCCCCCCCGCCCCGCCCGGCGCGCGCGCACCGAGAGGGCGCGGCCCGGCGCGGCCATGGCCATGGCCGACGCGTCCGCCTTCCCCTACGGGCTGCGCGTCCTCGTCGTCGACGACGACCCCACCTGGCTCAAGATACTCGAGAAGATGCTCCGCAAGTGCTCCTACGAAGGTTCGAATCTCTTGCCCCTGCTTTCCTCTTCCGCTTCCCGATCGGCTTGGCCGTTGCCTCCTCCTCTCCCGCGGGCGCGTGCGCGTGCGAGCCCGTGATCCGTCCGCCGTCTGTGCATGCCTGCTGCTTGTTTAAATTACCCAGCGAAAATCGGTTGGGGACGCTCGCTGTTGATCGCTGTGGGTGTGTACGCGCGTTCTGGAATTAGAGCGGACCCCTCCGACCTTGTCGATCGAATTTAGGCCGTTTGGGGAACTGTCTTCCACAGTAGATTTTGTTATATCATCCGGCGATTTGCCCGCTTCCGGATTCTTTTTTGCGTTTGTTTTTTTGGCTTTTTGCTCGTGTATGTGACTGGTTGGTGTCAACCTTGAGTGACCGAGTGGGAGCAACGGAGGCCTTGTCCATGAACCCTTTTTGGCTAAAAAATTTGTATAGCGAACAACATATGCATTTCGAGTCTGTGTCCACTTTTAAGTGATGATGATTGCTCAATTATTTGGATGGATGTCTTGCTTCTCCACAGAGCAGTTGGTATCACTGCTACAACAGTTTTGCTTCTTTTTTGGTACTGCGTAATTTGCTTTTGATGAGGCAGCGCCTGCCTGCGTAATTTACTGGTAACCACACATTAAAATTCAGAACGCGCAGTCCCTACCATATCTTCTTTTCGCTCTTTGACCATTTAGGTGCTATATTTCTGTTGTGACACCGGTGACTGGGACTTTAAGGGTTATGTACAAGTAGAAGACTCGGTTTTAACATACTTGTCTGTCCTTTCGGTAGACCTATTGCCAGTTACACTACGGAGTGGTCAGTGTTCTTGACCAACTTCACTGCCAATCTATCAATCTCTGTGTTTTGTGTGTGCATGGAGCAAAATCCATTTTTATGTGTCCATATTTATGGTTAATTAGTTGTCATGATTCCTTTTGGCGAAGAATATTAATGAGTTATCTGTTTATCAGTTAGACTAAACTAGTTATCTACCTGCAGTCACCACATGCGGCCTAGCTAGAGTTGCTCTCGAAATTCTACGGGAGAGGAAAAACAGGTTTGACATTGTGATTAGTGATGTCAACATGCCAGACATGGATGGCTTCAAGCTTCTTGAACACATTGGACTTGAGATGGATCTGCCTGTTATAAGTTAGTATCCAACACCAAAACCTGTCTCCCTGCAGTTTTCAAAGAAGAAATGATATCTTTTATTCAGTTTGAATATCTACTCAAAACTGCCAAACTGCTCCATTATGTTTTCACAGTGATGTCCATTGATGGAGAAACAAGTAGGGTGATGAAAGGCGTCCAGCATGGTGCCTGCGATTACCTTCTTAAGCCCGTTCGGATGAAGGAACTCCGGAACATTTGGCAACATGTATACAGGAAGAAAATGCATGAGGTTAAAGAGATTGAAGGTCATGATAGCTGTGATGATCTCCAGATACTCAGATACGGTTTCGAGGGATTTGATGAGAAGGGCCTATTTATGACAGTTGATTCCGATCCCACGAGGAAAAGAAAAGACGTGGACCATGGAGATCAGGACTCTAGTGACGGTGCTACTGCTAAAAAGGCTCGAGTAGTCTGGTCTGTTGATCTGCATCAGAAGTTTGTAAATGCTGTGAACCAAATTGGATTTGACAGTGAGTGCTCTCTGAAATCTAACACAATATCAGCTATCTTCCTATAAAATTAGCATGATCCTCATATCAAAAGGGCCAATGTCGTCATTTTGCAGAAGTTGGACCGAAGAAAATATTGGACCTGATGAACGTTCCGGGCTTAACAAGAGAGAACGTTGCTAGCCATCTTCAGGTATGACATGATGTTCAAATGGTAAATTGCTATGGTCTATTTTTTTTTTTAAAGGAACCGAGTTCATAAAGAGGGCGTTAAGTCAGATCTTTAATAAAATCAAGAAAGTTTGTATACAGGACACTAAATTCAGATAATTGCACCATGACTTTTCTCCAACTCCCTATACCTGGTGTGTCATGACAAATTTGTGCAACTTTGAAACTCACAAATCAGGCGTATGAAGAGCAGAAAATAGGAATTTATAATCTAATGCAGGTAGTTTCTTGTGCAATAAAGGATCACCTTTACTAAATAACACAAGATCACCTTTGTCAGAACCTCGCCTAGAAGTAAGTGAAAGGAGATTCTTGGTTCAGTAAATGACAGAAAAAGGGATGTTATGGTGTTGCAATGAGTTCCCGTCATGTGTATTCTTTCCTTGTGCCATGTTCATAGGTCATGACAAAGCTCCTATCTGATTATTAGTCGAGCTACTGTAGGAACATACTTTCTGGGTAGCCCCCTCTCGTAAAAAACCTTTTTGCAGTTTATATTAACCTGAATCCTTACCTTTAACTGTCAAATATCACATATTCAAATTTTCATACAAATTCATGTGAATTTTGAAGCATGTATCCAACACTCTATGATTCAAGTAAAATCATTATATTCCTTAGAACTAAAACTGATCTTCTGGTATTCATGAGAAGAAAATTCATTCTTATGCAGAAATATCGCCTCTACTTGGGTAGGCTGCAAAAGCAGAACGAGGAAAGGGCATTGGGCTCTGCTAGGCAAGATTTCAGCACTAAGGGACCATCATCAGAGAACCTTAACCTCAGAAGCTCCTTCCAAGAGCAACCAAGCACCATTTCCAGTGGATATCCGCATGCTCCCCAGAAGATGCAAGGTCAGAGCAGTGTGTCAGATTCTCAGTTAGAAGACACCAAGCGCACGGTCCCCTTACCGGCGTCAGATAGGAGCATAAACTCTGTAAGTTCAGCTGCCGAACCTCAGAATGTCGCTGGTGTTTCACCAATGGGCGGGGTGCTGTCGTTCAAAGGTTTGCCAGTGAATCAGGACAGGAAGCCATCAGAAACCATGATCCTGGAATGCCAGGCCTGGAACGGAGGAGTGCCAGCAAAGCAGTTCATGCAATACCCAAAGCACAACCATGCACGCTGTGACTTGTTAGGGGATTATGCATGCCTACCAAAGCCAGACTTAGAGCACCCCACTGCCCCTGGTCATTTGTTTACACCACCGTCGCTAATCTCAATAATGAGTTGCAGTACGGAGATGGACGCCAGAAACTTCTCGGACGTGAAGCCAGCCCTTCTCGACTGCATCAAGTCCTTCTCCCCGGCGTTGACATGTACAGCTGATTCGGTTTCTGTTCAGCTCAGCGACAGTGTTGTGACCTCAACCGATGCTGCTGACCGGAGGTTTTCCAGTGTGCAAGGTTTGCCTAGCACTAAAGATTGTTACTTTGACCAGACAAGCAACCAAGGCTCCTGGCTTCGTTCGCAAGAGGAGCCAAGCGTCATATGCGGGGCGGATTTTGCTTCTCTGCCCGAGGATCTCTCCGGCTACTCACTCCAAGGAGGTGTCTCCTCTGAGAATGTAGGGCTGGGCAGCATTGATTTGTTTCACTACAACGACGCGATGATACTGTCTGGGCTACAGAGTAACTGGTACGACGATCAAGACCACTTCAGCAGCGAAACGACGGACTACCCGTTGATGGATGGGTGCCTCTTTGCGTAATCCCCACCTTCTGTTCGGCCATGCCGTTTTGCGAGGAGAGGATGGTGCTCTTTGGTATGTCTCCATATGGCACCTCTTGTAGGGCTGCAGTGTTCTAACTTGGTCCTTTGGTGGAAGGATCTAATTGTAGTAACTCCACTTTTGATAAAACTGTCTGTATTATAGACCGTGGCCATGCTATAAATCTATAAATACTCTTTGACGATCAGACTGTCGAATGTTTGCTTTCGGAGCCGGCACTGCTGTAAATTTCTCCCTCTCGGGTGCAGCATTGCAGGCTGTATGTGATGTTTTCATTGCACATTACAGGCAAGCACTACAACTTTTCGGTTTCAGGTTGGACAGGCTGGTTTCTTCTTCTCCCCCGAGGCCGCGGAGAAAGTTACTCCTGATCTAACCTGAAAGAATTTCTTAGGCGGTGTAGCGGTCAGCAGAGTAGAGTGTGGTTTGAGTGCAAAATCAAACTAATCTAGCAGCTGCAAAGATGAATGAAACAGTAGAGTTGCAAATCATAACCAGTTTGCATCACAATTGCAGCAATGGAACTCACTTGCTGCTGCACCAGCTGAGCTGTCTGCCTCCGGCCAATATGCAGCAGGACCCCAGAGTGAATTTTGGTGACCAAGAAAATAATGCACAGTAGTAAATTATAGCCAAATTAGTGTGATTATTATCTATTAACATTCTCCACAAGTTTCAAGGTTTATGTTGTGACCAAACTTTTAAATAGCACGGTAAGGCTCTTAACGGCATACCTCTTCTAAATGCTATAAATATTTGTTCATGTGTTTGGACAAAATAACCTTATCGCAGGACCTCTTTTAAACGATACAGCGTGCGCGCTATTTAAAATCATGGTTGTGACCAACTACTAATGCAAGATTTATTTTTGTTACCTAAGTATAAAAACAGTTTCCTACCGCAGCGATTTTACAATGTAACCTTTTTTTTTAAGGGGTCAGTGATTTTTTTTTTTAACGTAGGGGTCAGTGGTTTTATAACTAGGAACAGGGTACACACAAGCTCTGAACCTTACCCAAAATCAGCACAGCACTGCCTTCGGCTTTGTAGGGGATTTTACGTAAACCGGCCCGGTTGGCGTACTCCAGGGCGCCCGTCGCCTTCCGTCAGTAGCCGAATCCTTCAGGGTCAGAGGCTCGGGCACAAAGCAGCGAGGAAACGAAGGAGAAGCCCAAGGCAGGATCCGGGCGCGAGATCCGCCACCCCACCACCAATGGCGGCGGCCGCGCTCCTGCTGCTGCTGCTGCTGTGGCCGGCTGTGGTTGTGTCTGCCGCCGGGGAGGGGCGGCGGCTGCACACGCTCTTCTCGGTGGAGTGCGGCGACTACTTCGACTGGCAGGCGGTGGGGCTCCTCCACAGCCTGCGCAAGGCGGGGCAGCCCGGCGGCGTCACCCGCCTCCTCAGCTGCGCCCCCGACCAGCTCCCCTCCTACCGCGGCCTCCGCATCGGCCACACCCTCCAGGTCCCCTCCTACAGCCGCCACCCCCGCACCGGCGACTGGTAGGTAACTCTCGCCGCCGCACGCGCATTAAACACACAGACTCGTCCCTCTCCTCCTCGTTCCCCATTTGCCTGCGCCCGGCCGAAGCCGAGACGTCTGGGGTTAGGATTTGGGGCGGGGTTGCGAAATTGGTTACATCCTGCATGAACTGCTTCTGCATTAGCGCTTGATTTGGGCGGAGTGCTTGATTTGGTAGTTGGGGGATAGATGGATATGAACTGCTAAGGTTTCCTCATTTGGAATGGAATTGGCCTTAGTGTGCCCTGAGTCGTTTTTTGTGTGCAGGTACCCGGCCATCAACAAGCCTGCGGGGGTGGTGCATTGGTTGGAGCATAGTCCAGAGGCGGACAACGTCGATTGGGTCGTGATCTTGGACGCAGACCAGATTGTTAGAGGTCCTATTATTCCTTGGGAACTCGGAGCAGAAAAAGGCAAGCCTGTTGCAGCTTATTACGGGTATGGTTTCAGCCAGCAGTTCAGAGTTGATGATCCTTCTGTCCATTTTTCTACCTAATATGGTACTCCCTCTGTAAACTATTATAAGAGTGTTTAGATTACTAAATTAGTGTTCTAAAGGCTCTTATATTAGTTTACGGAGGGAGTATTAAGTAGTAATTGGGCTTGATGGAAGTAAAGTCCCTCCTGTCCATATTAATTGTCGTTGATTTAGTACAAAGTTGTACTAATAAGCAACGATTAATATGGATGGAGGGAGTACTGAAATAGTACTATACCATGTCACTAATTTAGACATTGGTGGCTCATCCTTCCTCGTGCAGCATGGCTTTGTTAGTTTGTTTAGACTTTAGAGTGTCAATTATCAACTCATGTTCTGTTTGCCCTTGGTAGTTGTACAACGTGTCTTTCTTCTTCATCCTTCTTTATAAACATGTTAGAGCAACATGGAAATTTCTTGTATGAAGTTGAATTATAGCACAAAGCAAGTCTATGTAAAGCATTACCTATGCAAACGTTATCTCTGGTTCCTTGCATGGTAGCTAGGTATTTCATATCATTGTCTGACTGGAACTCAGCCTCCAATTAATCTTATCCATGTATTCTCTTAAATAGGTATTTGAAGGGTTGTGATAACATCCTTGCACAGTTGCACACTGCACATCCAGAATTTTGTGACAAAGTTGGCGGAATTCTGATCATGCATATCGATGACTTAAGGGCTCTAGCCCCTCTATGGCTGTCCAAGACTGAAGAAGTGAGGCAGGATAAGTCCCACTGGTCAACTAATATTACTGGTGATATATATGGCATGGGCTGGATCAGTGAGATGTATGGGTACTCATTTGGTGCGGCAGAAGTAAGCCCGGTTGCTCTTCCTTGTTATGTTATGCATTGTGAAAGCAAATATTTCCGGAGTGTATTATATTTGGTTTTGCATATACCTTCATTGCATAATACTGTAATCCTCTTCAACAGGTAGGTCTAAGACACAAGATAAATGATGACATAATGATCTACCCAGGCTATACTCCAAGAATTGGCACTGAGCCACTTATCCTGCACTATGGTTTGCCATTTAAAGTTGGAAACTGGTCCTTCAGCAAGTTAGAGCACCATGAGGACGGTATAGTTTATGACTGCAACCGCTTATTTCCTCCACCTCCATTCCCTAGAGAGGTAAACAGTCCTGCTAACCATATTTTGTGATGTTCTCACTAGTAGGCAGCAGCTAGCTATGCTGTATGCGACTATTTAATGTTAGTCACTTTACAGGTTGAGGCGATGGAATCTGATCCAAATGCGAAACGGGCCTTATATCTAAGCATCGAGTGCACTAACACATTGAACGAAGGGCTTCTTTTGCATCACGCATCTGTTGGCTGCCCGAAACCACAGTGGTCAAAATACTTGAGCTTCCTTAAAAGCAAAAGGTTCTCAGAGCTTACGAAACCAAAGTACTGGAACAGTGTAAAAGTTGAAAACAAAGTGACTGTACAGCATGTTGCATTGTCCAAAAGCAGACATCCAAAAATACACACCCTTTTCTCGACCGAATGTTCGTCGTATTTTGACTGGCAAACTGTTGGGCTCATGCACAGCTTTCGTATAAGCGGTCAGCCTGGTAATATTACACGCTTATTGAGTTGTACAGACGAGGAATTGAAGAATTATAAGGGACGCGACCTTGCTCCCACACATTATGTTCCATCTATGAACAGACACCCATTGACAGGGGACTGGTATAAACTTCTGACATAATAATGCGCTCAAAACTTTTGCTCAGTACATAATCTATTATTTGCTCTTCTTAGGTACCCAGCAATCAATAAACCAGCAGCAGTTCTCCATTGGATTAACCATGTGCAGACTGATGCTGAGTTCATTGTTATCTTGGATGCTGATATGATAATGAGAGGTCCCATCACTCCATGGGAGTATGGTGCAAAACTTGGTCATCCTGTTTCAACTCCCTATGAGTAAGATTCTTATGTGGTGCTGTGTAATTTGCAGCATGCATTGCTGTGGTTTAGTGATACTCCTTCTGATCTATAGTACTTATCACTCAAACGGATGTATCTAGCACTAAAATACATCTAGATACATCCATTTGAGCGACAAGTAATATGGATTGGAGGGAGTATTACCATTTCTGTTTACTAGATATGTTGAGAGGTGCTTCTATGCATCACCTCCATGACGAGTTTGCACAAATTTTAGTGCACACCTAAGAGTTCGTTGAACCAACTTGCCTCTTGGGTACTTCCAAGATTTGTGCAAGTCTCGTTGCAAGTTGAGGCAGTGATGGATGTAATTACTGCATATGAGAGAACCATTTTCTAATATCATCCTTTGTGTTTGTCAGATATCTCATTGGGTGTGATAACATACTTGCAAAGATACACACTCGCAATCCATCTGCATGCGAAAAGGTTGGTGGTGTCATTATCATGCATATTGATGATCTCCGACGTTTTTCTATGCTGTGGCTGCACAAATCAGAAGAGGTTCGTGCAGATAAAGATCACTATGCGACAAACATTACTGGTGATATATATGCGTCTGGCTGGATAAGTGAGATGTATGGTTACTCTTTTGCAGCAGCCGAGGTATGTGTAGTGGTTTATCTTTTCACCTTTTGTTCTTGCAATTGGAAGCATATGTCTGCAACTGGCTGCACCGCATTAGAACTTGCTGGCTATATTGAATCATTTTTAAACCTATAGATGTTTGCATCAATGCAAATATGGTGTTTTTAACTTCTAGAGATAGTCTATGGAGAGCGTGCGCTCATAAGTTCTACTCCCTCTGTTCCTAAATACAAGTCTTTTTAGAGATTCCACTATGGACTACATACGAAGGAAAATGAGTGAATCTACACTCTAAAATATGTCTATATACATCCGTATGTAGTCCGTAGTGGAATCTCTAAAAAGACTTATATTTAGGAACGGAGGAAGTAGAAAGCTAGCATGGTTAGCTTCAGCTGGCAGTTAGATCTCTCGGTGTCATTATATGTTTGAAAGCTAGTATGGATAGCACCAGCTGGCAGTTAGCACAATAGCACTCATAAGTTCTAGAAATGTAATAGACGATGAACTATAACTATAAGGGCCATGATTTTTTCATTCTCTGCAAATTGGTTTATCTTGCTGCTTGACAGTTTCTTCTTCACTTGTCATGCAGCTTAACCTGCGGCACATCATAAGGAGTGACATATTAATATATCCAGGCTACGTTCCTCTGCCTGGAGCAAATTACAAGGTTTTCCATTATGGGCTCAGATTTGGTGTTGGTGATTGGAGCTTTGACAAGGCTGACTGGAGAAACGCTGATATTGTAAACACATGTTGGGCCAAGTTCCCTGAACCACCTGATCCATCTGCTATCATGAAAGGTGATCAAAACGCACTGGAGAGGGACCTTCTCAGCATTGAGTGTGGCAGGGCTTTGAACAAGGCCCTATACTTGCACCACAAACGTCGAAATTGCCCTCGACTAAGCACCACCATAGGCAGCATCTCAAAGAAAATTGAGGTCTTAACCTCCAATAAATCAGAGACAGTTACACAACGGTCGTCCACGACTACAATTGGACGAAATGTGGAGCACATGGATGTGACCAGGCAGCAGGCTGCTGAAAGAGACACAGACACTGTATCACGTGTACATGGGTCAAAGAGACTAGCCAGATCATCAAAGATGTGGATTTTTGCTGTTTGGGCAATATCTGTAGTAGTTTTCTTACTGGTAATCTCGATGTTTTTCTCGGATCGAAGGAGGAGTGTTTCGAGATCTAGGTCTTCCAGAAGCCAGAAGGCCCACAATTTGTCTATAAAACAAACAGTATGATGATAAGCTTATTCCTTTGCCAATACAGACATAAAGGGGGTACAGTACAAGGAGTCTAGAGGCTAACAACACCTAGATGAGCTATCTGAAGGAGCTGGAGCTGATTAACCATGTGAATTCCTTATTTTTTGACAAGTTCTTTTAGTGCTATTAGCAGATTTTTGTTGCAACTACTGTAGCTAGTGTTGTGATGTTCAATTCATATAGGTGTTTGTTTAGCTTGGTGTCATTGATATGCTTTTGTGTAGAAAGTTGTATGTGATTAACTAGCATACGGATAGAATAAAGCATTTTGGTCAAAATCCCTCTGGACTGTGCTATACGAAATTACATGTATTTTCTTCAACCGCATCTTGTTTCCCTAGGCAATATGGGATTGTGGTATACATATTGCCTTTGAAACTCTTGTGACAACTAGAATAGCACATGCCATTGCATTTTACTCCCTCCATTTCCTAAATATAAGTCCTTTGAGAGATTCCACTACGGACTACATGCAGAGCAAAATGAATGAATCTACACTCTAAAATATGTCTATATACATTCGTATGTAGTCTGTAGTAGAATCTCCAAAGACTTTTATTTAGGAACAGAGTAAGCACATGATAATAATTGTTGTAATAACATGTAAGTTTTTTTAATAACCAAAAGATAATTAAAATAATAATAATATATAAAAAATCATACGTTTATCTTTTCTCTCCTTAATTCCGGATCCACCATCTCCATTCATTGGGCAGTGTGTAGAGTTGATGTGAGGTTGCAGGCGAACCTTTCTAACATATCTTTTTTGAGGGGTTACAATATAGCTACATTGTTGGGTCATTGTCGGTGGGCCGTATGGCGGTCCCATCACTTCGGAGGCTGTTGAGCGGGCCATCAATGTGTTGATGATGGGGCCTCGTCGGTGGCAGTAACACAGTGGTGGTTGCGAGGGACAACCATGTGGCCTCGTCGCCATTGGTGCAATGTGTGGCGCCAACAAAGGGTAGTTTCTTCATTTGTTGCCCGCTAAGGTGTCCTGGCCTGCACAACCGCACCATCCTCTAGTTTTGTTTACATATAAACGTCAAAAAGTACTCCCTAACCAACAACTTTCCTTTCTTGTCTCTATTATGTGAGTTTGGCCAAAAATGCTTCTCGAACAGCTCTCCTTTCCTCAATAAATTAACAGTGATACACAACTTCCCTTTATAGAGGGTTCTAGTCGTCTAGGGGAGCACAACCCCCCTACATAGAAGGGTTTCACCCTTCCACCCTTTGTCGCGGCTCACTATTGTTTTTATTTTGAGGGGGATAACCATACTTTTCCAAACACTTTTGCTCTGGTTTTGACCTCTAATTTGCATGATTTGAATGAAACTAACCCAGATTCACATTGTTTTCAGTAAAACTACCTTGGTGTTATTTTTGTGCAGAAAAAATAGTCCTCGGAATTGGGCGAAACTTTTTATGACTTATTTCTGGGATTTATAATGAGTTATGGAGCAAAGATCTATTGGAGGGAGGTTGCCAGGGGCACAAGCCAACAGCCCCCGAGGTCATGCCCTCATGGCTTGTGGGGCCCACGTGGCTCCTCCGACCCTAATTCCAGTCCTATAAAATCACATCTTCGGAGAAAAAAAACAGAGAAGTTTTCATCGTGTTTTACGAGACGGAGCCGCGGCCACCTCCTGTTCTTCCTCCGGAGGGCTGATCTGGAGTCCGTTTGGGGTTGCGGAGAGGGGGGTTCGTCATCATCGTTATCACCAACCCTTCTCCATCAACACCGCCATGATGCTCACCACCGGGAGTGAGTAATTCCATTGTAGGCTTGCTGGACGGTGGTGGGATTGGATGAGATTGACCATGTAATCGAGTTTAGTTTGATAGGGATGGATCCCTAGTATCCACTATGTTCTAGGATTGATGTTGCTATGACTTTGCTATGCTTAATGGTTGTCACTAGGGGCCGGGTGCCACGATTTCAGATCTGAACATGTTATGTTTTCATGAATATAAGATCGATTTGGATCCTATCTTGCAAGTTGTATGCATCTATTACGTGTCTTGATCCGCATACCCCAAGGTGACAATAATTGGGATTCTTTCTGATGATTGCCGTAGTTTGAGGAGTTCATGTATTCACCATGTGTTAATGCTTTGTTCTGGTTCTTTATTAAAAGGAGACCTTAATATCCCTTAATTTCCAATAGGACCCCACTGCCATGGGAGGTAAGACAAAAGATGTCATGCAAGTTCTTATCGCAAGCACATATGACTATATACGGAATACATGCCTACATTGTATTGATGAATTGAAACTAGTTCTGTTGGGGAACGTTGCATGGGAAACAAAAAAAATCCTACGCTCACCAAGATCAATCTAGGAGATGCACATCTGCGAGAGGAGACATTGTATCTACCTACCCGTGTAGATCGCTAAGTGGAAGCGTTAAAGAACGCAGTTGATGTAGTGGTACGTCTTCGCAATCCAATCACGATCCGCCCCACAAACTCCCGATCGAGCGCTGAACGGATGGCACCTCCACGTTCAGCACACATACAACTCGATGAAATCTCCGCCTCCTCAATCCAGTGAGCGAGGGCAGAGTAGTAGATGAGTTATCCGGCAACACGACAATGTGGTGGCAGCGGTGGTGGTGCTATCCCGGCAGGGCTATGCCTAGCGCTACCAAAACCGCTAACGTAGGAGAAAACGATCTATGGATAGAGAGGGGCGCCAAGGGCTTCGTGTGTGCTCTTGGGGCGCCTCCTCCCCTCTATATATATAGGTGGATGGGCATGTGGAACAACCCCTCCAAGCCCTAGGGCGCAGCAAAAGGGGGAAGGAGGTGGAATCCTAGTCCCCCTCCTTTCCTTCCATACAAAGGTGGACTTTCCACCTTTCCCAACTACATGGGCCTTGAGGGACTGGTACGCTTGGCCCAATAAGGCCGCAATGTCTCCCCTCAGTCCATGCAAACCCTTGGGACGTGGTAGAATCATTGGTGGACTTCCGGACTCCTCCAGAAGTTTTCGGAGCCTTCTAGAAGCTTCCCGGTACAATACCGGAAAAACCCAAAACTTTTTCGGTAGCCAAAATATGACTTCCCATATAGAAATCTTTACCTTCGGACCATTCCGGAGCTCCTCGTGACGTTCGGGATCTCATCCAGGACTCCGAACAACATTCGGTTACCATCACACATAACTCACTAATACCAAATCGTCACCGAACCTTAAGTGTGCAAAACCTGCGGGTTTGAGAACTATACAGACATGACCGAGACACTCTCCGGCCAATAACCAATAGAGGGACCTGGATGTCCATATTGGCCCCTACATATTCTACGAAGATATTTATCTGTCGAACCACGATGTCAAGGATTCAATCAATCCCGTATACAATTCCCTTTGTCTATCGGTATGTTACTTACCCGAGATTCGATCGTCGGTATCTCCATACCTAGTTCAATCTCATTACTAGCAAGTTTCTTTACTCGTTCCGTAATACAAGATCCCGTGGCTATCTCTTTAGTCACATTGCTTGCAAGCTTGTTGTGATGTTGTATTACCGAGCAGGCCTTGAGATACCTCTCCGTCACACGGAGTGACAAATCCCAGTCTTGATCCATGCCAACTCAATAGACACCCTCGGAGATACCTATAGAGCACCTTTATAGTCACCCAGTTACATTGCGACGTTTGATACACACAAGGTACTCCTTCGGTATCAGTGAGTTGCACGATCTCAAGGTCATAGAAAACAGTAGCAATAAACTGACACGATCATATGCTACGTTCATATGTTGGGTCTTGTCCATCACATCATTCTCCTAATGAAGTGATCCAGTTGTCAAATGACAACTCATGTCTATGGCCAGGAAACCTTGACCATCTTTGATCAACGAGCTAGTCCATTAGAGTCTCACTAGGGACAGTGTGGTGTCCATGTATCCACACATGTATTTGAGTTTCCAATCAATACAATTCTAGCATGGATAATAAACGATTATCATGAACAAGGAAATATGACAATAACTAATTTATTATTGCCTCTAGGGCATATTTCCAACAGTCTCCCACTTGCACTAGAGTCAATAATCTAGTTCACATTACTGTGTGATTAACACCCAATGAGTTTTGGGGTTTGATCATGTTTTGCTTGTGAGATAGGTTTTAGTCAACGGGTCTGCAACATTAGATCCGTGTGTACTTTACATATCTCTATGTCATAGTGTAGACGCTGCTACCACGCTCCACTTGGAAATATTCCAAATGACTGCTCCACTATACGAATCCGGTTTTCTACTTAGAGACATCCAGATTGGTGTCAAAGCTTGTATCAACGTAACCCTTTACGACGAACTCTTTTATCGCCTCCATAATCAAGAAATATTTCTTTATTTTGTATAATACAAGTTTCTTCATAAATTCTGTATAAACCAAAACATTTCCATAGTCTGTACAAGTTTCTTCATACTACAGAGCATTTGTTAAGGCATAGGGGACGACCTTCGTCCTTTCTCTTTCTTCTGCCATGGTTAGGCTTTGACTCTTACTCAAATTCACACCTTCTTTGACTGATCTATTTTGAACTCCTTCAAAATTTTGTCAAGGTATGTATCCATTGAAAGTTTTATCAAGCATCTTGATCTATCATTACAGATCTTGATGCCCAATGTTCAAGTAGCTTAATCCAGGTTTTGCTTTGAAAAACTCCTTTCAAACAACCTTATATGCTTTCCAGAAATTATACATCATTTCCGATCAACAATATGTCAACCACATATACTTATCAGAAATTCTATAGTGTTCCCACTCACTTTCTTGGAAATATAAGTTTTTTCATAAACTCTGTATAAACCAAAAGCTTTGATCACACATCAAAGCAGTTATGCCAACTCCGAGATGCTTGCACCAGTCCATCAATGGATCACTGGAGCTTGCATGCCTTTTAGCATCCTTAGGATCGACAAAACCTTCTAGTTGTATCACATACAACCTTTCCTCAAGGAAACCATTAAGGAAACAATGTTTTGACATCCATGTGCCAGATTTCATAATCGGAAAATGCAGCAAATGCTAACATAACTCCAACACACTTTAGCATCACTCCGGAGGAGAAAGTCTCATCGTAGTCAACTCCTTGAACTTTTCGGAAACCTCTTTGCGACAAGTCGAGCTTTCTAAATGGTGACATTTACCATCATTTATGTCTTCCTTTTAAAGATCCATTTGTACTTAATGGCCTTACGAACATCAAGTAGTTCTTCCAAAGTCCACACTTTATTTTCATACATGGATCCTATCTTGGATTTCATGGCCTCCAGCCATTTGTCAGAATTTAGGCCCACCATCGCTTCTACATAGCTCGTAGGTTCATTGTTGTTCAACAACATGACCTCCAAGACAGGATTACCATACCACTCTGGGGCAGTATGTGTCCTTATCGACCTTCGAGGTTGGTAGTAACTTGATCTAAAGTTTCATGATCATCATCATTAGCTTCCTCTTCATTTGGTGTAGGCGCCGCAGAAACATCTTTATGTGTCATGCTACCATCCAACTGAAGTGACGGTTCAATAACCTTATCAAGTTCTACATTTCTCCCACTCAATTCTTTCGAGAGAAACTCTTTCTCGAGAAAGGACCCATTTTTAGAAACAAACACTTTGCCTTTGGATCCGAGATGGGAGGTATACCCAACTGTTTTGGGTATCCTATGAAGATGCATTCATCCACTTTGGGTTCGAGCCTATCACATAGAAGCCTTTGACATAAGCATCGTAGCCCCAAACTTTAAGAAACGACAGCTTAGGTTTCTTGCCAAACCATAGTTCATAAAGTGCCATCCAAACGGAATTATATGGTGCCCTATTTAAAGTGAATGTGGTTGTCTCTAATGCATAACCCCAAAACGATAGTGGCAAATCGGTAAGAGAAACCATAGTACGCACCATATCCAATAGGGCACGACCACGACGTTCGGACACACCATCACATTATGGTGTTCCAGGTGGCATGACTCGTGAAACAATTTCCACATTGTCTTATTGAATCTACATACCCTTGTAGATCGCTAAGCGGAAGCGTCAAAGAACACGGTTGATGTAGTGGTACGTCTTCATGATCCGATCACGATCCGTCCCACAAACTCTCGATCAAGCGCCGAACGGACGGCACCTCCGCGTTCAACACACGTACAACCTGGTGACTCTTTCACCTCCTCGATCCAGCGAGCGATGGTGAAGTAGCAGCACGAGTCCTTCGACAGCACGACGGCGTGGTGAGGTGATGGTGGTGACAGCTCAGCAGGGCTTCGTCGTGCGATGTTTAGAGGATAAGAACTACGAGGGAGAGGAGGAGCAGCGCCGTGACAAGATATCGTATGGCCGCCCTCTCTCTACCTCTCTATATATAAGGGGAAGGGGGGAGGGGAGGGGCCTCTAGGGTTTCCCCTAGGGGCCGGCGGCCAAGGTGGGGGCGGCGGCTAGGGTTGGGCCCTCCCACCTAGGTGCCTTGCCACCCAAGTTGGGTTGGCCGGCTGCCCTAGGGGTGTGGCCCTTACTTGGACAAGGTGGGCTGGGGTGTGGGTGGCGCCCAACCCCTTGTGGGATGGTGTGTCACCTCTCCTTGGCCCATGAGGCCCCCCAACACTTGTCGGGGCCTCCTGAAACCCCTTTCGGTATTCCGTCACTCCCTCGTTATGCCCCGAAACACTTCTGAACTCCGATACCCTTCATCCTATATATCAATCTTCACCTCCGGACCATCCGGAGTTCCTTGTCACGTCCGGGATCTCATTCGGGACTCCAAACAACCTTCGTACACCAACACAATGACTCAATTATGCTTATATCGTCACCAAACCTTAAGTGTGTAGACCCTCCGGGTTCGAGAACTATGCAGACATGACCGAGACACTCTCTGGTCAATAACCAATAGCGGGACCTCGATGACCATATTGGTTCCTACATATTCTACGAAGATCTATATCGGTCGAACCTCGATATCAAGGATTCAATCAATACCCTATACAATTCCCTTTGTCTATCAGTATGTTTCTTGCCCGAGATTCGATCGTCGGTATCTCCATACCTAGTTTAATCTCGTTACCGACAAGTCTCTTTACTCGTTCCGTAATACAAGATCTCGTGACTAACTCTTTAGTCACATTGCTTCCAAGATCATTGTGATGTTGTATTACCGAGTGGGCCCTCAGATACCTCTCTGTCACATGGAGTGACAAATCCCAGTCTTGATCCTTGCCAACTTAATAGACACCCTCACAGATACCTGTAGAGCACCTTTATAGTCAACCAGTTACGTTGTGACATTTGATACACACAAGGTATTCCTTCGGTGTCAGTGAGTTGCACGATCTCATGGTCATAGGAATATATACTTGACATGTAGAAAACAGTAGCAATAAACTGACACGGTCATATGCTATGTTCATAGTTTGGGTCTTGTCCATCACATCATTCTCCTAATGATGTGATCTCGTTATCAAATGACAACTCATGTCTATGGCCAAGAAACCTTGACCGTCTTTGACCAACGAGCTAGTCCATTAGAGGCTCAGTAGGAACAATATGTTGTGTATGTATCCACACATGTATTTGAGTTTCCAATCAATACAATTCTAGCATGGATAATGAATGATTATCACGAACAAGGAAATATAATAATAACCAATTTATTATTGCCTCTATGGCATATTTCCAACACGGAGTCCCATGGAAGCTTGCTTAGCTGCATCTTCTCTCAGCTTTGCTCGGGAGGCACTCCGGCGCCGCTCCCCTTTGAAGCTTTCGACCGCCGGACCCGAGCCATGGCGCCCCCACTCCAGGCAGCCCCAAGTCCCCCCTTAGGCCTCTCGTGGGCGCGGCATGGAGCCGCCGAGCCGCGCAGCTCGCCGGCCGATCCCCTGGAGCGTCGAGGCGACCGCGATGCCGGTCGGCCGAGGCCCTCCCCTACCCTGTGTCGCGACCTTGAAGACGACCACGAAGAGAGAGAGAGAGAGAGAGATAGAGATAGATAGATAGATAGATAGATAGATAGAGAGAGAGAGAGCAATGCAGCACGGGCTGAGCGTCAGTCATATGCGTTTACCAGACCGGCCTTGCTGACTGAGTGAAAACGCATTTTGAGAAATGCTCTTTTCTAGTGCGAAAGTGTATTTTGTTGCGGTCCATAGAAAAAATGCGATTTCCCTGTCTAAAGGCGTGTTTTCGGGAAAGTCGCTTTCAGCCCAGCCCGCCTGGCCAAAGTGGTTAATTTGTGAACGTTAGTCCGTTAAGAGACGAAGGGGACATGTTTTTGTCTCCTTCTCTGCCTAACGAACAAACGGTCATAACTTCGCGCCCGTAACTCCGAATGAGGTGAATCCAAAGCCCTCGTTTTTCTCTCGTTGAGTCTGTTATATTGGTACCATTTTCATGATGTGGACACACTATGAAAATGACCATTTTGCCCCTGCCCTTGTTTATCCCCCTTCGAGAGAGAAGCTTTTCCGGTGAACCGTTCCGCGAGTTCCTCGCACTTCTACCCAGCGAATCCTTCATTCCCACGCAAGCCACGACAACCACCTGCATGATGGCCTTGCAGTAGCCATGGTTTCCACTTGAATGTTTAATAATTGTTTTCTATGTTCCTACTGTTATTCCTGTTTCGGTTATGCTTGTGGATCCATGCTTATCATCATGCTATGCTCTTATGCATAGTGTTAATTAGGTGATTACTTGCTAGTATTATTATCATATGTCTGATGACGAGTTGATGGATATACTTCTCGCCCCTCGTTGGTAACCCCAAGTGGAAGGTGGGGATGTAGTCAGCAACAGATTTCCCTTACACGGGGACTACAAGGTTTATCGAACCAAGAGGACTCCGAGGATCAAAAAGTAGGTGTCCGCTGCTCTGACGCTAGCACAAGACGTGGATCTGCACACACAACAAATAACTTTGCTCCCAACGAGTTAAGATAGGTTGTCAATCTCTCCGGCCTTGTAGTTTGCAAAGGATCAAAACACAAGCAGGAATAGTGATAGTGATTGCAACAGAAAAGTAAATAAAAGTAGTAAATGGTGGAGGTGTAAATGATGGTGGTAATATGGACCAGAGTCACATGATGTTCACTAGTGATGTCTATCTCCCAAAAGACGATAAACAACTATGCTGGGTAAACAAATTACAGGTGTGCAATTGACAGAATTATAAACGCACCGCAATGCTAATCATGCTACTAGAAAGTTAGAGGCTCAAAAGTAATGGGCAGTATGCCAAGACAAGTAGATCGTTTATCCATCAGCATCAACTCTCTAATCATCCACCTTGAGATATCTATCCAGAACATCTCGCTGGTATTAAGTTGCGAGCCCCACCCAAAGTGTAAACTCAAAGCAACAGACAACTACATTAACGAACTTTGCGTAAGGTAAACAATCCTTGCAACCATTGTCACAAGCACCGATGTTTTCTCCATGGTGGCAACAATACATCCCCTAGTCTCATGTTTCTGTCACTCAAGCTAGACATCAGGGGGCATGAACCCACAATCATGCATAACGCTCCCTCTTGGAGTTACAATCTACTAATCGGCCAAAGCAATAAAAAGCAACGGAGAACATGCATGAATCACTCAAGAACATGATATAAAAGGAGAACCAAATATATAACTCATCACAATCTGAACATAATCTCATAATCCATCGGTTCCCAACAAACACAGCATAGCAACAATAGGTAAATTACATAGATGCCTTGATCATGTAGGGTAGCTCACAAGGGCTAAGCATTGAAGCATAAGACTGGAGAGAAGACATCACATAGCTACTGGTCATGGACTCATGGTCCAAGGAGGACTACTCACGACACGTCCGGGAAGCGTCCATGGTGGTGGGGAAGCTCCCGGAGGTCAATCCTCCCTCCGGCATGGTGCCGGGAAGAGGTCTTCTGGTGCTCCCGATCTCGGAAGCGTTGCGGCGGCGGAACGGTGGAGAAATTCGCGATTCTGGATCTGTTTTCCGGGTTTTTTGTCTGAGGGGTAAATATAGGCCAAAGGAGGGTGCCAGGGGGTGGATCCTCCACCCAGGCGGCCTGGTGGCGCGGCCAAAAGGGGGGCCGTGCAGGGTTGCCTCCTGGGCAGGGCCTGGCTCCCCTCTAGCCCACCTTTGGTGCTCGTGAAGCTTCCGTCACGCTGATTTTTATATATTTTTCTCGAGATTTTTGGGGCTCTGTAAATTGGGGTAAAGTCCGTGCAATTAAAAGACATCAGCACACAAAAACTGGCACTGGGTGCACTGAGTTAGTAGGTTAGTCCAATTATGTGTAAAAAGGTATAAAAGTGTAGCAAAACATATAACGATGTCACCCAAAAGAGCATGGAACAAACATAAATTATAGATACGCTTGGGACGTATCAACATCCCCAAGCTTAATTCCTGCTCGTCCTCGAGTAGGTAAATGATAACACAAATAATTTATGTGCTGACATGCTAACACACATATAAAAACTTAAATGTAAAGCAAGTAAGATATGCAATTCAAGTCAAAACAATAACAAGCAATAGTCTATATTTAGTATTGAAAATAGCAAAGTAAGAACATAAAGGTGCAAGAGCTCTCACTGTCCGTGACTCGAATGTATCCAAATGGTGTTTGCGTGCAAGAAGTGAGAGAATGGGTTTAGAGCATAAAAATATTATAAAATTTAATTGAGAACTCAATCTACTAAAACTTCACACTTGGCCTCCTTCGGAATCTTATTTTGACTCATCCCCAGACCACTAGTCAAGTACAAGTCAAAATGATCCTCTCCCTTTCGACTTTGAGCACTCATGCAATGGATGAGCGCAAGCAAGATATGTTGGCACTTTGGATGGCAAAGAGAATAATGATGGGGATGGAAGACAAAAAAGGTGTGAAAGGATCACATCAATGAGGACAACCATAGGCGAGAGAAAGCCAAATGATAGATATGATGTGAGGAGTAGGGATTGCCATGCAACGGATGCACATATGAGCTAAGGTAGGCTCTCCAATGGAACTAGTGGGGTTGCATCCAACTTGCTTGCTCATGAAGACCTAGAGCTCATTTGAGGAGTCTCATCATTGGAATATACAAACTAAGTTCTATAGTGTAAAGGTCCCCACATAGTTCTGCATGATTGATAATCTCTATGGAGTACAAATATAACAATGGAGTACGAGTGTGGATCTTTCAAAAGGAATAGTAGTGTTGCCCCCTTCTCTTTTTTTGTGGCCTCTTTGGCTCTTTCTATTTATCTCTCATTTGTCCTCTTTGGGATCTTTTCATGTGTCCACTTTTGGGATCTTTTAATTTGTCCTCTTTGGGATCTTTTCCTCACTTAAGGGCAACACTCTATGTTTTACAAGAATAAAAAGAATATCTTCACACTTTATAAGAAGTACTCAACATAAAGACAAATGAAAACTATCATGATGTATGCAAATGTATGCCTCTGCCAGTGTAGCAGGATGTGGACTGAAACTAGTGCGTCATGTAGCAATAATAAGGGCAAGGCCCAACTAGCATGCGGATCCTCGATGAAGCAAAAGCATGTATGGCATGAAGATCAAGTCATGAGATGGTGGATGTTGCATGGCAATGTATCTCGGAAAGGCTATGGAAATGCCTTAATAGTAGGTATGGTGGCTGTTTTGAGGAAGGATATAATGAGGCTTATGATGACAGAGCGTATCATGCCAAGGGTTTGGATGCACCGGCGAAGTTTGCACTAACTCTCAAGATGAGAAAGGGCAATGCACGGTACCGAAGAGGCTAGCAAAATATGGATGGTGGAAGTGCCAACAATCGAATACCCACATTAGTCCGAAGAACTCATGCACTTATTATCGGTAACTCTCTATCTAGTCAGGAGATTCACAAAGAGACAAGTACCCCGAGGAGGAGATTTTTTGGGGGTTTGGCTTGTTACGGTATATGTGGATTGCACTAGCCCTTTCCATAAGTTCGGACTTTTGGTTGCGTTGGTTAGTGCATGAAGCTTAACATGGTATCAGGGCTAAGGTCTTGAGTTCAAGTCCTGACTTTCGCAATTTATTTTAAAAAATTGCTGGTAGCCCCCCTTTGTGTCCAGGTAGAGGCCTATTGAGTCATACGTGAGTCTCGCGCGCCGTCTCTCTCTTCCGGTTGCACGTGTTGACTTGTCTTCCTCGTCACACGTGAGAGGGGATGTTACAATATATGTGGATTGCACTAGCCCTTTCCATAAGTTCGGACTTTTGGTTGCGTTGGCTAGTGCATGAAGCTTAACATGGTTATCCTTGCGCATCCTCGACCCATGATAACATGAGGGTACTCTATATATTCCAACCCCATCCAGAGGTTAGCGATACATCTAGTAGCTAGTGTTCTCAACTATTTTTTTTAGTTTTTGAAAATACATACAGATTTCCCAAAATACGACACCTATCACTGATAGGCTCAATATCTTGACACCAATAGTCCAAACATTACTCAAATCAATATCTCAAAACTATTGCAAGTTACTACTACACTTAAATAGCAACCTCAATTACCTACTCATGCAAGACACACAACTCAGTGCAACAAGCCAACTCTCTAAACAAGATAAGCATGATAACTCAAGTTAGTTCCAAAAGCAACCTAAATAAAAGCTCTTAAAAAGATAAAGCATGAAAACTAAGAGCTAAACATGACAGCAGCTATGAAAAGATAAAGAACACACAAAAAGATAACCATGAAAACCCATGTTGTGTTCTAGGGAGGAGTGGAGTGTGTTTCTCTCCCAAACAAAGAAGGATAGATTCCAACTTGTTATGAACAACAAGCAAAACTAAAACAAACTAAAAAGTAAAGAGCGGGACGCTCCAAGCGTAGCACATAACATATGAAGTGATAAAAATATAGCATGGATAAGGGCAAACTGATGATTGTTGATGGAGAAGGGGATGCACAGGGGCATCCCCAAGCTTAGACGCTTGAGTCTCCTTGAATATTTCTTGGGGTGCATGGGGGCATCCCCGAGCTTGAGCGCTTGACACTCCTAGATCTTCTTTCATCATCTTCCATCGCATACTTGAAAACTCCCCTCATACGAAACTCATCATAAGCTGATTAGAGTGGTTAGTGCCCATAATAAAATAATTTATTCTCTACTGGAAATAAATATTTTCAGGAAGAGCTACTGTTTCTCAAGATTTCCAAAAGGTTTTTGCAAAGAAAAGGCAAGTTTAAGCTTTGCAAAACAATGAAAACGCAAAACAGGGCAGAATCTGGGAAAAATAGAACAACTGGTAGTAAATAATTTTTTCGGGACACTTATGCAACTCAAATAAAAAACCTCAAAACATATGACAGAAAGAAAATTATATAGATCATACTTTCAAAAAGAATCAGATCAAAAAGATAATCTGGTGATTTTGGGTGATTTTTTTCGTCATGTAGACAAAATCTATTTCTGGACAGCATGTCACAACTTTTGAACTTTCTTGCAATCGGAGGCTAAAACTTGGCACAAAGCTTGAAAATAAATATACAATGATGTTGCTACAGTAGTAACAAGCATCAAGACCACTAAAACTGAAAGTAAAAACAAATTGGGTTGTCTCCCAACAAGCGCTTTCTTTTATGCCTTTGAGCTAGGCATGATGCAAAAAAGATCAAGTATTATCAACTCCAAAAGAATATCTTGCCCGAATAACGGACTCATAAGGTAACTTAATCTTATTTCGAGGGAAGTGTTCCATTCCCTTTTTAAGGGGAAATTGGAATCTAATGGCCCCTTCTTTCATGTCAATGATAGCACCAACGGTGCGGAGAAAAGGACGTACCAAAATAATTGGACATGAGGGATCATACTCAATGTCCATAATAAGAAAATCAACGGGAACATAATTATCATTGACAACAATAATAACATCATCAATCATCCCTAAAGGTTTGTTTATGGAAGTATCAACAAGACGAACACCAAAAGAACATTGATCAAAAGGTTTCAAATCAAGCAGATCATACATTCCTTTGGGCATAACGGAGGCACTAGCTCCAACATCACATAAAGCAAAGCAAAGTAAATTATTCAATTTAATCTTGACCATAGTATCCCAACCATCTTCTAGTTTTTAAGGAATAGAAGTCTCTAGCTTGAGCTTCTCCTCCCTAGCTTTGATAAGAGCATTGGTAATATGCTCAGTGAAGGCAATATTGAGTGTACTAGTGTGGGGGTCTTTAGCCATTCTTTGCAAAGAAGTGATAACTTTGGAAAGACTACAATTATCAAAATTAATATCATCGCTATTAAGTAAAATTGTAGTGTCATACTCTATATTTAATTTTCTCTCTATTATAAAAGTTTGGATGTCTTCCAAGTTTGGGGACGTTTAGGAGCAACTTCAAACCAAAGATCTGGTTCCTTCCTGGAGAGACCATGCCAAGGGCATAATTCTCCATAATAACTAACATAGTCACTAGGTCTATTACTTTTATAAATACCCACAGTGGCAACTGGAGCAATAGAAGTGAAGGTAAAATCATTGTTGTTGTGACTAGTGAAGTCACACAACTTGGTGTTTGATACGTCTCCAACGTATCTATAATTTTTTATGGTTCCATGCTATTATCTTGTCAACTTTGGATGTTTTATATGCATGAATATGCTATTTTATATCTTTTTTGGGACTAACCTATTAACTCAGTGCCAAGTGCCAGTTTCTGTTTTTTCCGTGTTTTTGACCCTTTTTCAGACGAAGTCCAAATGGAATAAAACTTTACGATGATTTTTTGGGACCAAAAGAGACCCCTGAAGGTTTGGAAGAAGGCCAGAAGAGCCACGAGGGAGTCACAAGCCCGGGAGGCCCGCCCCCCCCCTAGGCGGGGCCTAGCAGGCTTGTGACCTCCTCGTGGGCCCAACCGACGTAATTCCACCGCCATAAATTCCTATAAATATAGAAACCCCCAAAAAGAAACCTAGATCGGGAGTTCCGCCACCGCAAGCCTCTGTAGCCACCAAAAACCAATCTGGAGCCCGTTCCGGCATCCTGCCGGAGGGGGAATCCATCTTCGGTGGCCATCTTCATCATCCCGGCGATCTCCATGATTAGGAGGGGGTAGTTCACCCTCGGGGCTGAGGGTATGTACCAGTAGCTATGTGTTTGATCTCTCTCTCTCTCTCTCTCATGTTCTTGAGATGTCTTGATCTCGATGTCCCGCGGGCTTTGCTACTATAGTTGGATCTTATGATGTTCTTCCCCCTCTCCCTTCTTGTAATGAATTGAGTTTCCCCTTTGAAGTTATCTTATCGGATTGAGTCTTTGAGAACACTTGATGTATGTCTTGCACGTGTCTATCTGTGGTGATTCTTGATAACCCACAAGTGTAGGGGATCGCAATAGTTTTCGAGGGTAGAGTATTCGACCCAAATTTGTTGATTCGCCAAAGGGGAAGCGAAAGAATATTCTCAAGCATTAGCAGCTGAGTTTGTCAGATTCAACCACACCTGAAAGATTAGTGTGTGCAAGCAAAGTATCAGTAGCAAAGTAGTATGATAGCAACGGTGTTAGAAACGATCTGTTGACGGCTGACTATTCCTAACTGTTGTATCAATGGCGCCAGTAAGTTGCACGTGGGCGGAGAACTATTCTTCCCCGACAACAGTGTCGGAAAAGATCTTGCAACAAGTAACAGCGAAGTAGCAAGGAACAGAAGTAGCAGCAGCAACAGAGTAACAGCAGTAGCAACAGTAGTAGTAAAGTGGCCCAATCCCTTTTGTAGCAAGGGACTAGCCTAGACAAAGAAACGTAGCAAGGACCAGTAGTAAAAGACTCGTAGGCAGTGGATCGGTGATGGATGAGTATGCCGGATGTGATTCGTCATGTAACAGCTATAACACGGAGAGATATGTAACTAGCTCCCATTCGTCAATCTAATGTAGGCATGTATTCTGTATGTAGTCATACGTGCTTAGGGAAAAGAACTTGCATGACATCTATTGTCCATCCCTCCCGTGGAAGCGGGGTCCTAATGGAAACTACGGGATATTAAGGTTCTCCTTTTAATAAAGAACTGGACCAACGCATTAACACTTGGTGAATACATGAACTCCTCATACTATGGTCATCTCCTGGAGTGGTTCCGGCTATTGTCACTCCGGGGTTGCCGGGTCATAACGCATAGTAGGTGACTACAACTTGCAAGATAGGATCTAAAACACACATATATTGGCGACAACATAATAGGTTCAGATCTGAAATCATGGCACTCGGGCCCTAGTGACAAGCATTAAGCATAGCCAAGTAGTACCAACATCAATCTAGAACATAGTGGATACTAGGGATCAATCCCCGTCAAAACTAACTTGATTACATGATAGATCTCATCCAACTCATCACCGTCCAGCAAGCCTACAATGAGATTACTCACGAACGATGAAGAGCATCATGGAATTGTCGATGGAGGAAGGTTGATGATGACGATGGCGACGATCTCCCCTCTCCAGAGCCCCGAACGGACTCCAGATCTGCCCTCCAGATGAAGAACAGGAGGTGGTGGCGCCTCCGTATCGTAAAACGCGATGAATCCTTCTCTCTGATTTTTTTCCGGACGAGAAGGAATATATAGAGCTGAGTTTGGGGGCGGTGGTGCCACGTGGGCCCCATAAGCCCTCATGGCGCGGCCTAGGGGGGTGGCCGCAGCCTGTGGGCTTGTGGCCCACTAGCACGCCCCCTCCGGTGGATCTTTGCGCAGGTATTTTTCTTTTATTCCTGAAAAATTCTCCGTAAATTTTCAGGACATTCCGAGAACTTTTATTTCTACACAAAAACAACACCATGGCAATTCTGCTGAAAACAACGTCAGTCCGGGTTAGTTCCATTCAAATCATGCAAATTAGAGTCCAAAACAAGGGCAAAAGAGTTTGGAAAAGTAGATACGACGGAGACGTATCAAATCCACCAAGCTTAAAGCCTTGCTTGTCCTCAAGCAATTCAGTTGACAAACTGAAAGAGACAAAAGAAAAACTTTGACGAACTCTATTTGATCTTGTTGTTGCAACTATGTCTAACTCATAACCAGAATTTCAGCAAGATCACAAGGAAACCACATAAGCAAATGACATCTAGGTCTCACGGTAAACTCATATCAATGGCATAATCAACTAGCGAGCAAATAATAATAAGCCTCAAGTGTCAACACTTCAATGAAAACAACATGAAGCAGTACGAACAGATGGTATCTCGCTAGCTCTTTCTGAGACCGCAAAACATAAATGCAGAGCACCTTCAAAGACAAAGGGCTGACTAAACATTGTAATTCATGGCAAAGAAGATCTAGTCACAGTGATACTCAACACAGTTAAAAGCAAAGCATAAAAATGACATAGGTGCTCTCTAATTGGTGCTTTTGTAAGAGGAGGATGACTCAACAGGAACATAAATAGACAGGCCCTTCGCAGAGGGAAGCATTGATTTGCAAAGGTGCCACAGCTCAAGCTTTTGAAAACAGAGATAATAATTTTGGGTGGCATGCTTTCATTGTCAACACAATGACTAAGAGTTCTAAACATCTTCCACGCTACACATGCTATAGGCGGTTCCCAAACAGAAAAGTAAAGTTTTGACTCCCCCACCACCAATCAATCACACTCCACGGCTAGCCGAATCCTCGGGTACCGTCCATACCAACATCAATCCTGGGGGAATTTTGTTTGCAATTATCTTTTCGATTTGAGCATGGAACTAGGAATTCCAATTACTGACCCCTTTCGCGTGAATGATAGTGAATAAACACATATCGAGGATAACACGCCTAGCATGGAAGATACTGATAACCCCGTGTCACCACATGAGCGGTTCGGGCATGCAAAACATATTATTTCTTGAAGGTTTAGAGAGCGGCACAAGCAAATTTACTTGGAACGGCAGGTAGATACCACACACAGGTAGGTATGGTGGACTCATATGTAACAACTTTGGGTTTATGGAGGTGGATGCATGTCACATCCCTGAAATCCCTAGTAGAGCTTAGCAAGTTTGAGCTCATGTTTTCTTTCTTTGCATTCTAAGAAAATGAATTGAACCCAAGAAAGAAGTGAAATCAAAGCAAAACCACAACATAGTCTATATTCAAAAACAATCCAAAGTGGTGAAAAATCAATGAACCAAAATGGTTTTCATAAAAGTCCATCATTTTTGATAAATGTTGGAAAGGAAATATCATGGGTGATATATATTTTCAAAATACTTTTGGCATTTTATTTTAAACTCAAAAGCCACTGAAATCAATTAATTAATTGATTTCAAATACTTCCTAGTTTTATAAAATGTTGAAAACTTCACATGGGGTTGGAAATATTCCAAATAACACCCCAGAGTTGTTTAGCTATTTTCTTTGGTTTAGTTGGAGCCGAAACAAATAAAACAAATGTTAGAAATAACAAAACAGAAAAGATTAGAAGAAAAAAAAAAACTTACCTGTCGCCTGGCCCAGCCCACCAGGGGCTCAGGCGTCTTCTTCCTCCTGCCAGAAGGCAGAGGAGAAGCTCGCCACGGCGCATGGCTAGGGGCTCCACGCCACCTGCCTGCCTGGCTCACCGCCGCCCTAGTGAGTGGGATAGGCTCAGAAGAGCCGTCCCGATCTCCTCCTCCTCCTCTCCATTTCTCCCTCTCTCCTCTGCCCTGCTCTCTCTTTTCTCTTGCCGCCATTGATGAGCTCGGGCTCGAGCTCACCACCGTGCCCTCCGGCCCTGCTAGTCCTATCCGAGCAGCCCAATCTCTCCGCCAAGACGTGTTGCACCTCCCTGTTGAGAGAATCGAGCCGAAGCCCTTGAATCGAGCTGCCACCGTCGTCGTCTTCACCTCCGGCCACCGGACCTCTTCCGTCGATTCGCTCCCTCCGGCGCACCCCCGAGCCCTCCAACAACACCATTGGAACCGCAGTGAGCTCGTCATCATTTCCCCTCTCACCCCACGCTCTTCCGCGCCCCGTAGCCTCGATGCCCACCATGGCCGACTCCGGCCACCGCCCGAGGTTGTCGCCGGCCTCGCTCCACCCACCTCCTGGCATGTGGCTTGGTCGGAACGGATGCTGCGCTTCATCAGCTATCCGTAGAGCCAAACCGCGCCCGATTTGGTGCCCTGTAGCGTCGTTTAGGTCGTCTCAGGCGAGCCCTCTGCCGCGGCTATGGTCGCCGGCGACCACCCTTCGGTGGGGGCCGACGTGGCCACCTTAACCCGCCACTAATCAGGCCTTAGAGCCACTGCCAGAGGGCCCCACGCGTGGTCAAACCCCAATTAGGGGCTGGTCAGCACGGGGTTAGCCCCTGGGTCACTGACCAGTGGGCCCCACTGGTCAGGGTTTGATCTAGACCGGCTGGTTGACCTGCTCACGCAGGGATGACATTAGCCTGACGAAGTAATAGCTTTTCTGAATTATATTAAATCCAGGAAATTGCTAAAACTTGTAAAAATCATAGAAATTAAAATATAACTCGGATGGAAATAATTTATATATGAAAAAGGATCAGAAAAATCCAAAGAATCTGATTATGGCGTTTTCATGCATGTTTGAGAAAGTTAACATCACCAAATAGGCAAAATGATGATTAGGGTAAATTTAATAAATAGTTTGGAGTTGGAATTAGATTCCTATTTGAATTCCACTTCAATTACTATGATCAAACATTGGTCAATGCAAATCAGTACCTCAAAATACTAACTCCATACATGTTGGAACAATTTGTTATGAGCATCAGGTCGAATCAATTATAAGGGTACTTGGAAAAATAACCGGCTTGAAGTGATGTTTGAATCCTAATTCAAACCAACTTCAACTTAAGAAATGATAGCCACATTAGTCCTGCCACCTTTCATTTCATGTCTTGAGCACGCATCATAGTGTTGCATTTCCGTGAAGTGATTGTTGTTCCTTTCTTGTTTGTCGGTGTTGTTCCCTCCCGGTAGACGATGTTTCCGACGATATGATCGTTGACATTGATGAAGACTCATTGCTATCTTCAGACGTGTCAGGCAAGCAAACCCCCCTTGAGCATATTGATATAAACCCACTCTCTCGCTCCTGCTCTCTTTTACTGCATTAGGACAAACACGATTCAACTGTACATGTTATCGGTAGTTGAACCCATTCCTTTGCATGACCTGATTTTGTCACAGTAAATAGTTGAAACCACTTAGCATGAGTAGCAACTGCTTGAGCCTTGTTGTGCTTACTCATCCATGCTTGTTTACAATGCCTGCTATGCTTAGAGTCGCGCCGGGTCTGATGCATCTGGATGATGAATCGGAATGGTTGTGATCATGTTCTACAGTGTGAGAGTAAAAGTGTGAATCCGATTTGGTAAAGGTAGCAATGAGAGGCCACGTAGGAGTACATGGTGGGTTGTCTCATTGGGACCGTCCTTAAGAACTGAGTTATGTATATGTTATCCAAGACAAGATACTACCATGCATTGGGCCCTGAAATATGACCCCGCTCGGCTTATTAATTGCCTAGATCCCTGTTCAGGAGTTGCAATTAGTTTCTGGTGTTTGTAGGAAAAGTGTTGGCGGTCGTGTTTAGCTCTGCCCGACGGGGTAGGCTTCTCTGCGGTAGATACACAATGGCACGGTGTACCAAGTGGCACCTGGATGGTGGGCTTGGGAACCCTGCGCACATCGTTTGGGGCCGTAGAGGAAACCTCGGCCGGACTTCCTTGCGGGTTCAGTCTCAAATAGGCGATAAACCTGGACTAGGGTCTTGTGTGGTTAACGGTCGTGGCCAACACCCACGCCAGTGCTTCCGCTTGAAGGTTGCCGAGATGCATGACGTGCATATGGTGCTAAGTGGTGAGAGCATGTGTGAAGAAGTATACCCCTGCAGGGTGAATCAATCTGTTTGAATAGCCGCGTCCTCGGATATGGACTACTTGGGAACATTACGTGGTACATAGACAATTTAAATGGATACTATAAAACATGCAAGATAAGTGTGAGTGCTATGGAAGGCCTTCTCGTAGGGAGACGAGAGTGGATCCATAGTGGTGTATTGAATTGGTGAATATGTGGACTTGTGTGCGCTATCCCACCTCAAAGAAAGAACTTGTAGTCGTAGTACATGTTAGCCAAGAGTCAAAGCTGGCTTGCTGCAATCAAACCCCACAATCCTTTCATTGAAACATGATGCATATGTAGATAGTTCTGATGTAAGACTTGTTGAGTACCTTTGTACTCACGGTTGCTTTATTTTTGTTTTGCAGAGAAAATTTAGTCTGATTAAAGGTTTCTACGCAATGTGTTCGATGTTGACCGGAATAGCTTGGGAATCCCAGACAGAGGTCTGGCTCCTTTGGTAGGGTCATAGTAGCTTTTGAGGCTCTTCCAGCCACTTTTAGTAGATGTCTGTACCTAGACATGATTTGCTTCCGCTTGTTGTTTGTATGACTTGAGTGTCGGGTCACGGGACCCCTGTTTTGTAATAACACACTATGTTGACTCTTATGAGTCCTTAATAAAAGCTTGAGTCATAGAGTTATGTTGTGATGCCATGTTGTATCTACACATATCGTGCATATTGTGTGTATGTTATGAAATGCATTATATGTGTGGGATCCGACACCTAGTTGTGTGCCTTTAGTAGTACTCTTTACAGGGAAATGCCTCTTTGTGCTTCTATCGAGCCTTGGTAGCTTGCTACTGCTCTAGACACATTGATTGACCGGTGTGTATCCTTCTTTGCTGCTGTGTCTGTCCCCTCGGGGAAATGTCACGTGGTGTAATGGAGTCCTTGTAGCTTGCTACGACTCGTCTACACACGTTGTTGATCGACACCTGCCTTGCTGGGTTATGTATGCCTGTCCCTGTACGGATGTACAGCTTGGGTTTATAACTAGTCATGTCGACCCAGGTTCTTTGTCGTTTGAACGCTAGCAACATATTCATATGTTGGAATTATGCCCTAGAGGCAATAATAATATAGTTATTATTATAATTCCTGTATCAAGATAATCGTTTATTATCCATGCTATAATTGTATTGAATGAAGACTCATTTACATGTGTGGATACATAGACAAAACACTATCCCTAGCAAGCCTCTAGTCGATCTGTTGAACCACGTAGGTCGACGAGACCACGTGCTGCTCCAGAGTGGTACGGCAATCCCGTCTTATCGATCATGTTGTTAGACAACAATGAACCTGCAAATTATGAAGAAGCAATGGTGGGCCCAGATTCCAACAAATGGCTAGAAGCCATGAAATCCGAGATAGGATCCATGTATGAGAACAAAGTGTGGACTTTGGAAGTACTGCCTGAGGGCCGCAAGGCTATTCAGAACAAATGGATCTTTAAGAGGAAGACGGACGCTGACGACAATGTGACCGTTTATAAAGCTCGACTTGTGGCAAAGGGTTTTTCACAAGTTCAAGGAGTTGACTACGATGAGACATTCTCACCCGTAGCGATGCTTAAGTCCGTCAGAATCATGTTAGCAATAGCTGCATTTTTCGATTATGAAATCTGGCAGATGGATGTCAAAACGGCGTTCCTTCACGGTTTCCTAAAGGAAGAATTGTATATGATGCAACCCGAAGGTTTTGTCGATCCTAAGGATGCTAACAAGGTGTGCAAGCTCCAGCGATCCATTTATGGACTGGTGCAAGCATCTCGGAGTTGGAACAAACGCTTTGATGAGGTGATCAAAGCATTTGGGTTTATACAAGTGGTTGGAGAATCTTGTATTTACAAGAAAGTGAGTGGGAGCTCTGTGGCGTTTCTAATATTATATGTGGATGACATATTGCTGATTGGAAACAATGTAGAGTTTTTAGAGAGCATAAAGGATTACTTAAATAAAAGTTTCTCTATGAAGGACCTAGGAGAAGCTGCTTACATTCTAGGCATTAAGATCTACAGGGATAGATCAAAACGCCTGATAGGACTTTCACAAAGCACATACCTTGATAAAGTTTTGAAGAGGTTCAAAATGGAACAGTCCAAGAAAGGGTTCTTGCCAGTTTTACAAGGAACAAGATTGAGTAAGACTCAGTGCCCAGCAATTGATGAAGATAGAGAGCATATGCGCTCCGTCCCCTATGCTTCAGCCATAGGTTCTATCATGTATGCAATGATGTGCACTAGACCGGACGTTAGCCTGGCCATAAGTATGGCAGGTAGGTTCCAGAGTAATCCAGGAGTGGATCACTGGACGGCGGTCAAGAATATCCTGAAGTACCTGAAAAGGACTAAGGAGATGTTTCTCGTGTATGGAGGTGACGAAGAGCTCGCCGTAAAAGGTTACGTCGATGCAAGCTTTGACACAGATCCGGACGTCTCTAAGTCGCAAACCGGATACGTATTTATTCTTAATGGGGGTGCAGTAAGCTGGTGCAGTTCCAAGCAAAGCGTCGTAGCAGATTCTACATGTGAGGCGGCTAAGGAGGGTGTCTGGATGAAGCAATTCATGACGGATCTTGTAGTGGTGCCAGGCGCACTGAATCCAATAACCTTGTTCTGTGACAACACGAGTGCCATTGCCTTAGCAAAGGAACCACGGTTTCACAAGAAGTCCAAACACATCAAACGACGCTTCAACCTCATCCGCGACTACGTCGAAGGGGAGGACGTGAATATATGCAAAGTGCACACAGATCTGAATGTAGCAGACCCGCTGACTAAACCTCTTCCACGGCCAAAGCATGATCAACACCAGAACTGTATGGGTGTTAGATTTATTACAATGTAATTCACATGATGATGTGAGGGCTAGATTATTGACTCTAGTGCAAGTGGGAGACTGTTGGAATTATGCCCTAGAGGCAATAATAAATATAGTTATTATTATAATTCCTGTATCAAGATAATCGTTTATTATCCATGCTATAATTGTATTGAATGAAGACTCATTTACATGTGTGGATACATAGACAAAACACTGTCCCTAGCAAGCCTCTAGTTGGCTAGGCAGTTGATCAAAGATAGTCACTGTCTTCTGATTATGAATAAGGTGTTGTTGCTTGATAACTCGATCACGTCATTAGGAGAATCACGTGATGGACTAGACCCAAACTAATAGACGTAGCATGTTGATCGTGTCATTTTGTTGCTACTGTTTTCTGCGTGTCAAGTATTTGTTCCTATGACCATGAGATCATATAACTCACTAACACCGGAGGAATACTTTGTGTGTATCAAACGTCGCAACGTAACTAGGTGACTATAAAGATGCTCTACAGGTATCTCCGAAGGTGTTCGTTGAGTTAGTATGGATCAAGACTGGGATTTGTCACTCCGTGTGACGGAGAGGTATCTCGGGGCCCACTCGGTAATACAACATCACACACAAGCCTTGCAAGCAATGTAACTTAGTGTAAGTTGCGGGATCTTGTATTACGGAATGAGTAAAGAGACTTGCCGGTAAACGAGATTGAAATAGGTATACGGATACTGACGATCGAATCTCGGCCAAGTAACATACCGAAGGACAAAGGGAATGACATACGGGATTATATGAATCCTTGGCACTGAGGTTCAAACGATAAGATCTTCGTAGAATATGTAGGATCCAATATGGGCATCCAGGTCCCGCTATTGGATATTGACCGAGGAGTCTCTCGGGTCATGTCTGCATAGTTCTCGAACCCGCAGGGTCTGCACACTTAAGGTTCGACGTTGTTTTATGCGTATTTGAGTTATATGGTTGGTTACCGAATGTTGTTCGGAGTCCCGGATGAGATCACGGACGTCACGAGGGTTTCCGGAATGGTCCATAAACGAAGATTGATATATAGGATGACCTCATTTGATTACCGGAATGTTTTCGGAGTTACCGGGAATGTACCTGGAATGACGAATGGGTTCCGGGAGTTCACCGGGGGGGGCACCCACCCAGGGGAAGCCCATAGGTGTTGGGGGTGCCGCACCAGCCCTTAGTGGGCTGGCGGGACAGCCCAAAAGAGGCCTATGCGAATTGGGAAGAAAATCAAAGAGGAAAAGGAAAAAAAGGAGGAGGTGGGAAAGGGAAGAAGGACTCCACCTTCCAAACCAAGTAGGACTCGGTTTGGGAGGGGAATCCTTCCCCCCTTGGCTCGTCCGACCCCTTGGGGGTTCTTGGACCCCAAGGCAAGGCTCCCCCCTCCCTCTCCTATATATAGTGGGGTTTTAGGGCTGATTTGACACAACTTTGCCACGGCAGCCCGACCACATATCTCCACGGTTTTACCTCTAGATCGCGTTTCTGCGGAGCTCGGGCGGAGCCCTGCTGAGACAAGATCATCACCAACCTCCGGAGTGCCGTCACGCTGTCGGAGAACTCTTCTACCTCTCCGTCTCTCTTGCTGGATCAAGAAGGCTGAGATCATCGTCGAGCTGTACGTGTGCTGAACGCGGAGGTGCCGTCCGTTCGGCATTAGATCGTGGGACTGATCGCGGGACGGTTCGCGGGGCGGATCGAGGGACGTGATGACGTTCCACTATATCAACCGCGTTCACTAACGCTTCTGCTGTATGGTCTACAAGGGTACGTAGATCACTCATCCCCTCTCGTAGATGGACATCACCATGATAGGTCTTCGTGCGCGTAGGAATTTTTTTGTTTCCCATGCGACGTTCCCCAACACCATATTCATCAAGGTTTACCAACATCCGTGCCAAGGATTCTGGTGACACAACATACTACCATGATGAACAGTGATGGAGGATGCAGATGCAAAGGAAGACAACACTTCCTCAGATTTCACCTTAGAGGTGCCGTCCGTTCGATACTAGATCGTGGGACTGATCGCGGGATGGTTCGCGGGGCGGATCGAGGGACGTGAGGACGTTCCACTATATCAACCGCGTTCACTAACGCTTCTGTTGTACGTTCTACAAGGGTACGTAGATCACACATCCCCTCTCGTAGATGGACATCACCATGAGAGGTCTTTGTGCGCGTAGGAAAATTTTTGTTTCCCATGCGACGTTCCCCAACATCATATACGTGAGCCAAAAGACGCAAACGGTCCCGGTCAAGGTAAGGTGGCAGACATGGAGTTTACCGTGCGTGAGGCCGCAAAGTGATGTGATGTGTTACAGGCTAGGTTCTTATGACTCAGGATCGGGGTCCCGACAGCTTTGGTATCAGAGCTTGACTTCCTGTAGGATAACCAAGCCAAACTGGTCAATGTTGAGTCTAGCAACTCTTTAGTTATATAAGGGAATTGTTTGTGGAAGGGAACGTAATGCTCTTTTTACTCCTTTCCTTGTGGCATTCTTATTCTGAGTCACCCTCTTCTTTATTCTACGGGGTTTAAGAATTAGGCTTTCTCATCTGTTCATTAGGATGACGAGTTACTATGTTGGAGACTTATAGAAAAGTTGTTGTCTTCCTAGATCAGTGTCTCCATAAGAATTCAATTGTTATGTTGTTAGTTTTCTTGCAGGTTGCCGCATATTTCATGCCCGTACAGCCATTATGCTGTCCGAGTTTTCCAAAGTTCCCAAATAGTCTGATGCGATTGCAAATTCCTTCCTTTTTCCCAATGTCTTTTGGCCGGACAAAGCACACTAATAATTGTGTTGAGGTACTTTATTACCTTGATGTTTTGTTGTAGTATTAGGAAAACATGTTACTCCGAAAACTACCCAATAGTCTAGAGGTGTGCTATGTCTTCCTGTGTGATAGTTCTGGCCATCATTTTCGAAAACATCTCGTGATGTTATTTAGTTTTAGGTATTCCATTTCTGGGTCTTTGAATCCAAGGATCATTCTGCTCACCTCTGTTGATAGTGTTGCTAGTTCCTTTATAATGATTAGTAACCTTGTTGTAGCTCCCAAGTTTCATGGTATATCATTCTTCCAACACCATGAATCATCTTTGGCAGTAGTTCTCCGTGAACTAAAGATCATAACAAGAGTGCTCGTGATGAGTTCTCTACTCCATATTGTGATTCTGCCTACTTCCCCCTTCTGCACGGATTATCTGGAATAATTATGTTGAACCCGTTCGACATGCTAATCCATGCATCCACAACTCAAGAAACCATGTGCTCTTGAGTTGGCCCTATCTAGTTGTATTCTGACCTTCATCCATGAGAGGATAGTCAAGAATAGTTGTGCATTTGTGTCATTAATGTCTTTTATTCCTGTGGTCTGTCAAATTGTTCTATTCTCGAATGACTGGGAGAAGCAAACCCCGGTACCTCATTCATTTCTTGGATTGGGTCAAAGTAGTTGTACTCTGCAGATCAAAATGCCAACCCAACTTTTGTTCTGTTCTATCTTGGAGTATTACCCTCTTGTTGTCAAGAATGTCGTGAGAATTGCACCATCTCTTATGAGCTCTTGATGTAGTGACACTTCTCGCTATCATTGTTCATCCCTCGGTTTTCGTGTTGGTTGTAACCGGAATATCGACAAGTGAACCATGATGTGTGAAATCAATACTCCTAGCACTGCCATTGTTTAGTAGTTAATGGACAATAAATTCACTCCTATGGTGATGATGATTGAATTGTCATCCTAAGATTGACCGTGCTACCTAGTCCATGTTTCATGGTGCACTTTTCGATCGATGGGTTAGGATTGTGTCAATCCCTCGCTCTATTGATCACATCATCTTGCCCTGAAAAACGAGATTGTTCTCGACCTTAATAATATATCGGTGGTTCGTGATTTTCCTAATATCTTCTCGGAAGTATTACCAGGTTGTTTCCTGACTGTTATGATAGAGCTTGTGGTCAAGTTGGTTTTTCTATAAACCAACCCCTTCTCCAAGAATCCGTATTGGATACCCCGAGCTAGTTGGTTAAGCTAAACAACAACTTGGAGAGTTGGAAGATAAAAGCTTCGCCTAAACTTAGCTCGTTTAAAAGGGATATCTTTCTTGTTGTGTGAGTCTGAAGAAGATGATATTTTCATCGGTTGATTTGTGTGATCAATTGTTGCATATATTATCTTGTTCAATTTTGATTTGAGCATGGGCTATTGTCAAATCAAATTCAGAACCAAAGATTGTAGTAACAGTGACTTACTCATGGATTTCCTTGAGCCTACACTATTGTATTCTTTGATCTGACCAATGCTATTATCTTGCTCACATAGTTGTGGAAATCCATTTATATGGGTATCTTGATGAATTGTTGTTGAGCCCATCGACAACATTCTCATTGTTCCATGATCTATGTTGGACATTAAGTTAGTGCTGGAAACTTTTAAGACATTGTCTTCATGTCTATTCATGAGGTATATGTTAGGTGTAAGAAGTGACTTCCTCTAATTCATGTGCACCTGATGCAAGTTGCCGCCGTGAATTCGAGAAAAGTTAATTTGTTTCTTCGGAATCATTCCAAGTCAATCATGCAAGTGCGAAGTATTCTATGGTTTGATAGACTGATCATCTTCACTCCATATGTATCTCCTAGCACACCAAGCCACTGATTGATTTGTTCAAGGAAAATAAGTTAGGTGTCATTCCCGAAGGGCCCAGACGGAGTTGCACATGACTTCGATATCCGCAATGATGGTTCCCAAATCAGAACTCAGTAGTGTTTTGTTGTAAGACTTTTTCATGTGCTCATCATTGTCTTGGGCAGAGTGTTCACGTGGGTCTTGCAATCCAGCTCATGTTTTGGAGCTGTCTTCCGTAGTTCATTCCTGAGAGTCTCGCAACGTTATCTCGTCAATTTGTGTTGCAAACCTTCTTTTCGGACATGCTGAGTCTGAAGCATCGTGTCACCACCGGAGCTGAATCTCGGGCAGTTATAATGGTTGGAACTTTCCCCAAGAATTATAATATTGGTCTCTATGTAACCCGGTAAAGTGATGTAATGGCTAACACACCTAGCCGGAAGACATAATATTATAATATCTTGTATCAGCAACCTTAGCCATCTAGCCGTGAGGACTATGTATGACTTATTTCAGAAGTTGTTCCTCATGGACCTTTTGAGTCCCGAAGTCCGACCTATACTTGATGTGCTAAATATCAAGCATGATCTATAATTGGGTTGTGCTAGTACATCAAGGAGAACATTAGAAGCGGAGTGCTAAATGTCTCTCGGTCGATCAACCAGATTTCGTTCCCTTGGCACAGCTAAGGTGAAATCTGAGGAAGTGTTGTCTTCCTTTGCATCTGCATCCTCCATCACTGTTCATCATGGTAGTATGTTGTGTCACCAGAATCCTTGGCACGGATGTTGGTAAACCTTGATGAATATGGTGTTGGGGAACGTCGCATGGGAAACAAAAAAATTCCTACGCGCACGAAGACCTATCATGGTGATGTCCATCTACGAGAGGGGATGAGTGATCTACGTACCCTTGTAGACCGTACAGCAGAAGCGTTAGTGAACGCGGTTGATATAGTGGAACGTCATCACGTCCCTCGATCCGCCCCGCGAACCGTCCCGCGATCAGTCCCACGATCTAATGCCGAACGGACGGCACCTCCGCGTTCAGCACACGTACAGCTCGACGATGATCTCAGCCTTCTTGATCCAGCAAGAGAGACGGAGAGGTAGAAGAGTTCTCCGACAGCCTGACGGCACTCCGGAGGTTGGTGATGATCTTGTCTCAGCAGGGCTCCGCCCGAGCTCCGCAGAAACGCGATCTAGAGGTAAAACCGTGGAGATATGTGGTCGGGCTGCCGTGGCAAAGTTGTGTCAAATCAGCCCTAAAACCCCACTATATATAGGAGAGGGAGGGGGGAGCCTTGCCTTGGGGTCCAAGAACCCCCAAGGGGTCGGCCGAGCCAAGGGGGGAAGGATTCCCCTCCCAAACCGAGTCCTACTTGGTTTGGAAGGTGGAGTCCTTCTTCCCTTTCCCACCTCCTCCTTTTTTTCCTTTTCCTCTTTGATTTTCTTCCCAATTCGCATAGGCCTCTTTTGGGCTGTCCCGCCAGCCCACTAAGGGCTGGTGCGGCACCCCCAACACCTATGGGCTTCCCCTGGGTGGGTGCCCCCCCGGTGAACTCCCGGAACCCATTCGTCATTCCAGGTACATTCCCGGTAACTCCGAAAACATTCCGGTAATCAAATGAGGTCATCCTATATATCAATCTTCGTTTCTGGACCATTCCGGAAACCCTCGTGACGTCCGTGATCTCATCCGGGACTCCGAACAACATTCGGTAACCAACCATATAACTCAAATACGCATAAAACAACGTCGAACCTTAAGTGTGCAGACCCTGCGGGTTCGAGAACTATGCAGACATGACCCGAGAGACTCCTCGGTCAATATCCAATAGCGGGACCTGGATGCCCATATTGGATCCTACATATTCTACGAAGATCTTATCGTTTGAACCTCAGTGCCAAGGATTCATATAATCCCGTATGTCATTCCCTTTGTCCTTCGGTATGTTACTTGGCCGAGATTCGATCGTCAGTATCCATATACCTATTTCAATCTCGTTTACCGGCAAGTCTCTTTACTCGTTCCGTAATACAAGATCCCGCAACTTACACTAAGTTACATTGCTTGCAAGGCTTGTGTGTGATGTTGTATTACCGAGTGGGCCCCGAGATACCTCTCCGTCACACGGAGTGACAAATCCCAGTCTTGATCCATACTAACTCTACGAACACCTTCGGAGATACCTGTAGAGCATCTTTATAGTCACCCAGTTACGTTGCGACGTTTGATACACACAAAGTATTCCTCCGGTGTTAGTGAGTTATATGATCTCATGGTCATAGGAACAAATACTTGACACGCAGAAAACAGTAGCAACAAAATGACACGATCAACATGCTACGTCTATTAGTTTGGGTCTAGTCCATCACGTGATTCTCCTAATGACGTGATCGAGTTATCAAGCAACAACACCTTATTCATAATCAGAAGACAGTGACTATCTTTGATCAACTGCCTAGCCAACTAGAGGCTTGCTAGGGACAGTGTTTTGTCTATGTATCCACACATGTAAATGAGTCTTCATTCAATACAATTATAGCATGGATAATAAACGATTATCTTGATACAGGAATTATAATAATAACTATATTTATTATTGCCTCTAGGGCATAATTCCAACAGTCTCCCACTTGCACTAGAGTCAATAATCTAGCCCTCACATCATCATGTGAATTACATTGTAATAAATCTAACACCCATACAGTTCTGGTGTTGATCATGCTTTGGCCGTGGAAGAGGTTTAGTCAGCGGGTCTGCTACATTCAGATCTGTGTGCACTTTGCATATATTCACGTCCTCCCCTTCGACGTAGTCGCGGATGAGGTTGAAGCGTCGTTTGATGTGTTTGGACTTCTTGTGAAACCGTGGTTCCTTTGCTAAGGCAATGGCACCCGTGTTGTCACAGAACAAGGTTATTGGATTCAGTGCGCTTGGCACCACTACAAGATCCATCATGAATTGCTTCATCCAGACACCCTCCTTAGCCGCCTCACATGTAGAATCTGCTACGACGCTTTGCTTGGAACTGCACCAGCTTACTGCACCCCCATTAAGAATAAATACGTATCCGGTTTGCGACTTAGAGACGTCCGGATCTGTGTCAAAGCTTGCATCGACGTAACCTTTTACGGCGAGCTCTTCGTCACCTCCATACACGAGAAACATCTCCTTAGTCCTTTTCAGGTACTTCAGGATATTCTTGACCGCCGTCCAGTGATCCACTCCTGGATTACTCTGGAACCTACCTGCCATACTTATGGCCAGGCTAACGTCCGGTCTAGTGCACATCATTGCATACATGATAGAACCTATGGCTGAAGCATAGGGGATGGAGCGCATATGCTCTCTATCTTCATCAATTGCTGGGCACTGAGTCTTACTCAATCTTGTTCCTTGTAAAACTGGCAAGAACCCTTTCTTGGACTGTTCCATTTTGAACCTCTTCAAAACTTTATCAAGGTATGTGCTTTGTGAAAGTCCTATCAGGCGTTTTGATCTATCCTTGTAGATCTTAATGCCTAGAATGTAAGCAGCTTCTCCTAGGTCCTTCATAGAGAAACTTTTATTTAAGTAATCCTTTATGCTCTCTAAAAACTCTACATTGTTTCCAATCAGCAATATGTCATCCACATATAATATTAGAAACGCCACAGAGCTCCCACTCACTTTCTTGTAAATACAAGATTCTCCAACCACTTGTATAAACCCAAATGCTTTGATCACCTCATCAAAGCGTTTGTTCCAACTCCGAGATGCTTGCACCAGTCCATAAATGGATCGCTGGAGCTTGCACACCTTGTTAGCATCCTTAGGATCGACAAAACCTTCGGGTTGCATCATATACAATTCTTCCTTTAGGAAACCGTGAAAGAACGCCGTTTTGACATCCATCTGCCAGATTTCATAATCGAAAAATGCAGCTATTGCTAACATGATTCTGACGGACTTAAGCATCGCTACGGGTGAGAATGTCTCATCGTAGTCAACTCCTTGAACTTGTGAAAAACCCTTTGCCACAAGTCGAGCTTTATAAACGGTCACATTGCCGTCAGCGTCCGTCTTCCTCTTAAAGATCCATTTGTTCTGAATAGCCTTGCGGCCTTCAGGCAGTACTTCCAAAGTCCACACTTTGTTCTCATACATGGATCCTATCTCGGACTTCATGGCTTCTAGCCATTTGTTGGAATCTGGGCCCACCATTGCTTCTTCATAATTTGCAGGTTCATTGTTGTCTAACAACATGATCGATAAGACGGGATTGCCGTACCACTCTGGAGCAGCACGTGGTCTCGTCGACCTGCGTGGTTCGACAGAAACTTGAACCGGAGTTTCATGATCATCATCATTAACTTCCTCCTCAACCAGCGTCGCAATGACACAGGTTTCCCCTTGCCCTGCGCCACCATCCAGAGGGATGAGAGGTTCGACAACCTCATCAAGTTCTATCTTCCTCCCACTCAATTCTCTCGAGAGAAACTCCTTCTCGAGAAAAGCTCCGTTTTTAGCAACAAACACTTTGCCCTCGGATTTGAGATAGAAGGTGTACCGAACTGTCTCTTTTGGGTAACCTATGAGGACGCACTTTTCCGCTTTGGGTTCCAGCTTTTCAGGCTGAAGCTTTTTGACATAAGCATCACATCCCCAAACTTTAAGAAACGACAACTTTGGCCTTTTGCCAAACCACAGTTCGTATGGTGTCGTCTCAACGGATTTTGATGATGCCCTATTTAAAGGGAATGCAGCTGTTTCTAATGCATAACCCCAAAATGATAATGGCAAATCGGTAAGAGACATCATAGATCGCACCATCTCTAATAAAGTACGATTACGACGTTCGGACACACCATTACGTTGTGGTGTTCCAGGCGGTGTCAACTGTGAAACAATTCCACATTGTCTTAAGTGAGCACCAAACTCGAAACTCAGATATTCACCCCCACGATCAGACCGTAGGAACTTGATCTTCTTGTTATGATGATTTTCGACTTCACTCTGAAATTGCTTGAACTTTTCAAATGTTTCAGACTTGTGCTTCATTAAGTAGACATAACCATATCTACTCAAATCTTCAGTGAAGGTGAGAAAATAACGATATCCGCCGCGTGCCTCTACGCTCATCGGACCACACACATCGGTATGTATGATTTCCAACAAGTCACTTGCACGCTCCATTGTTCCGGAGAACGGAGTTTTAGTCATCTTGCCCATGAGGCACAGTTCGCACGTGTCAAGTGAATCAAAGTCAAGTGACTCCAAAAGTCCATCGGCATGGAGTTTCTTCATGCGCTTTACACCAATATGACCTAAGCGGCAGTGCAACAAAAATATGGCGCTATCATTGTTAACTCTAACTCTTTTGGTCTCAATGTTATGTATGTGTGTATCACTATCAAGATTCAATATGAACAATCCTCTCACATTGGGTGCATGACCATAAAAGATGTTACTCATAGAAATAGAACAACCATTATTCTCTGACTTAAAAGAGTAACCGTCTCGCAATAAACAAGATCCAGATATAATGTTCATGCTCAACGCATGCACTAAATAACAATGATTTAAGTTCATAACTAATCCTGACGGTAACTAAAGTGAGACTGTGCCGACGGTGATTGCATCAACCTTTGAACCATTTCCCACGCGCATCGTCACTTCATCTTTCGCCAGCCTTCGTCTATTCCGCAGTTCCTGTTTCGAGTTGCAAATATGAGCAACAGAACCGGTATCGAATACCCAGGCACTACTACGAGAGCCGGTTAAGTACACATCACTAACATGTATATCAAATATACCTGATTTTTTTTGGTCGCCTTCTTACCAGCCAGATACTTGGGGCAATTGCGCTTCGAGTGACCTATACCCTTGCAATAGTAACACTCTGTTTCAGGCTTAAGTCCAGCTTTGGGTTTCTTCGTCGGATTGGCAACAGGCTTGCCGCTCTTCTTCGAATTACCCTTCTTGCCTTTGCCGTTTCTCTTGAAACTAGTGGTCTTATTCACCATCAACACTTGATGCTCTTTACGGAGTTCAGACTCTGCGACTTTCAGCATCGCAAACAACTCGCGGGGAGACTTGTTCATCCCTTGCATGTTGTAGTTCAACACAAAGCCTTTATAGCTTGGCGGCAGTGATTGAAGGATTCTGTCAGTGATAGCTTCTTGCGGGAGTTCAATCCCCAGCTCAGCTAGACGGTTTGAGTACCCAGACATTTTGAGCACATGTTCACTGACAGACGAGTTCTCCTCCATCTTGCAAGCATAGAATTTATCGGAGGTCTCATACCTCTCGATCCAGGCGTTCTTCTGAAAGATAAACTTCAACTCCTGGAACATATCAAATGCTCCATGACGCTCAAAGCGACGTTGAAGTCCCGGTTCTAAGCCATACAAGACTGCACATTGAACTATTGAGTAGTCCTCCTTACGTGCTAACCAAGCATTCTTAACATCCTGATCAGCCGTAGCGGGTGGTTCATCTCCTAGCGCAGCATTAAGGACATAATCCTTCTTCCCAGCTTGTAAGATTAGCTTAAGATTACGAGCCCAGTCTACAAAGTTGCTTCCATCATCTTTCAACTTAGCTTTCTCTAGGAACGTATTAAAATTCAGGATGACTGTCGCGTGAGCCATGATCTACAACACAAATATATTCAAAGTGGACTTAGACTATGTTCAAGATAATTAGAGTTTAACTTAATCAAATTATTCGCTAAACTCCCACTCAAAAAGTACATCTCTCTAGTCATTTGAGTGGTTCGTGATCCACTTACATTAGCTCAAGTCCGATCATCACGTGAGTTGAGTATAGTTTCAGTGGTAAGCATCCCTATGCTAATCATATCATCTATATGATTCATGATCGACCTTTCGGTCTCATGTGTTCCGAGGCCATGTCTGCACATGCTAGGATCGTCAAGCTTAACCTGAGTGTTCCGCGTGCGCAACTGTTTTGCACCCGTTGTATGTGAACGTTGAGTCTATCACACTTGATCATCACGTGGTGTCTCGAAACGACGAATTGTAGCAACGGTGCACAATCGGGGAGAACACAATTTCGTCTTGAAATTTTAGTGAGAGATCACCTCATAATGCTACCGTCGTTCTAAGCAAAATAAGGTGCATAAAAGGATTAACATCACATGCAATTCATAAGTGACATGATATGGCCATCATCACGTGCTCCTTGATCTCCATCACCAAAGCACCGGCACGATCTTCTTGTCACCGGCGCCACACCATGATCTCCATCAACGTGTCGCCATCGGGGTTGTCGTGCTACTCATGCTATTACTACTGAAGCTACATCCTAGCAAAATGGTAAACGCATCTGCAAGCACACACGTTAGTTATAAAGACAACCCTATGGCTCCTGCCGGTTGCCGTACCATCGACGTGCAAGTCGAAATTTTCTATTACAACATGATCATCTCATACATCCAATATATCACATCACATCGTTGGCCATATCACATCACAAGCATACCCTGCAAAAACAAGTTAGACGTCCTCTAATTTTGTTGTTGCATGTTTTACGTGGTGACCATGGGTATCTAGTAGGATCGCATCTTACTTACGCAAACACCACAACGGAGATATATGAGTTGCTATTTAACCTCATCCAAGGACCTCCTCGGTCAAATCCGATTCAACTAAAGTTGGAGAAACTGACACCCGCCAGTCATCTTTGAGCAACGGAGTTACTCGTAGCGATGAAACCAGTCTCTCGTAAGCGTACGAGTAATGTCGGTCCGAGCCGCTTCGATCCAACAATACCGCGGAATCAAGAAAAGACTAAGGAAACCAGCAAAACGCACATCTCCGCCCACAAAAACTTTTGTGTTCTACTCGAGAAGACATCTACGCATGAACCTAGCTCATGATGCCACTGTTGGGGAACGTCGCATGGGAAACAAAAAATTTCCTACGCGCACGAAGACCTATCATGGTGATGTCCATCTACGAGAGGGGATGAGTGATCTACGTACCCTTGTAGACCGTACAGCAGAAGCATTAGTGAACGCGGTTGATGTAGTGGAACGTCCTCACGTCCCTCGATCCGCCCCGCGAACCGTCCCGCGATCAGTCCCACGATCTAATGCCGAACGGACGGCACCTCCGCGTTCAGCACACGTACAGCTCGACGATGATCTCGGCCTTCTTGATCCAGCAAGAGAGACGGAGAGGTAGAAGAGTTCTCCGGCAGCGTGACGGCGCTCCGGAGGTTGGTGATGATCTCGTCTCAGCAGGGCTCCGCCCGAGCTCCGCAGAAACGCGATCTAGAGGTAAAACCGTGGAGATATGTGGTCGGGCTGCCGTGGCAAAGTTGTGTCAAATCAGCCCTAAAACCCCACTACATATAGGAGAGGGAGGGGGGAGCCTTGCCTTGGGGTCCAAGAACCCCCAAGGGGTCGGCCGAGCCAAGGGGGGAAGGATTCCCCTCCCAAACCGAGTCCTACTTGGTTTGGAAGGTGGAGTCCTTCTTCCCTTTCCCACCTCCTCCCTTTTTTTCCTTTTCCTCTTTGATTTTCTTCCCAATTCGCATAGGCCTATTTTGGGCTGTCCCACCAGCCCACTAAGGGCTGGTGCGGCACCCCCAACACTTATGGGCTTCCCCGGGGTGGGTGGGCCCCCCCGGTGAACTCCCGGAACCCATTCGTCATTCCCGGTACATTCCCGGTAACTCCGAAAACCTTCCGGTAATCAAATGAGGTCATCCTATATATCAATCTTCGTTTCCGGACCATTCCGGAAACCCTCGTGACGTCCGTGATCTCATCCGGGACTCCAAACAACATTCGGTAACCAACCATATAACTCAAATACGCATAAAACAACGTCGAACCTTAAGTGTGCAGACCCTGCGGGTTCGAGAACTATGCAGACATGACCCGAGAGACTCCTCGGTCAATATCGAATAGCGGGACCTGGATGCCCATATTGGATCCTACATATTCTACGAAGATCTTATCGTTTGAACCTCGGTGCCAAGGATTCATATAATCCCGTATGTCATTCCCTTTGTCCTTCGGTATGTTACTTGCCCGAGATTCGATCGTCAGTATCCGTATAACTATTTCAATCTCGTTTATCGGCAAGTCTCTTTACTCGTTCCGTAATACAAGATCCCGCAACTTACACTAAGTTACATTGCTTACAAGGCTTGTGTGTGATGTTGTATTACCGAGTGGGCCCCGAGATACCTCTCCGTCACACGGAGTGACAAATCCCAGTCTTGATCCATACTAACTCAACGAACACCTTCGGAGATACCTGTAGAGCATCTTTATAGTCACCCAGTTACGTTGCGACATTTGATACACACAAAGTATTCCTCCGGTGTTAGTGAGTTATATGATCTCATGGTCATAGGAACAAATACTTGACACGCAGAAAACTGTAACAACAAAATGACACGATCAACATGCTACGTCTATTAGTTTGGGTCTAGTCCATCACGTGATTCTCCTAATGACATGATCCAGTTATCAAGCAACAACACCTTATTCATAATCAGAAGACAGTGACTATCTTTGATCAACTGCCTAGCCAACTAGAGGCTTGCTAGGGACAGTGTTTTGTCTATGTATCCACACATGTAAATGAGTCTTCATTCAATACAATTATAGCATGGATAATAAACGATTATCTTGATACAGGAATTATAATAATAACTATATTTATTATTGCCTCTCGATCATAATTCCAACATATGGAAATGCTCAAGTTCTTGAGAGCACGCTCAGACACTAGGTTATATCCTCGGTAGTAACTGGAATGTGCCTTCCGTTCGCCGAGTTGTTCTATAACCCTAGTTTCTTTCCAACCTGAGTATGCCATTCTTTCAGATTTCTTCAAACAATCATTTGTGAATTGCCTTAGTCTGGTATGAAGAGTTTCAATGATCTTTGGATCAAAAGTAATTCTTTTTGCCACTTAAGGGAATAACTCTACGAGTCACCCTCCTAGGTGCCCCGATGTGGTATGAAGGGCAACTAAATCCTCGCTACTTTGAAAACCTCGTCATCATCTGTTTTAAGCGTGGATTTGCTTCCTACCAATCGCACCTCTGTTATATGTCTCATTTTCTCATCTGTGTTTTGGTGTTGTGTCTCAGCTCAAGGGACGTTCCTATGTCTCATTCTATGAGTTGATCTTGAGTTGCTCGATCTTTGAGGAGATCAAATCTTGTAGAGTCTTCCTGTTCTTTTGTCGTCGAGCTAGATGAAGACCTCAAAGACAAAGATGTCAAGATCAACATGATGCGATGACTCAATATCCCCGAGAGGAGCAAATGGATCGTGAAGATTGTGATAGTGTAGTGTCCCCTCTCCCTCCTCCCGATTATGCTTGAATCTCGGGACGAGATTCTTGTTTAGTGGGGGTGAGTTGTCACATCCCTGAAATCCCTAGTAGAGCTTAGCAAGTTTGAGCTCATGTTTTCTTTCTTTGCATTCTAAGAAAATGAATTGAACCCAAGAAAGAAGTGAAATCAAAGCAAAACCCCAACATAGTCTATATTCAAAAACAATCCAAAGTGGTGACAAATCAATGAACCAAAATGGTTTTCATAAAAGTCCATCATTTTTGATAAATGTTGGAAAGGAAATATCAGGGGTGATATATATTTTCAAAATACTTTTGGCATTTTATATTAAACTCAAAAGCCACTGAAATCAATTAATTAATTGATTTCAAATACTTCCTAGTTTTATAAAATGTTGAAAACTTCACATGGGGTTGGAAATATTCCAAATAACACCCCAGAGTTGTTTAGCTATTTTCTTTGGTTTAGTTGGAGCCATTACAAATAAAACAAATGTTAGAAATAACAAAACAGAAAAGATTAGAAGAAAAAAAACCTTACCTGTCGCCTGGCCCAGCCCACCAGGGGCTCAGGCGTCTTCTTCCTCCTACCAGAAGGCAGAGGAGAAGCTCGCCACGACGCATGGCCAGGGGCTCCACGCCACCTGCCTGCCTGGCTCCCCGCCGCCCTGGTGAGTGGGATAGGCTCAGAAGAGCCGTCCCGACCTCCTCCTCCTCCTCTCCATTTCTCCCTCTCTCCTCTGCCCTGCTCTCTCTTTTCTCTTGCCGCCATTGGTGAGCTCGGGCTCGAGCTCACCACCGTGCCCTCCGTCCCTGCTAGTCCTATCCGAGCAGCCCAATCTCTCCGCCATGACGTGCTGCACCTCCCCGTCGAGAGAATCGAGCCGAAGCCCCTGAATCGAGCTGCCACCGTCATCGTCTTCACCTCCGGCCGCCGGACCTCTTCCGTCGATTCGCTCCCTCCGGCGCACTCCCGAGCCCTCCAACAACACCATCGGAACCGCCGTGAGCTCGTCATCATTTCCCCTCTCACCCCATGCTCTTCCGTGCCCAGTAGCCTCGATGCCCACCATGGCCGACTCCGGCCACCGCCCGAGGTCGTCACCGGCCTCGCTCCGGCCACCTCCTGGCCCGTGGCTTGGTCGGAACGGATGCTACGCTTCATCAGCTATCCGTAGAGCCAAACCGCGCCCGATTTGGTGCCCTGTAGCGCCGTTTAGGTCGTCTCCGGCGAGCCCTCCGCCGCGGCTATGGTCGCCGGCGACCACCCTCCGGTGGGGGCCGACGTGGCCACCTTAACCCGCCACTAATCAGGACTTAGAGCCATTGTCAGAGGGCCCCACGCCTGGTCAAACCCCAATTAGGGGCTGGTCAGCGCGGGGTTAGCCCCTGGGTCAGTGACCAGTGGCCCCACTGGTCAGGGTTTGACTTGGACCGGCTGGTTGACCTGCTGACGCAGGGATGACATCAGCCTGACGCAGTAATAGCTTTTCTGAATTAGATTAAATCCAGGAAATTGATAAAACTTGTAAAAATCATAGAAATTAAAATATAACTCGGATGGAAATAATTTATATATGAAAAAGGATCAGAAAAATCCAAAGAATCTGATTATGGCATGTTCATGCATGTTTGAGAAATTTAACATCACCAAATAGGCAAAATGATAATTAGGGTAAATTTAATAAATAGTTTGGAGTTGGAATTTGATTCCTATTTGAATTCCACTTCAATTACTATGATCAAACATTGGTCAATGCAAATCAGTACCTCAAAATACTAACTCCATACATGTTGGAACAATTTGTTATGAGCATCAGGTCGAATCAATTATAAGGGTACTTGGAAAAATAACCGTCTTGAAGTGATGTTTGAATCCTAATTCAAACCAACTTCAACTTAAGAAATGATAGCCACATTAGCACTGCCACCTTTCATTTCATGTCTTGAGCATGCATCATAGTGTTGCATTTCCGTGAAGTGATTGTTGTTCCTTTCTTGTTTGCCGGTGTTGTTCCCTCCCAGTAGACGATGTTTCCGACGATGTGATCGTTGACATTGATGAAGACTCATTGCTATCTTCAGACGTGTCAGGCAAGCAAACCCCCCTTGAGCATATTGATATAAACCCACTCTCTCGCTCCTGCTCTCTTTTACTACATTAGGACAAACACGATTCAACAGTACATGTTATCGATAGTTGAACCCATTCCTTTGCATGACCTGATTTTGTCACAGTAAATAGTTGAAACCACTTAGCATGAGTAGCAACTGCTTGAGCCTTGTTGTGCTTACTCATCCATGCTTGTTTACAATGCCTGCTATGCTTAGAGTCGTGCCGGGTCTGATGCATCTGGATGATGAATCAAAATGGTTGTGATCATGTTCTACAGTGTGAGAGTAAAATTGTGAATCCGATTTGGTAAAGGTAGCGATGAGAGGCCACGTAGGAGTACATGGTGGGTTGTCTCATTGGGACCGTCCTTAAGAACTGAGTTCTGTATATGTTATCCAAGACAAGATACTACCATGCATTGGGCCCTTAAATATGACCCCGCTCGGCTTATTAATTGCCTAGATCCTTGTCCAGGAGTTGCAATTAGTTTCTGGTGTTTGTAGGAAAAGTGTTGGCGGCCGTGTTTAGATCTGCCCGACGGGGTAGGCTTCTCTGCGGTAGATACACAATGGCACGGTGTACCAAGTGGCACCCGGATGGTGGGCTTGGGAACCCTGCGCACATCGTTTGGGGCCGTAGAGGAAACCTCGGCCGGACTTCCTTGCGGGTTCAGTCTCAAATAGGCGATAAACCTGGACTAGGGTCTTGTGTGGTTAATGGTCGTGGCCGACACCCACGCCAGTGCTTCCGCTTGAAGGTTGCCGAGATGCATGACGTGCATATGGTGCTAAGTGGTGAGAGCATGTGTGAAGAAGTATACCCCTGCAGGGTGAATCAATCTGTTCGAATAGCCGCGTCCTCGGATATGGACTACTTGGGAACATTACGTGGTACATAGACAATTTAAATGGATACTCTAAAACATGCAAAATAAGTGTGAGTGCTATGGAAGGCCTTCTCGTAGGGAGACGAGAGTGGATCCATAGTGGTGTATTGAATTGGTGAATATGTGGACTCTTGTGCGCTATCCCACCTCAAAGAAAGAACTTGTAGTCGTAATACATGTTAGCCAAGAGTCAAAGCTGGCTTGCTGTAATCAAACCCCACAATCCTTTCATTGAAACATGATGCATATGTAGATAGTTCTGATGTAAGACTTGTTGAGTACCTTTGTACTAACGGTTGCTTTATTTATGTTTTGAAGAGAAGATTTAGTCTGATTAAAGGTTTCTACGCAATGTGTTCGATGTTGACCGGAATAGCTTGGGAATCCCAGACAGAGGTCTGGCTCCTTTGGTAGGGTCGTAGTAGCTTTTGAGGCTCTTCCAGCCACTTTTAGTAGATGTGTGTACCCAGACATGATTTGCTTCCGTTTGTTGTTTGTATGACTTGAGTGTCGGGTCACGGGACCCCTGTTTTGTAATAACACACTATGTTGACTCTTATGAGTCCTTAATAAAAGCTTGAGTCATAGAGTTATGTTGTGATGCCATGTTGTATCTACACATATCGTGCATATTGTGTGTATGTTATGAAATGCATTATATGTGTGGGATTCGACACCTAGTTGTGTGCCTTTAGTAGTACTCTTCACACGGAAATGCCTCTTTGTGCTTCTATCGAGCCTTGGTAGCTTGCTACTGCTCTAGACACATTGATTGACCGGCTTGTATCCTTCTTTGATGTTGTGTCTGTCCCCTCGGGGAAATGTCACGCGGTGTAATGGAGTCCTTGTAGCTTGCTACGACTCGTCTACACACGTTGTTGATCGACACCTGCCTTGCTGGGTTATGTATGCCTGTGCCTGTACGGATGTACCGCTTCAGTTTATAACTAGTCATGTCAACTCGGGTTCTTTGTCGCTTGAACGCTAGCAACATATTCATATACGTGAGCCAAAAGACGCAAACGGTCCCGGCCAAGGTAAGGTGGCAGCCATGGAGTTTACCGTGCGTGAGGCCGCAAAGTGATGTGATGTGTTACAGGCTAGGTTCTTATGACTCAGGATCGGGGTCCCGACAATGCACAAGCAGTATTCCCGCTTAGTACAAGTGAAGGCTAGCAAAAGACTGGGAAGCGACCAACTAGAGAGCGACAACAATCATCAAAATGCATTGAGATTAACTAACATTGAGTGCAAGCATGAGTAGGACACAAATCACCATGAACATGAATATCATAGAGGCTATGTTGATTTTGTTTCAACTACATGCGTGTACATGTGCCAAGTCAAGCCACTTGAATCATTCAAAGGAGGATACCATCCTATCATACTACATCATAGTCATCTCAACATTCATGTGGGCATCCAAGTCAAACCATTATAAGCTCCTAGCTAAGTAAGCATGGCATAAGCAACTATTATCTCTAAGTTGTCATTGCAAACATGTTTCTCTCACAACAAAGCTGAATCAGGCATGATGAGCTAGTCATATTTACAAAAAGAAAATAGATCGAGTTCATACCAGCTTTTCCAGGCTCAGTCACTTCATCATATATCGTCATTATTGCCTTTCACTTGCACGACCGAACGATGTGAACAATAATAAGCGTGCTCGTGCATTGCACTACACTGGAATCTGCAGGCAAACTCAAAGGAGAAGACAATGTAATATGGCTCTTTGAAAGCTAAAGAGGTATGCATGCAAGAGCCACTAAACATTGTAACCAATATCTTCTACCTTGACCCAAAGAAAAAGAAAACTATTTACACGGGGAAGCTCCCAACAAGCAAAAGAAGAAAAGAAAATATTTTTGGGTTTTTTCAAACTAGACAGACACACGAAAAGAAAACAAGAAAAAGAAAATAAACTAGCATGGATGATACAGTGGCAAAGTGTGAACACCGACGAACAAAGTGAAAGCATAAGCAAGAATGTAAAGTCGGTGAGAACACGTACTCCCCCAAGCTTAGGCTTTTGGCCTAAGTTGGTCTACTCCCAAGGATGGTCCTGGCGAAACCCAAAATCATAATGGGGGTTATACGGGAGCGCTGCAGCCACTGCCTGAATAGCTGCCTCACGGAGACGAGCTGCCTTTGCCTCCCTCTCATATTCCTCTGCCTCTCCTCTGGTTATGTAATATCTCCGTTTTACCTGAAAGTCAAAGAAGGCAGGAGCGGGAAGGGTAATATGGAAAACACGATGTCGGTTAAATATCAAACGGTATAGAAGGGATTCATCATCCCTCTCAAGGAAATGGTAGCGTGTGAAAGCGACGCGGTCAAGGAAAGCTGTATGGAGTGGGGGATCTCCTTCGCGGATAGGTACTCCAAGAAAATTTGCTATGCGAGTGGCATAGGTCCCACCAAAGAAATCCCCTTCATTAGCATTCTTATTCAGCCTCCTTGCTATTATAGCTCCCACGTTGAAGCTTTTGTCACCCGTCACTGCGCTCTTAAGGATACTAAGGCCAGGTGCGCAGAGCTGACAATGCTCAATCTTGCCATTAATGCATTTGCCTATGAAGAGGGAAAAGTAATACAAGGCAGAAAAATGAATACTCCCCATGGTAGCTTGCGTAATGTCTCTAGTTTCTCCAACAGTAATACCAGAGCAAAAATCTCTAACCGAAGATTTAGGAGGATCATTGAGGCTACCCCAAATAGGTATTTTGCAAATTCTATTGAAATCCTCTAAATCCATGGTATAGAATTTATCATAGAGATCAAACAGTACCGATGGCTCACGGCCAGCTGAAAATTTGAATCTACGAACAAAAGAGGCAGTGAGAGCAACATACTGTTCACATTTATTGGAGATGAATTCTTCGAGTCTGACATTGTGAACAAGTGCATCAAACTCATCTTTGAAACCTGCCTCAATCATAAATTCATCAGAAGGCCATTCACATGGTCGTACCTGCGTGTCCCTAGGTTGGTAAGGATCAGGCTCCCGAATTGCAAGACGGGGACCTCTCTTGCTTGAGGAACCACCATGAAAGTTTCTCTTGAACATCTTCCTTTTCTGAAATTTTCAGTGACCCAAAGGAAAAGTGAACAAGGTTCAACTAAACTAGTAGCAACTACTCCCACAAGTGCCTAGAGACCATATTATGCATCAAAACTATTTGGGACCAGCTAAAATTAGAATGCAAAGCTCAAGAACATGGTCACCAAGGCAGCAAAAAAACGCGGAGTATAAGGCACTAGAGCAAAAACTAATTGGACCAATGGAGGAGTCACTTACCAAGGAGCAATTTCCCCAAAACAGTTCGGAGAATGGTGCTTTGCACAAGGAGATCGAAAATCCCAGCAAGAGGAGCAAGAACACGGGTTTGAGCTGCGAAACCATTTTTCTGGAGGTAGGAGAACTAGATGAGAGCAAGAATGAGTGGAGGGGGTGCCTGTGGGCCCCACAAGCCTGTGTGGCGCGGCCAGGGGGGTGCCCGCGTCCCAAGGGCTTGTGGCCCACTGGTACAGCCCCCAGACAAGCTCTTTGTCTCAGTATTTTTCAAAAAATCCAGAAAAAATCATACTTGATTTTCAGGACATTCGGAGAACTTTTATTTTCGGGGTACTTTTCTACCGGACGCTAAAACAGAAAACATGGAAAACTAAACTAAATCTATCATCTTTCTTCTAAGCAACCTAAAGTGAAAGCTTGGAACACAGGTTTGTGACTCCTTGATTCATCCATCTCATGGTCATCGAAAGAAATCCGTCAATGGGGTTGATCAAATCCCCTCGACAAAACTTTCTCGAATCGCAAAAGAGAATGGAGAATTTTCGAATAGTCACTAGGTCACCTCAATAGGGATGTGTATCTCCCCAACAAGCAAATCATACTTCATCTTGACACGAGGAATAGGGCATTCAAAGCTCCCAATAAGAATCGATGAAGTTTTTTCGATAGCATTGATGCAATGTACCCGATATTGTTTCTTCGGAAAGTGTACCGCATGCTCATTACCGTTGACATGGAAAGTGACATTGCCTTTGTTGCAATCTATAACAGCCCCTGCAGTGTTTAAAAAGGGTCTTCCGAGGATGACAGCCATGGCATCGTCCTCGGGAATATCCAAGATAACAAAGTCTGTTAAGATAGTTGTGTTAGCAACCACAACAGGCACATCCTCGCAAATGCCGATAGGGAAAGCGGTTGATTTGTCGGCCATTTGCACAGAGATTTCAGTGGGTGTCAACTTATCCAGTTCAAGTCTACGATAAAGAGAGAGAGAGGCATAACACTAACACCGGCTCCAAGGTCGCATAACGCAGTTCTAACGTAGCTGCCTTTAATGGAGCAAGGTATAGTGGGCACACCGGGATCACCTAGTTTCTTCGAAGTTCCACCCTTGAAGGTATAATTAGCGAGCATGGTGGAAATCTCAACCTCAGGTATCCTCCTCTTATTAGTCACAATATCTTTCATGTACTTAGCATACGGAGACATCTTGAGCATATCCGTCAAACGCATTTGCAGAAAGACAGGTCTGATCATCTCAACAAATCGCTCAAAATCCTCATCATCCTTTTTCTTGGATGGTTTGGGAGGAAAGGGCATGGGTTTTTGAACCCATGGTTCCCTTTCTTTACCATGCTTCCTAGCAGTGAAGTCATTCTTATCGTATCTTCTATTCTTAGGCTGTGGGTTATCAAGATCAACAGGTTCAATCTCCACATCCTTTTCATTGCTAGGTTGAGCATCAACATGAACATCACTATTGATATTATCATTAGGCTCATGTTCATCACTAGATTGTGTTTCAGCATCAGATATAGAGGCATCGTTTGGACTCTCAGGTGTAGCAGCAACAGGGTTGCTAGCGTGCAGGTTCCTATCATCTTTCTTCTTCTTTCTAGGATGACTAGGTGCATCAGTGCTAACTCCTTGAGAATCTTGTTCAACTCTCTTCGGATGACCCTCAAGATATAGAGGTTCCTGGGTCCTTCTACCGCCTCTAGTGACGACTCTGAAAGAATTGTCATTCAACTCATTGAGCAAGTCATTTTGAGCTTTAAGTACTTGTTCTACCTGAGTAGTAACCAAAGAGGCATATTTACTCAGAAGCTTAAGATCATTGACGTTTCTGTCCACACAGGCACTAAAATGACTAAGCATACGAGCATTTTGTTCCAATTGTCTGCTAACATAATCATTGAAACTTTGTTGTTTGGCAATAAAGTTATCAAATTCATCCACGCATAAGCTAGCAGGTTTATCAAAACGAATATCACTCTCATCAAACCTACGCAGAGAATTTACCTCCACTACCTGTATCGGGTTATCAAGACCATGGATCTCTTCGATAGGTGGTAGATTTTTGACATCTTCAGATTTAATGCCTTTCTCTCGCATAGATTTCTTGGCTTCTTGCATATATTCAGGACTGAGGAATAGAATACCTCTTTTCTTTGGAGTTGGCTTAGGAGGTGGCTCGGGAATAGTCCAAGCATTCTCATTGGACAAGATGTTATTCAGTAGAATCTCAGCTTGTTCTACGGTTCGTTCCCTAAAAACACTACCGGCACAACTATCTAGGTGGTCTTTGGAAGCATTAGTAAGTCCATTATAGAAGATATCAAGTATTTCATTCTTCTCAAGAGGGTGATCAGGCAAAGCATTCAGTAGCTGGATGAGCCTCCCCCAAGCTTGTGGGAGACTCTCTTCCTCAGCTTGAGCAAAGTTGTATATTTCCTGCAAGGCAGCTTGCTTCTTATGGGCAGGGAAATATTTTTCAGAGAAGTAGTAGACCATATCCTGGGGACTACGCACACAACCAGGAGCAAGATAAGTGAACCAGGTCTTAGCATCATCCTTTAGCGAGAAAGGAAACAACTTGATCATGTAGTAGTGGCGGATCTTTTCCTCACTAGTGAATAGGGTGGCTATATCGTGCAGTTTGGTAAGATGGGCTACAATCGTTTCAGACTCATAACCGTGAAAAGGATCAGATTCGACCAGAGTGATTAACTCAGGGTCGACAGAGAATTCATAATCCTTATCGGTCACAAAGATAGGCGAAGTGGCAAACTTCGGGTCATATTTCATCCTAGCGTTCAGAGATTTTTATTTCCACTTGCGCAGTAATTTCTCAACATCATAGCTATCCTTACACGCAAGAAAATCCTCAGCTATCTCTCCCTCCATAACATAGCGCGTATCAGGCATAACAGGCAATTCAGGCATAGTAGCAGGTTCTACTTCAATAGTATCAGCAGTTTTAGAAGTATCATTACATCTAGGAGCAACTCTAGCAATATGTGCATCAAGGGCACCTAGTGGCAAAGCAGTATCAAGCATAGCATCATCAGGCATAGTATCAAGCATAGCATCATCAAGCATAGTATCAAGCATAGCATCATCAGGCATAGTATCAAGCATAGCATCATGGGCAGCAGAAGTAGCATCATCAAGCACAGGCGACATATCGAGATTTCTAGCAGGAGGCGATGTCGCAAACTTACTCATAACTGAAGGTGAATCAAGTGCAGAGCTAGATGGCAGTTCCTTACCTCTCCTCGTAGTGGAAGGCAAGATTTTAGTTCTTGGATCTTTCGGATTCCTCATAGTGATGAGAAGACAAAAATCCCAAGTCACTCAGAGAATATAACTGTGCTTCCCCGGCAACGGCGCCAGAAAAAGGTCTTAATAACCGACAAGTAGGGGATCACAACAGTTTTCGAGGGTAGAGTATTCGACCCAAATTTGTTGATTCGCCAAAGGGGAAGCGAAAGAATATTCTCAAGTATTAGCAGCTGAGTTTGTCAGATTCAACCACACCTGAAAGATTAGTGTCTGCAAGCAAAGTATCAGTAGCAAAGTAGTATGATAGCAACGGTGTCAGAAACTATCTGTTGACGGCAGACTATTCCTAACTGTTGTATCAATGATGCCAATAAGTTGCACGTGGGCGGAGAACTATTCTTCCCCGACAACAGTGTTGGAAAAGATCTTGCAACAAGTAACAACAAAGTAGCAAGGAACAACAGTAGTAGCAGCAGCAGAGTAACATCAGTAGCAACAGTAGTAGCAAAGTGGTCCAATCCCTTTTGTAGCAAGGGACAAGCCTAGACAAAGTAACATAGCAAGGACCAGTAGTAAAAGACTCGTAGGCAGTGGATCGGTGATGGATGAGTATGCCGGATGTGATTCATCATGTAACGGTTATAACACACAGAGATATGTAACTAGCTCCCGTTCGTCAATCTAATGTAGGCATGTATTCCGTATGTAGTCATACGTGCTTAGGGAAAAGAACTTGCATGACATCTATTGTCCATCCCTCCCGTGGCAGCGGGGTCCTAATGGAAACTACGGGATATTAAGGTTCTCCTTTTAATAGAGAACCAGACCAATGCATTAACACTTGGTGAATACATGAACTCCTCATACTATGGTCATCTCCGGGAGTGGTTCCGGCTATTGTCTCTCCGGGGTTGCCGGGTCATAACGCATAGTAGGTGACTACAACTTGCAAGATAGGATCTAAAACACACATATATTGGCGACAACACAATAGGTTCATATCTGAAATCATGGCACTCGGGCCCTAGTGACAAGCATTAAGCATAGCCAAGTAGTAGCAACATCAATCTAGAACATAGTGGATACTAGGGATCAATCCCCGTCAAAACTAACTCGATTACATGATAGATCTCATCCAACTCATCACCGTCCAGCAAGCCTACGATGAGATTATTCACGAACGATGAAGAGCATCATGGAATTGTTGATGGAGGAAGGTTGATGATGACGATGGCGACGATCTCCCCTCTCCGGAGCCTCAAACGGACTCTAGATCTGCCCTCCATATGAAGAACAGGAGGTGGCAGCGCCTCCGTATCGTAAAACACAATGAATCCTTCTCTCTGATTTTTTTCCGGGCGAGACGAAAGATATAGAGCTGAGTTCGGGGGCGGTGGTGCCACGTGGACCCCACAAGCCCTCACGGCGCGGCCTAGGTGGGTGGTCGCGGCCTGTGGGCTTGTGTCCTACTGGCACGCCCCCTCCGGTGGATCTTTGCGCAGGTATTTTTCTTTTATTCTAGAAAAATTCTCCGTAAATTTTCAAGACATTCCGAGAACTTTTATTTCTGCACAAAAACAACACCATGGCAATTCTGCTGAAAACAGCGTCAGTCCGGGTTAGTTCCATTCAAATCATGCAAATTAGAGTCCAAAACAAGGGCAAAAGAGTTCGGAAAAGTAGATACAACGGAGACGTATTAGTGATCAACTTGCGGGTTTGTGACATTGGGAACCTATGCATATGGGTTGGCACACGTTTGGATATTCATGTGAGTACTCGATGTATGTTTTGCTGATCAACTTGCGGGTTTCGTGACATTGGGAACCTATGCAGATGGGTTGGCACACGTTTTGACTCTCCGGTAGAAACTTCGGGGCACTCTTTGAAGTTCTATGTGTTGGTTGAATAGATGATTCTGAGATTGTGTGATGCATATAGTATAATCATGCCCACGGATACTTGAGGTGACAATGGAGTATCTAGGTGACATTAGGGTCTTGGTTGATATGTATCTTAAGGTGTTATTCTAGTACGAACTCCATGGTGGATCGAACGGAAAGAATAGCTTCGTGTTATTTTACTACGGACTCTTGAATAGATCGATCAGAAAGAGTAACTTTGTGCTGGTTTCGTACCCGACAATAATCTCTTCGTTTGTTCTCCGCTATTAGTTACTTTGGAGTGACTCTTTGTTGCATGTCGAGGGCTAGTTATATGATCCAATTATGTTATCATTGTTGAGAGAACTTCACTAGTGAAAGTATGAACCCTAGGCCTTGTTTCCACACATTGCAATACCGTTCGTGCTCACTTTTTTTACTAGTTACCTTGCTGTTTTTGTAATTTCAGATTACAAAAACCTATATCCACCATCCATATTGCACTTGTATCACCATCTCTTCGCCAAACTAGTGCACCTATACAATTTACCATTGTATTGGGTGTGTTGGGGACACAAGAGACTCTTTGTTATTTGGTTGCAGGGTTGCTTGAGAGAGACCATCTTTATCCTACGCCTCCTGCGGATTGATCACCCACTTGAGGGAAAATTGCTACTGTCCTACAAACCTCTGCACTTGGAGGCCCAACAACGTCTACAAGAAGAAGGTTGCGTAGTAGACATCAAGCTCTTCTCTGGCACCGTTGCCGGGGAGGTTAGCGCTTGAAGGTATATCTTTAGATCTTGCAATCGAATCTTTTTGTTTCTTGTTCTTTCTCTAGAAAACTACAAACAAAAAATGGAATTGAGGATGCCTCATATGCTCCATCTTTTCAATGTCTTTCGTGAGCATGATGGGAAGGAAAATTGTGCTCAAGTGCTGAAAGAAGAATTACATAGAATGCTTGGCATAGAATATGTGAATGATGAGCATGATTGCAATGTTGTTAGCATGAATTATTTGAATACCCATGATGCTAGTGATATGCAAAGCCACAAGCTTGGGGATGCTATATTTGTTGAAGATGATCTTTTTACTTCTTCCACTTTGAATGATCAAAATCATTTTGATGAAAGGATGCCCCCTATCTATGATGATTATTGTGAGGATACTTATGCTATAAAGAAGAGGGATGATAAAACTTGTCATACTCTCGAGAACCCCTTTGGTAAACCTTGCTTTTTCATTGTGGACACAATTTGTAGTGCTCAAGTCTTTTACGATACTCCCACTACTATTCTTGAGAATAGATTTCCTTATGTGGAGAGTAGTAAAATTCCTATGCTTGTAGATCATGAAAAGAAAGCCTTAGGTGCTGGTTATATTGTTGAATTCATTAATGATGCTACTGAAAATTACTATGAGAGAGGATCATATGCTTCTACTTATTGCAATAGTATCAAGCTTCCTCTCCATGTGTTGAAATTTTTGAAGCTATGCTTGTTTTGCCCTCCTATGCTAGTTGATTCTTGCTCCAACAAGTTGTTTTTTCACAAAATCCCTATGCATAGGAAGTGGGTTAGACTTAAATGTGCTAGCCATATGCTCCATGATGCTCTCGTTGTGCTTCAATCCTTATCTTTTATGTGAGCATCATTGAAATCATCATGCCTAGCTAAGGGCGTTAAACAATAGCGCTTGTTGGGAGGCAACCCAATGAATTTATTTTTACCTTTTGCTTTCTGTTTTGTTTTGTCCGCACCATCATAATTCTGTTATGATTGTGTTTTTGTGTTTTATTTTGTGTTTGTGCCAAGTAGAACCTTTATGATTGGTTTTGGTGATAGTTGTTCAATCATGCTGAAAAAGACAGAAACTTTGTGCTCACAAAATTATTTTTAATTTCTATCCAGAGAGTGATTTTGAGTTGATTCTTTTTTATTATTATTTATATGAAAATTTCCCTAATTTTCATATTTTTTCAGAAATTTTGGAGGTTCAGAAGTATGGTTCTCATTCAGATCATTACAGAGTGTTCTGTTTTTGACAGATTCTGTTTTCAATACATAGTTTGCTTGTTTTGGTGTTTCCATAGATTATATTAAGTGATATAAATTGTGGAAATGATAATATACAGTAGGAATTGTGTGAAAATAATTATGAGTCTTGTTTTGACAGTACCCAAGTGATTGATTTGCTCGTCATCATACTAACCCATCTCACGAAGTTCCGTTAAGTTTTGTGTTGTGAAGTTTTCAAGTTTTGGGTAGAGTTTCGATGGACTATGGAACAAGGAGTGGCAAGAGCCTAAGCTTGGGGATGTACAAGGCATCCCAAGCCATATTCAAGGATACCAAAAGGCCTAAGCTTGGGGATGCCCCGAGAAGGCATCCCCTCTTTCGTCTTCAATCCATCGGTAACTTTACTTGGGGCTATATTTTTATTCACCACATGATATGTGTTTTGCTTGGAGCGTCATTTTATTTTGTTAGAATAAGGTACTTAGGATCTGAAATTCTTAGATGGGAGAGTCTCCACATAGCCAAATAGTTGTTCAACTACTCATTGAGCTTCACTTATATCTTTTGGAGTAGTTTGTCTTTTGCTCTAGTGCTTCACTTATATCTTTGTAGAGCATTGCAATGGTTCTATTTTATAGAACTAGTTGAACTCTCATGCTTCACTTAGATCATTTTGAGAGTCTTAAACAGCATGGTACCTTGCTTAGGTTAAGAATCTAGTCCTAATATGATAGGCATCCAAAGAGGATAAAACCCTTCTATTCATGTGCATTGATTAGAAAGAGAAGTTTGATTCCTCAAAATTAGTTTTGAGATATGGATATGGTAATATTAGAGTCATGTTAGTAGGGTGTTGTGAATCTAGAAATACTTGTGTTGAGGTTAGTTATTCCCGTAGCATGCACGTATTGTGAACCGCTATGTTAGGAAGTCGGAGCATGATTGATTTATTGATTGTCATCCTTTGTGTGGCGGTCGGGATCTTGCGATGGTTAACACCTACCAACCCTTCACCTAGGAGTATGCGTTTAGCATTTGTTTCGATTACTAATAAAAACTTTCGCAATAAGTATGTGAGTTCTTCATGACTAATGTGAGTCCATGGTATAGATGCACTTTTACCTTCCACCATTGCTAGCCTCTCTAGTACCGCGCAACTTTCGCTGGTGCACAAACCCACCATATACCTTCCTCAAAACAGCCACCATACCTACCTATTATGGCATTTTCACAGCCATTTCGAGATATATTGCCATGCAACTCCCACCGTTCCGTCTCATGACTTGTGCCGTCACTTTCATATTGCCTTTGCATGATCGTAAGATAGCTACTAAGATGTTTCAACGTCATACGCTAAGCTAGATCGTTGCACATCTCGGTACACTGTCGGAGGCATTTCCTATAGAGTCATCATTGCTCTAAGTATTGAGTTATGAGTAAATAAAAGTGTGATGATCATCTTTATGAGAGCATTGTCCCATGTGAGGAAATAAAAAAAGAGGCCAAAGTTGCCCACAAAAAAAATAAAAATGGAAAGAGGCCAAAGAGCCCAAACAAAAAAAAAGAGAAAAGGAGAGAAGGGACAATGCTACTATCTTCTTCCACACTTGTGCTTCAAAAAGCACCATGTTCTTCATGATAGAGAGTCTCTTGTTTTGACACTTCCTTATACTAGTGGGAATTTTCATTATATAACTTGGCTTGTATATTCCAATGATGGGCTTCCTCAAAATTGCCCTAGGTCTTCGTGAGCAAGCAAGTTGGGTGCACACCCACTAGTTCTCCTTTTGAGCTTTCACACACTTATAGCTCTTGTGCATCCGTTGCTTGGCAATCCCTACTCATTCACATTTATATCTATTGATGGGCATCTCCATAGCCCATTGATAAGCCGAGTCAATGTGACCATCTCCTCCTTTTTGCCTCACAACCTCCGCCACACTCTATTCCACCTATTGTGCTATATCCATGGCTCACGCTCATGTATTGCGTGAGAGTTGAAAAAGTTTGAGAAAGTAAGAGTGCAAAAACAATTACTTGGCCAATACCGGGGTTGTGCATGATTTAAATTCGTTGTGTGGGGATGATGGAGCATAGCCATACTATATGATTTTGTAGGGCTAACTTTCTTTGGCCTTGTTATTTCAAAAGTTCATGATTACTTTGCTAGTATGCTTGAAGTATTATTGTTTTCATGTAAATAGTAAACTATTGTTTTGAATCTTATGGATCTGAACATTCATGTCACATGAAAGAAGTTACAAAGGACAAATATGCTAGGTAGCATTCCACATCAAAAATTCATTCTTTATCACTTCCCTACTCGAGGACGAGCAGGAGGTAGGCTTGGGGATGCTTGATACGTCTCCAACGTATCTATAATTTTTGATGATTCCATGCTATTATCTTGTCAACTTTGGATGTTTTATATGCATGAATATGCTATTTTATATCTTTTTTGGGACTAACCTATTAACTCAGTGCAAAGTGCCAGTTTATGTTTTTTCCGTGTTTTTGATCCTTTTTCAGACGGAGTCCAAATGGAATAAAACTTTACGATGATTTTTTAGACCAAAAGAGACCCCGAAGGTTTGGAAGAAGGCCAGAAGAGACACGAGGGAATCACAAGCCCGAGAGGCCCGACCCCCCTAGCTGGGGCCTAGCAAGCTTGTGACCTCCTCGTGGGCCCAACCGACATAATTCCACCGCCATAAGTTCTTATAAATATAGAAACCCCTGCTACGACCCCATACAACAGCGCCAGAAGTTGACACGTTGATGGAGACTGGGCTTGCGTTGGTTTTTCCCTTGAAGAGGAAAGGGTGATGCAGCACAGGAGCAGTAAGTATTTCCCTCAGTTTGAGAACCAAGGTATCGATCCAGAAGAAGGGTCTCGTCAAGTCCAGAGTACCTGCGCAAACACAAACAAGCTTGCACCCAACGCTTCAAAGGGGTTGTCAATCCCTTCAAGATTGTTTGCAAAGTGAGATCTGAAGGCAGAAAGTGCAACGAAGTAAAAAGTGCAAGGCTGAAAATATGGTGTGGAGTAGACCCTGGGGGCCATAGTTTTCACTAGAGGCTTCTCTCAAAATAGCAAATATCACGGTGGGTGAACAAATTACTGTCGAGCAATTGATAGAATCGCGCAAAGTCATGACGATATCTAAGGCAATGATCATACATATAGGCATCACGTCCGAGACAAGTAGACAAATACTTTCTGCATCTACTACTATTACTCCACACATCGACCGCTATCCAGCATGCATCTAGTGTATTGAGTTCATGACGAACAGAGTAACGCCTTAAGCAAGATGACATGATGTAGAGGGATAATCTCAAACCAATGATGAAAACCCCATACTTTTACCCTTGATGGCAACAGCATGATGCGTGCCTCGCTACCCCTTCTGTCACTAGGTGAGGTCACCGCACGGTATGAACCCAAAACCAAGCACATCTCCCATTGCAAGAATCATAGATCTAGTTGGCCAAACAAAACCCACAACTCGAAGAGAATTACAAGGATGTGAAATCATGCATAAGAGAGATCAGGAGAAACTCAAATAAGATTCATAGATAATCTGATCATAAATCCACAATTCATCGGATCTCGACAAACACACCGCAAAAGAACATTACATCGGATAGCTCTCCATGAAGATCATGGAGAACTTTGTATTGAAGATCCAAGAGAGAGAAGAAGCCATCTAGCTACTAGCTATGGACCCGTAGGTCTATGGTGAACTACTCACGCATCATCGGAGAGGTCATGGTGTTGATGAAGAAGCCCTCCGTGTCTGAATCCCCCCTCCGGCAGGGCACCAGAACGTGCCCAGATGGGATCTTGCGGAGACAGAAGCTTGCGGCGGCGGAAAAGTACTTTATATGATCTACTGATTTTTTGGGGATTTTTAGGGAATATATAGGTGCAACCCCTAGGGCAGAGGGCGTCCAGGGGGCCCACAAGCCTGTGGGCCACGGCCTCCCCCCTGGCCGCGGGGTGAGGGCTTGTGGGGCCCCTGGGCCCCTCTGCCTTGGCTCTCAAGTCTCCTGATCTTCTTCCGTTACGGAAAAATTCTTTTCAGGTATTTTATTCCATTTGGACTCCGTTTCGAAATCTCCTCTCGAAGGGGTCAAAAACATGGAAAAAACAGGAACTGACACTTGGCACTAAGTTAATAAGTTAGTCCCAAAAAATATATAAAAGGCATGCAAAACATCCAAAGTTTGACAAGATAATAGCATGAAACCATCAAAAATTATAGATACGTTGGAGACGTATCAAGCATCCCCATGCTTAACTCCTGCTCGTCCTCGAGTATGGAAGTGATAAAGAATGAATTTTTTATGTGGAATGCTACCTAGCGTAGTTGTCATTTGCAACTTCTTTCACGTGACATGAATGTTCAGATCCATAAGATTCAAAACAATAGTTTGCTATTGACATGAAAGCGATAATACTTCAAGCAAACTAGCAATGTAATCATGAACTTTCAAAATAACATGGCCAAGGAAAGTTATCCCTACAAAATCATATAGTCTTGCTATGCTCCATCATCCTCACACAACTAATGTAAATCATGCACAACCCCGGTATTGGCCAAGTAATTGTTTTCGCACTCTTACTTTCTCAAACTTTTTATAACTATCACGCAATACATGAGCGTGAGCCATGGATATAGCACTATAAGTGGAATAGAGTGTGGTGGTGGTTGTGAGACAAAAAGGAGGAGATGGTCACATTGACTTGGTGTATCAAAAGGCTATGGAGATGCCCATTAATAAATGAGTAGGGATTTCCATACAAGAGATGCACTAGAGCTATAAGTATGTGAAAGCTCAAAAGGAAAACTAGTGCGTGTGCATCCAACTTGCTTGCTCACAAAGACCTATGGCAATTTTGAGGAAGCCCATATTGGAATATACAAGCCAAGTTATATAATGAAAATTCCCACTATCATATGGTAGTGACAAAGCAAGAAGCTCTCAATCATGAAGAACAAGGTGCTATTATGGAGCACAAGTGTGGAAGAAGATAGTAGCATTGTCCCTTCTCTCTTTTTCTCTCTTCCTTTTTTTCAATTGGGCTCTTAGGCCTCTTTTTTCTCTCTCTTTTTTTGGGCTCTTTGGCCTCTTTTTTTTATTTCCTCACATGGGACAATGCTCTAATAATGACGATCATCACACTTTTATTTACTCATAGCTCAAAATGATGACGACTCTATAGGAAATGCCTCCGACAATGTACCGGGATGTGCAACGATCTAGCATGGCGTATGACGTTGAAACATCTCGCTAGCTATCTTACGATCATGCAATGGCAATATGAGAGTGACGGCACAAGTCATGAGACGGAACGGTGGGAGTTGCATGGCAATATATCTCGGAATGGCTATGAAAATGCCATAGTAGGTAGGTATGGTGGCTGTTTTGAGGAAGGCATATGGTGGGTTTGTGCACCGGCGAGAATTGCGCGACACTAGAGAGGCTAGAAATGGTGGAAGGTGAAAGTGCATCTATACCATTGACTCACATTAGTCATGAAGAACTCACATACTTGTTGCGAAAGTTTTTATTAGTAATCGAAACAAAGTGCTAAACGCATACTCCTAGGGGAAGGGTTGGTAGGTGTTAACCATCGCGCGATCCCGACCTCAACACAAAGGATGACAATCAATAGATCAATTATGCTCCGACTTCCTAACATAGCAGTTCACCATACATGCATGCTGCGGGAATCACTAACTTCAACACAAGTATTTCTAGATTCACAACACCCTACTAACATAGCTCTTAATATTACGAAATGCACGTCTCAAAACTAATTGAGAGGAATCAAAACTTCTCTTTTCTACTCAATGTACATGAAGATGGAGGTTTTTGCATCCTCTTTGGGTACCTATCGAATTTGGGACTACTTTCATAGCATAAGCCAACTACCAAATCACGCACCGCCGTGCTCTAAAAGATATAAGTGGAGCACATAGAGCAAAAGTATCTAGCTCAAAAGATATAAGTGAAGCACTATGAGAAAAAGTATCTAGCTCAAAAGATATAAGTGAAGCACTATGAGCAAAAATATCTAGCTCAAAAGATACAAGTGAAGCACTATGAGCATTCTATCAAAATCACGATGAGTGCATGTCTATCTCTCTCAAAAAGGTGTGCAGCAAGGATGATTGTGACACAACAAAAAGAAAAGACTCCTAAGATACAAGACGCTCCAAGCAAAACACATATCATGTGGTGAATAAAAATATAGCTCCAAGTAATGTTACCGATGGATTGAAGACAAAAGAGGGGATGCCTTCCCGGGGCATCCCCAAGCTTAGGCTTTTTGGTGTCCTTGAATTTGGATTGGGATGCCTTGGGCATCCCCAAGCTTGAGCTCTTTCCACTCCTTATATCTTTGTCCATGAGAACATCACCCAAAACTTGAAAACTTCACAACACAAAACTTAAACAAAAACTCGTGATGACCACTTCTTTTGGTACTGTAGCAACCTTGAATTCTATCTATATTGGTGTTGGGCTACTGTATTCTCACTTTTCCATGGCTAGTACCCCCCCGATACTAACCATAGTTTCATCAAAACAAGCAACCAACTCAACAAAAACAGAATCTGTCAAAAACAGACCAGTCTGTAGTAATCTGTATACTTTGTATACTTCTGGTACCTCAAAAAATCTGAAAAATTACGACGGCCTGGGCAAAAGGCATATCAACCAGAAGCAAAAAGAATCAACTAAAAAGCTCTTTCTAAATAAAAATTAAAATCATCTCGTGAGCGAAAAGTTTCTGTCCTTTTTCAGCAGGATCAAACAACCATTACCAAGACTAGTCATAAAGGTTTTGCTTGGCTCAAACACAAAAAACACAATCACAACAGAATTGTGAAAGTGTGGACGCAACAAAACAGAAATAAAAAGATAAATTCATTGGGTTGCCTCCCAACAAGCGCTATTGTTTAACGCCCTTAGCTAGGCATAAAAGTGACAGAATCACGTATCGTCGTCTTTGGTGCTCAACCCATAAGTAGCGTGATCACTGATCATCTTAAGGTTTTCATCTTTCTTGCTAGATGATTCACCACTATTTTTGGGAACAAAAACAGATTTGGTGACCTTATTGTGGGCAAAGTTCGGAGTATTCTGCACAGCGGCAAAAGCGGAACCCAAGTTGGTTATAACATCCTCTAGTTTGCCAATCCTAGCGGAATCATGACCTAGTTTTTCGTTAACTGTGGGTTCCTTCTCCTTTAAATTTTTCAAAACCATTCCCACCTTGGATCCGTACTGAGTGATTTGATCGTGGATCTTTTTATCCAAAATCTCAATGATTTCTATCGTAGCAATTTTATTTTCAATGACATCCAGCCTACGCATCACATGTTCCATAGTTAAGGTAGTTCCATTAACCATGAGTGGGGGTGAGCCTACCAAATTTATCACAGCTCCGTAAGAATCAACGATATGGCTAACCAAGAAATTTACACCTACGATGGTCTCAAGAATGTACCTATTCCAAGGAGAAACACCCACATAAAAACTGCGAAGCAGGACGGTAGTGGATTGCTTATGAGTGGATCTACTCTCAGCATTGCAAATCCTATACCAAGCGTCCTTTAAGTTTTCTTCCTTAATTTGTTTGAAATTGAGGACTTCGCTCTCGGGAGTATCGTTCAAAGTGGTGGATCTATCCACCAGGATAGACTATCCCACACAGACGAATAGAAAGTAAACGAGAGAAAAGGGCGAACGAAAAGGCAAACGAAAAAGGCAAATTGTGAAGTGGGGGAGAGGAAAACGAGAGGCAACTGGCAAACAAAGTAAATGCAAGAGATGAGTTTGCGACACCTACTTGGATGAGTTCTTGACTTGATCTTCCTCCCCGGCAACGGCGCCAGAAATTCTTCTGCTACGGCCCCAGACAACAGCGCCAGAAGTTGACACGCTAATGGAGACTGGGCTTGCGTTGGTTTTTCCCTTGAAGAGGAAAGGGTGATGCAGCACAAGAGCAGTAAGTATTTCCCTCAGTTTGAGAACCAAGGTATCGATCCAGAAGGAGGGTCTCGTCAAGTCCAGAGTACCTTCACAAACACAAACAAGCTTGCACCCAGCGCTTCAAAGGGGTTGTCAATCCCTTCAAGATTGTTTGCAAAGTGAGATCTGAAGGCAGAAAGTGCAACGAAGTAAAAAGTGTAAGGCTGAAAATATGGTGTGGGGTAGACCCTGGGGGCCATAGTTTTCACTAGAGGCTTCTCTCAAAATAGCAAATATCACGGTGGCTGAACAAATTACTATCGAGCAATTGATAGAACCGCGCAAAGTCATGATGATATCTAAGGCAATGATCATACATATAGGCATCACGTCTGAGACAAGTAGACCGATACTTTGTACATCTACTACTATTACTCCACACATCGACCGCTATCCAGCATGCATCTAGTGTATTGAGTTCATGACGAACAGAGTAACGCCTTAAGAAAGATGACATGATGTAGAGGGATAATCTCAAACCAATGATGAAAACCCCATCTTTTTACCCTTGATGGCAACAACACGATGCGTGCCTCGCTACCCCTTCTATCACTGGGTGAGGTCACCACATGGTATGAACCCAAAACCAAGCACTTATCCCATGGCAAGAATCATAGATCTAGTTGGCCAGACAAAACCCACAACTCAAAGAGAATTACAAGGATATGAAATCATGCATAAGAGAGATCAGAACAAACTCAAATAAGATTCATAGATAATCTGATCATAAATCCACAATTCATCGGATCTCGACAAACACACCGCAAAAGAAGATTACATCGGATAGATCTCCATGAAGATCATGGAGAACTTTGTATTGAAGATCCAAGAGAGAGAAGAAGCCATCTATCTACTAGCTATGGACCCGTAGGTCTATGGTGAACTACTCACGCCTGATCGGAGAGGTCATGGTGTTGATGAAGAAGCCCTCCATGTCCGAATCCCCCCTCCGGCAGGGCACCAGAACGTGCCCCAGATGGGATCTTGCGAAGACATAAGCTTGCGGTGGCGGAAAAGTACTTTCGATGATCTCCTGATTTTTTTGGGATTTTTAGGGAATATATAGGCGCAACCCCTAGGACAGAGGGCGTCCAGGGGGCCCACAAGCCTATGGGTTGCGGCCTCCCCCTGGCCGCGGGGTGAGGGCTTGTGGGGCCCCTGGGGCCCCCTGCCTTGGCTCTCAAGTCTCCTGATCTTCTTCCGTTACGGAAAAATTCTTTTCGGGGATTTTATTCCGTTTGGACTCCGTTTCAAAATCTCCTCTAAAAGGGGTCAAAAACATGGAAAAAACAGGAACTCGCACTTGGCACTGAGTTAATAAGTTAGTCCCAAAAAATATATAAAAGGCATGCAAAACATCCAAAGTTTGACAAGATAATAGCATGAAACCATCAAAAATTATAGATACGTTGGAGACGTATCAACCCCCAAAAAGAAACCTAGATCGGGAGTTCCGTATCCAAAGTTTGGTCAGGTTGTTGTCGTAACCACAAAAAACCAATCTGGAGCCTGTTCCGGCATCCTGCCGGAGGGGGGATCCATCTCCGGTGGCCATCTTCATCATCTCGGCGATCTCCATGATGAGGAGGGAGTAGTTCACCCTCGGGGCTGAGGGTATGTACCAGTAGCTATGTGTTTGATCTCTCTCTCTCTCTCTCGTGTTCTTGAGATGTCTTGATCTCGATGTACCGTGGGCTTTGCTACTATAGTTGGATCTTGTGGTGTTCTTCCCCCTCTCCCTTCTTGTAATGAATTGAGTTTCCCCTTTGAAGTTATCTTATAGGTTTGAGTCTTTGAGAACACTTGATGTATGTCTTGCACGTGTCTATCTGTGGTGATCAACTTGCGGGTTTGTGACATTGGGAACCTATGCATATGGGTTGGCACACGTTTGGATATTCATGTGAGTACTCGATGTATGTTTTGGTGATCAACTTGCACGTTTTGTGACATTGGGAACCTATGTATATGGGTTGGCACACGTTTTGACTCTCCGGTAGAAACTTCGAGGCACTCTTTGAAGTTCTATGTGTTGGTTGAATAGATGATTCTGAGATTGTGTGATGCATATCGTATAATCATGCCCATGGATACTTGAGGTGACAATGGAGTATCTAGGTGACATTAGGGTCTTGGTTGATATGTATCTGAAGGTGTTCTTCTAGTACGAACTCTATGATGGATCGAACGGAAAGAATAGCTTCGTGTTATTTTACTACGGACTCTTGAATAGATCGATCAGAAAGAATAACTTTGTGGTGGTTTCGTACCTGACAATAATCTCTTTGTTTGTTCTCCGCTATTAGTTACTTTGGAGTGTCTATTTGTTGCATGTCGAGGGCTAGTTATATGATCCAATTATGTTATCATTGTTGAGAGAACTTCACTAGTGAAAGTATGAACCCTAGACCTTGTTTGCACGCATTGCAATATCGTTCATGCTCACTTTTGTTACTAGTTGCCTTGCTGTTTTTGTAATTTCAGATTACAAAAACCTATATCCATCATCCATATTGCACTTGTATCACCATCTCTTCGTTGAACTAGTGCACCTATACAATTTACCATTGTATTGGGTGTGCTGGGGACACAAGAGACTCTTTGTTATTTGGTTGTAGGGTTGCTTGAGAGAGACCATCTTCATCCTACGCCTCCCGCGGATTGATGAACCTTAGGTCACCCACTTGAGGGAAAATTGCTACTATCCTACAAACCTCTGCACTTGGAGGCCCAACAACGTCTACAAGAAGAAGGTTGTGTAGTAGACATCAGTGTTCTCAGTGGAACCCATAGCAGCAGCAACAAGCAAGAACAAAGCAACTATTTTTTTTGTGGTTTTTGGCATAAGACTCTAAAGGAGAAATTATAAAGCAAACTAACAAGACTAAAAGCAAAGGTAAATGATAGTGTGCAACTCCCCTATCTTGAAGACTGGAGTCCACAGCAACGGCGCCAAACATTTGCTTGAAGACTAAACTCTCGCCCCTTGTTGGTTACCCCAAGTGGAAGGTGGAGATGTAGTCAGCAGCAGATTTCCCTTACATGGGGACTGTAAGGTTTAACGAACCAGGAGGGCTTCGAGGATCAACAAGTAGGTGTCCGCTGCTCTGACGCTTGCAGAAGACGTGGACCTGCACACACAACAAATAACTTTGCTCCCAACGAGTTTAGAGAGGTCGTCAATCTCTCCGGCCTTGTAGTTTGCAAAGGATCAAAATACAAACGGGGATAGTGATAGTGATTGCAACGGAAAAGTAAATAAAAGCAGTAAATGGTGGAGGTGTAAAAGATGATGGTAATATGGACCAGAGTCACATGATGTTCACTAGTGATGTCTCTCCCCCAAAAGACGATAAACAAGTATGCTAGGTAAACAAATTACAGGTGTGCAATTGACAGAATTATAAATGCATTGTAATGCTAATCATGCTACTAGAAAGTTAGAGGCTCAAAAGTAATGGGCAGTACGCCAAGACAACTAGACCGTTCATCCACCAGCATATACTCTCTAATCATCCACCTTGAGATATCTATCCAGAACATCTCGCTGGTATTAAGTTGCGAGCCCCACCCAAAGTGTAAACTCAAAGCAACGGACAACTTCATTAAAGAACTTTTAGAAGGTAAACAATCCTTGCAACCGTGGTCACAAGCACCGTTGTTTTCTCTGTGGTGGCAACAACACATCCCCTAGTCTCATGTTTCTGTCACTCAAGCTAGACATCAGGGGGCATGAACCCACAATCATGCATAACGCTCCCTCTTGGAGTTACAATCTACTACTCGGTCAAAGCAATAAAAAGCAGTGGAGAACATGCATGAATTACTCAAGAACATAATATAAAAGGAGAACCAAATATATAACTCATCACAATCTGAACATAATCTCATATCCATCGGATCCCATCAAACGCAGCATACCCACAACAGGTAAATTACATAGATGCCTTGATCATGTAGGGCAGCTCACAAGGGCTAAGCATTGAAGCACAAGATTGGAGAGAATACATCACATAGCTACTGGCCATGGACTCATGGTCCAAGGAGGACTACTCACGGCACGTCTGGGAAGCGTCCATGGTGGTGGAGAAGCTCCCGGAGGTCAATCCTCCCTCCGACAGGGTGCCGGGAAGAGGTCTTCTCGTGCTCCTGATCTCGGAAGCGCTGCGATGGCGGAACGATGGAGAAATTCACGATTCTGGATCTGTTTCGGGATTTGCCGTCCGAGGGGTAAATATAGGCCAAAGGAGGGCGCCAGGGGGTGGACCCTCCACCCAGGCGGCCTGGTGGCGCGTCTAGGAGGGGGACCGTGTAGGGTGGCCACCTGGGCAGGACCTGGCTACCCTTTGGACCACCTTTGGTGCTCGTGAAGATTCTGTCACGCTGATTTTTATATATTTTCTCGGGATATTTGGGGCTCTGTAAATTGGGGTAAAGTCCGAGAAATTAAAAGACATCAGCAGACAGAAACTGGCACTGGGTGCACTGAGTTAGTAGGTGATACGTCTCAAATGTATCTATATTTTTTGATGGTTTCACGCTGTTATCTTGTCATCTTTGGATGTTTTATGTACCTTTTATATCTTTTTTGGGACTAACTTATTAATTCAGTGCCAAGTGCCAGTTCCTGTTTTTTCTGTGTTTTTGGCTCCCCGAAATGATTTTTTTCCGAACGGAAGAAGATTAGGGGGCCTTTGGGCCAAGCCAGGAGGGCTCCTAGGACCCCACAAGCCCCCACTCCACCACCAGGGGGAGGCGGCGGTGGCAGGGCTTGTGGCCTCCCTGGCCGCCCCCTGACCTAGATCTTTGGCCTATATATTCCCTAAAATACAGCAAAAAATCAGGGGAGCCTCGAAAATACTTTTCCGTCGCCGCAAGCTTCCGTTTCCGCGAGATCTCATCTGGAGACCCTTCCCGGCGCCCTACCGGAGGGGACTTTGGAGTTGGAGGGCTTCTTCATCATCATCATCGCCCCTCCAATGACTCGTGAGTAGTTCACTTCAGACCTATGGGTCCGTAGTTAGTAGCTAGATGGCTTCTTCTCTCTCTTGGATCTTCAATACAAAGTTCTCCATGATCTTCATGGAGATCTATCTGATGTAATCTTCTTTGGCGGTGTGTTTGTCGAGATCCGATGAATTGTGGATTTGTGATCAGATTATCTATGATATATATTTGAGTCTTTGCTGATTTCTTATATGCATGATTTGATATCCTTGTAAGTCTCTCCGAGTCTTGGGTTTTGTTTGGCCAACTAGATCTATGATTCTTGCAATGGGAGAAGTGCTTGGTTTTGGGTTCTACCATGTAGTGACCTTTCCCAGTGACAGTAGGGGCAGCAAGGCACACATTAAGTAGTTGCCATCAAGGGTAACAAGATGGGCTCTGTCGTTGATATGAGATTGTCCATCTACATCATGTCATCTTGCTTAAGGCGTTACTATGTTCTTTTGGACTTAATACACTAGATGCATGATGGATAGCGGTCGACGTGTGGAGTAATAGTAGTAGATGCAGAAAGTATCGGTCTACTTGTTTTGGACGTAATGCCTATAGATATAATCATTGCCATAGATATCGTCATGACTTTGCGCGGTTCTATCAATTGCTCGACAGTAATTTGTTCACCCACCGTCTACTTGCTTTCATGAGAGAAGCCACTAGTAAACACTACGGCTCCCGGGTCTATTCACATCCATCGTTTACACCTCCGCTTTTACTTTGCTTTGTTACTTTGTTGCTTTCAGTTCTCACTTAGCGAACAATCTATAAGGGATTGACAACCCCTTCATAGCGTTAGGAGCAAGCTTTTGTGTTTGTGCAGGATCTTGTGATACTCCTCCACTAGATTGATACCTTGGTTCTCAAACTGAGGGAAATACTTACCACCGTTGTGCTACATCACCCTTTCCGCTTCGAGGGAACACCAACGCAAGGCTCCAAGGCCACGGGGGAAATCATTTGCATATTTGCCTAGGAAGTCCCTTAAGGCGTAGCCGCAGCAGAAGGATTCCTGGTCGTCGTTTCCAGGGAAGCACAGCTGACATCAGAAGTATTTCTGGTGCCGTTGCCGGGGAGGAGAGATCTATCCAAGTAGGTCTCTCAAACTCATCTCTTGCATTTACTTTTTTGCCTGTTGCCTCTCGTTATCCTCTCCCCCACCTCACATTTGCCATTTTCATTTTCCTTTCTCCTTTGCCTTTCTTGTTTGCCTTTTTCGTTCGCCCTTTTCTCTCGCTTGCTTTCTGTTCGCTCGTGTGCCATGTGCCTTCATTATGCTTGCATCTTCACTTGCTAAAAATCTATTGATATGGATCCTCATCCACTAGCTAATCTCTTTAAGAGACCCACTTATGTGGAACGAATTGCTAGTGAGTTGAGGGCACTTGACCATCTTTATGGAGTTTTGCTTGAGATGCGTGAATCCGAAAATCGTGATGAAGAAACTTATGAAGTGATTCACGAGGTCTCCTTGGATGAAAAGCATTATTGCAATGGTTTCACTATAAATTCTATTAGTGATAATCATGCTAAAATTATGCAAAACCCTAAGCTTGGGGATGCTAGTTTTGCTTTGTCCACTACTTGTTGCAATAATCATGATTGGGGTGATGATCTTTCTTATGATCTAGAAAATTTGTTCAAACCTCATGATGAATATGATATTTGCAACAATATTGAAAGTGGGATTGGAGAAGTCATGACTTTATTTGATGATAATCCCACTATTTTTGAAGAGCGTCAACTTTGCATGCATGTGGATCATGAAAAGAATATCCTATGGGATAGCTATATTGTTGAATTTGAATATGATCCCACATGTAATTGCTATGAGAGAGGAAAATATTTTGGTAGAAACTTTCATGTTACCAAATCACCTGTCGTGATGTTGAGATTGCTCTTGTCTCTTTCTTCTTCCTTGCATATGGCAGCTATTGGTTGTCTTGACAATTTGTTTTCCTATAAAATGCCTATGCCTAGGAAGTATGTTAGACTTAGATGTGATTTTCACATGCTTTAGGATGCTCTCGTTGTGCTTCAATTCTTGTCTTTTGTGACCAGAAATACAAGACGCTCCAAGCAAAAACACATAACATGTGGTGAATAAAAATATAGCCCCAAGTAACGTTACCGGTGGATTGAAGACGAGAGAGGGGATGCCTTCCCGGGGCATCCCCAAGCTTAGGATTTTACGGCATCCTTGAATCTCTTGGGGTTCCTTGGGCATCCCCAAGCTTGAGCTCTTGCCACTCTTTATCTCTTTGTCCATAAGAACTTCACCCAAAACTTGAAAACTTCACAACACGAAATTTAAACAGAAACTCGTGATAACATTAGTATGAGAAAGCAAACCACCACTTCCTTAGGTACTGTAGCAAACTTAAATTCTACTTATGCTGATGTTGGGTTACTATATTTTCAATCTTTCATGGCTAATACCCCCGATACTATTCATAGTTTCATCAAAATAAGCAACCAACACAACAAAAAACAAAATCTGTTAACAGCAGACCAGTCAGTAGCAATTTGTATATTTCGTATACTTATGATACTCCAAAAATTCTGAAAAATTACGACAGTCTGAAGAATTTGCGTAGCAATCAGCAGCAAAAAGAATCAACTGAAAAGCTCTTACAGAAAAAAATGAAAAGTCTTTTCGTGAGCAGAAAGTTTCTGTCTTTTCCAGCATGACCAAACGATCATCCCCAAGACTAATCATAACGGTTTTGCTTGGCACAAACGCAAAAAGAAACACAAAAAACACAATCATAACAGAATTATGAAAGTGCGGAAAACACAAAACAGAAAGAAAAAGGATAGATTCGTTGGGTTGCCTCCCAACAAGCGCTATTGTTTAACGCCCTTAGCTAGGCTTAAGGTGATGGAATCACGTATAGTCATCTTTGGTGCTCAAACCATAAGTAGTGTGATCATTTATCATCTTAAGATCTTCATCTTTATTGGATGACTCACCACTAGCTTTAGGAACAAAAACAGACTTGACGGTCTTTTTGAGAGTGAGATTTGGAGTATTTTGCATAACGGCAAAAGCGGAACCCAAGTTGGTTATGACATCTTCTAATTTGCCAATTCTAGAAGAATCATTAACTATAAGTTCCTTCTCCCTTAAAATTTTCAAAAAAAAATCCCACTTTCGATCCGTACTGAGTAATTTGATTGTGGATCTTTCTATCCAAACTCTCAATAAGTTCAAACTATGGCAATTTTGTTTTCAATAGTGTCAAGCCTTTGCATCACGTGTTCCAATGTTAAGGTAGTTCCATTAACCATGAGCGGCGGTGAGCCTACCAAATTCATGATAGCTCCATAGGAGTCAACAGTATGGCTCCCCAAGAAATTCCCGCCTACAATGGTATCAAGGATATACCTATTCCAAGGAGAAATTCCAACCTAGAAACTGCGAAGAAGGACAGTAGTGGATTGCTTACGAGTATATCTACTTTGAGCATTGCAAATCCTGTACCAAGTGTCCTTTAAATTTTCTTCCTCATTCTGCCTGAAATTGAGAACTTCATTCTCAGGGGTATCGTCTGGAGTGGTGGGTATAGCCATTGATGGACTATCCCACACACAAACAAGCAGGAAGAGAGAGTGAAACGGGCAAAAGAAAACGACCAAGGAGAAAGGAAAATGAAAACGGGACATGTGAAGTGGGGGAGAGGAAAATGAGAGGCAACTCGCAAAAAAGTAAATGCAAGAGATGAGTTTGTGAGACCTACTTGGATAGATCTCTCCTTCCCCGGCAACGGCGCCAGAAATTCTTCTTGCTACTGCGACAACAGACCTTCCCTGGTACGGCGCCAGGAATCCTGCTGCTGCGGCAACGCCTTTAGGGACTTCCTAGGCAAATATGAAAGGATTACCCCGTGGCCTTGGAGCCTTGCGTTGGTGTTCCCTCGAAGCGGAAAGGGTGATGTAGCATAGCGGCGGTAAGTATTTCCCGTAGTTTTGAGAACCAAGGTATCGATCCAGTGAAGGAGTATCACAAGTGCCTGCACAAACACAAAGAGCTTGCTCCCAATGCAATGAAGGGGTTGTCAATCCCTTAGAGATTGTTTGCCAAGTGAGAACTGAAAGCAACAAAGTAACAAAGCAAAGTAAAAGTGGAGGTGTAAATGATGGGTGTGAATAGACGCGGGGGCCGTAGTGTTCACTAGTGGCTTCTCTCATGAAAGCAAGTAGACGGTGGGTGAACGAATTACTGTCGAGCAATTGATAGAACCGCGCAAAGTCGTGACGATATCTATGGCAATGATTATATCTATAAGCATCACATCCAAAACAAGTAGACCGACACTTTCTGCATCTACTACTATTACTCCACACGTCGACCACTATCCAGCATGCATCTAGTGTATTAAGTCCAAAAGAACAGAGTAACGCCTTAAGCAAGATGACATGATGTAGATGGACAATCTCATATCTACGACAAAGCCCACCTTGTTACCCTTGATGGAAACTACACGATGTGTGCCTCGCTTCCCCTACTGTCACTGGGAAAGGTCACCACACGGTAAGAACCCAAAACCAAGCACTTCTCCCATTGCAAGAATCATAGATCTAGTTGGCCAAACAGAACCCAAGACTCGGAGAGACTTACAAGGATATCAAATCATGCAAATTAGAAATCAGCAAAGACTCAAATATATATCATAGATAATCTGATCACAAACCCACAATTCATCGGATCTCGACAAACACACCGCCAAAGAGGATTACATCGGATAGATCTCCATGAAGATCATGGAGAACTTTGTATTGAAGATCCAAGAGAGAGAAGAAGCCATCTAGCTACTAATTACGGACCCGTAGGTCTGAAGTGAACTACTCACGAGTCATTGGAGGGGCGATGATGTTGATGAAGAAGCCCTCCAACTCCAAAGTCCCCTCCGGCAGGGCACCGGGAAGGGTCTCCAGATGAGATCTCGCGGAAACAGGAACTTGCGGCGGCGGAACTTCCGATCTAGGTTTCCTTCTGGAGGTTTCTGAATTTATAGGACCATATGGCGGTGGAGTTGCATCAAGTGGGCCCCCGAGGGGCCCACAAGCTTGATTGGCGCGACCTAGGGGGGCCGCGGCGACAGGGCTTGTGGCGCCCTCGGGACCCCCCCCCCCCCCCTCCGGTATCTTTCTCTTCCGGTATTTTTGATATTTTCCATAAAAAATCATCGTGAAAGAATTATTGCGTTTGGACTTCGTTCCAAAATCAGATCTGAAAAGAGTCAAAAACACAGAAAAAAACAGGAACTGGCGCTTGGCACTGATTTGATAAGTTAGTCCCAAAAAAGATATAAAATGTAAACAAAACATCCAAAGTTGACAAGATAACAACGTGAAACCATCAAAAATTATAGATACGTTTGAGACGTATCACCGTGCCGATGTAATTCAATGTTATATCAGAACCCTTATATCCTCAAATATTTGTAATAAAGAGCTGATTTGTTCTATACCAAGCAGTGCCATATTTCAGAAGACTTAATCTCTGGGCTGGAATACAGGGTGTTCCGTTTTCTGTGAGCCGGGGTGCCACAACTAACTCCTTAGTCACATTGCTTGCAAGCTTATTGTGATCTTGCATTACCGAGCGGGCCCACAGATAACTCTCCGTCATACGAAGTGACAAATCCCTGTATCGATCCATGCGAACCCAACAGACACCCTTGGAGATACCTGTAGAGCATCTTTATAATCACCCGGTTACGCCGTGACACTTGATACACACAAGGTATTCCTCCGGTGTGAGGTAGTTGTTGGAAATATGCCCTAGAGGCAATAATAAATTAGTTATTATTATATTTCTTTGTTCATGATAATGGTTTATTATCCATGCTATAATTGTATTGATTGGAAACACGAATACATGTGTGGATACATAGACAAAACACTGTCCCTAGTAAGCCTCTAGTTGACTAGCTCGTTGATCAAAGATGGTCAAGGTTTCCTGATCATAGACAAGTGTTGTCACTTGATAACGGGATCACATCATTAGGAGAATCATGTGATGGACAAGACCCAAATTATAAACGTAGCATGTGATCGTGTCATTTTGTTGCTATTGTTTTCTGCATGTCAAGTATTCATTCCTACGACCATGAGATCATGTAACTCACTGACATCGGAGGAATACCTTGTGTGTACCAAACGTCACAACGTTACTGGGTGACTATAAAGGTGCTCTACAGGTATCTCCGAAGGTGTCCGTTGAGTTAGCATGGATCAAGACTGGGATTTGTGACTCCGTGTGACGGAGAGGTATCTCGGGGCCCACTCGGTAATACAACATCACACACAAGCCTTGCAAGCAATGTGATCAAGTGTAAGTCACAGGATCTTGTATTACGGAATGAGTAAAGAGTCTTGCCGGTAACGGGATTGAAATAGGTATAGGGATACCAACATTCAAATTTCGGGCAAGTAACATACCGAAGGACAAAGGGAATGTTATACGGGATTATATGAATCCTTGGCAGAAAGGTTAAACCGATAAGATCTTTGTAGAATATGTAGGATCCAATATGGGCATCGAGGTCCGCTATTGGATATTGACCGAGGAGTGTCTCGGGTCATGTCTACATAGTTCTCGAACCCACAGGATTTGCACACTTAAGGTTTGATGATGTTTTAGTATAGTTGAGTTATATGTGTTGGTGACCGAAGGATGCATGCATGTTCGTATTCTGTTTTGTCGACACCTCTCTCCCTAAACATGTGGACATATTTATTAAGCTCAGCTTTTGCTTGAGGACAAGCGAGGTCTAAGCTTGGGGGAGTTGATACGTCCATTTTGCATCATGTTTTCATGTTGATATTTATCGCTTCTTGGGCTGTTATTTCACTTCACGGTACAATACTTATGCCTTTTCTCTCTTATTTTGCAAGGTTTACATGAAGAGGGAGAATGCTGGCAGCTGGAATTCTGGCCTGAAAGTGGAGCAAGTTTGAGATACCTATTCTACACAACTCCAAACGCCGTAAAAATCAACGATGATTTTTTTCTGGATTTATATAAAATACTGGGCCGAAGAAGAACTAGAGGGGCGCCAGCAGGTGGCCACAAGCCTGCTAGGCGCGGCCTGATAACCCACAAGTGTAGGGATCGCAACAGTTTTCGAGGGTAGAGTATTCAACCCAAATTTATTGATTCACCACAAGGGGAAGTGAAAGAATATTCTCAAGTATTAGCAGCTGAGTTTGTCAGATTCAACCACACCTGAAAGATTAGTGTCTGCAATCAAAGTATGAGTAGCAAAGTAGTATGATAGCAACGGTGTCAGAAAAGATCTGTTGACGGCAGACTATTCCTAACTGTTGTATCAATGGCACCAGTAAGTTGCACGTGGACGGGGAACTATTCTTCCCCGGCAACGGTGTCGGAAAAGGGGTCTTGCAACAAGTAACAACAAAGTAGCAAGTAACAGCAGTGGCAAGGAACAGCAGTAGTGACAGCAGCAGCAAGTAACAGCAGTAGCAACAAAGTGGCCCAATCCCTTTTGTAGCAAGGGACAAGCCTAGACAAAGTAACGTAGCAAGGACCAGTAGTAAAAGACTCGTAGGCAGTGGATCGGTGATGGATGAGTATGATGGATGTGATTCATCATGTAACAGCTATAACACGGAGAGATAAGTAACTAGCTCCCGTTCGTCAACCTAATGTAGGCATGTATTCCGTATGTAGTCATACGTGCTTAGGGAAAAGAACTTGCATGACATCTATTATCCATCCCTCCCGTGGCAGCGGGGTCCTAATGCAAACTACGGGATATTAAGGTTCTCCTTTTAATAAAGAACTAGACCAACACATTAACACTTGATGAATACATGAACTCCTCATACTAAGGTCATCTCCGGGAGTGGTTCCGGCTATTGTCACTCCGGGGTTGCCGGGTCATAACACATAGTAGGTGACTACAACTTGCAAGATAGGATCTAAAACACACATATATTGGCGACAACATAATAGGTTTAGATCTGAAATCATGGCACTCGGGCCCTAGTGACAAGCATTAAGCATGGCAAAGTAGTAGCAACATCAATCTCAGAACATAGTGGATACTAGGGATCAATCCCCGTCAAAACTAACTCGATTACATGATAGATCTCATCCAACTCATCACCGTCCAGCAAGCCTATGATGAGATTACTCACGAACGATGAAGAGCATCATGGAATTGGCGATGGAGGAAGGTTGATGATGACGATGGCGACGATTTCCCCTCTCCGAAGCCCAAAACAGACTCCAGATGTGCCCTCCAGATGAAGAACAGGGGGTGGCGACGCCTCCGTATCGTAAAACGCGATGAATCCTTCTCTCTGATTTTTTTCCCGGGCGAGGCGGACGATATAGAGCTGAGCTTGGAGGCGGTGGTGCCACGTGGGCCCCACAAGCCCTCACGGCACGGCGAGGGGGGTGGTCGCGGCCTGTGGGCTTGTGGCCCACTCGCACGGCTCCTCCGGTGGATCTTTGCGCGGGTATTTTTCTTTTATTCCGGAAAAAATCTCCGTAAATTTTCCCTACATTCCGAGAACTTTTATTTCTGCACAAAAACAACACCATGGCAATTCTGCTGAAAACGGCGTTAGTCCGGGTTAGTTCCATTCAAATCATGCAAATTAGAGTCCAAAAGAAGGGCAAAAGAGTTCGGAAAAGTAGATACGACAAAGACGTATCAACTCCCCCAAGCTTAAAGCCTTGCTTGTCCTCAAGCAATTCAGTTGACAAACTGAAAGAGACAAAAGAAAAACTTTGACGAACTCTGTTTGATCTTGTTGTTGCAACTATGTCTAACTCATATCCAGAGTTTCAGCAAGATCACAAGCAAACCACATAAGCAAATGACATCTAGGTCTCACGGTAAACTCATATCAATGGCATAATCAACTAGCGAGCAAATAATAATAAGTCTCAAACGTCAACACTTCAATCAAAACAACATGAAGCAGTACGAACAGATGGTATCTTGCTAGCTATTTCTCAGACCGCAAAACATAAATGTAGAGCACCTTCAAAGACCAAGGGCTGACTAAACATTGTAATTCAAGGCAAAGAAGATCCAGTCACAGTCATACTCAACAGAGTTAAAAGCAAAGCATAAAAATGACAGAGGTGCTCTCTAATTGGTGCTTTTATAAGAGGAGGATGACTCAACACGAATATAAATAGACAGGCCCTTCACAGAGGGAAGCATTGATTTGCAGAGGTGCCAGAGCTCAAGCTTTGAAAACAGAGATAATAAATTTTGGATGGCATGCTTTCATTGTCAACGCAATGACTAAGACTTCTCAACATCTTCCATGCTACACATGCTATAGGAGGTTCCCAAACAGAAAAGTAAAGTTTTGGCTCCCCCACCACCAATCAATCACACTCCACGGCTAGCCGAATCATCGGGTACTGTCCATACCAACATCAATCCTGGGGGAGTTTTGCTTGCAATTATCTTTTCGATTTGAGCATGGAACTGGGAATTCCAATTACCGGCCCCTTTCTCGTGAATGATAGTGAATAAACACATATCGAGGATAACACGCCTAGCATGGAAGATACCAATAGCCCCCTGTCACCACATGAGCGGTTCGGGCATGCAAAACAGATTATTTCTTGAAGGTTCAGAGAATGGCACATGCAAATTTACTTGGAACGGCAGGTAGATACCGCACATAGGTACGTATGGTGGACTCATATGGCACAACTTTGGGTTTATGGAAGTGGATGCACAAGCAGTATTCCCGCTTAGTACAAGTGAAGGCTAGCAAAAGACTGGGAAGCGAGCAACTGGAGAGCGACAACAGTCATCAAAATGCATTGAGATTAACTAATATTGAGTGCAAGCATGAGTAGGACATAAATGACCATTAACATGAACATCATAGAGGCTATGTTGATTTTGTTTCAACTACATGCGTGAACATGCGCCAAGTCAAGCCACTTGAATCATTCAAAGGAGGATACCGTACTATCATACTACATCATAGTCATCTCAACATTCATGTGGGCATCCAAGTCAATCCATTATAAGCTCCTAGCTAAGTAAGCATGGCATAAGCAACTATGATCTCTAAGTTGTCATTGCAAACATGTTTCTCTCACAACAAAGTTGAATCAGGCATGATGAACTAGTCATATTTACAAAAACAAAATAGATCGAGTTCATACCAGCTTTTCCACGCTCAGTCACTTCATCATATATTGTCATTATTGCCTTTCACTTGCACGACCGAATGATATGAACAATAATAAGCGTGCTCATGCATTGGACTAAAGCTGGAATCTGCAGGCAAACACAAAGGAGAAGACAAAGTAATATGGCTCTTTGAAAGCTAAACAGGTATGCATGCAAGAGCCACTAAACATTGTAACCAATATCTTCTACCTTGACCCAAAGAAAAAGAAAAAAACATTTACATGGGAAAGCTCCCAACAAGCAAAAGAAGAAAAAGAAAATATTTTTGGGTTTTTCTCAAACTAGACAGATGCACGAAAAGAAAACGAGAAAAAAGAAAAATAAAATAGCATGGATGATAAAGTGGCAAAGTGTGAACACCGGCTAACAAAGTGAAAGCATAAGCACGAATGTAAAGTCGGTGAGAACACGTACTCCCCCAAGCTTAGGCTTTTGGCCTAAGTTGGTCTACTCCCAAGGATGGTCCTAACGAAACCCAAAATCATAATGGGGGTTGTACGGGAGCGCTGCAGCCACTGCCTGGATAGCTACCTCACGGAGACGAGCAGCCTTTGCCTCCCTCTCATACTCCTCTGCCTCTCCTCTGGTTATGTAGTACCTCCGTTTTACCTGAAAGTCAAAGAAGGCGGGAGTAGGAAGGGTAATATGGAAAACACGATGCCGGTTAAATATCAAACGGTATAGGAGGGATTCGTCATCCCTCTTAAGGAACTGGTAGCGTGTCAAAGCGACGCGGTCAAGGAAAGTTGTATGGAGCGGGGGATCTCCTTCGCGGATGGGTACTCCAAGAAAATTTGCTATGCGAGTGGCATAGATCCCACCAAAGAAATCCCCTTCATTAGCATTCTTATTCAGCCTCCTTGCTATTATAGCTCCCATGTTGAAGCTTTTGTCACCCGTCACTGCGCTCTTAAGGATACTAAGGTCAGGTGCGCAGAGGTAACAATGCACAATTTTTCCATTAATGCATCTTCCTACGAAGAGGGCAAAGTAATGCAAGGCAAGAAAATGAATACTCCCCATGGTAGCTTGCGTAATGTCTCTAGTTTCTCCAACAGTAATACCGGAGCAAAAATCTCTAACCGAGGATTTAGGAGGATCATTGAGGCTACCCCAAATAGGTATTTTGCAAATTGTATTGAAATCCTCTAAATCCATGGTATACGATTTATCATAGAGATCAAACAGTACCGATGGCTCACGGCCAGCTAAAAATTTGAATCTACGAACAAAAGAGGCAGTGAGAGCAACATACTGTTCACATTTATCGGAGATGAATTCTTCGAGTACGACATTGTGAACAAGTGCAGCAAACTCATCTTTGAAACCTGCCTCAATCATAAATTCATCAGAAGGCCATTCACATGGTTGTACCTGCGCGTCCCTTGGTTGGTAAGGATCAGGCTCCCGAATCGCAAGACGGGGACCTCTCTTGCTTGAGGAACCACCATGAAAGTTTCTCCTGTACATCTTCCGTTTCTGAAATTTTAAGTGACCCAAAGGAAAAATGAACAAGGCTCAACTAAACTCGTAGCAACTACTCCCACAAGTTCCTAGAGGCCATATTATGCATCCAAACTACTTGGGACCAGCTAAAGTTAGCATGCAAAGCTCAAGAACATGGTCACCAAGGCAGCAAAAATACGCGGAGTATAAGGCACTAGAGAAAAAACTAATTGGACCAAGGGAGGAGTCACCTACCAAGGAGTAATTTCCCCAAAACAGTTCGGAGAACGGTGATTTGAGCAAAGAGATCGAAAATCCCAGCAAGAGGAGCAAGAACACGGGTTTGAGCTGCGAAACGATTTTTTCTGGAGGTAGGAGAACCAGATGAGAGCAAGAATGAGTGGAGGGGGTGCCTGTGGGCCCCACAAGCTTGGGTGGCGCGGCCAGGGGGTGCCCGTGCCCCAAGGGCTTGTGGCCCACTGGTGCAGCCCCCAGACAAGCTCTATGTCTCAGAATTTTTCAAAAAATCCAGAAAAAAATCATACTTGATTTTCAGGACGTTCGGAGAACTTTTATTTTCGGGGTACTTTTCTACCGGACGCTAAAACAAAAAACAGGGAAAACTAAACTAAATCTATCATTTTTCTTCTAAGCAACCTAAAGTGAAAGCTTGAAACAGAGGTTTGTGACTCCTCGATTCATCCATCTCATGGTCATCGAAAGAAAATCTGTCAGTGAGGTTGATCAAGCCTCTTTGACAAACCTTTTCGAATCGCAAAAGAGAACGGAGAATTTTAGAATAGTCACTAGATCACCTCAATGGGGATGTGAATTTCCCCAACAAGCAAATCATACTTCATCTTGACACGAGGAATAGGGCATTCAAAGCTCCCAATAAGAATCGATGAAGTTTTTTCGATAGCATTGATGCAATGTACTCGATATTGTTTCTTCGAAAAGTGCACCGTATGCTCATTACCGTTGACATGGAAAGTGACATTGCCTTTATTGCAATCTATAACAGCCCCTGTAGTGTTCAAAAAGGGTCTTCTGAGGATGACAGCCATGGCATCGTCCTCGGGAATATCCAAGATAACAAAGTTTGTTAAGATAGTGACGTTAGCAACCACAACGGGCACGTCCTCGCAAATGCCGATAGGGAATGCAGTTGATTTGTCGGCCATTTGCAGAGAGATTTCAGTGGGTGTCAACTTATCCAATTCAAGTCTACGATAAATAGAGAGAGGCATAACACTAACACCGGCTCCAAGATCGCATAACGCAGTTCTAACGTAGTTGCCTTTTAATGGAGCAAGGTATAGTGGGCACACCGGGATCACCTAGTTTCTTAGGAGTTCCACCCTTGAAGGTATAATTAGCGAACATGGTGGAAATCTCAACCTCAGGTATCCTCCTCTTATTAGTCACAATATCGCTCATGTACTTAGCATACGGAGACATCTTGAGCATATTTGTCAAACGCATTTGCAGAAAGACAGGTCTAATCATTTCCACGAAGCGCTCAAAATCCTCATCATCCTTTTTCTTGGATGGTTTGGGAGGAAAGGGCATAGGTTTCTGAACCCATGGTTCCCTTTCTTTACCATGCTTCCTAGCAGGGAAGTCATTCTTATCGTATCTTCTATTCTTAGGTTGTGGGTTACCAAGATCAGGTTCAATCTCCACATCCTTATCATTGCTAGGTTGAGCATCTTCATGAACATTACTATTGATATCATCATTAGGCTCATGTTCATCACCAGATTGTGTTTCAGCATCAGAGACAGAGGCATCGTTTGGACTCTCAGGTGTAGCAGCAACAGGGTTGCTAGTGTGCAAGTTCCTATCATCTTTCTTCTTCTTCCTAGGATGACTAGGTGCATCACTCGTAACCCCTTGAGAATCTTGTTCAATTCTCTTCGGATGACCCTTAGGATACAAAGGTTCCTGGGTCATTCTACCGCCTCTAGTGACGACTCTGACGGAATTGTCATTCAACTCATTGAGCAAGTCATTCTGAGCTTTAAGTACTTGTTCTACCTGAGTAGTAACCATAGAGGCATGTTTACTCAGAAGTTTAAGATAATTGACGTTTCTGTCCACACAAGCACTTAAATGACTAAGCATACGAGCATTCTGTTACAATTGTCTGCTAACATAATCATTGAAACTCTGTTGTTTACCAACAAAGTTATCAAATTCATCCATGCATAGGCTAGCAGGTTTATCAAAAGGAATATCACTCTCATCAAACCTACACAGAGAATTTACTCCTACCACCTGTATCGGGTTATCGAGACCATGGATCTCTTCGATAGGTGGTAGATTTTTGACATCTTCAGATTTAATGCCTTTCTCTCGCATAGATTTCTTAGCTTCTTGCATATCTTCGGGACTGAGGAATAGAATACCTCTTTTCTTTGGAGTTGGCTTAGGAGGTGGTTCAGGAATAGTCCAAGCATTCTCATTGCACAAGATGTTATTCAATAGAATCTCAGCTTGTTCTACGGCTCGTTCCCTAAAAACACAACCGGCACAACTATCTAGGTGGTCTTTAGAAGCATCGGTAAGTCCATTATAGAAGATATCAAGTATTTCATTCTTCTCAAGAGGGTGATCACGCAAAGCATTCAGTAGCTGGATAAGCCTCCCCCAAGCTTGTGGGAGACTCTCTTCTTCAGCTTGAGCATAGTTGTATATTTCCCGCAAGGCAGCTTGCTTCTTATGGGCAGGGAAATATTTTTCAGAGAAGTAGTGGACCATATCCTGGGGGCTACGCACACAACGAGGATCAAGAGAAGTGAACCAAATCTTACCATCATCCTTTAGCGAGAAAGGAAACAGCTTGAGCATATAGTAGTGGCAGATCTTTTCCTCACTAGTGAATAGAGTGGCTATATCGTGCAGTTTGGTAAGATGGGCTACAACCATTTCAGAGTCATAACCGTGAAAAGAATCAGATTCGACTAGAGTGATTAACTCAAGGTCGACAGAGAATTCATAATCCTTATCGGTCACAAAGATAGGCGAAGTAGCAAACTTCGGGTCGTATTTCATCCTAGCGTTCAGAGATTTTTCTTTCCACTTGCGCAGTAATTTCTCAACATCGTAGCTATCCTTACACACAAGAAAATACTCAACTATCTCTCCCTCCATAACATAGCGCGTATCAGGCATAACAGACAATTCACTCATAGTAGCAGGTTCTACTTCAATAGTATCAGCAGTTTCAGAAGTATCATCACATCTAGCAGCAACTCTAGCAGTATGTGCATCAAGGAATGCACCTAGTGGCAAAGCAGTATCAGGCATAGCATCATCAGGCATAGTATCAAACATAGCATCATCAGGCATAGTATCAAGCATAGCATCATCAGGCATAGTATCAAGCATAGCATCATGAGGCATAGTATCAAGCATAGCATCATTAGGCATAGTATCAAGCATAGCATCATGGGCAGCAGAAGTAGCATCATCAAGCACAGGCGACATATCAAGATTTCTAGCAGGAGGTGATGTCGCAAACTTACTCATAACTGAAGGTGAATCAAGTGCAGAGCTAGATTGCAGTTCCTTACCTCTCCTCGTAGAGGAAGGCAAGATTATCGTTCTTGGATCTTTAGGATTCCTCATAGTGACCAGCAGACGTAAATCCCAAGTGACTCAGAGAATATAGTTGTGCCTCCCCGGCAACGGCGCCAGAAAAAGATCTTGATAACCCACAAATGTAGGGGATTGCAACAGTTTTCAAGGGTAGAGTATTCAACCCAAATTTATTGATTCGCCACAAGGGGAAGTGAAAGAATATTCTCAAGTATTAGCAGCTGAGTTTGTCAGATTCAACCACACCTGAAAGATTAGTGTGTGCAAGCAAAGTATCAGTAGCAAAGTATGATAGCAACGGTGTCCGAAAAGATCTGTTGACGGCAGACTATTCCTAACTGTTGTATCAATGACGCCAGTAAGTTGCACGTGGACGGGGAAATATTCTTCCCCGGCAACGGTGTCGGAAAAGGGGTCTTGCAACAAGTAACAGCAAAGTAGCAAGTAACACCATTAGTGACAGTAGTGGCAAGGAACAGCAGTAGTGACAGCGGCAGCAAGTAATAGCAGTAGCAACAAAGTGGCCCAATCCCTTTTGTAGCAAGGGACAAGCCTAGACAAAGTAACGTAGCAAGGACCAGTAGTAAAAGACTCGTAGGCAGTAGATCAGTGATGGATGAGTATGACGGATGTGATTCATCATGTAATAGCTATAACACGGAGAGATAAGTAACTAGCTCCCGTTCGTCAATCTAATGTAGGCATGTATTCCGTATGTAGTCCTACGTGCTTAGGGAAAAGAACTTGCATGACATCTATTGTCCATCCCTCCCGTGGCAGCGGGGTCCTAATGGAAACTACGGGATATTAAGGTTCTCCTTTTAATAAAGAACCGGACCAACGCATTAACACTTGGTGAATACATGAACTCCTCATACTATGATCATCTCCAGGAGTGGTTCCGGCTATTGTCACTCCGGGGTTGACGGGTCATAACACATAGTAGGTGACTACAACTTGCAAGATAGGATCTAAAACACACATATATTGGCGACAACATAATAGGTTCAGATCTGAAATCATGGCACTCGGGCCCTAGTGACAAGCATTAAGCATGGCAAAGTAGTAGCAACATCAATCTCAGAACATAGTGTATACTAGGGGTCAATCCCCGTCAAAACTAACTCGATTACATGATAGATCTCATCCAACTCATCACCGTCCAGCAAGCCTGTGACGAGATTACTCACGAACGATGAAGAGCATCATGGAATTGGCGATGGAGGAAGGTTGATGATGACGACGGTGACGATTTCCCCTCTCTGGAGCCCAAAACGGACTCCAGATATGCCCTCCAGATGAAGAACACGGGGTGGCGGCGCCTCCGTATCGTAAAACGCGATGAATCCTTCTCTCTGATTTTTTTTCCGGGCGAGACGGAAGATATAGAGCTGAGTTTGGAGGCGGGGGTGCCACGTGGGCCCCACAAGCCCTCACGGCGCGGCCAGGGGGGTGGTTGTGGCGTATGGGCTTGTGGCCCACTGGCACGCCTCCTCCGGTGGATCTTTGCGCAGGTATTTTTCTTTTATTCCAGAAAAATTCTCCATAAATTTTCAGGACATTCTGAGAACTTTTATTTCTGCACAAAAACAACACCATGGCAATTTTGCTGAAAACAACGTTAGTCCGGGTTAGTTCCATTCAAATCATGCAAATTAGAGTCCAAAACAAGGGCAAAAGAGTTCGGAAAAGTAGATACGACGGAGACTTATCACGGCCACCCCCTGGCCACGCCTAGGGGGATTGTGGGCAGCCTGCTGGCCCACTGGCCCCCCTCTTCTGCTATATGAAGGGTTTCGTCGGGAAAACAATCAGGGAGGAGCTTTTTCGTGGGTTCGCCACCGCCATGAGGCAGAACTTGAGCAGAACCAATCTAGAGCTCCGACAGGACGATCCTACCGAGGAAACTTCCCTCCGGAGGGGGAAATCGTCGCCATCGTCATCACCAACACTCCTCTCATCGGAGGGGACTCGTCACCATCAACATCTTCATCAGCACCATCTCATCTCCAAACCCTAGTTCATCACTTGTAACCAATCTCCGTCTCGCGACTCCGTTTGGTACTTGTAAGGTTGCTAGTAGTGTTGATTACTCTTTGTAGTTGATGCTAGTTGGATTACTTGGTGGAAGAGTTTATGTTCAGATCCTTGATGCTACTCATTACCTCTCTAGTCATGAATATGATTATGCTTTGTGAGTAGTTACTTTTGTTCCTGAGGACATGGGATAAGCATGCTAATAGTAGTCATGTGAATTTGGTATTCGTTCAATATTTTGATGTGTTGTATGTTGTTTTTCCTCTAGTGGTGTTATGTGAACGCCCACTACATAAAACTTCACCATTATTTGGGCCTAGAGGAAGGCATTGGGAAGTAGTAAGTAGATGATGGGTTGCTAGAGTGACAGAAGCTTAAACCCTAGTTTATGCGTTGCTTCGTAAGGGGCTGATTTGGATCCACAAGTTTAATGCTATGGTTAGACTTTGTCTTAATTCTTCTTTCATAGTTGCGGATGCTTGCGAGAGGGGTTAATCATAAGTGGGATGCTTGTCCAAGTAAGGGCAGTACCCAAGCGTCGGTCCACCCACATATCAAACTATCAAAGTAACGAACGTGAATCATATGAACATGATGAAAACTAGCATGACAGAAATTCCCGTGTGTCCTCGGGAGCGTTTTTCCTCCTATAAGACTTTGTCCAGGCTTGTCCCTTGCTACAAAAGGGATTGGGACACTTTGCTGCACCGTTGCTACTTTTGTTACTTGTTGCTTGCTACGAATCATCTCACCACACAATCACTTGTTACCGATAATTTCAGTGCTTGCAAATATTTCCTTGCTGAAAACCACTTGTCAGATCCTTCTGCTCCTCGTTGGGAACGACACTCTTACTTATTGAAAGGACTATGATTGATCCCCTATACTTGTGGGTCATCAACCACTCAAAATTATTTATCTCTGTCTTCAAAGCTTGAGCTCTGGCACCTCTGCAAATCAATGCTTCCCTCTGCAAAGGGCCTATCTATTTACGTTTCTGTTAAGTCATCCTCTTCTTATAAAAGGCACCAATTAGAGAGCATCTGTGTCATTTTCATGCTTTGCTATTAATTGATATTGAGTATGACTGTGACTGGATCTTCTTTGCCATGAATAACAATGTTCAGTCAGCCCTTGGTCTTTGAAGGTGATGTGCATTTATGTTTTGCGGTCTCAGAAAGAGCTAGCGAGATACCATCTGTTCATATTGCTTCATGATTGTTATGATTGAAGTGTTGACGTTTGAAACTTATTATTATTGCTCGCTAGTTGATTATGCCATTGATATGAGTACATCATGAGACCTAAATGTCATCGCTTCTATGGTTAGCTTATGATCTTGCTGAAAATATGAATATGAGTTAGACATAATTACAACAACAAGATCAAACAGAGTTCGTAAAAGTTTTTTTTTGTCTCTTTTACTTTGTCAACTGAATTGCTTGAGGACAAGCAAGGCTTTAAGCTTGGGGAGTTGATACGTCTCCATCATATCTACTTTTGCAAACTCTTTTGCCCTTGTTTTGGTCTCTAATTTGCATGATTTGAATGGAACTAACTCGGACTGACGTTGTTTTCAGCAGAATTGCCGTGGTGTTGTTTTTGCGCAGAAATAAAAGTTCTCAGAATGACCTCGAAATTTACGAGGATTTTTTGTGGAATATATAAAAAATACTAGCGAAAGAATCAAGTGGAGAGACGGAGCCAGGAGCTCACAAGTCCACCAGCCCCCCCCCCCCCCCGGCCGGGACTGGCAGGCTTGTGAGCCCCTCGGGGCTCCGTCACCTCCAATTCCAGCTCTGTATATCCTCCTATTGGAAAAACGCCCTAGAGGCAATAATAAAATGGTTATTATCATATTTCCTTGTTCATGATAATCGTCTATTGTTCATGCTATAATTGTATTAACAGGAAACAGTAATACATGTGTGAATAAATAGATCACAATGTGTCCCTAGCAAGCCTCTAGTTGGCTAGCTCGTTAGTCAATAGATGATCATGGTTTCCTGATCATGGGCATTAGATGTCATTGATAACGGGATCACATCATTGGGAGAATGATGTGATGGACAAGACCCAATCCTAAGCATGGCACTAGATTGTATTGTTCGTATGCTAAAGCTTTTCTAATTTCAAGTATCTTTTCCTTCGACCGTGAGATTGTGCAACTCCCGGATACCGTAGGAGTGCTTTGGGTGTATCAAACGTCACAACGTAACTGGGTGACTATAAAGGTGCACTACGGGTACCTCCGAAAGTGTCTGTTGGGTTGGTACGAATCGAGATCGGGATTTGTCACTCCGTGTGACGGAGAGGTATCTCTTATCCCACTCGGTAGAACATCATCATGAGCTCAATGTGACTAAGGAGCTAGTCACACGATGATGTGCTACGGAACGAGTAAAGAGACTTACCAGTAACTAGATTGAACAAGGTATTGGTATACCGACGATCGAATCTCGGGCAAGTTCTATACCGACAGACAAAGGGAATCGTATACGGGATTGATTGAATCCTTGACATCGTGGTTCATCCAATGAGATCATCATGGAGCAAGTGGGAGCCACCATGGGTATCCAGACCCCGCTGATGGTTATTGGTCGGAGAGGCGTCTCGGTCATGTTTGCCTGTCTCCCGAACCCGTAGGGTCTACACACTTAAGGTTCGGTGACGCTAGGGTTATAGGGAATTGTTATACGAGGTTACCGAAAGTTGTTCGGAGTCCCGTATGAGATCCCGTACGTCACGAGGAGCTCCGTAATGGTCCGGAGGTAAAGATTGATATATAGGACGGATGGTTTGGGACACCGGAAGAGTTTCGGGCATCACCGGTAACGTATCGGGACCACCGGGACCACTGGAGGTGGCCCCGAGGGTCCACCGAAGGGGGGCAACGACCCCGGGAGGTGAGATGGGCCAAGTGGGGTAGGAACCAGCCCCTAGGTGGGCTGGTGCGCCTCCCCACTCAGCCCAATGCGTAGGGGAGAGAAAAGGGGGGCAAACCCTAAGCCAGGTGGGCCTAAGGCCCACGAGGTGGTGCGCCCACCCCTCCTCCCCCCTCTGGCCGCCGCACCTCCCATCTGGGGGGGCTGCCGCACCACCTAGGGTGGGAACCCTAGGGGTGGCACCCCCTCTCCCCTCCCCCTATATATAGTGGGCACTTTTGGCCATTGGAGATTAGACTTTTCCCTCTCCCTCGGCGCAGCCCTGCTCTTCTTTCTCCTCCTCTCTGCCGGTGCTTGGCGAAGCCCTGCCGGGAGACCTCGTCTCTCCATCGACACCACGCCGTCATGCTGCTAGAGTTCTTCCCCAACCTCTCCCTCCTCCTTGCTGGATCAAGGTGCGGGAGACGTCACCGGGCTGCACGTGTGTTGAACGCGGAGGTGTCGTAGTTCGGCACTAGACCGGAATCGATGCGAGTAGGACTCCATCAACCGCATTCTAGCAACGCTTCTGCTTAGCGATCTTCAAAGGTATGAAGATGCTCTTACCCCTCTCTCGTTGCTGGTCTCTCCATAGGAAGATCTGAGTATGCGTAGGAAAATTTTGAATTTTGCTACGTTCCCCAACAGTGGCATCCGAGCCAGGTTTTCTATGCGTAGATTCTATGCACGAGTAGAACACAAAAGTTGTGGGCGATGATTTGTCAATTTGCTTGCCGCTACTAGTCTTATTCTTTTCTGGCGGTATTGTGGGATGAAGCGGCCCGGACCGACTTTACACGTGTGCTTACGTGAGACTGGTTCCACCGACAGACATGCACACCGTGCATAAAGGTGACTAGCGGGTGTGTGTCTCTCCTACTCTAATCGGATTGGATTGGATGAAAAGGGTCCTTATGAAGGGTAAATAGCTTTGGCATATCATCGTTGTGGCTGTCACGTAGGTAAGAAGGCGTTCTTGCTAGAAACCCAAATCAGCCACGTAAAACTTGCAACAACAATTAGAGGACGTCTAACTTGTTTTTGCAGGGTTTGACATGTGATGTGATATGGCCAAAGTTGTGATGTTGCATGTATGATGTATGAGATGATCATGTTATTGTAATAGGTTTCACGACTTGCATGTCGATGAGTATGACAACCGGCAGGAGCCATAGGAGTTGTCTTAATTTATTGTATGAGATGCAACGCCATGTGCTTACTACTTTTACTTCATTGCTAACGGTTAGCTATAGTAGTAGTGATAGTAGTAGTTGGCGTGACGACTTCACGGAGACACGATGATGGAGATCATGGTGTCACGCCGGTGACGATGATGATCATGCGATGCCTGAAGATGGAGATCGAAAGGGCGAAGATGATAATGGTCATATCATGTCACTATATGATTGCATTGTGATGTTTATCATGTTTTACATCTTATTGCTTAGAACGACGGTAGCATAATAAGATGATCCCTCTTAAAATTTCGAGAACGTATTCCCCTAAGTGTGCACCGTTGCGAAGGTTCGTTGTCTCGAAGCACCACGTGATGATCGGGTGTGATAGATTCTAACGTTCGCATACAACGGATGTAAGCTAGATTTACACACGCGAAACACCTAGGTTGACTCGACGAGCTTAGCATGTACAGACATGACCTCGAATACAAGAGACCGAAAGGTCGAACATGAGTCGTATGGTTGAATACGATCAGCATGAAGTTGCTCACCATGGTGACTAGTCCGTCTCACGTGATGATCGGACACGGGTTAGTCAACATGGATCATGTATCACTTAGATGACTAGAAGGATGTCGATTTAAGTGGGAGTTCATACTTAATTTGATTAAATGAACTTAATTGTCATGAACTTAGTCTAAAAGGTTTGTCTTTATAAATATTGTAGATGGCCAACGTCAACCTCAATTTCAACGCATTCCTAGAGAAAAACAAGCTGAAAGATGATGGTAGCAACTATGCGGACTGGGTTCGCAACTTGAAGCTCATCCTTGAAGCAACTAAAAAGGCTTATGTCCTTGATGCGCCGCTAGGTGACCCTCCCGCTCCCGTGGTAGCCCAGGATATTCTGAACATCTGGCAAACGCGGAGTGATGACTACTCTCTGGTTAGGTGTGGCTTGTTATACAGTTTAGAAACGGGGCTCCAAAGGCGTTTTGAGCAACACGGAGCATATCAGATGTTCCAAGAGCTGAAGCTAGTTTTTCAAGCTCATGCCCGTGTCGAGAGATATGAAGTCTCCGACAAGTTCTTTAGTTGTAAGATGGAGGAGAACAGTTCTGTCAGTGAGCACATACTCAAAATGTCTGGGTTACACGGTCGTCTGACTTCACTTGGAGTCGAACTTCCGGATGATGCTATAATTGACAGAATCCTCCAGTCTCTCCCACCAAGCTACAAAGGCTTTTTGCTTAACTACAACATGCAAGGGATGGAGAAGACCATTCCCGAGTTGTACTCAATGCTCAAGTCTGCAGAATTAGAAATCAAGAAAGAACATCAAGTGTTGATGGTCAACAAGACCACTAGTTTCAAGAAGGGCAAGGGTAAGAAGAACTTCAAGAAAGACGGCAAAGTTGTTGCCGCGTCCGGTAAGCCAGATGCGAGGAAGAAGAAAAAGAATGGACCCAAGCCTGAGACTGAGTGCTTCTATTGCAAGGGAAAAGGTCACTTGAAGCGGAACTGCCCCAAATACTTAGCGGACAAGAAGGCCGGCAACGTTAAAGGTATTTGTGATATACATGTTATTGATGTGTACCTTTCCAGCGCTCGTAGTAGCTCCTGGCTATTTGATACCGGTGTTGTTGCTGACATTTGCAACTCAAAGCAGGAACTACGGAATAAGCGGAGACTGGCCAAGGACGAGGTGACGATGCGCGTCGGGAATGGTTCAAAGGTCGATGTGATCTCCGTCGGCACGCTACCTCTACATCTATCGTCGGGATTAGTTTTAAACCTTAATAATTGTTATTTAGTACCATCTTTGAGCATGAACATTGTATCAGGGTCTTGCTTAATGCGAGACGGCTACTCATTTAAGTTAGAGAATAATGGTTGTTCTATTTACATGAGTGATATGTTTTATGGTCATGCTCCGCTGGTGAATAGTTTATTCTTGATGAATCTCGATCGTGATGTTACACATATTCATAGTGTGAGTACCAAAAGATGTAAAGTTGATAATGATAGTCCCACATTCTTGTAGCACTGCCGCCTTGGTCATATCGGCGTTAAGCGCATGAAGAAGCTCCATACTGATGGACTATTAGAGTCTCTTGACTTTGAATCATTTGACACATGCGAACCGTGCCTCATGGGCAAGATGACTAAGACTCCATTCTCAGGAATAATGGAGAGAGCAACCGACTTATTGGAAATAATACATACTGATGTGTGTGGTCCAATGAACGTTGAAGCTCGCGGTGGCTATCATTATGTTCTCACTCTCACCGATGATTTGAGTAGGTATGGGTATATCTACTTGATGAAGCACAAATCTGAGACATTTGAAAAGTTCAAGGAATTTCAGAGTGAGGTCGAGAATCAACGTGACAGAAAAATTAAGTGTCTACGATCTGATCGTGGAGGAGAATATTTGAGTCACGAGTTTGGCACACACCTAAGGAAGTGTGGAATCGTTTCACAACTGACGCCGCCTGGCACACCGCAACGTAACGGAGTGTGTGAACGTCATAATCGCACATTATTAGATATGGTACGATCTATGATGTCTCTTACCGACTTACCGCTATCATTTTGGGGATACGCATTAGAAACTGCAGCATTCACTTTAAATAGGGCACCGTCTAAATCCGTTGAGACGACACCATATGAACTATGGTTTGGCAAGAAACCTAAGTTGTCGTTTCTTAAAGTTTGGGGCTGCGATGCTTATGTGAAGAAACTTCAACCAGAAAAGCTCGAACCCAAGGCGGAGAAATGCGTATTCATAGGATACCCTAAGGAAACTATTGGGTATACCTTCTATCTTAGATCTGAAGGTAAAACCTTTGTTGCCAAGAACGGATCCTTTCTAGAGAAAGAGTTTCTCTCGAAAGAAGTAAGTGGGAGGAAGGTAGAACTTGATGAGGTAATTACACCCCCTCTCGAACAGGATAGTAGCGCAGCGCGGGAAGTTGTTCCTGTGGCGCCTACACCGACTAAAGAAGAAGTTAATGATGGTGATCATGAAGCTCGGATCAAGTTACTACTCAGCCACGAAGGTCCACAAGGGCATGCTCCGCACCAGAGTGGTACGGCAACCCTGTGATGGAAATCATGTTGTTAGACAATGGTGAACCTTTGAACTATGAAGAAGCGATGGCGGGCCCGGATTCCGACAAATGGCTTGAGGCTATGAAATCCGAGATAGGATCCATGTATGAGAACAAAGTATGGGCTTTGGTGGACTTGCCCGATGACCGGTGAGCCATAGAAAATAAATGGATCTTCAAGAAGAAGACTGATGCAAACGGTAATGTAACCGTTTACAAAGCTCGACTTGTCGCAAAGCGTTTTTGACAAATTCAAGGAGTTGACTACGAAGAGACTTTCTCTCCCGTAGCGAAGCTGAAATCAGTCTGAATAATGTTAGCAATTGCCGCCTTTTATGATTATGAAATTTGGCAAATGGACGTCAAAACAGCGTTCCTTAACAGGAACCTTAAGGAAGAGTTGTATATGATGCAACCAGAAGGTTTTGTCGACCCTAAGGGTGCTAACAAAGTGTGCAAGCCCCAGCGCTCCATCTATGGGCTGGTGCAAGCATCTCGGAGTTGGAACATTCGCTTTAATGAGGTGATTAAAGCGTTTGGGTTCATACAGGTTTACGGAGAAGCCTGTCTGTACAAGAAAGTGAGTGGGAGCTCTGTAGCTTTCCTCATACTGTATGTGGATGACATATTATTGTTGGGGAATAATATAGAGATGTTGGAGAGCATAAAGGCCTATTTGAACAAGAGTTTTTCAATGAAGGACCTTGGAGAAGCTGCATACATATTAGGCATCAAGATCTATAGAGATAGATCAAGACGCCTCATAGGTCTTTCGCAAAGTACATACCTTGACAAGATATTGAAGAAGTTCAATATGGAAAACTCAAAGAAAGGGTTCTTGCCAGTTTTGCAAGGTATGAGATTGAGTAAGACTCAGTCGCCGACCACGGCAGCAAATAGAGAGAAGATGAGTTATGTCCCCTACGCTTCAGCCGTGGGATCTCTAATGTATGCCATGTTGTGTACCAGACCTGATATAAACCTTGCCATAAGTTTGGTAGGGAGGTACCAAAGTGATCCCGGTATGGAACACCGGACAGTGGTCGAGAATATCCTTAAGTACCAGAAAAGGACTAAGGAAATGTTTCTCGTTTATGGAGGTGACGAAGAGCTCGTCGTAAAGGGTTACGTCGACGCTAGCTTCAACACAGATCCAGATGACTCTAAATCACAGACCGGATACGTATATGTGTTGAATGGTGGGGCAGTGAGCTGGTGCTGCAGCAAGCAAGAAGTCGTGGCAGCATCTACATGTGAAGCGGAGTACATAGCTGCTTCAGAAGCAGCTCATGAAGGAATTTGGATGAAGGAGCTCATCACCGACCTTGGAGTGGTTCCAAGCGCGTCGGGTCCAATGACACTCTTCTGTGATAACACTGGGGCCATTGCCATAGCCAAGGAGCCCAGGTTTCACCGAAAGACGAAGCACATCAAACGCCGCTACAACTCCATCCAAGACCATGTCCAGAGTGGAGTGATAGATATTTGTAAAGTACACACGGACCTGAATATTGCAGACCCGTTGACTAAACATCTTCCACGAGGAAAACATGATCAACACCATAATGCTATGGGTGTTCGATACATCACAATGTAACTAGATTATTGACTCTAGTGCAAGTGGGAGACTGTTGGAAATATGCCCTAGAGGCAATAATAAAATGGTTATTATCATATTTCCTTGTTCATGATAACCGTCTATTGTTCATGCTATAATTGTATTAACAGGAAACAGTAATACATGTGTGAATCAATAGATCACAATGTGTCCCTAGCAAGCCTCTAGTTGGCTAGCTCGTTAGTCAATAGATGATCATGGTTTCCTGATCATGGGCATTAGATGTCATTGATAACGGGATCACATCATTGGGAGAATGATGTGATGGACAAGACCCAATCCTAAGCATAGCACTAGATCGTATTGTTCGTATGCTAAAGCTTTTCTAATGTCAAGTATCTTTTCCTTCGACCGTGAGATTGTGCAACTCCCCGATACCGTAGGAGTGCTTCGGGTGTATCAAACGTCACAACGTAACTGGGTGACTATAAAGGTGCACTACGGGTACCTCTGAAAGTGTTTGTTGGGTTGGTACGAATCGAGATCGGGATTTGTCACTCCGTGTGATGGAGAGGTATCTCTAGGCCCACTCGATAGAACATCATCATGAGCTCAATGTGACTAAGGAGTTAGTCACACGATGACGTGCTACGGAACGAGTAAAGAGACTTACCGGTAACGAGATTGAACAAGGTATTGGTATACCGACGATCGAATCTCGGGCAAGTTCTATACCGACAGACAAAGGGAATCGTATACGGGATTGATTGAATCCTTGACATCGTGGTTCATCTGATGAGATCATCGTGGAGCAAGTGGGAGCCACCATGGGTATCCGGACCCCGCTGATGGTTATTAGCCGGAGAGGCGTCTCAGTCATGTTTGCCTGTCTCCCGAACCCGTAGGGTCTACACACTTAAGGTTCGGTGACGCTAAGGTTATAGGGAATTGTTATACGAGGTTACCGAAATTTGTTCGGAGTCCCGGATGAGATCCCGGACGTCACGAGGAGCTCCGGAATGGTCCGGAGGTAAAGATTGATATATAGGACGGATGGTTTCGGACACCGAAAGAGTTTCAGGCATCACCGGTAACGTACCGGGACCACCGGGACCACCGGAGGTGGCCCCGGGGGTCCACCGAAGGGGGGCAACGACTCCGGGAGGTGAGATGGGCCAAGTGGGGGTGGGAACCAGCCCACCTCCCCTAGGTGGGCTGGTGCGCCTCCCCACTCAGCCCAATGCGCAGGGGAGAGAAAAGGGGGGCAAACCCTAAGCCAGGTGGGCCTAAGGCCCACGAGGTGGTGCGCCCACCCCTCCTCCCCCCTCTGGCCGCCGCACCTCCCATCTGGGGGGGCTGCCGCACCACCTAGGGTGGGAACCCTAGGGTGGCACCCCCTCACCCCTCCCCCTATATATAGTGGGCACTTTTGGCCATTGGAGATTAGACTTTTCCCTCTCCCTCGGCGTAGCCCTGCTCTTCTTTCTCCTCCTCTGTGCCGGTGCTTGGCGAAGCCCTGCCGGGAGACCTCGTCTCTCCATCGACACCACGCCGTCGTGCTGCTGGAGTTCTTACCCAACCTCTCCCTCCTCCTTGCTGGATCAAGGTGCGGGAGACGTCACCGGGTTGCACGTGTGTTGAACGCGGAGGTGCCGTAGTTCGGCACTAGATCGGAATCGCTGCGAGTATGACTCCATCAACCGCGTTCTAGCAACGCTTCCGCTTAGCGATCTTCAAAGGTATGAAGATGCTCTTACCCCCTCTCTCGTTGCTGGTCTCTCCATAGGAAGATCTGAATATGCGTGGGAAAATTTTGGATTTATGCTACGTTCCCCAACACCTCCTTCGACCAGAAAAAAACAAAGAAGAAGAGTTCACCGCGTTTTACGATACGGAGATGCAGCCACCACCTGTTCTTCCTCTGGAGGGCAGATCTGGAGTCCGTTCTGGGCTCCGGAGAGGGGAGATCATCGTCGTCGTCATCACCAACCATCCTTCATCGCTATTTCCATGATGCTCTTCATCGTTCGTGAGTATTCTCGTCGTAGGCTTGCTGGACGGTGATGGGTTGGATGAGATCCATCATGTAATCGAGTTAATTTTGATGGGGATTAATCCCTAGTATCCACTATGTTCTGAGATTGATGTTGCTACTACTTTGCTATGCTTCACTAGGGCCCGAGTGCCATGATTTCACATCTGAACCTATTATGTTCTCATCAATATATGTGTGTTCTTGATCCTATCTTGCAAGTTGTAGTCACCTACTATGTGTTATGACCCGGCAACCCCGGAGTGACAATAGCCGGAACCAGTCCCGGAGATGACCATAGTATGAGTTGTTCATGTATTCACTATGTGCTAATGCTTTGTTCCGGTTCTCTATTAAAAGGAGAACCTTAATATCCCGTAGTTTCCATTAGGACCCCGCTGCCACGGGAGGGATGGACAATAGATGTCATGCAAGTTCTTTTCCTTAAGCACGTATGACTATATACGGAATGCATGCCTACATTACATTGACGAACTGGAGCTAGATACATATCTCCCCATGTTATAACTGTTGCATGATGAATGTCATTCGGCATAATTATCCATCACTGATCCAATGCCTACGAGTTTTTCCTACTGGTCCTTGCTACGTTACTTTGCCGCTACTGCTGTCACTGCTGCTACTCTTACAGCTACTGCTGTCACTGCTGCTACTGTTACCGCTACTGCTGTCACTGCTCCTACTGTTATCGTTGCTACCGTTGCTATCACACTACTTTGCTACTGAAACTTTGTTGCAGATACTAAATCTTTCAGGTGTGGTTGAATTGACAACTCAAATGCTAATACTCGAGAATATTCTTTGGCTTCCCCTCGTGTCGAATCAACAAATCCCTCTCTCGATCCATGCCAACCCAACAGACACCCTTGGAGATACCTGTAGAGCATCTTTATAATCACCCGGTTACGTCGTGACATTTGATACACACAAGGTATTCCTCCGGTCTGAGGTAGTTGTTGGAAAAATGCCCTAGAGGCGATAATAAATTAGTTATTATTATATTTCTTTGTTCATCATAATGGTTTACTATCCATGCTATAATTGTATTGATTGGAAACACAAATACATGTGTGCATACATAGACAAAACACTATCGCTAGTAAGCCTCTAGTTGACTAGCTCGTTGATCAAAGATGGTCAAGGTTTCCTGACCATAGACAAGTGTTGTCACTTGATAACGGGAACACCTATTGGCCGAGTGCTACTGCGACAACAGACCTTCCCTGGTACGGCGCCAGGAATCCTGCTGCTGCAGCTACGCCTTTAGGGACTTCCTAGGCAAATATGCAAAGGATTCCCCCGTGGCCTTGGACCCTTGCGTTGGTGTTCCCTCGAAGCAGAAAGGGTGATGTAGCACAGCGGCGGTAAGTATTTCCCTCAGTTTTGAGAACCAAGGTATCGATCCAGTGAAGGAGTATCACAAGTGCCTGCACAAACACAAAGAGCTTGCTCCCAACACTATGAAGGGGTTGTCAATCCCTTATAGATTATTTGCCAAGTGAGAACTGAAAGCAACAAAGTAACAAAGCAAAGTAAAAGCGGAGGTGTAAACGATGGGTGTGAATAGATCCGAGGGCCGTAGTGTTCACTAGTGGCTTCTCTCACGAAAGCAAGTAGACGACGGGTGAACGAATTACTGTCGAGCAATTGATAGAACCGCGCAAAGTCGTGACGATATCTATGGCAATGATTATATCTATAGGCATCACGTCCAAAACAAGTAGACCAATACTTTCTGCATCTACTACTATTACTCCACACGTCGACCGCTATCCAGCATGCATCTAGTGTATTAAGTCCAAAAGAACAGAGTAACGCCTTAAGCAAGATGACATGATGTAGATGGACAATCTCATATCTGCGACAAAGCTCACCTTGTTACCCTTAATGGCAACTACACGATGTGTGCCTTGTTGCCCCTACTGTCACTGGGAAAGGTCACCACACGGTAAGAACCCAAAACCAAGAACTTCTCCCATTGCAAGAATCATAGATCTAGTTGGCCAAACAAAACCCAAGACTCAGAGAGACTTACAAGGATATCAAATCCTGCAAATTAGAAATCAGCAAAGACTCAAATATATATCATAGATAATCTGATCACAAATCCACAATTCATCGGATCTCGACAAACACACCGCCTAACAGGATTACATCGGATAGATCTCCATGAAGATCATGGAGAACTTTGTATTGAAGATCCAAGAGAGAGAAGAAGCCATCTAGCTACTAACTACGGACCCGTAGGTCTGAAGTGAACTACTCACGAGTCATTGGAGGGGCGATGATGTTGATGAAGAAGCCCTCCAACTTCAAAGTCCCCTCCGGCAGGGCACCGGGAAGGGTCTCCAGATGAGATCTCGCGGAAATAGGAACTTGCGGCGGCAGAACTCCCGATCTAGGTTTCTTTCTGGAGGTTTCTGAATTTATAGGACCATATGGCGGTGGAGTTGCATTAAGTGGGCCACCGAGGGGCCCACAACCTTGATTGGCGCGACCTAGGGGGCGGCGAAAGGGCTTGTGGCGCCCTCGGGACCCCCTCCGGTATCTTTTTCTTCCGGTATTTTTGATATTTTCCATAAAAAATCATCGCGAAAGAATATTTCCCTTTGGACTCCGTTCCAGAATCAGATCTGAAAAGAGTCAAAAACACAGAAAAAACAGGAACTGACGCTTGGCACTGAGTTAATAAGTTAGTCCCGAAAAAGATATAAAAGGTAAACAAAACACCCATAGTTGACAAGATAACAGCGTGAAACCATCAAAAATTATAGATACGTTTGAGACGTATCAAGCATCCCCAAGCTTAACTCCTACTCGTCCTCGAGTAGGGAAGTGATAAAGAATGAATTTTTGATGCTTTCATGCTACCTAGCATAGATGTCCTTTGTAACTCCTCTTATGTGACGTGAATGTTCAGATCCATTAGATTCAAAACAATAGTTTTCTATTGACGTGGAAACAATAATACTTCAATCAAACTAGCAAAGTAATCATGAACTTTCAAAATAACAAGGCCAAAATAAAGTTATCCCTACAAAATCATATAGTCTGGCTATGCTCTATCATCATTGCACAACAAATTTAAATCATGCACAACCCCGGTATTGGCCAAGTAATTGTTTTCACACCTTTACTTTCTCAAACTTTTTTCAACTCTCACGCAATACATGAGCGTGAGCCATGGTTTTACCACTATAAGTGTTGTGAAGTGTGGTGGAGGTAGCAAGACAAACAAGGAGAAGATGATCACATTAACTAGGCATATCAATAAGCTGTGGAGATGCTCATCAATAGATACCAATGTGAATGAGTAGGGATTGCCATACAAATGATGCACTAGAGCTAAGAGTATGTGAAAGCTCTTAAAGAAAACTAGTGGGTGTGCATCCAACTTGCTTGCTCACGAAGACCTAAGGCAATTTTGAGGAAGCCTATCATTGGAATATACAAGCCTAGTTATACAATGAAAATTTCCCACTAGCTATATGGTGGTGACAAAATGAGAGACTCTAAATCATGAAGATCATGGTGCTTAATATTCACAAGTGTGGAAAAGTGGTAGCATTGTCCCTTCTCTCTTTTTCTCTCATTTTTTATGGGCTCTTTGGCCTCTTTTTTTTGGTGGGCATCTTTGGCATCTTTTATTTCCTCACATGGGATAATGCTCCATCAATGATGATCATCACACTTACAATTAAAAACTTAGAGCAACGATGACCCTATATGGAATGCCTTCGGTAGTGTACCGTGACAATGATCTAGCATGGCATAGACATAAATGGAAACATCATGCTAGCTATCTTATGATCATGCAATGGCAATGTAGACGTGGTGGCACATGTCATGGTGGTGGTTGCATGGCAATATATCTTGGAATGACTTTGAAAAAGCCATAGTAGGTAGGTATGGTGGTTGTTTTGAGGGAGGCTAATGGTGGGTTTTATGCACCGGCGAAAGTTGCACGGCACTAAAGAAGATAGTGATGGTGGAAGGTGAAAGTGCATCTAAACCATGGACTCAACATTAGTCATGAAGAACTCATATACTTGTTGCAAAAGTTTTATTAGTAATCGAAACAAAGCATTCAACGCATACTCCTAGGGGAAGAGTTGGTAGGTATAAACCATCGCGCGATCCCGACCGCCACACAAAGGATGACAATCAATAGAGTAATCATGCTCATACTTCATCACATAGCGGTTCACCATACGTGCATGCTACGGGAATCACTAACTTCAACACAAGTATTTCTAGATCCACAACACCTTACTAGCATAACTTCAATATTACCATAACCACAACTCAAAACTAATTGAGATGAATCAAACTTCTCTAACTATTCAATGCACATGAAGGTGGAAGTTTTCGTATCCCTTTGGATAACTACCCCTTTTGAGACTACTTTAAAAGCATAGATCAACTACCAAGCCACGCACCGCTGTGCTCTAAAAGATATAAGTGAAGCACACAGAGCAAAATCAACTAGCTCAAAAGATATAAGTGAAGCACATGTGAGTTGAATTGTCTACCAAAGGATATAAGTGCAGCTCGACAAAATCATGGTGAGTGCATGTCTCTCTCTCTAGGTGTGCAGCAAGGATGATTGTGACACAACAAAAATAAAAGACTCCTATGATACAAGACGCTCCAAGCAAGACACATAACATGTGGTGAATAAAAATATAGCCCCAAGTAACGTTACCGATGGATTGAAGACGAGAGAGGGGATGCCTTCCCGGGGCATCCCCAAGCTTAGGCTTTTACGGCATCCTTAAATCTCTTGGGGTGCCTTGGGCATCCCCAAGCTTGAGCTCTTGCCACTCTTTATCTTTATGTCCATAAGAACTTCACCCAAAACTTGAAAACTTCACAACACGAAACTTAAACAGAAACTCGTGATAACATTAGTATAAGAAAGAAAACCACCACTTCCTTAGGTACTGTAGCAAACTTAAATTCTACTTATGCTGATGTTGGGTTACTGTATTTTCAATCTTCCATGGCTAATACCCCCTGATACTATCCATAGTTTCATCAAAATAAGCAACCAACACAACAAAAACAGAATCTGTTAACAGCAGACCAGTCTGTAGAAATCTGTATACTTCGTATACTTCTGGTACTTCAAAAAATCTGACAAATTACGACAGTCTCAAGAGTTTGCTTAGCAATCAGCAGCAGAAAGAAGCAACTCAAAATCTCTTACAGAAAAAATAATTAAAATTCTTTTCGTGAGCACAAAGTTTCTGTCTTTTCCGGCATGACCAAACGATCATCCCCAAGACTAATCATAACGGTTTTGCTTGGCACAAACGCAAAAAGAAACACAAAAAACACAATCATACAGAATTATGAAAGTGTGGAAAACACAAAACAGAAAGAAAAATGATAGATTCGTTGGGATGCCTCCCAACAAGCGCTATTGTTTAACGCCCTTAGCTAGGCATAAGGTGATGGAATCACGTATAGTCATCTTAGGTGCTCAAACCATAAGTAGTGTGATCATTAATCATCTTAAGATCTTCATCTTTATTGGATGACTCACCACTAGCTTTAGGAACAAAAACAGACTTGATGGTCTTTTTGAGAGTGAGATTTGGAGTTTTTTGCACAGCGGCAAAAGCGGAACCCACGTTGGTTATGACATCTTCTAATTTGCCAATTCTAGAAGAATCATTAACTATAAGTTCCTTCTCCCTTAAATTTTTCAAAACATTTCCCACTTTGGATCCGTACTGAGTAATTTGATTGTGGGTCTTTCTATCCAAACTCTCAATAAGTTCAACTGTGGCAATTTTGTTTTCAATAGCGTCAAGCCTTTGCATCACGTGTTCCAAGGTTAAGGTAGTTCCATTAACCATGAGCGGGGGTGAGCCTACCAAATTCATGGTAACTCCATAGGATTCAACAGTATGGCTCCCCAAGAAATTCCCGCATACAATGGTATCAAGGATATACCTATTCCAAGGAGAAATTCCAACATAGAAACTGCGAAGAAGGACGGTAGTGGATTGCTTACGAGTAGATCTACTTTGAGCATTGCAAATCCTGTACCAAGCGTCCTTTAAATTTTCTTCCTCATTCTACCTGAAATTGAGAACTTCATTCTCAGGGGTATCGTTTGGAGTGGTGGGTCTAGCCATTGATGGACTATCCCACACACAAACGAGCAGGAAGAGAGAGTGAAACGGGCAAAAGAAAACGGCAACGGAGAAAGGCAAATGAAAACGGCAAATGTGAAGCGGGGGAGAGGAAATCGAGAGGCAACTGGCAAAAAAGTAAATGCAAGAGATGAGTTTGTGAGACCTACTTGGATAGATATCTCCTTCCCCGGCAACGGCGCCAGAAATTCTTCTTGCTACTGCGACAACATACCTTCCCTGGTACGGCGCCAGGAATCCTGCTGCTGCGGCTACACCTTTAGGGACTTCCTAGGAAAATATGCAAAGGATTCCCCCGTGGCCTTGGAGACTTGCGTTGGTGTCCCCTCGAAGAGGAAAGGGTGATGTAGCATAGCGGCGGTAAGTATTTCCCTCAGTTTTGAGAACCAAGGTATCGATCCAGTGAAGGAGTATCACAAGTGCCTGCACAAACACAAAGAGCTTGCTCCCCACGCTATGAAGGGGTTGTCAATCCCTTATAGATTGTTTGCCAAGTGAGAACTGAAAGCAACAAAGTAACAAAGCAAAGTAAAAGCAGAGGTGTAAACGATGAGTGTGAATAGACCCGGGGGCCGTAGTGTTCACTAGTGGCTTCTCTCATGAAAGCAAGTAGACGGTGGGTGAACGAATTACTGTCGAGCAATTGATAGAACTGCGCAAAGTCGTGACGATATCTATGGCAATGATTATATCTATAGGCATCACGTCCAAAACAAGTAGACCGATACTTTCTGCATCTACTACTATTACTCCACACGTCGACCGCTATCCAGCATGCATCTAGTGTATTAAGTCCAAAAGAACAGAGTAACGCCTTAAGCAAGATGACATGATGTAGATGGACAATCTCATATCTACGACAAAGCCCACCTTGTTACCCTTGATGGCAACTACACGATGTGTGCCTTGCTGCCCCTTCTGTCACTAGGAAAGGTCACCACACGGTAAGAACCCAAAACCAAGCACTTCTCCCATTGCAAGAATCATAGATCTAGTTGGCCAAACAAAACCCAAGACTCGGAGAGACTTACAAGGATATCAAATCATGCAAATAAGAAATCAGCAAAGACTCAAATATATATCATAGATAATCTGATCACAAATCCACAATTCATCAGATCTCGACAAACACACCGCCAAAGAGGATTACATCGGATAGATCTCCATGAAGATCATGGAGAACTTTGTATTGAAGATCCAAGAGAGAGAAGAAGCCATCTAGCTACTAACTACGGACCCGTAGGTCTGAAGTGAACTACTCACGAGTCATTGGAGGGGCGATGATGTTGATGAAGAAGCCCTCCAACTCCAAAGTCCCCTCCGGCAGGGCACCGGGAAGGGTCTCCAGATGAGATCTCGCGGAAACAGGAACTTGCGGCGGTGGAACTCCCGATCTAGGTTTATTTCTGGAGGTTTCTGAATTTATAGGACCATATGGCGGTGGAGTTGCATCAAATGGGACTCCGAGGGGCCCACAAGCTTGATTGGCGCGACCTAGGGGGCGTGGCGACAGGGCTTGTGGCGCCCTCGGGACCCCCCCTCCGGTATCTTTTTCTTCAGGTATTTTTGATATTTTCCATAAAATATCATCGCGAAAGAATTATTCCGTTTGGACTCCGTTCCAAAATCAGATCTGAAAAGAGTCAAAAACACAGAAAAACAGGAACTGGCGCTTGGCACTGAGTTAACAAGTTAGTCCCAAAAAAAAGATATAAAAGGTAAACAAAACATCCAAAATTGACAAGATAACAGCGTGAAATGATCAAAAATTATAGATACGTTTGAGACGTATCACCGAGTCAAAATGCCATTGAGTCGAGCTGACCAGTGCATCCACATTTGCCTGTATGGGAAGGCCCTAATGCGGTCTATTGTCATGCCTCTCGCTGGTGCCTCCAACTAGGGGAGGTTATGTGCGCGCGCTACCATGATGAGGCAGGCGGCCATAAGCCTTGTGTACCCAAGTCGTGTTGTACCTGGGTTGTCCCCGTTTGGGATCGTGTTTGTTTTGCCATGACGGTGGCCGTTGGATGTCCAGAGTGGCATCAAGGCCACCCATGACTTATCCCAAAGAGGGGTTTGTCGGAGTTGCCGGGAGAGTGTCATGCAGTAGATTGGTTTTGTTAGAACGTCGTTGGTCCACCCGAATGGGAGCCCGAGGCCTTGGGTTCCGTTGTGTGGGTATAGTGTACTAACCTCTGTAGAGTGTGTATAATCTATCGATATCCATGCCCACGGATATGGGCCAAGTTCATAGTAGGTCACACTATGATTCAACAGTAATAATAATCTCCTTATTAAACAACTTTGGTTCAATGATAAAGAAGTTGGTTGATCTTTATGTGATCATGAGAGGATCAAAGTGGTATCATGGATACCGAGGTTGGTTAATGTTTTGGATACATGTGGTGGTTACGAAATAACCCTGATCAAAGTAGGTTGAATCATGATAGTTTAAACATGTTGCATGCTAGTATAATCACGTTCATATGTTCATGCCATGCTCATCTTATATTATTCTAGCGATACCATGTTCATCATTGATCTGTAACCTGTAAATGCCATGCTATTGTTTGTCTTGATTGCTTTGGTTGATGTGAGCTTGCGAGTACATTCAAAGTACTCACCTCGCGTGTCATGCCAGTTTGCAGGTCATGCCATGATTTATTGATGGTCGAGTTTGCGAGCTAGGATAAGTGTTCCAGCCAGAGTCCCTACGGACTAGAGTTCATCATTGTCGTCGTTGTTCCGCTGCGAGAAGTTATTCCACTGCTTCGATGTGTTCTGCTGCTAGCATAGAGCTACCATGAGCAGGCGTAGTGTTGTTGTGCCGATGTAATTCAATGTTATATCAGAACCCTTATATCCTCAAATATTTGTAATAAAGAGCTGATTTGTTCTATACCAAGCAGTGCCATATTTCAGAAGACTTAATCTCTGGGTTGGAATACGGGGCGTTCCATTTTTTCTGAGCCGAGGTGCCACAACTAAGTCCTTAGTCACATTGCTTGCAAGCTTATTGTGATCTTGCATTACCGAGCGGGCCCACAGATACCTCTCCATCATACGAAGTGACAAATCCGTGTCTCGATCCATGCCAACCCAACAGACACCCTTGGAGATACCTGTAGAGCATCTTTATAATCACCCGGTTACGTCGTGACATTTGATACACACAAGGTATTCCTCCGGTGTGAGGTAGTTGTTGGAAACATGCCCTAGAGGCAATAATAAATTAGTTATTATTATATTTATTTGTTCATGATAATGGTTTATTATCCATGCTATAACGGTATTGATTGGAAAGACAAATACATGTGTGGATACATAGACAAAACACTGTCCCTAGTAAGCCTCTAGTTGACTAGCTCGTTGATCAAAGATGGTCAAGGTTTCCTGATCATAGACAAGTGTTGTCACTTGATAACGGGATCACATCATTAGGAGAATCATGTGATGGACAAGACCCAAATTATAAACGTAGCATGTGATCGTGTCATTTTGTTACTATTGTTTTCTGCGTGTCAAGTATTCATTCCTGTGACCATGAGACCATGTAACTCAGTGACATCGGAGGAATACCTTGTGTGTACCAAATGTCACAACGTTACTGGGTGACTATAAAGGTGCTCTACAGGTATCTCCGAAGGTGTCAGTTGAGTTAGCATGGATCAAGACTGGGATTTGTCACTCCGTGTGACAGAGAGGTATCTCGGGGCCCACTCGGTAATACAACATCACACGCAAGCCTTGCAAGCAAATGTGATCAAGTGTAAGTCACAGGATATTGTATTACGGAACGAGTAAAGAGACTTGCCGATAACGGGATTGAAATAGGTATAGGGATACCAACGATCAAATCTCGGGCAAGTAACATACCCAAGGACAAAGGGAATGTTATACGGGATTATATGAATCCTTGGCACAAAGGTTAAACCGATAAGATCTTCGTAGAATATGTAGGATCTAATATGGGAATCCAGGTCCCGCTATTGGATATTGACCGAGGAGTGTCTCGGGTCATGTCTACATAGTTCTCGAACCTGCACGGTTTGCACAATTAAGGTTCGATGATGTTTTAGTATAGTTGAGTTATATGTGTTGGTGACTGATACGTCTCCATCGTATCTACTTTTCTAAACTCTTTTGCCCTTGTTTTGGACTCTAATTTGCATGATTTTAATAGAACTAACCTGGACTGACGCTGTTTTCACCAGAATTGCCTTGGTGTTATTTTTGTGCAGAAATCAAAGTTCTCCAAACGTCCTAAAAATTTACGGGGAGCATTTTTGGAAAATATGAAAAATACCTGCGCCAAGATCCACCCGAGGGGGTAGGCCAGTGGGACACAAGCCCTGCCTCCGCCACCCCCCTGGTGGCGGTGGTCAAGCTTGAGGGGCCCACACGGCTCTGCCGCCCCCAATCTCAGGTCTATAATTTCACTTTCGTCCCAAAAAAAATGAAAAGAGAAGATTTCGTCGCGTTTGCGATACGGAGGCGCCGCCACACCTGTTCTTCATCTGGAGAGCAGATCTGGAGTCCGTTTTGGGCTCCGGAGAGGGGAAATCGTCACCATCGTCATCATCAACCTTCTTCCCTCTCCAATTCCATTAAGCTCTTCGTCGTTCGTGAGTAATCTATTCGTAGGCTCGCTGGGCGGTGATGAGTAGGATGAGATCTATCATGTAATCGAGTTAGTTTTGATGGGGATTGATCCCTAGTATCCACTATGTTCTAAGATTGATGTTGCTACTACTTTGCCATGCTTAATGCTTGTCACTAGGGCCCGAGTGCCATGATTTCAGATATGAAATTATTATGCTGTCACCAATATATGTGTGTATTAGATCCGATCTTGCAAGTTGTAGTTACCTACTATGTGTTATGATCCGGCAACCCCGGAGTGACAATAACCGGAACCACTCCCGGTGATGACCATAGTTTGAGGAGTTCATGTGTTCACCAAGTGCTAATGCGTTGGTCCGGTTCTTTATTTGAAGGAGAACCTTAATATCCCGTAGTTTCCTTTTGGACCCCGCTGCCACGGGAGGGATGGACAATATATGTCATGCAAGTTCTTTTCCCTAAGCACGTATGACGACACACAGAATGCATGCCTACATCACATTGACGAACGGGAGCTAGCCACATATCTCTCCATGTTATAACTGTTGCATGATGAATATCATCCAAACAAATCACCGACTCATTGCCTACGAGTTTGTCCTACTACTGTTGTTACTTGTCTTGCTCTGTTGTTACTACTGTTGCTGCTACTGTTACTTGTCTTGCTCTGTTGTTACTACTGTTGTTGTTGTTGTTACTTGTCTTGCTCTGCTTCTACTGTTGCTCCTATTGTCGCTTGCTACTGTTGCTACTTGCTACTGCTGTTACTACTGTTGTTCCTTGCCACTGCCGTTACTCACTACTTTGGTGTTACTACTTTGGTTGCAGATACTAATCTTTCAGGTGTGGTTGAATCTGACGCATTCAGCTCCTAATACTCGAGAGTATTCTCTCACCTCGTGTGTGGCGTACCAACAAATTTGGGTCGAATACTCTACCCTCGAAAACTGCTGCGAACCCACGCGCTGGTGGGCCGCCAACAACATTCTTCCAGTTTCATTGCTCGGGAGTGCTAGTAGCATTCTTCTGGTGCCGTTGCAGGGGAAGGTTTATTGTCACAGAATCAGCATTCGTCTAGCTATTGCCAAAGAGTGTGAGTCAACATTTTTCTGGCGCCGTTGCCGGGGAGGTATTGCTATATTCTCTGAGTTACTTGGGATTTATATCTGCTGATCACTATGAAGAATCTGAAGGATCCGAAAACCAAAGTCTTGCCCTTAACTACGAGGGGAGGTAAGGAATTGCCATCTAGCTCTGCACTTGATTCACCTCCAGTTATGAGTAAGTCTGCGACATCGCCTCCTGCTAGAAATCTTGATATTTCGCCTGTGCTTGATGATGCTTATGATGCTACTGCTAGACATGCTATGCTTGATACTATGCCTGATACTGCTTTGCTTGATACTGCTAGAGATACTATGCTTGATACTGCTAGAGATGTTATGTCTGATGATACTGCTAGAGATGCTATGCTTGATACTGCTAGAGATGCTATGCCTGATGATACTATGCTTGATACTGCTAGAGATACTACTTTGCCTGATGTTCCACTAGGGGTATTCCTTGATGCTCATATTGCTAGAGTTACTGCCAATGCTTGTGATGCTTCTGAAACTGCCGACACTATTGAGATAGAACCTGCTTTTGCTCATGTTAGATCTAGCTCTCCTAGATAGGAATTGCCTGATATACCTGAGGGTTACGTTATGGAGGGAGAGATAGTTGAGGATTTTCTTGCGTGTAAGGATGCCTATGACGCTGAGAAATTACTTCTCAAGTGGAAGGAAAAATCTCTGAAAGCTAGGATGAAATACGACCCGAAGTTTGCCACTTCACCTATCTTTATCACCGATAAGGATTATGAATTCTCTGTCAATCCTGAGATAATCTCTCTAGTCGAATCTGATCCTTTTCACGGTTATGAGTCTGAGACGGTCGTAGCCCATCTTGCCAAACTGCACGATATAGCCACCCTTTTCACTAACGAGGAGAAGATCTGCCACTACTATATCCTTAAGTTGTTTCCTTTCTCTCTAAAGGATGACACTAAAGCCTGGTTCACCTCTCTTGCTCCTGGATGTGTGAGTAGTCCCCGTGATATGGTCTATTACTTCTGTGAGAAATATTTCCCTGCCCATAAGAAGCAAGCTGCCTTGCAGGAAATATACAACTTTGCTCAACTCCAAGAAGAGAGTCTCCCACAAGCTTGGGGGAGGTTCGTCCAGCTACAGAATGCTTTGCCTGATCACCCTCTTAAGAAGAACGAGATACTTGATATCCTCTATAACAGACTTACCGATGCTTCTAGAGACCATCTAGATAGTTGTGCCGGTTGTGTTTTTAGGGAACGAACTGTAGAACAAGTTGAGACCCTACTGAATAACATCTTGATCAACGATAATGCTTGGACTATTCCCGAACCACCTCCTAAGCGAACTCCTAAGAAAATAGGTATTCTATTCCTCAGTCCCGAAGATATGCAAGAATCCAAGAAATCTATACAAGAGAAAGGCATTAGATCTGAAGATGTCAAAAATCTACCACCTATCAAAGAGATCCATGGTCTCGATAATCCGATACAGGTAGTAGAAGTGAATTCTGTGCGTAGGTTTGATGAGAGTGATATTCCTTTTGAAAAACCTGCTAGCCTATGCTTTGATGAATTTGACAACTTTGTTGCCAAACAACAGAGTTTCAATGATTACATTAGCAGACACTTGGAACAAAGCACTCGTATACTTAGCCATCTAAGTGCTTGTGTAGACAGAAATGTCAATGATCTGAAGCTTCTGAGTAAACATGCCTCTATGATTACTACGGAGGTAGAACAAGTACTTAAAGCTCAGAATGACCTGCTCAATGAATTAAATGACAACTCTGTCAGAGTCATTACTAGAGGAGGCAAAATGACTCGGGAACCTTTGTATCCTGAAGGTCATCCTAAGAGAATTGATCAAGATTCTCAAGGAATTAATGCTGATACACCCAGTCATCCTAAGGAGAAGAAGAAGGATGATAGAAACCTACATGCCAGTTCACCAAATACTGTCACACCTCAAGAACCTAATGATATTTCTGCGCCTGATGCGGAAACACAATCTGGTGATGAACATGAACCTGGTGACAATATGGACAGTGATGTTCATAATAATGCTCAACCTAGCAATGATGAGGATGTGGAGACTGAACCTACGGTTAATCCTGATAATCCACAACCTAAGAGATACGATAAGAATGACTTTACTGCTAGGAAGCATGATAAAGAAAGGGAGCCATGGGTTCAGAGATCTATGCCCTTTCCTCCTAAGCCATCCAAGAAAAAGGATGATGAAGATTTTGAGCGCTTCGTTGAGATGATAAGACCCATCTTTCTGCAGATGCGGTTAACTGATATGCTCAAGATGTCTCCGTATGCCAAGTACATAAAAGATATCGTGACTAATAAACGGAAGATACTGTTGGAAATATGCCCTAGAGGCAATAATAAAATGGTTATTATCATATTTCCTTGTTCATGATAATCGTCTATCGTTCATGCTATAATTGTATTAACAGGAAACACTGATACATGTGTGAATGAATAGATCACAATGTGTCCCTAGCAAGCCTCTAGTTAGCTAGCTCGTTAGTCAATAGATGATCATGATTTCCTGATCATGGACATTGGATGTCATTGATAACGGGATCACATCATTGGGACAATGATGTGGTGGACAAGACCCAATCCTAAGCCTAGCACTAGATCGTATTGTTTGTATGCTAATGCTTTTCTAATGTCAAGTATCTTTTCCTTCGACCGTGAGATTGTGCAACTCCCGGATACCGTAGGAGTGCTTTGGGTGTATCAAACGTCACAACGTAACTGGGTGACTATAAAGGTGCACTGCGGGTACCTCCGAAAGTGTCTGTTGGGTTGGCACGAATCGAGATCGGGATTTGTCACTCCGTGTGACGGAGAGGTATCTCTGGGCCCACTCGGTAGAACATCATCATGAGCTCAATGTGACTAAGGAGTTAGTCACACGATGACGTGCTATGGAACGAGTAAAGAGACTTACCGGTAACGAGATTGAACAAGGTATAGATATACCGACGATCGAATCTCGGGCAAGTTCTATACCGACAGACAAAGGGAATCGTATACGGGATTGATTGAATCCTTGACATCGTGGTTCATCCGATGAGATCATCGTGGAGCTAGTGGGAGCCACCATGGGTATCCAGACCCTGCTGATGGTTATTGGCCAGAGAGGTGTCTCCGTCATGTCTGCCTGTCTCCCGAACCCGTAGGGTCTACACACTTAAGGTTCGATGACGCTAGGGTTATAGGGAATTGTTATACGAGATTACTGAAAGTTGTTCAGAGTCCCGGATGAGATCCCGGACGTCACGAGGAGCTCCGGAATGGTCCGGAGGTAAAGATTGATATATAGGACGGATGGTTTCGGACACCGGAAGTGTTTCGGGCATCACCGGTAACGTACCGGGACCACCGGGACCACCGGAGGTGGTCCCGGGGGACCACCGAAGGGGGGCTGCGACCCCAAGAGGTAAGATGGGCTAAGTGGGGGTGGGAACCAGCCCCTAGTTGGGCTGGTATGCCTCCCCACTCAGCCCATGGCGCAGGGGAAAGGAAAAGAGGGGGGGAACCCTAATTTAGGTGGGCCTTAGGCCCACCAGAGGGGTGCGCCACCCCTCCCCCTTGCCCTGGCCGCCACCCCTTCCCCATCTGAGGGCTGCCGCACCCCTTAGGGGTGGGAACCCTAAGGGCTGCGCCCCCTCCCTCTCCCCCTATATATAGATGAGGTTCGGGGCTGTTTGAGACACGGTTTAATCTCTCTCTCGCAGCCCTGCTCCTCTCCCTCCTCCTCTCTGCCGGCGCTTGGCGAAGCCTTGCCGGGAGACCTCGTCTCTCCACCAACACCACGCCGTCGTGTTGCTGGTCTTCTTCCCCAACCTCTCCCTCCTCCTTGCTGGATCAAGGTGCGGGAGACGTCACCGGGCTGCACGTGTGTTGAACGCGGAGGTGCCGTTGTTCGGCACTAGATCGGAATCGCTGCGAGTACGACTCCATCAACCGCGTTCTAGCAAACGCTTCCGCTTAGCGATCTTCAAAGGTACGAAGATGCTCTTACCCCTCTCTCGTTGCTGGTCTCTCCATAGGAAGATCTGAATATGCGTAGGAAAATTTTGAATTTATGCTACGTCACCCAACAGTGGTATCAAAGCCAGGTTTTCTATGCGTAGATTCTATGCACGAGTAGAACACAAAAGTTGTGGGCGATGGTTTGTCAATTTGCTTGCCGTTACTAGTCTTATTCTTTTCCGGCGGTATTGTGGGATGAAGCGGCCCGGACCGACCTTACACGTACGCTTACGTGAGACTGGTTCCACCGACAGACATGCACATCGTGCATAAAGGTGGCTAGCGGGTGTCTGTCTCTCCTACTCTAGTCGGATTGGATTTGATGAAAAGGGTCCTTATGAAGGGTAAATAGCTTTGGCATATCATCGTTGTGGCTGTCACGTAGGTAAGAAGGCGTTCTTGCTAGAAACCCAAATCAGCCACGTAAAACTTGCAACAACAATTAGAGGACGTCTAACTTGTTTTTGCAGGGTTTGACATGTGATGTGATATGGCCAAAGTTGTGATGTTGCATGTATGATGTATGAGATGATCATGTTATTGTAATAGGTTTCACGACTTGCATGTTGATGAGTATGACAACCGGCAGGAGCCATAGGAGTTGTCTTAATTTATTGTATGAGATGCAACGCCATGTGCTTGCTACTTTTACTTCATTGCTAACGGTTAGCCATAGTAGTAGTGATAGTAGTAGTTGGCGTGACGACTTCATGAAGACACGATGATGGAGATCATGATGATGGAGATCATGGTGTCGCGCCGGTGACGATGATGATCATACGATGCCTGAAGATGGAGATCGAAAGAGCAAAGATGATAATGGCCGTATCATGTCACTATATGATTGCATTGTGATGTTTATCATGTTTTACATCTTATTGCTTAGAACGACGGTAGCATAATAAGATGATCCCTCTTAAAATGTCGAGAACGTATTCCCCTAAGTGTGCACCGTTGCGAAGGTTCGTTGTCTCGAAGCACCACGTGATGATCGGGTGTGATAGATTCTAACGTTCGCATACAACGGGTGTAAGCCAGATTTACACACGCGAAACACTTAGGTTGACTCGACGAGCTTAGCATGTACAGACATGACCTCGAATACAAGAGACCGAAAGGTCGAACATGAGTCGTATGGTTGAATACGATCAGCATGAAGTTGCTCACCATGGTGACTAGTCCGTCTCACGTGATGATCGGACACGGGTTAGTCAACATGGATCATGCATCACTTAGATGACTAGAGGGATGTCGATTTAAGTGGGAGTTCATACTTAATTTGATTAAATGAACTTAATTGTCATGAACTTAGTCTAAAAGTTGTCTTTATAAATATTGTAGATGTCCAACGTCAACCTCAACTTCAACGCATTCCTAGAGAAAAACAAGCTGAAAGATGATGGTAGCAACTATGCGGACTGGGTTCGCAATCTGAAGCTCATCCTTGAAGCAGCTAAAAAGGCTTATGTCCTTAATGCGCCGCTAGGTGACCCTCCCGCTCCCGCAGCAGCCCAGGACGTTCTAAACGTCTGGCAAGCGCGGAGTGATGACTACTCTCTGGTCAGGTGTGGCATGTTATACAGTTTAGAAACGGGGCTCCAAAGACGTTTTGAGCAACACGGGGCATATGAGATGTTCCAAGAGCTGAAGCTAGTTTTTCAAGCTCTTGCCCGTGTCGAGAGATATGAAGTCTCCGACAAGTTCTTCAGCTGTAAGATGGAGGAGAACAGTTCTGTCAGTGAGCACATACTCAAAATGTTTGGGTTACACGGTCGTCTGACTTCACTTGGAGTCGAACTTCTGGATGATGCTATCATTGACAGAATCCTCCAGTCTCTCCCACCAAGCTACAAAGGCTTTGTACTCAACTACAACATGCAAGGGATGGAGAAAACCATTCCCGAGTTGTACTCGATGCTCAAGTCTGCAGAGGTAGAAATCAAGAAGGAGCATCAAGTGTTGATGGTCAACAAGACCACTAGTTTCAAGAAAGGCAGGGGTAAGAAGAACTTCAAGAAAGACGGCAAAGCTGTTGCCGCGCCCGGTAAGCCAGATGCCGGGAAGAAGAAAAAGAACGGACCCAAGCCTGAGACTGAGTGCTTCTACTGCAAGGGAAAAGGTCACTGGAAGCGGAACTGCCCCAAATACTTAGCGGACAAGAAGGCTGGCAACGTTAAAGGTATATATGATATACATGTTATTGATGTGTACCTTACCAGCGCTCGTAGTAGCTCCTGGGTATTTGATACCGGTGCTGTTGCTCACATTTGCAACTCAAAGCAGGAACTGCGGAATAAGCGGAGACTGGCCAAGGACGAGGTGACGATGCGCGTCGGGAATGGTTCAAAGGTCGATGTGATCGCCGTCGGCACGCTACCTCTACATCTACCGTCGGGATTAGTTTTAAACCTTAATAATTGTTATTTAGTACCAGCTTTAAGCATGAACATTGTATCAGGGTCTTGCTTAATGCGAGACGGCTACTCATTTAAGTCAGAGAATAATGGTTGTTCTATTTATATGAGTGATATGTTTTATGGTCATGCTCCGCTGGTGAATGGTTTATTCTTGATGAATCTCGATCGTGATGTTACACATATTCATAGTGTGAGTACCAAAAGATGCAAAGTTGATAATGATAGTCCCACATAATTGTGGCACTGCCGCCTTGGTCATATCGGCGTTAAGCGCATGAAGAAGCTCCATACTGATGGACTGCTAGAGTCTCTTGACTTTGAATCATTTGACACATGTGAACCGTGCCTCATGGGCAAGATGACTAAGACTCCATTCTCAGGAATAATGGAGAGAGCGACCGACTTATTGAAAATAATACATACTGATGTGTGTGGTCCAATGAACGTTGAAGCTCGCGGTGGTTATCGTTATGTTCTCACTCTCACCGATGATTTGAGTAGGTATGGGTATATTTACTTGATGAAGCACAAATCTGAGACGTTTGAAAGGTTCAAGGAATTTCAGAGTGAGGTTGAGAATCAACGTGACAGAAAAATTAAATGTCTACGATCTGATCGTGGAGGAGAATATTTGAGTCACGAATTTGGCACACACCTAAGAAAGTGTGGAATCGTTTCACAACTAACGCCGCCTGGCACACCGCAACGCAACGGAGTGTCTGAACGTCGTAATCGCACCTTATTAGATATGGTACGATCTATGATGTCTCTCACCGACTTACCGCTATCATTTTGGGGATACGCATTAGAAACTGCAGCATTCACTTTAAATAGGGCACCGTTTAAATCCATTGAGACGACACCGTATGAACTGTGGTTTGGCAAGAAACCTAAGTTGTCGTTTCTTAAAGTTTGGGGCTGCGATGCTTATGTGAAGAAACTTCAACCAGAAAAGCTCGAACCCAAAGCGGAGAAATGCGTATTCATAGGATACCCTAAGGAAACTATTGGGTATACCTTCTATCTTAGATACGAAGGTAAAACCTTTGTTGCCAAGAACGGATCCTTTCTAGAGAAAGAGTTTCTCTCGAAAGAAGTAAGTGGGAGGAAGGTAGAACTTGATGAGGTAATTACACCCCCTCTCGAACAGGAAAGTAGCGCAGCGCAAGAAGTTGTTCCTGTGGTGCCTACGCCGACTGAAGAGGAAGTTAATGATGATGATCATGAAGCTTCGGATCAAGTTACTACTGAACCACGAAGGTCCACAAGGGTACGCTCCGCACCAGAGTGGTACGGCAACCCAGTGATGGAGATCATGTTGTTAGACAACGGTGAACCTTCGAACTATGAAGAAGCGATGGCGGGCCCGGATTCCAACAAATGGCTTGAGGCCAAGAAATCCGAGATAGGATCCATGTATGAGAACAAAGTATGGACTTTGGTGGACTTGCCCGATGAACGGCGAGCCATAGAAAATAAATGGATCTTCAAGAAGAAGACTGATGCAAACGGTAATGTAACCGTTTACAAAGCTTGACTTGTCGCAAAGGGTTTTCGACAAATTCAAGGAGTTGACTACGAAGAGACTTTCTCTCCCGTAGCGTAGCTGAAATCAGTCCGAATCATGTTAGCAATTGCCGCCTTTTATGATTATGAAATTTGGCAAATGGACGTCAAAACAGCGTTCCTTAACGGGAATCTTAAGGAAGAGTTGTATATGATGCAACCAGAAGGTTTTGTCGATCCTAAAGGTGCTAACAAAGTATGCAAGCTCCAGCGCTCCATCTATGGGCTGGTGCAAGCATCTCGGAGTTGGAACATTCGCTTTAATGAGGTGATTAAGGCGTTTGGGTTCATACAGGTTTACGGAGAAGCCTGTCTGTACAAGAAAGTGAGTGGGAGCTCTCTAGCTTTCCTCGTACTATATGTGGATGACATATTATTGATGGGGAATAATATAGAGATGTTGGAGAGCATAAAGGCCTATTTGAACAAGAGTTTTTCAATGAAGGACCTTGGAGAAGCTGCATACATATTAGGCATCAAGATCTATAGAGATAGATCGAGACGCCTCATAGGTCTTTCGCAAAGTACATACCTTGACAAGATATTGAAGAAATTCAATATGGAAAACTCAAAGAAAGGGTTCTTGCCAGTTTTGCAAGGTATGAGATTGAGTAAGACTCAGTCGCCGACCACGGCAGCAGATAGAGAAAAGATGAGTTTTGTCCCCTACGCTTCAGCCGTGGGATCTCTAATGTATGCCATGCTGTGTACCAGACCTGATATAAACCTTGCGATAAGCTTGGTAGGAAGGTACCAAAGTAATCCCGGTGCGGAACACTGGACAGCGGTCAAGAATATCCTTAAGTACCTGAAAAGGACTAAGGAAATGTTTCTCGTTTATGGAGGTGACGAAGAGCTCGTCGTAAAGGGTTACGTCGATGCTAGCTTCAACACAGATCCGGATGACTCTAAGTCACAAACCGGATATGTATATGTGTTGAATGGTGGGGCAGTGAGCTGGTGCAGCAGCAAGCAAGAAGTCGTGGCAGCATCTACATGTGAAGCGGAGTACATAGCTGCTTCAGAAGCGGCTCATGAAGGAATTTGGATGAAGGAGCTCATCACCGACCTTGGAGTGGTTCCAAGCGCGTCGGGTCCTATGACACTCTTCTGTGATAACACTGGAGCCATTGCCATAGCCAAAGAGCCCAGGTTTCACCGGAAGACGAAGCACATCAAGCGCCGCTACAACTCCATCCAGGACCATGTCCAAACTGGAGTAATAGATATTTGTAAAATACACACGGATCTGAATATTGCAGACCCGTTGACTAAACCTCTTCCACGAGCAAAACATGATCAGCACCATAATGCTATGGGTGTTCGATACATCACAATGTAACTAGATTATTGTCTCTAGTGCAAGTGGGAGACTGTTGGAAATATGCCCTAGAGGCAATAATAAAATGGTTATTATCATATTTCCTTGTTCATGATAATCGTCTATCGTTCATGCTATAATTGTATTAACAAGAAACACTGATACATGTGTGAATGAATAGATCACAATGTGTCCCTAGCAAGCCTCTAGTTAGCTAGCTCGTTAGTCAATAGATGATCATGATTTCCTGATCATGGACATTGGATGTCATTGATAACGGGATCACATCATTGGGACAATGATGTGGTGGACAAGACCCAATCCTAAGCCTAGCACTAGATCGTATTGTTCGTATGCTAATGCTTTTCTAATGTCAAGTATCTTTTCCTTCGACCGTTAGATTGTGCAACTCCCGGATACCGTAGGAGTGCTTTGGGTGTATCAAACGTCACAACATAACTGGGTGACTATAAAGGTGCACTGCGGGTACCTCCGAAAGTGTCTGTTGGGTTGGCACGAATCGAGATCGGGATTTGTCACTCCGTGTGACGGAGAGGTATCTCTTGGCCCACTCGGTAGAACATCATCATGAGCTCAATGTGACTAAGGAGTTAGTCACACGATGACGTGCTATGGAACGAGTAAAGAGACTTACCGGTAACGAGATTGAACAAGGTATAGGTATACCGACGATCGAATCTCGGGCAAGTTCTATACCGACAGACAAAGGGAATCGTATACGGGATTGATTGAATCCTTGACATCGTGGTTCATCCGATGAGATCATCGTGGAGCTAGTGGGAGCCACCATGGGTATCCAGACCCCGCTGATGGTTATTGGCCAGAGAGGTGTCTCCGTCATGTCTGCCTGTCTCCCGAACCCGTAGGGTCTACACACTTAAGGTTCGATGACGCTAGGGTTATAGGGAATTGTTATACGAGATTACCGAAAGTTGTTCGGAGTCCCGGATGAGATCCCAGACGTCACGAGGAGCTCCGGAATGGTCCGGAGGTAAAGATTGATATATAGGACGGATGGTTTCGGACACCGGAAGTGTTTCGGGCATCACCGGTAACGTACCGGGACCACCGGGACCACCGGAGGTGGTCCCGGGGGACCACCGAAGGGGGGCTGCGACCCCAAGAGGTAAGATGGGCTAAGTGGGGGTGGGAACCAGCCCCTAGTTGGGCTGGTATGCCTCCCCACTCAGCCCATGGCGCAGGGGAAAGGAAAAGAGGGGGGGAACCCTAATTTAGGTGGGCCTTAGGCCCACCAGAGGGGTGCGCCACCCCTCCCCCTTGCCCTGGCCGCCACCCCTTCCCCATCTGAGGGCTGCCGCACCCCTTAGGGGTGGGAACCCTAAGGGCTGCGCCCCCTCCCTCTCCCCCTATATATAGATGAGGTTCGGGGCTGTTTGAGACACGGTTTAATCTCTCTCTCGCAGCCCTGCTCCTCTCCCTCCTCCTCTCTGCCGGCGCTTGGCGAAGCCTTGCCGGGAGACCTCGTCTCTCCACCAACACCACGCCGTCGTGTTGCTGGTCTTCTTCCCCAACCTCTCCCTCCTCCTTGCTGGATCAAGGTGCGGGAGACGTCACCGGGCTGCACGTGTGTTGAACGCGGAGGTGCCGTTGTTCGGCACTAGATCGGAATCGCTGCGAGTACGACTCCATCAACCGCGTTCTAGCAAACGCTTCCGCTTAGCGATCTTCAAAGGTACGAAGATGCTCTTACCCCTCTCTCGTTGCTGGTCTCTCCATAGGAAGATCTGAATATGCGTAGGAAAATTTTGAATTTATGCTACGTCACCCAACAGATACCAGATCTTGAGATCTCCGCCATGCTTGCCAACTACACTTTCAAGGGTGGAACTCCTAAGAAACTTGGTGATCCAGGAGTGCCCACTATACCTTGCTCCATTAAAGGAAACTACGTAAGAACTGCCTTATGTGACCTCGGAGCCGGTGTTAGTGTTATGCCGCTCTCTCTTTATCGTAGACTTGAATTGGATAAGTTGACACCCACTGAAATTTCTCTGCAAATGGCCGACAAATCAACTGCTTTCCCTATCAGCATTTGCGAGGACGTGCCTGTTGTGGTTGCTAATACCACTATCTTAACATACTTTGTTATCTTGGATATCCCCGAGGACGATGCCATGGTTGTCATCCTCAGAAGACCCTTTTTAAACACTGCAGGGGCTGTTATAGATTGCAACAAAGGCAATGTCACTTTCCATGTCAACGATAATGAGCACACAATGCACTTTCCGAAGAAACGATATCAAGTATATTGCATCAATGCTATCGAAAAGACTTCATCGATTCTTATTGGGAGCTTTGTATGCCCTATTCCTCGTGTCAAGATGAAGTATGATTTGCTTGTTGGGGAGATACATATCCCCATTGAGGTGACTTAGTGGCTATTAGAAAATTCTTCGTTCTCTCTTGAGATTCGAGAAGGTTTTGTCATGAGGACTTGATCAATCCTATTGACGGATTTCTTTCGATGACCATGAAATGGATGAATCAAAGAGTCACATACCTCTGTTCTGAGCTTTCATTTTCTTTTGCTTAGAAGAAAAATGATGGAATTAGTTTAGTTTTTCCTGTTTTCTGTTTTAGCGTCCAAGAGAAAAATACCTCAAAAATAAAAGTTCTCCAATGGTCCTGAAAACTTAGTATGATTTTTTCTGGAATTTTTGAAAATTACTGGGCCTGAGAGCTGGCCTGGGGGCCAGACCAGTGGGCCACAAGCCCTGCCACCGCCACCCCCTGGTGGCGGAGGGCAAGCTTGTGGGGCCCACAGGGACCCCCTCCACTCATTCCTACTCCCAGTCTCTTCTTCCACCTCCAGAAAAAATTGTTTCGGAGCTCAAACCCGTGTTCTTGCTCATTTGGCTGTGATTTTCGATCTCCTTGCTGAAAGCACCATTCTCCGAACCGTTTTGGGGAAATTACTCCTTGGTAAGTGACTCCTCCATTGGTCCAATTAGTTTTTGCTCTAGTGCTTTATCTTTCGCGTATTCTTGCTACCTTGGTGACCCTGTTCTTGAGCTAGAAAGGTTGATTTTAGCTGGTCCCAGGTAGTTTTAGCGTGTGATACGGTCTCTAAGCACTAGTAGGAGTAGTTGCTAAAAGTTGGGTTAATCTTTATTCACTTTTCTTTCGAAGTCTCTAAAAAATTCAGAATTTTTCAGAGCTAGAAAAAGGAAAAGATGAAGAGGTTCTTGAGAGGCTCTTCAAGCCGTAACCCCAAGGAGGATGAGAAGAACCACCCCAAGTACGTAGTTCCTCGAGTCACAGAAGTTCGAGCGTGCGAGTGGCCAAGTGATGAATTTTTGCGTGCCGCCAGACTTTATGAAGACTTTTATTACTTGGTGGAGAACGCAGGTCTTACTGCATTCGTTGCAGATAAGTGCTCACAATACCTCCTCCTCACCAATATTTTCGTTCAAAGCTTCAACTTTTACCCGAGGAAGAATCCTCCCATGGTTGAGTTCATGATATACGATGTTCCCTAGTGCATGACACTACAGGATTTTTGCAATGTATGCAAATTACCTTATGTTGGGGATATCCGTGACCCTCGTCCATGGGACTTGGAGGATTTCATTGGTTCTATTGTTGTTGGAGAGGAGAGAGGAGTGTCTCGCGCTAGAATTGCTAGCATACATTTTCCTGTCCTTCGGTACTTCTCATTATTTGTGGGAAAATGTTTGATTGGCCGTGGGCAGGCTGGATCACTTAGTTCTCCAGACCTTGCGGTTTTGCGCGAAGGTCTTTATAGCGATAAGACTTACAGCCTAGGTGCTATAGTGGCCCAGCGGTTGAACATCAACCGTTCCAAGGGTGTCGTCTATGGAGGTATCTATGGTACCCATCTTGCCAGACACTTTGAGATACCCATTAGACTGGGAGAGGAAAGGAGAAATGCTTCTCCCCGAAAAATATCTGGATTATGACAGCATGGTTCGCCATGATTTTCTGGATAGAGATGCTAGTAGACGGATGATTTATAACCTGGTATTTAGTCAGGGTACTCGAGAGACTATTAATTTGTCTGCTCCTTCCTTGTTCGATCTTCATGCAGGCAGGTACACTATTATGCCCTCGGATATCTACGCATATTGGGGCTTGGCCCAACCACACGCACCCGTGCCCGAGCCGCCAGTCGAGTACCAGACGCCAGTTTATCAGTGGGAGCCAGAGGAGCTCACACAGCAGTGGCATCCACAGTCTACTCCGGAGTATCCTGGAGCTGGTGATTTCCCACCATGGGAGTAGACCAAGCTAGGCCAAAAGCCTAAGCTTGGGGGAGTACATGTTCTCACCGACTTTACATTCATGATTATGCTTTCACTTTGTTAGTCGTTGTTTACGCTTTGCCACTGTATTATCCATGCTAGTTTATTTTTGTTTTCTTGTTTTCTTGTTTTGTGTCCTTTTTGAGAAAACCCAAAAAGATTTTTCTTTCTTCTTTTGCTTGTTGGGAGCTTTCCCGTGTAAATAGTTTTCTTTTTCTTTGGGTCAAGGTAGAAGATATTGGTTACAATGTTTAGTGGTTCTTGCATGCATACCTGTTTAGCTTTCAAAGAGCCATATTACTTTGTCTTCTCCTTTGTGTTTGCCTGCAGATTCAGCTTAGTCCAATGCACGAGCACTCTTATTATTGTTCACAACGTTCGGTCGTGCAAATGAAAGGCAATAATGATGATATATGATGAAGTGACTGAGACTGAAAAGCTGGTATGAACTCTATCTATTTTGTTTTTGCAAATATGACTAGCTTGTCGACCTAGATTCAGCTTTGTTGTGGGAGAACCGTGTTTGGAATGACAACTTAGAGATCATAGTTTCTGATGCCATGCTTATTTAGCTAGGAGCTTATAATGGTTTGTCTTGATTGCCGACATAGATTTTGAGATGACTATGATGTAGTTTGATAGGATGGTATTCTCCTTTGAATGTTTCAAGTGGCTTGACTTGGCACATGTTCATGCATGTAGTTGAAACAAAATCAACATAGCCTCTATGATGTTTGTGTTCATGGTGATTTATATCCTATTCATGCTTGCATTCAATGTTAGTCAAACTCATTGCATCTTGATGACTGTTGTCGCTCTCTAGTTGGTCGCTTCCCAGTCTTTTGCTAGCCTTCACTTGTACTAAGCGGAATACTGCTTGTGCATCCACTTCCATAAACCCAAAAGTTTTTCCATGAGAGTCCACCATACCTACCTATTTTGCGGTATCTACCTACCGTTCCAAGTAAATTTGCATGTGCCATTCTCTAAATCTTCAAGAAATAATCTGTTTTGCATGCCCGAACCGCTCATGTGGTGACCAAGGGCTATTGGTATCTTCCATGATAGGAGTGTTATCCTCGACATGTGTTTATTCACTGTCATTCACGAGAAAGGGGGTCGGTAATTGGAATGCCCAGTTCCACGCTTAAATCGAAAACATAACTGTAAAACAAGACTCCCCCGGATTGATGTTAGTATGGACGGTACCCGAGGATTCGGCTAGCCGTGGAGTGTGATTGATTGGTGGTGGGGGAGTTATAACTTTACTTTTCTGTTTGGGAACCGCCTATAGCATGAGTAGCATGGAAGATATTGAGAACTCTTGGTCATTGCGTTGACAATGAAAGCATGCCACCCAAAATTATTATCTCTGTTTTCAAAGCTTGAGCTCTGGCACCTCTTCAAATCAATGTTTCCCTCTCCGAAGGGCTGTCTATTTATTTTCCTGTTGAGTCATCATCCTCTTCTATAAGCACCAATTAGAGAGCACCTCTGTCATTTTTATGCTTTGCTTTTGATTGATATTGAGTATGACTATGACTGGATCTTCGTTGCTATGAATTACAATGTTTAGTCAGCCCTTGATCTTTGAAAGTGCTCTGCATTTATGTTTTGCGGTCTCAGAAAGAGCTAGCGAGATACCACCTATTCATATTGCTTCATGCTTGTTTTGATTGAAGTGTTGGTATTTGAAACTCATTATTATTTGCTCGTTAACTCATTATGCCATTGATATTAGTTTACCGTGAGACATTTGTGTCACTTGCTTATGTGGTTAACTTGTGATCTTGCTGAAATTCTGGTTACGAGTTAGACATAGTTGCAACAACAAGATCGAACAGAGTTTGTCAAAGTTTTTCTTTCTCACTCAGTTTGTCAACTGGGTTGCTTGAGGACAAGCAAGGTTTTAAGCTTGGGGGAGTTGATACGTCTCCATCGTATCTACTTTTTCAAACTCTTTTGCCCTTGTTTTGGACTCTAATTTGCATGATTTGAATAGAACTAACCTGGACTGACGTTGTTTTCAGCAGAATTGCCTTGGTGTTATTTTTGTGCAGAAATCAAAGTTCTCCAAACGTCCTGAAAATTTACGGGGAGCATTTTTGGAAAATATGAAAAATACCTGCGCCAAGATCCACCTGAGGGGGTGGGCCAGTGGGCCACAAGCCCTGCCTCCGCCACCCCCTGGTGGCGGTGCGCAAGCTTGTGGGGCCCATATGGCTCTGCCGCCCCCAATCTTAGGTCTATAAGTTCACTTTCGTCCCAGAAAAAATAAAAAGAGAAGATTTCGTCGCGTTTGCGATACGGAGGCGCCGCCACAACCTGTTCTTCATCTGGAGGGCAGATCTGGAGTCCGTTTTGGGCTCCGGAGAGGGGAAATTGTCGCCATCGTCATCATCAACCTTCTTCCCTCTCCAATTCCATGAAGCTCTTCGTCATTCGTGAGTAATCTATTCGTAGGCTCGCTGGGCGGTGATGAGTAGGATGATATCTATCATGTAATCGAGTTAGTTTTGATGGGGATTGATCCCTAGTATCCACTATGTTCTGAGATTGATGTTGCTACTACTTTGCCATGCTTAATGCTTGTCACTAGGGCCCGAGTGCCATGATTTCAGATATGAAATTATTATGTTGTCACCAATATATGTGTGTTTTAGATTCGATCTTGCAAGTTGTAGTTACCTACTATGTGTTATGATCCGGCAACCCCGGAGTGACAATAACCGGAACCACTCTCGATGATGACCATAGTTTGAGGAGTTCATGTGTTCACCAAGTGCTAATGCGTTGGTCCGGTTCTTTATTAAAAGGAGAACCTTAATATCTCGTAGTTTCCTTTTGGACCCCGCTGCCATGGGAGGGATGGACAATAGATGCCATGCAAGTTCTTTTCCCTAAGCACGTATGGCGACACACGGAATGCATGCCTACATCACATTGACGAACGGGAGCTAGCCACATATCTCTCCATGTTATAACTGTTGCATGATGAATATCATCCAAACAAATCACCAACCCATTGCCTACGAGTTTGTCCTACTGCTGTTGTTACTTGTCTTGCTCTGCTGTTACTACTGTTGCTGCTACTGTTACTTGTCTTGCTCTGTTGTTACTACTGTTGTTGCTGCTGTTACTTGTCTTGCTCTGCTGCTACTGTTGCTCCTACTGTCGCTTGGTACTGTTGCTACTTGCTACTGCTGTTACTACTGTTGTTCCTTGCCACCGTCGTTACTCGCTACTTTGTTGTTACTACTTTGCTTGCAGATACTAATCTTTCAGGTGTGGTTGAATCTGACGCATTCAGCTCCTAATACTCGAGAGTATTCTCTCACCTCCTGTGTGGCGTACCAACAAATTTGAGTCGAATACTCTACCCTCGAAAACTGCTGCGAACCCACGCGCTGGTGGGCCGCCAACAACATTCTTCTAGTTTCATTGCTGGGGAGTGCTAGTAGCATTCTTCTGGTGCCGTTGCAGGGGAAGGTTTGTTGTCACAGAATCAGCATTCGTCTAGCTATTGCCATAGAGTGCTAGTCAGTGACTGAAGGTTGTTCGGAGTCCCGGATGATATCACAGATGTCACGAGGGTTTCCGGAATGGTCCGAAAACGAAGATTTATATATAGGAAGTTGGTGTTTGGATTCCGGAAAGTTTTCGGGCATTACCGGCAGTGTACCGGGAGTGATGAATGGGTTCCGGCGGCCCACTGGGTGGGACCACCACGCCCAAGGGGTCCACGTGGGTTTATTGGATGTACAGTAAGGTGTAATGGGCTCACAAACTCATCCAAGGAAAACCCATGAGGAAAAAGTGGAAAAACCAAAACAGGTGGGAAAAAAAGGAAGGAGTCCTAATCCAAGTGGGATTGGAGAAGGACTCCTCCCTCCCACTTCGGCCGACCCAAGGAAGGCCTCCTTTGGCCGGCGCCCTAGGGCTTTTCCCTACCCCTTGGCTCGTCCTATATATACTAGAGGTTTAGGGTTGTTTGAGACACAACTTTGCCACGTGCAACTCAAACCTACACCTCGTAGTTCTTCCTCTAGATTAGATTTCTGCGGAGCTCGGGCGGAGCCGTGTAGGAATAGATCATCACCAACACCGGCGCCCCGTCACGCTGCCGGAGAACTCATCTACTTCTCCGTCTCTCTTGCTTGATCAAGAAGTCTGAGATCGTCATCGAGCTGTATGTGTGCTAAACTCGGAGGTGTCGTCCGTTCGGCGCTAAATTAGAACGAATCGTGGGACGATAGTGATTTGAATCACGGAGCTGTACCACTACAGCAACCGCATTTCTTAACACTTCCCACTGAGCGATCTACAAGGGTACGTGGATCTAATCTCCTCTTGTATATGAACATCACCATGATAGGTCTTCGTGTGTGTAGGAAATTTTTTGTTTCCCATGCAACGTTCGCCAACAGTGGCATCATGAGCTAGGTTCATGCGTAGATGTTATCTCGAGTAGAACACGAAAGGTTTTGTGGGCGTTGATGTTCGATTTTCTGCCCTCCTTAGTCTTTTCTCGATTCAGCAGTATTGTTGGATTGAAGCGGCCTGGACCGACATTACTCGTACGCTTACGAGAGACTGGTTTCATCGACTAACATGCAAGTCGTTGCATAAAGATGACTGGCGGGTGCCTGTTGTTGGAAATATGCCCTAGAGGCAATAATAAAATGGTTCTTATCATATTTCCTTGTTCATGATAATCGTCTATTGTTCATGCTATAATTGTATTAACAGGAAACAGTAATACATGTGTGAATAAATAGATCACAATGTGTCCCTAGCAAGCCTCTAGTTGGCTAGCTTGTTGATCAATAGATGATCATGGTTTCCTGATCATGGACATTAGATGTCATTCATAACGGGATCACATCATTGGGAGAATGATGTGATGGACAAGACCCAATCCTAAGCATAGCACTAGATCGTATTGTTTGTATGCTAAAGCTTTTCTAATGTCAAGTGTCTTTTCCTTCGACCGTGAGATTGTGCAACTCCCGGATACCGTAGTAGTGCTTTGGGTGTATCAAACCTCACAACGTAATTGGGTGACTATAAAGGTGCACTACGGGTACCTCCGAAAGTGTCTGTTGGGTTGGTACGATCGAGATCGGGATTTGTCACTCGTGTGACGGAGAGGTATCTCTGGGCCCACTCAGTAGAACATCATCATGAGCTCAATGTGACTAAGGAGTTAGTCACAGGATGACGTGCTACGGAACGAGTAAAGAGACTTACCGGTAACGAGATTGAACAAGGTATAGGTATACCGAGGATCGAATCTCGGGCAAGTTCCATACTGACAAACAAAGGGAATTGTATACGGGATTAATTGAATCCTTGACATCGTGGTTAATCCGATGAGATCATCGTGGAACATGTGGGAGCCACCATGGGTATCCACATCCCGCTGATGGTTATTGGCCGGAGAGTGTCTCGGTCATGTCTGCATGATTCCCGAACCTGTAGGGTCTACACACTTAAGGTTCGATGACGCTAGGGTTATAGGGAATTGTTATACGAGGTTACCGAAGGTTGTTCAGAGTCCCGGATGAGATCCCGGACGTCACGAGGAGCTCTGGAATGGTCCGGAGGTAAAGATTGATATATAGGATGGATGGGTTTGGACGCCGGAAATGTTTCGGGCATCACCGGCAAAGTGTCGGGACCATCAGAAGGGTTCCAGAGGCCCACCGGGAGGGGCCACAGGCCCCGGAGGTCTACGTGGGCCAAGTGCGGGAAGGAACCAACCCCTAGGTGGGCTGGTGTGCCCCCCACACCCAGCCCATGCGCACCAAAGAGGGAGGGAGGGGAAACCCTAGGTGCTGGTGGGCCTAAGGCCCACCTAGGGGTGCGCCCCCCTCTCCCTGCCCTAGCTGCCGCCCCCTCTCCCATCTAGGCTGCCGCACCACCTAGGGTGGGAACCCTAGGGGTGGCGCACCCCCCTCCCCTCCTCCTATATCCTCTATTCCTAAATAGATGCCTCCCACTATGTAATTTTCCTACGTTTTGGTGAAGCCACATCATCAGATGATGTCATCATATATTATTCTGAGAAAACTCCATCCTTTTTTCATGATGCTGTAAATGTCCATCGTTTCATTTATCGCCGGACCCACTCCAGCCGTTTCATCCTCATATGCTCCCACACACATTAAAGCAACGAGGCAGCCGATCGGCCGGCCATCGGTTCATCAACCATTCACCACCAATGCGCACATGCTTCATAGCGTTCCCTTTGCACAAATCTCTGTCCACTTTTGTTCCTGTATTCTGCCTACCGCCGGTGAATTCTACTCTGAATGTCAATCTCCTAGCTTTCACTCTGGTACGTCAACTACATCATTGTGAGGTTGCAACGTCAGGTCTTTGGCTGCTCACATCTGAACACATGATTGCTTTTTCAAATTGAATTATTTGGTAGTGGTGGCCATGGCGTTTTCTTCCCTTAATTACTTATACGTCTTTCTCCGAATCCAGATGATTTATTATTTGGACTTGAGATTAGTTATGTAATACGTTACTAGCTGCTACTACACGCACCGAACAGGTGGCTAGATCTGACATGTTTATCTTTTCTTTTTCAGTGTTACTTTCTTCTACAAAGATCTACAAGCAATGTGCTAACTTCTGAAGTCTCAACTCTCACACGGTTCAGGTGTTTAGGGCCAAAAGGAGCACTATCCATTGATTCCAGATCATTATTTTTATTAAAGCCCCACTACATGTGCATCACTCCCATTCCCAAACAATGTTCCTGGCTTTCACAAGGACGAAGAATCCATGAGGAGATCAACGAGATAACTAATCTGAGACCTATTTGACAGGCGAGTTTCGTTTTCTTCACAACGGTCAGATCTGGGAACCAAGGTAACCATCACTAGCTTTTCAGCACGGCGGCGCCCAGATCCCTGCTTATTCCCTCTTCGTTTTCTTCAACAGAATAGAGAAAGTACCATCTATTTCCTCTAAAAAATGCATTTCTACTTTTGTTCCTATTTATTTCCCCTCATGTTGTGGTTTCTATTCTGTCGTCCAAAATTGATGGAATCGTGAGCATTGGCATATGACAAGGTTATTTCTTTTTTTCTTCTGAAGATGTGTTCCGTTCAGATTTTTTGCCATGACATTGGCATGTTGTGGGCTGTAAACAAAATTTCAAGAAACAAAGTAATCGTGCTTGCTTAGTCACTTGGTTCATATAATAGTGATGACCTCTACACACAAAATAACTGTACTAAGGTTCTGTTTATTTAACCCTTCATTGTTATTTTAGAGGATGTGGACGGGAAAGAATACCATGCAAATTTTCCCCAGGATTAATAGAACCAAGAATCCAATACAATACTCATCTATATACTTGATATACTGAATAATTGTTTTACACATCACCCGTCGTAGTATGGTTCAATATATGATGTGTACACTTACAGTTTACCAAGATGACGCTACAAAGGAGATTGTGAACGGTCATTTAACTTATTTACTTCGACGAAGACATAGACCAATTTTACTATTGATTTTGACCAACAGTATTCAGTTTGCTTTAGCATCCATTTTGTGTATCCTTATTTTTTCCTTTGCAGGTTAGTTAACTTATTTACTTCAACAAAGGTATATAGGACAAATTTTCTATAGATTTTGATCAACAATATTCAGTTTGATTTTGCATCAATTTTGTGTATTCTCAAATTGCATTGGAGTGTTCATGTATCTGAGAGTTTCCTCTATTATTCCTCCGGATAGTTGGTATCCCACATTTGAATACAAATATCTCACATTTTCCATACACGCTCATGGATGTCTACAGAAAGGTGCAGAAAAGATGCAAACATGTCTTGATTTGCGATACATGCTCAGATGGAAGATACTTTGGCCATCTCTACTCTACATACCCATATAATCCAGTTAATAAGTGCTATGACACATGAACTAAAATTATTAACAGTAAGGCAGTTATGTCACTATAAATATAGTTCAAAATAGCGAGCGTTGGCTACAATAAGGCAGTTATGTCACTATAAAGTATCACCTTGGAGGCGCTTCGATTATCAAGCAGTATCCATACTTCCAATTTTTCATTAGCATGCCTTGATTTACATCATGCTGGACATCATTATGGTAACACAAGTGGTTTGTTAGATGGTTTATATATAATTTGTAAACCTAGAGAAATGTGATATCGAGTGAGACGTCAGAAGTTTATTTTGTATCCAATACCATCATCCAGTATTATTCAACTTAATAGTTTTGTACTTATTTCTTAACATCATGTGCTACAAAATTCCCGCGGCAACGCGCGGGGCATCATCTAGTATATAGAGGGTTTGGGGGCTGTTTTACACACAGTTTTCCATCTTCCTCGGCGCAGCCCTGCTTCCCTCCTTCCTCCTCTCCCACGATGCTTGGCGAAGCCCTGCCGGGAGACCTCGTCTCTCCATCGACACCACGTCGTCATGCTGCCGGAGATCTTCCCCAACCTCTCCCTCCTCCTTGCTGGATCAAGGTGCGGGAGACGTCACCGGGCTGCACGTGTGTTGAACGCGGAGGTGCCCTGGTTCGGCACTAGATCGGAATCACACCGCGATCTGAATCGCCGCGAGTACGACTCCATCAACCGCGTTCTAGCAATACTTCCGCTTAGCAATGCTTCCGCGTAGGAAATTTTTGACTTTATGCTACATTACCCAACAGTGGCATCCGAGCCAGGTTTTCTATGCGTAGATTTTATGCACGAGTAGAACACAAAAGGTTGTGGGCGATGATTTTTGAATTGCTTGCCGCTGCTAGTCTTATTCTTTTCCGACGGTATTGTGGGATGAAGCGGCCCGGACCGACCTTACACGTACACTTACGTGAGACAGGTTCCACCGACAGACATGCACACCGTGCATAAAGGTGGCTAGCGGGTGTGTGTCTCTCCCACTCTAGTCGGATTGGATTTGATGAAAAGGGTCCTTATGAAGGGTAAATAGCTTTGGCATATCATCATTGTGGTGGTCACGTAGGTAAGAAGGTGTTCTTGCTAGAAACCCAAATCAGCCACGTAAAACTTGCAACAACAATTAGAGGACGTCTAACTTGTTTTTGCAGGGTTTGACATGTGATGTGATATGGCCAAAGTTGTGATGTTGCATGTGTGATGTATGAGATGATCATGTTATTGTAATAGGATTCACGACTTGCCTGTCGATGAGTATGACAACCGGCAGGAGCCATCGGAGTTGTCTTAATTTATTGTATGAGATGCAACGCCATGTGTTTACTACTTTTACTTCATTGCTAACGGTTAGCTATAGTAGTAGTGATAGTAGTAGTTGGCGTGACGACTTCACGGAGACACGATGATGGAGATCATGATGATGGAGATCATGGTGTCACGCCGGTGACAATGATGATCATGCGATGCCTGAAGATGGAGATCGAAAGAGCAAAGATGATAATGGCCATATCATGTCACTATATGATTACATCTGATGTTTATCATGTTTTTCATCGTATTTCTTAGAACGACGGTAGCATAATAAGATGATCCCTCTTAAAATTTTTGAGAACGTATTCCCCTAAGTGTGCACTGTTGCGAAGGATCGTTGTCTCGAAGCACCACGTGATGATCGGGTGTGATAGATTCTAACGTTCGCATACAACGGGTGTAAGCCAGATTTACACACGCGAAACACTTAGGTTGACTCGACGAGCTTAGCATGTACAGACATGACCTCGAATACAAGAGACCGAAAGGTCGAACATGAGTCGTATGGTTGAATACGATCAGCATGAAGTTGCTCACCATGACGACTAGTCCGTCTCACGTGATGATTGGACACGGGTTAGTCAACATGGATCATGTATCACTTAGATGACTAGAGGGATGTCGATTTAAGTGGGAGTTCATACTTAATTTGATTAAATGAACTTAATTGTCATGAACTTAGTCTAAAAGTTGTCTTTATAAATATTGTAGATGGCCAACATCAACCTCAATTTCAACGCATTCCTAGAGAAAAACAAGTTGAAAGATGATGGTAGAAACTATGCGGACTGGGTCCGCAACTTGAAGCTCATCCTTGAAGCAGCTAAAAAGGCTTATGTCCTTGATGCGCCGCTAGGTGACCCTCCTGCTCCTGCAGCAGCCCGGGACATTCTGAACATCTGGCAAACGCGGAGTGATGACTACTCTCTGGTTAGGTGTGGCATGTTATACATTTTGGAAACGGGGCTCCAAAGGCATTTTGAGCAATACGATGCATATGAGATGTTCCAAGAGCCGAAACTAGTTTTTCAAGCTCATGACCGTGTCGAGAGATATGAAGTCTTCGACAAGTTATTTAGCTGTAAGATGGAGGAGAACAGTTCTGTCAGTGAGCACATACTCAAAATGTCTAGGTTACACGGTCGTCTGATTTCACTTGGAGTCGAACTTCCGGATGATGCTATAATTGACAGAATCCTCCAGTCTCTCCCACCAAGCTACAAAGGTTTTGTGCTGAACTACAACATGCAAGGGATGGAGAAGACCATTCCCAAGTTGTACTCGATGCTCAAGTCTGCAGAAGTAGAAAGCAAGAAAGAGCATCAAGTGTTGATGGTCAACAAGACCACCGGTTTCAAGAAGGGCAAGGGTAAGAAGAACTTCAAGAAAGACGACAAAGCCGTTGCCGCGCCCGGTAAGCCAGATACCGGGAAGAAGAAAAAGAATGGACCCAAGCATGAGACTGAGTGCTTATATTGCAAGGAAAAAGGTCACTGGAAGCGGAACTGCCCGAAGTACTTAGCGGACAAGAAGGCCGACAACATTAAAGCGGAATAAGCGGAGACTGGCCAAGGACAAGGTGACGATGCGCGTCGGAAATGGCTCCAAGGTCGATGTGATCGCCGTCGGCATGCTACCTCTACATCTACCGTCGGGATTAGTTTTAAACCTTAATAATTGTTAATTAGTACCATCTTTGAGCATGAATATTGTATCAGGGTCTTGCTTAATGCGAGACGGTTACTCATTTAAGTCAGAGAATAATTGTTGTTCTATTTATATGAGTGATATTTTTTTATGGTCATGCTCCACTGGTGAATGGTTTATTCTTGATGAATCTCGATCGTGATGTTACACATATTCATAGTGTTAGTACCAAAAGATGTAAAGTTGATAATGATAGTCCCAGATACTTGTGGCACTGCCGCCTTGGTCATATCGGTATTAAGCGCATGAAGAAGCTCCATACTGATGGACTATTAGAGTCTCTTGACTTTGAATCATTTGACACATGCGAACCGTGCCTCATGGGCAAGATGACTAAGACTCCATTCTCAGGAATAATGGAGAGAGCGACCGACTTATTGGAAATAATACATACTGATGTGTGTGGTCCAATGAACGTTGAATCTCGCGGTGGCTAACGTTATGTTCTCACTCTCACCGATGATTTGAGTAGGTATGGGTATATCTACTTGATGAAGCACAAATCTGAGACAATTGAAAAGTTCAAGGAATTTCAGAGTGAGGTTGAGAATCAACGTGAAAGAAAAATTAAGTGTCTACGATCTGATCGTGGAGGAGAATATTTGAGTCACGAGTTTGGCACACACCTAAGGAAGTGTGGAATCGTTTCACAACTGACGCCGCCTCGCACACCGCAATGCAACGGAGTGTTTGAACGTCGTAATCGCACTTCATTAGATATGGTATGATCTATGATGTCTCTTACCGACTTACCGCTATCATTTTGGGGATACGCATTAGAAACTTCAACATTCACTTTAAATAGGGCACCATCTAAATCCGTTGAGACGACACCATGTGAACTATGGTTTGGCAAGAAACCTAAGTTGTCATTTCTTAAAGTTTGGGGCTGCGATGCTTATGTGAAGAAACTTCAACCAGAGAAGCGCGAACCCAAAGTGGAGAAATGCATATTCATAGGATACCCTAAGGAAACTATTGGGTATACCTTCTATCTTAGATACGAAGGTAAAACCTTTGTTGCCAAGAACGGATCCTTTCTAGAGAAAGAGTTTCTCTTGAAAGAAGTAAGTGGGAGGAAAGTAGAACTTGATGAGGTAATTACACCCCCTCTCGAACCAGAGAATAGCGCAGCGCGGGAAATTGTTCATGTGGCGCCTACGCCAACTGAAGAGGAAGTTAATGATGATGATCATGAAGCTTCGGATCAAGTTGTTACTGAACCGCGAAGGTCCACAAGGGTACGCTCCGCACCAGAGTGGTACGGCAACCCTGTGATGGAAATCATGTTGTTAGATGATGACCCACAAGTATAGGGGATCAATCATAGTCCTTTCGATAAGTAAGAGTGTCGAACCCAACGAGGAGTAGAAGGATCTGACAAGTAGTTTTCAGCAAGGTAAAATCTGCACGCACTGAAATTGTGAGTAACAAGTGATTGTGTGGTGAGATGATTCGTAGCAACCAACAAGTAACAAAAGTAGCAACGGTGCAGCAAAGTGGCCCATTCCGTTTTGTAGCAAGGGACAAGCCTGGACAAAGTCTTATAGGAGGAAAAACGCTCCCGAGGACACACGGGAATTTCTGTCATGCTATTTTCATCATGTTCATATGATTCACGTTCGTTACTTTGATATTTTGATATGTGGGTGGACCGGCGCTTGGGTACTACCCTTACTTGGACAAGCATCCCACTTATGATTAACCCCTCTCGCAAGCATCCGCAACTATGAAATAAGAATTAAGACAAAGTCTAACCATAGCATTAAACTAGTGGATCCAAATCAGCCCCTTACGAAGCAACGCATAAACTAGGGTTTAAGCTTCTGTCACTCTAGCAACCCATCATCTACTTATTACTTCCCAATGCTTTCCTCTAGGCCCAAATAATGGTGAAGTGTTATGTAGTCGACGTTCACATAACACCACTAGAGGTAAAACAACATACAACATATCAAAATACCGAACGAATACCAAATTCACATGACTATTATTAGCATGACTTATCCCATGTCCTCAGGAACAAAAGTAACTACTCACAAAGCATAATCATAATCATGATCAGAGGTGTAATGAGTATCATCAAGGATCTGAACATAAACTCTTCCACCAAGTAATCCAACTAGCATCAACTACAAAGAGTAATTAACACTACTAGCAACCTTACAAGTACCAATCGGAGTCGCGAGACGGAGATTGGTTACAAGAGATGAACTAGGGTTTGGAGATGAGATGGTGCTAATGAAGATGTTGATGGTGACGAGTCCCCTCTGATGAGAGGAGTGTTGGTGATGACGATGGCGACGATTTCCCCCTCCGGGAGGGAAGTTTCCCCGGCAGGATCGTCCTGGCAGAGCTCTAGATTGGTTCTGCTCAAGTTCCGCCTCGTGGTGGCGGCGAAACCACAAAAAAGCTCTCGTCTGATTTTTTCTGGACGAAACCCTCCATATAGCAAAAGAGGGGCTAGTGGGCCAGCAGGGTGCCCACAAGCCCCCATGGCGCGGCCTAGGGGGTGGTCGCGCCGTGCAGGCTTGTGGCCACCTCCTGGCGCCCTTCTGGCGCTTCTTCGGCCCAGTATTTTTTATATATTGGGAAAAAATCTCCGTTGATTTTCACGGCGTTTGGAGTTGCGCAGAATAGGTATCTCAACTTTGCTCGACTTTCAGGCCAGAATTCCAGTTGTCGGTATTCTCCCTCTTCATGTAAACCTTGCAAAATAAGAGAGAAAAGGCATAAGAATAGTACCGTGAAGTGAAATAACAGCCAAAGAAGCGATAAATATCAACATGAAAACATGATGCAAAATGGACGTATCAACTCCCCCAAGCTTAGACCTCGCTTGTCCTCAAGCGAAAGCCTAGCTCCATAAATATGTCCACATGTTTAGCGAGAGAGGCGTCGACAAAACAAGATACGAACATGCATGCATCATGATCAAGCTCAGAACAGCAATACCAACATATAATCTCTCATGCTAAAGTGATAATTTATTCACAAAGTAAAGCATGGATCAAGAACCTTACCGAGAAGTAACAACCGATAGCCTTTAGTCATTGAAGCAATTGCAATTTATCACAACATCAGAAAGAGTCAAGTAAGAGCTTGTAAAGCAAATCCACATACTCAATCATTCTTTCGTTCTCTACAATTGCCACAACTCACGTGGTACTCATGAGATCAAAGTTTCAGCTGAACACAGAGAAAGATAGGGGCTTATATTTGCCTCCCAACTGCTTACCTCAAGGGTAATGTCAACAATAATGATTCATGGATACCTACCTCCAAGTTGACATATTAATATTGATCTTTCCCAAGCATGTGACGGGAGCCAAGACAAAGGCAAAATAAGGAATTGGTGAAGATCACCATGACTCTTTCAAGGCCAAAAAGTAAAGGTACAAGATAGGCCCTTCGCAGAGGGAAGCAGAGGTTGTCATGCGCTTTTGAGGTTTGGATGTGTGTCCTCTTAGTGTGGAGGAACGTCACTTTATATTGCCTCCTGTGATAAAGAACTTTATTATGCAGTCTGTCGCTTTTATGTCTTCCTCATCACAGGTTATACAAAGCTTATTTTCCACACACTAATAGATCATACATATTAGGGAGCAATTTTTATTGCTTGCACCGATGACAACTTACTTGAGGGATCTTATTCAATCCATAGGTAGGTATAGTGGACACTCATGGCAAAACTGGTTTGAAGGTTTATGGATGCACAAGTAGTATCTCTACTAAGTGCGGGAGTTTTGGCTAATATGAGGTGGAAGCAATCGTCACATGCTAAGGGATCTCTAATCATATAACATTGTTCAGAGCCAAGCAAACACAATTCATTACGTTGTCTTCCTTGTCCAACATCTACTTCTAGGCATGTAATAGTTTAGTGAGTGTTCACAATCATAGATATTGTCGTAGATGATACATTTATATGTGAACCTCTCCTACTTTATCACTTCCTAATAATTGCAACCATGACCAAGGTCTACGTTTGCCTACCCTCAACAAGTTCCAATCCTCATTCTTTTTATAAGTGAAGCCATCACTTCCCATAAGATCATTACATGATCTTTCATGCTTTTGTTCTATTCTCACTCTTTTGATCACGACAAGAGGCAACGCCCTTCAACTAAGACACTCTTTATTATATGGCTCACGAGCAAGAATACATCGGGGGTGACACAAGGCAAAAATCAAGACTAAAACACTGAGACTTTTAAACTACTAGAGAAAAAGAAAACTGAAAAGGAAAACTAAAAACAAAGGTAAAGGCAAAAGATGTGATGGTGATACGATACCGGGGTAACTCCCCCAAGCTTGGCACAAGCCAAGGGGATTGCCCATACCAATGCTCAGTTCTCTTTCTTTGGTGGTGATGGTGGTGGAGTTGTTGCAACATGAGTTTGATCCTCCGTCTTCCAAGGCATAGGTGCTCCACCATGGAAAGATGAACGAGTCTCTGGAATCCTCAAATCTGCAGCCAACCTTATTGATTTAAATCTATACTCATACTCACTGTTTTGGTTCTGCAGGTCATAGATCTGGCCCTCGAGTTGATCAACCCTGTCATAGAGCCTGGAGAGGTGCTTCCCAATGTCATTGGCATCAATCATGTGCTTGTTGGTGAACTCTGTGATCATCATGTGGTTGGCGGTGAGTCCCCGCTCCACCATCCCTTGGCACTTGAAGACTTGTTGCTCCATTGCTTCGAGCCTCATCTCCACGCTTCCGGTCTTCTTAGGCCCCTCAACATCACGGATGTGCAACATCCCCTCACGCATCTCGATAGATTGAGGGTGTTGTAGCACTTCCGTGAGGTAGGGATTGATGACCTTCTCGAAGATCTTGTCCTTTGGAGCTTTTGGGGAAGTCATGGCGATCTAGATCTGCAACAGAAACAGGCTCGAAACGAAAAACAGAGGGAATCTGCGTGATGCAGGTGTGAGACCAAACGGAAGTATATGTAATGATTTTTTCTAGACCAGAAGGAGTACCCTGCACGAAAACGAAGTCCGGGAGGCGCACGAGGTGGCCACAAGCCCTCACGGCGCGGCCATGGGGTGGGCCCACGCCGTGCAGGCTTGTCGCCTCCTCGCGCCCTTTCCGGACTACTTCCAATTTTTGTATTTTTTTTCAAATATTCCAAAACGGAGAAAAATTCTATGGGGAATGTTTTGGACTCTGTTTTCTTACCGAATCTCATACCTCTTCGTTTTCGGAGTCTGAAACAGGCTGATAAATGTCCCTTAGGTATTCTTCCGGAGTTATGGTATTGATGATATTGCTTTCAACATTAATGGGAGTACCTGAGATATAATGCTTGATTCTCTGCCCATTTACAACTCTCGGACAATTACCTTCCGTGTTGTTGATCTTGAGAGCACCGGAACGATATACTTCATCAACAACATAGGGACCTTCCCATTTAGAGAGAAGCTTGCCTGCAAAGAATCTTAAACGAGAGTTATATAGCAAGACACAATCACCTACATTGAACTCACGTTTTGTATCCTCTTATCATGCCACCTCTTAACCTTCTCTTTGAAAAGCTTGGCATTCTCATATGCCTGAGTTCTCCACTCATCAAGCGAGCTAATATCAAATAACCTCTTCTCACCGGCAAGTTTGAAATCAAAGTTGAGCTCTTTGATTGCCCAATAAGATTTATGCTCAAGCTCAATAGGTAAGTGACATACTTTCCCATACACCATTTTGTACGGAGACATGACCATGGGATTCTTATAGGCAGTTCTATAAGCCCACAATGCATCATCGAGCTTCTTAGACCAATTCTTTCTAGACCTGTTGACAGTCTTTTGCATAATTAGTTTAATCTCTCTGTTGCTTAGCTCTACTTGACCACTAGACTGAGGGTGATAGGGAGACGCAATTCTATGGTTGACATCGTACTTAGCAAGCGTTTTACGGAAAGCACCATGAATGAAGTGTGAACCACCGTCGGTCATTAGATATCTAGGGACTCCAAATCTAGGGAAGATAACTTCTTTTAGCATCTTGATAGAGGTGTTCTGATCAACACTACTAGTGGGGATAGCTTCTACCCACTTAGTGATGTAATCCACAGCAACTAAGATATGCGTATACCCGTTGGATTTTGGAAAAGGTCCCATATAATCAAAGCCCCAGACATCAAATGGTTCAATGACAAGTGAATAGTTCATAGGCATTTCCTGACGTTTGCTAATATTACCTATTCTTTGACATTCGTCACAAGACAAGACAAACTTACGGGCATCCTTGAAGAGAGTGGGCCAATAGAAACCTGATTGCAATACCTTCTGTGCAGTTCTATCTCCCGCATGGTGTCCTCCGTAGGCCTTGGAGTGACACTTCTGTAGGATCTGTCCCTGTTCATGTTCGGGTACACAACGTCTGATAACACCGTCTACTCCTTCCTTATAAAGGTGAGGATCATCCCAAAAGTAGTGTCTCAAGTCAAAGAAGAATTTCTTCTTTTGCTGGTATGTGAAACTAGGTGGTATGTATTTGGCAACGATATAGTTTGCATAATCAGCATACCACGGTGCACTATGTGAAGCATTGATGACATTCAATTCCTCATCAAGAAAACTATCATCAATAGGTTGTGGGTCATCAAGAACGTTCTCCAACCTAGACAAGTTATCTGCTACGGGGTTATCATCACCCTTTCCGTCGACAACATGCAAATCAAATTCTTGTAGCAAGAGAACCCATCTGATAAGTCTAGGTTTAGCGTCCTTCTTCTCCACTAGGTACTTAATAGCAGCGTGATCAGTGTGAATAATGACTTTGGAATCAACTATGTAAGACCTCAACTTTTCACACGCAAACACGACTGCTAAGAACTTCTTTTCCGTAGTGGCATAGTTTCTTTGGGCACTATCTAGAGTTTTACTAGCATAGTGAATAACATTCAACTTCTTATCAACTCTTTGCCCTAGAACAACACCAACAACATAATCGCTAGCATCACACATGATCTCAAAAGGCAAGTTCTAATCAGGTGGTTGAACAATAGGTGCAGTTATCAAAGCCCTCTTAAGTATTTCAAAGGCTTCCTCACAATCATCGTCAAAGACAAAAGGGATATCCTTTTGCAAGAGATTGGTAAGAGGCCTAGAAATCTTAGAGAAGTCTTTAATAAACCTTCTATAGAAACCAGCATGACCAAGGAAACTTCTTATACCTCTGATATCTGTGGGGTATGGCATTTTCTCGATTGCATCAACCTTAGCCTTATCGACTTCAATACCTCTTTCAGAAATTTTATGTCCTAGGACGATGCCTTCATTAACCATAAAGTGGCACTTCTCCCAATTCAAGACAAGATTGGTGTCTTTACATCTCTGTAAGACTCGATCAAGGTTGCTGAGGCAATCGACAAAGGAAGACCCGTAAACGGAGAAGTCATCCATGAAAACCTCGACAATCTTTTCAAAAAAGTCAGAGAATATAGCCATCATACATCTTTGAAAGGCGGCAGGTGCATTACATAAGCCAAAAGGCATACGTCTATAAGCAAAGGTACCGAAAGGGCAGGTGAAAGTGGTTTTCTTTTGATCAGATTGTGCAACTGGTATTTGGGAGAAACCAGAATAATCGTCTAGAAAGCAGAAGTGTGTGTGTTTGTACAACCTTTCTAGCATTTGGTCGATAAAAGGCAAAGGGTAATGATCTTTCTTAGTGGCTTTATTCAACTTCCTAAAATCAATCACCATCCTATAGCGAGTGATAATCCTGTGTGGGATCAACTCATCCTTATCATTAGGGACAACAGTGATGCCTCCCTTCTTAGGAACTCAGTGCACCGGACTCTCCCAATCGCTATGAGCAACATGATAGATAATACCCGCTTCCAGGAGCTTTAGTATTTCTTTTCTTACTACTTATTTCATCTTAGGATTCAGTCTCCTTTGATGATCAACAACTCGTTTGCAATCAGGATCAGTTTTGATCTTGTGCTGGCATAGAGTGGGACTAATGCCCTTAAGATCATCAAGAGTATATCCTATAGCAGCACGGTGCTTCCTCAGAGTTTTTAGTAACTTCTTTTCTTCCTGCTCTGAGAGGCTAGCACTAATAATAACAGGGTATATCTCCTTTTCATCAAGATATGCATACTTAAGAGTATCAGGCAACTGTTTAAGCTCGAACACAGGATCACCCTTTGGTGGGGGTGGATCCCCAAGCAGTTCAACATGCAAGTTATTCTTAAGGATAGGATATTGTTCTAAGACAACTCTATCTATTTCATCCCTTTCATCCATATGCATATCATTTTAATGCTCGAGCAAGTATTGCTCTAAGGGATCAGTAGGAGGTACGACAATAGAGGCTAAGGCAAAAGTTTCATCCCTACTAGGCAACTCCTTTTCATGAGGTTGTCTACCAAACTTAGAGAAATTGAACTCATGTAACACTCCTTCAAAGCCAACAGTGATAGTTTGCTTCTCATAGTCAATATGAGCATTGATGGTATTGAGAAAAGGTCTACCAAATATGATGGGACAAAAGCTATCTTGTGCAGTAGCAAGAACGAGGAAATCAGCAGGATACTTCGTTTTACCACACAAGACTTCAACATCCCTAACAATTCCCAGAGGGCAGATAGTATCTCTATTGGCAAGCTGAATAGTGACATCTATAGGTTCTATCTCAACAGGTGCAATCTCATCTTTGACTTCATCGTATAAGGATTTAGGTATTGAAGTAACACTAGCACCCAAGTCACATAAACCATGATAACAATGATCTCCTATCTTAACAGAAACCACAGGCATGCCAACAACAAGCCTATGTTTGTCTCTAGCGTGAGGTTTAGCAATTCTAGCAGCATCTTCACAAAAGTGAATATTATGTCCCTCAACTTCTTCACACAGAAGATCTTTGATAATAGCAATGCTAGGTTCAACTCTAATTTTCTCAGGGGGTGTAGGTGTTCTAATATAGCCTCTACGTATCACAGTTGAGGCTTTAGAATGATCCTTTATCCTAACAGGGAAAGGTGGTTTCTCAATGTAAGCACTGGGTACCACAGGATCATTATAGGCAATGGCTTTCTATTCAAGTCGAGTGGGTTTAACTACATTGACTTCTAAAGGAGGACGATATTTAAACCACCTCTCTTTGGGGAGATCAATATGAGCAGCAAAAGATTCACACAATGAAGCTACTATCTTAGAGTCAAGTCCATACTTAGCGCTAAAATCACTGAAGGTATTTGTCTCAACAAAGGATTTAACGCAATCAAAAGTGAAATTCATATCTGACTCCTTACCTTCTTCAAGCTCCCAATCTTCAGAGTTGCGTTTAATTCTCTCCAATAAATTCCATTTGAAGTCAATACCTCTCTTCATAAAAGATCCGGCATAAGAAGTGTCAAGCATGGTGCGATCATCATGAGAAAGCCGAGCATAGAAGTTCTGAATGATAATTTCTCTCGAGAGCTCATGATTGGGGCATGAATATAACATTGATTTAAGCCTCCCCCAAGCTTGAGCGATGCTTTCTCTGTCAGGAGGCCAAAAATTGTAAATATAGTTTCGATCACGATGTACTAAATGCATAGGGTAAAACTTTTGATGAAATTCCAATTTCAACCGATTGTGGTCCCATGATCCAGTATCATCACATAGCCTATACCATGTCAACGCCTTATCCTTCAAAGATAAAGGAAAGACCTTATTCTTGACCTCATCCTCGGGCACACCTGCAAGCTTAATAAACCACAAACTTCATCTACATAGATCAGATGTAAGTCTGGATGTGATTTTCCATCTCCTGTAAAAGGATTAGCCAGCAGTTTCTCAAGCATACCAGAAGGAAATTCAAAGAAAATATTTTCAGTAGGTGCAGCAGGTTGAGGAGCAACCATTCGTGCTTCCGTTTGAGGTGAAGATACCCCGAACAAGCCCCTCAAAGGATTAGTATCCATAGTGACAAGTGACAATAAATTTCAGCACACTATATGAATGTTTCCTTAACAAGTTCCACTTACCAAAGGCGCTTCACTCCCCGGCAACGGCACCAGAAAAGAGTCTTGATGACCCACAAGTATAGGGGATCAATCGTAGTCCTTTCGATAAGTAAGAGTGTCGAACCCAACGAGGAGCAGAAGGATCTGACAAGTGGTTTTCAGCAAGGTAAAATGTGCAGGCACTGAAATTGTTGGTAACAAGTGATTGTGTGGTGAGATGATTCGTAGCAAGCAACAAGTAACAAAAGTAGCAACGGTGCAGCAAAGTATCCCAATCCCTTTTGTAGCGAGGGACAACCCTGGACAAAGTCTTATAGGAGGAAAAACGCTCCCGAGGACACACGAGAATTTCTGTCATGCTATTTTCATCATGTTCATATGATTCGCGTTCGTTACTTTGATAGTTTGATATGTGGGTGGACCGGCGCTTGGGTACTACCCTTACCTGGACAAGCATCCCACTTATGATTAACATCTCTCGCAAGCATCCGCAACTACGAAAGAAGAATTAAGACAAAGTCTAACCATAGCATTAAACTAGTGGATCCAAATCAGCCCCTTACGAAGCAACACATAAACTATGGTTTAAGCTTCTGTCACTCTAGCAACCCATCATCTACTTATTACTTCCCAATGCCTTCCTCTAGGCCCAAATAATGGTGAAGTGTTATGTAGTCGACGTTCACATAACACCACTAGAGGAAAAACAACATACAACACATCAAAATACCGAACGAATTCCAAATTCACATGACTTATCCCATGTCCTCACGAACAAAAGTAACTACTCACAAAGCATAATCATAATCATGATCAGAGGTGTAATGAGTATCATCAAGGATCTGAACATAAACTCTTCCACCAAGTAATCCAACTAGCATCAACTACAAAGAGTAATTAACATTACCAGCAACCTTACAAGTACCAATCGGAGTCGCGAGACGGAGATTAGTTACAAGAGATGAACTAGGGTTGGGAGATGAGATGGTGCTGATGAAGATGTTGATGGTGACGAGTCCCCTCCGATGAGAGGAGTGTTGGTGATGACGATGGCGACGATTTCCCCCTCGGGAGGGAAGTTTCCCCGGCAGGATCGTCCTAGTGGAGCTCTAGATTGGTTCTGCTCAAGTTCTGCCTCGTGGCGGCGGCGAAACCACGAAAAAGCTCCCGTCTGATTTTTTTTTCTGGACGAAACCCTCCATATAGCAAAGAGGGGGCTAGTGGGCCAGCAAGGTGCCCACAAGCCCCCATGGCGCGGCCTGGGGGGGTGGCCGCGCCGTGCAGGCTTGTGTCCACCCCCTGGCGCCCTTCTGGCGCTTCTTCGGCCTAGTATTTTTTTTATATTGGGAAAAAATCTCCGTTGATTTTCACGGCGTTTGGAGTTGCGCAGAATAGGTATCTCAACTTTGCTCCACTTTCAGGCCAAAATTCCAGTTGCCGGTATTCTCCCTCTTCATGTAAACCTTGCAAAATAAGAGAGAAAAGGCATAAGAATAGTATCGTGAAGTGAAATAACAGCCAAAAAAGCGATAAATATCAACATGAAAACATGATGCAAAATGGACGTATCATTAGACAACGGTGAACCTTCGAGCTATGAAGAAGCAATGGCGGGCCCGGATTCCAACAAATTGCTTGAGGCTATGAAATCCGAGATATGATCCATGTATGAGAACAAAGTATGGACTTTGGTGGACTTGCCCGATGATCGGCGAGCCATAGAAAATAAATGGATCTTCAAGGAGAAGACTGATGCAAACGGTAATGTGACCGTTTATAAAGCTCGACTTGTCGCAAAGGGTTTTCGACAAATTCAAGGAGTTGACTACGAAGAGACTTTCTCTCCCGTAGCGAAGCTAAAGTCAGTCCGAATCATGTTAGCAATTGCCGCTTTTCATGATTATGAAATTTGGAAAATGGACGTCAAAACAACGTTCCTTAACGGGAATCTTAAGGAAGTGTTGTATATGATGCAACCAGAAGGTTTTGTCGACCCTAAGGGTGCTAACAAAGTGTGCAAGCTCCAGCGGTCCATCTATGGGCTGGTGCAAGCATCTCGGAGTTGGAACATTCGCTTTAATGAGGTGATTAAAGCGTTTGGGTTCATACATGTTTATCTAGAAGCCTGTATGTACAAGAAAGTGAGTGGGAGCTCTGTAGCTTTCCTCATACTATATGTGGATGACATATTATTGATGGGGAATAATATAGAGATGTTGGAGAGCATAAATGCCTATTTGAACAAGAGTTTTTCGATGAAGGACCTTGGAGAAGTTGCATACATATTAGGCATCAAGATCTATAGAGATAGATCGAGACGCCTCATAGGTCTTTCGGAAAGTACATACCTTGACAAGATATTGAAGAAGTTCAATATGGAAAACTCAAAGAAGGGGTTCTTGCCAATTTTGCAAGGTATGAGATTGAGTAAGACTCAGTCACCGACCACGACAGCAGATAGAGAGAAGATGAGTATTGTCCCCTATGCTTCAGCCGTAGGCTCTCTAATGTATGCCATGTTGTGTACCAGACCTGATATAAACCTTGCCATAAGTTTGGTAGGGAGGTACCAAAGTGATCCCGGAATGGAACACTTGACAGCGGTCAAGAATATCCTTAAGTACCTGAAGAGGACCAAGGAGATGTTTCTCGTTTATGGAGGTGACGAAGAGCTCGTCGTAAAGGGTTACGTTGATGCTAGCTTCGACACAGATCCGGATGACTCTAAGTCACAGACCGGATACGTGTATGTTTTGAATGGTGGGGCAGTGAGCTGGTGCAGTAGCAAGCAAGAAGTCGTGGCAGCATCTACATGTGAAGCGGAGTACATAGCTGCTTCAAAAGCGGCTCATGAAGGAATTTGGATGAAGGAGCTCCTCACCGACCTTGGAGTGATTCCAATCGCGTCGGGTCCAATGACACTCTTCTGTGATAACACTGGGGCCATTGCCATAGCCAAGGAGCCCAGGTTTCACCGAAAGACGAAGCACATCAAACGCCGCTACAACTCCATCCAAGACCATGTCCAGAGTGGAGTGATAGATATTTGTAAAGTACACACGGATCTGAATGTTGCAGACCCGTTGACTAAACCTCTTCCTCGAGTAAAACATCATCAACACCATAATGCTATGCATGTTCGATACAACACAATGTAACTAGATTATTGACTCTAGCGCAAGTGGGAGACTGTTGGAAATATGCCCTAGAGGCAATAATAAAACGGTTATTATCATATTTCCTTGTTCATGATAACCGTCTATTGTTCATGCTATAACCGTATTAACATGAAAAAGTAATGCATGTGTGAATCAATAGATCACAATGTGTCCCTAGCAAGCCTCTAGTTGGCTAGCTCGTTAGTCAATAGATGATCATGGTTTCCTGATCATGGGCATTAGATGTCATTGATAACGGGATCACATCATTGGGAGAATGATGTGATGGACAAGACCCAATCCTAAGCATAGCACTAGATCGTATTGTTCGTATGCTAAAGCTTTTCTAATGTCAAGTATCTTTTCCTTCGACCGTGAGATTGTGCAACTCCCCGATACCGTAGGAGTGCTTCGGGTGTATCAAACGTCACAACGTAACTGGGTGACTATAAAGGTGCACTACGGGTACCTCTGAAAGTGTTTGTTGGGTTGGTACGAATCGAGATCGGGATTTGTCACTCCGTGTGACGGAGAGGTATCTCTAGGCCCACTCGATAGAACATCATCATGAGCTCAATGTGACTAAGGAGTTAGTCACACGATGACGTGCTACGGAACGAGTAAAGAGACTTACCGGTAACGAGATTGAACAAGGTATAGGTATACCGACGATCGAATCCCGGGCAAGTTCTATACCGATAGACAAAGGGAATTGTATACGGGATTGATTGAATCCTTGACATCGTGGTTCATCCGATGAGATCATCGTGGAGCATGTGGGAGCTACCATGGGTATCCAGACCCCGCTGATGGTTATTGGCCGGAGAGGTGTCTCGGTCATGTCTGCATGATTCCCGAACCCGTAGGGTCTACACACTTAAGGTTCGATGACACTAGGGTTATAGGGAAATGTTATACGAGGTTACCGAAAGTTGTTCGGAGTCCCGAATGAGACCCCAGACGTCACGAGGAGCTCCGGAATGGTCCTGAGGTAAAGATTGATATATAGGATGGATGGTTTTGGACACCGGGAATGTTTCAGGCGTCACCGGTAGCGTACCGGGACTACCGGGACCACCGGAAATGGTCCCGGGGTCCACCGTGAGGGGCCACCAGCCCCAGGAGGTAGCATGGGCCAAAAGGTGGAGGGCAACCAGCCCAAAGTGGGATGGTATGCCTCCCACAAAGGGGCCCAAGGCGCAGGAGGTGGAGAGGGGGGGACCCTAGGCGCTGGTGGGCCTAAGGCCCACCTAGGGGTGCGCCACCCCCTCCCCCTGCCCTGGTCGCCGCACCTCCCATCTGGGGGGGGGTTACCGCACCACCTAGGGTGGGAACCATAGGGGTGGCACCCCCTCCCCTCCTCCTATATATACCTAGGGGTTTGGGGCTGTTTTGCACACCGTTTCTGCTCTCCCTCGGTGCAACCCTGCTCCCCTCCTTCCTCCTATCCCACGGTGCTTGGCAAAGCCCTGTCGGGAGACCTCGTCTCTCCATCGACACCACGTCGTCGTGCTGCAGGAGATCTTCCCCAACCTCTCCCTCCTCCTTGCTGGATCAATGTGCAGGAGACGTCACCGGGCTGCACGTGTGTTGAACGTGGAGGTGCCGTGGTTCGGCACTAGATCGGAATCACACCACGATCCGAATCGCCGCGAGTACGACTCCATCAACCGCGTTCTAGCAACGCTTCCGCTTAGCGATCTTCAAAGGTATGAATGTGCACTCACTCCTCTCTCGTTGCTAGTCTCTCCATAGGAAGATCTGAATATGGCGTAGGAAAATTTTGAATTTATGCTACGTTACCCAACAACTGTACCACTACATCAACCGCGTTTCTTAACGCTTCCCGCTGAGCGATCTACAAGGGTATGTGGATCTAATCTCCTCTCGTAGATGAACATCAGCATGATAGATCTTCGTGTGCGTAGGAAATTTTTTGTTTCCCATGTAACGTTCCCCAACAGGAGTTGCATGATCTCACGGTCTTAGGAACACATACTTGACATGCAGAAAGCAATAGCAATAAACTTAATGATATGATCAAATAATATGCTTACGGTTGGGTCTTGTCCATCACATCATTCTCATAATGATGTGATCTCATTATCAAATGACAACTCATGTCTATGGTTACGAAACCTTAACTATCTTCGATCAACGATCTAGTCTAGTAGAGGCTTACTAGGGACTTTGTGTTGTCTATTTATCCACACATGTATTTGAGTTTCCAATCAATACAATTATAGCATGGATAATAAACGATTATCATGGACAAGGAAATATGATAATAAACCAATTTATTATTGCCTCTACGGCATATTTCCAACAGTTCCATGCCGTAACACTGGGCCTCTTGAGTTGCTCCCCTTTTTCTATTGACCTCTGCATCTTCCATAGTCTCGTTAGTCACACGATTCTCATTGCCATCAAAACCTTCAGTGCATCCCTGTTGGTATTGATGCAATCCCCATCCAGAGCCTCTGCCTGATCGGCTTCTTCCTCTGCCACAATGACTTGCTTTCCCCCTCCACGTCCACACCTTGGGCCTCAGAACTAAGCCGCTCGCAAGTATTTGAAGACTAGCGCCTTTGGTGGATGAACTCCATCACCACACTCCTTAAACATATGACCCAAGTGGCCACGAACTGCACACCAATCCGACAACCTTTCGTACTTGACATAGAAAATCTCTCGCTTCCTCTGTTTGACGAGAGAAACTGCATTCTTAAGAGGCCTCGTGACATCTAGGATTATGCAAACTCGATAGAAGTTGCCTCCGAAGTTGTGGGACTTGGACTCAACATAAATATACTCACCCACAATTGTTGATAAAGCCTTGAATAGAGGGAAGTATCCGTCCGGAAGGTCATGAATCTGCGCCCAAATTTCCATCTTGTTCAACACTATTTACCAGGGCCTAGTGAGACCATCATATGGAGCCAACACAACTGCCTTGCCCTTGAAGGTCGAAGGTCCTTCCTCCACGACTCATTCCCAGTCACTGAGGCATGGGAACTTTAGAGTGTACAAATTCTCATTGAGCGGGCGGATCTTCACTCCCCGCGTCAGATCCCATGCTACCCTCATGTTCCTATAGAACCAATACTGACTATAGGATTTGTCGGTGTGCACGACAGCGACTGCCATCCATCTAGTTGCTTCTACTGGTAGCTCCTGTTCGTCCACCACTACATCATGAAGATCCTCCTCTTTCAGACCGAACTCAGCCATCATTGCTTCCAGATCGGTCGAGGCCAACCCGACCCAGATGCGTTTCCATCCATGAGGTCTCTTGCCCGAAGAAACTGTTTCGCGAGCGGTGGTTCCCTAGCCAGCCTCCTCCTAAACCGAGAGTCGGGAGCATAGAGGCCCCAACAGTCGCCGACGAGAGAGTTGCATGGGACGATATGTCTCAAAGGTGTAGGCGATCGCCGCCGTCGCCCGAGAGGAGATAAAACCCTAGCGAGTCAGGGGCACATAGGCCCCAACGATTGCTGGCGAGAGAGTTGCAGGGGAGGCTGCCTAGTGTTGCCATCCATTCATGACAACCACCACCAATCGGCATGCCACTACCGCCGTTCGCCAGAGGAAGAGAGATCTGATTTGACAAGTGGGGCCCATATGTCATAATTGTATCCCTAATAACGTGAACAACTATTGATGAAGATTTATTGGAATTGTGTTGGAGATGCTCTAATAGAAGCAAGAAGAAACACCCCGCAAGAAACTAGTGATTTTGCAAAGACAAACATATACTTCTTGCGTTTCAAAATAAGTGACTCAAAAATGACTCAACTTTATACTAAAGTTAGTATAAATTTGAGTTATTTTTGAGTCACTTATATTATGTAATGGAGGGAGTACTTCTTTTGAAGAGAAGCCTAGATTTTATTTTTGAGCAAGCAAAAACAAGTCTAGAAAAAAAATTCAGAGAATAAACGTCTTACGAAAAGCCCAACCAAAGGCCCATGTTACCATCTCAGCCGCTGTCAGCATATCCCTCGGCTCTCCTTCCTCACTACAGTCGCCAGTTCATTCCACACGGCGGAAAACATTTCGAAACCCCATCCCCAAAAATCCCCGCCCCCTCGAAAACTTTCCCGCTCGAACCCCCCAAACCCTAGCCGGATCTCCCGCCGGCGACGCCCCCGGCGGCCGGCGAGATGCACATCAAGGAGGTCTGCCTGGAGGGCTTCAAGTCGTACGCGGGGCGGACGGTGGTGCCGGGGTTCGACCCGCTGTTCAACGCCATCACCGGGCTCAACGGCTCCGGCAAGTCCAACATCCTCGACTCCATCTGCTTCGTGCTCGGCATCACCGACCTCCGCGCCGTGCGCGCCGCCTCGCTCCAGGAGCTCGTCTACAAGCAGGGCCAGGCCGGCGTCACCAAGGCCACCGTCTCCATCGTCTTCGACAACTCCGACCGCGCCCGCTCCCCGCTCGGCTACGAGGACTCGGCGGAGATCACCGTCACGCGCCAGGTTACGCACCCCCACCCCCTCCCCCGACCCCGACTTATGCTGCCTGCCTGTCTTTTTGACGCTTCCCTACGCGTGTGATTGGGTTCCGCGCCTGAATTTCTGAAGGGGATTTAGTGCGTCCTTAGTGTTTCGAATTCGACGCTAATTGTTGAGTGGGGAGTTGTTGTCCGCCTGTCTGTTGGTTCTCGAGTTCTTGATACTGACTGGAGGTGGATTTTAGAAAGGAATTTTAGGAGTTTTGTACCATGGATATATGGTCTAGATTTAGGTCGTTGTGGACTTTTGGATTTCCAGTATTTATGCGGAAGAATGTTTTCCACTAACAGGCAATAGTGCCTTGTCAATTTTTGTAATTAATTAATTGTGATGGATCTGCTTTAACTGAAGTCGCTATCTGCAGTTTATTTATTTTTCGATCCGATTCTTAATCTTTGTAGTGTTTCTATTGGACCATTAGTGCCTCCAGCTTCACTGAATACTGACAAGCTACTCTCTTGTATCTGTAGATTGTAGTTGGTGGACGGAACAAATACCTTATAAATGGCCATCTTGCACAGCCTTCCCGGGTGCAGACTCTTTTCCACTCCGTGCAGCTTAACGTGAACAATCCCCATTTTCTAATTATGCAAGGGCGTATTACGAAAGTGCTGAACATGAAGCCTCCAGAAATTCTTTCCATGTTGGAAGAGGCAGCAGGCACAAGGATGTATGAAATGAAGAAGGAATCTGCTCTTAAAACACTTGAGAAGAAGCAGAATAAAGTCGAGGAGATCAATAAACTTCTTGATGATGAAATCCTTCCTGCATTAGAGAAACTTAGAAAAGAGAGGTGCCAGTACATGAAATGGGCCAATGGTAACACTGAACTAGATCGACTTAAAAGATTCTGTATTGCATATGAGTTTGTTCAAGCTGAGAGAGTGCGAGAAAGTGCACTCAGTGATGTCAAACAAATCCAGGGAAAGATTGTTGAACTGGATGAAAGCACAGAAAAGCTAAAAGCAGACATAGATGAAATGGACAAAAACATAGCTACCTTAACTGCTGAAAAAGAAGCCAAACTAGGCGGTGAGTTGAAGGTTTTGTCAGAGAAAGTGGATAAGCTCTCGCATGCACTTATTAAGGAAACTTCTCTGATGGATAATCAAGAGGAAACTCTAAGGTCAGAGGAAAAGGCTGCTGATAAGGTAATGCATTATTTATATTCATGTCTCTCAATATCCACATTCATTCCAATATACTTACAGTGTAACATATACGCCATTTGTTTATAGATCCTGAAGAACATTGAGGACATCAAGAGATCTATTGTTGAGAGAGATGCAGCTGTAAAAAATGCAGAGGACGGTGCATCTGATATGAGTAAGAGAGCAGAGGATCTGACGAAGGAGATAGATGAGAGCGAGAAAGAATATCAGGTATGCAAACTTCTGCAAATCATAGATTGTATAAACTTACAACTTGGCTTTGAGTTCCTGGATACTTTCTACTTTACACAGGGCGTGCTAGCAGGAAAAAGCAGTGCAAATGAGAAGAAATGCCTAGTAGATCAACTTAGAGATGCAAAAGCTGCTGTTGGAGAGGCAGAATCTGGAGTAAAGCGGTTGACGACCAAAATAAGCCATTCCGAGAAGGAGCTGAAAGAGAAGAAAGCTCAGATGAAATCCAAGCGTGATGAAGCTACTGCAGCTGAGAAAGAGCTGAAAGCTAGGACAAAGGATTTGGAAGCTATCAAGGCATCCATGGGGTCTATAAATTACGAAGAGGGCCAGATGGAAACTCTGCAAAAGGTATGCGAAAAAGATCATTTTCCTGTGGCATAAACGATGCATATTACTATTCTAGAAGTTCCTTAACTGGTAGGCAATGTTTGTGAACTGTTTTTCATTACGCTTTGTGTTCATCCATCATTCATAGGATCGATCGACAGAGGTAGAGGTGGTTCAGAAATTGAAGTATAAAGTTCGCGCACTTTCTGGTGAGCTGGGGAATGTTAACTTCAGCTATCAAGATCCTGTTAAAAATTTTGATAGATCAAAAGTCAAAGGAGTAGTTGCACAGCTTGTGAAGATAAAGGATAGCTCCACAGCAACAGCATTGGAGGTCTGTTTCAGCAAACTCCTCATCTTTTTTTTGAAGTGGATTTTCTCTAACAGTGAAGGAACTGATTTGGCTGCATCAGTTTAATTCCTAGTCAAATTCTGCAGGTTGCTGCTGGAGGCAGGCTATATAATGTGGTAGTTGACACAGAAACCACAGGAAAGCAGCTCCTACAAAACGGAGGGCTCAATAGGAGGGTAACCATAATACCGTTGAATAAAATCCATACAGGTACTATACCTGATAGAGTCCAGCAGGCGGCTCGTAGAATGGTCAGTGAATGTTTTGTTTTCGTTCGTTGGATATAACCTTTTTGCTGACTTTTGAGAATGTTATACTGATTTGTATGTATGTATGTAGGTTGGAGCTGAAAATGTAACATTAGCTCTAGAATTGGTTGGCTATGACGAAGAAGTAAAGGTTAGTATTTTCATCCTATGATTGTATAATTTATATTAGTTTTACAGTATTCTGCACTATGTATATACCTTGTCATTCATTATATCAACTATCTCAAATTTTGAAGAGATTCTTTGTTGCAGAATGCTATGGCTTATGTCTTTGGCTCGACATTTGTATGTCGAAACATGGAGGCAGCAAAGGAGGTAATGTAGCTTTCGTCTGAAATATGTTTAGTCATTCTAGTTCTAATTGAGTCTGCCTATCCAAGTATAATATGTATGTGGTGTTGGTTCTTACTGATACAATTGATTCTCTTGTTATAGATTGCCTTTAATAGGGAAGTTGGCAGTACAAGTGTGACTCTTGAAGGTGACATTTTCCAGCCTAGTGGGTTATTGACCGGAGGTAGTCGCAGGTAATATTATGTCACATTTCACATTTCACATTTCACTTGGTGTTAATGCTTGCATCTGATTTATTTTCAGATGAATTTTGAAATGGGTGTTCCTTTCCTTTGCCTTCCCTGTTGTTTCGGATCATGTAATACATTTCTTTTATCACCCCTGGGCTTTAAACTGTCTAAGTAGCCCCTAAGGAATTGCCTACTGTTTAACTAACCCCCAAGATGGTTTTGGCACTGTGGTAGGTGACATGGCTGAGGATGTGGTATGTCACCTCCACATCATGTAAAATGTTATGAAACAAAATAAGTCAGGAAAATGAGTTTACTTTTAAGTTAAAATTACAAAAAACTCTGCTTTCTTTAAAGAAATCTGAAACGGGAAAACTATACTTTTTGAACTGTTTGGAAATATCAATCGATCAAATTTCTGATTCTGGAAATATTGAGTACAGATTTTACCTGTTCTGTTGAAATTTCAAAGTTAGGAAACAAATGAATTTCTTTTGTCATCCTGGGAATTTGTTTCTAAAATAGGAATAGTTTTACCTGGGCCACTTCTTTTACCTGTTAGCTTTTTAGATGATGTGACAGGCAAGTACTCTCTCTGTTCCTAAATATAAGTCTTTTTAGAGATTTCACTATGGACTACATATGGATGTATATAGACATACTTTAGAGTGTAGATTCACTCATTTTACTCCGTATGTAGTCCGTAGTGGAATATCTAAGAAGGCTTATATTTAGGAACGAAGGGAGTAGGTGCCAGATGCTGAATTGTCAACCACGACACCTGTCATGGTGGTAAAACCACCCTCGGAACAATATATTTTGGGATCATTTTGATGGTATTCAACTGCTTAGGGGCTGCTTACAGGGTTTTGAAGTTCAAGGGGTTATGTTGACTTGGCCCCAAAACCTCAGGGGGCTGACCTAGACTTTTTTCTAAAAACAAATTGTTTTTCTTTAGCATTCTTATGGGGCTCTAGGGTAGGCAGACATGTTCATCAGGCGTTATTTTTTGGTAATGGTTGGTCATAGTCAAAATTTCGAATAGATATTGGCCATCTTTGGCTTCTTATAGTTGTATTTTCTGGAGACAAGCTAGATTACTTTCAGAAAACAAAACAAGTATCCTGAATTTGTTGTCATTTTATCTACTAATCTAATGAGATAAACACTACAGAGGTGGCGGGGACTTGCTAAGGAAACTCCATGAATTGGCTAAAGCTGAGGCCGATCTCTCTGACCATGAGGACATGCTCTCTGTTATTGAACAGAAGGTATTCACTTAATGCAATGCCACTACATTCTTGAATACATATGTATTTAACTATTTATAGCACTCTTCATGATCTGGGGTCTTGCTATGTTATGTGATACTACAGTATGCTCTACAAACCACATTTTCTGCCTTTGTCTGTGAACTGAAAGCTTGTAAAACTTTTGTTTTGCAACATAAGAAATAAATGGCATTAGCATGTATGCATGATGGTCAAGAAGGAAAATGAATTTATGGTGCTACTAATTAAATTCTAATTGATCATGTATTGTACATTAACACAGATTAGTTCTTGTTTGTTTAGTACTGATGATTATCTCTATTCATTGGTATAAACATGTTATACATTGACATCATAACATTGGTTAGATTGATTTTTTTTAGTGGAATGCTTTACAAGTGTCTGATAAGTAGATATTTTGATTTACTTTGTTTTCCAGATCGCTGTGCTCCTGCCTCTGCATAAAAAGTACGCTGAGTTGAAATCTCAGTTTGAACTCAAATCATATGATCTGTCATTATTTCAAAGCAGAGTTGAACAAAATGAACATCACAAGGTATTATTATTTTTATGCCACCAATATGGTTACCTTACCACATTCAGCTTCAAATTGGATCAACAATTGTTCTATTTGTACTTTAGTTAGGTGAACTTGTGAAGAAACTTGAGCAAGAACTCCAGGAATCAAAAGAAGAATTGAAGGAAAAACAGGTGGAGCATAAAAAATGTGTCTCCACTGTTTCTGATTTGGAAAAGACAATTAAGACTTATGGCAGTGAACGTGAAGGTAGGCTCAAAGCTCTAGAAAAAAAGATAAAGTCATTGAAATCGGAAATGCAGGCCATGTCGGATCAATTAAAGGTTGGTTTTCTGACTCTGTTTTTGCCATAGTTGATTTGCATTTGTCACTTGCAATATTATCTCTGGAGTGTTAGCTTGTTCAATAAGATGTTCCTCTTCTTTGTTATCTTGAGTTAACTTCTAGCTCTAGAATGATTTCCTTATGGTCAGTAGTGTTCTTTTATAGGATTCTCCTTTTCTTTCACGAATGGATTGCCCGGTTATTCTAGCAGAATCAATGTTCAAAAAAGCAGAAAGCGAAGACCACAGCTTAGAGCATTGGACGCGCTTAAGCACACTTAAGCATTTTTAAATTGACCAGAATTTGACTGTTTTTGAATAATATGCACAGAAAAATAGGAAACATAGCACATAGATAATTGAAATAGCATCTAAAATGCAGTTCATATCATAGTAAATACACATCACTCATCCGGTTCACACAGCAAGCAAAACAACAACTAAAGTGCAGTTCTGTTCAAATAGATATAGCCTAGTAGAGATCGTGTTGCCAGAATCTGAAGGAAACAGTTTCCAAACGGACTCTAATAATAAGATAAATTGGCAAAAGCAGCCAAGTTCTGTCCATTTTAAAAAAGAATGGATTAACCTACCGCTTAGGCTTAAAACACTTTCTTTAACACTGCAGAATATATTTGGAGTATAGGGTGCCTGGTTACTACTGAATTTTATGTATGATATATGTTCACAACTTCATTCTGAGTTTTAGTTCAGTCCTGAGCATTAATCCCAGTATTTTAATGAATAACACATCTGTTGTTTCTATGTTTGCTTATCCTGGATAGGCTTATCAAAGCGAGAGGGAGAGACTTATTATGGAGAAAGATGCAGTTGCTAATGAACTTGCTACGCTTGAAGAGCAATTGATAACTTCGAAAGCCCAGATTACTGCACTGTCTGAAACCTGGGGCACACATAAGAGCAAGGTAGCTCAATATGCGGTGTAATGGCTTATTTGTACTTAACTACCAGGCGTTACATTTCATTAATTAAAGTATTCCTCTTTGTTTCACTGATCGCATGCAGGTTGCTGGCACGAAGCTAGAGTATGACCAAGCTGAATCTGAGCTCAATATTGGTCGCTCCAAACTGAAAGAATGTGACTCACAAATAAACAGCATCTCCAAGGAGCAGCAAAAACTTCAGCAGCTACTAGGTGATTCGAACGTCGAAAGGAAGAAAATGGAAAACGAGGTACTTATTGGGTTAATATCTGGTGCATATTTTTTCTTTATAACTGTTTTTTTTCTTCAGTATTGTACTTATTGGGTATGTCGTGCATACTTCTGCCTTATAACTGTTGTTTTTAATACTGTTCTGATTGGGTAGATGGCGAATATTTCTGCTTTTATAACTTACAGTTTTTTAACTTCTTAATATATCATACAGGTTAAGAGGATGGAGATAGAGCAGAAGGATTGCTCTTCAAGGGTTGATAAGCTAATGGAGAAGTACAGTTGGATTGCAACTGAGAAACAGTTGTTTGGAAAAAGTGGTACAGATTATGACTTTGCATCGTGTGAACCACACAAGGCACGGGAAGAACTTGATAATCTCCAAACTCAGCAATCCGGGTACATCTTTTACCTAAAAAAATGAAATAAGGAAAATTTCAAGTACATCTGATGTTTCTGGATAGTTGTTCTCTTATCAGCTGGTTAATTTTCAATTCAGCGTACTGACTTATTACTTAACTGTCAAATGCAGTCTTGAGAAGAGGGTCAATAAGAAAGTTATGGCAATGTTTGAGAAGGCAGAGGATGAATATAATGATTTGATATCGAAGAAAAATATTATCGAGGTAGGTCTTGCCACATAAATTTCTTGATAACCTGGGATTGATTTTGGTATCAGCATGCAATATACCTTTTATTGTCATCTTCAGAATGACAAGTCAAAAATCAAGAAAGTGATAGAAGAGTTGGATGAGAAGAAGAAAGAGACCTTGAAAGTTACATGGCTCAAAGTTAACAAGTAAGTAACCTTTCTGTAATCTTTCTCAGCAGATGCATCACTGCATGAATATTGCTCATACTCCGTAATGATAGTATTCTCTTTACTCACAAATGTACAAAGTTAAATAACCTCTGCTTTCTATTTCCTGCAGGGATTTTGGGTCTATATTCGGTACTCTTCTACCTGGTACAATGGCAAAGCTTGATCCTCCTGAAGGTGGTACCTTCTTGGATGGTCTTGAAGTTCGGGTGGCATTTGGAACAGTCTGGAAGCAATCTTTGTCTGAACTTAGTGGAGGACAGCGGTCCCTTCTTGCTCTTAGTCTTATTCTGGCGTTACTTCTTTTTAAGCCTGCGCCGCTTTACATATTAGATGAGGTATGTCTGCATGTGATTTTGCATTTAAATTGCTTACCGGTTACCACCATCTCTAATCTGTATGGTCGTACTGCAAACTAGCACAGCCAATTAGGATTAGAAAGACTGCGATGCAGTGTTCCTGCAAATTCACATGACAGATTTTACAGAGGAATTCACTGAAACTTAAACAAAATCAGCTTCAAGGCTGTCTGGAACTTGATTAGTCTTATGATCAGGCATTTTATGATGTTTGGATTTGGAAATGATCAGTTAACAGTTAAGACTAAAGCAACTATTCCATTTCCACTAGCCTGAACATGATTCCATGATACCTGGCTGCAAACATTTATTTTTCTGTTTTATTTTTTTCTAGACCGTGGTGGAAAGTATACCATGGTATGGATTGGGAAGATTGATAGTTTGATACTGCATAGGCTGCATAGTGCACCATTGCATATTATTGTGATGTTTGATCTCCATTGCTTGATACAGTGGTTCTGATCTTAACATATGGTGTTATATGGACCTAAAAGTTTGATTATTCCCAACACTAGTTTACAAAAAGAACCAGGTCAAAATAATTTTCATTTCATTCTCATATGGATATATTGGTTTATCTAGAAGTCCCTCTTCTGTCTAGTTGGAACCTTTGTTCCTAGTTGTTGATGTAAATTCTTGAGTTTGAGCAAGATGATTCTACCATGTTTCTTAATTTTTAGTCCCATATGCTCCCTGTTTGAGGTATTTGCAAGCTGTTTTGATGTACAGAATAAAAATCAAATTAATAAGAATATTCCTTTCAACTGATCTGAATGTCCCTGTACGGCAGGTTGATGCTGCCCTTGATCTGAGCCATACCCAAAACATTGGTAGAATGATAAAGGCGCATTTTCCACAGTCCCAGGTAATCTTGCTCAGCTAGGTGGTGCAATCCTGTGATGACTCATGTTCAGTTACCGTCTGTATGTGTGTGTTGGGAATTTTGTTTCATCCTTTCGGTTGACAATTCAAATTTGGTCATTGCAGTTCATTGTTGTGTCGCTAAAAGAGGGTATGTTCAACAACGCCAACGTGATATTCCGAACGAAATTTGTGGATGGGGTGTCCACTGTGACACGAACAGTCCCTTCGAAACAGAAATGATAGACGTGCTTTGTCTGAAGGTATGCTCTGAACTGAAAATTAGGTTGCTTACGATTAAAGAGTGTAATCAAATAATGGCTTACCAATTCTTATTCAGAGGTGCCTGATTCAGGGAAAACGACTGTGAAGAATTCTTTGGTCATGGCAGTCAACTAATCGGCTTCCAATGTTCTGTGGTAGTTGGATTCACTACGAAGTCTCAAGCCCCTCACTTGTAGGCTATTGGCATCGCTATATGTTTGCAAACCTATGTACTAACTCAATATTACTACTTGTGGTCATGTTGATGTATATATATATTTTCTTCTGTGTATCTTGGCCTGGTGGCGTATTATTCACTCTATATTTGTAACTGCTTGTTTTGTTTCTGTCTAGGGTCTATTTCTGTGTGTGTGATACTATTCTAGAGCTAGCCGTTTCCTAAATGGGTGCCATGGATTATTTTAGCAGAACCAGGGTGTTTTATATTTCATTCAAGTAATAAAGGATCCTCTGCAGTAGCATACCATGCAGTACAGTCACTGCCTTATGGACCTGACCTCACATGTCATCCGTACTACAATACCATACAGTAGTGCATAGGATCCCAAACCTGCTAGCACGCCCGGAAGGTCAGCAAATAACTGATCTTTTGACTGCCATCCAATCCACCGTGACCGTGCAAGACTGGTGCGTTTTTTTGCCACATCTGCTGGTGAGGTGCCTGTCGCGTGCCTTGACGCAGAGCAGCGCATTAGAGCATCGCCAGCTTGGGCGTGAAATAACACCGTTTGGGAGTGCGCCGACGGAAAAATCGGCTAGGGGGCTGGGGTTCCTAGCCGCCCCTCCAAGGTCGCCCCCGAGCCGCTGATTTCGATCCATTTTCGACGCAAATTGATCCACTTTTGATCCATATTCAGCATGCTTCACCATAAATTGAACAACAATAGTTATTTTTTTTATCACATAGTTTATCATAGAAATTAATACAAATCAAAAATAGTTTAACAAATACAAATCAAAATAGTTCAACAAACAACAAATCAAAATAGCATGAACTAGGATTCTAGAAAGCATGTGGCACATAAGCCATGTCTCCCTCCGTGAACGCTCTTATATTTCAGGTAGTATTAAATTAGCGATACTTATTTAAAAATCAGCAACACTATGAAGCATGCGGCACATAAGTCATGTACTAAATCAGTGACACTTATTTTAAAACGGATGGAGTACTTTGTATGGTTTGGTGCCTCCTACATAACTGAACCATCAAAATTTGCATGGTTTGGGGGTGTGATGATCAAATGAACTGCATGCCAGCTCATATATATAGTAATTGTTCTCTCCCAAACTTCCACGCCTTGGGCTCTCATTTTCCCGGTTGAGCCTGCAACGACATGTACTCGGACTTCCTATGTTGGCGCCTCTGAACCGAGAACTCTTTCCGATCTCTTAGTAGCCGAGAAATGTTCACTCTGCCATTGTGTCTCATTGAAATCACCGATTACTAGCCATGGGGCACTCACGTGATGTCGTATTTTCCTAACAAGATCCTACATATATGGACTCTCTCGTGTGTTTTTGATTCGCCGTATATAAATGTACCCCTCCACCACTTCTCACTAGGGATACTTGGAATCAAAACATCATTTAATGTACATCGGGGCCAACCGATAGCTCTTTTATTTCAATGGTTTCATCCCAGTACAAAGCGATAAAGGCACCCTTACCTCTGCCATCATGGAGCGTGCGATTCTTGAGGCCAAGCCTCCATCTAAGATTTTTGACCCTATTTTATTTTGCCTAGTTTCCCAAAGAAAAACGATAGACGGGCGGTGTGCACTCACGAGGTGCACCAGTTCTTCAACTGTTCGGGGCTGCCCTAGGCCCCGACAGTTCCAACTTTGGATCATCAGGACATCTCCTACGGGGCTGCTCAATTGCCCCGGACCAGTCGGTTTTAAGCAGGCTGGGCCAAAACCAGGCCCCTATGGGGCTGCTCATACAGACAACGGTCTGTTTTTTTGTTCGTGGATGCTCAAACCCAGACCAAATTTGGTCTAGATTTGAGCAGCCCGCGGACAACAAAGTGTCCTGTTTTCTTCCTCCCCTGGCCCGTCATAGAGCGACCCCTCCTTACACCTCGCGCCACCCCGACCCACCTCACCGCCGCTAGCTCGCCGATTTGGCGACCCCCGCCGCCGTTCAACCCCCACCAGCCACGTCGACCACCCCCTCCGCCCCCTACCTCTCACCCACGCCGTCGCCGGTCCCGCAGGCGTTTCACCGGTCTGTCCACCGCCCGGTCCACCTCCCACCCCCACGGGACGCACACAAGGTGTTCGTCCGTGTGCTTTGCCCGACCCCGGCTCGAAAAATGACGGACAGCGGCGACGAGTTCTTCTTCAACAACGTGATCATGTACTCGTCCTCGTCGGAGTCCGATTCCGAGGACGAGAGCGACATCCTCGTTGCCACTCTTGTGGTCAATGACCACATCTCAAGGATGCGGCCGGTGTTCAGAGGGTCCATTCCCGGCCATGCGCCGGCCTTGGTTCAACACATCTGAAACTTCGTAGGAAACCAATAGAGTTTTTATTCGGTTGTGTTTATTTGAACTTCATAAATTTTATTAAGACTTTATTTGTGTCTTTATTGAACGGTCAAATTTGTAATAAATGACTCGTATTTTATTTAAAGTGTTGTGTTTGTTTTTAATCTCAAAGTATCCATAGATACCAAAAACTTAGAAAAAATATGGCCCGGGCCACTAAATGAGCAGCCCCGTAGGGTGCAGGGACCAAAAACGCACGGACACCGCCCCGGACGGCTGCTCAAACAGACAAAATCCAGACAAATTTGGTCCCGATTTGAGCTGCTCCGTAGGAGATGTCCTCATGGCTCCTGACGGACGCTGTCGTTCGCGTCCGCCAGGAGCCCCATGCCCGGTCGCTTCCTGCACCACCTCACCGCCAGTGTCATTCTGACCTGCATCACCATCTGTAGCTCAAATCTTCTTGTTTTGTTCTGTCTCCTCACCTTTGGACTCCTCCATTGCAGAAGAGCCGGCCCCTTTGCCGCGGCCTCCCCTTTTGCCAAGCACTGACGCGATGCTGCCAAGTCCCTTCCTGACTGGTTTCTTCATCGCTGCTGCCTTGTCTCCTTTGCCTGCATGAAAAACTGCCCTTCAGGTTGTCCTTCAGGCTGACTTGTTGCTATTCACCTTGAGCTACCTCAAGCAGAGTAGGAGAGGCGTTGACACCAACCTCTGCTAGCTTGGCTACCGGCCCGAACCCAGGTGGGTACAGGGGGTCCTCGTCATCAGTCTTCGTGGCATAGTGAACCTCAGCATTCAGCAGTCCCTGGTATAAGGGCGGCTGCTCAGTAGTAGCAGGTACATGCGCCACCGGGAGGTGTTCCTTGCCGTAGTTCTTTCCCCGACAGTGATTGTTGCTGTGGACACTGTCTGGGTTTCCTGCATCTTGTGCTGGAGTGTGCCCTCAGACAGTTTTAAGGTGCTGACTGCCGCGATCGCTGCCTGCACCATTGGGTTTGACAGGATCTCCGTGATCAACTCATGGTCCAACTTGACAGGGCTCGAAGAGCACTCCCGGGCCGGGCCACCTCCTTCCCAAAGCTGAGAAGACGACGTGCACTACCGGCTACCGGGGCGACGTACCCTCCTCTACTATTGCTTTTCTTATATGGGGAGGCACGGGAGAGGAAGCGGTTGTTCTTGAGAGGCTTGTAGTTGGGGTGGCCGCGGAGTCCCCATTTTCCTTTCAGCTCGCCCAAGAGGCCCTCATGGCTATAGGGCAGGGGCGAGAAGAAAGCCCACAGCAATCCACCTAGTCTTCATGGCATCTCGTTCCTTGGTGAGATCCAGCTCGACCACATCATCGATCCGCGGACCAAGATTGACCGAAAACCTCGGGTCAACAACGACGTCGTCGCCAGCACCGAGCCGCCTCATGTTTGCCTTCCCCTCCTGGCTACGGGAGGAGTCCCCTCGGAGGAGCACCCTCGAGATGTTCCTCCCGTCTCTGGAGCAAGCTGCCTTGTCCATGGCATCCATGCCGGCCTTGTCCTTCTGGTTGTCCTTGCTCGCCATGTTCAGAGGGGGAGTAGTATTGTGTAGCACGGTCTTAACTGGTTGTGTGTTTAGCTCACTCCACCTCGATCCTTTTATGCCCTCGTCCTGTTGATCAGACCCCCTCTTCTCCGGGGTTACCAAAGACCTAACCGTACCCTGTTGATCCGATCCCATCCTCTCCGGAGTTACCAAGGGGTTGCTCAGCACTATCATCACTCATTGATCCTTTCCCCCTGTCCACAGATTTGAAAAATCCCCCACCCTTATCTGGTGGATCCCTTGCATATGAGTCTACAATAGAAGAGTGTTTTAATCAAGAAATAAATGACCCATGCAAGCAGCTCATACTCCAGTGCTGTGTATGAAAGAAAATGACACATGCCTGCATATTTTGTTTTATTTTCGTCCATTTTTGCACTTACGCATAATGATGTGCATTTATTTTTTCATAATTAAATATTGATACACAAATTATCTTTCTACAAGAGAAACTGTAAAGACACTAGCTAGGTTGATTAGTACAGCGTAGTTTTTATTTCATACAACTTCCGTAGCGACACAAGTGGCATTCATCTAGTTTCTTAGTAGAAAATACACCCAACATGAATATGTACATGATGTATCGGATGGTGGTAATTTTCAGTTTATTCAGGTAAGAAAGAGCAAATCCATAAATTTTCCTAATTATCTGCATTTATTTCTTTTGAAATTTAGGACGATATGTTTACCGTCATGAATCAAATTAATATATTCCTATCTTATTCATTTTTTCTTAATTTAGCTTGATTTCTTTGAACATGTATTTATTTCTAATCAATTTTAATTAAACCCTTCGTATAGCAGAAGATGGACACCAGAAGCCTCCTAGGAGGCCCACAAGCAATAGGGGCGTGGCCAGGGGGTAGGCCGCGCCCGCTTGTGACCTCCTGGTGGGTCCCCTCTAGTATTTGTTTCGTTCAATATTTTTTATATATTTCAAAATAATTCTCCGTAACTTTTTTAGGACTTTTGGAGTTGTGCAAAATAGGTCTCTCAGATTTTTATACAAAAACAAAATCATGACAATTCTGCTAAAAACGACGTCAGTTCGGGTTAGTTCCATTCAAATCATGCAAGTTAGAGTCCAAAACAAAAGCAAAAGTATTTGGAAAATTAGATACGACGGAGACATATCACCGACCAACTTGACATAGATGTCTTTATCTAGGAGGTATGTGAACCAAAAATTCCAACCAACCCTCTTGTCTAGATAGGATTGGAGTCCACAATCAGCAAGCACCGGCCCGGAAACCCACGACGCCCTGGACGATGTCGTGTAGGACCTCGAAACCCTGCTGCTGCACGTTCCCGATGGTGTTGTTGTGGTCACTGACCGCGAAGGCGAGGTAGCTGCTATCCATGACACCGTCGGCGTCGAGCTCCACCACCGCGCCCTCGTCGAACACTAACGCCACACGTGGCATCGTGACATTGATCTTAGGCTACTCCTAGTGGGGAGTATAATATATTAGTATCATGCATATGATACTATTGTATGATACTACCTTCAGAATGCGTAGTATCATAAACTAGTATCATAGGTGACCTTATTTATTGAAATGCAAGACACACACTAGCATAGCATTTAACATGATACCGTATCTGCCTATGTTACTCTAACCAACTCTCTCTTCTTTAATTTTGTGCATCAACATGTTTTCTAGTCCCAAGTATATGATACTACCTAAGTTACTCCCACTATGGCCAGCCTTATCGGTGAAGTTGAAACATGTGTCGAGTATGCCGTTGGGCGGCACCGGCGGGTACTCCGTCATCCCGGCCTTGAATGCCGCAGAGAGTGCCACATATGCCGCGGTCGACAGCCTAGTGATCACCGTCACGGAATCCAGGACGGACTCGGCGGAGAAGACAGACAGAGGGACCTCAAGCTGTTGCCTGTCGACGATGATCGCCTGGAGTAGCAGGACGTAGAAGGCTTGTGACCCGGCCTTCCCGAGCAACTGAATCATCGGGGAGGGGGGCAATTGCCCCCAACCCATGTACATATACATGATCGGTAAAAATCGTTGGGTTCACTTGAACCCAACGACATAACACTAGTTCCGCCTCTGCCCCGCGGTGTAGGAGTCATCGATGTAGCTGACCGTGCATTGGCACTGCTCCTGAGAACAGCCGTTCCACATGTTGTAAAGTTGTGAGCAGGACACTGCGTTGCAGGAAAAGGGCGCACAAGAGCTTGACGCCATAGGGTCGAACTGTGTGCCGACCTGTATGTTGCAGCGCACCGAGGAGACTTGGCTGCCGGTGTCCATGATCATGGTCTGACCGAGTGCCGGTGAACCAATCCCGACGGACACGGCATACTCCATAGACCCTAGCGCGTCTCCTAGGAGAGTCTCCACGGAGTCGGACCGGTGTAACCCGTAGTCGTACCCGTCGGTGGCCTCGTGGACGTAGGCTGCTCGGGCGACGTCATGGCGCAGCCGCTCCGAGAGGCTGCGCTCCTTGGAGGGCGCCGACGCGCAAGGTCTGTGGCGGTGGCTGAGAGGCACTGTGGTCCGGCCGGTGGGCGTCTCTGAAATCAAGAGAACCAAGCAGTATATGACATTAGATAGAACCACGATGCATAAACAGGACAAACTACACACTAGTAACTACTTCCTCTGTAAATTAATATAAAAATATTTAGATAAATAAAATAGTAATCTAAACGTTTTTATATTAGTTTACGGAGGAAGTAAATTATATAACATTAGAAAGAAAGCACGATGTACAATCCAAATGCAAACGTGGTAAAGAACAATGGAAGAGTGAAAAAACTTCACTATATGAAGACTACGCAATACAAGAATCGAAATGGAACAGGAAGACCAAACATTCGTGCAATTCAATCATCTAAGCTCTCAAATTCATATTGAGAAACCAACTAAGTAGCTAACCATTCATTTCACATTCCTTCCCCTCCCCTTCAGGGTTTTTATAGAGGAAGAGGAAGACTTGGGCCTGTGCCCAGTCTCTCACTACTAACTTACGCGTCGTGGGCTTGGGCCTCACGCGCAACTGACAGCTGGGCCAAAACTCACGATCCCCTCAAAAAGAAACTCAAAACTCATCCTGTGCGGCTCCCACTATTGATCCCAACCCCAAGACCAATGCAAATATCTTGACTCTAGCTAAATATCTACCCCCCGCGTCGCCCTCCTCTGGTGAGACGGGGGAACCCTAGCCACCGCCCCTAGCACCCCCGTCGCCGCTCTCACCCGCATCGCAGCTGTCGGAGGGCCGGCCGACGAAGCCGAGACGGTCCCCAGAGGCGGCGGCGGGGCGGATCTGCGTCCCTCGCGCCCCGCAACCCCCCTCCCCGACCAGCCCCGCAACCCCATCGCGGCGGCGCCCCCCTCCCGCTAGTCCGGCGGCGGCGGATCTGGTCCACTCCGATGGCCTCGCCCCTCCTTGGCCGCCGTGGTTGCCTCCACTCCGTGCGCGTTCGCCCCTTCTGCCCGTGACCCCGGGATCTGTTGGGGAACGTAGCAAGGGAAACAAAAATTTTCCTACGCGCACGAAGACCTATCATGGTGATGTCCATCTACGAGAGGGGATGAGTGATCTACGTACCCTTGTAGATCGTACAGCAGAAGCGTTAGTGAACGCGGTTGATGTAGTGGAACGTCCTCACGTCCCTCGATCCGCCCCGCGAACAATCCCGCGATCAGTCCCACGATCTAGTACCGAACGGACGGCACCTCCGCGTTCAGCACACGTACAACTCGACGATGATCTCGGCCTTCTTGATCCAGCAAGAGAGACGGAGAGGTAGAAGAGTTCTCCGGCAGCGTGACGGCGCTCCGGAGGTTGGTGATGATCTTGTCTCAGCAGGGCTCCGCCCGAGCTCCGCAGAAACGCGATCTAGAGGAAAAACTATGGAGGTATGTGGTCGGGCAGCCGTGAGAAAGTCGTCTCAAATCAGCCCTAAAACCTCCGTATATATAGGTGGGAGGGAGGGGAGGAGGCAGCCTCAAAACCCAAAGGTTTGGCCGAAATTGGAGGTGGAGGAGTCCTACTCCAATCCTACTTGGAGTAGGATTCCACCTTCCCACTTGGAAACTCTTTCCACCTTGTGTTTTTTCCTTCTCAAACCTTATGGGCCTTAGTGGGAACTTATTCCAGCCCACTAGGGGCTGGTTTATCTCTTCCCATAGCCCATGAGACCCCTTGGGGCGTGACACCCCTCCCGATGGTCCCCGGCACCCCTCCCGGCACTCCCGGTACACTACCGATGAGCCCGAAACTTTTCCGGTAATGCACGAAAACCTTCCGGTAACCAAATGAGGTCATCCTATATATCAATCTTCGTTTCCGGACCATTCCGGAAACCCTCGTGACGTCCGTGATCTCATCCGGGACTCCGAACAACATTCGGTAACCAACCATATAACTCAAATACGCATAAAACAACGTCGAACCTTAAGTGTGCAGACCCTGCGGGTTCGAGAACTATGTAGACATGACCCGAGAGACTCCTCGGTCAATATCCAATAGCGGGACCTGGATGCCCATATTGGATCCTACATATTCTACGAAGATCTTATCGTTTGAACCTCAGTGCCAAGGATTCATATAATCCCGTATGTCATTCCCTTTGTCCTTCGGTATGTTACTTGCCCGAGATTCGATCGTCAGTATCCGTATACCTATTTCAATCTCGTTTACTGGCAAGTCTCTTTACTCGTTCCGTAATACAAGATCCCGCAACTTACACTAAGTTACATTGCTTGCAAGGCTTGTGTGTGATGTTGTATTACCGAGTGGGCCCCGAGATACCTCTCCGTTCACACGGAGTGACAAATCCCAGTCTTGATCCATACTAACTCAACTAACACCTTCGGAGATACCTGTAGAGCATCTTTATAGTCACCCAGTTACGTTGCGACGTTTGATACACACAAAGCATTCCTCCGGTGTCAGTGAGTTATATGATCTCATGGTCATAGGAATAAATACTTGACACGCAGAAAACAGTAGCAACAAAATGACACGATCAACATGCTACGTCTATTAGTTTGGGTCTAGTCCATCACATGATTCTCCTAATGATGTGATCCCGTTATCAAGTGACAACACTTGCCTATGGCCAGGAAACCTTGACCATCTTTGATTAACGAGCTAGTCAACTAGAGGCTTACTAGGGACAGTGTTTTGTCTATGTATCCACACAAGTATTGTGTTTCCAATCAATACAATTATAGCATGGATAATAAACGATTATCATGAACTAAGAAATATAATAATAACTAATTTATTATTGCCTCTAGGGCATATTTCCAACAGTCTCCCACTTGCACTAGAGTCAATAATCTAGTTCACATCACCATGTGATTCCAACGAATCCAACACCCATATAGTTATGGGGTCTGATCATGTCTTGCTTGTGAGAGAGGTTTTAGTCAACGGTTCTGAAACTTTCAGATCCGTGCGTTCTTTACAAATCTTTATGTCATCTTATAGATGCTGCTACTACGTGCTATTCGGAAATACTCCAAATATCCACTCTACTATATGAATCCGTTTCACTACTCATAGTTATTCAGATTAGTGTCAAAGCTTGCATCGACGTTACCCTTTACGACGAACTCTTTAACCACCTCCATAATCGAGAAAAATTCCTTAGTCCATTTGTTACTAAGGATAAATTTTGACCGCTGCTAGTGATTCAAACATGGATCACTCTCTGTACCTCTCAACATACCTTGAGTCAAGGCACACTTCAGGTGCGGTACACAGCATGGCATACTTTAGATTCTACGGCTAAGGCATAGAAGACGACCTTCATCTATTCTCTTTATTCTGCCGTGGTCGGGTTTTGAGTCTTACTCAAATTCACACCTCACAACGCAACCAAGAACTCCTTCTTTGCTGGTCTATTTTGAACTCTTTTAAAAACTTGTCAAGGCATGCATCTTGTTGAAACTTCTATTAAGCGCTTTCGATCTATCTCCATAGATCTTTGATGCTCAACCTTCAAGTAGCATAATCCAGGTACTCCTTTGAAAACTTCTTTCAAACAACCTTGTATGCTTTACAGAAATTCTACATTACTTCTGATCCACAATATGTCAACCACATATACCTATCAGAAATTCTATAGTGCTCCCACTCACTTCTTTGGAAATACAAGTTTCTCATAAACCTTGTACACACCCAAAATCTTTGATCATCTCATCAAAGTGCTTATTCCAACTCCGAGATGCTTGCACCAGTCCATTGAAGGATCACTGGAGCTTGCATACTTGCTAGTATCTTTAGGATCGACAAAACCTTCTGGTTGTATCACATACAATGTTTGCTCAAGGAAACCGTCGAGGAAACAATGTTTTGACATCCTACGTGCAATATTTCATAAATAATGCAGCAACTACTAACATAATTCTAACAGACCTTTAGCATCGCTACGAGTGAGAAAGACTCATCATAGTCAACTGTTTGATCTTGTCGAAAACATCTTTGCGACAAGTCGAGCTTTTCTTAATAGTGACTTATCACCATCATCGTCTGTCTTCTTTTAAAGATCCATCTTTACTCAATAGTCCTATGAACATCAAGTAATTCTTCCAAAGTCTACACTTTGTTTTCATCCATGGATCCTCTCTCGGATTTCATGGCTTCCAGCCATTTGTCGGAATCTGGGCCCACCATCGCTTTCTCCATAAATCGTAGGTTCACTGTTGCTCAACAACATGACCTCCAAGACAGGGTTACCGTACTACTCTGCAGCAGTACGCGACCTTGTCGACCTACGAGGTTTGTAGTAACTTGATTCGAAGCTCAATGATCATCATCATCAGCTTCCACTTCAATTGGTGTAGGCGCCACATGAACAACTTCCTGCGCCCTGCTACACACTGGTTGAAGTGATGGTTCAATAACCTCATCAAGTTCTACCACCCTCCCACTCAATTCTTTCGAGAGAAACCTTTCCTCGAGAAAGGATCCGTTTCTAGAAACAAACACTTTGCTTTCGGATCTGAGATAGGAGATGTACCCAACTGTTTTGGATATCCTATGAAGATGCATTTATCCGCTTTGGGTTCGAGCTTATCAGACTGAAACTTTTTCACATAAGTGTCGAAACCCCAAACTTTCAAGAAACGACAGTTTAGATTTCTCTAAACCTCAGTCTATACTGTGTCATCTCAATGGAAATACGCGGTGCCCTATTTAAAGTGAGTGCGGTTGTCTCTAATGCATAACCCATAAACGATAGTGGTAATTCGATAAGAGACATCATAGTATGCACCATACCAAATAGTGTGTGGCTATGACGTTCAGACACATCATCACACTATGATGTTCCAGGTGGCATGAACTGCGAAACAATTTCCACATTGTCTTAACTATGTACCAAAACTCGTAACTCAGATATTCATTTCCATGATCATATCGTAGACAGTTTATCCTCTTGTTACGACGAACTTCACTCTGAAACGGAATTGAACTTTTCAACATTTCAGACTTGTGATTCATTAAGTAAATACTCCTGTATCTACTCAAGTCGTCAGTGAAGTAAGAACATAATGATATCCACTGCGTGCCTCAGCACTCATTGGACTGCATACATCAAAATGTATCACTTCCAACAAGTTACTATCTTGTTTCATCTCAATGAAAACAAGGCTTTGCTCATGTGGTATGATTTGCATGTCACTAGTGATTCGAAATCAGGTGAGTAAAGATCCATCAGCATGGACCCTCTTCATGCAATTTATACTAACATGACTCAAGCGGCAGTGCCACAAGTAAGTGGTACTATCATCATTAACTCGTATCTTTCGGCACCAATGTGTAACACTACAATCGAGATTCAATAAACCATTGAAGGTGATTATTCAAGCAAATAGAGTAACCATTATTCTCTTTGAATGAATAATCGTATTGCAATAAACACGATCCAATCATGTTCATGCTTAACGCAAGCACCAAATAACAATTATTTAGGTTCAACTCCAATCCCGATGGTAGAGGGAGCGTGCAACGTTTGATCATATCAACCTTGGAAACACTTCCAACACGTATCGTCACCTCGCCTTTAGCTAGTCTCCGTTTATGCCGTAGCTTTCATTTCGCGTTACTAATCACTTAGCAACCGAACCAGTATCCAATACCCTCGTGCTACTAGGAGTACTAGTAAAGTACACATCAACATTATGTATATCAAATATACTTCTCTCGACTTTTGCCAGCCTTCTTATCTACCAAGTATCTAGAGTTGCTCCGCCTCAGTGACTGTTCCCCTTATTACAGAAGCACTTAGTCTCGGGTTTGGGTTTAATCTTGGGTCTCTTCATTAGTGCAGCAACTGTTTTGCCGTTTCACGAAGTATCCCTTCTAGCCCTCGCCTTTCTTGAAACTTAGTGGTTTTTCAAACCATCAACTATTGATGCTCCTTCTTGATTTCTACTTTCGCAGTGTCAAACGTCGCGAATCTCTCAAAGATCATTGTATCTATCCTTGATATGTTATAGTTCATCACGAAGCTCTCAAAGCTTGGTGGCAGTGACTTTTGGAGAACCATCACTATCTCATCTGGAAGATTAGCTCCCACTTGATTCAAGTGATTGTCGTACTCAGACAATCTGAGCACACGCTCAACGATTGAGCTTTTCTCCTTTACTTTGTGGTCAAAGAATTTTGTTGGAGGTCTCGTACCTCTTAACAAGGGCACAAGCATGAAATCACAATTTCATCTCTTTAGAACATCACTTATGTTCCGTGACGTTTAAAAGGTTTTCGGTGCCTTGCTTCTAAGCCATTAAGTACTTTGCACTGAACTATCGTGTAGTCATCAGAAACGTGTATGTCGGATGTTCACAGCATCCACAGACGACGCTCGAGGTGCAGCACACCGAGTGGTGCATTAAGGACATAAGCCTTCTGCGCAGCAACGAGGACAATCCTTAGTTTTACAGACTCAGTCTGCAAAGTTTGCTACTATCAATTTTCAACTAAATTTTATCTAGGAACATAAAAAAACAGTAGAGCTATAGCGCAAGCTACATCGTAATTCGCAAAGACCATTAGACTATGTTCATGACAATTAGTTCAATTAATCATATTACTTAAGAACTCCCACTCAAAAAGTACATCTCTCTAGTCATTTGAGTGGTACATGATCCAAATCCACTATCTCAAGTCCGATCATCACGTGAGTCGAGAATAGTTTCAGTGGTAAGCATCCCTATGCTAATCATATCAACTATACGATTCATGCTCGACCTTTCGGTCTCATGTGTTCCGAGGCCATGTCTGCACATGCTAGGCTCGTCAAGCTTAACCCGAGTGTTCTGCGTGTGCAACTGTTTTGCACCCGTTGTATGTGAACGTTGAGTCTATCACACCCGATCATCACGTGGTGTCTCGAAACGAAGAACTGTCGCAACGGTGCACAGTCGGGGAGAACACAACTTCGTCTTGAAATTTTAGTGAGAGATCACCTCATAATGCTACCGTCGTTCTAAGCAAAATAAGGTGCATAAAAGGATTAACATCACATGCAATTCATAAGTGACATGATATGGCCATCATCACGTGCTTCTTGATCTCCATCACCAAAGCACCGGCACGATCTTCTTGTCACCGGCGCCACACCATGATCATCCATCAACGTGTTGCCATCGGGGTTGTCGTGCTACTTATGCTATTACTACTATAGCTACATCCTAGCAAAATAGTAAACGCATCTGCAAGCACAAACGTTAGTATAAAGACAACCCTATGGCTCCTGCCGGTTGCCGTACCATCGACGTGCAAGTCGATATTTCTATTACAACATGATCATCTCATACATCCAATATATCACATCACATCGTTGGCCATATCACATCACAATCATACCCTGCAAAAACAAGTTAGACGTCCTCTAATTTTGTTGTTGCATGTTTTACATGGTGACCGAGGGTATCTAGTAGGATCGCATCTTACTTACGCAAACACCACAACGGAGATATATGAGTTGCTATTTAACCTCATCCAAGGACCTCCTCGGTCAAATCCGATTCAACTAAAGTTGGAGAAACAGTCACTTGCCAGTCATCTTTGAGCAAAGGGGGTTACTCGTAACGATGAAACCAGTCTCTCGTAAGCGTACGAGTAATGTCGGTCCAAGCCGCTTCAATCCAACAATACCGCGGAATCAAGAAAAGACTAAGGAGGGCAGCAAAACGCACATCACCGCCCACAAAAACTTTTGTGTTCTACTCGAGAAGACATCTACGCATGAACCTAGCTCATGATGCCACTGTTGGGGAACGTCGCAAGGGAAACAAAAATTTTCCTACGCGCACGAAGACCTATCATGGTGATGTCCATCTACGAGAGGGGATGAGTGATCTACGTACCCTTGTAGATCGTACAGCAGAAGCGTTAGTGAACGCGGTTGATGTAGTGGAACGTCCTCACGTCCCTCGATCCGCCCCGCGAACAATCCCGCGATCAGTCCCACGATCTAGTACCGAACGGACGGCACCTCCGCGTTCAGCACACGTACAACTCGACGATGATCTCGGCCTTCTTGATCCAGCAAGAGAGACGGAGAGGTAGAAGAGTTCTCCGGCAGCGTGACGGCGCTCCGGAGGTTGGTGATGATCTTGTCTCAGCAGGGCTCCGCCCGAGCTCCGCAGAAACGCGATCTAGAGGAAAAACTATGGAGGTATGTGGTCGGGCAGCCGTGAGAAAGTCGTCTCAAATCAGCCCTAAAACCTCCGTATATATAGGTGGGAGGGAGGGGAGGAGGCAGCCTCAAAACCCAAAGGTTTGGCCGAAATTGGAGGTGGAGGAGTCCTACTCCAATCCTACTTGGAGTAGGATTCCACCTTCCCACTTGGAAACTCTTTCCACCTTGTGTTTTTTCCTTCTCAAACCTTATGGGCCTTAGTGGGAACTTATTCCAGCCCACTAGGGGCTGGTTTATCTCTTCCCATAGCCCATGAGACCCCTTGGGGCGTGACACCCCTCCCGATGGTCCCCGGCACCCCTCCCGGCACTCCCGGTACACTACCGATGAGCCCGAAACTTTTCCGGTAATGCACGAAAACCTTCCGGTAACCAAATGAGGTCATCCTATATATCAATCTTCGTTTCCGGACCATTCCGGAAACCCTCGTGACGTCCGTGATCTCATCCGGGACTCCGAACAACATTCGGTAACCAACCATATAACTCAAATACGCATAAAACAACGTCGAACCTTAAGTGTGCAGACCCTGCGGGTTCGAGAACTATGTAGACATGACCCGAGAGACTCCTCGGTCAATATCCAATAGCGGGACCTGGATGCCCATATTGGATCCTACATATTCTACGAAGATCTTATCGTTTGAACCTCAGTGCCAAGGATTCATATAATCCCGTATGTCATTCCCTTTGTCCTTCGGTATGTTACTTGCCCGAGATTCGATCGTCAGTATCCGTATACCTATTTCAATCTCGTTTACTGGCAAGTCTCTTTACTCGTTCCGTAATACAAGATCCCGCAACTTACACTAAGTTACATTGCTTGCAAGGCTTGTGTGTGATGTTGTATTACCGAGTGGGCCCCGAGATACCTCTCCGTTCACACGGAGTGACAAATCCCAGTCTTGATCCATACTAACTCAACTAACACCTTCGGAGATACCTGTAGAGCATCTTTATAGTCACCCAGTTACGTTGCGACGTTTGATACACACAAAGCATTCCTCCGGTGTCAGTGAGTTATATGATCTCATGGTCATAGGAATAAATACTTGACACGCAGAAAACAGTAGCAACAAAATGACACGATCAACATGCTACGTCTATTAGTTTGGGTCTAGTCCATCACATGATTCTCCTAATGATGTGATCCCGTTATCAAGTGACAACACTTGCCTATGGCCAGGAAACCTTGACCATCTTTGATTAACGAGCTAGTCAACTAGAGGCTTACTAGGGACAGTGTTTTGTCTATGTATCCACACAAGTATTGTGTTTCCAATCAATACAATTATAGCATGGATAATAAACGATTATCATGAACTAAGAAATATAATAATAACTAATTTATTATTGCCTCTAGGGCATATTTCCAACAGGATCCTCCCGGCGCATTGTCACGCCCAAGATGCGACCCTATCCTCAATTTGGCACGAATGCCTCGTCAGGGATAGAAGCGCATCTCGTCGTGTCGCAAGAATGGATATCGTTACAAGTACATGTACTGAAAAGAAGAGATATATATATATATATATAGAATTGGCTTACACTCGCCACAAGCCACATCAGAGTCACATCAGTACATTACATAATCATCGAGAGTAAGGGCAGGGTCCGACTACGGGCGAAAACAAACGAGAAAAAAAGAACGACGTCCATCCTTGCTATCCCAGCTGTCGGCCTGGAACCCATCCTAGATCGATGATGAAGAAGAAGAAGAAGCAACTCCAAATGAACAATCAACGCGCTCGCGTCAAGTAACCTTTACCTGTACCTGCAACTGGTGTTGTAGTAAACTGTGAGCCACATGGGACTCAGCAATCTCATTTCCAAAGGTATCAAGACTAGCAAAGCTTACTGGATGAGGCATGGTTAAGTGGTGAGGTTGCAGCAGCGACTAAGCATATATTTGGTGGCTAAACTTACGAGTACAAGAAATAAGAGGGGGAAGATCTGCGCATAACGGACATGAACTACGAATGATCAAATGAATGATCCTGAACATCTACCTACGTTAGACATAACCTCACCGTGTCCTCGATAGGAGAAGGACTCACGAAAGAGACAGTCACGGTTACGCACACAGTTGACATATTTTAATTAAGTTAACTTTAAGTTATCTATAACCAGTGTTAAACAAAGTTTCCACGTTGCCACATAACCGCGGGCACGGCTTTCCGAAAGATTTAACCCTGCAGGGGTGCTCCAACTAGTCCATCACAAATTACCACAAGCCGCATAGAAATCCTCAATCACGAAGCTCGCGATCTCGTCGGATTCCCTAGTGGAAAACCTCAACTCTGAGATTACCCAAAGCATCACCGGAATCCCGATGCACAAGATATCTCGTCAAAGGTAAAACTAATCCAGCAAGGCCGCCCGGCGTGTCGACGATCCCGATAGGAGCCGCGTATCTCGTTCTCAGGACACGATGGATAAGCGAAGCGTACGAGTGCCAAACCTCGAGTTTCCTCGCGGTGGCCCCGCACGGTGCTCTGTGTTGGACCAGCACCATCAGCACTGGCCCTCCCTGTATTATGTAGAATTACTCCCCGGGTAGCGCTAACTCCCTATGCATTTCAATTTAACAGAATTATTATGTTGGGAAAATGTAGTACAAATGTTGGGACTTGCCAGACCAGCTTTAATCTAAAACGAATTATCAAGGGGGTCCCCATAACAACCCCGATCGTGTTAGGAGCGCTGAATTATGGAACATAACACCGGTAGCCGAAACTAAGGGGGCAAAGGTGAAACAAAACACCAGGCTAGAAAGGCCGAGCCTTCCACCTTTTACCAAGTATATATGTGTATTAAATTAAATAGCATTAATATGGTGATATGACAAGGAACCCATGTTTTCACATGGAAGCAACTGCACCTGCAACTAGCAACGCTATCAATAGGGTTAAGCAAGCGGTAACATAGACAATCAGTGGTTTGCTAGGTCGAACAGGTTGAAGGTTTTCATGGCATTGTTGAGAGGTTGATATTTAACATGTGGTAGGCAACGAGACATAATCGATAGAAGCGATAAAACTAGCATGGCAATGATAGTAATGGTATCTGGGGGAAATGGTCATCTTGCCTGAGATCCCGCTTGGAAGAAGAATGCCTCCATGAAGCAGATGAACCGATGTAGTCGAACGGGTCCTCACAATCCGGCACGCTGCGGAACTCTATCGAGACGAAGCAAACCAGAAACACAAATCAACTTACAGAATTCACCACACGATGCACAACACATATGATGCATGAGCAGCTGAATACATGCAAGACACGCATGACAATTCACGACAAACAAAAACTACATATTAAGTGAAGTTCAATATGCAACGAGTTGCATATTGACGAAACTCCACATTTAATTATTTAGTTCTATCCCGATTAGGTACTCGGCAATATTAAATGTGGTTAAACATGGAAAGAGGTGAAGTGTAATTAAACTACCTTTCTAGGCATTTTAAATGAGGTCGGAAATGACATATAGCATCTCCGAGACGACCTCACATGTTAATTTACAATTCTGTCCAGATCTGACTTAACACATTTAATTAGTTGTTAAACAGAAAAACAAATATGTTCACGTGATTCTATGAGTCATTTCAAGCAAACTACACATAAAGAACATCTCCAACGGAGCTACGTATTAAAAGATATAAGCACCGCAAGATATGATGGCATGAATGCAATATGTGTGCAACTACGGTCACGAGCACTTCAGAACATACAACCAGCAAGAGAAAATGAAACTACACGAGATTCTAAGCAAGTTTCATGTAGGACACGATCAAATCGGAGCTACGGTTCAACATCTACGAGCAAAACAAGAAATCACTACAAACTGCCAAAATCAGCCACATAGCATTTCCTACACCCCTCAACTACGAGCTACACAACTCCGATACACTCAAGCAAGGCATGACACGAAAGAGGGCAAGAAGCAATACTACGAACAACTAACAACAACTAGCATGGCATCATGGATCACTAGGGAAAGAAGACACAAAATGGCATCCCACACACTATTTCACACTTAGTAAAAATAACACTTCATGAAAGTGCAGTTTTCAGTCTGAAGGCTTATTGGCAGCAGAAAAACCATAAGCTAAAGGTCTCTAAATGACATGAAAATTCACAGCTTACTAGAGAAACACAAGGAATACAACTTACTCCATTGCACCAACCTCAAAAGAGCTACAGATCACAAGATACAAGCAAGACAAGACAGCAACAAAATATAACAGATTCCAGACTTAGAAATATTTCAGCACCTCCAAATCAGCACTATTTCTAGCAACTTGAGAGCAAGCAAACCACACCTAAACATGCATTTCTATTGCAACCAAAAATACCAGGGGCTAGAGTAAACATCCAAGAACAACTCCCTAGTTGACAACTCCGTCAAACGAAGCACATAATAAATCCTACGAAAAAGACAAGAGGACAACATGGCAAAATATCGCGTGAACTAACTTACTCAAAAGCTAAAACTAATAGCATAGAAAAATCCCATGGATTTTTCTACCCCGAAAACATATAAAATATGTGGGGTTGCGCCACAAAATAATGTCACACGTAAATGCGAGAAAATTACCCGTACACGGGAAAATAAACTAGCGGCAATCCCTACACGCAAAAATACAAATGACCGCTCTAAAATACATGGCAATGGGGTTCCTAAAATGTGAACATTTCTAATACGGCATTCGGGCTATATGGTCTTGCGCGAAAAATAAATACGGCGTCTATCCTATCTAGACAACATGTAAACCTAGGCATTCGACACGTCAAACAACGTCAAACAAATAAGCAAGTTTTATAAACGGATTCTACGCGCAAAACTACACGAAATCCATATATAGATCACCTCGATCCGACTTACGGAATAAAAGTTACGGTCGAAAGAATATACGCTAATTTTTCTGAAATTTATCTAATTCCGAAAATTCTAAAAAAAACCTATCGGGCCGAATTGCCTAACGGGCCTAACAGGCAGCGGCGCTATTTGGTATAACGCGCCATGTGCGCCGGATAGAGGGCAGGGGGGGGGGGGGGTGGTGCTCACCTTGGGCTGCCTGGAGCTGGCTTGGGCCGGAGGGGAGGCAACGCAGTGGATCTGGGCCGGCCTTGGCCCAGCCGAGCGGGGGGCGAGCGAGCTGGCCTCTGGGCCGCGACGGCTGGCGTCGGTCAACACGGGGGAGACTCGACACCGTGGGAGCCCACGCGGGGGGGGGGGAGGGGAGCGAGCGAGACGCCGCGGCGGCTGGCGCTCTGCACAGGTTCGCGGGGAGGCCTGATGCCTCGGTCAACGCCCCGTCCCGATCGGACCTGGCTCGATCCAGATCGAGCGGAACGAGCCGACCGGCTGCGGGATCGATGCCTCGATCGAAGGAGGCGGCATGAATCTGGCAGCGAGGTAAACAACGCAGGCGGGGGAATCTGGGGACGCGACACTCGCGGCTCGAGGATCGAGCGAAGCTGGCGGCGGGGACGGCTCGCGATCGAGGGAAGGCTGGCGCCTGCAGGGTCTCTCTCGTGCTGGCTGCCTAGCAGGGAAAACTAGGTGGCTAGGAATGGATCTGGCGCCTGATTGGGGTGGAGGAAAAAAAACGAGGAAGAAGACCAGGTGGTTTGCGGCGGCGGCGCTGATAGGACAGGGGAGAATTTCTAGGGTCTCTGTCTATTTGAGCTAGGGTAGTCTATAAAGCTAGTGGGTTAGGTATAGAGGCATTTGGACCTTTCGATTTAGATCGCGTGGTCCAAATAATTAGGGTAGGGAGTCCAATGGACAAACCGAAGATGATTTACAGTAAAACCGGGTTGATCTGGACCCAACGGTCACGAGCACCCGGTTCGGGTTTCGGGAGGTCTCCGGACTAGGCTACGCGTATGGTCGGAGCACTGTGTAGAGGGGCTCAGCAGGGATGAGAGGGAAAACGGGCGACGCATCAACAATTTTTAAAACACCGACAACCGTCCGACGGTAGACCGAATACGGTGCTGCTACGGTCGACCGTTCGGGTACCAGACGAACTCCGATCGCGACGAAATTCGACAGGCGGCCTAGCTATAACTAATCACGACCGCATGCCAAGTCTCACCTCGATTAGAGAAAGTTTTCAACACACTTTTTAAAAACAGGGATTTGACGATGCCGCAGGCGCGTGCGTGTGCGGTCGGGCTCAGAACGGACAACGACGTGAACCGGCAACTAACAACGGATGCAAGTTTGAAAACTGGCGGCAACGGAGATGCCGATACAATGCAGATGATGCGAATGATGCTATGATGACGCGACAAAAGGAAATAGACACACGACGAAAACAGAATGAAGGGGGAATCTTCTGGAATGTCGGCATCGGGCTGTCACACGCATCTCGGGTGCTCTCTCACCTCCAGCTGCTGCTCGAGCCTGTCGGCCGACGATGAATCCGGCAGTCCCGGTCGTCGTCACGGGCACCACACACCACCTGTCCCCCTGAGCCATGGGGACGACTCTTGGCGATGCGGCGAAGCATCTGTGGCTGGTACCGGGCTACTCGTGGTGGTCCTTGCCGACGTTGTTCCGGCCCCGACGACGTTGCGCTCGCGCCCCTCCGGTGTCTTTCGCTGTCGGCGTCCCCTTCCGGGCATCTCCGGTCTCGGTGGACGGGTAGCTGCGTTCCTTCCAGCTCACTCCGTTCGTCGATGTCCTGACGGCTATGGCCACAACAACTTGGATCTGCGTGCCTCCAGTCCTCGCTTGTCGGCGTTGCTTGACATCGTCGCCTCAGAACCACCGCGTTGTTCGCCTTGCTGCCCGCCCTACCATGTACGCCTCAAAGCCTCCACCTTTTGCCTGATCCTACGCTCATGGGTTCGGTGGAACCCTCCGTCGGCAGGTGCAGCCCCGCCAACCCCTTCCTATCTTGGTGGTTCCGACCAGCGTTGGCCTCCCCATCTACGGTTCCGGATCCGGTGGCTATGGGATCGCTCAGCTTCAGGCCAGGGAGAGATCCCTGCTCGGCTTGCCGGTGCTGGCAGTGGCGGCGTCCGTGGGTGTCGTTTCCATCTTGGATGCGCTGTCAAGGTCTTCAGCTAAGCCCCTCTTCGAGCTCAGGGGAAACCCTAGGTCCGGGTTCTCCGGACCGGATAGTGACGGTGTCTCGATGTCGTATTCCTTCCTGAAGGCACTATCTTGTCGCTCGCGGTGTCCCCGGTTTTGGCTCAATAGATGTTGGAGTTCCTGTTGGTTTGGCATCATCGCTTTTGGTTTGGGTTTGGTTGGTTTAGTTGTGTTGTATCCTCTTTACGGGTCGAGCATTCCTTGTCTCTCTGCTCCGGACATCATGTTCGCGTCTGTCCGCATCCATGTCATGTTTTGTACCTGTATGTACTCTTTCTGTTTCTTTCATCAATGGAATGGAATGATATGCAAGCATTGCGTATTCGTGAAATGAAAAAAAAACCTGAAGGGACGACCTTCACCATCTACGCGCGCTATATATAGATCCGCCCCTATACTTTGCCTAAGAGCATCTCCAACAGCCGCGCTACGCGCCGCGCCCAAAAAATGCATTTGCCGCGCGCGCTTCGGCTGATTTAGCGCGGGGACAGGCGCTGGCTTCAACAGCCGCGCTATAATGCAGCGCGCGCGCCGCTCCAGCAGTGCCCAAAAATGCAGCGCGCACAATATTTTTTTAATACATAGATTGCATTCAAATAAAAAGGATACAAAGTTTATATTATAACTAGATAGGTAGTTGGAAAACATAGATAGTTATTTGGCGCTATATAGTTCGAAAACATATAAAAAAAAACTAATCCCAGTCGCTCCAGTCATCTGCACCATCGTCGTCGTCGTTGGTGTCGTCAGAGGTCGACAGCCAGCAGTCCAACCAACGCTCATCTTCTTCAGTGAAGAAGGACCTCCCGCCTGCATTGACGAGGTCGGCCTGCGCACACGCCAACGCCTTCCGACGACGCCTATCCAAACGCTCCTCGCGGCGCCGGCGCGTGTCCTCCTCGCGGCGACTTGCCCAATATTGCTGCTCGTAGGCGACGTCCTCCGGGTGGCGCCGACGCCACTCCGCCATGACCCGCTCGTCCTCCTGGGCGACGAGGAGGCGGCGCTGCAGCGCATTGTGCTCCGCACGATCTTGTGCGGAGTTCAGACGAGGCGGCGGGGCGAGGTCTAACGCCTGCTGGAGCGTCTGGACGTCCTGGAAATTCATTTGGCGGCGCGGCCTACCTAGGCGCCACGCCGCCGCGTCGAACGCGCGGGCGGCCTCGTGCGCCATGTCGTATGTTCCGAGGCTAAGCCGTAGATCGCCGGAGCGTATCTCGGCGTAGAAGGCGCCGTGGGGGCGCTGGCGGACGTCGCGGTAGCCCGACGCAGAACGGCGGCGCGACGGCATGGTGGCGCGTCGGGCGGCGGTGCGCTGGAGTGGCGGCGGAGCGCTGGGGCGGCGGCGGAGCGCTGGGGCGGCGGCGGCGCGAGAGGCAGAGAGAGAGAGAGAGCGCGCGTGGAGCGGTGGCGCGAGGGAGCGCGCGCTGCCTTTTATAGGCGCGCGGGAGGCGGCGCCGCAAAAATGGCGCGCGAGAGGCGGCGCCGCAAAAATGGCGCGCGAGAGGCCGCCATTTCGCGCGCGCGCAAGCGGTTCCCGCGCGCGGTTTTTCCGCCGCCGCTGGAGCGCGCCTTTCTGCACCGTGCGCGGTAAAACTGATATTTAGCGCGCGCGCCTTTTTGCGCGGCTGTTGGAGATGCTCTAAGACAAGTGCATGCACACGTAAGGAATATGCAAAGGGTACCTCTGGTTCCGGGCGCAGCGCAGGCGGCTTCCGACCTGTCCGCGCTGTAGCTGTAGTGCAGCTAGGCCTGCTGCGTGCTCGCCGTCAGAGCCCCGCCTGCGAAGCAGCAGCAGACACACAATACCTCTTGCCCCTACCACTGATTGGGAGTTCGGCATGGATTACACCACAAGGTTTCACGTCAATTTCAGTGTCCACAAGTGACCCTTCTCGTCAGATTACCATCACACGGGATGTCTTTTTACCTGTGCTGCCGTGAAGGCGTGAACCATTTTCAACTGAAACTGGACGCGCTGAACGGCTAAGACAGCAATCAGTACAGTCTACAAAGGATTATAGATTTTCGAAATGCCGCGGTTTCAGAAGGAGAAATAACAGGTGAGACTTCACGTTGTCACCAGGCGGTCCTTCAGATAATAAACAAAAGGGAATCCTACCAGCCTTTGCTATAATCATACTATAAGTACGCGTTCCAGCCATGTATTGAGAGTTCATGGCTGTAGTATGTGTTCGTAAGAATTGGCGCCCATCGTCCCCATGTTGCATCCTGCATGACCGGTCGTCCAAATATGCATGAGCGAGGGTGTGACATCCAAATAAGCTGCATGCTCACGGCATATAAATGGGGTTGGTTTTCTGCCTTGAACAGCCATCTGTGATAAGTGTTTGTCGAGCCTTCTTTTTAAGCAAGTGAGATGCATTTTAACCTTTTTGGATGCGTACCTTGGTCTTTGAGAACTGAGATATTGGAGTAAACCAAGCGTAAATTTTGTTGAGCCCCCGCCCAACATAACCAAGTTAATAAATCTACTTGAAGAAGCTGCTCATCACTCGTTCCACCTTATCACCTTTCTAGGATTCACATGTATGAAACAACATAGAGGTAAGGACGGTGTGGTCATCTTCGGCTACGCCAATGACCCATCCAGCGGACCAGCTTAGTGACGGTCTCGCTGCTCCTTTTGGTCAGAGTGTGCTCAGTTAGAACGCCGCATTATTGCTTGTATATGTTGGTATGATGAAATGAGGAAACCATATCTCGAGAGGAGCGAATGCTTGGTACTCCTATTGAGTGTTGTGAGACTTCACCAATAATTTGATTTTTCTTCTTCTGTGGTATGTATGGAATTTTCATTTGTATCATTGTATGCAATATTTTCTTGTGTCTCTTGTTAGCTACTTACTTCAGCTAACTTTCCGACCTCAGTCTGTATAATTCTCTTGATCAACATTTTTTCCTGATTTATTGTTAAGTCATGGAATTTGTAATAATGAGTGAAATCAGAATTATGCTCCATTCTCTAAGGAGGGGTCAATTTTATATGGGTTGGAGTGACGAGGGGTTGTATGATTTTTTTCGAAAAGGAGGCATCGCCCCGGCCTCTGCATCGAGTGACGAGGGGTTGTATGATGGAACATACCGAAAGTTAAAGTGCTAAATTTATAGATCAAAATAAACTTTAGCATGTTAACCTGCTACAATTATTTAATTAACAATGCAAGGTACATGTAGGAATTGTCATCAGGCTCTTTTCTTTGTTTCTTATTCGCATGTTGGCATGTTGCCTTGCTTATTTCTTTGTTTCTTATTTTTGGGTTGTATGATGGAACATACCGAAAGTTAAAGTGCTAAATTTATAGATCAAAATAAACTTTAGCATGTTAACCTGCTACAATTATATCTAATTAACAATGCAAAGGTACATGTAGGAATTGTCATCAGGCTCTTTCCTTTGTTTCTTATTCGCATGTTGGCATGTTGCCTTACTCTACCGCTATGAGGGAATAGAGTACAAAAGACTTTGTCTTGGAGAACTCATAATGAAAAAAGCAAACAAAATCTAACCTCACAACTCAAGAAGACATGCAAAACCATTCAGAACATATTCATAACTCAATGTAACGAATTTTACCATATTCTCATTGTAGTAAGCTCCATCCAGCCCCCACCAAGGCAGCAGTTCTTCTGAATTACATGACATGGAAGGCAAAGCCTATTTGAGTTCCATCATATCTAAATGTTTAACACGCACAATACATATCATCATGTCCTTCTCTGAGGATCCCGACTGAGCCTGTGTTTCCTCAAAGTTTTGATATAATTTTGCGACGGACTGAATTTGCTAGAACCTAGATGGTACAAGTTGTGCAAATCATCGAAGAGTATCATGTGATCCAAAAGAGTCGCTATAGATGAGACTTGCAGAGAAAAAAATTGGATAATTCTCAGAGAAAACAAAAAGGTGGCACAACTAAATATTTTCCGCATGAGACATACTATTGTCCGAAATAGATAAATCTGTCATGAAATCTATTATAAAAAGAACATGACCTTGAAACTCCATAGTTTCCTATTGATTCAGCTGACATTATGTACTGAAAGTTCACGAATGCAGCATGTGTCGTATGAATTGGTATCCATCGCCCCAACGCTGCCTCTTGCATGACTGGTCGTCCAAATGTGTATGAGCTAGGTGTGATATCGAAGTAAGTTGCATGCTCGGGACATATAAATGGGGCCAACTTCTAGCCCTGGTCACTAATCTGCATCACTGTATGATTATACTAGTGTTTCCGGAGTCCTTTTTCGAAGCAAGTGAGATGTATTTAACATTTTTGAGTGTGTACCTTACTACTGGTCTCTGTGAGGTGAGATACTGGAGTAAACCAACTGCAATTTTTGTCGAATATGAGCATGCTTTTGTCATCACTAGGAGCACTGGCACCATCGCTGAGCTGGTGGATCAATTAGGATCAGTGCTCACCAGGAGCACCTTATAGAGTACAAACGATTTCATGTAGAATTCATAGGCCCTGTTTGGATTCATGGGTTAGAGTTAGTTTGGGTTAGTTTGGACTCAAATAACCCAAAAATATCCAAACAAAAGGGTTAGTTTGGGTTACCCAAAAATATCCAAACAGAAGGGTTAGTTTGGGTTAGATGCATCTAACCCATCCAAAAAAACTAACCCATTCAAGAAGTGCTTATTTGGATTAGTTCTCCTCGGGACCACTAAAAACACCTTTAAAGAGGGTCCAAAGTAGTCAAATGATTGAGAAAGAGCATTTATTGTCAATCTAACCCTGCCCCAAACACCTCTTTGATTAGAGTTAGTTCAGGGTAGAGTATCCAAACAGGGCCACAGTGGTAGAATTCATAGTGGTCAAGAAAACAAATTCTAGCAGCACAACTCAAGAAAGACATACAATCTCATCACATATATATAAACTTAGTGTATTTTTTTTTACCATATTCTCAACGTCAACACAGTTCCAGGCTAAATTAAGAGATTCAGTGTAAGCATTCAGAAGCTCCATCGGGCAACAGTTTTTCTGAATTCCAGGACATGGTAGGCAAAGCCTATTTGAGTTCCGTCGTATCTACATGTTTAACACACGGAAATACTTATCATCATTTCCTTCTCTGAGGATCCCTACTAAGACCGTGTTTCCTCAAAGTTTTGATATAATTCCGCGACAGACTGAATTTGTTAGAACCCAGATGATGCAAGTAATCCCAAGTGAAGATCCCAGTCTTGTGCAAATCATCAAACAGTATCCTGTGGTCCAAAAGAGTCGCTATAGATGAGACTTGCAGACAAAAGTTTCTCAGAGATAGAGATGGTACAACTAACTATTTTCTGCATGAGTCATACTATTGTCTGAAGTAGATAAATCTCCATGAAATCTATTCTACAAAGAACATGACCCTCACCGGACTCCATAGTTTCCTATTGATTCAGCTGACATTATTCCAACATGTCGGCGCCCAAATATAACCTGGCATAATTTCAAGGGTTAAATACTTAGCAAACAACTAAGTACACACCACCAAAATATGCTAGTAATATTATAAAGGGGTATTGTTCAAGTTTTTGTAGGACAGGCCAACATTCCAGGGATAGCAAACAGCTCTAAACTTGCCATAGAAGCATCAGGCCCTCACCAACTTAAAAAAAAATGGTTTCCCCACTTCAAGTGGTGAAAAGGAATATAGAAAATACAGTAAAAATTTACCTTCTCGCCAGCTATTGATCTGATCTTGCTGTCAGCTGCTGGGCTGTAGACTCTGAGAAACTCAGCTGACAGATGGAATTTACTGCCATCTGCAAATTGAACCTCTACCTGAGAACAACCAGAAACATGGTTCAACTCACTGATATGAGATAGGACTTTTGCAGTAAGTTACTATCAGAGAGAAACAATTTCCTAGCAATTTTTGCAACCAACTTTATGTGCTAATGGTTATCACATTCAGACAATGCGAGTCTTTCTCTGTAACAAATTGCCGTGTGTAAATTTCTTTCAGTCATGGCAGATGCCTGATGCTTTAGGGTTGCAGACAGAACTAAGATTGAATATCAAGATCCTCTAGTGCTAGGTCACATTCCAATTCATCGTCAGATAATGATATCACAGAACGCTCCGTTAAATTGATCTGCCAAGCAGTCAAGTAGCAGATAGTAGGTACTACATGTGTAACTTTTCATGAGACATTTTTAGAGTCCATGACAATGTCAAAAAGCGTCTTATATTAAGTTACAGAGGGAGTAACTATTTACCACATGCTCCCTCGGTCCCAAAATAAGTGTCGCTGCTTTAGTACAAATTGTACTAAATTTGCGTCACTTATTTTGGGACAGAGGGACTAGATGTTTGCAGTTGCCAGGCAATGGAGATAACAGAATCTATTTCCGAATTCTGGATAAGCTCACTGAAACGCATATGGTACTGAAAATACGGTACAACTGGTCAGGAATGGATAACCAACCAATGCCAGATTCCAGAGCTCTCAGCAAGGAGAATGCGAGGCAAATGTCGCTTTCCCCCACCACTGATTGGGAGAGGGGCAGCTATGGACCGCACGGCAGGATTTCAGGTCAATTTCAGCGCTCGCAAGTGACACATTACCATCACACGGAATGTCTTTTCCCCTGAGCTGCCGTGAAGGCGTTAACCCTGGCATTTCAGCTGAAACTGGAAGCACTGGACGGCTAAGACGGCTAGACGACACCAACCAGAACGGGTTCCACCAACCAGCAGTAGCACAGAGGAGCAGGATTCTGGTAAATCGGAGGGGATCTGAGGAGGAGGAAAACGTCGCTGCAGGGAGAGGGGAGAAGGGGGGCAAGCGACTCACGGATTTCGGCGGGTGCAGCGCGAGCTTCTTGAGCCGCGGGGGCTGCGCCGCCGCCGCGTGGCACAGCCGCCGGGCCGCCGCGCCCGCCCTCGCCGCCGCCATGGAGGAGAGGACTGACTAGCTCACACAGAAGCAGAAGCAGACGTCCGTGGCCGTGCGTCCCCGGCCAGGTGTGGAAGCGTTTTCTGTGGCCTACAAAGGCCCACGCCTTTCCCACTTTCCGCCTTCGCCGCCCAGCCCACTTGGAGCCACGAGGCAGGGGAGCATCTCGACTATCCATTCCACCCCTCCCTTCTCCCCGGCGACCGCAATGCCGCTGCCGCTGCCGCTGGCGCAGGCGCAGGAGCTGCGGGACCGCCTCTCCGACCGCCTCCGCCCGTGGAGCCGCTCCGCGCAGTTCTGGGTCCGCGCCGTCGACATCTACGGCAGCTACAAGGTGCGTACGGCACGGACGCGCGCGCCAGGTGTTCGGTGGTATGCGTGTGAGCTCACGGCGTTTGGTTGGCTGGTTTGGTCGGTCTCCAGGTGTGCCAGCTCCGCACGGGGTTCGTCAAGGATGAGGAGGAGCGGGAGGCCATGTGGGAGCAGCAGCACGAGATCGGCGCCCAGAAGATGTACTCGCTCTGCTCCGAGCTCGGCGGCCTCTTCCTCAAGGTCCCTCCCTGCCCGCCGCTTTCCGTGTCCCCCCCCCTCTGATCGGGCGGCTTGCATATATACTTCTTGTATTAGACATCGAGGAATCGGAGGATGATTTTGAGAAGCTTCGCGGACTCCAGCAGATGCCACAGCCTAGCTACACTCACATTCTTTCTCTTGTTATTATTTCGATCAGGCTGCTCAGATTCTGGGCAAGCCCGATTTGGCGCCGACGGCCTGGGTGAAGAGGCTCGTTACATTGTGCGACAGGGCTCCGTCCACGCCGATCGAGGTTGTCAGAGGTGTTGTGGAGAAACAGTTCTGCAAGAGCTTTGATGAGATATTCGATTTCTTTGAAGTTGAGCCTGTTGGGTCTGCTTCTATTGCACAGGTTCGTGTTTAGGTACTTCTCTTGACTGTAAGGCCCGGTGAATCACAACATCAGGCCTCTGCATGATTTTTCTTTTCAGTCTTGGGCATATGCATGTGCCATTCGTTTCTTTGTGCCACTACATTTTATTGTAAGAATAATTGGGATAGCCTCTCACTCAATAGGCTTCGTATTTGGTTAGGTGCATCGTGCAAGGCTTAAATCATCAAAGACAGATGTTGCTGTCAAGGTACGACTTAGGATTGCAGATGTGTGTTCCATAAACAGTCGTTTCCTTATCTGATATGCTCTGATGTGCCCTAGTGGATCTGGTTCTATCCAGGTTCAACATCCAGGAGCTGAACAATTGATGCTGGTTGATATCCGGAACATGCAAGCATTTGCCTTGTTCTTACAGAAATATGACATCAATTTTGATCTGTTCTCCGCCACAAAAGAGATGGAAAAGCAGGTTTTTATTTAGTTCACTACTACTTTTGTTGTTTTTTTCTTCTCCTGGTATACTTTTCTCACCTGCTCTAAACCGTCTAGAAATATTGGGCATCTTGCAGTTTTTATTATTCTCTTTTTCGTAAATCAAGGCAGACTGGCCTGTATATTCAAATTTAATCATTTACTCTGTGATAAAAATGGGGTGTCATTTAAAGTCAATGGAGATTTTGCTATAAAATGATGGATCATATCCACGCATCACAAGTGGACTAAACTGGGCCATTAAGGCTATTTACTTACTGAAGTATAAATAGGTGCAATCTTAGTATTTAACATCTGGACCATTAGAAACAAGATAAGATAACCATTTGCTGGGACATTATTGGTGATTTTTTTTTTACAATTAGTATCCGATTGTAGCAGACAAGATATCTGTATACTGCGATGCATGAAGTTGCATAATGTGTCTCCTATACGAGTATGCTATGTGAGTGCCAGTTTGGTTCTTATGCGCCAAGAGATACGAGAAAGTACAATTTGTTTTCACAAGAATGTGCACCTTTTCTGAGATCAAAACTAATAATTTAACCGTTTTCTGCGAATTATTGATCTTTTGGGCTTCATTGTTTCCATAGATATGCTATGAGTTTGACTTTGTGCGAGAAGCGAGAGCAATGGAAAGAATACGAGAATTCTTACGTGTCAGCAATAAGAAACCTCCGGTTATGGTGCCTCGTGTGATTCCTGGAATGATTAGCAGGTACATTGTCATATCTTCTTAATCAGCCAAACCTGTTTTTCAGTTTTTACTGAATCATACTTCTGCACCATAGTTACAAGTAAATAAAAAGCTTGCATCCTTCGGAAGGATTCATTAGAGAAGTTATAATGGGCCATCTGGTACTTGCAGACTTTGCCTCTGTTCCAAAAACGATATCCTCTGTGTGATGCTTCCTTACATATAATGAGTACTTGCATTAGTCTCTACTGGTCACTCGTCAGACAGGCATTAAATATGTCATGTGTAATTGATTTACCCTGTCTGTCGTTTAATCTATTATTTTTATTAATCTAGCTGTCCCTCTATCTGCCTTCCTCCAGCTGAATTATAATGTCTTGTCTGGTTAGGATTTTTGGAGTTCATGAGCGAATCACTATCCATCATGAATTTATTTATTTTTGCCATTTCATCACATCAAAAGTGTATTGCTGATTTTATACCATGTGTTGTTATTCTTCTTGTACTGCAAATGTAGGAAATGTGTCATTGTGTATGAACTTATTTCCTTTTAGATAAATGAAAAGCTCATTAGCAAGTTAGGCACTTCATTTTTTATTGTTATTTTGAAATAGGATTGTGTTTTAGTCAATGAGTAATAGAGTTCTTACAACCGCACAAGACCTGCTTCGACACGCAGGGCGGTACACAACACCCTCCGACAGTACTGCGCAAGGCCATGGGCCACATATTGCTTTTTTTCTGAATATTTTGCCCTTTGATGTTGGACAGATCTCTGGCAATAGTGATTTCATTTTGTTGAGTCACAACTCCCTCTTCTGTTTCTTTGCAAAATAAGTACATGTGGTCAATTTGTCTTATGACTTAAGTGAGCCATTATTTTTCTTTGATAGGGAGGTCTTGGTCATGGAATTCATACAAGGAACCCCAATAATGAATCTCAGCAATGAAATGTCTAAAAGAGGAATTGATCCTGCTGGTAAGCTTGCAGCAATGGCAAAGCAGTAAGCCCCTTCATCTCAAAAGAGTATGGTTCTCATTTCCTTATTTTATGAGGCATACTCTCTCGCTCTCTCCTCTTAATGCGTCAGTACTACTAGAATGAACATATGGAAATTCAACACCATTTTGATCTGGCTACAACTAGACCGAATAAAAATCCTTAGCTATAGCCTTCCCTTTTATATTTGTATTAATTTTTTTATGTCAAACATGTCCTTTCTTCAATTCCTTCGAGTGCTCTGCCCATCTCAAAAGATACATTCTCCTTTAATGCAGGAAGATTCTAACGGACCTTACACTTGCTTATGGCCAAATGATCTTGAAGGATGGCTTTTTCCATGCAGATCCACACCCAGGAAACATCCTTATCTGCAACAACACAGAGGCAAGTGATGCTTATTACAAAAATGTCAAAATATTTCCTTATGGCAAAGACATATTTTCAGATGAATATTCTTTTATGTTAACCCTCTATTAGGTAGCTTTGCTTGACTATGGACAAGTGAAAGAAATGCCAGAGGATTTACGACTGGCTTATGCAAATCTTGTTATTGCCATGGCCGATGATGACCTTTTGAGGACTAAAGAAAGTCTCAGGTAAACTCAATCTCTTTTTATGTTAGGTCATTTTTCATATGATAATTAGATCTATACGAGAACAGTAAATTTAAATCAATAGTCGTAGTAAAAAAAACGAGTGCTAGCCTGATATTCCTTAAGGGACCCTCTGTCCGCTCTCCATATGCTGGCTGTGGATCTCCTGCAAGCCATCATCAACAAGGCCTGTCAGGTCTGCTCAAGTACTTCTTCTCATTGCTGAGGTGGATTTCCCATTATCTTGTACACACACGACATGCCCTTGGTCATGCAGGCCTGTCCTCGCCAGCTTCTGTACCTCAAAGGGTTTCTTGAGACTTTTGGCCAATCTGCAGGTTTATGTGTCAATTATCACAAATCATAGAAGTAAACAGTGAATAAGTGCTGTAGTAACAGTCTGTATCGGATTTCTCTTCATTCATTCTCACAAGATCTTGGCCGTCTGTTAACTGAACCCACAAGTGTCGAATATTTTGGACACTGGGCTCATCAGGATTAAGTGTATTGACTGACAGCACTGACAGTGCCGCCCGCTTGGAATCAACCTTGTCCTCAAGGCTTGAACGATGGAGAAGTCATCTCGATGAAACCGACATCTTCCGAAGTACTGTTGTCGGGGCCCATGATTTCCCAGTGGATTAACCATTGTTCCAATGGAATTTTCTTGCGACTGATAATAGTTCTGCTGTCCAGCCAAGAAAATGGTGTCATCTTGATCTTGCCATCTTCAGTAACTAATGGAATATGACGGAGTGGAACAGCATGTTTGCCAACATGTTCTTTGAGATGGCTGATGTGGAACACAGGATGAATTGCTGCTGTATCTGGTAGCTGCAGTTTATAGGATACCTGATCAATTCTCTGTAGCACTTTAAAAGGTTCATAATACTTAGGTCGCAGTTTCAATGATCCCCTTAACCTAAATGCATTCTGGTGATAAGGTTGGATTCTGACATATACCATTGCTCCTTCCTTCGGTTATCTTTCTGTCCTTAACTTGTCAGCTTGCATTTTCATGCGTTCTTCAGCAACTTGGAGATTTTCTTTCAGCTTCTGCAGTAACTGTTGCTTTTCAGTAACTGTTAACTGAACTGCTGGACTGAATGTATCTGACAGAACAAACTCGCCAATCATAGGGGGTGGGTAGTTGTACAACACTTTGAATGGTGACTGTTTGATTGCAGAGTGAAAAGAAGTGTTGTACCACCATTCTGCAAATGCCAGCCATTTGTACCATTGCTTAGGTTCTTGGAAGGCCATGCTCCTGAGGTAATGTTCCACACACTGATTGACTCTTTCTGTTTGTCTGTCGGTTTGTGGGTGGTGAGCAGTGAATTTGAGCTTAATCTTGATTGCTGTGAACAGTTGCTGGTATATATATTGCTTGTGAATATCCGATCCCTATCTGAGACGATTTCCTTTGGAAACCCATGTAGTCTGAAGATGTTGTCAATGAGCACTTGCACTACACTTTCAACAGAGTATGGGTGAGAATGTGCTATGAAGTGAGCATATTTTTTGAGACGATCTACGACTACTAGGATAACTTACTTGCCAGCAGATTTAGGAAGAGCCTCAATGAAGTCCATGCTGATTCAGGACCATGGAACTGCAGGAATTGGGAGGGGTTGAAGTAAGCCTGCAAGATGTTTGTGTTCCACTTTAATCAGCTGACACACAGGACATTGGTTAACAAAGTTTTCACTCATTTTCTTTAGATGTGGCCAGCAGAATATTCTTTTGATCCTCTGATAGGTGGCCTAGATTGATGAAAAGTCTCCAGGAGTACCAGTCTCATATTAGTACCAGCTCCCACATAAATCTTTGTTCCATGTTTAATTGTACCATCCTGAACAGTGTATGGTGAGGATCACTAAATCACCAGCTACTTTTTTAGCAACTTAGAGCTATCAGGATCATTGCAGTAACTGAGCTTAAGTTCCTCAATCCAGTCTGGTACACAAGATGTTATGGCATGAAAAACAGTATCCCTTCTAGCTAGGGCATCGGCCACAATATTTTCCTTGCCCTTCTTATACTCTATAGATTAATCAAATTCCAACAGTTTTACTAGAAGCTTGTGTTACCTTCAGTAATCCTCTGAGTTGTCATATACTTCAAACTCTGCATTATAATCAGCCTGTTCCTAATGATAGTGTCTCCATTTCTTCAATGCATCCAAAATTGTCATAGCCTCCTCATAAATGGACTTGACAGAAGCTTGAGGCCCAAGGCATTTGGTGTAATAGGCAAGTGTTTTCCCTGACTGCATGAGAATGGCTCCTATACCTGTGCCACAGGCATCCTCCAGAACAAAGGATTTGGAGAAATCAGGAAGAGCCAATATTGGGCAAGTAGTGAGTTTTTGGTCTTGAGCAAATCGAACACTTCAGTATGAGTTGCAGACCACTGGAAAGAATCTTTTCTAAGCAAGTCATGTAGGGGTCTGCAATTTTTTGCGTAATCCTTCACAAACCTCCTGTAATAACCAGTAATTCTAAGGAAACCCCTGAGTATTGACACTGTTTTGGGATAGGCCATTGTACCATTGCCTGAATTGCCTTGGGGTTTGTTGCAACTCATTTGCCTGAAATAACATGGCCTAGGTATTCTACCTGGGTTGTTGCAAGATTTGCAATGTTAGAGAAGGAGACGAGATACACTAACTAATTTACTCTAAAGTTGTATCTCTTCTCTTACTTTCTTTGCAAGCCGAAACAGCATATATAGAGTTTGTTACAATGGTTCCCTGTAGCTAGGTGCTTTTAATCGGAATGTAGAAGTAAACAGTGAATAAGTGCTGTAGTAACAGTCTGTACCGGATCTCCCTTCATTCACTCTCACAGGATCTTGGTCGTCCGTTAACTGAACCCACAACTGAACCCACAAGTTTTTCGAGAAAACGCAAAAGAATTTGCGTTTCATTGCATTGAACAGGAAGAAGACATCGGGGGTACAACCTCCAGAAAGGAGGGGCACACACACACACACACACACACACACACACGACCGTCCTCACCAAGCGACTACAACTAGGTAAGGAGGTGCCCTCAGCTACAGACACACAACGACATTAGGCCTCGCTCAGCCGCCATTGCAAGACACCTCCAGGGACAATTGCAGCTCCAGGACTGCCCAGGCCAACGTACCTCACACCCATGTGCCTAGGATAGGCGGGTGAAAGGCAGGGCCTGATAGGAACTGGTGTAGCAATCGGTGGGGGAGGGCCGGCACTGGCAAACAACCTGCTCCCTGTTCAGCCGTCTACGCCAACGGTGCATCACCAGCCACCATCTGCCGCATCAAGTACTCCGCTTGCAGCCAAAGCAGCGCCCTCAAGAGGGTAACGACGTTGAGACGCCGCCGCTGCCCGGTCCAGGAGGCCGGACCTAGGATTTCTCCTGGTGCTCGAGGAGGAGGTCCGGTCAAGGGTCATGCCAACGCCTCCAAGGAGGTGACGGCACCCTCGGGCGTCGCCGTTGACAGCGCAGGCCGTCGCTGCGCGGGGATTTCGCCCCGACCCATGAGCAAGGACCTCAGATGTAGATGCAGACCGGACATGACGAAGAACGTTGGAGAAGACAGAAGTACATAGAGAGGGAAGCCTAGGAACGTCGGTAGTCGCAGGTTTGGGCACCGGCCAGCGCAGCGCCAGCAGGCCAGCCACCGCCGGGAGCGCGTCGAGCAGGCGACAACGATCACCTGCACCGCGCCGGCCCGCAGCCTCCGCCGCCGGGATTCGCCGTGGCACAGCATCGCAGCAACCGTCAGGGTCGCCGCGCGCGTGCACAACCCAGCGGCAGCCACCGGCGGCGGCTGGGAGGGGTAGGAGGAGGGAGAAGGGTGGGTGGGGACAGAGTGGTTGACACGGGCCAAGGCGGGCCCACGCGGCCCAGATCTGGGCGCCCCCAGCTCTGCCGCTCGCTGCAGCGGCCGGCAGCCACCGTAGCAGCGCCTCCGCGCACACCCACCGTGCCATCTCGACCTCCCCTGCACGCGGACAGCTTTCCGGCGCGCCACCACACGCTCCCACCGCTCCAGCGCGAGCACGCGAACAGGGGCCCCGCCGCCGCCGTCCACCGACGAGGGCTTCGCCCACCAGCATCCTCCGGCGGCGGCGAGGGGAGGGAGGGGAAGGAGGGGGCTTGGGTGGCGGCTAGGGTTTTGCCGCCCGAGTCGCCCCTGGGAGCGACGCGGGGGCCTATCCACACACCGTGACACGTCCCGAGTTAGACATAGTTGCAACCACTGAACCCACAAGTGACTGACGGTACTGACAACACAACCTTCTTAGGTTCCCCCCTCCATCTCTCTTTATCTCTCTGTCTGAGTGGCTAGACCTTTTCCACTTTCCTATCTATCTAATTCACCCCTCCCTCCATCTCTCTCAATGAGCCCCCAGACCTTTTTCTACCTTACTCTCTTCATTCAAGCTTTATATGAACTACATAAGTTCATGCATCTGATACCTGAAGTTACTCCTGGGTGAAAACCTTCTCCTATTCCAAGAAATTCTACAATCTTGCTTTCCAGCACAGCCAGGCACCAGCTTATCTTGTGTTTGGAAATCCAAATGCACTTCCAAACTGAAGATTTTTCGTGGCTTCTTCTCAGTGACAGGGATATGCTCGTTCACTGAAACTATCAAGTAGGTGAATATTCCAACTGTGTCCTTTGTACTGCTGGCAGCCTAAAAACTAGGGATCATCTATTTCGAAGGTGCTCCTTCAGCACCTCCTGCTGACAAGCTATCGGCATTCAGCTAGACGTCACCTTGGATTGCAATCACATGATCAGCATGGACAAAATTGCCTTCAACAAGCCTTTCTCCATGGAGGCTTTCATCGTTGCAGCATGGATACGGAACATTTGTAAACAAAGGAACTCCGAAATTGTCAACAGGATCATTCCTAGCTTAGGCTCCTGACACTTCTTAAAAAATATCTCATTGCCCTGTTATTTAAAAGGAAAGAGGGTGTTCATTCCTGTCCTCTTCATATTTCACTCAGAATCCCTTGATTAAACATCTTTCCCTGGTATACACCCGTTCCCTCTCTCTGTTGTAAAGTGTCTCTTTTGTAAATATCTATTTGTATTTTAATAAACTGTTTTACTACCAGGGCCTCACAGTATTCAGTTAAAACATAAAATTCATTTTTTTTACAATCTTGGGCCAATGGGCCAGTATAATAACTATTTTTAATGGAGTCATGATTTGTTGGTGAGTAACTGTTGGTATATTACTTGTTTTTCTTATGGATTTATCAAATGTTTCAGTGAATTTGGTTTCAAAACATGGAGTATAGCAGACAATGAGCTAGAAGAACTGTTTCAGTTATCTCTTAGAATGTTTGATACAAGATTACCACCTGGTGTAACCGTGCTCTCACCCTTTGCTGATGATTCTTCACTGAATAAAGTTGGAGTGGAGGTATGCGACTGTATTATCTGCACTTCCGTAGCACAAACATGAAAGACAATTGGCATATGTTGTTCTTCCTCCATTTACTTGAAAACTCTTACAAGCATACAAATGATTTGCGCACCGGTGCAGTTTAACTTCCTTCTAAAATGGTTTCTTTCCATTTGCTTTGCTACTTGAAGAGCTTCCCAGAGGAGTTATTTTCAGTGCTTCGAACGATACAACTGTTGCGCGGGCTGACTGTAGGGATGGGCCTCCGTTTCTCTTGTGCTCAGCAGTGGAAACCAATTGCCGAGGAAGCTTTGTTAAAGGCTGGGAGAATAAAAGGTAGTACGTTCCACATATTGGTACATCTAATCAGCAAGCATCATGGTTTCCATTGTGCTGCTTGTTACAGCTCTATTTGTAGTGTCTTTCAGGTTGACTAACTTGAACCATTTGTTTTCTTGTTCAGATGTAAAATCAAGAAGGCCAAGAAGAAGTTTCCTTAGAAGGTTGTTTTAGAGAAGTAGAGATGACGGCAGCCAAAGAGCCGATATGTAAATCATTTTGTAACAAACTGGCAGTAGCCAAAAGGCTAAGACCCTTGATTCTGAAACATTTATAGGTCTTCTACATTGTGGTGTCGGAAAATTTTGTCTCCTTTTCACGAGGTTGTAGTGCGGGAGTATCTGATATTGGTTATTTATTTGTCTTTGATCACAAACTATATGTCATATGACGAGAAACATGTAGCTTTAAAGAAGGAAAGAAATAAGAGAAATATATATACAATTTGATTTGGACTTTCTTGTTTGGCTCAGAAGGTTTGGGATTTTATTAGAAAGTGAATAGATTCTGTTACCATCTACTACTACGCATGATTTAACTCTGAATACCGAAAGATACTCCCTCTGTTCCATGATAGTATAAGATGTTATTGCAATCAATATATGAGTACATTGGTTGTAATAATATCTTATATTATGGGACGGAGGGAGTACATTAGAAGAAGAAAAGAGGAAAATGCTGATGGAACTGAAGCTAGACATATTAGCGGACGGATGGCGGCCTCGAGCAAGAATGCCTCCCCCTCTCTTAGCGTCGTGCGGCAAGTGCTCCATGTGGGAGAGGAAAGGGAGCCATCGCCGTGGTGCATCCCATCTTCGATATCTGGCTCCCATGACCCTCCCATCTTCGATATCTGGCTCCCATGACCGACGCTGCTCCTCAGGCGCTGACTCGTGGATGGATATCAGCCTAGCGCTAGCGTGCCTTCCCTTTTTCCTAGGAGAAACTTCCTTATATGACACTTTTAAATGTTGTTTCCTTATTCTACACTCGATTCATTTTTCTTCCTTATCTAACAAAATTTAGCCCTTTCTAGCACTTCCGTCAGTTCTGTGAACATATACCGTTAAAACATGCCATGAGTGATGTCAGTTTTTTGCAATCGGACGAAATTGCCCCTGTCTGTAACATCAAGAAAAAGGGAAATAGAAACGGCCCAACCGGCTATCGCTCTCTCTCCCGACCCCGCATCCCCTTTCTCCCGACCCGCCTCCTCATCCCTTCCTCCCAATCCTCGCGACGGCAGTGGCAAACCTCAGTTCAGTCCTGCCGACGGTGGCGGCGGCTACTCATGGCTATGGACTGCGGCGGTGATTCGAGTGGGGACGACGCTGCGGAGGACGACCAGGGCGCGGAGGGGTCAAGTTTAGGCGCTGCTGCGGATCCGGTGTTGGCGGAGAATGGCGGCGGCAGGCCTGCGGCTAGGTGCAGTCAGGTGAGGGAGTTCGGGATTCTGGGGTCCTCGGGTGGCCGGTTAATCAATATTGGATGAGCCCGTTGGGCCGCACTGGAGAAGACTGGGCTTGATGACGACCTCTACTCCAGAAGTAATATCCCGAAGATTGGCGTGCACCCTAAGTTTAGGAGGACTAGGTCGGCTAATCTATTCCCGATTGTAGTCGGTATATTGTAAACTCTAGGGATCCTGGTGTCTATATAAACCAGGGACCCCTATCCATATAGAGGAAGACTGAATCATCTAGGGTTTAGCATATACGATCTCGAGGTAGATCAACTCTCTAATCATCTTCATCAATACAATCAAGGAGGACGCATGGTATTACCTCCATAGGAGGGAGTGAACCTGGGTAAACTGTTGTCTCCCCTCTCTTCCTGCAACCCATCGATCCAAGGTCCACTGTTCGGGACCCCTACCCGAGATGTGCCGGTTTTTGCACCGACGTTGGTGCTTTCATTGAGAGTTCCACTGTGGGATCGTCGAAAGTTTCGATGGCTCGATTAATCGTCAGCGACAGAATCAGCAACGGGGACATCTTTGTTCCCGCACAAGCCCTCACGTTCGGTAGCATAACACTGTGCGGAGATTCAACCGACCGTCTTGGCCAGATCGGAAGTTCCGTCCCCGATCAGGGAGCGAGGTTAGGAGTTTCGAACCACCGACCCATCCACAGACCAATCTGGTCCCCACAAGGATCCCGAGCTCGGTCGGGGATATCCGAAGCACCGAAGCCTTAACTACGGGCCCCGCGTTCGACCAAGTCCTCGGATCCCTCTCTTTTGAAGAGTCGGCCCTTAGAACGGACTTAACCGGGGCGACAGGATCGCTGCAAAAGGTTTTGACCGAACATGCCCCCTCACAGTGTCCACGGAGGTTAACTCCGAAAAACATCCGATGATGTATCAGGACGAGTCCTCGGCGTTAAGCGAGATGCTCGGCTTGACCCAATCGTTGCATATCTCAAACAGCCTGAACCACTCCCAGTATGGCTCAGAATATGGGGACTCTTATGGCCCACCCACTGATGTCTACTACGCAACCTTCTCCTTGTAGACGTTGTTGGGCCTCCAAGTGCAGAGGTTTGTAGGACAGTAGCAATTTTCCCTCAAGTGGGTGACCTAAGGTTTATCAATCCGCGGGAGGCGTAGGATGAAGATGGTCTCTCTAAAGCAACCCTGCAACCAAATAACAAAGAGTCTCTTGTGTCCCCAACACACCCAATACAATGGTAAGTTGTATAGGTGCACTAGTTCGGCAAAGAGAAGGTGAAACAAGTGCAATATGGATGGTAGATATAGGTTTTTGTAATCTGAAATTACAAAAACAGCAAGGTAACAAATGGTAAAAGTGAGCACGAACGGTATTGCAATGCATGGAAACAAGGCCTAGGGTTCATACTTTCACTAGTGAAGTTCTCTCAACAATGATAACATAATTGGATCATATAACTAGCCCTCAACATGTAACAAAGAGTCACTCCAAAGTCACTAATAGCGGGAAACAAACAAAGAGATTATTGGCGGGTACGAAACCACCACAAAGTTATTCTTTCTGATCGATCTATTCAAGAGTCCGTAGTAAAATAACACGAAGCTATTCTTTCCATTCGATCCATCATAGAGTTCGTACTAGAATAACACCTTAAGATACATATCAACCAAGACCCTAATGTCACCTAGATACTCCATTGTCACCTCAAGTATCCGTGGGTATGATTATACGATATGCATCACACAATCTCAGAATCATCTATTCAACCAACACATAGAACTTCAAAGAGTGCCAGAAAGTTTCTACTAGAGAGTCAAAACGTGTGCCAACCCCTGTGCATAGGTTCCCAATGTCACGAACCCGCAAGTTGATCACCAAAACATACATCAAGTACTCACATGAATCCACGTGTGCCAACCCATATGCATAGGTTCCCAATTGTCACAAACCCGCAAGTTGATCACAGCAGATAGACACGTGCAAGACATACATCAAGTGTTCTCAAAGACTCAATCCGATAAGATAACTCCAAAGGGGAAACTCAATTCATTACAAGAAGGAGAGGGGGAAGAACATCATAAGATCCAACTATAGTAGCAAAGCCCATGGTACATCGAGATCAAGACATCTCAAGAACACGAGAGAGAGAGAGAGAGATCAAACACATAGCTACTGGTACATACCCTCAGCCCCGAGGGAGAACTACTCCCTCCTCGTCATGGAGATCGCCGGGATGATGAAGATGGCCACCGGAGATGGATTCCCCCTCCGACAGGGTGCCAGAACGGGCACCATATTTGTTTTTGGTGGCTACAGAGGCTTGCGGCGGCGGAACTCCCGATCTAGGTTTCTTTTTGGAGGTTTCTAAATTTATAGGAATTTATGGCGGTGGAATTACGTCAGTTGGGCCCACGAGGAGGTCACAAGCCTGCGCGCCACCACGGGGGGGGGGGGGGGGGGCGTGAGGGCTTGTGCCTCCCTCGTGGCCCATCTGGCCTTCTCCCAAAGCTTCGGGGGTCTCTTTTGGTCCAAAAAAAGTTTCATTCCATTTGGACTCCGTCTGAAAATGGGCCAAAAACACGGAAAAAACAGAAACTGGCACTTGGCACTGAGTTAATAGGTTAGTCCCAAAAAAGATATAAAATAACATATTCATGCATATAAAACATCCAAAGTTGACAAGATAATAGCATGGAACCATAAAAAATTATAGATACGTTGGAGACGTATCAAGCATCCCCAAGCTTAACTCCTGCTCGTCCTTGAGTAGGGAAGTGATACAGAATGAATTTTTGATGTTGCATGCTACCTAGCATAATTGTCCTTTGTAATCCTTTCACATGACATGAATGTTCAGATCTGTTAGATTCAAAACAATAGTTTGCTATTGATGTGGAAACAATAATAATTCAAGCAAACTAGCAAGGTAATCATGAACTTTCAAAATAACAAGGCCAAAAGAAAGTTATCCCTACAAAAGCATATAGTGTGGCTATGCTCTATCATCATTGCACAACGAATTTAAATCATGCACAACCCCGGTATTGGCCAAGTAATTGTTTCACACCTTTACTTTCTCAAACCTTTTCAACTCTCACGCAATACATGAGTGTGAGCCATGGTTTTAGCACTATAAGTGGTGTGGAATGTGGTGGAGGTTGCAAGAAAAACAAGGAGAAGATGGTCACATTAACTAGGCATATCAATAAGCTGTGGAGATGCTCATCAATAGATATCAATGTGAATGAGTAGGGATTTCCATACAAATGATGCACTAGAGCTAAGAGTATGTGAAAGCTCTTAAAGAAAACTAGTGGGTGTGCATCCAACTTGCTTGCTCACGAAGACCTAAGGCAATTTTGAGGAAGCCTATCATTGGAATATACAAGCCAAGTTATATAATTAAAATTTCCCACTAGCTATATGGTGGTGACAAAACGAGAGACTCTCAATCATGAAGATCATGGTGCTTAATATGCACAAGTGTGGAAAAGTGGTAGCATTGTCCCTTCTCTCTTTTTCTCTCATTTTTTAGATATATATATTTTTTGGTGGGCTCTTTGGCCTCTTTTTTTTGGTGGGCATCTTTGGCCTCTTTTATTTCTTCACATGGGATAATGCTCCATCAATGATGATCATCACACTTTCAACTCAAAGCTTAGAGCAATGATGACTCTATCTGAAATGCGTTCGGTAGTGTACCGTGACAATGATCTAGCATGTCATAGACATTAATGGAAACATCATGCTAGCTATCTTACGATCATGCAATGGCAATGTAGACGTGGTGGCACATGTCATGGTGGTAGTTGCATGGCAATATATCTCGGAATGACTTTGGAAAAGCCATAGTAGGTAGGTATGGTGGCTGTTTTGAGGGAGGCTAATGGTGGGTTTTGTGCACCGGCGAAAGTTGCACGGCACTAAGAAGATAGTGATGGTGGAAGGTGAAAGTGCATCTAAACCATGGACTCAACATTAGTCATGAAGAACTCATATACTTGTTGCAAAAGTTTTATTAGTAATCGAAACAAAGCATTCAACACATACTCCTAGGGGAAGGGTTGGTAGGTATAAACCATCGCGCGATCCCGACCGCCACACAAAGGATGACAATCAATAGACTAATCATGTTCAGATTTCATCACATAGCGGTTCACCATACGTGCATGCTACGGGAATCACTAACTTCAACACAAGTATTTCTAGATCCACAACACCTTACTAGCATGACTTCAATATTACCAAAACCACAACTCAAAACTAATTGAGATGAATTAAACTTCTCTAACTATTCAATGCACATGAAGGTGGAAGTTTTCGTATCCCTTTGGATAACTACCCCTTTTGAGACTCTTTCAAAGCATAGATCAACTACCAAGCCATGCACCGCTGTGCTTAAAAGATATAAGTGAAGCACATAGAGCAAAAGTATCTAGCTCAAAAGATATAAGTGAAGCACATGTGAGCTGAATTGTCTACCAAAGGATATAAGTGAAGTTCGACAAAGTCACGGTGAGTGCATGTCTCTCTCTCTAGGTGTGAAGCAAGGATGATTGTGACAAAAAAAGACTCCTACGATACAAGACGCTCCAAGAAAAACACATAACATGTGGTGAATAAAAATATAGCCCCAAGTAACGTTACCGATGGATTGAAGACGAGAGAGGGGATGCCTTCCCGGGGCATCCCCAAGCTTAGGCTTTTACGGCATCCTTGAATCTCTTGGGGTGCCTTGGGCATCCCCAAGCTTGAGCTCTTTCCACTCTTTATCTCTTTGTCCATAAGAACTTCACCCAAAACTTGAAAACTTCACAACACGAAACTTAAACAGAAACTCGTGATATCATTAGTATAAGAAAGCAAATCACCACTTCCTTATGTACTGTAGAAAACTTAAATTCTACTTATGTTGGTGTTGGGTTACTATATTTTCAATCTTCCATGGCTAATACCCTCCGATAGTGTCCATAGTTTCATCAAAATAAGCAACCAACACAACAAAAACAGAATCTGTTAACAGCAGACCAGTCTGTAGCAATCTGTATATTTCGTATACCTCCGGTACTTAAAAAATTCTGAAAAATTACGACAGTCTGAAGAAATTGCATAGAAATCAGAAGAAAAAGGAATCAACTCAAAATCTCTTACAGAAAAAATGAAAATTCTTTTCGTGAGCACAAACTTTCTGTCTTTTCCAGCATGACCAAACGATCATCCCCAAGACTAATCATAACGGTTTTTCTTGGCACAAACGCAAAAAGAAACACAAAAAACACAATCATAACAGAATTATGAAAGTTTGGAAAACACAAAACAGGAAGCAAAAAGCAAAGAAAAATTTATTCATTGGGTTGCCTCCCAACAAGCGCTATCGTTTAACGCCCTTAGTTAGGCATTGATTTCAATGATGCTCACATAAAAGGTAAGGATTGAAACACAACGAGAGCATCATGGAGCAAATGGCTAGAACATTTAAGTCTAACCCACTTCCTATGCATAGGGATTTTGTGATCGAACAATTTATTGGAGTAAGAATCAACTAGCATAGGAAGGCAAAACAAGCATAGCTTCAAAAATTTCAACATATGGAGAGGAAGCTTGATACTATTGCAATAAGTAGAAGCATATGATCCTCTCTCATAGTAATTTTCAGTAGCATCATGAATGAATTCAACAATATAACCAGCACCTAAAGCATTCTTTTCATGATCTACAAGCATAGAAATTTTACTACTCTCCACATAAGGAAGTCTATTCTCAAGAATAGTAGTGGGAGTATCGTCAAAGACTTGAGCACTACAAATTGTGTCCACAATGAAAAAGCAAGGTTTAGCAAAGGGGTACTTGAGAGTATGACAAGTTTTATCATCCCTCTTCTTTAAAGAATAAGTATCCTCGCAATAATCATCATAGATAGGGGGCATGCTTTCATCAAACTGATTTTGATCATTCAAAGTGGAAGAACTAAAAAGATCATCTTTATCAAATATAGCATCTCCAAGCTTGTGGCTTTGCATATCATTAGCATCATGGGTATTCAAAGAATTCATGCTAAGAACATTGCAATCATGCTCATCATTCACATATTCTATGCCAAGCATTCTATGTAATTCTTCTTTCAGCACTTGAGCACAATTTTCCTTCCCATCATGCTCACGAAAGACATTGAAAAGATGGAGCATATGAGGCATCCTCAATTCCATTTTTTTGTAGTTTTCTAGCGAAAGAACAAGAAACAAAAAGATTCGATTGCAAGATCTAAAGATATACCTTCAAGCGCTAACCTCCCCGGTAACGGCGCCAGAAAAGAGCTTCGTTGACGGGAGGTGAGTGCTGCATACCTAGCCTCCCCGGCAACGGTGCAGAAAAGAGCTTGATGTCTACTACGCAACCTTCTCCTTGTAGACGTTGTTGGGCCTCCAAGTGCAGAGGTTTGTAGGACAGTAGCAATTTTCCCTCAAGTGGGTGACCTAAGGTTTATCTATCCGCAGGAGGCCTAGGATGAAGATGGTCTCTCTAAAGCAACCCTGCAACCAAATAACAAAGAGTCTCTTGTGTCCCCAACACACCCAATACAATGGTAAGTTGTATAGGTGCACTAGTTCGGCAAAGAGAAGGTGAAACAAGTGCAATATGGATGGTAGATATAGGTTTTTGTAATCTGAAATTACAAAAACAGCAAGGTAACAAATGGTAAAAGTGAGCACGAACGGTATTGCAATGCGTGGAAACAAGGCCTAGGGTTCATACTTTCAATAGTGAAGTTCTCTCAACAATGATAACATAATTGGATCATATAACTAGCCCTCAACATGTAACAAAGAGTCACTCCAAAGTCACTAATAGCGGGGAACAAACGAAGAGATTATTGTCGGGTACGAAACCACCACAAAGTTATTCTTTCTGATCGATCTATTCAAGAGTCCGTAGTAAAATAACACGAAGCTATTCTTTCCGTTCGATCCATCATAGAGTTCGTACTAGAATAACACCTTAAGATACATATCAACCAAGACCCTAATGTCACCTAGATACTCCATTGTCACCTCAAGTATCCGTGGTTATGATTATACGATATGCATCACACAATCTCAGAATCATCTATTCAACCAACACATAGAACTTCAAAGAGTGCCCCAAGTTTCTACTAGAGAGTCAAAACGTGTGCCAACCCCTGTGCATAGGTTCCCAATGTCACGAACCTGCAAGTTGATCAGGAAAACATACATCAAGTACTCACATGAATCCACGTGTGCCAACCCATATGCATAGGTTCCCAATTGTCACAAACCCGCAAGTTGATCACAGCAGATAGACACGTGCAAGACATACATCAAGTGTTCTCAAAGACTCAATCCGATAAGATAACTCCAAAGGGGAAACTCAATTCATTACAAGAAGGAGAGGGGGAAGAACATCATAAGATCCAACTATAGTAGCAAAGCCCATGGTACATCGAGATCAAGACATCTCAAGAACACGAGAGAGAGAGATCAAACACATAGCTACTGGTACATACCCTCAGCCCCGTGGGAGAACTACTCCCTCCTCGTCATGGAGATCGTCGAGATGATGAAGATGGCCACCGGAGATGGATTCCCCCTCCAGCAGGGTTCCAGAACGGGCTCCGGATTGGTTTTTGGTGGCTATAGAGGCTTGCGGCGGCGGAACTCCCGATCTAGGTTTCTTTTTGGAGGTTTATGAATTTATAGGAATTTATGGCGTCGGAATTGCGTCAGTTGGGCCCACGAGGAGGTCACAAGCCTGCGGGCCACCATCGGGGGGGGGGGGGGGGGGTGGCGGCGGCGTGAGGGCTTGTGACTCCCTCGTGGCCCATTTGGCCTTCTCCCGAAGCTTCGGGGGTCTCTTTTGGTCCAAAAAAAATCATCGTAAATTTCATTCCATTTGGACTCCGTGTGAAAATGGGCCAAAAACACGAAAAAAACAGAAACTGGCACTTGGCACTGAGTTAATAGGTTAGTCCCAAAAAAGATATAAAATAGCATATTCATGCATATAAAACATCCAAAGTTGACAAGATAATAGCATGGAACCATAAAAAAATTATAGATACGTTGGAGATGTATCACCCACCGCCCACCTAGTAGCAACCGTTGAAGATTTAACCGACGGGTTAGACTACGGCTCCGAGGAGCTCGAGGGTATGGACAAGGAGGCCGAGGAACCCACTCCCTCAAACACTGGGCGATGGACCGCAACGTCCACTTATGATGTCTACATGATGGACACGCCCGGTAACAACGGTGATTCCCTCCCAGCCAAACGATGACAAGTCCGGGGAGGAGAACTCAAAGCGTCGATAGCAGCGTACGCGTGCTAAGGCGAACAAAGGAAAAGCCCATTCATAGGACACTAGGGAAAATAAAACCCCAAAAGACCACGACAACCTCGGTATACCTGAACATCCACTCGAGGATGCGGACCAACCCGAGGAGCAGGACGACTCCGACGACATCAACAGATCGGACGACGATGATTATCTTCCTCCCTACGACTACCTAGAAGACGACGACCTCGCGACACCCGATGACCTTGGAGGCTAGGAAGAATTTCGACAACTACTTTTAGCTACTGCTCGAAGCTTAAAGGAAAGGCAACGTCAACTCCAGGCCGAACAAGACACCATAAATAGCAGATGGACTAAGGTACTGGCCGACGAGGAAGAGCACGGGCTTGGATGGATGGACCAGAAGAAAAGTTATCCACGTCGCCGACTATTTCCGCAATTCAATGACGAAGCCCCAAGGCCCGCATCCCCCAAGCGCACAGATTATGACCAACCCGATTGCCCGCCTCGAGGGCGCGACAAGGTGGCATCGGACGCCGAATATCACCCTGGGCCACCCCGTGGGAAGATGAAAGAGAGAACAAACCCTCATGGCAGAACTACCTACGGTACAACCTGGATAACAAGACAGGCCGCAATAGATCCATTTATGGGTCAAAAAAGCACCCCCACTAGATGGGATGGAGAGCCACCTCGGATGTCATACTATGCCACAGATCGAGATTCATACCGCACTCATCCCAACGCCGGTCTTCGGAACAAGATAGTCTGGACAAGAGGTTTTGCACACACACTATGTTTCAGTAATAAAGTAATGCAGCATCAGTTCCCAGAGGGATTCATACCCGTTAACATAGAATCGTACGACGAAACTATGGACCCTGTGGTGTGGATAGAAGACTTCCTTCTTCACATCCACATGGCGAGAGGAGATGATCTCCACGCTATCAAATACTTGTCCCTTAAGCTGAAAGGGCCAGCACGACACTGGTTGAATAGCCTGCCTGAAGACTCGATCAGAAGTTGGGAAGATCTTGAAGAAACTTTCCTATCTAACTTCCAGGGGACCTATGTTTGGCCCCCGAATTCCTCCGACCCGAGTAACGTCGTCTAGAAGGCGGGCGAGTCGGCTAGAGAATTCTGGAACTGATGCCTAACAAAGAGAAACTAAATCATGGATTGCCCATATGCCAAGGCAATAGCCTCTTTTTGGCAGAACATCCGCACGAGTGGTTGGCTCGCTAGCTCGGACAAGACAGGCCGAGGACAATGTCCATCCTCACTTCACTCATGACCCGCTTTTGTGCAGGTGAAGACAATTGGCTCGCTCGGCGCAACCACAATTCGAAAGATCCTGGAACCTCTGAAGTTCGAGACGGGAATGGCAAGCTGAGGAAAAACAAGAACAAGCGCCGCCTTCGCACACGGGATGCCGATGACACAACAATCAATGCTGGTTCCGCAGCTCCAAGCCAGGACAACGGAAGAAACCCTTAAAGGGAATAAAGACGGGCCAACCCAATTGGAAAAAATTATGGAACGACCTTGTCAAATCCACGACACCCAAGATAAGCCAGCCACTCACACCAACCATAACTGTTGGGTATTCAAGCAGGCCAACAAATTAGCGGCCAAAGAACAAGGTCGGAGCCCTCGAAGCAAAGATGACGAGGAGCCCCCTGGCTCGAACAACAGAGGCCAAAAATAGTTCCCTCCCGAGGTAAAAACCGTAAACATGATTTACGTGACACACATACCCAAGGAGGAGCGGAAACGAGCACTCCGAGAAGTCTACGCCGTAGAGCTTGTAGCACCAAAGTACAACCCATGGTCGGCTTTCCCGATCACATTCAACCGCAGGGACCATCCGACCAGTATCCGTCATGGAGGGTTGACCACCCTCGTCCTTGACCCCATTATAGATGGGTACCACCTCACTAGAGTCCTCATGGACGATGGAAGTACCCTTAATCTGATCTACGTAGATACGGTGAAAAGGATGGGCATCGACCCATCAAGAATAAAACCAAGCAACACTACCTTTAAAGGAGTAATTCCAAGCGTCGAGGCCCGTTGCTCTGGAACCATTACGCTAGAAGTCGTGTTCGGCTCACCCGATAACTTCCACAGCAAAGATTTGACCTTCGACATTGTCCCCTTCCACAGTGGATACCACGCACTGCTCGACCGCACCCCCTTTGCCCGATTTAATGCGGTGCCCCACTACGCTTATCTCAAGCTGAAGATGCCCGGACCCCGAGGAATCATCACTGTCAATGGCAACATAGGACGACCTCTCCGGACCGAAGAACACACCGCAACCTTGGCAGCAGAAGGTGAGCACGACGGTGAACCATCAAGTCACAAGCAGTTCAAGCCACGACAAGTAGGCAAGCGATCCAGATGGTGCTTGGTGTCAACAACACATGCAGTGTCATGAGATCTAACAAAAAGACCGATGGAAAGAATTCAAATCAATTATGGTTTCATAGTCAAGGAAACAAATAGAAGCAAGTATAATCGAGAATACATAATTCTACAATGTAGATAAGAATAGAATACAGTAATATTTGAAAGAAAACTTGAAATAAATATTTGAAGAACAAATAGATCAATTCAGTTAAGAGGACCACAAGGTGAGATATGCAATTTAGTAACCTACTATCCATCCATCTTGGTGGGGATACGCCCATCCATCTTTCTCTGAAATAATTTGCAATTTAAGAGCAAAATCTGAATACAACTGCCAGATCTTATCATGCCTTAGTATTTCGAACAAAATATATATAATTAAGATTTGCATCGGCCAGTACATGATTTTTCCAAGAGAGATAATTGGATGAATGCAAGGCATATGGATTTTCATACCATAAACAAACAAAAATTCAGAACACGTTAAATAAATAGACTGCATAGCTATAAATAAACAAAAATTCAGAACAGAGAAAAATAACAAAATGCAGAGCTAAGTATTCAATCTAGCCAAACTAAATTGAAAGAATTAGTGATGGATGGAATAGTATATACCTGTAGGATGCGATTTTTGCTACGTAGCGAGTGTAGAACAACCAAGATCACTACTCGGGTGTCCAAATATTCCAACACCTGAGGAACTATATGTCATGAGGCAAAATTAATGAAGCATACAAAAATTTAGAAGTAGCAGTTAACTTCAGATAGTAATCAAGGACACAAAAATTCAGAATTAGCAATACATGGCAACAATATTTACCTATAGGTGATGTAAATTCGAGGCTTTTGGGTATGCATCAGAGGAAGAACAACCAAGATGGGGTCCCTTGCATCCAATTCGTCCAGTACCTGAGGGTGTCCAACATTGTGATTCTTGAGCAGCCAAACTACTCTGTAACACATGGATGTTTTGCATCAACAAGTTGTACTCCAGGCTGTTGTTCTTGTGTGCGCCACATCCATCCAAGAAGACATATCGTCGTAAATCATGTCAAACCCCGCATTTTGTCAAGAGAGCCAACAAGTGATGTTCTCTTCGCATCCAGCTGGAATTGGCAATGTGGTCATTTTCTGTACCAAAATTCAGAAAAGTAGACCACACATGTGACTGAAAAAGAGTGTGGAACTTTGTTTTTGGCAAGCTGGTTCCTTTGTTCTCTGTTATCTAAAGCAAGCCGGATGAAGATGCAGCAGTTCTGGTGATGTCCCCCTGGCGCCTGCTAAGATCAGCACGCCGATTGAGCAAGAGATGCATGGCCCAAACTCTCAGGGATTCAGAGCAAACTGACCTCCCACTCACTGCTTCCCGCACAGAAACAAGAAATTTTCAGATTATGACCTACCGAATTATCCATCCAAACATACATAGTTTAAATAACAGATGGGCCAGATAATAGAATTCGCTAGTTCAGAGACGAAATTCTTGATAAACTTTGATGAAGGTCCTTCCCATGTGTTCCATGTGTATATATGCAGTTGATAAGAGTTTGCTCTTTGTATTCTCACTTCATGAGAAAAAAAGGAAAGACAATTCGATGAATAATGAGAGAAAAGGTGATTCAAACAAACATTGTAAACAATTTTCTATGCCTAATATAAGCCTAACAACTTGAGCACTAAAAGCATACAACCCTCAGTTTTGGGGGATGCAGAGAAAAGTGTTTAAATAACAGATAGATGTCCAAACAAATCAGCTAAACACAAGTAGCATATTAATTACCTAAGATGGTATGGGAAATTCTCAAGCGTAACTTGAATAGCATCTGGACAAAGAATTCCTCGTTTCAGTCCATCCTTAAAAGTTTGAGATACTCCCTTGTTATTCTCTCCAGCTGATACAGAGATCGGCGCTTCATTGCCATTTAAGAGATACTGGAAAATCTGGCAGCAGGTTAAGGCTAACTCCCAAGGTTGATTTCAGAGAATGGTCAAACCAACAAATCTGGCAGCATCACTGAAATGAAATGAAGCAAGAAAACATGATAAGAAAAGGATACGCAGACATGTCTATGGTGCTGTGAACGCAAGACAACTTCATCCCCATCGGCAAGGAGAGTTGTGGTGCCCTTGATGAAGTTCATATGATTTACTTGAACCCAACCTGGTTCTCCTATGACTTCCACCCAATCCACCAGCGTCACGTCCCGCCGCTCCCTGCCCACGTCCACGTCCACGGGCCGCAGCCCCGTCACCAGCTCCAGCACCACCACGCCACCTCCCACTCGGTCGCCGTCGAGCAGGCGTCGGGTGTCGCCAGGAGCCGCGACAGGCCGAAGTCGCCGAGCCGGGCGCGCATGTCGGCCTCCACGAAGATGATGGAGGAGGTCACGTTGCGGTGGACCACGTGCGGCTTCACGGCAAAGTGGAGGTACTCGAGCGCCGACGCGATCTGGGCCATTGTTCATCGCTGCCAGCGCCGCTGTGTCGTTCCTGCTCGTCGAGCTCTAGCAAGGTGATGGAGGCAGGGGCGGATCAAGGGTCAGCGGCGAGAAAAGAGATTCCATCCCATGGGTGCGAGGAGAGAATGAGTCGGCGGCGAATCTGGAAGTGATTTGGGGAAAGGGAGTGGGGCGGCGAATCTGGAAAGGATTTGGGGAAGGGGAGTGGAAGGTGGGAACGAGATGTGCGTACGTGGAGGTCGAGAGAAGGACCTTGGTTTTTTTGGCTGGTGCGATCGTGGGTTATTTGGTGGATCGATGGAACGAGTGGTGGAAGCGATGATTAAAATAAAAATCGGTGCGTCAGATTGATGGGAGACTCTCGATCGATATACCGAAGGTTTTTTTTATTAAACTAATCGGCTGATTTATCGTCTGGTTTATGGAGGGATTGAAAAAAATCGATGGAACGGTGGAAAGGCTAGCGGTAGGAAGAGGGATCGCTGGAGGTTGAACCATCACGACGCAGATCCCCCTTTAATAGTAGAGATAATCTCTCATGTGAGTAGGTATGGTTGGTGAATGTGTGCTTCCTGCGGAAATTTATGTTTTCAATGTGAATCGATAATTTTGTTCTTTCAGTCTTTCTAGAAGATGGAGCTCCCATGATTTACACATGGAACACCAATGATTTAAAACCATAATTATGTGGGTGCTAATTAGTATCTAGAGATTTTTTAGGTAAACCAATCCCTTACAATTCGAATGTTCCCAAGGGCGGCCAGTAGCATAATATTTGGTGTCTTCACTAGAAGGGTTTTGATGTTACAAAAAGAGGGGCAATTTAGGTACTTGATTGAAAAGATATAAGTAAGTTAGTTAATCATGTAAATAGATTAAGAGAGAGGAGGTGTAGACGGGCAGTGCCCACACCTTATTTTTGACCTAATGAAGCATATCATTTTCACCTTTCATCATTTATCTTTCCTAAAAATGTAGATGGATGAAATAATGTTGGAATGTCCCTTCTTGTCATTGATGTTTTTCTGGAATGTCCGAGTGGCCTATGTTTGCCGGAATGTTGATTCTCCGTATGTCCACTTCTTATCAAAGGTCATGTCGAAAATTTCCGTAAATTTCGGTATGACTTGTGCTAGAAACTAGGACATATCGAGTGTCCGGGATTTGCCGAAAGGGGAATGAATTAACATTCTGACCAAATATAGGCCCCTTTTTATTATTTATTTTATTCGGCCTAGAATTAAACTATTATACTTAAATACTCATAGGAAATATGTCTAGCCATGACGAAGCCGGGGGTTCTGGTCGCCTTGAAGAAGACCGTTTTGAGGCATCAAATCATTATTTCGATTACCCGGACGAACACCAGTTACAGATGTAGGGTGGCACTGAGAACCCCAAAACCGATACTGGCACTAGCACCGACAGGGGCACCGGCACCGACACCACCCCCAAGATCGGCAACGATGCTGATATAGCTGGTGAAGGACCGAAGCTGAAGAGGGCAAGAAAACCAAACGAGCTCGGCATCGGAAAAAATTGGTCATGGCGCTGCACCCCACAAAACTAGAGCCAACGATGCCGGAGGAAGCGCACGCGTGCTACGGAAATCAACTAGGATGCATCCTCGAAAACCACCAACATCAGCGATGAAAAGTTAAGAAAGATACCACATATGGAGCACATGCTCCTAGCGAAGTTGCACACTAGGTTCCTGTTCCTCGGGCGGACTGAAAGTAAACTTCTGTGGGATTACAAACCCATGACAAAGAAAAACAACAAGGCAATGGTGACGTTCACCAACGGCTTGTCCGCCTAGAAAGTAAGGGTGAAAAAAGCGATTGCGAAGAATGAACCATGGTCCAAGATTCATGCTGACAATCCGTCACTAACGGAAGAGGACTTCGAAAAATTCAAGGAGACTTGCGCTACACAAGAAGTCAATAAAAAGTCGGAGAAAATGTAGGCGCTTCAGGTCAGGAACACGCCTCCCCACCGTCTGTGAAGTCGTGGTTACTGAATTCTCACAAAGTAGATGTTGTACATACAACAAAAAATATGCAACTAAAAAAATATCTTGACATGTAGGCATGGCAACTAGGACATTTTTATTTAGCAAATAAAAATCTTGGAAACATCGTTGGAAAATACACACGTATTTTCTGGCGACTATGACAACCTTTATCTCCCAAAATAGTGTGAAACTATTAGAACGCAAAACTTTTTCCTTAAATATGTTTAACATCTTTAAAAAAATATCACATATCCCCCCCCCCCCCCCCCCCCCCCCCCCAAAAAAAAACTAAATGGGGCTGTGACTTTTCTCCCAAACTAGTTAATGCAAAACTTTCACACTGTGGCAAGTAGGCACGCTCTTCTCTGGTAAGTAGGCCAGTTTTTATTTGACAAGCTGGTAGAATCGATAACTTTTGTTAAATCAGATCTGGCAAGTTAGGCACACTCGTGGTAGTTAAAGCTGGTAGGTTTCAAAAAACTATTGTATAAGTATGGTGCTTTTTTTATCTAGCAAACTAGTATGACATATAGTGATAACTAGGCCATCTTTTACCTGGAAAGTATGCAAAAAAGGTTTTGGTGAAAAATATGGAAGACATATCAGCTAACAGAATGTTTTCGAGAAAAAAAAAACACAACCAAAAAAATTGTGAGGTCGAAGAAATGAGTTACTGACTAAATTCTGATAGCTAAGAGCATAGTCCTTCTTCCTTTCAATTTATTTTGTAACTATCTTCTTACTATGCTCGCCTCGCAACAAGAATTTGTCCACTAAGTGTGAGAGTATCAATTTGCCCTCAACTTTGTTGGTTGCCTGCAGATACTCTATCCCAACTTCAGCATAATTAGCAGACAACTCTACTTTGATGTGGATTGAATCAGCGAGATCCCATGTGTATACCCAGCTTTTTTCATACTTGAGGATGATGACGCTGCATATTTTGGGAGCATACAAAAAAACTTGTTATCCAGAAAAATAATTTTGCTTCTCAGAACACAAAAATAGGTAAAAAATGCATTGAACATAAAAAAAGATGGGATAATCTAATTAGCGACGCCGCACATTGTCCTACATGACACCATTAACCAAAAATAGTCAAAGCACAACTAATTATGGAATTTGGATGTAATTTTTTGGCAACCTATATGACAAATAAAATAGAATTGACATAGAGTAAACTAAACTTGACAACTAAAATGTAGCTTGACAAATAAAAATAGAATCATCACAAATGGACAAACAACTAGAGTGTATAAAAATTTGGTAACAACTCGACGCAGTTTCAACTGACTGCTAGAGTGTTAATTTTTTCCGTGCAAGATGTATGAAATAAAAATGACAACTCAGCACAACAAAAACGGACACCTAACGTGTAATGTACTTTTGGTAACAACTCTACATGGTTTAAAACCGACTGCTAGAGTGTTAATTTATTTTTGGCAAATTGTATGAAATAAAAATGGTTATTCAACACAGTTAAAACTGACAACTAGAGTGTACAATTTTTTTGACAACATCCCAACACAGTTTAACTTTATTCTGAAGGGCAAGCCATATTAAATAAAAAATGACAACTTGGCACAATGAAAACTAAAAACTACAACAAAACATCTTGACAACTAGGCATAAATAACAAGTAATTAAATTCGCATTGACCTGACAGAGCATGCATATACAAAGGGTTTCCCGCAGTAAAATATAGTGCCGTCCATCATGTGACATCCTGTAGCATAATGATTCTACTGTAACCAGTGCATGCGAGCGAAGGCACGAATAGCAACCGCATGATTAGTCTCGCGCGAATCACAGCACATCGCCGCACGGGAACGACGAGCTGCGCACGCCTCAAGTTAGATTTTCCAACCATCTTTTAGTTAATGGCAAACTATAAATAATTTGCGAAAAAAGTGTTGTTGACCTCTTTATTGAAACATTCACTCTAAGTTATTGTGCATTTGTGATCTTCTCCACAACTTCTTGCATGGATTCGGCACACACTAGTGGGGACGGGGCCTTTAGCCCCGGCCCGTAAGGGGCTTTAGTCCCGGTTCACCAACCGGGATTAAAGGGGCGGGACTAAAGGCCTAACCTTTAGTCCTGACCCTGTTTCAAACCGGGACTAAAGGTGCTCCACGTGGGCGCCTCGTAGCTCCCTCAGGGGCAGGCCCTTCAGTCCCGGTTCGTTACACGGACCGGGACTAAAGAGTTTCAGATTTTGTTTATTTTTGGGTTTTAGGGTTTTAGGGTTTAGGTGTTCGGGAGATTAACGTGATGCCTCGTTTGGTTTTCGGGAATTAGTTTTCATATAATTCTAAATAGAAATAATTATGCATATATATATAAGATTAACTTATCTTACAAGCGAGCATATATATACAATTATATGGAGATCTGAATTATCGGGACTAGAGCCCGTCTATTCGATTACATGGACGAACATCGGTAATGGCCGCTAGCTACACTAAATCGTCATTTGTCATCTATAGCTTCCGTCCTCATAAAGGTCGCAAGCTCCTCTGCAACAGCAATCGCGCGTTGTTCTGGTAGGACCTTCTCCCTCATGGCCGTGTACTATATAAAAAGAGGAGATGAATATGAATATCAATCATGATAACAAAGAATGACGGGTAAAAATAGAGTTGTGAATGTTCATTGCTTACGTCGAATCTGTGATCCTTGTGCTCAGAGGTAAACGTGCGAATGGTCTCACAAACATAGTATCCGCATAGATGCGTCCCCCGTGGCTGCTGGTCGCACTTTACGAGAATAGAATATATAGAATCAAAATAATAATCTAGCATCATAAATGTATTGAAAATAAAAGTATATCATAGTACTACTTACGTGAGCCGCTCTGAAGGTCAGCTTCTCAGGCTCGATGCCGGGTGTCACGCACTTGAACCGCTTCCAAACCCTGCCCGACAAGGATAATGATTTGCTAAGTTTTTCATTAATTGATATATCAGAAAATCATCGAAAGAGACCGATAGAGCGCAAGAATGATTGAAATTACCCTTGGAGCATGTCCTGCAGGCTTTGGAACTGTTCCAAGGGTCTCGATAATGGGTCGAAGGCATCAACTCTTCCCTTATCAATTTAAATGTCCAACAGAATCCAATGAAAGCTGCACATGTATATATATATATGTGTCAGTAACTTATCAATTACACTTATAAGTGAATGGACACAACAGAGTAAAGACCCTCACCTGAAGTTGTATGGAAACAGTATGTAGTCACAGAAATTTTGATCTGTTAGAAACCTTAGAAGGTTTTCCTCCGTCTCCTTGGGTTTATCAGTTAGCGTCGCTATATGTATTTTATCTGGATCAATAAACCCAATATTTAGGATGTTCTTACTTTTACAATCCAGAATCTTCATTCTGCATAATAGAGTACAAGTTATATATAGACAATGAATTGAAATAACTAAACAAGTTATATGTAGACAACGAATTGAAAAACTTACAGACAATAGAAACTCATAAGCGATTTGTCGAGGGCGTCGCCATTGTACATCTGGAAGAGTTCATCAAAGTCAATATAGATTTCTTCGGGGCGGCTGTAGTACTCCCGTGGGACACTCACCACGATCATCGTTCTCCCATTCTTTGATTCACTTAAGTACCATGTATGCAAGTAAGGCATATTTGTTGGGAGATCATCTTTGCTGACCAAAGGCGCTCCCATGACAAACTGTGGCTTAGGGGCTACCACAGCCTTGGGTAACCTGTCGTCTTGGGAAGCCAGAATGTCTTCAACCGGGATACCTCATTCATCCGTCCACTTCTTTGCTAATTCCAAATCTTGCCCCTGCACCGGAGGGGGGACATTCTCGGTTAACACCCTGAGGGGTGGGATCGACTGTTTGGCCTGTTGTCCAAGCTGAGGAACGTCTGATTTTTTCTTGCTTGTAGTTGAACTTGATTTGCTCCCACTTGCACTTGCACGTGATCTGCTCTTTTTCACTTCCTTCTGCAATGTGCGTGTATATTCATCAGGCTTATGGTGTAAGTCATACTGTGATGGAAGGGTTGTGAAGTATTTTGCAAATGCTATTTGCTTCTCGGTGTATTCCGGGCGGGGCTCGGGTTCCTTCTTTTTCATCTGCGCATCATGATGTTCCTTTGCTATCCTGGCGTTTTCCTCGGGGTACGATCATAAGGTCTGATAGGAAGATTAGCATGAGGTACCTTTGGGAGGGGTGACACTTTGCGCTTTGGGGGGCTCCGTCGCTTAGAAATCGTTGGCGGAGCGTTCTTGCTGACACGCTTCCGCTTAGTATCTGGAGCGGGCGGCGGCGGAGACGGACGACCCAAGTCCGGCGGCGGTGATCGAGATGGACTCGTGTTGTGCTGGCCGACGTCATGTGGAGGGCTTGGAGGTGTAGGTGACCTGCGACGACTCAGAGGCGGTGTTGTCCTTGGGGCCGAGCCTGGAAGCTTGATGTAGTTCTTGTCCCATAGGATGACTCCACCCAGTACTTCTCCGAGTGTCCTCTCATCTTCGGGTCCAGCTATGTCGAGCTCCATATCATGAAACCCCGCCATGATTTCATCCACCCCGACTTTAGCAAAGCCAGCTGGAATCTCACGGCCATGCCAGCACGCATCAGGGCCAGAAGGTAAAGCTTGTCCGACGGCTACCTTCATGGATATGTTCTTGAATTTCTGATGGAGTTCACATGATGTTGACTCCTTGATTCCATCCATGGGGTAGCCGGGACCGCCCTCTATCATTCTTCGTGCATCGTCGGGCGGGGCCTCAGATTCAGCCACGCTGCTTTTCCGCTTAGATGGGGCGCCGGTAATATCAAATGCAGGTTCTTCCTGGCGCGCTACTCCTCTAAGCTCATCAATCTGCTTCTGTTGCTCGTTAATCCTGGCAAGCAACTGGTTGAACTTGTCATTCTCCTCATCCTGCTGCCGCTTCTTTGCTCTCTCTCGGCTTCTATAAGTGTCTTGGTCTCTGGCAAACCCAAGCCACCACGGGTAAGAAGGACCGAAGCCTCGCGTTCGTCCTCCATGTTCGTCATTGCCGAGGACCAGTGTGAGCAAATCTTTCTCTCTATCTGCAGTGAACTTTCTTTTTCCCTCCTTAATTTCTTTCAATATCCTTTTCCAATTCTCCCTGGGTATCCTAAGACCGTCACTGCAGATGAGGTCCCCTGTTTCTTCGTCGTACGAACCACCATGCGCAAGGAACCAATTTCTTGCTCTCAATTCCCACTCATCACGGAGTGGTTCAGGTACGATGCCTTTAGCTAGCAGATCTTGCTCTTTCTTATCCCACTTTGGGATGGCAGTCTCATAGCCCCCTGGCCCCAGCTTGTGGTGATATTTCTTCTTGTCGGCATTTATCTTGTTCTTTTCTGATAATGCCTGGGCATCTTCTGACTCCTTGTACTCTTGAAATGCCTTCCAGTGATTCGCCTGCTTGGCTAGATACCCCTCGAATACTGGCACTTTCTTTGTCTTCAGATAGTTTTTGCATAGCTTCTTCTTCCAGCTACGGAACAATTCGGCCATCTTCTTTAGAGTCCATTGCTTGACTTTGGCCCTTAGTTTGTCTGCGGCGTCTTCATTCTCACATTCTGGCAGGTTGAAATGTGACATGAGATCATTCCAAAGATTATCTTTGTACCTTTTGGCGACATAGTCACTATCGGCTGCCCCTTTGCGCTTGTTCCACTGCCGGACGCTGATCGGGACGTGATCCCTAACGAGAACTCCGCATTGCTTCTTGAATGTGTCAGCAACATTCTTAGGAAGCTTGGGTTCGCCCGTAGGCAATATCACCTCAAAGGTGTAATGCGTCCGTGCATCCAACTTTCTAGTCGGGCCTCGTTTCGTAGCTTTGCTCGATGTGGAGGCCTAAGAGGGAGAAACATTCGTCAAATGAATGTATATGTATACAATATAGAGCTATCTACAATATTTTTCACATATTACAAGTGATTGTCGAACTTCATATGTATACCTCGCCGGACTTTATTATTTCTTCACCGGCTTCTCCACCGGCTTCTCCATCAGTGGAGCTATCACCTTCTCCGTCATTGGACCTATCTCCTGCCCCATCGGCTTCATCTTCGTGTCGGTCGACCTCCATTCCATATCCGGAGGGGTTTAGATATGACGACGGAGATTCAGCTGGTTCAACGTCGGGGCCGTCTTTGATTATATCTTTGAGAAGTTCTTCCTCTTCGAGGTTCCTGATATGTGGATCCATAGTTCTGCAAAAAACGGACATTTGATTAACTAATAAACTAACAAACTATATAAGAGGGGTTGGAAACTTCGAAGTGTCGTTTTATATAGGAGGACCTTTAGTCCCGGGTCTTGGCTAGAACGTAAACTCTAAAATATGTCTAACGGATTCTCTTAACCTTTAAGGATTTAACAAAATGGCGACATTCTAGATGTGTAGAAAATGATCCTATTTTTCCTGATCTCATCTACCCTTCTATATGTCACATTATTATATCAGGAACTCCGTTCCAAAACAACTTTAGTCCCGGGTCGTGGCTCCACCCGGGACTCCTAGATTTCTGCATAGTATTCAAAGTAGGAGTACTTTTCCAATTTGAGCATTCAATAAGCAAAACCAAATCGTAAAATAAAGTAGTATTCAAATTAGCATGCATTCAATTATAAGCAAATACATCATCTCTTTTGTCCGTACATCGTCGAATATTATCACTAATACTCCTCGAATACTATCATACATATAGCATCACTGATACATCTAGAACCGTAGCGCCCGACGGGTATCGTCGCGGGCGGTGGACACCCAAAGAGAAGGAACCATCACAGGATCATAGCTCCAGTGAGATCCCCGAAGAACCTGCTACGTATGCTCGAACCTGCCCTCCAACGCAACCATGTAGCGACGGACGTGCTCATCCTCCTCGCTGACACGGTGACGTACCACCTCCGCGGTGTCCGGAAGCCTCGGCACCGTCACTGGCCCACGCGACCGCCACCAAACAAGGATCGTGTCAACAACGGGCTGGCTCCTCACCAACCTACGCCCCCCCGGAAGGTAGCACCTCTCAATACCAGCCGGGCGGAGCCCAGCCCCGGAGAGGGCCCCTCTGATCAAGCAGGTGTCCTCCGCCGAGTCGACGACGAGGATGCGGGATAGGCATCGTAAAATGAACTAAAAAAATAAACTAGTTCTATTAATTTTCTTGCTAAAAATAAACTATTAACACTTAAGCATATACAATAGCAAAATTAAACTATTAACACTTAAGCATATACAATAGCAAAATTAAGCAATAATCTAAGAAACACTATTTACACTTAAGCATATAAACTATACAATAGCAAAATTAAATGACAAAAAATATATTTCTTCTTCTTGTAACCCTAACCTAATTTTTCCTCTTCTTTTATTTCTCCTCTTCTTCTACTTCTTCTTCTACTTCTACTTCTCCTCTTCTTCTACTACTTCTCCTCTTCTCTTCTTCTACTTCTCCTCTCCTCCTCTTCTAATTTTTTCTCTTCTTCTACTTCTCCTCTTCTTCTATTTTTCCTCTTCTCCTCCTCTCCTCCTCTTCTTATTCTCCTTTTTCTTCTTTTCTTCTCCTCCTCTTCTTATTTTCCTTTTTCCTAATCTTATTTTCTTATTTTTGTTCATATTTCTTCTTCTTGTAACCATAACCTAATTCTAAATATTACTAACCCTAATAATCTAGCACAAACCTAATAACAATAGGAATTAAATGACAAAAAAAATCTTTTTCTTTTTCTTATTTTCTTCCCTTTTTCTTCTTTTCTTCTACTTTTTCTTCTTTTCTTCTCCTTTTTCTTCCTTTCTTCTCCTTTTTCTTCCTTTCTTCTCCCTTTTCTTCTTTTCTTCTCCTTTTTCTTCCTTTCTTCTCCTTTTTCTTCCTTTCTTACCTTTTTCTTCTTTTCTTCTCCGTTTTCTTCTTTTCTTCGCCTTTTTCTTCTTTTCTTCTCCTTCTTGTTCTTTTCTTCTCCTTTTTCTTCCTTTTTTCTCCTTTTTCTTTCTTTCTTCTCCTTTTTCTTCCTTTCTTCTCCTTTTTCTTCCTTTCTTCTCCTTTTTCTTCTTTTCTTCTACTGGCCGGAGTGTTGGGGAGGAGGGGGCGGGGGGCTTACCGGCCGGAGGTGTCGACGGCGCGCGGCGAGGAGGGCGGCGCGCGGCGAGGAGGACGGCGGCGGCAAGGAGGATGACGGCGACGGCGAGGAGGACGGCGGGCAGCCTGACGGCGTCGTCGAGGTCGTCGGTGTGCCGCGCCGGGCACGAGAACGAGAGGAAGAAGAAGAGAAACGAACAATTTGGGTTGGAATTTTTCTAACTCCCGCTTATATAGGTGGATCTTTAGTCCCGGTTCGGGGCTCCAACCGGGACTAAAGACCCCCTTTAGTCCCGGGTGGAGCCACGACCCGGGACTAAAGGCCCTTTTTCGGGCAGACCAGAAGGCGGGAAGCAGGAGCCTTTAGTCCCGGTGCGGAGCTCCAACCGGGACTAAAGGGGGTCTTTAGTCCCGGTTGGAGCCACGCACCGGGACTAAAGCCCCTCCTCGGCAGGCGGCAGGCGAGGGGCTTTAGTCCCGGGTAGTGGCTCCACGCGGGACTAAAGCCCCTCCTCGGCTGCACGATAAGTTTAGTCCCACCTCGCCCAGCGAGGGGGACTAACACTTGTTTATAAGCCCCGTCGCAGCTACTCCATCGAGCTTCTCTCTAAAGCAGGCTTACGGGCCTAAACTGACTGTAAATGAAAAAATTGAAACTATATTTGAAATTGTGGAGAAAATTAAACCTGAATTCAAAGTTAGGTCACTTCGAATTTAGGTTTAATTTTCTTTACAAATTCTCATATAGTTTCAATTTTTTTTTATTTTCAAAATTAACTATTCTGTTATTTTCAATTAAAAACTATGTTTATTAAAATTCTTTTTGCATATTTGAGAATTTGACAAAACTATGATAATGAAAAGTGTTTGAAATTGAATAAATAATTCAAAACTATTTTCTATTTTCAAAAGTAATTATTTTGACTATCCAAACTATTAACTATTTTGTTATTTTCAATTAAGAACTATGTTTATTAAAATTCTTTTTGCATATTTGAGAATTTGACAAAACTATGATAATGAAAAGTGTTTGATATTGAATAAATAATTCAAAACTATTTTCTATTTTCAAAAGTAATTATTTTGACTATCCAAACTATTAACTATTTTGTTATTTTCAATTAAAAACTATGTTTACTAAAATTCTTTTTGCATATTTGAGAATTTGACAAAACTATGATAATGAAAGTGTTTGAAATTGAATAAATAATTCAAAACTATTTTCTATTTTTAAAAGTAATTATTTTGACTATCCAAACTATTAACTATTTTGTTATTTTCAATTGAAAAGTGTTTGAAATTGAAAAGCACTACAAATGAACTATGAAAATGTTGAAAGTTGGCATGCTATCATCCTTTCACCCACATAGCATGTGTTAAAAAGTTGAGAGGGCTACGACAAAAGCTGGATGCACTTCGTGTACAAAACGGACAATCACTCTCGAAGTATGAGGGCTTCGAACGAGAACTCATCTCTTACAAAGGGATTTCATTTTTTTGAACTTATTTCAACTCCATACTTTTTGTATGTTCAAAATGCACCATTCAAAGGCACATCAGAAAATTTCAACAATTTCTGACTTCATTTGGTATTCTTCGTGCATTTACTTATTTTTTTTGAGCTAGTTGACCCTGAAATTGAAAAGCACTACAAATGAACTCTGAAAATGTTGAAAGTTGGCATGCTATCATCATTTCACCCACATAGCATATGTTAAAAAGTTGAGAGGGCTACGACAAAAACTGGATGCACTTCGTGTACAAAACGGACAATCTCTCTCGAAGTATCAGGGTTTCGAACGAGAATTCATCTCTTACAAAGGGATTTCATTTTTTTGAACTTGTTTGAACTCCATACTTTTTGTGTGTTCAAAATGCACCATTCAAAGGCACATCACAAAATTTCAACAATTTCTGACTTCATTTGGTATTCTTCGTGCATTTACTTAATTTTTTTTTGAGCTAGTTGACCCTTAAATTGAAAAGCACTACAAATGAACTCTGAAAATGTTAAAAGTTGGCATGCTATCATCATTTCACCCACATAGCATGTGTTAAAAAGTTGAGAGGGCTACGACAAAAACTGGATGCACTTCGTGTACAAAACGGACAATCTCTCTCGAAGTATCAGCGTTTCGAACGAGAACTCATCTCTTACAAAGGGATTTCATTTTTTTGAACTTATTTGAACTCCATACTTTTTGTGTGTCCAAAATGCACCATTCAAAGGCACATCGCAAAATTTCAACAATTTCTGACTTCATTTGGTATTCTTCGTGCATTTACTTATTTTTTTGAGCTAGTTGACCCTGAAATTGAAAAGCACTACAAATGAACTCTGAAAATGTTGAAAGTTGGCATGCTATCATCATTTCACCCACATAGCATGTGTTAAAAAGTTGAGAGGGCTACGACAAAAACTGGATGCACTTCGTGTACAAAACGGACAATCTCTCTCGAAGTATCAGCGTTTCGAACGAGAACTCATCTCTTACAAAGGTTTATTAAAATTCTTTTTGCGTATTTGAGAATTTGACAAAACTATGAAAATGAAAAGTGTTTGAAATTTAGTACATTCCATACATGCATTACATAAAAGGTTTAATACATTATTACATTATTGCACCAATATTCCTATCTATTATTTCTGTTTTCTGCTGGGTCGTAGCCATGGAGAATCTTCATCATTCAGTAGGATGCTTGGTTCAGTTTTCACTTTGAAGGGCGGAATTTCATGAAACTTATTATAATCTTCTGACATGTCTGTCTTGTCATCCACTCCCACGATGTTTCTTTTCCCTGAAAGAACTATGTGGCGTTTTGGCTCATCGGACGATATCTTCTTTTGCTGATTTCTTTTTCTCGTTTTTGTAGACATGTCCTTCACATAGAAAACCTGAGCGACATCATTAGCTAGGACAAATGGTTCGTCCATGTACGCAAGATTGTTGAGATCCACTGTTGTCATGCCGTACTTTTGGTCTACAACTACCCCGCCTCCTGTCAGCTTCACCCATTTGCACCGAAACAAAGGGATCTTAAAAGTAGGTCCATATTCAAGTTCCCATATCTCCTCTATGTACCCGTAATATGTTTCCAAACAGTGCCCATTCTCGTCTGTTGCATCAAAGCGGACACCACTATTTTGGTTGGTGCTCTTTTTATCTTGGGCAACCGTGTAAAATGTATTCCCATTTATCTCACACCCTTGGAAAGTACATATAGTCAAAGATGGCCTGGCCAAACAGTACAACTGATCTCCAACGGTGTCGTCATTCATGAGATGTGTGTGCAACCAACTGCCGAAAATCTTCTCGTGTTCCCCTTTAATCCAAGAGTCAGCCTTACCCGGGTTTTCGGAGCGTAGAATATTCTTGTGTCTCACGATATACGGAGCCACCACGGTGGAATTGTGTAGAACTGTGTAGTGTGCTTGAGAGAAAGAATGCACGTCCATACATACTTTTGCTTTCCTTCCTAGTGTGCCTTTTCCTGTCAGCCCACCCTCATACCGAGATTCAGGAACACCAATCGGCTTAAGGTCAGGAAGAAAGTCCACACAAAACTCAATGACCTCCTCTGTTCCATAGCCCTTGGAGATGTTTCCTTCTGGCCTAGCACGGTTACAAACATATTTCTTTAAGACTCCCATGAACCTCTCGAAGGGGAACATATTGTGTAGAAACACAGGACCGAGAATTCTAATCTCTTCGACTAGGTGAACTAGGAGGTGTGTCATTATATTGAAGAATGATGGCGGGAACAACAACTCAAAGCTGACCAGACATTGGACCACATCAATCTATAACCCTGATAGACTTTCTCGATCGATTACCTTCTGAGAAATTGCATTGAGGAATGCACATACCTTAACAATTGCCAGGCGAACATTTTCCGGTAGAATTCCCCTCAATGCAACCGGAAGCAATTGCGTCATAAGCACGTGGCAGTCATGAGACTTTAGGTTTTGGATTTTTTTGTCTTTCATACTTACGATTCCCTTTATATTCGACGAGAAGCTAGTCGGGACCTTGATACTGAAAAGGACTTCAAAGAAGATTTCCTTCTCTTCCTTAGTAAGAGCGTAGCTGGCACGCCCTTGAAACTGCCCTGGATGCATGCCATCTCTTCCTTTATGACTTTCCTGGTCCTCCCGTGCTTCCGGTGTATCTTTTGACTTCCCATACAAGCCCAGGAAGCCTAGATTATTCATGCAGAGATTCTTCGTCAGGTTCATCACGTCGATTGCCGAGCGGACCTCATGGACTTCCCAGTAGGGTAGCTCCCAAAATATAGATTTCTTCTTCCACATGGGTACGCGCTTATCAGGGCCGTTAGGAACAGGTTGGCTGCCAGGACCCTTTCCAAAGATTACTTTTAAATCTTTGACCATATCAAATTCTTCAGCACCAGTACGGATGACAGGCTTCCCCCGGGGTTCTACCTTGCCATTGAAATGCTTGCCTTTTTTCTTTAAGGGATGCTTGGGCGGAAGAAAACGACGATTGTACGGGTACACATTCTTCCTACATTTGTCCAGATATATACTTTCTGTCTGATCCAAACAGCATGTGCATGCATTGTATCCCTTGTTTGACTGTCCTGAAATGTTACTAAGAGCGGGCCAATCATTGATGGTTACGAAAAGCAACGCTTGAAGGTCAAATTCCTCTTGTTTGTGCTCGTCCCACACATGTACACCTGGTTCGGCCCACAGCTGTAAAAGTTCATCAACTAATGGCCTTAGGTACACATCAATATCGTTGCCGGGTTGCTTTGGACCTTGGATAAGCACTGGCATCATAATGAACTTCCGCTTCATGCACAACCAAGGAGGAAGGTTGTAGATACATAGAGTAACGGGCCAGGTGTTGTGATTGCAACTCTGCTCCCCAAAAGGATTCATGTCATCTGTACTCAGACCTAACCATAAGTTCCTTGCGTCAGCTGCAAATCTCGGGAACTCTCTCTCGATTTTTCTCCACTGCCGACCATCAGCGGTGTGCCTCAACTTATCGTCTTTCATACGATCTTCCATGTGCCATCGCAACAACTTCGCATGATCTTTATTTCTGAACAGACGTTTCAATCGTGGTATTATAGGAGCATACCACATCACCTTGGCAGGAACCCTCTTCCTGGGTGGCTCGCCCTCAATATCACCAGGGTCATCTTTTCTGATCTTATACCGCAATGCAGTGCATACCGGGCATTTATCCATATTCTCGTACTTCTCACCGCGGTAGAGGATGCAGTCATTAGGGCATGCATGTATCTTCTGCACGTCTAATCCTAGAGGGCAGACAAGCTTCTTTGCTTCGTACATGCTGGCGGGCAATTCGTTCTTTCTTGGAAGCATCTTCTTCATCAGTACCAGCAACTTTTCGAATGACGAGTCAGTCACACCGGTCTCTGCCTTCCACTTCAGCAATTCCAGTGTGCTACCCAGCTTCTTCTCGCCATCTTCACAAGTTGGGTACAACAATTTGTTGTGGTCCTGTAACATCTGCTCGAACTGCAACCTCTCCTTTTCTATGTCGCAACCTCGCCGTGCATCAGAAATGACCCGGCCAAGATCATCAGCGGGCTCATCTGGTTCCCGTTCTTCATCCTGATCTTCTTCTTCATTGTCTTCCATTACGGTATCAGCATACTCACGGAATATAGATCGATAGTTGTCATCATCGTTCTCTTCTTCTTCATCGTCGTCTTCCATCATAACCCCTCTTTCTCTGTGCTTGGTCCAAACATTATAGCCCGACATAAAACCGGACCGAAGCAGGTGGCTCTGAATGACTCTTGAGGAAGTGTAATCCTTCCCATTCCGACATTCAACACATGGACAAAACATATATCCACCACCATGCTTGTTCGCATCGGCTGCGTCTCGAAAAGAATGCACGCCTTCCCTGTAAGCGGCTGTGCGTCGATCACCGTACATCCATGGATGGCTCATCTGTGTTATACGACAGTATATCAAATACAATCAAGATCCTAAAAATTAGTACCGCACGGTCTAAACGAGGAAATATAGTTGCTAACCTTTTAGAATAAGTAGAAATAAAGAGGAAGAGGTTTAAGCGTGGCTCAGGCATCTCATATCGTAGTTGTGTTCGGTGAACTGAAGCGGCATCGCTCTAACACACATTTCAACAAACACCTCTAGTGCATCAAAAAAAAGTGGAGAGCTAGCACACACCCACAATCCTCCATCCAAGAAAATGCAAGGAAGAGGGAAGAGGGGGGCTGTGCTATATATAGGCAGAGGACTTTAGTCCCGGTTTGAGACACAAACCGGGACTAAAGGTGGCGCACATGCGGGCTGCACACCGCGTAGCCCTTTAGTCCCGGTTTGGGACACGAACCGGGACTAAAGGCTCCTTACGGGCCAGGACTAAAGCCTCGAGGGAGGCATTGCGATTTGGGGCAACGTGGCCGGGCCTTTAGTCCCGGCCCAGAGGCAGGCCGGGACTAAAGGGTCCCGGCCAAAGGCCCGTTTTCCACTAGTGACACTTCCTACTGAAAAAAAACAAGAAGAGAAATGAATGACCCATTTTTAAGAAAAAAAGGTCAGTTGCCTTAAAGGAGATGGGGTGAAAAATGAAACTAACATAGAGGGTAAAGAAAGATGGGTGCAAAAAAGTTACTAGCATAGATACCTTCAAATAAAAAAACCTGCTTCTACAGCTGCATACAAGTATTCCATTGCTTGACCAAAAAATGTAAAAAGACATGCAAGTATTAACCATCTAGCTATAAAAACAACCTTTATCCGTTTCTCTAAAACAGTGAATTTATGGATTCTTCTTATGAAAATATATTTACGAAGTAAGGTAGGTTCATAGTGGAAAATACTACCTCCTAGGCGCCTGCTTTACATAACGTGCATTGATCTTCCTTGAGTTTTTGTCGACACTTCTCTCCTCAAATTGTTGTCCACATGTTTCTTTCAGCAGTCCGAGCTCTTTTGCAACAATGCGCTTGATCTCTTCATGTGTCTGTTGGGGAACGTCGCATGGGAAACAAAAATTTTCCTACGCGCACGAAGACCTATCATGGTGATGTCCATCTACGAGAGGGGATGAGTGATCTACGTACCCTTGTAGATCGTATAGCAGAAGCGTTAGTGAACGCGGTTGATGTAGTGGAACGTCCTCACGTCCCTCGATCCGCCCCGCGAACAATCCCGCGATCAGTCCCACGATCTAGTACCGAACGGACGGCACCTCCGCGTTCAGCACACGTACAGCTCGACGATGATCTCGGCCTTCTTGATCCAGCAAGAGAGACGGAGAGGTAGAAGAGTTCTCCGGCAGCGTGACGGCGCTCCGGAGGGTGGTGATGACCTTGTCTCAGCAGGGCTCCGCCCGAGCTCCGCAGAAACACGATCTAGAGGAAAAACCGTGGAGGTATGTGGTCGGGCTGCCGTGGAAAAGTCGTCTCAAATCAGCCCTAAAACCTCCGTATATATAGGTGGGAGGGAGGGGACCTTGCCTTGGGGGCTCAAGGAGCCCCAAGGGGGTCGGCCGAGTCCAAGGGGGAAGGCTCCCCCCCAAACCGAGTTGGACTTGGTTTGGTGGGTGGGAGTCCTTCCTTCCCTTCCCACCTCCTTTTTTTTATTTTCTCTTTGATTTTCTTTCCTAGGCGCATAGGGCCCTTTTGGGCTGTCCCACCAGCCCACTAAGGGCTGGTGTGCCACCTTCCAGGCCTATGGGCTTCCCCGGGCTGGGTTGCCCCCCCGGTGAACTCCCGGAACCCATTCGTCATTCCCGGTACATTCCCGGTAACTCCGAAAACCTTCCGGTAATCAAATGAGGTCATCCTATATATCAATCTTCGTTTCCGGACCATTCCGGAAACCCTCGTGATGTCCGTGATCTCATCCGGGACTCCGAACAACATTCGTTAACCAACCATATAACTCAAGTACGCATAAAACAACGTCGAACCTTAAGTGTGCAGACCCTGCGGGTTCGAGAACTATGTAGACATGACCCGAGAGACTCCTCGGTCAATATCCAACAGCGGGACCTGGATGCCCATATTGGATCCTACATATTCTACGAAGATCTTATCGTTTGAACCTCAGTGCCAAGGATTCATATAATCCCGTATGTCATTCCCTTTGTCCTTCGGTATGTTACTTGCCCGAGATTCGATCGTCAGTATCCGCATACCTATTTCAATCTCGTTTACCGGCAAGTCTCTTTACTCGTTCCGTAATACAAGATCCCGCAACTTACACTAAGTCACATTGCTTGCAAGGCTTGTGTGTGATGTTGTATTACCGAGTGGGCCCCGAGATACCTCTCCGTCACACGGAGTGACAAATCCCAATCTTGATCCATACTAACTCAACTAACACCTTCGGAGATACCTGTAGAGCATCTTTATAGTCACCCAGTTACGTTGCGACGTTTGATACACACAAAGCATTCCTCCGGTGTCAGTGAGTTATATGATCTCATGGTCATAGGAACAAATACTTGACACGCAGAAAACAGTAGCAACAAAATGACACGATCAACATGCTACGTCTATTAGTTTGGGTCTAGTCCATCACGTGATTCTCCTAATGACGTGATCCAGTTATCAAGCAACAACACCTTGTTTATAATCAGAAGACACTGACTATCTTTGATCAACTGGCTAGCCAACTAGAGGCTTGCTAGGGACAGTGTTTTGTCTATGTATCCACACATGTAAATGAGTCTTCATTCAATACAATTATAGCATGGATAATAAACGATTATCTTGATACAGGAATTATAATAATAACTATATTTATTATTGCCTCTAGGGCATAATTCCAACAGTGTCCTCCCACTGTCCTGTTCTCTTTCAGTCAGTCTTGTGATTTTCAGTTCACACAGTCTATTAGCAAGCCCTGCTGCGCTGATAAGCCATAAGTGTAGGAGATCGCAACAGTCTTCGCGGGTAAGATAACCCAATTTATTGATTTGACACAAGGGGGGCCAAATAATATTTATAAGCTTTAACGGTTGAGTTGTCAATTCAACCGCACCTGAAAGATACTTGCTTGGCAACAAATTATTAGTAGCAACGGTGATATGGAAGTGATGGTGGCAATGGAAATAATAGTGGCAAAGCAACAAAAGTAAAAGGTGAAAGTAAAGCAACTCGTAACTAGCAGTATTAAAACACTGTAGGCTAGGGAGATGGATGGTTGGTCATGGATGAGAGATATCATGTATTTCACTTGGGGCAAGGCAATAGAAAAGTAATGATCATCTAGGCAAATATCAAACATTAGGCATGTATCCCAAGGTAGTCGTGCGTGCTTGCAATAAGAACTTGCACAACATATTTTGTCCTACCATCCTGCTATCAACGGGGCCAAAAGGAACTTATGGAGATTAAGGTGCTCCTGTCAAAGAGCACCGGAACAAAGCATTAAAAATCAATGGATACATGGAATCCTCAAACTATAGTCTATCCCCTATGGTGTCCCAAGCTGTCACCATTGGGATCGCCGGTTCCGGACTATAATAGGTGCATACTACTCATAGATAGGATCTAGAACACAAATATATTCATGAAAACATAATGAATTCAGATCTGAAATCATGGCACTCGGGCCCAAAGTGACAAGCATTAAGAGTAACAAGTAGTAGCAAATATGATAAACACCATAGTAGATGATAGGCAACATGCCCCCAACAATCCGACAAACTATTACATGATCTAACTCATCCAATCTCTCCCATCCCCTTCACCTACAGTAGGAAATTACTCACACATGATGGGGGAAACCATGGGAGGATGATGGAGTGGTGATGGTGATGACGATGGCGACGATTTCCCCTCTCCGGAGGCGAAGGTAGCCTCCAGATTAGCTCTCCCGGAGAAGAACCAAGGCTGGCGGTGGCTCCGCGTTGAGAACTTGCAAAACGACTTCTCTTCTGGAATTTCTCCGTCACGGGTAAAAATAGGGGCTAAGGTAGGGCACCAGAGGAGGTGGACTCCACCCAGGCGGCCTCCCAACGCGGCCAGGGGGCAGGCCGCACCCACAGGTCGTCTGGAGCCCTGGTGGCCCCCTCTGGCCCATCTTCTGGCCCAAGGTTCCTCCCGGTGCGTGGATTTTCTCTATTTTTTATGGGAATTTTCCGGGACGTCTAAATATAAATTTTCCTACACACAAGAAAACTATACATGCAGCTCTACTGAAAACAACGTCAGTCCGGGTTAGTTTCATTCAAATCATGCAAGAATGAGGCCAAAAGAATAGCAAAAGTGTTTGGAAAAGCCGATACGTTTGGGACATATCAACTCCCCCAAGCTTAGTATATTGCTTGTCCTCAAGCAATTCAGTTCAACGAACTGGACGCGACAAAGAAAACTTTGACAAACTCTTTTGCTTCATTAGATGTATATAAGCATGTACTACGAACAAGTCCAACAAGTTTTGAAGCAATGCTACAAAGACAATGCACGAAGCAATCCTTCGATCATGTGAAGAGTTTCAAACAACTAGGAATGAATAATATGGAACCGAAAATCATAACGAGATCACAATGCACATGACTTGGACATATTAGAGTGGTATCTCGCTAGCCCCCATGAGTGAAGCAAAACATAAATGCAGACACTCCTTCAGAGTCTTAAAGGAGACTAGAAATTAATATTTCAGAATGAGTAATATCACAAACATGCAGAAGACAATGTGGTACTTTGGGAGAATGCACATTACACTGAGAATGACAATTATGCTCTCTATAGTTGGTGCCTTTTTGTAAGAAGGGGATGACTCAACAGTAAAGTAAAATAGATAGGCCCTTCGCAGAGGGAAGCATTGATTTGCAGAGGTGCCAGAACTTGAGCTTTAAAACAGAGATAAATCAATTTTTTGGGTGGTATGCTTTCATTGTCAACGTAACAACTAAGAGATCTCAATATCTTTCATGCTAAATAAATTATAGAAGGTTCCCAAACAGAAAAATAAAGTTTGTACTCCCCCTCCACCAATCAATCACACTCCACGGCGGGCCGAATCCACGGGTACCGTCCATACAAACAACAATCCTGGGGGAGTTTTGTTTCATTAAATTTGATTTGTCTTTCGGACATGGAACTGGGCATCCTGGTTACCAGCCACTTTCTCGTGAGTGATAGTGAATCAACACATATCTTGAGAATAACCCACTTAGCATGGAAGATACTGATAGCCCCTAATCGCTACATGAGCGATTCGGGCATACAAAACAAAATATTTATTTGAATATTTAGAATACGTCACATGCAAATTTACTTAGAACGGCACATAAATATCGCATATAGGTAGGTATGGCGGACTCATATGGCGCAACTGGTTTCAAGGATTTTGGATGCACAAGCAGTCAGTCCGTTTAGTACACGCGAAGGCTAGCAAAACACGGGGAAGCGACCAACTAGAGAGAAATAATGGTCATAATCATGCAGAGCGACAAAGCCACATTGAATCGGGCATGAAAGCGATATAACTATTCTGAAAAAAAAAAATCATCAAGGCTTGATAGACTTCTAGTTATAAACATGTGTAAGCATGTGCCAAGTCGATCCAAAAATTATCTAAAGGGAAATACCACTTTAATATGCCAAACCATGAGTAATGCAATGCATGCAAATCATTTCAATAACACATTATGCACTCCAGCTATTTGAGACAAGTCACAAAGAAAGCATGAACTACTGGGAAAGTATTGTAAACATAGTACTATGTCACTACAGGGTGGTCTCTAGATCATAAATACAGACATATGTACAAAAGTAGAAACAAATAGAGTTTATGCCGGCTTTCCTTGTTGCATCCCTTCCGTCGATCTTCGTCATTATTGCGTCGTCACTTGCATGATCGAACATAGAAAGATATAATCAAGTGCAATCGCAACCATGAACGTGAGCTGAACTCTGCAAACAAAGCAAACTAAAGAGAAAAGGAAAACCTTTTTGGGTTTTCCAAAGGTTAAAGGAAAGCAAAAGAAAAAGATTTTTTTTGTTGTTTTTGCAAATAAAGAACAAAGAAGAACACACAAAATCTCTGAAAAGATTAAAAGGAAACCACAGATGATAGAATGAAAGGGGAGAAGGGTACGTACTCCCCCAAGCTTAGACTTTTGGCCTAAGTTGAGTTTGGCTATTGCGGGCTCGAGGAGCTCCCTCCGGCTCCAGAGTGGTACGGGTATATCCAAGAATCGTACGGGACCTCGGGCGCGTAGACTGATGCCCGACTGTCCTCCCAAGAAGAAGGCTCTTCTTCCTCGGGAACAACACCCTCCATGGGGTTGTGGAACTGCTCCTGGATCACGAACTCATCCAGCTCAATCGAGGTGAAGGACCATCCGTTCCTGCTAGTGTAATCAAACAAAAGTGGTGCAGGTAGATGGATCTCGCGATTAGTAAGCTCACCAAACCTCATGATATAAACAAGGTTACCAAACTCGAAAGTCGTAGTAACAAACTCATGCCTCTTCATAGCGATAAGATCAAAGTTTATGTATGGAAAAGGCATATCATCCGTGCGTACAGTGCGCCCGAGGTGCTCGAGGATAAGCGTGGCATAAATGCCACAAAAGTGAGGCCCTTTGCCGCTGTTAGCGATGAGGCGACGAGCAATCAAAGCACCAATGTTATACGTGTTATCTCCTAAGAGGGCGGCTGCCAAGATAGCAAGATCCGGAGTCAAAATGTTGCTCGTATTGTCACGAGCTAGCACCCCTCGAGCAATATAGTATGCGAAATACCTGATGTGGGGAAACAAGATGCTGGAGATGTCCCCCAGGTGAATGTCTCGCGGGTCCTTACTGCAAAGGTAAGTGAATAGGGATTCCAGCTCGTAGGGCTGAGCTTTCATTTTGGTCGTCTTCCCGACATTTCGCACACCTATAACATCACAAAATTCTGCCAAAGACATGGTGAAGACATCCTCCTATAATTTGAATTCAATCATGGAAGTTTTATCATTATATATAAACCAGTTGACAAAATAATAGGTGAGTTTTGGATATTGTTGAACACGTCGTGTTACGAGACGCGTCAAACCTGCAGCTGCACAGAGGTTATCAAACTCATCCATAATACCCGCCGCCGTAAGGAAATCTGAACACGGGTATGACATGGCACGTGCCGTGTCCTTCTCGTGGAGCAACTCCGGTGGCACGATATCATCATTGTAACTCGTCCTCACATTAGAGGATGAAGCTGCAGCTCTAGTTAGTCTGTTGGTAGGCTCGGGTCTCTTCTTCCCAAGCCATCCTTTTGCTTTTCCAAACAAGCTCATTTCTGAAATTTTTGATGCATCACAAAGACTAAGGTTTAAGCAAAAATGAGTTGGAGCAAACTATTCTAATCACTTCCCCGATGCATAAGCTTGCGTCAAAACTTCATAAATAAATTCCTAAACATGCATGCAAGCTCATATGAACAGCACCAAGAACTCCTAAATACTCACAAATAAGACCACCAATCAAAATTTTAATTGGAGGAGTGGAGGAGTCACATACCAAGGAACAAATGCTCAGATTCTCAATGCAAATGATGGGCTGTAGAGAGAGATCGAAATTTGCCACCAAGAATAGCAAGAACTTGAGCTCCAGGAGAAAAATTGAGATTTTTGGAGCGAGGGAGAGAGAAGGGAGGAAGAAGTACCTCGAAAGGAGACCAGGTGGGCCCAGGCGAGCTGTGGGCGCGACAAGGGGCTTGGTCGCGCCAGCTGGCCGCCTGGACCAAGGGTGCCCCCCCTTGCTGGCTCCAGGTGCCCATGCGTATCTTATTTGATGGAAATTTTTATTATAATTTTCCCGGAATTTTTCTGACAACTTAACTTTTGAAAAAAAAATCGAAGTACCGAAAGCTCCAAAACTTCCGGAAAGCTTGAAACAATGGTTAAACATATGAAGCTTAAAAAACATAAAACTTTGGTACAACAAGGAGGATGAAAGATAAAAGAAATGAAAACATAACAAGCTTCTCTTTTTACTCATATAAAACATATTTGTTAGCAAGGTTGATCAAGTCTTACTACCAAACAGGTGTTATACTGAGCAAAAAGTTTCACTTCTTATAAAGCAATCACGGTACCTTTATTTCAATGGATATAGTCCCCACCATAATGGTTTTGTATTTGTGGTGCACATGTAGAGAACAATCCCACTCTCCAACCTTCACGGTCTCAATATTCTCAATAGAATTAAGGCCATGCCTTTTATCAATCTTCTTCAGAAAATATACCGTGTGCTCCTTCTCATTAACGTTGAAAGTCACCTTTCCTTTATTGCAACCAATAATAGCACCCGTGGGGTTAAGAAAAGGTCTACCAAGAATAATAGACTTGCTACCATCCTCGGGCATGCCAAGCACAACAAAGTCAGTAAGGATCAAGCAATTAGCAACTTCAACAGGAACATCCTCACAAATACCAACTGGAACGGTTGTTGACTTGTCAGCCATTTGAAGAGAGATATTTGTAGGGATTAGTTTATCTAGACAAAGCCTTTTGTAAAGAGAAAAAGGCATAACACTCACTCCTGCACCAAGATCACATAAAGCAGTTCTAACATAATTATTTTTTATGGAGCAAGGAATGGTGGGTATACCTGGATCACCAAGCTTCTCAGGAATCTTACCACTGAAAGAGTAATTAGCAAGCATAGTAGATATTGCCTCATTAGGAACTTTTCTTTTATTAGTAACAATATCTTTCATATACCTCGAGTACGGAGGCAACTTAATAGCATTGGTCAAAGGAATTTGAAGAAAAAGAGGTTTCACCCATTCACAAAATTTATTGTAGTGCTCTTCTTCTTTGGTTTTGAAAGACTTACCTGGGAAGGGCATTGATTTCTATACCCATGGTTCTCTTTCCTTCCCATGTCTTCTTGCAACAAAATCTTCTCTAGTATACCTCTTACGCTTGTCGGGTGCTTCTTTTTCTTGTACTTCAGGAGGATCATTCTTCTCATTATCTTTATGAGGTTCAGCACCATCTTCAGTTTCAGCATCGGAAATATATATACTATAGGATCAACAATAGGTTTTTCATTAATTATGGGATCATTGGAGTTGTCAGTTTCCTGCAATTGAGAATCTTGCTCGATCCTCTTTGGATGCCCCTCCGGATAGAGAGGGTCCTGGGTGTGTGTACCACCTCGGGTCTTTATACCATATGCCTGCGTATCAACTTGCTTGGCATTGTTAGCAAGCAAATCTTTTTGCACATTAGAAATTTGTTCAAGCTGAGTTTGAACCATATGAAAATGCTTAACAAGACCTTTAACATCATTAACAGTTCTACTAAAAACATCAAGCAAATTTTTGATAGCAAGGGAATTATCATGCAATTGGCTTTGAATCCTCTCATTAAAATGATTTTGCTTGACAATAAAATTATCAAGCTCATCTAAACATTGATCAGGGGGCTTACCATGAGGGATGTCACTTGCATTGAATTCTGAAAGAGAGTGTACCTCAACCATAGGTGTGTGAGTGGTAGGCTCACATAATTTCTCAATAGGAGGTAGATTCTTCACATCTTCAGCTTTAATACCTCTCTCTTTCATAGACTTCTTGGCTTCTTGCATAACTTCTAGGCTCAAGAAAAGCATACCCCTCTTCTTTGGTGATGGAGGTGGTTCAGGAACGGGCCAATCATCACGATTCTTAGCTATCTTGCCCATTAATTCTTCAGCATCGCCCGGTGTTCTTTCCCTGAAAACACAACCAACACAACTATCCAGATAGGTTATAGATTCATCAATTAGACCAACATAAAATATATCAAGCAATTCAATCTTAGGGATTCCATGTACCGGTCTAGCCTTGAGTAAAGTGCAATACCTCCCCAAGCTTTCGGGAGGTGCTCATCCTACAACTGTCTAAAGTTATATATTCTTTGTAAAGCAGCATGTTGTTTATGACCAGGAAAATATTTAGCAACAAAGGATTGAGCTAAATCTTGAGGACTCTTAATGGAACCACATGGTAGTGCATCATACCATGCTTTAGCATCTTCCTTCAAAGAGAAAGGAAGTAGCTTTGTAACGTAATAATTTCTCTTCTTGTCCTCTGTAGTGAATAAGCCACCCAACTCAGTGAGTTTGGTAAGGTGTGCAATAGCGTCGTCATTTTCTCTGCCATAAAAGTGGCTAGCTTCAATGTGGATATAAGTGAAAGATCGACACAGAAATCAAAATCAGCATCCCCAATGCAAATAGGAGATGAAGCAAATTTAGGATCGGGAGTAAATTTGTTCTTCATAGAATGCTTTTCAAGCAGCTTCCTAACAGAAGCAGTGTTAAAGACAGCACACTCTGTAAGTTCCTTAATCATCATCAAGAATTCTTTCCTTAAGGCCACTCAAGTCCGGGTAACCAAAAGATCTACCAATGGGGTCGCGTGTAAGAGGAAGTTCAATTCCTCACTGCTTAGCAGCCTTAGCAATCTGAGACTCAATAAAATAACCAAGTAAACAAGACTCATCAAGAGTAGTAGAAGCATCATCAAAAGTAGCACACATAGTGACGGACTCTGTAGAAGTAGCATGTGGTGGTGGTGAAGCAAACTTACTCATAACGGAAGGTGAATCAAGCGTAGCACTAGTGCTAAGAACAATACCTTTTCTCGTAGTGGATGGTAAAATTGGAACCTTGGGGTCTCCTTTCTTACCAATAGTGAATAAATCGCAGCAAGCAAAATAACTCCAAGTAGACTTGTAAATAAAGCTATGCTCTCCGGCAACGGCGCCAGAAAATGGTCTTGATAACCCACAAGTGTAGGGAATCGCAACAGTCTTCGCGGGTAAGATAACCCAATTTATTGATTCGACACAAGGGGAGCCAAATAATATTTATAAGCTTTAACAACTGAGTTGTCAATTCAACCGCACCTGAAAGATACTTGCTTGGCAACGAAATATTAGTAGCAACGGTGATATGGAAGTGATGGTGGCAACATAAATAATAGTGGCAAAGCAACGAAAGTAAAACGGCGAAAGTAAAGCAACTCGTAACTAGCAGTATTAAAACACTGTAGGCTAGGGATATGGATGGTTGTTCATGGATGAGAGATAACATGTATTTCACTTGGGGAAAGGCACATAGAAAAGTAATGATCATCTAGGCAAATATCAAACATTAGGCATGTATCCCAAGGTAGTCGTGCGTGCTTGCAATAAGAACTTGCACACCATCTTTTGTCCTACGATCCCACTATCAATGGGGTCAAAAGGAACTTATGGAGATTAAGGTGCTCCTGTCGAAGAGCACCAGAACAAAGCATTAACAATCAATGGATACATGGAATCCTCAAACTATAGTCTATCCCCTTTGGTGTCCCAAGCTGTCACCATTGGGATCGTCAATTCCGGACTATAATAGGTGCATACTACTCATAGATAGGATCTAGAACACAAATATATTCATGAAAACATAATGAATTCAGATCTGAAATCATGGCACTCGGGCCCAAAGTGACAAGCATTAAGAGTAACAAGTAGTAGCAAAGATGATAAACACCATAGTAGATGATAGGCAACATGCCTCCAACAATCCGACGAACTATTACATGATCTAAGTCATCCAATCTCTCCAACCCCCTTCACCTACAGCAGGGAATTACTCACACATGATGGGGGAAGCCATGGGAGGATGATGGAGTGGTGATGGTGATGACGATGGAAACGATTTCCCCTCTCCGGAGGCCATGGCAGCCTCCAGATTAGCTCTCCTGGAGAAGAACCGAGGGTGGCGGCGGCTCCGCATCGAGAACTTGCAAAACAACTTCTCTTCTAGAATTTCTCCGTCACGGGTAAAAACAGGGGCCAAGGTAGGGCAGCAGAGGAGGTGGACTCTACCCAGGCCGCCTCCCGGCGCGGCCAGGGGGCAGGCCGCGCCCACAGGTCGCCTCGAGCCCTGGTCGCCCCCCTCTGGCCCATCTTCTGGCACAAGGTTCCTCCCGGTGCGTGGATTTTCTCTATTTTTATGGGAATTTTCCAGGACGTCTAAATATCCATTTTCCTGCACACAAGGAAACCATACAGGAAGCTCTGCTGAAAACAGCGTCAGCACAAATGAGGCCAAAACAATAGCAGAAGTGTTTGGAAAAGTCGATACGTTTGGGACGTATCATGTGCTGCCTCTAATCTTTTCCTCCACCTGCTGGATGTTCCCATGTAAAACCACTGTATCTGTGGGGGAATTGTTGTGTGAGCTGCACATATCACTGTGAGATGGGAGGTATAGATGTGATATTGCTCTTGATGGAGACTTGATGTCAAACTATGCAGATGGATGCCCACTTAATGTGTTGTCACAACTTTCTGTCTCGCAAGCATCACCAAAAAAAATTGCTCCTTGAGATGGATCATTCGTCATGTTTTCCGTTTCACCTTCCACATCTCTCTCCTTTTCCATCAATGGTGATTCAACATTGCCTCTCATGATGTGCTTCTCTCTGCATTAGTGTTTTACAAAAAAATATTGGTAAGTGTGAAAAATCCATGTAGGAGTGAAATTGCATGGGTTATGGCATGTGTATGAAATTATACATGTCAACTTATTTATCGCGCAAGTAAGGACAAATGAATGTGACAATGAACTATAATGGCAAGTGGCACACTAATTGTTAATATGGCAAACCGGTACAATAAATTCGACAAGTAAGGACAATGAATGTGACAATGAACTATAATGGCAAGTGGCACACTAATTGTTAATATGGAAAACCGGTACAATAAATTCGACAAGTAAGGACATTGGATGTGACAATGAACTATAATGGCAAGTGGCACACTAATTGTTAATATGGCAAACCGGTACAATAAATTTGACAAGTACACTGGAAAAAAGTGATGTCGTGTTAATATTGGAACCGGGTATGATAAATTCGACAAGTACACTGGAAAAAGTGATGTCAAAACATGACAAAATACAAATGGAGAAAGTGATTTCCTTAGTAAAAAGGGTTGCCGGTATTACATCGCCTACTTGCCAGTTTATTTCACAAAAAGGTAGTTGTTATCCATATTTTCACACACTTCACTCATTTTCTGTGGCTAGTTATCGAGTTACTTTACCTTGTCATCCTCTTCTTTTTGTAACGTTCAATATCCACGCTGTGCTCTTCTGTGTCATTGCCAGGTTCTGATGACTCTTTGGACGATGTATCATCACTTTCTCCTATCTCGGTGCCCCTATTTATTCTACTTTTAGTTGAATTACTTGTTGCAGGTGCCGTCAGCCCCTACACGAGCTCTGTAAGGAGTATGTCAACCCTTGATGCAAACTCAGTAAATAGTGTGCCCACCCCTGATGCAAACTTGGAGATAACTGTGGTAGCTTTAAGACTCTCCTGCGGGAAAGAAAAATACACAAAAAAGCATTATTCAGAGCAAATTTAGTGTGGGAAAAAAAAGATGGTACAAGGTAGATACCACATCCATATTAACTCATGCCCTTGTCACAGAAAAGAAAGGAAAGGAAAAAAAGAAAACGGATTCTTGATGTTTACAATTTCAGAGCAACTTGGATGGATATTTTGCTTCATCCAGATTACAAAGTCACCGGGTCCCCCGAACAGATGAAATCTGTTGTAACTCTCCTCTCTGAATTCTTCCTTCAGCTGCATGTGCATGTATAAACAAAAAGGTTGATTCTCCAAGAGAGGTTTATTCTATGAAAGTACTATTCTAAAAATGAAGCTATTGTCATTAATGTTGCGTCAGGAAAAAAACGTAGTCAAGGCGGGAGGAGACAAAGAACCTGAAAATTTCCAAAACTGGGTGGATCATGCTCCAGCATGTCCAGCTCATCGACAACATCAACATGTGTCTTGGACCATGTATTCACTGTATACGGGGTATCAGGTAACTCAAGCTCCATACCGTCGCAATCCAAATCATCAAGATACCTTAGCTGCGGGTGCAAAAAAGATACAAGACACGATGAGTGAAAACTGGTTGCTAGATTCAAGTACACATAGTTGTCAGATATATATACACTGTCTGTAACACTAACTATCAGATTTAAGCATGCATAGTGATAACCCACAAGTATAGGGGATCAATTGTAGCCTTTCTCGATAAGTAAGAGTGTCGAACCCAAGGAGGAGCTAAAGGTAGGACAAATATTTCCTCAAGTTCTATCGACCACCGATACAATTCTACGCACACTTTACGTTCTCTTTACCTAGAACAAGTATGAAACTAGAAGTACTTTGTAGGAGTGATAGGAGAGGTTAGCAAGAAAAGAAAGAACACGTAGATAAAAACTAGGGGCTGTTTCGATAAAGAAACAATTACGTTAGTCTAACGAGTGTGGACAAGTGGTGGTAGGAGTTGCGGAATTGTCCCTAAGCAATTGACTATGTTACTAGACCGATAGCAAGTTTTATGTGGGAGAGGCCACTGCTAGCATGTCATCCCTTACTTGGAATTCTATGCACTTATGATTGGAACTATTAGCAAGCATCCGCAACTACTAAGGTTCATTAAGGTAAAACCAACCATAGCAATAAGATATATTGGTCCCCCTTCAATCCCGTATGCATCAATTTCTATGCTAGGCTGAAGCTTCTATCACCCTTGCCCTCCAATACATAGTCCTATTAACATACTACTAACCCTATGGTGTGATCCACGCGCGCGCTCATATGATGGGCACCAAAGGACAGCAACATAACCACAAGCAAATTAAACCAATCATAGCAATTCATCAATCACCGATAGGACAACGAAAATCTACTCAGACATCATGGGATGGCAACACATCATTGGATAATAATATGAAGCATAAAGCACCATGTTCAAGTAGAGGGTACAACGGGTTGCGGGAGAGTGGACCGCTGAATATAGATGGGGAAGGTGATGGAGGTGTTGGTGAAGATGACGGAGGTGTTGTTGTAGATCGCCGTCACACAATGATGTCCCGGGCGGCGTTCTGACGCCACCGGGAGAGAGGGGGAGAGAGCCCCCATTCTTCTTCTTCTTCCTTGACCTCCTACCTAGATGGGAGAAGGGTTTCCCCTCTGGTCCATGGTCTCCATGGCGGCGGAGGGGCGAGAGCCCCTCCGAGATTGGATCTCTCTCTCTGTGTCCTTCTGTTTCTGCGCTCCCAGATTCTGGCTTTCACTGTTTCTTAAATTCCCGGAGATCCGTAACTTCGATTGGGCTGAAAGTTTAACACGATTTTCTTCCGGATATTATATTTCTTGCGGCGAAAGAAGGGCCCCAACCACCTTAGGGATTGGTCACAAGCCTGCTAGGCGCGGCCCCACCCCAGGCCGTGGCTAGGGGGCTTGTGACCCCCTCGGGCATCGTTTCGCGTTGATTCTGCTTCCAAAAATCATAAATATTCGAAAAAATCCCCGTAGGTTTTTTATTGCGTTTGGACTTTGTTTAGTATGGATAATCTGCGAAACAAAAAACATGCAACAAACAGGAACTGGCACTGCGCACTGGATCAATATGTTAGTCCCAAAAGTAGTATAAAAAGTTGCCAAAAGTATATGAAAGTTGTAGAATATTGGCATGAAACAGTAAAAAATTATAGATACGACGGAAACGTATCACATACTTACTAGGTTTTGGTGAGTGTAGTTACCCATATACACATGGTTGTCAGAATTTAGTAAGTTTAATTGTCAGAAAATTCCAAACATGAAACCTTAGTTGTGGGTGCAAACAGATACAAGACATGATCAGGTTACATAAAAATTGATTGCCAGATTCAGGTACGCATAGTCGTTAGATATATATATATACTAATTTTCAGATTTAAGCATGCATAGTTACCAGGTTTTGGTGAGTGTGGTTTCCATATGCACATGGCTGTGAGATTTTAGTAACTTCAATTGTCACCAAAAAAAAACCTTAGCTGTGGGTGCAAAGAGATGAGTGAAAAACTGATAGCTGGATTTGATAACCCACAAGTATAGGGGATCAATTGTAGCCATTCTCAATAAGTAAGGGTGTCGAACCCAACGAGGAGCTAAAGGTAGGACAAATATTCCCTCAAGTTCTATCGACCACCGATACAACTCTACACACACTTGACGTTCGCTTTACCTAGAACAAGTATGAAACTAGAAGTACTTTGTAGGAGTGATAGGAGAGGTTAGCAAGAAAGTAAAGAACATGTAAATAAAACTAGGGGCTGGTTAGAAAAAGAAACAAATAGGAGTGTCTAACGAGTGTGGAAAAGTGGTGGTAGGAGTTGCGGAATTGTCCCTAAGCAATTGACTACGTTACTAGATCGATAGCAAGTATCATGTGGGAAAGGCCTCTGCTAGCATGTCATCCCTTACTTGGAATTCTATGCACTTATGATTGGAACTATTAGCAAGCGTCTGCAACTACTAACGTTCATTAAGGTAAAACGCAACCATAGCAATAAGATATATTGGTCCCCCTTCAATCCCATATGCATCAATTTCTATGCTAGGTTTGAAGCTTCTGTCACTCTAGCCTGCCAATACATAGTCCTATAAACATACAACTAACCATATGGTGTGATCCACGCGCGCAATCATATGATGGGTACCAAAGGACAACAACATAACCACAAGCAAATTAAACCAATCATAACAATTCATCAATCACCGATAGGACAACGATAATCTACTCAGACATCATAGGATAGCAACACATCATTGGATAATAATATGTAGCATAAAGCACCATGTTCAAGTAGAGGGTACAGTGGGTTGTGGGAGAGTGAACCGCTGAATATAGATGGGGGAAGATGATGGAGATGTTGGTGAAGATGACGGAGGTGTTGGTGTAGATCGCCGTCGCACGATGATGTCCCGGGCGGCGTTCCGGCGCCGCCGGGAGAGAGGGGGAGAGAGCCCCCCTCCTTCTTATTCCTTGACCTCCTCCCTAGATGGGAGAAGGGTTTCCCCTCTGGTCCATGGTCTCCATGGCGGCGGAGGGGCGAGAGCCCCTCCGAGATTGGATCTCTCTCTCTCTCTTTGTGTCCTTCTGTTTCTGCACTCCCAGATTCTGCGTTTCACCGTTTCTTAAATTCCCGGAGATCCGTAACTCCGACTGGGCTGAAATTTTAACACGATTGCCTTCCGGATATTATATTTCTTACGGCGAAAGAAGGGCACCAACCTCCTTAAGGAGTGGCCACAAGACCGCCAGCCGCCGCCGTACCTCCTGGTGGCGGCTATTGGGCTTGTGGGCCCTCCATGCATCGCCTCGTGTTGATTCTTCTTCCCAAAAATCATAAATATTCCAAAAAAAATCCCCGTAAGTTTTTATTACGTTTGGACTTCGTTTGGTATGGATATTATGCGAAACAAAAAACATGCAACAAACAGGAACTGACACTGGGCACTGGATCAATATGTTAGTCCCAAAAATAGTAAAAAAAAGTTGCAAAAAGTAAATGAAAGTTGTAGAATATTGGCATGAAACAATCAAAAATTATAGATACGACGGAGACGTATCAGGATTCAAGTACACATAGTTGTGAGATATATATACACTTGTTGTGAGATTTAAGCATGCATAATTACGAGGTTTTGACGAGTGTGGTTACCAGATACACATGGTTATCGGATTTTAGTAACTTCAATTGTCAAAAAATATGTACGCTCCGTAAAAATATGATAGCGTTTAGTTGCGTGAAAAATATTTTGTATGGGGTTGTCACTAACCATGTAGTAAAGTAAGCACCCTTTTGTATACTTGCCCTTTGAGAGGTGCTCATGTAGCTGGGCCACGACAAATTTGCATAAGTTTAGCCTGTTTGTGTGATCAATGTGTGCCTTTTGAAAAACAAAACAAAAAGAGTGTCAGCAAAAATCAGCGAAAAAAGAAAAGGCGTTGGTGCCATATGAAAAACTCTCATAGAAGAGAGTCTTACCAGCATGGGGTAGCACTTGTTGCTGATCCTTGTATCAGTTGTAGGAGCCAACACAGTTGAGAAAATATAAATAAGCCATAACTTCTTAAATATAGCATCAACATTGTTGTTGTTGATGATTGCAGTAGCAACTGTAGTGATCTTTGGCCTCCTGCCATCATATGGAAACAGACAACTTGCGATTTCGTCTTCATTGTCATAGTCAGCTTCGTACTTGACATTGATATCTCAACGAGGGATGGCCAAAATTTGATGAACAGGTTCCTTGGTAAGCGGGATGAACCCACGTCTAGGCACGACAAAACTGTTGGAAATATGCCCTAGAGGAAATAAGAAAATGGTTATTATCATATTTCCTTGTTCATGATAATCGTCTATTGTTCATGCTATAATTATATTAACAGGAAACATCAATACATGTGTGAATAAATAGATCACAATGTGTCCCTAGCAAGCCTCTAGTTGGCTAGCTCGTTGATCAATAGATGATCATGGTTTCTTGATCATGGGAATTAGATGTCATTGATAACGGGATCACATCATTGGGAGAATGATATGATGGACAAGACCCAATCCTAAGCATAGCACTAGATCGTATTGTTCGTATGCTAAAGCTTTTCTAATGTCAAGTGTCTTTTCCTTCAACCGTGAGATTGTGCAACTCCCGGATACCGTAGGAGTGCTTTGGGTGTATCAAACGTCACAACGTAACTGGGTGACTATAAAGGTGCACTGCGGGTACCTCTGAAAGTGTCTGTTGGGTTGGTACGAATCGAGATCGGGATTTGTCACTCCGCGTGGCGGGGAGGTATCTCTGGGGCCACTCGGTAGAACATCATCATGAGCTCAATGTGACTAAGGAGTTAGTCACACGATGACGTGCTACAGAACGAGTAAAGAGACTTCCCGGTAACGAGATTGAACAAGGTATAGGTATACCGACGATCGAATCTCGGGCAAGTTCTATACCAACAGACAAAGGGAATTGTATACGGGATTAATTGAATCCTTGACATCGTGGTTCATATGATGAGATCATCGTGGAGCAAGTGGGAGCCACCATGGGTATCTAGACACCGCTGATGGTTATTGGCCGGAGAGGTGTCTGGGTCATGTGTGCGTGTCTCCCGAACCCGTAGGGTCTACACACTTAAGGTTCACTGACGCTAGGGTTATAGGGAATTGTTATACGAGGTTACCGAAAGTTGTTCAGAGTCCTGGATGAGATCCTGGACGTCACGAGGAGCTCCGGAATGGTCCGGAGGTAAAGATTGATATATAGGATGGATGGTTTTGAACACCAGAAATGTTTCGGGCGTCACCGGTAATGTATCGGGACCACCGGGACCACCGGAAATGGTCCCGGGGGTCCACCGGGAGGGGCCACCAGCCCCAAGAGGTAGCATACGACAAAAGATGGAGGGCAACCAGCCCAAAGTGGGTTGGTGCGCCTCCCACAAGGAGGCCCAAGGCGCAGGAGGTGGAGAGGGGGGAAACCCTAGGCGCTGGTGGGCCTAAGGCCCATCTAGGGGTGCACCACCCCCTCCCCCTGCCCTGGCCGCCGCACCTCCCATCTGGGGGGGCTGCCGCACCACCTAGGGTGGAAACCCTAGGGTGTCACCCCCCCTCCCCTCCTCCTATATACAGTGGGGGTTTTGGGGCTGTTTTGCAGACAGTTTTCCCTTCCCCTCGGCGCAGCCCTGCCCCCCTCCTTTCTCCTCTCCCACGGTGCTTGGCGAAGCCCTGCCGGGAGACCTCGTCTCTCCATCGACACCACGTCGTCGTGCTGCCGGAGATCTTCCCCAACCTCTCCCTCCTCCTTGCTGGATCAAGGTGCGGGAGATGTCACCGGGCTGCACGTGTGTTGAACGCGGAGGTGCCGTAGTTCGGCACTAGATTGGAATCACACCGCGATCTGAATCGCCGCGAGTACGACTCCATCAATCGCGTTCTAGCAACGCTTCCGCTTAGAGATCTTCAAAGGTATGAAGATGCACTCACCCCTCTCTCTTTGCTGGTCTCTCCATAGGAAGATCTGAATATGCGTAGGAATTTTTTTGAATTTATGCTACGTTACCCAACAGTGGCATCCGAGCCAGGTTTTCTATGCGTAGATTCTATGCACGAGTAGAACACAAAAGGTTGTGGGCGATGATTTGTCAATTGCTTGCTGCTACTAGTCTTATTCTTTTCTGGTGGTATTGTGGGATGAAGCGGCCCGGACCGACATTATACGTACGCTTACGTGAGACTGGTTCCACCGACAGACATGCACACCGTGCATAAAGGTGGCTAGCGGGTGTCTGTCTCTCCTACTCTAGTCGGATTGGATTTGATGAAAAGGGTCCTTATGAAGGGTAAATAGCTTTGGCATATCATCGTTGTGGCTGTCACGTAGGTAAAAAAGCATTCTTGCTAGAAACCCAAATCAGCCACGTAAAACTTGCAACAACAATTAGAGGACGTCTAACTTGTTTTTGCAGGGTTTGACATGTGATGAGATATGGCCAAAGTTGTGATGTTGCATGTATGATGTATGAGATGATCATGTTATTGTAATAGGTTTCACGACTTGTATGTCGATGAGTATGACAACCGGCAGGAGCCATAGGAGTTGTCTTAATTTATTGTATAAGATGCAACACCATGTGCTTACTACTTTTACTTCATTGCTAACGGTTAGCTATAGTAGTAGTGATAGTAGTAGTTGGCGTGACGACTTCACGGAGACACGATGATGGAGATCAGGATGATGGAGATCATGGTGTCACGGTGACAATGATGATCATTGCTACTGCAACAAAAGACTTTCCAATGGCGCCAAAAATAGGCACGTTGACGGGAGAATACTTGGCTTGATCCTTCTCCCGCGGCTACGCCTTAAGGGACTTCCTAGGCAAGTATGCAAAGGATTTCCCCCGTGGCCTTGGAGCCTTGCATTGGTGTTCCCTCTAAGTGGAAAGGGTGATGTAGCGTAGCGGTGGTAAGTATTTCCCTCAGTTTGAGAACCAAGGTATCGATCCAGTGGAGGAGTATCACAAGAGCCTGCAGAAACACAAAAAGCTTGCTCCCAACGCTATGAAGGGGTTGTCAATCCCTCATAGATTGTTTGCCAAGTGAGAACTGAAAGCAACAAAGTAACAAAGCAAAGTAAAAGTGGAGGTGTAAACGATGGATGTGAATAGACCCGGGGGCCGTAGTGTTTACTAGTGGCTTCTCTCATGAAAGCAAGTAGACGGTGGGTGAACAAATTACTGTTGAGCAATTGATAGAAGTGCACAAAGTCGTGAAGATATCTATGGCAATGATTATATCTATAGGCATCACGTCCAAAACAAGTAGATCGATACTTTTTGCATCTACTACTATTACTCCACACATCGACCGCTATCCAGCATGCATATAGTGTATTAAGTCCATAAGAACAGAGTAACGCCTTAAGCAAGATGACATGATGTAGAGGGATAATCTCAAACCAATGATGAAAACCACATCTTTTTACCCTTGATGGAAACTACTTAATGTGTGCCTTGCTGCCCCTACTGTCACTGGGAAAGGTCACCACATGGTAGAACTGAAAACCAAGCACTTCTCCCATTGCAAGAATCATAGATCTAGTTGGCCAAACAAAACCCAAGACTCGGAGAGACTTACAAGGATATCAAATCATGCATATAAGAAATCAGCAAAGACTCAAATATATATCATAGATAATCTGATCACAAATCCACAATTCATCTGATCTCGACAAACACACCGCCAAAGAAGATTACATCGGATAGATCTCCATGAAGATCATGGTGGACTTTGTATTGAAGATCCAAGAGAAAGAACAAGCCATCTAGCTACTAACTACGGTCCCATAGGTCTGAAGTGAACTACTCACGAGTCATTGGAGGGGCGATGATGATGATGAAGAAGCCCTCCAACTCCAAAGTCCCCTCCGGCAGGGCACCGGGAAGGGTCTCCAGATGAGATCTCGCGGAAACGGAAGCTTGCGGCGGCGGAAAAGTATTTTCGAGGCTCCCCTGGTTTTTTGCTGAATTTTTGGGAATATATAGGCCAAGGATCTAGGTCAGGGGGCGGCCAGGGAGGCCACAAGCCCTACCACCGCCGCCTCCCCCTGGTGGCGGAGTGGGAGCTTGTGGGATCCCTGGAGCCCACCTGGCTTCGCCAGAGGCCCCCTGATCTTCTTCCGTTCGGGAAAAAATCATTTCGGGGTTTTTATTCCGTTTGGACTCCGTTCCAAAATCATATCTGAAAAGTGTAAAAAACACAGAAAAAACCAGAACTGGTAGTTGGCACTGAATTAATAAGTTAGTCCCAGAAAAGATATAAAAGGTACATAAAACATCCAAAGATGACAAGATAATAGCGTGAAACCATCAAAAATTATAGATACGTTTGAGACGTATCAAGCATCCCCAAGCTTAACTCTTGCTCGTCCTCGAGTAGGGAAGTGATAAAGAATGAATTTTTGATGCTTTCATGCTACCTAGCATAGGTGTCCTTTGTAATTCCTCTTATGTGACGTGAATGTTCAGATCCATTAGATTAAAAATAATAGTTTGCTATTGACGTGGAAATAATAATAATTCAAGCAAACTAGCAAGGTAATCATGAACTTTCAAAATAACAAGGCCAAAAGAAAGTTATCCCTACAAAAGCATATAGTCTAGCTATGCTCTATCATCATTGGACAACGAATTTAAATCATGCACAACCCCGGTATTGGCCACGTAATTATTTCACACCTTTACTTTCTCAAACCTTTTCAACTCTCACAAATACATGAGCGTGAGCCATGGTTATAGCACTATAGATGGTGTGGAATGTGGTGGAGGTTGCAAGACAAAAAAGGAGAAGATAGTCACATTAACTAGGCATATCAATGAGCTGTGGAGATGCTCATCAATAGATATCAATGTGAATGAGTAGGGATTGCCATACAAATGATGCACTAGAGCTACGAGTATGTGAAAGCTCATAAAGAAAACTAGTGGGTGTGCATCCAACTTGCTTGCTCACGAAGACCTTAGGCAATTTTGAGGAACCCTATCATTGGAATATACAAGCCAAGTTATAAAATGAAAATTTCCCACTAGCTATATGGTGGTGACAAAACGAGACACTCTCAATCATGAAGATCATGGTGCTTAATATGCACAAGTGTGGAAAAAGTGGTAGCATTGTCCCTTCTCTCTTTTTCTCTCATTTTTTTGGTGGGCTCTTTGGCCTCTTTTTTTGGTGGGCTTCTTTGGCCTCTTTTATTTCCTCACATGGGACAATGCTCCATTAATGATGATCATCATACTTTCAACTCAAAACTTAGAGCAACTATGACTTTATATGGAATGCTTTGGTAGTGTACCGTGGCAATGATCCAGCATGGCATAGACATCAATGGAAACATCATGCTAGCTATCTTACGATCATGCAATGGCAAAGTAGACGTGGTGGCACATGTCATGGTGGTAGTTGCATGGCAATATATCTCGGAATGACTTTGAAAAAGCCATAGTAGGTAGGTATGGTGGCTGTTTTGAGGGAGGCTAATGGTGGGTTTTGTGCACCGGCGAAAGTTGCACGACACTAAGAAGATAGTGATGGTGGTAGGTGAAAGTGCATCTAAACCATGGACTCAACATTAGTCATGAAGAACTCATATACTTGTTGCAAAAGTTTTATTAGTAATCTAAACAAAGCATTCAAGGCATACTCCTAGAGGAAGGGTTGGTAGGTATAAACCATCGCGCGATCCCGACCGCCACGCAAAGGATGACAATCAATATACTAATCATGCTCAGATTTCATCACATAGCGGTTCACCATACGTGCATGCTACGGGAATCACTAACTTCAACACAAGTATTTCTAGATCCACAACACCTTACTAGCATGACTTCAATATTACCATAACCACAACTCAAAACTAATTGAGATGAATCAAACTTCTCTAACTATTCAATGCACATGAAGGTGGAAGTTTTCGTATCCCTTTGGATAACTACCCCTTTAGATACTACTTTCAAAGCATAGATCAACTACCAAGTCACACACCGCTGTGCTCTAAAAGATATAAGTGAAGCACACAGAGCAAAAGTATCTAGCTCAAAAGATATAAGTGAAGCACATGTGAGCTGAATTGTCTACCGAAAGATATAAGTGAAGCTCGATAAAATCACGGTGTGTGCATGTCTCTCTTTCTAGGTGTGCAGTACGGATGATTTTGACACACTAAAAATAAAAGACTCCTATGATACAAGACGCTCCAAGCAAAAACACATAACATGTGGTGAATAAAAATATAGCCCCAAGTAACGTTACCGATGGATTGAAGACGAGAGGGGATGCCTTCCCGGGGCATCCCCAAGCTTAGGCTTTTACGACATCCTTGAATCTCTTGGGGTGCCTTGGGCATCCCCAAGCTTGAGCTCTTGACACTCTTTATCTCTTTGTCCATAAGAACTTCACCCAAAACTTGAAAACTTCACAACACGAAACTTAAACAGAAACTCGTGATAACATTAGTACAAGAAAGCAAACCACCACTTCCTTAGGTACTATAGCAAACTTAAATTCTACTTGTGCTGATGTTGGGTTACTGTACTTTCAATCTTCCATGGCTAATACCCCCCGATACTATCCATAGTTTCATCAAAATAAGCAACCAACACAACAAAAACGGAATCTGTTAATAGCAGACCAGTCTGTAGCAATCTGTATATTTCGTATACCTGTGGTACTTCAAAAATTCTGAACAATTACGACAGTCTGAAAAATTTGCGTAGCAATCAGCAGCAAAAAGAATCAACTCAAAAGCTCTTACAAAAAAAATGAAAATTCTTTTCGTGAGCAGAAAGTTTCTGTCTTTTCCAGCATGACCAAACGATCATCCCAAAGACTAATCATAACGGTTTTGCTTGGCACAAACGCAAAAAGAAACACAAAAAACACAATCATAACAGAATTATGAAAGTGTGGAAAACACAAAACAGAAAGAAAAAGGATAGATTCGTTGGGTTGCCTCCCAACAAGCGCTTTTTTAACACCCTTAGCTAGGCATTCAATGATGCTCTCACAAAAGACAAGAATTGAAGCACAACGAGAGCATCATAAAGCATGTGAAAATCACATCTAAGTCTAACATACTTCCTATGCATAGGCATTTTATAGGAAAACAGATTGTCAAGACAACCAATAGTTACCAAATGCAATGAAGAAGAAAGAGACAATACCAATCTCAACATAACGAGAGGTAATTTGGTAACATGGAAGTTTCTACCAAAATATTTTCCTCTCTCATAGCAATTACATGTGGGATCATATTTGAATTCAACAATGTAACTATCACATAGGATATTCATTTCATGATCCACATGCATGCAAAGTTGACGCTCTTCAAAAATAGTGGGATTATCATAAAATAAAGTCATGACTTCTCCAATCCCACTTTCATCATGAGGTTTGAACAAATTCTCAAGATCATAAGAAAGATCATCACCCCAATCATGATTATTGCAACAACTAGGGGACATAGCAAAACTAGCATCCCCAAGCTTAGGGTTTTGCATAATTTTAGCATGATTGACACTAATAGAATTCATAGTGAAACCATTGCAATCATGCTTTTCATCCAAGGAGACCTCGTGAATCACTTCATAAATTTCTTCCTCACAATTTCCAGATTCACGCATCTCACGCAAAACTCCATAAAGATAGTCAAGTGCCCTCAACTCACTAGCAATTTGTTCCACATAAGTGGGTCTCTTAAAGAGATTAACAAACGAAGATGCAAGCATATTGAAGGCACATGGCACACAAGTGAACAGAAAGCAAGCGAAAGAAGGGCGAACGGAAAAAGGCAAATGGAAACGGCAAATGTGAAGTGGGGGAGAGGAAAACAAGAGGCAACTGGCAACAAAAGTAAATGCAAGAGATGAGTTTGTGAGACCTACTTGGATAGATCTTGATTTCTCCTCCTCGGCAACGGCACCAGAAATACTTCTGCTACTGCAACAAAAGACCTTCCAATGGCGCCAGAAATAGGCACGTTGATGGGAGAATACTTGACTTGATCCTTCTGCTGCGGCTACGCCTTAAGGGACTTCCTAGGCAAGTATGCAAAGGATTTCCCCCGTGGCCTTGGAGCCTTGCGTTGGTGTTCCCTCGAAGCGGAAAGGGTGATGTAGCGTAGCGGTGGTAAGTATTTCCCTCAGTTTGAGAACCAAGGTATCGATCCAGTGGAGGAGTATCAAAAGAGCGTGCACAAACACAAAAAGCTTGCTCCCAACGCTATGAAGGGGTTGTCAATCCCTTATAGATTGTTTTCCAAGTGAGAACTGAAAGCAAAAAAGTAACAAAACAAAGTAAAAGCTGAGGTGTAAACGATGGATGTGAATAGACCCAGGGGCCGTAGTGTTTACTAGTGGCTTCTCTCATGAAAGCAAGTAGACGGTGGGTGAACAAATTACTGTCGAGCAATTGATAGAACCGCGCAAAGTCGTGACGATATCTATGGCAATGATTATATCTATAGGCATCACGTCCAAAACAAGTAGACCGATACTTTCTGCATCTACTACTATTACTCCACACGTCGACCGCTATCCAGCATGCATCTAGTGTATTAAGTCCATAAGAACAGAGTAACGCCTTAAGCAAGATGACATGATGTAGAGGGATAATCTCAAACCAATGATGAAAATCCCATCTTTTTACCCTTGATGGCAACTACTTAATGTGTGCCTTGCTGCCCCTACTGTAACTGGGAAAGGTCACCACATGGTAGAACCCAAAACCAAGCACTTCTCCCATTGCAAGAATTATAGATCTAGTTGGCCAAACAAAGCCCAAGACTCGGAGAGACTTACAAGGATATCAAATCATGCATATAAGAAATTAGCAAAGACTCAAATATATATCATAGATAATCTGATCACAAATCCACAATTCATCGGATCTCGACAAACACACCGCCAAAGAAGATTACATCGGATAGATCTCCATGAAGATCATGGAGAACTTTGTATTGAAGATCCAAGAGAGAGAAGAAGCCATCTAGCTACAAACTACGGACCCGTAGGTCTGAAGTGAACTACTCACGAGTCATTGGAGGGGCGATGATGATGATGAAGCAGCCTTCCAACTCCGAAGTCCCCTCCGGCAGGGCGCCGGGAAGGGTCTCCAGATGAGATCTCGTGGAAACGGAAGCTTGCGGCGGCAGAAAAGTATTTTCGAGGCTCCCCTGGTTTTTTGCTGAATTTTTGGGAATATATAGGCCAAGGATCTTGGTGAGGGGCAGCCAGGGAGGCCACAAGCCCTGACACCGCCGCCTCCCCCTGGTGGCGGAGTGGGAGCTTGTGGGCTCCCTGGAGCCCACCTGGCTTGGCCCAGAGGCCCCCTGATCTTCTTCCATTCGGGAAAAAATCATTTCGGGGTTTTTATTCCGTTTGGACTTCGTTCCAAAATTAGATCTGAAAAGAGTCAAAAACACAGAAAAAACAGGAACTGGCACTTGGCACTCAATTAATAAGTTAGTCCCAAAAAAGATATAAAAGGTACATAAAACATCCAAATATGACAAGATAACATCGTGAAACCATAAAAAATTATAGATACGTTTGAGACGTATCAATCATGCGATGCCTGAAGATGGAGATCGAAAGAGCAAAGATGATAATGGCCATATCATGTCACTATATGATTGCATTGTGATGTTTATCATGTTTTTCATCTTATTTCTTAGAACGACGGTAGCATAATAAGATGATCCCTCTTAAAATTTTGAGAACGTATTCCCCTAAGTGTGCACCGTTGCGAAGGATTGTTGTCTCGAAGCACCACGTGATTATCGGGTGTGATAGATTCTAACGTTCGCATACAACGGGTGTAAGCCAGATTTACACACGCGAAACACCTAGGTTGACTCGACGAGCTTAGCATGTACAAACATGACCTCGAATACAAGAGACCGAAAGGTCGAACATGAGTTGTATGGTTGAATACGATCAGCATGAAGTTGCTCACCATGGTGACTAGTCCGTCTCACGTGATGATCGGACACGGGTTAGTCAACATGGATCATGTATCACTTAGATGACTAGAGGGATGTCGATTTAAGTGGGAGTTCATACTTAATTTGATTAAATGAACTTAATTGTCATGAACTTAGTCTAAAAGTTGTCTTTATAAATATTGTAGATGGCCAACGTCAACCTCAATTTCAACGCATTCCTAGAGAAAAACAAGCTGAAAGATGATGGTAGCAACTACGCGGACTGGGTTCGCAACTTGAAGCTCATCCTTGAAGCAGCTAAAAAGGCTTATGTCCTTGATGCGCCGCTAGGTGACCCTCCCGCTCCGCTGCAGCCCAGGACATTCTGAACGTCTGGCAAACGCGGAGTGATGACTACTCTCTGGTTAGGTGTGGCATGTTATACAATTTGGAAACGGGGCCCCGAAGGCGTTTTGAGCAACACGGTGCATATGAGATGTTCCAAGAGCTGAAACTAGTTTTTCAAGCTCATGCCCGTGTCGAGAGATATGAAGTCTCCGACAACTTCTTTAGCTGTAAGATGGACGAGAACAGTTATGTCAGTGAGCACATACTCAAAATGTCTGGGTTACACGGTCGTCTGACTTCACTTGGAGTCGAACTTCCAGATGATGCTATAATTGACAGAATTCTCCAGTCTCTCCCACCAAGCTATAAAGGTTTTGTGCTGAACTACAACATGCAAGGGATGGAGAAGACCATTCCCGAGTTGTACTCGATGCTCAAGTCTGCAGAAGTAGAAATCAAGAAAGAGCATCAAGTGTTGATGGTCAACAAGACCACTAGTTTCAAGAAGGGCAAGGGTAAGAAGAACTTCAAGAAAGACGACAAAGCCGTTAACGCGCCCGGTAAGCCAGATGCCGGGAAGAAGAAAAAGAATGGACCCAAGCCTGAGACTGAGTCCTTCTATTGCAAGGGAAAAGGTCACTGGAAGCGGAACTGCCCCAAATACTTAGCGGACAAGAAGGTCGGCAACGTTAAAGGTATATGTGATATACATGTTATTGATGTGTACCTTACCAGCGCTGGTAGTAGCTCCTGGGTATTTGATACCGGTGTTGTTGCTCACATTTGCAACTCAAAGCAGGAACTACGGAATAAGTGGAGACTGGCCAAGGACGAGGTGACGATGCGCGTCGGGAATGGCTCCAAGGTCGATGTGATCGCCGTCGGCACGCTACCTCTACATCTACCGTCGGGATTAGTTTTAAACCTTAATAATTGTTATTTAGTACCAGCTTTGAGAATGAATATTGTATCAGGGTCTTGCTTAATGCGAGACGGCTACTCATTTAAGCCAGAGAATAATGGTTGTTCTATTTATATGAGTGATATGTTTTATGGTCATGCTCCATTGGTGAATGGTTTATTCTTGATGAATCTCGATCGTGATGTTACACATATTCATAGTGTGAGTACCAAAAGATGTAAAGTTGATAATGATAGTCCCACATACTTGTGGCACTGCCGCCTTGGTCATATCGGTATTAAGCGCATGAAGAAGCTCCATACTGATGGACTATTAGAGTCTCTTGACTTTGAATCATTTGACACATGCAAACCGTGACTCATGGGCAAGATGACCAAGACTCCATTCTCAGGAATAATGGAGAGAGCAACCGACTTATTGGAAATAATATATACTGATGTGTGTGGTCCAATGAACGTTGAAGCTCGCGGTGGCTATCGTTATGTTCTCACTCTCACCGATGATTTGAGTAGGTATGGGTATATCTACTTGATGAAGCACAAATCTGAGACATTTGAAAAGTTCAAGGAATTTCAGAGTGAGGTCGAGAATCAACGTGACAGAAAAATTAAGTGTCTATGATCTGATCGTGGAGGAGAATATTTGAGTCACGAGTTTGGCACACACCTAAGGAAGTGTGGAATCGTTTCACAACTGACGCCGCCTGGCACACCGCAACGCAACGGAGTGTCTGAACGTCGTAATCGCACTTTATTAGATATGGTATGATCTATGATGTCTCTTCCCGACTTACCGCTATCATTTTGGGGATACGCATTAGAAACTGCAGCATTCACTTTAAATAGGGCACCGTCTAAATCCGTTGAGACGACACCGTATGAACTATGGTTTGGTAAGAAACCTAAGTTGTCTTTTCTTAAAGTTTGAGGCTTTGATGCTTATGTGAAGAAACTTCAACCAGAAAAGCTCGAACCCAAAGCGGAGAAATGTGTATTCATAGGATACCCTAAGGAAACTATTGGTATACCTTCTATCTTAGATCTGAAGGTAAAACCTTTGTTGCCAAGAATGGATCCTTTCTAGAGAAAGAGTTTCTCTCAAAAGAAGTAAGTGGGAGGAAGGTAGAACTTGATGAGGTAATTACACCCCCTCTCGAACAGGAAAGTAGCGCAGCGCGTGAAATTGTTCTTGTCGCGCGTGCACCAACTGAAGATGAAGTTAATGATAACGATCATGAAGCTTCGGATCAAGTTACTACTGAACCGCGAAGGTCCACAAGGGCATGCTCCGCACCAGAGTGGTACGGCAACCCTGTGATGGAAATCATGTTGTTAGACAACGGTGAACCTTTGAACTATGAAGAAGCGATGGCGGGCCCGGATTCCAACAAATGGCTTGAAGCTATGAAACATGGCCCGGATCCATGTATGAGAACAAAGTATGGACTTTTGTGGACTTGCCCGATGACCGGCGAGCCATAGAAAATAAATGGATCTTCAAGAAGAAGATTGATGCAAGCGGTAATGTTCCCGTTTATAAAGCTCGACTTGTCGCAAAGGGTTTTCGACAGATTCAAGGAATTGACTATGAAGAGACTTTCTCTCCCGTAGCGAAGCTGAAATCAGTCTGAATCATGTTAGCAATTGCCGCCTTTTATGATTATGAAATTTGGCAAATGGACGTCAAAACAACATTCCTTAACGGGAACCTTAAGGAAGAGTTGTATATGATGCAACCGGAAGGTTTTGTCGACCCTAAGGGTGCTAACAAAGTGTGCAAGCTCCAGCGCTCCATCTATGGGCTGGTGCAAGTATCTCGGAGTTGGAACATTCGCTTTAATGAGGTGATTAAAGCATTTGGGTTCATACAGGTTTACGGAGAAGCCTGTCTGTACAAGAAAGTGAGTGGGAGCTCTATAGCTTTCCTCATACTGTATGTGGATGACATATTATTGATGGGGAATAATATAGAGATGTTGGAGAGCATAAATGCCTATTTGAACAAGAGTTTTTCAATGAAGGACCTTGGAGAAGCTGCATACATATTAGGCATCAAGATCTATAAAGATAGATCGAGACGCCTCATAGGTCTTTCGCAAAGTACATACCTTGACAAGATATTGAAGAAGTTCAATATGGAAAACTCAAAGAAAGGGTTCTTGCCAGTTTTGCAAGGTATGAGATTGAGTAAGACTCAGTCACCGACCACGGCAACAGATAGAGAGAAGATGAGTATTGTCCCCTAAGCTTCAGCCATAGGCTCTCTAATGTATGCCATGCTGCGTACCAGATCTGATATAAACCTTGCCATAAGTTTGGTAGGGAGGTACCAAAGTGATCCCGGTATGGAACACTGGACAACGGTCAAGAATATCCTTAAGTACCTGAAGAGGACTAAGGAGTTGTTTCTCGTTTATGGAGGTGACGAAGAGCTCGTCGTAAAGGGTTACGTCGACGCTAGCTTCGACACATATCCGGATGACTCTAAGTCACAGACCGGATACGTATATGTTTAGAATGGTGGGGCAGTGAGCTGGTGCAGCAGCAAGCAAGAAGCCATGGCAGCATCTACATGTGAAGCGGAGTACATAGCTGCTTCAGAAGCGACTCATGAAGGAATTTGGATGAAGGAGCTCATCACCGACCTTGGAGTAGTTCCAAGCGCGTCGGGTCCAATGACGCTCTTTTGTGATAACACTCGGGCCATTGCCATAGCCAAGGAGCCCAGGTTTCACCGGAATACCAAGCACATCAAACGCCGCTACAACTCCATCCAGGACCATGTCCAGAGTGGAGTAATAGAGATTTGTAAAGTACATACGGATCTGAATGTCGCAGACCCGTTGACTAAACCTCTTCCTCGAGCAAAACATGATCAACACCATAATGCTATGGGTGTTCGATACATCACAATGTAACTAGATTATTGACTCTAGTGCAAGTGGGAGACTATTGAAAATATGCCCTAGAGGCAATAATAAAATGGTTATTATCATATTTCCTTGTTCATGATAATCGTCTATTGTTCATGCTATAATTGTATTAACAGGAAACAGTAATACATGTGTGAATAAATAGATCACAATGTGTCCCTAGCAAGCCTCTAGTTGGCTAGCTCGTTGATCAATAGATGATCATGGTTTCCTGATCATGGGCATTAAATGTCATTGATAACGGGATCACATCATTGGGAGAATGATATGATGGACAAGACCCAATCCTAAGCATAGCACTAGATCGTATTGTTCGTATGCTAAAGCTTTTCTAATGTCAAGTGTCTTTTCCTTTGACCATGAGATTGTGCAACTCTCGGATACCGTAGGAGTGCTTTGGGTGTATCAAACGTCACAACGTAACTGGGTGACTATAAAGGTGCACTACGGGTACCTCTGAAAGTGTGTGTTGGGTTGGTACGAATCGAGATCGGGATTTGTCACTCTGCGTGGCGGGGAGGTATCTCTGGGCCCACTCGGTAGAACATCATCATGAGCTCAATGTGACTAAGGAGTTAGTCACACGATGATGTGCTACGGAATGAGTAAAGAGACTTACCGGTAACGAGATTGAACAAGGTATAGGTATACCGACGATCGAATCTCGGGCAAGTTCTATACCAATAGACAAAGGGAATTGTATACGGGATTGATTGAATCCTTGACATCGTGGTTCATCCGATGAGATCATCGTGGAGCAAGTGGGAGCCACCATGGGAATCCAGACCCCGCTGATGGTTATTGGCCGGAGAGGTGTCTCGGTCATGTCTGCCTGTCTCCCGAACCCGTAGGGTCTACACACTTAAGGTTCGATGACGCTAGGGTTATAGGGAATTGTTATAAGAGGTTACCGAAAGTTGTTTGGAGTCCCAGATGAGATCTCGGATGTCACAAGGAGCTCCGGAATGGTTCGGAGGTAAAGATTGATATATAGGATGGATGGTTTTGAACACCGGAAATGTTTCGCGCGTCACCGGTAATGTACCGGGACCAGCGGGACCACCGGAAATGGTCCCGGGGGTCCACCGGGAGGGGCCACCAGCCCCAAGAGGTAGCATGGGACAAAAGAGGGAGGGCAACCAGCCCAAAGTGGGCTGGTGCGCCTCCCACAAGGAGGCCCAAGGCGCAGGAGGTGGAGAGGGGGGGGGGGAAACCCTAGGCGCTGGTGGGCCTAAGGCCCACCTAGGGGTGCGCCACCCCCACCCCCTGCCCTGGCCACCGCACCTCCCATCTGGGGGGGCTGCCGCACCACCTAGGGTGGGAACCCTAGGGGTGGCACCCCCTCCCCTCCTCCTATATATAGTGGGGGTTTTGGGGCTGTTTTGCAGACAATTTTCCCTTCCCCTTGGCGCAGCCCTGCCCCCCTTCTTTCTCCTCTCCCACGATGCTTGGCGAAGCCCTGTCGGGAGACCTCGTCTCTCCATCGACACCACGCCGTCGTGCTGCCGGAGATCTTCCCCAACCTCTCCCTCCTCCTTGCTGGATCAAGGTGCGGGAGACGTCACCGGGCTGCACGTGTGTTGAACGCGGAGGTGCCGTGGTTCGGCATTAGATCAGAATCACACCGCGATCTGAATCGCCGCGAGTACGACTCCATCAACCGCGTTCTAGCAAAGCTTCTGCTTAGCGATCTTCAAACGTATGAAGATGCACTCACCCCTCTCTCGTTGCTGGTCTCTCCATAGGAAGATCTGAATATGCGTACGATTTTTTTTAAATTTATGCTACGTTACCCAACAAAAACCCTTCCTTCCTGAGTGGTACAACCTAGTGAACCATGTCACGATGGTGTTGTGCAAGTATCCACACTTGATGTCGAGGAATGGTCCAATCCCCATGTCTCTGATAGCCACACGTTGATATTCGTTTATGTGCTTGTAGAGCTTGCAAATGTCTTGTGGTGATGCCCTGTTTCGCTGAGTACCATCAATGTGAGCATGAGAAAATAAAAATAAAAAATGGTAACTATGAACTAATGTTTTGGCAAGTACTATAGGAAAAAAGTGGCAATTGCTACAAAACAATGTGGTGACATAAAAAGGGGAGTAATAAATGTAAAACCAGAAACCTTATTGGTTGTGTGCCTGCCACCTGCAGCTATTTCCGTCCGATTCCTCTTTCTCCTTGGCATTTTTAGAAACCCCTGTTCATTTTTAAAACACATGAACACCACCATATTTAGTCGACAAGCTTGCCAAAAAAACTGTGTTAGATTGCCAGAAGAAGGTTAAATGCACCCTTCACAGACTCCCTAGTAAAGCTCACCTACCAAAAAAAACCTATGTTACCACACAATCAACTAGCCGGACTAGTTGCCATATTAGCTTTCCACACAATCAACTTCATGAACAGCACATGACGGACAACGACCAGGCTCCATGCCCCGTGCGCACCACCCGCTGTGCAACAACACCCCTCCCCCTCTCTACAGCCGACGACCAGATCGATCGGATCGACCCCCGCCCAATTTATAAATATGTTTAGTACTTCCTCTAATTCATATTAATTGATGTTGCTTTACTACAACTTTATGTATCAGAGGTAGTTCGCCTATATGTTCTGGTTCTACAAGAAAACAAGCTAGGCACAAACAACATTAAACTAAACTTCCATGGAAATCAACCATGAGGACAGCAACAGCCAGCAGTGAAGCTGGTTGTTGAAGCACCAAAATTTTCCCCTGGTAGTTCAACAACAACATACATTATAACAAATCGAAAGCAAATGGTACCGGTATGCATCATACATTACATGCTACGACATCCTGAATAACGGTGCACGACTAGTTCAATCCTTCTCAAATCTCAAAAGGTACTGCAAATCTAAGATGAACCGGACCACTCACAAACAAAAAGCGACGCTACAAAAGCTCCATCAATCGGCCATGGTACTGGCCTCAAACTGGGCACAAAGCGGTGCCTACTACTTGCCCTTGCGGCGCAAAGCCGACGACCAGATCGACCCCCTCCCAATCCACCGTCTCCGCAAAAAGGGGAAGCAAGGATGCGCCGCTCGCTCTCCACGTCGGTCGCTACCACGGGGCCGTCGCAGGACGGACAACTACCGGGCTCCATGCCCCGTGCCCACCACCCGCTGTGCAACAACACCCCACCCCTTTCTACAGCCGACGACCAGATCGACCATATAGACCCCCACCGAACCCACCGTCTCTGCAATGTGGGGGCAAGAGAATGGACTCACCGGAGTTGTCGCGCGCCAGCGTCGGTACAGATCCGCCCTTCGTCGCGTCGGATCCGCCCTTCGTCGCGCGGAGCTCGCGGGATCCGCCTTCATCTCGCGGGACTGAGCTCTTGGCAAGGGCGTGTGAGAGGAGTGGGGATCTTGGCTATTAAAAAACGTTGAAATTTGAAACAGTTCCTGCACCCTCCGTTAAAAGCGGTGGGCGGTCGATGCGGCACTGTCTACCCACACGATGACATCGCGAATCATGGCGAGCCGCCGCACGGGATGTCCGCGGTGTTGCGCCTTTAGATAGATTTTCCCATAATTTATAACCCTTATTTCCCTTCCAAAAAGCCTGCTCATTTTTCCTTTTGAAAAACTGTTTTCATAAGTAGCAGACGAAAGAAAAGAAAAGGAAAGGGCCTCCCTATGCGTAGCCCAACTGGGCCCTTTTTCTGCCAGCCAGCCCAACGCCTCTCACGCCCACCTCCTCCGTTTTTGCACCGTCTTCGTTAGGGAAAATCCTATATGCCGCTCACTGCATCCAATTGTCGAAGCTTTGCACAGGATGGCGTGAGCGATGGACGCGGTGGGCCGGATTGTTTGGAGCGTTTCACAGATCCCAGTTTCGGTAACCTCCTAGGCTTCCCGGCTGGTTTTCTCCGGTTTTGGGAACCTCCTAGGCTTCCCAACTGGTTTTCTCCAACCGCTTTTCCTTTTTTTGTTTTCTTTTTTCTTTATTATTTTCCGTTTCTTTTTTTTGTTTATGTTTTAAAAAATGTTCCAGATTTCAAAAAATGTTTCGGATTTGTAAAAATATTTCGAAATTTTAAAAAATGTTCCAGGATTTGAAAAAATATTCCGGATTTTTTATAAAAATGTTTCAGATTTTCACCAAAATGTTCCAGAATTTCAAATAAATACTCCGGAATTTGAAAAAATGTTCAAATATATGGAAAAGTGTTCCAGAATTGTAAAAAATGTTCCTGATTTTTCATGCGTGAGATAACTTTCAATTTTTTTTTGGATTTTCAAAACTTGTTCTTCAATTTCGGAAAATGTTTGTGTTTTCTAGAAAAATGTTCTGGATTTTCAAAAAATGAACTCGGTTTCCATAAAATGTTTTTGAAATACAGAAGAATATTTCTGTTTTTTTTCAGAAAAATGTTCTGGATTTGTAAAAATATTTCAGAATATGAAAAAATGTCCCAGAATATGAAAAAATGTTTCAGAATTTGAAACAATGTTCCGGAATTTTTATAAAAATGTTCCAGAATTTGAAATAAATACTCCGGAATTTGAAAAATGTAAAAAATTATGAAAAATGTTCCAGAATTGTAAAAATGTTCAGTTATTTGAAAAAATGTTCTATCTTTTCAAAAAATGTTTGGGATTTTTAAAACTTGTTCTTCAATTTCGGAAAATGTTTGTGTTTTTTAGAAAAATGTTCTGGATTGTCAAAAAATGTACTGGGTTTCCATAAAATATTTTTCAAATTCGGAAAAATGTTTCTGCTTTTTTTCAAAAAAATCTTCTGGATTTCAAAAATTGTTATTCAAATTCGATTTTTTTTCTTTACCTTTTTTCTAGATTTTCAGAAAAGGTTCTAAAAATGGTCTGGAGTTTCAGAAAATGTTCTGGATTTTCTAAAATGTTTCTCGAAAAATGTTCTTGTTATTAGAAATTTGTTTTCAGAATTCAAAAACTGTCCTTATGTTCAAAAATTGTTCACGTTTATGAATTTGTTCAGGATTTTTCAAAACTATTCTCATTTTCAAAATTTGTTCTCAATCTTTAGAAATTTTGTGCTTTTAAAAACTTGTTCACGCTTTCAAATTTGTTCTCCTGTTTAAAATTTTGTTCTGAAAATTTAAAAAATGTTCGTGCTTTAAAATTAGTTCACAGTCCAAAATTTGTTCTGGTTTTTTAAAATTGTTGTTAGTTTAAAATTTTGTTCTCAAGAATAAAAAACTGTTTGTCTTTTAGAAAAGTGTTCTCAAATTGTTCCCTATTTTAAAAATAGTTCATGTTTTCAAAAAAGAATTTCAGAAATTCAACATTTGTACGTTTTGATAAAAAAGAAAAAAGTGAAAACTGAAAGAGAAACGACCCAAAAAAGAAGAAAAATAAGCAAAAAAAAAAGCTACAGCTTAGGGTGGGCATAAAAAACCGAAGACCGAAGACCGGACCGAAAAATCAGTGGCTGAAACAGAAAAACCAAATGACCAAATTTTGGGCTAGAAAATCGGTTGCCACTTTCAGAAAACCGAATTTGTTTCGATGATTTCGGTGTCAATTACCGATTGACCGAAATACAGAAGAAACATACTCCCTCCATCTCGGTGAATAAGTCATCTTACGAAAACCAAATAATCCCAAAACACTTAGGCACGATGCATTAACTTTCACCTCGTTTCTGGTTTTTTGACATGAATAAAGGAATCAACCAATAAGAGACGTGGAGCATGTATGTTTTTAATGACTTGAGGCTAACTAGCATAACAAGCATTGGTCAATTCATTGCATGTAATAGTATTAATTAGCAAATTAGCATTGATTTTTCTCGTTTTCCTCTCCGTCTTGGTCACGGTGCACAATCTAAGATGATTTATACACCAAGATGGAGGGAGTAGAATACGTTCAACTGCAGCTATTCATCAATGCAATCAAAACCCATTTACATATGACCCAGCTGTCCACCATAAAGGCTTCAGGAATCCTCCGGTGGGAAAGTTGCCTAAGAGCATGGTTAATAGTATAGCCAACTGCTGGCTATAAGCAGTCTTATAGTTCATCTTATAGCTAGTTTGTATAATAGTTAGCTATAAAAAAATACAACATTTGTCATATATGGCCCACCTTTTATTCTCACAAAACACCTAGGAACACATGCTAGAGCTGGCTCTTCACGAAGAGTCCGCTTCCCTTCTCTCTCCTCTTCTCTCACATTCAACTCAGCAAAAATATAGTATTTTAATTCTTATAACCTGCTGACTGTACCTTATTGTACTTGCTCTAAAAAAAAAACGTCTCGTTTCACGAGGAGTCCATCAGATTGGGTCGTGCCTCTCTTCTTGTTACTGCTCCTGACTCGCACGCGTCATCCTCACCCTTGAAGCCCCATGTGGCGTCTCTGCAGATTTGTTCATGAAGCAACTCGCGGCCTCTGTTCCTCGTCCTAGCAAAAATAGCGACGGCTGCTGCTAGTGCTCCGGGAGAAGAAGGACGACCGGCGGCAGAGGCAATGCCGGAGGGTGCCGGCACACCAGGAGAAGAAGGATGACCAGCAGAGACCAGCTCCAGCGGATGGCGACCAGACACACAGAGGAGGAGCTACAAACTGTGGAGGCAAGGCTGTACTCCTCGGTTTACACCGAAACCGAGCCGAATTTCTCGGTGCACCGAACACTCGGTTAGTGATTTTGCAGGAGACCGATCGGTCAGCAGTTTATAAATAAACCGATTTTTACAATTAACCGTAGAACCGAGCCGAACGGTTCGGTTGGATCTACAGCCGTTGTGCACGTACTGGGCCGGCCCAGTCGGGGTCGCCCTGTGCAAAGCCCCGACCGGTTGCCGTAGTGAGCGGCGAAGCTGCCTTCCTCATCTTTCAAAAAAAAAAAAAAGAAGCTGCCTTCCTCAGCGCAGCGCCGTGAGCTCGTCACGGAAGCCGAGCTAACGCCGTCCGCCCCCCGTACTATAAACCTTGCACGCCTCCCTAGGGTTCCACATCTCCGCCGCCACCAGGGGCCTCTCCCCCTGCCCTCCTTTCCCATTCCCCGTAGGAGACCCGAGAGAGAGAGAGAGAGAGAGAGAGAGAGAGAGAGAGAGCAAGCAGGAGCACGTGCTCGTCACCGGCGCGCTGCCCGACGACAATCCCAGCGTTTGGAGCGTGTGCACGAGATCCATCTCCTTCACACCTCCCCTTCCTCGACTCGGGACGCCAGGCCGTGACGACGACATCCTCTGCTTCTCCTGCTTCGTCTTCGGCTTCGTCGAGCCCGAGCGTCGTCGGCAATTCAGCCCCCCCTCACCGTCGCCTCACGGCCTCCCGGTCCTCATCTACGTGTCTTTAGGCAGCCTGGTGAGAATACGCATCCTTTCTTCTCGCTTGCTTGCTCCTAGGTGGTTGCAGGGGTCCTCCGTGCTCTGCCATGAACAACGTGGCATGAGCTCCAGCTCGTGGCCTGGAACCCCTCGGCTCCCCGCAGCTTGCGTCTCTGCAACCGTTAGTTCTGTCCGCACGCCCGTAGCTCGATCCCGCGTCGCCTAACACCTAGCTAGCACCAGCGGCCACCCTGCCCAACCGATCGTCGCCGCGCTGCGGCCCAAGATCTGGCCTTTGTTTAGCTCATAAGAATCCAGAACCTATCTTTCTCCAATCGGTGCTTGCAGCCCAGTGGTCAGCTCCTCTGCCTCCGAACCACCTAGTTTCGAATCCCGCCGAGGACACAAACACAATACGTTTATTTCTTTGCCTTTTTTTTATAGAGTGTACTGATGCAGTAGGCTACCTGTCGGATTTAACATTAGGGATGCCCTAACTGTTTTCATGTAAATCTTTTCTGCCCAAGTGCAGGGACGGGAGGCATGGGCGAGCAGTTGGTTTCTCCTGCAGTGGCTGGTGTGATGTCCGAAATGTCTATCCTAGGGAATTGGCTGTCTATTCTTATCGACCTTGGCCCACTGTGAGCCTTGTCTTGCATTCTTACTAAATTCTATGTAGGGTGAGGTTGTGATATTCTGAACAAGTTATTCACATTGCAGCTTGGTTGTGCTCTTTTCATATGACTGGAAAGAAGTGAGCAAGTTCTTCAGCCTGAAATCCTTCATACTTGGCGCCGTGGTGAATTTTCTTCTGGTTTCGCATGTTCTCTTTGTGATTGATGAAAAAGAGAAACATCGTGATGTCTTGTTCGTGTCTGTGGCAATGTTTTAAATAGCGGGCTACGGCAAATAGCGGCGAGCCTCTAAATCAGCTATAGCGGGCTATAGCGGCATATTTGTACATGATACCATTTAGAGGCACCCTGCTGAAAAGGCTATACCGAGGCTATAGCGGGGCTATAGCGGGCTATTTAAAACTATGGTCTGTGGTTGGATTTTGCACCGCTACGGTCTACGCTTTCTTTCTTCTGGTACATCGTGTGGTGATGAAAAACAGTCGCTCCGCGCGGTACTTGGTAAGAAGTGCATTTTACACGTATTAGGTTAATGCTATTGAGTACTGGGTACAAATTGCTAAAGGGTCCTTATTTGCAGATGGTCCTCGTCCTGCTGTGCTTTGTTTTTGGTTGCCTTGGGTTGTTGAGTGGTATATTTGCAGAGTATCAGAGTGATGGCCAATTCATAAATACTTTAGGTTTCATAGTGGTTTTGTTACTGAATGTTGCTATTCTGCTACCAGCTGTAAGTAATATTTTGAAAATCTAGTTGAACATTTGTATGCAAATTAACTCAACGCTTACAAATCAGAGGAAATGTTCTTTTTACAGGTGACTTGCAAGCCCATACCTGACGACGAAGCTACCATCTACACAGTGTTCATGTCGGTCATGAACGCCATTGATGCCTCCTTTTTTGTGTTTTACGCCGTCTGCCTCGGAAAGTTTGGCCGCTTTCTCGCGGTAAGTCCCCATTCCCCTTGAGGAAATTTCTCTCAAACTGCCAGCACTATCAAAATTGTGTATGACGTAGCAATTACCAGTTTAAAGACTTAATAAAGTACTAGTTCCAGTGTTACCAGTGCAAGTAAATTGTTAGTACATGTATTTATTAAGCAAAAGAACCAACCATGGTTGTGCTAGTAACAAGAAAAGAGGAAATGAACACACCTAAGGCCGCGCTTGGCATGGGGTATTTCAATACAAGTGTATTTAATTTACAAATGGAACTTACCGCACTGTGAAGGATACCGACTGTAAAGTAAACCACCGTCGGAGGTCTGTATTTTCTATACAGGTGTATTTGTTGGAGAAACGACAATCCAAACATGGCCTAAGTGGTAATAGATGCTCTGAGCTAGCCATTGAACCATGACATGCAAGCAGCAAAACTTTACTAGTGTCGCCAAGCATTGGGTTGTAGGCTTGTAGCTGCTCTTTCAATATATTAATGTCATCCCACCCGGTCATAAATACAAGCACAGCACCATCCCTTTCCTTTTGACAAATATGGCAGAATATGTTTGTAGTACTTACTAAATGTGGAATTGTTTTGTAAGTTCCATTTAACTTAGAAAAGATAAACTTCTATCTTCACATGGGAAACGAAAGGTGAGAGTTTGAGCTGACAGAGGAATGATGGGTGATTATTCGTGTGATGTTGTTCTGAGTTGAAGTTTAAGTTTCTGATCCTACTGCCGTAGTTATTTATTTGACTATGTACTGCCATGGTTATTGCTCCACCTGTAATTTAGAAGTTACCCCAATAATGCTTTCTCTACTCTCTGGACATGCTTGTTGAGATTCACCGGATAGATGAATCCATGTTATTTGGCATATCAAATGTATACTAAAAAGACATATGGGCTAAGTAATCATGGACCTATATGTTGTATTGTTGTTCCATAAGGCCTGGCTATTGGAAGTTCAGCACTCGGACCACCATACTTAACATGTGACACTTGACACATAGTTTTTTGCACTTTGGGGTGTTAGTTCTGTTTCATTCAGTGCCAATATCTATGCTCTGGTATAACTCTGGTGTTTTTTTTTACGCAGGTAATCAGTTCCGTGAATGCTGTGGGTGCACTTCTACAACTCCTTGCACTGAGTGTGATTGCAATACTGAAAGGGCTACGGAAGGGGTTGCGTAAGGTGCAGAACTGGTGTCGGTCATGCGCTGCAAGCTGCCGTGACTTTCTTCGCCACCACAGGAATTAGTGAACTGGGGCCATGAGAGTTTAGCTGGAGTAGGAGAACTACTTTGCCGACGAAAACTAATACGCTTGTCATGTGAAACGAAGTTCTGTAATAATATGACCACCTGACGATCAGGATATGTCGCCGGTGTTCACTGTTTGCAGTTTTATTCGTAGGCTTTATTTCTCACTTTGTAGGAGACAAGTTAATAGCGTAACGGCAGAACCATATATGGGTCATCCTTTCAATGTTAGAAGCTGCAATTTTCTTATATCCCTGCCAAAAAAAAAAAAAGTGTTTAGTGTGCATTCTTTCTATAATTACGCCAGGATTTAGCTTGTTTGCTTTCTTCTCTCCTGCTCCCTGGGTGTTTGTTGGCATGGTCTTATGCTTGTTGCACTCTCAATGCAGCTGTGGCCTGTCACTCTGGTATCTGAATTTGGCTCTTCAGACTTTGCCCTGTTTACCTAACCTCAGTCTGTCTATTTTTGAAATAGAATGATAGGGGTTTACATAGAATATGGACTGGAAGGCAGTTATAATACTTCTATTAAAAATGAGACAATATGAATAGTTGGGAAAATTTACTACTTGGAACCAACAAAAAATAGATCCATCTTCAGTTAACTATTTTTTCCGAGGAACCAAACGATCCTTAAGTACACAAGTGCATAGAACCAGAATCAAAGTTAATCATGGAACCAAGTGGTTAGTTGATCTCCTTTCAATAAAACAAAAGTGGTTAGTTGATCTTCTATTGTCCTTTAAAAGCCACGAGAAAGATATTGTCGGTGGAGCATATGCAAACTATTTTCAGCCAGGCAGAACTATGTCTACATCGGTGTTGGGACATACCCAAGACTAACGATTTTTTTTCAAAACTACTACGTATTTTATAATAAATTCAAAAAGCATATGTGCATTTTTAAAAATATCAAAACTAGCACCCCGTCAGTCTCTGGTGGGCTGACGGAGGACCAGTCGGCCTGTGGGAGGCCAAAGTGGGCCTGGGGTTGGCCGACGGGTCCGAAGAGCCCCTGGATAAGGCTGGCCGAGCCATCTTCCTCCTCATTTTCTGGTTCCTCTTCTCTCTCTCGTTTTTCTTCCCTCATTTTGTCCCCCCTCCGATCTCCTCCATCCTTCACCCATTTCCCTATTCAATCCGCTGAATCAATAGATCCTACCCATCTCCACCGGCACAAAATGAGACCGTAGGCCGGCCTTATCCAGGGGCTCTTCGGCCTCCTGGAGGCCGACGGGCCCTCTTCGGCCAACCCCAGGCCGTAGACCGTAGGTCGGCACAAAATGAGACCGTGGGTCGGTGGAGATGGGTAGTATCTATTGATTCAACAGATTAAATAGGAAGATGGGTGGAGGATGGAGGAGATTGGAGGGGGAGGGGCAAAATGAGGGAAGAAAAACGAGAGAGAGAAGAGGAACCAACAAATGAGGAGGAAGATGGCTCAGCCGGCCTTATCCATGGGCTCTTCGGCCTCCTGGAGGCCAACGGGCCCTCTTCGGTCAACCCCAGACCGACAGGTGGCTCTTCGGCCACCCGCAGGTCAACATGCCCACTTCAGCCTCCCACAGGCGGACAGGTCCCCCGTCGGCCCACCAGAGGCTGACGGGGTGCTAGTTTTGACATTTTTAAAAATACACATATGTTTTTCAAATTTATTATAAAATATGTAGTAGTTTTGAAAAAGAATCCAAGACTAACTTTCTCACAGCTGAAGGTAAAAGAAGGAGCACAACACAATGGAGATTTTCTGCGACGAACGCCCCGGCCACACGTACAACTGTTTCTATATTTCTCCACACTAGCTCACAACTGCTCGGTCCAAGAACACACTCAGACCATGGCTTTGTAGTGACATAACAGCGGAGCGTCCAAGTCTCCGTACGCACCGTTGGCTCCGCTGCGAGCGATCCGCTCGGCCATGCACACGACGCGCGCTACGCATACTACGCGGCCAGCAACGGATCGTGACCCAGCTGTAAGATTAGAGAGAGAGGTTTTGATCCACGCTTTATTCAATCAATAACAGCAGCTTATATACATACGGTAGATCCTATCTAAGCCTAACCGAACGCCTGGAGAGCAGGTCATCGCGGAGGATAACTTGCGGGATGCGTTGGGATCCCAGGTATTCGGAGAGGAGCGTGGGCCGCGTCGTGCATGCAAGCCAGCCTCCCTGGTGCTCGGTCGTGGGAGGAGGCACAGCTGCATGCGGGGAGTGACTTGCCCGCCAAGTCAGGTAAGCAGTTGCATGCAGAGAGGCGCGCAGCGATGCCTCCTCGAGAGTCTGTTTCAACACCAGCTACTAAGAGCATCTTCAACAGCGGCGTAAAAAGGCGCGCGCTAAACATGCATTTTACCGCGCGCGGGACAGGTTGGCGCGCTCCAGCGGCGGAGGGAAAACCGCGCGCGAAAAGACGGCAGCTCGCGCGCCATTTTTTGCGCCGCCGCGTCCCGCGCGCCCATAAAAGGCAGCATGCTGCCGCTTCCTCGCGCCACCGCTCCGCGCGCTCTCTCTTCCTCTGCCTCTCGCGCCGCCGCCCCAGCGCGCTCTCTCTTCCTCTGCCTCTCACGCCGCCGCCGCCGCCGACGCGCCACCATGCCGCCGCGCCGCCGTTCTGCGTCGGGCTACCGCGGCGTCCGCCATCGCCCCAACGGCGGGTTCTACGCCGAGATACGCTCCGGCGATCTCCGGCTTAGCCTCGGAACCTACGACACGGCGCGCGAGGCCGCCAGCGCGTTTGACGCGGCGGCGTGGCGCCTAGGCAGGCAGCGCCTCCAAATGAATTTCCCGGACGTCCAGACCCTCCAGCAGGCGTTAGACCTCGCCCCGCCGCCTCGTCTAAACTCCGCACAAGACCGTGCGGAGCACACTGCGCTGCAGCGCTGCCTCATCGTCGCCCAGGAGGACGAGCGGGTCATGGCGGAGTGGCGCCGGCGCCACCCGGAAGACGTCGCCTACGAGCAGGAATATTGGGAACGGCGCCGCGAGGAGGACACGCGCCAGCGCCGCGAGGAGCGGTTGGACAGGCGTCGTCGGAAGGCATTGGCGTGTGCGCAGGCCGACCTCGTCAATGCAGGCGGGAGGTCCTTCTTCATTGAAGAAGATGACCGTTGGTTTGACATCTGGCTGTCAACCTCTGACGACACCAACTATGATGATGATGGTGCAGATGACTGGAGCGACTAGGATTAGTTTTTTTGTTTTCGAACTACCTAGCACCGAACTATCTATCTATGTTTTCGAACTACCTATCTAGTTGCAATATATGTAAAATAACTTTATATCGTTTTTATTTAATGCAATCTACTTTAAAAAATGTTGTGCGCGCGCTGCATTTTTGGGCACTGCTGGAGCGGCACGCGTGCTGCATTATAGCGCGGCTGTTGGAGCCAGCGCATATCCCCGCGCTAAACCAGCCGAAGCGCACGCGGCAAACGTCTTTTTTGGACGCGGCGCGTAGGGCGGCTGTTGGAGATGATCTAATACACGCACACATACTACTCACGTACTACACCACGACGCACACCCGGTCATGACTCAGCCCGCGGACCGTGTCCCAACTATTAATACACGCACACATGCTACTCACGTATACTACACCATGTGACGCACACCCGGTCATGACCCAGCCCGCTACTCACGTACTACACCACGTGACGCACACCCGATATGATCCAGCCCGCAGACCCGACCTGGCGCATCAACACCGGTCGCACCGTTACAGATCCGATTTGATGCACTGACGTCGATCGCATCGTGCTCTGTCATGATTTATTTCCAACAATCATCCCTTAGGCTGTGACCTAGAGGAGTGTTGTCCCGTTGTCGTCGTCAATGCCGCCTTGAACGACCCTGCCCAACGCTGTGACGTGCCGCCTGCTCGCCGTCGCCGGAGTTGACGCTGCTGCTCCCATCTACATCGTCGCCACGACCGCGGACTCGACATGACGCGCTGACGCCGGTCGCCATCGCCAGTAACACGACCTGGCGCAAGGACGTCGGTCACCATCGCCATGAACACGACTTGGCGCGCCGGCTCCAGTCACCACCGCTTTGGACTCGCCGCGGGTCGTTGTGGTCGTGCGCTCGCCATCCCCGCACACGTCCACCTCCACCGCGCTCGCCACGGACTCACCGCGCGCCGCCTCGACGCCCGCCATGACATTCGTCGTGTCGCGCATCTTCATAGGCCGACACATGGTCCGGAGCTCCGTGCAGCCGCCGATGAACGCCGTCATGGTCAGAATGTCTCCGGCACAGCGCATCACGCCCAAGACAACCAAGCTCATGATACCATGCAGGACTAACTCTCTCATAGCTGGAGGTAGAAGAAGGAGCACAACACCACTAGTGGGGACAGGGCCTATAGCCCCGGCCCGTAAGGGGCTTTAGTCCCGGTTCACCAACCGGGACTAAAGGGGCGGGACTAAAGGCCTAACCTTTAGTCCCGGTCCTGTTCCAAGCCTGGACCAAAGGTGCTCCACGTGGGCGCCTCGGAGCGCCCTCAGGGGCAGGCCCTTTAGTCCCGGGTCTTAACACGGACCGGGACTAAAGAGTTTCAGATTTTGTTTAGTTTTGGGTTTTAGGGTTTTAGGGTTTAGGTGTTCGGCAGATTAACGTGGTGCCTCGTTTGGTGTTCGGGAATTAGTTTTGATATAATTCTAAATAGAAATAATTATGCATATATATATATATATATATATAAGATTAACTTATCTTACAAGCGAGCATATATATACAATTATATGGAGATCTGCATTATCGGGACTAGAGCCCGTCTATTCGATTACATGGACCAACATCAGTAATGGCCCCTAGCTACACTAAATCGTCCTTTGTCATCTATAGCTTCCATCCTCAGAAAGGTCGCAAGCTCCTCTGCAACAGCAATCGCGCGTTGCTCTGGTAGGGACTTCTCCCTCATGGCCGTGTACTATATAAGAAGAGGAGATGAATATGAATATCAATCATGATAACAAAGAATGACGGGTAAAAATAGAGGTGTGAATGTTCATTGCTTACGTCGAATCTGTGATCCTTGTGCTCAGAGGTAAACGTGCGAATGGTCTCGCAAACATAGTATCCGCATAGATGCGTCCCCCGTGGCTGCTGGTCGCACTTTACGAGAATAGAATATATATAATCAAAATAATAATCTAGCATCATAAATGTATTGAAAATAGAAGTATATCATACTACTACTTACGTGAGCCGCTCTAAAGGTCAGCTTCTCAGGCTCGATACCGGGAGTCACGCACTTGAACCGCTTCCAAACCCTGCCCGACAAGGATAATGATTTGCTAAGTTTTTCATTAATCGATATATCAGAAAAACATCGAAAGAGACCGATAGTGCGCAAGAATGATTGAAATTACCCTTGGAGCATGTCCTGCAGGCTTTGGAACTGTTTCAAGGGTCTCGATAATGGGTCGAAGGCATCAACTCTTCTCTTATCAATTTGAATATCCAACAGAATCCAATGGAAGCTGCACATGTGTATATATATATATATGTGTGTGTGTGTGTGTGTGTCAGTAACTTATCAATTACACTTATAAGTGAATGGACACAGCAGAGTAAAGACCCTCACCTGAAGTTGTATGGAAACAGTATGTGGTCACAGAAATTTTGATCTGTTAGAAACCTTAGAAGGTTTCCTTCCGTCTCCTTGGGTTTATCAGTTAGCGTCACTATATGTATTTTATCTGGGTCAATAAACCCAATATTTAGGATGTTCCTATTTTTACAATCCAGAATCTTCATTCTGCATAATAGAGTACAAGTTATATATAGACAATGAATTGAAATAACTAAACAAGTTATATGTAGACAACAAATTGAAAACTTTACAGACAATAGCAACTCATAAGCGATTTGTCGAGGGCGTCGGCATTGTACATCTGGAAGAGTTCATCAAAGTCGATATGGATTTCTTCGGGGCGGCCGTAGTACTCCCGTGGGACACTCACCACGATCATCGTTCTCCCATTCTTTGATTCACTTAAGTACCATGTATGCAAGTAACGCATATTTGTTGGGAGATCATCTTTGCTGACCAAAGGCGCTCCCATGACAAACTGTGGCTTAGGGGCTACCACAGCCTTGGGTAACCTATCGTCTTGGGAAGCCAGAATGTCTTCAACCGGGATACCCCATTCATCCGCCCACTTCTTTGCTAATTCCAAATCTTGCCCCTGCACCGGAGGGGGGACATTCTCGGGTAACACCCTGAGGGGTGGGATCGACTGTTTGGCCTGTTGTCCAAGCTGAGGAACGTCTGATCTTTTTTTGCTTGTAGTTGAACTTGATTTGCTCCCACTTGCACTTGCACATGATCTGCTCTTTTTCACTTCCTTCTGCAATGTGCGTGTATAGTCATCAGGCTTATGGTGTAAGTCATACTGTGATGGAAGGGTCGTGAAGTATTTTGCATATGCTATTTGCTTCTCGGTGTATTCCGGGCGGGGCTCGGGTTCCTTCTTTTTCATCTGCGCATCATGATGTTCCTTTGCTATCCTGGCGTTTTCCTCGGGGGTACGATCATAAGGTCTGACAGGAAGATTAGCATGAGGTACCTTTGGGAGGGGCGATAGTTTGCGCTTTGGGGGGCTCCGTCGCTTAGAAATCATCGGCGGAGCGTTCTTGCTGGCACGCTTCCGCTTAGTATACGGAGCGGGCGGCGGCGGAGACGGACGACCCAAGTCCGGCGGCGGTGATCGAGATGGACTCGTGTTGTGCTGGCCGACGTCATGTGGAGGGCTTGAAGGTAATGGAGGTGTAGGTGACCTGCGACGACTCGGAGGCGGTGTTGTCCTTGGGGCCGAGCCTGGAAGCTTGATGTAGTTCTTGTCCTATAGGATGACTCCACCCAGTACTTCTCCGAGTGTCCTCTCATCTTGGGGTCCAGCTATGTCGAGCTCCATATCATGAAACCCCGCCATGATTTCATCCACCCCGACTTTAGCAAAGCCAGCTGGAATCTCACGGCCATGCCAGCGTGCATCAGGGCCAGAAGGTAAAGCTTGTCCGACGGCCACCTTCATGGATATGTTCTTGAATTTCTGATGGAGTTCACATGATGTTGACTCCTTGATTCCATCCACGGGGTAGCCGGGACCGCCCTCTATCATTCTTCGTGCATCGTCGGGCGGGGCCTCAGATTCAGCCACACTGCTTTTCCGCTTAGATGGGGCGCCGGTAATATCAAGTGCAGGGTCTTCCTAGCGCGCTACTCCTCTAAGCTCATCAATCTGCTTCTGTTGCTCGTTAATCCTGGCAAGCAACTGGTTGAACTTGTCATTCTCCTCATCCTGCTGCCGCTTCTTTGCTCTCGCTCGGCTTCTGTAAGTGTCTTGGTCTCTCGCAAACCCAAGCCACCACGGGTAAGAAGGACCGAAGCCTCGCGTTCGTCCTCCATGTTCGTCATTGCCGAGGACCAGTGTGAGCAAATCTTTCTCTCTATCTGCAGTGAACTTTCTTTTTCCCTCCTTAATTTCTTTCACTATCTTTTTCCAATTTTCCCTGGGTATCCTAAGACCGTCACTGCAGATGAGGTCCCCTGTTTCTTCATCGTACGAACCACCATGCGCAAGGAACCAATTTCTTGCTCTCAATTCCCACTCATCACGGAGTGGTTCAGGTATGATGCCTTTAGCTAGCAGATCTTGCTCTTTCTTATCCCACTTTGGGATGGCAGTCTCATAGCCCCCTGGCCCCAGCTTGTGGTGATATTTCTTCCTGTCGGCATTTTTCTTGTTCTTTTCTGATAATGCCTGGGCATATTTTGACTCCTTGTACTCTTGAAATGCCTTCCAGTGATTCGCCTGCTTGGCTAGATACCCCTCGAATACTGGCACTTTCTTTGTCTTTAGATAGTTTTTCCATAGCTTCTTCTTCCAGCTACGGAACAGTTCGGCCATCTTCTTTAGAGTCCACTGCTTGACTTTGGCCCTCAGTTTGTCTGCGACGTCTTCATTCTCACATTCTGGCAGGTTGAAATGTGACATGAGATCATTCCAAAGATTATCTTTGTACCTTTCAGCGACATAGTCACTATCGGCTGCCCCTTTGCGCTTGTTCCACTCCCGAACGCTGATCGGGACGTGATCCCTAACGAGAACTCCGCATTGCTTCTTGAATGTGTCAGTAGCATTCTTAGGAAGCTTGGGTTCGCCCGTAGGCAATATCACCTCAAAGGTGTAATGCGTCCGTGCATCCAACTTTCTAGTCGGGCCTCGTTTCGTAGCTTTGCTCGATGTGGAGGCCTAAGAGGGAGAAACATTCGTCAAATGAATGTATATGTATACAATATAGAGCTATCCCCAATGTTTTTCACATATTACAAGTGATTGTCGAACTTCATATGTATACCTCGCCGGACTTTATTATTTCTCCACCGGCTTCTCCACCGGCTTCTCCATTAGTGGAGCTATCACCTTCTTCGTCATTGGACCTATCTCCTGCCCCATCGGCTTCATCTTCGTGTCGGTCGACCTCCATTCCATATCCGGAGGGGTTTAGATATGACGATGGAGATTCAGCTGGTTCAACGTCGGGGCCGTCTTTGATTATATCTTCGAGCAGTTCTTCCTCTTCGAGGTTCCTGATATGTGGATCCATAGTTCTGCAAAAAACGGACATTTGATTAACTAATAAACTAACAAACTATATAAGAGGGGTTGGAAACTTCGAAGTGTCGTTTTATATAGGAGGACATTTAGTCCCGGGTCTTGGCTAGAACCTAAATTCTAAAATATGTCTAACGGATTCTCTTAACCTTTAAGGATTTAACAAAATGGCGACATTCTAGATGTGTAGAAAATGATCCTATTTTTCCTGATCTCATCTACCCTTCTATATGTCACATTGTCTAGTGTTAAAGGACGTTGTTGAACTTTGTACCAAAAAAGAATTATTCTATCAGGAACTCCGTTCCAAAACAACTTTAGTCCCGGGTCGTGGCTCCACCCGGGACTCCTAGATTTCTGCATAGTATTCAAAGTAGGAGTACTTTTCCAATTTGAGCATTCAATAAGCAAAACCAAATCGTAAAATAAAGTAGTATTCAAATTAGCATGCATTCAATTATAAGCAAAACTACATCATCTCTTTTGTCCGTACATCGTCGAATATTATCACTAATACTCCTCGAATACTATCATACATATAGCATCACTGATACAACTAGAACCGTAGCGCCCGACGGGTATCGTCGCAGGCGGTGGACACCCAAAGAGAAGGAACCATCACAGGATCATAGCTCCAGTGAGATCCCCGAAGAACCTGCCAGGTATGCTCGAACCTGCCCTCCAACGCAACCATGTAGCGATGGACGTACTCATCCTCCTCGCTGACACGGTGACTTACCACCTCCGCGGTGTCCGGAAGCCTCGGCACCGTCACTGGCCCACGCGACCGCCACCAAACAAGGATCGGGTCAACAACGGGCTGGCTCCTCACCAACCTACGCCCCCCGGAAGGTAGCACCTCCCAATACCAGCCGGGCGGAGCCCAGTCCCGGACATGGCCCCTCTGATCAAGCAGGTGTCCTCCGCCGAGTCGACGACGAGGATGCGGGATAGACATCGTAAAATGAACTAAAAAAATAAACTAGTTCTATTAATTTTCTTGCTAAAAATAAACTATTAACACTTAAGCATATACAATAGAAAAATTAAACTATTAACACTTAAGCATATACAATAGCAAAATTAAGCAATAATCTAAGGAACACAAATTAAGCATCTATATACGTAGAAATGTCTTCTTCTTCTTCTTCTTCTTCTTCTTCTTCTTCTTCTTCTTCTTTCTTATTTTCTTCTCCGCTTCTTCTTCAACTTCTATTCTTCTACTTCTCCTCTTCTTCTATTTTTCCTCTTCTTCTCCTCTCCTCCTCTTCTTATTCTCCTTTTTCTTCTTTTCTTCTCCTCCTCTTCTTATTTTCCTTTTTCCTAATCTTATTTTCTTATTTTTGTTCATCTTTCTTCTTCTTGTAACCCTAACCTAATTCTAAATATTACTAACCCTAATAATCTAGCACAAACCTAATAACAATAGGAATTAAATGACAAAAAAATCTTTTTCTTTTTCTTCTTTCTTCCCTTTTTCTTCTTTTCTTCTCCTTTTTCTTCCTTTCTTCTCCTTTTTCTTCCTTTCTTCTCCTTTTTCTTCATTTCTTCTCCTTTTTCTTCCTTTCTTCTCCTTTTTCTTCCTTTCTTCCCTTTTTCTTATTTTCTTCTCCTTTTTCTTCTTTTCTTCTCCTTTTTCTTCCTTTCTTCTCCTTTTTCTTCCTTTCTTCCCTTTTTCTTCTTTTCTTCTCCTTTTTCTTCTTTTCTTCCCTTTTTCTTCTTTTCTTCTCCTTTTTCTTCTTTTCTTCTACCGGCCGGAGTGTTGGGGAGGAGGGGGCGGGGGCTTACCGGCCGGAGGCGTCGACGATGGTGAGGAGGACGGCAAGCGGCGGCGAGGACGACGGCGAGGAGGACGACGACGACGGCGAGGAGGACGACAGGCGGCGGCGAGGAGGACGGCGGGCAGCCTGACGACGTCGTCGAGTTCGTCGGTGCCGCGCCGGGCAGAGGAAGAAGAGAGAACGAAATGCGATTTGGGTTGGAAATTTTCTAACTCCCGCTTATATAGGTGGATCTTTAGTCCCGGTTTGGGGCTCGAACCGGGACTAAAGACACCCTTTAGTCCCAGGTGGAGCCACGACCCGGGATTAAAGGCCCTTTTTCGGCAGACCAAAAGGCGGGAAGCAGGGATCTTTAGTCCCGGTTCGGGGCTCGAACTGGGACTAAAGACACCCTTTAGTCCCGGGTGGAGCCACGACCTGGGACTAAAGGCCCGTGCTCGGCACGCGGCAGGCGAGGGGCTTTAGTCCCGGGTCGTGGCTCCACCCGGGACTAAAGCCCCTCCGCTGGCTGCACGATAAGTTTAGTCCCACCTCGCCCAGCGAGAGGGACTAACACTAGTTTATAACCCCGTCGCAGCATCTCCATCGAGCTCCTCTCTAAAGCAGGCTTACGGGCCTAAACTGACTGTAAATTTAAAAATTGAAACTATATTTTCACTTTGAATTCAGGTTTAATTTTCTCTATAAATTCTCATATAGTTTCATTTTTTTCTATTTTCAAAATTAACTATTTTGTTATTTTCAATTAAAAACTATGTTTATTAAAATTCTTTTTGCATATTTGAGAATTTGACAAAACTATGATAATGAAAAGTGTTTGAAATTGAATAAATAATTCAAAACTATTTTCTATTTTCAAAATTAATTATTTCGACTATCCAAACTATTAACTATTTTGTTATTTTTAATTAAAAACTATGTTTATTAAAATTCTTTTTGCATATTTGAGAATTTGACAAAACTATGATAATGAAAACTGTTTGAAATTGAATAAATAATTCAAAACTATTTTCCCTCGACTCCGTCGGCCGCAGGGAATCTGCTTGAGAGGCAAGTCTTTAATCAGTCTCTCCAGCCGACATTGGGATTAGGTTTCGATCTAACTCAAAACTCTGAAGGATATGTTTGCAACGAAATGCATATCAGATATAACAAGCAGAGAAGATTCATAGTGACAACATTAGCTTCTTATCTCTTTAATACATAAGCTATCAGATATAACAAGCTTAACAGTATCACAATCACATATTCTTCCTTTTTTCAATTAGGTAATACAGAAGGATTATGCACTCGAGCACTTTCCACGTGAATATACAATTGTCATACTCCAGCTGCCTGGGAAGAACAAGGACTGGAAATGCACATTCCGCATCAGGCCATCCGGCGTGTGTGCTGCAGGTCGGTGCAGCCTCTATTTGGGAAACTTTGCCCGTGACAATCATGTTAGAGCGGGTGATATCTGCCTCTTCCAACCAATGACAAATGTTAAGCAGAGAAGATTCGTAGTGAAAGTGCATATTCTTCACAAAATGAGCACTGATGGCACTACTCAGTCGTCAAGAGGCAAAGGACAAGATTCCCATGGATGCCTGAAGGAAGGCTCGTCCCATAATTATAAATCAGAAAATACCCCTACAGTATCTTATACTTCTAAGGAATTTTCAGTTTAAGTTTGTTCTTAAGTTAAATCAGTTACCCACTTACCCTTTAATCTCTTACTCTTCATTTTCTTTACTACAGGAGAAAATCGAGCTACAGATGAGGTTATGGAGTTGGATGATCTTCAGACGCTCTCGAAGGATTATGTCTTATCAGGGAAATGTGACATTACCGTAGCATCCGTGTTTTGTTTCTCCAAATTGTCATTTATTTAGCTAATATTCTGTAGCTACGTACATTTTCTTGTTATCATACTTTTTAGGGAAGTCGGTATTTTGGTTTTAACTCAAAACGTCTGAAGGATATGTTTACAACAACATGCATGTGCATTGCTAAATCAGCATTATGTGTGTATTGAATTCGAACAATTTAGCCTTTACGACAGTGTTAACTTCTTAGATCCTTAGTGCTTCAGCTATCAGATATAAGTATATAAGCAACTTATCAGCATCACAATCACATTTTGTTCCTTTTTTTTATTAGACCATAAAGAAGGATTATGCAATCAAATACTTTCCATGTGAAGATGCAACTATCATACTCCAGCTGCCTAGGAAGGACAAGAATTGGAAGTGCAAGTTTCATATCAGGGCATCTGGCATGTGTAATGCAGGCCGACGCACCCTTTATTTAGGAAGGTTTGTGCATGAAACTCATATTAGGGTGGGTGGTATCTATCTCTTTCAACCAATGACAAATGTTAAGCAGAGAAGATTCATAGTGACAGTCCATCTCCTTCACAAAGAGAGCATTGCTCATTTCCTTGGTGGAAGAACTGACATTGGCTCAAATCGCGGAAGTACCTGTGCAAAGATGGGCGGCATTAAGGAGGAACCACCTACCGATGGTACTAAACTGTTGCTAGAATGCATGTGCACTTGAGTTCTCATTATATCTGTCTAATCATGTGAAAACTTGTCCAGGTGAAGAGTACTCTTCAGAACATGAAATCTCTGAGAATTCTGAGGGCACTTCTGAGCGTCTGTTCATTCTGTCAAACAGAGCTTTTCTAACACCAGCGCAGTATATGAAATGCCTGGAGAAAGTTGAGGAGATTAATTTCAAACCGCCCTTTTATGTTTCTATCATGAGTAAGACCACTGTGTGGCAGCATGACAGCGAATGTTCTCCCATCCTAGTAAGTCCAAGGAAAACATTTGTCTGTTCCTTTCTGTCAGTTACTCAATTGCATCCTTATCCTTTGATAAGATAAATAGCAACAAATCTCCCAAGTATCTCTACGCCTGTGTCATTCTAACATTTGCCCTGTGTTATGTAAAACAACACTTTGGCTCTAAGTATGGGGCCACATATCTTGTTCAGAAGTTTGCTGCTGCTCATCTCTTACAAAGGGATTTCATTTTTTTGAACTTATTTGAACTCCATACTTTTTGTGTGTTCAAAATGCACCATTCAAAGGCACATCACAAAATTTCAACGATTTCTGACTTCATTTGGTATTCTTCGTGCATTTACTTATTTTTTTGAGCTAGTTGACCCTGAAATTGAAAAGCACTACAAATGAACTCTCAAAATGTTGAAAGTTGGCATGCTATCATCATTTCACCCACATAGCATGTGTTAAAAAGTTGAGAGGGCTACGACAAAAACTGGATGCACTTCGTGTACAAAACGGACAATATCTCTCGAAGTATCAGCGTTTCGAACGAGAACTCATCTCTTACAAAGGTTTATTAAAATTATTTTTGCATATTTGAGAATTTGACAAAACTATGAAAATGAAAAGTGTTTGAAATTTAGTACATTCCATACATGCATTACATAAAAGGTTTAATACATTATTACATTATTGCACCAATATTCCTATCTATTATTTCTGTTTTCTTCTGGGTCGTAGCCATGGAGAATCTTCATCATTCAGTAGGATGCTTGGGTCAGTTTTCACTTTGAAGGGCGGAAAGGAGACGTTCGTGAGCCTCCAAGAGTTTCAGATCCGGCTGAACCCGGACAAGTGTGTATTCGACGTGCCAGCCGGCCAGCTCCTCGGTTTCCTCGTCTCCGAGCGAGGGATCGAGGCCAACCCACAGAAGATCCAGGACATCAAGCGGATGGCCAAGCTGGCCAACCTGGCCGAAGTCCAGAAGGTCACCGGCTGCCTAGCCTCCCTCAGTCGCTTCATCAGCCGGCTGGAAGAGAAGGACCTCCCACTCTACTGCCTACTCAAGAAGGCAGACGGTTTTGTCTGGAGCGATGAAGCCAACGACACCCTGCGCGACCTTTAGCGCACTCTCAGCACTGCGCCGGTGTTGGCCGCGCCGGCGGACAGAGAGCCGATGCTGCTCTACATCGCGGCAACCAGCCGCGTAGTCAGTATCGTCATGGTCGTCGAGCACTCGGGGCCAGGCCGAGCGCAGCTGGTCCAGCGACCGGTCTACTACCCGAGCGAAGTGTTGTCAGCCTCCAAGCAAAACTACCAGCACTATCAGAAGATGTGCTACGGTGTGTTCCTAGCAGCTCGGAAGCTCAAGCCCTACTTCCAGGAGCACACTGTGACGGTTGTCAGCACCGCTCCCCTCGGGGAGATCATGGGCAACAGGGATGCAGTCGGCCGCATAGCCAAGTGGACGCTGGAGATGGCCGACCACGACATCCGGTACGAATTCCACACCTCCATCAAGTCGCGGGCCTTGGCGGACTTCCTCGTCGACTGGGCGGAGACCCAGTACCTGTCACCGCCTCCCGACTCAACCCATTGGCGCATGCACTTCGACGGCTCGAAGATGCGCACCGGCCTGGGGGCCGGCATCATCCTCTCCTCCCCAAAGGGAGACCGACTGTGGTACATCTTGTAGATACACTTGGATGCATCCAACAACGTGGCGGAGTACGAAGCGCTCCTACACGGCCTTCGACTGCCCAAGGAGATCGGCGTCCAACGCATCCTTTGCTACGGCGACTCCGATCTAGTGGTGCAGTAGGTCATTGGCGACTGGGACGCCACGGACGCCAACATGGCCAGCTACCGCTTTCTGGTCCAACAGCTGACCGAAGGCTTTGAGGGTTGTGTGTTCCATCACATCCTCCAAGCCAGCCGACACACTAGCGAAAATTGGCTCCACGCGGCAGTCCATTCTAGCCGGCATCTCCCTGGAGCATCTGCGCAAGCCCTCCATCACACCTTCTCTAGAGTCGGAGTCCATCTGTATCCCGGCAGACTTGGTGGTTGTGCCATCAGTCCGGGGGCAGCGTCACCGATCCCGGGGACTGCCAAGACCGGCCCGGGGGATGCCAAGGCTCTCCCGGGGGCTGCCGGCTCCCAGCCGCCTGCCCCAGTCGGCGCGCCGTCCGCAGCCGCTCAGCTGCCTGCCCCAGCCGATGCGCCGGCTGTCGCTGCTAAGCCGCCTGCTCCAGCCGGCGCGCTGCCTGCAGTTCCCCAGCCGACGCCTTCTAATGGCCCGGGGGCTGCCGGCCCCCTCCAGGGGTCCCTCTCGTCCGACTCGGGGGCTGCAGCAGCCGGCCAGCCATCTGCTGCCCCAACCCAGAAGATCCAATAATGGTGTCTGTGCTCACCGTGGCCACGACGCCATCCTCGGGACAACGCATCCTCAACTTCCTCGAAGGCGGCATCCTTCCGACCGACGAGGTCGAGGCCCAACGAATCCAAAGACATGTCGGAGCTTACACTATCATCAATAACGAGCTCGTCAAACGCAGTGTGTATGGAGTCTTCCAGCGTTGTGTCAAGGCAAAAAAGGGCTACAAGATCCTCCTCAACATCCATCAGGGGGAGTGTGGTCACCACGTCGCCTCTAGCTCTCTGGTGGCCAAGGCATCCCGCCATGGGTTTTACTGGCCGACTTTCCTTAAGGAGGCCAAGGCGTTGGTCGACAAGTGCAACGGCTACGGGCGCTTCAAGGCACGCAGCCACCAGCCGGCTGCAGCTCTGCAGACCATCTCCTCACATGGCGATTCGCCGTCTGGGGTCTGGACATGGTGGGTCCGTTCAAAACCGCCAGGGGCGGCATGACCCACCTCTTGGTGGCTGTTGACAAATTCACAAAGTGGATCGAGGCAAGGCCGATCAAAAAGCTGGACGGCCCAACGGCCGTCACATTCATCAAGGACATAGCCGTCCACTACGGTCTGCCGAACATCATCATCACCGGCAACGGCACCAACTTTGCCAAAGACGCCCTCGCCCGCTACTGCAGCGCACAACGCATCCGGCTGGACCTTGCGTCCGTCGCCCACCCACAGTCAAATGGCCAGGCGGAGCGGGCAAACGGCCTCATCCTGGATGGCCTGAAGCTCAGGCTGGTCGAGCCACTCGAGCGCTTGGATCAAGGAGCTGCCAGCTGTGCTATGGAGTCTGTGCACGATGCTGAACCGATCGACGGGCTACACGCCATACTTCTTAGTGTATGGGGCCGAGGTGATTATCCCCACCGACGTCGAGTTTGACTCGCCTCGGGTCACCCTATACACTAAGGCAGACGCCAAGGAGGCAAGGGAAGACGGCGTCGACTTCCTCGAGGAGGCATGCGAGCTAGCGCTGTCCAGAATAGCTATCTACCAGCAGGCTCTGCGCCGCTACCACAGCCGGCGGGTCAAGCCACTCCGGCTGATCCAACAGACAGCCGGCCAGCACAAGATATCCGCCCCATGGGAGGGCCCCTTCATCATTAGCAAGGCCTTAAGCAACAACGCTTACTACCCGTTCGACGCCCGAAAGGCCAGCAAGAACAAGAAGGACGCCTCCGGCTCCGAGTCGGAGAGGCCATGGAATGCACAACTTCTACGTCCATTTTACAGCTGAAGTATGCACGTACGTATCTGTACTACTTTCAATAAATAAAGCAGCCGGCACCCAAGATCAGGACTCGGGACTGCTATTTTATCGCAAGACATGGATTATTCTTTTTTCCATACCGGCTAGCCCCAGGCATTACAAGGAATATGCTAATACACGAAGCTGTTTTTTCGTCGCTGCATCGTCACAGTTTTTAATTTACGACGATCTCACGACGAAAAACCAAGCGTCGAAAACGGAGCGTCAGAAATGAACAGCAGCGATGTTTTGATCGAAATCGTCGTAACTTTTACGACGATTCCTGGATTGTCGTAACCTTTACGACGATCATAAATCGTCGTTGGCAATCAAACTCAGTCCTACGTGGCAGTCCTACGTGGCAAAATTATGACGAAAATAAAACATCATGGTTGAAATCAGCCCAACCCATTTCAATTGACCACATGGGCTAATTTTTTTTGGGCTTTTTCTTATTGGGCTTCTTTTTGGGCTTTAGCCTATTTACAGCAACTTCTAGTTTTTTGTTTGAATTTTTTGTATCATTATAATTTGGGCCCTGGCCTTTTAGTTCCCAAATACATTTGGTCCAGTTTCAGTTTTGGCCCTTTTTCATTTTTGAATTCGGCAACTTTTTTCTTTTATACTGTTAATGGATCTATAAATAACAGCTCATACAACATTGAAGCCCATACACATAAATCTAAAGCATCTCTAAATAACAGCCCACACCACAAAATTTGAAGCACATTTCAAGATTTGATAATATAGCCAAAACCTGTAGCACAACCAGATATCAAAACTGTAGTACAATCAGGTACAAAATTACACAGCCAAGTGTACAAAATCTGCTACCAAACCAAGTGCTATCACAAAATCTGCTATCAAACCAAGTGCTATCACAAAATCTGTTATCAAGTGCTCTCTAAGGCACAGGCTCCACCCTTCTCTGCCTCTCCGGAGACCTTGAACAATCTCTCCATTCACAAAAAGCTCAGCTGCAAAATCAAATAGATCGCACAACATGAGTACATTACTTTCACAGAGTGATCAGTTTAGCTGCAAATCAAGTAGATCGCACAACATATGAGGAACAACCTAATTTATCCAAATAGTAGTGATGTGTTGTGTCCTTAATGCTCATGCTAAAAAACATATATTTCAAATAAAAAATAATCAGTTGAAAGGAGAGTTAGAAGTTATTGTATAATTGCAAACTTCTTTTTCGTGTGGAGTGAGATTAGGCACACCAGTATGTAGGAAGTAGCATCTTGAAAGAAAATTTGAATATTAAATAACTGGTCAATGTTAGCCTAGAATAACCCAATTAGCTTATATTGGCCAACTACAACTACATAACTATTGTATTGGTTTACCCATACAACTTGGCTCTCGGCAGTTTTCACTCTAACAAAAAGCACATTTAACTGAATAAACAGTTCTGTATAAATAATAACAATTATATAGATTATTCCATTTGAATAACAAAGAATACATATATTTTCTCCGTAGATAGACTTGCCATGGATGTAGAAAGAAACATATTTTCTTGTAGATAGTCGGTAAATTGTGCTTGGCATCTGTTGCTTTTTTTCATATATAGAAACTTCTATTAAGCATCCCAGCAGGGTGTAGAAAAAACATGTGAATAGATCCTCAATGTCTATTTTTAGGAACAGCAAGACCGGTATATAGATGGGAAAATAAAGCCCACATATTCTTTTCTGGGAGCAAAGAAGTTCGGGAAGCATTACAACATATAGAAGTAATATGTTCGTTTTACTAAAAAAGAAGGAATTCGGCATGGCGCACGTGCAAACATATAATCACTAGGTGTTGTTCTCGTTTAATCAAACCTGACTAAGAGCTGTGCATCGCCCATGCGAGAGCATAACTGAAAAAGGTTGAAAAATTCTCCCTCATACAGCTCGTTATCTCTGATGCTGCTCTTCCCTCGTGCTAGAAGTTAAAAGCATATCTAACACACACATCTGAAAAAAATAATCACACATGGCGCACGAATTTGTATCAAATCAGATGTACACGTGTGGTGGAGCTCACCAAATTCTTCAGGGCTTCTTGTCCACCTGTAGCAGCAACAACCATGAGGATGAGGGCGTCCTTGTCCACCTGCAGCAGTAGCCGCCACCGCCATGAGGATGAGGGCGTCCTTGACTACCTGCAGCAGCAACAGCAGTAGCTTGTACAGATCAGATCTAGGCGGAGATGAAAAAATACACAATAGAAAGGAGGTCAGGAGGGATTCTCACGGTCGTAGATGGCGGGTTTGCCGGAGATGGGCGACGGGGAGGCCGACGAGGAAGTGGCGTTCATCGGCGTCGAGGTCCACACCGAGAGCCGCCATCATCACCCCGTCCCCCGGAAAGACGAGATGCTCACCGAGAGCGTTCATCGTCACACCATGCTTGATCTGAGTTCCGCCTCCCGGAAAGACCAGATGCTCCCCAGAGACATTAACCCAGTTCTGCTACCCCTTGTACTGCACCAGCTTGGTATGAGGAACATTGATATACCATATCTGAAGATAACCAACAAAACCTCAGTCAGTCATGTAAACAAGCCATGTCTGAAGAAAGATAACTGAAATCATGCAGCAAAGACAGAGAATTCATTCATGAAGGCTCGACTTCTGCTGTATCACATAGTTTAAAAGAGGTGTAAATGCATACATTGGACTAATTCAGTGTGCAATAGGAGATTTGAATAAAGAAGTTGTTCTCATCTACGGCCACTACAGAGCAACAACGATTAGGAGCTTGACAGTTAAAAAGGAACGCAAATCCACAGACTGGTAATGATATTTTTTAAAGGTTTCCATGCGTGACAGTAAAGGTAATGTATAACACGCCATGGTAATGAAAGGTTGAGAGAGCGTCGAGGCAGTGGCAGCAGGCAGGACAAGGGAGAGCGGCTGCAAGGGGTGAGGAGGGGACGAAGAAAGTGAGTGATCCAAGTGTGCCTGACCCACCAACGCAGACCGACGCTCGGTCGTTGACTCCCACTCCTCTTTCCACTCTCTTCTTCCCTCCTTACATTCCTTCTCTCTCCCTCTCATCTTCTTTGTCTCCTGCATAGACCGGATATTAGGCTGAATTTAGTGTGTTGACGAGAGTGCGTTCATGTTTCTTGAAGCACTGATGACAGCTTTGTCATCGTTGTTCATTACCATGGCGTGTTATACATTCAACATATCTTGTCCAGTGACCATATATGATTGATCAGCTACAACCTGAACCAATGTTCTGACTTCCGAATAACTGGAAACATAATTACTCGGCTACAACCTGAACCAATGCTCTGACTTCTGAATAACTGAAAACACCTTTGTCCCACCCACCCCAAACTTGAAGCATGCCTAAGGTTATAATCAATCAGCCATGGCAAGGCCAGGCATATATAAATCTGATGCATACGCATTGAACAAACGGAGTAAGCTAATCTATGCACGCATGTTACGATTTTGAATTCACAGGTTAGAACGCCCCCATCAAAATCCACAGATCTCCTAATTTAATATATCATGCCAAGTTCGTAGCCTATTCCCAACCCTATCGTGTCTCGTCCACAGCAGAACGCGATAGCCAGCGGCTACAAGCACATTGAACGAATTGCATTGGGCTTGCAGGGAGACCTGAGCGAGTAGGTCGGGCCAGGGGGCACCGACAGGAAGAGGGGTACCTTCGGGGAGCTGGGGCAGCGGGAGCGCGTCGCAGTCGCAGGCGCACGCGTGGCAGGCCCCCAGCGAGCGGTCGAGCGCCTCGACGACGTGCGAGTAGAGCGGCTGGCCGACGATGTAGGCCGGGACGCCGAGCCCGAGCAGCGCCACCAGCGCCATCACCGCCGCAGGGCTCGGGCCCCACGACGACGACGAAGATCCATCCGCCATCGCCTCCGCGCCGAGAGCGGATGGTGGGACGGCCGCGCTACGCTGCGCTGCGGGGCGAGGTGGGGTGGTGGGGTGGGGACTGAGGAGTCGTGCTTCGTCGGTGGCTCGGCGTCCGGTCTGGTGGTAATGACATTTTTATGCCCATGGCCTGCGTCGTCGTGGGCGGAGGAGGACATGCGGCGTCCGGTCGGGGCCGGGGCGGGGGCCCTGGCACGCGCCGCCAAGGAGCGGAGGCCGGATCTCGCCGCCACGGAAGCCATGGGCGGGCTAGAGAGCACCCAGAAGCCACAGTGGGAGGAGTGTGCAAGGGATCTGGATCTGGTGGGGGAGAAGGAGGGTGTAGACCGGCTGCGAGGGGAGAGGGAGTCGCGGTGGGAGGCGAGGATCTGGATCGAGGAGCGGGCTAGGGTTCGGGTGTGCTGAGAGAGAGGGGGTTGCTGCCAGAGAGAGAGAGAGAGGATCAGAGGAGTGCTAGGATGGACAGACGGACGGATGGATGGACAGATGTTTGCCATGTCATCGATCCATCCCACAACTAATTTCACCAATCAGAGTTAAGCTTATACTCCCTCCTTTCCTAAATATAAGTCTTTCTAGAGATTACACTAATAAAATACATACGGATATATATAGTGTAGATTCACTCATTTTGATGTGTATGTAGACTCCTAGCGAAATCTCTTAAAAGACTTATATTTAGGAACGGAGGGAGTATAATTTTGTTTTTTGTTTCTTTTATACCCCCTCTATAAACTATTTTAAAAGTGTTTGCATCACTACAATAGTGATCTAAATGCTCTTATATTATTTTACGGAGGGAGTAGTTTTTATCCTCTTATTCACGGTAAACATTTAAGATATTAACCTCATTTTCCATTTTTCAAATGCTTAAAATGAGTTTTTTTGTTAAGGACCTACCATATATTTGATGCGAAGTTGGACCAAATCATTTTTCTAAAATACTAGGCATATTTAATGTACAATTGACCAAATGGTTGGGTGTCAAAAAAAATTATCCACCTCTCATGAAAAAGACAACTTTTCCTTAATTCAGTTGGAAACGGGTCAAATTTCAACTGTAGCTGCATTATAGTTTGCTATTTCTTTTTTCCAAAAATATTTTTTAGGTACATAAGTATCTACTTCTTCATAGATACTCGAAAATATTTGCAAAAATCAAGCTAGGATGAGGTTGCTTCACAAACTAGGATGAGGTGGGATAGAATGGACCCACGAGTGACATGTCAACATAGTTAGAACATGTTACGACATTTTTATAATCGTCGTAAAAGTTATGACGATCTCAACTTATGCGGTTATGACGTTTTTGACTCACATCGTCGTAATTTATATGTAGATTTGATCCCCTCAAACGGCTTACGACAATCTCGGATGAAATTGTCATAGATTTATGACGAATTCATCAACGACATCTGAAAGAACGTCATGTATGAGCATATTTCTTGTAGTGAGGTCGGCCGAGCCGACCCGGGGACTGCCGGCTCACTCAACCCCGCCCCAAAATCGACGAAGTGCTATACCTCCTTCTCCTGGATGGCCTAACCCTAGCCGGCTACAGACCACAAAGTGGCTGTCGGGCCGACAGGCGCACATGCAAAAGGAGGCGGGCGTATTGGAAAAATGACTTAGGGTGGGATCGTTTGACCGTTCGCCCAGACGGACTCCGAATCTAACTTGTAAATTTTTTTTAAGTACTAGCGCCCCGCCAACGGCAGCCCACTCCTTCGTTCGGCTCCAGTCCGCCAGCCGCCTAGTCGACGGGAAAAAAGGCCAAGGAGCGGGGCGGATAGGAAAAGAAATTTAAACAAGGGACGACAACGAGACAAAGGGCAGACGATAGATACACAAATTAAAAACATGCGATAAATAAGATAATGTCCATGGCCAGGAGTACGGATACAATACACCCCTAGTGGGTGGACTTGTTCTTAACAGTTCAAAGAATGCAAAAGAAACAAAGCAGGTAAAATAAGGCCGGCTACGGCAGCGCCGCCTTCTCGTCCAGCCGGCACGAGTGGCCGGCCCGTCTAAGTGTCGGGAGCCCGTGGTGCCTCCTGGCGGGCCTCCGTCTCGCCAGCTGGCGGTGCCTCCGCATCGGCACCATCTGGTGGCTGCACCTCCGGAGCAAAGGACGTAGACGCTCCACCGCCGGCCTTGGCGGCAGCATGGGTGTCGACTGTAGCGGGATCGTCCGAACTGGACCCAACCTCCTCCTCATCCTCGCTAATGGGGACGCTGTAGTCATCCTCAGAGAGGGGCACACCGTCATTGTTAAGCTCGGGGAAGTAGGTATCCAGCGAGGCATAGCTGGCAAGCTCATGGGTGCGGAACGCAATCTCTTCTTCATGCCGCACCAGATCCAGCTGCGCGGCCGCCCGTAGGGTGGCCAACCTGGCCAGGTCGACGCTAGGATACCAGGAGAGCGTGAAGGACAGGGTGAGCCGGGCACCGGCCCATGCGGCCAAAGCCCTCCACGCGTCAAACCGATCGACGACGTGCCCCAGCCACGTCGCGACTCGGTCCTCTGGCACCTCTCCACCACGATTAGCCTAAAGGGCCCGAACAACGTCCGGGCCGGCCGACAGCAGTCGGCGCCAGAGAGCGCGGAGATGGACGATTCGAGCCTCATAGGCATGTGTGTCTCTGCGGCTGTCCAGTCGGCCCGTTCACCAGCATCAGCACCGGCCCAGTCCTGTTCTGCTCGGAGGGCCTACACCGCGCGTTCGGCGCGCGCCGGCGCCTCCGGAAAGTGGGCTGCCCCATGAATAGAAGTAAGACGAGATGCAAGTGCAAAGATGCAGCCGACTGAGAAGCAAAAAGACTTACCAGCAAAGATGGTGTCCACCCCCTTAACGAGGCCGACTGCGTTGTCCGCCCGCCGGTCAGCCGTCTGCCTGAGCTCGCCGAGCCGGGCCACCTTGTCGCGGAGGGCTATGGCCGCTTCGTCGCTCTTGGCCGCCGCCTGCAGCGTTGTCGCCTTCTCCGCCTCGGCTGCTTGCAAGGCACTGCCGAGCCACGGCACCTCCCCGTCTGCGTCACCAGCTCTTGGGCCAGCCGATCGCGCTCGGGGGCGATCTCGTCGCGCTTGCCCCAGACCACCTCAAGGGACTTGCACAGTGACTCCAGCAGGGTGGCGGCCGCGGCCGCTGCTGGACAGCAAGCAAACATCAGATTTTACAAAGGAAAGAAGTATAAAGATTTGGCCCGGCTGCCATGAAGCCGCGCAGTCGGCCCGAATCTCGGGGGCTACACCGAGTGGGTGCGCTCGCGTGCACCCACCAAAAGTAGAAGAGAGGTTACCTTTTGCCGCCTCTAGCTCGGCTTTGGCAGCCATCAGCTCAGTTGTCCGAGCCATAAGCTCCTCCCGAGCCTGGCGGTAGCTGACATTGGTGAAGCGGCCGACGTCGATCGCATCCCGGAAGATGGCGTCACACTGCGACCGCTCGAGCTGAAAGAAGACAAGAAGAGAATATAAGATTTGGCCCGGCTACCACGCAGCCGTGCAGCCAGCCTGAATCTTGGGGACTACACCCAGTGGATACGCTCGCGCGCACCCACCAGCAAGCCAGCAAACGAAAAAATATTCAAATGAAGGAACTTACCTCAAGCGCCTGGTCCAGGGCCTTGAGGCGGGCCGCCGTGATTTTGGCAAAGTCGACCATGCCCTTCTGGCACTGAAGGAGCGCGTTGGCCACTTGCACAGGCGCCGAGGGTCCCGCTCCGGCTACGGACGGGGCATGAAGCAGCTGCGCCCAGGCGGTCGTCACCGTCGACAGCGATTGCGCCCGGCTACCGTCAGCCGACGTGCTCGACGTTGCTGCCGCCCCCGTCACAACCATGTTGCGGTCACCATTCCCCGGTGCCTCAGGGGTCGCTCCCCCTCGCGGCCCGTCGCCAGACACGGCGCAGGCTGTCTCGTCGACGGCTAGGACGACGGTCTCCATGATGACGGGCTCGACAGCCGGCGGAGTCGACGATGGCTTGGCAGCCGGCGGAGGCGTCATCGTCGGCGACCAATCGGCGTGTGCGCCAGCCGGCATAGGGGGGGCCTCGACGAAGGGGTCTTAGGCGGCACCGATGGCGCGGCGTCTTCCACTGCCTCGCCCAAGGGACCGCTAGCGCCGGTTCTCACCCGAGGTGGCTGATACGTCCATTTTGTATCATGTTTTCATGTTGATACTTATCGCTTCTTTGGCTGTTATTTCACTTCACGGTACAATTCTTATGCCTTTTCTCTTTTATTTTGCAAGGTTTACATGAAGAGGGAGAATACCGGCAACTGGAATTCTGGCCTGAAAGTGGAGCAAAGTTCAGATACCTATTCTGTGCAACTCCAAGCGCCGTGAAAATAAACGGAGATTTTTTTTCCCAATTTATAAAAAATACTGGGCCGAAGAAGCACCAGAGGGGCGCCAGGGGGTGGCTGATACGTCTCAAACGTATCTATAGTTTTTTATGGTTTCACGCTATTATCTTGTCAACTTTGGATGTTTTGTTTACCTTTTATATCTTTTTTTGGACTAACTTATTAACTCAATGCCAAGTGCCAGTTCCTGTTTTTTCTATGTTTTTCACTCTTTTCAGATCTGATTTTGGAACGGAGTCGAAACGGAATAAATCCCCGAAATAAATTTTTCCAGAACGGAAGAATATCGGGAGGCTTGAGGACCAAGCAAGTGGGCCCACAGGGAGCCCACAAGCCCTGTTGCCGTGGCCAGGGGGAGGCCGCGGCAACCAAGCTTGTGGCCCCCTTGGCGCTCCCCTGCCCTAGGTCTTTGGACTATAAATTCCCTAAAATCCATAAAAATAAGGCATCCACGAAAACACTTTTCCGCCACCGCAAGCTTCCGTTTCCGCAAGATCTCATCTGGAGACCCTTCCCGGTGCCTTGCCGGAGGGGACTTTGGAGTTGGAGGGCTTCATCATCATCATCATCGCCCCTCCAATGACTCGTGAGTAGTTCACTTCAGACCTACGGGTCCGTAGTTAGTAGCTAGATGGCTTCTCTCTCTTGGATCTTCAATACAAAGTTCTCCATGCTCTTCATGGAGATCTATCCGATGTAATCCTCTTTGGCGGTGTGTTTGTCGAGATCCGATGAATTGTGGATTTGTGATCAGATTATCTATGATATATATTTGAGTCTTTGCTGATTTCTTACATCCATGATTTGATATCCTTGTAAGTCTCTCCGAGTCTTGGGTTTTGTTTGGCCAACTAGATCTATGATTCTTGCAATGGGAGAAGTGCTTGGTTTTGGGTTCATACCGTGTGGTGATCTTTCCGAGTGACAGAAAGGGCAGCAAGGCACGCATCGTGTTGTTTCCATCAAGGGTAACAAGATGGGCTTTTATCATAGATATGAGATTGTCCATCTACATCATGTCATCTTGCTTAAGGCGTTACTCTGTTCTTTTGGACTTAATACACTAGATGCATGTTGGATAGCAGTCGACGTGTGGAGTAATAGTAGTAGATGCAGAAAGTATCGGTCTACTTGTTTTGTACGTGATGCCTATAGATATAATCATTGCTATAGATAACGTCATGACTTTGCGCGGTTCTATCAATTGCTCAATGATGTCAGCTATTCTTCCTCTTGCAACGGCACCAGAAGAATGCTGCTAGCACTCCCCGGCAATCGAAACTAGAAGAATGTTGTTGACACCCACAAGCGCGTGGGATCGTAGCAGTTTTCGAGGGTAGAGTATTCGACCCAAATTTGTTGATTCGCACAACGGGAGGTGAGAGAATACTCTCAAGTATTAGCAGCTGAATTTATCAGATTCAACCACACCTGAAAGATTTGTATCTACAAGCAAAGTAGTAACAACAAAGTAGCGAGTAACGACAGTGGCAAGGAACATCGGTAGTGACAGCAGTAGCAAGTAGCAACAGTAGCAAGCGACAGTGGTAGCAACAGTAGCAGCAGAGCAAGACAAGTAACAGCGGTAGCAACAGTAGTAGCAGCAGTAGGACAAACTCGTAGGCAATGGGTCAGTGATTTGTTTGGATGATATTCATCATGCAACAGTTATAACACAGAGAGATATGTAGCTAGCTCCCGTTCGTCAATGTGATGTAGGCATGCATTCCGTGTGTCGTCATACGTGCTTAGGGAAAAGAACTTGCATGACATCTATTGTCCATCCCTCCCATGGCAGCGGGGTCCAAAAGGAAACTACGGGATATTAAGGTTCTCCTTTTAATAAAGAACCGGACCAACGAATTAGCACTTGGTGAACACATGAACTCCTCAAACTATGGTCATCACCGGGAGTGGTTCCGGTTATTGTCACTCCGGGGTTTCCGGATCATAACACATAGTAGGTAACTACAACTTGCAAGATCGGATCTAAAACACACATATATTGGTGACAACATAATAATTTTAGATCTGAAATCATGGCACTCGGGCCCTAGTGACAAGCATTAAGCATGGCAAAGTAGTAGCAACATCAATCTGAGAACATAGTGGATACTTGGGATCAATCCCCAGCAAAACTAACTCGATTACATGATATATCTCATCCTACTCATCACCGCCCAGCAAGCATACGAATAGATTACTCACGAACGACGAAGAGCTTCATGGAATTGGAGAGGGAAGAAGGTTCATGATGACGATGGCGACGATTTCCCCTCTCCGGAGCCCAAGACGGACTCCAGATCTGCCCTCCAAATGAAGAACAGGTGGTGGCGGCGCCTTTGTATCGCAAACGCGACGAAAACTTCTCTTTTTATTTTTTTCTGGGACGAAAGGGGACTTATAGACCTAAGGTTGGGGGCGGCAGAGCCGTGTGGGCCCCACAAGCCTGCCCACCGCCACCAGGGGGTGGTGGCGGAGCCAGGGCTTGTGGCCCACTGGTCCACCCCCTCAGGTGGAACTTGGCATAGATATTTTTCTTATTTTCCAAAACTTCTCCCCGTAAATTTTTAGGACGTTTGGAGAACTTTGATTTCTGCACAAAAATAACACCAAGGCAATTCTGCTGAAAAAGCGTCAGTCCCGGTTAGTTCCATTCAAATCATGCAAATTATAGTCCAAAACAAGGGCAAAAGAGTTTGGAAAAGTAGATACGATGGAGACGTATCACTCGACAGTAATTCGTTCACCCACCGTCTACTTGCTTTCATGAGAGAAGCCACTAGTGAACACTACGGCCCCCGGGTCTATTCACACCTATCGTTTCCACCTTCGCTTTTACTTTGCTTTGTTATTTTGTTGCTTTCAGTTATCACTTGGCACACAATCTATAAGGGATTGACAACCCCTTCATAGCGTTGGGAGCAAGTTCTTTGTGTTTGTGCAGGTACTTGTGATATTCCTTCACTGGATCGATACCTTGGTTCTCAAAACTGAGGGAAATACTTACCACCGTTGTGCTATATCACCCTTTCCGCTTCGAGGGAACACCAACGCAAGGCTCCAAGGACACGGGGGAATCCTTTGCATATTTGCCAAGGGAGTCCCTAAAGGCGTAGCCGTAGCAGAAAGATTCGTGGTGCCGTTGCTGAGGAGTATCAAGACAAGAATAGTCTCCCGTCAGCACGCTTGTTTCTGGCGTTGTTGGAAGGTCTTTTGTTGCATCAGCAGAAGTATTTCTGGCGCCGTTGCCGTGGAAGGAGAGATCTATCCAAGTAGGTCTCACAAACTCATCTCTTGCATTTACTTTTTTTGCCAGTTGCCTCTCGTTTTCCTCTCCCCCACTTCACATTTGTCGTTTCCATTTGCCTTTCTCCTTTGCCATTTTCTTTTGCCTTTTTGCCGTTTTCCTTTGCTGGTTTTCTTTCTTGCTTGTGTGCTTGTTTGTTTGTTGAAGTCGTCATGGCTGAAAACACCAAAGTTTGTGACTTCTCGAGTACCAATAATAATGATTTTATTAGTACTCCGATTGCTCCCGCCACTAGTGCGGAATCGTATGAAATCAACGCAGCTTTGCTGAATCTTCTTATGAAAGAGCAATTCTCTAGCCTTCCTAGTGAAGATGTTGCATCCCATCTCAATACCTTCATTAAGCTTTGCGATATGCAAAAGAAAAGAGATGTGGAGAATGACGTGATTAAGTTGAAGCTTTTTCCTTTCTCGTTGCGAGATCGCGCAAAAACTTGGTTTTCTTCTTTGCCTAAAAATAGTATCGATTCTTGGGATAAGTGCAAAGATGCTTACATATCCAAGTATTTTCCGCCGGCTAAGATCATCTCCTTACTTAACGATATCTTGAATTTCAAGCAACTTGATCATGAATACGTTGCACAATATTGGGAGAGGATGAAGTTGATGATTAGAAATTGTCCCGCTCGTGGCTTGAGTTTGTGGATGATTATACAAATCTTTTATGCTGGTTTGAATTTCGCTTCTCGCAATATCTTGGACTCCGCCTCAGGTGGAATGTTCATGGAAATCACGTTAGGAGACGCTACAAAACTCCTAGACAATATCATGACCAACTACTCTCAGTGGCACACTGAAAGGTCACCTGCTAGCAAAAAGGTACACGCTATAGAAGAAATTAACTCGCTTAGTGCTAAGATGGACGAGTTGATGAATTTGGTTGCTAGTAGAAACGCTCCTTTAGATCCTAATGACATGCCACTATCTTCTTTGATTGAGAGTAGCAACGCTAGTTTGGACGTTAATTTTGTTGGTAGGAACAACTTTGGCAACAACAATGCTTTTAGAGGAAACTATGTTCCAAGGCCTTTTCCTAGTAACTCCTCTAACAATTATGGCAATTCCTACAACACTTATGGAAATCACAACAAATTACCCTCTGATTTAGAGAGTAATATCAAAGAGTTCATCAACTCTCAAAAGATTTGCAATGCGTCCATAGAGAAAAAACTACTCAAAATTGACGATTTGGCTAAGAGCGTTGATAGGATGTCTTGTGATATTGATGCTTTGAAAGTTAGATGTGCTTATCCCAAGGTCAACTTGGATGAAACTTTGAAAGCTATGCATGTCTCCATGAATGAGAGCAAAGAAAGAACCGCCCAAATTCGCTCTAGGCATGAATGGTTTAAAAGGGTGCGTTCTAGTGATGCAAATCACGAAGATATTAAAGTGCTTGGTGTGACTCCTCTTGAATCTTTGTTTTCGCGTGTCATACCTTTTGATGAAGGGGCTGGATATGAATCCACTTTGGTTGAAAAACGCCCCAATGATTCGGGGTCCACCTATCTTGATGATAAAGGTGTGGAGAGTGGAGTAGAAGAAATCAAAATTTTGGGGAGCAATGAAACTCCCACTTTGGATTTCAAGGAATTCAATTATGATAGTTGTTCCTTGTTTGAAGGCATTTCTTTGATGCAATCCATTGCAAACTCTCAACATGATTATAGCCAAAGCAAAGCCTTTACCGCGCATATCGTAGATGCTATGATGAAATCTCTTGAAGAGAAGCTCGAACTAGAAGTCTCTATACCTAGAAAACTTCATGATGAATGGGAACCTACTATCAAAATCAAGATCAAAAACTATGAGTGCAATGCTTTATGTGATTTGGGTGCTAGTGTTTCCGCAATTCCAAAGTCTTTATGTGATATTCTTGGTTTTCATGAGATTGAAGAGTGTTCTCTTAATTTGCATCTTACGGATTCTACTGTCAAGAAACCCATGGGAAGGATCGATGATGTTCTTATTGTTGCAAATAAGAACTATGTACCCGTGGATTTCATTGTACTTGACATAGATTGCAATCCTTCATGTCCCATTATTCTTGGTAGACCTTTCCTAAGGACTAATGGTGCTATCATCAATATGAAGGAAGGGAATATTAGATTTCAATTTCTTCTAAAGAAGGGCATGGAGCACTTTCCTAGAAAGAAAATAAGATTGCCTCATGAATCTATGATGAGGGCTACTTATGGTTTGAGCACCAAAGATGACTATACGTGATTCCATCACCTTTTGCCTAGCTAAGGGCGTTAAACAATAGCGCTTGTTGGGAGGCAACCCAACGAATCTATCCTTTTTATTTATGTTTTGTGTTTTCCACACTTTCATAATTCTGTTATGATTGTATTTTTTGTGTTTCTTTTTGCGTTTGTGCCAAGCAAAACCGTTATGATTAGTCTTGGGGATGATCGTTTGGTCATGCTGGAAAGACAGAAACTTTCTGCTCACGAAACAAATTTTCATTTTTTTTTCTGTAAGAGATTTTGAGTTGATTCTTTTTGCTGCTGATTGCTACGCAAATTCGTCAGACTGTCGTCATTGTTCCGAATTTTTGAAGTACCATAAGTATACGAAGTATACAGATTGCTACAGACTGGTCTGCTGTTAACAGATTCTGTTTTTGTTGTGTTGGTTGCTTATTTTGATGAAACTATGGATAGTATTGGGGGTATTAGCCATGGAAGATTGAAAATACAGTAACCCAACATCAACATAAGTATAATTTAAGTTTGCTACAGTACCTAAGGAAGTGGTGGTTTGCTTTCTTGTACTAATGTTATCACGAGTTTCAGTTTAAGTTTCGTGTTGTGAAGTTTTCAAGTTTTGGGTGAAGTTCTTATGGGAAAAAGATAAATAGTGGCAAGAGTTCAAGCTTGGGGATGCCCAAGGCACCCAAAGAGATTCAAGGATGCCATAAAAGCCTAAGCTTGGGGATGCCCCGGGAAGGCATCCCCTCTTTCGTCTTCAATCCATCGGTAACATTACTTGGGGCTGTATTTTTATTCACCACATGTTATGTATTTTTCTTGGAGTGTCTTGTATCGCAGGAGTCTTTTATTTTTGTTGTGTCACAATCATCCTTGCTGCACACCTAGAGAGAGAGACATGCACTCACCGTGATTTTGTCGAGCTTCACTTATATCCTTTGGTTAGACAATTCAGCTCACATGTGCTTCACTTATATCTTTTGAGCTAGTTGCGTCTTGCTCTATGTGCTTCACTTATATCTTTTAGAGCACGGCGGTGCGTGGCTTGGTAGTTGATGTATGATATGAAAGTAGTCTCAAAAGGGGTAGTTATCCAAAGGGATACGAAAACTTCCACCTTCATGTGCATTGAATAGTTAGAGAAGTTTGATTCATCTCAACTACTTTTGAGTAGTGGTTATGGTAATATTGAAGTTATATTTGTAAGGTGTTGTGGATCTAGAAATACTTGTGATGGTGAACCGCTATGTGATGAAGTCTGAGCATGATTAGTCTATTGATTGTCATCCTTTGTGTGGCGGTCGGGATCGCGCGATGGTTTATACCTACCAACCCTTCCCCTAGGAGTAAGCGTTGAATGCTTTGTTTCGATTACTAATAAAACTTTTGCAACAAGTATATGAGTTCTTCATGACTAATGTTGAGTCCATGGTTTAGATGCACTTTCACCTTCACCATCACTATCTTCTTTAGTGTCGTGCAACTTTCGCCGATGCACAAAACCCACCATTAGCCTCCCTCAAAACAACCACCATACCTACCTACTATGGCTTTTTTAAAGTAATTCCGAGATATATTGCCATGCAACTACCACCATGACATGTGCCACCACTTCTACATTGCCATTGCATGATCGTAAGATAGCTAGCATGATGTTTCCATTAATGTCTATGCCATGCTAGATCATTGTCACGGTACACTACCGAAGGCATTCCTTATAGAGTCATTATTGCTCTAAGTTTTGAGTTGTAAGTGTGATGATCATCATTGATGGAGCATTGTCCCATGTGAGGAAATAAAAGAGGCCAAATATGCCCACCAAAATAAAAATAAATAAATAAAAGAGGCCAAAGAGCCCATCCAAAAAAAGAGAGAAAAAGAGAGAAGGGACAATGCTACCACCTTTCCACACTTGTGCATATTAAGCACCATGATCTTCATGATTGAGAGTCTCTCGTTTTGTCACCACCATATAGCTAGTGGGAATTTTTCATTATATAACTTGGCTTGTATATTCCAATGATAGGCTTCCTCAAAATTGCCTTAGGTCTTCGTGAGCAAGCAAGTTGGATGCACACCCACTAGTTTTCTTTAAGAGCTTTCACATACTCTTTGCTCTAGTGCATCATTTGTATGGCAATTCCTACTCATTCATGTTGATATCTATTGATGAGCATCTCCATAGCTCATTGATATGCCTAGTCAATGTGACCATCTTCTCCTTGTTTGTTTTGCAACCTCCGCCACACTCCACACCACTTATAGTGCTAAAACCATGGCTCACGCTCATGTATTGCATGAGAGTTGAAAAGATTTGAGAAAGTAAAGGTGTGAAAACAATTACTTGGCCAATACCGGGGTTGTGCATGATTTAAATTAGTTGTGCAATGATGATAGAACATAGCCAGACTATATGATTTCGTAGGGATAACTTTATTTTGGCCTTGTTATTTTGAAAGTTCATGATTACTTTGCTAGTTTGCTTGAATTTTTATTGTTTCCACGTCAATAGCAAACTATTGTTTTGAATCTAATGGATCTGAACATTCACGTCACATAAGAGGAGTTACAAAGTACATCTATGCTAGGTAGCATGAAAGCATCAAAAAATTCATTCTTTATCACTTCCCTACTCGAGGACGAGTAGGAGTTAAGCTTGGGGATGCTTGATACGTCTCAAACGTATCTATAATTTTTTATGGTTTCACGTTGTTATCTTGTCAACTTTGGATGTTTTGTTTACCTTTTATATCTTTTTTGGGACTAACTTATTAACTCAGTGCCAAGTGCGAGTTCCTGTTTTTTCTGTGTTTTTGACTCTTTTCAGATCTGATTTTGGAACGGGGTCCAAATGGAATAAAATCCCCAAAGTAATTTTTCCCAGAACGGAAGAAGATCGGGAGGCTTGAGGGCCAAGCAAGTGGGCCCATAGGGAGCCCACAAGCCCTATTGCCGTGGCCAGGGGGAGGCCGCGTCAACCAAGCTTGTGGCCCCCCTGGCGCTCCCCTGCCCTAGGTCTTTGGCCTATAAATTCCCTAAAAATCCAGAAAAAATAAGGGCATCCACGAAAACACTTTTCCGCCGCCGCAAGCTTCCGTTTCCGCAAGATCTCATCTGGAGACCCTTCCCGGTGCCCTGCCGGAGGGGACTTTGGAGTTGGAGGGCTTCTTCATCATCATCATCGCCCCTCCAATGACTCGTGAGTAGTTCACTTCAGACCTACAAGTCCGTAGTTAGTATTTAGATGGCTTCTTCTCTCTCTTGTATGTTCAATACAAAGTTCTCCATGATCTTCATGGAGATCTATCCGATGTAATCCTCTTTGGCGGTGTGTTTGTCGAGATCCGATGAATTGTGGATTTGTGATCAGATTATCTATGATATATATTTGAGTCTTTGCTGATTTCTTATATGCATGATTTGATATCCTTGTAAGTCTTTCCGAGTCTTGGGTTTTGTTTGGCCAACTAGATCTATGATTCTTGCAATGGGAGAAGTGCTTCGTTTTGGGTTCATGCTGTGTGGTGACCTTTCCCAGTGACAGAAAGGGCAGCAAGGCATGCATCATGTTGTTTCCAACAAGGGTAACAAGATGGGCTTTTATCGTAGATATGAGATTGTCCATCTACATCATGTCATCTTGCTTAAGGCGTTACTCTGTTCTTTTGAACTTAATACACTAGATGCATGCTCGATAGCGGTCGACGTGTGTAGTAATAGTAGTAGATGCAGAAAGTATCGGTCTACTTGTTTTGGACGTCATGCCTATAGATATAATCATTGCCATAGATAACGTCACGAATTTGCGCGGTTCTATCAATTGCTCGACAGTAATTCGTTCACCCACCGTCTACTTGCTTTCATGAGAGAAGCCACTAGTGAACACTATGGCCCCCGGGTCTATTCACACCTATCGTGTCGACCTTCGCTTTAACTTTGCTTTGCTACTTTGTTGCTTTCAGTTCTCACTTGGCAAACAATCTATAAGGGATTGACAACCCCTTCATAGCGTTGGGAGCAAGTTCTTTGTATTGTGCAGGTACTTGTGATATTCCTTCACTGGATCGATACCTTGGTTCTAAAAACCGAGGGAAATACTTACCACCGCTGTGCTACATCACCCTTTCCGCTTCGAGGGAACACCAACGCAAGGCTCCAAGGCCACAGGGGAATCCTTTGCATATTTGCCAAGGGAATCCCTAAAGGCGTAGCCGTAGCAGAAGGATTCCTGGTGCCGTTGCTGAGGAGTATCAAGACAAGAACAGTCTCCCATCAGCACGCTTGTTTCTGTCGCCGTTGGAAGGTCTTTTGTTGCATCAGCAGTGGCCACAAGCCTGCACGGCGCGGCCACCCCCCAGGCCATGCCATGCGGGCTTGTGGGCACCCTGCTGGCCCACTTGCCCCCCTCTTTTGCTATATGGAGGGTTTCGTCCAGGAAAAAAATCACACAGGAGCTTTTCCTTGGTTTCGCCGCCGCCACGAGGCGGAACTTGAGCACAACCAATCTAGAGCTCCGACACGACGATCCTGCTGGGGAAACTTCCCTCCCGAAGGGGGAAATCGTCGCCATCGTCATCACCAACACTCCTCTCATCGGAGGGGACTCATCACCATCAACATCTTCATCAACACCATCTCATCTCCAAATCCTAGTTCATCACTTGTAACCAATCTCCGTCTCGCGACTCCGATTGGTACTTGTAAGGTTGCTAGTAGTGTTGATTACTCTTTGTAGTTGATGCTAGTTGGATTATTCGGTGGAAGAGTTTATGTTCAGATCCTTGATGCTACTCATTACCTCTCTGATCATGAGTATGATTATGTTTTGTGAGTAGTTACTTTTGTTCCTGATTATGCTAAGTCATGCTAATAATAGTCATGTGAATTTGGTATTCCTTCGGTATTTTGATATGTTGTATGTTATTTTTCCTCTAGTGGTGTTATGTGAACGTCGACTACATAACACTTCACCATTATTTGGCCCTAGAGGAAGGCATTGGGAAGTAGTAAGTAGATGATGGGTTGCTAGAGTGACAGAAGCTTAAACCCTAGTTTATGCGTTACTTCGTAAGGGGCTGATTTGGATCCACTAGATTAATGCTATGGTTAGACTTTGTCTTAATTCTTCTTTCGTAGTTGCAGACGCTTGCGAGAGGGGTTAATCATAAGTGGGATGCTTGTCCAAGTAAGGGCACTACCCAAGCGCCGGTCCACCCACATATCAAACTATCAAAGTAATGAACGTGAATCATATGAACATTATGAAACTAGTATGACAGAAATTCCCGTGTGTCCTCGGGAGCGTTTTTCCTCCTATAAGACTTTGTCCAGGCTTGTCCCTTGCTACAAAAGGGATTGGGCCATTTTTCTGCACCGTTGCTACTTTTGTTGCTTGTTGCTCGCTACGAATCATCTCACCACACAATCACTTGTCACCGACAATTTCAGTGCCTGCAGATATTTCCTTGCTGAAAACCACTTGTCAGATCCTTCTGCTCCTCGTTGGCTTCGACAGTCTTACTTATTGGAAGGACTACGATTGATCCCCTATACTTGTGGGTCATCAAGACTCTTTTCTGGCGCCGTTGCCGGGGAGTGAAGCGCCTTTGGTAAGTGGAACTTGGTAAGGAAACATTCATATAGTGTGCTGAAATTTTTTGTCACTTGTCACTATGGATACTAATCCTTTGAGGGGCTTGTTCGGGGTATGTTCATCTCGAACAAAAGCACAAATAGTTGCTCCTCAACCTGCTGCACCTACTGAAAATATTTTCTTTGAATTTCCTTTGGGTATGCTTGAGAAACTGCTGGCTAATCCTTTTACATGAGATGGAACATCAGATCCATACTTGCATCTGATCTATGTAGATGAAGTTTGTGGTTTATTTAAGCTTGCAGGTGTGCCCGAGGATGAGGTCAAGAAGAAGGTCTTTCCTTTATCTTTGAAGGATAAGGCGTTGACATGGTATAGGCTATGTGATGATACTGGATCATGGGACTACAATCGGTTGAAATTGGAATGTCATCAAAAGTTTTATCCTATGCATTTAGTACATCATGATCGGAATTATATTTATAATTTTTGGCCTCGTGACAGAGAAAGCATCGCTCAATATTGGGTGAGGCTCAAATCAATGCTATATTCATGCCCCAATCATAAGCTCTCGAGGGAAATTGTCATTCAAAACTTCTATGCTCGGCTTTCTCATGATGATCGCACCATGCTTGACACTTCTTGTACCGGTTCTTTTATGAAGAGAGATATTGACTTCAAATGGAATTTATTGGAGAGAATTAAACGCAACTCTGAAGATTGGGAGCTTGAAGAAGGTAAGGAGTCAGGTATGAATTTCACGTTTGATTGCGTTAAATCCTTTGTTGAGACAAATACCTTTAGTGATTTTAGCGCTAAGTATGGTGTGAATCCTTTGCTGCTCATATTGATCTCCCCAAAGAGAAGTGGCTTAAATATCATGCTCCTTTAGAAGTCAATGTAGTTACACCCACTCCAGTTGAAGAGAAAGTCATTGCCTATAATGATCCTGTTGTTCCCAGTGCTTGCATTGAGAAACCACCTTTCCATGTTAGGATAAAGGATCATTCTAAAGCTTCAACTGTGATACGTAGAGGCTATATTAGAACACCTGCACCCCCTGAGCAAATTAGAGTTGAACCTAGCATTGCTATTATCAAAGATCTTCTGTCTGAAGAAGTTGAGGGACATAATATTCACTTCTGTGAAGATGCTGCTAGAATTGCTAAACCTCACGCTAGAGAAAAACATAGGCATGTTGTTGGCATGCCTGTGGTTTCTGTTAAGATAGGAGATCATTGTTATCATGGCTTATGTGACGTGGGTGCTAGTGTTAGTGCAATACCTCAATCCTTATACGATGAAATCAAAGATGAGATTGCACCTGTTGAGATAGAGCCTATTGATGTCACTATTTAGCTTGCCAATAGAGATACTATCTGCCCTGTGGGAATTGTTTGGGATGTTTAAGTCTTGTGTGGTAAAACGAAGTATCCTGCTGATTTCCTCGTTCTTGCTACCGCACAAGATAGCGGTGGGGACCCCGACTTACGAATTGAGACCTCCGTGCTCAGTGATCCCAGAGATCAATGCTCACCGAACACAGATACCGGATAAAAGAGTCTTACATCCATACATATCATTTGATACAATAAATGACCACTTTGGTCGAGTCTTACATATATAGGGCCTTAAGGCCTACACTTGAAATTGAACCAATAGCGGAAGTATTGGTTGAAAGCGTGAACCCATGCCATCAGCCTTAACCTACATGCATTCTGACTGGGAAGCGTCCTAGCTCGCAAGAACGTCAACGAGTTAATCTTCACCATATCCTGTTCTTTCATACCTGGTCAATGGAATAACCAGTGGGAAGCCAGTGAGTACTTTGAATGTACTCGCAAACAACCCCTGACATGAACAATGAAAGTGAAGGATAACAATATCATGCATCTTTAGTATAACTCATCTGGGTGGAATGATCTTGGAGATGCATCAAGTCAAGAATTACTATTAAAGAACAGGTCACATATATCGATATATCTGTTGAGGGTTGAACCATCCTGTTCATCCTATATGCCAAGTCATCGAACTTGGTCATATCCTTCCTATTAAAGCAACACCTTTCTATCTGTCGAGGGCTGAACCATCTGGGTTCACCCTAGATGCCAAGTCACTGACCTTGGTCATATCATTGCTATCATAGCAACACCTTCTCATCACCACACACACACACACACACACACACACACTCACGCACACTTGGTTTATGTAGAAATATCAGGACGTGGTTTAAGCAGGATTAGCCAACTGTCCTTGACCGTGGACACGGCTATTCGAATAGTTTACACTCTACAGAGGTAGTACGCTGGACCCACGAGATCTCGGAAACTTCCGTGTCATCCACGATTCGCGGTATATCACATACCCGAGGTAAGTACCCGATCAATGCCTTTCCCCTGACGATACTAGACAAAGAGGTCCACTCGATTGGTACCCAGCCCACATGTTGTACGTCTTACGAGCACCAACTCTGGACAGTACCAACCACGCGGGGACCAACGGTGTGACTGGAACTCATAAAAATGTCATAGTCGTCCTATCCGGCATGACCCCATCACGAGAGTGACCACATATCACTCCCGCCACTAGTAATGTGGCTCTTTGCTAGCACCGACCAGAGTAATTAACATAGCCTCGTCCCATAAGGGGTAACGTGGTCGTACTGGTAAGGTTGGGACGGTCGACACATCATAAATCTAATCCCATTTCCGAAACATTACTCACACAAGTACCGGGTGCGTCACTTCACCAAAAGTGACAACCTAACTCATCATCACCTTCGGGCATTAGTGGCACCCGACGGGGTTTTCATAAATTCTTGCTTTATGACAACATCATGCTCATGAATAATACTACTGATATCTTTACTTGTCAACATGGTATTAGCATGACCCTAAGGGGTAGAGTCAAGCTCAATGCATGTGCTCCGGGGGAGCCTTTGGTAAAAATCATATCGAATGATTACTAGCACTTATGATCATATGCAACGTGAATACTTGCTATTATAATCATGCAATGTAACATATGCTCAGTCATGGTCAAAGGGTTGCTTGCCTTGCTCACGTAAGTCCTCGGGGTCTTCAAGGTCTTCCGCTCCAACTCCGAATACTCCGTCTACTCGTAACTGTCGTTGGAAACAACCATAGTAAGCCACGTAGCAAGCAGAATAAAAGTGCCACAAAAATAGAAGTTATATTTTTCTTGGACCTCTCTGGTCATAAGAAAAATACCTGAATCTCTTCCAAGGGGTTTTGGATCATCAGGGGTGTCTAAATGGAAGGAAAGAAGGAATAGGTGGCCATTGAAGAAGCCAACAGAATTCATTGTGTTAAAAATGAGTGAAGGCACCCATTTAATAGAGAATGATTTTAGAAATATTTAGGAAGTGCTTTCACTGGATTTGGAGTTCGTAGTAATATTCTGGAGATTTCCTAATATGGAGTAAATAGAAATAGGAAGCTATTTATTATAAGCAGCAGAATGAAGCTTGATAAAAATGTTGACCAAGGCTCTAAAATTAGTACAAGATATAAGAAGGCTGTGGAAATTTGAATCACTCCAATTGGAGTAGATTTGAAGCCTATGGGATTTTTGAAAGATGGGGCAAATAATATCCAGATTTGGATTTTAAATAAAACACCACAGAAACATGTCTTGGAAAAATGTGCAAGGCACATAGGTGGATAGAGCTTGAATTTAGGAACATGTAGAAATTTGAACCAAGTAATTGGGAGTCAGTATGAATTTGTAATGGATTTTATAAGTCAAGGAGAAAATGAAAAAGAGAAGGGCTCAGCCTCTGGCGGGAGTTATCTTGCGCCACTGGCGCCAGATAGGCCTTCGGGCCGGCCCAGCTGCGCTAGCTGGCTAGCTAAGTGGCCACGCCGATGGCGTAATCCTGGAATACGCTTGTGGCACTGGAACACGCAGCCCGGGCAGTGCGCTTCCACTTAAAGGGGCGGGCCCGACCGATGAGCAGCTGACGAGGGGGGTCCCATGCATCGGCTCCTTCTCCTACCTCCTGCTCGCGCAGAGAGGAGATGCAGGAGCTCGAAGGCTCGCTGGCTCTCGGTGCTCTGGCCACCTCCAGCGAGGCCTAGCTCGTCGGCAGGCTCAGGGGAGTTAGCCGCCCCCGTTCCCCTGCTCGGTGCCTGCAGGGGAGGGCCGCAAGGGCGCCGGCGATGGAGGTTGCGGGGAGGCCGTCTACCCCCTGGCTTCGGCACCAGGAGCGAAGGGAGAGATGCAGGAGGTGATGCGGAGGAGATGCGTTGGCCTGGGGTCTCCGACAGGGGAGGAAGGAGGCGAGGGGAGACTCCGAGCGCGCAAACCGTGTGTGGAGGCCGGAGCTCTACCCGCGGCTATGGGGAGAGGAGAGGGGCTCGAGGGGGGTTTCCAGGGAGAGAGGGAGAGAGCAAGTGAGGCTGTTGAACTCGAGGAAATCCATATGGCGGGGAGGAGACGAAGGGAGATCTCAAAGAGCTTCGAGAGCTCCTGGATGCCTTATTGGAGTATTCGAACATGTCCACCAAATTTGAGCACAATTGGAGACACTTCACAATGTAGAGTTGCTCAAATTTGAATCTGGACAGATAGGGTTTTAGGATAATTAGGGGAGTCAAATCAACTTGGATTGAGATGAAACTTGGCAAGATCATCAATAATATCATAGATGACATGCTAGAATTTTACTTGAATTTATTGAGAATATTTCTTATAGAAATATTTCAAAAGCTTGAAATAGGCAGGAATGGTTTTGGAGGGATTTTCCCTATATTTTGAACATGACCATGTGTTGAAACTCATATATATGGAATAAATATATCCACTGAGTTTCCCTAAATTTTCTTAAATATTTTGAAAGCAATAAAAATAACTTTCCTTAATAGGAGACCATTTCTGGCCTCATAAAAAGGCTTTTAAATAAAATAATAAAATAACTTTTAAAATAATAATATGGTGGTTTTTGGAAGAAATTTTGATAATAGGTTTTAAATAAAATAATTGGTGCAAAATAAATTCCCTAATTTGAGGACTTGCAGTACAAACCTCATCTTAGGGGTTTGAAAGTTTAATTCAAAGAAATGCTTTTTGGTGAAAATAATATTTGGTGAAAATAGATATTTATCCTATACACATGGCATGATTATTAGGTAGGAGACCATGGAATGAGGAGGTGAGTTGGAAGACAGAGAGAATTATTGGGGAGCAATCACATGCACTCAAGCAAACAGGCAAACAATAGTCACTCCAAGCATCACAGGCATTCACAAATGTTTTCAATTGGTCCTAAATTTTGAAATAAGTTAATTAGTCAGGAAGGCCAAAAACTGGGTGTTACAATAGCTTTTGTCCCATCATATTTGGCAAACCTTTTCTCAATACCATCAATGCTCATATTGATTGTGAGAAGCAAACTGTCACTGTTGGCTTTGAAGGTGTGTCACATGAGTTCAATTTCTCTAAGTTTGGTAGACAACCTCATGAAAAGGAGTTGCCTAGTAGGGATGAAACTATTGCCTTAGCCTCTATTGACGTGCCTCCTACTGATCCCTTAGAGCGATGCTTGCTTGAGCATGAAAATGATATGCATATGGATGAAAGGGATGAGATAGATAAAGTTGTCTTAGAACAATATCCTATCCTTAATAATAACTTGCGTGTTGAACTGCTTGGGGATCCACCCCCACCAAAGGGTGATCCTGTGTTCGAGCTTAAACAATTGCCTGATACTCTTAAGTATGCTTATCTTGATGAAAAAGAGATATATCATGTTATAATTAGTGCTAGCCTCTCAGAGCATGAAGAAAAGAAGTTACTAAAAACTCCGAGGAAGCATCGTGCTGCTATTAGATATACTCTTGATGATCTTAAGGGCATCAGTCCTACTCTATGTCAGCACAAGATTAAAACTGGTCCTGATTTAAAACCAGTTGCTGATCATCAAAGGAGATTGAATCCTAAGATGAAAGAAGTAGTGAGAAAAGAAATAATAAAGCTCCTGGAAGCAGGTATCATCTATCATGTTGCTCATAGCGATTGGGTGAGTCCGGTGCATTGCGTCCCTAAGAAGGGAGGCATTACCGTTGTCCCTAATGATAAGGATGAATTGATCCCAGAGAGGATTATTACTAGCTATAGGATGGCGATCGATTTTAGGAAATTGTATAAAGCCACTAGGAAAGATCATTACCCTTTGCCTTTTATCGACCAAATGCTAGAAAGGTTGTCTAAACACACACACTTCTGCTTTCTAGACGGTTATTCTGGTTTCTCCCAAATACTAGTTGCACAATCTGATCAGGAGAAAACCACTTTCACCTGCCCTTTAGGTACCTTTGCTTATAGATGTATGCCTTTTTGCTTATGTAATGCACCTGCCACCTTTCAAAGATGTATGATGGCTATATTCTCTGACTTCTGTGAAAAGATTGTTGAGGTTTTCATGGATGACTTCTCCGTTTACGGGTCTTCCTTTGATGATTGCCTCAGCAACCTTGATCGAGTCTTGCAGAGATGTAAAGACACCAATCTTGTCTTGAATTGGGAGAAGTGCCACTTTATGGTTAATGAAGGCATCGTCTTAGGACATAAAATTTCTGAAAGAGGTATTGAAGTCGATAAGGATAAGGTTGATGCAATCGAGAAAATGCCATACCCCACAGATATCAAAGTGATAAGAAGTTTCCTTGGTCATGCTGGTTTCTATAGAAGGTTCATTAAAGACTTCTCTAAGATTTCTAGGCCTCTTACCAACCTCTTGCAAAAGGATATTCCTTTTGTCTTTGACGAGGATTGTGAGGAAGCCTTCGAAATACTTAAGAGGGATTTGATAACTACGCCTATTGTTCAACCACCTGATTGAAACTTGCCTTTTGAGATCATGTGTGACGCTAGTGATTATGTTGTCGATGCTGTTCTAGGGCAAAGAGTTGACAAGAAGTTGAATGTTATTCACTACGCCAGTAAAACTCTAGACAGTGCCCAGAGAAACTATGCCACTACGGAAAAGGAGTTCTTAGTAGTCGTGTTTGCATGTGAAAAGTTCAGGTCTTACATAGTTGATTCCAAAGTCACTATTCACACTGATCATGCTGCTATTAAGTACCTCATGGAGAAGAAGGACGCTAAACCAAAACTTATCAGATGGGTTCTCTTGCTACAAGAATTTGATTTGCACGTTGTCGACAGAAAGGGTGCTGATAACCCAGTAGCAGATAACTTGTCTAGGTTGGAGAGCGTTCTTGATGACCCACAACCTATTGATGATAGATTTCCCTATGAGCAACTGAATGTCATCAATACTTCACGTAGTGCACTATGGTATGTTGATTATGCGAACTATATCGTTGCCAAATACATACCACGTAGTTTCATGTACCAGCAAAACAAGAAATTCTTATTTGACTTGAGATATTACTTTTGGGATGATCCTCACCTTTATAAGGAAGGAGTAGATGGTGTTATTAGACGTTGTGTACCTGAACATGAACAGGGACAGATCCTACAGAAGTGTCACTCCGAGGCCTACGGAGGACACCATGCGGGAGATAGAACTACACACAAGGTATTGCAATCAGGTTTCTATTGGGCCACTCCCTTCAAGGATGCCCGTAAGTTTGTCTTGTCTTGTGACGAATGTCAAAGAATAGGTAATATTAGCAAACGTTAGGAAATGCCTATGAACTATTCACTTGTCATTGAACCATTTGATGTTTGGGGCTTTGATTATATGGGACCTTTTCCAAAATCCAATGGGTATACTCACATCTTAGTTGCTGTTGATTACGTCACTAAGTGGGTAGAAGCTATCCCCACTAGTAGTGCTGATCACAACACCTCTATCAAGATGCTGAAAGAAGTTATCTTCCCTAGATTTGGAGTCCCTAGATATCTAATGACCGACGGTGGTTCACACTTCATTCATGGTGCTTTCCGTAAAATGCTCGCTAAGTACGATGTCAACCATAGAATTGCGTCTCCCTACCACCCTCAGTCCAGTGGTAAAGTAGATCTAAGCAACACAGAGATTAAACTGATTCTGCAAAAGACTGCCAACAGGTCTAGAAAGAATTGGTCTAAGAAGCTTGATGATGCATTGTGGGCTTATAGAACTGCCTATAAGAATCCCATGGGCATGTCTCCGTACAAAATGGTGTATGGGAAAGCATGTTACTTACCTCTTGAGCTAGAGCATAAAGCTTATTGGGCAATCAAAGAGCTCAACTTTGATTTCAAACTTGCCGGTGAGAAGAGGTTATTTGATATTAGCTCACTTGATGAGTGGAGAACTCACGCATATGAGAATGCCAAGCTGCTCAAAGAGAAGGTTAAGAGGTGGCATGATAAGAGGATACAAAAGCGTGAGTTCAATGTAGGTGATTACGTCTTTCTATATAACTCTCGTTTAAGATTCTTTGCAGGCAAGCTTCTCTCTAAATGGGAAGGTCCCTATGTTGTTGAGGAAGTATATCGTTCCGGTGCTATCAAGATCAACAACATGGAAGGTAATTGTCCGAGAGTGGTAAATGGGCAGAGAATCAAGCACTATATCTCAGGTACTCCCATAAATGTTGAAAGCAATATCATCAATACCATAACTCGGGAAGAATACCTAAGGGACATTTATCAGCCTGTTTCAGACTCCGAAAACAAAGAGGTATGAGATTCGGTAAGAAAACATAGTCCAAAACTTTCCCAATAGGAAATCTTCTCCTTTTTGGAATATTTGAAAAAATACAAAAATTGGAAGTAGTCCGGAAAGTGCGCGAGGAGGCGACAAGCCTGCACGGTGCGGGCCCACCCCTGGCCGTGCCGTGAGGGCTTGTGGCCACCTCGTGCGCCTCCCGGTCTCCGTTTTCGTGCATGGCACTCCTTCTGGTCTGAAAAAAATCATTATATATACTTTCGTTTGGTCTGACCCCTGCATCACGCAGATTTCCTCTGTTTTTCGTTTCGAGCCTGTTTTCTGCCGCAGATCTAGGTCAAGATGTCTTCTCATGATTCAGAGGGGGAGAGCTATGTGGCTGATTACCTTGCTAACCCCAAGGTCTATGGGGACTTTGATCCTTATGGTTGGACCTCTGATGAGGAAGAAGATTATGATCCCAAGGAGAAAGAACAAACGAGTTCTGATGAAGAGGAGGCTCCTCTTCCTCAACCTGGACGCACGCATGTGGAGTTCAAGAAGTCGAGCCTCCCTGACTCAAGGAATAAGCCTAAGACCTTGTTTATCCCTTCTCGTTTCTTGCAGGAGAGTAAGCAGGAATTATGCCAAAGGGTGTTGAAGCTTGAAGAGGAAAATGATGATCTGAGGGAGCAGAATTTTATGCTCAAGTGGAAATTAAACAAGCTCAAGACCTCTTCAACAACTCCACCACCTTCACCACCAAAGGAAGACAACTGAGCATTGGTATGAGCAATCCCCTTGGCTTTTGCCAAGCTTGGGGGAGTTGCCCCGGTATAGTATCACCATCACATCTTTTGCCTTTACCTTTGTTTTAGTTTTCCTTTTCAGTTTTCTTTTTCTCTAGTAGTTTAAAAGTCTTAGTGTTTTAGTCTTGAGTTTTGCTTTGTGTCACACCCGATGTATTCTTGCTCGTGAGCCATATAATAAAGAGTGTCTTAGTTGAAGGGCTTTGCCTCTTGCCATGATCAAAAGAGTGAGAATAGAACAAAAGCATGAAAGATCATCTAATGATCTTATGGGAAGTGATGGCTTCACATATAAAAAGAATGAGGATTGAAACTTGTTGAGGGTAGGCAAACGTAGACCTTGACCATTGTTGCAATTAATAGGAAGTGATAAAGAAGGAGAGGTTCACATATAAATATATCATCTCTGACACCATCTATGATTGTGAACACTCACCAAACTATTGCATGCCTAGAAGTAGATGTTGGACAAGGAAGACAACGCAATGAATTGTGTTTGCTTGGCTCTGAACAATGTTATATGATTAGAGATCCCTTAGCATGTGACGATTGCTTCCACCTCATATTAGCCAAACCTCCCGCACTAAGTCGAGATACTACCTGTGCATCCATAAACCATCAACCCGGTTTTGCCACGAGTGTCCACCATACCTACCTATGGATTGAATAAGATCCCTCAAGTAAGTTGTCATCGGTGCAAGCAATAAAAATTTCTCTCTAATATGTATGATCAATTAGTGTGTGGAAAATAAGCTTTGTACGAACCTGTGATGAGGAAGACATAAAAGCGACAGACTGCATAATAAAGTTCTTTATCACATGAGCCAATATAAAGTGACGTTCCTCCGCACTAAGAGGACACGCATCCAAACCTCAAAAGCGCATGACAACCTCTGCTTCCCTCTGCGAAGGGCCTATCTTGTACCTTTACTTTTTGCCCTTGAAAGAGTCATGGTGATCTTCACCAATTCCTTATCTCGCCTTTATCTTGGCTAACGTCATATGTTTGGGAAAGATCTATATTCATATGTCATCTTGGAGGTAGGCATTCATGAATTATTATTGTTGACATTACCCTTGAGGTAAGCAGTTGGGAGGCAATACTATAAGCCCCTATATTTCTCTGTGTTCAGCTGAAACTTTGATCTCATGAGTACCACGTGAGTTGTACCAATTGTAGAGAACGAAAGAATGATTGAGTATGTGGATTTGCTTTACAAGCTCTTATTTGACTCTTTCTGATGTTGTGATAAATTGCAATTGCTTCAGTGACTAAAGGCTATCGGTTGTTACTTCTCGGTAAGGTTCTTGATCCATGCTTTACTTTGTGAAGGAATTATCACTTTAGCATGAGAGATTATATGTTGGTATTGTTGTTCTGATCATGATCATGATGCATGCATGTTCGTATCTTGTTTTGTCGACACCTCTCTCCCTAAACATGTGGACATATTTATTGAGATAGGATTTCGCTTGAGGACAAGCGAGGTCTAAGCTTGGGGGAGTTGATACGTCCATTTTGCATCATGTTTTCATGTTGATATTTATCGCTTCTTTGGCTGTTATTTCACTTCACGGTACAATTCTTATGCCTTTTCTCTCTTATTTTGCAAGGTTTACATGAAGAGGGAGAATACCGACAACTGGAATTCTGGCCTGAAAGTGGAGCAAAGTTGAGATACCTATTCCGCGCAACTCCAAACGCCGTGAAAATCAACGGTGATTGCTTTCCCAATTTATAAAAAATACTGGGCCGAAGAAGCACCAGAGGGGCGCCAGGGGGTGGCCACAAGCCTACACGGCGCGGCCACCCCCCTAGGCCGCGCCATGGGGGCTTGTGGGCACCCTGCTGGCCCACTTGCCTCCCTCTTTTGCTATATGGAGGGTTTCGTCCAGGAAAAAATCACAAAGGAGATTTTTCGTGGTTTCGCCGCCGCCACGAGGCGGAACTTGAGCAGAACCAATCTAGAGCTCTGGAAGGACGATCCTGCCGGGGAAACTTCCCTCCCGGAGGGGGGAATCATCGCCATCGTCATCACCAACACTCCTCTCATCGGAGGGGACTCATCACCATCAACATCTTCATCAGCACCATCTCATCTCCAAACCCTAGTTCATCACTTGTAACAAATCTCCGTCTCGCGACTCCGATTGGTACTTGTAAGGTTGCTAGTAGTGTTGATTACTCTTTGTAGTTGATGCTAGTTGGATTATTCGGTGGAAGAGTTTATGTTCAGATCCTTGATGCTACTCATTACCTCTCTGATCATGAGTATGATTATGCTTTGTGAGTAGTTACTTTTGTTCCTGAGGACATGGGATAAGTCATGCTAATAATAGTCATGTGAATTTGGTATTCGTTCGGTATTTTGATATGTTGTATGTTGTTTTTCCTCTAGTGGTGTTATGTGAACGTCGACTACATAACACTTCACCATTATTTGGGCCTAGAGGAAGGCATTGGGAAGTAGTAAGTAGATGATGGGTTGCTAGAGTGACAGAAGCTTCAACCCTAGTTTATGCGTTACTTCGTAAGGGGCTGATTTGGATCCACTAGTTTAATGCTATGGTTAGACTTTGTCTTAATTCTTCTTTCATAGTTGCCGATGCTTGCGAGAGGGGTTAATCATAAGTGGGATGGTTGTCCAAGTAAGGGCAGTACCCAAGCGCCGGTCCACCCACATATCAAACTATCAAAGTAACGAACGCAAATCATATGAACATGATGAAACTAGCATGACAGACATTCCCGTTTGTCCTCGGGAGCGTTTTTCCTCCTATAAGACTTTTTCCAGGCTTGTCCCTTGCTACAAAAGGGATTGGGCCACTTTGCTGCATCATTGCTACTTTTGTTACTTGTTGCTCGCTACGAATCATCTCACCAGACAATCAGTTGTCACCGACAATTTCAGTGCCTGCAGATATTTCCTTGCTGAAAACCACTTGTCAGATCCTTCTGCTCCTCGTTGGGTTCGACACTCTTACTTATCGAAAGGACTACGATTGATCCCCTATACTTGTGGGTCATCAGTGGCCATCCTCGCATGCTCGGTGGCCAAGGGGACCCGCGTGGCAGCCTCGAGGGCCGTTTCCTCCACATCAGGAAGCTCAAAGGCAGCTCTGCAGAGAGAAAGGAAAAGGGCACGAGCTCAGAAGCCACGAGGCTACCAGAAAGAAAAATATGAAAGCACGAGCCTCGATGGAGTACTTACCCGTCTACGAGGGGAAGCGGGCAGCCCCCACGCTTTAGCCGCCTGCGCGGTGGCAGGTTGGCACCCGGCGGCAGGACGGACGACTGTGCCTTCTTCGCCATCGGGCTGCCGGCTAAGCCGCTAGCCGGTCGCTTGTCTCGGCGGCGCTCCTCCGCCGTCTGGTGATGAACCGGCTGGGTAATTCTTAGCCGTCTCCCAGTCGGCGAATCCCCGCCCCTCGCTCGCTGACGGCCCGGGGGAGGCACCATGGAGGGCGGAGCCTCATCCAACACCACCAGTTCATCGTCGCCCTCGTTGTCCGTCCTGTCCTTGGGCCCCTCGGGGCCGCGGTGGGCCGACTGCGCCTCATCGGTAGGGTCGCTAGCTCGCTCCTCCTCGTCGCCCTCGCCTCCATGGCCCCCCGTGGCCGTCGACACCCCTGATTTCTCTTGGCCGACGGGTCCCTCGCTGTCCGACTCATAGTCGGCAGAATTGGACTCTGAACGGTCCGAGCGAAACACTGGTGGGCGCGGGCCGTTTGGGGTATTCTGCCGGGTGAAGAGCTGAGGACAAACGCGACCTCACGTCAGAGATTTTATATCAGAAAGGAAAAAAAAACAGCGGCACATGACCAAAAAACTCACCTGCGGCGCGTGGTTGTAGCGGTTGTACGGCGCCACACCAAACTGCCAGCGGTCTTCATCCAGTTGGAAGTTAGTAATTCATTCACGCGCGTGGCCACCTTGCGCAACGACGGCACCACCATCGATAGCCGACACAGGCCTCTGTGGCTGCCCATATTGAGCGGCCACCTTGCGCAACGACAGCACCACCACCCGGCACACGATGAAGGCGGCAATCACGTCTGCGCCCGCCAGGCCGACCGTGATGAAGTTGTCCAGGCAGCTCACCATTGCCCGCATCTCGGGGAAGTCGGGCTTGATCTTCCAATTCTGCTCGTTGGTCGGGTGGTCGGTGAAGGGCTCGAGACCGACCCAGTTGCGGTTCTCGTCAAGGTTGCGAACGTATAAGAACGTCTGCTGCCATTTCTTGCAGCAGTCCTTGAAGGTGATCCTCGGGAACGGCGAGCCCTGCCGTCGGTAAACCACCACCCCGCCACAGGAGTATGGCGAGCCGTCGTTCTTGTGCTTCTGGGCGCGGAAATAAAAGAAGTACCGAAAGAAGGAGGAGAAGGGGTGAAGGCCCAGGTAGCCCTCGCACAGGGCGACATAGCAGGCGATGTACAAGATGGCGTTAACCCCCACATGATGCATCTCGAGGCTGTAGGATGCCAGGAAGCGCCGGAAGAAGCCACTCACCGGCAGCCCAAAGCCGACGAGGAAGTGCGCCCCGAAGACCACGCGCTTGTTGGAATTATGCCCTAGAGGCAATGATAAATGTATAGTTATTATTATAATTCCTGTATCAAGATAATAGTTTATTATCCATGCTATAATTGTATTGAATGAAGACTCATTTACATGTGTGGATACATAGACAAAACACCGTCCCTAGCATGCCTCTAGTTGGCTAGCCAGTTGATCGATGATAGTCAGTGTCTTCTGATTATGAACAAGGTGTTGTTGCTTGATAACTGGATCACGTCATTGGGAGAATCACGTGATGGACTAGACCCAAACTAATAGACGTAGCATGTTGATCGTGTCATTTTGTTGCTACTGTTTTCTGCGTGTCAAGTATTTATTCCTATGACCATGAGATCATATAACTCACTGACACCGGAGGAATGCTTTGTGTGTATCAAACGTCGCAACGTAACTGGATGACTATAAAGATGCTCTACAGGTATCTCCGAAGGTGTTAGTTGAGTTAGTATGGATCAAGACTGGGATTTGTCACTCCGTGTGACGGAGAGGTATCTCGGAGCCCACTCGGTAATACAACATCACACACAAGCCTTGCAAGCAATGTAACTTAGTGTAAGTTGCGGGATCTTGTGTTACGGAACGAGTAAAGAGACTTGCCGATAAACGAGATTGAAATAGGTATGCGGATACTGACGATCGAATCTCGGGCAAGTAACATACCGAAGGACAAAGGGAATGACATACGGGATTATACGAATCCTTGGCACTGAGGTTCAAACGATAAGATCTTCGTAGAATATGTAGGATCCAATATGGGCATCCAGGTCCCGCTATTGGATATTGACCGAGGAGTCTCTCGGGTCATGTCTACATAGTTCTCGAACCCGCAGGGTCTGCACACTTAAGGTTCGACGTTGTTTTATGCGTATTTGAGTTATATGGTTGGTTACCGAATGTTGTTCGGAGTCCCGGATGAGATCACGGACGTCACGAGGGTTTCCGGAATGGTCCGGAAACGAAGATTGATATATAGGATGACCTCATTTGATTACCGGAAGGTTTTAAGAGTTACCGGGAATGTACCTGGAATGATGAATGGGTTCCGGGAGTTCACCGGGGGGGGGGGGGGGCAACCCACCCCGGGGAAGCCCATATGCTTTGGGGAGACACACCAGCCCTTAGTGGGCTGGTGGGACAGCCCTAAGGGGGCCTATGCGCCAAGAGAAAGAAATCAAAGGAAAAGAAAAAAAAAGAGGGAAGAAGTGGGAAGGGAGGGGGACTCCTCCCACCAAACCAAGTCCAACTCGGTTTGGGGGGGGAGTCTTCCCCCCCTTGGCTCGGCCGACCCCTTGGGAGTCCCTTGGACCCCAAGGCAAGGTCCCCCTCCCTCCTCCTATATATATGGGGCTTTTAGGGCAGATTTGAGACGATTTTCTCACGGCTGCCCGACCACATACCTCCATAGTTTTTCCTCTAGATCGCGTTTCTGCGGAGCTCGGGCGGAGCCCTGCTGAGACGAGATCATCACCAACCTCCGGAGTGCCGTCACGCTGCCGGAGAACTCTTCTACCTCTCCGTCTCTCTTGCTGGATCAAGAAGGCTGAGATCATCGTCGAGCTGTACGTGTGCTGAACACGGAGGTGCCGTCTGTTCGGTACTAGATCGTGGGACTGATCGCGGGATTGTTCGCGGGGCGGATCGAGGGACGTGAGGACGTTCCACTACATCAACCGCGTTCTCTAACGCTTCTGCTGTACGATCTACAAGGGTACGTAGATCACTCATCCCCTCTCGTAGATGGACATCACCATGATAGGTCTTCGTGCGCGTAGGAAAATTTTTGTTTCCCATGCGACGTTCCCCAACAGTGGCATCATGAGCTAGGTTCATGCGTAGATGTCTTCTCGAGTAGAACACAAAAGGTTTTGTGGGCGGTGATGTGCGTTTTGCTGCCCTCCTTAGTCTTTTCTTGATTCCGCGGTATTGTTGGATTGAAGCGGCTTGGACCGACATTACTCGTACGCTTACGAGAGACTGGTTTCATCGTTACGAGTAACCCCCTTTGCTCAAAGATGACTGGCAAGTGTCGGTTTCTCCAACTTTAGTTGAATCGGATTTGACCGAGGAGGTCCTTGGATGAGGTCAAATACCAACTCATATATCTCCGTTGTGGTGTTTGCGTAAGTAAGATGCGATCCTACTAGATACCCTTGGTCACCACGTAAAACTTGCAACAACAAAATTAGAGGACGTCTAACTTGTTTTTGCAGGGTATGATTGTGATGTGATATGGCCAACGATGTGATGTGATATATTGGATGTATGAGATGATCATGTTGTAATAGAAATATCGACTTGCACGTCGATGGTACGGCAACCGGCAGGAGCCATAGGGTTGTCTTTATACTAACATATGTGCTTGCAGATGCGTTTACTATTTTGCTAGGATGTAGCTATAGTAGTAATAGCATAAGTAGCACGACAACCACGATGGCAACACGTTGATGGATGATCATAGTGTGGCGCCGGTGACAAGAATATCGTGCCGGTGCTTTGGTGATGGAGATCAAGAAGCACGTGATGATGGCCATATCATGTCACTTATGAATTGCATGTGATGTTAATCCTTTTATGCACCTTATTTTGCTTAGAACGATCTCTCACTAAAATTTCAAGACGAAATTGTGTTCTCCCCGACTGTGCACCGTTGCTACAGTTCATCGTTTCGAGACACCACGTGATGATCGGGTGTGATAGACTCAACGTTCACATACAACGGGTGCAAAACAGTTGCGCACGCAGAACACTCGGGTTAAGCTTGATGAGCCTAGCATGTGCAGACATGGCCTCGGAACACATGAGACCGAAAGGTCGATCATGAATCATATAGTTGATATGATTAGCATAGGGATGCTTACCACTGAAACTATACTCAACTCACGTGATGATCGGACTTGGGATAGTGTAAGTGGATCATGAACCACTCAAATGACTAGAGAGATGTACTTTTTGAGTGGGAGTTTAGCATATAATTTGATTAAGTTGAACTCTAATTATCTTGAACATAGTCTAAGTCCACTTTGAATATATTTGTGTTGTAGATCATGGCTCACGCAAGTGTCATCCTGAATTTTAATACGTTCCTAGAGAAAGCTAAGTTGAAAGATGATGGAAGCAACTTTGTAGACTGGGCTCGTAATCTTAAGCTAATCTTACAAGCTGGAAAGAAGGATTATGTCCTTAATGCTGCGCTAGGAGATGAACCACCCGCTACGGCTGATCAGGATGTTAAGAACGCTTGGTTAGCACGTAAGGAGGACTACTCAATAGTTCAATGTGCAGTCTTGTATGGCTTAGAACCGGGACTTCAACGTCGCTTTGAGCGTCATGGAGCATTTGAGATGTTCCAGGAGTTGAAGTTTATCTTTCAGAAGAACGCCCGGATCGAGAGGTATGAGACCTCCGATAAATTCTATGCTTGCAAGATGGAGGAAAACTCGTCTGTTAGTGAACATGTGCTCAAAATGTCTGGGTACTCAAACCGTCTAGCTGAACTAGGGATTGAACTCCCGCAAGAAGCTATCACTGACAGAATCCTTCAATCACTGCCGCCAAGCTATAAAGGCTTTGTGTTGAACTACAACATGCAAGGGATGAACAAGTCTCCCGGCGAGTTGTTTGCGATGCTGAAAGTCGCAGAGTCTGAACTCCGTAAAGAGCATCAAGTGTTGATGGTGAGCAAGACCACTAGTTTCAAGAGAAACGGCAAAGGCAAGAAGGGCAATTCGAAGAAGAGCGGCAAGCCTGTTGCCAATCTGCCGAAGAAACCCAAGGCTGGACCTAAGCCTGAAACAGAGTGCTTCTATTGCAAGGGTATGGGTCACTGGAAGCGCAATTGCCCCAAGTATCTGGCAGATAAGAAGGCGGGCAAGGAAAAATCAGGTATATTTGATATACATGTTATTGATGTGTACTTAACCGGCTCTCGTAGTAGTGCCTGGGTATTCGATACCGGTTCTGTTGCTCACATTTGCAACTCAAAGCAGGAACTACGGAATAGACGAAGGCTGGCGAAAGACGAAGTGACGATGCGCGTAGGAAACGGTTCCAAGGTTGATGCAATCGCCGTCGGCACAGTGTCACTTCAACTACCATCGGGATTAGTGATGAACTTAAATCATTGTTATTTAGTGCCTGCGTTGAGCATGAACATTATATCTGGATCTTGTTTATTGCAAGACGGTTACTCTTTTAAGTCTGAGAATAATGGTTGTTCTATTTCTATGAGTAACATCTTTTATGGTCATGCACCAAATGTGAGAGGATTGTTCATATTGAATCTTGATAGCGATACGCATATACATAACATTGAGACCAAAAGAGTTAGAGTAAACAATGATAGCGCCATATTTTTGTGGCACTGCCGCTTGGCTCATATTGGTGTAAAGCGCATGAAGAAACTCCATGTTGATGGACTTTTGGAGTCACTTGACTTTGATTCACTTGACACGTGCGAACCATGCCTCATGGGTAAGATGACTAAGACTCCGTTCTCCGGAACAATGGAGCGTGCAAGTGACTTGTTGGAAATCATACATACCGATGTGTGTGGTCCAATGAGCGTGGAGGCACGCGGCGGATATCGTTATTTTCTCACCTTCACTGACGATTTAAGTAGATATGGTTATGTCTACTTGATGAAGCACAAGTCTGAAACATTTGAAAAGTTCAAGCAATTTCAGAGTGAAGTGGAAAATCATCGTAACAAAAAGATCAAGTTCCTACGGTCTGATCGTGGGGGTGAATATCTGAGTTTCGAGTTTGGTACTCACTTAAGACAATGTGGAATTGTTTCGCAGTTAACACCGATTGGAACACCACAGCGTAATGGTGTGTCCGAACGTCGTAATCGTACTTTGTTAGAGATGGTGCGATCTATGATGTCTCTTACTGATTTGCCGTTATCATTTTGGGGTTATGCATTAGAAACAGCTGCATTCACTTTAAATAGGGCACCATCGAAATCCGTTGAGACGACACCATACGAACTGTGGTATGGCAAAAGGCCAAAGTTGTCGTTTCTTAAAGTTTGGGGATGTGATGCTTATGTCAAAAAGCTTCAGCCTGAAAAGCTGGAACCCAAAGCGGAAAAGTGTGTCTTCATAGGTTACCCAAAAGAGACAGATGGGTACACCTTCTATCTCAAATCCGAGGGCAAAGTGTTTGTTGCTAAGAACGGAACTTTTCTCGAGAAGGAGTTTCTCTCGAGAGAATTGAGTGGGAGGAAGATAGAACTTGACGAGGTTGTCGAACCTCTCATCCCTCTGAATGGTGGCGCAGGGCAAGGGGAAACCTCTGTCGTTGCGTCGTCGGTTGAGGAGGAAGTTAATGATGATGATCATGAAACTCCAGTTCAAGTTTCTGTTGAACCACGCAGGTCGACGAGATCACGCGCTGCTCCAGAGTGGTACGGTAATCCCGTCTTGTCAATCATGTTGTTAGACAACAATGAACCTGCAAATTATGAAGAAGCAATGGTGGGCCCAGATTCCAACAAATGGCTAGAAGCCATGAAATCCGAGATAGGATCCATGTATGAGAACAAAGTGTGGACTTTGGAGATACTACCTGAGGGCCGCAAGGCTATTCAGAACAAATGGATCTTTAAGAAGAAGACGGACGCTGACGGTAATGTGACCGTTTATAAAGCTCGACTTGTGGCAAAGGGTTTTTCACAAGTTCCAGGAGTTGATTACGATGAGACCTTCTCACCCGTAGCGATGCTTAAGTCCGTCAGAATCATGTTAGCAATAGCTGCATTTTTCGATTATGAAATCTGGCAGATGGATGTCAAAACAGCGTTCCTTAACGGTTTCCTTAAGGAAGAGTTGTATATGTTGCAACCCGAAGGTTTTGTCGATCCTAAAAATGCTGACAAGGTGTGCAAGCTCCAGCGATCCATTTATGGACTGGTGCAAGCATCTCGGAGTTGGAACAAACGCTTTGATGAGGTGATCAAAGCATTTGGGTTTATACAAGTGGTTGGAGAATCTTGTATTTACAAGAAAGTGAGTGGGAGCTCTGTGGCGTTTCTAATATTATATGTGGATGACATATTACTGATTGGAAACAACGTAGAGCTTTTGGAGAGCATAAAAGGTTACTTGAATAAAAGTTTCTCTATGAAGGACCTAGGAGAAGCTGCTTACATTCTAGGCATTAAGATCTATAGGGATAGATCAAAACGCCTGATAGGACTTTCACAAAGCACATACCTTGATAAAGTTTTGAAGAGGTTCAAAATGGAACAGTCCAAGAAAGGGTTCTTGCCAGTGTTACAAGGTACGAGATTGAGTAAGACTCAGTGCCCAGCAACTGATGAAGATAGAGAGCATATGCGCTCCGTCCCCTATGCTTCAGCCATAGGCTCTATCATGTATGCAATGCTGTGCACTAGACCGGATGTTAGCCTGGCCATAAGTATGGCAGGTAGGTTCCAGAGTAATCCAGGAGTGGATCACTGGACGGCGGTCAAGAATATCCTGAAGTACCTGAAAAGGACTAAGGAGATGTTTCTCGTGTATGGAGGTGACGAAGAGCTCGCCGTAAAAGGTTACGTCGATGCAAGCTTTGACACAGATCCGGACGACTCTAAGTCGCAAACCGGATACGTATTTATTCTTAATGGGGGTGCAGTAAGCTGGTGCAGTTCCAAGCAAAGCGTCGTAGTAGATTCTACATGTGAAGCGGAGTACATGGCTGCCTCGGAGGCGGCTAAGGAGGATGTCTGGATGAAGCAGTTCATGACGGATCTTGGAGTGGTGCCAAGTGCACTGGATCCAATAACCTTGTTCTGTGACAACACTGGTGCCATTGCCTTAGCAAAGGAACCAAGGTTTCACAAGAAGACCAGACACATCAAACGACGCTTCAATCTCATCCGCGACTACGTCGAGGAGGAGGACGTTAATATATGCAAAGTGCACACGGATCTGAATGTAGCAGACCCGCTGACTAAACCTCTTCCACGGCCAAAACATGATCGACACCAGAACTGTATGGGTGTTAGATTTATTACAATGTAATTCACATGGTGATGTGAGGGCTAGATTATTGACTCTAGTGCAAGTGGGAGACTGTTGGAATTATGCCCTAGAGGCAATGATAAATGTATAGTTATTATTATAATTCCTGTATCAAGATAATAGTTTATTATCCATGCTATAATTGTATTGAATGAAGACTCATTTACATGTGTGGATACATAGACAAAACACCGTCCCTAGCATGCCTCTAGTTGGCTAGCCAGTTGATCGATGATAGTCAGTGTCTTCTGATTATGAACAAGGTGTTGTTGCTTGATAACTGGATCACGTCATTGGGAGAATCACGTGATGGACTAGACCCAAACTAATAGACGTAGCATGTTGATCGTGTCATTTTGTTGCTACTGTTTTCTGCGTGTCAAGTATTTATTCCTATGACCATGAGATCATATAACTCACTGACACCGGAGGAATGCTTTGTGTGTATCAAACGTCGCAACGTAACTGGATGACTATAAAGATGCTCTACAGGTATCTCCGAAGGTGTTAGTTGAGTTAGTATGGATCAAGACTGGGATTTGTCACTCCGTGTGACGGAGAGGTATCTCGGAGCCCACTCGGTAATACAACATCACACACAAGCCTTGCAAGCAATGTAACTTAGTGTAAGTTGCGGGATCTTGTGTTACGGAACGAGTAAAGAGACTTGCCGGTAAACGAGATTGAAATAGGTATGCGGATACTGACGATCGAATCTCGGGCAAGTAACATACCGAAGGACAAAGGGAATGACATACGGGATTATACGAATCCTTGGCACTGAGGTTCAAACGATAAGATCTTCGTAGAATACGTAGGATCCAATATGGGCATCCAGGTCCCGCTATTGGATATTGACCGAGGAGTCTCTCGGGTCATGTCTACATAGTTCTCGAACCCGCAGGGTCTGCACACTTAAGGTTCGACGTTGTTTTATGCGTATTTGAGTTATATGGTTGGTTACCGAATGTTGTTCGGAGTCCCGGATGAGATCACGGACGTCACGAGGGTTTCCGGAATGGTCCGGAAACGAAGATTGATATATAGGATGACCTCATTTGATTACCGGAAGGTTTTCGGAGTTACCGGGAATGTACCTGGAATGACGAATGGGTTCCGGGAGTTCACCGGGGGGGGCAACCCACCCCGGGGAAGCCCATAGGCTTTGGGGAGACACACCAGCCCTTAGTGGGCTGGTGGGACAGCCCCAAGGGGGCCTATGCGCCAAGAGAAAGAAATCAAAGGAAAAGAAAAAAAAAAGAGGGAAGAAGTGGGAAGGGAGGGGGACTCCTCCCACCAAACCAAGTCCAACTCGGTTTGGGGGGGGGGGAGTCTTCCCCCCCTTGGCTCGGCCGACCCCTTGGGAGTCCCTTGGACCCCAAGGCAAGGTCCCCCTCCCTCCTCCTATATATATGGGGCTTTTAGGGCAGATTTGAGACGATTTTCTCACGGCTGCCCGACCACATACCTCCATAGTTTTTCCTCTAGATCGCGTTTCTGCGGAGCTCGGGCGGAGCCCTGTTGAGACGAGATCATCACCAACCTCCGGAGCGCCGTCACGCTGCCGGAGAACTCTTCTACCTCTCCGTCTCTCTTGCTGGATCAAGAAGGCCGAGATCATCATCGAGCTGTACGTGTGCTGAACGCGGAGGTGCCGTCTGTTCGGTACTAGATCGTGGGACTGATCGCGGGATTGTTCGCGGGGCGGATCGAGGGACGTGAGGACGTTCCACTACATCAACCGCGTTCTCTAACGCTTCTGTTGTATGATCTACAAGGGTACGTAGATCACTCATCCCCTCTCGTAGATGGACATCACCATGATAGGTCTTCGTGCGCGTAGGAAAATTTTTGTTTCCCATGGGATGTTCCCCAACAGCGCTCGCCGTCGTGTGGCTACGGCGAGACCTCGCCTCCTGGTGCGCGAGCCCCGACCAGGTCTTCCGCAGGCAGCTTCCGTGTCCGGCAGAGGTAGTCAATGTGGGTCGGGGTGATGAGCGACCCCTCCCACGAGCCGGAGAGCAGGTCCAGCATCTCCAACGACACCGGGGATGAGCATGAGGAGCGTAGGAGGATGAGCGCTGCGGGCGCGCGGAGGGAGGTCGGATATGGAGGAGCCCTTCAGGCGCGAGGAGGAAGAAGGAGAGCTCGAGGGAGATGGGGGAGTAGGCAAGGCAGTGGCCGCAACTGCCCCCCCCCCTCATCCCCTTTTAAAGACCAAGGGAGACTAGGGGTGAGTGGATCGACTGCGCCACGATCTCCTCCACTCCCCCCACGATCTACGCGCATTAATTGCGCACACGATCCTAACGGACGGAGACGGTCGCAGTAAATCTGTGCGCGGGCCGAGGCACGTCTGGCTGGGTCTGGAAAGCTGTCCCGTGGTGCGGGTAGCGGCGGGCCCGCACCTCATCTCCGGCCACCACGTGGCCCGACTGTCTCGCACAGAAGCCGAGGCGTCTGGGCCGGCTGCGCCCAGGCCGGCTACGGCTGTGGCCGGCTACCTTGAAAGCAGGCGTCGCCCAGGCCGAGCAAAGGTCTGAAGCCGCGTGCGCGGCGCGGCCGGCTAGCCAAGAAGATCTTTCAGGTCAGAGTGATGAAACCACTGGGCCCCTCGCCTGAAGCCTCCGGACCCCAGCGGTTTCGGGGGCTACTGTCGGGGATACTACCCCGGGGTACCAAAGGCGGAGATTATCACTCTCCACGATGATTAGGCGGACGCCTGTCCCCCGGCCCACCCACATGACCGGCTGGAGGTAGCCGGTCCCGTCGAACCATGTGCATGGCCGGCCGGCGGTAGCCGGCCCTCCCCCCAACGGTCGGATGCAGTACGGCCGGCCGGCTGGCCGGTAGCCAGTCGGACGGACTGCCCCGTCCCATCGAGTCGTACTGCAGTACACCGACAAGACAACACCGCATGGCTACAGTGCCCCTGGCACAGGCTAGGGCCGTAGCGGGATGATGGCGTAGCCAGCATGGCTACACGGGGCCTAGACAACCCCGACGCTGGCTAGACGACGCGAACATGTAGCCCTCGTACCTCCCGCGCACGTGCCCTGGCGGCCCGACGCATAAACCGCTGGCTGTGCAGGCCAGCTGGCCCTATGACAAGACCCGGCAGCCGGTGGCCCCCCCAGGCCGACGAGAGGCTGACGGTCGAGTCCCACTAGCGTTCTTATCCTCAACACTGTACCACTCTGGCTGCACTATAAAGCCTCCCCCAGCCCCCCGAAAGAGGGGCTGGTTCCATTGGCATTAGCACACACATACACCACACCAATACAGCTCCACGAGCATCATTGTACTGTGATTCCATATAGTCACACAGGCATGACGTAGGGGTATTACCTCACCGGAGGGCCCTGAAACTGGTAACACCGGCGTCATGTGTGTTGCGCCCAAACCCGTTTCGAGACGCCGCCGGCGCCCATCGGCCCCAATCCATTTGATAAGCCATCCTATGGCATTTGTCCCGAAAATACCACGATACGGAGAGTGTTGAACCGGTATGGCCCAGCCCAGCCTCCTCTCCCTTAGGGCCCAAGCCCATGTAGAGGGACCGACCTAGAAAGGAGGCATCGAGTCATGCAGCTCCTAGCAAAGCCGCCACACACACACAACAACTCACGAGAGAAATAAGACGGGAAGGCCATGGTCTGAAGGTACTCCCCTCTCCCGATTCAACAATATTTAATTAAGATTTTCCGCAAATTATTGAACTTTCTCAAAAAGGCCCACAATGAGGCATACACTATGCTTCAAAAAAAAATCAGGAACTCACTGGAAGCACAAAAAATTCCATAATTCTTTCTTCTTTGCATGAACTGTACAAACATTAGATATGTCTTTGTATCTGATATATGAAGAAATTAATAGTGTGTACGAAAACACTGATGTTTTGCGCATAAGGATCTATTTTCCTAAACAACCTGATGCATATATAGCCGACAGTAGCTTGTCATTAATAATTAAGAACAGATAACCATGGAAAGTAACTAAGCAATCATATGATAACATTGGATATGGAATAAAAATATGCCATTCCACTTAACTAAACTGCCAGCGGCCATTGGGATCCTAGGTTTCAGAATTCAGGAAAAACAAAAGAGAAGCACCATACAAAAATTTGTTGAACCAATAAGCTATAACTAGTCCCGAGAATTTGGGCGTCAGTAACTACAAGAAATTAAGAGCGGGAATCAGCATCAGTAGGAGCCCGATTAGAGTGCGAATAAATTGTAGTGGGAATGGGAAATCTGCAGCAAGTTGAAGATGAATGGGCAACCTAGTGGAGAAGAATAGTTCCTTGATGCTACTGCGTACTGCTGGAGGAAGGAGGACGGACCTGAGTGACGGGACAAAGCATCTGTACGCAACTGAAGCAGGTGTTGGATAGAACCATGGTGCAGGCGCACATACGCTCCAAGCCATACACATGTTGGCCCCTTAGAACATCTCTAAAACACCCCGTATAAAGCCGACCGCAAAACTCATTTATAATTTGCGGAAAACGGTTTTACGGATCGGCGTGGAAGCAGACAAAATTAAACCCCGTAAAACGGACTCATAAAAAAGGACATTCGTATAAGCTGCTCTTTTACGGATCGGCTATGAGGGGTCTGCTCGGGCGTCCCCGTGTCGACCCGCAAACCAAAAACTCTCAATAGACGAATTTGACATCGATTCCGACAAACAAGTTCAAATTCAAACAATAAAACATAGTTCTCACGTATAATGAAAGCATAGTTTTAAAAGACAAACGCAAAAGGACTTCATGCATCTTGGTCGCTCTTCACTCTGCATCATCAAGGTCATTGCTGCCCCCGAATCCATCGCCTTTCCCGAATACATCAACCGCACTCATTCCAACTCCGGCACCAAAATCATTGACGATATTGGTTCCGAGTCCCGATGAGAAAACTTGATCACCATTGTAACACACAAGCATCCCCCCTTCAACATGTTTATCCTTGTCATATCATGTCATTCTTTTCTGATGTCGTCTATGTCATTGCGGTTTAAAGTCATGATCCTATTCTCTTTGACAAGAAGGTTGGATATGGCTTTGTTCTCAGCGCCACGCCTCCGGTCTCTCCGCATGTGATGCGCCCTCCGCCTCACAGGGGACTCCACAACTACCACCCGCCATGGATCTACGATGCAGGGCCCACCAACACCGTGGCCCTTGTCGGCGGCAACGACGGCTAGGGAAGGAACGGCAGGGGCTGGCAACTAGGGTTCTGGGGCCCTTAGCATCGCCCGAGGGGAGGCGACGCGAGGGGTAAGGCTCAGCGTTTTTTGGACTTCCATTTACCAACATATACCATGCACCGGTCATGCAGTCATTCATATGCAGGATGCCTACGTACGTGCATGCCCTTCTATCAGAGGTTTGTTCTGTTGTTTTTCACATGCATACACATGTGGGATTGTTCACGAGTAAAAACATATAGATGAACGCTTATTAGGACTTGTAACTTATGAAGGGTGAGTAATGGAAAACACAATTAAGGCTCCGCTTGGAATCCCTAGAGCCTTTAATAAAAAGTTAACTTAAATTACTTGAAAAGTTTATCAATTTTGAAAAACTTCATCAATTTTTAAGAACAGCTCACAAAAAAATTGAGGAAGGTTCATTGATTCTGAAAAAGTTCATCGATTTTCAAAAAGAATATCTTCAATTTGAAAAGATGATATCAATTCTGAAAAAAGGTCATTGATATTGAAAGAGTTCATCGAATTCAAGCGCAGTTCATCAATTATAAAAATGTTAATTGAATATGGAAAAGGTTCATCTATTTTCTGAAGTCATAAAATTTGAAAAGGGTAATCAATTTTTAAAAAATGTTCATGAATTTGAGTGGAAGTTTACGGATTTTGGAAAAAATGTTCATCGATTTTTCTGAAAAAGTTCATGATTTCTGGAAGTATCCGTGCATCGAAAAAAGGGAAAAGGGAAAAGCAAGAAAAAAAATGAAAAACCGAATGAAAACGTCCAAAAAAGAAAATCCACCACTGAATACATAAATAAAATGAAAAAATCAAAGTGTTTGATGTCAGGGTTGGATAGCCGAGTGGTTAGTGTCCTTTACTTTTTTTTCCAACATAGTACAAACACAAGCGCTCACATACATGTGCATACACTCACCTTTATACAGTGGCGGAGCCAGGGTTTAAGTATAGGGGGGGCCAAGCCAAGTCGTTTAAAATTTTCTAGTGTAAACAATATATTATATTACTAATATAATGTGTCACTTCGACACTATAAAAATACAATTACATTTGTTTATTTTTAGTTTTGCCCTATTATTACAAATTAGATCAAAGATATTAATAGTTTCAATAAAGGATTACTTAGATCTTAGTTCCTTTTCAATGTAGATTATCATGCATTGTCAAGGCAAGCCGTCTCTCATTTTACTTCCAAAACGTGTAGATTTCATAGATCGTACAATCAAAAGGATTGTAATTTTATGTATATAATTTTGACATTAAATGTAGTAATAGACGGGTAAATATTTGAAGGATCTCAAAATGTCAGGTATCCGCATGCTATTTTTTTATAAAGGGTACCCTCACACTATACTAATTAACGAGCTAGCTTCACACATTAGTCCATCACACAAGGAATACTAGTACTAGTTTACGATGACTTCGAGACTAAGGCCCTGTTTCGATTCATCCAGATTATATAATCTGGTTTTTATAAGCTATTATGTTTTTAAACAGGGCAGTTTATACTATAGATTTTAAAAACAAGATGACCAGATTATTAAAAACTCATAATGTACTCTAACCCAGCTAAAATCAGATTATGGATTAATAAAGACATGTTACCCTTATTAACTTTGAGCTATTTACATGTACTGCCACCGCCACCGTTTTCCCAGGCCTTCCTGGTCAGCGCGCCCGAGTCGTTCTTCCCCATCGCGCCCGAGTCCTTCTTCCCCCGTCGCACGACCCGACCATCTCTGCATCGCTCCTGGCTCCAACCCTAGGCTGCCGCCACTGCCGCCACTACCCCCTCAGACCTGCGGCCGGAGACCACCGCCGCCACTACCACCGCATCCACCGGAGATGGCGTCGCAGCGAGAGGAGGAGGCGGAGCAACAATACCAGCTCATAACATTGTAGGTAAATTTTATCTTGTCGACTCGGGGTATCCGAACAGAAAAGGCTATCTTGCACCTTACAAGGGGACGAAGTACCATTTGCCAGAATTTCATCAAGGTCCAAGACCACAAGGTAGCAAAGAACTATTCAATTACTACCATTCGTCTCTTCGCAATGTCATTGAAAGGTCTTTTGGAGTTTTGAAGATGAAATGGAGGATTTTATTAGCCATACCGACGTACCCATTAGAGAAGCAAAGTAAAATCATTCTGGCATGTATGGCTCTACATAATTTCATCCGAGAGAGTGCGTTGAGTGACCAAGAGTTTGATAAGTGTGATGAAGATGAAAACTATATGCCCATGCCACCACAAAATCATCCTGGACAAAGCTGTGATAGCACTCAAGATACCGACATGAATGCCTTCCGTGACACTATATGTAATGCTTTGATCGGCGAAGTAGAGTAGATTTGATATTATATGATAATTTAATAATATAGTTATTAATTTCTCATGGACAATGTAACTGTGTTCTTCATTCGGATGAGATTTTCGTTCAAAGTTAACGATGTGTGCCCATCGTATTTTTTCATACAATGATTAGTCTACAGTTCAAATTTGCCGGGAAATAACACGTTCGTACATGGCTAGTACAAATGTCTATCTATTCAAACTTGGCGCCAAGCAAACCAAATGGGAAGATGAATTAAAAAAATGACCGTTGAAAAAAAACAGAGGGCAAACATGTCATTGTACAATTTAAAAGCTGGTTTACAGTTTATATAATCTGGCCTCCAAACATGTCCACCTAAATTATTTTTATAAACCAGATTATATAATCTATGTTAATAATCCAGATTATTATAATCTATTATGGTTCCAAACAGGGCCTAAGCGATCGGATAATACAATACAACCGCAATACAAATCAAGCAGCTTCAATTGGTACATATATAAGCAAATTTTAGAGCATTGAAAGTAGTCAATAATGCTCACCGGAAGCATCGCCGCCCCGCCCTCTCAGATTGAAATCTCATCGGGAGAAACCGCATGGAGACGAGAGGCAGGGGATGCCGTCAAAGCTAATCTCATTCCTAATTACAAGAAAGGGTATTTTTTTGAGACCAACAGGAAAGGGCACTTAACGTGAGGGCCTGGGAGCAGAGTAGGCCGTGAATGGGTCTCTGTATGGCAATTTTCTACTGTATTTTCTTAGGGGGGGCCATCATCCCATCACCTAGAGGTTCTCGCTAATCACTACCTAGATGTTAAGAAAACTCTCGATCGATAGGCCCCCTGTCTCCGCCCCTGCACTTTATAAACACATACATGAACATCCTATCCCTATAAGCATCTACAAGAGACTGAACCGACATATCATCTTGAGATTTACGAAGTAACCATAGGCGTTTCGTCGTTGACGGAAACGTCTCCGCCTATTGAATTCAGGAATAATCTAAGAATCAGGATTTAAATTCTAATGGACTGGAGATACCATTCTTTCTCTAACCATTTAACCATAGATTAATTAGTGTTTTTTTACGAGGAACGTAGAAGTTGTGATTTCAAACACAGTTGTCGGTACCCTTTTTGCGAGTTTACAGAAAATAATAAGTACCGGCCCAGATAAGTGCGCCTTAGGTCTCGGTTAACAAACTTCACGTTAACGAACGCTGTAAGCACAGAATAGGAAATGGCGTCCCTCATAGAGGCGCTCACATTTTCTTTAGTCTTAACAACTTCGCTGCGTGATTAAAGGGACGTCTGAACGGGCTAGTAAGGAAAAACAAAACAAAAGGGATGGGCCGTGAGGGAATCAGCCAGTCAGTTTTTGGATACCTCCTATGTGACGCCCAGGCCGCCGGTTATGGGAACCGGCGCCTGCAGCGCTCCACCTTGTGTAGAAAACGTTAGTCATTAAAAAATCGAAAAAAAGTTCACAGAATTTTTATAAATTCAGCTTTATAGAAAAGGTTCAATGATTATGAAAAAAAGTTCATCGATTTTTGAAATGTATTCATATATTTTCAAAAGGTTCACATAATTCGGAAAAATCATCAATTTTCAAAAACAATTCATCAATTTGTAAAAACAGTTCATTGATTTTGAAAACAATTCACGGATTTTCAATTATGTTCACCGATTTTCAAAAAAAATTCAATGATGTAAAAAAAAGTTCATCAATTTTCCAAAACGTTTAACTATTTGGAAAACAAATCATTGACTAAAATACAGACAGGATCTCTATATGGGCCGGCCCATTAAGAATCGTTGCACGTGCCGATCAGCAAATATTGCCTGTAACCGGCGCCTGTGACGCTAAATAGGGTTTGCTCAGTTTTTGCCCCAAGTCGATCTCCACCGCAACCGGATCATAAACTGTTCGTTGCAGGGAAGTTGGGTCCTGGAGGGTCTCGATCTAAAATCTAAATGGGTAGTCGGGCATAATAAATCTTCAATCGACGGTGAAGTTGTAGGGAAGAAAGAATCGAACGTAGCTCGCGTAGAAAAATGAATTAAACAGACATGGCAGAAACCTCAAGCAAATCACTCGGGCTCGGGGGGCATCTACTGAGAGCCACGACCCGCCTCGTCGCTCGACCACAACCAGATTAGTGGTAGCTAGCGCTAACCATAAAAAACTAATTATATGGGCCTGATAGTCACGTTAGTTAGGGCTGCTAAATATCTACAACTAATTGTATGCATGGCCCTGCTGGTGCTGGAGCTGATAAGGGGGGCGTAACAGCTTGCATAACAAGTTCCTGCACAAAAAACGCTGCTCTCGTTTACTGGAAACGAGATCGTTAGAGGGTCTCCCTCCCGTGACTTTTTGCCCTAAGTCGATCTCCTCCTCCGCCGCCGCATCCACCTCTGCGCCATGCCTTTTCATTTTCATTGCCATCTGTCGTGGTCTGCGCCGTCACCGGTGGAGCAGGCAGCTTACGCATGGGTCTTGCAGGACATGTACGTGGTGCTGGTCTCTGTTTCGACAATATGGTTTTTAGTAGAACTACATGACAAGGAGTCGGAGAGTTCATGCACCTTCGGTTCAGACAACCCATGCATCTTCAATTCCGTGGCAAGCCTCTATGCCGTGGAATATATGGCGTACATGGCTTGGCACATCCGCTGGCGTTGGGTGCGCAACTTGAGCGCCATGCCGACAGCCGTCGCCTGCATCCTCGTCAACAGCCCTGCAGTGATCGCGATCATAGTCGTCCTTGCGTTCTTGTGGGGGCACCTTTTCGGGGATCCCCAGTTCGTCACCTGCCTCTCGTGGCTATCAGCGGCGGCGCTCGTCGTCTTCCTCTGGTGGTGCATCTGCATCGACAGGACTATTTCAAAGAACTCACCACTGCCTCACCTCCAAGAAGAAACATGCAAAAATGGCGGCGTGCTCCATATTTTGGCATGTGATTATTAGATGAGGTACCATTGCTAGTCCTTGCTTTGACTTCTTATAGATTTCGGAGATTCAGTTAAGGACTGTTTAATCTGGTTATTAGATGATGCAATAATTCGTTGTACTTTGATCTTATGTATTTTTTACATGGCGCATTAATTAATTCCGTGAAATACACCTACTGTAGTCAATTGTGGCTGCCTTCATCGGATAGAAAAGTTATGGGAGTGAACTCTGTCTGTATTGATTGATCTCACACATGACCTTTAAGTATACACACGAGTTAAAACAGATTGGATTTGTTACCGCAACATCCGGAGTCTCCATTTGCTGTCCAGAGTCTCCATTTGCGAGTTGCTGAAATTGCACTGGGCGCAACCTCCATCCGCTCTTGGTAGCAAAAAATCAACACCAATGTTCCCAAGGATACGCGCCACGAGCAGGTCCGCTTTGCTGTGTACATTGCCTGGAACTTTTGGAAGGAGCGGAACCGTCACGTGTTTCAGGCGACAAATGCGCAGGTCCCAACCATTTTGCAGCTTGTGAAGGATGAGATTGGCCTCCTGCACGAGGCAGCTTGGGAGTAGTTGTTTGTACTTTGTAGTGGGGTGGTCAGCCCCTACCTGATCTGATCATGGATCTGGATCTCTACCCCCCTCTACCCTCAGTAAGAACTTCGTTTCGCCTCTCTCTGTTAGATTCCAGTAAACTTACGAAATTGGAGAGGGGGGGGGGGGGGGGGGTCAGGAACCACAAACTTCATCTTACTTGCATCACGCGCATTGGGCGTTGCCCAAGATGAATTTTCCATCATTTGACGGGGAGAATACCTAATTCTGAAAAAATAAGTGTGAGAAATATTTTGATGTATATGGAATAGCACCGGAGATGTGGGTTAGGCTTGCAACTCTTTATTTCACTGGCAATGCGGACCATTGGCTGCAACTCCATGAATCACAACATACAATGTTCACTTGGGAGACGCTCTGTGATGCGTTGAGTGCTAAATTTGGGAGTGAGCAGTATCAGCTGCACATTCGCCAATTTAATACTTTGAGAAAAACTAGTAGCGTGAATGCTTACATGCAGCGTTTTGAGGAATTGATGCATCATATATTAGCTCGTAACCCTGCGTTTGATCCTATCTATTTTACTACTCAATTCCTAGAAGGCCTTAAACTAAAATTCGTGTTGGAGTTGTGCTTCATCAGCCCAAAGACTTGGAATCTTCTTTCTCCCTTGCTTCGTTACAGGAGGAGGTGTTGGAGGCACTGCCCAGGCGGGAGTATCGGCGGCACGACGCGGCCCCCTCAAGGCCCCTGGCGCCACGGTCGTTGTTGGCTCTCGGCGTACCTCCAGCGCGTCAGATGCTGCTAGGGCAACCATCTGCAGCTGATGAGCACCACGCCAGGGAAACGACAGGCGCTCCTGATCCATTAATGCAAGACGATAACAAAATCGCCACGTTACGCAACTACCGCGGCATGCGCAGTCTCTGCTTCAAATGTGGTGAGTGATGGGGCCGAGGCATCAGTGTGGCCCGACCGTTGAATTGCACATTGTGGAAGAGTTGTTGGACATCTTACAAGTGGATCAAGTTGAGCAAGTTATGCCTGAACTGGAAGAGGAAGAAGTGCTTATGTGTATCGCTAAGATGGCCACGACGGGGCAGACCACACCTCGTACAGTGAGGTTAGTGGGCAAGATTTCCAATAGAGAAGTGTTGATAATCGTCGATTCTGGCAGTTCACACAGTTTTGTCAGTGAAGCGGTTGCAGAACACATTAAAGGACAGATACAGTTGTAGAAACCCATGGTGGCCAAGATAGCTGATGGTGGGGATATGTCTTGTACAAGAATCATTCCATCCTGTGCTTGGGAAGTTCAAGGGCATGCATTTGTCAATGATCTTCGAGTTCTCTCCTTGGGCTGCTATGATATGATCTTGGGTATGGATTGGTTGCAGGCTTGCGGACCAATGTATATCAACTGGGCAGCTAAGCAAATGCGGTTCCAGCATGATGGGGGTTTGATCACATTGATAGGGGTGCAGAACAAGTTGGAAGAAGTTCAAACGATCTCTTGCGCACAGTTGCAGATGTTGGAAGCCCAAGATGCCATCTCACATGTGCTGCTGCTACACACAGTTGGCCCTGATATCCACATTACTCTTGTTTTGGTTGAGATACAGTAGCTATTGGATGAATTTCAACAAGTTTTTGAGGAGCCGACCGATCTACCTCCTCATAGATCGTGGGACCATGCTATTCCCGTGCTGCCTGGCGTCAAACCGGTGAACATATGGCCAAATCGCTATACACCAGAACAAAAGAATGAAATTGAGTCTCAGGTGAGAGAACTGTTGAAGGCAGGGTTGATTGTGCCTAGTGCCAGCCCCTTCTCTTCTCCAGTGTTGTTGGCACGCAAAAAGCATCAAACATGGCAGATGTATGTTGACTTCCATCACTTAAATGTTGTCTCACTGAAGAGCACTTACCCACTTCCTGTTATTGATGAGCTGTTGGATGAATTGGCGGGCTCCTCCTGGTTCTCTAAACTGGACCTTCACACCGGCTACCATCAAATACGCGTGCACGAGGAGGATGAGCCGAAAACAGCCTTCAAGACTCACCAAGGCCATTTCCAGTTTAGGGTGTTGCTGTATGGAGTCACAGGTGGACCAACAACATTCCAAGGTGGCATGAACACTATCCTCGTTCCTCTGCTCCGTAAAGGCATGCTCGTCTTTATGGATGATATCTTGGTCCACACTCAGACATGGCCAGCTCATCTTCAGCTGCTTCGATCAGTGTTGCAACTGCTGCAAGAGAATGATCTCAAGGCAAAGTCATCCAAGTGCACATTTGCACAAAACCGCATTTATTACTTGGGGCATCAGATTAGCGGTGAAGGAGTGGCAACAGATAGTGGTAAGATTCAAGAAGTCCGTGATTGGCCTCGGCCAGATTCAGTACGCAAGATCAGGGCCTTCCTTGGATTGGCGGGCTACTATCAGAAATTTGTCTAGAATTTAGGCATCATCTCCAGGACGCTAACCGACATGCTAAAGAAAGGAGTGCTCTTCGTCTGGACACCAGTGGCCGACACAGCCTTCAGAGAACTGAAGCGCTTGCTGATTGAAGCTCCTGTATTGGCGCTGCCAGACTTCAAGAAAAGGTTCGTTGTTGAAACTGACGCAAGCGCAACTGGGATTGGGGCGATCCTAGTGCATGATTCTCACCCCGTGGCGTACCTTAGCAAGGCGTTGGGACCAAACAACATCGGGCTCTCCGCTTATGAAAAAGAATGCTTAGCCCTTCTCCTTGCGATCGACCACTGGAGACCGTATTTGCAACACTGTGAGTTCATTGTTCGCACAAACCAGAAAAGCTTATTGAACTTGACAGATCAGAGGCCGAATACTCCAATTCAACAGAGGGCGTTCACCAAATTAGTCGGGCTTCAATTCACAATTTATAAGAGACCAAAGTTACCAACCGAGTCGCAGATGCGTTGTCTCGTCGTGACCACTCTAGTGATGCGGAAGTGGTGGCCATCTCAATTTGTAAGCCAACATGGCTGGATGTGATTGCTGCAAGTTACCGCACCGATCCTGAAGCCCAGCAGCGGTTAACTTAGTTGTTGCTGCACCCTGTACACGCGCAGGGCTATTCCCACAAGGATGGCATCATTTACTTCCAGGATCGTATTTGAGTGGGAACGGATAGCGAGATTCAGAGATCAGTCATTACCTCACTGCATGATAGCGCTGTCGGCGATCACTCGGGATTCCATGCATCTTACAATCATGTCACGTGACTGTTCTGCTGGAAAGGGATGAAAGAGATGATCAAATAGTATATCCGAGCTTGTGTGACCTGCCAACGGGCTAAAACGGAGCGGATATCGCGTGCAGGACTATTACAACCCCTGCCTATTCCAAAACGATGGTGGGCAGTGGTGTCATTGGACTTTATTGAAGGGTCGCCCCGCTCTGGAGGGTTCGACGTAATTCTGGTGGTCGCGGATAAGTTTTCGAAGTATGCTCATTTCGTGCCCTTGGCTCACCCATTCACGACATTGGCTGTAGCAAATGCGTACATGAAGAACATCTTTCGGCTTCACGGTCAACCACTAGCTATCATATCTGACAGAGATCTCATCTTCACTAGTGCGGTGTGGCAGGAGCTTTTCAAGCTGTCTCAGACTCAGCTCCGTCTCATCTCATCGTATCACCCACAAACAGACGGTCAAACAGAGTGTGTCAACCAATATCTGGTAGGATACCTCCGTTGCGGAGTTCACTCTTGCCCAGGAAATTGGGATAAGTGTCTATTCCTCGCAGAATATTGGTATAATACATCCTTTCATTCGGCACTCGGGCGTACCCCCTTCGAAGTCATCTATGGACATTTGCCTCGGGAGTTTGGAGCGGTGCAAGTGGAGGACTGTTCAGTACCTGATTTAGCAGCTTGGCTGCGGGAGCGTGAAGTGATGATGCAACACCTCCAGCAACAGTTGAAACGTCCCCAGGAACGGACGAAGAAATAGGCGGACAAGAATCGGACTGATCGCGAGTTTGCTGTGGGGGACTTGGTACTCCTCAAGCTTCAGCCATTTTTCCAAACATCTATGGCACAACGACCTCACCAGAAGCTGGCGTTTAGATACCATGGGCCTTACCCGGTCGTGGCTCGAGTCAGGGCAGTGGCGTACAAACTGAAACTTCCGGAAGGAAGTAAAATCCATCCAGTGGTGCATGTTGTTGGAAATATGCCCTAGAGGCAATAATAAATTGGTTATTATTATATTTCCTTGTTCATAATAATCGTTTATTATCCATGTTGCAATTGTATTGATTGGAAACTGAGATACACGTGTAGATACATAGACAACACACTATCCCTAGTGAACCTCTAGTTGACTAGCTCGTTGATCAAAGATGGTTAAGGTTTCCTAGTCATAGACAAGTGTTGTCACTTGATAACGATATCACGTCATTAGGAGAATGATGAGATGGACAAGACCAAACTATAAATGTAGCATGTGATCGTGTCCTTTTGTTGCTATTGTTTTTCTACATGTCAAGTATACATTTCTATGACCACGAGATCATGTAACTCACTGACACCGGAGGAATGCCTTGTGTGTATCAAACGTCACAACGTAACTGAGTGACTATAAAGGTGCTCGACAGGTATCTCCGAAGGTGCCTGTTGAGTTAGCATGGATCAAGACTGGGATTTGTCACTCCGTGTGACGGAGAGGTATCTCGGGACCCACTCAGTAATACAACATCACAAACAAGCCTTGCAAGCAATGTGACTAAAGAGTTAGCCATGAGATCTTGTATTACGGAACGAGTAAAGAGACTTGCCAGTAACGAGATTGAAATAGGTATTGAGATACCGACGATCGAATCTCGGGCAAGTAACATACCGAATGGGCAAAGGGAATGATATACAAGATTAACTGAATCCTTGACATAGAGGTTCAACCGATAAGATTATCGTAGAATATGTAGGATCCAATATGGACATCCAGGTCCCACTATTGGATATTGACCAGAGAGTGTCTCAGGTCATGTCTATATAGTTCTTGAACCCGCATGGTCTGCACATTTAAGGTTCAGTGACATTTCGGTATAGTTGAGTTATAAGTGTTGGTAACCGAAAGTTGTTTGGAGTCCCGGATGATATCACGGATGTCGCGAGGAGCTCCGGAATGGTCCGGAGGTAAAGGTTGATATATAGGAAAGTTGCATTTGGCATCTAGAGAGTTTTCGGGCATTACCGGTAAGGTACCGGGAGTGACAAATGGGTTCTGGGGTTTTACCGGGAGGGGCTACTCACCCGGGAGAGAACCTAATAGGCCTAAAGGTGGCTCATCAGCCCTCAGTGGGCTGGAGAGGCGAGCCCATTAAGTCTATTTCGGCCAACGCAAGAGAAAAAGGAAAAAAGGAAGGAGGTGGACAAGTGGGAAAGGAGTCCTCTGTTGGGGAACATTGCATGGGAAAAAAATTCCTACGAACACGAAGACCTATCATGGTGATGTGTTCATCTACGAGACGAGATTTGGATCTACGTACCCTTGTAGATCGCACAAAAGGAAGCATTAAGAAACGCGGTTGGTGTAGTGGAACGTCTTCACGTCCCTCGATCATCTCCACGAACCGTCTCACAAACCATCCCGCGATCCGTCCCACGATCTAGTGCCGAACGGACGGCACCTCCGCGTTCAGCACACGTATAGCTCGACGATGATCTCGGCCTTCTTGAGCCAGCAAGCAAGACGGAGAAGTAGATGAGTTCTCCGGCAGCGTGACGGCGCTCCGGTGGTGGTGACGATCTACTCTTGCAGGGCTCCGCCCGAGCTCCGCAGAAATACGATCTAGAGGTAAAACTATGGTGTCTAGATCTGAGTTGCACGTGGCAAAAGTTGTCTCAAATCAGCCCTAAATCACCACTATATATAGGAGGGAGGGGGAGGAGGCTTGCCTTGAGGGCCAAGCCCTCAAGGGTGCGCCGACCAAGGGAGAGGAGGAGTCCTACTCCAATCCTACTCCAATTAGGATTGGAAAGTGGAGTCCTTCTCTTTCTTCACACCTCTTTTTTTCTTTTTCTTTGGTTTTCTTTCCTTGGCGCCAAGGCCCTCTTGGGCTGTCCCACCAGCCCACTAAGGGCTGGTGCACCACCCCTAGGGCCATTGGGCTTCCCCCGGGTGGGTTGCCCCCTCCCGGTGAACTTCCGGAACCCATTCGTCATTCCCGGTAAATTCCCGGTAATGCCCGAAAACCTTCCGGTAACCAAATGAAGCCATCCTATATATCAATCTTCATTTACGGACCATTCCGAAACCCTCGTGACGTCCGTGATCTCATCCGGTACTCCGAACAACATTCGGTAACCACACATATAACTCAACTATACTAAAACATCACCGAACCTTAAGTGTGCAGACCCCGCGGGTTCGAGAACTATGTAGACATGTCCCGAGGCACTCCTCGGTCAATATCCAGTTGCGGGACCTAGATGCCCATATTGGATCCTACATATTCTCCGAAGATCTTATCGGTTGAACCTCAGTGTCAAGGATTCATATAATCTCGTATGTCATTCCCTTTGTCCTTAGGTATGTTACTTGCCCGAGATTCGATCGTCGGTATCTGCATACCTATTTCAATCTCGTTACCGGCAAGTCTCCTTACTCGTTCCGTGATACAAGATCCCGTGACTTACACTTAGTCACATTGCTTGCAAGGCTTGTGTGTGATGTTGTATTACCGAGTGGGCCCCGAGATACCTCTCCATCACACGGAGTGACAAATCCCAGTCTTGATCCATACTAACTCAACGGACACCTTCGGAGATACCTGTAGAGCACCTTTATAGTCACCCAGTTACGTTGTGACGTTTGATGCACACAAGGTATTCCTCCGATGCCAGTGAGTTATATGATCTCATGGTCATAGGAATAAATACTTGACACGCAGAAAACAAAAGCAATAAAATGACACGATCAATATGCTACGTATATAATTTGGGTCTTGTCCATCACATGATTCTCCTAATGATGGGATCCCGTTATCAAGTGACAACACTTGCCTATGGCCAGGAAACCTTGACCATCTTTGATCAACGAGCTAGTCAACTAGAGGCTCACTAGGGACAGTGTGTTGTCTATGTAGCCACACATGTATTTGAGTTTCCAATCAATACAGTTCTAGCATGCATAATAAATGATTATTATGAACAAGGAAATATAATAATAACTAATTTATTATTTTCTCTAGGGCATATTTCCAACATCCTCCACCAATTTGTATTAGGCCCATTAAGCCTAATTTGTTTCCGTGGCTAGTGTCAAACCGGGCCACAAGAATTTGGCTCCTCCGGTACTAGGGGGATACGGCGACGAGACCCCGCAGAGGCTTGGCGATTGCAAGAGGTGGGTCCTGTTGTGGCCAAAGAGTCTGCTTCATCTGGAGGTGACCGGGAGCGCACCCACGACCACGCAGCCTCAGCAAGGTATGAATATCAACACCCCACCTACCCAATTAGCATCGCCTGTCGGGTCGGGTGATAGTGCACGGGGTGAGGAAGAGGCTCCATTAGTCGCTGATGACGTCGCTGCCACCAAAGAAGCAATGCATGATATCGATGCCATCGATGAGGATGGCGATGACACTCTACGGTATCTCAATACTCACGCCTATGACGATGGGGGATTGATGGCTCAGCAGTATGAGTACTCAGGGTTTGAGCGTCATGAGTCGGTGCCTGAATTGCCGCCTCTGAAGGCTGAACGTATTATAGACGACCTTCGAGTAGCAAAGTAGCATAGGAAGAGAGCGAAGAAAGGTAACAAAGCTGCTTCTATGATCGAGCCACCTCCGCCGCCTCGGGTTCAAGAACATATAACTGTCATGGGTGCGGAGAAATGCCATATCCCTGGTGAACCAATCCTACCTAAGGCAGTGTTAGAGGCCATAGACGACGATCTCAGGAGACTTCATGACGATGTGCTGCGAAGAGAGAAAAGCCTGATCGCCTCGCAAAATCCAGGATACCCGCTCTACGTGGTTAACGTGCCACAACAAAGGTTGTACCACATTTCCCGTGGAAAAGTTCTTCCTTCGAGTCGATTACTTCTTCGACATGTTTCACGTGAAAAAGCTGGATTTTACGTTTGTCTGCCTTTTTGTCTTGCACATGAACTACATCATCAGGATTGAGAAGATACCTTATATCTGTGTCGCTTACCCGTACTTCATGCACGGGAGCTTCTTGGCAGTCTGCAAAGAGCACCGTGAATACGCGAGTAACTACATCGCCGATTTCATGGTCGGCAATAAGGACAAGGAGACGATTCTCGTGCCTTATCATCCCATGTAAGTCATCCGCGCGGATATCCTTCCTTTGATTTCAATCATTTCATTTGCACACATGGAGGCTAATTTGAGGTGTACTTATTTTGCGCTGCGACGGGTGCACCGTCCTCATCATCCTTTACCCACGAGTTTCCCACGCTCTTTACTTGGACTTGTCGAAGAACATGAAGAAAAAGGATTACACCCACATCAAGTCTGTTCTCGACAGTGCTATCTTTAAATATGGCGTATGGGGCGGAGAGATCTCGCTCAGGAAGACAAGGAACCACGCGTCGTGCTTCGGCCATAAGACTGACTTCTGCTGCATCCAGCAACCGAATGGTACTATCAGTGATGGATTCTATGTCCTCCACTACATGCAGGAGTTCAGACAGGATCAGCGGAACCTTCGCATGTCACCTAGATCCGGCGATGCCCATATTCTGGAATGGGCAAAGAACCTAGGAGATATCTCGGATCATCGACTCCGAGCTGAGTTCTATCACATCCAGCGTGAACTTGCCCAAATCATCATGAAGGAGGTCCTCGAAAAAACAGGGATGTTCTACGAAGAAGGGAAAATGTCGCGGGAAGACGTCCGAACACGCATAGCCGCTCAACGTCTCGACCTGAAGCCTTTCACTGTGCTCGGGGACTATCTCCCTGACTTGCATGGATGGCACGACATGTTGGAGTGATTGATGATATATGACAATGTGTCCGTTTAGTCCATACTTTCTCTATGACGAAACTTTGAGTTATGCACGACGAAACTTTATTTGTGATGTAATTAAACCGTCCTCCTCAACTAGCGAAGATCACTCTAGTTAGGGCATTTTGGGTATGATGAACTTTGTATGCTTATGATATGTTGCTTCTATTTTTGCCAAGTCTGTCTCTTTCTGCTGCTCAACTATATATGTTGCATATCATCAACTCATGTGACGATGCAGGTGCATAGATCATCGATGGCGAAGAGTGCTATGCCAGGAGTATACGACGAGTGGCTGGAGTGTCAGGCCCAGGTGTACCGGTTTCCGGTTTCCGAGCGACAACCACTAGTTAGTTTAGGTTCACGCTAGTGCGAGAGAGGATACGAACCGACGCCTCAAGAAGTACTACATTATGTATGATGAGACATGTCATGTAACTTGTATAGTTATATCGTGATTATGACGTGACGACATGATTTGTGTTGGATGATATGAAGAGACTATTATGTGTATGATATGATGAGCATATTGCATGTTTATGATATGATTAGAATACCATATGAAACCTGTATAGAAACATCGCAAATACGTAGCAAAAAAATGATATGAGAAAATATAGTAGTAGCGCTCTTTAGCGCTGGACAGGAAAACACTCCTGCTAAAGTAACAGTAGCGCGTGTCAAAACACGCTACTGATACACTTAGCAGTAGCACCGGTACAGAAAGCGCTACTACTAAGTAGGGATAGTAGGAACGCGTGTCAAAACACGCTACTGATAAACTTTAGCTATAGCGTCGTATCAGTAGCGTGGTTAACCGCACTACTGCTAGGGTTTTCCTTAGTAGTGGTAAGGAAGCTAGCCGAGCCTAGGAGGGTTCACTTAGGTAGTTAGAACGTAGGGTCTCTGACATGTAAGCTTCGGGAGGCAGTTGATATAGCGGTGAGGAGAGGCGTTGATATCCTTTGCGTCCAAGAGACAAAATGGAGGGGGCAGAAGGCGAAGGAGGTGGAGGGTACCGACTTCAAGCTGTGGTACACGGGGGCGGTTGCAAACAAAAATGGAGTAGGCATCTTGATCAGCAAGAGCCTCAAGTATGGAGTGGTAGACGTCAAGAGACGTGGGGACCGGATTATCCTAGTCAAGCTGGTAGTCGGGGACTTAGTTCTCAACGTTATCAGCGCGTATGCCCCACAAGTAGGCCACAATGAAAACACCAAGAGGGAGTTCTGGGAAGGCCTGGAGGACATGGCTAGGAGTGTAACGATTGGCGAGAGGCTCTTCATAGGAGGAGACCTCAATGGCCGCGTGGGCACATCTAACACAGGTTTTGAAGGGGTGCATGGGGGATTTGGCTATGGCATCATGAATCAAGAAGGAGAAGATGTTTTAAGCTTTGCGCTAGCCTACAACATGATCGTAGCTAACACCCTCTTTAAGAAGAGGGAATCACATCTAGTGACGTACAGTAGTGGGCAAGACTCTAGCCAGATTGATTTCATCCTCTCGAGAAGAGAAGTCAGGCGTGCATGCCTAGACTGTAAGGTGATACCTGGAGAGAGTGTTGTCCCTCAACATAAGAATGTGGTTGTTGACTTCCACTTTCGGATTCGTGTTTAGCGGGACAAGTGTGCCAAAGATGCTAGAAGGAAGTGGTGGAAGCTCAAGGTGGAGGTAGCTCAGTCATTCAAGGAGAGGGTCGTTAAGGAGGGCCCTTGGGAGGAAGGAGGTGATGCAGACAACATGTGGATGAATATGGCGACTTGCATTCGTAAGGTGGCCTCAGAGGAGTTTGGACTGTATAGGGGGAGTAGAAGAGAAGCTAAAGATACCTGGTGGTGGAACGATGATGTGCAGAAGGCAATTAAAGAGAAGAAAGATTGTTTCAGATGCCTATATCTGGATAGGAGTGCACACAACATAGAGAAGTACAAGATGGCAAAGAAGGCCGCAAAGCATGCTGTGAGTGAACCAAGGGGTCAGGCGTATAGACCTCTACCAATGGTTGACACGAAGGAAGGCGAAAGGGACATCTATAAGATGGCGAAGATCCGAGAGAGGAAGACGAGGGATGTTGACCAAATCAAGTGCATCAAGGACGGAGAAGACCAACTCTTGGTGAAGAACGGGGAGATTAAGCATAGATGACGGGAGTACTTTGACAAGATGTTCAATGGGGAGAGTGAGAGCTCTACCATTGATCTGGACGACTCCTTTGATGATACTAGCAGGCGTTTTGTGCGGCGAATCCAGGAGTCGGAGGTTGATACGTCTCCAACGTATCTATAATTTTTTATGGTTGATACGTCCATTTTGCATCATGCTTTCATGTTGATATTTATTGCTTTTTGGGCTGTTATATTACTTGTGGTACCATATTTATGCCTTTTCTCTCTTATTTTGCTAGGTTTATTTGAAGAGGGAGAATTCAGGCAGCTGGAATTCCGGACTAGAAAAGGAGCAAATCCTAGTCCACTAGTCTGCACATCTCCAAATGCCCTGAAAAGTTATGTGGATTTTTTGGGATTATATAAAAAATACTGGGCGAAAGAACTACCGGAGGGGGGCTGCCAGGGCGCCACAAGCCCTGACACCGCCACCCCTGGTGGCGGAGTGGGGGCTTGTGGGCTCCCTGACGGCCCACTAGCCCCCCTCTTTTGCTATATGAAGCGTCTTGGTCCATAAAAAATCAGGAGGGAGCTTTTTCGTGGTTTAGCCGCTGCCACGAGGCGGAACTTGAGCAGATCCAATCTAGAGCTCCGGCAGGACGATCCTGCCGGGGAAACTTCCCTCCCGGAGGGGGGAATCGTCGCCATCGTCATCACCAACACTCCTCTCGTCGAAGGGGAGGCATCTTCATCAGCACCATCTCCTCTCCAATCCCTAGTTCATCTCTTGTAACCAATCTTCGTCTCCCGACTCCGATTGGTACTTGTAAGGTTGCTAGTAGTGTTGATTACTCTTTGTAGTTGATGCTAGTTGGATTACTTGGTGGAAGAGTTTATGTTCAGATCCTTGATGCTATTCATTCCACCTCTGATCATGATTATGATTATGTTTTGTGAGTAGTTACTTTTGTTCCTGAGGACATGGGATAAGTCATGTTAATAATAGTCATGTGAATTTGATATTCTTTCGGTATTTTGATATGTTGTATGTTGTTTTTCCTCTAGTGGTGTTATGTGAACGTCGACTACATAAAACTTCACCATATTTGGGCCTAGAGGAAGTCATTGGGAAGTAGTAAGTAGATGATGGGTTGCTGGAGTGAATGAAGCTTAAACCCCAGTCTATGCGTTGCTTCGTGAGGGGCTGATTTGGATCCACTAGTTTAATGTTATGGTTAGACTTTGTCTTAATTCTTCTTTTGTAGTTGCGGATGCTTGCGAGAGAGGTTAATCATAAGTGGGATGCTTGTCCAAGTAAGGGCAGTACCCAAGCGCCGGTCCACCCACGTATCAAACTATCAAAGTAACGAACGCGGATCATATGAACATGATGAAACTAGCATGACAGAAATTCCCGTGTGTCCTCGGGAGCGTTTTTCCTCCTATAAGACTTTGTTCAGGCTTGTCCCTTGCTACAAAAGGGATTGGGCCACTTGCTGCACCGTTGCTACTACTTGTTACTTGTTACTTTTTTCTCGCTACGTTTAACCTCGCTACACAATCACTTGTTACGGCTACTTTCAGTGCTTGCAGTTATTACCTTGCTGTAATCCGTTTATCAGAGCCTTCTGCTGCACGTTGGGTTCGACACTCTTACTTATCGAAAGGACTACGATTGATCCCCTATACTTGTGGGTCATGAAGACTCTTTTCTGGCGCCGTTGCCGGGGTATGAAGCGCCTTTGGTAAGTGGAGATTGGTAAGGAAACATTTATATACTATGCTGAAATTTATTGTCACTTGTCACTATGGAAACTGTTCCTTTGAGGAGTTTGTTCGGGGTATCTTCACCACGAACGGAAGCACGAGGAGTTGCTCCTCAACCTGAGGTACCTACTGAAAATATCTTTTATGAAATTCCTTCGGGTATGCTTGAGAAACTGCTGGCTAATCCTTTCACACGAGATGGATCTTCACATCCAGACTTGCATCTGATCTATGTAGATGAAGTTTGTGGTTTATTTAAGCTTGCAGGTTTGCCCAAGGATGAGGTAAAGAAGAAAGTCTTTCCTTTATATTTGAAGGATAAGGCGTTGACATGGTATAGGCTATGTGATGATACTGGATCATGGGGCTACACTCGGTTGAAATTGGAATTTCATCAAAAGTTCTACCCTATGCATTTAGTACATCGTGATCGGAACTTTATTTATAACTTTTGGCCTCGTGATAGGGAAAGCAAAGCTCAAGCTTGGGGGAGGCTTAAATCAATGCTATATTCATGCCCCAAACATGAGCTCTCGAGAGACATCATCACTCAAAACTTTTATGCTCGGCTTTCTCATGAAGATCGTACCATGCTTGACACTTCTTGTACCGGTTCTTTTATGAAGAAAGATATTGATCACAAGTGGAATTTATTGGAGAGAATCAAATGCAACTCTGAAGATTGGGAGTTGGAGGAAGGTAAGGAGTCAGGTATGAATTTCCAGTTTGATTGCGTTAAATCTTTTGTTGAGACAAACACTTCTAGAGATTTTAGCGCTAAGTATGAACTTGACTCTGAGATAGTAGCTTCTCTATGTGAATCTTTTGCTGCTCATGTTGATATTCCCAAAGAGAAGTGGTTTAAATATCATCCTCCTGTAGAAAGCAACATAGCCAAAACTAATCTAGTTGAGGAGAAATTCATTGCTTTTAGTGATCCTGTTGTTCCTTGTGCTTACACTGAGAAACCACCATACCCTGCTAGGAAAAAGGATTATTCTAAAGCTCCAACTGTGATACGTAGGGGTTACATTAGACCACTTGCATCCCCTGAAGAGATTAGAGTTGAACCTAGTATTGCTATTATCAAAGATCTCTTAGCCGAAGACATAGATCGGCATGTTATCAAATTCTGTGAGGACTCCGCTAGAATTGCTAAACCTCACGCGAAAGAAAAACACGGACCTGTAGTTGGCTTGCCCGTTGTTTCTGTCAAGATAGGAGATCACTGTTACCATGGTTTATGTGATATGGGAGCTAGTGTTAGTGCAATACCCCACTCTCTATATGATGAAATCAAAGATGAGATTGCACCTGCTGAGTTAGAACCCATTGATGTCACTATTACGCTAGCTAATAGAGACACTATCTGCCCTCTGGGAATTGTGAGAGACGTAGAAGTCCTGTGTGGTAAGACGAAGTACCTACTGATTTCCTCGTCCTTGGTACTGCACAAGATAGCTTTTGTCCCATCATATTTGGTAGATCCTTTCTCAACACTGTCAATGCTCACATTGATTGTGTTAAGCAGACTGTCACAGTATGTTTCGAGGGTGTGTCTCATGAATTTAGCTTCTCCAAGTGTGGAAGACAAACCCATGAAAGAGAGTCGTCTAGTAGAGATGAAATCATTGCTCTTGCCTCTATTTCGTCTTGAATTGGGAGAAGTGCCACTTTATGGTTAATGAAGGTATCGTCTTAGGACACAAAATTTCTGAGAGAGGCATTGAAGTTGATAAGGCTAAGGTTGATGCAATTGAGAAAATGCCTTGCCCCACAGATATCAGAGGTATACGAAGTTTTCTAGGTCATGCTGGTTTCTATAGAAGGTTCATTAAAGACTTCTCTAAGATTTCTAGGCCTCTTACCAACCTCTTGCAGAAGGATGTCCCTTTTGTTTTTGATGAGGATTGTGAGGAAGCTTTCGAAATACTTAAGAAGGCTTTGATAACCGCACCTATTGTTCAACCACCTAACTGGAACTTGCCCTTTGAAATCATGTGCGACGCTAGTGATTATGCTATTGGTGTTGTTCTAGGACAATGAGTTGACAAGAAGTTGAATGTTATTCACTACGCTAGTAAAACTCTAGACAGTACCCAAAGAAACTATGCCACTATGGAGAAAGAATTTTTAGCAGTCGTGTTTGCATGTGAAAAGTTCAGATCTTACATAGTTGACTCCAAAGTCACTATTCACTCTGATCATGCTGCTATTAAGTACCTCATGGAGAAGAAGGACGCTAAGCCTAGGCTGATCAGATGGGTTCTCCTGCTACAGGAATTTGATTTGCACGTCGTTGACCGAAAGGGTGCTGATAACCCTGTAGCAGATAACTTGTCTAGGCTAGAGAATGTCCTTGATGACCCACTACCTATTGATGATAGCTTTCCTGATGAGCAATTAAATGTCATCCGCACTTCACATAGTGCACCGTGGTATGCTGATTATGCAAACTATATCGTAGCCAAATACATACCACCCAGTTTCACCTATCAGCAAAAGAAGAAATCCTTCTTTGATTGAGACACTAATTTGGGGATGATCCTCACCTTTATAAGGAAGGAGTAGATGGTGTTATTAGACGTTGTGTGCCTGAACATGAACAGGGATAGATCCTGCAGAAGTGTCATTCCGAAGCCTACGGAGGACACCACGCTGGGGATAGAACTGCCCATAAGGTATTGCAATCAGGTTTCTATTGGCCCACTCTCTTCAAGGATGCTCGTAAGTTTGTCTTGTCTTGTGACGAATGTCAAAGAATAGGGAACATCAGTAAGCGTCAGGAGATGCCTATGAACTATTCACTTGTCACTGAACCATTTGATGTCTGGGGCTTTGATTATATGGGACCCTTCCCGTGTTCCAATGGGTACACTCACATCTTAGTTGTTGTGGATTACGTTACTAGGTTGGTAGAGGCTATCCCCACTAAAAATGTTGATCACCACACCTCTATTAAGATGCTTAAGGAAGTCATATTCCCAAGATTTGGAGTCCCTAGATATTTGATGACTGATGGCGGTTCACACTTCATTCATGGTGTTTTCCGCAAGATGCTAGCTAAGTATGATGTCAACCATAGAGTTGCATCTCCTTATCATCGCCAGTCTAGTGGTCAAGTGAAGTTGAGTAATAGGGAGATCAAGTTGATCTTACAAAAGACCGTCAATAGATCTCGAAAGAATTTGTCTAACAAACTTGACGATGCACTATGGGCTTATAGGACTGCTTATAAGAATCCCATGGGCATGTCACCGTATAAAATGGTTTACGGTAAAGCCTGTCATTTACCTCTTGACCTGGAACACAAAGCTTATTGGGCAATCAAAGAGCTCAACTTTGATTTCAAACTTGCCGATGAGAAGCGGCTGTTTAATATCAGCTCGTTAGATGAATGGAGAGCCCATGCATATGAGAATGCCAGGTTGTTCAAGGAAAAGGTTAAGAGATGGCACGACAAATAAATACAGAAGCGAGAGTTCAATGTAGGTGATTATGTCCTGCTATACAATTCTCGTTTGAGATTCTTTGCAGGCAAGCTTCTCTCTAAATGGGAAGGTCCCTATGTTATCGAGGAAGTATATCGTTCCGGTGCCATCAAAATCAATAACACGGAAGGAAATTTTCCTAGAGTGGTAAATGGGCAAAGAATCAAGCATTACATCTCTGGTACTCCCATAAATGTTGAGACCAATATCATCAATGTCATAACTCCAGAGGAGTACATAAGGGATGTTTATCATCCTGTTTCAGACCCTGAAAACGAAGAGGTATCTGTTTCGGTAAGAAATTGGACTCCGATGCTTTTCCAATAGGAAACTTCCTCCGTTTTGGAATATTTGGAAAATAGAAAAATAAAAAGCAGTCCGGAGAATGAACGAGGCGGCCACAAGCCTTGCCACCGCCCCTACCCCCCTGGTGGTGGAGGGCAAGCTTGTGGGCACCTCGCGTGCCTCCCGGACTCCGTTTTCTTGCGGAGGACTCCTTCTGGCCCAGAAAAAATCAATATATACTCGCCCGAAGGTTTTAATCTCCGTATCACGCAGTTTTCCTGTGTTGTCGTTTCGAGCTTGTTTTCTGCTGCAGATCTAGGTCAAGATGTCTTTTCAGGATTCAGAGGGGGAGAGCTATGTGGCTGACTACCTTGCTAACCCCAAGGTCTATGGGGACTTGGAACCATATGGCTGGACCACTGATGAGGAAGAGGACTATGAGCCCAAAGGGAAGGAGAAAACGAGTTCCGATGAAGAGGAGGCTCCTCTACCTCAACCTGCAAACACCCATGTGGAGTTCAAGAAGTCAAGCCTCCCTGACCATAGGAACAAGCCTAAGACCTTGTTTATCCCTTCTCGTTTCTTGCATGAGAGTAAGCAGGAACTTTGCCATAGAGTGTTGAAACTTGAGGAAGAAAATGACGATCTAAGGGAGCAAAACTTTTTGCTCAAGTGGAAATTAGACAAGCTCAAGACTGCTTCAACAACTCCACCACCATCACCACCGAAGGAAGACAACTAAGCATTGGTATGGGCAATCCCCTTGGCTTCTGCCAAGCTTGGGGAGTTGCCCTGGTATCGTATCACCTTTATATCTTTTGCTTTTACCTTTGTTTTAGTTCTTTCCTTTTTAGTTTTTATTTCTTCTCTTAGAGGAATAAGTCTTTAGTTTTTAGTTTGAGTCTTTTGCTTTTGTCTCTCTCCTGATGTATTCAAACTTACGAGCTATATAATAAAGAGTTTCTTAGTCAGGGGCTTTGCTTTGTGCCATGATCAAAAGTATGAAAAGAACAATAGCATGAAAGATCATGAGATGATCTTATGGAAAGTGATAACTTCACTTATGACACGTATGATGATTGAAACTTGTTGAGAATAAATCAACATAGACCTCAGTCATTGTTGCAATTAATAAGAAGTAATAAGGAAAGAGAGGTTCACATATAAATATATCATCTTAGACCCTTTTTACAATTGTGAGCACTCACCAAACTATTGCATGCCTAGGAGTAGATGTTGGACAAGGAAGACAACATAATGAATTGTGTTTGCTTGGTTCCAAACAATGTTATATGATTAGACATCCCTTAGCATGTGACGATTGCTTCCACCTCATATTAGCCAAAACTCCCGCACCAAGTAGAGATACTACTTGTGCATCCATAAACCTCCAACCCAGTTTTGCCATGAGAGTCCACCATACCTACCTATGGATTGAATAAGATCCTTCAAGTAAGTTGTCATCTGTGCAAGCAATAAAAATTGCTCTCTAATATGTATGATCTATTAGTGTGTGGAAAATAAACTTTGTACGAACCTGTGATGAGGAAGACATAAAAGCGACAGACTGCATAATAAAGTTCTTTATCACAGGAGGCAATATAAAGTGACGTTCCTCCACACTAAGAGGACATGCATTCAAACCTCAAAAGCGCATGACAACCTCTGCTTCCCTCTGTGAAGGGCCTATTTTGTACCTTTACTTTTTGCCCTTGTAAGAGTCATGGTGATCATCACCAATTCCCTTTTTTGCCTTTGTCTTGGCTACTGTCACATGCTTGGGAAAGATCTTTATTCATATATCAACTTGGAGTTGAGTACTTATGCTTTATTGTTGTTGACTTTACCCTTGAGGTAAATGGTTGGGAGGCAAAACTATAATCCCCTATCTTCCTCTGTGTCCAACTGAAACTTTGACACCATGAGTACCACGTGAGTTGTAACAATTATGGAAAACAAAAGAGATGACTGAGTATGTGGGTTTGCCTTACAAGCTCTTATTGGACTCTTTCTGATGTTGTGATAAATTGCAATTGCTTCAATGACCATGGTTTATTGTTGGTCACTTCTCGGTAAGGTTTTTGCTACATGCTTTGCTTTGTGAAGGAATTGTTACTTTCCCATAAGAATCTTTATGATGTATTGTTGTGTGATCATGATGCCCTCATGTCTGTATTATGTTTTATCGACACCTTCGTCCCTCAACATGTGGACATGTTTATGGAACTTGGTTTTCGCTTGAGGACAAGCGAGGTCTAAGCTGGGGGAGTTGATACGTCCATTTTGCATCATGCTTTCATGTTGATATTTATTGCTTTTTGGGCTGTTATATTACTTGTGGTACCATATTTATGCCTTTTCTCTCTTATTTTGCAAGGTTTATTTGAAGAGGGAGAATTCAGGCAGCTGGAATTCTGGACTAGAAAAGGAGCAAATCCTAGTCCATTATTCTGCACATCTCTACGTGGATTTTTTTGGGATTATATAAAAAATACTAGGCGAAAGAACTACCGGAGGGGGGCTGCCAGGGCGCCACAAGCCCTGACACCGCCACCCCTGGGTGGCGGAGTGGGGGCTTGTGGGCTCCCTGACGGCCCACTAGCCCCCCTCTTTTTCTATATGAAGCGCCTTGGTCTAGAAAAAATCAGGAGGGAGCAGACCAACTCTCGGTGAAGAATGGGGAGATTAAGCATAGATGACGGGAGTACTTTGACAAGATGTTCAATGGGGAGAGTGAGAGCTCTACCATTGATCTGGACGACTCCTTTGATGATACTAGCAGGCGTTTTGTGCGGCGAATCCAGGAGTCGGAGGTTGATACATCTCCAACGTATCTATAATTTTTTATGGTTGATACGTCCATTTTGCATCATGCTTTCATGTTGATATTTATTGCTTTTTGGGCTGTTATATTACTTGTGGTACCATATTTATGCCTTTTCTCTCTTATTTTGCTAGGTTTATTTGAAGAGGGAGAATTCAGGCAGCTGGAATTCTGGACTAGAAAAAGAGCAAATCCTAGTCCACTATTCTGCACATCTCCAAATGCCGTGAAAAGTTACGTGGATTTTTTTGGGATTATATAAAAAATACTAGGCGAAAGAACTACCGGAGGGGGGCTGCCAGGGCGCCACAAGCCCTGACACCGCCACCCCCTGGTGGCGGAGTGGGGGCTTGTGGGCTCCCTGACGGCCCACTAGCCCCCCTCTTTTGCTATATGAAGCATCTTGGTCCTAAAAAATCAGGAGGGAGATTTTTCGTGGTTTCGCCGCTGCCACGAGGCGGAACTTGAGCAGATCCAATCTAGAGCTCCGGCAGGACGATCCTGCTGGGGAAACTTCCCTCCCGGAGGAGGGAATCGTCGCCATCGTCATCACCAACACTCCTCTCGTCGGAGGGGAGGCATCTTCATCAACATCTTCATCAGTACCATCTCCTCTCCAATCCCTAGTTCATCTCTTGTAACCAATCTTCATCTCGCGACTCCGATTGGTACTTGTAAGGTTGCTAGTAGTGTTGATTACTCTTTGTAGTTGATGCTAGTTGGATTACTTGGTGGAAGAGTTTATATTCAGATCCTTGATGCTATTCATTACACCTCTGATCATGATTATGATTATGTTTTGTGAGTAGTTACTTTTGTTCCTGAGGACATGGGATAAGTCATGTTAATAATAGTCATGTGAATTTGATATTCGTTCGGTATTTTGATATGTTGTATGTTGTTTTTCCTCTAGTGGTGTTATGTGAACGTCGACTACATAACACTTCACCATATTTGGGCCTAGAGGAAGGCATTGGGAAGTAGTAAGTAGATGATGGGTTGCTGGAGTGACAGAAGCTTAAACTCCGGTCTATGCGTTGCTTCGTGAGGGGCTGATTTGGATCCACTAGTTTAATGCTATGGTTAGACTTTGTCTTAATTCTTCTTTTGTAGTTGTGGATGCTTGCGAGAGAGGTTAATCATAAGTGGGATGCTTGTCCAAGTAAGGGAAGTACCCAAGCGCCGGTCCACCCACATATCAAACTATCAAAGTAACGAACGCGAATCATATGAACATGATGAAACTAGCATGACAGAAATTCCCGTGTGTCCTCGGGAGCGTTTTTCCTCCTATAAGACTTTGTTCAGAATTGTCCCTTGCTACAGAAGGGATTGGGCCACTTGCTGCACCGTTGCTACTACTTGTTACTTGTTACTTTTTGCTCGCTACGTTTCACCTCGCTACACAAGCACTTGTTACCGCTACTTTCAGTGCTTGCAATTATTACCTTGCTGAAATCCGTTTATCAGAGCCTTCTGCTCCTCGTTGGGTTCGACACTCTTACTTCTCGAAAGGACTACGATTGATCCCCTATACTTGTGGGTCTTCAATGGTTCCATACTATTATCTTGTCAAACTTTGGATGTTTTGTATGCCTTTTATATCTTTTTTTTGGGACTAACTTATTAACTCAGTGCCAAGTGCCACTTCCTGTTTTTTCCATGTTTTTTACCTTTTTCAGAGGAGAATTTTAAACGGAGTCCAAACGGAATAAAACCTCCGAATTTTTTTTCCCGGAACCGAAGATACGTAGGAAGCTTGAGAACCAAGGCAGAGGGCACGAGGGGAGGCCACAAGCCCCCTAGCCGCGGCCAGGGGGCCCGCGCCTAGCAGGCTTGTGGGCCCCTTGGGGCTCCTCTTCCCTAGTTCTTCTGCCTATAAATCCCCGAAAAATCTAAAACCACGGGAGAGAGCCATGGAAATACTTTTCCGCCGCCGCAAGCTTCTGTCTCCGCAAGATCCCATCCGGGGCACGTCCTGGTGCCGTGCCGGAGGGGGGATTCGAACACAGAGGGCTTCTTCATCAACACCATTGTCTCTCCGATGATGCATGAGTAGTTCACCATAGACCTTCGGTTCCATAGCTAGTAGCTAGATGGCTTCTTCTCTCTCTTGGATCTTCAATACAAAGTTCTCCATGATCTTCATGGAGATCTATCCGATGTAATCTTCTTTTGCGGGGTGTTTGTCGAGATCCGATGAATTGTGGATTTATGATCAGATTATCTATGAATCTTATTTGAGTTTCTTATGATCTCTTATATGCATGATTTCATATCCTTGTAATTCTCTTCGAGTTGTGGGTTTCGTTTGGCCAACTTGATCTACAGTTCTTGCAATGGGAGAAGTGCTTGGTTTTGGGTTCATACCGTGCGGTGACCTCACCCAGTGACAGAAGGGGTAGCGAGGCACGCATTGTGTTGTTGCCATCAAGGGTAAAAAGATGGCGTTTATATCTATTGCATGAATTTATCCTTCTACATCATGTCATCTTGCTTAAGGCGTTACTCTGTTTGTTATGAACTCAATACACTAGATGCATGCTGGATAGCGGCTGATGTGTGGAGTAATAGTAGTATATGCAGAAAGTATCGGTCTACTTGTCTCGGACGTGATGCCTATATGTATGATCATTGACTTAGATATCGTCATGACTTTGCGCGGTTCTATCAATTGCTCGACAGTAATTCGTTTACCCACCGTAATATTTGCTATCATGAGAGAAGCCTCTAGTGAACACTATGGCCCCCGGGTCTACTTCACATCAGATTTTCAGGCTTACACTTTTACTTTGTTGCACTTTCCGCCTTCAGATCTCACCTTGCAATCAATCCCGAAGGGATTGACAACCCCTTCATAGCGTTGGGTGCAAGTTTGCTGTTTTTGCGCAGGTACTTTTGGAGACTTGGCTTGATACTCCTACTGGATTGATACCTTGGTTCTCAAACTGAGGGAAATACTTACTGCTACTGTGCTGCATCACCCTTTACTCTTCAAGGGAAAAACCAACGCAAGCTCAAGAGGTAGCAGAGGTCAAGGAGGCTTTAAAGAGGATGAAAGGAGGCAAGGCGATGGGCCCTGATTGTATCCCCATTGAGGTGTGGAGAGGCCTCGGGGACATAGAGATAGTATGGCTAACCAAATTTTTCAACCTCATTTTTCGGGCAAACAAGATGCCAGAAGAATGGAGGCGGAGTATATTAGTACCAATCTTCAAGAACAAGGGGGATGTACAGAGTTGTACTAATTACCGTGGAATTAAACGGATGAGCCTTACAATGAAGCTATGGGAGAGAGTCATTGAGCACTGCTTAAGAAGAATGACAAGCGTGACCAAAAGTCAGTTTGGTTTCATGCCTGGAAGGTCGACAATGGAAGCTATTTTCTTGGTACGACAACTTATGGAGAGATATAGGGAGCAAAATAAGGACGTGCATATGTTGTTCATTGACTTGGAGAAGGCCTACAACAAGATACTGCGAAATGTTATGTGGTGGGACTTGGAGAAACACAAAGCTCCAGCAAGGTACATTACCCTCATCAAGGATATGGACGATAATGTTGTGACAAGTGTTCGAACAAGTGATGACGACATTGATGACTTCCTGATTAAGATAGAACTGTATCATGGGTCAGCTTTGAGCCCTTATCTTTTTGCTTTGGTGATGGATGAGGTCACAATGGATATACAAGGAGATATCCCATGGTGTATGCTCTTTGCGGATGATGTACTAGTCGATGATAGTCGGACGGGGGTCAACAAGAAGTTGGAATTATGGAGGCAAACCTCGGAATTGAAAGGTTTTAGACTTAGTAGGATTAAAACCGAGTACATGAGGTGTGCCTTCAGTACTACAATGCACGAGGAGGAGGATGATGTAAGCCTTGATGGTCAGTTGGTGCCTCACAAGGATACCTTCCGATATTTTGGGCCAATGTTGCAGAAGGATGGGGATATCAATGAAGATGTGAGCCATCGAATTAAAGTCGAATGGCTGAAGTGGCGCCAAGCTTTTGGCATTCTTTGTGACACGAGGGTGCCAAAAAGCTAAAAGGTAAGTTCTATAGGACAGTGGTTCGACCCATAATGTTGTATGGCGTTGAGTGTTGGCCGACTAAAAGGCGACATGTGCATCAGTTAGGTGTGGCGGAGATGCGCATGTTGAGATGGATGTGTGGCCACAGAAGGAAGGACCGAATCCGGAATGATGATATACGAGATAGTGTTGGGGTAGCGCCAATTGAGATGGTTTGGGCATATTCAGCGCATGCCTCCAGAAGCCTCAGTGCATAGCAGACGGCTAAAACATGTGGATAATGTCAAAAGAGACCGGGATAGACCGAACTTGACATGGGAAGATTTCATAAAGAGAGATCTGAAGGATTGGAGCATCACCAAAGAACTAGCTATGGACAGGGGTGCGTGAAAGCTTGCTATCGATGTGCAAGAACCATGAGTTGGTCGCGAGATCTTATGAGTTTCACCTCTAGCCTATTCCAACTTGTTTGAGACTAAAAGCTTTGTTGTTGTTGTTGTTGGAACAAATAATTGAATTATTTTTTGATGATTGATTTTGTGTTTGTTTGATTTTCTTTGTTTTTCATTGAATGCATGCTGGTGCGTTAAATTTTTTGGACGCCTGATAAAGCAACTGATTAATTTGCGCGTATTTTGGTGCTGTAATTTTTATTAGCACGTTACGCGTGCAAGCGTTTGTTAGAGATGCTCTAATAGTAGCTTGGACATCCTCTACGCATATTCCTCCGGTGAGCTTCTCTTTATTTATCCACTCTATATGTAGCTATACTTCTTCCTCGACACTCACCTCATCACCTATTCACTTCACAATCTCACATCCAATCCATTCATAAATATCGTGAACATTCTGAAGTGGTTCGAAGAAGTGTCCAGTGTCTCTAACATTTCCAGCACGAGGCGGCGATGACGGGCTTGCCCTTCCATCCAAGCACGAGGCATCCCTTCTCCTCGGCCACCGTGTACCCGCTGCCGCCGGCGTTCTCCTCCAGCCACTCCCGCGCCTTGGCCGCCATCTTGATTGGCATGGACTGGAAGCCCGCGCGGCTCATGCGGCGCCGCCACTGGTCCGCGCGCTCGTGCCGCTCCACGCGCGCCGCGCCCTCGCACCCGACCACGTTGCGTATCTCGGCGCCATAGTGGAACTGCTCCACGCGCGCGCGCCGGGCGTCGTAGCGCGGGAGCGCCGCGTCCAGCGCGTCGAACAGCGCCGCGTAGTAGTGGAGCGCCTCCATGAACCGCCCCAGGAAGAATGGCCCATTGTGGCCGGCGTCCTGTTCCACGAGCACGAACGCCTTGGGCGAGAGCTTGCGGATAGTCTGCAGCACCGAGTTAAGCGCACCACGGCTCTCCTTCACCACGCAGTGCAGCTCCAGGACGCTGTTGATGGCCACGGCCTCGTGGGCGTCGATGCCGAGGTCGTCCACGTGGAGGCTCTCCAGGGTGCGGTCGACGGCCCTGAACTCGAGGGACATCCCGAGATCCTCCGCGTACGCCTCGATCTCGAGCCCGACGGTCCTCATGGTGTCCACGCGGGCGCTGACGCAGGTTACGCGAACGCGTGCCGGCTTGCCCCCGACCCGCGTGGCAAGGCCGTCGAGCAGAGCCCGCCACTGGTGGCCGCGGTTCAGGCCCATCGTCATGCCGAGGTCAATCACGTGGACGTTGCTCTCTCCATCGAAGGCTTCCAGGATGGACGCGTTCGCCACGAAGTGCGCGAACCGCAGGTACGGGCATAACTCGTACGCCACGGCGAGCGCCTCGCCGCGCGCTCCGTCAAGGCACGACGACCGCGGGACGCAGAACGCCATGCTTGCCGGGCCCAACGCCGGCGGGTGCGCCAAGGCCAGCCGGTCTGCAAGGCCCTGCACGAAGCACGACGCGACTCGCTGGAACGCCGTGCCGTGCACCGGCGCGCCGACCTGGAGCTCCCGCAGCAGCGCCGCAGCCTGTGCGCGGTCGCGGCACGCCACCGCCTCGGCGCAGGCAACAAGCAGCTGCACGAGCCGCATGCCGTCAGCTCCAGTGCCACTGCCACCACCCCCGACGTCACCCACAGAGACCACCGCCTCACCTTGTTCCTCGAACCCACCACCGGCCACCGGCGGCGAGTGCTCCAAAGCCTCCATGGCCTCCACCTTCTGCTTGCAGGTCTCAAGAACGTCCCGGAACTGCTTCGTCTTCCTAACGCGCGACGACTCGAAGTCAGCCTGCGCAGGCGGCCACGAGGCGTGGTACGGCGAGCTCAGGTAGTCGACCTTGGTCGCCTTGGGAGCCCGGGGGGCGAGCTCCAGCTCGACGGCGTCGAGCGCTACCTCCTCAGTGCCGAGGTAGTGAGGATTATCGTAATTTAGTCGTTGATTAGTGCAAATTGAAGCATCTTGATGTGTTTGCCATGAAGAGGTAGGGAAGTGATTGGGTGCCATGCCCATGTACGTGTGTGTGTGTGCGTGTGATGAACTGGATAGTTAATTAGGTCATTTTGCAGGGCAAATGACCTACCTAATTTTAACTTGTTACCGGATGCAATCAAGCTCTATATATAGGCATGTGTAGCTCCCTGCGCTAGGTGGACGTACGAGGTGGTAAAGCTAATCAATTCATCGATGTCGTCTAAAACAATGTATCTTTTATATATACAACTCAACTCAACTCAACTTTTTTTCCGTGTCTATCTTTTCTTTGCTCTATTATTATTATCAGGAATCACAGTTCATATTACTCACTCTAGTGTTGGAATAAATCACCTTTTGAGATTGATTCGGTTTTTAGGATGTGATTATTTTATTGTGGTTGTATTGAACTGAAAAGACTTGTAATGTTTTAGAAACTATCGTTTTTCAAGTTTACAAACTCAAATATTTATAATATTGTTGATAGTCAAAGTTTAGAGTTCAAAACATCACTTATTTATGAACCAAGTGGAGTGCAAAATTCTAGTGCATGTGCTCCAGCACCAATGATTTATCAAAGCTGATATTGTTGAACGGATAGATCATAGATGGTTGGTGGATGTAGAGATGTTAAAAAATTGTTACTAACATGCTCGGCATCGAGATGTAGGTATTCAAATGGTTGATTGAGTCTTGCCCTCCTTGCCTACTTTTTACTTAAGCTCTCATCACATCTACAAGGGCATTATTGGGCAGATTGATAAATGTATATAGGTGACATTAATTGCTTATGGAGGGGCAGATATCTCACCAAAAAACTTCACTACTCATTGCCCGGACTTGGGAATTTGGGGGTTTGAAGTGATTACGTGTACTTGGAAAACATATATGTTTGCGTCTAAAGCACCTCCATAATTTGTCAACATTGTTGACCTATCCTAGCTAAAGCTCGTCTCGGAATCTCACTACCTTCATGATTTACCCTCAGCAAGACACTTAGATTGCTCATGCTGGTGGAGATATTGCTCAAAATTCCTCCCAAACTACAAGCATCTCGTCCATCACTAGATTACTCAAAATTTAGCTTTGGTTTCTTAACTGGGATGGCCTCCCCTTGCTAGGATATATGTGAGCTTGGTAAACAGAGGCCCTCAGGAGAGCCTCTTACACTACTTCTCTCAATTGAGGCATATAATCTACCGCATAATATCCAGGAAAAACTTGATGGCTCCAGGCATCAAATGATCATGATTACAACAAGGGTTGCAAACTTGGAACCTTTAGGATGCTCTTTGATCCTACTTAGTTCAAACAAATGAAAATTTTAGTTCATTGAGTGGAACTGAAGATGGTCTGAGGGTACCCTCATGGTTCTAAATTTGCATGCCTAATAACTAGGGCTTACCATTGGCAAGGTAACTACTGAGTCTATACAGCATACCATTGGTTACTCAGTCGCATCCTGCCTCTTTCTATTACTTGAAAACTTGATGTCCGAAGAAGCACAAGGTTTCTTTTGGTTATTACTTTGTGGTCAGCTAGACACTGGGGCCATGCTGCGGAGGAAATCATTTTTCCTCCCTGATTACATTTGTGTCCACTATGGGAGGCACGCATGGAAAACCAAAGATCGCCTCTTTTGGGTTTGCCAATTTTCTCAAGCATATTGATCCTATCTGTGCCCAAGCCTTAGCTTTTGAACCTTTCGTTCCTACTTAGATCACATCACTGGAAGATGATATTCAGAAGCATGTTGATCAATCTGGAGCATCCGCAACAATGCAATTTTCAAGCATCAAGAGCCAAACCTATATTGATGCACATCAAGAGCCAAACCTATATTGATGCACAAGCACATTCAATGTTGAGATGGAGTTCATTTTTCTTATTTTCTTGCATAAACATCTTGCAACAATGAAGAAGGTGTCTTCCGCATACTGCAACATGTTCACCCCATTTTTAGTATTTTCTGATAGGGTTTTGCTACACGTACGGTATTTTACGGGTGAGAGGGTTCGTAGGGACGTGGCATATTTTAACTGGAGATTAGGTGCGACCCTAGCCCATCTTGAAATTCATGGTGTGGGCTTTTTGATTAGTGTGGAAGGAAGGTTACGCGGAAAAAGTTATGTAGGTCTAGCATTTTTGTTTCTCATAATAATCCTTTAACCACTCTAGTGTCTCTAGCATTATTCTGTAATATTGGTAGACCATGAGCAACTAGGTCAAACATTAAATGGGATAAAGCATTTCCGTGCCTCCGGCATTTGTGACTGGGATAATATGGCCCTATATATGGTCATTGATCTTGATGCGAACATCCCCACTACCCCAATAGTTTGAATAATCTAGTTATCTAGTGGTCAGGAAAACCTTTTAACTTCAACATCTGTAAGACATAAGGTCACTTTATTTTATCATAAGTTTTTTCAAAGTCTAACACAAAGATCAATCACTTTGCTTTTCAACATGAACACTATTCAAAGCTTCATGCAAAATAATCACTCCGTCCATGATGTATTTTCCTTTTACAAAAGCAGTTTGGATGGGAGAAATCACATCCCCATCTACATTATTTAGTCAATTCATAAGTATTTTGAAGGACATTTAAGAAATAAATAGTATATATGTATGTGCTTATCATCTTTAGTTTTGGGCAGCAAGATAATGATGTCATACTTTACTCTAGAAATATTGAGAATTACTTTATGAAAATCATAAAATAGTTCTTTTAAATAAAATTTAATCAAATATGAAAAATGCTTATAGAAGTCAGCGATCAACACATCAGGGCCAAGGGATTTGTAATGGAACATTTTGAAAACAACTTCCTTAATCTTTCCAAAAGAGAAGGTGGCAGTAAGTTTTTCTATGGCCCCTCCAAGAATAAATTTTGGTTTCTCGACATCAAGAGAAATATTGGAGACCATAGGATCACCAAATAATTTTTTTGCATAAATAACTAATATACTCAATAAAAAATTGCACCCTCTACAATCCTACCCTCTTCTTGATCGAGAGAACTAACTTCGTTTTTCCTATGTCTACCATTAGCCTTGCCGTGTAGGTATTTGCTCCCACCTCCCCCTTTGAGAATTTCACTGATTTTGGCTCTGTTTTCAATTTTCTTTCTTATGTTCCATAATCCTATCAAGATGAGCTCTCAGGTATGTTTCCCTGTCTCATCTCAGCTGTCAGCCCAAACATCTCACAATGTTTGTCAATATTATCGAATTTAATAAGGATATTATTTTTTTCATAATGATGTATCAAGTATTCATATATGTAGTACAACCTTCCTATTTAGCCCTGAGTTTTCTCATTTTGCACTACCATTTTTCAATATTAGATCCCCTCAAAGTAGGGTCCATACAAGTGTCAACCACATATTTTTGAATCCCCACTCTTAGAAACTATGAGTTTTCAAATCTGAAAATGGGAGAAGTGTTTGGTATATCACCAAAGTCCAAAAACAGGAGAGTGCAATTCTCTAACTAAGCCAGTAACCTGAGTAGGGGTAATTTTCCTCCCAATCTGGGCAAGATAACACTATCTAATTTCTCAAAAGTAGCATTTTGTAAGTTATTACCCTAAAAGTATTATGTTCCATTTAAATCAAGCTCTCTAAGCCCACCTTTCAGTGGTTGTAGTAAACAAAAAAACTCTAATGTGAGGAGTACTCGATTTATTTTTCTCATAATCTTTTTTTAGTAATGTTAGAAACCCCTCCAACCAAGATAGGATTAATGCTATTTTGAAAAGTTGTGGATAACTTAGCCAATATTTTTTCCTTTTCTATTAGGTCGAGCTTGCCCATAGACCAGGAAAAGTCCCAACAAAGTTCGTCTTTGACATCCTATTGTAATCTTAATATACCGATCTCCATCCTCCTGAGAAATCACATCTAAGTTAGTGGAATTAATCCCCAATGAAAGGGCCACCAGATTCCCCCCTAGAGGGTGTATATGGCACTAATGAAAATCCCAGTTTGCACATATAGTCCGCAGATCCGATCTTGTAATATGTTATTTAGAAACCTTTTTTCATGGCATTGACTAATTTAGGATGGTGATCAAACTAGAACATCCGCACGTCAATTTTCAATAATCAAGAGCAAAACCTATATTGATGCGCGAGGACATTCAAATCTGAAGTGGAGTTGGTTCATCTTATTGTCTTATCTAAATGATAATGCCCACACGTGTGGCACGAGGCACAATGGTCCATATGACTTCATAATCATTTAACTTGCCACATCAAACATATGAAACCATCATAATCTTTTGGTTTTTTGGACTTCAAAATGTTTTATCTCTTAAATAAAAAAACCATATAAAGATCCTCTTTTGCCACTAAATTTGTCTCGAGGAGATCTTCAAAACTAGATCTCATACTGATATGTTTGGACGACCTTTTTTAGGCCAAAAGATGCCATGATATTTACATTGAAGTTGTCATAGTGTTTACAATAAATTGCCACGACATGTTTCATCTAGTTTTAAAATCTAGATTTAAGGCTACCATTGTATTTCCACTACTTTTAGCAGAATTTTAATTATTTGCCCATAGCAAATTTTAGTAATTAACCACGACAAATATAATTCATTTATCATGGCAAATTAAGTTTGTAGATCATGGCAATTTTAGTATTTTTGCCATGACAGTTCTAGTATCTTGAGCATGGAAAAATATTTTTTGTATAAATCATGGCAAGTTTTAGCGCATGTATCGTGACAAGTTTAAATAACTCACCATGGCAATTTTAGTTAATGGTTGATGACAAATTTGCGTCATTGACCATATGCATTTTTAAAGTAATTGACGACACATTTATTTTTTACTTACAAACCATGTCGAAATTATTTCATGGATAATCGCAAATTTTAGTAATTCATGATGGAAAGTTTAGTTTCTTAATTCCCTTTTTTATAACAAGTAAAAAATTTACTTTAGACGTAGAGGAAAAAGTAGCTGAGATATATCATGGCAACTTCAGCGTAATCATGATGGAAATTTATGTGCAATAAACCTGACAACTTTTAAGCCCAAAAAATTTCGTCGAAACATATCAATATGAGATCGAGTTTCGAGGATCTTGTGGCTACAGATTAATGTTGGAGACGGTATTTTAATCAGATTTTTTATTTAAGAGATAAAACATTTCTAAAACTGAAAAGACAGAAGATCCTGTTGACATCATCTGTTTCGTCATTTGTGCATGCATGCGATGGCATGGCCTAATCCATGGTTATATGATGTGTGGTCGAATATTGCTTCAAACAAACATATGGTGGTTATGGGCACTCTTTTCTTAATGCTACGTGCAAGAGCTATAAATGGACTCTTCGAGACATGAGTTGGCATACTCATTATTTCATAGTTTTATACGTGGGTCGACTCTTCTTGGCATGAGTTGACAAAAAAATAATATATGAGATAGAAGAATATTTTCTTTAAAAAAATGTAGGTATATACATTAGCCGTTTTAGGGAGCAACAAACGCAAACCTAGAAAGCGTGCAAACTACGAAAACAGTTCTCGCTATCTCATGTCAAATTATATTTTGATTAAATAAATTGCTATAACTAATTGTATTTACAAACCAAATTATTGTGTATGGCCGTTGTTCGTGAAAAAAAGACTATTTTACCAACCCTTCAAAGCTACCAACCGTCAGTAGACACCTAACTGCCAACTGTTTAGCAACCAACCGTCTAGGATGCAGCTAGGTGTTGCAATCTGGCTTTCTTAACACACACGAACCGTCTGTGTCACCATATATAAAGTGGGTCTGAATGATCTTCTACATACGCAATATACAGCGGTGGCCCATGTATAATTGAGATGATTAACTTTCAAACTAGCTCCTCGCTGAAAGTGAACGTTTGGATTATACGGTTTATACCTGTCAACAAAAATGACCGAGTTTGATATATGTCCTCCCATTAGAAAATCATGCAAATAAAGGGCAGGAAGATGAAGATAAACCTGTGGCCAGGTGGTAAATTGCCATTTGTGAGCGCATTACCGGGTGATAGTAACTGACAAAAACAGGTGGCTGATCTCATCCGTGGCAAACTGGCACGACATGTTTCCCCGGCCGCGTGTTCTTTAGCCCGGTTTTGCTTGGCTGGGGAAAAAAGCTGGCCAACTATAGCTAGCAGCATAAGATTATAGAATCCTATCGCCAGATAAATTTGCTAGCGCCGATGGGGACGTCCTGATTGCAGTCGCTTCGTTAAGAACAAAGTCATCTTTAATTGTCCCTTGTGGTTGCTCGGGCACATGATCAGCACGCACGCACGCAGCGGCCATTGCTTCAGTGCCAGGCGACCTTTTCTTCTCTCTCTCTTCTAGCTTTTTTTTGATAAAATCTCACGCTGCTAGCTGCTGGGTTTGTTACTAGTAGTACACATTTCTATAAATAATAGAGCTATATAGATGATCGGTCGATCAAGCCTGGGTTTTGGTTTTGCTAGCTCGATCGGAACATTAAACTAGCAAGGATACAGGGACCCTTTCAAACAAACGTCACCGTGGACGCCATGTCTGTTCGTCTGCACTCTCCACCGGCGTACTCAACGATCTATCACACGCGCTCCTCCGATCAAGGAACAACCCTTGTTCGAGCGTAATTAACTCTTGGTACTTGTTTTGTTTGTGCGTTAATATATAAGTTCTGCTTCCTCGTACGTCAGACACTCTAAGTGTGATCGAGATGATTGATTGACAAGCTATAGTTGGCTTAATATATAAGTGTCATGCATTAATTATGTCGATGAAACCCAAAGCTCGTATCGTAGGTGCGCACAACCTTACGTAGTGCTCAACTTCTGGTGATTGATCGTGCGTGGAGCGAAAGATGCAAGCTCCGTATGTGTGTGTGATTCGAGTTTAATTATGCGTGCATGATCACTTGAAAGCTACACGTTGTAAAATTCAGTATAGAACACTAACAAATATTAAAAATAAATGAACAAAAGAGAGGCCTCCCCCTCTGATTCTATTATACTTTTGTAAAACAGAATACAAAAGTATGTATGCTTCACTTTCTTTTCTTGAAGGAAGCGTGTGTGGATCAACACTGGTGTGTGTTGTCGGATTACGTATGTTGGACTAGAACTTCCATACCAGTTCTTTTGGCCTAGGGCATTACTCCTATATGACCTAGTAAAATATATGCTTGTTGATTTCAAAGGATTTTGAACTTTTGGTATCGCGTGATGTGAGAGAAAGGTTAATTTGGCGATGTATGAATGTGTATGAGTCTGAATTTGTCGAGTTTATGAGTTTTTTATGCTAGTTATAATATGGAACGGAATTTTGATTTGGTATGATAATTGGTCTAACACGACTCTATTTGTCATATTCTATTACATCAAGTTCAATAGAATATGCCAAGGTTCTACTTTGGCAAGCATCGTAACCATCTCCTCGAGGCTCTACAAGAATAAGAAAATTGCATCCTATTAGAATGTGATGATTATTAAAACCATGGTGATTAAGCTCGCCTATGCTTTTCGAGCAAAAAAAAACACACTGATCCATGCTTAGTTAGTGACCTACTCCTAAGTACGATCTTCAAGCGATTGTGCGTGGAAAATTAACCATGTGCGGATCCAATAGTAGGATGTACCACTGACCCCATTGAAAAATTACAAGAATATTTTTACTACTCTCGCCACTCCATAATTTCTTGCATGGTTTTAGTCAAATTTGAACTAAAACCATTACAAAAATTATGGAAGGTAGAAAGTATATCGTTTACACCTAACTTACTTTCGTCCTAATCTTAAATGGAAGCCACTTGCCAAAGATCCCATCATTCTAACTCTAACCACACTAGAAGTGCGAGCAAATAAATCAAGCAGGGCCGTAGGCAGAACCGGAGCGGGGTTTGGGCCTGCTTCAGTATATTGTAGCTATTGGCTGCTGCAGGTTGCCTGCACACACAGCCATGGTCGGTGTGCAATGGTTTGGCCCTCAATCGCCGATTGAACTTGGCGGATCTAGCCGTGGATAGCAGTGACACTTCAAATTAATATCGTTAGAGTTTTGCTAAAATTCAGTTGATTTCGGTGGTACCAAAATACTTTCATATCTATTTTTTAGCCAAAATCAAACTACATTGGTAATTAATTAGGGCTGAAACTCATAAAAAAAGAATGAGATGATCGATTTTCTGAAAAACATGTCATTATTTGAGGACCAAATTATGTTTTCCAAAATATTCAACTTCTTATATTGTGATTTTTAATATTTTAAACTTATTGCTTTGTACATTGTGGACTTGTGGTTCATGTGTTACTCAACAATTAAATTGAAAGCATTTTTCATTTTCTCGAAGCGTGTTTCCCCTTCCCCTCAGCGGCTAGGGGAAATGCTCCCCTTCGAGGCTTGGCGGCTAGCCCGTGAATTGGCCTCCCCTTCGCCTGCCAGTTTGGCGGTCGGTGGCAGGGATGAGAATCCTATTACCTTTGCTATGGCTAGTAGTTTAAATTAGGGGTTTTTTCAGTCCTCGGAGATGAGGCGCTCAAGCGGATGGCCATTACTACAGATCTGAATAACACTGACCGGTCAATTTTTCATCAGAAACGCGCTTTTGGATGGTCAGTGCCTCAAGATTAGTGGTGGTCTATCAGAAACGGGCCAGTTGACCAGTTAGTGATAAAGAATAACATTGACCAGCCAAACGATCGATGTTGACTTCATCAAGGCGTCTTATGAGCAATTCATCACGGGCTGTCCATCCAGAAGAGATCGGGTAGTGATGTTCACTAGGGGCGGGCTAAATAATGTGTTGCACTTCCACCAGCGCACTTGCTGCACTACATCCTATGCAGGCATACATGCATAAAGTTGCATATTAGATATCAAACAAGTAGCACTTTCATAGCAAAACGTGTTGCATATATACAATCAACATATATATCTCTTTGACATTGCATAGACAATACCTTTGTACCCTTACCATTCTCGAGTAATTACTTTCCCAAGATTCAAAGCAAAGAAATCCTGCAAATTTCATTAAATCAAATAAATTTACAACATAAGACATGACCACAATCTATGCATACTACAAAGTATCACTACACCACGACACCACACTAGCGACATGCATCTGTTGGCATAAGTCCACAATGTCGACACTTTTTTGTCTCAAACTACACTTATTGTCACTGTTGTGCAAGCTTTTGACACATTATGTGTTGGTAATGGCTTGATGTCCACCAACGTAAAATGTGTCAGCATATACCATATTTAGTCATACATTGTGTGTCGGCTGTTCGGCCGGACAAAAAAGTGTCAACTTTTCTTGAACCTGGCCCACCAATTCCCATCCCCGCGCCCATACCAAAAATATCAAGCGGCAAGAACCCACGTAACCCTAATTCCCATTCTCTCTTGTCGTTCCCTCAGCCGCCACCACTCGATGCGGGTGCCGACGCTGAACAAGCCTTAGCTCTCCAGATCCACCGCTCCCCTCTCTTCTCTTGTCCATATGCGACGACCCCTCCTCATCTTTCTCACTGCCAGAACCACCACCCCATGTTCTGGTGCTGCCGAAGCCATCCCCTCCCCCAGGTCATGGATCCCGCCGCGGTACGACCTGGACGCCAAGTGGGACGCCTGCCTCGACCTCTCCATCTCTCGCGTCACCTACGCCTCCCTCGCCGGCGCCTTCGGGGTGCCTCATCTTCTTTCGTAAGATCCCCCCTCCACCTCCACAATCCCCATCTTCCCCTTCCCCTTCCCCTTGCTGCATCACAAGATTTGTTTGCCGTGTGCCCCACTTGTCTTTGTCTATCTTCTGATCTAGGGTTGCAAGAAAATGATTCCCATGTTCCATCTCGGTCGTCCTAATCTGATGCTGGACTAGCTGGATAGGTGGGGCACGCTCTTGCGAGCTGCTCTTTCATGGACTAATGCACGTGCTCTGCTTTAGGAAGTTGTAGATAGATTGTTTCTTGTGAAATTGGAGACCCAAATTTGATGGGAGTTGAGTTTCTCTAGTCGATTTGTGTTGAGGGTTGTGAGATGCCCATGAGCATAAGCGGAAATTTGCTCATGTTTCATTTGTTTTAGGTTTGTATTCTGTAGAGGCCAGAGTCTCATTTCAATTGATTCGTCAACCAGCGTAGGAAGAGCAAGACATGCTTGAATTGATGGCTATAGGCTATGTGAATGTGATGGCTTTGAGTGGTAGGCAGGGAAACTTTTGTGTGCGATTTTAGTTGGTGTGAGCGATGTTTTCCTCCATCCCCGCATCCAGATCTATCGTAAGCATTCTTTTCATATGAATCAAAACTATTCTTATGTAATCTAGGTTAATATGGAAACAGCGATCCTAACACATCTGGGAAGTACTTGGGTTATCACGACCACCCAAGAAAGAGAAAACGATTGTGTACTTGCAACTGTTTACATTCAACACTTCCTCGTTATATATAGCATTTGTTTCAGACATATTTATGTTTTTTTCTAGTCGAAGAATGGCATCACTAAAGCTATAAATGAAGGACGTAATGCTTGTGTCAGTAATTGAATGGTAAACTTTTATACAATGACAATTCTCAGATGCTTATGTATCTGCCTTTTAATTATTTGGAACTCCTTTATATAGCAGTCTTAGCTCTGTACAAGCTACTAAACGATATAGGAAGTTGGAGTTAAAATTTATAAAATCTGACCATTGGAACCACATTAGTGCACCATAAGTGTGTTGTTCCTAGTAGCTATAAACTAAATCTTCCTATCTTTTAAAGATGGGCAACAAAATAATACTTGACCATTATTTTTTTGGGAAGCATATTTAGTTTAGCACCACAAATCAGGATTACACCTAGCTCTATTTGTAGACAAACATAGATATTGCAGTCTATTGTAGCATATGTTTAGTTTCAGGATTTTAATCATAGTAGAATACAACATATGCAAATCTCTACTGTATGCCACACAATGTTGCATAGCATGCATGAACCGCAACATAAGCAATGTCCTATAAATGGATTTTTTTTATGATTAAATGGTTTTTTAGGATTAAATGTTTTTTCCATCTAAGTGCACTCCATGTTACATTGTCATTTTATATTATATTATAACTATGGGTTCTTAAAAAGAGAGATGTGCTGGGAGCCTAATGTTGCTAATAGTTGGAGTCACTCCATGTTACATTGTCATTCGAGATTGGCCTATGCAGTTCAGGAATTACTCACCGTTCATGATGGTGTCTAAGTGTCGGAGGTATATGATTCATGGTGTTATTTGTTGTCATTCAAATCAATGATAGAAGAAAAAATTGCCTCCAACAGCGAAAGGTGACCATTGTTACTTGTAGCTTCTTGAGAGCCTTTATAGTTGCGACTCCATTAGTTGCTTCTGGTTTCACCAGACAAAGGGTACTAATTAGCCTTACAAACCCAGTAGTGACTTCATTAAGGACCTACCTTTATCAAGCATTCTTTATATATAAACCATAGTATAAAAATATATATACCGCATGAATCTGTTTCCGGCAAACCTGTCATTTTGATGCAATTTTCACCAATTATGCATGGTTTTTAAGTTGTTTCATTTCTAGAGCATTACCAGTGTTATTTGTGTAATAGAGAGTACACTTTAGCTCTTTAGATTCTGATTATATGTGCTACCAAATACAAATGTGACATCTCATCGCCTAGTTGTCAATTATATTTGCTTCCAAGGAGCTTATTGATCCCCAATAGCAATAGTTGGTGATAGTATATTCTCTTTTCAAAAGTTTTTACCCCCGTACTTCCAGGGATGAGTCATTGAAGGAGCGGAAATTTTTAGAGCATCAAGTAATGGTGGGTGAACCATTACAACCTGCTTGTTTCCAACAGAGCCAAAATGTGAAATTTATACGACTTATTAATTGTTAGCATGTGAAACCTATAGCAACTAAATTCTTCTTATGCTAATAGTCTACATGGTACTTTGATGTTAATGATTCATGCTTGCTAATAATTTGATTCTGCATTTAGTACTATGTGAGTGAACTAAGAAAGTGTTGTTTCTTTTTAGGCTAGTAAAGCATCATTGTGCACTTCTGGAACAACTATCATGGAAGTATGGAACTAATGCTAGCAAAACTACATTGTGTAGTTGCTTGAGAAAAAAGATGAAATTTATTTCCCTGTCCAACATTCTTTTTGAATATATTTTGTTCCATGCTTTTCCAAGCTAGTACAGATAAAGATCTAGCCTCTAAGACAAGGTAAATTGTTTCTAATCTACTATATCTTATATGTTCAGTGGTATAATGCTTAGGGTTAAAACTGAAATATATGCAAATATTCTCAATTGTAACATAATTGTTCAGTTGAGCTATTGAACCTGCTGAAAGGAAAATGCTTAGGGTTAAAACTGAAATTTTTCTAGTTAAGTAAATAAGATATTCTCACTGTTTAAAAGTTGTTGTTTCTACCATACCACATCTTGTTTGTATCACTCTTAAGTATATTCTCTAGTTACACTAAGAACAGAAGTACACAAGTGTGAGTTTGTTTAGGCCACTACAACATAAAATAATTTACATCATAAAATAATTTGTCATGTTAATGTTTTATATGCCGGCATGTATGCCAGCTTACATCCATATTTGTTTTTCTTTATGTCGAAACTACTGGATACTTTACATCAAGCTAGACCAAGTATGTCCCTTATTTCTTTAGACATTAGTTATCTTTCCGATGTTATTATACCACGCGATAGAGTTCCATTGGTTTCTTGAAAGGTGACATACCCTGATATAGTTAATACTCTGTAGAGTGCGTAAAGGTTTTTCTTTTATTTTATGACTATTTGGTGCTTTTATCCAACAAGGCAGTAATTTTTTTGCAGGGACAAATGGCAGAAAATAGAATGGTTGGCACCTTTTATTCATACGGAGGTTGATGTTGGCTTGGCGATCGAAGACTTGGTCTCACCCATGATATTTTGTAGCAGTCAAGTGATCAAACATTTGGTCTTTTAAGATCTTACCATCAAATTGTGTAACTTATCTCATATGTCAACTTTTGTATTTCCTAATAGTTGTAGCTAACTTGAGCGAAGAAAACAAATAAATCTTTATATATGTTGAATGAATGTATGGATGAATGACATTTTGTGATGAATAGAAGAGTGCAATAGTTTGTATATGCATTGTGTATTGAACATGAATTAAATATTATGAATGCTATTTAATGTTAAAATAGATTTTATTTGCAATTGTGTTGGAATGTAAAACCCTGGCAACAAATGTGTCGGTAGAAGTATTGGTCGTCGCACTTTCTGTCGGCACATGTTGTATCACATAAACTGTCGGCGCAGATATGGTGTCATAGAATCTGTCCGCCTTGGACAGTGTCAGATCAACCGTCGGTATAGAAATGTCTGTCGCCATAAATCTCACCAACACCGTCATACTATCTGCCGGAGTAAGTTTTTCTGTCGGTAAAGACCTTTCCTGGGAGGACTATAAGCGACAGCTCTTTTCTGTCGACAAAGGTCTTTGCCGACACTAAATGTGTCGCCTTAGGTGACCTATACCAACACATTGTTTGATGCTGCTTTGAGTATCGTGGTGTAGTGTATGCTTATGAATTTTGAAAATACACTGTCTCTAAGCTTAGAGGAAGATTATTGCTAATTCGCCATGGGATTGGGCTTTACAATAGATGGATCCTTTACCGAAGAAGATGGCTTATTGGAAGAAGCTGGCTGGTCAAAGAAGATACCTTCTTGCTAGCAGTTGGCTCTTTGGCCGAAGAAGATGGCTCTTTCATTGAATAAGATGGCTTCATGGTAGCAGTTAGCTTTTTGGCGAAATATGGTGCCTCGTACCACATCTCAAACTGAATGCGATCAAGATGCTTACTAAGCTAGTGGGTAGTGCCATGAATTCTGTTGATAAAACCCAAAGCTTGTATTGTAGGTACGTAAAACCTTACGTAGTGCTAAACTTCTAGTGATCGATTGTGCATGGAGAAAAACATGCAAGCTTCATATGTGTGCACAGTTTAATTATGTTTGCATGGCTGAAAACTACAAACTGTAAAAATGGGTACAACAAACTTCCAATTGTAAAATAGAAAACAAATGTATGCTTGAGTTTGTGTTCTTGAAGGAAATGTGCGTCGATCATTGCTGTTATGTATTGTGGAAGTACGTATACAAGAACTTCCGTACCGTTCCTTTTGGCCCATGGCATCTCCCATACGACCTGGTAAAATATGCTTGTTGTTTCAAAGAATTTTGTGGTTTCGTATGGCGTGATGAGAGAAAAAGGTTAGCTAGAACTTCCGTACCGTTCCTTTTGGCCCATGGCATCTCCCATACGACCTGGTAAAATATGCTTTTGACGATGTACGGATGCATGTGAGCTAGAATTTGTCGAGTTTATGAGTTCTCTTATACTATTTATAATGTTGAATGGAATTTTGAGTTGGTACCAGGATTGGTCCACACAAGTTGTCATATACTCCTACTTTCTAATTACATCAAAATCAATAGAATATTATGCCAAGGTTCTACTTTGGCAAGCATAGTAACCATCTTTCGAGGCTGTACAAGAGAAAATCGCATGCTATATGGTTGAATGTGGTGATTAATTAAGACCATAGTGATTAAGCTTGTTTATGCTTAGTGAGTGACCTACTCCTAAGTATGGTCTTGTAGTGATTGTGCGTTAACGGAAGATTAACCATGCATGGATCCAGTAGTAGAGTGTGCCATGTAACCCCTTGGCAAATTGCAAGAATGCTTTTATTAGTTTATTATTTACACCCAATTTACTATGTTTAGCTTTTTTGAAAGGGGTTGATGAGAGTGAAAGCGGCCTTCTTCCACACAACAAAATTCATCATTGAAAACAGTTATTCTACTAGATTCTGGGAGGATACATTGCTAGGTGTGTCATCGGTGGCCACACAATATCCGTCTTTGTATAATATTGTGCATCATAGGTACACATATGCTTCTATAGTATTACAATCTTTCCCTCTAAATATTCAGTTCCAGAGATCGTTAGCAGGAGACCGATTGAATGCTTGACTACATCTCGTGAGGAGTTTGATGGACGTTCACCTCTACCATTCACTGAAACTAACAATGAATGGTTTGTTTTCAGTAAATCAATGTATGTCGACCTAATCAACTCTCGTCCAATTCCAAAATCAATACATATTTGGAAAATTAAAGTGCCCTTTTGATTCAAAGTATTCGTGTGGTATGTTCATAAAAAGGTGATTGTGACTAAGAATAACTTGGCAAATCGTAGTTGGGAGGGCACTCAGCGATGCTGCTTTTGTGATAAAAATGAAACGATTAAACTTGTCTTCCTTGATTGTCTGATGGTTAGAATTCAGTTCATATAGCTTTTAATATTACCCCTTAAAATAGTATCCACACGTTATTTGGAAGTGTCTAAATGGGGTTGATTCAACTTTGCGACACATATTCGGATAGGAGTATGCCCATTACTTTGGGCTATATGGAACTAAATAAATGATATGGTTTTTAACACACAAACTCAAATTAATTTTTGACAGATAATCAACAAGGCCACTACTTTGATCCGTACGTGGTCGTTACTCACTCCGACAGAAGCTAGGAAGCATTTGGGTATTGTGTCTATCCGATGGAAAATGGCAGCTCGAGCTATCTACAATCGGTTTAGATGGAGGTCCAATAATAGGCTAGGTGTTTCGTCATCTCGTCCTATTTTTACTTGTTGTAGCCGTTATGTTTTCATTTGATTTTATTTTTTTTCTTAACAAAGCATGTTTTTGAGCACATGATGTCTACAACACAACTTGTTCTTGTAGACTCGTGTTGGACCTCCAAACGCAGAGTTTTGTAGGACAGTAGCAAACTTCCATTAAGTGGATGACCTAAGGTTTATCAATCCGTGGGAGGCGTAGGACGAAGAAGGTCTCTCTCAAACAACCCCGCAACCAAATAATAAAAAGTCTCTTGTGTCCCCAACACACCAAATACAATGGTCAATTGTATAGGTGCACTAGTTCGGCGAAGAGATGGTGATACAAGTATAGTAATGATAGTACATATTGATTTTGGTAATAGAAACAATAAAAACAGCAAGGTAGAAAGTAACAAAGTGAGCACACACGGTATTGAAATGCTTGAAGATGAGGCCTAGGGTTCGTCCTTTCGCTAGTGCAATCTCTCAATAATGCTAATATAATTGGATCACATAACAACCCCTCAACGTGCGAAGAAGAATCACTCCAAAGTTCCTATCTAGAGGAGAACATAAGAAGAAATTATTTGTAGGGTACGAAAGCACCTCAAAGTTATTTTTTCAAATTAATATTTCTAAGTGTTTCTACTAAGATAAAAAGTCATCCTTTCCGATCGATCTATCCAAGAGTTCGTACTAAAATAACACCATAACAAATTCAGAGTCATAATACTCAATCCAACACAAAGAACCTCAAAGAGTGCCCTGATGACCCACAAGTATGGGGGATCAATCGTAGTCCTTTCGATAAGTAAGAGTGTCGAACCCAACGAGGAGCAGAAGGCTCTGATAAACGGTTTTCAGCAAGGTAATAACTGCAAGCACTGAAAGTAGCGGTAACAAGTGATGGTGTAGTGAGGTGAAACGTAGCAAGTGAAAAGTAACAAGTAACAAGTAGTAGCAATGGTGCAGCAAGTGTCCCAATCCCTTTTGTAGCAAGGGACAAGCCTGAACAAAGTCTTATAGGAGGAAAAACGCTCCCGAGGACACACGGGAATTTCTGTCATGCTAGTTTCATCATGTTCATATGATTCGCGTTCGTTACTTTGATAGTTTGATATGTGGGTGGACCGGCGCTTGGGTACTGCCCTTACTTGGACAAGCATCCTACTTATGATTAACCCCTCTCGCAAGCATCCGCAACTACGAAAGAAGAATTAAGACAACATCTAACCATAGCATTAAACTAGTGGATCCAAATCAGCCCCTTACGAAGCAACGCATAGACTGGGGTTTAAGCTTCTGTCACTCCACCAACCCATCATCTACTTACCACTCCCCAATGCCTTCCTCTAGGCCCAAGTATGGTGAAGTGTTATGTAGTCGACGTTCACATAACACCACTAGAGGAAAAGACAACATACAACATATCAAGATACCGAACGAATACCAAATTCACATGACTATTATTAACATGACTTATCCCATGTCCTTAGGAACAAAAGTAACTACTCACAAAGCATAATCATAATCATGATCAGAGGTGTAATGAATAGCATCAAGGATCTGAACATAAACTCTTCCACCAAGTAATCCAACTAGCATCAACTACAAAGAGTAATCCACACTACTAGCAACCTTACAAGTACCAATCGGAGTCGCGAGACGGAGATTGGTTACAAGAGATGAACTAGGGATTGGAGAGGAGATGGTGCTGATGAAGATGTTGATGAATATGCCTCCCCTCCGACAACAGGAGTGTCGGTGATGACGATGGCGAAGATTTCCCCCTCCGGGAGGGAAGTTTCCCCAGCAGGATCGTCGTGCCGGAACTCTAGATTGGATCTTCTCAAGTTCCGCCTCGTGGCGGCGGCAAAACCACGAAAAAAGCTCCCTCCTGATTTTTTCTGGAACGAAACCCTTCATATAGCAAAAGAGGGGGGGCCAGTGGGCCATCAGGGAGCCCACAAGCCGTGTAGCCGCCACCAGGCGGGTGGCGGCTAGCAGGCTTGTGGCGCCCTGGTAGCTCCCCTCTGGTACTTCTTTCGCCCAGTATTTTTTATATATTCCCAAAAAATTCCACGTAAATTTGCAGGGCATTTGGAGTTGTGCAGAATAGAGGACTCAGATTTGCTCCTTTTCCAGTCCAGAATTCCAGCTGCCTGAATTCTCCATCTTCAAATAAACCTTGCAAAATAAGATAGAAAAGGCATAAATATGATACCACAAAGTAATATAACAGCCCATAAAGCGATAAATATCAACATGAAAGCATGATGCAAAATGGACGTATCAACTCCCCCAAGCTTAGGCCTCGCTTGTCCTCAAGCGAAAACCAAGTTCCATAAACATGTCCACATGTTTAGGGACGAAGGTGTCGATAAAACATAATACGGACATGAGGGCATCATGATCACACATAGAACAACAATACATCATAAAGATACTTATGAGAAAGTAACAATTCCTTCACAAAGCAAAGTATGAAGCAAAAAACCTTACCGATAAGTAACCAACAACAGTCCAAAGTCATTGAAGCAATTGCAATTTATCATAACATCAGAAAGAGTCAAATAAGAGCTTGTAAGGCAAAACCACATACTCAATCATCTCTTTTATTTTCCACAATTGTTACAACTCACGTGGTACTCATGGTATCAAAGTTTCAGCTGAACACAGAGGAAGATAGGGGCTTATAGTTTTGCCTCCTAACTATTTACCTCAAGGGTAAAGTCAACAATAATAAAGCATAAGTACTCAACTCCAAGTTGATATATGAATATAGATCTTTCCCAAGCATGTGACGGTAGCCAAGACAAAGGCAAAAATAGGGAATTGGTGAAGATCACCATGACTCTTACAAGGGCAAAAAGTAAAGGTACAAGATAGGCCCTTCGCAGAGGGAATCAGAGGTTGTCATGCGCTTTTGGGGTTTGAATGCGTGTCCTCTTAGTGCGGAGGAACGTCACTTTATATTGCCTCCTGTGATAAAGAACTTTATTATGCAGTCTGTCGCTTTTATGTCTTCATTATCACACGTTCGTACAAAGCTTATTTTCCACACACTAATAGATCATACATATTAGAGAGCAATTTTTATTGCTTGCACCGATGACAACTACTTGAAGGATAAAACCTAGCTATAGCAATTTTCATAACTACTAGCTATATGCAATTTTCATAACTATGACATATCATATTGCTATCCAATAAAACCTAGATAGATCAGTAGCTATATGCAATTTTCATAACCTTGGATCAAAGAACGCCGCATAAAATTGTTTCACTACAACTAAAGAGAAATTGATCTTTATATGATTCCAAAATGTAACATATAGCAATCGATCCTATGCAATTTTCATATCCTATGAATTGATCAAGAAACCCTCAATTAACTATCCAATGGAACATATATAAAAACTGCATTTTGCTATCCAATGGAACCTAAAGAAATCACTATATATATGCAATTTTCATAACCTTGGATCAAAGAAAGCCTCAAAACATACCTCGCCCATTGGAAGATCAAGACATGGTGTTTGAAACATAGTTGGATGATGGCAACACCTCGTTGATCGGTCGTGTACTCCAGATCAAGCCCCAAGAACTTCTCATGATCCACCACGGCGTCAAGCCATCGTTCCTTCAACTGTCTAAGAAAATGCGGCACCTCCCTGCTCTCGTTCGTGTAGACGACATCGAGCTTGGTCTTTCCATGTGCGAGCACCTCTCCAAAGCGAGTTGGCATGGTGGAAGAAGAGAAGGGAAGAAGAGAGGGGAAGAAGAGAGCGAGAGAGGAGAAGAATAGAGAAATGGCAACAGACTCTACTTCGGTTGTGCTTTTGCGAAGTGGGATGCAAACCGTTTGGGCCTTTAGTCCCGGGTTGAGCCACCAACCGGGACTAAAGGGTGATACGAACGGTTGCCACCACCACTTCGTCCCGGTTTGTTCAACTAACCGGGACTAAAGGGGGATACAAACGGTCCACCTGGTCCCGGTTTGATCCACCAACCGGGACTAAAGGGAGATACGAACAGTCCCTGCCTATTGGTCTCGATTCGTGTCTGGAACCGGGACCAAAGGGTTGACACGAACCGGGACCAATGGCCCATGATACCCGCCTGGCGCCCTAGCCTCACTAACCGGGGCCAATGACACCATACGTTCCAGTTCGTGGGTGAACTGGGACTAATGAGATTTCTTCAAGTGGACCAAAGCCTTGTTTTCTACTAGTGTAACATGGGTTGGTTGGATCCGGTAACGACGACACTTGAGCATTTTCCCATTCCTAAAGGCATTGTTATTGAAGAATCTCATCGTTCGTATGGTGTCATAAGATGGTTGGTACGGATATAGCAATTTCTGTAGGTTGCAGATAGCGGGTCAGATTGCTTTGGGTTTATTTTTCCCTTGCTACGCATAGCTTTGGTCTCATGTGAGTTCCCATTTGTCAGGGTTTTTTCCGTGCGTTCATGTTGACTATGTACATCCTACCTATCCAGAGCCGGATGTATCCTCATTATGTTTTGTATCTTTTTGATGCTTCATTTTACGCAAATAAAAATCAACTTTCTCGTAAAAATATGAAATGAAGGGAGTATATACAAACTGTTGCATGATGCGTGCAGGTGGTCATCATGCCCTGGGCCATGGCCGGGATGCTTTGGCTCACCCCTCATCGCCGATTAAACTTGGCAGATCTAGCATTGGGTAGCAATGAAATTCCAAATTAATATCGTCAGATTTTTGATAAAATTAAGCTACTTCTGGTGGTACGAGAATACTTTTATGTTAAATTTTGGTCTAATCAAACTACATATTAATAAATTAGGGTTGAAACTCGTCAAAGAATGAATGAAATCATAAATAATAAAAAATATTTCAATTGATTGAAGACCAAATCATGTTTAAAAGTATATTAAACAAGTTACACTATGATTTATTAAATTTACACTTATCGTCTTGTACTTGTAGGGTTCATGTGGTACCTAACAATTCAATTGTACGTACAAGGCATGACATGATGAGTGTGAAATCCTAGATCCAATTGATGGAAACACTTGCTAACTTGCACACTAATGATGAGTACAACATCTTTTACATCCGTATTTGTTTGGAAGAGACATTATATGGAGAAAACATAATATTTGTTCTTCTTATGCAGCATGCATGCGCCTCCATTTTGTTCAGTATTGGCTAAAAACAGCTAGTTTGTTATACAAAGGATTGTGCACAACATATTGAGATGGCGATCGGTCGATAGAGAGGGCAAGATTATCTCCCATCTTTTTCTAAACGAGAGATCGCAGTTATGTATAAACTTGTATTGTTCTTATTAGTCCCAAGCAAAAAAAATCTGTGCTAGGAAAACTAGTAGTTCTAGCTAGCTGTATTAATATTATCAAAGATATATATATATATATATATATATATATATATATATATATATATATATATATATATATATATATGTATATATATATATATATATATTTGCATGGTATATTTAAGTAATGATGTTATATTTGGTCACGGTGGTTATCATTTAGGACGCATGCAAGGATATTGATCGATTGTTGCTTTCACAGTACAATTTAAATAAGTAATTCTTGTTACACTATGACTTTGCACAACCTATCTAAACTACTCTAATATGCAGTGGAGCTAGTACGTGCCAAGTAGTAGGAACAAGTACTCAATCGTCACTAGTGATGCACACGCCAGTTTAGACCAATCACATAATCACATACCGTGAAAAGATCTAACACGTTAGTTTTCTCTTTTACATAACATGTGTACGTACATTAGTTAATCATTGTGTGATATTATTCTGCTAGGAGTAATGGTTTGCTTTGCTGCCCGCCATGGTTCCAATGTAATATTTTGTACAATATTGCCAAGTGCATCAAAATCAAATGAACATCGTGCAATATTTTCACCTTGCTCACCAGTCACAATATATGATTATCATTTAATAGATCTAGAGATTGTTGTATTTCATTGCCAACATATTCGACTTACCTACAGCGTGGTTCGTTAAGAAACCCTTAATATGAAACATATAATTGTATAAGTTGTGTCAAGTAAACCTTTGCTAAACAAATGCATCACATAAGCCATATATATACCCCACAGGAAAAGATGATACAATAGACTGAGAATATGTAAGTACTATAGAAGTGCGAAAAAACAGACCACCATAAGAAAGGCAGTTAGTTCTTGTATGTTACGGTTGTGGGAAGGCCTCATGACGAGTGAGATAAAATAAGTCTATATACCAATTTACATATCCATTTGGTGTGAAGCGTTCTCCAAGAGAGTTTGCAGTCCAACAACATGAGCACAACAAAGTGATCTACTTAACTCCATTGAACAGATTGTAAATTGTACATAATACATAGAAAATCAACGGGGGTTAGAAATTACAATTATAACTTAAAGTTAAGCTTATTAGTCTGAAACACAACATGTCATCTATGATATGGTTTACTTAATTTTAAAACTGATATTTATCCTAACGGCGACAAGAACAAGTGTTGAAACAATGTTTTCATCAACGAGTTCTCAAAAGACTATTAACAAGTAGGGTCTGTTTGGTTGAAGCCCACCTATGCCACACTTTGTTTTGCCAAATGTGTTGCAAGCCACAATTTTTGTGGCGAGTGTTTTTAGAAAGCATCTCGCTCGATAAATGTGGCCACTCAATTGTGCAAAGACTATACCCAACTTTCTAAGGGCCTGTTTGGATGGAAGCCTCACCTTGGCACACCACATTTCTTGGTCTAGTACATTTTGTTTATTTGCCTCACTGGTGGCAAGACTTGGCAAGAAATAGTGTGTATGACATCTGAGGTAGGGTGCTAAGAAACTGGAGCATGCCACAAGTGAGCCAAATAAACAAAATTTACTAGACTAAGAAAATGTGGTATGCCAAAGTGAGACTTCAATCCAAACAGGCCCTTAGAATGTTGGGTATGGTCTTTGCACAATTGAGTTGCCACATTTATCGAGTGAGATGTTTTCTCCAAAGCAAGTGATCGTAACATATTTGAGATGTCCAAAGTAGAGTGAAATATTAGGGGGGGATTCACTAATCTTGAAATTTACCAATTTAGTGTTTAGTAGTCCTTTTATGAGTTTTTGTGAGAGCATGTTATCCATTCTCTGTGCTAATGTACCAATGCATGCGCCGCTGCACATCCATGGGAATTCCTATTATACGCTCAACGTACGATATTGTCAACCAAACAAACCATTTTGATGCTCCTGACTCGGTCATCTTCTTTTGTGCCTTTTTCCCTTTTTGTTGCTCTGTTTACTTTTTTCTTCCTTCTCGTTTTGTGTTGTTGTTTTTTCCTTCTTTATAATATGATTTGTAACTTCATGAAAATTGTGCTACTTTTAAATGGTTGGCACACGTCTATGGGCGGTTTCTACACCATTAACAGAGCGCTACTCCAAAGTACTAAGAACATGCTCACTGGAGCAGATAAATTTAGTGACCTAAGGCAATTTTCTCTTTCCGGCCTGAAAGATTGACAATTTGATTATCTAAAACTCATCGTCCTTTATTCTCATTGTATTGTTAGTTTCCACTCCAAACTTTCATGGCAACGAGCCTGGCCAAGGTGAGGATGACGAATATGCCGCCCATGCATCGGCCCGAGCTGCGTGAACCTACGACACTGCCCGGTGAAGCGGCCTTCTGTAAATGCTCCTATTTACTTTTTTTGTTTCAAAATAAGTGTCACAAATTTAATATTAAATTTGTATAGATTTAGTACTAGAGCGGCAATACTTATTTTGAAACGGATGGAATATTTTTTTATGAAGGGAATACATCTTTTCACTGGGTATGCATGTAGGACATATGTACACACGTACTCTTGGATATTGTGAACATTGCAAGTGCTCGACACAGCGGCCGGCCGGCGAGAGGCTGTGATCAGTGTCTCTATCATTTCCGGGACGAGGCAGCGATGACGGGCTTGCCCTTCTCTTCCGCCACCGTGTATCCGCTGCCGCCGGCATTATATATCCTCGAGACACTCTCGCGCCTTTCACGCCATCTTGATCGGCATGAGCTGGAGGCTGGAGAGGAAGATGGCAAAGTATAGCTTGCACTATAACTCTGCAAAATTGGGGCGGAATGGGCAACTGAATTAGTCGTTTCGTTACGATCGAAGCTATCACATACATCCATCTATAGTCGCCATTTCCTCAGTTTGTCACAAACCGAGGCATCTAATTATATCCCCTGCGCCCATGCATGCATTAGGCATCTAGCCAAGGATATTACATGCATTACAGCATTAGTGTGCATGACTGTTTCTTGATCGGCAGGGCTATGGTAGCTGCCTGCCTAGCTCCGGGAAGAGAAGATTAAACTAGCCAAGGATATTTGGGCGCTTTTTCCTCGAAACGTCACCAGGGACGCCATGTCCATTCGTCTGCATGCACTGGCAATGCATACAGCACGATCACACGCTCCTCGTTAACCTTTTTTAGTTGCCCTCGTTCTGCCTCGTCGACCGACAATGATATCGTAGATTTGCAGCCGTAGGCCCCATTTATGATTGGCAAGCTAACAGTCTGCCGATGTAAACCAGATCGATGAGGTTGGTGCGTATGTGGTAGTAGAACGTACACCCCAGATTTCTGAGGTCATATGCGTGGAATGAAATGTATCTGCCGTGTATGATTGGCAGGGCTAAATGTACACCCCAGATTTCTCTTGGATAAATGTATCTGCCGCATGCAATTGATTGGCAGGGCTATACTTAGCAAAGATAGTTAATTAGGACTTAGGAGCGGTTATTGCCGATACATACTCTACGAGGTTTACACAATACAACTAAATCAAATTTCGACCATAAATTATAGCAACCAAATGTGGAGGTTTACACAATACAACTAAATCAAATTTCGACCATAAATTATAGCAACCAAATGTGGATTATATGTGGCAAAATTATACAGTTGAATTTCTATTTGAAAGAAATTTACAATGGCATATAACTCTGAAGTCACACGATCACTAGTGGAAAACGGGCCTTTGGCCGGGACCCTTTAGCCCCGGCCCGCCTCTGGGCCGGGACTAAAGGCCCGGCCACGTCGCCCCAATTCTCAATGCCTCCCTCGAGGCTTTAGTCCCGGCCCGTAAGGAGCCTTTAGTCCCGGTTCGTGTCCCAAACCGGGACTAAAGGGCTACGCGGTGGGCAGTGGTGGTGGCAACCGTTCGTATCCCCCTTTAGTCCCGGTTGGTGGCTCAACCCGGGACTAAAGGCCTAACACGTGGCCTGCCGTAGTGGTGGCAACCGTTGGTATACCTCTTTAGTCCCGGTTGGTGGCTCAACCCGGGACTAAAGGCCCAAACGGTTTGCATCCCGCGTCGTTTCGGGCGATGAAAAGCACGAACCGAAGCAGAGTCGCCATTTCTCTGTTTCTTCTTCTCTCTCGCTCTCGCTCTCTGTTCTTCTCCTCTCTTCTTCCCTTCTCTTCTTCCATCATGCCAACTCGCTTTGAAGAGGTGCTCGCACATGGCACGACCATGCTCGATGTCGTGTACACGAACAAGAGCAGGGAGATGCCGTTTTTTCTTGAACAGTTGAAGGAACGATGGCTTGACGCCGCAATGGATCATGAGAAGTTCTTGGGGCTTGATCTGGAGTACACGGCCGATCAACACGGTGTTGCCGTCATCCAACTATGCTTTGCACACCATGTCTTGATCTTCCAATGGGCGAGGTAAGTTTTGAGGCTTTCTTTGATCCAAGATAATGACATTGTAAGTTTATTTGTTTCAATCATAGTTGGTTCCCTTCAAATAGTTGTAGTGAAACAATTTTGATTAGTTGAAGGGGAACACAATCTAATTGGAATAGTGTTCCATAATCTGAAAAATCGTATTGAATCAACTATTGTTTAATATGTTCCATTGGAATCATAGTTGGTTCCCTTCAAATAGTTGTAGTGAAACAATTTTGATTAGTTGAAGGGGAACACAATCTGATTGGAATAGTGTTCCATAATCTGGAAAATCGTATTAGAATCAACTAGTGTTTAATATGTTCCATTGGAATCATAGTTGGTTCGCTTCAAATAGTTGTAGTGAAACAATTTTGATTAGTTGAAGGGAACACAATCTGATTGGAATAGTGTTCCACAATCTGAAAAATCTGATTGGTTCAATATGTTCCATTGAAATCATAGTTGTAGTGATACAATTTTATGCGGTGTTCTTTGATCCAAGGTTATGAAAATTGCATATAGCTAGTGATCTCTCTAGGTTCCATTGGATAGCAATATGATATGTCATAGTCATGAAAATTGCATATAGCTAGTGATCTCTCTAGGTTCCATTGGATAGCTATAGTGATCTCTCTAGGTTCCATTGCATATGTTCTATTTGAATCCTAAAGATAATTTTCTCTTTAGTTGTAGTGAAACATGTTTCCTTATTGCAGCAGTATGTAACATTTGTTCCATTTTAATTTGTTTCTGTTGCAGTAGTGACAAGCATTGTCCAGAACTCATGGACTTCCTTCGCAGCGGCATCACTTTTGCTACCGTTGACATAAGGAACGACAAGCTGAAGATGAGGTACAGCTTCGGTATTGAGATACAACCTGGTTGCCTCATTGATCTCCAAACGGTATTCAGGCTTCGACATGTCAGGACTTCGATGGCTCATATGGCAGTTGCCTTGATCGACGAGGAATATGGTGATATGAAGACCAGTTTCCCAAAGTCTCAGCACAAACTTTGGGAGAAGGCCCCACTTGATCGTATCAACATTGAGTATGCAGCAAAAGATGCATACGTTTCATACGAGTTGTACTGCAAGATTCGAGTCGTCAACTATGGCCAGCGTCACCTCGAGGAAGGTGGACATTCTGATTCAGACGAGTAGTGTTTTCAACGTCGAACACTTGTATATATATCTATGGTATCTATTATCATGTACTGTTTGGACTAGTATCATGTACTGCTTGGACCAATTTATATATGTCTAGTTTCTGTTTGTGCCATTATAGTTTCCAAATTTGAATGGTTTAGCCCTTTCTAACTTCATTTTCTACTTTTGAATGGTTTAGCCCTTTCTAACTTCATGGTATCATGCATTTCGACCACATATATATACAAAAAAGTCTTCAGTTCAAATAAGTTCAAAAAATGAAATCCCTTTTGTAACAGATCTGTTTTTGATTAAAACAGTCATTTAAAAATGAAAGACCATTAGTCCCACGTGGCGTGCAGCGGAACCACGTGGCGTGCAGCGGAACCACTTTTGTTGTGGGGGTCGCTTTTCCTTCTTCTCCTTGTGCTAGATATTTGTTATGCATTAGGAAAGAAGGAATAGCGACCATCATCGACGGTCAAAAAATCAGGTGAGTGAGTGTCCACAATACAGGAGAGAAGAAGAATGTCGACTGTTGCTGTGGGGGGTCGTTTCTCCTTCTTCTCCTTGTGAAACGCTGATACTTCGAGAGAGATTGTCCTTTTGTACACGAAGTGCATCCAATTTTTGTCGTAGCCCTCTCAACTTTTTAACACATGCTATGTGGGTGAAATGATGATAGCATGCCAAAATAGTTTTTAATAAACGTAGTTTTTAATTGAAAATAACAAAATTGATAATATTTTGGATAGTCAAAATTATTAATTATGAAAATAGAAAATAGTTTTGCATTATTTATTCAATTTCAAACACTTTTCATTATCATAGTTTTGTCAAATTCTCAAATATGCAAAAAGAATTTTTAATAAACATAGTTTTTAATTGAAAATAACAAAATAGATAATAGTTTGGATAGTCAAAATTATTAATTATGAAATAGTTTTGCATTATTTATTCAATTTCAAACACTTTTCATTATCATAGTTTTGTCTAATTCTCAAATATGCAAAAAGAATTTTTAATAAACATAGTTTTTAATTGAAAATAACAAAATAGATAATAGTTTGGATAGTCAAAATAATTACTTTTGAAAACAGAAAATAGTTTTGCATTATTTATTCAATTTCAAACACTTTTCATTATCATAGTTTTGTCAAATTCTCAAATATGCAAAAAAGAATTTTTAATAAACATAGTTTTTAATTGAAAATAACAAAATAGATAATAGTTTGGATAGTCAAAATAATTACTTTTGAAAATAGAAAATAAATTGCATTATTTATTCAATTTCAAACACTTTTCATTATCATAGTTTTGTCAAATTCTCAAATATGCAAAAAGAATTTTTAATAAACATAGTTTTTAATTGAAAATAACAAAATGGATAATAGTTTGGATACTCAAAATAATTACTTTTGGAAATAGAAAATAGTTTTGCATTATTTATTCAATTTCAAACACTTTTCATTATCATAGTTTTGTCAAATTCTCAAATATGCAAAAAAGAATCTTTAATAAACATAGTTTTTAATTGAAAATAACAAAATAGATAATAGTTTGGATACTCAAAATAATTACTTTTGAAAATAGAAAATAGTTTTGCATTATTTATTCAATTTCAAAAACTTTTCATTATCATAGTTTTGTCAAATTCTCAAATATGCAAAAAGAATTTTTAATAAACATAGTTTTTAATTGAAAATAACAAAATAGATAATAGTTTGGATAGTCAAAATAATTACTTTTGAAAATAGAAAATAGTTTTGCATTATTTATTCAATTTCAAACACTTTTCATTATCATAGTTTTGTCAAATTCTCAAATATGCAAAAAGAATTTTTAATAAACATAGTTTTTAATTGAAAATAACAAAATAGATAATAGTTTGGATAGTCAAAATTATTAATTATGAAAATAGAAAATAGTTTTGCATTATTTATTCAATTTCAAACACTTTTCATTATCATAGTTTTGTCAAATTCTCAAATATGCAAAAAGAATTTTTAATAAACATAGTTTTTAATTGAAAATAACAAAATAGATAATAGTTTGGATAGTCAAAATTATTAATTATGAAAATAGAAAAAAATTGAAACTATATGAGAATTTATAGAGAAAATTCAATCTAAATTCAAAGTGAGTTCACTTTGAATTCAGGTTGAATTTTCTCCATAATTTCAAATATAGTTTCAATTTTCAGTGAGTTTAGGCCCGTAAGCCTGCTTTAGAGAGGAGCTCGATGGAGAAGCTGCGACGGGGCTTATAAACAAGTGTTAGTCCCCCTCGCTGGGCGGGGTGGGACTAAACTTATCGTGCAGCCGAGGAGGGGCTTTAGTCCCGGGTGGAGCCACGCCCCGAGACTAAAGACCCCCTTTAGTCCCGGTTGGAGCGCCGCGTCGCGACTAAAGGCCCCTGCTGTCCCGCCTTCTAGTCTGCCGAAAAAGGATCTTTAGTCCCAGGTTGTGGCTCCACCCGGGACTAAAGGGTGTCTTTAGTCCCCGATTGAGCCCCGAACCGGGACTAAAGATCCACCTATATAAGCGGGAGTTAGAAAATTTCCAACTCAAATCGTCCATTTCTCTTCTTCTTCCTCTCGTTCTCCTGCCCGGCGCGGCACAGCGACGAACTCGACGATGCCGTCAGGCTGCCCGCCGTCCTGCTCGTCGCCGCCTGTCGTCCTCCTCGCCGTCGCCGTCCTCCTCGTCGCACGCCCCCCTCCTCGCCGCGTGCCGCCGTCCTCCTTGCCGCGCGCCGTCGACACCTCCGGCCGGTAAGCCCCCCCCCCCCCCCCCCCGCCCCTCCTCCCCAACACTCCGGCCAGTAGAAGAAAATAAGAAAAAAGAGAAGAAAAGAAAAATATTTAGAATATTTAGGTTTGTGCTAGATTATTAGGGTTAGTAATATTTAGAATTAGGAAAAAGGAAAATAAGAAGAGGAGGAGAAGAAAAGAAGAAAAAGGAGAATAAGAAGAGGAGAAGAGGAGAAGAAGAGGAAAAATAGAAGAAGAGGAGAAGTAGAAGAAGAGAATAAGAAGAGGAGGAGAAGAAAAGAGGAAAAAGGGAAGGAGAAGAAAAAGAAAAGGAGAATTCATTGTCTACATATAACTTGTTTAGTTATTTCAATTCATTGTCTATATATAATTTGTACTCTATTATGCAGAATGAAGATTCTGGATTGTAAAAGTAAGAACATCCTAAATATTGGGTTTATTGACCCAGATAAAATATATATAGCGACGCTAACTGTTAAACCCAAGGAGACGGAGGAAAACCTTCTAAGGTTTCTAATAGATCAAAATTTCTGTGACCACATACTGTTTCCATACAACTTCAGGTGAGGGTCTTTACTCTGTTGTGTCCATTCAGTTATAAGTGTAATTGATAAGTTACTGACACCTATATATATATATATATATATATATATATATATATATACATGTGCAGCTTTTATTGGATTCTGTTGGACATTCAAATTGATAAGGGAAGAGTTGATGCCTTTGACCCATTATCGAGACCCTTGGAACAGTTCCAAAGCCTGCAGGACATGCTCCAAGGGTAATTTCAATCATTCTTGCGCTCTATCGGTCTCTTTCGATGATTTTCTGATATATCAATTAATGAAAAACTTAGCAAATCATTATCCTTGTCGGGCAGGGTTTGGAAGCGGTTCAAGTGCGTGACTCCCGGTATCTTTCCTGAGAAGCTGACCTTTAGAGCGGCTCAGGTAAGTAGTAGTATGATATACTTCTATTTTCAATATATTTATGATGCTAGATTATTATTTTGATTATATATATATTCTATTCTCGTAAAGTGCGACCAGCAGCCACGGGGAACGCATCTATGCGGATACTATGTTTGCGAGACCATTCACACGTTTACCTCTGAGCACAAGGATCACAGATTCGACGTAAGCAATGAACATTCACACCTCTATTTTTACCCGTCATTCTTTGTTATCATGATTGATATTCATATTCATCTCCTCTTCTTATATAGCACACGACCATGAGGGCGAAGGTCCTACCAGAGCAACGCGTGATTGCTGTTGCAGAGGTGCTTGCGGGATTTCTGAGGACGGAAGCTATAGATGTCAAAGGACGATTTAGTGTAGCTAGGGGCCATTACTGATGTTCGTCCATGTAATCGAATAGACGGGCTCTAGTCCCGATAATTCAGATCTCCATATAATTGTATATATATACTCGCTTGTAAGATGAGTTAATCTTATATATATATTCATAATTATTTCTATTTAAATTATATGAAAACTAATTCCCGAACACCAAACGAGGCATCACGTTAATCTCCCGAACACCTAAACCCTAAAACCCTAAAACCCAAAAATAATTTCATTCAAAAAAACCCAAAAATAAGCAAAATCTGAAACTCTTTAGTCCCGGTCCGTGTAACGAACCGGGACTAAAGGTCCTGCCCCTGGGGGCTACGAGGCGCCCACGTGGAGCACCTTTAGTCCCGGCTTGTAACAGGGCCGGGACTAAAGGCCTTTAGTCCCGTCCCTTTAGTCCCGGTTGGTGAACCGGGACTAAAGCCCCTTACGGGCAGGGGCTAAAGGCCCCGTCCCCACTAGTGGATATATGTTATTTATCTACATCATTATAAAAGTTTGATTTTGAAATGCATGCATACTTTATTCATTGAAATGGAGGGAGTAGTCCAACTGCCGGAGGCACCAAGCAGTCCAAGCTAGCTGCACTGTGTCCCCTGAAATCTCAGGATCGGGCCTGCGTCTCCTTTTTCTTCGGACATCGTTTCCAAAAGGGTGTGATATTTATATTCGTGTTGCTTTCAAAGAATTTTGCAATTTGTTACGACTTGATAATATTTGCCGTAGCTTGGTGTGTGTTACAAACAAAAGTGAGCTGGACGTGCAAATGATGGTAAGGTAGAAATTGGCATGTACTAGGTGGAACACCAATTACAACCCGTTAAGTAAGTTAAATCCTGAAACTTTTAAGTACATTAAAATAAAAAAATCATCAAAGTTCCATTCCACGACCCGTTGGTACGTTTGCACCTGTACAAGCAGTAGCTTACATTTTTCGTTGCTATGAATAACATGCATGGAGATTTGGTCATCCCTGAAAGATAGAGATTTGGTCATTATGTGCAATGGCTGCGCATGAGTCCGAGATTTGTTGCCTTGGTGAGTTCTCTTATGCTGCTGAAACAGAAAGTTAACGGCTTATTTAAATGCACTCCATTTGACATTTTTTATATCTGGTACAAATTAGTCCAGTTTCACGGCTCTATTTGGCGTGTAATACTACCACTAAGTTTGCCGAGTAGACCAGTCTCGAAGGAATATGCCAAATTAAGTCATACTTTCATAAGCATCGAAGCATCTTTCGAGGCTCTGTACAAAAAGAGTATGAATCCGATGATATTCCATCGAAGCATACAATACGGATTAAGATACCTTTGCCTACGTGTAGCATGCATTCATCATGTATTACCGTGGTATCTGCATCAATTTGATGCACACATCCATTTATTAAACAAAGTTCAAAATCCAAGATCTTGCAAGTATAGTCATATGATATGCATTGTTTACAATATAGTACGGGTGATTGATAAATTAGAGAATAATACCATGCTCTTCTTTTTCTCAAACGACAGAGAAAGATCATGTAGTCCAAACCAAATAAAGTACACCGCAAAAATATCTATAATAGGTGAGCTGGCGCTTCAAGAGATATCTTGATACCGACAAAATAAATATACATTCATATGTATGCTTGGTATATTTAACTTGAAAAAAAATTGCTAGGATTATTTTGTCACTGTGCTTAGCGTTAGGGTGCAGGGGCGACATCGACCGGCCCGTTGCTTTCGCGGTAGAACTAAAAATGCACATTTCTTGTTACCATGACCATGTTCAGTAATAATATTTTGAAAACACGCAACTAGTCCTACTCTACAATGTAAAGTAAAGCTAGCTCCAAGTAGTAGCAACAAGGACACGACCATCACTACTGACGATCGACGCAACTCTCTTCAGCCAACCGTATGACGGAAAGGACAATGGATCAATTGATGTAACATTGCCACGCACTTCAGTGTCACGGTGACATTCTTGCCACTTACTAGTTAGTCGTTGCGCCTTCGTATCGTTAATGGATCAATTGATGTAACATTATCACGTACTTCGGGCGAATAGCTCTTGTGCGACGTTTTTGAGGTGAATTGGAAGATGTGCGATGTCGTTGGTAAGAATGGCTCTGCTGCGACACCTCTGTGCGCACAAATAGCCCAGGCACGACATGGCCCTTAAGCACAATATGTATCAGGATTAGGTGTAGCCGGTCGGGACCCACAACTTATCCACGTCGGCATGGGACCCAGATGGCGGCTACTACAGTCAAACGTCGGCGAGCTCCGATTCAGAAAAGCGGGCAAATTTAAAAACATTTAAAAGACAAGAGACCGAATTCGAACAAACATATATTCATTACAGAAAATATAAAAAGTTCATTACAACGACACCTAACCCTCCCCGATTACACGGGCTAGCTCCTAACCATCTCCAAAAGTGGGCCCAGCGGTGCGGCCCCGACGTTGCGGCGGCGCCGGTCAGTCGGAGTCGGAGTCGGAGGCGCCCCACCCCCTGTCGGCGCGGGATGCCTCGATGGCTTGGCGGAGGCGGATCTCGTCGAGCTCCTCTTCCATCTGTCGGCGCGCGGCGACCCGCTGGGCCTCTTCCTTGCTGCGCTCCATCACCTCGATCATGACGTCCTCGAGCTCGCCGTTGTTGACGTAGTCCTCCGGCAGAAAACCCAGCGGCACCAGCGCGGGTGCAATGGCGGAGGGGCCCGCGGCAGGGGCGGCAGAGGAGCCCGCGGCAGAGGAGCGCGTCGCTTCCACCATCTGGCGGGGGCGGTCGTACTCCTCCAACTCGCGTCGGGCGAAGGCACGCGGTGGCGCGAGCCCCCAGTTGGTGTACCTTCGGGTGCCGCGCTTTCGAGCAGCGTCGGAAGCAACCCGTGCTGCCCGTTCGCGCTCCCGCTCAGACTCCGGGGTTTCCGGCGCCGGCCGCTTCGGCCTCCAGTTCCGCCGCCGCACGAGCTGGACGATCCTGGCCTCCCCATGATCTGTGCGGCGGCGAGGCTGGAATGCGTGGGCTGGTTCTGGTGCGGTTCGCCGACGGTGAGGGGCGAGAGGAGCTAGAGCGGCGCAGATCTGGAAATAGCTAAGGTACGACACCTCACCGTATAAATAGCTCCGATGGGACACTGATGTGACGCCCGCTGACTTCCCTGGCCCACGGGTCAGTTTGACCGCTGGGTCAGATTGACCGGTTAGCCCGAGCGCCCTGCTCTGTTTCCAACGGGGTTGCCTTGTTTTCAGTTTTCAGTTTAAATACATACACGTTTTAGATGTAAATAAATACACATGTATTTTTGTTCCAAGTGTAAACAAAGAGCAATTTACAGGTGGAAACAAAAACGAAAACGGCGAACAGAGTGGTCTGTTTAAATGTTTGTCAAACTTTGGTTTGACCAAGTTTGAAATGAGCATAAAAAATAAAAAAATATATATTGGAAAACCAGTGCACATGTTTTACTTTGTCATATACTAACAACTCAAGTTGATTTGGCTGTTTTAGACATGATGGACAAAAAAACTTGTTTTAAAAATGGGTATTTACCCCCTTTGAAGCTAATTTGTAACTCATGTGTGAAGACAAATGGTTTTTGGTGTTGAACTTCAAACTTTCAAAAACATCACAAAAGCTTCATTTTGGAGTGACTAAGAAGAATCCAGGCTTGGTTTGTCATTTTCATGTTTGCAACTTGTTTAAATGTTTGTCAAACTTAGGTTTGACCAAGTTTGAAATGAGCATAAAAAATTAAAAAAAATATTGGAAAACCAGTGCACATGTTCTTACTTTGTCATATACTAACAACTCAAATTGATTTGGCTGTTTTAGACATGATGGACAAAAAAACTTGTTTTAGAAATGGGGTATTTACCCCCTTTGAAGCTAATTTGTAACTCATGTGTGAAGACAAATGGTTTTGGATGTTGAACTTCAAACATTCAAAAACATCACAAAAGCTTCATTTTGGAGTAACTAAGAAGGATTCAGGCTTGGTTTGTCATTTTCATGTTTGCAACTTGTTTAAATGCTTGTTAAACTTAGGTTTGACCAAGTTTGAAATGAGCATAAAAAATTAAAAAAAATATATTGGAAAACGAGTACACATGTTCTTAGTTTGTCATATACTAACAACTCAAATTGACTCGCACCAGTTTTCTATTTTTTTGATTTTTTTTGAATTACTTTTGCTCAACCCTAACTTTTGAAAACTGTGCAACCTCGTTCGTGATAGCCAAGTTTGTGAAAGTTTTTTCATGAAAAACTCCATGGTACAGATTTCTCATTTTTCCTATAGAGTTAGTCACATATAATGATGATTGCCACAAGTTTTCTATTTTTTTGATTTTTTTTGAATTACTTATGCGCAACCGTAACTTTTGAAAACTGTACAACCTCGTTCGTGATAGCCAAGTTTGTGAAGGTTTTTTCATGAAAAACTTCATAGTACAGATTTTTTATATTTTCTATGGAGTTAGTCACATGTAATGATGATTGACACAAGTTTTCTATTTTTTTGATTTTTTTTTGAATTACTTATGCTCAATCCTAACTTTTGAAAACCGTACAACTTCGTTTGTGATAGCCAAGTTTGTGAAGGTTTTTCCATGAAAAACTCCATAGTGCAGATTTCTTATTTTTCCTATGGAGTTAGTCACATATAATGATGATTGCCACAAGTTTTCTATTTTTTGATTTTTTTGAATTACTTATGCTCAACCCTAACTTTTGAAAACCGTACAACCTCGTTCGTGATAGCCAAGTCTGTGAAGGTTTTTTCATGAAAAACTCCATAGTACATATTTCTTATTTTTCCTATGAAGTTAGTCACATATAATGATGATTGCCACAAGTTTTCTATTTTTTTAATTTTTTTTGAATTACTTATGCTCAACCCTAACGTTTGAAAACCTCCTCAAAACCCCGCACCTGTGTGGACCATTGGATCACCCTGAATGAACGATTTGGATCAGGCAGTAGGGCTACGTCAACGATCCGCGAGCTGTGCTTTCATTGGTCAAAGTTGTGAAGCAACTATGTTTTATGTTTTGGATTGTGAAGCAACTATGTTTTATATTGCTCCATAAATTCTGAAATTTTACCAGGACATTCTCCTATCCATATCATTGCTTCGTGCCAAAATTCAACTCAATTTAGCTTGTAAATATTTCTTGGCAAATTTCCAAAGTTTCTGATCCAAAGGAAGCTTTGTGAAGAAAGTGCTAGCTAGGAGTGTTCAAATGCGTTGAAACTTTGCCATCATCTCAAAATGCTCAAATAATGCCTCTTCCACAAATTTGAGCATCACTCCTTCAACCATGTGACCATAGCATCAAATCTTTTTCTCTGGTCATTGTTTTGGATTGTGAAGCAACTATGTTTTATGTTGCTCCATAAATTGACAAATTTTACCAGGACATTCTCCTATCCATATCATTGCCTCATGCCAAAATTCAACTCAATTTAGCTAGTAAATATTTCTTGGCAAATTTCCAAAGTTTCTGATCCAAAGGAAGCTTTGTGAAGCAAGTGCTAGCTAGGAGTGTTCAAATGCGTTGAAAATTTGCCATCATCTCAAAATGCTCAAATAATGCCTCTTCTACAAATTTGAGCATCACTCCTTGATACGTCTCAAACGTATCTATAATTTTTTATGGTTTCATGTTGTTATCTTGTCAACTTTGGATGTTTTATATACGTTCTATATCTTTTTTGGGACTAACTTATTAATTCAGTGCCAAGTGCCGGTTCCTGTTTTTTCTATGTTTTTGACTCTTTTCAGATCTGATTTTGGAACGGAGTCCAAACGGTATAAAATCCCCGAAATGAATTTTTCCAGAACGGAAGAAGATCGGGGCACTTGAGGGCCAAGGCAGGAAGCCCACAGGGAGCCCACAAGCCCTGTCGCCGCGGCCAGGGGGCCCGCGGCCACTAGGCTTGTGGCCTCCCTGGCGCTCCCCTGCCCTAGCTCTTTGGCCTATATATTCCCTAAAATCCCAGAAAAAATCAGGGCGTCCACGAAACCACTTTTCCGCCGCCGCAAGCATCCGTTTCCGCGAGATCTCATGTGGAGACCCTTCCCGGTGCCCTGCCGGAGGGGACTTTGGAGCTGGAGGGCTTCTACATCAACATCATTGCCTCTCCAATGACTCGTGAGTAGTCCACTTCAGACCTACGGGTCCGAAGTTAGTAGCTAGATGGCTTCTTCTCTCTCTTGGATCTTCAATACAAAGTTCTCCATGATCTTCATGGATATCTATCCGATGTAATCCTCTTTGGCAGCGTGTCTGTCGAGATCCGATGAATTGTGGATTTGTGATCAGATTATCTATGAATTATATTTGAGTCTTTGCTGATTTTTTATATGCATGATTTGATATCCTTGTAAGTCTCTTTGAGTCTTGGGTTTTGTTTGGCCAACTATATCTATGATTCTTGCAATGGGAGAAGTGCTTGGTTTTGGGTTCATACCGTGCGGTGACCTTTCCCAGTGACAGAAGGGGCAGCAAGGCATGCATCGTGTTGTTGCCATCAAGGGTAACAAGATGGGCTTTCATCATAGATTTGAGATTGTCCATCTACATTATGTAATCTTGCTTAAGGCGTTACTCTGTTCTTATGAACTCAATACACTAGATGCATGCTGGATAGCGGTCGACGTGTGGAGTAATAGTAGTAGATGCAGAAAGTATCGGTCTACTTGTTTTGGACGTGATGCCTATAGATATGATCATTGCCATAGATAACTTCATGACTTTGCGCGGTTCTATCAATTGCTCGACAGTAATTTGTTCACCCACCGTCTACTTGCTTTCATGAGAGAAGCCACTAGTGAACACTACGGCCCCCGGGTCTATTCACAACTATCATCTCAGCTTTTACTTTTACTTTGCTTTGTTTACTTTTTGCTTTCAATTCTCACTTTGCAAACAATCTATAAGGGATTGACAACCCCTTCATAGCGTTGGGTGCAAACTCTTTGTGTTTGTGCAGGTACTTGCGACTTGACGCGATCCTCCTACTCGATTGATACCTTGGTTCTCAAACTGAGGGAAATACTTACCGCTGCAGTGCTACATCACCCTTTCCTCTTCAAGGGAACACCAACGCAAGGCTCCAAGGCCTCGGGGGAATCCTTTGCATATTTGCCAAGGAAATCCCTATAGGCGTAGCCAGCAGCAGAAGGATTTCTGGCGCCATTGCCGGGGAAGGTCTTTTGTTGCCGTAGCACTCCTTCAACCATGTGACCATAGCATCAAATCTTTTTCTCTGGTCATTGTTTTGGATTGTGAAGCAACTATGTTTTATGTTGCTCCATAAATTGACAAATTTTACCAGGACATTCTCCTATCCATATCATTGCCTCATGCCAAAATTCAACTCAATTTAGCTAGTAAATATTTCTTGGCAAATTTCCAAAGTTTCTGATCCAAAGGAAGCTTTGTGAAGCAAGTGCTAGCTAGGAGTGTTCAAATGCATTGAAACTTTGCCATCATCTCAAAATGCTCAAATAATGCCTCTTCTACAAATTTGAGCATCACTCCTTCAACCATGTGACCATATCATCAAATCTTTTTCTCTGGTCATTGTTTTGGATTGTGAAGCAACTATGTTTTATGTTGCTCCATAAATTGGAAAATTTTGCGAGGACATTCTCCTATACATATCATTGCCACATGCCAAAATTCAACTCAATTTAGCTAGTAAATATTTCTTGGCAAATTTCCAAAGTTTCTGATCCAAAGGAAGCTTTGTGAAGCAAGTGCTAGCTAGGAGTGACAAATTTTACTAGGACATTCTCCTACCTATAAAACCTCTCTAAACCAATGTTGAGCTCATTTTATTTAGCCAATTATTCCTTGTAATTCTTCTAAGATTCTGTCCAGGAGGATGTTGTGTGAAGGAAGTGCTCGCGGGTATAAATCTATGTTGTGTAGCTCACTGGCGAGTGTGTGTGTTGAGTCTGAGCTCAAGGAAGGGCGTTCGAGCACCGGAAAAACCACCTCGCCGTGTCCCTGTTCTTCTTCCTTCTCCGATCCGACAAGGTCTTTGTGCACCGGGGAACCCTGGGCGTTATCGCTCTCGCGTTTGCTGGTTGTCTCCGGTGATCGCCGGAGCGTGGCGGTTCCATTTTTGTCCTGAAATTTGGCATCAGAGCTAGTTGAGAGCGGGAGGTCGCCGGCCATGGCGCTCGTGCCGTACTCTGGTGGATCGGGTACTGCGATGGCGAGGTCGGTCCCCTTGCTCACGGGTGCCCCTTGCTCACAGGGGAGAACTTCACCACCTGGGCCATCAAGGTGGAGGCCGACCTGGAAGCCGCCGGTCTCAAGTTTGCAGATGTGAGTGGTGACTTCTGTGTATTCCTCGAGCTCGAACTCGAGAACAGAGGAAAACAGAGGGTGCTCTCACCATAGCCGCCGACGTCGCCGAGATCGAAAGCGCCGCCGCTGCTGTCACCCATAACAAAAGCTCTGCCGCCGCCGCTGGCTCACCACCGGGGACGAAGAGGAGGGAGCAACACAGGTTCAGACATGGATAGTCATTCAGACAGGCACGGGGATATGTTTGACCTGATGCACTGACAAGTGGGGCCCGTGCTTACGTGGATAAGTTGTGGGTCCAACTCCGTATAGCTAATGAGGGCATCAGTTCAGATTAAGGGCGATGTCGTGTGTGGGATATTTCCTCGGTCATAAAAGTCGCACTGAGGCAATTCAGACGGATGACGTCGCACTCCTTCCAATTCACCTCAAAAACGTCGCACATGAGCCATTGACCCCACGTACTTCAGTGTGACGGTAAACATTGGACGGTAAACATTGTCACGTACTAATCTATAGGCGAAGCAAAAACACGAGTTGGTTCTACCCACCTCCCAGGGCAAGAAGGTCGCCTAAGATAAGGGTAATTGATGTACTAGATGGTGGTGGGAGATGTTGGCAGCTAGTTCTTTTATTATTATTTTGCAGGAGAATTATTTGGTTCTATAGTCTTCATTTTTTGCACTCACATGTTATCTTAGCAAATAATCATACTTTATTGGTTAACTAAAGAGAGGACATCAGATCAAAGACACCGGAACATATGTGGCCAGCAAAATTTTGTTTTAAAACTAAAAGTTACATTACAAAGATTTAAAGTGGTTATCTCTAGCTCCAACTTTTGTAATTCATGTTCCTCCAAACCTCCAGCGGAAGAACACTACAGATCATATGTGTGCAAGCAGAACTAACCTCAAATACTTTAGAGAGCTATTTGAGTCGCTCATCCTAATATGTGTGAACCTTAGATCTTCGGACCTGACATGGCTCGGGCAGAACCTTTTCTAGGCATGTGGGTATATGGCAGGGGACACATCCCTCACAAGGTAGATTGTCGAACCATCGATTGATCACTATACCACGTGAGAAGAAGTCTGCAAGGACAAAACAACAAAAATATATATGATAACCATTGACAAAACCAATCTTCACATCGCCGACACTACCGCCATCATCAATACATGTTCAATCATCAAATCATAATCCATCAGGTCCACAGTTATCAATTTGTGGGTCTAACACATCACCGAATTTTTGATATTAATCGTTTCGACCATGATATTCACACCCCGATCGGATTAGCGCCACAAGGCCTTTATTCTACGTGACGATACCATTATAACATTGTTACTAATAACATATATATCTAACATGAAGAAAAATATAGCATAATCTAGACTTCAATTTGGGGTTTCGTGTTCTGAGACATAACTGTTTTGTAAACAAGGAGAACCAACACAAGGAGAGTAATGGTGGCTACATTATTATTATTATGAGAAATGACTCCCAAAGGACATCCCTTATATGATATTTATCATGAAAAATAATAGAAAATAAAACAAAGGACAATAAGATATAAAGGTAAACAAAAAATAACATCAAAAATCATACTAGTCATATTCTTCCTTCACTTGTTCGCCATCCGCCGAAGCTTGACAGCAAACAAGTAGGAAGAGCTAGTGACACCTGCAAATGTCCTTGCCATACAAGTCTTTGAAGGTCGTAATAGCCACTCGCCGGTAACGAGATCTAGTAGCCCTTGTAAGAATATCAGTTGGGGCATCGCAGGATTGCAATCCTACAACATCAATCTAGAGGGTTTTAGACATAGGAACTTGCCACAGAACAAAATGAATAAACATGTTGAAGTCACCATGCCAATAGCCAGCCAACTGCTTCCCTTAATAGACACACCATCTTGCCAAGACCTGGAGAGAACCAACAAATTTGGCAACACCTACTCTCACAGGCCTTTCATTGGCTCTGAATTGGAAACCATCAAGGTAGAGAGATGCTGAAGAGAACTTATGACAATACCCCATTGCCACCGCCACCTCGCCGATGATGCTAGGAAGACAAAAGTGAAAGAAAAACATGACCCACTAAGAAAACAACAAAGATGGAGGGTCCCCACTCCTTTGGACGTCGGCATGGCCATGGGATGGAAGTGAGGAGTGGGACTAAGATGACGACATGAAAGACACACTAGCGAGAGCGGCTATTTGTTAATACAAGATGAATGGAGGAACGGTGGCTTGATCTTGCTAACGGCTTTGGGGATATTTTATTGTGTATTTTACATTCTTGTTTAACTTGGTTCCCTCCATATGGTTTCACCCTTAATTTTTTATTGTGCTCAATTTTGTCCCGAAACCGTTTGCTGCTTTTATGAAAATACCTTTCTGTGTTGTTTTCATCTGGTCGGAGCCGTTTGACTGCGATTGCACCAAGTTGTGGATCTTTTTGTCCATTTGTAGCGCTTCAGTGAAAAAATGATTGTAGTCTTGGTTTTGAAACCTTCTGGACCAGAGGTGCTTCGAGGTTTGCGAATGTGAAAGGTTTTTACCAAGTGATCACCTTGGTAAGTTAACAAAAAAAAATTGCAATGAAGAATGTGAAAGGTTTTTCCTACTCATCCTATTGAGTTAGAGAAATAGCATGAGTACTTCCTCGAGCGGTGGTAGTTACCAGCATTCAGGCAGAACTGGCTCTCTGGCATAGAGCAGGTGGATGGCGGGCATAACTTTCAAGTACATTAGTTGGTTAAATTTGTTGTGACAGCGATGTAATTTGTGAATCTTTCCCTCTCTTCTTAGTGGAAAAGACATGCAACGTTCGTGCATGTTCTTGAAAGAAAAAAAAGCATGAATTACTTCCTCCTGACATTCCCTAGTTTGACTAACAAAACACTTGTAACATTTTATGAAAATATATGTTTGGAATGTCATTCGAGGGCAAATATAAAGATACAATTTTCCTAGACAATAACACATACTTCTAAAACGAAGACGTTAAAATTATTTATCTTTAACTTAAAGGGAGGAGGCTTCCATAGTTTTCTACTCGTCACCCCTGTATATTTGTTGATTTTATGTTAACATAAAGATTGATGGTTGAGATTTTCCTTCTACTTTTTTCCATCCTATATATGTATTATGTTTTCAGGATTCAAGGATGCCATGTACGACGCCCAATCAATGAGCAACTCGGTTTCCACTTTCCATCCCATACACGATCAGAGAAATATATAGAATCACAGAAAACAAATCAAATCTAGGAGAGCTAGGATGACGGCTCTAAGTTCATGTTCAACGGTTAACTAGACGGTGCTGGAGACTCCATCATGCTACTTCTTCTTTGGATTAGATGCGGGAAGACGCTACCGGACGCATTGAGGGTGGACGGTGTTGGAAATATTCCCTAGAGGCAATAATAAATAGTTATTATTATATTTTCTGTTTAAAGATAATCGTCTATTATCCATGCTATAATTGTATTGAATGAAAAGATAGATACATGTGTGGATACATACACAAAACAATGTCCCTAGCAAGCCTCTAGTTGGCTAGGCAGTTGATCAAGGATAGTCAAGGTTTTCTGACTATGTGCAAGTGTTGTTGCTTGATAACTGGATCACATCATTAGGAGAATCATGTGATGGACTAGACCCAAACTATGAATGTAGCATATTGATCATGTCGTTTTATTGATATTGTTTTCTGCGTGTCAAGTATTTATTCCTATGACCATGAGATCATATAACTCACTGGCACCAGAGGAATACCTTGTGTGCATCAAACGTCACAACGTAAATGAGTGACTATAAAGGTGTTCTACAGGTATCTCCGAAGGTGTCTGTTGAGTTAGTATGGATCAAGACTGGGATTTGTCACTCCGTGTGACGGAGAGGTATCTCGGGGCCCACTCGGTAATACAACATCACACACAAGCCTTGCAAGCAATGTGACTAAGTGTAAGTCACGGGATCTTGTATTATGGAATGAGTAAAGAGACTTGCCGTTAACGAGATTGAAATAGGTATGCGGATACCGACGATGGAATCTCGGGCAAGTAACATACCGAAGGACAAAGGAAATGACATACTTGATTATATGAATCCTTGACACTAAGGTTCAACCGATAAGATCTTCGGAGAATATGTAGGATCGAATATGGGCATCCAAGTCCCGCTATTGGATATTGACCGAGGAGTGCCTCGGGGCATGTCTACATAGTTCTCGAACCCGTAGGGTTTGCACACTTAAGGTTCGATGATGTTTTAGTATAGTTGAGTTATATGTGTGGTTATCGAATGTTGTTCGGAGTCCTGTATGAGATCACAGACGTCACGAGGGTTTCCGGAATGGTCCGGAAACGAAGATTGATATATAGGATGGTTTCATTTGGTCACCGAAAAGTTTCGGGCAATTCCGGAAGTGTACCGGGAGTGACGAATGGGTTTCGGGAGTTCATCGGAAGGGCCCACCCACCTGAGAGTGAGCCCAAGGCACTAGGGTGGCGCCACAAGTCCTTAGTGGGCTGGTGGAGTCAGCCCAAGGGGCACATGGCGTCACATAAGAAAATACCAAAAAGAAAAGAAAAAGAAAAGGGAAAGAGGGAGGTGGGAAGGAAGGAAAGGACTCCTCCTTCCCAAACCGAATTGGAGGAGGAGTCCTCCTCCTCCTAGCGCTGGCGCACCCTTGAGGGCCTTGTCCCTCAAGGCTAGCCCCTCCCCCTCCCTCCTATATATAGTGGAGGTTTAGGGCTTTTTAAGACACACCTTTGCCACATGCAACTCTAGCCTAAACCACACAGTTTCACCTCTAGATCGGATTTGTGCAGAGCTCGGGTGGAGCCCTGCAGGAGTAGATCATCACCACCACCGGAGCATCGTCACGCTGCCGGAGAACTCATCTACTTCTCCGTCTTGCTTGCTGGATCAAGAAGGACGAGGTCATCGTCGAGCTGTATGTGTGCTGAACGCGGAGGTGCCGTCCGTTCGGCACTAGATCGGAACGGATCGCGGGACGGTTTGTGGGACGGTTCGAGGGACGTGAAGACGTTCCACTACATCAACCGCGTTTCTTAACGGTTCCTGCTGTGCGATCTACAAGGGTGCGTAGATCCAAATCTCCACTCGTAGATGGGCATCACCATGATAGGTCTTCGTGTGCGTAGGAATTTTTTTGTTTCCCATGCAACATTCCCCAACAGACGGGAGGGTGGATGAGGTTCGGGTACCCTCAGACTTGTCATTGTAGTGATTGTGGAGGAGTAGCTCATTTGACTGGAAGGTGGCAGAGAGGGAGAGTAAGTGGAAGAGGTGAAAGGGGACCAAGAGGAGATAGCAACGGTGCGCAACAATGGATTTCAGAGAAGATGCTTCGGATTCTGGACAAGATCGGTGGCAGCATGTTTAGTCGAGGTATCCCGGAGTTTGTACGCCTCCATGGGGGCCCTCCCGTGTGTCTCGTCGGAGTTCCCCATCGTGAACATGGATGGCACTACTTCCGTGGGATCGAAGGACGACATGCCGCCAGCTATGCGTTGGTCGAGGTGAGACATATATTTTTGAGTGACCTGGTTTTAGTGAGTTCATCCAAAAGCCATTGTTGAGTATATTGATTAATTAGTAAAGATAAGATAGACTAGGAATTATTCTAGCTTGCCTTGTACTCCAAGTTGATCATGTACTCCTATATATATGCCCACGAGGCTCAAGCAATACAATAACTATTCCACCAATCCCTTTATTCCCCTTCAACATGGTATCAGAGCAAGCCATCATTGATTTGCAGCGAACACTCAGGATCGTCGTCCACAGAGAGGTACCACCATCGTCGGCCTCATTCGAGATGGACATCAGTTCACGTCTCCGCGTGCCGCCGCATCGACTACGTACATCATCCCCCTGGTGTTACATCCTACCTGATTGTTACCGCCGCGTTGTCTTGACATGGAGTTGCTCTAGTCATGCTGATGTATGTCATGGACGTTGTGGTGCAGGAGTTGGAGATGGACCCTTATTTCAACTTTGGTAGGGTTCCATTTAGCAAGATTTTCACAGGGTCAAGGTTACATAAGCCCTATCTAAGGCAAAAATATGTTTCTTGTGATTTGTGATGCGTATTTTTGCCTAGTAACTTTTCGATCGATCTGATTGATTGGATTATATGTACATAGGGTCTTGCTATTAAGAAATTCGTTTGGAGCTCGAGCTAAATGGAGCTTGTTTAAAAAAATCAAACCAAAAGTTTCAATGCTTCAAAAAATTCTCAGAAAAAATCTACAGTATCATATCGATGCATACTGCATACTCACAAATTTTCATAATGACATACATTGACATAAGAGCTACATAAAAAAGACAAGTTGCTAATGTTGGAAACAGTGAAGTGTGTATGTTCACTATATATAACCAGCGATTTGTGACTTTTCTTGTGTAGCTCAAGAATCAACGTATTTTCTCATGAAATTTTACACATGTGTAATATATATCCACATGTCAATGTAAAATACTTCGTCTGTTCTTAAATATAAGTCTTTAAAAAATTATTATTAAATTACATATGAATGTATATAGATATATTTTAAATAAAATCAGTCATTTTGCTCCGTACGAAGTCTTCTATTGAAATGTCTAAAAAACATATAATTAAAAACGGAGGGGGTAGTTTTCATAATTTTTTGGACCTATGAAATGTGGTCTTCTTGCTTGCTGTTGTGCCACCACGCGGCGACGATCAGGTCGGTACGCGCCGAAGTTTCCCATGCAGAGCATGGCCAAGAAGTAGTCCAGGGCTCCAAGTGGCCATCGTCCACCGTACCGTTGATGTCGTCGGGGTCCACCGGCGCCGCCCGCACCTCGACCATAATCCGGATAGAGAAGCGCCGAGCTCGTATTCGAGCTGGAGAGCCCGGAATAGACGCTCCGCATGGCGTCCCGCGCGGCGCCCGCCACCACGTACACTGCGGCACGCGCGGCGCCACATGTACACGTATAAACGTCCTCATGGATACTGCGAACATCGTGAAGTGCTCCGAAAGCGGCCGGGCGGCGAGCATCTGCGATCAGCGTCTAGCATTTCCAGCACGACGCGGCGATGACCGGCTTGCCCTTCCATCCAAGCACGAGGCACCCCTTCTCCTCGGCCACCGTGTACCCGCTGCCGCCGGCGTTCTCCTCCAGCCACTCCCGCGCCTTGGCCGCCATCTTGAACGGCATGGACTGGAAGCCCGCGCGGCTCATGCGGCGCCGCCACTGGTCCGCGCGCTCGTGCCGCTCCACGCGCGCCGCGCCCTCGCACCCGACCACGTTGCGGATCTCGGCACCGAAGTGGAACTGCTCCACGCGCGCGCGCCGGGCGTCGTAGCGCGGGAGCGCCGCGTCCAGCGCGTCGAACAAGGCCGCGTAGTAATGGAGCGCCTCCATGAACCTTCCCAGGAAGAACGGCCCGTTGTGGCCGGCGTCCTGCTCCACGAGCACGAACGCCTTCGGCGAGAGCTTGCGGATGGTCTGCAGGACGGAGTTGAGGGCTCCGCGGCTCTCCTTCACCACGCAGTGGAGCTCCAGGACGCTGTTGATGGCCACGGCCTCGTCGGCGTCGATGCCGAGGTCGTCGACTTGGAGGCTCTCCAGGGTGCGGTCAACGGCCATGAACTCGAGGGTAATCCCGAGCTCGTCCGCGTACGCCTCGAGCTCGCGCCCGACGGCCCTCATGGTGTCCACGCGGGCGCCGACACCGGTGATGCGCACGCGCGCCGGCTTGCCACAGGCCCGCTTGGCTAGGCCGTCGAGCAGGGCGCGCCACTGGTGGCCGCGGTTCAGGCCCATCGTCATGCCGAGGTCCACCACGTGGACGTTGGTCTCTCCCTCGAAGGCTTCCAGGATGGACGTGTTCGCCACGAAGTGCGCGAAGCGCAGGTACGGGCACATGTCGTACGCCACGGCGAGCGCCTCGCCGCGCGCCCCGTCGAGGCACGACGACCGCGGGACGCAGAACGCCATGCTCGCCGGGCCCAGTGCCGGCGGGTGCGCCAGGGCCAGCCGGTCCGCCAGGCCCTGCACGAAGCACGACGCGACGCGCTGGAACGCCGTGCCGTGCACGGGCGCGCCGACCTGCAGCTCCCGCAGCAGCGCGGCCGCCTGCGCGCGGTCGCGGCACGCCACGGCCTCGGCGCAGGCGACCAGCAGCTGCACGAGCCGCATGCCATCAGCTGCGCTGCCATCACCACCGCCCCGGACGTCGTCGACAGCGACCACAGCCTCACCTTGTTCTTCGAACCCGCCACTGCCGGCCGGCGATGACTGCTCCATGGCCTCCATGGCCTCCACCTTCTGCTTGCAGGTCTCAAGAACGTCCCGGAACTGCTTCGTCTTGCGGACGCGCGACGACTCGAGGTCGGCCTGTGCCGGTGGCCACGAGGCGTCGTACGGCGAGCTGAGGTAGTCGACCCTGGTGGCCTTGTGAGCTCGGGGGCCGAGCTCCAGTTCGTCGGTGTCCACCGTTACATCCTCAGTGCCGAAGTAGTAAGCATGGTCGTAGTCTACTTCTTGGTCGGTGCAAATCGAAGCATCTTGGTGTGATTGCCATGAGGAGGTGGTGAAGGAGTTGGGCGACATGGCCATTTTCGCGTGTGGTGTCTGATGCAATGGGGTTAGTTAATTAGATCTTGTTGCAAGGCAAATGACCTAATAAACTTGTTCAATCAACCACTATATATAGTGCGAGCTGGGTGACATACGACGGTATAGATTAGTTGATTAATAAGGGATCTTGTCTGTTCCGCTAAGAAAACCATAATGTCTCTGTTATACAACTCAATCAGGTCTTGCCTAGTCTCTATTTATGTGTTCTTATTTCTGCAAGGTGTGTCCCTCTCCTTCAGAAAACGTGTTTTTTCTTTGCAAAAATGATCAAGTCTATTTAAAAGTTCATCAGAGTACAAAGCATCTCATACATACTAAAAATTACATCGAAATTCTGAGATCACCAAATACTGCCGCCAAAACGAGTCGCCCGCCTACCACTCCCCTACCGGAGCCGGCTTGACCTTGTCGCTAAAAACCAAAAGTCTTCGTACATGTGCCCCAAAGGATCAACACTTTAAAGCCGTGGTTGTCGTCGCTAAACCCTTGCATAGATCTGAAACATCTGCCACCAAATCATTAGAGGACGAGAAATCCTAACCTCACCATCCCAAGGAGACAAGAGGAATCTACGACGGAGCTCCGTTGACTATGTCCAAATGGATAAGTTTGACGAGTATTGGAGACCGAGAGACAAACTGGAAGAGAAGGATTGTCATTGACGCGAGCGTTGTTGGGGTTGCCCACCAAGGGTACGGCCAAGGCCATGCTACCCAGGGCCCACCTAGGGCTCCATGCAGTTATAAAAGTCCCAGGGCTACCGATACCGTCTAAGTCTCACCGGATACGCAGAATTACTCAGACCATCTTCGGTTAGTCGGACACGCGCCAACACTCGGACTAAGATAAAGCACAGACGACCGAAGGATTGCAACAGCCGGGGACTTAATCTCTCATATAAAGCACAGTGAAGACTAACATTACCAGTAACGGCATAGTTAAAGCTGTTGTTACTAGTAACTCCCGTAGTTAAAGTCATTTAATGCCCATGTAATGGCACGCTGTGGGCCTAGCGAACTCTATATAAGCCACCCTGATGCTCCTGGACAGGGGTTAAGCATTATGTGTATTCACACCCCCATAAGCAACACTAAGCCTCCGGGCTCGAGACGTATGGTCTTTACCACTTTTGGATGGGGCCTGATCTCGTACATCCGAGTGTTACAACTGCGTCGTAGCTAGGCTCCGTCCTTCGTTTCGTACCCCTGGTACTATTGCCAGACTTATCCCCTCGACAAGTGCGGCGCCTGTGAGGACTATACAACCTTAACATAAACGACTAGCCGGAGCGTAGGCACTCGAATTCCCCTTCCCATTACCGATCGTTGGAGTGGCAGGCACAGGGGAGGGGGCCGGGAGGCGAATTCATCGGGCGAGTGAATCCTAAAGAGAATAATTTGCCCAAGCCTCCTAGGATCCGGGGGGGTGGGGGAGGGGGGACAAGAGGAGTTGTTTGCAGTATACATCCACTAGTGGAAAACGGGCCTTTGGCCTGGACCCTTTAGTCCCGGCCTGCCTCTGGGCCGGGACTAAAGGCCCGGGCACGTCGCCCCAATTCTCAATGCCTCCCTCGAGGCTTTAGTCCCGGCCCATAAGGAGCCTTTAGTCCCGGTTCGTGTCCCAAACCGGGACTAAAGGGCTACGCGGTGGCCAGCCCGCATGTGCGCCACCTTTAGTCCCGGTTTGTGTCTCAAACTGGGACTAAAGTCCTCTGCCTATATATAGCACAGCCCCCCTCTCTCCTCTTTCTTGCATTTTTCTTGGATGGAGGATTGTGGGTGTGTGCTAGCTCTCCACTTTTTTTTATGCATTAGAGGGTGTTTGTTCAAATGTGTGTTAGAGCGATGCCGCTTCAGTTCAACGAACACAACTACGATATGAGATGCCTGAGCCACGCTTAAACATCTTCCTCTTTATTTCTACTTATTCTAAAAGGTTAGCAACTATATTTCCTCGTTTAGACCGTGCGGTACTAATTTTTAGGATCGTGATTGTATTTGATATACTGTCGTATAACACAGATGAGCCATCCATGGATGTACGGTGATCGACGCACAACCTCTTACAGAGAAGGGGTGCATTGTTTTCGAGATGCAGCCGATGCGAACAAGCATGGTGGTGGCTTTATGTTTTGTCCATGTGTTGAATGTCGGAATGAGAAGGATTACACTTCCTCAAGAGTCATTCAGAGCCACCTGCTTCGGTCCGGTTTTATGTCGGGCTATAATGTTTGGACCAAGCACGAAGAAAGAGGGGTTATGATGGAAGACGACGATGAAGAAGAAGAGAACGATGATGACAACTACCGATCTATGTTCCCTGAGTATGCTGATACCGCAATGGAAGACAATGAAGAAGAAGATCAGGATGAAGCACGGGAACCAGATGAGCCCGCTGATGATCTTGGTCAGGTCATTTCTGATGCACGGCGAGGTTGCGACACAGAAAAGGAGAGGTTGCAGTTCGAGTAGATGTTACAGGACCACAACAAATGGTTGTACCGAACTTGTGAAGATGGCGAGAAGAAGCTAGGTAGCACACTGGAATTGCTGAAGTGGAAGGCAGAGACCGGTGTGACTGACTCGTCATTCGAAAAGTTGCTGGTACTGATGAAGAAGATGCTTCCAAGAAAGAACGAATTGCCCGCCAGCACGTACGAAGCAAAGAAGCTTGTCTGCCCTCTAGGAATAGACGTGCAGAAGATACATGCATGCCCTAATGACTGCATCCTCTACTGCGGTGAGAAGTACGAGAATATGGATAAATGCCCGGTATGCACTGCATTGCGGTATAAGATCAGAAAAGATGACCCTGGTGATATTGAGGGCGAGCCACCCAGGAAGAGGGTTCCTGCCAAGGTGATGTGGTATGCTCCTATAATACCACGGTTGAAAGGTCTGTTCAGAAATAAAGATCATGCGAAGTTGTTGCGATGCCACATGGAAGATCGTATGAAAGACGATAAGTTGAGGCACACCGCTGATGGTCGGCAGTGGAGAAAAATCGAGAGAGAGTTCCCGAGATTTGCAGCTGACGCAAGGAACTTATGGTTAGAGCATCTCCAACAGTCGCGCTATACAAGCGCCGCGCCGTAAAAAAGGTTGTATTTAGCGCGCGCGCGACGCGACGGCAGCTCCAGCGGGCGCCCAAAAACTGCGCGCGCGCCATTTCCAATTGAGCGCGCTGGCCGAAACGCAATCCCGCGCCCATTATTTGTTGCGCCGGCTCCCATGCGCGCGACTCTCCCGCGCTCGCTCCTTCTTTCTTCTGCGCTCTCTCCTGCTATCTCCTGCGCTGTGCACTCTCTGCGCTCGCTGTACACTCTCGCGACCGGCCCATCCGACCGCGCCGCCGCCCCCATCCGACCGCGCCGCCGCCGCTGCTCGCGCCACCGTTCGGCGCTGCACCGGCCTATCCCCGAGCCGCCGTCGCCGCCCGCGCCCGCCGGCGCTTCCCCGGCCTGTCTCCGCTGCGGCCGCCGCTCGCGCCCCCTGTTCAGGCGCTTCCCCAGCCTCCCCGCGCCGCCGTGCTTCCGCCCCACCCCTCCTAGTCCGGACGGCCCTCGCGCGCCTCCGACGTCCGAGGAGTGAGCGTGGCCAAGATGTAGACTACTCACAGTATGAGCTCTTGGGACATCCCGTGCGAGTGCGACGGAGGGCTGAAAGGGTTGCCCGTTTTGTTGCCTCGTATCATGCCATTCGGCGTCCCGCAACACACAATGATCTTCAGAAGGATCTGATTGAAGAGTGGTGGGCATGGCATGGACGACAAAGAGCATGATTTGATTGCTTTATTTGTATTGTATTGTTCATGAACTATTGGTTGTGTTTATTGCATTATTTGTTGTACTGAACGAGAAACTATTTGTTTGAGTTGTAATAACTATTATTGTTGATTTATTTTGTTTGTTTGATCGTTTATTTCACTATTTTTTAAAATGTATATGTGGTTTGTGCCTGCTGCGCGCGCTACATTTTTGGGCACTGCTGGAGCGGCGCGCGCGCTGTATTATAGCGCGGCTGTTGGAGCCAGCGCCTATCCCTGCGCTAAACCAGCCGGCGCACGCGCTGTAAAAATATTTTTTGGGCGCGGCGCGAAGCGCGGCTGTTGGAGATGCTCTTAGGTCTGAGTACAGATGGTATGAATCCTTTTGGGGAGCAGAGTTGCAGTCACAGCACCTGGCCCGTTACTCTATGTATCTACAACCTTCCTCCTTGGTTATGCATGAAGCGGAAGTTCATTATGATGCCAGTGCTTATCCAAGGTCCAAAGCAACCCGGCAACGATATTGATGTGTATCTAAGGCCATTACTTGATGAACTTTTACAGTTGTGGGCCGAACCAGGTGTACGTGTGTGGGACGAGCACAAACAAGAGGAATTTGACCTTCGAGCGTTCCTTTTCGTAACCATCAACGATTGGCCTGCTCTTAGTAACATTTCAGGACAGTCAAACAAGGGATACAATGCATGCACGCACTGTTTGGATCAGACAGAAAGTATATATCTGGACAAATGTAGGAAGAATGTGTACCCATACAATAGTCGTTTTCTTCCGCCCAAGCATCCCTTAAAGAAAAAAGGCAATCATTTCAATGGCAAGGCAGAACCCCGGGGGAAGCCTGTCATCCGTACTGGTGCTGAAGTATTTGATATGGTCAAAGATTTAAAAGTAATCTTTGGAAAGGGTCCTGGCAGCCAACCTGTTCCTAACGGCCCTGATAAGCGCGTACCCATGTGGAAGAAGAAATCTATATTTTGGGAGCTACCCTACTGGGAAGTCCATGAGGTCCGCTCGGCAATCGACGTGATGCACCTGACGAAGAATCTCTGCGTGAACATTCTAGGCTTCCTGGGCTTGTATGGGAAGTCAAAAGATACACCGGAAGCACGGGAGGACCAGGAACGTCATAAAGGAAGAGATGGCATGCATCCAGGGCAGTTTCAAGGGGGTGCCAGCTACGCTCTTACTAAAGAAGAGAAAGAAATCTTCTTTGAAGTCCTTTTCAGTATCAAGGTCCCGACTGGCTTCTCGTCGAATATAAAGGGAATCGTAAATTTGAAAGACAAAAAATTCCAAAACCTAAAGTCTCATGACTGCCACGTGCTTATGACACAATTGCTTCCGGTTGCATTGAGGGGAACTCTACCGGAAAATGTTCGCCTGGCAATTGTGAAGGTATGTGCATTCCTCAATGCAATTTCTCATAAGGTAATCGATCGAGAAAGTCTATCAGGGTTACAGATTGATGTGGTCCAATGTCTGGTCAGCTTTGAGTTGTTGTTCCCGCCATCCTTCTTCAATATAATGACACACCTCCTAGTTCACCTAGTCGAAGAGATTAGAATTCTTGGTCCTATGTTTCTACACAATATGTTCCCCTTCGAGAGGTTCATGGGAGTCTTAAAGAAATATGTTCATAACCGTGCTAGGCCAGAAGGAAGCATCTCCAAGGGCTATGTAACAGAGGAGGTCATTGAGTTTTGTGTGGACTTTCTTCCTGACCTTAAGCCGATTGGTGTTCCTGAATCTCGGTATGAGGGTAGGCTGACAGGAAAAGGCACACTAGGAAGGAAAGCAAAAGTATGTATGGACGGGCATTCTTTCTCTCAAGCACACTACACAGTTCTACACAATTCCACCGTGGTGGCTCCGTATATCGTGAGACACAAGAATATTCTACGCTCCGAAAACCCGGGGAAGGCTGACTCTTGGATTAAAGGGGAACACGAGAAGACTTTCGGCAGTTGGTTGCAGACACATCTCATGAATGACGACACCGTTGGAGATCAGCTGTACTGTTTGGCGAGGCCACCATCTTCGACTATATGTACTTTCCAAGGGTATGAGATAAATGGGAATACATTTTACATGGTTGCCCAAGATAAAAAGAGCACCAACCAAAATAGTGGTGTCCGCTTTGATGCAACAGATGAGAATGGGCACTGTTTGGAAACATATTATGGGTACATAGAGGAGATATGGGAAGTTGACTATGGACCTACTTTTAAGATCCCTTTGTTTCGGTGCAAATGGGTGAAGCTGACGGGAGGCAGGGTAGTTGTAGACCAAAAGTACGACATGACAACAGTGGATCTCAAGAATCTTGCGTACATGGACGTACCATTTGTCCTGGACAATGATGTCACTCCGGTTTTCTATGTGAAGGACATGTCTACAAAAACGAGAAAAAGAAATCAGCAAAAGAAGATATCGTCCGATGAGCCAAAACGCCGCATAGTTCTTTCAAGGAAAAGAAACATCGTAGGAGTAGATGACAAGACAGACATGTCAGAAGATTATAATAAGTTTCATGAAATTCCGCCCTTCAAAGTGAAAACTGACCCAAGCATCCTACTGAATGATGAAGATTCTCCATGGCTACGACCCAGAAGAAAACAGAAATAATAGATAGGAATATTGGTGCAATAATGTAATAATGTATTAAACCTTTTATGTAATGCATGTATGGAATGTACTAAATTTCAAACACTTTTCATTTTCATAGTTTTGTCAAATTCTCAAATACGCAAAAAGAATTTTAATAAACCTTTGTAAGAGACGAGTTCTCGTTCGAAACCCTGATACTTCGAGAGAGATTGTCCGTTTTGTACACGAAGTGCATCCAGTTTTTGTCGTAGCCCTCTCAACTTTTTAACACATGCTATGTGGGTGAAATGATGATAGCATGCCAACTTTCAACATTTTCAGAGTTCATTTGTAGTGCTTTTCAATTTCAGGGTCAACTAGCTCAAAAAAAAGTAAATGCACGAAGAATACCAAATGAAGTCAGAAATTATTGAAATTTTGTGATGTGCCTTTGAATGGTGCATTTTGAACACACAAAAAGTATGGAGTTCAAATAAGTTCAAAAAAATGAAATCCCTTTGTAAGAGATGAGTTCTCGTTCGAAACCCTGATACTTCGAGAGAGATTGTTCGTTTTGTACACGAAGTGCATCCAGTTTTTGCCGTAGCCCTCTCAACTTTTTAACACATGCTATGTGGGTGAAATGATGATAGCATGCCAACTTTCAACATTTTCAGAGTTCATTTGTAGTGCTTTTCAATTTCAGGGTCAACTAGCTCAAAAAAAATAAGTTAATAGTTTGGATAGTCAAAATAATTACTTTTGAAAATAGAAAATAGTTTTGCATTATTTATTCAATTTCAAACACTTTTCATTATCATAGTTTTGTCAAATTCTCAAATATGCAAAAAGAATTTTAATAAACATAGTTTTTAATTGAAAATAACAAAATAGTTAATACTTTGGATAGTCAAAATAATTACTTTTGAAAATATAAAATAGTTTTGCATTATTTATTCAATTTCAAACACTTTTCATTATCATAGTTTTGTCAAATTCTCAAATATGCAAAAATAATTTTAATAAACAAAGTTTTTAATTGAAAATAACAAAATAGTTAATAGTTTGGATAGTCAAAATAATTACTTTTGAAAACAGAAAATAGTTTTGAATTATTTATTCAATTTCAAACACTTTTCATTATCATAGTTTTGTCAAATTCTCAAATATGCAAAAAGAATTTTAATAAACATAGTTTTTAATTGAAAATAACAAAATAGTTAATAGTTTGGATAGTCAAAATAATTACTTTTGAAAATAGAAAATAGTTTTGAATTATTTATTCAATTTCAAACACTTTTCATTATCGTAGTTTTATCAAATTCTCAAATATGCAAAAAGAATTTTAATAAAACATAGTTTTTAATTGAAAATAGAAAAAAATTGAAACTATATGAGAATTTGTAAAGAAACTTATACCTAAATTCAAAGTGATCTCACTTTGAATTCAGGTTTAAGTTTCTCCATAATTTCAAATCTAGTTTCAATTTTTAAGTCAGTTTAGGCCCGTAAACCTGCTTTAGAGAGGAGCTCGATGGAGTAGCTGCGACGGGGCTTATAAACAAGTGTTAGTCCCCCTCGCTGGGCGAGGTGGGACTAAACTTATCGTGCAGGCGAGGAGGGGCTTTAGTCCCGGGTGGAGCCACGACCCGGGACTAAAGACCCGCTTTAGTCCCGGTTGGAGCTCCGCACCGGGACTAAAGGCCCCTGCTTCCCGCCTTCTGGTCTGCCCGAAAAAGGGCCTTTAGTCCCGGTTGAAGCCACGCACCGGAACTAAAGATCCACCTATATAAGCGGGACTTAGAAAAATTCCAACCCAAATCATCCATTTATCTTCTTCTTCCTCTCGTTCTCCTGCCCGGCGCGGCACACCGACGACCTCGACGACGCCGTTAGGCTGCCCGCCGTCCTCCTCGTCGCCGCCTGCCGTCCTCCTCGCCGTCGCCGTCGTCCTCCTTGCCGCCGCCGTCCTCCTCGCCGCGCGCCGCCCTCCTCGCCGTGCGCCGCCGTCCTCCTCGCCGCGCGCCGTCGACACCTCCGGCCGGTAAGCCCCCCGCCCCCTCCTCCCCAACACTCCGGCCAGTAGAAGAAAAGAAGAAAAAGGAGAAGAAAAGAAGAAAAAGGAGAAGAAAGGAAGAAAAAGGAGAAGAAAGGAAGAAAAAGGGAAGGATAAGAAAATAAGAAAAAGGAGAAGAAAAGAAGAAAAATGAGAAGAAAAGAAGAAAAAGGAGAAGAAAATAAGAAAAAGGGAAGAAAGGAAGAAAAAGGAGAAGAAAGGAAGAAAAATGAGAAGAAAAGAAGAAAAAGGAGAAGAAAGGAAGAAAAAGGAGAAGAAAAGAAGAAAAAGGAGAAGAAAAGAAGAAAAAGAAAAAGATTTTTTTTGTCATTTAATTCCTATTGTTATTAGGTTTGTGCTAGATTATTAGGGTTAGTAATATTTAGAATTAGGTTAGGGTTACAAGAAGAATAAATATGAAAAAAAAATAAGAAAATAAGATTAGGAAAAAGGAAAATAAGAAGAGGAGAAGAAAAGAAGAAAAAGGAGAATAAGAAGAGGAGGAGAGGAGAAGAAGAGGAAAAATAGAAGAAGATGAGAAGTACAAGAAGAGAAAAAATTAGAAGAGGAGGAGAGGAGAAGTAGAAGAAGAGAAGAGGAGAAGTAGTAGAAGAAGAGGAGAAGTAGAAGTAGAAGAAGAAGTAGAAGAAGAGGAGAAATAGAAGAAGAGGAAAAATTAGTTTAGGGTTACAAGAAGAAGAAATATATTTTTTTGTCATTTAATTTTGCTATTGTATAGTGTATATGCTTAAGTGTTAATAGTGTTTCTTAGATTATTGCTTAATTTTGCTATTGTATATGCTTAAGTGTTAATAGTTTAATTTTGCTATTGTATATGCTTAAGTGTTAATAGTTTATTTTTAGCAAGAAAATTAATAGAACTAGTTTATTTTTTTAGTTCATTTTACGATGCCTATCCCACATCCTCGTCGTCGACTCGGCGGAGGACACCTGCTTGATCAGAGGGGCCCTGTCTGGGACTGGGCTCCGCCCGGCTGGTATTGGGAGGTGCTACCTTCCGGGGGGCGTAGGTTGGTGAGGAGCCAGCCCATCGTTGACCCGATCCTTGTTTGGTGGCGGTCGCGTGGGCCAGTGAGGGTGCCGAGGCTTCCGGACACCGCGGAGGTGCTACGTCACCGTGTCAGCGAGGAGGATGAGCACGTCTGTCGCTACATGGTTGCGTTGGAGGGCAGGTTCGAGCATACCTGGCAGGTTCTTCGGGGATCTCACTGGAGCTATGATCCTGTGATGGTTCCTTCTCTTTGGGTGTCCATCGCCCGCGCCGATACCCGTCGGGCGCTACGGTTCTAGATGTATCAGTGATGCTATATGTATGATAGTATTCGAGGAGTATTAGTGATAATATTCGACGATGTACGGACAAAAGAGATGATGTATTTGCTTATAATTGAATGCATGCTAATTTGAATACTACTTTATTTTATGATTTGGTTTTGCTTATTGAATGCTCAAAATGGAAAAGTACTCCTACTTTGAATACTATGCAGAAATCTAGGAGTCCCGGGTGGAGCCACGACCCGGGACTAAAGTTGTTTTGGAACGGAGTTCTTGATAGAATAATATTTTTTTTGGTACAAAGGTTAAGAGAATCCGTTAGACATATGTTAAAGTTTAGGTTCTAGACAAGACCCGGGACTAAAGGTCCTCCTATATAAAATGACACTTCGAAGTTTCCAACCCCTCTTATATAGTTTGTTAGTTTATTAGTTAATCAAATGTCCATTTTTTGCAGAACTATGGATCTACATATCAGGAACCTCGAAGAGGAAGAACTTCTCGAAGATATAATCAAAGACGGCCCCGACGTTGAACGAGCTGAATCTCCGTCGTCATATCTAAACCCCTCCGGATATGGAATGGAGGTCGACCGACACGAAGATGAAGCCGATGGGGCAGGAGATAGGTCCAATGACGGAGAAGGTGATAGCTCCACTGATGGAGAAGCCGGTGGAGAAGCCGGTGAAGAAATAATAAAGTCCGGCGAGGTATACATATGAAGTTCGACAATCACTTGTAATATGTGAAAAATATTGGAGATAGCTCTATATTGTATACATATACATTCATTTGACGAATGTTTCTCCCTCTTAGGCCTCCACATCGAGCAAAGCTACGAAACGAGGCCCGACTAGAAAGTTGGATGCATGGACGCATTACACCTTTGAGGTGATATTGCCTACGGGCGAACCCAAGCTTCCTAAGAATGCTGCTGACACATTCAAGAAGCAATGTGGAGTTCTCGTTAGGGATCACGTCCCGATCAGCGTTCGGGAGTGGAACAAGCGCAAAGGGGCAGCCGATAGTGACTATGTCGCCGAAAGGTACAAAGATAATCTTTCGAATGATCTCATGTCACATTTCAACCTGCCAGAATGTGAGAATGAAGACGCCGCAGACAAACTGAGGGCCAAAGTCAAGCAGTGGACTCTAAAGAAGATGGTCGAGCTGTTCCGTAGCTGGAAGAAGAAGCTATGGAAAAACTATCTGAAGACAAAGAAAGTGCCAGTATTCGAGGGGTATCTATCCAAGCAGGCGAATCACTGGAAGGCATTTCAAGAGTACAAGGAGTCAAAAGATGCCCAGGCATTATTAGAAAAGAACAAGATAAATGCCGACAAGAAGAAATATCACCACAAGCTGGGGCCAGGGGGCTATGAGACTACCATCCCAAAGTGGGATAAGAAAGAGCAAGATCTGCTAGCTAAAGGCATCGTACCTGAACCACTCCGAGATGAGTGGGAATTGAGAGCAAGAAATTGGTTCCTTGCGCATGGTGGTTCGTACGACGAAGAAACAGGGGACCTCATCTGCAGTGACGGTCTTAGGATACCCAGGGAGAATTGGAAAAGGATAGTGAAAGAAATTAAGGAGGGAAAAAGAAAGTTCACTGCAGATAGAGAGAAAGATTTGCTCACACTGGACCTCGGCAATGACGAACATGGAGGACGAATGCGAGGCTTCGGTCCTTCTTACCCGTTGTTGGGGCATAGTTTATGCCTAAGTAGTTTTGGTGATTGATGACACTACCGTAAAGGACTAACCGTGTGTGTTAAGGTTTCAGATAACACACGTCAACGGCACAAGACGACTCGTCTCCTCATTCATGGAACGGAAGCACGGCGCTCTCTACGATTCTCTTTATTTGAGTCATAGGAAAGTCGTACTATTAAGAGGGGATCCGTAGTGGAAAGGTTTGGGTGGAATCTATCTTTGCACGCGCACACTTCACATATTCTCCCTTACCTTCATCTTTGGAGCGGCCCCCGCCAGTGTGTTTCTTTCCTCCTTGCAAATTGGTCCCCAACGGTAGTACCGCTGGCCCTGGCGGTAGTACCGCTGGAAGGCTAGCGGTAGTACCGCTGCAGCCAGCGGTAGTACCGCTGGCTGGCAGTAGTACCACCCCTGGTCAGCGGTAGTACCGCTCCAGGAGCTTAGTACCGCCTGCCTAGCGGTAGTTCGTGGATGGACCTTTTTGCGAAGACTTTCTTGGCGGTGGTAGTGCTTTTGCACTACCAGGGGCCCAGCGGTAGTACCGCTCAGGCCAGCGGTAGTACCGCTGCATCCAACGGTAGTACCACTAGGCGGTGGTAGTACCGCCCCTGGTCAGCGGTAGTACCGCTGGAGTGACAGCGGTGGTACCGCTAGAGCTCGGGCAGAGAGTGGGAAAACGGTCTAATTTTCCCCCCACTATATAAAGGGTTCTTCTAGCTGTGGAACCTCATCTGTTACCTCTCTAAGCTCCATTGTTGCGCCCCAAGCTCAAAAGTGCCCGATCTCTCTCCCTAGCCAATCAAACTTGTTGATTCTTTAGGGATTGGTTGAGAAGGCCTAGATCCACACTTCCACCAAGAGAAAAGTTGATTCCCCCACCAATCCCTTGCGGATCTTGTTACTCTTGGGTGTTTGAGCATCCTAGACGGTTGAGGTCACCTCGAAGCCATATTCCATTGTGGTGAAGCTTCATGGTCTAGTTGGGAGCCTCCAAGATTTGTGTGGAGTTGCCCCAACCTTGTTTGTAAAGGTTCGGTCGTCGCCTTCAAGGGCACCTATAGTGGAATCACGGTACCTTGCATCGTGCGAGGGCGTGAGGAGAATATGGTGGCCTTAGTGGCTTTTTGGGGAGCATTGTGCTCCATACCGCTCCAATGGAGACGTACTTCCTATCAAAGGGAAGGAACTTCGGTAGCACATCCTCGTCTCCATCGGTTCCACTTGTTGTTATCTCTATCATTTACTTTGTATTTGCTTATGCTTGTGACTATATCTTACTTGTCTTAATAGCTCTCGTTGTTAGCTTCTTTAGGGTTCACCTCACTGTCGTATTATTTGTGAGCCCGTATGTTGTTTACCTTAACTTGCTTAGATTAATTAAAAAGTGGTTGTTGTCTATTCACCCCCCTCTAGCCAACCATATCGATCCTTTCAATTGGTATCAGAGCCACGTCTCTTTATTAAGGGTTTAACCACCCGAAGAGTATGGAAGGTGGAGAGGAAATTAACCATGGGCAACCCGAGGCCATGGACTTGACTTCGGTCACAAGGGACGACTTGAATACGGCTATGGCCGCCCTCAAGACGTCCTTGACGAACGAAGTCAAGACCATGCTTAAAGAGTTAATTGAGGGGCTTAAAAGTTCATCCGAACCGGCTATAGTGGTTAAACCCACCGTCACCGATTCGGAGGCCAACTCCTCTAAGGAAGCGGCTAAAGGTATGCGACCTACCTCATCTCACGAAAAGGATGGGACTGGAACATATGCCTCAGTTCCACCCCCCATGGTCTATGGAGGATCCGTTCCCGCACCTCGTCTTAATCCTGTTGGTCCTCCTCCTAAGCTTGTTAAAGGTGACTTTGCTAACTGGGTATTTTCTATTAAGTCTCATTTGAATCACAGCTCAACAAACTTGTGGAGAATCATCGAGCAAGGATATTATCCCCATGACCCAAGCAACCTCACTCCAAGAGAAGATGCAGACAATCAATACAATCACTCTGCATTGTTTATTCTCTAGTCTGCAGTGCCACCTGAAGATCTTACCCACTTGCGTCCCTTCACGTTGGCCAAGGATTGTTGGGAGCATATTATGGTGTTGTACAAGGGAAGCTCAAGCATTCAACGATCCAACTATGAAGTGATACTTGATAAGGCCGATGAGTTTGTGATGAAGGAAGACGAGGACCCTCGTGATCTCTATCGGAGGGTGACTGCTATTGCTGTGGCGCTCAAGGATCATGGGAGCAAGGATGTGGATGATACATGGGTCAAGCGCAAGTTCCTCAAAGCCATCATGCCTTTCAACAAAGCCATATCATCTGTCATTCGTCAGCGGCCAGACTTCCACTCCTTGTCTTCCAGTGAGGTGTTGGATGAGTTCATTGCAATGCCAATCATGAATGAAACAGCCGACAATGCACTTGCTCGTGTTCGATCAAAGACAACTTCACCCAACCTTGCGTTGAAAGCAAAAGCAATGCTTGAAGAAGAAGAAGAAGAAGATGAGGAAGAGGAGAGCTGCCCTGAAGACACAAAGTATGCCTATCATGAGCACATGGCTCTTGCATCAAGGCAATTCTGGGGCAACAAGAGGAACTCAAGACCCACCTTCACCAAGAACAACTCGAGTGGATTCAAACCCGAACAACGAGTAAGGACATGTTATAACTGTGGTAACGTGAGTCACTTCGTGGCCGAATGTCCCTATGAGAAAAGGGAAGACAACGGAGGCAAGCTCATTCGCAAAGACAAAACCAAATCATTTCCAATCAAGAACAACTTTGTGAAGAAACCTCACCCAAAAGGGATGGTGGCCCTTGAAGAGTATCCTTCCGATGATGATGGTGATGATGATGATATAGTGGCAACGGAAACTGTTGCTATTGCCACTACCTCTTCCCAGAAGGTGTCTCTCTTCAACGCCCCCAACGAGAACCACATCACCAAGTGCCTCATGGCAAAAGGTATCAATCAGGTAACTCCCATCATTAAGACCAACATTGCTTTTGCTCCTTCATTGTTAAATTGTGTTGAAGATAGTGATGTTGGGGAACTTAATGAGCATGATCTTGATAAGTTTCTGTGCACTATTAAGGGAGAACCCAAGAAGCACTTTGTTGCTCTCTTGGAACAACTGGGTGAGGCCACTGGCCTAATTGAGTCTCATGAGGAGACCATCTCCGAGCTTCAGGGACATAGTCGTGACTATGCCGATGAAATTGCTGAATTATCTAGTGCTCTAGAAGAGGAGCGCACTCTTCGTTTGGCTCTTGAGGAGTCATATAACGATGACTGCGCTAAAATGCAAAAGAAACTACATCATGATGTTGTTCTTACTCGTATGCTTAAATCTGAAAAGTATGCTCTTGGGGTTGGCCATGACAGACTCAAAGAGGAGTTTGACATACTTGACAAGGCCCACAAAGCCTTGAAAGGTGCTCATTTCTCTCTGAAAGAGTCTCATGATCAACTCCAAGCAAAGCTTACCAAGGAGATCTCTACTTGTCCTCCCTTTGTGTTAATTGATAATGCTTGTGCAACTAACCCCTGTTGTGAGCATGTACATCTTGTGGAGGAAAATGCCAAGTTAAAAGAGAAACTTGAGAAGGGCCTTGTGGCATGCATACAAGGTGAGAAGATTCTGAACGATCTCTTGAGCACTCAAAAGGGTGTTGTAGGAAAGGAAGGACTTGGACTTACCTCCAAGTCAAAAGGCAAAAGGAGGAACAAGAACAAACGATCTCTCACCCTCATGGACATCTTTGTCAAAGAGGGTGAGGGGACTCAGAAGGTGAACAGGAACAAGGTGGACTATGGGAACCCCAAGAAGGGCAAAACCGTTCCTACTAACACAGCCGGCAAACTCAATTCTTCTTATGTTTTGTGTTGTGCTAGTGATGGGCATGTTTATGCCAGATTTGTTGGTTCCTACGATGAGGATATTGAATGGGCTATCTGGGTTCCTAAGACCCTTATCTCTAAAATGAAAGGATCCATTAAAAAATGGGTACCTAAAACCATGCCTTGATCTATTGCAGGAGTTTGCTTCCGGTGGGTGTCATGGTTGCTCGATAGTGGAGCAACAAATCATATGACCGGAAGCAAGGACTTAGTGGTGGATGTGCATCCTTCTCCATCTATGCCCACCCATGTCCAACTCGCCGATGCATCCTCTTCAAAGGTATTGGGATTTGGTAAGGTGGTCGTCTCTCAAGATTTATCTATTGAGAAGGTCATGCTTGTTGAGTCACTTGCCTACAATTTACTTTCGGTTCGTCAACTTGCAATTATGGGGTTTTCCACATTCTTTAATATTGACACTTTGGTCCTCCTGAGGAGCAAGACTCTTAAAGTAGCCTATGTTGGACATGTCGAAAATGGTCTTTATGTGGTGAACTTCTAAAAGCGACCCACTAAGACTGCAACATGTTTAATGGCTAAAGTTGACGTCGGCTGGCTTTGGCATCGCCGTTTAGCTCATGTCAATATGAGATCTTTGCAAAGTCTTTTGACAGGGGACCATGTTCGTGGACTAACAAATGTGAGCTTTGCTAAAGATCGTGTTTGCAGTGCCTACATTGAAGGAAAGATTCATGAAACTGCTCATCGTCCAACGACTCTTATCTACACTAAGAGGCCATTGGAACTTCTCCATATGGATCTGTTTGGTCCTCCATCATTTGATAGTCTTGGAGGGAGAAAGTATTGCTTAGTGATTATTGACAACTACTCAAGATATACCTGGGTATATTTTTTTTAAAAGGAAGAGCGAAACTCAACAAACAGTCATCAACTTTGCTAATGAAGCGCAACGTCAACATAAAGCAAAGATCTTGATGATTAGGAGTGACAACGGCACCGAGTTCAAGAACTACACCTTAGATGAGTTTCTAGGTGATGAGGGAATAAAGCAGCAATATTCTGCACCATATACCCCTCAGCAAAACGGCATGGCAGAAAGGAAGAACCGGACCTTGATAGACGCTGCAAGGACTATGATGGCAGAATTCAAATCTCCATATAACTTCTGGGCAGAGGCCATCAACACAGCATGTCATGCATCCAATCGGCTCTACATCCGCAAAGGCTTGAACAAGACTCCGTATGAGATTCTAACTCGAAACAAACCCAATATCAAGTACTTCCGGGTATTCGGTTGTAAGTGTTTCATTCTCAAGAAAGGAGCACGGTTAGCTAAATTTGATTCTAGAGCACATGAGGGTATCTTTGTTGGTTATGCTACAAACTCTCATGCTTACCGTGTCCTCAACAAGTCCACCGGACTAATTGAGGAGACGTGTAACGTAGAGTTTGATGAAAATAATGGCTCCCAAGTGGAGCAAAGTGGTCTTTGTGATGTAGGTGATCAGATTGCTCCCCAAGCCATAAGAAGAATGGGGATTGGTCAAATACTCCCCATTGAGGAACCCCTTGTGGCCGAAGGAGAAGGACAATGCTCTACTCAAGTGGAGCCATCACCTCTACAAGCCCCACACGCTTCCAATGAACAAAGAGAAGACTCTCAACAAAATGAACTAGCTCAAGGTCAAGATGAATTTCCCAACAAAGATGATGTGTCTCAGAATATTCAAGCACTACCCCAAGACTCTGAACCTGCTCATGATCAAGATCAAGTGCAACCCCGAGATCCAGACCAAGTAGAAGCACAAGATCAAGATCAAGAGCAACCACAAATACAAGAACAAACTAGTGAACCTGCTCAAGTCGAAGGACAAGATGATCAGGAGACTGTCTCACAATTCCCCTCTGGAGCTCCAACAGCCGGCTCAAGACACAAGGGCAAGCAAAGGAAACAAGTCGATGCTCCCCCGTTATCTAATGAAGAACTCTTGGAGCGTCGAGCAGCCAAGAATGCGAACAAGCTGAGAGTCAAGTCACATCTTATGAAGAATGTACTTGGCAGTTTAAAAAGGGGAATATCCACCCGTCAACAGCTTTGGAATTATTGTGAGCATCACGCGTTTGTCTCGTATTGTGAACCTCAACAGGTACAGGAAGCGCTCTATGATGAGGATTGGCTTATGGCCATGCACGAAGAACTTAACAACTTCGAGCGCAACCAAGTCTGGGATTTAGTGCCTCGGCCAACGGAGGAACATAATGTCATGGGGACCAAATGGATATTCAAGAACAAGCAAGATGCCAATGGAATTGTGATTCGAAACAAGGCAAGATTGGTGGCTCAAGGCTACTCCCAAGTCGAGGGTATCGACTACGGTGAAACCTTTGCCCATGTTGCTCGTCTAGAATCTATTCGCATGTTGCTTGCATTTGCTTCTCATCATAACTTCAAATTACAACAAATGGATGTGAAAAGTGCCTTTCTTAATGGTCCTTTGAATGAGTTGGTCTATGTCAAACAACCCCCGGGATTCGAACATCCCAAGCTCCCCAATCATGTGTACAAACTCAATAAGGCACTCTATGGCCTTAAACAAGCCCCACGCGCGTGGTATGAGTATCTTACTGAGTTGTTACAAGATCGTGGGTTTAAAATTGGGAAGATAGATCCCACTCTTTTTACTAAGAGGGTTAAAGGGGATTTGTTCATATGCCAACTATATGTTGATGATATTATCTTTGGCTCTCCTAACATTTCCTTCAATGAAGAATTTGTTGCACTAATGACTGAGAAGTTTGAGATGTCCATGATGGGAGAGTTGAAGTTCTTCCTCGGGTTCGAGATTACACAAGGTCTAGAAGGGACATTCATCAAACAAGCCAAGTACACTCAAGACATGCTCAAACGGTTCGAGCTCGAAGATGTCAAACCGGTCAAGTTCCCCATGCCAACAAGATGCAAGCTTGACAGTGATCCCAATGGTAAAGCAGTGGATCAAAAGGTATACCGCTCTATGATTGGATCCCTCCTTTACCTTTGTGCATCTAGACCGGATATTATGTTGAGTGTAGGGATATGTGCACGGTTTCAATCCGCACCAAAAGAAAGCCATTACATGGCTGTTAAGCGAATCTTTCGATATTTGGCTCATACCCCAAACTTTGGCCTCTGGTATCCCAAAGGAGCAAACTTCAATCTAGTTGTCTATTCTGACTCAGATTGGGCAGGAGATTGTGTGGAGAGAAAGTCAACGTCAGGAGGATGCCAATTCCTTGGTCGCTCATTGGTAAGTTGGTCGTCAAAGAAGCAGAATTGCGTCTCCTTATGATCCACCGAAGCTGAGTATGTGGCAGTTGCAAGTTGTTGTGCACAATTGCTATGGATGAGGCAAACTTTAAAGGATTATGGTGTCACTTGTGACAAAGTGCCCCTTCTATGTGACAATCAAAGCGCTATCAAGATTTCCCTCAACCCAGTGCAACATAGCAAAACCAAACATATTGATATTCGTCATCACTTCATTCGTGAACATATCAAGCTAGGTGATATTGAGGTTCACTTCATCCACACTGAAGAGCAACTTGCAGATATTTTCACTAAGCCTCTAGATGAAGCAAGGTTCCGAGAGTTAAGGCATGAGCTAAATATCATTGATTCAAGTAATGTGGATTGAAACTAGGCATGTTGCACCTCACTTTGCATTCCATCTTGGTCTAGATGTAGGCATGGACATAGGGGGAGTGTTGTTCTCTCAATGAACTTTCCCTCCCCCCATTATGCATAAATCAATCTAGTCTTTCACTTTAGCCATTGTCAAATGGCACTTGTGCTTCAAAGACGAGCATTGGTCATGAACCCAAGGATAATTCTTCGCGGTGTCATACCATTGTCTCAAACATAGGTGGCCTCGGCCACCGCCCCTCCCACCTTTCTTTCGTATAGAAGAAGGGATATACAATGACAAGTCAGTACATATTTCTAGGTGCTATTTTTTACTTACTTGTCATTTGCCCAAGTTCTTCACTTTGGTTCTAGGCCGCGTTGTGTCATGTGCAGCGGTACTACCGCCAGGGGTAGCAGTACTACCGCCAGGACCCAGCGGTACTACCGCCAGGGTAGCAGTACTACCGCCAGGACCCCAGCGGTACTACCGCTAGGTCTGGCGGTACTACCGCCAGGATTCCCATCTAACACGACCTGCTAGGAAATTTTTAGGGTTGTCTCAAGGGGGAGCGGTACTACCGCCAGGACCCCAGCGGTACTACCGCTGCATCCAGCGGTACTACCGCCAGGCAGCGGTACTACCGCTAGGTCCTCAGCGGTACTACCGCTGTCCCGTACCCCTTGGGCTATATAAAGGAGGGGGAGCCCGTTTTTCTCAGGGTCTTTCTTCTTCCTCGTGGCTCCTCCCTCCCCTATCCCGAAATCCCCCTGCTTTGATCTCATTTCGTGGAGCTCCTTCTCTCCGTTGGATTGGAGGGGTTGCTCCACCTCTCCTTCCTCCTCCAAGGGCCATGAATCCCGGTAAAGCTCCTCCCCTTCTTCTATTTGGTTGATGTTCTTGTTCTAGGGTTAGGAGCATTGGGGATTGGATCCATGTCTTTGATCTTGTGCCTTGTTCTTGGATGGCATGAAGGAGATATTTGAGGGGAGTGTAGGTCCTATGAATCGTTGTTGATTATTTTGCCATGCCCTAGGATTTACTTGTTTCAGATCTAGCACTTAGCGGTACTACCGCTAGGACCCCCAGCGGTACTACCGCCAGGGGTAGCGGTACTACCGCTAGGACCCCCAGCGGTACTACCGCCAGGGGTAGCGGTACTACCGCTAGGACCCCCAGCGGTACTACCGCAAGGGGTAGCGGTACTACCGCTAGGACCCCCAGCGGTACTACCGCCAGGGGTAGCGGTACTACCGCTAGGAGGATTCACTATGCATTCTTTTCATGTGCTTGGCAATGAGTGCTTATTTTTCTGCTTTTTCTAGTTCATTGCCTTGACTCTTTTTGTCGCTTCTTTTCGCTGTGTGTTTTGTGTCACAGGTAGTTCTCGCCGTTCGAACCCCCCACGGGACACGCAGTCAAAGCAGTTTCGCAACCCAGAGGCTCCCGAGGGGTCTGCCACCTCAAGTCTGCAACCCAAAAAGCAGTCCTTCAAGAAGTCTGCGCACAAGGATAGGGGGATCTGTTGGAAATATGCCCTAGAGGCAATAATAAATTAGTTATTATTATATTTCTTAGTTCATGATAATCGTTTATTATCCATGCTATAATTGTATTGATTGGAAACACAATACTTGTGTGGATACATAGACAAAACACTGTCCCTAGTAAGCCTCTAGTTGACTAGCTCGTTGTTCAAAGATGGTCAAGGTTTCCTGGCCATAGGCAAGTGTTGTCACTTGATAACAGGATCACATCATTAGGAGAATCATGTGATGGACTAGACCCAAACTAATAGACGTAGCATGTTGATCGTGTCATTTTGTTGCTACTGTTTTCTGCGTGTCAAGTATTTGTTCCTATGACCATGAGATCATATAACTCACGAACACCGAAGGAATGCTTTGTGTGTATCAAACATCGCAACGTAACTGGGTGACTATAAAGATGCTCTACAGGTATCTCCGAAGGTGTTCGTTGAGTTAGTATGGATCAAGACTGGGATTTGTCACTCCGTATGACGGGGAGGTATCTCGGGGCCCACTCGGTAATACAACATCACACACAAGCCTTGCAAGCAATGTAACTTAGTGTAAGTTGCGGGATCTTGTATTACGGAACGAGTAAAGATACTTGCCGGTGAACGAGATTGAAATAGGTATGCGGATACTGACGATCGAATCTCGGGCAAGTAACATACCGAAGGACAAAGGGAATGACATACGGGATTACACGAATCCTTGACACTGAGGTTCAAACGATAAGATCTTCGTAGAATGTGTAGGATCCAATATGGGCATCCAGGTCCCGCTATTGGATATTGACCGAGGAGTCTCTCGGGTCATGTCTACATAGTTCTCGAACCCGCAGGGTCTGCACACTTAAGGTTCGACGTTGTTTTATGCGTATTTGAGTTATATGGTTGGTTACCGAATGTTGTTCGGAGTCCCGGATGAGATCACGGACGTCACGAGGGTTTCCGGAATGGTCCGGAAACGAAGATTGATATATAGGATGACCTCATTTGGTTACCGGAAGGTTTTCGTGCATTACCGGAAAAGTTTCGGGCTCATCGGTAGTGTACCGGGAGTGCCGGGAGGGGTGCCGGGGACCATCGGGAGGGGTGTCACGCCCCAAGGGGTCTCATGGGCTATGGGAAGAGGTAAACCAGCCCCTAGTGGGCTGGAATAAGTTCCCACTAAGGCCCATAAGGTTTGAGAAGGAAAAAAACACAAGGTGGAAAGAGTTTCCAAGTGGGAAGGTGGAATCCTACTCCAAGTAGGATTGGAGTAGGACTCCTCCACCTCCAATTTCGGCCAAACCTTTAGGTTTTGAGGCTGCCTCCTCCCCTCCCTCCCACCTATATATACGGAGGTTTTAGGGCTGATTTGAGACGACTTTTCTCACGGCTGCCCGACCACATACCTCCATAGTTTTTCCTCTAGATCGCGTTTCTGCGGAGCTCGGGCGGAGCCCTGCTGAGACAAGATCATCACCAACCTCCGGAGCGCCGTCACGCTGCCGGAGAACTCTTCTACCTCTCCGTCTCTCTTGCTGGATCAAGAAGGCCGAGATCATCGTCGAGCTGTACGTGTGCTGAACGCGGAGGTGCCGTCCGTTCGGTACTAGATCGTGGGACTGATCGCGGGATTGTTCGCGGGGCGGATCGAGGGACGTGAGGACGTTCCACTACATCAACCGCGTTCTCTAACGCTTCTGTTGTACGATCTACAAGGGTACGTAGATCACTCATCCCCTCTCGTAGATGGACATCACCATGATAGGTCTTCGTGCGCGTAGGAAAATTTTTGTTTCCCATGCGACGTTCCCCAACAGTGGCATCATGAGCTAGGTTCATGCGTAGATGTCTTCTCGAGTAGAACACAAAAGTTTTTGTGGGCGGTGATGTGCGTTTTGCTGCCCTCCTTAGTCTTTTCTTGATTCCGCGGTATTGTTGGATTGAAGCGGCTTGGACCGACATTACTCGTACGCTTACGAGAGACTGGTTTCATCGCTACGAGTAACCCCGTTGCTCAAAGATGACTGGCAAGTGTCGGTTTCTCCAACTTTAGTTGAATCGGATTTGACCGAGGAGGTCCTTGGATGAGGTTAAATAGCAACTCATATATCTCCGTTGTGGTGTTTGCGTAAGTAAGATGCGATCCTACTAGATACCCATGGTCACCACGTAAAACATGCAACAACAAAATTAGAGGACGTCTAACTTGTTTTTGCAGGGTATGCTTGTGATGTCATATGGCCAATGATGTGATGTGATATATTGGATGTATGAGATGATCATGTTGTAATAGATAATATCGACTTGCACGTCGATGGTACGGCAACCGGCAGGAGCCATAGGGTTGTCTTTATAACTAACGTTTGTGCTTGCAGATGCGTTTACTATTTTGCTAGGACGTAGCTTTAGTAGTAACAGCATGAGTAGCACGACAACCCCGATGGCGACACGTTGATGGAGATCATGATGATGGAGATCATGGTGTGACGCCGGTGACAAGAAGATCGTGCCGGTGCTTTGGTGATGGAGATCAAGAAGCACGTGATGATGGCCATATCATGTCACTTATAAATTGCATGTGATGTTAATCCTTTTATGCACCTTATTTTGCTTAGAACGACGGTAGCATTATGAGGTGATCTCTCACTAAAATTTCAAGACGAAATTGTGTTCTCCCCGACTGTGCACCGTTGCGACAGTTCTTCGTTTCGAGACACCACGTGATGATCGGGTGTGATAGACTCAACGTTCACATACAACGGGTGCAAAACAGTTGCACACGCAGAACACTCGGGTTAAGCTTGACGAGCCTAGCATGTGCAGACATGGCCTCGGAACACATGAGACCGAAAGGTCGAGCATGAATCGTATAGTTGATATGATTAGCATAGAGATGCTTACCACTGAAACTATTCTCGACTCACGTGATGATCGGACTTGAGATAGTGGATTTGGATCATGTACCACTCAAATGACTAGAGAGATGTACTTTTTGAGTGGGAGTTCTTAAGTAATATGATTAATTGAACTAATTGTCATGAACATAGTCTAATGGTCTTTGTGAATTACGATGTAGCTTGCGCTATAGCTCTACTGTTTTTATATGTTCCTAGAGAAAATTTAGTTGAAAGTTGATAGTAGCAAACTTTGCAGAGGATTGTCCTCGTTGCTGCGCAGAAGGCTTATGTCCTTAATGCACCACTTGGTGTGCTGCACCTCGAGCGTCGTCTGTGGATGCTGTGAACATCCGACATACACGTTTCTGATGACTACATGATAGTTCAGTGCAAAATACTTAATGGCTTAGAAGCAAGGCGCCGAAGACGTTTTGAAACGTCACGGAACATAAGTGATGTTCTAAAGAGATGAAATTGTGATTTCATGCTTGTGCCCTTGTTAAGAGGTACGAGACCTCCAACAAGATTCTTTGTCCACAAAGTAAATGAGAAAAGCTCAATCATTGAGCGTGTGCTCAGATTGTCTGAGTACGACAAACACTTGAATCAAGTGGGAGTTAATCTTCCAGATGAGATAGTGATGGTTCTCCAAAAGTCACTGCCACCAAGCTTTGAGAGCTTCGTGATGAACTATGACATATCAAGGATAGATACAATGATCCTTGAGCGATTCGCGACGTTTGACACTGCGAAAGTAGAAATCAAGAAGGAGCATCAATAGTTGATGGTTTGGAAAACCACTAAGTTTCAAGAAAGGCGAGGGCTAGAAGGGATACTTCGTGAAACGGCAAAACAGTTGCTGCGCTAATGAAGAGACCCAAGATTAAACCCAAACCCGAGACTAAGTGCTTCTGTAATAAGGGGAACAGTCACTGAGGCGGAGCAACTCTAGATACTTGGTAGATAAGAAGGCTGGCAAAAGTCGAAAGAAGTATATTTGATATACATAATGTTGATGTGTACTTTACTAGTACTCCTAGTAGCATGAGGGTATTGGATACCGGTTCGGTTGCTAAGTGATTAGTAACGCGAAATGAAAGCTACGACATAAACGGAGACTAGCTAAAGGCGAGGTGACGATACGTGTTGGAAGTGTTTCCAAGGTTGATATGATCAAACGTCGCACGCTCCCTCTACCATCGGGATTGGTGTTGAACCTAAATAATTGTTATTTGGTGCTTGCGTTAGGCATGAACATGATTGGATCGTGTTTATTGCAATACGATTATTCATTCAAAGAGAATAATGGTTACTCTATTTGCTTGAATAATCACCTTCAATGGTTTATTGAATCTCGATTGTAGTGTTACACATTGGTGCCAAAAGATACGAGTTAAATGATGATAGTACCACTTACTTGTGGCACTGCCGCTTGAGTCATGTTAGTATGAATTGCATGAAGAGGCTCCATGCTGATGGATCTTTACTCACCTGATTTCGAATCACTAGTGACATGCAAATCATACCACATGAGCAAGGCCTTGTTTTCATTGAGATGAAACAAGATAGTAACTTGTTGGAAGTGATACATTTTGATGTATGCAGTCCAGTGAGTGCTGAGGCACGCAGTGGATATCATTATGTTCTTACTTCACTGACGACTTGAGTAGATACAGGAGTATTTACTTAATGAATCACAAGTCTGAAATATTGAAAAGTTCAATTCTGTTTTAGAGTGAAGTTCGTCGTAACAAGAGGATGAACTGTCTACGATATGATCATAGAAATGAATATCTGAGTTACGAGTTTTTGGTACACAGTTAAGACAATGTGGAAATTGTTTCACAGTTCATGCCACCTGGAACATCATGGTGTGATGATGTGTCTGAACGTCATACCACGCACTATTTAGTATGGTGCATGATGTGATGTATCTTATCGAATTACCACTATCGTTTATGGGTTATGCATTAGAGACAACCACATTCACTTTAAATAGGGCACCGCGTATTTCCGTTGAGATGACACAATATAGACTGAGGTTTAGAGAAATCTAAACTGTCGTTTCTTGAAAGTTTGGGGCTTCGAAACTTATGTGAAAAAGGTTTTAGTCTGATAAGCTCGAACCCAAAGCAGATAAATGCATCTTCATAGGATATCCAAAACAGTTGGGTACATCTCCTATCTCAGATCCGAAAGCAAAGTGTTTGTTTCTAGAAAAGGATCCTTTCTCGAGAAAAGGTTTATCTCAAAAGAATTGAGTGGGAGGGTAGTAGAACTTGATGAGGTTATTGAACCATCACTTCAACCAGTGTGTAGCGGGGCGTAGGAAGTTGTTCCTGTGGCGCCTACACCAATTGAAGTGGAAGCTGATGATGGTGATCATTGAGCTTCGAATCAAGTTACTACAAACCTCGTAGGTCGACAAGGTCGCGTACTGCTGCAGAGTAGTACGGTAACCCTGTCTTGGAGGTCATGTTGTTGAGCAACAGTGAACCTACGAGTTATGGAGAAAGCGATGGTGGGCCCAGATTCCGACAAATGGCTGGAAGCCATGAAATCCGAGAGAGGATCCATGTGTGAAACCAAAGTGTAGACTTTGGTAGAACTACTTGATGGTCATGGGACTATTGGGTAAAATGGATCTTTAAAAGAAGACAGACGATGATGGTGATAAGTCACTATTAAGAAAAGCTCGACTTGTCGCAAAGATGTTTTCGACAAGATCAAACAGTTGACTATGATGAGACTTTCTCACTCATAGCGATGCTAAAGGTCTGTTAGAATTATGTTAGTTGTTGATGCATTATTTATGAAATATTGCACGTAGGATGTCAAAACATTGTTTTCTCGACGGTTTCCTTGAGCAAACATTGTATGTGATACAACGAGAAGGTTTTGTCGATCCTAAAGATACTAGCAAGTATGCAAGCTCCAGTGATCCTTCAATGGACTGGTGCAAGCATCTCGGAGTTGGAATATACACTTTGATGAGATGATCAAAGATTTTGGGTGTGTACAAGGTTTATGAGAAACTTGTATTTCCAAAGAAGTGAGTAGGAGCACTATAGAATTTCTGATAGGTATATGTGGTTGACATATTGTGGATCAGAAGTAACGTAGAATTTCTGTAAAGCATACAAGATTGTTTGAAAGAAGTTTTCAAAGGAGTACCTGGATTACGCTACTTGAACATTGAGCATCAAAGATCTATGGAGATAGATCGAAAACGCTTAATAGAAGTTTCAACAAGATGCATGCCTTGACAAGTTTTTGAAAGAACTTCAAAATAGATCAGCAAAGAAGGAGTTCTTGGTTGCGTTGTGAGGTGTGAATTTGAGTAAGACTCAAAACCCGACCACGGCAGAATAAAGAGAATAGACGAAGGTCGTCTTCTATGCCTTAGCCGTAGAATCTAAAGTATGCCATGCTGTGTACCGCACCTAATGTGTGCCTTGACTCAAAGTCTGTTGAGGGTACAGAGAGTGATCCATGATTGAATCACTAGCAGCGGTCAAAATTTATCCTTAGTAACTAATGGACTAAGGAATTTTTCTTGATTATGGAGGTGGTTGAAGAGTTCGTCGTAAAGGGTTACGTCGATGTAAGCTTTGACACTAATCCGAATAACTATGAGTAGTGAAACGGATTCGTATAGTAGAGTAGATATTTGGAGCATTTCCGAATAGCATGTAGTAGCAGCATCTATAAGATGACATAAAGATTTGTAAAGAACGCACGGATCTGAAAGTTTCAGAACCGTTGACTAAAACCTCTCTCACGAGCAAGACGTGATCAGACCCCATAACTATATGGGTGTTGGATTCATTGGAATCACATGGTGATGTGAACTAGATTATTGACTCTAGTGCAAATGGGAGACTGTTGGAAATATGCCCTAGAGGCAATAATAAATTAGTTATTATTATATTTCTTAGTTCATGATAATCGTTTATTATCCATGCTATAATTGTATTGATTGGAAACACAATACTTGTGTGGATACATAGACAAAACACTGTCCCTAGTAAGCCTCTAGTTGACTAGCTCGTTGTTCAAAGATGGTCAAGGTTTCCTGGCCATAGGCAAGTGTTGTCACTTGATAACAGGATCACATCATTAGGAGAATCATGTGATGGACTAGACCCAAACTAATAGACGTAGCATGTTGATCGTGTCATTTTGTTGCTACTGTTTTCTGCGTGTCAAGTATTTGTTCCTATGACCATGAGATCATATAACTCACGAACACCGAAGGAATGCTTTGTGTGTATCAAACGTCGCAACGTAACTGGGTGACTATAAAGATGCTCTACAGGTATCTCCGAAGGTGTTCGTTGAGTTAGTATGGATCAAGACTGGGATTTGTCACTCCGTATGACGGGGAGGTATCTCGGGGCCCACTCGGTAATACAACATCACACACAAGCCTTGCAAGCAATGTAACTTAGTGTAAGTTGCGGGATCTTGTATTACGGAACGAGTAAAGATACTTGCCGGTGAACGAGATTGAAATAGGTATGCGGATACTGACGATCGAATCTCGGGCAAGTAACATACCGAAGGACAAAGGGAATGACATACGGGATTACACGAATCCTTGACACTGAGGTTCAAACGATAAGATCTTCGTAGAATGTGTAGGATCCAATATGGGCATCCAGGTCCCGCTATTGGATATTGACCGAGGAGTCTCTCGGGTCATGTCTACATAGTTCTCGAACCCGCAGGGTCTGCACACTTAAGGTTCGACGTTGTTTTATGCGTATTTGAGTTATATGGTTGGTTACCGAATGTTGTTCGGAGTCCCGGATGAGATCACGGACGTCACGAGGGTTTCCGGAATGGTCCGGAAACGAAGATTGATATATAGGATGACCTCATTTGGTTACCGGAAGGTTTTCGTGCATTACCGGAAAAGTTTCGGGCTCATCGGTAGTGTACCGGGAGTGCCGGGAGGGGTGCCGGGGACCATCGGGAGGGGTGTCACGCCCCAAGGGGTCTCATGGGCTATGGGAAGAGGTAAACCAGCCCCTAGTGGGCTGGAATAAGTTCCCACTAAGGCCCATAAGGTTTGAGAAGGAAAAAAACACAAGGTGGAAAGAGTTTCCAAGTGGGAAGGTGGAATCCTACTCCAAGTAGGATTGGAGTAGGACTCCTCCACCTCCAATTTCGGCCAAACCTTTAGGTTTTGAGGCTGCCTCCTCCCCTCCCTCCCACCTATATATACGGAGGTTTTAGGGCTGATTTGAGACGACTTTTCTCACGGCTGCCCGACCACATACCTCCATAGTTTTTCCTCTAGATCGCGTTTCTGCGGAGCTCGGGCGGAGCCCTGCTGAGACAAGATCATCACCAACCTCCGGAGCGCCGTCACGCTGCCGGAGAACTCTTCTACCTCTCCGTCTCTCTTGCTGGATCAAGAAGGCCGAGATCATCGTCGAGCTGTACGTGTGCTGAACGCGGAGGTGCCGTCCGTTCGGTACTAGATCGTGGGACTGATCGCGGGATTGTTCGCGGGGCGGATCGAGGGACGTGAGGACGTTCCACTACATCAACCGCGTTCTCTAATGCTTCTGTTGTACGATCTACAAGGGTACGTAGATCACTCATCCCCTCTCGTAGATGGACATCACCATGATAGGTCTTCGTGCGCGTAGGAAAATTTTTGTTTCCCATGCGACGTTCCCCAACAGGATCAATGTCCGAACAATGCCCCCCGAGGATTTTCTGTAGTTTCGCACTCAGAACCATTATCTCAAAGAGAAGGTTGTGATCAAGAATGTTGACCATGTTTGGGCAAAGCATCAGTGCCGGATCTACCGTGATATTGTCGCGCAGTTCAAGAAGAACTATGTCCCCGTTCAGTGGATTGACCTTGCTCATCTTCAGCGGAACCTGGGCTATTTTGGTGATGCCCTCTCTCTGATTGACAAACTGGGCATCAAGGATATGATCACCTTCAAGACAGATTTTGACCCCACTGTTGTTGCTTAGTTCTATGTCACAGTCCACTTCTCTCCTGATGAAGAGCGCACTATGGTGTGGATGACAGGGACTCAGAAGCTGACCGGTACCTGGCGTGAATTCATGCAATTCCTCAAGGTTGACTTCCAGGGAGCTGACACTCCACTTGGGTTACGTCCTCATGATGCAGCCCCCATCGATAGGGCCCCTCCAAAGGACAGATTGCAGAAACTCTATGTGAGGAAGGGTGTGCTCCCCAAACATCTGGACATCATGCATCGGATCCTTCGCAACACCCTCTTCCCTCGCATTGGTAACTTTGACGAGGTTCATGGCTCTTTGGCTGAGATGCTGCTGCTTTGTGAGGAGGCTATGACTAAGGAGTCTGCCCCTCTTGATATTTCTGATGTGATGTTCACGGAGCTCTGGAACTGCATCATCATGCGTAAGGTTCCCATCTACGGGCCCTATCTGTTCGCGTATATCTGTCAGAAGTGGCAAGAAACTTTTCCAGAGGAGGTGCTCTATGCTCAGTCTGACTACATTCGGCACGACCCGATCAAGCTTCGCGTCAATGAGAAATGGGCCAACCCATCAACTTCCTCTCAGCACATGGATACTGACACAGAGACTGCTGCTGACAGAGGAACCGCCTCTCAGTCCCGCTCTTCTGCCATGCCATCTTGGGCCATCAAACTACAGGATAAGATGAAGACTCTATTCTGTATGCAGGCTAAGGATCAGTACCCGACGCACGTGGCTCAGAAGGAGAGCCACCAGAGGCACAAGCGTGTTCTCAGGACTCTTGATGTGGACATCTCCAGCGGATCCGAGGACGACATTGTTGGGGAACGTCGCATGGGAAACAAAAATTTTCCTACGCGCACGAAGACCTATCATGGTGATGTCCATCTACGAGAGGGGATGAGTGATCTACGTACCCTTGTAGATCGTACAGCAGAAGCGATTAGAGATCGCGGTTGATGTAGTGGAACGTCCTCACGTCCCTCGATCCGCCCCGCGAACAATCCCGCGATCAGTCCCACGATCTAGTACCGAACGGACGGCACCTCCGCGTTCAGCACACGTACAGCTCGACGATGATCTCGGCCTTCTTGATCCAGCAAGAGAGACGGAGAGGTAGAAGAGTTCTCCGGCAGCGTGACGGCGCTCCGGAGGTTGGTGATGATCTTGTCTCAGCAGGGCTCCGCCCGAGCTCCGCAGAAACACGATCTAGAGGAAAAACTATGGAGGTATGTGGTCGGGCAGCCGTGAGAAGGTCGTCTCAAATCAGCCCTAAAACCTCCGTATATATAGGTGGGAGGGAGGGGAGGAGGCAGCCTCAAAACCTAAAGGTTTGGCCGAAATTGGAGGTGGAGGAGTCCTACTCCAATCCTACTTGGAGTAGGATTCCACCTTCCCACTTGGAAACTCTTTCCACCTTGTGTTTTTTCCTTCTCAAACCTTATGGGCCTTAGTGGGAACTTATTCCAGCCCACTAGGGGCTGGTTTATCTCTTCCAATAGCCCATGAGACCCCTTGGGGCGTGACACCCCTCCCGATGGTCCCCGGCACCCCTCCCGGCACTCCCGGTACACTACCGATGAGCCCGAAACTTTTCCGGTAATGCACGAAAACCTTCCGGTAACCAAATGAGGTCAACCTATATATCAATCTTCGTTTCCGGACCATTCCGGAAACCCTCGTGACGTCCGTGATCTCATCTGGGACTCCGAACAACATTCGGTAACCAACCATATAACTCAAATACGCATAAAACAACGTCGAACCTTAAGTGTGCAGACCCTGCGGGTTTGAGAACTATGTAGACATGACCCGAGAGACTCCTCGGTCAATATCCAATAGCGGGACCTGGATGCCCATATTGGATCCTACATATTCTACGAAGATCTTATCGTTTGAACCTCAGTGCCAAGGATTCATATAATCCCGTATGTCATTCCCTTTGTCCTTCGGTATGTTACTTGCCCGAGATTCGATCGTCAGTATCCGCATACCTATTTCAATCTCGTTTACCGGCAAGTCTCTTTACTCGTTCTGTAATACAAGATCTCGCAACTTACACTAAGTCACATTGCTTGCAAGGCTTGTGTGTGATGTTGTATTACCGAGTGGGCCCCGAGATACCTCTCCGTCACACGGAGTGACAAATCCCAGTCTTGATCCATACTAACTCAACGAACACCTTAGGAGATACCTGTAGAGCATCTTTATAGTCACCCAGTTACGTTGCGACGTTTGATACACACAAAGCATTCCTCCGGTGTCCGTGAGTTATATGATCTCATGGTCATAGGAACAAATACTTGACACGCAGAAAACAGTAGCAACAAAATGACACGATCAACATGCTACGTCTATTAGTTTGGGTCCAGTCCATCACATGATTCTCCTAATGATGTGATCCCGTTATCAAGTGACAACACTTGCCTATGGCCAGGAAACCTTGACCATCTTTGATCAACAAGCTAGTCAACTAGAGGCTTACTAGGGATAGTGTTTTGTCTATGTATCCACACAAGTATTGTGTTTCCAATCAATACAATTATAGCATGGATAATAAACGATTATCATGAACTAAGAAATATAATAATAACTAATTTATTATTGCCTCTAGGGCATATTTCCAACAGACATCACTCCAGAGGCTACTTGGATGCAGGCTCAGGGTTACCAGTGGTCTGGCGATGAGGAGGAAGAGGAGGAGCAGGACGATCAGGAGGGTACCGACGAGTCTGGCGATGCTGAGGATGAGGAGTAACTACCTGTGGCGTTAGGTGTGCCCCTTTTTGGTGTCTTGTGCCAAAGGGGGACAGAGTCTAGGGATTTGCTTTCATAGTCGAACTTTGCTTTGCTTTGCTTTCTTTCGTGGTTTGCTTCGAACTTGGTTTGCTTCTAGTTTGCTATCGGTTGTGAGACATGAACTTATGTGAGATTTATTTCCATCATATGTTGTGAGTCATATGCCCCGTATTGTCATATATCTCTATCTTTTTTGTTCTCATATTATTCTCTGTGCAAATCCGGTATTGTCATCAATCCACCAAAAAGGGGGAGATTGTTGGGGCATAGTTTATGCCTAAGTAATTTTGGTGATTGATGACAGTACCGTAAAGGACTAACCGTGTGTGTTAAGGTTTCAGATAACACACGTCAACGGCACAAGACGACTCGTCTCCTCATTCATGGAACGGAAGCACGACGCTCTCTACGATTCTCTTTATTTGAGTCATAGGAAAGCCGTACTATTAAGAGGGGATCCGTAGTGGAAAGGTTTGGGTGGAATCTATCTTTGCACGCGCACACTTCACATATTCTCCCTTACCTTCATCTTTGGAGCGGCCCCCGCCACTGTGTTTCTTTCCTCCTTGCAAATTGGTCCCCAGCGGTAGTACCGCTGGCCCTGTCGGTAGTACCGCTGGAAGGCTAGCGGTAGTACCGCTGCAGCCAGCGGTAGTACCGCTGGCTGGCGGTAGTACAGCCCCTGGTCAGCGGTAGTACCGCTCCAGGAGCTTAGTACCGCCTGCCTAGCGGTAGTTCGTGGACGTACCTTTTTGCGAAGACTTTCTTGGCGGTGGTAGTGCTTTTGCACTACCAGGGGCCCAGCGGTAGTACCGCTGGAGTGCCAGCGGTAGTACCGCTGCATCCAGCGGTAGTACCGCTAGGCGGCGGTAGTATCGCCCCTGGTCAGCGGTAGTACCGCTGGAGTGACAGTGGTGGTACCGCTGCAGCCAGCGGTAGTACCGCTAGAGCTCGGGCAGAGAGTGGGAAAACGGTCTGATTTTTTCCCCCACTATATAAAGGGTTCTTCTAGCTGTGGAACCTCATCTCTTACCTCTCTAAGCTCCATTGTTGCGCCCCAAGCTCAAAAGTGCCCGATCTCTCTCCCTAGCCAATCAAACTTTTTGATTCTTTAGGGATTGGTTGAGAAGGCCTAGATCCACACTTCCACCAAGAGAAAAGTTGATTCCCCCACCAATCCCTTGCGGATCTTGTTACTCTTGGGTGTTTGAGCATCCTAGACGGTTGAGGTCACCTCGAAGCCATATTCCATTATGGTGAAGCTTCATGGTCTAGTTGGGAGCCTCCAAGCTTTGTGTGGAGTTGCCCCAACCTTGTTTGTAAAGGTTCGGTCGCCGCCTTCAAGGGCACCTATAGTGGAATCACGGTACCTTGCATCGTGCGAGGGCATGAGGAGAATACGGTGGCCTTAGTGGCTTTTTGGGGAGCATTGTGCCTCCATACTGCTCCAACGGAGACGTACTTCCTGTCAAAGGGAAGGAACTTCGGTAGCACATCCTCGTCTCCATCGGTTCCACTTGTTGTTATCTCTATCCTTTACTTTGTATTTGCTTATGCTTGTGACTATATCTTACTTGTCTCAATAGCTCTCGTTGTTAGCTTCTTTAGGGTTCACCTCACTGTCGTATTATTTGTGAACCCGTATGTTGTTTACCTTAACTTGCTTAGATTAATTAAAAAGTGGTCGTTGTCTATTCACCCCCCCCCCCTCTAGCCAACCATATCGATCCTTTCACCCGTGGTGGCTTGGGTTTGCCAGAGACCAAGACACTTACAGAAGCCAAGAGAGAGCAAAGAAGCGGCAGCAGGATGAGGAGAATGACAAGTTCAACCAGTTGCTTGCCAGGATTAACGAGCAACAGAAGCAGATTGATGAGCTTAGAGGAGTAGCGCGCCAGGAAGATCATGCATTTGATATTACCGGCGCCCCATCTAAGCGGAAAAGCAGTGTGGCTGAATCTGAGGCCCCGCCCGACGATGCACGAAGAATGATAGAGGGCGGTCCCGGCTACCCCGTGGATGGAATCAAGGAGTCAACATCATGTGAACTCCATCAGAAATTCAAGAACATATCCATGAAGGTGGCCGTCGGACAAGCTTTACCTTCTGGCCCTGATGCACGCTGGCATGGCCGTGAGATTCCAGTTGGCTTTGCTAAAGTCGGGGTGGATGAAATCATGGCAGGGTTTCATGATATGGAGCTCGACATAGCTGGACCCAAAGATGAGAGGACACTCGGAGAAGTACTGGGTGGAGTCATCCTATGGGACAAGAACTACATCAAGCTTCCAGGCTCGGCCCCAAGGACAACACCGCCTCCGAGTCGTCGCAGGTCACCTACACCTCCATTACCTCCAAGCCCTCCACATGACGTCGGCCAGCACAACACGAGTCCATCTCGATCACCGCCGCCGGACTTGGGTCGTCCGTCTCCGCCGCTGCCCGCTCCGGATACTAAGAGGAAGCGTGCCACCAAGAACGCTCCGCCGACGATTTCTATGCGACGGAGCCCCCCAAAAGCGCAAACGGTCGCCCCTTCCAAAGGTACCTCATGCAAATCTTCCTATCAGACCTTATGATCGTACCCCCGAGGAAAACGCCAGGATAGCAAAGGAACATCAGGATGCGCAGATGAAAAAGAAGGAACCCGAGCCCCGCCCGGAATACACCGAGAAGCAAATAGCATTTGCAAAATACTTCACGACCCTTCCATCACAGTATGACTTACACCATAAGCCTGATGACTATACACGCACATTGCAGAAGGAAGTGAAAAAGAGCAGATCACGTGCAAGTGCAAGTGGGAGCAAATCAAGTTCAACTACAAGCAAGAAAAAATCAGACGTTCCTCAGCTTGGACAACAGGCCAAACAGTCGATCCCACCCCTCAAGGTGTTAACCGAGAATGTCCCCCCTCCGGTGCACGGGCAAGATTTGGAATTAGCAAAGAAGTGGGCGGCTGAATGGGGTATCTCGGTTGAAGACATTCTGGCTTCCCAAGACGACAGGTTACCCAAGGCTGTGGTAGTCCCTAAGCCACAGTTTGTCATGGGAGCGCCTTTGGTCAGCAAAGATGATCTCCCAACAAATCTGCGTTACTTGCATACATGGTACTTAAGTGAATAAAAGAATGGGAGAACGATGATCGTGGTGAGTGTCCCACGGGAGTACTACGGCCGCCCCGAAGAAATCCATATCGACTTTGATGAACTCTTCCAGATGTACAATGGCGACGCCCTCGACAAATCGCTTATGAGTTGCTATTGTCTGTAAGTTTTTCAATTCGTTTTCTACATATAACTTGTTTAGTTATTTCAATTCATTGTCTATATATAACTTGTACTCTATTATGCAGAATGAAGATTCTGGATTGTAAAAGTAAGAACATCCTAAATATTGGGTTTATTGACCCAGATAAAATACATATAGCGACGCTAACTGATAAACCCAAGGAGAAGGAGGAAAACCTTCTAAGGTTTCTAACAGATCAAAATTTCTGTGACCACATACTGTTTCCATACAACTTCAGGTGAGGGTCTTTACTCTGTTGTGTCCATTCACTTATAAGTGTAATTGATAAGTTACTGACATATATATATATATATATATATATATATATATATATATATATATATATGCAGCTTTCATTGGATTCTGTTGGACATTCAAATTGATAAGGGAAGAGTTGATGCCTTCGACCCATTATCGAGACCCTTGGAACAGTTCCAAAGCCTGCAGGACATGCTCCAATGGTAATTTCAATCATTCTTGCGCTCTATCGGTCTCTTTCGATGATTTTTTGATATATCAATTAATGAAAAACTTAGCAAATCATTATCCTTGTCGGGCAGGGTTTGGAAGCGGTTCAAGTGCGTGACTCCCGGTATCGAGCCTGAGAAGCTGACCTTTAGAGCGGCTCAGGTAAGTAGTAGTATGATATACTTCTATTTTCAATACATTTATGATGCTAGATTATTATTTTGATTATATATATTCTATTCTCGTAAAGTGCGACCAGCAGCCACGGGGGACGCATCTATGCGGATACTATGTTTGCGAGACCATTCGCACGTTTACCTCTGAGCACAAGGATCACAGATTCGACGTAAGCAATGAACATTCACACCTCTATTTTTACCCGTCATTCTTTGTTATCATGATTGATATTCATATTCATCTCCTCTTCTTATATAGTACACGGCCATGAGGACGAAGGTCCTACCAGAGCAACGCGCGATTGCTGTTGCAGAGGAGCTTGCGACCTTTCTGAGGACGGAAGCTATAGATGACAAAGGACGATTTAGTGTAGCTAGGGGCCATTACTGATGTTCGTCCATGTAATCGAATAGACGGGCTCTAGTCCCGATAATTCAGATCTCCATATAATTGTATATATATGCTCGCTTGTAAGATAAGTTAATCTTATATATATATGCATAATTATTTCTATTTAAATTATATGAAAACTAATTCCCGAACACCAAACAAGGCATCACGTTAATCTCCCGAACACCTAAACCCTAAAATCCAAAAATAAACAAAAGCTTAAACTCGTTAGTCCCGGTCCGTGTAACGAACCGGGACTAAAGGGTCTGTCCCTGAGGGCGCTACGAGGCGCCCACGTGGAGCACCTTTAGTCCCGGCTTGGAACAGGGCCGGGACTAAAGGTTAGGCCTTTAGTCCCGGTAGGTGAACCGGAACTAAAGCCCCTTATGGGCCGGGGCTAAAGGCCCCGTCCCCACTAGTGATCCTCGACCTTGAAAATCTTGGTATCATTATTCACTAAGAGAACCAAAAGTGCACTTGATGCATTTCCCATGCTTTGTAGGCATATTAACTGATTTGAGAATTACTGTTCAGAAACGCCAAGGTGCACACCGGCGCCCTACGCACTTTTGATGGTAACATCGCTTCTCACTAAAAGAATAATCGGCCTTAACAAGACACTCACAACGTAAACCTAAGAATTGATTGACCAAAAATGTTACACCTATCCCACAAAAATTTACTTTCTCCTAACCCAACTTTACCCTTCCCAGAACTTGAGGGTGAGCCATGCGCCCCACTAACATCCCATTAAACGCTGCCAAATCGCTCTTTGCAAAGATACGTAACAACCAGCCCACAGAGGTATGACCATCCTACTACCATCCGTCGCTGTCAAGCAGGAGCCGGAGGAGATCGCGCGCCGAGGTGTCCTTGGCCGCGAAGATTACGTCAGCGAAGATGTAGATGTAGTCGCAGCCGCCTTTGCCGAACAAAGCTTGCGCGATGAGGCGGAGCGCCGCCGCCACGATGAGGAGCTCGAAGACCTCATGTTCAAGCAGGCGGTCGTGGCCAACCTCGCCACGGAGGACAAGGACGACGAGTGGCGGCGCAACCGTGAGGAGCAGAGGAAAAAGTTCATCGACCTCGTCAGCTTCGACGAGGAGGACTGAGCTCCTCCACCGCGTCGTCCTCGGCCGCGAGCTCGTCCATTTTGGTACATCGACCTCGGCCTCGCCACCGCGAGATCCCCCACCCCCTCTAATAGTAGTAGTAGTAAAATGTACGTAGTATGTATGATAATGTAGTATGTGATGAACTATGAATGATCAGTGTGGTTGCAATTTCTTCCGCGAAAGTTTTTTTTAATTATATAGTTTCATATACGGGGTTTAATTTGCATCGCATAATTTCACCCCGCAGAACATATTTTCGTCGAATTGTAAACGCCTTATGTGGGTCGGCATTATATGAGGTCTACTAGAGATGCTCTTAGAGGCAAGTTTACCTCTAAACACTGTGCAATCTACATGCCTAGCTAGTTCAGAGCTAGCAGCCTCCAAGCTTTGGAGAAGTCACAAAGCTCCTTTGCGAAGAGGTCATCTCAAGAAGTTATTGGCATGCGTATGGCTCTTTCACAAAGAGATCATGGAAAAATTTAGAACGGTTTAAAACCATATAAACTTGTTCTTCAAAATATAATGTTGCTTGTGAACTAGAATGCCGCTCTCTATCCAAATACTCGTACATTGCATCAAGGTGTGAGTATATGGTTTTTAGTTCGTACAAATTAAGATGCACAAACATGTTATTGAAAGTGAATGTTCAATCATACTTATAGTTGAAAAAAGGAGGGACTTTTTTAATAATTAATTGAAAAGTCAAAATAGGTCCCAAGTATTTTTAGATTGGAGTAGACTTTGTTTTGCACTAGTATATAAATTTTCTATAAAAATTTAATATTGACTTCTGGACAAAAAAGACAATTTACTTGCTATTATAGGTTACTATTCACACTATTTTGTCTGAAAATTTGTGTTTTTTGAAAAGAAGTCAAACTGTAATTTTCTTTTTGTGAAATTTTTCTTACAAGTATAATGGAAGATCAAGTTTGTTTTAAAAATATTTTTAGAAAATTTAAACTTTTTATTGAATTACTAAATAAATTGCATATAGGGTGTATATACATCCAGGTTACAAAAGTTTTCCTCCATGGTATGTTGCAGGTCTATGGTTCGAAAACGTGTAGTCAAGTACAATGGTGAGAATTTGTGTGACTCGTTGGGGGAAAATCTACCATTGGGTGAGTTTCAAAAGAGAATGGATAAGGCGACGATGGCCCAGACCATTGGTTCTAGGACGAGAGGAGCTCCAAAGTCCTACAACTACCGAATAGAGGTTGGTGCAGGTAACCCTAGCTGCCCTCGTACTCGCTGAAACCGCAGGCAGGTAATGAAGAGGTGGACTGTGTTCAAACTTTACAAATGCTTTTCCATTTCACTGGAAGTTGTTTAAATTTGTTGAGCCTACAAATCTAACTCTCGCCTCAAACTTTCGGACGCCACACAACTATAATCCAAGCGTATTCTTACCCATGTTTGTTTCGGCTTGAGCGACCTGATGCAACTTTGGAAAAGCTGAATCTGCAACAAACAATTATTTTGAATCAGCTTTGCCGCCGAAATCGGAATCTAATTCTAAGTCATTTTCAGCGTATTTCTGTGAAGCATGCATGTCCCGGTGTACTTCATTGGCAAAGATGATTCCGCGAAGCAAATCCGCAGATAATTCGAAAGAAGTTGAAGCTGAAACAAACAAGGCTTGTAAAGGTGTACGCACAGTTTCTTTGTTCTTTCAAGAGCATGCATGTATAGAGTTGCATGTACTATATACATTTATCTCTTCGTTTAGCACATGGTTTTACACTGCCTTTATTGAGCAAGCCGTGCACGAAAAAGCGCAAATGGCCGACGGTAAGCTACAAAAACAGGTGGCGGGAACGCATTTGTGCCAGGAAAGGTGCCCGGGATATTTAGTCGGGTGTTGCTTGGCTGGAGAGAAAAGCTGGCAGAGCATATAGCTAGCAGCATGGACTATAGAAACCATATCAGGTTAACTAGCGCCGGATGCGACAGCTGATACGAATTAGTCGCATCGTTACGAGCAAAGCTCCAATCCATCTTTAACTAGCACTTCTTCTTCTTCGCGAAGCACCTCTGATCATCTCGTGCGTGCGCGCCGCGGCCGAGTACACCGTACGTGCGAGGCGACTGCTTCGTCGCGCGCTAGCTGCATGCTCTGGCTCAGTTGATCCAGGCAGGCCCGGGTGCGTCACCGACAGGGCTAGCTGCCTATAGCTCGTATAGAAGGCTAAACTAGATAGTAAATTAGGCAAGGATATTTGATATTTGGAGCCTTTCAACGAAACGTCACAGGGTACGCCATGTTGGCTCGTATGCACCGGCACAGCACGATCAGGCGGCGAGGAAAAGCCCGTGTTCGATCGTCGACAGTTGCTTTTACTTCGCCATCCGTCGTCGACAAGAGCTATTGCATCCTGTCGATGTAAACGAGAACTGCATCATGCTAATGGCATAGGCACAGAAAATGCATGCAAGTCTAATGATCATGCGCGGCAACCAAATGCATGGGTGTGTATGCGTGATTCGATATTTGAGTGCAACACATTCATGCTAAATGCACTTGGTTTGGCAGGTACACTTGACAAAGAAATTAAAGCCCTGTCGGTGATTTGTAGTCCCTCTGTAATAAAGAAATATAAGCGTGTTTATAAATCACTATGGTAATGATCTAAACGTTTTTATAATTTTTATGGAGGGAGTACGTACACGTTGGGTACGTGTATCTGGCAAGTATTGGAGTGGGTGCGTAGTATATTTATAAGTCTTTTAAGCGATTTCACTAAGGGGCAACATAGGAAGCAAAATGAGTGAATCTATACTCTAAAGTATGTCTATATACATCCGTATGTAGTCTTTTAGTGGAATCTCTAAAAAGACTTATATTATGGAACGGAGGGAGTATATCTATACCTAATAATAAAGCGGCTATTGCTTCCGTCGGAAAACCCACCACGACATTTTTATAAAAGAGCTCCTGTAATTTTTGTTATTCAACCCGCGCTCCATCATTTATCTGCAACGCAAAAGGAAAAAATGATTCATCGTAAAAATTATACCCGTACGCATCGCCTCCTCCCGTCGACCCTGGGCCACCCTGGCGTGTGCCCAGGCCACCGCCACACCACTCGCCGCCGCGGCCGACCTCAACCGCCACCGCTGCCGATCTCAACCCACCCGCCTCCGCGGCTGCACCTCTCCCCGCTCACTGCCCCCGTTGCGGCGCTCGAGCGCATCGCGTCGACCCTGGTCCACCCTGGCCTGTGCCCAGGCCGCCACCACACCACTCGCCGCCGCGGCCGACCTCAACCACCACTGTTGTCGATCTCAATCCGCCCGCCTCCGTGGTCGTACCTCTGCCCGCTTGCTGCCCCTGTTTCGGCGCTCGAGCACAGCTTCTGGATCAAATCAACGCAACAGCTACAACGACTTGGGATGATGCGTTTGCTCGATGCAGAACGGCGGCGGCGCACGGATAAGGCGCGGCGGAGCGAAGTACTTGCAGGTGGAGGCGGGCCTCCATGGCTCACACGGGGAACTCCGAGGTTATGGCGCGACAACGACGACTCCTTATGACCAGATAGAGGCGCCTAACCCTTGCTCCCCTCATCGTATCCCCTCCTTCGGCAGGAACTCATCATCTGGTGAGATCCCCTCCCATGCATCCAACCGTGTGCCAAGCACCGACAAGAAATTTTGTTTTGTGAAAATTTGTTTGCTGATGAATGAATGTATTGAATGTAAGATTGCATTGTTGTAGAGAGAGAGAATGGAACGCCACCTTCAGTTTGTCATCTCATCCCACATTCTCTACCCCATGAGTGAAATAAGATAATAGTCTCTTGATCAATTCACGTAGTCTCTTTGTTTTGCTTTGCTTGTACCCCTCAATTTCTCATCATGGTGGAATTAACAATGGACGGGTTGATTTCTTAACAAAATAGGATAGGACTGACTACATTAGTTAGTTAGCTTATTATTTTAATAAATCAAAATGATTATAAAAGATTAAAAGCGTGTGTTATTTTTTTCTCCCGTTACAACGCACGGGCCCTTTTGCTAGTAATAGTAATATATTTTTACGGTGTATTAGTTTAGTACATGGTTTTACGTAGAGCAGTGTGTAGTGCGTGTGCTGTAGAATGTTTATCGCTGGTATTACATGCGAGGACTGTTGGAGTAGGAGTGCAGGACAAGAGAGGGTTAACCGCAAACATAAAAAAAAAAAAAAGTAGGACAGTAGAGCATCCGTACAGTTTCTTATAGGCCTCGCACATCGTTTCCAAAAGACCGGACATGGTAATTCCATCGTGTCGCTTTCAAGGAATTTTTGGGATTTGGTTTAGCACGATGCGACATGGAAGTATGGCACAAGCTAAGAGCACGAGTGAGGTGGACGTGCATGCAACCAGGGGGTAAAAATGACATGCATGTCATTGGGTGAAACAAACATCAACACGGGCAGATTTATATCGGGGGGAAATGGCAAATCATCAGTGTAAAGTTATACAGCTGCGACCTGGTTGTTTCCGCATGTACGTACGAGAACGCATGGAGATTTGGTCGTGCTTCCAAAGCACACGCACGCCCGGAGAGGGAAAGGTTTGGTGGTGCGTGCATGGCTGTGCGTGTGCATGAGTCCGAGATTATTTGTTGTGTCCATGAGTTCCCTTATGCTAGTGAGGCACATTTTCATGGCTTTGTTATAGAACTACTCCATTTCATTTGGTACGAGAATCGGTCCATTGAGGACTCTATTTGTCATCATGTATCACAATATGGTTTTAAAGTTTTCTGATTCGACTCAAGGTCTCCACAGAATATGACAAAGCGCCCTAGCTACTTTGGTGGGCATAGTAAGCATCTTTCTAGGTTGTACAAGAAGAAGAAGAAGGAAATCCCATGCTATGTTTGAATGTGATGCTTTGGCGTTCATTAGGTTATGTATATGCCTTTCATCGCAAACCAACTTATGATTGGATGGTTATGAGGGCTGTGATATCCCATAAGAATCCATGGACCCTGCCAAGCTCTTATGCTTCTTCTATTACCGGCTCAACAAATTAGTCGTGGGAGAGGGTCAGTTTGGGCTAAGAGGGGGAGTTTGTTTAAAATCACAACAGCTATATGTGAGTTGACTAAATTTACAATTTGGATAAGTCAATTTTGTGGAAAGAAGAAAGTTCGAGGAAAAGAGAAGGATGATCATTGGGATTTTTTTAATTGTTTGGATTGCTTACCACATGTGTCACCTGACTTACCTAAAATAGATTTTCAGCCAACTTACATATAGCCACACCCTTTAAAATTCAGTTGAGTGGGGGATGCGTACATGCAATCTTGTAACCTCTTTTTCGCAAGTGTATCATTACTGATTCAAGGTCATACTCATCTCATTTCCTCGGCTTAAAAAAAAAACCACTCAGCTCCTTTCCAAATGTAGAGGAATGGTCGATAAATACATTATCCACTAAGTTACATTGGTTAGAAGGGAAGGGATTGGTTTTGTCGAAGAACTTGCACACACAGCTATTAGGGAGATCTAGCAGTAGTCAAGATCTTCTTGCATGTACCAGGTTGAATAGTCCCATGTTCCAAAACTCTAGGCTCCATTGGGACTTTAATCAGATCACCTTCCGTTCAACGTTTTCCACAAACCACTAATATTTTCATGTCTTCTTTGTCAGGTCGTCATAAAGCGGTATGTTAAACAAACTAATGACATAGGTGGTGCATCACTTGGGTATGGTGCATGAGCCACAACTTCGATTAAAACCATTTTTTCATGAGAAGGTGAATCACATCCCCCCCCCCCCCCCCGTCGCGCTCCCTCGATCTTTTGCTCAACTGAGCATCAGTTTTTTTAAACCCGCACTTATACATTATTTCTTGAGGAACAAGTAGGCCCTGATATTCCCACATTAATGATGGACCAACACTTCTTTTTTGTCATTCAAAAAAATTTTGGGCAACTCTCATCGGGTATGATGGAGTACTTACAACTTACAGGGGTTGATAAGTTGCCATGCAGTTTTCTATATGTATATTCAGGACATTGTTGATGATGGCATCTTGATCCATATTGGCTCTAGACAGATGCAGAGTCATCTTTAAAGAGCGTGTGTCAAATCCAAGATGCATTTCATGAGACTTTGCATCAGTTGCAAACTATTAACCCGAATGACACAATGCATTAAACAAAGAATGACATAAAATCGCGGAGAGGAATAAAAATGGAGACAATTGGCCACCTTATTCTAATTCGGAGGTAGGAATTATTGCAGAAAATTCCAGTTGAATTTCACTAATTAGTGCACTCATGTAATACACCCCATAATCCAAGAAATCCATTTGATGAGAAACCTAGGTTGAAAAATGCATTTTCAAGATAACTCTGGTCTAGGGGGTCATAGGCGGTAGACAAATAAAGCTTGCACTTGAAGCACATTAATTTGTATTGGGGTTGGTTTTCTACTAAATATGGTGGATATAATTGAACGCGATGACATCGTTCTTTCAGGAGTCATCCACCTTGATATAAGAACACATATTCTTAAAGACGAAATATGTCAACATCAGTCGGAGTCGGTTTACGGCTAATTAGTTATATATGACGTGCATTGTTTTACCATGTAGATAGTGATTGATCCATACAACATTATTTTCATCCTTGGTTTTTATTGAACGATAGAACAAGATTATCTTGTCCAAACCAAACACATCTTGTACACGAAAAAATTGTCAATGTGAGGCTCTAAAATAATATATACGCAAGGTGAGCTGGCATTTTTATATACAATGTCTTCACACTGGCAAGAATATATATTTAGGAAAAAAAAACTACTATTTTGTTCGCTATGTTTAGAGTTTAGGAGGCAAGGACGAGATGACCCGGTTGCTTTCGTGATATAATTAAAAATGGATAGTAATTCTTGTTCGCATGACTATATGTAATTCCTAAACACGCAACTGATCCTACACTAGTGTAAATAAACTAAGGCTAGTAACAACAATCACACTTCGTCACCAGTGACGCTTCAGATCAACTATGCAGCCAATCATATGCCGTCAAGAGGACCCAACCATGCATGCATCCATTCGTTAATAGTTATCTGTTGGTACTAGCGATCTAATCTAAGCACTCTGTTTTATGAAATATCTCTCAGCCCTAATATTGCATACAATATCGATACGTCTATAATTTATTTATAATTTTTGGTTGTTTCATGTTGTTATATTATCATTTCTTGATGTTTTGCAATAATTTATAGTAATTTTATATTATTTTTGGGGATTAACCTGTTGACATAGTGCCCAGTGCGAGTTGTTGTTTTTGCTTGTTTTTACATAGTAAAAAATTAATATCAAACGGAGTTCAAATGTCACGAAACTTTTTAGAGATATTTTTTCTGCCCACAATTCATCCATAGTACCAAGGAAGCCAACTTGAGGAGGCTCAGGATGTCCACTAGGCACCATGGCGCGCGTGCCCCCCTCGCGCGGCCTCCTACCTAGTGAGAACCTCGTGGCCCATCTTGACGTGATTCCAATGTCAAAAATTCCTATAAATAGAAAAACCTTCAGAAATAACCCTAGATGAGAAGTTTCACCGTCGCAAACCTGTGTAGCTACGAAAAATCAATCGGGAGCCTGTTCCGGCACCCTATCGAAGGGGGAGATCATCTACGGTGCCCATCTTCATCATCCCGGAGGAGGTCATGACGAGGATGGAGTAGTCCATCCTCAGACTGAGGGTTTGTACCAGTAGCTATGTCTTTAATCTCTCTCTCTCTCCCTCACTCTCTCTCTCTCCCTCTCCCTCTCTCTCCCTCTCTCTCTCCCTCTCCCTCTCTCTCTCGCTCTCTCTCTCTCTCTCTCTCCCGTGTTCTTGAGATGTCATGATCTTGCTATATCATGGGCCTTGTTAATATAGTTGGATCATATGGTGTTTGTCCCATGCTATTGTTGTGATGAATTGAATCTTTCACTTTAAGATTCCGTTATGCTGGATTGAATATTCAGGTTTGAGAGCACATGATGTATATCTTGCATGGGGATATTTGTAGTGACATTGGGGTATTCAAGTGATTCACTTGATATATGTTGTGGCATCAACTTGCGGATTTCGGTGACCTTAGGGATCTATGCATAGGGGTTGATTGCACGTTTTCATACTATGTTCTCCGATAGAAATCTTGGGGTGCTCCTTGAAGTTCTTTGTGTTGGATTGAATATGAAGAATATAAAATTGTTTGATGCATGTCGTATAATTAGCCCACAGATACTTGAGATGACATTGGAGTATCTAGGTGATATTTGGGTTGATTTATATGTATCAATTGTGTTATTTTAGTACGAACTCTTGGATAGATTGATCAGAAAGGATAACTTGCAATTTTAGTACGAACTCTTGGAAAGATTGATTGGAAAGAATAACTTTGAGGTGGTTTCGTATCCTACATAATTTCTTCTTATGTCTCCGATACATAGGAACTTTGGAGTGATTCTTTATCGCACGTTGAGGGATTGTTATGTGATCCAATTATATTAGCATTGTTGAGAAGCTGCACTAACGAAAGTACAGACCCTAGGCCTCATTTTGAATGATTTTAATACCGTTTGTGCTCACTTTTGTTACTTGCTACCTTTTTGTTTTATTTATTCAGATTATAAAAATATATTTCTACCATCCATATTAAACTTGTATCACCATCTCTTCGTCGAACTAGTGCATCTATACAAATTACCATTGTATTTGGTGCGTTGGGGACACAAGAGACTTTTTATTATTTGGTTGCAGGGTTGTTTGAAAGAGACCATCTTCATCCTACGCCTCCCACAGATTGATAAACCTTAGGTCATCCACTTCAGGTAAATTTGCTATTGTCCAACAAAATTCTGCACTTGGAGGCCCAACACGAGTCTACAAGAACAAGTTGTGTAGTAGACATCAAATATCATAGTAAGCACAACTCTTGATTAACAATTGGACGCATAGGATTGTAGCAATTCGATGCAATATTTCCTTTTAGGCACTTCAAGTTATTTAGGCCATTTCAATTGCAACATTTACTTGTACCCCCTTCTTTGTTGGGTTTATCTTACATTTTTGTTCTTCCGATTTTTTATTCCCACTTCTATTCCTCTCCATCAACTGTTAAAATTTAAAGGTCCTTAAATCGTTCCATATAAAGATTTAAAAATCTTGTAAATGGAAGTATTTTTTCCTAATTATTCAGTGACCACACATGCATGCACTATAGATATTTTTTTTTTCGAAAAAGGTTGCTAATTGGGTAGTTATATGCAAAATAAAAAAAATTGTTCCCCATTTGTCATCAGACTGCTGATGAGTTTTTTTAGTGAGGCCCAACAACCTGGAAAGGGGGAGTAGTATCTAAATCATGTCCTTCACTTAGTTGATCTAGGGCTAAGACTTAAGAATATCCAACAATCATGTGTCTTAGGGATGTTACTACAATTCTTAGTTTCTAAAATCTAAATTGATTCTTCAAAAAAATTGATGAGGAGCACATGATTTTATTGTAAAACTAAGAATTGCAATAAAGTCCCCCTCACACAGCTTCTCCAGGGTAATAGTTTCTGTAAGACGAATTTTTCCAAGGCTTCAAGAAAGATACTACAGTTAGACCAAGTTGTGAGACTATCACATGTACACTCACACGAACTTGATTACGTATAGTTTCTGAGAGCTCCTTGATTCATCGTTTGAAACGATAGGAAGTAGTGAGCGATGAACATACTTGGGTTAGGGATGATCCTCTAGAAATGCAAGTTGTTGAGTCACAAGATACTCGCAATACTGCTGACTAAAGACTTTGTTGGGAGCAGTCGAATAAGTGTGTTTGATCAAGAGTTCCATGGGTAAAAATAGAGAAAATGTAAAATAAAGTTGCAACATTAAGTGACGATCTCTCATGTTAAGTCCCTGGACAGGATCTCTAAAGATTTACCTCCTCCCAATCGCCATATAAGATCGTTGACGGGATGCATCTTCCCATTGAATGTGCAATTGTTGCGCTCTTGCCAAAGCTCCAAATAGCTCAAAATGATCATGCCGCTTTTCTTGTCCAATTCGGCTTGGTCGACGATGGCCACCGTAATGGCCGATCTTCTATTGCCACTAGCTGACGTGGTTGAAAGCATCGCAACCCTTCCAGAGTGATATCATGGTCTACACAGAAACGTTGAAGGGCATGTCCAGATAGGTGCATCCATGACTCTAGATTTATGATGTAGAGTGGGTAGAAATAGCCATTTGTATATCCTCTTCATTTGTAGCTAGTCATTGCAACATAGTCGGTCCTCATGTAGAAGCCAAGATAACACCTTGGTACTTCATGGTGCCCATGCAGCACAGAAAACGACTTGTATCTTATTATGAATTATCCATGGAATTGGGTGTGATAGGGCGAATAGAAGGTGTACTCACCGAAGTTCATGAATTTTCAAGATATCATATCCACGGCCTCGCCGTATAGCACAATATCGGCCTCTTGGATCACCCTCCAAAGAGTGATGACCTCACGGACGAGCGTCGAGACATTGTCATGGCACAAATGTTGCATCTAGTTGTTGTTTGAAAGGGACAAAGCAACCGATATATTCTTCCCTCTTTAATGCTTGTAGAGGTTAGGGAAGACTGCTCATAGTGACGCACCGTCCAGCCAGGTGTAGTGCCACAATTTCGAAGTATCGCTATCGCCAAGCAATACCGTGGTGGCGGAGGCAAATAAACTTTCAAAAAGGTCGAAATATCACAACCTATGTGAGAGTTCTCCACACCTTGATAGTTTTAGGTTATAACATTCATTACACGTGACGGGGCTCCATAGTTGACACCGATAGGTTACCAGAGACCTGAAGTGGTCATGTTTTCACCATCATCCTTAATTTGATTATACTTTTTCACCCCTTGATTCTCGTTCTTACTCAAATATGCATGTGTATTTCATCTATTATGAGTAATTTCATACACCGGTTCAGTCACATTAGTAGCATTAGGATGCACAATAAGTGTTGCACTTTCATCATCCCTCTAGGTGTCAATAACATGCACGTCTCGAAGGACCTTGTGGAGTGATGAGTTGACATCTGACATGCCACGTCCTTCTCTCATGTGTCCAAGATCTCCATTGTTGGGACCTCAATTCCTTTATACATTGTCTTTGTGCGGGTAGCGTCCTCTAGGAGAAATCTTGTATCACCCTTACTGACATCTAGATCACCTTAGCGACCTCTGGCATGATCACTAATGGGGACACGGTCTCCATCATCATCGCCTTTGGAACTTGCAAAGAGGGCACATGAGAGGCCATATTGATTGGATTTGGAGGTTTACAGGATTTCTAATGTGTTGCAAAGACATGCCATTAGCCACTCTTCATATGGGGAATTTATCGAATAAGGTTCCTGGGGGGAGGGCCTCACATTCGTGACATCGACTAACTCCGAGAGTCTTAGGTCCTCAAAGCTTCCAATTTGGAGAACATGTGAGATGTGATGGACACAAAGTTCCAACAGGGAAGGGACATATGAGGACGCAACATGTTTGCAGTGCATCCAGGGCACACGTGGAAAGGGCTCCGGCTGGTATGAAAGCCCGCTCGAACGTGGGTAGCACCCCGAAGTCGCCAAGAGCGCCAAACCAAAAGATTGGTTCCACGAGGACATAAACCTCAACTCCACGAGAGCGATTACACAAAACCCACAAAAAACATAGCACTGACTATGTGGTGTTGTTCAATAAAGTACCGCGACAACAAGGAGAGAACCCTATGTGAGTTCTTTTGAACCACAACACCACACAACATGTAAGTTGCCATTGAGAACCGCATAAATCATCTTCAAAAGACTACTAAGACACACATACAAGCACCCTAGACCCCCGCCCCTCCCTCGTAACGTAAAAGGATGAGAGAAACAATTTCTCTTTCATGGCCTCGGATTTTTCACATATAAGTCTCTGTTGGGATGAACCAGCAGCTCGATGTGCCATTTGTGCAAGAAGTGTAGGTTGCTAATTAAGATCCTACCGAATTTCTGTTAGATAAATGCAAGTCATATCCTTTTTTAGCATCAACATAGATCCTACTCATGTTGAACTAATGTCCCCGGCAAAAAAAAACTTTTTTGCGGCTCGCGCTGCAAGTCCAGCACATGGCAGGTGTGTTTTTCCACGTCCCACTCTTTTGAACACGCTAGAACCCTCTGTGACATAATTCGTTCAGGACGATTCCTATTTGGCACAAAGGTAGGTGAAAAGCAACCTAGGGTACACCCTCTCATGTGGCATGTGTACAGGCCAACCCGCAATGCCCTCCCCCCCTCCTTCGGTTTTTGAAAGGTTCTTTTTATTCTTACGGTTTTTCTTTCTTTTCCCTTTTTTGTTTCCCCCTTTTGCAATTCCTTTTTTCCTTTTTACAATTTCTTTCCGTTTCTCTGTATCATTTTTCATGTTTGTTTTTCCTTTTAGTTTTCAGCTTTTTATATATTTACATTTCGTATCCTTTATTTTTCATTTTCATTATGTGAAGATATCAAAATTTTGTGAATGTTTTTTGAAATTTTGCACATTCTTAAAATTGTGAACATTTTTTTCATTCATAAATATTTATTAAAAAGTAAAAAAAATTTACAGTCCATGAAGATTTGTTGACGCCGGAACAATTTTACTAAAAACTTGGGAAAAAAATTTAGAAATTCACAACCAATTTATATATTGACGAGCATTTTTTGGAATCCTGATATTATTGATATAAATATTATTTTCAAATGGATGAACAATTTTCTAGAAATTACTATATTTTTAATCAGAATAAATAAATTGAATCAATGAACATTCTTGATATTTGGTAAGGATTTCTGAAATCTGCGATCTTTTTTAGAGTTTCGTGAACATTTTTAAACAATTCATGAACACTGTTTCAATTGACGAGCATATTTACAAACAATTTTCGAAAAAAACATTTTAATTTTCTGAATATATTTTTAAATAGGGAACTTTTTTTAATATGTAACCATTTCTTTTTTTAAATCACGAATATTTTTTGAATCTATATACATTTTATGATTCCCGAACTTTTTTTAATTCACCAGAATTATATGATGTATCCGAAATTCTAATAAAAAATTCTATTTTTTGAATTGCAAATTATTATGAAGGAAAAAAGAAAGAAATCAATAAAAACGAAGTAAATAGAAAAAACTAAGTTAAATAATGGGGTATCCAAGCTAGCAGAAAAATGTGTGGGGTGGGTTCCTCCCTAATTCTGCCGCATTCTGCGGAAGGGAGTCTCTCAGAAACACAGCATAGTCGCCCGACTGGGCTGGTCCAGTTTTTCTTTTTTCTTTTCCTTTTTTTCTTTTTTTTTCTTACTGCTTATTTCTTTTATTTTTTTCCTTTTGGTTCGTTTTGTCTTTATCTTTATATTTTCATTTTCTCCATTAAAATGAATAAATTTTCAAATTCCCAATCATCATTCGAAAAAAAGAACATTTTTTAAAATGGGGAACAAGTATGAAAGCGCAAACAAATTTTTGTACCTTGAGAAATGTTTTGAAATCAAGAAAAAATTTGAAAAATCCTGAACAAATTTGGAAACGCAAACAATTTTCTAAAGTGCCAACATTTTTTGAATCTTGAGAATAAAATTTTGAAATGAAGAAAAAATTTGAAAAAACTCAAACAAATTTGGAAGCGAGAACATTTTTTAAAGCACGAACAATTTTTGAATCTTGAGATTTTTTTTGAAAATGACAAAAAATATGAAAAATCCTACACAAATTCATAAACTAAAAAAATTGCAAACACGAACATTTTTTGAAAGACAAGATTTTTTATGAAAACAAGAACATTTTTCGAGAATCTGGAACTGCTTTGAAATTATTAAACAATGTTTCAAAAACGAGAATTTTTTGATATTTGTTAAATAAAGAACATTTTTCGAAATTTATGAACAATTTTCAAACATGAACTTAGTTTAATAAGTACACGAAATACTGATGATTTTTTGAAAATACTGACATATTTTGAAAAATACCGAACATTTTCTTAAAATATCAAACATTATTTAAAAAACCAAATTTGTTTTCAAATCCCGAACATTTTTTTATGAATATTTTTGAAAAGCAGCATATTTGAAATTTAGAAAGCAACAATTTTATGTATTTGAATTATTTTTTGGAAATCCAGAATCTTTTTTGAAAATGTAGTACATTTTTTGAAACAAAAACAGAAAAAAGGAGAATAAATAAAAGAATGAAGAAAAAAGAAAAAGAAAAAGGAAAACCTGTTCAGGGACCTTCTAGGCGTTTCGCAAATGCGGATAAACCGACGGAAAACCTCAAGAAAGTTTCCAAAACCGGGATTAGTGAAGCGTTAATGGACCGCCCATTAAAATCTCTCGACTTCCTTTTCCTATAGGTTTGCCCCACTCCCTGCCGCATAGAATGGAGAAGAGATAAATACACTAACGATCACTGTACTTGAAGCGAAAGCACAATACAGTCACTGAACTTCGAAATACACTCATTACGGTCACTATATACGTGAAACAGTGATTATACGGTCACTAACTCACCGTATAGCACCGCATTACACTTTGTTGAGCAGTCAAATGATCTATGTGACAATTTGTTGACCGGCCAAATAACTTATGTGACAAATATTGGAGTGGGCTCAATCTGTCAATGGGTCAAAGAAATTAAATAGGACGTCATCTACCCACCCACCGTCCACCTCGCGCCATTTCCCCATCGTGCACAGCCACACGCAAGCAAGCCTCCTCCGCCACCGGCGAAGCCCGTCGCCCCGTGGTCTCGTGCCGCAACTGCGACAACCAACCAACACCACCACGGCGACGCCCACCACCACCACCACGAGCCCCGACCCCGCCCCCTCCACTGCCTCCACCTCTGCCTCGCCGCCCGCCTCCTTCACGCGCCCCTCCCCCGCCGTCTCCCCAGCCCTCCGAAGCCATGGAACCACCCTGCCTCCTCCGCCGCAGGCGCCTCTCGAAGCCGCCATCGCGGCCAAGCGCCAAGGCCAACGACACGATGATGGACGCGCCTCCGCGGACGACGACGACACCGCCTGCCCCGGTCCGCCATGGTGTTAGCTCGTCTAAGCCTGCCGCACCTGTCGCAAGTTTCAGTTAAGTTCAGAGAATAAGCATAGCTATAGTTAGTTAGTTTTCTCGCCCTGATTTTCAGCTAGGATTAGTTAGGTTTCTGTTAGAGCGCCAGAAGACGCGGGATGTGCGATCTCTGGCGCGATGGTAGCGTCGGCAGGGGGTGCTCGATGACGTGGGATGGCACGACCTGGTAGCTGAGCAATTCCCGCGACATGATCGGATCTCACTGAATAAAAAGTGGAAGAACAGAAAAGCTGCATGGACTTAGCAGCGCAAAACCCTCTTGCCACCGTCTCTCTACCTCTCTCACTCTCGAGTCTCTCCTCTCGCTAGGTTTAGCAACAACACATGGCCCAGCATCTCCAGCTGCGGGCGAGCGGTCGCTGCCTTCCGACTGGACGCCTTCGATAGGTTCCTGCACCACCACCTGCTCCTCTTCCTCTACGAGAGCTCCAGTCCGAGCACGGAGCTGCTCGAGGCGGTTCGCCATGGCCCAGCTACGAGCAAGAGAGCACTGCCTGGCCGAGCTTGACTCGGCTGACGGCCTCCCGCCACCCTGCACTCGGTCGCCGGCATCCCGCAGCGGCAGTGGCACAGGACTCGACCATCCTGGTCGGCCTATCAGTGCGCGGCGAGGAGCTCGGACGACGCGACAGCGAAGGCGTCTAGGAAGGCCTCCACGGCACCCGGTGACACGGACGACGGGGGCAGGAACACAACGCCCTGGCGGCGGCAAGCTTCTTTCGGAGCGGGTACCACGGGCCACCCCGCGCGCCGCCACCGAAGAAGTGTTGGACGACGCCCACCGCCGGTGTGGGCAACGGGGGCCAGACGGGGGGTTACGGAGGCGGCGGGAGCGCGTGATGATCTGTTTGACCCTTGTATTCTGTTTGACCAGTCAAATGGTGCTTACATGGAATAGTTGACTAGTCAACTCAGCAGAATACGGAGCTCTACGGTGAGTTAGTGACCGTATAATGACCTCTTTGCGTATTCAGTGACCGTAACGAGCGTATTCCAAAGTTCAATGACTATATTGTGCTTTGACCTGTGACTGTGAGTGTATTTATCTCAATGGCAAATAGTAGATTCCGAATAGAAGACCTAGCACATCCTATTTGACGGCTTCGTTGAAGCTTGTCTTCCAATGGTGCAGTGTTGGTCGGCACACGGTCACTTCACTGTTTCTTCTCTTTTCCTTTTCTTTTTTTCTCTTTCCTTTTTTTGTTTCAATTGTCTTATTTTATTTTATTTTCGTTTTCATTTTTATTTTAATTTTCCTTCTTTTGCTTGTATTATACAAAGTTCAATGCTAGCAAAAGGCTCATCATATATTAAAAAAATGTTCACTGTATTTTTCAAATTTGTTCAACGTATATTACACTAATGTTCAATGTGTGTTCAAAAATTGTTTATTGCGTATTATAAAATTTTCAGTGTATATATTCGACTTTTCAAAAAAGTTCATTGTGTATTATGGAAATGTTCATCGTATGTTCGGAAAACGTCCAGTGTGTTTTGAAATAATGTTCACAGTATATATAAATTTGTCTATTGAAAATTTAGATGTACAAATAAATAAAACCATGACTAAAAACCAAACCAGGAAGGAAAAGAGTGACCAAAAATGGATTAATACTGAAGAAGATGGCCACTGTTGCAGTCCGTTTTGGTTTTTTTTTCTTCCTGGCTTGGATTTCATACTAGTTTTGTTATTTTTTGCATCTTTTTTTATTATTCTCTGTACTGTAAACAAATTTGTATATACAATGAATATTATTCCAGAACACACACTCAACATTTTCTGGACATACGATGAACATTTTAATGATACATGATAAGAAAAAACATGATGAACATACTTGAAAATATATGAATATATATGTTGAACAATTTCTGAATACGCAATGAGTATTTGCAATATACACTGCACAATTTCTGAATACACATTGAAATTTTGTGTAATATTGGCCGATCAATTTTCAGAACCATGGTGAATATTTGTATTATCGGTTGTACGATTTTTAAAATATGGTAGACATTTTTATAATGCATGGTGAACTTTTTGCAATATACAATGAATATTTACTTAATATAAGATGAGCATTTTTGTAACACGCAATAAACTTTGTATAATGAACGAAAAAAAGAAGGCAAAAGAAAAGAAAGGAAATAGAAACAGAAACAGCAAAGAGAATAAAGTCCGATGTTATGACGCTCAAAAAAGGAGGTCCCTTCGTTCAAACCTTCAGGGTCCTGTCTCCAACCCATCGGTCGATTTATACACCCAAACTACTCTGTGCTGCCCCTAAAGAAACAAACAAAAAAACTACTCCGCGCTAATGCTCACAGGATAGCCGTTCTGCCGATGCTGAAACCTGAACTTTTTCAAACAACTGACCCTCCTTTTCTAGATCAACGATTGTGAATCTTATGTGAGTAGAGTTGCCAAATAACTAAATTTATCGGAACGGTAGCTACTGGTTAAAAATCCACCATCCACGAGTTTCATCAAGATCCAGGCGGTTTGACAAAGTATAAACATGTAATCTTATACCCATTGACATACAGACGTGGACCCCACTACTGTGTAACTTGTTGCAGGGAAGAGTGGGTTTGCAGTGCATGTATTCTAAAGTATTCTCTCTCTCTCTCTCTCTCTCATGCAAAATACTTCTATTTATTTTCGTTATACAAATTTGGATGATAGATATCCTTTGAACTAGAACTCTGTTTTTGAAAGAAGAAAATTATGTTTGTAATTCGTAGTGAGAAGATCTTTAGAGCTAGATCAATCAAGCATACATTTGAACTAATTTAAATTGTACCATTCAATACATTTCAAAGAATATAATTTCACGGATTCCAGTATTTCACTAAATGAAAATGCATATTTCACTGACTTGGAAAAATGTTTTCACTCATAAACAATATATCTCAAAAAAGAAATTTGTTGTTCACTCATTTGAAATAATATAATTTCACTCATTCCAAAATCAGCATTACTAATTTGAAAAAACACAGTTCACTGATTTCAGTCATTAAAAAATAGCTCAAAAACTAATTTCACTTTGTATTTATGAAATATATTGAAACATATTTTACACATCAAAATATCAGTTTCAGACATTGAAATAAGCAGTCACGCAAAAAATGGATATATTTCACTTTTTCAAATATATTATTTCACTCATTTTAGAAAAACACATTACACTCTCTTATTTGAAATACTATATTTCAGTTGTTTCAAAAAACGATTACACTAATTACAAATATAGATTTCACTCAATTCACAAGTTTCAAAAAAACACATTATAATCACTCAATTGAAATACCAGTTTCACTAGTTTCAATAATAGATTTCACTCGTTATTTTAAATGATTTGAAAAAATCAGCTTCACATTTTTAAATAACTAGTTTTGCAAAAAAAAAATAACAAGTTGCACATATTTCACATTGAAATATGTTTCGTATGCTTGAAAAACAAATTTTACTCATTACAAATAAAAATGGTTTCGCGCAATTCAAAGAACTTATTTTGCTTATTTCAGAAAACCGATTTCACTCAATTCAAACGTTAAAATTTAAACATTTTTGAATGTATTCAAGATTGATCTTGTTCTAAGGGTCTTGGTGGTAGGAATTCAAATAGATAAATTGTTTAAAAATGGATTATACTTTTAAAGATATGAATGAATGAAATTGTCAAAGGAAAAATAAAGTGCAGAATTTAATCTTGGATGTTGATGCTCCTTTACGTGAACCGAAAAAAGAGAATGGATCATCCGTGCAAGTATTACTTTATCAATGACGTGGGCTGATCATCTAAGAACATCTACAGCGAGACCTTCATATCCATCTCAAATGTTCGGGTAGGTCGCCCAACCACTGATCGGTCACAAAATTTTGATCCAACCAAGTATCTCAGACATGCCTCAAACGCCCGGCCACTGACCGGTCACAAAATTTTGACTCAACCAAGCATCTCAAAGAGGCCTCAAACGCCCGGGCTGGCTGACACCCCTCATATCCAGCCTAAATATGGGGCGGATATGGGGAGCCCAAGCACGCCCGCCATATCGGACCCGACAGCATAACCCCATCACAAATTGCATCAAATCCACCTGGCAGAATTGCCGGATCCATTTGCTCTTTCCTCTCTTTTTCCTCCTTCGCATCGTTGGTGTCGCACCTCCATCGCTATGCGCGCTTCATCGCCGTTCCTAGACTCTTCCCCGCCAACTATGGCAGAGCAGTCTTCTGTCCCATCCTCGTTGTGGAGGACATCGTCGTCGGCCCAGAAGACACCGCGGTACATCCGGTAATTCTCTCACTCCGCCTTGCGCTGGATGTGTTCGACGCAATGTCTAACCGGATTTTTTTGTCAATGTTTTAGGGGAAACAATGGATTCCGATGCTTCGTCCGACAAGGAATGTGGACTCACGGAGGTTGATCAAATGATTCAAGCTGAGTTCTTTGATTCATCGGATTCAAACGAAGAAGTGGACATCATCATGCTCATGAACATGTAAGAGGAAATGGATTGGCAAGTGAATCATATTCTCAATTTCAGGGGCTCAATTAAATAGAGAAGAGTGATCAATCGGGATAGGGTATCCGGAGCAAAGCTACTTCAGACGGATTACTATTCTCTAAACCCAACTTTCTCGGATGATCCTTGGTTTCGTCGTCGTTTTCTCATGCAAAAACCATTGTTTTTGTGCATTATCGACTCAGTGCAGGCATACGACAACTACTTCATGCTCACAAGGAATTGATGCGGTCAACTCTCTTCCTCTGCCTAGCAGAAGTACACGGCTACTATAAGAATGATTGCACTTGGTACTACGGCTGATGTCGTTGGTGATATGGTCAGGATGAGGGAGAGCACATGCGTGAAGAGTACTGTCAAGTTTGCCCGTGGTGTAGTCGAGGTGTTTGGAACAGAGTATCTGAGAGAACCAAATGTGTAGGACACAAAGAAGTTGTTGGCTATTGGAGAGGCAAGAGTGTTTCCACGAATGCTTAAATCAATTGATTGCATGCATTTGCGGTGGAAGAACTGCCCCAAAGGTTTGCGAGGACTGTACCAAGGTCACACCAGAGAGACCAGCATCATACTAGAATCGGTGGCATCACATGACTTATGGATATGGCATGCTTTCTTTGGAAAGTTAGTTTCTCACAACAAGATCAATGTGCTTCCAGGATCTCCGGTGTTCACACTACTAGAAAAAAGGCTTATAGGTGAACACCAATAAGTGGCGGGCACGGCCGGGAACTCGCCACTTCTAATTTTGAAATCAAGCAGTGGCAGGTGACAAGATAGACCCGCGAGCGCTGATGGCGTAGCAGTAGCGGGTGGGCCGTGAAGACCGCCAAAGTTGGACTCGTAAAATTTCCTACTATGTTGAAACCTTCCATTGGCAGGCCCTACTTCACACTCGCCACTGCTACTTCGTCTTACATTGGCGGTCGGGGAATAAGCTCGCCGCATGTATGGTGGGGGTGACCCTCTCAAATTTTAAAAAATAATCATATTTAGATTTTTCATGATGGTGGGCATCAAACGTAGAAATAAAAAACCCTCATGTTTATCACACCCTACAGGTGTTCAATGAAGACACCACGAAAAGTTTCAAACATTTCCAACCTAGTTAGCATGGGCAAGGTTTGTTTTGCCTTTTTTACTTGCTAAAAATTCAGTTAGTGTCATGAAAATAGCAAACCAGCTAAAAAATTTGTCAAATTGTAGCATGAGACTCCTGATGGCGTATATTACACATGCAAAAAAAAATCAAGTCCAAAATAGGTTTAAAAATTAAGTATTGTGTGAGATGTTCGTTGCGAAACCCTATATACACTTGGTGTGAGAGTAAGCTGTTTGCACACGATGTGTATCAGATTTTTGTCATAATGAGCTTTAATTTTTATCACACGCTATAGGTGTTCAATGAAGATGCCATGGAAAGTTTCAAACATTTTCAACCTTGTTAGCACGGTCAAAGTTTGTTTTGCCCTTTTTACTTACCGAAAATTCAGTTAGTGCCGCAAAAATAGCAAACCAACTAAAAAGTGTTAAATTATAGTGTGGGACTTGTGATGGCGTATATTACAAAAGTAAAAAAATTCAAGTCTAAAATATATCAAGATGCGCTTCCAAGCTATTACGTAACAAATATTTGTGAGAACATATTTTAACTACGTAAGATCTGGACTAGCGGGTGGCCCAGCCCACCCGTCGTTGCAAATATTTGCACTGGCGGGTCTCACGTACTTCCCGTCGTGTGATCACCGAAAATACGCCCCCCCAATAGTTTTCAAAACTTACCTAATCCGTTCCACCCTTCTCCAACCTCTCGTGCACTCGTCCACCCCTACCCGTGCTGGTCGCCCCTGTGACAGACCGAGACCGACGTTTCAGAAGATTCCCCTTTTATTTTGTTCTCGTTGTGTGGTTCGTTTGTCTGTCGCATTCATCATCGCATTATGCGCATCATCAGCATTGCATCGGCATCCCATTGCCGCCAGTTTTCAAAACTTGCATCCATTGTTAGTTGTCGATTCTCGTCGTTGTCCGTTCTGAGTCCGTCCACACACGCACGCGCCCGCGGCATCGTTTGAATCCTGTTTTTAAAAGTGTGTATAAAACTTTCTATGATTGGGTTGAAACTTGACATGCGGTCTTATTTTATTATAGGTAGGCCGCTTGCCAAATTTCGTCCTAATCGGAGTCTGTGTGATACCCGAACGGTCGGTCATAGGGGCACCGTATTCGGTTTACCGTCGGACGTTTTTTGGTGTTTTAAAATCGTGTTGCCGCTCCGCACTGTTTCCCTCTCTTCCCCGGCTAGCCTACTCTACACGGTCACTTAACCGACCCCGCGTTCGAGTTCGTTCGATTCTGATCGCGTGGGCGAAAACAGGACCGGATTCGGATAGCCCTAGCCCATTTTGTCTATAAATAGAAACCTAGCCACCTAACCTTAACCCTCCTCGAAATCCGTGCCCGCAGCTCTCTCCCACCTACCTCCACCTCCCTGTCTTCCTCCTCAGCCGCCGGGCCCGGATCGAGCCAACCGCTGCCAGCCGCTCCTCCCGAGCTTCCTGAGCTCATGTGCCCGAGCCGCCGTGTTGAACGACGGCGCCCGTCGGAATTGCGCCGCCTGCTGTCGCTTCCGTCCAGGCCTGTGCCGTCGCGCTCCCATTCTTCCCCCTCGACCCCTGTCCTTCTACTCCCTCGCCCCGCTCTAATTCTCTCTGTCTCTCTCCTTAGATGCGACAGAGAGCCGCCGCCATGGAGCTCGATGGATGCCTCCGCCACCGGGAATGGAAGTCACCGCCCCAGATCCGTCCGTCCCCAAGCCTGCAGGACCCTCTTGCGGCGACCGCCGATGGCCTCGTGCAGCGAGGTCTCGCCGCCGCCATGGCCTTCGCTCTGGTGCGGTAGCGTGAGGGAGACGATCGAGCGGTCGGGCCGCCTCCACCCTGCGTGGGCTGTCAGCCAACCCCGCGCCAGCCTCCCCGAGGCCCAGCCATAGCCTCTACGCGGCCCAGGGTTGCCTCTTCGGCCCAGCTCTGCGCCGACACGAGCCAGCATCCATCGGGCCGAAGCCCCCGAAGGTGAGCGCGCCTCCGCTAAGTCCCGCCCATGTGCACTGTTTAGTTCTGATGCACCTAGGTACTGTAGGCCCAACTGCTGTAGGTTCGGCCCGTATTTTTTTTTCTGACGAATTTAGTTAATTCCAGAAAAATACCATATTTTTCAAACGCCCGTAGAATCTAAACCGTGCGTCGGATTACAACGAATTATGTATGTACCTCATGTAGAATTTCGCGTAGATTATGAATTTGCAACTTGCATGCATGTTTGATAGTTTGACCCGCCGAATGCCTAGAAACGCGTGCTGTCCTATTATGTTTTTGTCCCGTATTAATTTTCATGCGTGTCCGGATTGCTCAAATCCCGTAGATAAAATGTTCATGTTTTTAGGGACCTCTTGCCATGTATTTTAGAGTAGTTGTTGGTATTTTTGCACGTAAGATTCCGTCGCTAGTTTGCTATACCGCGTTTAGGACATAATCTCGCATATACGTGTGGCGATATTTATGTGTTGCAACCCCACATGTTATATATGTTTTCGGGGCAGAAAAATCCATAGAATTTAACTGTGCATTTTGTTTTAGCTTTTGAGCAAGTTAGTGCGCGTGATATTTTGCCATGATGTCCTTTTGTTTATTTTGTGGGATTTAATCCGTGCATGATATGAATGAGTTGTCAACTAGAGATATGCCCTCGGATGTGTAGACTAGCCCCTGGTAATTTTGGTTGCAATAGAAATCCATGTTTAGGTGTGGTTTGCTTGCTCTCTACTTGCTAGGAAATAGTGCTGTTTTGGAGATGCTGAAATATTTCTACGTCTGAAATTTGTTATATTTTGTTGATGTCTTTCCATGAGTTTATCTGGTGTTCTATAGGTCTTTTGTGCTTGGTGCAATGGAGTTAGTTGTAGACTTTAGAATTCTCTAGCATGCTGTAAATTTGCATGCCTTTTGGAGTCTTGTAGCTTATGGTTTTGCTGCTGTCAATATGCCTTCAGATCGAAAACTGCACTTTCATAAACTGTGTTTTTCACTAAGTCTAAAATTGTGTGTGAGAAGCCATTTTGTGACATCTTTTCCTAGTGATCCATGCTTCCATGCTAGATGTTATTAGTTGTATGTGGTAGTTCATCTTGCCCTCTATCGTCTCGTGCCTTGGTTGAGTATATTGGATTTGTGTAGCTCGTAGTTGTGGGGCGTTGAAAATGCTATGTGGTTGATTTTGGCAGATTGTAGTGATTTCTAGTTTAGCCCGTAGTTGTTGAACCGTTGCTCCATTTTGATCGTGTTCTATATAAAACTTGCTTAGAATCTCATGTAGTTCATATTATCTTTCTGGTTGTGTGTTTTGAAATGCTTGTGACTGTCGTTGCACACATATTGCATTCATGCCATCATATCTTGCGGTGGTTGTATCTTTTGAACCGTAGCTCCGTTGGAGATGTTCTCTATGTGTAAATTGTTTGTAACGACACGTAGAGTCATGTGAACCTATTTATTTTGCTGTTTAACAAACGTTTAAACGTGTTAGTTCAGATCTGGACAGAATTATAAATTAACATGTGAGGTCGTCTCGGAGATGCTTTATGTCATTTCCAACCTCATTTAAATTGCCTAGATAGGTAGTTAATTGCGCTTCACCCCTTGCCATGTTTAATCACATTTAATATTGTCGTGTACCTATTCGGGATAAAACTAAATAATTCGTATGTGGAGTTTCGTCAATATGCAACTCATTGCATATTGAACTTCACTTAATGTGTAGTGTTTGATTGTTGTGAATTGTCATGCCATGTCTTGATTATATCCTTCCGCTCATGCATCATTTGTGTTGTGCATCGTGTGGTGAATATCTGTGTTGATGCTTGATTCCGGTTTGCTTCGTCTCGATAGAGTTCCGCAAGCATGTCGGATTGTGAGGACCCGTTCGACTACATCGGTTCGTCTGCTTCACGGAGTCATTCTTCTTCCAAGCGGGATCTCAGACAAGATGATCATTTCCCCAGATACCATTACTATCATTGCCATGCTAGTATTATCGTTTCTGTCGCTATGTCTCGTTGCCTACCACCTGTTAAATATCAGCCTCTCAACATTGCCATGAAAAAACCCTTAACCTGTTCACAACCTAGCAAACCACTGATTGACTATGTTACTGCTTGCTTAACCATGTGTTAGCGTTGCTAGTTGCAGGTGCAGTTAATTCCATGTGATAACATGGGTTCCTTGTTATATCACCATATTTAATGCTATTTAATTTAATGCACCTATATACTTGGTAAAAGGTGGAAGGCTCGACCTTTCTAACCTGGTGTTTTGTTCCACCTTTGCCCCCTTAGTTTTGGCTACCGGTGTTATGTTCCATAATTGAGCGCTCCTAACACGATCGGGGTTGTTGTGGGCACCCCCTTGATAATTCGTTTTAGATTAAAGCTGGTCTGGCAAGGCCCAACATTGGTTTTACATTTGCCTAATAACCTAATAAAATTGCATAGGGACTTTCCGGACCCCGAGGATAATTAATCAACCCCGAGGCCAGTGCTCCGCATGAGTGTTGGTCCACCCACCTAGCAGTTGGCGGTGCCACCTCGGGGCAACTCGAGCGCTTGGCTACCGTCCACTATGCATAGACGGTGTGTCCTGAGAACGAGATACGCGGCTCCTATCGGGTTCGTCGACACACCGGGTGGCCTTGCTGGATTAGTTTTACCTTTTACGAGATATCTTGTGCATCGGGATTCCGGTGATGCTTTGGGTAATCTCAGAGTTGAGGTTTTCCACTAAGGAGTCCGATGAGATCGCGAGCTTCGTGATCTAGGATTTCTATGTGGCTTGTGGTAATTTGTGATAGACTAGTTGGAGCACCCCTGCAGGGCTAAATCTTTCGGAAAGCCGTGCCCGTGGTTATGTGGCTACGTGGAAACTTTGTTTAACACTGGTTCTAGACAACTTGAAGTTAACTTAATTAAAGTATGCCAACTGACTGCGTAACCGTGACTGTCTCCTTCGTGAGTTCCTTCTCCGATCGAGGACACGATGGGGTTATGTCTGACGTAGGTAGGTGTTCAGGATCATTCATTTGGTCATCAGTAGTTCACGTCCGCTATGCGTAGATCTTCCCCCTCTTTATTCTTGTACTCGTAAGTTAGCCACCTCATATAATGCTTACTCGCTTGCTGCAGCCTCACCACTTAACCATACCTCACCTAATAAGCTTTGCTAGTCTTGATACCTTTGGAAATGAGATTGTTGAGTCCCCTGTGGCTCATAGATTACTACAACACCAGTTGTAGGTACAGGTAAAGGTTACTTGACGCGAGCGCGTTGATTGTTCATTTGGAGTTGCTTCTTCTTCTTCTTCTTCGTCGATCTAGGATGGATTCCAGGCCGGCATCCTGGGATAGCAAGGATGGACGTCGTTCTTCTTTTCTCGTTTGTTTTCGTCCGTAGTCGGACCCTGCTCTTCTTCGTGATATTTATGTATTGTACTGATGTCACTCTGATGTAGCTTGTGGCGAGTGTAAGCCAATTCCATATATCTCATCTTTTCAGTACATGTACTTGTAACGATATCCATTCTTGCGAAACGACGAGATGCGCTTCTATCCCTCATGAGGCCCTCGTGCCAAATTAAGGATAGGGTCGCATCTTGGGCGTTATAGCCGCGCACCTCTCCCCACTCTCAAGCGCTACGGTTCTCCGCCGCACACCTCTCCCTACTATCGCGCGGTCCGGTCCTTAGCCGCAGGCGTCTCCGGTGCTTGTATTCAGCGGCCACCGCTCATGTAGTTTTTTCCCTGCGGGATCCCGTGGGCCGGCACCTGGACAACCTCTCGCAGCCATCATAATGAACCTGGCCATCTCTCCAACACCGTTGTCGGCGTCGTAAATTTTTGATTCACATCTGTGTCAATGTATAATTTCACTATATTTCACATCTATATGTTCCACTATTATAGATTATTGTAACGTGTTCGATGAAATGCCACACAAAGATTTAGATCTTAGATTTTCTTAGATGTACTTGTACAAACACGTGGATTACGTGGTGTCATTCGATGTAGAATTAGATGGTTGTGTTTGATTTACAATACTTAATATGAGTGACTATTGGGGAACGTTGCATGGAAAAAAATTCCTGTGCACACGCATGATCTATCCATTCAAATGCATACCTACTAGAGGGGAGTGTATCTACATACCCTTGTAGATCACTAAGGGGAAGCATATATAATGTGGTTGATGTAGTCGTACATATTCAAGATCCAATCTCGATCTGTCCCGATCTAGTGCCGAACGAACGAACCTTCGCGCTCAGCACATGTGTGGCTTGATGGCGTCTCCGCCTTCTCAATCTAGCGAGCGAGGGCGCGGTAGTAGATGAGTTCTTCGGAGACACGACGACGTGCTAGCGACGGTGCTGGTGCTATCACGGTAGGGATACGCTGAACCCTATCAAAACCGCAAACGAAGGAGAAAATGATCTAGGGAGAGAGAGGAGCGCCAAGGGTTTGGTGTGTCCTCTTGGGGCGCCCCTCCACTCTATATATAGGTGGAGAGGGATGGGGAACAACCCCTCCAAGCCCTAGGGCGCAACCAAAGGGGAGGAGGTGGAATCCTAGTCCTCCTCCTTCCCTTCCATGGGTCATGAGGGACTTGTGTGTGTGGCCCAATAAGGCCACGGCGCTTCCGCATAGCCCATGCAAACCCTTGGGACATGGTTGAACCCTTGGTGGACTTCCGGACTCCTCGAGAAGTTTGCAAAAACTTTTAGAAGCTTCCGGATAAAATACTAGAGAAACTCAAAATATGACTTCCCATATATAAATCTTTACCCCCGGCCCATTACAGAGCTCCTAGTGACGTCTGATATCTCATCCGAGACTCCAAACAACATTCGGTCAGTAACATACATAACCCAATAATACTATATCGTCACCGAACGTTAAGCGTGCGGACCCTACGAGTTTGAGAATCACGTGGACATGACCGAGACACCTATCCGGTCAATAACCAATAGCGGGATCTGGATGCCCATATTGTTTCCCACATATTCCACGGAGATCTTTATCGGTCGAACCATGATGTCAAGGACTCAATCAAACCCTTATGTAGCTCCCTTTGCCTAGCGGTATGTTACTTGCCCGAGATTCGATCCTCGGTATCTCCATACCTAGTTCAATCTCATTATCGACAAGTCTCTTTACTCGTTTCAAAATACAAGATCCCATGACTAACTCCTTAGTCACATTACTTGCGATCTTATTGTGATGTTGTATTACCAAGAGGGCCCAGAGATACCTCTTCGTTATACGGAGTGAGAAATCTGAGTCTCGATCCATGGCAACCAAACGGACACCCTTGGAGATACATGTAGAGCATTTTTATAATCACCCAAATACGAAGTGGCATTTGATACACACAATGCATTCCTCTATGTGAATAACATCCAATGAAATCTGGGGTTTGATCATGTTTTGCTTGTGAGAGAGGTTTTAGTCAACGGGTTTGCAACATTTAGATCCTTGTGTACTTTGCTAATCTCTATGTCTTAGTGTAGATTCTACTACCATGCTCCACTTGGATATATTCCAAATGACTACTCCATTATACAAATCTGGTTTGCTATTGAGAGACATCTGGATTGGTGTTAAAGCTTGCATCGACGTAACCCTTTATGCCAAACTCTTTATCACCTCTATAATCGAGAACATTTCCTTAGTCCTCTAGTTACTAAGGATAATTTGTTTGGAATCGGTGCATGGGAAACAAAAAATTTCCTAGACACTCGAAGACCTATCATGGTGATATCCATCAACGAGAGGAGATTTAGATCTATGTACCCTTGTAGATCGCACATCAGGAAGCGTTAAGAAAAGCGGTTGATGTAGTGGAACGTCTTCATGTCCCTCCAACCGTCCTGCGATCCGTCCCACGATCCATTCCTACCTAGTGCCGAATGGACAAGCACCTCCGCGTTCAGCACACGTACAGCTCGACGATGATCTCGGCCTTCTTGATCCAGCAAGCAAGACGGAGAAGTAGATGAGTTCTCCGGATGCGTGACGACGCTCCGGTGGTGGTGATGATCTACTCGTGCAGGGCTCTGCCCGAGCTCCGCAGAAATCTGATCTAGAGATAGAACTATGTAGTCTAGGGTTGAGTTGCACGTGGCAAAAGTTGTCTCAAATCAGCCCTAAAACACCACTATATATAGGAGGGAGGGGGATGGGATTGTATTGAGGTACAAGCCCTCAAGGGGTGCGCCGTCACTAGGGAGGAGGAGGACTCCACCTCCAATTCGGTCTCGGGAAGGAGGAGTCCTCCTCCTCCTTCCCACCTCCCTCTTTCCCTTTTTCTTTTTCTTTTCTTTTGATATTTCTTTATGTGGCGCCATGGGCCCCTTCGGCTGACTCCACCAGCCCACTAGGGACTTGTGGTGCCACCCTATTGCCTTGGGCTCACTCCCGGGTGGGTGGGCCCCTCCCGGTGAACTCCCAGAATCCATTCGTCACTCCTGGTACACTACCGGAATTGTCTGAAACTTTCCGGTGACCAAATGAAACCATCCTATATATCAATATTCGTTTGCGGACCATTCCGTAGATCTTCGTGACATCTGTGATCTCATCCGGGACTCTGAACAACATTCGGTAACCACACATATAACTCAACTATACTAAAACATCATCGAACCTTAAGTGTGCAGACCCTGCGAGTTCGAGAACTATGTAGACATGCCGCGAGGCACTCCTTGGTAAATATCCAATAGCAAGACCTAGATGCCCACATTGGATCCTATATATTCTCCAAAGATCTTATCGGTTGAACCTCATTGTCAAGGATTCATATAATCTCGTATGTCATTCCCTTTGTCCTTCGGTATGTTACTTGCCCGAGATTCGATCGTCGGTATCCGCATACCTATTTCAATCTCGTAATGGCAAGTCTCTTTACTCGTTCTGTAATACAAGATCCCGTGACTCACACTTAGTCACATGGCTTGCAAGGCTTGTGTGTGATGTTGTATTACCGAGTGGACCCCGAGATACCTCTCTGTCACACGGAGTGACAAATCTGAGTCTTGATCCATACTAACTCAACGGACACCTTCGGAGATACCTGTAGAACACCTTTATAGTCACCCAGTTACGTTGTGACATTTGATGCACACAAGGTATTCCTTCGGTGCTAGTGAGTTATATGATCTCATGGTCATAGGAACAAATACTTGACACGCAGAAAACAATAGCAATAAAACAACACGATCAATATGCTACGTCTATAGTTTGGGTCTAGTCCATCACATGATTCTCCTAATGATGTGATCCAGTTATCAAGTGAGAAGACTTGCACGTAGCCAGAAAACCTTGACTATCATTGGTCAACTGGCTAGTCAACTAGAGGCTTGCTAGGGACATTGTTTTGTCTATGTATCGACACATGTATCTATGTTTTCATTCAATACAATTATAGCATGGATAATAAACGATTATCTTTAAACAGGAAATATAATAATAACTATTTATCATTGCCTCTAGGTGATATTTCCAATAGTCTCCCACTTGCACTAGAGTCAATAATCTAGTCCTCACATCGCCATGCGATCTACATTGTAATAAATCGAACACCCATACAGTTCTGGTGTTGATCATGTTTTGCCCGTGGAAGAGGTTTAGTCAGCGGATCTGGTACATTCAGATCCGTGTGCACTTTGCAAATATTCACGTCCTCTCCTTCGACGTAGTCGCGAATGAGGTTGAAGCGTCGTTTGATGTGTGTGGTCTTCTTGTAAAACCTTGGTTCCTTTGCTAAGGCAGTGGCACCAGTGTTGTCACATAACAGAGTTATTGTATTTAGTGCGCTCGGCACAACTCCAAGATCTGTCATGAACTGCTTCATCCAGACACCCTCCTTTTCTGCCTCCGAGGCAGCCATGTACTCCGCTTCACATGTAGAATCTACTACGACGCTTTTCTTGGAACTGCACCAGCTTACCGCACCCCTATTAAGAATAAATATGTATCCGGTTTGCGACTTAGAGTCATCCGGATCGGTGTCAAAACTTGCGTTGACGTAACCTTTTACGACGAGCTCTTTGTCACCTGCATAAACGAGAAACATTTCCTTAGTCCTTTTCAGGTACTTCGGAATATTCTTGACCGCCGTCCAGTGATCCACTCCTGGATTACTCTGAAACCTGCCTGCCATACTTATGGCCAAGCTGACATCTGGTCTAGTGCACAACATTGCATACATGATAGAACCTACAGCTGAAGCGTTGGGGACGGAACTCATTTGTTCTCGATCTTCCGCAGTTGCTGGGCACTGAGTCTTACTCAATTTTAAACCTTGTAATACTGGCAAGAACCCTTTCTTGGACTGATCCATTTTGAACTTCTTTAAAACTTTATCAAGGTATGTGCTTTGTGAAAGTCCTATCAGGCGTCTCGATCTATCCCTATAGATCTTAAGGCCTAGAATGTAAGTAGCTTCTCCTAGGTCCTTCATAGAGAAACTTTTATTCAAGGAATCCTTTATGCTGTCCAAAAGCTCCACGTTGTTTCAAATAGCAATATGTCATCCACATATAATATTAGAAACGCCACAGAGCTCCCACTCACTTTCTTGTAAATACAAGATTTTCCAACCACTTGTATAAACCCAAATGCTTTGATCACCTCATCAAAGCGCTTATTCCAACTCCGAGATGCTTGCACCCGTCCATAAATGGATCGCTGGAGCTTGCACACTTTGTTAGCATTCTTTGGATCGACAAAACCTTCGGGTTGCATCATATACAACTCTTCCTTAAGAAAACCGTTAAGGAACGTTGTTTTCACATCCATCTGCCAGATTTCATAATCGAAAAATGCAGCTATTGCTAACATGATTCGGACGGACTTAAGCATCGCTACCGGTGAGAACGTCTCATCGTAGTCAACTCCTTGAACTTGTGAAAAACCCTTTGCCACAAGTCGAGCTTTTATAAACGGTCACATTACCGTCTGCGTCCGTCTTTTCTTAAAGATCCATTTCTTCTGAATAGTCGTGCGGCCTTCAAGTAGTACTTCCAAAGTACACACTTTGTTCTTGTACATGGATCCTATCTCGGACTTCATGGCCTCTAGCCAATTGTTGGAATCCAGGCCCACCATTGCTTCTTCATAATTAGCGGGTTCATCATTGTCTAACAACATAATTGATAAGACAGGATTATCGTACCACTCAGGAGCAGTACGTGATCTTGTCAACCTGCGAGGTCCCATAGGAACTTGATCCGAAGTTTCATGATCATCATCGTCAACTTCCTCCTCAATCGGCGTCGCAACAAGAGGGGTTTCCCCTTGCCCAGCGCCACCATCTAGAGGGATTAGAGGTTCGACAACCTCATCAAGTTCTATCTTCCTCCCACTCAATTCTTTTGAGAGAAACTCCTTCTCAAGAAAAGCTCCGTTTTTAGCAACAAACACTTTGCCCTCGAATTTGAGATAGAAGGTATACCCAACTGTCTCTTTTGGATAACCTATGAAGACGCACTTTTCCGCTTTGGGTTCCAGCTTTTCAGGCTGAATCTTTTTGACATAAGCATCACATCCCCAAACTTTAAGAAATGACAACTTCGGTCTTTTGCCATACCACAGTTCGTATGGTGTCATCTCAACGGATTTTGATGGTGCCCGATTTAAAGTGAATGCAGCTGTCTCTAATGCATAACCCCAAAACGGTAACGGCAAATCGGTAAGAGACATCATAGATCGCACCATCTCTAATAAAGTACGATTACGACGTTCGGACACACCATTACACTGTGGTGTTCCAGGCGGTGTCAATTATGAAACAATTCCACATTGTCTTAAGTGAGCACCAAATTCGAAACTCAGATATTCACGCCCACGATCAGACCATAGGAACTTGATCTTCTTGTTATGATGATTTTCAACTTCACTCTGAAATTGCTTGAACTTCTCAAACGTTTCAAACTTATGCTTCATCAAGTAGACATAACCATATCTACCCAAATCGTCAGTGAAGGTAAGAAAATAACGATACCCGCCGCGTGCCTCCATACTCATTGGAACGCACACATCGGTATGTATGATTTCCAACAAATCACTTGCACGCTCCATTGTTCCGGAGAACAGAGTCTTAGTCATCTTGCCCATGAGGCATGGTTCGCACATGTCAAGTGACTCCAAAAGTCCATCGGAATGGAGTTTCTTCATGCACTTTACACCAATATGACCTAAGCGGCAGTGCCACAAAAACATGTGCTATCATTGTTAACTGTAACTCTTTTGGTCTCAATGTTATGTATATGTGTATCATCGCTATCAAGATCCAATATGAACAATCCTCTCACAATGGATGCATGACTGCTGCGGCAGCAAAAGTCCTTCCTTGGCGCTAGGAATTCTTCTTGTTACTTCTCTGGTTTGCGTCGGTTTTTCCCTTGAAGAGGAAAGGGTGATGCAGCATAGGAGTAGTAAGTATTTCCCTCAGTTTGAGAACCAAGGTATCGATCCAGAAGGAGGGCCTCGTGAAGTCCAGAGTACCTGCGCAAACACAAACAAGCTTGCACCCAACGCTTCAAAGGGGTTGTCAATCCCTTCAAGATTGCTTGCAAAGTGAGATCTGAGGGCGGAAAGTGCAACGAAGTAAAAAGTGTAAGGCTGAAAATATGGTGTGGAGTAGACCCTGGGGGCCATAGTGTTCATTAGAGGCTTCTCTCATAATAGCAAATATCACGGTGGGTGAACAAATTACTGTCGAGCAATTGATAGAACCGCGCAAAGTCATGACGATATCTAAGGCAATGATCATACATATAGGCATCACGTTTGTGACAAGTAGACCGATACTTTCTGCATCTACTACTATTACTCCACACATCGACCGCTATCCAGCATGCATCTAGTGTATTGAGTTCATTACGAATAGAGTAACGCTTTAAGCAAGATGACATGATGTAGAGGGATAATCTCAAACCAATGATGAAAACCCCATCTTTTTACCCTTGATGGAAACAATACGATGCATGCCTCGCTACCCCTTCTGTCACTGGGTGAGGTCACCGCATGGTATGAACCCAAAACCAAGCACTTCTCCCATTGCAAGAATCATAGATCTAGTTGGCCAGACAAAACCCACAACTCGAAGAGAATTACAAGGATATGAAATCATGCATAAGAGAGATCAGAAGAAACTCAAATAAGATTCATAGATAATCTGATCATAAATCCAGAATTCATCGGGTCTCGACAAACACACCGCAAAAGAAGATTACATCGGATAGATCTCCATGAAGATCATGGAGAACTTTGTATTGAAGATCCAAGAGAGAGAAGAAGCCATCTAGCTACTAGCTATGGACCCGTAGGTCTATGGTGAACTGCTCACGCATCATCGAAGAGGTCATGGTGTTGATGAAGAAGCCCTCTGTGTCCGAATCTCCCTTCGGCGGTGATGGGGTTATAGTCCTAGGGTAGGGTCATAGGCCTGCCCTGTGGGGCCTACCCAAGGACTACCCTTCATAAAGGACAAGGCCCTTAGTCAGTTTCGACTAAATTAAGGACTTTCCATCATCCAGTCGGTGATGATTCCTCCATCATCCAGTCGGAGATGAGCATTCGGAGCGTATCAAACTTACCGACTGGATTCCACTCTGTACATCGTAACCCCCCTGGAGGGCAACGGTCATACGTTTCCATATACCTTTATTAGCATTTAAGACATACGTTACCTGTAACGTATGCAATTATTCACCACTACTCCACCCCTGTGCACCGAACCGTTGTGAAGGGTAGCGCACTCTATATAAGTCGCCCTTCCCCACTGGTGCAGGGGTTAGCAATTCACTGTAATCCATATTCCACTCGACAACAAGCTCCCAAGAGCACTGAGATGTATGGCTTTTACCTCCACCGTAGAGGGGCCTGAACTCATACAACCTCGCCGTAGCTAAGGCTCTGCCCATCCTTTCGTACCCTACACATCTACTGTCAGACTTATACCCACGACAGTTGGCGCCCACCTTGGGGTAGGCGTCTAAGCGACTTCCGGCGAGTTTGCAATTACATCTTCTCATCATGTCATCCGGTGGAGATCTGAGCATGGGTCACGAGATCCTCTTCGGCACTCTCTCCTTCATCGTCGATGATTCAGCATGGCTTCGGGATGCCCCTCTCGACATCGAGGTGCTCCCCAGTCGCGGGGCTACGCACTTCCGTGCCGGCGCCCGCGGTATTCTTCTTCTCCAGCAGTCGGCACCGGTGTCGACCTACGCCGCCATCGCGCGCCGCAACAAGTGGTCCCACCGTCCGCGGCTCCAGCGTTGGGTGCAACACGCCCAGGCGCGCCAGAACGCGTCCTCACAAGTGGCGGTCCTAGAGTCGGTTGTGGTTGCACCGCCGTCCCAGCGCTCGGACTCAGTTCTGACTGAGTTTCCTTCCGAGTACTTGGGTCGCGGGCCTGCAGCTGAAGTGCACATGGCCAACTCCCATGAAAGTCCCCACCAAACTGGCCGGAATGAGCACGAGGTCGGTGAAACATCCGACGCTCGCCGTCAGCCCCGCCATTCTGCCAGTCGGCACACTCGGCGGAGCAACGTGGAGGTGTTCCGCACACCCGTCCTCAACTTGGCTGCCGCCGCCAGGATAGCCGATTCTCTCTAGCCGACTGATTCAGAGGCTGGCAGAGGGATCGAGCAAATCCGTGCCCTGCTGCACACGCGCAGCAGCAAAATTCAGCGGTCTCCTAGTCGCACAACAGGATTCACAATAGTTCTGTTCACGCGAACACGCATCGGTCCGTTCAGAGCCCTGGTTCTCATCAGCGACACAGGGGAGGCAGCTGTTCCATTAATCCCGAAGATCATCACCGCTCACGCACCCCTATGCGGGGTGGGCCCTACGGGCCCCGACATCATGATGATCGGCGTTCAGTCGGTGACACTTATGATCCAAGGCCCGACGTGAGAGGGCATATCGCCCAGAGGAGGGTCGACAGGGGCCGAGCCCACCGCGATGGTCACGATATGGACCGTCCGAGTGGAAGCAGGACCATCGTCTCTGGTCCCGAGTGTTTCAGTCGAGCCATCCGTTCGGCTGACATCCCTCCCAACTTCTGATTGGCGACGGGGATCAGCAAGTTTACAGGAGAATCCAAACCAGAAACGTGGCTGGACGACTACCGAGTGGCAGTCCAGATCGGAGGAGGGGACGACCACGTCGCTATGAAACACCTCCCTCTGATGCTTGACGGCTCGGCACAAGCGTGGTTGAACCAGTTGGCTCCCTCAAGCATTTACAGCTGGGCAGATCTGGCCCGAGTCTTCATCAGGACCTTCGAAGGGACGTGCAAACACCGTGCTGGCCTCGTGGAGCTCCAGCACTGTGTCCAGAAGCAGAATGAGCCCATGCGCGCTTTCATTCAGCGTTGGACGACTCTCTACCACACGGAGGAGAACGTCACAGAGCACCAAGCAGTCTGCGCCTTCAAGGCAGGCGTGCGGTACAGAGATTTGTACATGAAGTTCGGTCGAATAGGCGACATCTCCATGAGTAAGATGATGGAGATAGCGGCACGCTATGCAAATGGCGAAGAAGAGGACCACATTCGTAGCGGCAAGCACAAAGCAGTCGCCGATGGAGATGGGAACGGCAATCGGAAGCAGAAGCAGAAAGCTCCGTCCACTCCGCAGGCAGAGGCCGCAACCGTTACCAATGCCAAGTTCAAGGGCAAAGGGAAGGCTCAGTTCACCCCCAAGAAGAAGCAGTTCGGAAACCCCATACTGGACCAGCCATGTCCAATTCACACGGAGATGGATGAAGAGGGAAACGCCATATATCCGAAGCATACCACTCGGCAATGTCGCCTCCTGATCCAAGGGTTCGGCAAAGGACAGCCGAGTGAAAAGGACAATGAACAGGATGAGGAGGACAAGGAGGATCCGTTCCCCCAAGTCCATGCAACACTAATGATTTTTGCTGACGTTGAGAGAAAGAGTCGACTGAAGCTGGTGAACAGGGAGGTGAACATGGCCACGCCGACCAACCCCACGTTCCTCAAATGGTCTCAGACTGCGATCACCTTTGACCAGTCGGATCATCCAGCACACGTACCCACCCCAGGGAGGCAGGCTCTGGTCGTCGACCCGGTGGTGGAAGGAGTCCGACTGCGTAAAGTCCTCATGGACGGCGGCAGTGGCTTGAACATCATGTACGCTGACACTCTCAAGGGATGGGCATTCCGATGTCCAAACTGAGCGAGAGCAGCATGCAGTTCCATGGAGTCGTCCCTGGATGAAAGGCCAAGTCACTCGGCCAAATCACGTTGGACGTCGTCTTCGGCTCCGACAAGAACTTCCGCAAGGAAAAGCTGACGTTCGAGGTGGTGGACTTCCAGAGTGCGTACCACACAATTCTGGGCCGCCCGGCGTATGCGCGTTTCATGGCCCGTCCATGTTACGTGTACTTGAAGCTGAAGATGCCAGGCCCAAAAGGTGTGATCACTATCACAGGCAATCGGTAGCGGGCCGAGGAGTGTCTGCAGCAGGGATCGAGGATCGCCGATCAGCAGATGGTTGTCCTTGAGCTTGACGAGTACAAGAAAACAGTCGACCCCGCTGACTTGATGCGTTCGAAGAAGCCAGCTTCGGAGTCCGCATTCCAGTCGGCGGGAGAGACGAAGAAGGTCAGCATCCACCCGACGGACGACACCGCTGCCCCGACGAACATCTCCACCACCCTCGATCCTAAATAGGAAGCCGAGCTCACCCAATTCCTCCGTGAGAACTAGGACATCTTCGCATGGAAGCCCGCTGACATGCCAGGTGTACCCAGGGAGTTGGCTGAGCACCGACTTCATGTGGATCCCGCCGCTCGGCCTGTCCGAGAACGCCTGCGTCGGTCCGCCGCGCACAAGAGGAAGGCAATCGGAGAAGAGGTGGCTAAACTTTTGGCAGCCAACTTCATTCGCGAGGTACACCACTCCGAGTGGCTCGCCAATGTTGTCATGGTGCCCAAGAAAGACAAGTCGCTCCGAATGTGCATCGACTTCAAGCATCTCAATAAGGTCTGCCCGAAAGACCATTTTCCGCTCCCCCGCATCGATCAAATTGTCGATTCGACTGCGGGTTGCGAGCGGTTGTCATTCCTTGATGCCTACTCGGGCTACCATCAGATCCGTCTGTATGGCCCCTATGAATTAAAAACAGCCATCATCACCCCATTCGGGTGCTTCTGCTACATCATTATGCCATTTGGTTTGAAGAATGCAGGAGCAACCTTTATGCGCATGATCCAAAAATGCCTCCTCGACCAGATCGGTCGGAATGTGGAGGCGTATATGGATGATATCGTAGTCAATTCATGCAAAGGTTCCGACCTACTGAGTGACTTGGCAGAAACATTCGCCAACCTTGATAGGTACGATATCAAGCTCAATCCAACCAAGTGTTCATTCGGCGTTCCCAGCGGAAAGTTACTCGGTTTCTTCGTTTCCGAACGAGGGATCGATGTCAACCCCGAAAAGATCGGGACCGTCGTCCGAATGGAGCGGCCGGTCAGAATACACGATGTTCAAAGACTCACTGGTTGCCTAGCGGCTTTGAGCTGGTTTATCAGTCGACTCGGCGAGAAGGCACTTCCTCTGTACCGACTCATGAAGAAATCAGATACTTTCGAGTGGACAGACGAAGCCCAAATCGCATTCGACGACCTCAAAGTCCTACTTTCCACCCAGCCGGTTCTTACTGCTCCGCTCATTAAAGAACCCCTTCTTCTGTACATCGCGGCTACAAATCAAGTCGTCAGCACTGTTCTCACAGTCGAACGGGAAGAAGAAGGCAAAGCATACAAGGTTCAGCGGCCAGTGTATTATGTCTCCGAAGTCCTGACTCCTTCCAAGCAGAGGTATCCCCATTATCAAAAACTTATCTACAGGATTTACATGATTGCGAAGAATGTGGCTCATTATTTTCAAGACCACTCGGTGTCCGTCGTTTCTGATGCTCCGTTGTCAGAAATCCTACACAATCGGGACGCATCGGGCCGAGTGGCGAAGTGGGCAATGGAGATGTTATACTGCGACATCAGGTTCGAGGCCAAGAAAGCTATAAAGTCTCAAGCTCTAGCTGACTTCATAGCAGAATGGGTAGAACAACAGCAACCGACCCACATCTACTCGGCTCATTGGACAATGTTCTTCGATGGGTCCAAGATGTTGAATGGCTCCGGCGCTGGCGTTGTGATCATATCGCCAAAGGGTGACAAACTCAAGTACGTGTTGCAGATACACTTTGATTCCTCCAACAACGAGGCAGAGTATGAAGCTCTCCTTTATGGACTGCGCATGGCCATCGCACTCGGCGTCCGTCGCCTGATGGTCTATGGCGATTCGAATTTGGTGGTTAATCAAGTGATGAAGGAGTGGGACGTCAGGAACCCCACCATGACCACATACTGCAATGCAGTGAGGAAGCTCGAGAAAAAGTTTGAAGGTCTGGAACTCCACCATGTTCCGCGACTGAAAAACCAAGCAGCTCATGAGTTGGCAAAACTCGAATCCACTCGGAGACCAGTCCCGAGTGATGTCTGCCTCGAGCACCTCCACCTTCCCTCAGTTAAAGAAGATCCTTTCACAGAGGAACGAGTACAACCAAAGAGCTCAACAGATCCGACTGAAGTCGAAGTCCCTGCTGTGGTTGATTTGATCATGGAGATTCTTCCTATCATCCCCGATTGGACTGTGCCGTTTATTGCATACATCCTGAGGCAAGAATTACCAGAAGACGAAGTCCAAGCAAGACAGATCGTCCGGAGGTCAAAGTCGTTCACTGTCATTGATGGCGAGTTGTACAAAGAAAGCGTTTCAGGCATCCTTCAACGATGCATCTCCCCTGAGGAGGGACAGTTAATCCTGGAAGAAATTCACTCGGGAACCTGCGGTCATCACGCCTCCTCAAGGGCAATCATCGCCAAATCATTCAGAGCTGGCTTCTTTTGGCTGCAGGCGAATGAAATGGCGAAAGATATAGTCGACCGATGTGAAGGCTGTCAGTTCTACTCTAACAAGTCCCACAAACCAACATCTGCATTGAAGACAATCCCTCTTGTTTGGCCGTTTGCAGTATGGGGATTAGATACAGTCGGTCCATTCAGGACAGGCCAAGGGGGATTCACACATCTGTTGGTAGCAGTCGACAAGTTCACAAAGTGCATTGAAGCCAAGCCCATCAGAAAGCTCGACGCCCTTACGACCATCAAGTTTGTCAGGGACATCATCTCCAGATTCGGGGTACCTCACAGCATAATTACTGACAATGGAACAAACTTTGACTCGGACAGATTCAAAGGTTTCTGTACAGGCCAAGGTATCCGAGTGGATTTTGCATCTGTGGCGCATCCCCAAACAAACGGGCAAGCAGAGTGGGCGAATGGACTTATTCTGCAAGGATTGAAGCCTCAACTCCTGCGAGAAGTGGGGCATGCCGCCGGCGCATGGGTCACCGAGCTGCCTTCGGTGCTTTTGGGTCTCCGCACAACCCCAAACAAATCTATAGGGCGATCCCCGTTCTTCCTCGTTTACGGAGCAGAGGCAGTCCTTCCGAGTGACTTGCTTCACAACGCTCCACGAGTTGAACTCTAATCTGAAGCTGAAGCAGAGCAAGCAAGGCAAGATGGAGTGGATCTTCTAGAGGAGGAGCGCGAGATGGCACTGACTCGCTCAACCATTTATCAACAAGACCTGTGGCGTTTTCACGCGCGACACGTCAGGAGTCGTACATTCCAAGCAGGCGACCTGGTGCTCCGAGTGGATCAGCAGAGACCTCACAAGTTGGCTCCCGCCTGGGAAGGACCCTTCATCATCTCCAAGGTGTTGAACAACGGAGCATATCGACTCTACAACCTCGACAGGGAAACGGACGAGCCGCGAGCATGGAACGGAGATCTCCTGAAGCGCTTCTACACGTGACCGTCGACTGAAGCAATGTAAAGAACAAGTATAGTTGAAGTAATACAAAGCAGATTGAGTTTTTGCAGATTCAAAATTCTTCCGCGGTCGCAGACTCCGGTCTCAAAAAAAAAACTTAGCTGCGATCACGAATCGCCTAAGTACAAACTTTCTCCGAGTGTGCACTAAACCTTTGCACTCGGGGACTTAGCTGCGATCAAGAATCGCCTAAGTATAAACTTTCTCCGAGTGTGCACTAAACGTCGCACTCGGGGGCTTAGCTGCGATCAAGAATCGCCTAAGTATAAACTTTCTCCGAGTGTGCACTAAACGTCGCACTCGGAGACTTAGCTGCGATCAAGAATCGCCTAAGTACTAACTTTCTCCGAGTGCGCACTAAACGTCGTACTCGGGGACTTATCTGCGATCAAGAATCGCCAAAGTACAAACTTTCTCCGAGTGCGCACTAAACGTCGCACTCGGGGACTTAGCTGTGATCAAGAATCGCCTAAGTATAAACTTTCTCCGAGTGTGCACTAAACGTCGCACTCAGGGACTTAGCTACGATCAAGAATCGCCTAGGTACTAACTTTCTCCGAGTGTGCACTAAACGTCGCACTCAGGGACTTAGCTGCGATCAAGAATCGCCTAAGTACTAACTTTCTCCGAGTGTGCACTAAACGTCGCACTCGGGGACTTAGCTGCGATCAAGAATCGCCTAAGTACAAACTTTCTTCGAGTGTGCACTAAACGTCGCACTCGGGGACTTAGCTGCGATCAAAAATCACCTAAGTATAAACTTTCTCCGAGTGTGCACTAAACGTCGCACTCGGGGACTTAGCTGCGATCAAGAATCGGTAAGTACTAGCTTTCTCCGAGTGTGCACTAAACGTCGCACTCGGAGACTTAGCTGCGATCAAGAATCGCCTAAGTACAAACTTTCTCCGAGTGTGCACTAAACGTCGCACTCGGGGACTTAGACGCGATCCAGAATCACCTAAGTACTAACTTTCTTCGAATGTGCACTAAACGTCGCACTCGGGGACTTGTCTGCGATCAAGAATCGCCTAAATAGAAAGCTTCCTTCGAGTGTATCCTACAGATCCACTCAGAGACCCAGCAGACCCTCATTGAAGCTCATGTACATGTCAAGACAACTGACAATTACATGAGTAGCAGAACCTCATTGAGGCTCATGTAGATGTCAAGACAACTGACAATTACATGAGTAACAACTCGCTCCGAGTACGACCTTACAGTCGCACTCGAAGACTTAGCCGCGATCACGAATCGCCTAAGTACACAATTGTCTTCGAGTGTACCCTACAGATCCACTCGGAGACCCAGCAGACCCTCAGTGAGGCTCATGCAGATGTTAGGACAACTGACAATTACATGCTCCGCATGTTTGCCATTGGCTTCACCAAGAAACGCCAAACAAAAACCACGAGCCAAAATCGTGTCAACAACTCTTTGGCAAAAGAAGAGCAAAAGATTCGATTCAAATTCAAAGTTCGTCTAAAGATAGTTGGTTCGGTGTAGATCAAGCTTATCCACACCGAACCACGAATGTGACGGCCAGCAGCAGTGGCCAAAGTTTCATACAGCTAACACTCGGCATACCGAGGTAAAAGTTTTCTCAAGAGTCATTAGGACTAGCACTGGGACTGGCAGGCTCCACGAAAGTGTCGAGGTCGATCCCGTCTGTGATGCGAGTGGCGCTCTCAAGGAAGGTCTCCATGAAATCTTCGAATCGAAGCTTCTTCGTGTTTGCAACCTGCAACGCCTTTAGATTCTCTTCGCGAGCCTCCTTGCAGTGCACTCGGACCAGCGACAGCGCCACGTCCGCACCACAGCGAGCCGCAGACTTCTTCCACGCCTGCACTCGGTTCGGGACCTCCTCCATCCGAGTCATCAACCCTTCCATCTCTTGCCAAGACTCGTCTTTGGGCCACAACTCCTTGTCGATTCGGCCGACGACCTCTCTCAGTCGACCGATGAAAGGTCCCACTTCACCCAGGCGAATGTGCGCTCAGAGCATGTCTCGATTGGCGCCGTCGCCGAGTGGAACGTTCAGAACAACCGACCGCTCCACGTCAGCTGCTTCAGCCTCAGCGTCCATACAAAAATCTGCAAAGACAAGACGAGCAGCAAGTAAGCACAGAATGAACTACACAGTCAACAAACACTCGGAAAAACAGAACTTACCACCGAGAAGCGCAATCATCTGCCTTGCCCAGTCACTGACGTACTTCTCCTGTGCTATGCACCGCCTGTTCATCACCTGCGTTTGTCCCATCAGCTCAGTTCTTTGTTTCCCCATTTTCTCCACTTCGGCCACCAATGCCTTGTTTGCCTCACGGGACTCCTCCAAGGACTTCTCTCGTTCAGCCAGAGCACCCTTCATACCAGCCAAGGCAAGCATTGCTGCATCCAATTCCGCAGCAAACTGAATCTTTTCCGCTCTCAGAGTTTCGTACGCTGATCCCATCTCGCAAGTCTTGTGCAAGTCAGTGCGAAGAGACGATCAGACAAATTCAACAAAGACAACAATACAAACTCGAAGTTCTTCAGACCCCTGCCGACGCAAGCAGTCGACAGCGGTCTCGGGGACTACACCCAGTGGGTTCACTAAGAGTGACCCCACTGGCATGACGCTCAAACAGGTCAGCCCTATTGAGATACATAACAAAAAACAAGCCTATGAGGCTACTACTACCCGACCTGAGTAAAATTACTCTCGGGGACTAATCCAGTAGGTGCACTCGGAATGCCCCCACCGGTAACATTTGAACAGATTAGTTTTGATCTGATCAAGTTAAAAGAAAATTTATATAAAGACAACTGCCGGTGCAAGCACTCGACAGAAGTCTCGGGGACTACACCCACTGGGTTCACTAAGAGTGAACCCACCGCAAACTAATCATTCTGTATCCGAGTATCTGGCTTAAACACCCAGTGGGTTACAAGGGGAAAGCAAATACTTACTAGCCCACTTACTCGGATATCGTCCCAGAGTTCCAAGCTTCGCTTGTACACAGACGCGATGGAGTCGTACGCTCTCTTGGCATCACCCGCCATCAACTCCGCCTGCACCACGGCCTCCTTGGCAGCTCCCACCTGATCTTCCGGGAGGCGTCGGGCGTCGTACTGGATAGTCGACGGACCTGGCACCACAAGAGATTCCTTGGGCATCCCAAGTCCTGCTCCAGTCGGTTCAGCAGCGATAAACGCCATTTCAGTCGACGACATCGTCTCGGTTGGCGGCGCGTCCATGGCGGGGGTAGTAACAGACGGAACATCCTCAAGGACAGGCGCCGCAGCTTGCTCGGACCTCTTCTGGTCATCGTCCTCCACATGGATCACCTCTGAAGGAAGCCCGACTAAACGACGTGAGACCACAGAAAAAGGGCAAGACTAAAGATGGAATTCGCGAAACAATAATGTAAGCTCTTGGAGTCGCCACGACATACCTTGCTGGGACGTGACAACATTGTCCGTATCCATGGGATCGTCTTCCTGGCGCGGCACAGAAGTGCCGGAGGTGGCAGCTCTGTCAAGTTAAATTCATTCGACTGATAAGCATGAGTTCAATCAAATACTGGAAGAAGATGGAAGAACAATGCACTTACGCTGAGGCGACGGGAACGGCGATCCTCATCTGCCGCAAAGCCTTCCGAGGCTTGGATCCACTCGGTTTGGCCACCTTAGGGGGCTGGCCCGCGGGCTCAGCAGCAGAGTCCCTGGTCCTCTTTGTGCTCCGAGCACTCGGAACCATGGGAGCAGCTGGCGAGGCACTAGGAACCACAGGAGCGGCTGGCGGGGCACTCGAGGCCGCTGGAGGAGCTGACGGAGCCACGGGTTCGTGGCGGCGTTTGGTTCGAGGCTCTGGAGGTGGGTGTGGCGAGTTCTGCTCCTCATCTTCCCCCTCTTCTTCTTTGAAATCCTCCTCCGTCTCCCCACTGTCGGAGACGTACTCGACGCTCTCCACGCTGCCCTCCTGGCTGCCTTCCTCCTCCTCGGCCGGATTCCCGTTTGAGACAGGAGAGAACCAGTTGGTCCACGCCTGCACGAGATAGAGTCGACAACATCAGACGTCAGACAGTGATACAAGAAAAAGCAATAAATCTAAGACAATTGTGTGCACTCGACAAGTTATACTCACCTCATTTGGAGGAGGGTTGTTCGCGCGGAAGGGCTTCACTCGCCGGGCTCCTTTGGGATTATCGCAGGCGCCTGTGATGTTGAGGACCCACGACGCCACCAGCTCCCCGGTCATGCACTCGGGGTTAGTCCGAGTGGAGTCCTCAGGCCCCGTGTAGTGCCACATGGCGTGGTGTCGAGCTTGCAAAGGCTGGATACGCTGACCCAGAAAAACCTCCAGCAAATCTATGCCAGTGACTCCCTTTCGGACGACCTCTACAAGCGCATCGACCAGAGGCTGGATCTGGATCTTCTCCATCTTCGTGAGCGCGAGCTGCCTAGGCGGAGCCGGTCGGTCTAAGCTAAAAGGTGGTAGTCCAGTGGCGGCATTCGGACCGGCAACATCCTGGCAGTAAAACCAAGTCGACTGCCAGTTCCTAACGGATCCAGACAACTGAAGAGCGGGATAGCTACTTTTACTTTTCTTTTGGAAGCCTAAGCCTCCGCAGAGCTGGAGGAGGTGAGTTTTTTCATCCGACTGGCTCAGCCTTTTGATGGTTTGAGATCTAGCAGAGAAGATGTGCTTAAAAACCCCCAATGGGGAGGACAGCCGATAAAACACTCGCACAACACGATGAAGGCAGAGAGATGAGCTATTGCGTTGGGAGGAAAATGGTGGAGCTGTGCCCCCAAGTGGTTCAATATACCTCTAAAGAAGGGATGAGGAGGCAGAGAGAAGCCTCGGTGCACGTGACTGAGCAGCAAGACACGCTCCCCCTCCTGGGGCGCCGGCTCGGTCTCGCCCTCCGCCGGCAACCTCCACATCTTGTGCTCGATCATGCCGTGCTCCACCAGCTCCAGCATGTCCTCCTCCATCATCGTGGAGGGGAGGAAATCCCCCTGGATCCAACCCGCTGGCAGTGCTCACTGCCGCCGCTGAGCAGGAGCCGCCGCCTTCCCCTTCTTCTTCCGCGCCTTGAGCTTGCTCGTCTGCCCCTTTGTCATGGTGGAGGCTGCAGACCCACGGGGGAGGAGGAGAAGGAAGGAGCTTGAGATGCGCAGGAGGTGACGAGAGAAGCGGGGCAAGTGCGAGCTATCACGCGAGTGCAACGAAAAACCCTCGTTGTAGAGGTTTAAATAAGGTTCCGACTGGGTCACTAGCAGGTGGCCCCGAAATCTTATCCCCCGACCGGTCGCTGCGATATTAGTGGAGGAGATGAAGGCGCGGAAATCGAGGCGGCAGATACTACTCGATTACGATGTCGTCACCCCCGCCGAGCGCGCGGCAACCAAAATTTGAGGATCCTGGAAAATCCGCCGCTGTGAGTTGACTGGTCACGTCAAAAGATACCACGGAAGCACTCGGTCCCTGATGGTTCGTTTCACAAATACATCCACTCGGATCACTGGTCAAGAAGATAAAATGGATCGAGGCAAACAACGCCAGAGTCACATCCGTACCAGTCGGATCCGTACTCCAAGCATCGCTTCGTCGTTCCAACCCCAATCCATTCGGGGACTAATGATGGGGTTATAGTCCTAGGGTAGGGTCATAGGCCTGCCCTGTGGGGCCTACCCAAGGACTACCCTTCATAAAGGACAAGGCCCTTAGTCAGTTCCGATTGAATTAAGGACTTTCCATCATCCAGTTGGTGACGATTCCTCCATCATCCAGTCGGAGATGAGCATTCAGAGCGTATCAAACTTACCGACTGGATTCCACTCTGTACATCGTAACCCCCCTGGAGGGCAACGGTCATACGTTTCCATATACCTTTATTAGCATTTAAGACATACGTTACCTGTAACGTATGCAATTATTCACCACTACTCCACCCCTGTGCACCGAACCGTTGTGAAGGGTAGCACACTCTATATAAGCCGCCCTTCCCCACTCGTGCAGGGGTTAGCAATTCACTGTAATCCATATTCCACTCGACAACAAGCTCCCAAGAGCACTGAGACGTAGGGATTTTACATCCACCGTAGAGGGGCCTGAACTCATACAACCTCGCCGTAGCTAAGGCTCTGCCCATCCTTTCGTACCCTACACATCTACTGTCAGACTTATACCCACGACAGGCAGGGCACCAAAATGTGCCCCAGATGGGATCTTGTGGAGACAGAAGCTTGCGGCAGCGGAAAAGTACTTTCGACGATCTCCTGATTTTTATGGGATTTTTAGGGAATTTATAGGTGCAACCCCTAGGTCAGGGGGCGCTTAGGAGGGCCACGAGCCTATGGGTCGCGGCCTACCCCCTGGCCGTGGGGTGGGGGCTTGTGGGGCCCCTGAGGCTCCCCTGCCTTGGCTCCCAAGCTTCCCGATCTTCTTCCGTTCCAGAAAAAATATTTTCAAGGATTTTCTTCCGTTTGGACTCCGTTTCAAAATCTTCTCTGAAAGGGGTCAAAAACATGGAAAAAACAGGAACTGGCACTTGGCTCTGAGTTAATAAGTTAGTCCCAAAAAATATATAAAAGGCATGCAAAACATCCAAAGTTTGACAAGATAATAGCTTGAAACCATAAAAAATTATAGATACGTTGGAGACGTATCAATGACCATAAAAGATACGCATAGAAATAGAACAACCATTATTCTCTGACTTCAACGATTAACCGTCTCGCAATAAACAAGATCCTGATATAATGTTCATGCTTAACGCAAGCACTAAATAACAATTATTTAAGTTCATAACTAATCCTGATGGTAACTGAAGTGAAACTGTGCCGACGGCGATTGGATCAACCTTGGAACCATTTCCCACGCGCATCGTCACTTCATCCTTCGCCAACCTCCTCTTATTCCGCAGTTCCTGTTTTGAGTTGCAAATATGAGCAACAGAACCGGTATCGAATACCCAGAAACTACTACGAGAGCTGGTTAAGTACACATCAATAACATGTATATCAAATATACCTGATTTTTCTTTGGCCACCTTCTTATCAGCCAGATACTTGGGGCAGTTGCGCTTTCAGTGACCCAGTCCCTTGCAATAATAACACTCCGTTCAGGCTTAGGTCCAGCCTTGGGTTTCTTCATCGGATTGGCAACAGGCTTGCCGCTCTTCTTGGAATTACCCTTCTTGCCTCTGTCGTTTCTCTTGAAACTAGTGGTCTTATTCACCATCAACACTTGATGCTCTTTACGGAGTTCTGACTCTTCGACTTTAAGCATCGCGAATAACTTGCCGGGTGACTTGTTCATGCCTTGCATAATATAGTTCAACACAAAGCTCTTGTAGCTTGGTGGCAGTGATTGAAGAATTCTGTCAGTGATAGCCTCTTGCGGGAGTTCAATCCCCAGCTCAGCTCGAAGGTTTGAGTATCCAGACATTTTGAGCACATGTTCACTGACACACGAATTCTCCTCCATCTTGCAAGCATAGAATTTATCGGAGGTCTCATACCTCTCGATCCGGGCGTTTGTCTGAAAGATAAACTTCAACTCCTGGAACATCTCAAATGCTCCATGACGCTCAAAGCGACGTTGAAATCACGGCTCTAAGCTATACAAGACTGCACAATGAACTACTAAGTAGTCCTTCGTACATGTTAACCAAGCGTTCTTAACATCTTGATCAGCCGTAGCGGGTGGTTCATCTCCTAGCCCAACATTAAGGACATAATCCTTCTTCCCAGCTTGCAGGAGCAACTTAAGATTACGAGCCCAGTCTACAAAGTTGCTTCCATCATCTTTCACATTAGCTTTCTCTAGGAAGGTATTAAAATTCACGGTGACTGTCGCGTGAGCCATTGATGTACAACACAAATATTTCAAAGTGGACTTAGACTATGTTCAAGATAATTAGAGTTCAACTAATCAAATTGCTTGTTAAACTCCCACTCAAAAAGTACATCTCTCTAGTCATTTCAGTGGCACATGATCCAAATTCACTAACTCAAGTCCGATCATCACGTGAGTTGAGAATAGTTCAGTGGTAAGCATATCTATGCTAATCATATCAACTATACGATTCATGCTAGACCTTTCGGTCTCATGTGTTCGAGGCCATGTCTGCACATGCTAGGCTCGTCAAGCTTAACCCGAGTGTTACGCGTGTGCAACTGTTTTGCACCCGTTGTATGTGAATGTTGAGTCTATCATACCCGATCATCACGTGGTGTCTCGAAACGACGAACTGTAGCAATGGTGCACAGTCAGGGAGAACATAACTTCTTGAAATTTTAGTGAGAGATCACCTCATAATGCTACAGTCGTTCTAAGCAAAATAAGGTGAATAAATGGATTAACATCACATGTAATTCATAAGTGACATGATATGGTCATCATCTTGTGCTTCTTGATCTCCATCACCAAAGCACTGGCACAATCTTCTTGTCACCGGCGCCACACCATGATCTCCATCATCATGATCTCCATCAACGTGTCGCCATCAAGGTTGTCGTGTCATCTATGCTATTACTACTAAAGCTATGTCCTAGCAATATAGTAAACGCATCTGCAAACACAAACGTTAGTTTAAAGACAACCCTATGGCTCCTGCCGGTTGCCATAGCATCGATGCGCAAGTCGATATTAACTATTACAACATGATCATCTCATACATCCAATATATCACATCACGTCATTGGCCATATCATATCACAAGCATACCCTGCAAAAACAAGTTAGACGTCCTCTAATTTGTTGTTGCATGTTTTACGTGGCTGCTATGGGTATCTAGTATGATCGCATCCTACTTACGCAAAAACCACAACGGAGATGTGCAAATTGCTATTTAACCTCTCCAAGGACTGCCTTGGTCAAAACCAATTCAACTAAAGTTGAAGAAACCGACACCCGCCAGTAATATTTATGCAACGAGATTGCATGCCAATCGATGAAACCAGTCTCTCGTAAGCGTACGAGTTATGTCGGTCCGGGCCGCTTCAATCCAACAATACCACTGAATCGAGAAAATACTAAGGAGGGCAAAAAATCGAACATCACCGTCCACAAAACCTTTTGTGTTCTACTCAAGATAACATCTACGCATGAACCTAGCTCATGATGCCACTGTTGGGGATCGTTGCATGGGAAGCAAAAAAAATTCCTACGCACACGAAGACCTATCATGGTGATGTCCATCTTCGAGAGGAGATTTGGATCTATGTACCCTTGCAGATCGCACAACAGGAAGTGTTAAGAAATGCGGTTGATGTAGTGGAACGTCTTCACGTCCCTCGAACCGTCCCACGAACCGTCCCGCGATCCGTCCCACGATCCGTTCCGATCTAGTGCTGAATGGACGGCACCTCCGCGTTCAGCACACGTACAACTCGACGATGATCTCGGACTTCTTGATCCAGCAAGCAAGACGGAGAAGTAGATGAGTTCTTCGACAGCGTGACGACGCTCCGGTGGTGGTGATGATCTAGTTGTGCAGGGCTCCGCCCGAGGTCCGCAGAAATCTGATCTAGAGGTAGAACTATGTAGTCTAGGGTTGAGTTGCACGTGGAAAAAGTTGTCTCAAATCACCCGTAAAACACCACTATATATAGGAGGGAGGGGGAGGGGCTTGCCTTGAGGGACAAGCTCTCAAGGGGTGCGCCAGCGCTAGGGAGGAGGACGACTCCTCCTCAAGTTCGGTTTGGGGAAGGAGGAGTCCTCCTCCTCCTGCCCACCTCCCTCTTTCCCTTTTTCCTTTTCTTTACTTTTGGTATTTCTTTATGTGGCTCCATGGGCCCCTTTGGCTGACTCAACTGATACGTCTCCGTCGTATCTACTTTTCCGAACTCTTTTGCCCTTGTTTTGGACTCTAGTTTGCATGATTTGAATGGAACTAACCCGGACTGACGCTGTTTTGAGCAGAATTGCCATGGTGTTGTTTTTGTGCAGAAATAAAAGTTCTCGGAATGTCCTAAAAATTTACGGAGAATTTTTCTGGAATTAAAGAAAAATACCTGCGCAAAGAACCACCGGAGGAGGTGTGCGAGTGGGCCACAAGCCCATGGGCCACGACCACCCCCCCAGGCCACGCCGTGAGGGCTTGTGGGGCCCACGCGGCGCCACCGCCTCCAAAATCAGCTCTATATATTCCGTTTCGCCCAGAACAAAATCAGAGAGAAGGATTCATCGTGTTTTACGATACGGAGGCACCGCCACCTCCTGTTCTTCATCTGGAGGGCAGATCTGGAGTCCGTTTTGGGCTCCAAAGAGGGGAGATCATCGCCATCATCATCATCAACCTTCCTCCATTGACAATTCCATGATGCTCTTCATCGTTCGTGAGTAATCTCATCGTAGGCTTGCTGGACAGTGATGAGTTTGATGAGATCTATCATGTAATCGAGTTAGTTTTGACGGGGATTGATCCCTAGTATCCACTATGTTCTGAGATTGATGTTGCTACTACTTTGCCATGCTTAATGCTTGTTACTAGGGCCCGAGTGCCATGATTTCAGATCTGAACCTATTATGTTGTCGCCAATATATGTGTGTTTTAGGTCCTATCTTGCAAGTTGTAGTCACCTACTATGTTTTATGACCCGGCAACCCCGGAGTGACAATAGCCGGAACCACTCCCGGATATGACCATAGTATGAGGAGTTCATGTATTCACCAAGTGTTAATGCGTTGGTCCGTTTCTTAATTAAAAGGGGAATCTTAATATCCCGTAGTTTCCATTAGGACCCCGCTGCCACGGGAGGGATGGACAATAGATGTCATGCATGTTCTTTTCCCTAAGCACGTATGACTACATACGGAATACATGCCTACATTACATTGACGAATGGGAGCTAGTTACTTATCTCTCCGTGTTATAGCTGTTACATGATGAATCACATCCGGCATACTCATCCATCACCGATCCACTGCCTACAAGTCTTTTACTACTGGTCCTTGCTACGTTACCTTGTCGCTACTACTGTTGCTACTGTTGTTACTCTGCTGCTGCTGTCACTACTGCTGTTACGCTGCTGCTGCTTTCACTACTGATGTTACTTGCTACTTTGATGTTACTTGTTGCAAGACTTTTCTGGAGCCGTTACCGGGGAAGAATAGTTCCCCGTCAACGTGCTATTTACTGGCGCCATTGATACAACAGTTAGGAATAGTCTGCCATCAACAGATCTTTTTCTGGCACCGTTGCTATCATACTACTTTGCTACTCATACTTTGCTTGCAGACATTAATCTTTCAGGTGTGGTTGAAACTGACAAACTCAGCTGCTAATACTTGAGAATATTCTTTCACTTCCCCTTGTGTCGAATCAACAAATTTGGGTTGAATACTCTACCCTCGAAAACTGTTGTGATCCCCTACACTTGTGCGTTATCAAGACTATTTTCTGGCACCGTTGCCGGGGAAGCACAACTATATTCTCTAAGTCACTTGGGATTTACGTCTGCTGATCACTATGAGGAATCCAATAGATCCAAGAACTAAAGTTTTGCCCTCAACTACGAGGACAGGTAAGGAACTGCCATCTAGCTCTGCTCTTGATTCACCTTCAGTTATGAGTAAGTTTGCGACATCACCTCCTGCTAGAATTCTTGATATGTCGCATGTGCTTGATGATGCTACTTCTGTTGCCCATGATGCTTATGATGATGCTATGCTTGATACTATGCCTGATGATGCTATGCTTGATACTATGCCTGATGATGCTATGCTTGATACTATGCCTGATGATGCTATGCTTGATACTATGCCTGATGATGCTATGCTTGATACTACTTTGCCACTAGGTGCATTCCTTGATGCACAAATTGCTAGAGTTGCTGCTAGATGTGATGATACTTCTGAATCTGCTGATACTATTGAAGTAGAACCTGCTATTTTGCTTGCTACAACTAGCTCTCCTATGCCCGAATTGCCTGTTATGCCTGATACGCGCTATGTTATGGAGGGAGAGATAGCTGAGGATTTTCTTGCGTGTAAGGATAGCTATGATGTTGAGAAATTACTGCGCAAGTGGAAAGAAAAATCTCTGAACGCTAGGATGAAATACGACTCGAAGTTTGCTACTTCGCCTATCTTTGTGACCGATAAGGATTATGAATTCTCTGTCGACCCTGAGTTAATCACTCTAGTCGAATCTGATCCTTTTCACGGTTATGAGTCTGAAACGGTTGTAGCCCATCTTACCAAACTGCACGATATAGCCACCCTATTCACTAGTGAGGAAAAGATCCGCCACTACTATATCCTCAAGATGTTTCCTTTCTCGCTAAAGGATGATGCTAAGACCTGGTTCACTTCTCTTACTCCTGGTTGTGTGCATAGCCCCCAGGATATGGTCTACTACTTCTCTGAAAAATATTTCCCTGCCCATAAGAAGCAAGCTGCCTTTCAGGAAATATACAACTTTGCTCAAGGTGAAGAAGAGAGTCTCCCACAAGCTTGGGGGAGGCTTATCCAGCTACTGAATGCTTTGCTTGATCACCCTCTTGACAAGAATGAAATACTTGATATCTTCTATAATGGACTTACCAATGCTTCTAGAGACCACCTAGATAGTTGTGTCGGTAATGTTTTTAGGGAACGAACCGTAGAACAAGCTGAGATTCTATTGAATAACATCTTGTGCAATGAGAATGCTTGGACTATTCCCGAATCACCTCCTAAGCCAACTCCGAAGAAAAGAGGTTTTCTATTCCTCAGTCCTGAAGATATGCAAGAAGCCAAGAAACCTATGTGAGAGAAAGGCATTAAATCTAAAGATGTCAAAAATCTACCACCTATCGGAGAGATCCATGGTCTCGATAACCCGATACAGGTAGTAGAAGTAAATTCTCTGCGTAGGTTTGACGAGAGTGATATTCCTTTTGATAAACCTGCTAGCCTATGCCTGGATGAATTTGATAACTTCGTTGCCAAACAACAGAGTTTCAATAATCATGTTAGCAGACAATTGGAACAGAATGCTCGTATGCTTAGTCATTTAAGTACTTGTGTGGAAAGAAACGTCAATGATCTTAAGCTTCTGAGTAAACATGCCTCTATGGTTACTACTCAGGTAGAACAAGTACTTAAAGCTCAAAATGACTTGATCAATGAGTTGAATGAAAATTCCGTCAGAGTCATCACTAGAGGCGGTAGAATGACCCAGGCACCTTTGTATCCTGAGGGTCATCCCAAGAGAATTGAACAAGATTCTCAAGGAGTTAGCACTGATGCACCTAGTCATCCTAGAAAGAAGAAGAAAGATGACAGGAACCTGCACGCTATCAACCCTGTTGCTGCTACACCTGAGAGTCCAAACGATGCCTCTGTCTCTGATGCTGAAACACAATCTGGTGATGAACATGAGCCTAATGATGATATCAATAGTGATGTTCATGAAGATGCTCAACCTAGCAATGAAAAGGATGTGGAGATTGAACCTGATCTTGATAACCCACAGCCTAAGAATAGAAGATACGATAAGAATGACTTCACTGCTAGGAAGCATGGTAAAGAAAGGGAACAATGGGTTCAGAAACCCATGCCCTTTCCTCCCAAACCATCCAAGAAAAAGGATGATGAGGATTTTGAGCGCTTCGTTGAAATGATCAGACTTGTCTTTCTGCAAATGCGTTTGACAGATATGCTCAAAATGTCTCCGTATGCTAAGTACATGAAAGATATTGTGACTAATAAGAGGAGGATACCTGAGGTTGAGATTTCCACCATGCTTGCTAACTATACCTTAAAGGGTGGAACTCCTAAGAAACTAGGTGATCCCGGTGTGCCCACTATACCTTGCTCCATTAAAGGCAACTACGTTAGAACTGCGTTATGCGACCTTGGAGCCGGTGTTAGTGTTATGCCTCTCTCTTTATTGTAGGCTTGAACTGGATAAGTTGACACCCACTGAAATCTCTGTGCAAATGGCCGACAAATCAACTGCTTTCCCTATCGGCATTTGCGAGGACGTGCCTACTGTGGTTGCTAACGTCACTATCTTAACAGACTTTGCTATCTTGGATATTCCCGAGGACGATGCCATGGCGGTCATCCTTGGAAGACCCTTTTTAAAAACTGCAGGGGCTGTTATAGATTGCAACAAAAGCAATGTCACTTTCCATGCCAACGGTAATGAGCACACGGTGCACTTTTCGAAGAAACAATATCGAGTACATTGCTATGGAAAAGACTTCATCGATTCTTATTGGGAGCTTTGAATGCCCTATTCCTCGTGTCAAGATGAAGTATGATTTGCTTATTGGGGAAATACACATCCCCATTGAGGTGACCTAGTGACTATTCAAAAATTCTCCGCTCTCTTTTGCGATTTGAGAAGTTTTGTCAAGGGGATTTGATCAAACCCATTGACGGATTTGTTTCGATGACCATGAATCTAGGAGTCACAAACCTCTGTTCCAAGCTTTCACTTTAGGTTGATTATAAGAAAAATGATAGATTTAGTTTAGTTTTCACTGTTTTCTATTTTAGCATTCGGTAGAAAAGTACCCCAAAAATAAAAGTTCTCCGAACTTCCTGAAAATCAAGTATGATTTTTTCTGGATTTTTTGAAAAATTCTGAGACAAAGATCTTGTCTGGGGGCTGCATGTAACGACCAAGATGCGGTCCTTTCCGATCTGGGGATCGAGGCCCCGAATTGGAAAGGAGCGCATCTAAGCGTCTCGCAAACAGGTAACACAACACATACATAATAATAAAGACAGACAATCAGGGGTTCAATTGCCTTCTCATAAATATCTCAGAGTACATCACACATACAACCAAGGTAGTTCCGCTACGGACTACAAAACATAGAAAGGCTATGCTACCCTGCCTGCAGGCCCACGATCACGACCACGCCTCAATCTTCTGGATAGTTCACATACAGGCGGTCTGTCTCCTCGTCATACTGCCACGCCAGCTGCGTGCAGTCGGGATCATCTGTCTCTGGGGTACGTGAACCTGTTGGTATTGTGGAGGAATCCGTGAGCCACGGGGACTCAGCAATCTAAGACCTTGGTGCCAGAACTAGTCAAGTTATTAGGTAGGATAAGGTGAAGTGTTTAAGGTTGCAGCATGCTAAGCTTGATTTGGTGGCTATCTTACATAGCATTTATGAAGGTGGTCTACACTAGCGGCCGTGAATACTTGATCACTAAGTGATCCTGAACACCTACCTACGTCATTCATAACCCCACCATGTTCCCGATCGAAGAGAGATCTTCGAGGGGACAGTCACGGCTACGCACATAGTTGGCAATTTTATTAGCTTTTGTTTTAAGTTATCTATTACCGGATGTTAACAAACTATTCCAAGTTGCCACATAACCGCGGGCACGGATTTCCGAAAGAATAAACCCTGCAGGGGTGCTCCAACTAGTCCATCACAAACGTACACAGGCCGCAAAGTAATCCTCTATCATGAATCTCGTGATCTCGTCGGATTCCTTAGAGGAAAACCTCAACTCTAGGGAGAACCAAAGCTTCACTCGGATTCCTATATGCAAGATATATCGCTAAGGTAAGACAAGACTAGCAGGACCTCCTGACGTGTCGACGACCCTGATAAGAGCCGCGAATCTGAGTCTCAGGACACGCCGGATGAGTCACACTACAGGTATACCAAACCTCAGGTTGCCCTGTGGTGGCCCCATAGTCTGCCCAGTTTGGACCAACACTCATGAGGAGCACTCGCCCGGGTTGTTGATTAAATTCCTCGGGGTAGCTACTCCCTATGCAGATTATTATTAAGTGATTAGCAAATTAATACCAATGTTGGGTCCTGCCGGACAAGCCTTAGCACTACGCGATTTATCGAGGGGGTCCCATAACAACCCCACGTCTTAGGAGCGATCAGTATGGAATCAAACACTGGTAGCCGGTAACTAAGGCGGCAATAACGGAACAAAACACCCGGCAATAGGCTAGGCCTTCCGTCATTTACCAAGTATATAGGTGCATTAATTAAATAACAGAATTTAAGATAATGATATCAAGCTCATGTTGTCACATGAGACAAAGCACCAACATCTAGCAACGCTAACATTAGTAGCTGAGCAAAGCCTACTTAGCCATTCAAGTTTGCTAGGAAGGGATCAGTGTTGTGTTCATGGCATATCAAGAGGCAAATATTTCAGTGGTAGGCAGCGAGAAATATGACATGGAAACGCAAACTAGCATAACAAGTCTAGAGATGGAATCAAGGTCATATCATCTTGCCTGTGATATCCTCAGCTTGGGATGGCTCTTGTTCCTCCTGCACGTACTCTCCTGACTCCACGTATTCGTTATCCGATCCCAGTGCTACCCAACATAAGAATAACATCCAATGAACAACAACACCTCAAGATGCAACAAGCACATGATGCATGAGATGAATATGAGCATGCATCACTATTTCTATCACTAGCACAAGCAAAAGAAGCTAAAACATGTTCCTGGACAGAACTGCATGCTAACCTATTTTTACATGCATGAGAATGACATGATCAGATGCGCCTCATGAAAATGATGCGAAACCATATAAAGAACATTACAAACGGAGCTACGGATCAACGGGAATCAACGAAACAAGATATGAAGCCCTACGTGTAAAAATCTTCACCACACACTCAAATGGCACAAATCTGGTTTTCCCAGGTTGCCAAGACATATAACAACCCAACATGAATGGATTGGGTCAAGGAAGAACACCACATCACCAACTAAGCACTCACAATCATCAAAACGACAAAACTACACAATCTGCCATAAACTGCATCATAGCACTTTGTGAGCTACATGAAAAGCACCTACAACCACCCAACTATGACAAATAATATATGTGGCTGTAGCTAGCCAAGAATACTACCAGCACAAGCAATAATCACGCAAAAAGGAATTAAACACAGGAAGATACAACGATGCAAACTTGCGCAAAACCATCAGATCATAGGGACTTAGTGAGAATTCCTGCACCTAACTTTCTGTCTTTGCTCTGAAGCTTTTTGACAGCAGCCAAAACAATACCTACAGGGCTCCAAATGACATGAAATTTTACAGGGAGCTAGAAAAACATATCAGGTCCAACTTTCTAGTTGGAAGCTAGAGCTAGATCACAACACAATGACCAGCACAACCTCATCTACAGGGGAAGAAAATATAAACAGATTCTCAGATTTTCACTAAGCAGGAATTTCAGCCTAAAGCCTACTTTGGATGAGCACAACTTGCACACATGGATTCCAAATCATGAATTAAAACCAACATGTGGTAGAGGGTCACCCTCTACTACCAAAAACAAGAAACAAACACAAGAGCACATCACAATTCATGGAACCAAGCTCTAAATTTAGAAGAAAATGCTAATATGACTTTTCCAAAAAATGTTCCAATGGCAAAAATGATTTCACCAAAGGATTCATGGGATATTTCTACCCCAAAACCATATATACAACATATGCACTTGCTTGTAACAAGTGATCACAAACTAGGGAGGAAAAACAACATAGATTCCTATATAGTGAATAGTGCAACATCTCATGTGCATTCACTAGATCAACTCCTACATGGATGCTTGTTCATGAGCACAACACCAATGGTTACATGAGGGTTTGACCCCATGTGTGTGTGTCATAACACATCAACATCACAAGCACCTCTACCAAGCTATCCACACAAACAAAACACCATGCCCTCTCACATATGGTCATGTGAAGGGAGTACCTGAACTATGTTCATGTGGGTGTGTTCTTCACACCATAAGCACCCCAAGATATGCACACAAAACATATCGCCTATTCCACATAAGCAAGACACTAGTGCACCTACACACACACACTTCATCACACCACATTGCACATATAAGCTTCACATGCACCAAGGAAGGACACAACAAAAAAATGAAACCTAGCCTAATATAAACTGAATCACATGCACCTGCAATACTGTTGCTAGCAGCAAAAACACACAGCAAAGGAAAACAATAACAGGCCTGGGGGGTCGAACCCAAGCCCTCCCTACAACAGCACTGCTGCTGTTGCCACCCTGCTACTGTCATGGCTTCGACAGAGAAGGTGAAACTAGCCAGAAGTACACTCTAGGCTGCTAACTGATATTGACCGAAAGAAAATAAAATAAAAGGGGGGTGCACAACCTGGGACTCGAACCTTGCACCTGCGGTTAGTCCAACCCACAGCGCACTCACATCCACCACTGGGATACAAGACATGAGCTTGACAAAGAAGGAACTTATTGCAAGGAGTACTAACTCTATTGCGTGCTCTGTGCTCTGCACAGCACAGGGAAGCACCGGCGACAGGGAGGCCGCCGTGGCTTCTGTGCTGCTGCTGCTGCGCTACGACGGGAGAATACACTGCTGCTGATGCTGCTGTGCGGCGGAAGGGAGCCCCTCTCTGCACTACACACCCACAACCACTACACGCCATCCATCTACTGCACCACTACACACACTGTTGCTGCCATGCTTCGTCAGAGGTACACGCGACAGGGAGGTCGTCGTGCCTTGCTGCTGTAGCTGCTACCAGAGGACTCTACCACCACGTCGACGCAACATGAAGGAGGAGAGCTCCTGCTAATGTTACAACCTACACGTCACCCTGATAGACGAGAAACACACGCACACATGCATCTGCTGCTACTGCTGCTGCTCGAGGCAGAGAACGCACACGCACTCATCGGATCCGGGCTGAACTACGGAGGAGGAAGGAAGGGGGAGGTGCGGCCTCACCTTGGGAAGGAAGGGGGGGCGATCTGTGGAGGAAGAAGCGCCGGAGGGGAAGAAGAACGACGACGAGGAAGCCCCTGATCTGCAGAACCGAAGCAGGGGAAGGAGCATCGCGGGCGCGCCCTTGATGAGCTCGCGGCCGTCGGTGTGGTCGATCCCTGGGGCTCCTAGCCCCGGGAATGGATCGCGGGGAACCACCCCGAGCTCCCGGACATGGCGGCGGCGGCGGATGACGACGGAAGCGGCGAAGACGCTGGCGAGGAGCTTCTCTTTCTCGGGTTCCCTAACCTACAAAGCCTTACCGAGGGGAAGAAGAGAAGGAGATGGGGAAGAAGATGGTGGCGGCGCGAGCTGGTGGGAAGAGGGAACCCTAGGAGAGGAAGAGGGCACGGACGCCAACGCATCTATAAAGCGCGAGAGGGGAAGGCGAGGGATGTGCGACAACCATGTGCACAACTCTCTCCGGGGAACACAGGGGAGCGAGAGAGAGAGAATGACAGGAGGGTCCCACTGCCTTGCTGTAAAGGAGCTTGACGACGAGCGGGGCGCGACGGGCTGTGAGGGGGAAGCAAGATGGGCCGCTAAGTGGGAGGAAGCCCACTTAGTGCGCCAGATAGAAAAATAGAACCCCGTGACTAATTCCATTTACAAATAAAACAGAGAAAGAAAAATAGGCACATGGCAAAATAAAAGGGATAAAATCAAATGGAAAATTGCTCTGGACCTGAAAATGAACCAACTATTTAAATAAAATACTTCCAACATTTATGGGGCTACTTTCATAATACCAAAACAACATTTATTTATACTGTTTTGCGAATTATAATCACCCTTAAGACCAAGAACAAAACTTCAAACCAACATATCATCATCTCCACAATAAACTTTAAACACAAGACATTTTAAAACAGATTTTGGGAAGATGTAATTTTTGAACATGAGATAAAAGGAAGGAAAAGGGATTTGCCATCCAAAGTGGTTTGAAGGTGAGAACCACCACAACTACTACACACTCCAACACCTCATGAGTATCACCACATAACCACAAGATCACAAACACCACAACTCATCACATGATAACACAAGCAAACACAAGGACAAGACATGACATGAAACATATGGTATGCATGCATGCAAGGAAGAACAAAAGGGGCACATGAAATCATACATGCAAAAGGACTCTCTCATATCAATGTCAAGGTGGTCCCACATGGAAGGTTACAAAAGGGAAAGCTTTACACTTGGGGCACTACAAATTCTCCCACACTACAAAAAGATCTCGCCCCGAGATCTACGCCTGAAAGAATTTCGGAAATTCGGAACGGAGTTGATCCTCGCGTTCCCATGTCGCCTCTTTATCGGAATGGTGAGACCACTGCACTTTGAGAAATTTGACAGACTTGTTACGGGTCTTGGACTCAGTCGCCTCGAGAACCGCAACTAGATGCTCACGATAAGAAAGGTCAGGCTGAAGGTCGATGTCTTGAAGATGAATAGTGCGCTCGGGGGTCTTGAAACACCTCCGAAGCTGAGAAACATGGAACACATCATGGACATTTGCAAAGGTTGATGGAAACTCGAGCTGGTACGCAAGGTCTCCTCTCTTGCCAACCCCTCTGAACGGACCAACGAAACGAGGCGCAAGCTCGGCTTTGATGCCAAAGCGCTGCATACCCTTCATAGGCGACACCTTGAGATAGACAAAGTCATCAAGCTCATAAGACATGTCACGGTGCTTGCTATCATAATAGCTCTTCTAGCAGGACTGAGCTGCTCTGAGGCTGTCGCTAATGATCCGACACATCTCCTCTGCTTCTTCAATCATATCATTCCCAAGGAACTGACGCTCGCCGGTCTCTGAGCAGTTGAGCGGGGTACGACACTTCCTGCCATAGAGAATTTCAAACGGAGCCTTGCCCGAACTAGCTTGATAACTGTTGTTATACGAGAACTCTGCGAAAGGCAGACAATCTTCCCACTTCATGCCAAAAGAGATAACACAGGCTCTCAGCATATCCTCAAGAACTTGATTCACTCTCTCCACTTGACCACTAGTCTGAGGATGGAACGCTGTGCTGAAGCGGATCTTCGTGCCCATAGTAGACTAAAAGGAGTCCCAGAACTTGGAAGTGAAGATACGTCCGCGATCTGAAGAGATCATCATAGGCATGCCGTGCAAAGAGACAATCCTGGAGGTGTACAACTCTGCCAGCTGAGGTGCTGAAATGGACTCCTTGACCGGAAGAAAATGAGCCACTTTACTCAACTTGTCGATGACGACAAAGATAGCATCATTACCCTTCTTGGACTTCGGAAACCCGGTGACGAAATCCATCTCAATGTGATCAAACTTCCACTCGGGAATCGGCAAAGGCTGCAAAAGGCCTGCTGGGCGTTGATGTTCTGCTTTCACCCTTCGACATACATCACACTCGTTTACGAACTGAGCAATCTCACGTTTCATAAGAGTCCACCAGAATGTTTGCTTCAAGTCATGGTACATTTTGGAGCTTCCAGGATGAATAGAGAGTAGAGAGTTATGAGCTTCTTCCATGATTACCTTCCTGAGATCACCTTTCGGGACGACAACGCGATCCTCGAAAAACAACGTGTCCCTGGCATCAACAATGAAGCACTTATACTTGGGGAGACTCTTTCCCACGCCAATCTTGACCTTCTTCACCATAGCGTCAAGAAGCTGAGCTGCTCTGACCTGATCTTCCAAGGTAGGAGAGATCTGAAGGTTGGCAAGAAATCCCTGAGGTACTAGCTGAAGGTTGAGCTTCCTGAAAGACTCACAAAGACCCGGCTGGAGAGGTTGCAGAATCAGACTGTTGCAATATGCCTTCCTTCTCAATGCATCCGCCACAACATTTGCCTTGCCTGGCGTGTACTCAACACTGGGATTAAAATCCTAGAGCATTTCCACCCAACGTGTTTGCCGAAGATTCAAGTTAGGCTGAGTGAAGATGTACTTGAGACTCTTGTGATCGGTGAAAACTTCAACCTTACGTTCCAACAAGAGATGTCTCCAAGTCATCAAGGCGTGTACCACAGCTGCTAGCTCAAGATCATGCACATGATAGTTCTTCTCCGCTGGCTTCAACTGCATGGAGGTATACGGAACCACCTTCTTATCTTGCATCAGGACTGCACCAAGACCCTGGAGAGAAGCGTCGCAAAAGAACTAGTACGGCTTGGAATCATCCGGAGGGGCCAAGACCGGAGTGGAGATAAGCTTCTCTTTGAGTGTATCGAAAGCCAGTTGACACTCTGGAGACCAAGCATACTTAACACCCTTCTGAAGAAGACTTGAGAGCGGCTTGGCGATCTTGGAGAAGTTCTGAACGAACCTCCTGCAATAGCCCGCAAGCCCGAGAAAGCTTCGAAGCTGCTTCGCATTCTGCGGAGGCTCCCATTCAACAATGGCTTGAACCTTGGACGGATCAACTTTAGTGCCCTCGGCAGAGATAATGTGCCCAAGATAAACCACTTCTTTCAGCCAGAACTCACACTTGGAAAACTTAGCATACAGCTTGTACTCTCTCAGTTAGCAAGCACCAACCTGAGATGTTCTTCATGTTCTTCCTCAGTCTCAGAAAAGACCAGAATGTCGTCAAGATAGAGCAAGACAAATTCATTCTTGTATGGGGAGAAAATATAGTTCATCAATCGACAGAATGTCGGAGGAGCATTTGCGAGCCCAAAAGACATGACCGTATACTCATACGAGCCAAAACTAGTCCTGAAGGCCGTCTTCGGAATGTCTTCCTCGCGAATGCGAATTCGATGATAGCCCATTCTGAGATCAAGCTTGGAGAATACTTTAGCACCTTTGAACTGTTCGAACAACTCAGTTATGTTCGGAAGTGGATATTTGTTCATGATTGTCTTCTTATTCAAGGGATGGTAATCGACACACAGCCGGTCCATGCCATCCTTCTTCTTGACAAACAGAACACCACAGCCCCACGGAGACGAGCTCGGTCTGATCAAACCCAAACGCTCCTGCTCATTGAGTTGCCTCTTAAGTTCCTTTAATTCTTGTGGACCCAGCTTGTACGGCCGTTTGCACACTGGCTCTGTGCCTGGCTCAAGCTCAATGACAAACTCTACTTCATGGTGCGGAGGCATGCCTGGCAGCTCTTCAGGAAACACATCTTGATATTCACAAACCACTGGGACTTGCTCAATAGGATTGATCTCACCCTTTTCATTCAAGGAGAACAGACGGATTGTATCATTGCGCGCCGCGAATATAATCACGTCTTCGGAAGAGCAGGTAAGCTTCACTTCTTTGGCTTCACAATCAATTGACGCCTTGTTCATGGCCAGCCAGTCCATACCAAGAATCAAGTCGATGTCGGAATTGCCCAAGACATACGGAGAGGCCAGAAAAGAATAACTTCCTATCTTGACAGAAGCAACCGGAACAACCCAACGAGAACTCATACGCATACCCGGAGAAGCAATGTCCAAAGACCTAGCCAACTCTTGAAGATGGAAATCAAGCTTTGCCGCAAAAGGATATGACAAGAAAGAATGCGATGCACCAGAATCGAATAGCACTTTAGCAGGAATATCATTGACGAGGAGGTTACCCATGATCACATCTGACGAGTTCTCTGCTTCAGCTGCATTCACCATGTTGACTCGAGCTGATCTGGGGTTTAATTTGACAATAGCATTGCTTGGAGGTTTGCCTGGAGGAGGAGGCGGCAGTCGGATCTGAGAAGTACATTTGTTGGCATAGTGACCCTTCTGACCACACTTGTGACAAGTGACATCTGCTGGCTGCCGGAACTGAATCTGAGGAGGCCCTTGCTTCTGATGCTGGTACCTCTGCTGAAAGCCAGAGTTGGGTGGGTGGGAAGAACCACGACCACCTGAGTGCTTCAACTGCTGTGAGTGCCAAGGAGGAGAAGGAGAAACCCAAAACCTCTGTTGCTTCTGAACCACCTGAGTCGAGGAAGAGCTGGAATCTCTGAAGCGCTTCTTGGAATTTTCCACCCTGAGCAAGGTTGCCTCTGCTCTGAGAGCTAGGTTGTAGAACTTGTCAAACTCCTCAGGATCGTGCAAGGCAAGAGCTAACTGCAAGTCTTCTTTCAAGCCACCCCTAAACTGGTAAATCTTGCTCTTCTGATCCGGGATATCCTGCAGCGCGTAACGGGCCAACTCGTGGAACTCGACATTGTACTTGTACACGGAATTGCAGCCCTGCTTCAAACGCCCGAACTTCTCACGCATCTCCTCCACAAAACTAGAACGGATGTAGTGGGACCTGAAGTCACGACAGAACTCGTCCCAAGACATCACCCTAGCGCCTCTGGAGTCCTTCAGCTGCTGCCACCATATAGAAGCCTGCCCCTTCAACTGAAACGTTGCAAACTTGACATAGTCCTCCGGACGCACATTGCTACACTCGAAATGTTTGTTCATATCACGGATCCAATCTTCTGCATCAAATGGTTGGTCGCATGAAGTGAACGTCTTTGGCTGGTTCGACAGAAACTGACTCAGACTCGCAAACTGATTTCCACCATGTTGAAAATTGCCTAGCTGTTGGTTGGCTCTCTCTTGCAGCAATGGAATCAGCATATGAGTGTTTGCATTAGTAGCTGCCATCACCGCTTGACAGGCCTCTGCAGGAGGAGGCGGCGGCGGCGGAGGGGAGAAGGTGGTGGAGGCGGCATATCCTCACGCCCTGGGTTCTGACGAGTCGGTGGAGCCATCGTGAAGACGGACGACATATTAGTCCACAGAATAATTGAAGATATTTTTGAATCAAAAGACAGAATATCTGAACAGAATTTAGCAACTGCACTTGAACAACATAGCAAAAATGCATCCTCAAAGTGACGGACGACAAAATTTCGATAAGGACCACTTCAAACAAGTGTGAGCTAGAACTGCTCGGAACAAACATATGATCGAGATTTCCCCAAACCTCAATTATGTGTGTGTAGGAAGATAGTCCTATAAGATACTACTTGATATCCCACCTATGAATTCCTGAAATAACTGGTCATGCAATCTGGTACATGGATACAAGGAGTATTTCACACAACTCCTAAACTAACCCGTCACCTGTATCACATCCTTCAACACACAACCAACATCTCGGACCTTCATCTACAACAGACCCTCGTGATCACAATGATACCAAGTGTAGTAGTACCCCCGAACAATCTGCACCAGTACTGGGGACATCGGGGTTATCTCACCACTACTAGTATTGAAGCAATAACGAACATCCTTCATTCTTAGATACTCAGAAATCTGAATGATGGCGATGTGCGCAAGAATCCCCCGGAGCTCAACTCCCCTGAAACTTAGAGCAGATAGGAGGCACCAGGACAGGATTCCGTCACATCGAAATCATATAGATTTCACAAATACCCGCGTGATCCTAAAAAAAATTGAGCGAGAAAAGGAGTAGAGTTAAAGATTTCCTAAGACGGGAACCTCACCAGAGCATAGAAGAGGAGAAAAAAGAATCCTACTCTCCGATATAACTAAGACTCAAAACATTTGCTAGACTCGACTCGGCCAAGTACGATCACACAAAGGCTCCTATGGTCGTAAGGCTCTGATTACCAACTTGTAACGACCAAGATGCGGTCCTTTCCGATCTAGGGATTGAGGCCCCGAATTGGAAAGGAGCGCATCTCAGCGTCTCGCAAACAGGTAACACATCACATACATAATAATAAAGACAGACAATCAGGGGTTCAATTGCCTTCTCATAAATATCTCAGAGTACATCACACATACAACCAAGGTAGTTCCGCTACAGACTACAAAACATAGAAAGGCTATGCTACCCTGGCTGCAGGCCGACGATCACGACCACACCTCAATCTTCTGGGTAGTTCACGTACAGGCGGTCCGTCTCCTCATCATACTGCCACGCCAGCTGCGTGCCGTCGGGATCATCTGTCTCTGGGGTACCTGAACCTGTTGGTATTGTGGAGGAATCCGTGAGCCACAGGGACTCAGCAATCTAAGACCTTGGTGCCAGAACTAGTCAAGTTATTAGGTAGGATAAGGTGAAGTGTTTAAGGTTGCAGCATCCTAAGCTTGCTTTGGTGGCTATCTTACGTAGCATTTATGAAGGTGGTCTACACTAGCGGTCGTGAATACTTGATCACTAAGTGATCCTGAACACCTACCTACGTCATTCATAACCCCATCGTGTTCCGATCGAAGAGAGATCTTCGAGGGGACAGTCACGGCTACGCACACAGTTGGCAATTTATTAGCTTTTGTTTTAAGTTATCTATTACCGGATGTTAACAAAATATTCCAAGTTGCCACATAACCGCGGGCACGGCTTTCCAGAAGAATAAACCCTGCACGGGTGCTCCAACTAGTCCATCACAAACGTACACAAGCCGCAAAGCAATCCTCTATCACGAATCTCGTGATCTCGTCGGATTCCTTAGAGGAAAACCTCAAGTCTGGGGAGAACCAAAGCTTCACTGGGATTCCTATACGCAAGATATATCGCTAAGGTAAGACAAGACTAGCAGGACCTCCCGACGTGTCGACGATCCTGATAAGAGCCGCGAATCTCAGTCTCAGGACACGCCGGATGAGTCACACTACAAGTATACCAAACCTCAGGTTGCCCTGTGGTGGCCCCATAGTGTGCCCAGTTTGGACCAACACTCATGAGGAGCACTGGCTCGGGTTGTTGATTAAATTCCTCGGGGTAGCTACTCCCTATGCAGATTATTATAAAGTGATTAGCAAATTAACACCAATGTTGTGTCCTGCCGGACAAGCCTTAGCACTACGCGATTTATCGAGGGGGTCCCCATAACAACCCCTAACGTGTTAGGACCGATCAGTATGGAATCAAACACCGGTAGCCGGTAACTAAGGCGGCAATAACGGAACAAAACACCCGGCAAAAGGCTAGGCCTTCCGTCATTTATCAACTATATAGGTGCATTAATTAAATAACTGAATTTAAGATAATGGTATCAAGCTCATGTTGTCACATGAGACAAAGCACCAGCATCTAGCAACGCTAACATTAGTAGCTGAGCAAAGCCTACTTAGCCATTCAAGTTTGCTAGGAAGGGATCAGTGTTTAGGTTCATGGCATATCAAGAGGCAAATATTTCAGTGGTAGGCAGCAAGCAATATGGCTTGTAAAAGCAAACTAGCATAACAATTCTAGAGATGGAATCAAGGTCATATGATCTTGCCTGTGATATCCTCAGCTTGGGATGGTTCTTGTTCCTCCTGCACGTACTCTCCTGACTCCACGTATTCATTATCCAATCCCGGTGCTACCCAACATAAGAATAACATCCAATTAACAACAGCACCTCAAGATTCAACAAGCACATGATGCATGAGATGAATATGAGCATGCATCACTATTTCTATCACTAGCACAAGCAAAAGAAGCTAAAACATGTTCCTCGACAGAACTGCATGCTAACCTATTTTGACATGCCTGAGAATGAGATGATCAGATGCGCCTCGTGAAAACGATGCAAAACCATATAAAGAACATTACAAACGGAGCTACGGATCAACGGGAATCAACGAAACAAGATATGAAGCCCTACGTGTAAAAATATTCACCACACACTCAAATGGCACAAATCTGGTTTTCCCAGGTTACCAAGACATATAACAACCCAACATGAATGGATTGGAGCAAGGAAGAACATCACATCACCAACTAAGCACTCACAATCATCAAAACGACAAAACTACACAATCTGCCATAAACTGCATCATAGCACTTTGTGAGCTACATGCAAAGCACCTACAGCCACCCAACTATGACAAATAATATATGTGGCTGTAGCTAGCCAAGAATACTACCAGAACAAGCAAAAATCACACAAAAAGGAATTAAACAAAGTAAGATACAAGGCTGCAAACTTGCCCAAAACCATCAGATCACAGGGACTTAGTGAAAATTCCTGCACCTAACTTTCTGTCTTTGCTTTGAAGCTTTTTGACAGCAGCCAAACCAATACCTACAGGGCTCGAAATAAAATGAAATTTTACAGGGAGCTAGAAAGACATATCAGGTCCAACTTTCTAGTTGTAATCTTGAGCTATATCACAACACAATGACCAGCACAACCTCATCTACAGGGGAAGAAAATATAAACAGATTCTCAGACTTAGTGAAAATCTAAGCTGGAATTTCAGCCTCAAGCCTACTTTGGATGAGAACAACTTGCACACATGGATTCCAAATCATGAATTGAAACCAACATGTGGTAGAGGGGGTCACCCTCTACTACCAAAAACAAGAAGCAAACACAAGAGCACATCACAATTCATGGAACCAAGCTCTAAACTTAGAAGAAAATGCAAATATGACTTTTCCAGAAAATGTTCCAATGGCAAAAATGATTTCACCAAAGGATTCCTGGGATCTTTCTACCCCAAAACCATATATACAACATATGCACTTGCTTGTAACAAGTGATCACAAACTAGGGAGGAAAAACAACATAGATTCCTATATAGTGAATAGTGCAACATCTCATGTGCATTCACTAGATCAACTCCTACATGGATGCTTGTTCATGAGCACAACACCAATGGTTACATGAGGATTTTGACCCCATGTATGTGTGTCGTAACACATCAACATCACAAGCACATCTACCAAGCTATCCACACAAACAAAACACCATGCCCTCTCACATATGGTCATGTGAAGGGAGTACATGAACTATGTTCATGTGGGTGTGTTCTTCACACCATAAGCACCCCAATATATGCACACAAAACATATCACCTATTCCACATAAGCAAGACACTAGTGCACCTACACACACACTTCATCACACCACATTGCACATATAAGCTTCACATGCACCAAGCAAGGACACAACAAAAAAATGAAACCTAGCCTAATATAAACTGAATCACATGCACCTGCAATACTGTTGCTAGAAGCAAAAACACACAGAAAAGGAAAAAAAATAACAGGCCTGGGGGGGGGGGTCGAACCCAAGCCCTCCCTACAACTGCACTGCTACTGTTGCCACCCTGCTACTGTCATGGCTTCGACAGAGAAGGTGAAACTAGCCAAAAGTACACTCTGGGCTGCTAACTGATATTGACCGAAAGAAAATAAAATGAAGGGGGGGTGCACAACCTAGGACTCGAACCTGGCACATGCGGTTAGTCCAACCCACAGCGCACCCACATCCACCACTGGGATACAAGACATGAGCTTGCCAGAGAAGGAACTTATTGCAAGGAGTACTAACTCTACTACGTGCTCTGTGCTCTGCACAGCACAGGGAAGCGCCGGCGACAGGGAGGCCGCCGTGGCTTCTCTACTGTTGCTGCTGCGCTATGATGGGAGAAGACACTGCTGCCGATGTTGTTGCGCGGGGGAAGGGAGCCCCTCTCTGCACTACACACCCACAACCACTACACGCCATCCATCTACTGCACCACTACACACACTGCTGCTGCCATGCTTCGTTAGAGGTACACGCGAGAGGGAGGTCGTCGTGCCTTGCTGCTGCAGCTGCTACCGGAGGAGTCTACCACCACGTCGACGCAACATGAAGGAGGAGAGCTCCTGCTACTTCTACAACCTACACATCGCCCTGATAGAGGAGAAACACACGCACACATGCATCTGCTGCTACTTCTGCTGCTCGAGGCAGAGAACGCACACGCACTCATCGGATCCGGGCTGAACTACGGAGGAGGAATGAAGGGGGAGGTGCGGCCTCACCTTGGGATGGAAGGGGGGCGATCTGTGGAGGAAGGGGGGCGATCTGTGGAGAAGAACGACGACGAGGAAGCCCCTAATCTGCAGAATCGAAGTAGGGAAGGAGCACCGCGGGCGTGCCCTTGACGAGCTCGGGGCCGTTGGTGTGGTCGATCCCCGGGGCTCCTAGCATCGGGAATGGATCGCGGGGAACCACCCCGAGCTCCCGGACATGGCGGCGGTGGCGGATGACGACGGAAGCGGGGAAGACGCCGGTGAGGAGCTGCTCTTTCTCGGGTTCCCTAACCTACAGAGCCTTACCGAGGGGAAGAATAGAAGGAGATGGGGAAGAAGATGGTGGCGACGTGAGATGGGGGGAAGAGGGAACCCTAGGAGAGGAAGAGAGCACGGACGCCAACACGTCTATAAAGCACGAGAGGGGGAGGCGAGGGACATGCGGCAGCCATGTGCACAGCTCTCTCCGGGGAACAGAGGGGAGCAAGAGAGAGAGAATGACAGGAGGGTCCCACTGCCTTGCTGTAAAGGAGCTTGACGACGAGCGGGGCGCGATGGGCTGTGAGGGGGAAGCAAGATGGGCCGCTAAGTGGGAGGGAGCCCATTTAGTGCGCCAGATAGAAAAATAGAACCCCATTTCTAATTCCATTTACAAATAAAACAGAGAAATAAAAATAGGCACTGGGCAAAATAAAAGGGATAAAATCAAATGGAAAATTGCTCTCGACCTGAAAATGAACCAGCTATTTAAATAAAATACTTCCAACATTTATGGGGCTACTTTCATAATTCCAAAACAGCATTTATTTATACTGTTTTGTGAATTATAATCACCCTTAAGACCAAGAACAAAACTTCAAACCAACACATCATCATCTCCACAATAAACTCTAAACACAAGACATTTTAAAACAGTTTTTGGGAAGATGTAATATTTGAACATGAGATAAAAGGAAGGAAAAGGGTTTTGCCATCCAAAGTGGTTTGAAGGTGAGAACCACCACAACTACTACACACTCCAACACCTCATGAGTATCACCACATAACCACAAGATCACAAACACCACAACTCATCACATGATAACACAAGCAAACACAAGGACAAGACATGACATGAAACATATGGTATGCATGCATGCAAGGAAGAACAAAAGGGGCACATGAAATCATACATGCAAAAGGACTCTCTCATATCAATGTCAAGGTGGTCCCACATGGAAGGTTACAAAAAGGGAAAGCTTTACACTTGGGGCACTACACTGCACCAGTGGGCCACAAGCTCTGACGGCGCAGGCACCCCCTGGCCACGCCACCCAGGCTTGTGGGGCCCACAGGTACCCCCTCCACTCATTCTTGCTCTCATCTGGTTCTCCTACCTCTATAAAAAAATTGTTTCACAGCTCCAACCCGTGTTCTTGCTCCTCTTGCTAGGATTTTCGATCTCTTTTCTCAAAGCACCATTCTCCGAACTGTTTTCACTTTTCCTTAGAATCACTAAAAAATTCAGAAATTTTCAGAGGTAGGAAAAGGGAAAAGATTAGGAGGTTCTTAAGAGGCTCGTCAAGCCGTGACCCCAAGGATGATGGGAGTGAGAAGAAGCCCATGTATCTGGTCCCTCGAGTCGCAGAAGTTCAAGCATGCGAGTGGCCAAGCAACGTGTTCTTACGCGCCGCTGGATGTTATGAGGACTTTTATCACTTGGTGGAGAACGCAGGCCTTACCGCCTTCGTCGAAGATAAGTGTCCGCAATACCTCCTCCTCACTAATATCTTCGTACAAAGCTTTAACTTCTATCCGAGGAAGAATCCTCCTATGGTTGAGTTTAAACTTTATGATATCCCCCAGCGCATGTCACTCCAGGATTTTTGCAATGTTTGCAAATTGCCTTTTGTTGGGGATATTCATGAACCTCGTTCACGGGACTTGGAAGCTTTTATCGATACAATTGCGGTAGGAGAGGAGAGAGGAGTGTCTTGCGCTAGAGCTGCTAGCATACATTTTCCCGTGCCTCGGTACTTCTCACTATTTGTGGGAAAATGTTTGATTGGCCGTGGGAAAGCTGGGTCACTCAGTTCCGCAGATCTTGCAGTCTTGGGCGAAGCCCTTTATAATGATAAAACTTATAGCTTGGGCGCTATAGTAGCTCAACGGTTGAACATGAACCGTTCTAAGGGCATTGTCTATGGAGGTATCTATGCTACTCGTCTTGCTAGACACTTTGAGATACCTATTAGACTGGAGGAGGAAGAAGAGATTCTTCTTCCCAAGAGATATCTAGATTGCGATAGCATGGTTCGCCATGACTTTCTTGATAGAGATATAAATAAGGATGATTTATAACCTGGTATTTAGTCAGGGTACTCGTGAGACTATTACTTTGCCTGCTCCTTCTTTGTTCAATCTTCATGCAGGTAGGTACATTATTATGCCCTCAGACATCTACGCATATTTGGGCTTGGCCCAACCACAGGTGCCCGTGCCCGAGCTACCAGTCGAGTACCAGACGCCAGTTTATCAGTGGGAGCCAGAGGAGCTCACACAGCAGTGGCATCCTCAGTCCACTCCGGAGTATCCCGGAGCTGGTTATTTCCCTCCTTGGTAGTAGAGCAACTTAGGCCAAAAGCCTAAGCTTGGGGGAGTACGTGTTCTCACCGACTTTACATTCTTGCTTATGCTTTCACTTTGTTAGCCGGTGTTCACACTTTGCCACTGTATCATCCATGCTAGTTTATTTTATTTTTCTTGTTTTCTTTTCGTGTGTCTGTCTAGTTTGAGAAAACCCAAAAAGATTTTCTTTTCTTCTTTTGCTTGTTGGGAGCTTTCCCATGTACATAGTTTTCTTTTTCTTTGGGCCAAGGTAGAAGATATTGGTTATAATGTTTAGTGGCTCTTGCATGCATACCTCTTTAGCTTTCATAGAGCCATATTACTTTGTCTTCTCATTTGTGTTTGCGTGCAGATTCCAGCTTTAGTCCAATGCACGAGCACTCTTATTATGGTTCACGTTGTTCGATCGTGCAAGTGAAAGGCAATAATGACGATATATGATGAAGTGACTTAGCCTGGAAAAGCTGGTATGAACTCGATCTATTTTGTTTTTGTAAATATGACTAGCTCATCATGCCTGATTCAGCTTTGTTGTGAGAGAAACATGTTTGCAATGGCAACTTAGAGATCATAGTTGCTTATGCCATGCTTACATAGCTAGGAGCTTATAATGGTTTGTCTTGGTTGCCCACATGAATGTTGAGATGACTATGATGTAGTATGATAGGATGGTATCCTCCTTTGAATGTTTCAAGTGGCTTGACTTGGTGCATGTTCACGCATGTAGTTGAAACAAAATCAACATAGCCTCTATGATATTCATGTTCATGGTGATTTATGTCCTACTCATGCTTGCACTCAATGTTAGTTAATCTCAATGCATTTTGATGACTGTTGTCGCTCTCTAGTTGGTCGCTTCCTAGTCTTTTGCTAGCCTTCACTTGTACTAAGCGGGAATACTGCTTGTGCATCCACTTCCTTAAACCCAAAGTTGTTCCATATGAGTCCACCATACCTACCTATGTGTGGTACCTACCTGCCATTCCAAGTAAATTTGCATGTGCCATTCTCTATACCTTCAAGAAATAATATGTTTTGCATGCCCGAACCGCTCATGTGGTGACACGGGGCTATTTGTATCTTCCATGCTAGGCGTGTTATCCTCGATATGTGTTTATTCACTATCATTCACGAGAAAGGGGCCGGTAATTGGAATTCCCAGTTCCATGCTCAAATCGAAAAGATAATTGCAAAAAAACTCCACCAGGATTGATGTTGGTATGGACGGTACCCGAGGATTCGGCTAGCCGTGGAGTGTGATTGATTGGTGGTGGGGGAGTCAAAACTTTACTTTTATGTTTGGGAACCGCCAATAGCATGTGTAGCGTGGAAGATGTTGAGAACTCTTAGTCACTGCGTTGACAATGAAAGCATGCCACCCAAAATTATTATCTCTGTTTTCAAAGCTTGAGCTCTGGAACCTCTGCAAATCAATGCTTCCCTCTGCGAAGGGCTTGTCTATTTATGTTCCTGTTGAGTCATCCTCCTCTTACAAAAGCACCAATTAGAGAGCACCTCCGTCATTTTTATGCTTTGCTTTTAACTGTGTTGAGTATGACTGTGACTGGATCTTCATGGCCTTGAATTACAATGTTTAGTCAGCCATTGGTCTTTGAAGGTGCTCTGCATTTATGTTTTGCGGTCTCAGAAAGAGCTAGCGAGATACCATCTGTTCGTACTGCTTCATATTGTTTTGATTGAAGTGTTGACATTTGAGGCTTATTATTATTTGCTCGCTAGTTGATTATTCCATTGATATGAGTTTACCGTGAGACCTAGATGTCATTTGCTTTTGTGATTTGCATGTAATCTTGCCGAAACTCTGGATATGAGTTAGACATAGTTGCAACAACAAGCTCAAACAGAGTTCGTCAAAGTTTTTCTTTTGTCTCTTTCAGTTTGTCAACTGAATTGCTTGACGACATGTGATACGTCTCCAACGTATCTATAATTTTTGATGGTTTCATGCTAATATCTTGTCAAACTTTGGATGTTTTGCATGCCTTTTATTTATTTTTTGGGACTAACTTATTAATTCAGTGCCAAGTGCCAGTTCCTGTTTTTCCATGTTTTTGACCCCTTTCACAAGAGATTTTGAAACGGAGTCCAAACGGAAGAAAATTCCCGAAAAGAATTTTTCTCGAACGGAAGAAGATCGGAGGACTTGGGAGCCAAGCCAGAAGAGCCCCAGGGGCCCCACAAGCCCCCACCCCGCGGCCAGGGGGGCCGCGCCATGCAGGCTTGTGGGCCCCCCTCGAGGTCCCCTGACCTAGATCTTGCGCCTATATATTCCCAAATATTCCCAAAAAATCAGGGGAGCATCGTAATCACTTTTCCGCCGCCGCAAGCTTCTATCTCCGCAAGATCCCATCTGGGGCATGTCCTGGTGCCCTGTCGGAGGGGGATTCGGACACGGAAGGCTTCTCCATCAACACCTTGACCTTTTTGAGAGAGAGAGAGAAATGCACTCATCGTGATTTTTCTAGAATGCTCATTGTGTTTCACTTATATCTTTTGAGCTAGATACTTTTGCTCTTGTGCTTCACTTATATTATTTGGTAGTTCGCTTATGCTATGAAAGTAGTCCCATGTGCTAGGTACCCAAAGAGGATGCAAAAACCTCCATCTTCATGTGCATTGAGTAGAAAGAGAAGTTTCGATTCCTCTCGATTAGTTTTGAGACATGGATTCGATAATATTAAAAGCTATCTTAGTAGGGTGTTGTGAATCTAGAAAGACTTGTGTTGAAGTTAGTGATTCCCGTAGCATGCACGTATGGGGAACCGCTATGTTAGGAAGTCGAAGCATAATTGATCTATTGATTGTCATCCTTTGTGTTGAGGTCGGGCGTGCGATGGTTTACACCTACCAACCCTTCCCCTCGGAGTATGCGTTTAGCACTTTGTTTCGATTACTAATAAAAACTTTCGCAACAAGTATGTGAGTTCTTTATGACTAATGTTGAGTCCATGGTATAGATGCACTTTCACCTTCCACCATTTCTAGCCTCTCTAGTGCCGCGCAATTCTCGCCGGTGCACAAACCCACCAAATTCCTTCCTCAAAACAGACACCATACCTACCTACTATGGCATTTTTATAGCCATTCCGAGATATATTGCCATGCAACTACCACCGTTCCGTCTCATGACTTGTGTCATCACTCTCATATTGCCATTACAGGATCATACTAGATCGTTGCACATCCCGGTACACTGCCGAAGGCATTTCCTATGGAGTCATCATCATTGTGATCTTCGAGCTATGAGTAAATAGAAGTGTGATGATCATCATTATTAGAGCATTGTTCCATGTGAGGAAATAAAAAAAAGAGGCCAAAGAGCCCAAAAACAAAAAAAAGAGAGAAAAGATAAGAAAATAAAAAAAATAGGCCTAAGAGCCCAAATACAAAAAAATAAGAGAGAAAAAGAGAGAAGGGACAATGCTACTATCTTTTTCCACACTTGTGCTTCATGATAGCACCATGTTCTTCATGATTGAGAGCTTCTTGCTTTGTCACTACCATATTCTAGTGGGAATCTTCACTATATAACTTGGCTTGTATATTCCAATGATGGGCTTCCTCAAAATTGCCCTAGGTCTTCGTGAGCAAGCAAGTTGGATGCACACCTACTAGTTTTCCTTTTGAGCTTTCACATACTTATAGCTCTAGTGCATCTCTTGTATGGCAATCCCTACTCATTCACATTGATATCTATTAATGGGCATCTCCATAGCCTATTGATACGCCGAGTCAATGTGACCGTCTCCTCCCTTTTGTCTCACAACCACCACCACACTCTATTCCACCTATAGTGCTATATCCATGGCTCGCGCTCATGTATTGCATGATAGTTATAAAAAGTTTGAGAAAGTAAGAGTACGAAAACAATTACTTGGCCAATTCCAGGGTTGTGCATGATTTACATTAGTTGTGTGAGGATGATGGAGCATAGCCACACTATATGATTTTGTAGGGATAACTTTCTTTGGCCTTGTTATTTTGAAAGTTCATGATTACTTTGCTAGTTTGCTTGAACTATTACTGTTTTCATGTCAATAGCAAACTATTGTTTTGAATCTTACGGATCTGAACATTCATGTCACGTGAAAGAAGTTGCAAAGGACAACTATGCTAGGTAGTATTCCACATCAAAAATTCATTCTTTATCACTTCCCTACTCGAAGACGGGCGGGAGTTAAGCTTGGGGATGCTTGATACGTCTCTAACCTATCTATAATTTTTGATGGTTTCATGCTAATATCTTGTCAAACTTTGGATGTTTTGCATGCCTTTTATTTATTTTTTGGGACTAACTTATTAATTCGGTGCCAAGTGCCAGTTCCTGTTTTTTCATGTTTTTGACCCCTTTCACACGAGATTTTGAAACTGAGTCCAAACGGAAGAAAATCCCCGAAAAGAATTTTTCTGGAACGGAAGAAGATCGGAGGACTTGGGAGCCAAGCCAGAAGATCCCCAGGGGCCCCACAAGCCCCCACCCCGCGGCCAGGGGGGTCGCGCCATGCAGGCTTGTGGGCCCCCTGGAGGTCCCCTGACCTAGATCTTGCGCCTATATATTCCCAAATATTCCCAAAAAAATCAGGGGAGCATCGTAATCACTTTTCCGCCGCCGCAAGCTTCTGTCTCCGCAAGAAACCATCTAGGGCATGTCCTGGTGCCCTGCCGGAGGGGGGGATTCGGACACGGAAGGCTTCTCCATCAACACCTTGACCTTTCCGATGATGCGTGAGTAGTTCACCATAGACCTATGGGTCCATAGCTAGTAACTAGATGGCTTCTTCTCTCTCTTGGATCTTCAATACAAAGTTCTCCATGATCTTCATGGAGATCTATCTGATGTAATCTTCTTTTGCGGTGTGTTTGTCGAGATCCAATGAATTGTGTATTTATGATTACATTATCTATGAATCTTATTTGAGTTTCTTCTGATCTCTCTTATGCATGATTTCATATCCTTGTAATTCTCTTCGAGTTGTGGGTTTTTTCTGGCCAACTGGATCTATGATTCTTGCAATGGGAGAAGTGCTTGGTTTTGGGTTCATACCGTGTGGTGACCTCACACAGTGACAGAAGGGGTAGCGAGGCACGTAACGTGTTGTTGCCATCAAGGGTAAAAAGATGCGATTTTCATCATTGGTTTGAGATTATCCCTCTACATCATGTCATCTTGCTTAAAGCGTTACTCTGTTCATCATGAACTCAATACACTAGATGCATGCTGGATAGCGGTCGACGTGTGGAGTAATAGTAGTAGATGCAGAAAGTATCGGTCTACTTGTCTCGGACGTGATGCCTATATGTATGATCATTGCCTTAGATATCGTCATGACTTTGCGCGGTTCTATAAATTGCTCGACAGTAATTTGTTCACCCACCGTAATACTTGCTATTTTGAGAGAAGCCTCTAGTGAACACTATGGCCCCCAGGGTCTACTTCACACCATATTTTCAGCCTTACACTTTTTACTTCGTTGCACTTTCCGCCTTCAGATCTCACTTTGCAAACAATCTTGAAGGGATTGACAACCCCTTTGAAGCGTTGGGTGCAAGCTTGTTTGTGTTTGCGCAGGTACTCTGGACTTGACGAGACCCTCCTTCTGGATCGATACCTTGGTTCTCAACTGAGGTAAATACTTACTGCTCCTGTGCTGCATTACCCTTTCCTCTTCAAGGGAAAAACCAACGCAAGCCCAATCTCCGTGAACGTGTCAATTTCTGGCGCTGTTGTTTGAAAAGTAGCAACAAGCAAGGCTTTAAGCTTGGGGAGTTGATACGTCTCCGTCGTATCTACTTTTCCGAACTCTTTTGCCCTTGTTTTGGACTCTAATTTGCATGATTTGAATGCAACTAACCCAGACTGACGCTGTTTTCAGCAGAATTGCCATGGTGTTGTTTTTGTTCAGAAATAAAAGTTCTTGGAATGTCCTAAAAATTTACGGAGAATTTTTCTGGAATTAATAAAAAATACGTGCGCAAAGATCCACCAGAGGAGGTGTGCCAGTGGGCCACAAGCCCATGGGCCGCGGCCACCCCCCAGGCCGCGCCGTGAGGGCTTGTGGGGCCCACGTGGCGCCACCGCCTCCAATCTCAGCTCTATATATTCCGTTTCACCCAAAAAATTAGAGAGAAGGATTCATCGCGTTTTACGATACGGAGGCGCCGCCACCTCCTCTTCTTCATCTGGAGGGCAGATCTGGAGTCCATTTTGGGCTCCGTAGAGGGGAGATCGTCGCCACCGTCATCATCAACCTTCCTCCATCGACAATTCCATGATGTTCTTTATCGTTCGTGAGTAATCTCATCGTAGGCTTGCTGGACGGTGATGAGTTGGATGAGATCTATCATGTAATCGAATTAGTTTTGATGGGGATTGATCCCTAGTATCCACTATGTTCTGAGATTGATGTTGCTAGTACTTTGCCATGCTTAATGCTTGTCACTAGGGCCCGAGTGCCATGATTTCAGATCTGAACCTATTATGTTGTCGCCAATATATGTGTGTTTTAGATCCTATCTTGCAAGTTGTAGTCACCTACTATGTGTTATGACCCGGCAACCCCGGAGTGACAATAGCCGGAACCACTCCCGGAGATGACCATAGTATGAGGAGTTCATGTATTCACCAAGTGTTAATGCGTTGGTCCGGTTCTTTATTAAAAGGAGAACCTTAATATCCCGTAGTTTCCATTAGGACCCCGCTGCCACGAGAGGGATGGACAATAGATGTCATGCAAGTTCTTTTCCCTAAGCACGTATGACTACATACGGAATACATGCCTACATTAGATTGACGAACAGGAGCTTGTTACTTATCTCTCTGTGTTATAGTTGTTACATGATGAATCACATCCGGCATACTCATCCATCACCGATCCACTGCCTACGAGTCTTTTACTACTGGTCCTTGCTACGTTACCTTGTCGCTACTACTGTTTCTACTGTTGTTACTCTGCTGCTGCTGTCACTACTGTTGTTACTCTACTGCTGCTGTCACTACTGATGTTACTTGCTACTTTGCTATTACTTGTTGCAAGACTTTTATGGAGCCGTTACCGGGGAACAATAGTTCCCCGTCAACGTGCTATTTACTGGCGCCATTGATACAACAGTTAGGAATAGTCTGTGGTCAATAGATCTTTTTCTGGCACCGTTGCTATCATACTACTTTGCTACTCATACTTTGCTTGCGGACATTAATCTTTCAGGTGTGGTTGAAACTGACAAACTCAGCTGCTAATACTTGAGAATATTCTTTCGCTTCCCCTTGTGTCGAATCAATAAATTTGGGTTGAATACTCTACCCTCGAAAACTGTTGCGATCCCCTACACTTGTGGGCTATCATCCACCAGCCCACTAGGGACTTCTGGCGCCACCCTAGTGCCTTGGGCTCACTCCCGAGTGGGTGGGCCCCTCCCGGTGAACTCCGGGAACCCATTCGTCACTCCTCGTACACTCCCGGAATTGCGTGAAACTTTCCGGTAACCAAATGAAACCATCCTATATATCAATCTTCGTTTCCGGACCATTCCGTAAACCCTCGTGACATCCGTGATCTCATCCGGTACTCCGAACAACATTCAGTAACCACAAATATAACTCAACTGTACTAAAACATCATCGAACCTTAAGTGTGCAGACCCTGCGGGTTCGAGAACTATGTAGACATGCCCCGAGGCGCTCCTTGGTCAATATCCAAAAGCGGGACATGGATGCCCATATTGGATCCTACATATTCTCCGAAGATCTTATCGGTTGAACCTCAGTGTCAAGGATTCATATAATCCCGTATGCCATTCCCTTTGTCCTTCGGTATGTTACTTGCCCGAGATTCGATCGTCGGTATCCGCATACCTATTTCAATCTCGTTACCGGCAAGTCTCTTCACTCATTCCGTAATACAAGATCCCGTGACTCACACTTAGTAACATTGCTTGCCAGGCTTGTGTGTGATGTTGTATTACCGAGTGGGCCCCGAGATACCTCTCCGTCACACGGAGTGACAAATCCCAGTATTGATCCATACTTACTCAACGGACACCTTCGGAGATACCTGTAGAACACCTTTATAGTTACCCAGTTACGTTGTGACGTTTGATGCACACAAGGTATTCCTCCGGTGTCAGTGAGTTATATGATCTCATGGTCATAGGAACAAATACTTGACATGCATAAAACAATAGCAATAAAACGACACGATCAATATGCTACGTTCATAGTTTGGGTCTAGTCCATCACATGATTCTCCTAATGATGTGATCCAGTTATCAAGTGACAACACTTGCACATAGCCAGAAAACCTTGACTATCATTGATCAACTGGCTATCCAACTAGAGGCTTGCTAGGGACATTGTTTTGTCTATGTATCCACACATGTATCTATGTTTTCATTCAATACAATTATAGAATGGATAATAAACGATTATCTTTAAACAGGAAATATAAAATAACTATTTATCATTGCCTCTAGGGCATATTTCCAACATAATTTTGACCGTTGTCCAGTGATCCACTCAAGGATCACTCTTGTACCACTTGCGAGACTCATGGCAAGGTACACACCAGGTGCGGTACATAGCATGACATAAGTATACAGACTATTGCTGATGCGTAGGGGACGACCTTCATCCTTTATCTTTCTTCTGCCTTGGTCGAGCTTTGAGTCTTACTCAAATTCACACCTTACAATACCTGCAAGAACTCCTTCTTTGACTGATCTGTTTTGAACTCCTTCAAAATCTTGTCAAGGTACGTGGTCATTGAAAATTTTATCAAGCGTCTTGATCTATCTCTACAGATATTGATGCCCAATATTTAAGTAGCTTTATCCAGGTTTCCATTTGAAAAACTTCTTTCAAACAATCCTTTATGCTTTCTAGAAATTCTACATCATTTTCATGTGTCATCCACATATACTTATCAGAAATTCTATAGTGCTCCCACTCACTTTCTTGTAAATACAATGTTCTTCATAAATTGTGTATAAATCCAAAAGCTTTAATTACCTCATCAAAGCGCATATTCCAACTCCCAGATGCTTGCACCAGTAATGGATTGCTAGAGCTCGCATGCCTTTTAGCATCCTTAGGATCGACAAAACCCTCGGGTTGTATCACATACAAACTTTCCTCAAGCAATTGTTAAAGAAACAATGTTTTGACATCCATCTAGCAGATTTCATAATTGAAAAATGCAACAGCTGCTAACATAATCCCAACAGACTTTGCATCGCTACGGGTGAGAAAGTCTCATCGTAGTCAACTCCTTCAACTTGTTGGAAACTTCTTTGCGACAAGTCGAGATTTAAAGACGGTGAAATTACCCTCCGTGTCCATCCTTTTCTTAAAGATCCATTTTTCTGAATAGCCTTACGACCATCGGGTAATTCTGCCAAAGTCCATACTTTGTTTTCATACATGGATCCTATCTCGGATTTCATGGTAGCTAGCTATTTGTTGGAATCTAGGCCCACCATCGATTTTCCACAACATATAGGTTCACTATTGTCCAACAGCAAGACCTCCAACACAGGATTACCGTACCACTCAGGAGTAGTACGTGTCCTTGTCGACCTACGAGGTTCGGTAGTGACTTGTTCTGAAGCTTCATGATCATCATCATTAGCTTCCTCTTCAATTGGTGTGGGGGTCACAGAAACACCTTTCTGTGTCGTGCTACTCTCTAATTGAAGTGGTGGTTCAATAACCTCATCAAGTTCTACCTTCCTCACACTCAATTCTTTCGAAAGAAACTCTTTCTATAGAAAGGATCCATTCTTGGCAACAAAGACTTTGCCTTAGGATATGAAATAGAAGGTATACCCAATTGTTTCCTTAGGGTGTCCTATCAATACACACTTCTCCGCTTTGGGTTAGAACTTAATAGGCTGAAGCCTTTTGACATAAACGTCACAAAACCCAACTTAAAGAAACGACAACTTAGGTTTCTTGCCAAACCAAAATTCATGCGGTGTCGTCTCAACAGATTTATATGGTTCCCTATTTAAAGTGAATGTGGTTGTCTCTAATGCATAAACCCAAAATGATAGTGGAAAATCGGTAAGAGACATGATAGTACACACCATATCTAATAGAGCATGCTACGACGTATGGACACACCACTAAACTATGGTGTTCTAGGTGGCATGAGTTGTGAAACAATTTCCACATTGTCTTAAAACCATACCAAACTCGTAACTTAGATATTTACTCCACGATCAAATTGTAAACATTTTATCTTCTTGCCACGATGATTTTCAACTCCACTGTGAAATTGCTTCAACTTTTCAAGATTTTAGACATGGGTTTCATCAAGTAAATATACCTGTATCTACTCAAATCATTTGTGAAGGTAAGATAATAATGAAATCCACTGTGTGTTTCAACACACATTGTACTGCATATACCAATATGTATTATTTCCAATAAGTCACTTGCCCGCTCCATCTTACCAGAAAACAGGGTCTTTAGTCATCTTGCCCATGAGGCATGGTTCGCATGTCTTAAGAGATTCATGATCGTGTGAGTCCATAAATCCATAAACATGGAGTTTTTTCATGTGTTTTACACCAATATGACCTAAGCGGCAGTGCCACAAGTAAGTTGTACTATCATCACTAACTTTACATCTTTTGGCATCAATACTATGAACATGTGTATCACTACGATCGAGATTCAATAAACCATTCACATTGGGTGGATGATCATAAAATATATTATTCATCTAACTTAAATGAATAATTGCCTTGCAATAAATAAGATCAGTACAATATTCATGCTCGATGCAGACACCAAATAAGATTTATTTAGGTTTAACACTAATCCCGAAGGTAGATGAAGCATGGGATGGTGATCACATCAAACTTGGAGACACTTCCAACACACATCATCACCTTGCCCTTAGCTAGTCTCCGTTTATTCCGCAACTCCTGTTTCGAGATACTAATATTATCAACTGAACCGGTATCAAATACCCACGGGATACTACGAGCACTAGTAAGGTACACATTAATAACATGTATATCAAATATACTTTTGTTGATATTGCGAGCCTTCTTATCTGCCATGTATCTTGGGCTATTCCGCTTCAGTGACTGTTCCCTCTTACAACAAAAGCACTCAGTCTCGGGTTTGGGTCCAACCTTGGGTTTCTTCACTAGAGCGACAACTGGCTTGCCATTCTCAAAGTTTCCCTTCTTTCCCTTGCCCTTCTTGAAACTACTGGTTTTACTAACCATCAAAACTTGATGCTCCTTATTGATTTCTACCTTCGTGGTGTAAAACATCATGAATAGCTTAGGGGTCATATTCTCCATTCCTTGCATGTTATAGTTCATCACTAAGCTCTAGTACCTTGGTGGCACTGACTTGGAGAAATATGTCAATCATTATCTTATTTTTAAAATTAACTCCCACTTGATTCAATCGATTGTAGCACGCATACAATCTAAGCACATGCTCAACAGTTGAGATTTTCTCTTTCATCTTGCAGGCAAAGAACTTGTTGGTAGTCTTATACCTTTCAACACGGGCATGAACCTAAAATTCCAATTTCAGCTCTCGGAACATCTCATATGCTCCATGACATTCAAAATGTCATTGGAGCATCAATTCTAAGCCATATAGCATGACGCACTGAGCTATCAAGTATTCATTAGAACGTGCCTATCACATGTTCACAACACCCACAAACGACACTTGAGAGGGTGGCGCACCGAGAGGTGCATCAAGGACATAAGCCTTCTGCACAGCAATGAAGACAATCCACAGATCACGGACCCAATCCGCATAATTGCTACCATCATCTTTCAACTTAGTTTTCTCTATGAACGTATCAAAATAGAAGGGAGCTACATCATGAGCTATTGATCTACAACATAATTTGCAAAGACAACCTTAGACTATCTTCATGATAATGAGTCCAATTAATCATATTAATAAAGAACTCCCACTCAAATCAACATCCGTCAAGTTGTCTAAGTGTGACATGATCCAAATCCAGCAACCCAAGTCTGATCATCACATGAGATGAGGTGTTTTCAGTGGTGAACATTTCCATGTTGATCATATCGACTATATGACTCAAGTTTGAAGTTTCAGACTCTTGTGTTCTCAGGCTATGTCTGTACATGCTAGGCTCGTCAAGTTTAACCCAAGTATTCTGCATGTGCAAAACTGGCTTACGCACATTGTATGCGAACGTAGAGTTTATCACACCCGATCATCACGAGGTGCTTCGAAACGATGAACTTTCGCAATGGTGCATACTTGGGGAGAACACAATTTTATCTTGAAATTTTAGTAAGGGATCATCTTATAATGCTACCATCGTGCTAAGAAAAATAAGATGCGTAAAATATAAACATCACATGCAAATCATATAAGTAGCATGGTATGACCATCATCATCTTGTGCTTTTGATCTCCATCTCCAAAGCACCGGCATGATCACCATCATCACTAGCATGACACCATGATCTCCATCATCGCCATGTGGTTGTCGCGCCAATTATTGCTTCTACAACTATTTCTATCTCATAGAGATAAAGTAAAGCAAATGACACAAATAAATTAAAGACAACCCTATGTCTCCTGCTGGTTGACGTACTCATCGACATGCAAGTCGTGATAACTACACAAATCATGATAAACTCATACATCACATATATGAATCACGTCTTTGACCATATCACATCACAACATGCCCTGCAAAAACAAGTTAGGCATCTTCTACTTTTTTGTTGCAAGTTTTACGTGGCTGCTATGGGCAACTAGCAAGAACCTTTTTACCTACGCAAACCACAACGGTGATGTTCAAGTTTCCATTTAACATTCTACAAGGACCACCTGCGTCGAATCGGATTCAACTAAAGTGGGAGAAACAGACACCCGCGAGCCACCTTTATACAACCAAGTTACATGTCAGTCAGTGGAACCAGTCTCTTGTGCGTGGACAAGTAAAGTTGGTCCAAGCCGCTTCATCCCACAATATCGCTGAATCAATATACAACTAAGGAAGCAAGCAATCTGAATATCAACACCCACAAACACTTTGTGTTCTACTAGTGCATTGCTTGTGGGTGTTGATTGTTTCCCATGCAACTTTGTCCAACAATGCATAGACCTAGCTCATGATGTCATTGTTGGAGAAAGTTGCATGGGAAACAAAAAAATCCTACGCACACACAAGATCTATCCATGGAGATGCATAGCTACAAGAGGGTGAGTGTATCTACATACCCTTGTGGTTCGCTAGGCAGAAGCGTATATAACACGATTGATGTAATCGTACGTCTTCACGATCCAATCGTGATCCATCCTGATCTAGTGCCGAACGGACGACACCTCCACATTCAACACATGTGTGGTTCGATGATGTCTCCGCCTCCTCGATCTAGTGAGCGAGGGCAGAGTAGTACATGAGTTCTTTGGCAACACATCGACATGGTGGTCGTGGTGGTGGTGCTATCCCTGTAGGGTTGCGCCAAGCACTACAGAAACCGCAAACAGAGGAGAAAATAATCTAGGAAGAGAGACGGGCGCCAAGGGCTTATTATGTCCTCTTGGGAACCCCTACCGTCTATATATAGGTGGATGGGCCTAGGGAACAATCCCTCAAAGCCCTACGACGCAGCCAAGGGGGGGAGGTGGAATCCTAGTCCTCCTCCTTCCCTTCCACACAAAGGTGGACTTTCCACCTTTCCCAACGCATGGGCCTTGAGAGACTTGTGTGCCTGCCCAATAAGTCCAGGGTGCCTCCCCTCAGCCCATGCGAACCTTTCGGACGTGGATGAACTTGTGGTGGACTTCCGGACTTTTCCACAAGTTTTCGGAACCTTCTAGAAGCTTCTCGGTATAATACTGTAAAAACCCAAAACTTTTCTGGTAGCCAAAAATATGACTCCACATATATAAATATTTACCTCTAGACCATTATGGAGCTCCTGGTGACGTCCGGGAACTCATCACGGACTCCAAACAACATTCAGTCACCAACATATATACATAACCAAGTAATACTATATCGTCACCGAACATCAAGCGTATGGACCCTACAAGTTCGAGAATCATGTGGACATGACCGAGACACCTCTTGGTGAATAACCAATATCCGGACCTGGATGCCCATATTGGTTCCCACATATGCCACGAAGATCTTTATCAGTCGAACCACGATACCAAGGATTCAATCAATCCCGTATGCGGTTCCCTATGCCTAGCGGTATGTTACGTGCCCGAGATTCAATCGTCAGTGTCTCCATACCTAGTTCGATCTCATTACCAGCAAGTCTCTTTACTCGTTTTGTATTACGACATCCCATGACTAACTCCTTAGTAACATTGCTTGCAAGCTTCTTGTGATGTTGTATTACCGAGAGGGCCTAGATATACCTCTCCGTCATACGGAGTGACAAATCCCAGTCTTGATCCATGTCAACCCAACAGACACCCTCGGAGATACATGTAGAGCATCTTTAAGATCACCCAGTTAGGAAAAGTGGCGTTTGATACACACAAGGTATTCCTCTGATGTTAGGTAGTTGCATGATCTCATGGTCTTAGGAACCTATACTTGACATGTAGAAAGCAGTAGCAATAAACTTTGTGATACAATCAAATGTTATGCTTACGGTTGGGTCTTGTCCATAACATCATTCTCCTAACGATGTGATCCCGTTATCAAATGGCAACTCATGTCTATGGTTAGGAAAACTTAACCATCTTTGATCAACGTGCTAGGGACATGGTGTTGTCTATGTATCCACACATGTATCTGATTTTCTAATCAATACAACTATAGCATGATAATAAACGATCATCATGAACAAGGAAATATGAAAATAACCAATTTCTTATTGCCTCTAGGGCATATTTCCAATAGTGACAATGTTTTGAAAAAACGTTGATTCGTTTCCGTTTCGTCAAATTTCTCGTACTCAATATGCCCTACTTTTAGCAAAGGTCGTGCCGAATTTTTCACTTGCAATTTTCTTTCTATATCGAGTCATAATTTTTTACAACATGGCAGTTGGACAAATGGATCCCGTCTCTGGAGCGTCATGTCAGAAGGAACCTTGTTACACCAACCCTAACATCGAGATGAGCGCCCCTGACGTGGATGATTCGGCCATCCCTGACGTCGAGATGGGCAGCAACCAACATGTAGAACGGACCACGGGGCAGGGGAAACGAGCCACACTAACGGGACTTCATCCAACACGACCACCACAAAGAAGAGCAACCGAAAGGCAAGGAATCCAAACAAGCTTCACGAATGTTTAATTGCAATCACTGCAGTTGGCCCGAGTGGCGAGCCCGTCACCCCAGAGGACGCTGCAAAAAGGTATAGCAAAATGCTAGGTTGCATCTTGCGAAAAACCGAACCGATTGGTAGCAAGGATTTGGTGGGGCACAAGGTGAATCTACTGCTGGCGTTAAACCGTAATTATGAATTTCCACTTGATGTCAAGAAGTTAGCCGAAGATTATGCCATATCAGAATGGCCAAAGATATTAAGGCACTGGAAGAGGAGTGCCCGTTGCAATCTAGTTGGTAAGGACTTTGAGACCATTGGGCGTCTCAATCCAACTATGGATCACGAAGAATGGAAGTAGTTTTTTGAATCCTTTGGTAGTGAGTCAAGCAAGGAGGTAAGAGATCATTTCCGTAATTTACGAAAAAAGCTGCCACGTAACCACCATCTGGGACCTGGTGGTTACAAAGTTGTAGAACCAAAGTGGGAGAAGGAGGTCGCGGAGTTTATAGCCGCGGGTAAACAGCCTCCATTCCGGGAACCTCAAGATCGTGCTCGGGACTTCCGATTTGTCACGACCCGTGCAGTGCAAGACCCAGATAGTAAGGAGTTTCTCCTACCGACACAACAACTTTGCTCGATGGAGGAGAACTTGGTAGCGTCAATCACCACTAGTAGAAAACAGGGCATTGAGCCAACCACATTGGACCTGGATTGGATATAAACCGGTTCTAATGGGTCTGTCCGCTGGGGCCCCTCCCTGCAGCAAATGGCCGCAAGGCCTTTAGGACCGGTTTGTAACACAAACCGGTCCTAAAGGTTTTTGGACCGTTTGCTGCAGGGAGGGGGGCCCAGTGGACAGACCCTTTAGAACCGGTTTGTATCACAAACCGGTGCTAAAGGTTTTCTCATTTTTGCAGCAACTGCGGGGCCCCGCTGTCAAACCCTTTAGCACCGGTTTTTGACACAAACCGGTCCTAAAGCCCTCCTCTCCTTCCTCCCCGAGCACCCCTATATTGCACCCCATTTTTTCTAGCTCCATTTTTTCTAGCTCGAGCTCAACTCCATTTTTGCTCTCTCCTTCCTCTTGGGACCTCTAATCCATCCCCATTTTTCTCCACCATTTGTCAAGATTGTTGGCACCCATCGGTCCTACGGTTAGCATCAACATTCCCTCTTCCGGTATTGCAAGTTTTGCTCGTTTTCTTGCTCATTTCATTTTTGTTGTGCTAGCTAGGTGTTTGATGAAATGCCTAAGCTAGAGAGAGTTCATCATTTGTTATGTATACATATGCAATTTGAGCTCAAATTTAATTATGATTTGTGGTTTTTTTTAGTGTCGCGCGCCTTGTCCCCTTCCTCACCGCCGTCGATCACCCCGTCACCGACACAACCTTGGTGAGCCTATTGTTTTTATTTACCAAAACAAATTTTGATTTGTATGATTTACATATTTACTTGTATATAATTTTCTTATTGTGTAAGATTTTTTTATATGTATAGCGCCATGGTTTTGATATCCGTCCCCGTTGGCCCTCGTCCAGTCTATGATTCAGATGTGGTATATTATCTTTTATAACTACATATTTTCATTTCCTGATTATATGACAATTAATTACGCCGACCAACTTGACATAGATATTTTTATCTAGGAGGTAGTGGAACCGGAAATGCCAATCGACCCTATTGTTGAGAAGTTACACTTAGTTGAACAAGAAAATGTTGGCCTGAAAGAAAGATTGAAAAAAACTGAAGAAAGGTTGGAAAAAACTGAAAGAGAGAAGATGACCTTGGAAAAGGTTCTTGCCGGTGTCGTCGATGGTCACAAGAGCGAGATGGACGCAATGCGTCTGAAGATTAGAAAGATTAGAAAATATGCAATTAGTAAAGAGGCTTGGTATCATTATGCCGTCGGGTCAATTGTTACCTTTGTTGCGATTTTGATCGCATTTGTTGTTGTTTTTAAATGCATTAATTAGAGAGAGTTTTTATGGTTGGTTTCAGTGTGTGTTTTTATGAGAACTATATATGTATGGTCACTACGCTACTTTGGTTTTAACGTGTGATGAACTTTTTGTATTAATTAATTAATTTAGTCATGATGATTTAGCATAATGGTTTTTGATAAATTTATATAATGCAGATGAACCGGCAATGGATGTACAGTGATCGACGTCGTCCCGAATTCCTTAATGGCATGCATAGTTTTCTCAATGTGGCTGAGAAAAACAGGCAGAATGGATTTATTTTTTGTCCATGTAAAAAATGCCAGAATAAGAGGAATTTCCCTAACTCAAGAACCATACACACCCACCTGTTGCAAGAAGGCTTCATGCCAAGTTATTTTTGTTGGACCAAGCACGGAGAAAGAGGGGTTGTAATGGAAGACAATGAAGAAGAAGAGGATAATGATAACTATCCTATGTTCGGTGAACACGGTGATACTGAAATGGGGGAAGACGAGCCTGAACTTGAGGACATTGTTGATGAGTCTGATGATGATCTTCGTCAGGTCATTCGTGAAGAACAGATAAACTGCGGAAGTGAAAACGAGAGGTTGAAGTTGGAGCGCATGTTAGAAGATCACAAAAAATTGTTGTACCCAAATTGCGAAGATGGCCAGAAAAAGCTGGGCACCACCCTGGAATTGCTGCAATGGAAGGCAGAGAATGGAATATCTGACAAGGGATTTGAAAAGCTGCTGAAAATAATGAAGAAGATGCTTCCAAGAGATAACGTGCTGCCCTGCAGTACGTACGAAGAAAAGAAGGTTGTCTTCCCTCTAGGATTGGAAGTGCATAAGATACATGCATGCATCAATGACTGCATCCTCTACCGCGGTCAGCACGAGAATTTAAATGCCTGCCCGGTATGCGGTGCATTTCGGTATAAGATCAGGCGAGATGACCCTGGTGATGTTGAGGGCGACGACCGCCCCAGGAAGAGGGTTCCTGCCAAGGTGATGTGGCATGCTCCTATAATACCACGGTTGAAACGTTTGTTCCGAAACAAAGAGCATGCCAAGTTGCTGCGATGGCACAAAGAAGACCGGAGGGAAGACGATATGCTGACACAACCCGCTGATGGGTCGCAGTGGAGAAACATCGATGATAAGTACGAGGACTTTGCACGTGACCCAAGAAACTTAAAGTTTGGTCTAAGTACAGATGGCCTGAATCCGTTTGGGGAGCAGAGTAGCAGTCATAGCACCTGGCCCGTGACTCTATGTATCTATAACCTTCCTCCTTGGTTATGCATGAAGCGTAAGTTCATTATGATGCCAGTGCTTATCCCAGGCCCGTCGCAACCCGGCAACAACATTGATGTGTACCTGAGGCCACTGGTTGATGAACTTTTAGAGTTATGGGCTGACGAAGGTGTACGTGTGTGGGACGAGTACAAACAGGAGGAATTTGACCTACGAGGGTTGCTGTTTGTAACCATCAATGATTGGCTCGCTCTTAGTAACATCTCAGGACAGTCAAACAAGGGATACAGCGCATGCACACACTGTTTAGGCGAGACTGAAAGTATACATATAGGCAAGAATGTGTACCCGGGGCATCGTCGATTTCTTCCAGACAGGCATCCCGTAAGAAAGAAAGGAAAGCATTTCAAAGGCGAGGCAGATACACGGAGGAAGCCAACCCTCCCTAAAGGTACTGATATATATGACATGGTCAAAGATATAAAAGTAATCTTTGGTAAGGGTCCTGGCGCACAATCTGTTCCGAATGACGCCGACAACCACGTAGCCATGTGGAAGAAGAAATCTATATTCTGGGAACTACCCTATTGGAAATTCCTAGAGGTTCGCTCTGCGATCGATGTGATGCACGTGACGAAAAATATTTGCGTGAACCTGCTAAACTTATTGGGCTTGCATGGGAAGAAGTCGAGAGATACACCAAAAGCACGGCTGCACCACCAACGTATGCACGAACGAGACGACCTGATGAATCGAGAGAATTTCAAAGGTCCTGCCAGCTACGCTCTTACCTAGGAAGAGAAGGAGATCTTTTTCCAAGTCCTGAGCAGTATCAAGGTCCCGTCTGGCTACTCGTCGAACATAAAAGGAATACTAAACCTGGAAGAGAAAAAGTTCCAAAACCTAAAGTCTCATGACTGCCACGTGATCATGACCCAGTTACTTCCGATTGCATTGAGGGGGCTTCTGCCAGAAAACGTGTGAGTACCCATTGTGAAGCTATGTGCATTCCTCAACGCAATTTCTCAGAAGGCAATCGATCCAGCAACTCTACCAAGTTTACAGAAGGACGTGGTCCAATGTCTTGTCAGCTTCGAGTTGGTGTTCCCACCAACCTTCTTCAATATTATGACGCACCTCATAGTTCACCTAGTCCAAGAGATTTCCGTTCTCGGTCCTATATTCTTACACAATATGTTCCCCTTTGAGAGGTTCACGGGAGTCTTGAAGAATTATGTTAAAAACCGTGCTAGGCCAGAAAGAAGCATGGTCAAGGGCTATGGAACAGAGGAGGTCATTGAGTTTTGTGTTGACTTTATTCCTGACCTGAACCCGATCGGTGTTCCTCAGTCGCGCCATGAGGGGAGACTGCGTGGAAAAGGCACGCTAGGAAAGAAATCAACAACATGTATGGACGAGCAATCTTTCACTCAAGCACACTACACAGTTCTAGTTAATTCCAGCTTGGCAGCTCCATATATCCAGGAACACAAGGATATTTTACGCTCGGAATACCCGGAGCAACCTGAAGATTTCATTGCTAAAGAACACGCGAAGACTTTCGGCGGTTGGTTGCAAAGACGTCTCATTAATGACAACATTGTTGAAGATGAGCTATACTTGTTGGCCAAGCAACCATCTTCGACTGTATTGACCTTTAAAGGGTACGAGATAAATGGTAACACATTTTACACGGCAGACCAAGATAAAAAGAGCACCAACCAAAACAGTGGCGTCCGGTTTGATGCAAAAGACGACAATGGGCAAAGGGTCACATACTATGGTTACATAGAGCAGATATGGGAACTTGACTACGGACCTTCCTTTAAGGTCCCTTTGTTCTGGTGCAAATGGTTCAACCTGTCAGGCGTGAAGCTAGACCCGAAGTACGGAATGACAACAGTGGATCAGAAGAATCTTGGGTACGGCAATGATCAATTCGTCCTAGCCAATGATGTGGCTCAGGTTTTCTATGTGAAGGACATGTCTAGCAGACCGAGAAAAAGAAAAGATAAGGAAGCGAATACATCAGACGATGAGCCAAGGCACCACATAGTTCTTTCAGGGAAAAGAAACATCGTGGGAGTCGAGGACAAGACAGACATGTCAGAAGATTACAATAAATTTGATGAAATTCCTCCCTTCAAAGTCAAAGATGATCCAAGCATCCCGTTAAATGATGAAGATAGTCCATGGTTACGGCGCAATCAGAAGAAAGGCAAGAAGAAAAATAGATAGGGGGTGTTGTTGGTGATGTGTAATAATGTATTAAACCTTTTATGTAATTGTGTTGACCATTTTGATAAATATTAAAAATTTGACCAGTTTCCACTAAATTTGACCATTTTGATAAATATCATTTTTATTTTTAAGTGTAAAAATGACATTTTGACAATTTGTAAATAAATGTAAAAGAAAAACAGAAAAGGGAAACAAAAAAGAAAAATAAAAGAAGAAACAGGAAAAAGGAAAAAAGAAAAAGGAAAAAAACCTTTAGGACCGGTCTGTAACAACAACCGGTCCTAAAGGTGGGTTCGGTTCGCGCCCGAATTTTGGACCCTTTAGCACCGGTTTGTGTTAACAACCACACAACACCGGTTGTTAACACAGACCGGTGCTAAAGGGTCTATACCTCTACGGGGTCGCCAACTTCTCGCCTTCCCGCGCGTCTCTCCTCGCCTTCTCTCCTCGCCGACTTGACCTCCTCGCCGCCTCCTCGCCGCCGTCGCCTCCTCGCGTCGCCTCGCCGGGCGATCCTCGCCGCCTCCGCGCCGCCTCCTCGCCGTCGCCGCCTCGCTGTCGCCTCCTCGCCGTCGCCTCCGCGCCGCCTACTCGCCGTCGCCTCCTCGCGCCGCCTCGCCGGCCGATCCTTGCCGCCTCCTCGCCGCCTCCTCGCGCCGCCTCGCCGGCCGATCCTCGCCGCCTCCTCGCCGTCGCCTCCTCGCGCCGCCTCGCCGGCCGATCCTCGCCGCCTCCTCGCCGCATCCTCGCCGCCTCCTCGCAGTCGCCTCCTCGCCGGCCGATCCTCGCGCGCCTCCTCGCCGCCGCCGCCTCCTCGCCGCCGTCGCCTCCTCGCGCCTCCTCATCGCCTCCTCGCCGCCTCCCCACTTCGTCTTCTTCACGTACGGTATATCGTCCATATTTTCGTATATCCATATTGTTGTATGCTTGTAATCATAACGGCTCGATTTATATTTTGTTGGCTGCTATTTCGTATATCCATATTGTTGTATGCTTGTAATCATAACGGCTCTATTTGAAGCCGCCTTCATCATTTATGTCGCTAAAGCGAGGAAGACGATTCTAGTAGACTCACTTTTTCAGTCAACATTCAAAACTTTCCGACGTACAAATCCTATAGACGAAGTCGGTCAATATTCGTGCAACGTGAGGTGACTCCGACGATTCCGACGATTCCGTAAAACCCTAAACCGACGATTCCGACGATTCCGACGATTCTAACGATTCCGTAAAACCCTAAACCGACGATTCCGACGATTTCGTAAAAATTTCCGACGATTACAATTCCGTAAAACTTTCCTACGATTCCGACGATTCCATAACTGCGGTGAAAGTTTCCGACGATTCCGACGATTCCGTAAAACTTTCCGACGATTCCGTAAAACTTTGCGACGATTACGACTCCGACGATTCCGTAAAACTTTTCCGTAAAATTTCCGGTTCCGTAAAACTTTTCCGTAAATAATTTTGCTAAGTTAAATTCTTGTTACTAGCAGGTGTTGAGCTATGGATCCCCAAGAACCACATGATCAGCACGCCGATCAGCTCGCGGGAATGGGTGAGGCGGAGAAGGAAAGATACATGTGCCAGATGATTTTTGAAGATGCAACGGCCATATATCATGATGACGACGGTGGGCATGCTTTTAGCAATCAATTTTTGAACGACTCCGATGACGGAGCTGAGAATATAGAAGATGTAGTAGATGCAGAAGTGCCCTCCGGAACAAACTCTGCCAATGTATATCTCAAGTCACTGTTGACGCAACAATTAATGGGTATTGCACTTACTAACGAATCATTATTTTCCCGTTTAGGTGCCCTCCGGAACACCTAGCGCAAGTACTGAGACAAAGTCGAAACGAGGCCCGGCCGCAAGGTTGAAAGATACTGCAAGGTACTCGATCGATAAAGTTGCTGCTGATGGCAAACCACTGGAACCCCCAGAAACTTATCGCAAATTTGTAAATCAGTGCGGAGTTGTTGTAAGAGACCTGGTCCCGATCAACTTAATAGAATGGAATAAGCCGAAGACCGGCGCCAACGTTGGAGCTACTTATGTCGATGACAGATTGAAAAGAGTGCTTTGCGACACGGTCTGGCTAAATTTCAGCGTAGCGGAAGATAAGAAGAAGAAAGTCGAGGAGTGGGCTTTGAAGAAGATGGCCACACAATTCCAGAGGTGGAAGAAAGACTTGTGGAAGAAATATAAGGACGAAGATCCAGTTTTCACTGGGCACCTAGTGAAGATAAGAGACGCTTGGCCTGATTTTAAGGCATACAAGAAATCGGGTGTCTTTACATCCCGATCAGCCACAAATACGGAGAATGCGAAGAAGAAGAAATATCACCATATTTTGGGGTCAGGTAGCTACATGACTGCCCTGCCTAGGTGGCGACGCTATGAAGATGCGCTTCTGAAAAGAAATATCATTCCACACACACATCACTGGCCCGATAGGTCCAAGTTCTGGTTGTTCGCGCATGGGGCAACATTGGACGCTGAGACTGGGATGATTGTTGCGGAGGGACCATGGTCGGAAAAAATAAGACAAGTCGTATCAGATCTAGAGAAGGCAATAGAAGCTGTTCGAAAAGGAACTTTTGTTCCCGATAGAGAGAACGACGAGTTGACGAAGGCACTCGGGAACCCCGAAAAGTGGGGACGAACACGAGGCTTTGGAGCCACTACCCCGTGGAACCAAGGGTTTCCGGCGGACCTTGGCACTTACAGAAGCCGTGGTAGAAGCAAGAGGAAGGCGCTGGAACGGATATCGACATTAGAAGAAAAGGTGGTGTTTCTCTTGAAGAAAGGGGGACACCCTGTACCTGACACTGAAGAGGAGGAAGAAGATCCTGCACCTGACGCTGATCAGCAGCAATTAGAAGACGATCCTGTAGCAGATGTCGTCCCATCTCAGCATAGAAGCAGCGTGGGTTCCACGCAGCTGCAGCTAGAAGACGGTCCTGCAGTCGAACCGTCGGCGCCTCACTACCCCGTGGATGATGTCATGGAGAAGACAAACTGTGAGATACATATGCCAATGGGGAACATATCCTTCATGGTGGCGTCAGGCTATGCTTTACCGAATCAACCTGGAGCAACCTACCATGGTGGTCAGATTCCAGCATCCCATGCTCGTGTCGGGTTGTCAACAATTACGCCGGGATGCCAGTCAATTGAGCTTGATATTCCTCGAGGTGAAGGCGAGAAGACACTGGGAGAAATGGAGCTTGGTATCATCTTGTGGAAGAAGAAACACATCGTGTTTCCTAACGCGGCGCCAAGGCCACCGACTCCTCCAGGTACAAATGCACCACCTCCAACAATTACTGAATGTTGCACCACATGTAAGCCTATTTTTAATAGTTTTTTCACTTTCGTACAGAGAATGCACGACCTCCAAGTCCACCCCCCAACGCACCTCCAAGTCCACCCCACAACGAAGATAGGGAGCCCGAGGCCGAGAGTCCATCGCCCGTGCACTCCAGTGAGCCGACGGATGCGCCCACTACGGGTACGGCAAAGCGGAAGCTGCAGTTCACAAGAAACGGGACTCCTCCCAAGAAGAGAGAAAGGAAACCCAATAAAGTCAAGACTCCCCCGAAGTTACCAGGCCTGATGACTCCAGAGGAACTAGACGAGGCCGTGAAAGCCAAAAACAAAGCATGGTTCGCACGGTTTTCCCTGAAGCCCCCTCCAGACATCTGGAAGGAAACTCTGAAGAACGTACCAAAGTGGAAAATTGAGCGCACCATCGACAACTTATATTATCCTGAACCGCCGCCACCGCCGCCCCTTTCAGACTATGAACGGTTCATTGAAAAGATGCACACCGCACAGATGAAGCAGGCGGAGCAGAAGAAATGCGGGAAACAAGTTCCCCAGCTCGGACAACAAGAAGCACAGTCAATTGCCCCGCTCAAGGTGTTATCTGACCAGGCTTCAGTGTCCGGTCCACGCATGGGCGACGTAGGTTACGCTATTGCTGATGTGGTATATAAATATAAGCCCGAGCACCCTCTGGTCGAAAATCCTAGTGCTCTAACAACCCAACTATGGAATTTACATGGTTGGTACTTGGAGGCCGCAAGGCAAAAGAGAGACTGTATCATGGCGGCAGTTCAGGATCAACACTACTTCGGAGAGTACGGTGTGGAGGTTGGGTTCGATGATTTTTTCCAGATGTACAATCAACGTGCCCTCGACAAAGCTATCGTCAGCTGCTACTGTTTGTAAGTGATTTATTTGTGCAATTTAATTATTTAGTTAAGCTCGCGTTCATTGCCCGTATAATTATCACTCACGAGACATTCTTTTTGTACGCTACTATGCAGAATGAAAATTCGTGAATGCAGGCTGGCAGGAATCTGGGACTTTGGGTTCATTGACCCGTATTCGTTTCATCAAGAGACAATAGAAAAGTTCAACAAGGATACACCGGATGATTTGCTAAGGTTTTTGAAGCGACAAAGTACCAAAAAAGAAATACTTTGGCCCTACGCATTCAAGTGAGTGTTACTGTCTTGTACACATTCCATTTTGCTTACCTGATGTTAAGTGTAATTGATGAGTATGCATGACTGCGTGTGTACACGTGCGCAGGTCCCACTTCATATTGTTCATCATTAGAATCGATCAAGGACAAGTTGAAGTCTAGGACCCGTTAACCTGGGACGCTGACAAATGGAAGAGCGCGCGTCAGATGCTTCAAAGGTATATATATATCGGCCTCTTTCGTTCATCGGCCTCTTTTTCGTTCATTTTCTGATATCAAGTAAGTAATAATTAACTCTTGTATTCATTTTTCTTTGTCGGCCAGGGTTTGGCAAATGTTCATCAAGGAAGAACCCGGTACATGGGCAGACAAGATCCACTTTCAGATTAACAAAGTAAGTAGTACTACGTACCCTGGTTTCAATACCATTACCATTCTCTTGATTATTATTAATTTGACTGAATTATGTTCTCGTATATAGGGCGTCCCGCAACAACCACAGGGCACTGATTATTGTGGATACTACGTTTGCGAGTACATTCACAGGATTATCAATGAGAAATCCCGTACTTCCAGAAATCTAGAGGTACGTAACCGGATCTTCACAACTTTATTTATGTTGCCATCAATTATGTTAGTTTTGTTCATAACTTAATTGTTTTCATCTACTTCTTTTAAAGCTGCAACGAAAGCGGGCGATGCTAAGACCAATCCAACGTTGCAAGGCAGTTGCAGAGGAATTGGCAGGATTTCTCCTCACGCAAGTCATAGATGAAGGCGGAGAATTTTTCCATCCTATGAACCAATAGCCAGCTCCCTTCTCTATGCAAGTATAGAGCTATAGAAAACGAACTTCAAATTATGTAATGATAATCGGTCCAGTACTTCGTGTTACATGTATATATGTACTTTTATTTGGTGCATCAACATTTAACCGCAAACACGGAATCGGAAACACTTAACCGCAAACACGGAATCGGTGTTTCCGGATACGTGTTTTCGATTCCGTGTTCGTAAAAAACGGAACACGGACACACGGAATCGGAAAGACGTAAACGGAAATACGGAACCGGAAACACGGAATCGGAAAGACGTAAACGGAAATACGGAACCGGAAACACGTAAACGAAAACCCTGAAAATACGGAACACGGAAACACCGAAATACGGAATCGGAAACCCTGAAAAGAAAAGAAAAAAAAAAGAAAAAAAAAGCATTAGGACCGGTTGGTGTTACCAACCGGTTCTAAAGGTCCTCCTCCTGCGCGCACTCATCGGCGCCCACGTGGAGGCCTTTAGCACCGGTTTGTAAGAGACCGGTGCTAAAGGGGGGGGGGCTTTAGTCCCGGATACGTAGCACCAGATGTGTATTCGGGTCCAAAGGCCCTTACCAACCGGTTCTAATACCCCTTTCTCCACTAGTGCACCACTAATAATTTAGTCCACACACCTTATTTATTACGTACCATGCTAATTGTTTACTAGAGAACACATGTATTTTTTGTAGAGAAAATTAAAGCAGGAATTTGGACCGGGTCCTCATCAATCTCCCCACGGCTATAGTATGATGACCCTCTTACCCGAGCAGTGAATGCGGGTTCTGAGGTTAACAGGAAGCCCAAGATTGTGCATGCGTTGGGAGGGGGTAAGATGTTGTGGGACGACGCCTACCCCAAAACCAAAGAACTAGAAAAATATAGAAGGAAGTACATAGGCAAAACTAAGTTAGATGCAGTAGTAGATGCATCAGTCGAGAAAAGGTTAGCAGAAATGTTTCCGCACGGTGCGCCAAGTCCTACCCAACAGCATACACCTGTCGTCACCCATCAGCCACGTGCATCCCACTTTATTCCACGCTGGCTGCAAGCCAACATGGATGGGGTGAAGACAAGGGTTGCCTAGGGTCAAATTATCCCATTTACGATGGTAGAAGAATGATTCACGGGGTCGTCCTGCCACTTCGCATGACGAGGGTGCAGGTGTAGGAGGTAGTGACGGGCTTTGAAACTTGCTCGTTGCCTCACCCCCCCCCCCCCTAGAAGACAGCGTCACTATGTTATGGCAAGTGACCCAGAGCCACTTGCTTAAGTGGCGAATGAATGATATAGAGGAGATTCCCCAAGGATATGCCAGCACGGGAGATGTAGTGCCAGATAATCCTCATTCAGGGGAGAAGAATTCACATGACAGTTGCTGACCATCCCCGAACAAACCACCTATGTGTGTTGTCATCCCCGAAGGGCGGCTATCGGAATCTATGTTGGGGAGCCTCTCGATTGATCTTCAAATTCTACACGCCCATGTGGTAGATAAATCAAAAAAAGGTCAACATGGATACACGACCAAGGTGATAGAAGGTTATGGTTTTGACGAGGAGTCTCCGACGCACAAAATTGATTTGGCCTTTAATGAGGTCATCCATGCAAATATCTTCTTTATCAGTGCAGTCTCCCCAGAGTTAATGAGGCTCTCGTACTTCATCGATCAACAGATCCCCTACTCCCGCATGGTAACATGTCCTTACTTTATCCTTTTTACATGCATTGTCATAACCTGGAAACCATAAAAGGCGAGCAGGTCATCTCTGACTACTTGTTCCCATTATTTATTGTCAATCATCCACATGCGGTCACCTTTGTAGTGCCATACCCCGACAAGTAAGTCGATAACGTTCACTAATTTACTTTGAAACATATACGTGGCCTTGTGGTTTGATCTCATCAATGCTAATTTCTTCAATTTTTTGTGCAACGACCGACATTGGATTGTTATCGCACTATTACCGATGCAGGGATTGGCTTACTTCTTTGATTCGAAGAGACACTCTAAAAAACAATGGACCATATTGAAGAAGGTTCTAAATGATGCTCTCACCAAGTACAAGAACTTCAAAGAGACTATAACGGAACATTCAGAATTCAAGTTCTACACTAGCACTTGTTGCTATCAAGAACAAAATGTGGAAACCTCTCATAGGTCTGGATATTGTGTCATGTCTATCATGGACAAATTTTTGAAGAAAAACAAATATTTGTGCAATCATAGCCAGATCATCGCGTGGTTCCAAGAGATGGAGTGGAACGTGGACATAGGGAAACTATTAAGAGAGCATAGTCGCCTTCAAAAGGTGTTGGCCAGAATCATCACCATTTTTGGTTGTAAGTGAGGATGGGAAGTTTCACTTCCAGCTAGAGCGAGATGAAGAACGACTTCACCGAGTCGAAGACATATTGCGGTAATCGATTACGAGCGATATAGTGCTTCAAAACATCTTGATTCGTTGTCCATTTTATAAGTTGAGAATTTTACATATTTATTTATTGTCCTACATTCTTATACTATATGTTTGCTTCATTAATAATCTTAATTATTGTAACATCGTTGTAATATGATTGTTTGAATGTAATAGGATGATTGAGTGCAAAATATTGTTTCAATGACATTAAAATGATGCCACGGGCGCCAGAAAATGCTGCCGCGACAGCAATTTGTCTATATGCCGACATCACTACAAGTGGCGGCCGGGAAAGATGTCTGTGGTGGAGCTCACCCACGAAGAAATAAGGCATGACTGTAGGCAGTGTGTGGGCCTAGCTACGTGGGCACAACACATGCGTGACGTCTCGGAACGCCCGATTGCAGGGCATGCACGGAGCCGGCAAAACGTTTCAGCTGGCGCTCCGGATGAAAACATTTATAAAAGCGTTTTTACACTAAGGCCGTGATTGGATTGACGTTTCTCAGTCCATACCGGTGTAAAATATACAGACCTCCACCAGTCTTTTTCTTTCGAGTTGAAAATTAAATATGACCAGTATTATACACCTGTAAAATAAATACAAGTGTATATGAATACACCTAAACCAAGCGGGGCGTAATGGAGTGTCTTTTATTTTCTAAGTGACATTAGTACAGTGTTAAAAACGTTTTTATATTAGTGTTAAAAAAGGCTTTTATATATTACGGGACGAAGGTAGTAGATTACAGAGTTGATGGACGATAGTTCGCCGGTATATATACCGGAACCGGTAGGAGGAGCTTTGCGGCAGAGTTGCTTCGAGATTTCTAGCAACAAAACGCGGCTTTCTCAGTTACAACTGAGTACTTATATTGCATTTGGGGAGCAACCCTAGCACGCACGCTGAAGTCCTTGTTCAGTCAGCGGTCTTCTTGTAGCTGTACCACCGTGCGACAAGAATGTAGGCGCCAAAGTTGCCGATGCAGAGCATGGCGAGCAGCCAGAAGAAGTAGTCCAGGTGGCCGTCGTTGATGTCGTCGGGGATCCACCCGGGCCGCCCGCCCTTCGTCGTCGCGCGCACCACGACGGCCACGAGCGCCGAGCTCGCGTAGTTGCCCAGCGCAAACGCCGCGCTGGAGAGCCCCGAGCAGACGCTCCGCATGGCGTCCGGCGCCTGGTCGTAGAAGAACTCCATCTGCCCGATGAACGTGAACACCTCCGCGGCGCCTACAACCACGTACTGCGGCACCTGCCAGAAGATGGACATCGGCACGTACTCCGCGCCGTCGGCGCCGGTGTAGGTGCCGTGGCGCGCGACGACACGTCGCCGTGCCACCTCGAGCGTGCCGGCGGCGAGCATGGCAACCGTGAGGATGACGAAGCCCACGCCCATGCGCGCCAGCTGCGTGAACCCGCGCCGGTGGCCCGTGAGGCGGCGCGCGAGCGGGACGACGGCGCGGTCGTAGAGCGGCACCCAGAGCATGACGCTGAGGGTGTCGAAGACGGTGAGCACCGCGGCGGGGACGCGGAAGCTGCCTATGCGTGGGTCCAGCGTGTCGCCCTGGAGAATGAAGGTGGTGGACATCTGCGTGTACGCTGCCGCGAAGGTGATGCCGCACGCCCACACCGGCAGCAGCCGGAGCACGCACTTGAGCTCCTCCACCTGCGTCACCGTGCACAGCCTCCACGGGCTCGCCGCCCTCGCCTTGTCACCTGCCGTCTCCACCGCCGCCTTGTCCAAGAACCTGAGCGATCGACCGCCGGTGCAACAGATGTTAATATACTGGCAACGCACCGTGAAGTTTCGTCAGGTCGAGTAAAAGATGCCATGACCAATGCACGCAAACATCCAGACGACAAGGACAGTGTCTTTCATGAAATCGGGGGATGTGGAAATGGCAGGAAAGCAAAAGGAGGGAAAATGATGTGGAACGGACTGGGCGTGCATGCGACAAACTTCCTTCCGGTGCAATTATATGTATACTATGATTCTCCATCCTCCTAAGAAATGGAACGAACGTACGTACCGTGCACGCCCTAACGGCACCACGGAACGTGGCTGTCTGTCTGACAGGCAGTGCACGCCCTAACGGCACCACGGAACGTGGCCGTCTGTCTGACAGGCACATTCTGCGATTTTACACAAGCATCTTTCCGTTTCAATCATCAAGATGCGCAAAATTTTGACAAAATGGAAAAGTTGCGCATCTACAGACTACAGATAGACTAGACTAATCAGCGCGGTACGTGGTGCCTTGACCCAGGTAAGCGAACTCCAGCATGGCTCAATTTGTTTTTTTTTTTACGTTTCTTCTGTTCTCGGAAAAATGCGCTTGATGGAGACAAGTAGTGGGCAGGACCGGTGCAAGTGGAAGCTGCGTTCTAGCGGCGGCCGTGGCACGGCCTGTGAGCGGTGAGCCACTGACCTGAACTGATCAGTGTGCACGAGGCGGCGGCTCCCGAGTATCGCCGACATGCCGTCGTCGCCGTCAAGCTCGTGCAGCAGCGCGGCGTCGGCGGGGGCCTCCACGTCGCACTTCCTGGCGGCGGCGACCACCACCTGCGCGATCCTGGTGAGCGGGCTGCCGCCGGGGGGCTGGTGCCGGCGGTACGCGCCGGTACCGGCCAGGAAGAGCGCGACGGCGACCACGCTCAGCAGCGCCGGGATGCCGTAGCCCAGCTGCCAGCCGTGGGCGGACTGCACCCACACCAGCACGGTGCCGCCCACGAGCGAGCCCACGTTCACGGTCAGGTAGAACCAGTTGAAGAAGGAGCTCTGCCGCCCGCGCTCCTCCTCGTCGGCCCCCACGTCGAACTGGTCGGCCCCGAACGACGACAGTACCGGCTGCAGCGCACTGCCCAGCGCCACCAGGTACAGTCCCGCGTAGAACACGGCGCTCTCCAGCGCCGCCGACGCGCTCGCCGTCACGACACCGTACCCCTGTATGTTCCACCCATCAAGATCCTGGTGAGGTGAGCTTGCCGGTGATGGCTGAAGATATACTATGATGACATATGACGCGCACTTACCGCGACGGAGATGAGGAGGAAGATGGTGATGGTCCAGTATCTGCCGAGGAAGGAGTCGGCGAGGAAGGCGGCGGCGAGCGGCGTGATGGATCCGGTGCCCTGCCAGTTGGTGACGCTGTTCGCGGCGGCCTTGGTGCCGGAGTGCAGCTGGACCTTGAGGTAGTTCACCAGGTTGGTCGACACGCCGAAGTAGGCCGTGTACTGGAAGCAGTTGCTCACTGCTCAGACGCCCACGCGTGCGTGCATGCATCATCGTTAACAGGCCACCGCACCAAGCGTAAGTGCATGACACATAGATACGCATACATGCATGCAGATGCAAGCCACAGTGGGGGGACAGCAAAACGAAAAGGCTGCACGCGTTACCGAGGAGGAAAGCGCAGCCCCACGAGCTCCGGCGGTCCTTCTTCTTCTTCGACGACGACGACGTCTGATCGCCGCCGTGCGAGCCTTTCGACTCTACTTCCACAGCTTCCATGGCCTGAACGGTTCGACGCACAGGCGCATGCAGAGCAAATGAAACCACTTCAGAACAAGGTTGAGAGTTTAATCGAGACAAAAGGGTCCAAGAAAACTTACCTTGATGGCTTGATTAATCGGCTTTTCCTCTGCCTGATGATCTGCTCGTCGCCCACCTTCCTTTGCGGCTACACCTTGCGTTCTCGATATTTATCTTGTCCCCTTGGCTCTGAGCAACCGAGTTTTTCTTTTTTCTTTTTTGAGACAAAGCAAACGAGTTTGTGTTTGGCTATCTACTCCTGTGCATATGGTGCTCCTCGAGAGTTGAGAGTGAGAGCTTTTTCTACTGGTGGAATGGCAACCGAACAAATGGACAGCGGGATAGGTTTACAATGACGTATATAAGAGCATCTCCAACAGCCGCGCTAAACAAGCAACACGCTGTAAAATAAGTCATTTTTGGGCGCCCTGCTCGGGACGCTCCAACGGAGGCTCAAAAACCGCGTGCACGGCAAAACCAGTTCGGCGCGTGGGCGAAAACGTCATCGCGCGCCGTTTATTTGCTGCGCCCGCTCCCGCGCGGTGCATACTCGAGCGCTCGCTGGCAACTCCACCTACCCATCGAGTCGTGGCACCGCCGCCGTCCGCGCCACCCCATTTCTTCCGGCGACCGCTCCGGCGCTTCCCCGGCCTATCCCCGCGCCGCCGCTGCTTCCTCCTTCTCTCTCTAGTCACCGTCGCCCCTCGCGCACAACAGTCGTCCGACGAACAGCGCCCGGACGCCCACTGCCGCTCGGCGCCCTCAAGGTATTCGACAAAACGCCCGCAAGGTATGTACTGGATTCAACTACACATTTTTTACATGAATTTGATGCATGTTGTTTGTAGTTTTATAGCTTAGTTTAAATTAAACATTGTAGATGAGTTCCTCATATGATTCTTCCGAAGAAGAATTTGATATGGAAGAGGAGGAGGATCTTGCAATGATCCTAGCTATGCACATAAATAAAAAACCGAAGCACGGTTGTTCGATTATGGATCGGCAGAAAATTTGGAGGGATAGGATCGATGCCCACAATAGATTGATCAGGCACTATTTTGCGGATAATCCCGTGTATCCTGAGTCGTACTTCCGGCGTCGGTTTAGGATGAACACCGAGTTGTTCAGGCGCATTGCAGAGAAAATAGCGAGCCATGACCGATTTTTTCAGCAAAGAATAAATGCCACCGGAGAGCTCGGGCATAACACCTTTCAGAAGGTGACAGCCGCTTTGCGTATGTTGGCATACGGTATCCCCGCTGATCTAGTTGATGATCATTTGGTTATGGGTGAGAGTCAAGCCATCATGTGTGTCAAGCGCTTCGTAGTCGGAATTATGCAAGTGTTTGGCCAGGACTATTCGAGATCTCCCAATGTTGAAGACGCCCCAAGGCTATTGGAGATGAACAAAGCTCGTGGCTTCCCAGGTATGCTTGGCTCAATAGATTGCATGCATTGGAGTTGGAAGAATTGTCCTACGACATGGCATGGACAATTCCACGGCCAAAAAAAGGGCTCCACTATAATCCTTGAAGCGGTGGCAGATCAAGAGACTTGGATTTGGCATGTTTTTTTGAATGCCTCGATCTTTGAATGGCATCAACGTTGTCAACCGGTCACCACTGATAAATAAGATTGCAAATGGGGAACTGCCACCGGTGCAGTTTGTAGCAAATGATCGTACATACAACTATGGCTACTATCTTGCGGACGACATCTACCCAAAGTGGCAAAAATTTGTGAGGCCGTTGAAAAAACCGGAAGGTAAGAAAAATCTTGATTTCGACAATGCTCGGGTGGCGGCTAGAAAAGATGTGGAGAGAGCTTTTGGGATTTTGCAAGCCCAATTTGCTATTGTGAGAGGACCGGCTAGATTTTGGGATCAAAAGATGCTTTGGTACATCATGTATGCTTGTGTGATCATGCACAACTTGATCATCGAGAATGAGCATGGCCAAGATTTAGACTACTCTCAGTATGAGCTCTTGGGACATCCCGTGCGAGTGCGGCGGAGGGCTGAAAGGGTGGCCCGTTTTGTTGCCTCTTATCATGCCACTCGGCGTCCCAAAACGCATGTTAATCTTCAAAAGGATCTCATCGAGGAATGGTGGGCATGAAATGACCGACAAAGAGCATCATGATTTGTGCATTTGATGTTGTATTATTGGACTATGTGTTGTATTTGAAAGATAAACTATTTGTTTGAGTTGTAAGAAACTATTTTTTTGAGTTGTAATAAACTATTTGTTTGAGTTGTAACGAAATTGAACTATTTATGCTGATTTATTTTGTTTGTTTTTTATCTTTTTTTGCTTTTGTTTTGAGTGCATATGTTGTTTGAGCGATAGCGCGCGCGCTGCATTTTACAGCGCTTGCTGGAGCTAGGCACGCGCGCTGCATTTTACAGCGCGTGCTGGAGCCAGCGATGGCCGCCATGCCAAAACAAGTGAAGGGCGCGCCGCAAACTCAATTTTAGCGCTGCGCGTTAGGCGGCTGTTGGAGATGCTCTAAGGGTGCCAATTGGAATGGTTGCGAATACACACACACAAAATCATGGTAATACGTGTTGAATTTACATCATAAAGATTATAGTATAATATAAGGCAGTACGAGTAACGTAGACAACGGCCTCACAATGCTAAAAATAGCAGATGACTAGCCTTTGCACAAAGAAATATCAACCAAGAAAGAAAATTACCATCAAGACCGAAAAGTCCCTTGTGTTTGTCACCAACGTCCGTCACCTACCTCTCGCACCACCATAGCAGCCATAAAAAATTGACGAATCACCAGCTCTTTCAAGCTCGATGTGGCTTTATCGCTGACATGCAGCTTTGCGGGACCTTCCAGATGACTCACCACATGCAAAGCCATTGCCATTGAACGAATAAGACGGGGGCAACACCACGAACATGCAATTGATCTCCAGATGGCATCCCTTCACGACAAGACGCCGGAGAAGGAAACCATACCTTCCACTCACCAACCATAAACCCATTACATGATCCTTCTTCCACATGTCCTCGATCCAGACCACTATTTGCATTTGTTTCTTGACTACCCCACAAACTCCGCGTCGGCGTTGGAGCAGACGTCGTTAGGACACAAGTTCGCCACAACGCTTCTCCGCCACGTCATCCTTGCTAGGACATGCTAGTTCCCAAATTTGTCACCGGCCATAGTTGATCTCCTTGTCGGGGAAGGAATTCATTAACCCACAAATCTTCCTTGGTGTTAATTACTGTGAAAATGCTAGACCTACGAAACCCTATAGAAACTTACTAGACTTTCCATCCCTAACCATAAATCCCAATAATCCCACGACTACGTAATGCTACCAACATTTTTTTACGTAAATTACCTAACTAACTCCTCCCCCAAACTTCAATCACAAACACCCACATCGTTGATTGCGTAAATCCCGTAATTAGTATTACATAGGTGTAGCATTACTCTCATAAATCCCCCTGTCGTGGAATCCTATCTACTGTTGGAGCCAAGGCAACATGATTTCCCTTCCCGCCACCGGTTGCTCAAGCGACTCGCGGAGGAAAGGTGAATCCACACGCTCACCCGTGAAGATCGAGGGGAGGAAACTTTTATCCTAGTTTCCCGCCAAAGGGGGAAGAAAGATAAAATTAATATAATTGTTGTGTTATGAAAAAGGTGTTAATCAAGTGAAAAAGTGTCATGTTGTTGTAGTAGATTTTATTTGAACCAAAATCGTAGAACAATCATTCTAAGGAAATTTCAAAATGTTTACAAAGTACATAAAAGTAAAAAAAAAAGAACTCACCGTACTCCTATTTTAGTAAAATCTAGAGGTAACTTGGATGCTTAAGTCAGAGATTAATCAAACCAGCTAGAACATTGAGACTCAAATCTGTCCTTCATTCTATGCTTCAATAGAAGAAGATCAAACTTAAGTGAGGCTTTCCATGATTGAACTAATCATGAATGTACCTTGAAGATTTTACCATTTATTTGCATCCATATATTACAGCAGCGTGTGATAGTGATCTCCATGGCAATAGGGGCAGGCGGAGCTTGAATTGTGAGTAAGATCTCACCATAAACTGAAATGCCTTTGTTTTTGTGACCCAAAATGGAGTTCCAACAACATAAGCAAAATCACGATCCCAGAAAAGGTCCATAGCAGTCTCCTCAGTGCTATTATAGCATAATTCACAATTATATGAAGGCAAGTGCAATATCTTTCTCGGAACCATTTTTCATGTATTGACTTTTCATGCATCAACAACTAGAAAAAAAATGTATCTTAGCATAGCAACGTCCCTCCATATTTTCTTAAGAATGGGTGCAGAAAGATCTCCTTTGGACATATCCTGCTACATCTTGATGGAGAAATAATTGGTGCACCATGGTTATATCCATTTGTCAACATGAGTGTTGATCTGCACTTGTTGAGAAATGACTTGCGCCTCTTGGAATTGTTGATGAGACTAGGCTGAGAGTGGAGTATGGAAGTTTTCCACAATATTTGTTGGTTAGAGAAACTCTTTGATAGTCAAGTTTACATTGGAGGAAAAGGATAAAAGCTCTTGGAGTCTTTCATTAATTGTTCCATGACCCCAATTGTCTTGACAGAAAGTAGTGATGTTTCCATGTCCAATTTCTCCTCTGGGCACCAACTTGAAATGAGGTAGTAATTTAAGGATACTTTTCCACCAGAAAGAGCCCACAAGCCTATTTGTAATCACACCTTCGCGGTAGTAAGATTCCAAATAAGCTTCACCCAACGCAAATTTTTCTTATGGAGAAATTTTTATGAAGATGTTTCATAGGTAGGCATTTACTATGAGTGACAATGTTAGAATTCCCAAACCTCCTTGTTCCTTAGGGTGCAAACCTTTTTCCATGAAATGAGAGATGTACTTATTTCCTCCATGCCATATTTTATCCAAAAGAAGTGCTTCAAGTATTTATTGGTTTGTTCTATAATGCACACAGGTAGGTATAGAGTGGACATAAAGAAGGTGGCTAAACTAGTGAAGACTAGCTTAATCAAAGTAAGTTTAGAGCATCTATAGTCAGGCACCCCAAACCCCCCTCAAATGGGCGGGTAGGCCGCTCGGTCACCGACCGGTCATGAAATTTTGACCCGGCGCCTAAAATGTCTGGGCTGACAGACACCCCTCATATCCTGCCCAAATATGGGGCGGCTATGGGGGTGCCCTGGCATGCCCGCCACATCGGCTTGGCCCGCACTAGCCCGCATCGACCCCATATATATTTGTCCCCATTCGCTTGCCGGACCAAAACCCTAGCCACTTGAAAGTGCTAGTTATCGACTAGAGGGGAGGGTGAATAGGTGATTTTTTGAAAAGCTTCGAAATAGTAAATGTATTCAAAGTTAAGCGGAAGCGATACAGGATCAGGTAGGGATATTTATCAAGCATCTAAGCAAAGCATGCAATACTACGAAGACATCCAATCATACAAAGCATGGTCATCATGCACACTAAGATATATCAACGATAAACTTGGGTAGTATGAAGATAAACAAGAGTTGGGAATGTTTTCGGAGAATGTCTTTGGGAAGACATGATCAAGCAAGGGCTTCACGGTACAGTAAGTAAGAGAGTGAAAGATAGAACCAGTAGCTTGACGAAGACACGGGATTTGTTGGACCAGTTCTAGTTGTTGTGACAACTATATGTCCGATTGTGGGGGCTTAGACCTTGTCTTCACCTTGATCCCCTTGAGCCGAAGTCTCTCAGACCATGCCCAATCACTCATTTAAGTTTTCAACGGAGACTTCTGAAACCCGTACAAACTTGGTCACCCGTCAATCCACAATGACTCTTGGATTGATCTATACCATGGTCACCAGGCAATCCACAATGATTCTTGGACGCACTAGACCACGATGCCTAACCGTGTGAAAGATCATAGTCTTCAAGTGTAACAAGTCTTCAGTTCTCTCAGAACATAATTACTTTGATAATGCTCAAACACTTTGGCTCTAGTGTTTGGGTTTATCCTCGCAGGATAGTTCTATCTCAATGTCTTCAAGGTGGGTTGCTCCAAAATGACAACAACCATATCTAACTCTGAGCAACCACCAACTTGTGGTGAAGGGGGTGGTCTATTTATAGTCAACATGCAACCCTACTTGATATGACCGAAATGGCCCTGGGTCAATGGACAACCGACACGTGTTTCAACGTTCAAATTTGAAAAGACACACACAACAACATTACTTGGGCTGCAAGTAATGCTGACTCAACCAACCGTGGAAGAGATTTCATGTCATTGTCTTCGCTCGAAGACATAGGTAAATGTGGGTTGAGCATTACGTCACGATGTGACTTCGATCACATCGACCCCACTTAATAGTACGGTGGTTCTTATGACTCGGGAAAAAAGAAAAAAGAAAACAAAAGACTTTGTCTTTGTGTTTTCTTATCTTCAAGCGATTATCTTCATGCACCACCAATGGCTTCGGCCATTATCAGTGTCTTCGGACAATTTTGGGGGTCGTCTTCGACGGTTAAACCGAATCTTGAGGGACTGCTATCTGTGTTATCATGTGAACTCTCACAAACACATTAGTCCCTCAACCACGTTTGTATTCAATACACCAAAACCAACAAAGGGTGGCACTAGATGCACTTACACCACTTCACTCCACTCCCATTTGTCATCCAAGCTCACCTCATTTGATCTTCGGCATGGAGGGCAGCGGATCTGACTTCGGCCAGTCCGGTTCCATCAACTGGGGTGCCAACCCCTGCAGGGTAGAGAAGGCAATGGCGGTCCGCATTGCACTCCGCCGCTCCCGAGAGGACAGCGCCCGGCCGATGGCACGATCTGTCTGGCGCGACTCCATAGCATCGGCTGAACACGCGCTCAGGTCCTCTGGGGCTGGGTCATCGTGCTTTTGGAAATATACCCTAGAGGCAATAATAAAATGGTTATTATTATATTTCCTTGTTCATGATAATTGTCTATTGTTCATGCTATTATTTTATTAACCGAAAACCGTAATACATGTGTGAATACATAGACCACAACATGTCCCTAGTGAGCCTCTAGTTGACTAGCTCATTGATCAATAGATGGTCATGGTTTCCTGGCCATGAACATTGGATGTCGTTGATAACAGGATCACATCATTAGGAGAATGATGTGATGGACAAGACCCAATCCTAAACATAGCACAAGATCGTATAGTTCGTCTGCTATAGCTTTTCTAATGTCAAGTATTGTTGTGGCAACAAAAGTCCTTCCTTGGCGCTAGGAATTCTTCTTGTTACTTCTCTGGTTTGCGTCGGTTTTTCCCTTGAAGAGGAAAGGGTGATGTAGCACAGGAGCAGTAAGTATTTCCCTCAGTTTGAGAACCAAGGTATCGATCCAGAAGGAGGGCCTCGTCAAGTCTAGAGTACCTTCGCAAACACAAACAAGCTTGCACCCAACGCTTCAAAGGGGTTGTCAATCCCTTCAAGGTTGTTTGCAAAGTGAGATCTGAAGGCAGAAAGTGCAACGAAGTAAAAAGTGTAAGGCTAAAAATATGGTGTGGAGTAGACCCCGGGGGCCATAGTGTTCACTAGACGCTTCTCTCAAAATAGCAAATATCACGGTGGGTGAACAAATTTTTGTCGAGCAATTGATAGAACTGCGCAAAGTCATGACGATATCTAAGGCAATGATCATACATATAGGCATCACGCCCGAGACAAGTAGACCGATACTTTCTGCATCTACTACTATTACTCCACACATTGACCGCTATCCAGCATGCATCTAGTGTATTGAGTTCATGACGAACAGAGTAACGCCTTAATCAAGATGACATGATGTAGAGGGATAATCTCAAACCAGTGAGGAAAACCCCATCTTTTTACTCGCTACCCCTTCTGTCACAGGGTGAGGTCACCGCACGGTATGAACCCAAAACCAAGCACTTCTCCCATTGCAAGAATCATAGATCTATTTGGCCAAACAAAACCCACAACTCGAAGAGAATTACAAGGATATGAAATCATGTATAAGAGAGATCAGAAGAAACTCAAATACTTCGTATACTTCTGGTACCTCACAAAATCTGAAAAATTACGACGGCTTGGGAAAAAAGCATATCAACCAGCAGCAAAAAGAATCAACTCAAAATCTCTTTTTGAATAAAAATGAAAAATCATCTCGTGAGCGAAAAGTTTCTGTCTTTTTCCAGCAGGATCAAACAACCATTACCAAGACTAGTCATAAAGGTTTTGCTTGGCTCGGACACAAAAAGAAACATGAAAAACACAATCACAACAGAATTGTGATGGTGTAGACGCAAAAAAACAGAAAGAAAAAAGACAAATTCATTGGGTTGCCTCCCAACAAGCGCTATTGTTTAGCGCCCTTAGCTAGGCATAAAAGCGATAGAATCACGTATCGTCGTCTTTGGTGCTCAAACCATAAGTGGCCCTCATCATGGATTCATAAGGCAATCTTATTTTATTTCTAGGAAAGTGTTCCATGCCCTTCCTTAAAGGAAATTGTAATCTAATATTTCCTTCCTTCATATCGATGATAGCACTGATAGTCCTTAGGAAAGGTCTACCAAGAATAATAGGGCAAGTAGGATTGCAATCAATGTCAAGCACAATGAAATCCACGGGTACATAGTTCCTATTTGCAACAATAAGAACATCATTGATCCTTCCCATGGGTTTCTTCACAGTAGAATCAGCAAGATGCAAATTAAGAGAACACTCTTCAATCTCATTAAAACCCAGAACATCACATAAAGACTTTGGAATCGCTGAAACACTAGCACACAAATCACACAAAGCATTGCACTCATAGTTTTTGATTTTGATTTTGATGGTAGGTTCCCACTGATCATGAAGCTTTCTAGGAATAGAGACTTTCAGTTCAAGTTTCTCTTCAAGAGATTTTATCATAGCTTCGACGATATGATCGGTAAAGGCCTTGTTTTGGCTATAAGCGTGTGGAGAGTTTAACATGTATTGCATCAAAGAAATGCATTCAATCAAGGAGCAACTATCATAATTGAATTCCTTGAAATCCACGGTAGTAATTTCATTACTACTCAAAGTTTTAACATCTTCTACTCCACTTTCAATGCTTTTAGCATCAAGATAGATGGACTCTGAATCATTGGGGCACTTTTCAACCAAAGTGGATTCATATCCAGCCCCATAATCATTAGGTTTGACACAAGAAAACAAAGATTCAATGGGAGTCACACCAAGCACTTTAAGATCTTCGTGATTCTCATCACGACAACACGCCTTTTTAAGCCATTCATGTCTAGCACGAATTTTGGCGGTTCTTTTTTGGCTCTCAATCATGGAAACACGCATAGCTTTCAAAGTTTCCTCCATGTTGATTTTGAGTAGCTTTTCCTCTATGGACGCATTGAAAATCTTTTGAGAGTTGATGAACTCTTTGATATTACTCTCTAGATCAGAGGGTAATCTATTGTAATTTCCATGGGTATTGTTGTAGGAGTTGCCAAAGTTATTAGAGGAGTTACCAGGAAAAGGCCTAGGAACATAGTTTCCTCTAAAAGCATTGTTGTTGCCAAAGTTATTCCTACCAACAAAATTAATGTCCAAACTAGCGTTGCTACTCTCAATCAAAGAAGACAAAGGCATATCATTAGGATCCAAAGGAGCACTTCTACTAGCAACCAAATTCATTAACTCATCCATCTTAGCACTCAACGAGTTAATTTCCTCTATAGCGTGTACCTTCTTACTAGTAGGTGACCTTTCAGTGTGCCACTGAGAGTAGTTCATCATGATGTTGTCTAAGAGCTTTGTGGCTTCTCCTAACGTGATTTCCATGAACGTTCCACCTGAGGCGGAGTCCAAGATATTTCTAGAAGCGAAATTCAAGCCAGCGTAAAAGATTTGAATAATCATCCAAAGGCTCAAGCCATGAGCGGGACAATTTCTAATCATTAATTTCATTCTCTTCCAAGCTTGTGCAACATGTTCATGATCAAGTTGCTTGAAATTCATGCATGATATCATTACGGAGAGAGATGATCTTAGCCGGCGGAAAATACTTGGATATATAAGCATCTTTGCACTTATCCCAAGAATCGATACTATTTTTGGGCAAAGAAGAAAACCAAGTTTTTGCGCGATCTCGCAACGAGAAAGGAAAAAGATTTAATTTAATCACGTCATTATCCACATCTTTTTTCTTTTGCATATCAAAAAGCTCAATGAAGGTATAGAGATGGGATGCGGCATCTTCACTAGGAAGGCCACAGAATTGCTCTTTCATAACAAGATTCAGCAAAGCGGCATTGATTTCATATGACTCCGCACTAGTAGCGGGAGCAATCGGAGTACTAATAAAATCATTATTATTAGTATTCGAGAAGTCACAAAGTTTGGTGTTTTCGTTCATGGTGACTTCAGCAAGCAAGCGAGCACACAAGCAAACAAAGAGCAGGCGAGAAAAAGGGCGAACGAAAAGGCAAACGAAAAAGGCAAATGAAAAAGGCAAATTGGTGAAGTGGGGGAGAGGAAAACGAGAGGCAACTGACAAACAAAGTAAATGCAAGAGATGAGTTTGCGACACCTACTTGGATCAGTTCTTGACTTGATCTTCCTCCCCAGCAACGGCGTGAGAAATTCTTCTGCTGCGGCAACAAAAGTCCTTCCTTGGCGCTAGGAATTCTTCTTGTTACTTCTCTGGTTTGCGTCGGTTTTTCCCTTGAAGAGGAAAGGGTGATGCAGCACAGGAGCAGTAAGTATTTCCCTCAGTTTGAGAACCAAGGTATCGATCCAGAAGGAGGGCCTCGTCAAGTCCAGAGTACCTGCGCAAACAGAAACAAGCTTGCACCCAACGCTTCAAAGGGGTTGTCAATCCCTTCAAGATTGTTTGCAAAGTGAGATCTGAAGGCGGAAAGTGCAATGAAGTAAAAAGTGTAAGGCTGAAAATATGGTGTGGAGTAGACCCTGGGGGCCATAGTGTTCACTAGAGGCTTCTCTCAAAATAGCAAATATCACGGTGGGTGAACAAATTACTGTCGAGCAATTGATAGAACTGCGCAAAGTCATGACGATATCTAAGGCAATGATCATACATATAGGCATCACGTCTGAGACAAGTAGACCGATACTTTGTGCATCTAATACTATTACTCCACACATCGACCTCTATACAGCATGCATCTAGTGTATTGATACCATGACGAACAGAGTAACGCCTTAAGCAAGATGACATGATGTAGAGGGATAATCTCAAACCAATGATGAAAACCCCATCTTTTTACCCTTGATGGCAACAACACGATGCGTGCCTCGCTACCCCTTCTGTCACTGGGTGAGGTCACCGCATGGTATGAACCCAAAACCAAGCACTTCTCCCATTGCAAGAATCATAGATCTAGTTGGCCAAACAAAACCCACAACTCGAAGAGAATTACAAGGATATGAAATCATGCATAAGAGAGATCAGAAGAAACTCAAATAAGATTCATAGATAAAATGATCATAAATCCACAATTCATCGGATCTCGACAAACACACCGCAAAACAAGATTACATCGGATAGATCTCCATGAAGATCATGGAGAACTTTGTATTGAAGATCCAAGAGAGAGAAGAAGCCATCTAGTTACTAGCTATGGACCCGTAGGTCTATGGTGAACTACTCACGCATCATCGAAGAGGTCATGGTCTTGATGGAGAAGCCCTCCGTGTCCGAATCCCCCTCCGACAGGGCACCAGAACGTGCCCCGGATGGGATCTTGCGGAGACACAAGCTTGCGGCGGCGGAAAAGTGATTTCGATGATCTCCTGTTTTTTTGGGATTTTTAGGGAATTTATAGGCGCAACCCCTAGGTCAGGGGACGCTCAGGGGGCCCACAAGCCTGGGTGGCGCGGCCTACCCCCCTGGCTGCGGGGTAGGGGCTTGTGGGGCCCCTGAGGATCCCCTGCCTTGGCTCCCAAGCTTCCCGATCTTCTTCCGTTCCGGAAAAAATCTTTTCGGGGATTTTCTTCTGTTTGGACTCCGTTTCAAAATCTCCTCTGACAGGGGTCAAAAACATGGAAAAAACAGGAACCGGCACTTGGCACTGAGTTAATAAGTTAGTCCCAAAAAATATATAAAAGGCATGCAAAACATCCAAAGTTTGAGAAGATAATAGCATGAAACCATCAAAAATTATAAATACGTTGGAGACGTATCAAGTATCTTTTCCTTAGACCATGAGATTGTGCAACTCCCGGATACTGTAGGAATGCTTTGAGTGTATCGAACATCACACCATAACTGGGTGATTATAAAGGTTCACTACAGGTATCTCTGAAAGTGTTTGTTGGGTTAGTACGAATCAAGACTAGGATTTGTCACTCCGTGTGATGGAGAGGTATCTCTGGGCCCACTCGGTAATATATCATCATAATGAGCTCAGTGTGACTAAGGAGTTAGCCACGGGATCATGTGTTACGGAACGAGTAAAGAGACTTGCTCGTAACGAGATTGAACAAGGTATAGGGATACCTACGATCGAATCTCGGGCAAGTATCATACCGGTAGACAAAGGGAATTGTATACGGGATTGAGTGAATCCTTAACATAGTGGTTCATCAGATGAGATCATTTCTACCTCTTGAGTTTGCTTTAGTTTTTCCCTTGAAAAGGAAAGGGTAATGCAGCACAGTAGCAGTAAGTATTTCCCTCGGTTTTGAGAACCAAGGTATCAATCTAGTAGGAGAATCAAGCCAAGTGTCCAGAGTACCTGCGCAAACACAAATGAGCTTGCACCCAACGCTATAAAGGGGTTGTCAATCCCTTCAAGATTGATTGCAAAGTGAGATCTGAAGGCGGAAAGTGCAACGAAGTAAAAGTGTAAGGCTGAAAATATGATGTGAAGTAGACCCGGGGGCCATAGTGTTCACTAGAGGCTTCTCTCAAAATAGCAAATATTACGGTGGGTGAACAAATTACTGTCGAGCAATTGATAGAACCGCGCAAAGTCATGACGATATCTAAGGCAATGATCATACATATAGGCATCACGTCCGAGACAAGTAGACCGATACTGTCTGCATCTACTACTATTACTCCACACATCGACCGCTATCCAGCATGCATCTAGTGTATTGAGTTCATGACGAACAGAGTAACGCCTTAAGCAAGATGACATGATGTAGAGGGATAAACTGAAACCAATGATGTAAACCCCGTCTTTTTACCCTTGATGGCAACAACACGGTGCGTACCTCGCTACCCCTTCTGTCATTGGGTGAGGTCACCGCACGGTATAAACCCAAAACCAAACACTTCTCACATTGCAAGAATCATAGATAAAGTTGGCCAAACAAAACCCACAACTCGAAGAGAATTACAAGGATATGAAATCATGCATATAAGATATCAGAAGAAAGTCAAATAAGATCCATAGATAATCTGATCATAAATCCACAATTCATCGGATCTCGACAAATACACCGCAAAAGAAGATTACATCAGATAGATCTCGATGAAGATCATTGAGAATGTTGTATTGAAGATCCAAGAGAGAGAAGAAGCCATCTAGCTACTAGCTATGGACCCGAAGGTCTATGGTGAACTACTCACGCATCATCGGAGAGGCCATGGTGTTGATGAAGAAGCCCTCCGTATCCGAATCCCCCTCCGGCAGGGCACCAGAACATGCCCCAGATGGGATCTTGCGAAGACAGAAGCTTGCGGCGGCGGAAAATTATTTTTGTGGATATCTCCCGTAGTTTTGGATTTTTCGGGAATTTATAGGCGGAAGAGGTAGGGCATACGAGCCACAAGGGGGCACAAGCCTGCTAGGCACGGGCCCCCTAGCCGCGCCTAGGGGGCTTATGGCCTCCCCTGGTGGCCTCTGCCTTGGTTCTCACGTCCCGTGTGTATCTTCTGTTCCGGAAAAAAATCTTTTTGGAAGTTTTATTCCGTTTGGACACCGTTTAAAATTCTCCTCTGAAAAGGGTCAAAAACACGGAAAAAACAAGAACTGGCACTTGGCACTGAGTTAGTAAGTTAGTCCGATATAAAAGGCATACAAAACATCCAAAGTTTGACAAGATAATAGCATGGAACCATCAAAAATTATAGATACGTTGGAGACGTATCAAGCATCCCCAAGCTTAACTCCTGCTCGTCCGCGAGTAGGGAAGTGATAAAGACTGAATTTTTGATGTGGAATGCCACCTAGAATAGTTGTCCTTTGTAACTTCTTTCATGTGACATGAATGTTCAGATCCATAAGATTCAAAACAATAGTTTGCTATTGACATGAGAACAATAATACTTCAAGCAAACTAGCAAGGTAATCATGAACTTTTGAAATAACAAGGCCAAAGAAAGTTATCCCTACAAAATCATATAGTCTGGATATGCTCCATCATCCCCACACAACTAATTTAAATCATCCACAACCCCGGTATTGGCCAAGTAATTGTTTTTGCACTCTTACTTTCTCAAACCTTTTTGAACTCTCACGCAATGCATGAGCGTGAGACATGGATATAGCACTATGGTGGAATAGAGTGTGGTGGAGGTTGTGAGACAAAAAGGAGGAGATGGTCACATTGACTTGGCGTATCAAAGGACTATGGAGATGCCCATTAATAGATATCAATGTGAATGAGTAGGGATTGCCATACAAAGGATGCACTAGAGCTATAAGTATGTGAAAGCTCAAAAGGAGAACTAGAGGGTGTGCATCCAACTTGCTTGTTCACGAAGACCTAGGGCAATTTTGAGGAAGCCCATCATTGGAATATACAAGCCAAGTTATATAATAAAGATTCCCACTAGCATATGGTGGTGACAAAACGAGAGGCTCTCAATCATTAAGAACATGGTGCTATTATGAAGCAGAAGTGTGGAAAGAGATAGTAGCATTGTCCCTTCTCTCTTTTTCTCTCTTTTTTTTGTTTGGGCTCTTTGGCCTCTCTTTTTTTATTGTGGGAAACTTTGGCCTCTTTTTTTTTATTTCCTCACATGGGAAATGCTCTAATAATAATGATCATCACATTTTTATTTACTCAAAGCTCAAAGCTTAGAAAGATGATGACTCTATAGGAAATGCCTCCGGCAGTGTACCGGGATGTGCAACGATCTAGCTTGGCGTATGACGTTGAAACATCTCGCTAGCTATCTTACAATCATGCAATGGCAATATGAGAATGACGGCACAAGTCATGAGACGGAACGGTGGGAGTTGCATGGCAATATATCTCGGAATAGCTATGAAAATGCCATAGTAGGTAGGTATGGTGGCTGTTTTGAGGAAGGCATATGGTGCGTTTGTGCACCGGTGAAAATTGCGCGGTACTAGAGAGGCTAGCAATGGTGGAAGGTGAAAGTGCATCTATACCATGGACTCACATTAGTCATGAAGAACACACATACTTGTTGCGAAAGTTTTTATTAGTAATCGAAACAAAGTGCTAAACACATACTCCTAGGGGAAGGGTTGGTAGGTGTTAACCATCGCGCGATCCTGACCGCAACACAAAGGATGACAATCAATAGATCAATTATGCTCCAACTTCCTAACATAGCGGTTCACCATACGTGCATGTTACGGGAATCAATAACTTCAACACAAGTATTTCTAGATTCACAACACCCTACTAACATAACTCTTAATATTACCAAATCCACGTCTCAAAACTAATTGAGAGGTATCAAACTTCTCATTCTACTCAATGCACATGAAGATGGAGATTTTATTGTATCCTCCTTGGGTACCTATCACCATTGGGACTACTTTCATAGCACAAGACAACTACCAAGTTACGCACCGCCGTGCTCCAAAAGATCTAAGTGAAGCACATAGAGAAAAATTGTCTAGCTCAAAAGATATAAGTGAAGCACAATGAGTATTCTAGCAAATTCATGATGAGTGCATGTCTCTCTCAAAAGGTGTGCAGCAAGGATGATTGTGACACAACAAAAAGAAAAGACTCCTACGATACAAGACGCTCCAAGCAAAACGCATATCATGTGGTCAATAAAAATATAGCTCCAAGTAATGTTACAGATGGATTGAAGACGAAAGAGGGGATGCCTTCCCGGGGCATCCCCAAGCTTAGGCTTTTTGGTGTCCTTGAATTTGTTTGGGATTCCTTGGGAATCCCCAAGCTTGAGCTCTTTCCACTCTTTATCCCTTTGTCCATGAGAACATCACCCAAAACTTGAAAACTTCACAACACAAAACTTAAACAGAAACTCATGATATCATTAGCACAAGAAAACAAACTACCACTTCTTTAGGTACTGTACAAATCTTGATTTCTACTTATATTGATGTTAGATTACTGTATTCTCACTTTTCCATGGCTAGTACCCCCCGATACTATCCATAGTTTCATGAAAACAAGCAACCAACACAACAAAAACAGAATCTGTCAAAAACAGACCAGTCTGTAGCAATCTGTATACTTCGTATACTTCTGGTACCTCAAAAATTCTGAATAATTACGACAGCTTGGGAAAAGGCATATAAACCAGAAGCAAAAAAGAATCAACTCAAAATCTCTTTCTTGATAAAAATTAAAAATAATTTCGTGAGCGAAAAGTTTCTGTCTTTTTCCAGCAGGATCAAACAACCAACACCAAATAGTCATAATGGTTTTGCTTGGATCAAACACAAAAAGAAACACAAAAGACACAATCATAACAGAATTATGATGGTGTGGACGCAACAAAACAGAAAGAAAAAGATAAATTCATTGGGTTGCCTCCCAACAAGCGATATTGTTTAATGCCCTTAGCTAGGCATAAGGTGATGGAATCACGTATCGTCGTCTTTGGTACTCAAACCATAAGTAGCCCTCATCATGGATTCATAAGGCAATCTTATTTTATTTCTAGGAAAATGCTCCATGCCCTTCTTTAAAGGAAATTGAAACCTAATATTCCCTTCCTTCATATCGATGATAGCACCAATAGTCCTTAGGAAAGGTCTACAAAGAATGTTAGGGCATGTAGGATTGCAATCAATATCAAGCACAATGAAATCCACGGGTACATAGTTCCTATTTGCAATAATAAGAACATCATTGATCCTTCCCATGGGTTTCTTGACAGTAGAATCCGCAAGATGCAAATTAAGAGAGCACTCCTCAATCTCATTAAAGCCTAAAACATCACATAAAGACTTTGGAATCGCGGAAACACTAGCATCCAAATCACACAAAGCATTGCATTCATAGTTTTTGATTTTGATTTTGATAGTAGGTTCCCACTCATCATGGAGCTTTCTAGGAATAGAAACTTCCAACTTAAGTTTCTCTTCAAGAGATTTTATCATAGCATCGACGATATGATCGGTAAAGGCCTTGTTTTGGCTATAAGCGTGTGGCGAGTTTAGCATGGATTGCATCAAGGAAATGCATTCAATCAAGGAGCAACTATCATAATTGAATTCCTTGAAATCCAAAGTAGTAGTTTCATTACTACTCAAAGTTTTGATATCTTTTACTCCACTTTCAATGATTTTAGCATCAATATAGATTGACTCCGTATCATTTGGGCGTTTTTCAACCAAAGTGGATTCATATCCAGCCCCATCATCATTAGGTTCGACACAAGAAAACAAGGATTCAATGGGAGTCACACCAAGCACTTTAAGATCTTTGTGATTCTCGTCACGAGTTTCAGGTTTAGCAACCATTTTATTGATTAAGGTAGCCTATTTATCAGAAATCTGGCCTACCAATTTTTCAAGACGAGCAAACTAAGAATTTAGCCCAAGGAATTCTTTGGCCATATCATCAACTTCTTTATTCATGAAAGCCATAAAAGAATTTTGCTCCCTTAGTTCTCTACGGAAGTAGCTATTATAATCAAACTGTGTAGACATGAAGCCTTTAACACTAGTTTCAATCTCTTCCAACCTTGTGTAGTAAGCATCATAATCATTTTGTTAAGCCATACAGGTCTTAGCAGTTAGACAAGCGCGCAAGCGAACAGAAAGCAAGCGAGAGAAAAGGGCGAACGAAAAGGGCAAATATTTTTGTAAATTTTTGTTTTTCATAAGTGGGGAAGAGGAAAACGAGAGGCAAAAAAAAGTAAATGCAAGAGATGAGTTTGCGACACTTACTTGGATGAGCTTCACCTAGAATAATCCCCGGTGCCAGAAATTGACACGTTGACGGGAGACTATTCTTGACTTGATCCTCCCCGGCAATGGCGCCAGAAATCCTTCTTGCTACCTCTTGAGCTTGCGTTGGTTTTTCCCTTGAAGAGGAAACGGTGATGCAGCACAGTAGCAGTAAGTATTTCCCTCAGTTTTGAGAACCAAGGTATCAATCCAGTAGGAGAATCAAGACAAGTGTCCGGAGTACCTGCGCAAACACAAACGAGCTTACACCCAACGCTATAAAGGGGTTGTCAATCCCTTCAAGATTGATTGCAAAGTGAGATCTGAAGGCGGAAAGTGCAACGAAGTAAAAGTGTAAGGTTCAAAATATGATGTGAAGTAGACCCGGGGGGCATGGTGTTCACTAGAGGCTTCTCTCAAAATAGCAAATGTTACGGTGGGTGAACAAATTACTGTCGAGCAATTGATAGAACCGCGCAATGTCATGACGATATCTAAGGAAATGATCATACATATAGGCATCACGTCCGAGACAAGTAGACCGATACTGTCTGCATCTACTACTATTACTCCACACATCGACCGCTATCCAGCATGCATCTAGTGTATTGAGTTCATGACAAACAGAGTAACACCTTAAGCAAGATGATATGATGTAGAGGGATAAACTCAAACCTATGATGTAAACCCCATCTTTTTACCCTTGATGGCAACAACACGATGCGTGCCTCGCTACCCCTTCTGTCACTGGGTGAGGTCACCGCACGGTACGAACCCAAAACCAAGCACTTCTCTCATTGCAAGAATCATAGATCAAGTTGGCCAAACAAAACCCACAACTCGAAGAGAATTACAAGGATATGAAATCATGCATATAAGAGATCAGAAGAAACTCAAATAAGATTCATAGATAATTCGATCATAAATCCACAATTCATCGGATCTCGACAAACACACCGCAAAAGAAGATTACATCGGATAGATCTCCATGAAGATCATGGGGAACTTTGTATTGAAGATCCAAGAGAGAGAAGAAGCCATCTAGCTACTAGCTATGGACCCGAAGGTCTATGGTGAACTACTCAGGCATCATCGGAGAGGCCATGGAGTTGATGAAGAAGCCATCCGTATCCGAATCCCCCTCCGGCAGGGCACCAGAACGTGCCCCAGATGGGATGTTGCGGAGACAGAAGCTTGCGGCGGCGGAAAATTATTTTCGTGGATCTCTCCCCTAGTTTTGGATTTTTCGGGAATTTATAGGCGGAAGAGGTAGGGCCCACAAGCCTGCTAGGCATGCCCCCTGGCCGCGCCTAGGGGGCTTGTGGCCTCCCCTGGTGGTCTCTTCCTTGGTTCTCACGTCCCGTGCGTATCTTCTGTTCCGGAAATCTTTTCGGAAGTTTTATTCCGTTTGGACACCGTTTAAAATTCTCCTTTGAAAAGGGTCAAAAACACGAAAAAACAGGAACTGGCACTTGGCACTGAGTTAATAAGTTAGTCCCAAAAAAGATATAAAAGGCATACAAAACATCCAAAGTTTTACAAGGTAATAGCATGGAACCATCAAAAGTTATAGATACATTGGAGACGTATCAAGCATCCCGAAGCTTAACTAATGCTCGTCCTCGAGTAGGGAAGTGATAAAGACTGAATTTTTCATGTGGAATGCTACCTAGCATAGTTGTCTTTTGTAACTTCTTTCATGCGACGTGAATGTTCAGATCCGTAAGATTCAAAACAATAGTTTTCTATTGACATAAGAACAATAATACTTCAAGCAAACTAGCAAGGTAATCATGAACTTTCGAAATAACAAGGCCAAAGAAAGTTATCCCTACAAAATCATATAGTCTGGCTATGCTCCATCATCCCCACACAACTAATTTAAATCATGCACAACCCCGGTATTGTCCAAGTAATTGTTTTTGCACTCTTACTTTCTCAAACCTTTTTCAACTCTCACGCAATATATGAGCGTGAGCCATGGATATAGCACTATGGTGGAATAGAGTGTGGTGGAGGTTGTGAGACAAAAAGGAGGAGATGGTCACATTGACTTGGCGTATCAAAGGACTATGGAGATGCCCATTAATAGATATCAATGTGAATGAGTAGGGATTGCCATACAAAGGATGCACTAGAGCTATAAGTATGTGAAAGCTCAAAAGGAGAACTAGTGGGTGTGCATCCAACTTGCTTGCTCACGAAGAACTAGGGCAATTTTGAGGAAGCCCATCATTGAAATATACAAGCCAAGTTATATAATAAAGATTCCCACTAGCATATGGTGGTGACAAAACGAGAGGCTCTCAGTCATGAAGAACATGGTGCTATTATGAAGCACAAGTGTGGAAAGAGATAGTAGCATTGTCCCTTCTCTCTTTTTCTCTCTTTTTTTTGTTTGGGCTCTTTGGCCTCTCTTTTTTTTATTGTGGGAAACTTTGGCCTCTTTTTTTTATTTCCTCACATGGGACAATGCTCTAATAATGATGATCATCACACTTTTATTTAATCAAAGCTCAAATCTTAGAACGATGATGGCTCTATAGGAAATGCCTCCGGCAGTGTACCGGGATGTGCAACGATCTAGCTTGACGTATGACGTTGAAACATCTCGCTAGCTATCTTACGATCATGCAATGGCAATATGAGAGTGACGGAACAAGTCATGAGACGAAACGGTTGGAGACGTATCAATCATCGTGGAACATGTGGGAGCCAACATGGGTATCCAGATACCGTTGTTGGTTATTGGCGGGAGAGGTGTCTCGGTCATGTCTACATGGTTCCCGAACTCGTAAGGTCTACACACTTAAGGTTCGGTGACGCTAGAGTTGTAGTGGGAATTGTATATGTGGTTACCGAAGGTTGTTCGGAGTCCCGGATGAGATCCTGGACATCACGAGGAGTTCCGGAATAGTCCGGGTGAAGATTTACATATGGGAAGTCCATTTTCGGTCACCGGAAAGGTTTCGGGGTTTATCGGTATTATACCGGGACCACCGGAAGGGTATCGGGTGTCCACCTATCCCGGAAGGCCAGATGGGCTGAAAGTGGAAGGGAACTAGCCCCTGGTGGGCTGGTGCGAGCCAAGAGAGGAGGCCCAAGGCGCCTAGAGCAAAACCCTAGGGCGTGGGGCTTCCTCCCTCCGACTTGGGAGGCAAAGCCACCCCTAGGGCGTCGCCGCCCCTTCTAGGGTTTCCCTAGGGTGGCCGCCCCGTCTCCCTCCCTCCTATAAATAGTGGGGGTTTGGGGAGGGTTGCACACACCTTGAACATCTCCCCTTGGTGCAGCCCTGCCTCTCCACCTCTCCTCCTCCACGACGGCTTGGAGAAGCCCTGTAGGAGAACCAGAAGCTCCATCGCCACCATGCTGTCGTGTTGCCGGAGCCCTCCCTTAACTTCTCATTCACCCTTGCTGGATCAAGAAGGAGGAGACGTCCCCAGGCTGTAGGTGTGTTGAACGCGGAGGCACCGTTCGTTTGGTGCTTCGATCGGATCACCGCGAGTACGACTCCATCGACCGCGTTCATAGTAACGCTTTCGCTTTGCGATCTTCAACAGTATGAAGATGCTCTCCCTCACTCGTTGCTAGATTAATCTTGGTGATACGTAGAATTTTTTTGAATTATTACTACGTTCCCCAACAGTGGCATCATGAGCTAGGTCTATGCGTAGATTCTATGCACGAGTAGAACACAAGTAAGTTGTGGGCGATGATTTGGTCAATTTTCTTACCGTTACTAGTCTTATCTTGATTCGGCGATATTGTGGGATGAAGCGGCCCGGACCGACTTTACACGTACTCTTACGTGAGACTGGTTGCAGTGCAGGACATGCACTTGTTGCATAAGGTGGCTAGCGGGTGGCTGTCTCTCCCACTTTAGTCGGATCGGATTTGATGAAGAGGTTCCTTATGAAGGGTAAATAGCAATTGGCATATCATCGTTGTGGTTGTGACGTAGGTAAGAAACGTTCTTGCTAGAAACCCATAACAGCCACATAAAACTTGCAACAACAATTAGAGGACGTCTAACTTGTTTTTGCAGGGTATGTTATGTGATGCGATATGGCCAAAAGGATGTGATGTTATATATGTGATGTATGAGATTGATCATGTTCTTGTAATATGATTCACGACTTGCATGTCGATGAGTATGACAACTGGGAGGAGCCATAGGAATTGTCATAATTTATTGTATGATGCCATGTGATTACTTTACTTTATTGCTAACCGTTAGCCATAGTAGTAAAAGTAATAGTTGGCGAGATGACTTCATGATGATGGAGATCATGGTGTCATGTCAGTGACAATGGTGATCATGTCGCGTCCCGAAGATGGAGATCAAAGGCGCAAGATAATATTGGCCATATCATGTCACTATATGATTTGCATGTGATGTTTATCATGTTTTTACATCTTATTTTTTTAGAGCGATGGTAGTAAATAAGATGATTCCTCACTAAAATTTCAAGAAAAGTGTTCCCCCTAAGTGTACACTGATGTCTACTATGCAACCTTCTCCTTGTAGACGTTGTTGGGCCTCCAAGTGCAGAGGTTTGTAGGACATTAGCAATTTTCCCTCAAGTGGCTGACCTAAGGTTTATCAATCCGCGGGAGGTGTAGGATGAAGATGGTCTCTCTCAAGCAACCCTGCAACCAAATAACAAAGAGTCTCTTGTGTCCCCAACACACCAAATACAATGGTAAGTTGTATAGGTGCACTAGTTCGGCGAAGAGATGGTGATACAAGTGCAATATGGATGGTAGATATAGGATTTTGTAATCTGAAATTACAAAAATAGCAAGGTAACAAGTAAAAAAAAGTGAGCACGAATGGTATTGCAATGCGTGGAAACAAGACCTAGGGTTCATACTTTCACTAGTGAAGTTCTCTCAACAATAATAACATAATTGGATCATATAACTAGCCCTCAACATGCAACAAAGATTCACTCCAAAGTCACTAATAGCGGAGAACAAACGAAAAGATTATTGTCGGGTACGAAACCACCACAAAGTTATTCTTTCTGATCGATCTATTCAAGAGTCCGTAGTAAAATAACACGAAGCTATTCTTTCCGTTCGATCCATCATAGAGTTCGTACTAGAATAACACCTTAAGATACATATCAACCAAGACCCTAATGTCACCTAGATACTCCATTGTCACCTCAAGTATCCATGGGCATGATTATACGATATGCATCACACAATCTCAGAATCATCTATTCAACCAACACATAGAACTTCAAAGAGTGCCCCGAAGTTTCTACCGGAGAGTCAAAACGTGTGCCAACCCATATGCATAGGTTCCCAATGTCACGAAACCCGCAAGTTGATCACCAAAACATACATTGAGTACTCACATGAATATCCAAACGTGTGCCAACCCATATGCATAGGTTCCTAATGTCACAAACCCGCAAGTTGATCACCATAGATAGACACGTGCAAGACATACATCAAGTGTTCTCAAAGACTCAATCCGATAAGATAACTTCAAAGGGGAAACTCAATTCATTACAAGAAGGGAGAGGGGGAAGAACATCATAAGATCCAACTATAGTAGCAAAGCCCGTGGTACATCGAGATCAAGACATCTCAAGAACACGAGAGAGAGATCAAACACATAGCTACTGGTACATACCCTCAGCCCCGAGCGTGAACTACTCCCTCCTCGTCATGGAGATCGCCGGGATGATGAAGGTGAGCACCGGAGATGGATTCCCCCTCCGACAGGGTGCCGGAACGGGCTCCAGATTGGTTTTTGGTGGCTACAGAGGCTTGCGGCGGCGGAACTCCCGATCTAGGTTTCTTTTTGGAGGTTTCTGAATTTATAGAACCAGATGGCGGTAGAGTTGCGTCAAGTGGGCCCCTGAGGAGCCCACAAGCTTGGTAGGTGCGGCCTGGGGGGTGGCCGCGCCTACAGGGCTTGTGGCTTCCTCGGGACCCCTCTCCAGTATCTTTTTCTTCCGGTATTTTTGATATTTTCCATAAAAAATCATTGCGAAAGAATTATTCCGTTTGGACTCCGCCTGAAAAAGGGTCAAAAACACGGAAAGAACAGGAACTGGCACTTGGCACTTAATTAATAGTTTAGTCCCAAAAAAGATATAAAAGGCATATAAAACATCCAAAGTTTGACAAGATAAGAGCATGAAACCATCAAAAATTATAGATACGTTGGAGACGTATCAAGGATCCCCAAGCTTAACTCGTGCTCGTCCTCGAGTAGGGAAGTGATAAAGAATCAATTTTTGATGCTTTCATGCTACCTAGCATAGATGTCCTTTGTAACTCCTTTTATGTGACATGAATGTTCAGATCCGTTAGATTCAAAACAATAGTTTGCTATTGATGTGGAGACAATAATACATCAAGCAAACTAGCAAGGTAATCATGAACTTTCAAAATAACAAGGCCAAAAGAAAGTTATCCCTACAAAATCATATAGTCTGGCTATGCTCTATCATCCTTGCACAATGAATTTAAATCATGCACAGCCTCGGTATTGGCCAAGTAATTGTTTTCACACCTTTACTTTCTCAAACTTTTTCAACTCTCACGCAATACATGAGCGTGAGCCATGGTTATAGCACTATAGGTGGAATGGAGTGGTGGAGGTTGTGAGACAAAAAAGGAGAAGATGGTCATATTGACTAGGCATATCAATGAGCTATGGAGATGCTTATCAATAGATATCGATGTGAATGAGTAGGGATTGCCATGCAAGAGATGCACTAGAGCTATGAGTATGTGAAAGCTCTTAAGGAAAACTAGTGGGTGTGCATCCAACTTGCTTGCTCACGAAGACCTAGGGCAATTTTGAGGAAGCCCATCATAGGAATATACAAGCCAAGTTATATAATGAAAATTTCCCACTAGCTATATGGTGGTGACAAAACGACAGACTCTCAATCATGAAGATCATGGTGCTTAATATGAAGCACAAGTGTGGAAAGGAGATAGTAGCATTGTCCCTTCTCTTTTTCTCTCATTTTTTTGGTGGGCTCTTTGGCCTCTTTTATTTATTTATTTATTTATTTTGGTGGGCATCTTTGGCCTCTTTTTTCACATGGGACAATTCTCCATCAATGATGATCACCACACTTACAACTCAAAACTTAGAGCAATGATGACTCTATATGAAATGCCTTCGGTAGTGTACCGTGACAATGATCTAGCATGGCATAGACATCAATGGAAACATCATGCTAGCTATATTATGATCATGCAATGGCAATGTAGAAGTGGTGGCACATGTCATGGTGGTAGTTGCATGGCAATATATCTCGGAATGGCTTTGAAAATGCCATAGTAGGTAGGTATGGTGGCTGTTTTGAGGGAGGCTATATGGTAGGTTTATGCACCGGCGAAAGTTGCACGGTACTAAAGAAGATAGTGATGGTGGAAGGTGAAAGTGCATCTAAACCATGGACTCAACATTAGTCAAGAAGAACTCATATACTTGTTGCAAAAGTTTTATTAGTAATCGAAACAAAGCATTCAACGCATACTCCTAGGGGAAGGGTTGGTAGGTATAAACCATCGCGCGATCCCGACCGCTACACAAAGGATGACAATCAATAAACTAATCATGCTCAAACTTCATCACATATCGGTTCACCATACGTGCATGCTACGGGAATCACTAACTTCAACACAAGTATCTCTAGATTCACAACACCATACTAACATAACTTAAATATTACCACAACCACATCTCAAAACTAATTGAGAGGAATCAAGCTTCTCTTTCTACCTAATGCACATGAAGATGGAAGTTTTCGTAACACTTTGGATAACTACCACTTTTGGGACTACTTTCATAGCATAAGCCGACCACCAAGCCACGCACCGATGTGCTCTAAAAGATATAAGTGAAGCACGCAGAGCAAAATCAACCAGCTCTAAAGATATAAGTGAAACACATGTGAGCTGAATTGCCTAACTCAAAGGATATAAGTGAAGCTCGACAAAATCACGGTGAGTGCATGTCTCTCTCTCTAGGTGTGCAGCAAGGAAGATTGTGACACAACAAAAATAAAAGACTCCTACGATACCAGACGCTCCAAGCAAAACACATATCATGTGGTGAATAAAAATATAGCTCCAAGTAACATTACCGATGTATTGAAGACGAAAGAGGGGATGCCTTCCCGGGGCATCCCCAAGCTTAGGCTTTTTCAGCATCCTTGAATCAACATGGGGTGCCTTGGGAATACCCAAGCTTGAGCTCTTGCCACTCTTTATCTCTTTGTCCATAAGAACTTCACCCAGAACTTGAAAACTTCACAACACAAAACTTAAACAGAAACTCATGATATCATTAGTATAAGAAAGCAAATCACCACTTCCTTAGGTACTATAGAAAACTTAAATTCTACTTATGTTGGTGTTGGGTTGCTGTATTTTAACTTTTCCATGGCTAGTACCCTCCGATACTATCCATAGTTTCATCAAAATAAGCAACCAACTCAACAAAAAACAGAACTTGTTAACAACAGACCAGTCTGTAGCAATATGTATACTTCGTATACTTATGGTACTTCAAAAAATCTGAAAACTTACGAAAGTCTGAAACAATTGCATAGAAATCATCAGAAAAAAGAATCAACTCAAAAGCTCTTACATAATAAAAATGAAAATTCTTTTCGTGAGAAGAAAGTTTCTGTCTTTTTCCAGCATGATCAAACAATCATCACCAAGACTAATCATAACGGTTTTGCTTGGCACAAACACAAAAAGAAACAAAAAATACACAATCATAACAGAATTATGATGGTGTGGAGAAAACAAAACAGGAAGTAAAAAGCAAACAAAAATTTATTCATTGGGTTGCCTCCCAACAAGCGCTATCGTTTAACGCCCTTAGCTAGGCATTGATTTCAATGATGCTCACATAAAAGGTAAGGATTGAAACACAACGAGAGCATCATGGAGGAAATGGATAGCACATTTAAGTCTAACCCACTTCCTATGCATAGGAATTTTGTGATCAAACAATTTATTGGAGCAAGAATCAACTAGCATAGGAAGGCAAAACAAGCATAGCTTCAAAAATTTCAACACATGGAGAGGAAGCTTGATACTATTGCAATAAGTAGAAGCATATGATCCTCTCTCATAGTAATTTTCAGTAGCATCATGAATGAATTCAACAATATAACCAGCACCTAAGGCTTTATTTTCATGATCTACAAGCATAGGAATTTTACTACTCTCCACATAAGGAAATCTATTCTCAAGAATAGTAGTGGGAGTATCGTAAAGGACTTGAATGCTACAAATAATTTCCACATTGAAAAAGCAAGGTTTAGCAAAGGGGTACTCAAGAGTATGACAAATTTTATCATCCCTCTTCTTTATAGCATAAGTATCCTCATAATAATCATCATATATAGGAGGCATGCAATAGTCATAGTAAATTTGATCACTCAAAGTGGGGGGACTAAAAGGATCATCTTCACATAACGAAGCATCCCCAAGCTTATGGCTTTGCATATCATTAGCATCATGGGTATTCATAGAATTCATGCTAACAACATTGCAATCATGCTCATCATTCATATATACTATGCCAAGCATTCTATGTAATTCTTCTTTCAACACTTGAGCACAATTTTCCTTCCCATCATGCTCACGAAAGACATTGAAAAGATGGAGCATATGAGGCATCCTTGATTCCATATTTTGTAGTTTTCTAGTGAAAGAACAAGAAACAAAAAGATTCCATTACAAGATCTAAAGATATACCTTCAAGCGCTAACCTCCCCGGCAACGGCGCCAGAAAATAGCTTGATGTCTAATACGCAACCTTCTCCTTGTAGACGTTGTTGGGCCTCCAAGTGCAGAGGTTTGTAGGACAGTAGCAATTTTCCCTCAAGTGGGTGACCTAAGGTTTATCAATCCGCGAGAGGCGTAGGATGAAATGGTCTCTCTCAAGCAACCCTGCAACCACATAACAAAGAGTCTCTTGTGTCCCCAACACACCCAATACAATGGTAAGTTGTATAGGTGCACTAGTTCGGCGAAGAGATGGTGATACAAGTGCAATATGGATGGTAGATATAGGTTTTTGTAATCTAAAATTACAAAAACAGCAAGGTAACAAGTAACAAAAGTGAGCACGAACGGTATTGCAATGTGTGGGAAAAAGGCCTAGGGTTCATACTTTCACTAGTGAAGTTCTCTCAACAATAATAACATAATTGGATCATATAACTAGCCCTCAACATGCAACAAAGATTCACTCCAAATTCACTAATAGCGGAGAACAAACGAAGAGATTATTGTCGGGTACGAAACTACCACAAAGTTATTCTTTCTGATCGATCTATTCAAGAGTCCGTGGTAAAATAACACGAAGCTATTCTTTCCGTTCGATCCATCTTAGAGTTAGTACTAGAATAACACCTTAAGATACATATCAACCAAGACCCTAATGTCACCTAGATACTCCATTGTCACCTCAAGTATCCGTGGGCATGATTATATGATATGCATCACACAATCTCAGAATCATCTATTCAACCAACACATAGAACTTCAAAGAGTGCCCCGAAGTTTCTACCGGAGAGTCAAAACGTGTGCCAACCCATATGCATAGGTTCCCAATGTCACGAGACCCGCAAGTTGATCACCAAAACATACATCGAGTACTCACACAAATATCCAAACATGTGCCAACCCATATGCATAGGTTCCCAATCTCACAAACCCGCAAGTTGATCACCACAGATAGACACGTGCAAGACATACATCAAGTGTTCTCAAAGACTCAATCCGATAAGATAAATTCAAAGGGGAAACTCAATTCATTACAAGAAGGGAGAGGGGGAAGAACATCATAAGATCCAACTATAGTAGCAAATCCCGCAGTACATCGAGATCAAGACATCTCAAGAACACGGGAGAGAGAGATCAAACACATAGCTACTGGTACATACCCTCTGCCCCGAGGGTTAACTACTCCCTCCTCGTCATGGAGATCGTCGGGATGATGAAGATCGCCACTCGAGATGGATTCCCCCTCCGACAGGGTGCCGGAACGGGCTCCAGATTGGTTTTTGGTGGCTACAGAGACTTGCGGCGGCGGAACTCCCGATCTAGGTTTCTTTCTGGAGGTTTCTGGATTTATAGGACCAGATGGCGGTGGAGTTGCGTCAAGTGGGCCCCTGAGGAGCCCACAAGCTTGGTAGGTGCGGCCTGGGGGGGGGGGTGGCCGCGCCTACAGGGCTTGTGGCTTCCTCGTGACCCCTCTCCGGTATCTTTTTCTTCCGGTATTTTTGATATTTTCCATAAAAAATCATCGCGAAAGAATTATTCCGTTTGGACTCCGCCTGAAAAAGGGTCAAAAACACGGAAAGAACAGGAACTCGCACTTGGCACTGAACTAATAGGTTAGTCCCAAAAAATATATAAAAGGCATATAAAACATCCAAAGTTTGACAAGATAACAGCATGAAACCATCAAAAATTATAGATACGTTGGAGACGTATCATGCACCGTTGCGAAGGATTGTTGTTTCGAAGCACCATGTGATAATTGGGTGTGATAGATTCTAACGTTCGCATACAACGGGTGTAAGCCAGATTTACACACACGAAAATCTTAGGTTGACTTGACCAGCCTAGCATGTACAGATATGGCCTCAGAACACGAGAGACCGAAAGGTCGAACATGAGTCGTATGGTTGATACGATCAACATGGAGATGTTCACCATTGATGACTAGTCCGTCTCACGTGATGATCGAACACGGTCTAGTCGATATGGATCATGTATCACTTAGATGACTAGAGGGATGTCTATCTGAGTGGGAGTTCATTAAATAATTTGATTAGATGAACTTAATTATCATGAACTTAGTCTAAAATTGTCTTTACAATCTATATTGTAGATCCAATGGCACACGCAAATGTCCCACTGAACTTCAACGCGTTCCTAGAGAAAACTAAGTTGAAAGACGATGGAAGAAACTATACGGACTAGGTCTATAACTTCAGGCTCATCCTCATAGCTTCCAATAAAATATATGTCCTTGATGCACCGCTAGGTGAAACACCCATTTTCCTAGTGGCTCAAGACGTTATGAATGCCTGGCAGTCGCGTAGTGATGATTACTCCTTGGTTCAGTGTAGCATGCTTTACAATTTAGAACCGGGGCTCCAAAAGCATTTTGAGCAACATGGAGCATATGAGATGTTCCAAGATATGAAAATGGTTTTCCAAGCTCATGCCCGGGTCGAGAGATATGAAGTCTCCGACAAGTTCTTTAGTTGTAAGATGGAGGAGAATGGGTCTGTCAGCGAGCACATACTCAGAATGTCTGGGTTGCACAACGACTTGTCTCAGTTGGGAGTTAACCTTTCGGATGACTCAATTATTGACAGAATCCTCTAGTCGCTTCCACCTAGCTACAAGAGCTTTGTGATGAACTACAACATGCAAGGGATTGATAAGACCATTCTCGAGTTGTATTCAATGTTGAAATCAGCGGAGGTGGAAATCAAAAAGGAACATCAAGTGTTGATGGTGAATAAGACCACTAGTTTCAAGAAAGGCAAGGGTAAGAAGAACTTCAAGAAGGACGGAAAAGCAGTTGTCGCGCCCGGTCAACCAGTTGCCGGGAAGAAGTCCAAGAATGGACCCAAGCCTGAGACTGAGTGCTATTATTTCAAGGGAAACAGTCACTCAAAGCGGAACTGCCCCAAGTACTTAGCGGACAAGAAGGCCGGTAACGTCAAAGGTATATATGATATACATGTTATTGATGTGTACCTTACCAGCGCTCGTAGTAGATCATGGTTATTTGATATTGATGTAGTTGCTCACATTTGTAACTCAGAACAGGAGTTGTGGAATAAGCAGAGACTGGCAAAGGACGAGGTGACGGTGCGCTTCGGGAATGGTTCCAGGTCGATGTGATCGCCGTCGGCACACTACCTATACATCTACCTTCGGGGTTAGTTTTAAACCTTAATAATTTGTTATTTAGTACCAGCTTTGAGCATGAACATTGTATCGGGATCTCGTTTGATGCGAGATGGCTACTCAATTAAATCTGAGAATGATAGTTGTTCTATTTATATGAGATATATGTTTTATGGTCATGCCTGTTGGTCAATGGTTTATTCTTAATGACTCGAATATGATGTTACACATATTCATAGTGTGAGTACCAAAAGATGTAAGGTTGATAATGATAGTCCCACATACCTGTGGCACTACCGCCTTGGTCATATCGGTGTCAAACGCCTGAAGAAACTCCACACAGATGGACTTTTGGAGTCTCTTGATTTTGAATCATTTGACATGTGCGAACCGTGCCTCATGGGCAAGATGACTACGACCCCGTTCTCCGGAACAATGGAGCGAGCAACCAACTTGTTGGAAATCATACATACCGATGTATGCCGTCCAATGAGCGTTGAGGCTCGCTGTGGCTATCGTTATGTTCTCACCCTCACTGATGACTTAAGCAGATATGGGTATGTCTACTTAATGAAACACAAGTCTAAAACCTTTGAAAGGTTCAAGGAATTTCAGAGTGAGGTAGAGAATCAACGTGACAAGAAAAATAAAGTTCTTACGATCTGATCGTGGAGGAGAATATCTGAGTCACGAGTTTGGCATGCACTTAAGGAAATGTGGAATTGTTTCACAACTCATGTCGCCTGGCTCACCTCAGTGTAATGGTGTGTCTGAACGTCATAATCATACTCCATTGGATATGGTGCGATCTATGATGTCTATTACTAATCTACCACTATCATTTTGGGGATATGCATTGGAGACTACCGCATTCACTTTAAATAGGGCATCATCTAAATCCGTTGAGACGACACCGTATGAACTATGGTTTGGCAAGAAACTTAAGCTATCATTTCTGAAAGTTTGGGGATGCGATGCTTATGTCAAGAAACTTCAACCTGAAAAGCTCGAACCTAAATCGGAAAAGTGTGTCTTCATAGGATACCCTAAGGAAACTATTAGGTATACCTTCTACCTCAGATTCAAAGGCAAGATCTTTGTTGCCAAGAATGGATCCTTTCTACAAAAGAGAATCTCTCGAAAGAAGTGAGTGGGAGGAAAGTAGAACTCGATGAGGTAATTGTACCCCCTCTCGAACCGGAGAGTAGAATAGCACAAGAAAATGTTTCTGGAGTGCCTGCACCGGGTAGAGAGGAAGTTAATGATGATGATCATGAAGCTTCAGATCAAGTTGTACTGAACTTCGTAGGTCCACAAGACACGTTCGGCGCCAGAGTGGTACGGCAACCGTGTCGTGGAAATCATGTTGTTAGACAACATCGAACCTTCGAACTATGAAGAAGCGATGGCGGGCCCAGATTCCAACAAATGGCTTGAAGCCATGAAATCCGAGATAGGATCCATGTATGATAACAAAGTATGGACTTTGGTGGACTTGCCCGATGATCAGCGAGCCATGGAAAATAAATGGATCTTTAACAAGAAGACTGACGCGGATGGTAATGTAACCATCTGTAAGGCTCAACTTGTCGCTAAGGGTTATCGACAAGTTCAAGGAATTGACTACGATGAGACCTTCTCACCCATAACGATGCTGAAGTCCGTCCGGATCATGTTAGCAGTTGCCGCATTTTATGATTATGAGATCTGGCAAATGGATGTCAAAACGACATTCCTTAACGACTTTCTTAAGGAAGAATTGTATATGATACAGCCGGAAGGTTTTGTCGATCCTAAAAATGCTCACAAGGTACGCAAGCTCGAGCGCTCCATCTATGGGCTGGTGCAGGCATCTCAGAGTTGGAACATTCACTTTGATGAGGTGATCCAAGCGTTTGGGTTTGTACAGACTTATGGAGAAGCTTGTATTTACAATAAAGTAAGTGGGAGCTCTGTAGCATTTCTCATATTATATGTGGATGACATATTGTTGATGGGAAATGATATAGAACTTTTGGTAAGCATAAAGTCCTATTTGAATAAGTGTTTTTCAATGAAGGACCTTGGAGAAGTTGCTTACATATTAGGCATCAAGATCTATAGAGATAGACGGAGATGCCTCATTGATCTTTCACAAAGCACATACCTTGACAAGATATTGAAGAAGTTCAATATGGATAAGTCCAAGAAGGGGTTCTTGCATGTATTGCAAGGTGTGAGATTGAGCACAGCTCAATGCCCGACCACGGCAGAAGATAGAGAAAATATGTGTACCATCCCCTATGCTTCAGCCATAGGCTCTATTATGTATGACATGCTGTGTACCAGACCTGATGTGAACCTTGCCATAAGTTTGGTAGGGAGGTACCAAAGTGATCCAGGAGTGGATCACTAGACAGCGGTCAAGAATATCCTTAAGTGCCTGAAAAGGAGTAAAGATATGTTTCTCGTTTATGGAGGTGCCGAAGAGCTCGTCGTAAAGGGTTACGTCAATGCTAGCTTCGACACAGATCTGGATGACTCCAAGTCACAAACCAGTTACATGTATATTTTGAATGGTGGGGCAGTCAGCTGGTGCAGTTGCAAGCAGAGCGTCGTGACGACATCTACATGTGAAGCGGAGTACATAGTTGCTTCGGAAGCAGCGCAAGAAGGAGTATGGATGAAGGAGTTCATCACCGACCTAGGAGTGATTCCCAGTGCGTCGGGCCCGATGACTCTCTTCTGTGACAACACTCGAGCTATTTCCATTGCCAAGGAGCCTAGGTTTCACAAGAAGACCAAGAACATCAAGCGCCACTTCAACTCCATTCGTGGATACATCTAGGATGGAGATATAGATATTTGTAAAGTACATACGGATGTGAATGTCGCGGATCCGTTGACTAAACCTCTTCCATGAACGAAACATGATTAGCACCACAACTCTATGGGTGTTCGATTCATCACAATGTAACTAGATTATTGACTCTAGTGCAAATGGGAGACTCTTGGAAATATGCCCTAGAGGCAATAATAAAATGGTTATTATTATATTTACTTGTTCATGATAATTGTCTATTGTTCATGCTATAATTGTATTAACCGGAAACCATAATGCATGTGTGAATACATAGACCACAACATGTCCCTAGTGAACCTCTAGTTGACTAGCTCGTTGATCAATAGATGGTCATGGTTTCCTGGCCATGGACATTGGATGTCGTTGATAATGGGATCACATCATTAGGAGAATGATGTGATCTACAAGACCCAATCCTAAGCATAGCACAAGATCGTATAGTTCGTCTGCTAGAGCTTTTCTAATGTCAAGTATCTTTTCCTTAGACCATGAGATTGTGCAACTCCCGGATACTGTAGGAATGCTTTGGGTGTATCAAACATCACAACGTAACTGGGTGATTATAAAGGTGCACTACAGGTATCTCCGAAAGTGTCTGTTGGGTTGGTACGAATCAAGACTCGGATTTGTCACTCCGTGTGACGGAGAGGTATCTCTGGGCCCACTCGGTAATACATCATCATAATTAGTTCAATGTCACTAAGGAGTTAGCCACGAGATCATGTGTTACGGAACGAGTAAAGAGACTTGCCGGTAACGAGATTGAAGAAGGTATAGGGATATCGACGATCAAATCTCGGGCAAGTATCATAAAGGTAGACAAAGGAAATTGTATATGGGATTGAGTGAATCCTTGACATAGTGGTTCATCCGATGAGGTCATCGTGGAACATGTGGGATCCAACATGGGTATCCAGATCCCGATGTTGGTTAGTGGCCGGAGAGGTGTCTCGGTCATGTTTGTATGGTTCCCGAACCCATAGGGTCTACACACTTAAGGTTCGGTGACGCTAGAGTTGTAATGGGAATTGTATATGTGGTTACTGAAGGTTGTTCGGAGTCTCGGATGACATCCTGGACGTCACGAGGAGTTCCGGAATAGTCCGGAGGTGAATATTTATATATGGAAAGTCTAGTTTTGGTCACCGGAAAGGTTTCGGGGTTTATCGGTATTGTACCGGGACCACTGGAAGGGTACCGGGGGTCCACCGGGAGGGTCACTACAAGAAATATGCTCATACATGACGTTATTTAAGAGGTCGTTGATGAATTCGTCATAAATCTATGACGATTTCATCCGAGATGGTCGTAAACCATTTGAGGGGATCAAATCTACATATAAATTATGACGATCTGAGTCAAAAACGGCGTAACCGCATAAGATGAGATCGTCATAACATTTACGACGATTATAAAAATGTCGTAACATGTTCTAACTATGTTTACATGTCACTCGTGGGTCCATTCTATCCCACCTCATTCATGTATTGAACTGTTTTTTATACCACTTTTCTGTTGGGCTACTTTTTTTCAACTTACTTTTATATTGGGTTGGTATTTTATCCTCCATGCTTGCAAATGGGTTGGTTTGTGGTTTGGCAAAAAGGACCACATCATCAATTTTGCCTACGTGTCATGTCCATGTGTTATTTTTTGCCTAGTTTGTGAAGCAACCTACTATTATGTAATTCCAAAAATTCTCGAAAAATTCTCATAAATACTTTGGATCATATATTCCTCAAATATGTGAAAACCCTTCCTTCCATAGTTCGAAAATAATTCAGCAATATTCATTTTCCTATTCTGTACAGAAAGCACTTTGTGAAGGAAGTGTTATTTCTATTTCTTTTATTACCCTCAAAACTTTTGGGCACTCTTTCCTATCCAAATCATTGCCTGAGGAAAACTTTCGTAACCATTTGCCTAGTAAATCTTTCTCAGCAAACTTCCAAAGTTTGTGTTCAGCTAACAACTTTGTGAAGGAAGTACTAGATAGGAATATCCTCATGAGTTTAACTTTTTCCACATCTTCTATGTGCCCAAAACATAGCTCTCCACAAAATTTTAGCCCCATCTAGCAATCCATGTGAGCTCATCATCCAATCTTTGTTTCTGGTAATATTTTCAGTTTGTGAAGCAACTACATTTTATATTGCTTTATAGTTCGTGAAAATTTACGATGGAATGAAACTCACCATATAAACTCACTCCACCAAATTTTAGCTCATTTAATTGAGCCAGTTTATATTTTTCCCAATAATCTGTTCAGTAGAGAGCATTTTGAAGGAAGTACACTTTTTGTTTATCCAAATTTTATGAAATTTTTACAGTGCGTTAATGTGCCCAAATTATCATCCTCCTCCAAATTTCAGCTCAATCCAATCATCTATGTGAGCCCAGTTTCAGTTACCATTTTCTGTCCAGATTGGCACATTGTGAAGGAAGTGTCGGTTTGGCATGTCCAAATGATATAATTTTTTTATAGTGCCTTCATATGCGCAAATTAACATCATACACCAAATTTCACCTCAATCCGTTCATTCATTTGATCCCAGCTTCAACATCCATATTTCTGCACAGTGTGCTACTTTGCAAAGCAAGTACCACCTAGGTTCATCCATTTGAGCTAAAACATTGCCAAGAGAGTCTCCTTAGTAGATGATGATCCTCACCCAAAATTTAGGCCCATTGTCTATGTGCATTACCCACATCGCTAATCAAACACTTGGCTGCTAATTCATGTTTGAGATTAGTTTAGTCTCCTCGTGAGATTATTTTATTGTATTCTTCTTCCTAACACCTACCTAGGGAGTGTCCAATCAACCACACATGCCTATTCCACCCAGAACGCGTGACAACGCAACAGTCAGGCGGTGATAACGCGGCTGGCATGCAAGTTTATGCGCTCTGGAGTTGGGGCCCTCGACCACCATCCAAACCTCAACGTCAAGCCACCATACCATGTATTTTTGATTAAATAGATACTTATGTACCCATAAATGATTTTTGGGAAAAATAAAGAGCAAACTATAATGCAGCTGCAGTTCAAACTTAACCCGTTTCCACCTCAATCGACATAAATTTGTCTTTTTCATGAGAGGTGGATAAAAGCTTTTAACACCCAACCATTTTATTAATTGTACATTAAATATGTCCTAGTATTTTAGAAAAATGATTTGATCCAATTTTGAAACAAATATATGGTATGTCCTTCACAAAAAAACTCATTTTGGACACTAGAAAAATGGAAAATGATTTTTACATACAAGGAAAATGAAAACATCCTTAATCAACATTGTTTGCCATTTCAATATGCGCCGTTATGCATAATATTATATCATTTCAACAAACTATGTCGTGAATGTCGATATAAGATTGATCATTTGGCTTGAAAGCCATGAATCTTCATACATGATAGCCCATTTCTAAGAACACTTTTTTTAAATAATCACCGTATTACAAGTTTATTATTTTTCTTGGTATCACATATAATGACACAATGCAAAAGTTTCCCGTTTTTTTGATTTTTTTGAATTTTTCATGGCCATTTCAAAATGCGGTCAAAACGGCGGGTATCACCGTTCTTACCTAGTGGTTGAATCTTGGAAAAAATTTGGTGTTTCTCTGATTAAACATATACTTGTGTACCTAGAAATTATTTTTGGGAAAAATAACGTGCAAACTATAATGCAACTGCAGTTCAAATTTGACCCGCTTCCAACTGATTCATCGAAAATTTGTCTTTTTCACGAGAGGTGGATAAAAGCCTTTAACAACCAACCATTTGGTCAATTTCATATTAAATATATATTAGTATGTTAGAAAAAATATTTGGTCCAATTTTGCAACAAATATATGGTAGGTCCTTCACAAAGAAAACTTATTTTGGGTACTCGAAAAATGGAAAATGAATTTTCCGTCCAAAGAAAATGAAAAAAATCTTAGGCAACATTGTTTGCCATTCCAATATGCACCCTTGTGCACAATATGAGATCATTTAAACAAACCATGCCATGAATGTGGCAATAAGATTGACCATTTGACTTGAAAGCTATGAATCTTCACACATGATAGCTCATTTCTAATAACACTTTTTAAAAATAATTGCCATATTACAAGTTTATTATTTTACCTGGTAACTTTATCACATATAATGACACAATGCGAAGGTTTTCCAATTTTTTGTTTTTGTTTGAATTTTTCATGCCCATTTCAAAATATGGTCAAAACGGCGGGTATGACCGTTCGTAGCTAGGGCTTGATTTTTGCAAATATTTTGGAGTATCTATAAAGAAATAGATACTTTTGTACATAGAAATTATTTTTGAAAAAAATAAATAGGAAACTATGAGGCAGATGCGGTTCAAATTTGACCTGCTTCCAACTGAATCGACAGAAATTTTTCTTTTTCAAGAGAGGTGGATAAAAGTTTTTGACACCCAATCATTTGGTCAGTTGTATATTAAATATGTACTAGTATTTTAGAAAAATGATGGAGTTCAATTCTGCAACAAATATTTGGTAGGTTATTCACAAAAAAACCAAATTTTGCCACTCAGAAAATAATTAAAAATAGCTAGAAAGATCAAAAATGCATACAAATTGGTCCTCATACGTAAAATGTGGTATAACTTTAGTGAAAATTTGTGTGGTGCCCTTTTGAAAAACATTTTTAATAAATGCTTCACAAAATTCCTCTATTTTTAGTACTTGGAAACTTTTTTAAATCACTGATTTTACGAACCAATCATAACCCTTCCCACAGATCGATGACATGGCGCCCATCCATCCATCCATCCATCTCTCCATCCCACATCCTTCCATCCATCTATCTACATAAAAAACTGAAAAAGAGATAACCCCACCCACAGCCCAAACCCTAGCTCACATCCCCCATCCCACCCTTCCTCCCTCGTCCACGTCTCCTCGCCGCCGCTGCCACCTCCTCCCCGTCCCCGCCCCCCTCCCAATCCCCACCTCCCCGTCCCCACCTCCTCCCCAATCCCCGAGCCCCTCGTCTCCGGCGAACAAGATCGCGCACATGCCCAAGCCGGAGGCGACGCTGGACAAGGTGAGCTTCAAGGGCATGACCCACGAGGCCATCACCGTGCACAGCCACGTCAACATCACCAACCCCTACTCCCACTGCATCCCCATCTGCGACATCGCCTTCACCCTCAAGTGCGACGGCAAGTAAGTTCCCTCCCTCGTACCATCTTCTTCCTCCTCTCATCTGCATTGCACTGCACGAAGACATCCATCCATGTATGATGGATCTGACGACAACGGTCCTGCTGCATAACAGGGAGGTGGCGAGCCGCACGATCCCGGACCCGGGGTGGATCGAGGACAGTGGCGAGGTGACCAAGATGGAGGTGCCGGCCAAGCTGCCCTACGACTTCCTCATCTCGCTCATCAAGGATCTGGGTAGGGAGTGGGACATCGACTACGAGCTCCTCGTTAAACTCACCATCGACCTCCCCATCATCGGCAACTTCACCATCCCCAATCGCCAGCCTCGGCCCCGTCACCGTCTTCGTCATCCTCTGGAGTTGCTTCGTGTGCATGACCTCGTCAGCCTGCGCCCTCTACGCCCTCCTTTCCCTGGTTCGTGTCGCAAATCGTCATCACCCTTGCCGCTTTGGCAAATCATCATCCCCGGCAAAGCAGCAGCTCAGAAGATGTTTACTACTACTACTACTGGATAAGGATTTTCCATGCGCTGCTTTTGCTATCTGCTTGTGGTTTGCATGTTAGGTTTCATCTTTACTAAAGCAGCATAGTTAAAGTAGTAATTGCTGGTGCAAAGTAGAACGCCATTAAACTACCACACGATTAATTGGCTTGATGTATTAGTATTGTCTAGTGTAATCTGATGTCATGCTTTAGTACTCGTTTATGTCGTTTCTAGATTCTATGTGTCCACTGTTAAAGTCGTTTGGAAGTTTTGTCTACTTCACTGGGGGATATCTCAGATTCTTCAGGCAGATCACACCACTAAATCAGTAATCAGGAGTGAAATGATTAATAGAGAAAAATAGGGCTATGTTTCCTGTTGTTTTCTCCCTGCCACTTTTCTTAAAAATGGGTACAATTTTCTCCCAGCCACTTTTCTTAAATATGGTAGCATTACATGTTCCATAAAATATGGGTACAATTATCTCTCTTAAAAATGAATATTTGGTACAATTCCAGCAACACAATCTTGTTTTCTAGAATAAATGAAACAAGTCAAGCGCCATGTTTCCAAGAGCTGGAGACATGATTATTTGATCTTGAGAAATAGGACATCACAATGGTAGGAAACACTTTTGTATCCAACGCTTTTAAATGACCAACGCTTGTGCCTTTTTTTAACATCACTTTAATAGGATTTCACGTCCACTCCACTGACAACGTATTTTTAAGGTTAGTCAAAGTGTGTCTGAATGGTAAGGTTAGTCAAAGTGAGGTGCCGATTTATCCTTTAGGCTTAATATTTAATTAGTTAATAATATTGTACAACATATTGTGTAGCTTATACTGATGTGCTAAATTACGCTGGTCAAAGTATTACGCTGGTCAAAGTTATTCTGTACTAAAAGATATGAAATGTTACCTACTAACTCTCTTTTGTTTATAGCACATCTAGGGTTCTAGTCCATGTTTTCTATTGATTCTTTTGATTTCTTCTGGTATACTATGCTATTTTATTTCCTTCACTATATTTTCGACTTCAGGGTAACAATGGCCTTTTGTGTTTTCGCATAGTGGATGTGGAGGCTGGGGTTGGCCGGCGGAGAGGAGGCCACCGGGTGATGTTGTTTGTTAACTGGCTGTTGTTTGTACACTGAAAACTGTTGGTTACCTTGGTTGAAAAACTGCCATTGTTTGTTAATTGACTGGAAAACTGCTGTTGTTTGAACATAGTCTGCAGCTTGAATATCTCATTAGTAAAAAAGCTTCCACACTCCGTTGTTTGTACATTGGTAAACTGCTTGTTCACTTACTAAAAAATGGTAATCACTAGCAATCGTACAAAGTGATGTTGTTTATAAAATTTTTTGTTGTTCGTATTGTTAATTGTCTGGAAAAATGCTATTTGTATTTTCTAATGATTGAAAACAGGTTGAAAAAATTGAACTTTGTTTCATTTGTACTCGGCTGGATGCCTCATTGGTCAAGTGTGACAGTTTTACCCTTTGGATGGTTGTTGTGTGTTTTGGTAGATGGGTTGAGCAAATGATGATTCATATGATTATTCTGATACATTTGATGTTTCAAAATTGAGTTTTTTAAACCTGATGCCCAGCCCATCACAAATCAGCCATCTGCTACTCTTGTTGTGCCGTAGTTTTTTATGATGATCTGAAAGTTTGATACCCAGAACTCTTTCTTAGCGGTGAAATAGCGTGTCCAGTAAAATGTGCAAATCATCTTCAGCATCACATGTAGTGCATAGTTTACTTATGTGAATAGAGTATTTATCTGCTCTCTTACCTCATGGTGGTGCTTTCCTCATTATTGTCTGCTTATTTTGCATTCTTTCTCAAGGATCCAAACTGTTTCTCAATGCATCCATTATCTTTCAGACTGAGATGGAAGAGAAGATGACTGCTCCTGTACAAGAAGGGGAAGAGCGAAAGTCTTATTTTTCAGTTGTTGCGGAAGTTTTGACCAAGCATCGCCCATCAAGCAAAACATATTTTGGTAGCAGTTTTTGTGCACTTGATAACGGATTTTGTGATAGCACTTGGTTTGGTAGCAGATTTTATGACAACACTTGGTTTGGTAGCAGATTTTGTGCACTTGGTTGTGTAATTTTGTATCAGATTGTGCTACAGGTTTGGTAGCAGATTTTGGTTGTGCTACAGGTTTTGGCTATATTATTAGATCTTGGAATTTGCTTCAAACTTTGTGGTGTGTGCTGTCATTTAGAGATGCTTCAGATTTATGTGTATGGGCTTCAAAGTTGCATTGGCTGTTATTTATAGATCTATTAACAGCATAAAAGAAAAAAAAAGTTGCTGAATTCAAAAATGAAAAAGGCCAAAACTGAATCGGACCAAATGTATTTGGGCGCTAAAAGGCCAGGGCCCAAATTATAATGATAAAAAATCAAAAAAATACTAGAAGTGTCTATAAATAGGCTAAGCCCCCAAAAAAGCCCAATAAGAAAAAGCCCAAAAAAATAAAACCAGCCCACGTGATCAATTGAAATGGGTTGGGCTGATTTCAGCCATGACGATTTGATTTCATCATAATTTTGCCACGTAGGACTGTCACGTAGGATTGGGTTATATTGCCAACGACGATTTAGGATCATCGTAACCTTTACGACGATCCAGGAATCGTCGTAAAGGTTACGACGATCCAGGAATCGTCGTAAAAGTTATGACGATTTCGATCAAAACGTCGCTGCTTTTAGTTTTTGATGCCTTGTTTTCTACGCTTGGTTTTTCGTCGTAAGATCGTCGTAAATTAAGAACCGTAATGATGTAGCGACAAAAATATAACGTCGTGTATTAGCATATTTCTTGTAGTGGGTCCACCTGTCCCGGAGGGCCACAAGGGCCGAAAGTGGATGGGAACCAGCCCCTGGTGTGCTGGTGCGAGCCAACACAGGAGGCCCAAGGCGCCTAGGGCAAAACCCTAGGGCGTGGGGCTGCCTCCCTCCGACTTGGGAGGCAAGCCACCCCTAGGGCGTCGCCGCCCGCTCCTCCTAGGGCTGTCGCCGCCCCTCCTAGGGTTTCTCTAGGGTGGTCGGCCCCCTCTCCCTTCCTCATATAAATAGTGGGGTTTTTGGGAGGGTTGCACACACCTTGAACATATTCCCTTGGCGAAGCCCTACCCCTCCACCTCTCCTCCTCCACGACGCTTGGCGAAGCCCTGCCGGAGAACCACAAGCTCCATCGCCACGACGTCGTCATGCTGCCGGAGCTCTCCCTCAACTTCTCCTTCACCCTTGCTGGATCAACAAGGAGGAGACGTCCCCGGGCTATAGGTGTGTTTAACGCGAAGGCATCGTTCGTTCGTTGCTTGGATCGGATCACCGCGAGTACGACTCCATCGATCGCGTTCATAGTAACGCTTCCGCTTTGCGATCTTCAACGGTATGAAGATGCTCTCTCTCACTCGTTGTTAGCTTCTCCTAGATTGATCTTGGTGATACGTAGGAAAATTTTGAATTATTACTACGTTCCCCAACACGCGGTCCAGGCGGCCGGAAAATCTCTCCTTCCCCATCACCGGTCCGGCGGACTGCGAGTCCCACCGGGACCGGGCTGCCCACCATTGGAAGGAGATGATAAGGGCCGCTGAGGCCTGTATCATGGAGGAAATGGCGGCGACGGAGGCGGCCACAGAGGAGGAAGCCATCCACGCCCGCATTTTCAAGAAACGATATTGGAGGAATACGTGCACCCTCTCCTAAGAGCAGAATCAGGCGCTCGGTGAAATGGTCAGACTGCCACCAAAGGAGGAGAAGGAGGTCAGCAACAGCGAGGACAGCTTCGGCGACGAGCAGATCCAGCTCGGTCCCTACCGCTTCTTCGATCGGTACTTCCGCGAGAAGGACGGGAAGGGCTTCAGGAAAGGGCAAGGGCAGCCGTGGATGATCTCTACTATAGTCAAACATGTCAAATTTGGTAGCCTGATGACATGTTAATGTTAGTAGTGATGAAGTAGCCGAACGATGGGTGTGATGCATCGCGTAGTAGTTTGATGAGTTTGTACGGATTTGAGATATGATATTTAAGGTGTCCAATGTTTTTTTTTTTTTGCGGAAAACTTCCAATGTTGCAGTCGACTGAGGATTGTTCTGTCGATTTTACCATGTATGTTGGCACTGATTAAAAAAAGTTCAACATGATGTAGTAATTTGTTTGTCTGAAGCAGAAAATTGTACCGTTTGTTCACGGGGTTTAGGAAATTATAACTCTTGCATGGTTCTCAATACCAGATCTGACCGACGACCGAGACTTAAGTAATTCTCAGGCAGCTACTGAGAATTAGCAAATTTGATTGATGTGTTTAACGGGTCAGTTTTTTTTTTTTTTGCGAGACAGGGTCAGTTAAGTTACCGATCATGCATGTGCGTGTGCATGCCACATTGGTCGCCATGAAAATGTATGTGTAGTGTAGGCCCGTGTTCGAGAAGGATGACGCCTGCATTTCAAATCGCGTGAATGCACGAGTCGTTCTCTCCGTTTGCTTTCCTGGTGATCTAGCTAGCTAGACTTGACCTGGATGGACTCGACCGGAGCGAGACCTAGTGTAGTGCCTTGTGACGATCCATGTCTCCCATGATCCGAGCGAGAGCAAGACTTCAGAGGCTGCACCTTATCTGATCTCAATCCAGCTTTAGTACGTACCACTCACATGCTAGGAGTACTGTACTAGTACTACCAGAAGACTTCCACGTTTTACAAGCACATGTTCACCCGAACTGTGTGGAAACGCCGGCGCGTTGAGATGAAGGAGATACAATGGTAAATGTTTGGACACGGCGCGCCGGTCAATTTTTCGCCGGCCGCAAGCCACGCTGGCGCCCCGCGCCCATTCAAGTTGTGTCCCGTGTGTTTTTGGGCCCCAACCCCCACGTAGACCGTCCCTCCTCCATTTTTCTTTTTCTAACCGCACGCTTTCATCCCCTACCATCAGACGCATCCCTCCTCGCATAGCACTTTTCTTCTTTTCCCTTGCGCTGCCATCGGCCGTGTGATCCGTCGAGCCAAGGGACTGCCTGACTACTGTCGGTCGGCGGCCGCTATTGGTTGCGCTATGCTGGGACAAGGTGGTCGCAAATGTTGCATCCGGTGACAGGGGTGCTGGAACTAGCGGTCAAAAATGTTGCATCCGGCTTTTTTGCTACGACCGGAGTGCCCATGGGCCATGGTCGAGGACGCTGCCATCGGCGCCTTTTTTTTGCTACAACCGAACAAATAGAAAGCTGCAATGGGGGCCATGAGAGTTGGAACCAACCGTGCTCGTCGACGCACTTGTAGCACCATGGCAGCCATGAAAATGGTTTGTAGCAAACTCTGGCACCGGTTGTAGTAAAAACCGTCTATAGTTGCATCAAAACGTCGTCGTTGTCGCGGGGTCGCAGCTAAGACATGAAGTTTGAAGCTTTTTTCAATGTCGATTGTAGCTTTTGCAACCGTCGGTTGCAACTTTTTGTTGTCGTTCATGGCTTTTCGTCTCTATAGTTGATTTTTTTTCATCGTCAGATGAAGCATTTTTCGTAGCGAGATGAAGCTTTTTCTTCACTGGTTGCAACTTCTCATCGTAGTCCATAGCATACGGGTTGAAACTTTTTTCATCGTTGGTTGAAGCATTTTTCGTTGTCGGTTGTAGATTGTTTGGTCATCGGTTGCAGCAATTGGCTTCTTTGCAAACTGGAACGAGCGACAAAGCGACAACCGATGCTGTGAGGGGCGGTAGTGGGAATTGCGCGGGAAGGGAGGGGAGCGGCCATAACACACGTTCAAAGGGAATAGTAAGCTGTCAACGACCTGCGCAGGAGGGCGAGATGAAAAAGGGTGCGCGAGCGAGATTAGCATTGCGGGATGGAGGACATTGTTGCAGTTTGTGCATGCGAGGAAGGGGGCAATGGAAAGGCGTGATCTAATGTCCCCAAATGAGGGGAACAAACGCTGGGCAGGCGGCCTATCGAATTTTTTGGCCCGCACACCGGCAGATTAGTGTCGGGATAGAAATCAGAAGAAATGATTTATCTTCTCTTAACTAAGTTATAATCTGTTAAGATCAGTATCTCTCATTACATCCCTCGTAAAAAAATCTAGTTATTTTTTTCGAACCGGGCTTCTCCCCTTTCCATTATAGACATAACAGAAATACAACGTCTTTTCTGAACCAGAACTAGAAAAGCTAGGGAAAGGAAAGAAGCGAGTTCGGGACAATACCAGGAAACCCACCGTCTGCGTCTGTCATCACGAACACAGACTATGGGGCGAAAACCTGGAATATCATCCAAAACCGCACTTAACAAACTACCCTAAGATCACAAAGTACCGCATAACACCCCTTACAGTACATCACAACCCAAAATCAAACAGCGCAAGATCACTACAGATCACAAGTCTAACGGAATTTGGCCACCAAAAGCACTTCAACAGCAACTCTACCCCTTCCGCAAGGTTCGCCAGGATCAGCAACCGGCCATATCACCACTTCTCCCACTCTTCTCCTTCATTGGTGTGGTCATTTGCTTCTGGCATTGGCGGTCCACACAGCAGCAGCATCTGCGATGCATTCTCCTTCAGCATCTCTGCACCTTTCTTGGTCACCTCTATCATCCCAGGTTTTTGCAGACCTGCCCAATATTTAAGAAACGCACAAGCCGTAAATACAATTTCAAATGTGGCATTGATCCATTTTTTCTCAAAGGTGGCATGATTCCGAGCCAACCAAACTGCACAGCAGATTGTCGTCAAACCAACAATGTATATTTCACTAAAATCAGGTAGGAAAGCATGAGTCCACGCATAGAATTTCCATATAGAGTTTGGACCACAATTAGTTCCTAGCATAGCTCCCACAGTCCTCCAAACAACCCTGGCTACAGGACACAGAAACATCAAATGCTGGGAGATTCCGGTTGTTCACAGAATGAACATCGGAGATCCCCCTACCATTGTCTTTTTTTCACGTTGTCCCCTGTTAGAATAGAGTCTTGGCAGAATTGCCACATAAAGATTTGCAATTTTAAAGGAATTTTTGCCCCCCAAATCCAGTTATAACAAGACCCAGCAAGGTTTCTTTCCAACTATCGATACATAGATTTAGTTGTGTACTCTTTGGAGTTATCAAGCTTCCAGTAAATCTCATCCTCCCCTCCCTTATTTATACTCTTCAACACATATCCTTTCATTTCTTCCCATTTTTGTAATAGTTCATCAGATAGCCTTCTTCCAAAAGAAGAGTGAGGGTTCATACTATTTATTTTGACCACACTACAGTTCTGGTCCACACAAATATCAAACAAATCAGGATATTTGTCTTTTAAGATAAAATTATCACCCAGGTCATCTAGCCAAAGGCTATCTATATTCCCTTTATTTAACGGGATGCCTCTACCAGCCATGTAATACTCTTCCACTTTCATCAGGGCTTTCCAACATGGGGAATCATTAGCTTTCTGCTTAGCCATAGTCACTGAGGATTTTTTTAAGGTACTTAGCTTTCACAATATCTTGCCACAGTCCCTCTTTTTTTCTAGTTTCCACCACCATTTCGTTAGTAGGCTTATATTTCGTTTTCTCAAGTCTTTCACCCCAAGTCCCCCTTTCATTTTGGATCTACAGACACGGTTCCATTTCACCATATGGTAACCCTTTTTTTTCATTGTGGTGCCAAAAGAATTTTCTCCTAGGTTTGTCCCACCTCGCCAGAGTAGACTTATTTAACACGAACATGGACATGTAATAAGATGGTATGTGTGACAAGACATCATTAACCTTAATGAGTCTGCCTCCACTAGATAATGTTTCACTAATCCAGGTCTCCCCATGATTAATGAATTTGTCATCAACAAAAAGCCAGTCACCCCCCTTAAGGTCGGCATAGCTGACAGGCATACCCAAAATATTTAATGGGGAAAGTCCCTATCTCACAGTTAAACGTTTCAGCATAATTTATCATTGTTTCATCATCAGCATCAACCAAAAATATCTCACTCTTCAAAAAATTGATTTTCAATCCTGACATGATTTCAAAGAGATATAACAATAGTTTGATATTAAGAGCATTTCTCGGATTATCTTCAAAGCATAAAATTGTGTCATTGGCATACTGTAATATAGCCACCCCATGCGCTACCAAGTCGGCCGCCAAGCCTGTAAAAAGGCCATTTTCCTGAGCCTTAAGAACCATCTTAGTTAGGAAGTCAACTGCCAAATTAAACAGGAAGGGGGAAGGGGTCACCCTGTCTCACCCCTTTGGCACTTTGAAAATATTCTCCCACCTCATCATTCAGCTTCACGCTGACAGTGCCCCCCACCAAAATTTTCTTAACTCATTCAATCCATTTGGGGTTAAAATCTCTTTTTTATGACACTCTAACAGAAAATCTCAGTTTACTTTGTCATATGCTTTCTCGAAATCGAGCTTAAGCACAATCCCAGTTTTTTCCGAGCATAGGAATGATGCAAATTTCATGGAGTGACATAACCCATCCATGATATCTCTTTTTTTATGAATGCATTTTGATGCCTACTAAACAGGATGTCAACAAAAGGTTCTAGCCTAATAGTAAGCACTTTAGTGATCAACTTATACATGCACCGAAGTAGACAAATAGGTCTGAATTGCTCGATTCTATCAGCCCCAACCACCTTGGGAAGCAATGTAATAATACCATAGTTAAGTCTCTCCACATCAAGTTTATTCTCGTAGAACCACTCAAAAAGCAACAACACATCTTTTTCACAATATCCCAATAGTATTGAAAGAATTCAATTGGAATATTATCGGGGCTAGGGGCTTTGTTGTGTTTCATAGAGAAAAGAGCATTTTTAATCTCAGTGTCCGAGAAAGATCTCAGAAGTATAAAATTATCAATATCAGCCAATTTTTCCTGCTCTTTCCACATATTATTGTCCACTTCGCACAAGTTTCGAGGTGCAGGGCCAAAGACTTCCTTGTAGAAATCAGTGGCATGTTTAAGCAAGTTTTTGTTCCCTTATATTACCATATCCCCACAACTAAGCAAAAATATTGTATTTCTTCTCCTTCTACCATTCACAGTCTTGTGAAAGTATTCAGTATTGCTATCTCCCTTAAGCAACCAATTATCATAGGATTTTTGCAACCAGGCCACTTCCTCTTCTATTAAAAGATTATTTAACTCAACCGAAAGTTCAACTTTTTTGCAGTATAACTCAGGGGTTAAAGTATTCGTCTCTTGCAGTCTCTCGAGGTATCCGAGCTCCTCTCTCAACCACTTTCTTCTTTTTCTAGCCTTACCAAAATTATTCGAACCCCAGCCTTTAAAGTATCTCTTGAATCTCTTCAACTTGATATTCATAATGTCAATAGGGTTTCTAGAATACACATGTTTCAACTAGATTTTGGCCACAAGAGGGAAGAAATCAGGGTTCTGCAACCAGTTTAAGTCAAATTTGAATTCTCTCTTTTTAGTAAGAATGGGAACATTATCTTCAGTATTTAGAATCATAGGGCAATGATCTGAGATCTCTTTCACTATCTTCCTAACATTAAAAGGAAACAAGCATTCCCAAGAATTGGACATAAGGACCCTGTCCAGTTTTTCTAGGGTTGGTTTTTGCTGGTTGTTAGACCAGATATATTGGCCGCCACTCATATCTACCTCTCGCAAGGAGAAGGTATTGATAATGGAGTTGAAGATATCCGAGGAATGACCCAATTTTATTTTATTATTCTTCTCGTTGGTAAATCTCGGGATATTAAAGTCTCCTCCTATAATATATGGGCATGAGATATCTCCACACATAGTTGAAAGCTCTGTAAGGAATTCTACCTTAAATTCTTCATGTGCAGAGCCATAGACCACCAGTATACAACAATTTATTTTCATGCATTTATCCCACAACTCAAGTTTCATGATATACTTGCCCGCAACACAATCCTTAATATCGAAGGTATTATTTTTGACACCACACAAGATGCCCCCCGGATTTTCCTTCTGAAGGTAGCCATTTCCAACAAAAATTATCCCCAGGATTTAATTTCCTCAAGAATTTAGAGGAAAAGTCCTTCTTCATTGTTTCCGAATGCCTACAAAGTCAAGTTTATGATCTCTAATCAGATCACACAAATATGTCGCCATACCTCTCTTCCCAACCCCCCTACAATTCCAAAAGAGACTAATCATTTTTTTCTTATGCTTTGGAGATTGAGTTTTGTTGCCAGGTTAACAAGGAGCCATTATCTTACCTGCAACTCCACTCAACTTTTGATTTTGATTTCTAGTCACAGGTTTAGATATCACCACATTAACTTTCCTTTTTTCCTTTTTCCTGGATTTGACAGTTGTAAAACCATCATCATCCAAGTCCCCCTCATCCACCCAAGATGTGTTTAAAGGAGATGACTCTCGAGCAGCATTAGAAAGAAACAACATTTTTTCTTGCCGTTTTTCATTGTTATAAATTGTTTTAGCAATATTAGCTCTAGATTTCTCAAGTTATCTAATAATATCAATGACAACAAAATTATCATCAGGAATATTCACACCCATATGTGCGGTAGTGGAAATAATTTCCAAATTCGAAAGAACTTCAAAGGAATTGCCCGTAGATGTTTCATTACCTTGCAAGTTCCTCTTCTTAGCCATCTTCTCAGCCATGATGCCCACATGTTCCATATTGACCCCAGTTGTCCTTTTGCTAAATCTACTATGCACTTCTTCTAGAACAGGAGGAGTAGGTATCACATCCGTATTCTCATTAGATGTAACAAGGGACTGCATAGAATATTTCTAATTTTTTTTGCTGATAAGAATTCTCATCAGGATCAAGTTCAGTCACAATAGGTTCTCCAACACATGCCTCCGAATAATATGAAAATATTTTGCCAGTCACTTGGCTCAGAACGATTTGCATCGAATTCACCACAATTTTATCATAAGGCCTTCTTCGGTTGCTTCCGATTCGAAGGGGTTTGGAGGGGATTGGGAGGGATTAAATCCCCTACAAGTCAAATTTCACCTCAATCCCCTCCAATCCTCTCCAATCCCCTCGTGGAAGGGATTAACCGAACAATCCCTAAGAGATAATTTCAGGAGCCAGATTTCCTCTTTCCTCCAGCTGATTATTTTTCTGCTTCAGCAGCCATAGCATCAATAAGCAGCTCATTGTCCACTTCCTCACTCTCTTCCTCCGACTGGATCTCTTCACTATTGTGATGGGTCTTTTCTTCTTCCTCAGCTTCCTCTAAAGGTTCCATGTTCATATTTTTCACATTTCTTCCCCCAGCCGTACCAGGAGGTGCCGAAGACTCCTCCATAGTAGACGAGGATGCAATCTGCCCTTCCGGGCGCTTGTCCTCATTAAATTAGCCCTTTTTGGTGAGGTTCCCCCATCAGCCTCTTGTTGCACATTCACTTTTTTCTTTTGGTGGGTTTTTCACAAGTATCTTATCTACAGAGAATAAAAAGTCATAGAAATGCCCTCCCAGCACTCCCTATGCTGAAGAAGGGATATCTAGAGCGTCTCTGCACCCCGATTTTATCCTCAGAGACTCAGGTATGTTAATAGTAGCTTTGTCAATTTCCAATGTCACCCCAACCAAAGAGCCAACATATGCAATATTTTTCTCGTGCCTTTTATCCAGAGGGATATTGCTAAACGTTGACCCAAGCAACATTAAGTATACCATTGGCACCCACTGATTCAGACCATTTTCTCAGGTTTATGACCGCACCGCAACTTTTAACATTCATACTCTCAGCAAAACAAGCTTTATCCACGTCTCTAGGTGAAGAAAACCTCATCACAAAAGTGTTAGGCCCAATGGGTCTAGTTGAGCATTTCCAATTTGTGTTAATGTAAGCATTGAAAAATTCTTCCCAAAAGTGTTCCCTTCTACAACAGATATCGCAATAAACCTATTCATGTATGTGTTCTGATTTGGGGTATTGTGATCATGAATGTAAAAGAAACCCTTCCCTCTAGCCTGAAATCCACACATTGGAGCCACACAATCCCAGGGAAGAACAGTGTTCGAAATTGGCACGAGATGACCATGATTACCACATCTACCACATATTGCACGCGGACAACAGACAGGCAAGTGCCCAGATTCTTTGCATGTAACGCAAACCTCAGCACCTCCCACAAGTGGGGAAGCATTCCTTTTGCCGGGGGTTGGGTGGCGGCGGTCTTGAGCCTGATAGGCGCCTTGTTGCTGTCGCAGATCTTGCTGTCGACCGCCCGCGGCTCCGCTAACCACGGTCTGGTTGATGTTGTCGCCCCAGTTCTCGGATCCGCGGCCACCCCTTGCGCCTCCATAGCCGTGGCCTCCCACCTTGCCTTGTCGGATGGCCCATGGCGCGGGTTCATGTTGGACGAGTTATGGCCGCTGTCGTCAATGTCGCACATCCACACCATGTTGCGGCCGCCCCCGCCGCCACCGCGGTCACGACCACCGCCTCGCCTGAATCGGCCACCACCTCGCCCAATGCGCCCCTCCCCGCCACCTTCCATTCGATTGACGCGGTTGCCTATCTCCCGCCCCGTCATGGTCTGAGCCCCGGTGGCGAGGCAGCAACCTGCGCAAAGGTTCTACGATCTCCTCTCACCTTCCCCTCCCACTAGCCAGATGAGAAAGAAACCCTAGGTGGCGAAACCCTAGGAGTTTCCCAGAAGTGGTGGAAGAGCGAGTCGAGATTTGGAATGGGAGAGACGGGGGTGCGGGCATGTATATCTCCGAAACCCTAGCCGCTCATCATGTAGCACGCGGGCCCTCATGGACCGGGTTCGCATCGCACCCCGGTCTAGCCATAGACCGCGGCCCGGGCTTAGGCCCGAGAACTCCCGGGTCGGATGACCACTGCGGTACACGGCAACCACGCAGCGGCACATGGACGCAACCCACGGTCACCCCCTCCGGCGCGATGGGTGTAGTCGGGTGCGAGGATCGACGCCCGGAGTCGGCGTGCAACGAGGGAGAGGAGAGAGGTGATAAAAACTTCTTTACCTATTAATAAAGCAATTAGTGTTTCTGTCGTCCGTCATTAACATTGCCCATAAAGTTGATGAAAATTACCCACAATTGCCACTTATAAGTCATAGAAAACGTTATCTTCGGACTGGGCCGGCCCATGTAGGCACCTCCTATATTACGCTCTCGGCATTGGAAAAAGATGCAGCACACCTATTTGGGCCGGCTCATGCGTGGCCGCCTGTTCTTTTAGTTTAGTTTTTTTATTTTACTTTTTAGTTCCTTTTTTCTACTTTAAATAATTTAGAACTTCAAATAAATTTTCTTAAATTTAAGAAACTGAGAATTTTGAAATAAAATATTAAAAATATATTATTTTTTTGAGAATTCAAAAACTACTCAGGAGTTTTGAAAAATGTTTGCACATACAAAAAAATGTTTAAATTTTTTCAAAATATCTGTGAAATGAAAAAAGTCAATAATTTTAAACAAAAGTCCGTGTAAAAATCTTAAAAACAGTTGGTGCCTCTGTTTATAGTCTCATTTTTTATTTTCATTTTCTGTTCCATTTTTTAAAATTTAAATAATATCGACTTTTGAAAAAAAATTGCAACTTATAAAACTGAGAATTTTGAAATAGAATTTTGAAGAAAACATAAAATATTTGTGAATTCAAAAAATGCTCAGGATATTTGTAAAAGTATTCCCATATTCAAAAAAATGTTCATAATTTTGAGAACAATGTTGGTGAAAACAATAAAAGTCCATGATTTTGAGGAAAAAGTTTGTGTATTATTTTTTGAGTGCAATTGAAAAAAATGTTTGCTAATTTAAAAAATGTTCATGCATTTCAAGAAATGTCCTAAAATTTTAAGGACATAATATGATCAGCATCCTTGAAGATTATAATTATTTTTCTCCCGTTGCAACGCACGGGCCCTTTTGCTAGTAGTTATTAAAGATGATATAAAAAACAACCTATTGTATATTATTTCTAATTGAACCTTTCAAGATTACTCGAAATAAAACTGTCTTAGTAATCACTAGGCATGTGTTTTATTATGTTTGCTACGACCTCCCTTCATGCAAAGCACGTGCTCGGGCTGCAACCGCACAAAACAGCGGTTCCGAAATTTCAGTGCAACGTTGGCAGCAAACGCGTCGGCCGTCCGGCGGGTCTCATTGCACGGCACGGCGCAAGCACAAAGATGCTCGATCGATTGTCGCCATGCCTTCTCCTTCAGTCGATCACCAGTCACGGCCATGATTGTGGTAGGAGGGTAGGCAGCGAGAGCAATTATTCGGGGCCTCGGCATGGACCCCGTGGCGGCTGGTGACTCAAAGACTTCACTCACCAACACCAAGTGCCGCTGCTGTTCACTCAGCAGTCATCATAGCGCTCCTGCTGCTTTTCCTACTCTACGTGATAACGTTTTGTCTCCTTGCTCATCATGCATGGCACCACTTTAGTCCAGTGATCCAGTCTGATGTGCTTTGCGCGCACATGGACCTATGTTTCGTCTAAGATGTTGCAACCAGCGTCATATTTGTTACAAACGTTTTTATTTGCTACATTTGTTCAGTAAAAAAGTTGCATATACGTTTGGTTCCAACTCCAGTTCGTTGGATTTTTTGTTACAATCGATGTTTTTTACTTTTGCTATAACCGTGTTAATTTTTGCTACAACCGGCATCATTTTTTGCTGCAACTGTTCACTAAAAAAGTTGCATACACGTTCACGTAGATATTTGTTACAACCGACGTTTGACTTTTGCTACCACGCACCATCAGTTTTGTTTTTTTGCTACGATCACGTAGATATTTTTTTTGTAATAAATTTTATTATTTGTTGCAACCGTTGAAAAAATTGTTGCATCGCATCGAATTTTTGTTGCATCGGGAAAAAAATGTTGCATGGAGATCCAACAGTGCGGACGCGCGGGGTTGGTGGATTGTGCGACCCGCGTGTGGCCCACCAAAAGTTTCGGCCGGCGCGCCGACGCAGAGCACTGCCATTTCAGCATTGCTTGGTGCTACGCTAATTAATATCTACGTTAGGACGGTGCACGTGCCGTCTTTGCAATACACTTTTTTTAACACAATACGGACACAAAAGTTTATATACGTACGCAACTAAATTCGTCCCTATAATCCATGCATACATCATCTTAAAAATAATAATTCTTCTTTCACCGAACGCACGTCAAGCAAAGGTCTGGATCAAATCCAGACGAATGCGGGCACCAATATCTAATCTATGATTCGAATTCTGATAAACTAAGAATATCACTGTTTTACTAACCATCTAACTATAAATTGTTTCGCCATTACGCATCATGTTATTCGATTAGGACAACATCATCTTGAAAAGAAAAAAAAAACAATTAGCATAGTTGTAGTACCCCTTTTTCTGTATGTCTCAAGTTTAAACTACACAAAATACTATTTTCTTCTTATTCCCAAGAATGTGATGCTTTAGGCATACCTTCAGTTTGAATTTGTGTTTATTTTAGCATATTTCATGTTTTTGTATTATTTTACTGTAATGAGAAATAAGTTTCTGTATATTATGTGTATGCAAAAAAAATATGTAAGAAATGTACAAGACTGACAAAGCCCATTTAACTTAAGGAGCTAAGCTAGCCCTGTCCAATACTGGACCGCATATCTCGTTAATTTTGCTGGGCGCTGGCAGTTCAACTGCAAGCTTGCCCATGAAGGAGCGAGCTAGAGGGGCCTCCTATTCAGCGACCAGCACGCAATAAACCACGCCCCTTCTTTTTTATCTAATAATTCGGGATATCATGAAGTTCTAAATTTCAAAAAAGTTCTGAATTCTGAATAAAAAATCAGGAATTCCTAAAATATTAAAAATTGCAAAAAATATTCAGGATTTTCAAAAAATATTCACGGTTTAAGAGAATGTTTATGAAATTAAAAATAAATTCATGCTTTCAAAAAATGCTCACAAATTTTTAAAAATTGTACAAAAATATTTAGGATTTCACAGTTTAAAACATTTCATGATTCAAAAAAAATCGAAATTTAAGAAAAAATATTTGCTAATTAAAATATATTCACTATTTAAGAGAGTGGTCACGAATTTTAATAAGGTTCATAATTCCAAAAAATGTTCCTGTATTTGCAAAATGCTCATGATTTTAAAAATATTCACGTTTGCAAAAGATGTTTACAAATTTGAAAGATATATGCAAACTGAAAAAGGGTAAATGAAAAAAAAAGAATAAACTGAAAATGAGAGAAAACTGGAATTGGACCGGCACATGCGAACACCCAGCGCGAGAGGGGGTTACACGCCAAGTCACTTGCACGCGACATTGTCACATTCTTCGATTATTGATTTTAAATAGTTCATTTGAATCCATGCATCATGCTAAATTTCAGTTAAACTTGAAATAGGCATGATCAAACCCTAACACCAAATTATTTCAAATAGGTTCAATCAAAATAATTATCGATGAACCCGGAATGGCCTTCAAATATTTTCATAATTCCTGTAAATTGGTGGAAACATCAAGCACAGGTGATGCACATTCTCCCAAGGCATTTTTGTTCTTTGAATTAACATAATACCTATTTGAGTTTGAAAAATAAAATGCTATGAATAGCTTTTGTCACTCCAATAATTTTGCAAATATGTGAGGGGCTTTGGAATAGTCCATTAAGTCTCTACAAATTTTATGAGGAGCAACAAATTTAATTTGGCTCAAAACCAAATTAACACAAACTACACAAAAAGGAAAACATGAAAGATAAGAGAAAATAACCGGCATGGGCCACTCACATGGACGGCCCAACACTATGCAATCCAGCTGCTAGACGTCGTCCTCATCCCGACATTCGGATAGGGCGTGTGCTCAATCATGTGGGTGCTCCGCATGCCACGTATCACATTTGTGTTACACTCGGAGCCTCGTTGATGTCGTGGATAAGCGTGCGGGGGACGTGTGCATCGTTCTGGCCTCGCCACTTATTCCCCTTCACTCTCCCTCGTCGTTCCCTCACCATGGATGAGACCGCCATGGATACGCAACCATGCACCTCGCAACCACTGCACCTCCCACGCCTCTGATAATTCACAAGTGTAGGGGATCGTTTGTAGCATTTTTTTGATAAGTAAGAGTGTCGAATCCAATAAGGATCTAAAGGTAGAATTAATATTCTCTCAAGTTATATCGACCACCGATACAACTATACGCATGCTAACGCTTACTTTACCTACAACAAGTATGAAGCTACTTTGCGGGAAGAAACTATAAGTACTCAGTAGGTGTAATAGATAGTTCTGCAAGGTAATAAAGAACACGAAAATAAAAATTAGGTGTTGCTTTAGATAAATATTAATTTAGTTTGTTGTTTAGTACAAAGCTTTTTGCAACACAAGAGAAGGATTTGTCCTAGGCAATCGATAACTAGAATCAGTCTCTCGACAAAGATATGAAAGTAATCGACAAGGAAATAACTGACCACGTTTGGCGGTTTGTTTTTGAAAGAGAAAGGCAAGACTCGTTTGGCTCCTAATGGATTGTCGTAGGCTCCAGTGATGCCTTTGAGCCACTCAGCCACGGTTTCTTCAGAAACCTCCTCTGGGTGCGATCGAGTGGAATCCTCAGGGCCCAAGTAATGCCACATGGCATAATACCTGCCTGAAGAGGCTGAATACGCGAGTTCACCACCTCATTTACCAGAACCCCTACCCGAGCCTTCTCCTCATTCGACACGTTTATCGTTCTAGGAGCAGTTGGTCGCTCTAAAGTGAATGAGGGAAGGCGAGTCGACATGTTTATCGTTCTAGGAGCAATTGATCGATCGTCAGTTCTGGACTGACTCGGGAAGGGTCATCTGAGGATACGTACTTTTACCCCTCTTCTGAATCGCCAAACCACCACACAACTGAATGACATGAGTTCTACCATCACTCGGATTAGCTTTCTTCACCGATTGAGAGCGCACAGTGAAGGTGTGTTTAAAAAGTCCCCAATGAGGGGGACAGCCCAAAAAGCATTAACACAACGTTACAAATGCGGCAAGGTATGCGATGGAATTGGGAGGAAGATGATGAAGTTGTGCACCAAAGTAATTCACAAAACCGCGGATGAAAGGATGAGGGGCAAAGAGAAACCTCGCTCGATGTGAGAAAGGAGGAGGACCCGTTCTCCTTCAAGTGGCTCCCGCTCGACCTCCCCTTCAGGTAACCTCCACGACTTCTCAGCTATCATCCCGTGTTCGACGAGCTCCAGAATATCCTCCTTTCGGACAGTTGACGAGAGAAAATCTCCCTGGATCCACCCCGGCGGCAGCGCGGATCGACCGCCTGACTTCTTTGACTTTCCGCCCTTCTTGGCGCACTCAAGCTTGCTCGTCTAGTCTTTCGTCATCTCAGCGGCAGCAGAGGCAGATCTAAGCTACACTCGTGGGGCAGAGATGGAGAGGGAATAGAGAAGAATCAAGAAAAGACACTCTTCCTGTTGGGGAACGTCGCATGGGAAACAAAAATTTTCCTACGCGCACGAAGACCTATCATGGTGATGTCCATCTACGAGAGGGGATGTGTGATCTACGTACCCTTGTAGACCGTACAGCATAAGCGTTAGTGAACGCGGTTGATGTAGTGGAACGTCCTCACGTCCCTCGATCCGCCCCGCGAACCGTCCCGCGATCAGTCCCACGATCTAGTGCCGAACGGACGACACCTCCGCGTTCAGCACACGTACAGCTCGACGATGATCTCGGCCTTCTTGATCCAGCAAGAGAGACGGAGAGGTAGAAGAGTTCTCCGGCAGCGTGACGACGCATCGGAGGTTGGTGATGATCTCGTCTCAGCAGGGCTCCGCCCGATCTCCGCAGAAACGCGATCTAGAGGTAAAACCGTGGAGATATGTGGTCGGGCTGCCGTGGCAAAGTTGTGTCAAATCAGCCCTAAAACCTCCGTATATATAGGGGGAAGAGGGGGAGCCTTGCCTTGGGGTCCAAGGACCCCTAAGGGCTTCAGCTGAGCCAAGAGGGGCAGCCCTCCCCTTCCAAACCGAGTCCAACGAGGTTTGGAAGGAGGAGTCCTTCCCCCTTTTCCCACCTCCTCTTTTTTTTCTCTTTGATTTTTCTTCCTATGGCGCATAGGGCTCTTTTGGGCTGTCCCACCAGCCCACTAAGGGCTGGTGCGCCACCCCCAATGCCTATGGGCTTCCCCGGGGTGGGTTGCCCCCCCGGTGAACTCCCGGAACCCATTCGTCATTCCCGGTACATTCCCGGTAACTCCGAAAACCTTCCGGTAATCAAATGAGGTCATCCTATATATCAATCTTCGTTTACGGACCATTCCGGAAACCCTCGTGACATCCGTGATCTCATCCGGGACTCCGAACAACATTCGGTAACCAACCATATAACTCAAATACGCATAAAACAACGTCGAACCTTAAGTGTGCAGACCCTGCGGGTTCGAGAACTATGTAGACATGACCCGAGAGACTCCTCGGTCAATATCCAATAGCGGGACCTGGATGCCCATATTGGATCCTACATATTCTACGAAGATCTTATCGTTTGAACCTCAGTGCCAAGGATTCATATAATCCCGTATGTCATTCCCTTTGTCCTTCGGTATGTTACTTGCCCGAGATTCGATCGTCAGTATCCGTATACCTATTTCAATCTCGTTTACCGGCAATTCTCTTTACTCGTTCCGTAATACAAGATCCCGCAACTTACACTAAGTCACATTGCTTGCAAGGCTTGTGTGTGATGTTGTATTACCGAGTGGGCCCCGAGATACCTCTCCGTCACACGGAGTGACAAATCCCAGTCTCGATCCATACTAACTCAACGAACACCTTCGGAGATACCTGTAGAGCATTTTTATAGTCACCCAGTTACGTTGCGACGTTTGATACACACAAAGTATTCCTCTGGTGTTAGTGAGTTATATGATCTCATGGTCATAGGAACAAATACTTGACACGCAGAAAACAGTAGCAACAAAATGACACGATCAACATGCTACATCTATTAGTTTGGGTCTAGTCCATCACGTGATTCTCCTAATGACGTGATCCAATTATCAAGCAACAACACCTTATTCATAATCAGAAGACACTCACTATCTTTGATCAACCGGCTAGCCAACTAGAGGCTTGCTAGGGACAATGTTTTGTCTATGTATCCACACATGTAAATGAGTCTTCATTCAATACAATTATAGCATGGATAATAAACGATTATCTTGATATTGGAATTATAATAATAACTATATTTATTATTGCCTCTAGGGCATAATTCCAACAGTCTCCCACTTGCACTAGAGTCAATAATCTAGCCCTCACATCATTATGCGAATTATATTGTAATAAATCTAACACCCATACAGTTCTGGTGTTGATCATGCTTTGCCCGTGGAAGAGGTTTAGTCAGCGGGTTTGCTACATTCAGATCCGTGTGCACTTTGCATATATTTACGTCCTCCCCTTCGACGTAGTCGCGGATGAGGTTGAAGCGTCGTTTGATGTGTCTGGACTTCTTGTGAAACCGTGGTTCCTTTGCTAAGGCAATGGCACCCGTGTTGTCACAGAACAAGGTTATTGGATTCAGTGCGCTTGGCACCACTCCAAGATCCGTCGTGAACTGCTTCATCCAGACACCCTCCTTAGCCGCCTCCGAGGCGGCCATGTACTCCGCTTCACATGTAGAATCTGCTACGACGCTTTGCTTGGAACTACACCAGCTTACCGCACCCCCATTAAGAATAAATACGTATCCGGTTTGCGACTTAGAGTCGTCCGGATCTGTGTCAAAGCTTGCATCGACGTAACCTTTTACGGCGAGCTCTTCGTCACCTCCATACACGAGAAACATCTCCTTAGTCCTTTTCAGGTACTTCAGGATATTCTTGACCGCCGTCCAGTGATCCACTCCTGGATTACTCTGGAACCTACCTGCCATACTTATGGCCAGGCTAACGTCCGGTCTAGTGCACAGCATTGCATACATGATAGAACCTATGGCTGAAGCATAGGGGACGGTGCGCATATGCTCTCTATCCTCATCAGTTGCTGGGCACTGAGTCTTACTCAATCTCGTACCTTGTAAAACTGGCAAGAACCCTTTCTTGGACTGTTCCATTTTGAACCTCTTCAAAACTTTATCAAGGTATGTGCTTTGTGAAAGTCCTATCACGCGTTTTGATCTATCCCTGTAGATCTTAATGCCTAGAATGTAAGTAGCTTCTCCTTGGTCCTTCATAGAGAAAGTTTTATTCAAGTAATCCTTATCCTCTCCAAAAACTCTACGTTGTTCCCAATCAGCAATATGTCATCCACATATAATATTAGAAACGCCACAGAGCTCCCACTCACTTTCTTGTAAATACAAGATTCTCCAACCATTTGTATAAACCCAAATGCTTTGATCACCTCATCAAAGCGTTTGTTCCAACTCCGAGATGCTTGCACCAGTCCATAAATGGATCGCTGGAGCTTGCACACCTTGTTAGCATTCTTAGGATCGACAAAACCTTCGGGTTGCATCATATACAACTCTTCCTTAAGGAAATCGTTAAGGAACGCCGTTTTGACATCCATCTGCCAGATTTCATAATCGAAAAATGCAGCTATTGCTAACATGATTCTGACGGACTTAAGCATCGCTACGGGTGAGAATGTCTCATCGTAGTCAACTCCTTGAACTTGTGAAAAACCCTTTGCCACAAGTCGAGCTTTATAAACGGTCACATTGCCGTCAGCGTCCGTCTTCCTCTTAAAGATCCATTTGTTTTGAATAGCCTTACGGCCCTCAGGCAGTACTTCCAAAGTCCACACTTTGTTCTCATACATGGATCCTATCTCGGACTTCATGGCTTCTAGCCATTTGTTGGAATCTGGGCCCACCATTGCTTCTTCATAATTTGCGGGTTCATTGTTGTCCAACAACATGATTGATAAGACGGGATTACCGTACCACTCTGGAGCAGCACGTGGTCTCGTCGACCTGCCTGGTTCGACAGAAAACTTGAACCGGAGTTTCATGATCATCATCATTAACTTCCTCCTCAACCGGCGTCACAACGACAAAGGTTTCCCCTTGCCCTGCGCCACCATCCAGAGGGATGAGAGGTTCGACAACCTCGTCAAGTTCTATCTTCCTCCCACTCAATTCTCTCGAGAGAAACTCCTTCTCGAGAAAAGCTCCGTTTTTAGCAACAAACACTTTGCCCTCGGATTTGAGATAGAAGGTGTACCCAACTGTCTCTTTCGGGTAACCTATGAAGATGCACTTTTCCGCTTTGGGTTCCAGTTTTTCAGGCTGAAGCTTTTTGACATAAGCATCACATCCCCAAACTTTAAGAAACGACAACTTTGGCCTTTTGCCATACCACAGTTCGTATGGTGTCATCTCAACGGATTCTGATGGTGCCCTATTTAAAGTGAATGCAGTTGTTTCTAATGCATAACCCCAAAACGATAACGGCAAATCGGTAAGAGACATCATAGATCGCACCATCTCTAATAAAGTACGATTACGACGTTCGGACACACCATTACGCTATGGTGTTCCAGGCGGTGTCAACTGTGAAACAATTCCACACTGTCTTAAGTGAGCACCAAACTCGAAACTCAGATATTCACCCCCACGATCAGACCGTAGGAACTTGATCTTCTTGTTACGATGATTTTCAACTTCACTCTGAAATTGCTTGAACTTTTCAAATGTTTCAGACTTGTGCTTCATTAAGTAGACATAACCATATCTACTCAAATCGTCAGTGAAGGTGAGAAAATAACGATATCCGCCGCGTGCCTCTACGCTCATCGGACCACACACATTGGTATGTATGATTTCCAACAAGTCACTTGCACGCTCCATTGTTCCGGAGAACGGAGTTTTAGTCATCTTGCCCATGAGGCATGGTTCGCACGTGTCAAGTGAATCAAAGTCAAGTGACTCCAAAAGTCCATCGGCATGGAGTTTCTTCATGCGCTTTACACCAATATGACCTAAGCGGCAGTGCCACAAAAATATGACGCTATCATTGTTAACTCTAACTCTTTTGGTCTCAATGTTATGTATGTGTGTATCACTATCAAGATTCAATATGAACAATCCTCTCACATTGGGTGCATGACCATAAAAGATGTTACTCATAGAAATAGAACAACCATTATTCTCTGACTTAAAAGAGTAACCGTCTCACAATAAACAAGATCCAGATATAATGTTCATGCTCAACGCAGGCACTAAATAACAATGATTCAAGTTCATAACTAATCCTGATGGTAACTGAAGTGAAACTGTGCCGACGGCGATTGCATCAACCTTGGAACCATTTCCTACGCGCATCGTCACTTCATCTTTCGCGAGCCTTCGTCTATTCCGCAGTTCCTGTTTCGAGTTGCAAATATGAGCAACAGAACCGGTATCGAATACCCAGGCACTACTACGAGAGCCGGTTAAGTACACATCAATAACATGTATATCAAATATACCTGATTTTTCTTTGGCCGCCTTCTTATCAGCCAGATACTTGGGGCAATTGCGCTTCCAGTGACCCATACCCTTGCAATAGTAACACTCCGTTTCAGGCTTAGGTCCAGCTTTGTGTTTCTTCGTCGGATTGGCAACAGGCTTGCCGCTCTTCTTTGAATTACCCTTCTTGCCTTTGCCGTTTCTCTTGAAACTAGTGGTCTTATTCACCATCAACACTTGATGCTCTTTACGGAGTTCAGACTCTGCGACTTTCAGCATCGCAAACAACTCGTCGGGAGACTTGTTCATCCCTTGCATGTTGTAGTTCAACACAAAGCCTTTATAGCTTGGTGGCAGTGATTGAAGGATTCTGTCAGTGATAGCCTCTTGCGGGAGTTCAATCCCCAGCTCAGCTAGACGGTTTGAGTACCCAGACATTTTGAGCACATGTTCACTGACAGACGAGTTCTCCTCCATCTTGCAAGCATAGAATTTATCGGAGGTCTCATACCTCTCGATCCGGGTGTTCTTCTGAAAGATAAACTTCAACTCCTGGAACATCTCAAATGCTCCATGACGCTCAAAGCGACGTTGAAGTCCAGGTTCTAAGCCATACAAGACTACACATTGAACTACTGAGTAGTCCTCCTTACGCGCTAACCAAGCGTTCTTAACATCCTGATCAGCCGTAGCGGGTGGTTCATCTCCTAGCGCACCATTAAGGACATAATCCTTCTTCCCAGCTTGTAAGATTAGCTTAAGATTACGAGCCCAGTCTACAAAGTTGCTTCCATCATCTTTCAACTTAGCTTTCTCTAGGAACGTATTAAAATTCAGGGTGACTGTCGCGTGAGCCATGATCTACAACACAAATATATTCAAAGTGGACTTAGACTATGTTCAAGATAATTAGAGTTTAACTTAATCAAATTACTCGCTAAACTCCCACTCAAAAAGTACATCTCTCTAGTCATTTGAGTGGTTCATGATCCACTTACACTAGCTCAAGTCCGATCATCACGTGAGTTGAGTATAGTTTCAGTGGTAAGCATCCCTATGCTAATCATATCATCTATATGATTCATGATCGACCTTTCGGTCTCATGTGTTCCGAGGCCATGTCTGCACATGCTAGGCTCGTCAAGCTTAACCCGAGTGTTCCGCGTGCGCAACTGTTTTGCACCCGTTGTATGTGAACGTTGAGTCTATCACACCCGATCATCACGTGGTGTCTCGAAATGACGAACTGTAGCAACGGTGCACAGTCGGGGAGAACACAATTTCGTCTTGAAATTTTAGTGAGAGATCACCTCATAATGCTACCGTCGTTCTAAGGAAAATAAGATGCATAAAAGGATTAACATCACATGCAATTCATAAGTGACATGATATGGCCATCATCACGTGCTCCTTGATCTCCATCACCAAAGCACCGGCACGATCTTCTTTGTCACCGGCGCCACACCATGATCCCCATCAACGTGTCGCCATAGGGGTTGTCGTGCTACTCATGCTATTACTACTAAAGCTACATCCTAGCAAAATAGTAAACGCATCTGCAAGCACAAACATTAGTATAAAGACAACCCTATGGCTCCTGCCGGTTGCCGTACCATCGACGTGCAAGTCGATATTATCTATTACAACATGATCATCTCATACATCCAATATATCACATCACATCGTTGGCCATATCACATCACAAGCATACCCTGCAAAAACAAGTTAGACGTCCTCTAATTTTGTTGTTGCATGTTTTACGTGGTGACCATGGGTATCTAGTAGGATCGCATCTTACTTACGCAAACACCACAACGGAGATATATGAGTTGCTATTTAACCTCATCCAAGGACCTCCTCGGTCAAATCCGATTCAACTAAAGTTGGAGAAACTGACACCCGCCACTCATCTTTGAGCAACGGAGTTACTCGTAGCGATGAAACCAGTCTCTCGTAAGCGTACGAGTAATGTCGGTCCGAGCCACTTCGATCCAACAATACCGTGGAATCAAGAAAAGACTAAGGAGGGCAGCAAAACGCACATCACCGCCCACAAAAACTTTCGTGTTCTACTCGAGAAGACATCTACGCATGAACCTAGCTCATGATGCCACTGTTGGGGAACGTCGCATGGGAAACAAAAAATTTCCTACGCGCACGAAGACCTATCATGGTGATGTCCATCTACGAGAGGGGATGTGTGATCTACGTACCCTTGTAGACCGTACAGCAGAAGCGTTAGTGAACGCGGTTGATGTAGTGGAACGTCCTCACGTCCCTCGATCCGCCACGCGAACCGTCCCGCGATCAGTCCCACGATCTAGTGCCGAACGGACGGCACCTCCGCCTTCAACACACGTACAGCTCGACGATGATCTCGGCCTTCTTGATCCAGCAAGAGAGACGGAGAGGTAGAAGAGTTCTCCGGTAGCGTGACGGCGCTCCGGAGGTTGGTGATGATCTCATCTCAGCAGGGCTCCGCCCGAGCTCCGCAGAAACGCGATCTAGAGGTAAAACTGTGGAGATATGTGGCCGGGCTGCCGTGGCAAAGTTGTGTCAAATCAGCCCTAAAACCTCCGTATATATAGGGGGAAGAGGGGGAGCCTTGCCTTGGGGTCCAAGGACCCCTAAGGGCTTCGGCCGAGCCAAGGGGGGCAGCCCTCCCCTTCCAAACCGAGTCCAACTAGGTTTGGAAGGAGGAGTCCTTCCCCCTTTTCCCACCTCCTCTTTTTTTCTCTTTGATTTTTCTTCCTATGGCGCATAGGGCTATTTTGGGCTGTCCCACCAGCCCACTAAGGGCTGGTGCGCCACCCCCAATGCCTATGGGCTTCCCCGGGGTGGGTTCCCCCCCCCCCCCCCCGGTGAACTCCCGGAACCCATTCGTCATTCCCGGTACATTCCCGGTAACTCCGAAAACCTTCCGGTAATCAAATGAGGTCATCCTATATATCAATCTTTGTTTCCGGACCATTCCGGAAACCCTCATGACGTCCGTGATCTCATCCGGGACTCCGAACAACATTCGGTAACCAACCATATAACTCAAATACGCATAAAACAACGTCGAACCTTAAGTGTGCAGACCCTGCGGGTTCGAGAACTATGTAGACATGACCCGAGAGACTCCTCGGTCAATATCCAATAGCGGGACCTGGATGCCCATATTGGATCCTACATATTCTACAAAGATCTTATCGTTTGAACCTCAATGCCAAGGATTCATATAATCCCGTATGTCATTCCCTTTGTCCTTCGGTATGTTACTTGCCCGAGATTCGATCGTCAGTATCCGTATACCTATTTCAATCTCGTTTACCGACAAGTCTCTTTACTCGTTCCGTAATACAAGATCCCGCAACTTACACTAAGTCACATTGCTTGCAAGCTTGTGTGTGATGTTGTATTACCGAGTGGGCCCCGAGATACCTCTCCGTCACACGGAGTGACAAATCCCAGTCTCGATCCATACTAACTCAACGAACACCTTCGGAGATACCTGTAGAGCATCTTTATAGTCACCCAGTTACGTTGCGACGTTTGATACACACAAAGTATTCCTCCGGTGTTAGTGAGTTATATGATCTCATGGTCATAGGAACAAATACTTGACACGCAGAAAACAGTAGCAACAAAATGACACGATCAACATGCTACGTCTATTAGTTTGGGTCTAGTCCATCACGTGATTCTCCTAATGACGTGATCCAGTTATCAAGCAACAACACCTTGTTCATAATTAGAAGACACTGACTATCTTTGATCAACTGGCTAGCCAACTAGAGGCTTGCTAGGGACAGTGTTTTATCTATGTATCCACAAATGTAAATGAGTCTTCATTCAATACAATTATAGCATGGAGAATAAACGATTATCTTGATACAGGAATTATAATAATAACTATATTTATTATTGCCTCTAAGGCATAATTCCAACACCTCCAACCCTAGCGTCGGCCGAGATTTATAACAACCCGAGTAAGTCGCTGACTGGTGGGTCCGCCGTATCTCTGCCTATCCCAATAATAGAGGAGGCGCGATATGTGGCGATAAGGGCGGCGTCATAATCGAGGCGTCCTTACCCCACTTGCCCTGGTTGTTACGTCATCACCGCGCAGCGCGCGCTAACCGAAATTTCGAATCCCGTGAAATCCGGACCTGACGAAGTGATCCGTCACATCTCAAGATTCTGCTAGTCATTCGGAGTAACATCAATGCTCAAATTCACTCGGATGTACTTCACAGTAGAATCGATCAGGGCGAATGACGAAGACTTCAATCGACGCACAATTCTACTAAGCCTCGGAGCACGTTCCAGATCTGTATGCCTTGACAAAATTTACGTCGACCCCCTTCCTCACTCGACCCCCGATCCATTCGGGGGCTAATGACGGAGATATGTACCTAGGATAGGGCCATAGGCCTGATCTACATGTCCTACCTAAGGGCACCTCATTAAAGACTTGAAGACTACAAGGAGGACTCTAACCGGATAGCCATGGCATCTGAATCACTCAGTAAACAATCACTCGGAGTATATTTCCCCCTTCAGTTGACAATCAACTTTCACTCGGAAGAACCAGAAGCCAGTTGACACAGAAGACCAGAAGCCACTCCAGGGAGGCCAATAGGCGACCGTTCGGCTGGTCGTCATAAGTAACATTAGTTTTGTATGTTATCAATAACGTACGCCTTTAAACTTCACTGATCGAACCCTTGGTTGCCTGGTATTGATGAGGGGTAGCGCACTCTATATAAGCGAGCCTCCCCTCTTCCACAAGGGTTCGCATCCATGTAACACGAATATTTCACTCGACACAAAGCTCCAGAGCACTGAGACGTAGGGTTGTTACCTTCACAAGAGGGGCCTGAACTCATACATCTTGTGTACAAGCGTGTCGTAGCTAGGACTGTGCCCTCTCCATTCGTACCCTACAAATCTACTGTCGGGTTCATTCCCACGACAAATTGCTCGTCCATGTCCACATCCACTCCCTACGACACCATAACCGCCTTCGTTTCTCACGGTCGACAGCCGGTTCCCCCGGGCGATGTTCTTAGGCTTACACGATGACGCCGAGAACGAGGGGCACGCAGCCTCTGTTGCGACAATCATGGAGGGGCTGGACGACATCTTGGGTGAGAGGCCGAGATCGACGATGAGGATGGGGGGTAATGGTGACGGACGGCGACGACTCGAACGCGGGAAAGGGAGGAGGAAGACGAAAAGAGGAGAAAGGTGTGGTAAATTTGGTCCAACTTATACTGAGGGCAGGGTTGTCACGTGTGGCATGTGGCGAACGCGTCCGGACGTTCTCATGTCCACCCTAGATTTTGGGTTGGATATGTAGGTTGTTGGTCAATTTTTTTAGTTTAGATCAACGACGGGTCCGACTGAGCTCCACGAAAGCGAAGGAGCTCCTTCCCTTTTACGAATTGATGATTGATACTGAAGAAAATTTACGGATCGTCGTTTTTTTATGAGATGCCCTAACCACCCTTCACGGTCATGTTGGGGTTCTTGTTCACGGCCCGTTGTTGTTGGCGTACCCCGGGCGACGTGCCGAGCAGGTAGTGCGTAACATAAGATAACCTTGTCACCGACGTTTGCAGCCCTGCAGAAGTGCAGATGCACGCATACCCGCGCCGTACGTCGTCGTCGTCGTCGTACCAGGCAGGCATCGATCTCACATACGTACACACGCGGGCACGTACACGTACGTCTCTCCGCGAACGGCACGCTGCACCGAGCCTACGCTAGCAGCGCGACCGACGACGCGGTCGCGAAGTTGCAGCGCGTGGCCGTGTATGTACTATGCCTTTTGTTCGTGCGCTCTGCCTCTGCGTTGTTGCGACCGATGCGCAGTTGGCGGCCCATGCGTTCCGTTGAACCGTTCCGCTAGCCAACGAGCGGAATGTCGAGGCCCTATCCACGCACGCACGCACGCACGCAGGCGCCGTGCCGTGCCGCGGGACGCCACACGGTTTCTGGAGCAGGGAAACCGACGGACGGAGACTGGCGATATTTGCGACGACGGGCGGAGGATTTTCAGCAACATACATATGTCTGGTACGTACGTCGCTCGCAGCCGGTCGACGCTCCGGGCATGCAATCCGGCGCTGACCGTTGCCACGGGCGAGGATCTTTATACCTTCCAGAAACTAGCCGGCCGTTCCGGCTGAACTGCCGCTGAACCAAATCAATCAGCGTTAGATAACGGAGGCTACGGCTAGCACCGACACAACAGAGGAAGAGAGGAAGAAAAACAAGTGCTGCCGCCGGGACGCACACACGTCACCCACCAGCTTGAGCTTTCACGTGATTGAAACGATGGAATCTGGGAGGAGACGGGCATCGTACCTGCGCCGTTTAATGCACTCCACGTTATTGGAGTTAAAAAACCCTGCCGAACGGAACGGAAACAGCAGAGAGCAAACCAGGCGGGATGTGGAACGGAACGGAAACAGCAGAGAGCAAACCCAGGCAAGTTCTGATACTGTACCCCCACCAGGCGGGGTTTGAATTCGAACGAGGAACGCACAGGCGCAGGGGACCGTGGTCACGCCACGCCTCTGGGGAGCGGCCGAAGCCTGGCTGGTGACTAAGTAGAGTAGCATCCAAAAACCAATCCCCATCCATCGCTTCCCCGTCCTTTCCTTCCTCGCTTGCTTCTCCCTCAACCACCGCCCTCTCGATCCTTCCTCCTCCTCTTTCCCGTACCACACCACACCAACACCACGCTGCTGTGCTGCCATCATCCATCCCGCCCGGATAGCCACCCTACCAATCGCGGCTGCTTTCCCTCGCCCCCAACCACTCCAACACCGCGCCGAGCAGAGCCGATCCAATCCGGCCGGCCCCATTAACCCTCTCCGCCCCCGATTCCAATCCGCCAGCTCCAATCCGTCCGCGGCGATCGAGCAGATCCGGGCGCCGTCGCGTCCAGCTATTCGGGTGATGCGCGGATCCGGGCGGTGACCGGCGGCGGGACGGAGCCATGCCGAGCGTCGGCGTGAAGATCTACAGCGTCTTCTTCAAGCTGCTGCTGCGCCACCGCCTCCAGTCCCTCGCCAACGCCGCCGACGGCGACGGGGGCGGGGGCGACTTCGGGGTCTCCTGCAGGGCCGACGAGGCCACGGCGCCGGCAAACCCGGCCTTCTCCGCGGCCGACGGGGTCGCCTCCAAGGACCTCCACATCGACCCCAACTCGGCGCTCTCCGTCCGCATCTTCCTCCCCACGCCGCCGCCGCACCCGCACCTCCTCCACCCGCGCCGCGCCAGCGACCCCGCCGCCGGCGCCGCGGGGGCGCCCTACCGGGGCTACCTCCCGCACGCCGTCTCCTCCCCGCGGGCCGCCGCCTCCGCGCGCCGCAGGCTGCCCATCGTCGTGCAGTTCCACGGCGGCGGCTTCGTCACCGGGAGCAACTGCTCCGCATCCAACGACGCCTTCTGCAGGAGGGTCGCCAAGTTCTGCGACGCCATCGTCGTCGCCGTCGGGTACAGGCTCGCGCCCGAGAGCCGATACCCTGCCGCCTTTGATGACGGGGTCAGGGTGCTTAGGTGGATCGCCAAGCAGGCGAATCTCGCCATGATGAGCAAGGTTGGGGGCGGGGTGGACACATTCGGTGCCTCCACTGTCGAGCCCTGGATCGCTGCACACGGTGATCCGGCAAGGTATAATTTGATTCGATGCTAATCTCTAGTTTGTAGTAGTTGCGTTACTTGCTACTCATACTTTACTAAATTGGCAGCGTGCAGCGCCAAATTGCCAAAAAGCAGGCAAGTCAAATGATAGAATTGTTTGCTCATCCCTTTCAATGGAATCTCTAGTTTGCTATTCACCCACATTATTACGAGCACATGAAGATTGCACTATAGTAAGTGAACATGTCGCAAATGATGAAGATGTAGTTCCCTAGTCTATTTGACCTGTTAATTATTGGTTCAAACATGGAGGTAGTAAATTGAGTTGCCATTTGTGACTACCAGTAGGTTTAGAGAGAGCTCATGGGTATTTCATTTTCGCATGAGTTGCCATTTCTGACTACCAGTAGGTTTAGAGAGAGCTCATGGGTATCTCATTTCTGCATGAGTTGCCATTTCTGACTACCAGTAGGTTTAGAGAGAGCTCGTGAGTATTTCATTTCCGCATGATTTGCCATTTCTGACTAGCAGCAGGTTTAGAGAGAGCTCATGAGCATGTCATTTCCCTGTTGCCATTTCTGACGAGCAGCAGGTTTAGAGAGAGCTCATGAGTATGTCATTTCCCCTAGAGTTGCCATTTCTGACCAGCAGCAGGTTTAGAGAGAGCTCATGAGTATGCCATTCCCCCCAGAGTTGCCATTTCTGACTAGAAGCAGGTTTGGAGAGAGCTCATGAGTATGTCATTTCCCCTAGAGTTGCCATTTCTGACCAGCAGCGGTGTAGAGATCATCAGTATATGCTAATGCAGAAGATTTAATGTTTACCAGCTGACAGTTATACTCACTTAACTTGTGATGTGCACCTTTTGCTAGTATAACCTACCATTTGTGTGCGCCTCAGCTGTTTTTGGAGTCTGATCAGGTACACAGGCTTGCAATATAGAAGCTCTGAATATCCAAATATTAGTGTATTTAGTTTACCAGGACTAACATTCTCCAATGGTGTTGACATTTTGAAGATGTCAATGCAACTTGAAGACTTGCTTGACCATTGGCATGTGGATAGACCTTTTCTTTGTGAAATTGTCTAGTGCACATGTTTGCAACAAAGTTCTATATTTCGGTAGGTAGTATATGTTGAGTAAATAACTGCTAATGATGTCACCACAGTCCAATAACCTTGAACACTAGTGAAGGCATCCAATTTTCATATTACCGATTCTGGAATTCTTTATTGGTCATGCTTATTGACCTAACATATTAATGAAATTGAATTGCACTGAATCTTTGGATTGAATAAGTCAGTTAGAACTTGCTCTGGTCTGCTCCCTTACCTATAATGAAGCTTTATTTTAACTATGATTTCAGTAGAACCTGGTGAAACTAGTACCTTTTTGTGAGTTTTTGTTTTGTCCGTGATCTCTTAAATGTGATGTACATATTGATGGACTGTCATCATCTCGAACATTGGTTGCTTGGTGTATCACACCTACCTGAGTTTAGATCCCTCAACAGATTAAGTGCCCACTTTAATTTAATTGCAAATAGAATTGCTGCACATTTGCTAACATCATTAAATGGTTCTTGCCTTCTACCTAATATAAGAGACAAAGGAGTATACTCCCTCCGTCCCAAAATTCTTGTCTTAGATTTGTCTAGATATGAATGTATCTAGTCACGTTTTAGTATTTAGATACATTCATTTCTAGACAAATCTAAGACAAGAATTTTGGGACGGAGGGAGTATCTACACATTTATTGTAGATCCTTTTGTTTTAACTGCGGTACATTTGTATCACTGGAGTTTGACCAGATCACTCGTCGTTTCCTTGGAGCAGATGTGTCCTACTTGGTGTAAGCTGTGGTGCCAACATTGCTGATTTTGTCACTAGGAAAGCGGTGGAAGATGCAAAGCAATTTGAGCCAGTAAAGGTTGTAGCTCAGGTTTTGATGTATCCCTTCTTCATAGGAAGTGTTCCAACACACTCGGAAATAAGGCTTGCAAACTCATACTTCTATGACAAATCCACATGCTTACTTGCCTGGAGATTACTTTTATCAGAGAAAGAGTTCAGCTTGGACCATCCTGCTGCCAACCCCCTGGCCCCTGGCAGAGGAGGCCCACCACTGAAATGCATGCCCCCAACCTTGACAATCGTTGCGGAACACGACTGTATGAGGGATAGAGCAATTGCTTACTCTGAGGAACTCCGCAAGGTAAATGTGGATGCGCCAGTCCTTGACTACAAAGATACGGTCCATGAGTTCGCAACACTTGATGTGTTCCTCAAGACACCACAGGCCCAGGCCTGTGCCGAAGATATTGCCATATGGATGAAGAAATACATATCCCTGAGAGGGCACGAGTTCTCGTATTAGCTGTAGCAAAAGATCAGTGTTGTGAAATAGAGTCTTTACGGGAAGCATCGGTGCATTCTTTTTCACCTGGTGATGGGAGGCGCTGCAAGTTAAAAAGGCGAGGAACCAGTTAGGCGTAATGTGAGTGCTGAGTACCTTTCCCCTTTATTGATGATCCTTGTGGAAGAATGTAGTGTGCAAATTGTAGACTGAACTCAAAGACGATGACGCTCTTCCGCCTCGTAGAGCTAAATTCTTTCATTCCTTTTGTACCCTTTGTGAAGTATTGAATTGCTGGGTCTTGAAATCACCATTTTTGAGAAAAGAATTACCACCCTAAGCTGTTGGCATGCCATAACACGTGAATAATTTACTAGCACAAAGACCCGTGCGTTGCAACTGGGAATACAAATTTTAGTTATTTTTACTTATATTTTGTATGAAATGCATGGACAGTTTTTTTACTTAGCAAACATGTTTTGAATCGATGAACTTTTTTGAAATTAGAGAATAAATCTTGAAATTAATGATTTTTTTAGTTTATGTGAACATTTTTTCTTAAATTTCATAGACATTTTCTTCGAACTCATGAATATGTTTTAAGTGGATGATCATTTTCCGAATTATTAATGTTTTACGTTTGCTAAATATATTTTTGAAAATCATGAATTATTTTATAATATGCGAACAATTGGTTAAAATCATCCATATTTTTTTGAATCCGTAAACATTTAATGATTTCCCAAAGCATTTTTTGAATTATAGAACAATTTACGATTTCATGATTTTTTTTCAAACGCAACTTTTAAAATTTGGGTTTCTGAAAATTCCCTATTTAATTTATAAATAAAAATCAAATTAAAAAAATTAAAATATGGGCGGGCTCATGAACTGGTGCTAGGACAAAGGAGGTGCATGTTGCCATTAAAGAGAGAAAAAAGGGGGAGAAGAAATTGTAAGAAAGGCGAACAATATTTTAAAATCATCCACATTTTCTTGAATCCGTAAACATTTAATAATTTCCCAAAGCATTTTTTGAATTATAGAACAATTTACGATTTCATGATTTTTTTTTCAAATTTCGCAACTTTTAAAATTTGGGTTTCTATAAATAAAAATCAAATTGAAAAATTAAAATACAGGCGGGCTTATGAACTGGTTCTAGGACAAAGGAGGTGCATGCTGCTATTAAAGAGAGAAAAAAGGGGGGAGAAGAAATTGTACGAAAGAGAGATCGAACCCAACTCTCCTGAATGCACAAGAGGTGCTCCAACCACTACGTCAAAAATCTGAACCGTTTTTTCCAGTTATGGGTGGCATAGTGGGTAATTTAAGCCAACTTCGAGGGCAATTTTAATGACGTACCACAGAAGCAATAGGTGATTTATTAATAGATAAAGATATCTACGTGAAGATCCGTGTGGGTATTTTTTCCTTCTATGCTTGATTTAGTCATTTAGATATGCAATAACTATACAATAATGCTAGACCTACAAAAACTTACAAAGGTTTACTTCACTCTCCAAATTAATTCTTCTCTCAAATCAGGGGGTGGGGCTCCTCATCCCTCAATTACCAATCACAATCCTACACATCAGTTTATACGTAAAATCTTTAAGTAAGTCTTTGTAGATGTAACATAAGTAAAGTCGAGCACAGATACATATAAATCCACACCTCTGTTGAGTATTCAAAAGTACATATATATATATATGTAATAATCCACAACTAAATTGAGCACATCTTTCTATCTATTCTAGTATAGCATAATTCACATGTGATTGATCTCTCATACACAATCTCGGGGAGGAGCAAGATCTCAATTACGCGTGCAACGATGAATCCAACTGTGCAAATCGTTTCATGAATCGTCCTATGTGAACGTGTTGCAGAGGCCCTGCGGCGGCTTGGCATGGGCGTGGGCGTGGGCGTGGTCGGCGGACCACAACTCCGCCATGTTGGGGAAGTAGCACGCCCCGGGGAGCTTCATGGCGGCGGTGGCCTTGTTGTCCTGCAGCAGCCCGCCGAACCCGCCGAGCAGCAGGTCGCCGTAGGCGCTGAGGTCTGTTAGGAATGCGTCCTCCAGCGCCATGCCGCCGACGTTGCTCGCTCCAGGCACGGACGACGACGCCCAGCTGCCGGCGACGGGGATGTCCAGCGGCATGGGCGCAAGCACGGTCTGCGGCGACGAGTCTACGTGCACGAAGCCCTGCATGTGGTGCGGCGGCGGGTACATGCCGGCGGCGGCGAAGCACATGTCGCCGCCTGATGAGCTGGTGTTGACGGAGGAGGATCCGGACGCTGCCGGCGAGAGCGCCGCGGGCTGCAGGGAGGACGGCACACATTGGCTCCAGGACCGGGCAGGACCTGGCGGCGTCGCGGGCGCGGAGATGGCTCCGGCTCCGGCACCGGCTTCGAGGCCGGCGTGGTGGTGGTGGTGGTGAGGGCCACGCATGGTCATGGCCTTCTTCTTGAGCTTGGTGTTCCAGTAGTTCTTGACGTCGTTGTCGGTGCGGCCGGGGAGCTTGGAGGCGATGATGGACCAGCGGCTGCCGATGGAGGCGTAGAGGGAGCATATGACGCGGTCCTCCTGCTCCGTGTAGCCGCCGTGCCGGATGTCCGGCCTCAGGTAGTTGAGCCACCGCAGGCGGCAGCTCTTGCCGCACCGGTTCAGCCCTGCACCACCAGCAGAAATCGATAGGTGAGCACAAGGTCCTTTTTGTAAATTTGAAACGTTTTCTTGACTTACTATTACTAAATCCTGTAGTGCGGGTTGATTTCAAGGAACTATAAGGGGGTTTATGCAAATATGCACGACGTACGGCAGAAGCATTATCTGCTTTATTATTAGGGGAGATATCATCCAACATTGTCAACCATGCTGCTCTACTGCCTTTGCTACCTTGTTTGTCTTTTGTAATAGGAGTATTGATCACTTTGTTTGATTTTATGAGATGAAGTAGAGTATCATAATTCTGTTCAAATGTGACTTGTCCTTGTGTGCATATTACAGTTTTTCCTTCAAAGCATCAACTTTGATGTTGCAAGGCTTTAAAGTGAAACCTGCTAAAAGACATGCTTCATGCTGACACTAACATATTCCAGGCTTATGTTTCTCATCCAAGTATCTTCTAACTTAGTGTTCAATCATCGTTCATGTCCCTTTTCACATAAAGGAAACTTATGATAGATAAAAAAAGCAATACGCCACACAGTTGAAATCCTGAGAGTAGGTTAACATTAATCAAATGAAGGTGTCAAAGTAACATTAACCATTCCTATGAAAGAACACTCTCCACAGTAATCAAACTTCATGGGCTAGCTGCAGCTGTCTTCTTAGTATAGTCAATCATGATCTCAAGAGGAACTTTTGAGCCTCCTGGAGCCAATATCTGGGATGATGCAAATGCATTTTTGAACAGCTGCCATAAATATGCAGGCAAATAACACGCCTAGAGGAGCATCATATGAAACCTTGTTCGTAAACGTCAACCGTGCATGCGTCTTTCAAATTTGGTCGCGGATAGATCAGTAGCAAGCACCTGCATCTACAAATCTTTATCAGTTTCTAACATCTTTTCAGAATGCCGACGCACTTGTTCAGTTTTTCAGTTCACCACAGTTTTTCGGTTCAAACCTAAAGAAGCGACCAAAAAGTTACACTAGGCCATTGCATTTCCTCGTTAGAGAGAAGAAACTTTTCGGTACCAGTTGGTATGCTCTTCCAGCCTTCCAGGTAGTGACGCCGGGCCTGATCAGACATCCACAACTACTGCCATGAATGTGCGACCGACCAAATAACAGGCCTAGAGAGCCACTATATACAACCTTATTTGTAAATCTCAACCCTGCATGCTGATTTTGCAAGCCGTTAAATGTTGGCAAGTTATCTTCAGTCTTTAGGTTTACCACCCACATGGGGAAAAGCAAACCTGAACAAGCGACCAAAAAGGAATATTAGGCCATTACATTTCCTCGTCAGGGAGAAGAAACTTCCTGGATCCAGTTGGTGTGCTCTTCCAAGCACTGGCGCCGAGCCTGGTCACACAGGAGATTCAACATGCAATCCTCGGAAAATTCGCCCCCCTTGATTTTTGTCTTGTTAGATAAGACGAGAGAGACACCCGAGCTCTACGGCTGCGACCTGCGATGATGGAAACGACCTGACAGTGCATGGGCGGGCACGGAGCATCCTTGTGATCAATCAGATCGAGCCTTGTTTGCAATGGCAACTACTGTCACCGTTGGAGACGGCCGCACTGCTAAGTTTGCCAGCCTACAACCTGCAGTTCAGCGGCACGGCGCATTCAGGGTCTGTTTGGTTGGAGACTAATTTTGCCAAACCAAAGTGTGGCAAGCCATCAAAGGGTGGCAAGCCATAAAGTGTGGCTGAAAAAATGAATGTCAAACTTTGGCAAAAGTTGACAAAAAATTTGACTCTATAACAAATGGACCATAGGAACAATAAAGTGTGGCAAGCCAAAGTATGGCAAAAACCAAACATATGTCAACTAAACTGTGGTTGTCAAATTTTGACTTGGTAAAGTATGGCTGGGAATCAAACAGTCCCTCAATCTTCAAGCAAATGATCTGGCAAGTCTGGGTCCCTCGCAAACACACATTCTTCGGTTGGCTCTTTCTGGTGCAACGACGGATTGCAGAGACGCGGCTGGGAGAATGGCTAATTCTGTCGGTTGTGCATGATAAATCTTGAATTCTCTATGCACCTCTTCTGGGAATGCCCTGTCTCCCTGCACGGCTGCATGGCACTGTCAAAAATATGGGGAGCAAATGCAGATGATCACTGCCAGGGCAGCGGTGGCGGAGAGAAAGAAGGTGCAGTCTATCATGTTCATCGTGTTATGCCGAATTTGGTAATGGCCGTATGCATCTCTTAATGCAGAGGCCGGGGCGTCGCCTCTTTTTTCTAAAAATTCCGAATTTGGTAGGAGAGAAACCAAAGGATCTTCATACATATCTGTTCATGAGTGAGCGTAATTTTTTGGGCAACGAGAAGAGACATGGATTCTTGGCACCTCGTCTCGTGGAGTTAATTGCAGAAAACATCAATGTTGAAGGATAGGGTTGCATGAATTGCCCAAAAACACTAATTCCCGGTCTATTTTTTTTAAAACACAAGTCGCTCGTTCAGGTGTTTAAGTAGGACTACGGCATGTGGGGCCCGTTTTTGTCGACGTCACGACACTATTCAACCGACCGAGCTGTTTGACGCCGTGCGACGCGCGGGTTCGTTCTACCCCCACAATAGGTACACCAGTCCCCCTTGCTCCTCACTCTCTCGCTCTCTCCTTCTCCCTCTGTGTTGTCGCCTGTTCGTCGTCGTCGTTGCCGCCCCTGGCACATCTTCGACCACCGGTACCGCCTCGCCATGGTGTCCTGGAGTGATGGGGATAGCAGCGAGAGTTCTTTCCAGTACATTAGCTCTGCTTCCGATGACGGTGTCACGAAGGTCAGTTGAGTTAGGGTTAGGGTTTTGATTTGGGGATTTCCTTGTTGATCTTGTTCTCATCTATTCTTTCGCAATTTCTGGCTTTTCTTTGCACGTGCATCTCCCTGCTACTACAGAAGATTCCGATTTTGAGGGCATTGAAATATGGGATTTTTATTTTTGTGCCCCTTGTTTGTTAGTTCTACTCATTCATCCCCACGTTCTGAACTTTTGCTCACTTTTCCCCACTCCCTTGCTCGAAACCCTCAAAACAGGTTACAACGGACGTTGCCGTCGGGTCAGTGCTTTGACCGTTAACTCTGACGAGTGGGTCCGAGTAGGGCCGAGTCCACCTTTGACCGTTTACCCGTATAGTTGTTTCGTATGTTGACCGTACAGTGGTATTCATATACGTGGGCGCATGCAACTGACCGCGGTCATGGGGTAGCACGTGTCGATGGGACATGCCCGAAACGTCCCATCATATAAAGAGGGGGAACCACCTCCCAGCGCATCGCCCCTACCATTTCCCCCAAATCCCCTCCCCGCAACATCGTCTTCCTCTCCTCAACCGACCGCACCGTCTCGCTCTCCTCCACTGCCTCCACTGCACCGTCTCGCTGTCCCCCATCGCATCCTCTTCCTCACCTTCATCGCCTCCATCTATCCGATGGCGGAAGCTCATGGCGACGCCGGCGCAGAGACCGGAGATGTAGTGGAGTTGCAGGGTGCGGAGATCGCGGATGAAGTGAAGGATGTTGGTGGCGTCCACGGCGGTGCGGGGAAACTTGCAACCTCTACGGATGTGGAGAAGAAGGTGGCGGTCTCCGCCTTAGTGCTGCCGGAGCAGAAGGTGATGGTGACGACATCGAGCGGCCCAGTTCATCGCGATACCACCGATGCACAACCTGGCGAGGAGCAGGAGGTATTTGCACTTGCTTGTTAGTTGCAATATTTAGGATATTAGCTTGTAGAGTTAGTTGCATTGGTTAGATTGTGATTCATACGGTAGTACAGATGGTTAGAGTAGTTGGTTTGACGGATGGGCCGGGGTTTTCTATATGGGGGATGGGGTTTTTTTCGTTGCAAAAATGCTAGATAGATCTGTATGAGAGATAGGGATCTCTGTGCTTCAATGCTACACATATGTATGCTTATTAGATTTGTTTAATGCTACACAAATTGAGTTTTTTAATGCTATATACATGTATGCTTATTAGATTGGGTCCCTATTAGATTTGTTTTTGAATTCTACGCATACTGGGGTTTTGAATGTCATATGCCCAAATGGAATCCATTGATTAAGAAGTTATTTGATTCATTAGTATATAAATTTGTCCATAATATCTAGTTATATTAGCTCTGTTGTTCAATGTGTGTGCATGACAATGAAAAATGCAAATATGATCATAGTATATTAGCCCTATGATCAATGTGTCATGTGTGCATCTCTAAATTTTCAATTGATTCTATATTTACTAGTGATGGATGTAATTGTATATTCAGGAGGATGATGGATGGGGAAAAAGAGGAAGCTGGCCTTTACTGGGTTCGACCCGTACGATCCAGAGTATAGTGACGACGAAGAATATGAGGTAAGCCTACTTGAAATTTAGATTGTTCATTTAGTTCCTTCGACATGGTGTATATGAATCTATAATGTATTAATGCAATTCATTCATGTGTGCAGTATGATTCTGGAGAAGATGTGTACAAGGGCAACTTCACGTCCTTCACAACGAAGGAGGTGGAGAAGATCAAGGCCAAGGGAGTTGCTTCCTTCTACAACCGTAAGGTCAAGAAGTGGCGCTGCCCCTACTGCACCACCAAGCCAAAGTCAAAGGATGGCCGTTTCGATCACCTTGTGTCTCATGTAGAGGATGTAGCGATTCGCAAGGAGGACTACATGATCAGGGGGCAGCATGCTGCCCTCGCGAAGGCACTGACTCCGGTGTGATGTGATGATGTGATGAACTAAATGTGGCAACATGTTTTATCTTTATCTTTTGGGTTACTTTTGGTAAACTGAATGTGGCTGTTTATGATGTGATGAAGTGAATATATGGTAATAACGTATTAGGGTACTGAATGTATTATGGGAACCCATGTATTATGCTATCTATATTTGTCTGTCCTTAAATTTGCCTGTGGTGTATGGTTACTTCTGTTTAGATGTTGTGAGCTATGAGTTTAGGTGTTGCAATGATGACACATGTTGTTTCAGTGTTGCTTCACTGATTAGACATGCTGCAAAAAAACCCTTGGCAAACTATCTAAGGTAACTATCTATGTTTGTATAGGAGATCATGTGTGCAAATTTTGAGGTGATTTAGAGGATGTCAAAAAAATTTCAATTTGAGAATTGTGCTCCAAATGAGCTCCCAGGCTAGGGTAAACAACCCCATTTGTAATCAGGTTTTTTTGGACCTACTCTAAATGAGCCAAATGTTTTTTATTAACACCTATTCAATCTATATAGTGTAGATTTGAAGTCTCACTATTTTTTGAATTAATGTTCATATTTTTACATTTTCTTTTGAAAAATATGCTTTAATATAAAAACTATTAAAAACACGTTTAAAATATGAAAATGTAAAACTAAGTTCAGATCCTTCTTATTCACTTTGAGATTAAGCTTTGGTGATTTTTTTGATTTTTTTAATTTTTTCAAAAACAGAAGGTAACCCTACCTCATCTGCTTGAACTATATGAAATCTTGTTGGTGATAGCTTATATGTGTGAAGGTTTTCTCATGAAAATGACCATAAACCAAATTTATGATTTTTGATTGGTAACATGTCATATAAGACAACATTGTACGCATGTTTCATATTTTTTTAATTTTTTTAAATTAATGGTGCTCATTTGACCTCAATCGTGCCAGCTAGGGTTTTTTCATGAAAATAACCATAGACCAATTTTAGTATTTTTCCTTGTTAGTGTGTCTTATAAAACAACGAACGGCGAAGGTTTAATATTTTTTTGATTTTTTAAATTAGTTATGCTCAGTCAAAGCTTTCATAACCCCGTTGACCAGCTCAAAACCCCTCTAAACCCCGCGGGGTTTCGCCTAACCCTAGCTCCCAACGTCAGCCGTCCGATCACACCCTGGCGCCAAGCGACAACCCTCGGATGTGGTCTTTTAGAAGGAATTCGGTGGGCAGGCTGGGTGCAGGCTCCGGGCCGTTGGATCACAAGGACGGCTCCGCATCGTTGGATCGTGGGGCGATCCGTGAGAGGCGATTGAGTTGGTTGTGCTCGGCTGCTCGCCCACCACTGACTCCGCATCGTTTTTTTGCATCATTTTTTGCGTCATTTTTTGCATCATTTTTTGCATCGTTTTTTGCGTCATTTTTTTGCATCGTTTTTTCGCATAGTTTTTTGCATTGTTTTTTTGCATCGTGTGTGAACGTGCTAGCTCTTTCACATTTGACCCCGATGACAGTCCACTCATCAAACCAACCACAGTCTCCCACGCGTGTACACTTCTGATGCCGCGGTGGGTGTGAAAATGGGGCGGTTTAGGGTTTAGGTTACAATGGCTATTTAATCCGGACAGACACTCCCCTCCCCCAGCCGTAGCTCATTTGCGTGCTTCTTTTTCCCGCCGGGACCCGAGCACTCCCCTCTCCCAGCCCATCAGCCATGCCACCATGCCGCCAGTACTACACGATCAAAGAACGTCTCTACCTCCTTCGGCGGGCCCAAATCCGGAGGCAAGCGAGGCTACCTCGAGAGGATTTCGGGGAGCCGGAGGAGGAGGCGGCGCCGCACGAGCCAGAAGTGTAGGCGCTATCGCAGGAGCCGGAAGTGGAGGCACTACCGGTCTACTATTTGTGGCCCGACCAAGTGGCGATCCTCAACTCCATCCGCTCGCAAGCAGTTGCACATGCCCGACATCTTCGTCAGCAGCAGATGCAGGCAGCGCGGACGGCGCAGGAGGAGGCACAGGTGGTGGCCCAGGAGGACCAGGCTCCGGCGCAGGCGGATCAAGCCATCTCTAACTACGAAGATGCATAGTGCACTAGGTAGTATGTAGGATATTTTACGTAGGCTTCCCCATATTGTATGTTTTCGTTATTATGCTCCCTGAGCTATGTTTGTTGATGCTTAAACATGTATGCTTTCGTTATTATGCTCTTTGAGCTATGTTTGTTGATGTTTCAAAATGCTAATGCTTCAAAATATATATTACATGCTTTTTGTTGATGCTTCAAAGCCCTAAACCCTAAAATACCTAAACCATAACCCTAAATGTAGCACTGCACCCTTGCCTTGGTGTGTCCCACTTGGAAGGTGGAGACGCGTGCGAGAAGAGAGGAAACAGTGGCAGCAACTGTCGCTGCGTCCATGACGGCGTGCATGCAGGCAACCTAGCTCGATCACATGGCATGCACAACAGGCGTCAGTATCATGGCGGCGCACGTCGATCAGTATGCCCTAGAGTTTAACTGCCATGTTGAATTGATGCTGCGGTGGTTAAAGGCTAAGACGGTGTGAACTGTGAATCGATCGAGGAGGTGACAGACGCTGCGTCCCGTGGCGGCTCACAGGAAGGCTGCATCCGTGGCGGGGCGCATCGACACATGCTGGCACGCAGACATGCGGTTCATGTCGCGCATGCATAGCTTTAATTGCCACATTGAATAGATGCGAGTGGATCGGGGAGACAAGCGTGTGACATGAGATGAACTAGCAACAGCGACCGTCCCTGCGTCCGTGGCGGCTAGCATACAGAAATAGGCCGATCAGCGTACGTGGCGGCTCATGTGCAGAAAGAGGGGAGGTTAGCGCATCGTGGCGGCGGGCATCAGCGCATGGAGGAAGGCTAGCTACATGCATGCATAACAGGCCCATGTCGTTACGGCGCACGCAGGGCCCATCAGCGACCGTCCCTGCGTCCGTGGCGGCTAGCATGCAGAAAGACGCCAGTCAGCATACGTGGCGGCTCGTGTGCAGAAAGAGGGGAGGTCAGCGCATCGTGGCGGGCTAGTGATGTCCGTTATGCTACTGCACAAAAGACCTTCCAGTGGCGCCAGAAATGGGCACGTCGACGACATCAGGAATCCTTCTGCGTTGGTGTTCCCTCGAAGCGGAGAGGATGATGTAGCACAGCGGAGGTAAGTATTTCCCTCAGTTTGAGAACCAAGGTATCAATCCGGTGGAGGAGTATCTCAAGATCCTGCACAAACACAAAAGGTTGCACCCAATGCTATGAAGGGGTTGTCAATCCCTTATAGATTGTTTGCCAAGTGAGAACTGAAAGCAACAAAGTAACAAAACAAAGTAAAAGTGGAGTTGTAAACGATGGATGTGAATAGACCCGGGGGCCGTAGTGTTTACTAGTGGCTTCTCTCATGAAAGCAAGTAGACGGTGGGTGAACAAATTACTGTCGAGCAATTGATAGAACTGTGCAGAGTCATGACGATATCTATGCAATGATTATTTCTATAGGCATCACGTCCAAAACAAGTAGACCGATACTTTCTGCATCTACTACTATTACTCCACACGTCGACCGCTATCTAGCATGCATCTAGTGCATTAAGTCCATAAGAACAGAGTAACGCCTTAAGCAAGATGACATGATGTAGCAGGGTAATCTCAAACCAATGATAAAAACCCCATCTTTTTACCCTTGATGGCAACTGCTTGATGTGTGCCTTGCTGCCCCTACTGTCACTGGGAAAGGTCACCACATGGCAGAACCCAAAACCAAGCACTTCTCCCATTGCAAGAATCATAGATCTAGTTGGCCAAACAAAACCCAAGACTCGGAGAGACTTACAAGGATATCAAATCATGCATATAGTAAATCAGCAAAGACTCAAATATATATCATAGATAATCTGATCAGAAGTCCACAATTCATCGGATCTCGACAAACACACCGCCAAAGAAGATTACATCGGATAGATCTCCATGAAGATCATGGAGAACTTTGTATTGAAGATCCAAGAGAGAGAAGAAGCCATATAGCTACTAACTACGGACCCGTAGGTCTGAAGTGAACTACTCACGAGTCATTGGAAGGGCGATGATGATGATGAAGAAGCCCTCCAACTCGAAAGTCCCCTCCGGAAGGGTGCCGGGAAGGGTCTCCAGATGATATCTCGCGGAAACGGACGCTTGCGACGGCGGAAAAGTATTTTCGAGGCTCCCCTGATTTTTTGCGAAATATTTGGGAATTTATAGGCCAAAGACCTAGGTCAGGGGGCGGCCAGGGAGGCCACAAGCCTGCCCACCGCTGCCTCCCCCCTGGTGGCTGAGTGGGGGCTTGTGGGCTCCCTGGACTTCTTCCGTTCGGGAAAAAACCATTTCGGGGTTTTTCTTCCGTTTGGACTCCGTTCCAAAATCAGATCTGAAAAGAGTCAAAAACACGAAAAAACAGGAACTGGCACTTGACGCTGAATTAATAAGTTAGTCCCAAAAAGATATAAAAGGTACATAAAACATACAAAGAAGGCAAGATAACAGCGTGAAATCATCAAAAATTATAGATACGTTTGAGACGTATCAAGCATCCCCAAGCTTAACTCCTGCTCGTCCTCGAGTAGGGAAGTGATAAGAATGAATTTTTGATGCTTTCATGCTACCTAGCATAGGTGTCCTTTGTAATTCCTCTTATGTGACGTGAATATTCAGATCCATTAGATTCAAAACAATAGTTTGCTATTGACATGGAAACAATAATAATTCAAGCAAACTAGCAAAGTAATCATGAACTTTCAAAATAACAAGGCCAAAAGAAAGTTATCCCTACAAAAGCATATAGTCTGGCTATGCTCTATCATCATTGCACAACGAATTTAAATAATGCACAACCCCGGTATTGGCCAAGTAATTGTTTCACACCTTTACTTTCTCAAGCATTTTCAACTCTCACACAATACATGAGCATGAGCCATGGTTATAGCACTATAGATGGTGTGGAATGTGGTGGAGGTTGCAAGACAAAAAGGAGAAGATAGTCACATTAACTAGGCATATCAATGAGCTGTGGAGATGCTCATCAATAGATATCAATGTGAATGAGTAGGGATTGCCATACAAATGATGCACTAGAGCTACAAGTATGTGAAAGCTCTTAAAAAAACTAGTGGGTGTGCATCCAACTTGCTTGCTCACGAAGACCTAAGGCAATTTTGAGGAAGCCTATCATTGGAATATACAAGCCAAGTTATATAATGAAAACTTCCCACTAGTTATATGGTGGTGACAAAACGAGAGACTCTCAATCATGAAGATCATGGTGCTTAATATGCACAAGTGTGGAAAAAGTGGTAGCATTGTCCCTTCTCTCTTTTTCTCTCAATTATATATATATATATATATATATATATATATATATATATATTGGTGGGCTCTTTGGCCTCTTTTTATGGGCTTCTTTGGCCTATTTTATTTCCTCACATGGGACAATGCTCCAATAATGATGATCATCACACTTTCAACTCAAAACTTAGAGCAACTATGACTCTATATGGAATGCCTTCGGCAGTGTACCGTGGCAATGATCTAGCATGGCATAGACATCAATGGAAACATCATGCTAGCTATCTTACGATCGTGCAAAGGCAATGAAGACGTGGTGGCACATGTCATGGTGGTAGTTGCATGGCAATATATCTCGGAATGACTTTGAAAAAGCAATAGTAGGTAGGTATGGTGGCTGTTTTGAGGGAGGCTAATGGTGGGTTTTGTGCACCGGCGAAAGTTGCACGGCACTAAGAAGATAGTGATGGTGGAAGGTGAAAGTGCATCTAAACATGGACTCAACATTTGTCATGAAGAACTCATATACTTGTTGCAAAAGTTTTATTAGTAATCGAAACAAAGCATTCAACGCATACTCCTTGGGGAAGGGTTGGTAGTTATAAACCATCGCCCGATCCCGACCGCGAAGCAAAGGATGAGAATCAATATACTAATCATGCTTAGACTTCATCACATAGCGGTTCACCATACATGCATGCTACGGGAATCACTAACTTCAACACAAGTATTTCTAGATCCACAACACCTTACTAGCATGACTTCAATATTACCATAACCACAACTCAAAACTAATTGAGATGAATCAAACTTCTCTAACTATTCAATGCACATGAAGGTGGAAGTTTTCGTATCCCTTTGGATAACTTCCCCTTTAGAGACTACTTTCAAAGCATAGATCAACTACCAAACCACGCACCGCTGTGCTCTAAAAGATATAAGTGAAGGACATAGAGCAAAAGTATCTAGCTCAAAAGATATAAGTGAAGCATATGTGAGCTGAATTGTCTACCAAAAGATATAAGTGAAGCTCGACAAAATCACATTGTGTGCATGTCTCTATCTCTAGGTGTGCAGAAAGGATGATTGTGACACAACAAAAATAAAAGACTCCTACGATACAATACGCTCCAAGCAAAAACACATAACATGTGGTGAATAAAAATATAGCCCCAAGTAACGTTACCGATGGATTGAAGACGAGAGAGGGGATGCCTTCCAGGGGCATCCCCAAGCTTAGGATTTTACGGCATCCTTGAATCTCTTGGGGTGCCTTGGGCATCCCCAAGATTGAGCTCTTGCCACTCTTTATCTTTTTGTCCATAAGAACTTCACCCAAAACTTGAAAACTTCACAACACGAAACTTAAACAGAAACTCGTGATAACATTAGTACAAGAAAACAAACCACCACTTCCTTAGGTACTGTAGCAAACTTAAATTCTACTTTTGCTTATGTTGGGTTACTGTACTTTCAATCTTCCATGGCTAATACCCCCCGATACTATCTATAGTTTCATCAAAATAAGCAACCAACACAAAAAAAAAACAGAATCTGTTAACAGCAGACCAGTCTGTAGCAATCTGTATGTTTCGTATACCTATGGTACTTCAAAAATCTGAAAAATTACGACAGTCTGAAGAATTTGCGTAGCACTCATCAGCAAAAAGAATCAACTCAAAAGCTCTTACATAAAAAAACTGAAAATGTTTTTCGTGAGCAGAAAGTTTCTGTCTTTTCCAGCATGACCAAACGATCATCCTCAAGACTAATCATAACGGGTTTGCTTGGCACAAACGCAAAAAGAAACACAAAAACACAATCATAACAGAATTATGAAAGTGTGGAAAACACAAAACAGAAAGAAAAAGGATAGATTCGTTGGTTGCCTCCCAACAAGCGCTTTTGTTTAACGCCCTTAGCTAGGCAATCACGTATAGTCATCTTTGGTACTCAAACCATAGGTAGCCCTCATCATAGATTCATAAGGCAATCTTATTTTCTTTCTAGGAAAGTGCTCCATGCCCTTCTTTAAAGGAAACTGCAATCTAATATTCCCTTCCTTCATATCGATGATAGCACCAATAGTCCTTAGGAAAGGTCTACCAAGAATAATGGGACAGGAAGGATTGCAATCTATGTCAAGTACAATGAAATCCACGGGTACATAGTTCTTATTTGCAACAATAAGAACATCATCGATCCTCCCCATGGGCTTCTTGACAGTAGAATCCGCAAGATGCAAATTAAGAGAACACTCCTCAATCTCATGAAAACCAAGAATATCACATGAAGACTTTGGAATCGCGGAAACACTAGCACCCAAATCACACAAAGCATTGCACTCATAGTTTTTGATCTTGATTTTGATAGTAGGTTCCCCTCATCATGAAGTTTTCTAGGTATAGAGACTTCTAGTTCGAGCTTCTCTTCAAGAGATTTCATCATAGCATCTACGATATGCACGGTAAAGGCTTTGCTTTGGCTATAAGCATGTGGAGAGTTTGCAATGGATTTCATCAAAGAAATTCATTCAAACAAGGAGCAATTATCATAATTGACTTCCTTGAAATCCAAAGTGGGAGTTTCATTACTACCCAAAATTTTGACTTCTTCTACTCCACTCCCCACACGTTTATCATCAAGATAGGTGGACTCCGAATCATCAGGGCATTTTTCAACCAAAGTGGATTCATATCCAGCCCCTCCATAAGTAGGTTTGACACGCGAAAACAAAGATTCAAGAGGAGACACACCAAGCACTTTAAGATCTTCGTGATTTGCATCACTAGAACGCACCATTTTAAACCATTCATGTCTAGCGTGAATTTGGGCGGTTCTTTCTTTCCTCTCATTCATGGAGATACGCATAGCTTTCAAAGTTTCATCCAAGTTGATCTTGGGAGGAGCGCATCTAACTTTCAAAGCATAAATATCACAAGACATCCTATCAACGCTCTTAGCCAAATCGTCTATTTTGAGTAGTTTTTCCTCTATGGACGCATTGAAAATCTTTTAAGAGTTGATGAACTCTTTGATATTACTCTCTAGATCAGAGGGTAATTTGTTGTGATTTCCATAAGTGTTGCCGTAGGAATTGCCATAATTGTTATAGGAGTTACTAGGAAAAGGCCTAGGAACATAGTTTCCTCTAAAAGCATTGTTGTTGCCAAAATTGTTCCTACCAAAAAAATTCACGTCCAAACTAGCGTTGCTAGTTTTAATCAAAGAAGATAGTGGCATGTTATTAGGATCTACTGTAGCATTTCTACTAGCAACCAAATTCATCAACTTGTCCATCTTAGCACTAAGCGAGTTAATCTCTTCTATAGCGTGCACCTTTTTGCTAGCAGGCGAACTTTCAGTGTGCCACTGAGAGGAGTTGTTCATGATATTGTCTAGGAGTTTTGTAGCGTCTCCTAACGTGATTTCCATGAACGTTCCACCTGAGGCGGAGTCCAAGATATTGCGAGAAGCGAAATTCAAGCCAACGTAAAAGATTTGTATAATCATCCACAAATTCAAGCCATGAGCAGGACAATTTCTAATCATAAGCATCATCCTCTCCCAAGATTGTGCAACGTGTTCATGATCAAGTTGCTTGAAATTCATGATATCGTTACGTAAGGAGATGATCTTAGCCTGCGGAAAGTACTTGGATATGTAAGCATCTTTGCACCTATCCCAAGAATCGATACTATTTTTAGGAAAAGAAGAAAACATGTTTTTGCACGATCTCGCAACGAGAAAGGAAAAAGTTTCAACTTAATCACGTCATTATCCACATCTCTTTTCTTTTGCATATCGCAAAGCTCAATGAAGGTATTGAGATGGGATGCAGCATCTTCACTAGGAAGGCCAGAGAATTGCTCTTTCATAACAAGATTCAGCAAATCTGCGTTGATTTCATACGATTCCGCACTAGTGGCGGGAGCAATCGGACTACTAATGAAATCATTATTATTAGTGCTCGAGAAGTCGCAAAGTTTGGTGTTTTCAGACATGATGTCTTCAACAAACAAACAAGCACACAAGCAAGCAAGAAATCGACAAAGGAAAACGGCAAGGGCAAGAGAAAACGGCGAAGGAGAAAGGCGAATGAAAACGGCAAATGTGAAGTGGGGGAGAGGAAAACGAGAGGCAACTGGAAACAAAAGTAAATGCAAGAGAAGAGTTCGTGAGACCTACTTGGATAGATCTTGATTTCTCCTCCCCGGCAACGGCGCCGGAAATACTTCTTATGTTTGCTGTGTATCCCCGGCAACGGCGCCAGAAATGCTTCTGATGTCCATCATGCTACTGCACAAAAGACCTTCCAGTGGTGCCAGAAATGGGCACGTCGACGACACCAGGAATACTTCTGCGTTGGTGTTCCCTCGAAGCGGAGAGGATGATGTAGCACAGCGGAGGTAAGTATTTCCCTCAGTTTGAGAACCAAGGTATCAATCCGGCGGAGGAGTATCTCAAGATCCTGCACAGACACAAAAGCTTGCAGCAACGCTATGAAGGGGTTGTCAATCCATTATAGATTGTTTGCCAAGTGAGAGCTGAAAGCAACAAAGTAACAAAGCAGAGTAAAAGCGGAGTTGTAAACGATGGATGTGAATAGACCCGGGGGCCGTAGTGTTTACTAGTGGTTTCTCTCATGAAAGCAAGTAGACGGTGGGTGAACAAATTACTGTCGAGCAATTGATAGAACTCTGCAGAGTCGTGACGATATCTATGCAATGATTATTTCTATAGGCATCACGTCCAAAACAAGTAGACCGATACTTTCTGCATCTACTACTATTACTCCACATGTCGACCGCTATCCAGCATGCATCTAGTGTATTAAGTCCATAAGAACAGAGTAACGCCTTAAGCAAGATGACATGATGTAGAGGGGTAATCTCAAACCAATGATAAAACCCCCATATTTTTACCCTTGATGGCAACTGCTTGATGTGTGCCTTGCTGCCCCTACTGTCATTGGGAAAGAACACCACATGGCAGAACCCAAAACCAAGCAATTCTCCCATTGCAAGAATCATAGATCTAGTTGGCCAAACAAAACCTAAGACTCGGAGAGACTTACAAGGATATCAAATCATGTATATAAGAAATCAGCAAAGACTCAAATATATATCAAAGATAATCTGATCACAAGTCCACAATTCATCGGATCTCGACAAACACACCGCCAAAAAAGATTACATCGGATAGATCTCCATGAAGATCATGGAGAACTTTGTATTGAAGATCCAAGAGAGAGAAGAAGCCATCTAGCTACTAACTACGGACCCATAGGTCTGAAGTGAACTACTCACGAGTCATTGGAAGGGCGATGATGATGATGAAGAAGCCCTCCAACTCGAAAGTCCCCTCCGGCAGTGTGCCGAGAAGGGTCTCCAGATGAGATCTCGCGGAAACGGACGCTTGCGGCGGCGGAAAAGTATTTTCGAGGCGCCCCTGATTTTTTGCGGAATATTTGGGAATTTATAGGCCAAAGACCTAGGTCACGGGGTGGCCACGGAGGCCACAAGCCTGCCCACCGCCGCCTCCCCCCTAGTTGCGGAGTGGGGGCTTGTGGGCTCCCTGGAGCCCACCTGGCTTGGCCCAAAAGCCCCCTGGACTTCTTCCGTTCGGGAAAAAATAATTTCGGGGTTTTTCTTCCGTTTGGACTCCGTTCCAAAATCAGATCTGAAAAGAGTCAAAAACACGGAAAAAACAGGAACTCGCACTTGGCAGTGAATTAATAAGTTAGTCCCAAAAAGATATAAAAAGGTAGATAAAACATACAAAGAAGGCAAGATAACAGCGTGAAATCATCAAAAATTATAGATACGTTTGAGACGTATCAGCTAGCTACGTGCATGCATAGCAGGCTCATGTCGTTACGGCACACGCAGGGCCCAACAATCTAACCACGGCCCAACGAGCGAATAGCGGCATCGTTCGACGTGGCCCTGATACGTCTCCAACGTATCTATAATTTTTTATGGTTCCATGCTATTATCTTGTCAAACTTTGGATGTTTTGTATGCCTTTTATATATTTTTGGGACTAACTTATTAACTGAGTGCCAAGTGCCAGTTCCTGTTTTTTCCGTGTTTTTGACCCTTTTCAGAGGAGGATTTTAAACGGTTTCCAAACAGAATAAAACTTCCAAAAAGATTTTTTCCAGAACAGAAGATACGCACGAGACTTGAGAACCAAGGCAGGGGCCACCAGGGGACCCCACAAGCCCCCTAGGCGTGGCCACGGGGGCCCGCGCCTAGCAGGCTTGTGGGCCCCGTGTGGCTTGTCTGCCCTACCTCTTCCGTCTATAAACTCAGAAAAATTCCAAAACTGCGAGAGAGATCCACGAAAATACTTTTCTGCCGCCGCAAGCTTCTGTCTCCGCAAGATCCCATCCGGGGCACGTTCTGGTGCCCTGCCGGAGGGGGATTCGGATACGGAGGGCTTATTCATCAACACCATGACCTCTCCGATGATGCGTGACTAGTTCACCATAGACCTTCGGGTCCATAGCTAGTAGCTAGATGGCTTCTTCTCTGTCTTGGATCTTCAATACAAAGTTCTCCATGATCTTCGTGGATATCTATCCGATGTAATCTTCTTTGTGGTGTGTTTGTCGAGATCCGATGAATTGTAGATTTATGATCAGATTATCTATGAATCTTATTTGAGTTTCTTCTGATCTCTTATATGCATGATTTCATATCCTTGTAATTCTCTTCGAGTTGTGGGTTTTGTTTGGCCAACTTGATCTATGATTCTTGCAATGGGAGAAGTGCTTGGTTTTGGGTTCATAACGTGCGGTGACCTCTCCGAGTGACAGAAGGGGCAGCAAGGCACACATCGTGTTGTTGCCATCAAGGGTAAAAAGATGGGGTTTTCATCATTGGTTTGACTTTATCCCTCTAAATCATGTCATCTTGCTTAAGGCGTTACTCTGTTTGTCATGAACTCAATACACTAGATGCATGCTCGATAGCGGTCAATGTGTGGAGTAATAGTAGTAGATGCAGAAAGTATCGGTCTACTTGTCTCGGACATGATGCCTATATGTATGATCATTGCCTTAGATATCGTCATGACTTTGCTTGGTTCTATAAATTAATCGACAGTAATTTGTTCACCCACCGTATTATTTGCTATTCTGAGAGAAGCCTCTAGTGAACACTATGGCCCCCAGGTCTACTTCACACCATATTTTCAGCCTTATACTTTTACTTCATTGCACTTCCGCCTTCAGATCTCACTTTGCAATCAATCTTGAGGGGATTGACAACCCCTTTATAGCGTTGGGTGCAAGCTCTTTTGTGTTTGCGCAGGTACTCTGGACTTGGCGTGATTCTCCTACTGGATTGATACCTTGGTTCTCAAACTGAGGGAAATACTTACTGCTCCTATGCTACATCACCCTTTCCTCTTCAAGGGAAAAACCAACGCAAGCTCAAGAGGCAGCAGAAGGATTTCTGGCGCCGTTGTCGGGGAGGATCAAGTCAAGAACTCATCCAAGTAAGTGTCACAAACTCATCTCTTGCGTTTACTTTTTTTCCTCTCGTTTTCCTCTCCCCCACTTCTGAAAAACAAAAATTTACAAAAATATTTGCCTTTTTCGTTCGCCCTTTTCTCTCGCTTGCTTTCTGTTTGCTTGTGTGCTTGTTAGCTTGCTGAAGTCACCATGACTGAAAACACCAAACTTTGTGACTTCTCGAATACTAATAATAATGATTTTATTAGTACTCCGATTGCTCCCGCCACTAGTGCGGAATCATACGAAATCAATGCTGCTTTGCTAAATCTTGTTATGAAAGAGCAATTCTCCGGCCTTCCTAGTGAAGATGCCGCATCCCATCTTAATACCTTCATTGAGCTTTGCGATATGCAAAAGAAGAAACATGTGGATAATGATGTGATTAAATTGAAGCTTTTTCCGTTCTCGTTGCGAGATCGAGCAAAAACTTGGTTTTCGTCTTTGCCCAAAAAAGTATTGATTCTTGTAACAAGTGCAAAGATGCTTATATATCCAAGTATTTTCCGCCGGCTAAGATTATCTCTCTCCGTAATGATATCATGAATTTTAAGCAACTTGATCACTGATACGTCCATTTTGCATCATGCTTTCATGTTGATATTTATTGCTTTTTGGGCTGTTATATTACTGGTGGTACCTTATTTATGCCTTTTATCTCTTATTTTGCAAGGTTTATTTGAAGAGGGTGAATTCAGGCAGCTGGAATTCTGGACTAGAAAAGGAGCAAATCCTAGTCCACTATTCTGCACATCTCCAAATGCCCTGAAAAGTTACGTGGATTGTTTCTGGATTATATAAAAAATAATGGGCGAAAGAACTACTGGAGGGGGCCACCAGGGCTCCACAAGCCCTGCCACCGCCACCACCCCCTGGTGGCGCAGGGCAAGCTTGTGGGCTGCCTGACGGCCCACTAGCCCCCCTCTTTTGCTATATGAAGCGTCCTGGTCCAGAAAAAAATCAAGAGGGAGCTTTTTCGTGGTTTCGCCGCCGCCACGAGGCGGAACTTGAGCATATCCAATCTAGAGCTCCGGCAGGACGATCCTGCCGGGGAAACTTCCCTCCCGGAGGGGGGAATCGTCGCCATCGTCATCACCAACACTCCTCTCCTTGGAGGGGAGGCATCTTCATCAACATCTTCATCAGCACCATCTCCTCTCCAATCCCTAGTTCATCTCTTGTAACCAATCTTCGTCCCGCAACTCCGATTGGTACTTGTAAGGTTGCTAGTAGTGTTGATTACTCTTTGTAGTTGATGCTAGTTGGATTACTTGGTGGAAGAGTTTATGTTCAGATCCTTGATGCTATTCATTACACCTCTGATCATGATTATGATTATGTCTTGTGAGTAGTTACTTTTGTTCCTGAGGACATGGAATAAGTCATGTTAATAATAGTCATGTAATTTGATATTCGTTCGGTATTTTGATATGCTGTATGTTGTCTTTTCCTCTAGTGGTGTTATGTGAACATCGACTACATAACACTTCACCATATTTGGGCCTAGAGGAAGGCATTGGGAAGTAGTAAGTAGATTATGGGTTGCTGGAGTGACAGAAGCTTAAACCCCAGTCTATGCGTTGCTTCGTGAGGGGCTGATTTGGATCCACTAGTTTAATGCTATGGTTAGACTTTGTCTTAATTCTTCTTTTGTAGTTGCGGATGCTTGAGAGAGAGGTTAATCATAAGTGGGGTGCTTGTCCAAGTAAGGGCAGTACCCAAGCGCCGGTCCACCCACATATCAAACTATCGAAGTAACGAACGCGAATCATATGAACATGATGAAACTAGCATGACAGAAATTCCCGTGTGTCCTCGAGAGCGTTTTTCCTCCTATAAGACTTTGTTCAGGCTTGTACCTTGCTATAAAAGGGATTGGGCCACTTGATGCACCGTTGATACTACTTGTTACTTGTTACTTTTTGCTCGCTACGTTTCACCTCACTACACCATCACTTGTTACAGCTACTTTCAGTGCTTGCAGTTATTACCTTGCTGAAATCCGCTTATCAGAGCCTTCTGCTCCTCGTTTGGTTCGACACTCTTACTTATCAAAAGGACTACAATTGATCCCCTATACTTGTGGGTCATCAAGACTCTTTTCTGGCACTGTTGCCGGGGAGTGAAGCGCCTTTGGTAAGTGGAAATTGCTAAGGAAACATTTTTATACTGTGGTGAAATTTATTGTCACTTGTCACTATGGAAACTGTTCCTTTGAGGAGTTTGTTTGGAGTATCTTCACCACGAACGGAAGCACGAGGAGTTGCTCCTCAACCTGAGGTACCTACTGAAAATATCTTTTATGAAATTCCTTCAGGTATGCTTGAGAAACTGCTGGTTAATCCTTTCACAGGAGATGGATCTTCACAGCCAGACTTGCATCTGATCTATGTAGATGAAGTTTGTGGTTTATTTAAGCTTGCAGGTTTGCCCAAGGATGAGGTAAAGAAGAAAGTCTTCCCTTTATCTTTGAAGGATAAGGCGTTGACATGGTATAGGCTATGTGATGATACTGGGTCATGGGGCTACAATCGGTTGAAATTGGAATTTCATCAAAAGTTCTATCCTATGCATTTAGTACATCGTGATCGGAACTTTATTTATAACTTTTGGCCTCGTGACAGGGAAAGCATAGCTCAAGCTTGGGGGAGGCTTAAATCAATGCTATATTCATGCCCCAATCATGAGCTCTCGAGAGAAATCATCACTCAAAACTTTTATGCTCGGCTTTCTCATGAAGATCGTACCATGCTTGACACTTCTTGTGCTGGTTCTTTTATGAAGAAGGATATTGATCACAAGTGGAATTTATTGCAGAGGATCAAACGTAACTCTGAAGATTGGGAGCTGGAGGAAGGTAAGGAGTCAAGTATGAATTTCCAGTTTGATTGCGTTAAATATTTTGTTGAGACAAACACTTCTAGAGATTTTAGCGCTAAGTATGGACTTGACTCTGAGATAGTAGCTTCTCTATGTGAATCTTTTGCTGCTCATGTTGATCTTCCCAAAGAGAAGCTTCTCTATGTGAATCTTTTGCTGCTCATGTTGATCTTCCCAAAGAGAAGTGGTTTAAATATCATCCTCCTGTAGAAAGCAACATAGCCAAAACCAATCTAGTTGAGGAGAAAGTCATTGCTTTTACTGATCCTGTTGTTCCTTGTGCTTACACTAAGAAACCACCATACCCTGCTAGGATAAAGGATTATTTTGAAGCTCCAACTGTGATACGTAGGGGTTACATTAGACCACTTGCACCCCCTGAGGAAATTAGAGTTGAACCTAGTGTTGCTATTATCAAAGATCTCTTAGCCGAAGACATAGATGGGCATGTTATCAAATTCTGTGAGGACTCCGCTAGAATTGCTAAACCTCACGCGAAAGACAAACACGGACCTGTAGTTGGCCCGCCCATTGTTTCTGTTAAGATAGGAGATAACTGTTACCATGGTTTATGTGATATGCGATCTAGTGTTAGTGCAATACCCCGTTCTCTATATGATGAAATCAAAGTTGAGATTGCACCTGCTGAGTTAGAACCCATTGATGTCACTATTACTCTAGCTAATAGAGACACTATCTGCCCTCTTGGAATTGTGAGAGACGTAGAAGTTATGTGTGGTAAGACGAAGTATCTTACTGATTTCCTCGTCCTTGGTACTGCACAAGATAGCTTTTGTCCCATCATATTCGGTAGACCCTTTCTCAACACTGCCAATGCTCACATTGATTGCATTAAGGAGACTGTCATAGTAAGTTTCGAGGGTGTGTCTCATGAATTTAACTTCTACAAGTTTGGAAGACAATCCCATGAAAGAGAGTCGTCTGGTAGGGATGAAATCATTGCTCTTGCCTCTATTGCCGTACCTCCTACAGATCCTTTAGAGCAATATCTGCTTGAGCATGAAAATGATATGCATATGGAGGAGAGAGATGAGATAGATAAAATTGTCTTAGAACAATATCCTATTCTCAAGAATAATCTGTCTGTTGAACTGCTTGGGGATCCTCCCCCCCCAAAGGGTGATCCTGTGTTCGAGCTTAAACAGTTGCCTGATACTCTTAAGTATGCCTATCTTGATGAGAAGGAGATATATCCTGTCATTATTAGTGCTCTCCTCTCAGAGCGCAAAGAGAAGAAGTTACTAAAAACTCCGAGGAAGCACCGCGCTGCTATTGGATATACTCTTGATGATCTTAAGGGTATTAGTCCTACTCTATGTCAGCACAAGATTAAAACCGATCGTGACTTTAAACCAGTTGCTGATCATCAAAGGATATTAAATCCTAAGATGAAAGAGGTCTTTAGAAAAGAAATATTAAAGCTTCTGGAAGCAGGAATCATTTATCCTGTTGCTCATAGTGATTGGGTAAGTCCAGTACATTGCGTACCTAAGAAGGGAGGTATCACCGTCGTTCCTAATGATAAGGATGAACTAATCCCACAAAGGATTATTACCGGCTATAGAATGGTGATAGACTTCCGGAAACTGAACAAGGCAACCAGGAAAGATCATTATCCTTTGCCGTTCATCGAAAAAATGCTAGAAAGGCTATCAAAACACACACACTTCTGCTTTCTAGACGGTTATTTAGGTTTCTCGCAAATACCTGTTGCGCAATCTGATGAGGAGAAAACCACTTTCACCTGCCCTTTCGGTACCTTTGCCTATTGTCGAGGTTTTCATGGACGACTTCTCCGTTTACGGGTCTTCCTTTGATGATTGCCTCAGCAACTTTGATCGAGTCTTACAGAGATGCGAAGAAACCAACCTCGTCTTGAATTGGGAGAAGTGCCACTTTATGGTTAATGAAGGTATCGTCTTAGGACACAAAATCTCTGAAAGAGGCATTGAAGTTGATAAGGCTAAGGTTGATGCAATTGAGAAAATGCCTTGCCCCACAGATATCAGAGGTATACAAAGTTTCCTAGGTCATGCTGGTTACTATAGAAGGTTCATTAAAGACTTCTCTAAGATTTCTAGGCCTCTTACCAACCTCTTGCAGAAGGATGTTCCTTTTGTTTTTGATGAGGATTGTGAGGAAGCCTTCGAAATACTTAAGAAGGCTTTGATAACCGCACCTATTGTTCAACCACCTGACTGGAACTTGCCCTTTGAAATCATGTGCGACGCTAGTGATTATGCTGTTGGTGATGTTCTAGGACAAAGAGTTGACAAGAAGTTGAATGTCATTCACTACGCTAGTAAAACTCTAGACAGTGCCCAAATAAACTATGCCACTACGGAGAAGGAATTTTTAGCAGTCGTGTTTGCATGTGAAAAGTTCAGATCTTACATAGTTGACTCCAAAGTCACTATTCACTCTGATCATGCTGCTATTAAGTACCTCATGGAGAAGAAGGACGCTAAGCCTAGGCTGATCAGATGGGTTCTCCTACTACAGGAATTTGATTTGCACGTCGTTGACCGAAAGGGTGCTGATAACCCTGTAGCAGATAACTTGTCTAGGCTAGAGAATGTCCTTGATGACCCACTACCTATTGATGACAACTTTCCTCATGAGCAATTGGATGTCATCCGCACTTCACTTAGTGCACCGTGGTATGCCGATTATGCAAACTACCTCGTAGCCAAATACATACCACCCAGTTTTACCTATCAGCAAAAGAAGAAATTCTTTTTTGATTTGAGACACTACTTTTGGGATGATCCTCACCTTTATAAGGAAGGAGTAGATGGTGTTATTAGACGTTGTGTGCCTGAACATGAACAGGGACAGATCCTGCAGAAGTGTCATTCCGAAGCCTACGGAGGACACCATGCTGGACATAGAACTGCCCATAAGGTATTGCAATCAGGTTTCTATTGGACCACTCTCTTCAAGGATGCACGTAAGTTTGTCTTGTCTTGTGACGAATGCCAAAGGATAGGGAACATCAGTAAGCGTCAAGAGATGCCTATGAACTATTCAATTGTCATTGAACCATTTGATGTCTGGGGCTTTGATTATATGGGACCCTTCCCGAGTTCCAATGGGTACACTCACATCTTAGTTGCTCTGGATTACGTTACTAAGTGGGTAGAAGCTATCCCCACTAAAAATGCTGATCACCACACCTCTATTAAGATGCTTAAAGAAGTCATATTCCCAAGATTTGGAGTCCCTAGATACTTGATGATTGATGGCGGTTCACACTTCATTCATGGTGTTTTCCGCAAGATGCTAGCTAAGTATGATGTTAACCATAGAGTTGCATCTCCTTATCATCCTCAGTCTAGTGGTCAAGTTGAGTTGAGTAATAGGGAGATCAAAAGCGCATGACAACCTCTGCTTCCCTCTGCGAAGGGCCTATCTTGTACCTTTACTTTTTGCCCTTGTAAGAGTCACGGTGATCTTCACCAATTCCCTTTTTGCCTTTGTCTTGGCTACCGTCACATGCTTGGGAAAGATCTATATTCATATATCAACTTGGAGTTGAGTACCAATGCTTTATTGTTGTTGACTTTATCCTTGAGGTAAACCGTTGGGAGGCAAAACTATAAGCCCCTATCTTCCACTGTGTCCATCTGAAACTTTGACACCATGAGTACCACGTGAGTTGTAACAATTGTGGAAAACAAAAGAGATGATTGAGCATGTGGGTTTGCCTTACAAGCTCTTATTTGACTCTTTCTGATGTTGTGATAAATTGCAATTGCTTCAATGACTATGGACTATTCTTGGTTACTTCTCGGTAAGGTTTTTGCTTCATGCTTTGCTTTGTGAAGGAATTGTTACTTTCCCATAAGAATCTTTATGATGTATTGCTGTTCTATGTGTGATCATGATGCCCTCATGTCCGTATTATGTTTTATCGACACCTTCGTCCCTCAACATGTGGACATGTTTATGGAACTTGGTTTTCGCTTGAGGACAAGCGAGGTATAAGCTTGGGGGAGTTGATACGTCCATTTTGCATCATGCTTTCATGTTGATATTTATTGCTTTTTGGGCTGTTATATTACTTGTGGTACCATATTTATGCCTTTTCTCTCCTATTTTGCAAGGTTTATTTGAAGAGGGAGAATTCAGGCAGCTGAAATTCTGGACTAGAAAAGGAGCAAATCCTAGTCCACTATTCTGCACATCTCCAAATGCCCTGAAAAGTTACGTGGATTTTTTTTGGATTATATAAAAAATACTCGGCGAAAGAACTACTAGAGGGGGGCCACCAGGGCTCCACAAGCCCTGCCACCGCCACCACCCCCCTGGTGGCGTAGGGCAAGCTTGTGGGCTGCATGACGGCCCACTAGCCCCCCTCTTTTGCTATATGAAGCGTCCTGGTCCAGAAAAAATCAAGAGGGAGCTTTTTCGTGGGTTCGCCGCCGCCACGAGGCGGAACTTGAGCAGATCCAATCAAGAGCTCCGGCAGGACGATCCTGCCGGGGAAACTTCCCCCCGGAGGGGGGAATCGTCGCCATCGTCATCACCAACACTCCTCTCATCGGAGGGGAGGCATCTTCATCAACATCTTCATCAGCACCATCTCCTCTCCAATCCCTAGTTCATCTCTTGTAACCAATCTTCGTCTCCCAACTCCGATTGGTACTTGTAAGGTTGCTAGTAGTGTTGATTACTCTTTGTAGTTGATGCTAGTTGGATTACTTGGTGGAAGAGTTTATGTTCAGATCCTTGATGCTATTCATTACACCTCTGATCATGATTATGATTATGTCTTGTGAGTAGTTACTTTTGTTCCTGAGGACATGGGATAAGTCATGTGAATTTGATATTCGTTCGGTGTTTTGATATGTTGTATGTTGTCTTTTCCTCTAGTGGTGTTATGTGAACGTAGACTACATAACACTTCACCATATTTGGGCCTAGAGGAAGGCATTGGGAAGTAGTAAGTAGATGATGGGTTGCTGGAGTGACAGAAGCTTAAACCCCAGTCTATGCGTTGCTTCGTGAGGGGCTGATTTGGATCCACTAGTTTAATGCTATGGTTAGACTTTGTCTTAATTCTTCTTTTGTAGTTGCGGATGCTTGCGATAGAGGTTAACTATAAGTGGGATGCTTGTCCAAGTAAGGGTAGTACCCAAGCGCCGGTCCACCCACATATCAAACTATCAAAGTAACGAACGTGAATCATATGAACATGATGAAACTAGCATGATAGAAATTCCCGTGTGTCCTCGGGAGCGTTTTTTCTCCTATAAAACTTTGTTCGGGCTTGTCCCTTGCTACAAAAGGGATTGGGCCACTTGCTGCACCATTTCTACTACTTGTTACTTGTTACTTTTTGTTCGCTACGTTTCACCTCACTACACCATCACTTGTTACCGCTACTTTCAGTGCTTGTAGTTATTACATTGCTGAAATCCGCTTATCAGAGCCTTCTGCTCCTCGTTGGGTTCGACACTCTTACTTATCGAAAGGACTACGATTAATCCCCTATACTTGTGGGTCATCAATCATGAACATGTTGCACAATCTTGGGAGAGAATGCAATTGATGATTAGAAATTGTCCCGCTCATGGCTTGAGTCTTTGGATGATTATACAAATCTTCTACGTTGGCTTGAATTTCGCTTCTAGAAATATCTTGGACTCCGCCTCAGGTGGAACGTTCATGGAAATCACGTTAGGAGAAGACACAAAACTCCTAGACAATATCATGACGAACTACTCTCAGTGGCACACTCAAAGGTCACCTAGTAGTAAGAAGGTACACGCTATAAAAGAAATTAACTCCTTGAGTGCTAAGATGGATGAGTTAATGAATTTGGTTGCTAGTAGAAGTGCTCCTTTAGATCCTAATGACATGCCTTTGTCTCCTTTGATTGAGAGTAGCAACGCTAGCTTGGACATTAATTTTGTTGGTAGGAATAATTTTGGCAACAACAATGCTTTTAGAGGAAACTATGTTCCTAGGCCTTTTTCTAGTAACCCCTCTAATAACTTTGGCAACTCATACACCAATACTCATGGAAATTACAATAGATTACCCTCTGATCTAGAGAGTAATATCAAAGAGTTTATCAACTCGCAAAATATTTTCAATGCGTCCATAGAGGAAAAACTACTCAAAATTGACGATTTGGCTAGGAGCGTTGATAGAATGTCTAGTGATATTTATGCTTTGAAAGTTAGATGTGATCCTCCCAAGATCAATATGGATGAAACTTTGAAAGCTATGCGTGTTTCCATGAGTGAGAGCAAAGAAAGAACCGCCCAAATTCGTGCTAGACATGAATGGCTTAAAAGGGCGTGTTCTCGTGATAAGAATCACGAAGATCTTAAAGTGCTTGGTGTGACTCCCATTGAATATTTGTTTTCTTGTGTCAGACCTAATGATGATGGGGCTGGATATGAATCCATTTTGGTTGAAAAACGCCCCAATGATTCGGAGTCCATCTATCTTGATGCTAAAAGCATTGAAAGTGGAGTAGAAGATATTAAAACCTTGAGTAGTAATGAAACTACTACTTTGGATTTCAAGGAATTCAATTATGATAGTTTCTCCTTTATTGAATGCATTTCCTTGATGCAATCCATGCTAAAATCTCCATAGGCTTATAGCCAAAAGAAGGCCTTTACCGATCATATCGTCGATGCTATGATAAAATCTCTTGAAGAGTGATACGTCTCCAACGTATCTATAATTTTTGTTGGTTCCATGCTATTATCTTGTCAACTTTGGATGTTTTATATGCATGAATATGCTATTTTATATCTTTTTTGGGACTAACCTATTAACTCAGTGCCAAGTTTCAGTTTCTGTTTTTTCCGTGTTTTTGGCCCATTTTCAGACGGGGTCCAAATGGAATGAAACTTTACGATGATTTTTTTTGGACCAAAAGAGACCCCCGAAGCTTTGGAAGAAGGCCAGAAGAGCCACGAGGGAGTCACAAGCCCTGACGCCGCCACCACCCCCCTAGGTGGCGCAGGGCAGGCTTGTGACCTCCTCGTGGGCCCAACCGACGTAATTCCACCGCCATAAATTCCTATAAATTCAGAAACCCCCAAAAAGAAACCTAGATCGGTAGTTCCGCCGCCGCAAGCCTCTGTAGCCACCAAAAACCAATCTGGATCCCGTTCCGGCACCCTGCCGGAGGGGGAATCCATCTCCGGTGGCCATCTTCATCATCCCGGCGATCTCCATGACGAGGAGGGAGTAGTTCTCCCTCGGGGCTGAGGGTATGTACCAGTAGCTATGTGTTTGATCTCTCTCTCTCGTGTTCTTGAGATGTCTTGATCTCGATGTACCATGGGCTTTGCTACTATAGTTGGATCTTATGATGTTCTTCCCCTCTCCCTCTTGTAATGAATTGAGTTTCCCCTTTGGAGTTATCTTATCGAATTGAGTCTTTGAGAACACTTGATGTATGTCTTGCACGTGTCTATGTGCTGTGTTTCAACTTGCGGGTTTGTGACAATTGGGAACCTATGCATATGGGTTGGCACACGTGGATTCATGTGTGTACTTGACGTATGTTTTGGCGATCAACTTGCGGGTTTGTGACATTGGGAACCTATGCACAGGGGTTGGCACACGTTTTGACTCTCTGGTAGAAACTTTGGGGCACTCTTTGAAGTTCTATGTGTTGGTTGAATAGATGATTCTGAGATTATGTGATGCATATCGTATAATCATGCCCACGTATACTTGAGGTGACAATGGAGTATCTAGGTGACATTACGGTCTTGGTTGATATGTATCTTAAGGTGTTATTCTAGTACGAACTCTATGAAAGATTGAACGGAAAGAATAGCTTCGTGTTATTTTACTACGGACTCTTGAATAGATCGATCAGAAAGAATAACTTTGTGGTGGTTTCGTACCCGACAATAATCTCTTCGTTTGTTCCCCGCTATTAGTGACTTTGGAGTGACTCTTTGTTGCATGTTGAGGGCTAGTTATATGATCCAATTATGTTATCATTGTTGAGAGAACTTCACTAGTGAAAGTATGAACCCTAGGCCTTGTTTCCACGCATTGCAATACCGTTCGTGCTCACTTTTGTTACTTGTTACCTTGCTGTTTTTGTAATTTCAGATTACAAAAACCTATATCTACCATCCATATTACACTTGTTTCACCATCTCTTCGCCGAACTAGTGCACCTATACAATTTACCATTGTATTGGGTGTGTTGGGGACACAAGAGACTCTTTGTTATTTGGTTGCAGGGTTGCTTGAGAGAGACCATCTTCATCCTACGCCTCCCACGGATTGATAAACCTTAGGTCACCCACTTGAGGGAAAATTGCTACTCTCCTACAAACCTCTGCACTTGGAGGCCCAAAAACGTCTACAAGGAGAAGGTTGCGTAGTATACATCAAAGAGAAACTTGAATTGGAAGTTTCTATACCTAGAAAGCTTCATGATGAGTGGGAACCTACTATCAAAATCAAAAACTATGAATGCAATGCTTTGTGTGATTTGGGTGCTAGTGTTTCCGTGATTCCAAAGTCTTTATGTGATGTTCTGGGTTTTAATGAGATTGAGGAGTGTTCTCTTAATTTGCATCTTGCAGATTCTACTGTCAAGAAACCCATGGGAAGGATCAATGATGTTCTTATTATTGCAAATAGGAACTATGTACCCGTGGATTTCATTGTGCTTGACATTGATTGCAATCCTACATGCCCTATCATCCTTGGTAGACCTTTCCTAAGGACTATCGATGCTATCATCATATGAAGGAAGGGAATATTAGATTTCAATTTCTTTTAAAGAAGGGCATGGAGCATTTTCCTAGAAATAAAATAATATTTCCTTATGAATCTATGATGAGGGCTACTTATGGTTTGAGCACCAAAGTCGACGATACGTGATTCTATCGCCTTATGCGTTGCTAAGGGCGTTAAACAATAGCGCTTGTTGGGAGGCAACCCAATGAATTTCTCTTTTTCTTTCTGTTTTGTTGCGTCCACACCATCATAATTCTGTTATGATTGTGTCTTTGGTGTTTCTTTTTGTGTTTGAGCCAAGCAAAACCTTTATGACTAGTCTTGGTGATGGTTGTTTGATCCTGCTGGAAAATACAGAAACTTTTTGCTCACGGGATTATTTTTCATTTTTATTCAGAAAGAGATTTTGAGTTGATTCTTTTTGCTGCTGGTTGATGTGCCTTTTTCCAAGGCAGTCATCAGTTTTCAGAATTTGTGAGGTACCATAAGTATACGAAGTATACAAATTGCTACAGACTGGTATGTTTTTGACATATTCTGTTTTTGTTGAGTTGGTTGCTTGTTTTGATGAAACTATGGATAGTATCAGGGGGTACTAGCCATGGAAAAGTGAGAATACAGTAATATAAGACCAATATAAATAGAAATCAAGATTGCTACAGTACCTAAAGAGGTGGTAGTTTGCTTTCTTGTGCTAATGATATCACGAGTTTCTGTTTAAGTTTTGTGTTGTGAAGTTTTCAAGTTTTGGGTAATGTTCTCATGGAAAAAGGGATAAAGAGTGGAAAGATCTCAAGCTTGGGGATGCCCGAGGCGTCCCAAGCCAAATTCAAGGACACCAAAAAGCCTAAGCTTGGGGATGCCCCGGGAAGGCATCCCCTCTTTCTTCTTCAATCCATCGGTAACATTACTTGGCGCTATATTTTTATTCACCACATGATATGTGTTTTGCTTGGAGCGTCTTGTATCGTAGTAGTCTTTTCTTTTTGTTGTGTCACAATCATCCTTGCTGCACACCTTTTGAGAGAGACTTGCGATCATCGTGAATTTGCTAGAATGCTCATCGTGCTTCACTTATATCTTTTGAGCTAGATAATTTTTGCTCTGTGTGCTTCACTTAGATCTTTTAGAGCACGGCGGTGTGTGACTTGGTAGTTGGTTTGTGCCATGAAAATAGTCCCAAAGGTGATAGGTACCCAAAGAGGATACAAAAACTTCCATCTTCATGAGCATTGAGTAGAAAGAGAAGTTTGATTCCTCTCAATTAGTTTTGAGACATGGATTTGGTAATATTCAGAGTTTTGTTAGTAGGGTGTTGTGAATCTAGAAATACTTGTGTTGAAGTTAGTGATTCCCGTAACATGCGCGTATGGTGAACCGCTATGTTAGGAAGTCGGAGCATAATTGATCTATTGATTTTCATCCTTTGTGTTGCGGTCGGGATCGCGCGATGGTTAACACCTACCAACTCTCCCCCTAGGAGTATGCGTTTAGCACTTTGTTTCGATTACTAATAAAAACTTTCGCAACAAGTATGTGAGTTCTTCATGACTAATGTGAGTCCATGGTATAGATGCACTTTCACCTTCCACCATTGCTAGCCTCTCTAGTACCGCGCAATTTTCGCCTGTGCACAAACCCACCATATGCCTTCCTCAAAACAGCCACCATACCTACCTACTATGGCATTTTCATAGCCATTCCGAGATATATTGCCATGCAACTCCCACCGTTCCGTCTCATGACTTGTGTCGTCACTCTCATATTTCCATTGCATGATCGTAAGATAGCTAGCGAGATGTTTTAACGTCATACGCCAAGCTAGATCGTTGCACATCCCGGTACACTGCCGGAGGCATTCCCTATAGAGTCATCATCGTTCTAAGCTTTGAGCTGTGAGTAAATAAAAGTGTGATGATCATCATTATTAGAGCATTGTCCCATGTGAGTAAATAAAAAAGGCCAAAGTTGCCCACATAAAAAAGAGGCCAAAGAGCCCAAATAGAAAAAGAGAGAGAAAAAGAGAGAAGGGGCAATGCTACTATCTTTTTCCACACTTGTGCTTCATAATAGCATCAGGTTCTTCATGATTGAGAGCCTCTTGTTTTGTCACCACCATATACTAGTGGGAATCTTTATTTTATAACTTGGCTTGTATATTCCAATGACGGGCTTCCTCAAATTGCCCTAGGTCTTCGTGAGCAAGCAAGTTGGATGCACACCCACTAGTTCTCCTTTTGAGCTTTCACATACTTATAGCTCTAGTGCATCCTTTGTATGGCAATCCCTACTCATTCACATTGATATCTATTAATGGGCATCTCCATAGCCCTTTAATATGCCGAGTCAATGTGACCATCTCCTTCTTTTTGTCTCACAACCACCACCACACTCTATTCCACCTATAGTGCTATATCAATGGCTCATGCTCATGTATTGCGTGATAGTTGTAAAAGGTTTGAGAAAGTAAGAGTGCGAAAACTATTACTTGGCCAATGCCGGGGTTGTGCATGATTTAAATTAGTTGCGTGAGGATGATGGAGTACAGCCAGACTATATGATTTTGTAGGGTTAACTTTCTTTGGCCTTGTTATTTCGAAAGTTCATGATTACCTTGCTAGTTTGCTTGAAGTATTATTGTTTTCATGTCAATAGCAAACTATTGTTTTGAATCTTACGGATCTGAACATTCATGTCACATGAAAGAAGTTACAAAGGACAACTATGCTAGGTAGCATTCCACATAAAAAAATTAGTCTTTATCACTTCCCTACTCGAGGACGAGCAGGAGTTAAGCTTGGGGATGCTTGATACGTCTCCAACGTATCTATAATTTTTGATGGTATGAAAAGAACCTGCATCTTTTGTCCTACCCGCCCGTGGCAGCGGGGTCCATAAGGAAACTAAGGGATATTAAGGCGTCCTTTTAATAGAGACCCGAAACAAAGCATTAGCACATAGTGAATACATGAACTCCTCAAACTACGGTCATCATTGTGAAGTATCCCAAATATTGTCACTATGGGGTTGAGGGATCATAACACGTAACAGGTGCATATGACTGACACATCCATTTTGCATCATGTTTTCATGTTGATATTTATCGCTTCTTTGGCTGTTATTTCACTTCACGGTACAATTCTTATGCCTTTTCTCTCTAATTTTGCAAGGTTTACATGAAGAGGGAGAATACCGGCAACTGGAATTCTGGCCTGAAAGTGGAGCAAAGTTGAGATACCTATTCTGCGCAACTCCAAACATCGTAAAAATCAACGAGGATTTTTTTCCCGATTTATCAAAAATACTGGGCCGAAGAAGTGCCAGAGGGGGGCGTGCAGGTGGCCACAAGCCTGCACGGCGCGGCCACCCCGAGGCCGCGCCATGAGGGCTTGTGGGCAGCCTGGAGGCCCACTTGCCCCCTATTTTTCTATATGAAGGGTTTCGTCTAGGAAAAAATCAGGGAGGAGCTTTTTCGTGGTTTTGCTGCCGCCACGAGGCGGAACTTGAGCAGAACCAATCTAGAGCTCCGGCAGGACGATCCTGCCGGGGAAACTTCCCTCCCGGAGGGGGAAATCGTCGCCATCGTCATCACCAACACTCCTCTCATCAAAGGGGACTCGTCACCGTCAACATCTTCATCAGCACAATCTCATCTCCAAACCCTAGTTCATCACTTGTAACTAATCTCCGTCTCGCGACTCCGATTGGTACTTGTAAGGTTGCTAGTAGTGTTGATTACTCTTTGTAGTTGATGCTAGTTGGATTATTTAGTGGAAGAGTTTATGTTCAGATCCTTGATGCTACTCATTACCTCTATGATCATGAATATGATTATGCTTTGTGAGTAGTTACTTTTGTTCCAGAGGACATGGTATAAGTCATGCTAATAGTAGTCATGTGAATTTGGTATTCGTTCGGTAATTTGATGTGTTGTATGTTGTTTTTCTTCTAGTGGTGTTATGTGAACGTCGACTACATAACACTTCACCATTATTTGGGCCTAGAGGAAGGCATTGGGAAGTATTAAGTAGATGATGGGTTGCTAGAGTGACAGAAGCTTAAACCCTAGTTTATGCGTTGCTTCGTAAGGGGCTGATTTGGATCCACTAGTTTAATGATATGGTTAGACTTTGTCTTAATTCTTCTTTCATAGTTGCGGATGCTTGCGAGAGGGGTTAATAATAAGTGGGATGCTTGTCCAAGTAAGGGCAGTACCCAAACGCCGGTCCACCCACATATCAAACTATCAAAGTAACGAACGCAAATCATATGAACATGATGAAACTAGCATGACAGAAATTCCCGTGTGTCCTCGGGAGCGTTTTTCCTCCTATAAGACTTTGTCCAGGCTTGTCCATTGCCACAAAAGGGATTGGGCCACTTTGCTGCACCGTTGCTACTTTTGTTACTTGTTGCTCGCTACGAATCATCTCACGACACAATCACTTGTTACCAATAATTTCAGTGCTTGCAGATATTTCCTTGGTGAAAACCACTTGTGAGATCCTTCTGCTCCTCGTTGGGTTCGACACTCTTACTTATCGAAAGGACTACGATTGATCCCCTATACTTGTGGGTCATCAATGACTAAGCAAGATCAGATCAAGAACACATATATAATGATGATAACATAAATGGTTCAAATCTGAAATCATGGCACTCGGTCCCTAGTGACAAGCATTAAGCACGGAAAATTCATAGCAACATAAATCTTATAACATAGTGGATACTAGGGATCAAGCCCTAACAAAACTAACTCGATTACATGATGAATATCATCCAACTCCTCACCTACCAGCAAGCCTACAAAGGAATTACTCACTCCCGAAGGGGAGCATCATGGAATTGGCGATGGATAAAGGTTGGTTATGATGAAGATCGAAGATCCCCCTGTTCGGAGCACCAAACGGACTCCAGATATGGCCTACCAAGGAAGAACATGAAACGCGATAATTCTTTCTCCCTAATTTTTTCTCCCTAAATTTGAATTTATAGCACGGGAGATAGGGTTTGCGGGGCCACCAGGTGCGACCACCCACGTGGCCGCGCTTGGAGGGGGTGGCGCACCCTAGAGGGTGGTGCTCGCCCATGGGCCCCCTCCAGTGGTTCTTGCCTCGTGTATTGTTCTTTTATTCCAAAATAAATCTCCAAAAAGTTTTGTTCCATTTAAAGAACTTTTATTTCTCCATAAAAAAGAACACCATGGTAGTTCTGCTGAAAACAACATCACTCCGTGTTAGTTTCATTCAAATCATGCAAATTAGAGTCCAAAACAAGGGCAAAAGCATTAGGAAAAGTAGACACGACGGAGACGTATCAGGCGGGACGTGAATTTCTCTGTTGTCGGGTCTGAGCCCGATCTCATCTTAAATTGTGGCTTGACTATCCATCATACCCATAGCTTGGATCTGGTCGAGTAGTTCGTGAAATACTGGGACTTCAGCAGAGTTCATGTCGCTTGTGTGTTCGGGGTTAACCTGTGTCATCGATCCCTGGGCAGCGCTTGATGTCGCCTCCATGGAGAGCTCGACTGATATGAGTTCAAGCCGGATCCGGGGTGAAAGTCGTCCCGGTAGCAGGGTTCGAGGCCTCAGAGGCCGAAGCATCGAGGATCGTGGGTTCCTCATGTGGAGAAAAAAGCCTTGCTAAGACAAGGTCTCCCCTGGGGTCAGCGGTGAACTCTAGGCTTCCGAACCAGACTTCCTAACCGGGGATAAAATTTCCGACCTAACCGAGACGGCCAGCCGGATCAGCGTGCATAACGATGCTTCCAAATGCGAAGATTTGTCATGGCCCGAAAAAGTCCCTGTTGCGGATCTCTTCGCTGATGACTAAGTGTGCCATCGATCCTTGCGGCGATCCAACATTAGCACTATCAATGAAAGCACCAATGTCGGTGTCAAAACCGGTAGATCTCGGGTAGGGGGTCCCGAACTATGGACCTTGGATTGATGGGTTGCAGGATAAGGGGGGACAGTATTTACCCAGGTTCGGGCCCTCTTGATGAGGTAAAACCCTACTTCCTGCCTGATTATATTGATGTGGATGATGGTTACAGAGTAGATCTACCTTGAAATCATATAAGCTAAACCCTAGATGATTCAACATGTCTACGCGAACGAGGCCCTGTGGTTTATATAGACACCACGGGCCCTAGGGTTTACATGTTGCTGCCATCGGTCGGGTCTTTCTGGGCCGATCTAGTCTTCCTTGCTTGGACGTCACGCAAGTCTTCGGTGCCTTCCTTCTTGAATACAAGGCAATCAAGCAGTCCGGTCTTCAATCAACACGGTCGAGTAGGTCGACCCATCATAGTCGAGCCGCTCGCCCGAGGACCCCTTTATCCCCGACTCCCTCACCCATAACCTGTTTGATGGAATGTCGGCGGCCGTCGATGACGAGAGGGCCAACCGCTTTATGCAGAGCATCATCTTCGATGGTGCTCCAACGGCTGCAGGTGGTGCCGCCGCGGCTACGGCTGGCTAGGATCCTGAAGACACCCAAAGCCAGGATGGCTGAGGCGGGCCGTTCACGCTGCCGACCTATGACCAAGCTAGCATGCAGCCGGCCTTCGTGCAAGATCAAGTCAGCCTCAACCTGGACGGTTTCGCTCGACCTCGTGTTTCCGGATGACTACGGTCTCGAGGAAGAGGATGAGGTGGACATTGACGGGGAGCCATTGATCGAGGACGAGTTCGCCACCCAAGCAGTCGGAGTGAATCCCAAGCGAAAGAGGAGACGGACGAAGGCATACACGGCAGCCGAGGACAAGCTCCTTTGTGATTGTTGGAGGGACATTGGGCAAGACCCCAAGGTCGGCGCCAATCAAAAGGCATCAACCTTTTGGATTCATGTCCATCGTGAGTTTCACGAATGCAAGAAGTTTGCGCCGTACCAAATGCAAAGCGCGCACGGGTGGATGTCCATTTCGGAGTGATGGAAGGTGATCCAACAAGAATGCAGTAAATTTTGTGCCACTAATGATAACATCAAGGCACGCCCCATGAGCGGCATCGACATGCAAGATATGGTATGCATGCATCCGCCCTTCTTTGTTTTCATGTTCATTTTCTAATATGCTTGTGTTTTATTCATTTGTAGGCATTCCATGGTTTGGAGGCATTCAATGTCTAACACGAAGGCAAGTGCTTCAACCTTTCTCATTGTTGGAGGATCATTAAAGATGAGGAGAAGTTCAAACTCCAATATACCGCCCTCACAACCCATGGGGAGAAGAAAAGGCGTGGAGGAGGTTGGGGAGAGGGTGAGAAGCCACGATCGCGAGGAAAGACCAACTCCAAGAAGGAGGACAAGTGGCATGCAACGTCGATCGCCTTGATCGCAACCGTGGAGGGTGTGGTGAGCAAAAAACATTCAAGGAAGGAGAAACACCAACGAGACAAGAAAGAGCAAATGAACGCCTTCATGGAGATACAAAGGAGGAGGCTTGAGATGGAGGCGGAGAAGCAAGCGAGGATGCTTAAGATTGAGGCGGAGAAGCAAGCCAAGATGCTAGAGATCGAGGCCGTCAATGCCAAGACCAAGACGAAAGAAGTGCCTCTCGCTAGCATGATGACGGGGGTGGAGATCATGAAGGTGGATATCAACACCGTGTAGCCAAGGAAGAGGTCGTGGTTCGGGAAGATCCAGATCAACACGCTCAAGTTCGACGACGAGTGATCTATGGCATCGAGCTCCATCCTTTTTTGTATCCTCGTAAGTTTGTTGGCATGGCCACGGCTGCGATGACGTAGTCAAACTCCGTTCTTTTTTGTGTGCTGACATGTGTGTCAGCCGCTGGCAAGTGCGCCAGCATGAACTGTTTTTTGAAGCTGGCATTGTATGCCGACCGCTGTTATGGTGTCGGCATGAACTTTGGATGATGACATGATCCCTCACTTAATTTACTTTTTAAATGTGTGCACGAACATAAAATGAATCATGGAAATTGGACGCACTACCGACCCAAATCTTAAACAGGACAGACGTCGAATGGGTGACCAACCCAAACGAACAAAAAGCAAACAAAAGCATCGTCCATTCGGTCAGCGCGTTGGAGTTGCTCTAAGAGCAAGTACAATAGAGGTGAGTCATCTCGCTATAAGAAATAAACTTGTATATTTTTGTTTAGCTCGAGGAAAGAGAAGAAGAGAGAGAAGGTAAGCGGGCTCTTAGTTAAGAGCCAGCTCTAGCACGTGCTCCTATACATTTTGTGAGAGTGAAAGATCGATTATATAATAAAAAATTAAAATATTATTCTAACAAACTATTGTATATATTGGCTATAAAATAACTATAGATTACATGACAATGGTTATAGCCAGCAGCTGACTATACTATTAACCTTGCTCTAAAGCAACTATAATAGAGCTAAGTTAGCTGGCTATAAGAAATAAACTAGTATATTTTTGTTTAATTGAAGGAAAGAGAAAAGAGGAGAGAAGATAAACGGACTCTTAGTTAAGAGTCAGCTCTAGCACGTGATCCTACGCACTTTATAAAAGTGAAAGATGGTCCATATAATAAAGAAGTAATACACTCATTGATCAACACTAGTGGAAAACGGGCCTTTGGCCTGGACCCTTTAGTCCCGGCCTCCATCTGGGCTGGGACTAAAGGCCCGGCCACGTCGCCCCAAAATCGCAATGCCGCCCACGAGGCTTTGGTCCCGGCCGTAAGGAGCCTTTAGTCCCGGTTTGTGTCTCAAACCAGGATTAAAGGGCTACGCGGTGTGCAGCCTGCATGTGCGCCACCTTTAGTCCCGGTTTGTGTCTCAAACCGGGACTAAAGTCCTGTGCCTATATATATTGGCCACAGCCCCCCTCTCCCCTCTTCCTTGCATTTTTCTTGGATGGAAGAGTGTGGGTGTGTGCTAGCTCTCCATTTTTCTTGGATGCACTAGAGGTGTTTGTTGAAATGTGTGTTAGAGCGATGCCGCTTCAGTTCACCGAACACAACTACGATATGAGATGCCCGAGCCATGCTTAAACCTCTTCCTCTTTATTTCTACTTATTCTAAAAGGTTAGCAACTATATTTCCTCGTTTAGACCGTGCGATACTAATTTTTAGGATCGTGATTGTATTTGATATACTGTCATATAACGCAGATGAGCCATCCATGGATGTACGGTGATCGACGCACAACCGCTTACAGAGAAGGCGTGCATTCTTTTCGAGATGCAGCCGATGCGAACAAGCATGGTGGTGGCTATATGTTTTGTCCATGTGTTGAATGTCGGAATGAGAAGGATTACACTTCCTCAAGAGTCATTCAGAGCCACCTGCTTCGGTTCGGTTTTATGTCGGGCTATAATGTTTGGACCAAGCACGGAGAAAGAGGGGTTATGATGGAAGACGACGATGAAGAAGAAGAGAACAGTGATGACAACTACCGATCTATGTTCCCTGAGTATGCTGATACCGCAATGGAAGACAATGAAGAAGACCAGGATGAAGAACGGGAACCAGATGAGCCAGCTGATGATCTTGTCCGGGTCATTTCTGATGCACGACGAGGTTGCGACACAGAAAAGGAGAGGTTGCAGTTCGAGCAGATGTTATAGGACCACAACAAATTGTTGTACCCAACTTGTGAAGATGTCCAGAAGAAGCTGGGTAGCACACTGGAATTGCTGAAGTGGAAGGCACAGACCGGTGTGACTGAATCGTCATTCGAAAAGTTGCTGGTACTGATGAAGAATATGCTTCCAAGAAAGAACGAATTGCCCGCCAGCACGTATGAAGCAAAGAAGCTTGTCTGTCCTCTAGGATTAGACGTGCAGAAGATACATGCATGCCCTAATGACCGCATCCTCTACCGCGGTGAGAAGTACGAGAATATGGATAAATGCCCGGTATGCACTGCATTGCGGTATAAGATCAGAAAAGATGACCCTGGTGATATTGAGGGCGAGCCACCCATGAAGAGGGTTCTTGCCAAGGTGATGTGGTATGCTCCTATAATACCACGGTTGAAACGTCTGTTCAGAAATAAAGATCATGCGAAGTTGTTGCGATGGCACATGGAAGATCGTATGAAAGACGATAAGTTGAGGCACACCGCTGATGGTCGGCAATGGAGAAAAATCGAGAGAGAGTTCCCGAGATTTGCAGGTGACGCAAGGAACTTATGGTTTAGTCTGAGTACAGATGGCATGAATCGTTTTGGGGAGCAGAGTTGCAGTCACAGCACCTGGCCCGTTACTCTATGTATCTACAACCTTCCTCCTTGGTTGTGCATGAAGCGGAAGTTCATTATGATGCCAATGCTTATCCAAGGTCCAAAGCAACCCGACAACGATATTGATGTGTACCTAAGGCCATTAGTTGATGAACTTTTACAGCTGTCGGCCGAACCAGGTGTACGTGTGTGGGACGAGCACAAACAAGAGGAATTTGACCTTCGAGCGTTGCTTTTCGTAACCATCAATGATTGGCATGCTCTTAGTAACATTTCACGACAGTAAAACAAGGGATACAATGCATGCACGCATTGTTTGGATCAGAGAGCAAGTATATATCTGGACAAATGTAGGAATAATGTGTACCCGTACAATCGTCGTTTTCTTCCGCCCAAGCATCCCTTAAAGAAAAAAGGCAAGCATTTCAATGGCAAGGCAGAACCCTGGGGGAAGCCTGTCATCCGTACTGGTGCTGAAGTATTTGATATGGTCACAGATTTAAAAGTAATCTTTGGAAAGGGTCCTGGCAGCCGGTGGAGAAGCCGGTGGAGAAATAATAAAGTCCGGCGAGGTATACATATGAAGTTCGACAATCACTTGTAATATGTGAAAAATATTGGAGATAGCTCTATATTGTATACATATACATTCATTTGACGAATGTTTCTCGCTCTTAGGCCTCCACATCAAGCAAAGCTATGAAACGAGGTCTGACTAAAAAGTTGGATGCACGGACGCATTACAACTTTGAGGTGATATTGCCTACGGGCGAACCCAAGCTTCCTAATTATGCCGCTGACACATTCAAGAAGCAATGCGGAGTTCTCGTTAGGGATCACGTCCCGATCAGCGTTTGGGAGTGGAACAAGCGCAAAGGGGCAGCCGATAGTGACTATGTCGCCGAAAGGTACAAAGATAATCTTTGGAATGATCTCATGTCACATTTCAACCTGCCAGAATGTGAGAATGAAGACGCCGCAAAAAACCGAGGGCCAAAGTCAAGCAGTGGACTCTAAAGAAGATGGCCGAACTATTCCGTAGCTGGAAGAAGAAGCTATGGAAAAACTATCGGAAGACAAAGAAAGTGCCAGTATTCGAGGGGTATCTAGCCAAGCAGGCGAATCACTGGAAGGCATTTCAAGAGTACAAGGAGTCAGAAGATGCCAAGGCATTATCAGAAAAGAACAAGAAAAATGCCGACAAGAAGAAATATCACCACACGCTGGGGCCAGGGGGCTATGAGACTGCCATCCCAAAGTGGGATAAGAAAGAGCAAGATCTGCTAGCTAAAGGCATCATACCTGAACCCATCCGTGATGAGTGGGAATTGAGAGCAAGAAATTGGTTCCTTGCGCATGGTGGTTCGTACGACGAAGAAACAGGGGACCTCATCTGCAGTGACGGTCTTAGGATACCCAGGGAGAATTGGAAAAAGATAGTGAAAGAAATTAAGGAGGGAAAAAGATAGTTCACTGCAGATAGAGAGAAAGATTTGCTCACACTGGTCCTCGGCAATGACGAACATGGAGGACGAACGCGAGGCTTCGGTCCTTCTTGCCCGTGGTGGCTTAGGTTTGCCAGAGACCAAGACACTTACAGAAGCCGAGCGAGAGCAAAGAAGCGACATCAGGATGAGGAGAATGACAAGTTCAACCAGTTGCTTGCCAGGCTTAACGAGCAACAGAAGCAGATTGATGAGCTTAGAGGAGTAGCGCGCCAGGAAGATCCTGCACTCGATATTACCGGCGCCCCATCTAAGCGGAAAAGCAGCGTGGCTGAATCTGAGGCCCCGCCTGACGATGCACGAAGAATGATAGAGGGCGGTCCTGGCTACCCCGTGGATGGAATCAAGGAGTCAACATCATGTGAACTCCATCAGAAATTCAAGAACATATCCATGAAGGTGGCCGTCGGACAAGTTTTACCTTCTAGCCCTGATGCACGTTGGCATGGCCGTGAGATTCCAGCTGGCTTTGCTAAAGTCGAGGTGGATGAAATCATGGCGGGGTTTCATGAAATGGAGCTCGACATAGCTGGACCCGAAGATGAGAGGACACTCGGAGAAGTACTGGGTGGAGTCATCCTATGGGACAAGAACTACATCAAGCTTCCAGGCTCGGCCCCAAGGACAACATCGCCTCCGAGTCGTCGCAGGTCACCTACACCTCCATCACCTCCAAGCCCTCCACACGACGACGGCCAGCACAACACGAGTCCATCTCGATCACCGTTGCCGGACTTGGGTCGTCCGTCTCCGCCGCCGCCCGCTAAGGATACTAAGCGGAAGCGTGCCAGCAAGAACGCTCCGTCGATGAGTTCTAAGCAACGGAGCTCCCCAAAGCGCAAACTGTCGCCCCTTCCAAAGGTACCTCATGCTAATCTTCCTATCAGACCTTATGATCGTACCGACGAGGAAAACGCCAGGATAGCAAAGGAACATTATGATGCGCAGATGAAAAAGAATGAACCCGAGCCCCGCCCGGAATACACCGAGAAGAAAATAGCATATGCAAAATACTTCACGACCCTTCCATCACAGTATGACTTACACCATAAGCCTGATGACTATACACGCACATTGCAGAAGGAAGGGAAAAAGAGCAGATCACGTGCAAGTGCAAGTGGGAGCAAATCAAGTTCAACTACAAGCAAAAAAAGATCAGACATTCCTCAGCTTGGACAACAGGCAAAACAGTCGATGCCACCCCTCAGGGTGTTACCCGAGAATGTTCCCTCTCTAGTGCAGGGGCAAGATTTGGAATTAGCAAAGAAGTGGGCGGATGAATGGGGTATCCCGGTTGAAGACGTTCTGGCTTCCCAAGACGACAGGTTACCCAAGGCTGTGGTAGCCCCTAAGCCACAGTTTGTCATGGGAGCGCCATTGGTCAGCAAAGATGATCTCCCAACAAATATGCGTTACTTGCATACATGGTACTTAAGTGAATCAAAGAATGGGAGAACGATGATCGTGGCGAGTGTCCCACGGGAGTACTACGGCCGCCCCGAAGAAATCCATATTGACTTTGATGAACTCTTCCAGATGTACAATGCCGACGCCCTCGACAAATCGCTTATGAGTTGCTATTGTCTGTAAGTTTTTCAATTCGTTGTCTACATATAACTTGTTTAGTTATTTCAATTCATTGTCTACATATAACTTGTACTCTATTATGCAGAATGAAGATTCTGGAATGTAAAAGTAGGAACAACCTAAATATTGGGTTTATTGACCCAGATAAAATACATATAGCAACGCTAACTGATAAACCCAAGGAGACAGAGGAAAACCTTCTAAGGTTTCTAACAGATCAAAATTTCTGTGACCACATACTGTTTCCATACAACTTCAAGTGAGGGTCTTTACTCTGTTGTGTCCATTCACTTATAAGTGTAATTGATAAGTTACTGACACACACATATATATATATATACATGTGCAGCTACCATTGGATTCTGTTGGACATTCAAATTGATAAGGGAAGAGTTGATGCCTTCGACCCATTATCGAGACCCTTGAAACAGTTCCAAAGCCTGCAGGACATGCTCCAAGGGTAATTTCAATCATTCTTGCGCTCTATCGGTCTCTTTCGATGATTTTCTGATATATCAATTAATGAAAAACTTAGCAAATCATTTTCCTTATCGGGCAGGGTTTGGAAGCGGTTCAAGTGCGTGACTCCCGGTATCGAGCATGAGAAGCTGACCTTTAGAACAGCTCAGGTAAGTAGTAGTATGATATACTTCTATTTTCAATACATTTATGATGCTAGATTATTATTTTGATTATATATATTCTATTCTCGTAAAGTGTGACCAGCAGCCACGGGGGACGCATCTATGCGGATACTATGCCTGCGAGACCATTCGCACGTTTACCTCTGAGCACAAGGATTACAGATACGACGTAAACAATGAACATTCACACCTCTATTTTTACCCGTCATTCTTTGTTATCATGATTGATATTCATATTCATCTCCTCTTCTTATATAGTACACGGCCATGAGGGAGAAGTACCTACCAGAGCAACGCGCGATTGCTGTTGCAGAGGAGCTTGCGACCTTTCTGAGGACGGAAGCTATGGATGACAAAGGACGATTTAGTGTAGCTAGGGGCCATTACTGATGTTGGTCCATGTAATCGAATAGACGGGCTCTAGTCCCGATAATTCAGATCTTCATATAATTGTATATATATGCTCGCTTGTAAGATAAGTTAATCTTATATATATATGCATAAACATGTATATTTAGAATTATATGAAAACTAATTTCCAAACACCAAACGAGGCATCACGTTAATCTCCCGAACACCTAAACCCTAAAACCCTAAAATAAACAAAATCTGCAGAAACTCTTTAGTCCCGGTCCGTGTTAAGACCCGTGACTAAAGGGCCTGCCCCTGAGGGCGCTCCGAGGCGCCCACGTGGAGCACCTTTGGTCCCGGCTTGGAACAGGGCCGGGACTAAAGGTTAGGCCTTTAGTCCCGCCCCTTTAGTCCCGGTTGGTGAAACGGGACTAAAGCCCCTTATGGGCCGGGACTATAGACCCCGTCTCCATTAGTGCTACTATTACATATTAATTATAAAATAAACTATAAATGATATGTCAATGACTTATAGCCAGCATGTGTCTATACTATCATGCTCTAACACACTCGCGAGAAAGTCTTCACACCTGCATCGGTGAGATCGCCAACTGTGGCTTGTATCTCAACGGAAGCAACAACATCGAGCTCGTTTCTTAGGAATTATTAGGAGACAGAGTCCTAGTAGCATTATTAGGAGATAGTACCATTCTTAGGAGATAGAGTTTTAGGACTAGACGACTCACTTGCGTGGAACAGAGGGACACATTATGTTTAGGGAATCGTTTTCCATCCGCGCGCCCGTCGAACCGACGCGTCGGTCGTCTCTTGCACGCGCGGGTTCTTACAATATTTTTCCCACCCGCGCGCTTTGTTGGTCAATGGATGCAACATTTTTCGTTTAAATATGTTGCAACTAACGTCATATTTACTGCAAGCGTTTTTTTTAATTTTTTTTGTCCCAGTAAAAAGCCTGCATATACGTTGGGTTGCAACTTTAGTTCGTCGGATTTTTCGTTTACAATCGATGTTTTTTACTTTTGCTACAACCGGCATCATGTTTTGCTGCAATCGTACACTAAAAAAGTTGCATACACGTCACGTAAATATTTGTTACAACCGGCGTTTGATTTTTGCTATCATGTACCATCAGCTTTGTTTTTTTTGCTACGATCACGAAGATATTTTTTTTACTATAAATTTTGTTTTTTGTTGCAATCATTGAAAAAATTGCTGCATGGCATCGAAAATTTGCTGCATAGGAAGAAAAATGTTGCATGCGGATTCAACGATGCGGACGACGCGGGGTTGATGGATCCTGCGGCTCGCGCGCGGCCGGCCGAAAATCTAAAAAGAACATTATAAATTTATCGGATGAGTGTCATTGTTAACCTGAAATATTGACATGGGACCTCATATGATGCTTTTAATTAGGAAACTGATTAACCTAGATACTAGCCGAGTTACCATGGGAAATTATTTAATCCAGGTTACTCTTACAGGTTGAGGCGGTTTTTCTTTCTGAACGGCGGTACTCTCTTGTACACAAATACAAAACTTTCTTGAGATTTGTGCAAGTTTCTAAAACGACTTATATTTGCTTACACCGGGAATAATAGGTTACTATTAATACTTTTGGCACTACAGTAATTTATGTGAAAACCGACGCCACATGCCTCACATTTTCAAGCAAGTTAAAGCATATTCAGCCACGACTTTTAAATTTAGGCCCTCAAACGTTCGCGGACACGCGCGATCAGTGCCCGGGCATGTTTTTTTATTTATTTGTCCGTGCAGCCGCATTCTTCATTTTCTTCTTCATATGTCCGATCACTTGCACGTGATTGGTGGAGTGAAAGAAAAAAAAAGAATAAATAAAGAAAAAAAAAGTGGTCTAAGATGGGGACGCGTCCTATATGACGGGCTGATCGGACGTGTCCGCGAGCCCTCATATTCTTCTCATATTTGAGATTGAATACGAGGGTTCGTGGATAGTCCGAGCATATAAAGACGATATGAGAGATCCAGTTGGGTCACTTATTTCTTTCCCTCTCATATTCGATCACTGATCGGATGCGTCCGTAGACATATGAAGGGTCATTTGAGGGGTCCGGATGTAGATATTTTCACAACCTTTTGATTTGAAGTAGCAAATTAAGTTCAAGAATGTAACTCATTTTAGTGCTTCCGTAATTACGCAATAAAACAATTATTTGACTACTATACTTCCTTCATTTTACAATGTAATGTGACCGTGTTTTCTGAAATCTAAATTTGATCATCTATTTAATCAATAAGACCGACTGTGACGGAAGCAAAAATTAGATCATTGAATTACTTTTCAAGATCTTTGTTCATATATTTAATCAACAAAACCGGTTGCGAGGGAATCAATAATTTTTGCTCCCACCGGAATCGGTCTCGTTGGTTAAGTTTATGATCAAAATTAAATCACGAAAAGCAAGGACACACAATATTATAAAATTGAGGGAGTAATTTTTTTAGCGAAGCTATGCTTTCTGCAGTTAACTATTAAACCCATTAAGCATGGCGGGAAGTGCGGCCAATCAACTATCCCACATGACATAACCTGAATTGGTCGTGGTGAGAAATCTTTTTAAAAAAATTAGATGAAGGTGAGGATTTTTTAAATATATTTTTAATGAAAATGAGGATCCCTGGTATTTTTAAAATGAAGGGTTATACAAAGTGACGCTCGATGATAGACTCTGATGGCAAAAAAAAATCATTTTTACTTCTATTTTTGGATGAAAATGAGGAATTTTTTTTGAAATATTTATTTAGACAGAAGCCAGGACTATGTATTTTTTAAAATAAAAAATATGCGCACAACTTTCTCTCAGCCCGGTGACGCTGCCCCAACCACTAGTGTGTATATAAGGTCGATGAGCACGCCAGTGCCTAGTGCCAAAGCATAAGCTTGATTGCATCCACTGCCAGTCACAGAGTTGGCAATACCACGACGATGGGTGAAGCACCATTGGACGCGCTAATGTCACTGGACCCCGAGACCTTCGCCAGGGAGTCGCGCGCAGTGATTAGCTTCCTCGCCGGCTACTATCGCGACGTGGAGAAGTTTCCGGTCCAGCCCGAGGCCATGCCAGGTGGCCTCGGTGCACTTTTACACGACACGCCGCCCGAAAATGGCGAGCAGATGGACGTGATATTGGAGGAGGTATGGCGACACATCGTCCCGGCACTGACGCATTGGCAGAGCCCCAAGTTCTTCGGATACTTTCAGGCAAACGCGAGTACAGCCGGGTTCGCCGGCGAGATGCTCTGCACCGGGCTCAACATTGTACCATTCACGCGGGCTGCCTCACCGGCCGCAACCGAACTCGAAAGCATCGTGATGGACTGGATGGGCAAGCTGGTGGGCCTACCCGACCGCTTCCTCTTCTCCGACGGCGGCGGCGGCGTGCTGCACGGAAGCACCTGCGAGGCCGTGGTATGCACGCTCGCGGCCGCGCGTGATCGCGCGCTGAGCAGGCTCGGCCACGAAGGCATCACGAGGCTGGTGGTCTACGCCTCAGACCAGAGCCACTCCACCTTCCAGAAGGGCGCGAGGTTGGTAGGGGTCCCTCGATCCAACTTCCGCGTCATCTCGACGACGGCGGCGTCGGGCTACGGCCTCACCGCGGACAGTGTCCGCGAAGCGGTGGAGGCCGACGTGGCCAGTGAGCTCGTCCCGCTATACCTGTGCGCCACGGTCGGCACGACCGGGCTCGGCGCGGTCGACCCGGTGCGCGATCTCGGCGAACTGGCGCGAAACCACGGCATGTGGCTGCACGTCGACGCCGCGTACGCCGGCAGCGCCCTAATCTGCCCCGAGTTCCAGCATCACATCGACGGCGCCGAGCTCGCGGACTCGGTGAGCATGAACCCGCACAAGTGGTTCCTCACCAACATGGACTGCTGCTGCCTGTGGGTGGCGAGCCCGGCCGCGCTCACCTCCGCACTGTCCACCGATCCAGAGTACCTCAACAACGTCACAGAAGAAAGTGCAGCAGGCGCAGGCGTGGTCGACTACAAGGACTGGCAGATCGCGTTGTCGCGGCCCTTCCGCGCCATGAAGCTGTGGGTGGTCCTGCGCCGGTACGGCGGCGCGGGCATGCGGGCGTACGTACGGCGGCACGTCGAGATGGCCAGGTGGTTCGAGCAGGCGCTGGAGGCCGACGGCCGGTTCGAGGTGGTAGCTCCGACGAGGTTCTCCCTCGTGACCTTCCGCCTCCGTCCAAGGCGCGATGGCGACGATGATGCCGTTGATGGCTTGAACCGTAGGCTCCTCGTGGCGGTGAACGCGAGCGGGCGGGCGTTCATGACGCACTTCGTGGTGGACGGCAAGTTTGTTATCCGCATGGCCGTGGGGGGAGCCATGACCGAGATGCGGCACGTCCAAGACACGTGGGAGCTTGTCCGGGACAAGGCCGAGGAAGTCGGCGCTGTTCTGAAATAAAAATACTAAAAGCATAGAATTCAGTAAGATTTGGAACATATCCAAAACCGAAAATAAAGCTACCCGTCCGTCGGGAGTATATATTTTCTCCTTCCGCAATTATTTATGACGGCCACTACGGACCAGCCGGATGATTTCATTAGGAAATCACCCGCTTAGCAAACCGTCCGATTAGACGGTGTGGTTCGTTCGATCGTAGTAACTCAGCCCACCGTCATCCTTTTCCTCTCATCTTGCATCCATCAGCCTCCGTGTTGGATGCGGATGGCTTGAGTGCAGCTCTGACAACGCCCCATTACAGCCTCGGATGGATTGAGTGCAACTCCGGCAACGCTTTTGTGCAGCTCCGACGGCTTTGGTGTTGCTCAGGCGATGTTCCATTGCAGTCCCAGGCGGCTCCAGTGCAGCTCCGGAGCTCCGGCGACGATCCATTGTAGTCTCAGGCGGTTTCAATGCAGCTCCGGCACTCCGGCGACGCTCCATTGCAACCTCAGGCGGCTTCAGTGCAGCTCCGGCGCTCTAGCAACGCTCCATTGCAGCCTCGACGAAGCTCCAATGCAGCACTGACGCGTCCGAGGATGCTCCATTGCTCCTCCGACGAGGCTCCATTGCTGCTTCGGCGAGGCTTCATTGCAGCGCCGGCTAAGCTTCCAGCTGTCCGAGGTTGCTCCACTGCAACACCGACGATGCTCCCAACAGCTTCAAACGAAGTATTGTTGGAGTTGCAGCGTCCTGTCGACGACCAGCGAGCGGCTGCCCATCTGCAGTCCGACGCCCTCAGTCGTTGTGAACTGCTGCATAGCAGTGGCCAGCGACGTCGCCGAGCCCCGCATCGCAGCACAGGCGCCGACGAGGAGTGTTGCGTCGTAGTACTGGTGGCACCCACGACCGTCGAGCCGCAGCACCGGTAGCTCTGAATCAAATGGCGAGGGCTACGCTGCAGCCACTGGAAGTCATCGACGATAGCCGCGACATAGCAGTGGCATGTAGCAGCCATGGCAGATGCGTCGCGGCGGCGACAGCACCAGCATGTGGTGGTCTCGCGTAGCAGCGGGTGGATACATGTCGGACGCAACAAGCAATGGCGCGGAGGAGAAAAGAGAATCGGCCTTGGTGAAAAACTCCAGCGGTTCTCGTTAGCTCTCGAAGGATGAGGACATAAGGCTAGCAGGTTCGCTGAAAGAGGATGCATTGACAGGCCCCACCGGAGATACGTGTCGAGAGTAGGAGGTGATTTACGTGAAGGAAAGATCAACCGGTTGATTTAGACACTTTTCCATTATTTATCGGTTAAATAAAATATGTGTCTAGAACACGTCTAAATGTGATATAATTATTGTATATTTGAATGATTAAATCAAGCATTAAAAAAAAAATAACCATACAAATTTTCGTGTAAGATCAATGATGTGTGATAGTTATCTCACATATAGATTTGTTTTAGCAAAATTGTTAAACAAATATATCTAGATGTCCAGACCCACTTGATAAGGGCATTTTTAAAGCTAACCCTTAAATCCTCCATAAGCGTCCGGACCCATTTGTTCAAACACGATTTGTCATTCATCGTGGTCGTGCATCAGTCCGCAAATAGTCGTGACGTCTATTTTCTCTGAAATCTAAGACAAACATTTAATCTTTCCTCCCCGTCAAGATACCGGTTTGGCGGATAACATGTTCAAAGTTTGATTGGAGTCACTAATCACTTTGTTTTTATTTTTATTTTTTTTAAATTGCTACAAGCTTCGACGGAAGCAAGCAAACTACCTACTAGATTGGGGGAAGCTACGTAAACACCATGTTTAGTACACTTTAGTTGGCGGAAGCTAGCTAAATCACGTACAATGAATCGACGAAAACTTGCTAATAAAGCACTACGATTAGTAGATGGAGGAAGCCCACACTAGTTGGCGGAAGCTACTAATTCATTGATCAAAACTACTCCTTACGTTTTTAAATATAAATGTTTTAAAATATTTCATTAGAAGTCTACATACAAAATAAAATGAGCGAATCTGTATTTTAAAATATGTCTATACACATTCGTATATAGTTTACTAATGAAATCTGTAGAAAGACTTATATTTAAAAACGAATGTAGTATAAGATTAGGCGGAATGCTATCTTTTAATAAGTTAATAAAAGCAACTCCAACAAGCCCAAAAAAATCCACGAGCTAAAATAAATTTACTATACCACTGTTGCATTTTTAGCATGCCAGAGCTAACATTGATTTAGCAGATGCACAAAAACGCACGCCCAAAAAGCACATAGTGCAAATTGTGAAACGCGTGTAATCCGGCGCCTAAAATATTCTGCGCGCAATAACGGTTTTTAGCGCATGCCCAAAAATATTTAACGCGTGTACAATTTTACAACATCTGTTGGAACTGTCCCGCGCCCAAAAAACAAATATTTTAACGCGCAAAGCAATTTTTAGGCGCCCGTTGGAGATGCTCTAAAAGCGGATTCGGTCTGATTTGTTGAAACCCGCTTAAATGTATACTACTCCCTATGTTCCCTTTTTTTAGAAAAGGAGGTTAAATCCCTCGCCTCTGCATCAGTCGATGCGTGCAATCATCTTTATTAATTATTCTACAAAGGACTGATAAGAATATACATCAGTCGAACCGAAACCACCACTTACACTTACAAACTCGATAATGTGGAGTGCTTTCACTCCTCATATCTAAAAGCAGTGTCGTCGCCAATCCATCAACATAACGTATCGGGACCAATAGTCGGTGCAGCAGACCTAAAGCGCACACTACGTGCACACGTTTTAGAAGCCGTCATTATCATCGGACTGCTGACCCATCTTCAGGAGAGAGATCTGCATCATCATTGCCAGTCCGGAAATCCGTCGACACCACCACGACGTCCAACGACACCACCACCTTGCGCTCGTTCATCCAGACGTGAAGAATCTAGAAGATCTATCGTGCATAGCACCTGCCAACCTAAAGCGCACACTACATGCACACGTTTTAGAAGCCGTCATTATCATCGGACTGCTGACCCATCTTCAGAAGAGAGATCTGCATCATCATTGCGAGTCCGGAAATCCGTCGACAGCACCACGACGTCCAACGACACCACCACCTTGCGCTCGTCCATCCAGACGTGAAGACTCTAGAAGATCTATCGTGCGTAGCACCTGCCAAGCAGGCATGACTGAGCGCAGCACCTGTCGGGCAGGCATGACTTAACAGCTCCATCGGAACTCCGTGCAAGACGAAGCCGCTCCATATCCTGCCTCTGTCTTTCAACGCACGATAATGAGCCGCCTTTGTAAACGCTTCCACGCAAGCTCTCGATCGATACCAACCAAACTCCCCGTAAAGGGTTACGGGTTGCATTGCGATACACACCTCCTCTTCCCATTATCCGCTACTCTTCGACCAGTGCTGCAGCCACCCCGATCCCCTTTGAGTCCGGCGCCATCGCCTCCCCGATCCCCTTTGAGCCACCTCCTCCTGTCTCTGATGGTCAAAGAATAATTGAACACACGCCTTCTGATACGTCCATTTTGCATCATGCTTTTATGTTGATATTTATCACTTTATGGGCTGTTATTACACTTTACGGTACAATACTTATACCTTTTCTCTTTTATTTTATAAGGTTTACATGAAGAGGGAGAATGCCGACAGCTGGAATTCTGGTCTGAAAAAGGAGCAAGTTTGAGATACCTATTCTGCGCAACTCCAAAAGCCGTGAAAATCAACGAGGAATTATTTTGAATTTATAAAAAATACTGGATGGAAGAAGTACCGGAGGGGAGCCACCAGGAGGCCACAAGCCTGCCAGGCGCGACCTACCCCCCTGGCCGCGCTTGGGTGGCTTGTGGTCCCCTGTTACCCCTCCGGCTCCCATCTTCTGCTATAAGGAGGGTTTTGTCCCAGAAAAAATCAGGAGAAGGCTTTCGGGAGGAATCACTGCCGCCACGAGGCGGAACTTGAGCAGAAGCAATCTAGAGCTCCGGCAGGGCCGTCCTGCCGGGGAAACTTCCCTCCCGGAGGGGGAAATCGTCGCCATCGTCATCACCAACACTCCTCTCATCATAGGGGACTGATCTCCATCAACATCTTCATCAGCACCATCTCATCTCCAAACCCTAGTTCATCTCTTGTAAACAATCTCCGTCTCGCGACTCCGATTGGTACTTGTAAGGTTGCTAGTAGTGTTAATTACTCTTTCTAGTTGATGCTATTTGGATTACTCGGTGGAAGATCAGATGTTCATATCCTTAATCTATTCAATACCTCTCTGATCATGAACATAATTATGCTTTGTGAGTAGTTACTTTTGTTCATGAGGACGTGGGATAAGTCTTGCTATAAGTAGTCATGTGAATTTGCTATTCGTTCGATATTTTGATGCGTTGTATGTTGTCTTTCCTCTAGTGGTGTTATGTGAATGTCGACTACATAACACTTCACCATTACTTGGGCCTAGAGGAAGACATTGGGAAGGAATAAGTAGATGATGGGTTGCTAGAGTGACAGAAGCTTAAACCCTAGTTTATGCGTTGCTTCGTAAGGGGCTGATTTGGATCCACTAGTTTAATGCTATGGTTAGACTTTGTCTAAATTCTTCTTTCGTAGTTGCGGATGCTTGCGAGAGGGATTAATCATAAGTGGGATGTTTGTCCAAGTAAGGGCAGCACCCAAGCACCAGTCCACCCTCATATAAGAGTTTGTCCAGGCTTGTACCTTGCTACAAAAGGGAATGGGCCATCTTGCTGCACCTTTGTTACTATTGTTACTTGCTACTCGCTATGAATTATCTTATCACACAACTATTTGTTACCGATAATTTCAGTGCCTGCAGAGAATACATTGCTGAAAAACACTTGTCAGTTCCTTCTGCTCCTCGTTGGGTTCAACACTCTTACTTATCGAAAGGACTACGATAGATCCCCTACACTTGTGGGTCATCACCTTCTCCTAATCTTTAGTCGTGGCCCCATCTCCTCGTAGCTATCGCCACCACCCTAGCTCGCCCTCGTCGCCGACCAGACAGTTCACTGCAAGGTGCATGCTCCTTCCCTCCTCCTCCTATCATCAGTCCTTTGCCAACCTTCCTGTCTCCTCTCCTTCCTTTGCAGCCACCGGCCGCGATTGCCGTGAAGCACACACCATAACTCTGATTCCTTTACATACATCAACCAAACAAAATATTGATTTATCCGTTAACCCCCCCCCCCCTTTACCAGCGTGATCTAATTGCCTCATCCTTTACATTACCACTCTCCAATACAAACACCTTCTTAGTATCTTCGTTGTAGATGTCCTAAATAGGATATGGATGCAACTAACAAATCAGCCCGACAACCAGCCCATGCATGCATACACACGAGCCTACGGGGCCTAACGTATGTGTTTTTAAACACAATACAATTCAAGTTGTTCACATCCCAATAAATGTATACATACATATCCTATTTATATGAACACCTTCGAGGGATTAAGCCGACACATCATATAAAATAGTTACAAACACCTTTATAATCGATGGAAATGTCTCTTAGCACTGCACACACACATCATTGAAAAACATGAAATAATTCAGAAAACAAACAACTATCACAGCTACTCTTTACGATCAACTTATCACGGGTAAGGGCATTTTCAAAGCCGGTCCATAAATTTTTCATAAGCGCCCGGACCCATTTGTTCAAACACAGTTTGTCATTCACCATCGTCCTGCAACAGTACGCAGATTAGTTGGGACGTCCATTTTTCCGCAAATTGGATACAAACATTCAATCTTTTCTCCCCGTTGAGATGGCGGTTTGGCGGATAACATGTTTAAAGTTTGATTGGAGCCACTAATCACTTTGTTTCTACTTTTTTAAAAATTGCCACAAGCTTTGACAGAAGCAAGCGAACTACCTACTAGATTGGTGTAAGCTAGTTAAACACCATGTTTTAGTACACTTTAGTTGGCGGCAGCTAGCTAAATCACATACAATGAATGGACGGAAAGTTGCTAATAAAGCACTACTATTAGTACATGGCGCAAGCCCACACTAGTTGGTTGAAGGACGTGTATTGAGTTGGCGGAAGCTAGTAATTCATTGATCAAGAGCTATTTTTTTAAGTATTACATTTTTTTATTAAATTTGAAAAATATTGCGTCATTTAAAAATATTCAAAAATACCATCATGTCGGCCTAGCCAAGGCCAATTAGTTCCTATCAGCTACGGCTAGGCCGACATGCCTGTTGGCTCTCCAAGTGGGTACTTATCGGCCTTGGCTAGGCCAATATGCATTAATTGACCTAGCCGTGATCAATTAGTACTAATTGACCTAGTCATGACCAATTAGTACTAATTGGTGTTACTAAAGTCAATAAGTGCATGTAATTTTTTTGTCGTGTAATGCTCAATTTTTTATGTCCATAATATTAAAATAGCCCCTCTATAATTTTCTCCGCCATTTTATTTCCAGCCTCCATTTCCCGCCAGGCTTTCACGCCATTTCTTTCCCGTCTCATTTCCCGCCATTTCTTTCCCGTCAATTTCTTTCCCGCCATTTCTTTCCCTTCAATTTCTTTCCCGCCATGTCTCATACATAAAATAACCATGGCTATCTAATTATGTATGAGACTTATGTCTATTTTATGTATGAGGCACATTCATGTTCTATTTCTATGCTGAGTTGGTTTAGTGGGGATAACACTTATACTACCAACAAATGCACCCAACAACTTGAGATTACAAACAGATACTAAGAATACATCTGAATTAAAAGGCACGACTAAAATACATGAAGGCATCATCATCATCCTCCATCGATGCAGAGCTCTTGCCCTTCGTCGACACAGAGCTCTTGCCCTTCGATGATGAGGTACTCTTGTCCTTGGTACTCGGCATGAAGATATCGTCTTCGTCCTCGTTGTCGTCCATCTATAAAAATAGATGTTTTACTGCACCGTGTATGTGTTGGCATTTCTTCTTCCATCTTTCGTTCAACCTGATAAGTTTTTTCGTATCTCCTCAAATGTCCTTGGAGGCCACCCCTTCCTAGCTAATGCATGGGCAACCTCATTCAATAGCGTGTCACTACTGATGAGTTCGTCCCACGAAACTATTCTATTGCCTATTTTGAAATTGCTAGCTAAGCGGAGAAGACATTCGTACATACCAGAGTGAAAACTACGATCAAAAGGATAATGGGACATCTTGACAGAAGTAAGTTACTGGACTACACTGCTATCCCACCTGAGTCCAACGTGGATATTTTCCTTTTTCATCACCAACTTCTTCTGCTGCCTTGGCCGCACGAGCCCTTTCTTTCTCTCTTTGCCTCTCAGCATCACGGGCCTCCTCTCGCTCTCTATAAAGCCTGGCAGGAAATGGAGGCGGGAAATAAAATGGTAGAAAAAATTATAGAGGGGTAATTTTGATATCATGGACATAAAAAACTGAGCATTACGCGGCAAAAAAAAATCCATGCACTTATTGGCTTTGCCAACATCAATTACACGATCGTCTACATTGGAAAGGAAATAGCTGCAAATGTCACATCCGGTGAGATTATCCACATTTTCGACGATGGTACTCGTAGAGCTGAATTTAAATTAATAGACATGTAACTTTTTTTTCTGTTGCTCAACAGACATTGCCATACACTTATATCAATTCAATTATTTAGACTATATTCTTGTGTGGTGTATTTAGAATGATTATTATTTGCCTTGCCCCCTTCATGTTTAAATCCTGGCTCTGCCCCTGATCCTTCGTGTCTCCTCTCCTTCCTTTGCAGCCACCGGCCGCGATGGCCCGGAAGCAGACACCCTAACTGTGATTCCTTTACATGCATCAACCAAACAAAAGATAGATTTATCCGTTACCCCCTCCTCCTACCAGCGGGATCTAATTGCCTTATCCTTTACATTACCACTCTCTCATCCAAACACCTTCTTAGTGTCTTCCTTGTAGATGTCCTAAATAGGATATGGATGCAACTAACAAATCAGCCCGACAACCAGCCCATGCATGCATACACACACGCCTACAGGGCCTGACGTACGTGTTTTTAAACACAATACAATCCAAGTTGTTCACATCCCTATAAATATACAAATGCATATCTTATTTCTATAAACACCTTTGAGAGATTAAGCCGATATATTATTTGTGGTTGATAAAAGAATTACAAACACCTTTGTAATCAATGGAAATGTCTCTTCCTACTGCACGAACATCACCGAAAAACATGGAATAATTCAGGAAACAAACAGCTATCACGGCTACTTTTTACAGTCAACTTATCACGGGTAAGGGCATTTTCAAAGCCAATCCTTAAATTTTCCATAAGCGCCTGGACCCATTTGTTCAAACACAGCTTGTCATTCGCCGTCGTCCAACATCGGTCCTCAGATCAGTTGGGGCGTCCATTTTTCTGCAAACCGGAGACCAACATTCAATCTTTCCTCCCCGTTGAGATGACGGTTTGGCGGATCACATGTTTAAAGTTATTGGAGCCACTAATCACTTTGTTTCTACTTCTTCTTATTTTTTTTTAAATTGCCACAAGCCTGGACGGAAGCAAGCAAACAACCTACTAGATTGGGGGAAGCTAGCTAAACACTATGTTTAGTACACTTTAGTTGGACGGAAGCTAGCTAATTCACGTACAGTGAATGGGCGGAAACTTGCTAATAAAGCACTAAGGTTAGTAGATGGCGGAAGCCCACACTAGTTGGCGGAAGGACGTGTATTGAGTAATTCATTGATCAGAACGAGTATTCGCTCCGTCTGAAAATATTTGTAATAAAAATTAATATATCTAAATGCATTTTAATTTTAAATATATTTATTTATATATATTTATGCAACAAGTAAATCCGGACGAAGGGAGTATAAGATTAGGCGGAATACTATTTCTTTATAAGTTAATAAAAGCAGATTATGTCTGATTTGTTGAAACCCGCTTGAAATGTATACTGCTTCCTCTGTTTTTAGATATAATTGTTTTAAAGATTTCGTTACGGACTACATAGAAAGCAAAATGAGTGAATTTACACTCTAAGAAATGTCTATAGCAAGGCGAGGTACACCGACGCGTAGAACCCGATGATGTTTAATTAGAAGTAGAACCCGTTATGAAATATTTTAAATTTCGGGCTTGTACTATGTTTTATTAAGTTGTATGAACTATGTGTGGAACTCCGGTGAACTCCGGCTGCATATGAGTATGTTTAATTGCCGCAAACTGCTAGCTTTCAAAATCATGATGAATTTCGATCCTGATGCGGGATCTGTCCTGTCTCCGCTTGTTTAGTCCCGTATATTTTGAAAGCCCTTATATGCGTTTTGTGGACGCGTGGTTGCGGGATGTGCTAGCGATGGACAGATGGTCTAGTCACTCGCCACATAACGACATGAAAAATAAGTGAATTGTTTAATGGATACTTGCAGACCAGACGAACCGATTACAATAATGACGATCTTGTTGTTGTTAGCTTGATCTGTGCTCCATCTCCAATGCAAGGGGCCAGATTAGAGGGCATAGGGCAATTCCTGGAATCGGACGGGAGCAGAGGAAAACGAGCAGGATTCTGACCCTAGAGCTTGGCCTTGGCTCCTGCATTGTAGATGGCCTAACTAGGATATGCATGCAGCTACCATATCATTCCGATCGACAAGCAGCCAATTGCATGCATAATATGCGAATATGGCGATGTTTAGCTGATTGTGCGCGCAACCCATATCCTCTTCGCATGCACACCTCTCGATCCACGCCGGCTTGCCCACCTTTCCCATGCAAGAAATCATTTTCTATACTCGTACAATCCTACCCGGTCCCACCACCTACGTGATTGTATGAAGCCCTCTTCTCTTTCTTCCAATATTTTATATCTCTTTTTTCCCTCAATTCCATAAATACCCACCGATACATAATTATTTATAAACAGTGACGGATTTTTCATTTTTATTGTAAAATGTTAAATAACAAGTTTGAGAAGTTCAAGAACTTTCTAATACTAGGTCTGCACTTTGTCAGAAATATTAAAGTACTTTGCTAGAAAATCTATTTGGAACTGAAGAGCTACATCAACAGCTTGTCTGAACTTTGCTAGAAACAGTGAAGTACTCTTCATTTTTGTTGTGTCAGTCCTTTCAACTACATTACATATTTCACTCAAAAATTTCAAACTAGTCCACATATATTCAACATTGGCCTTGTTATAAAGGTCTTTGCGCCAAACGTTCAAATATATAAAGATAAATAAAATTGAAATGTCGGTTTAAAAGATATAAACGATTAAAGTTTATAAAGGGTTAATAAAAAGATGAGTTTGTTTGAGAGAAAGAAGAGAGAGGTACAAACAAGGATTTTTTTCACTGTTTTGGTCCTAGGGGTGCAAGTTAATCACGTAACGAACTCGTTTGGAAAGAATTTCACGTTTTGACCCTTTTGAAAACGCCATAGGCCGTGGCGTTGCAGGCCTTATGCCAAACGTCAGTCTACTGTACGTTGCAGGCCTTAACAGAAACGCCAACGAGGCTGGCGTTGCAGGCCTCATAAGTAACTACCCCGCGCGCCCCTTCGTCCACCTCTAGTTCTTTCCTTCTTCCTCCACGAAAAAGCTCTCCCTCCTCCTCCAGATCCCCCCCTTCGATCTCCCTCCTCCCCCAACCGTTTTGTTGGTTCTTTGGGGCAAATCGAAGAGGCCGGTAAGCTCCTCCAATCCCTCCAATTAGTTTTTGCAATGATTTTGTATTTGTGTAGATTTTTTTTGCACTAGGTGTACGTATGTTTTGAAGTAAAATTTTTTTGTGATTGTTAATAGGTGTAGTTTATGGTGTGTCTAGGTGTAGTTTTTGGTGGCTATATGTATAACCTAGGTTTTGTTCATATTATTCGCATTAGGTTTATGCCTAGGTTTAGTTCATATTATTCGAAGAGGCCGGTAAGAATTTTGTTCATATTATGTAGGATGTTTCGGCCCGATAAATATCCGGGTCTTGATGAGTACTACGAGAAGAAGCATCGTGCGGTGCTAGTTGAAAGAGGAGAGGTAATTATGATTGTGTTGATGATTATTTTTATATACTCCATGATTTTTATATTTTGACAAGTTGAGTCAATTAACAAATTATGCGTTTGTTTGTTTAGGTTCCTCCACTACTTCGTTTGAGGGGGCACAACCCGAATGAAACTCTTGTATATGACCCTCGTTACGAGCCTTATTTTAGAAGAATGGATCTTCATCAATTTGTGCTCAACTTTAAAGGCACACCACCATGGTTGAACGCCACGGCCCTAACAGCACTTACGGATTGATGGAGGCCGGAGACGCACTCTTTTCATCTTCCTCTTGGTGAGATGAGCATAACCTTGGAGGATATTGCTATGATCACCGGGCTTCCTATCGAGGGCAGAGCTCTTACAGGGAAGGTTAGGGCCGCCGGGTGGCGACAACGGGTTGCAACATTGGTTGGTGTTGAACCCGAGCCATGGACTGATGAAATTAGGAAGGATCCTAGGCCATCCGGTGTGTTGTTCTCTTGGATACAGAGACATTTTCACAGATGCCCAAAGGATGCTAGTCCGCTTGTTGTGCAGAGGTTCGCGAGAGCTTATCTCTGGAATCTTTTGACCCAAGTGGTGTTTCCGGATGGCACTGGGGACACAGCCTCATGGATGTTCTTGGATCCTCTTCGTGACTGGGATGTTAAGTGGAGTTGGGGTTCGGCGGCACTAGCCTTCTTGTACCGTCAGGTATGGCTTAATATCATGCATTTTCATTTTATTCAATGGGATATGATGCATTTTCATTTTATTAAATATGTAGTTAGATGGAGCATTTATGAGGAGTAAGCCGACGTCCTGTCTTGGAGGTTTCGTCTGGGCCCTACAGGTTTGGATGTGGGAGCGTATCCCTGTTGGCCGGAGCTTCAGCCTTGCTCCAGAAGAACCCTGGAAGTACCCGTTCGACGGGGATGAGGAGCGATACCCCACTATCGCATACACATGGACTAATGTCCAATGGACGAGTATCATGGCTATGGGGCGATATAAGGCATACATAAGCGAGCTTGTCATGCTAACTTACGAACACGTAAATGCTTGGATTGCTTTATCAAATTTGCTGATTTTTTTTTCATGGATGGTTGAGTGACATGTTGTTATGTAGGTAACTTACGAACATAAGAAGAAGAGGAGTCCGACAACGAGGCCGCGGATCCGGACTTCATTGAGTTTGGGCCTTCACAAATGGAAGATGCTCCGCAGCCAAGTCAACCCACTCAGCCGACGAAAGAAACACGTCGAGCTAGCTCAAGGAACATCAGACGTCCTGGCTGACAGAACACTCCATAGGGCTATGTTACTAAGGGCAAGATGGCTGCGAAGAGAGGGAGGAAGTGAAGAGAGGGAGTAAGTGAAGTGAACTATGAACTATGATGTTATGCTGAGTGTTATGCTTTGAATTATGGTGTTATGCTTTGAATTATGGTGTTATGCTGTGAATTATGGTGTTATGTCTGTTGAACTATGAACTTGCACCCCTAGGATTGGTATGGAGGAAGTGAACTATGAACTATGACCCCCAATATGTCTGTTGAATTATGGTATGGAGGAAGTGAACTATGAACTATGAAAAATTCTGAAATTGGGGTACTGGACTAAGGAAACGTCAGTAGGCTTGGCGTTTCTGCTTGGGTCTGCAACGCCAGCATGCTTGACGTTTCTGGTAAGGCCTCCAACGTTCAGTAGACTAGCGTTGCACATGAGGCCTGCAATGTCCAGTAGACTGGCGTTTGACATAAGACCTACAACGCCACGGCCTATGACGTTTTCAAAAGGGTCAAAACGTGAAATTCTTTCCAAACGAGTTCGTTATGTAATTAACTTGCACTCAAAAGAGTGAAAAAATCCTACAAACAACCTAGTGATTTGACCTGCATGTTAGATGGATGGACCTGATACAGTGTTCGGCGAACTTATTACGGTACGGGTAACTATACTATATAAAGCCTGCACGATGAGCACACTAGTAACCATTGCCAAAAGCCCGAGACCAATCACAGAGAAAATAGCATAGCAGGCCGCGTTTGCTTCTCACACGTGTACGTGTACCTACCATGGCGACGGGTGGAGCACCATTCGACGCGCTATCGTCACTGGACCCCGAGACCTTCACCGGGGAGTCGCGCGCCGTGATCAGCTTCCTCGCCGACTACTACCGTGACGTCGAGACGTATCCGGTCCAGCCCCAGGCCCTGCCAGGGCGCCTCCGTGCTCTTCTACCCGACGCGCCGCCCGAGAACGGCGAGCCGATGGAGGTGATACTGGAGGAGGTACGGACTCACATCGTCCCGGCACTGACGCACTGGCAGGGCCCCAGGTTCTTTGCCTACTTCCCGATGAACGCCAGCACCGCCGGGTTCGCCGGCGAGATGCTCTCCACCGGGCTCAACATTGTACCCTTCATGCGGGCCGCCTCGCCGGCCGCAACCGAGCTCGAGTGCGCCGTGGTGGACTGGATGGGCAAGCTGGCGGGCCTCACGGACCGTCTCCTCTTCTCCGGCGGCGGCGGCGGCGTGCTGCACGGGAGCACCTGCGAGGCCGTGGTGTGCACGCTCGCGGCCGCGCGCGATCGCGCGCTGAGCAGGCTCGGCGACGAGGGCATCCTGAGGCTGGTGGTCTACGCCTCGGACCAGAGCCACTGCACGTTCCAGAAGGGCGCGAGGATCGTGGGGATCCCGCGGTCCAACTTCCGCGTCATCCCGACGACGGCGGCGTCGGGCTACGGCCTCACCGCGGACAGCGTCCGCGACGCGGTGGAGGCCGACGTGGCCAGCGGGCTCGTGCCGCTGTACTTGTGCGCCACGGTCGGCACGACCGGGCTCGGCGCGGTCGACCCGGTGCGCGATCTCGGCGAGCTGGCGCGAAACCACGGCATGTGGCTGCACGTCGACGCCGCGTACGCCGGCAGCGCCCTGATCTGCCCCGAGTTCCAGCATCACATCGACGGCGTCGAGCTCGCGGAGTCGGTGAGCATGAACCCGCACAAGTGGTTCCTCACCAACATGGACTGCTGCTGCCTGTGGGTGGCGAGCCCGGCCGCGCTCACCTCCGCACTGTCCACCAATCCAGAGTACCTCACCAACGTCACAGAAGAAAGTGCAGCAGGCGCAGGCGTGGTCGACTACAAGGACTGGCAGATCGCGTTGTCGCGGCCCTTCCGCGCCATGAAGCTATGGGTGGTCCTGCGCCGGTACGGCGGCGCGGGCATGCGGGCGTACGTACGGCGGCACGTCGAGATGGCCAGGTGGTTCGAGCAGGCGCTGGAGGCCGACGGGCGGTTCGAGGTGGTAGCTCCGACGAGGTTCTCCCTCGTGACCTTCCGCCTCCGTCCAAGGCACGAAGGCGACGATGATGCCGTTGATGGCTTGAACCGCAGGCTGCTCGTGGCGGTGAACGGGAGCGGGCGGGCGTTCATGACGCACTTCGTGGTGGACGGCAAGTTTGTTATCCGTATGGCGGTGGGCGGAGCCATGATACAGATGCGGCACGTCCAAGACACCTGGGAGCTTGTCTGCGAGAAGGCCGAGGAAGTCGGCGCTGTTCTGAAATAAAAATACTCAAAGTATGGCATTCAGTAAGTTTTGGAACATATCCAAAAGCGAAAATAAAGCTACCCTTCCATCCCATAATGAATAACCTTTTTCTTTACACTACACTAAGGGAGTATACATTTTCTCCTTCCGCAATTATTTCTCAAGGTCAGGCCGGCTCTGGTAGGGTAGAGGTGACAACAACGTGTCGGCGACTTGTTCTGGCGACGGTAGTGGTAGGACTTTGATATTGTTATGTTTAAGGTGCTTTGCAGTAAATTTATATAATATATATACATTACTTCTTAATATGCATACTGAGTTCGGATGCATTCAAGTGTTATTGATAATATCTCATATACTCCCATAGTACATATTTATATACATTATTATTGTTATTATGTTGTATTAAAGGCCCCAAAGTTTAGTCTCACGTCGGGACCCCAAAATGTCATGACAGACCTTGTGCATCAACATAGTCCAATACAGACAAACAAACGTCGGGGGAGGAGTTGTTTCCCTAATGCATGCACCGCATATGTAGACAACCCAATTATGTGCATAACATGTTTTTTTTGGCCTGTATTCACTCCGCCAGACTGAACTCAGCCACAAATGCGAATAGGCAAAAAAAACGTGGAGATAACTAATCAAGCCGTAAGTAACTAGTGCTACATCAATTATTGGGCTAGTGCTAGTTGGTAAAGAGCACATGGACACAAGATGACTACTTACCAGGTACATCCCCATTTTGGAAACAGGGTCAAGGAGATAGCCAAGTTTTGGAACCAGCCAAACGCGAGGAGGCAGCACCACCGGTCCCAGTTGCTCCCATATCCATCCCAAAAGCATTGGAGGAGACAAGATATTTTCGAAGAGAGCGCGCCTGCATCATAGCGTCCGTCCTACTCCCGTAAAGCTCAAGCGCAGGCCCAGCACCCATATTTTGTTACTACAAGCACAGTCCATATTTGTTGCGTTGTCGTCATACTATGTGCTACTTCAAGGGAAGCATAGTGTTTGTACAGTTGATCGAGCTAGGCGATCGATCGCATTACCAACACAGTGCCAGGAGAGGAACGAGAGCACGCACAAGCGGACAACCTGGCATGCATATGCTAAGCTCCTACTCCGCGGCGAGATCGAGAGGAACAAGCTTGAGAGAGACCGCACGTACGTCGACATGGTCGAGGCAGTTGGGTTAGCTGGGTTTTGGTGCTTAGGTTATCATTTTCTGCACTGTTGGAGCACGCTCTGGTCCAAGAGGCGGCACGGTGTATCAATGATCTATCACCACAACGCGATGGCGACGCCAAGAAGGCTGGGGATCGATCGACATGCTACTAGTAGTGTGTGAAGGATTATGTCCAGTTTTCCAAGCCCGCAGACGTCAATTATACTGTGAGCTCATCACGCGGGTTACAGTATTAGTTTAGGCGTTTAGCGTCCTCCTGTCACGCATAAAATTGGCCAGCGCCAGGCCCCTCTCTGCGAGAGCAATCACACCACACCTGTCTGCCTGCCTTTTGAGGGATTTTGACGTCCGGGAGTGAGGGAGTAGAGTAGACGGAACTCCCAGTGTCTGAGATCCTCCGCGCGGTCCTGGTGGCGGTGGGGAGAAGAAGGCAGCAGCAACATAGGATATAGCTAGGATGGACGGCCTCCACACGGAGCTCGCGCTGGGGCTGATCGGCGAGCTCCAGACGGCGCCGTTCGTGGCCAAGACGTACCAGATGGTTTGCGACCCTAGGACGGACGCGCTCGTCAGGTGGGGGACGGACAACAACAGCTTCCTCGTCGCCGACGTCGCCGGCTTCTCGCGGCACCTCCTCCCATGCTTCTTCAAGCACGGCAACTTCTCCAGCTTCGTCCGCCAGCTCAACTCTTACGTGAGTACCCTTTCTCCAGCTTGTACGTGCACTGTACACTTCATACACTTGCTTGAAGGAAATACCTTCTAGCTTAATTTGCGGGTGCGACTGTGCGATTGTTATGCAGGGCTTCCGGAAGGTGCACCCGGACCGATGGGAGTTCGCGCACGAGTCATTCCTGCGCGGCCAGACGCACCTTCTGCTGCGCATCGTGCGCCGCAAGAAGAAGCGCGGCGAGACCTCTTGCTCGTCTGTAGTCGGCGGCGGCGGCGGCGGCGAGCAGCACGTGATGGCCAATATAGGAGAGGAAGTGGAGGAGGAAGAGGACGACGAGGGGAAGGAGGCGCTGCTCGAGGAGGTTCAGAGGCTGCGGCAGCAGCAGACGGCTATCGGGGAGCAGCTTGCGCGGATGAGCCGGCGACTGCAGGCGACGGAGCGGCGGAGTGACCGGCTCATGCCCTTTCTCGCCAGGCTCGACGAGGATCCCAAGGCCACGTCCCCCCGCCTTCTCCAACAGGCACCCGAGAAACAGCGCCAGCGCATGCAGTTCCCTTCCCGTGATTTTACTTCCTTTCCCGTTGCACTTCAGCCGGCACCTTCACCGCCATTGGCTCTCGGCGACGCGGCCATGGCCGGAGCTAGAGTCCGGCAATGGGCGGAGCCGATGGCGCCACTGAAACTCACAACCTTCGAGCAGCCCTCCGCGAGCTACGGGGTGCGGCAGGTGCCGGAGATCGAGGGCGGCGGCAGCGCCAGCGGCATGGGCCTAACTGATAGTGGGACCGCGGTGGAGACCCCTTTCCCGTTCTGCCTACTTGGCCATTGTTTCTTCTAAACATGGCGCATAGTGCATGCACATGCACTACCTTCTTCTACTTAGTATACTCATTACTAATTTAGCAATCATTTGTACACATTTTTTTTTACAAAAAAGACCCAAATCTATTATATAAGTTTACTGCAAAGCACCCCAAACGTAACAAATTATATCAAAATCCTACCACTACCGCCGCCAAAACAAGTCGCCGACACGTTGTTGTCACCGCTACCCTACTAGAGTCGGCCTGACCTTGTTCATGGCAGCCGATAATTCTTCATGCACATGCGCCTAAGGATCAACGCCCTCGAGCAATTGGTTGTCTTCAGCGTTGAACACTTGTGGGCCTCTCTCTTTGTCCTCGTCCGTTTAGTCTACTTTTTTAAAGATCGTGAAAATTTTGAATTTGAATTGAAGAATGGACATTTTGAGTAAGACCGAAGAATATCTTACGAGAATTGACAATTCTCTTATGAATCAAAAAGTGCATGTCGTCAATGGATACGCACTACGAGAAACCCTAACCCTTACAAGTTTTCGTTTTTGCAGGCCTCTCTTTCACACAAGCAACCTTTGCATTCCTTGCAGCATGGTGGACGTTTGTCATGCATTAATCCACATCAAGCCACCGCAAGGGCATCGTCTCACTAATCGCTTTGGCCACTTGAACAATCTGGAAACATCGCAATGCATGCATCTTCGATGGCATCATGTGGTCGCATACCTACCTGGTGCACACCATCTAGGAGGAAGGTCATACAAGGATGAGAGCCGGTGTTAGAGGGTCACGCGTAACCATTCATGTAACCTGAAACCCTAATTGTAAGGGTCTGAGGAACCCCCCCCCCTTTCCACTCTAATGCTTGAACACGCTCTCGGAAGCACCTTCTAACGTACACATCACGAGAGACAACACCTTGTACTTTCTACCCTTTATCAATAGAATGATATGCTTCGTGCGTGTTTGCAAAAAAAAATCCCCTGCATCTCGAGACAACATCGATCATGAAAGCCATCCAACTACGCGGTTTGTTCAAGACAAATGCCAAAACATTGAACATGCCATTGTGTCACCGTCCATGATCTAATCATGCCATTTCGGGTGATCTGTGAGCTCAAATGTCTGTTGAGGACCTCCTTTTGATTTTCGTGTTATGTCCGCGGAAACCACACCTTCACGGAAGGCCATCTAAGGCCCTAAGACTTTGAAGATGGGTTTTAGCATCATATTTAAATGGGGTTATTACGCATTCATCGGCTAATCTTTTTAAAAGATCAGTCCGGTCATGAGCCGTCTGATCCTGTGTGATCGAGTGGCCGAACGGCGTTCTTCACTTTTGCAACAGAGGTAATATCGCGGTAACATTTGAATCAGAGGTTGTGCCACAAAACTTTTGCAACAAAGGTTACGTTGCAGAAAACTTTTACAACATAGGTCAGGTTGCAGAATTTTTTTCCTTCGTCTTTTTGCAATATAGGTACTGTTGCGAAAGAAACTTTTGAAACAAAGGTCATGTTGCAGAAAACTTTTGCAACATAGGTCAAGATGCAAAATTATTTTCTCCATGTTTCTGCAACATAGGTACTGTTCCGGAAGAAACGTTTGCAACAAAGGCCATGTTGCAGAATTTTTTTGCAACATACGTGAGGTTGCAGAAACTTTTGCAACAAGATATTTGTTCTAATTTTTTGAAACAAAGACAAAGTTGCGGAAACTCGTCATTGCGCCTACTTGCACTAGTTTTGCCGCCGTCAATCGCAACAACATCATTGTTGCAGAAACTCAGTTGCCGATCTGCTCGAGGGATGGGGCTCGAGCTCGAGGCCGAACTGAGGAGGAGACGCAGGGCGCCGGAGTCTAGGACACCCGCATCGGCATTGAAGATGCAGGAGCCAATGCGGTGGGTGATGACCCACAAATATAGGGGATCAATCGTAGTCCTTTCGATAAGTAAGAGTGTCGAACCCAACGAGGAACAGAAGGATCTGACAGGTGGTTTTCAGCAAGGTCAAATCTGCAGGCACTGAAATTACCGGTAACAAGTGATTGTGTGGTGAGATGATTCGTAGCAAGCAACAAGTAACAAAAGTAGCAACGGTGCAACAAAGTGGCCCAATCCCTTTTTTAGCAAGGGACAAGCCTGGACAAAGTCTTATAGGAGGAAAAACGCTCCCGAGGACACACGAGAATTTCTGTCATGCTAGTTTTCATCATGTTCATATGATTCACGTTCGTTACTTTGATAGTTTGATATGTGGGTGGACCGGCGCTTGGGTACTGCCCTTACGTGGACAATCATCCCACTTATGATTAACCCCTCTCGCAAGCATCCACAACTACGAAAGAAGAATTAAGACAAAGTCTAACCATAGCATTAAACTAGTGGATCCAAATCAGCCCCTTACGAAGCAACGCATAAACTAGGGTTTAAGCTTCTGTCACTCTAGCAACCCATCATCTACTTACTACTTCCCAATGCCTTCCTCTAAGCCCAAATAATGGTGAAGTGTTATGTAGTCGACGTTCACATAACACCACTAGAGGAAAAACAACATACAACACATCAAAATACCGAACGAATACCAAATTCACATGACTACTATTAGCATGACTTATCCCATGTCCTCATGAGCAAAAGTAACTACTCACAAAGCCTAATCATATTCATGACCAGAGAGGTAATGAGTAGCATCAAGGATCTGAACATAAACTCTTTCACCAAATAATCCAACTAGCATCAACTACAAAGAGTAATTAACACTACTAGCAACCTTACAAGTACCAATCGGAGTTGCGAGACGGAGATTGGTTACAAGTGATGAACTACGGTTTGGAGATGAGAAGGTGCTGATGAAGATGTTGATGGTGACGAGTCCCCTCCGATGAGAGGAGTGTTGGTGATGACGATGGCGACGATTTCCCCCTCCGGGAGGGAAGTTTCCCCGGCAGGATCGTCCTGCCGGAGCTCTAGATTGGTTCTGCTCAAGTTCCGCCTCGTGGCGGCGGCGAATCCATGAAAAATCTCCTCCTTGATTTTTTTCGGTCGAAACCCTTCATATAGCATAAGCGGGGGGCCAGTGGGCGAGCAGGCTGCCCACAAGCCCCCTAGGCGCGGCCAGGGGGGTGGACGCGCCTAGCAGGCTTATGGCCACCTGCTGGCGCCCCTCTGGCGCTTCTTCGGCCTAGTATTTTTTAGAAATCCGGAAAACAATCCTTGTTGATTTTTACGGCGTTTGGAGTTGCGCAGAATAGGTATCTCAAACTTGCTCCACTTTCAGGCCGGAATTCCAGCTGCCGGCATTCTCCCTCTTCATGTAAACCTTGCAAAATAAGAGAGAAAAGGCATAAATATTGTACCGTGAAGTGAAATAACAGCCCAATAAGCGATAAATATCAACATGAAAACATGATGCAGAATGGACGTATCAACCCCCCCAAGCTTAGACTTCGCTTGTCCTCAAGCGAAAGCCTAGCTCAATAAATATGTCCACATGTTTAGGGAGAGAGGTGTCGACAAAACAAGATACGAACATGCATGCATCATGATCATGATCAGAACAACAATACCAACATATAATCTCTCATGCTAAAGTGACAATTCCTTCACAAAGTAAAGCATGGATCAAGAGCCTTACCGAGAAGTAACAACCGATAGCCTTTAGTCATGGAAGCAATTTGCAAATTATCACAACATCAGAAAGAGTCAAATAAGAGCTTGTAAAGCAAATCCACATACTCAATCATCTTTTCGTTCTCTACAAATGCGACAACTCACGTGGTACTCATGAGATCAAAGTTTCAGCTGGACACAGAGAAAGATAGGGGCTTATAGTTTCGCCTCCCAACTGCTTACCTCAAGGGTAATGTCAACAATAATAATTCATGAATACTTACCTCCAAGTTGACATATGAATATAGATCTTTCCCTAGCATATGACGTTAGCCAAGATAAAGGCGAAACAAGGAATTGGTGAAGATCACCATGACTCTTTCAGGGACAAAAAGTAAAGGTACAAGATAGGCCCTTCGCAGAGGGAAGCAGAGGTTGTCATGCGCTTTTGAGGTTTGATGCGTGTCCTCTTAGTGCGGAGGAACGACACTTTATATTGCCTCGTGTGATAAAGAACTTTATTATGCAGTCTGTCCTTTTATGTCTTCCTCATCACAGGTTCGTACAAAGCTTATTTTCCACACACTAATAGATCATACTGATGTCCCACAAGCGTATGGGATCGCAGCAGTTTTCGAGGGTAGAGTATTCAACCCAAATTTGTTGGTTCACACGACGGGAAGCGAAAGAATATTCTCAAGTATTAGCAGCTGAGTTTATCAGATTCAACCACACGTGAAAGATTAGTGTCTACGAGCAAAGTATCAGTAGCAAAGTAGTATGATAACAACGGTGCCAGAAACGATCTGTTGACGGCACACTATTCCTAACTATTGTATCAATGGCGCCAGTAAGTTGCCCGTGGACGGGAAATATTCTTCCCCGATAACGGTGTTGGAAAAGTCTTGCAACAAGTAACAACGGAGCAGCAAGGAACAACAGTAGAGTAACAACAGTAGCAACAGTAGCGGCAAAGTGACAGCAGTAGCAGCAGAGTAGCCCAATCCCTTTTGTAGCAAGGGACAAGCCTAGACAAAGTAACATAGCGAGGACCAGTGGTAAAAGACTCGTAGGCAGTGGATCGGTGATGGATGAGTATGACGGATGTGATTCATCATGTAACAACTATAACACAGAGAGATAAGTAACTAGCTCCCGTTCGTCAATCTAATGTAGGCATGTATTCCGTATGTAGTCATACGTGCTTAGGGAAAAGAACTTGCATGACATCTATTATCCATCCCTCCCGTGGCAGCGGGGTCCTAATGGAAACTACGGGATATTAAGGTTCTGCTTTTAATAAAGAACCGGACCAACGCATTAACACGCGGTGAATACATGAACTCCTCATACTATGGTCATCTCCGGGAGTGGTTCCGGCTATTGTCACTCCGGGGTTGCCGGGTCATAACACATAGTAGGTGACTACAACTTGCAAGATAGGATCTAAAACACACATATATTGGCGACAACATAATAGGTTCAGATCTGAAATCATGGCACTCGGGCCCTAGTGACAAGCATTAAGCATAGACAAGTAGTAGCAACATCAATCTAGAACATAGTGGATACTAGGGATCAATCCCCGTCAAAAACTAACTCGATTACATGATAGATCTCATCCAATTCATCACCGTCCACCAAGCCTACGATGAGATTACTCACGAACGATGAAGAGCATCATGGAATTGTCGATGGAGAAAGGTTGATGATGATGATGGCGACCATTTCCCCTCTCCGGAACCCGAAACGGACTCCAGATCTGCCCTCGAGATGAAGAACAGGATGTGGCGGCACCTCCGTATCGCAAAACGCGATGAAACCTTCTCTCTGATTTTTTCCCGGGCGAAATGGAAGATATAGAGCTGAGTTTGGGGGCGGTGGTGCCACGTGGGCCCCACAAGCCTGCACGGCGTGGCCTAGGGGGGTGGCCGCGGCCTGTGGGCTTGTAGCCCACTGGCACGCCCCCTCCGGTGGATCTTTGCGCAGGTATTTTTCTTTTATTCCAGAAAAAATCTCCGTAAATTTTCAGGACATTCCGAGAACTTTTATTTCTGCACAAAAACAACACCATGGCAATTGTGCTGAAAACAACGTTAGTCCGGGTTAGTTCCATTCAAGTCATCCAAATTAGAGTCCAAAACAAGGGCAAAAGAGTTCGGAGAAGTAGATACGACGGAGACGTATCAACTCCCCCAAGCTTAAAGCCTTGCTTGTCCTCAAGCAATTCAGTTGACAAACTGAAAGAGACAAAAGAAAAACTTTGACGAACTCTGTTTGATCTTGTTGTTGCAACTATGTCTAACTCATATCCAGAGTTTTAGCAAGATCACAAGCAAACCACATAAGCAAATTACATCTAGGTCTCACGGTAAACTCATATCAATGGCATAATCAACTAGCGAGCAAATAAGAACAAGCCTCAAATGTCAACACTTGAATCAAAACAACATGAAGCAGTACGAATAGACGACATCTCGCTAGCTCTTTCTGAGACCGCAAAACATAAATGCAGAGCACCTTCAAAGACCAAGGGCTGACTAAACATTGTAATTCATGGCAAAGAAGATCCAGTCATAGTCATACTCAACACAGTTAAAAGCAAAGCATAAAAATGACAGAGGTGCTCTCTAATTGGTGCTTTTGTAAGAGGTGGATGACTCAACAGGAACATAAATAGACAGGCCCTTCGTAGAGGGAAGCATTGATTTGCAGAGGTGCCAGAGCTCAAGCTTTGAAAACAGAGATAATAATTTTGGGTGGCATGCTTTCATTGTCAACGCAATGACTAAGAGTTCTCAACATCTTCCACGCTACACATGCTATAGGCGGTTCCCAAATAGAAAAGTAAAGTTTTGACTCCCCCACCACCAATCAATCACACTCCACGGCTAGCCGAATCCTCGGGTACCGTCCAAACCAACATCAATCCTGGGGGAGTTTTGTTTGCAATTATCTTTTCGATTTGAGCATGGAACTGGGAATTCCAATTACCGGCCCCTTTCTCGTGAATGATAGTGAATAAACACATATCGAGGATAACACGCCTAGCACGGAAGATACCAATAGCCCCATGTCACCACATGAGCGGTTTGGGCATGCAAAATAGATTATTTCTTGAAGATTTAGAGAGTGGCACATGCAAATTTACTTGGAACGGCAGGTAGATACCGCACATAGGTAGGTATGGTGGACTCATATGGAACAACTTTGGGTTTATGGGGGTGGATGCACAAGCAGTATTCCCGCTTAGTACAAGTGAAGGCTAGCAAAAGACTGAGAAGCGACCAACTAGAGAGCGACAACAGTCATCAAAATGCATTGAGATTAACTAACATTGAGTGCAAGCATGAGTAGGACATAAATCACCATGAACATGAACATCATAGAGGCTATGTTGATTTTGTTTCAACTACATGCGTGAACACGCGCTGAGTCAAGCCACTTGAATCATTCAAAGGAGGATACCATCCTATCATACTACAACACAGTCATCTCAACATTCATGCGGGCATCCAAGACAAACCATTATAAGCTCCTAGCTAAGTAAGCATGGCAGAAGGAACTATGATCTCTAAGTTGTCATTGGAAACATGTTTCTCTCACAACAAAGCTGAATCGGGCATGATGAGCTAGTCATATTTACAAAAACAAAATAGATTGAGTTCATACCAGCTTTTCCAGGCTCAGTCACTTCATCATATATCGTCATTATTGCCTTTCACTTGCACGACCAAACGATGTGAACAATAATAAGCATGCTCGTGCATTGGACAAAAGCTGGAATCTGCAGGCAAACACAAAGGAGAAGACAAAGTAATATGGCTCTATGAAAGCTAAACATGTATGCATGCAAGAGCCACTAAACATTGTAACCATGGTCTTCTACCTTGACCCAAAGAAAAAGAAAACTATTTACACGGGAAAGATCCCAACAAGCAAAAGAAGAAAAGAAAATCTTTTTGTTTTTTCTCAAACTAGACACACACACGAAAAGAAAATGAGAAAAAGAAAATAAACTAGCATGGATGGTACAGTGGCAAAGTGTGAACACCGGCTAATAAAGTGAAAGCATAAGCAAGAATGTAAAGTCGGTGAGAACACGTACTCCCCCAAGCTTAGGCTTTTGGCCTAAGTTGGTCTACTCCCACGAGGGAAATAACCATCTCCGGGGTACTCCGGGTTGGACTGAGCATGCCACTACTGTGTGAGCTCTTCTGGCTCCCACTGATAAACTGGCGTCTGGTACTCGACTGGTGGCTCGGGCACGGGCACGTGTGGTTGGGCTAAGCCCCAATATGTGTAGATGTTCGAGGGCATAATAGCGTACCTGCCTGCGTGAAGATTGAACAAAGAAGGAGCAGGCAAAGTAATAGTCTCATGAGTACCCTGACTAAATACCAGGTTATAAATCATCCTTCTATTTATATCTCTATCAAGAAAGTCATGGCGAACCATGCTATCGTAAGGAAGAGGAGCAAGAACATGGGTTTGAGTTGCGAAACAATTTTTTCTGGAGGTAGGAGAAGCGGATGAGAGCAAGAATGAGTGGAGGGGGTGCCTGTGGGCCCCACAAGCCTGGGTGGCGTGGCCAGGGGGGTGCCCGCGCCCCTAGGGCTTGTGGCCCATTGGTGTGGGGCCCATACAAGCTCTTCGTCTCAGAATTTTTCAAAAATTCCAGAAAAAATCATACTTGATTTTCATGGCGTTGGGAGAACTTTTACTTTCGGGGTACTTTTCTACCAGACGCTAAAACAAAAAACAGGGAAAACTAATATAAATATATCATTTTTCTTCTAAGCAACCTAAAGTGAAGGCTTGGAACAGATGTTTGTGATTCCTCGATTCATCCATCTCATGGTCATCGAAAGAAATCCGTCAATGGGGTTGATCAAATCCCGTCGACAAAACTTTCTCGAATCGCAAAAAGAGAACGGAGAATTCTCGAATAGTCACTAGGTCACATTAATGGGGATGTGTATTTCCCCAACAAGCAAATCATACTTCATCTTGCCACGAGGAATAGGGCATTCAAAGCTCCGAATAGGAATCGATGAAGTCTTTTCGATAGCATTGATGCAATGTACTCGATATTGTTTCTTCGGAAGGGCACCGTATGCTCATTACTGTTGACATGGAAAGTGACATTGCCTTTGTTGCAATCTATAACAGCCCCAGCGATGTTTAAAAAGGGTCTTCCGAGGATGACCGCCATGGCATCGTCCTCAGGAATATCCAAGATAACAAAGTCTGTTAAGATAGTGGTGTTAGCAACCACAACAGGCACATCCTCGCAAATGCCGATAGGGAAAGCAGTTGATTTGTCAGCCATTTGTAGAGAGATTTCAATGGGTATCAACTTATCCAGTTCAAGTCTACGATAAAGAGAGAGAGGCATAACACTAACACCGGCTCCAAGGTCGCACAACGCAGTTCTAACGTAGTTGCCTTTAATGGAGTAAGGTATAGTGGGCACACCAGGATCACCTAGTTTCTTCGGAGTTCCACCCTTGAAAGTGTAATTTGCAAGCATGGCGGAGATCTCAAGATCAGGTATCCTCCTCTTATTAGTCACAATATCTTTCATGTACTTAGCATACGGAGACATTTTGAGCATATCTGTCAAACGCATTTGCAGAAAGACAGGTCTGATCATTTCAATGAATCGCTCAAAATCCTCATCATCCTTTTTATTGGATGGTTTGGGAGGAAAGGGCATAGGTTTCTGAACCCACGGTTCCCTTTCTTTACCGTGCTTCCTAGCAGCGAAGCCATTCTTATCGTATCTTCTAGTCTTAGGCTGTGGGTTATCAAGATCAACACTAGGTTCAATCTCCACATCCTTTTCATTGCTAGGTTGAGTATCAACATGAACATCACTATTGATATTATCATTAGGCTCATGTTCATCACCAGATTGTGTTTCAGCATCAGAGACAGAGGCCTCGTTTGGACTCTCAGGTGTACCAGCAACAGGGTTGCTAGCGTGCAGGTTCCTATCATCTTTCTTCTTCTTTCTAGGATGACTAGGTGCATCAGTGCTAACTCCTTGGGAATCTTGTTCAATTCTCTTTGGATGAACCTCAGGATACAAAGGTTCCTGGGTCATTCTACCGCCTCTAGTAACGACTCTAACGGAATTGTCAACTCATTGAGCAAGTCATTGTGAGCTTTAAGTACTTGTTCTACCTGAGTAGTAACCATAGAAGCATGTTTACTCAGAAGCTTAAGATCATGGACATTTCTGTCCACACAAGCACTTAAATGGCTAAGCATACGAGCATTCTTTTCCAATTGTCTGCTAACATAATCATTGAAACTCTGTTGTTTGGCAACGAAGTTATCAAATTCATCCATGCATAAGCTAGCAGGTTTATCAAAAGGAATATCACTCTCATCAAACCTACGCGGAGAATTTACTTCTACTACCTGTATCGGGTTATCGAGACCATGGATCTCTTCGATAGGTGGTAGATTTTTGACATCTTTAGATTTAATGCCTTTCTCTCGCATAGATTTCTTGGCTTCTTGCATATCTTCAGGACTGAGGAATAGAATACCTCTTTTCTTCGGATTTGACTTAGGAGGTGGTTCGGGAATAGTCCAAGCATTCTCATTGCACAAGATGTTATTCAACAGAATCTCAGCTTGTTCTACGGTTCGTTCCCTAAAAACACTACCAGCATAACTATCTAGGTGGTCTTTGGAAGCATCGGTAAGTCCATTATAGAAGATATCAAGTATTTCATTCTTCTCAAGAGGGTGATCAGGCAAAGCATTCAGTAGCTGGATGAGCCTCCCCCAAGCTTGTGGGAGACTCTCTTCTTCAGCTTGAGCAAAGTTGTATATTTCCTGCAAGGCAACTTGCTTCTTATGGGCAGGGAAATATTTTTCAGAGAAGTAGTAGACCATATCCTGGGGACTACGCACACAACCAGGAGCAAGAGAAGTGAACCAGGTCTTAGCATCATCCTTTAGCGAGAAAGGAAACAGCTTGAGCATGTAGTAGTGGCGGATCTTTTCCTCACTAGTGAATAGGTTGGCTATATCGTGCAGTTTGATAAGATGGGCTACAACCGTTTCAGACTCATAACAGTGAAAAGGATCATATTCGACTAGAGTGATTAACTCAGGGTCGACAGAGAATTCATAATCCTTATCGGTCACAAAGATAGGCGAAGTGGCAAACTTCGGGTCGTATTTCATCCTAGCGTTCAGAGATTTTTCTTTCCACTTCCGCAGAAGTTTCTCAACATCATAGCTATCCTTACACGCAAGAAAATCCTCAGCCATCTCTCCCTCCTTAACATAGCGTGTATCAGGCATAACAGGCAATTCAGGCATAGTAACAGGTTCTACTTCAATACTATCAGAAGTTTCAGAAGTATCATCACATCTAGCACCAACTCTAGCAATATGTGCATCAAGGGCACCAAGTGGCAAAGCAATATCAGGCATAGTATCAAGCATAGCATCATAAGCATCATGGGCAGCAGAAGTAGCATCATCAAGCACAGGCGACATATCAAGATTTCTAGCAGGAGGCGAAGTTGCAAACTTACTCAAAACTGAAGGTGAATCAAGTGTAGAGCTAGATGGCAATTCCTTACCTCTCCTCCTAGTGGAAGGCAGGATTTTAGTTCTTGGATCTTTTGGATTCCTCATAGTGACCAGCATACGTCAATCCCAAGTGACTCACAGAATATAGTGTTGGAATTATGCCCTAGAGGCAATGATAAATAAGTTATTATTATAATTCCTGTATCAAGATAATCGTTTATTATCCATGCTATAATTGTATTGAATGAAGACTTAGATACATGTGTGGATACATAGACAAAACACTGTCCCTAGCAAGCCTCTAGTTGGCTAGCCAGTTGATCAAGGATAGTCAAGGTCTTCTGATTATGTACAAGGTGTTGTTCCTTGATAACTGGATCACATCATTGGGTGAATCATGTGATGGACTAGACCCAAACTAATAGACATAGCATGTTGATCGTGACATTTTGTTGCTACTGTTTTCTGCGTGTCAATATTTATTCCTATGACCATGAGATCATATAACTCACTGAAACCGGAGGAATACCTTGTGTGCATCAAACGTCGCAACGTAACTGGGTGACTATAAAGATGCTCTACACGTATCTCCGAAGGTGTCCGTTGAGTTAGTATGGATCAAGACTGGGATTTGTCACTCCGTGTGACGGAGAGGTATCTCGGGGCTACTCGATAATACAACATCACCCACAAGCCTCGCAAGCAATGTGACTTATTGTAAGTCACGGGATCTTGTATTACGGAACGAGTAAAGAGACTTGCCGGTAAACGATATTGAAATAGGTATGCGGATACTGACGATCGAATCTCAGGCAAGTAACATACCGAAGGACAAAGGGAATGACATATGGGATTATATGAATCCTTGGCACTGAGGTTCAAATGATAAGATCTTCGTAGAATATGTAGGATCCAATATGGGCATCCAGGTCCCGCTATTGGATATTGACCGAGGAGTCCCTCGGGTCATGTCTACATAGTTCTCGAACCCGCAGGGTCTGCACACTTAAGGTTCGGCGTTGTTTTATGCGTATTTGAGTTATATGATTGGTTACCGAATGTTGTTCGGAGTCCCGGATGAGATCACGGACGTCACGAGGGTTTCCAAAATGGTTCAGAGACGAAGATTGATATTTAGGATGACCTCATTTGATTACCGGAAAGTTTTCGGCATTACCGGGAATGTACCGGGAGTGACGAATTGGTTCCGGATGTTCACCGGGGGGCAGCCCACTCCGGGGAAGCCCATAGGCCTTAGGGGTGCCGCACCAGCCCTTAGTTGGATGGTGGGCAAGCCCAAGAAGTCCCCTGCGCAGGATAAGAGAAAATCAAAGAGAGAAAAAAAGGGGGAAGTGGGGAAAGAGAGAAGGACTCCACCTTCCAATCCTAGTTGGACTAGGATTGGAGGAGGACTCCTCCTCCCCCTTTTCGGCCGAACCCCTTGGGGCTCCTTGAGCCTCAAGGCAAGGCCCCTCCCCTCCCTCCTATATATACTGAGGTATTAGGGCTGATTTGAGACAACTTTTCCACGGCAGCCAGACCTCATACCTCCACGGTTTTTCCTCTAGATCGCGTTTCTGCGGAGCTCGGGCGGAGCCCTGCTGAGATTAGATCACCACCAACCTCCGGAGCGCTGTCACACTACCGGAGAACTCATCTACCTATCCGTCTCTCTTGCAGGATCAAGAAGGCCGAGATCATCGGCGAGCTGTACGTGTGCTGAACACGGAGGTGCCGTCCGTTCGGCACTAGATCGGAGCGGATTGTGGGACAAATCGAGGGACGGTTCGTGGGATGGTTCGCGGGGCGGATCGAGGGACATGAGGACGTTCCACTACATCAACCGCGTTTATTAACGCTTCTGCTGTGCGATCTACAAGGGTACGTAGATCGGAAATCCCCTCTCGTAGATGGACATCACCATGATAGGTCTTCTTGTGCGTAGGAATTTTTTTTGTTTCCCATGCGACGTTCCCCAACAGTGGCATCATGAGCTAGGTTCATGCGTAGATGTAATCTCGAGTAGAACATAAAAGTTTTTGTGGGCGGTGATGTGCGATTTGCTGCCCTCCTTAGTTTTTTCTTGATTCCGCGGTATTGTTGGATCGAAACGGCTTGGACCGACATTACTCGTACGCTTACGAGAGACTGGTTTCATCGCTACGAGCAACCCCGTTGCTCAAAGATGACTGGCGAGTGTCGGTTTCTCCAACTTTAGTTGAATCGGATTTGACCGAGGAGGTCCTTGGATGAGGTTAAATAGCAATTCATATATCTCCGTTGTGGTGTTTGCGTAAGTAAGATGCGATCCTACTAGATAACCATGGTCACCAAGTAAAACATGCAAAAACTATTAGAGGACGTCTAACTTGTTTTTGCAGGGTATGCTTGTGATGTGATATGGCCGACGATGTGATGTGATATATTGGATGTATGAGATGATCATGTTGTAATACTTAATATCGACTTGCACGTCAATGGTACGGCAACCGGCAGGAGCCATAGGGTTGTCTTTAAACTAATGTTTGTGCTTGCATATGCGTTTACTATATTGCTAGGATGTAGCGTTAGTAGTAATAGCATGAGTAGCACGACAACCCCGATGGAGACACGTTGATGGAGATCATGGTGTGGCGCCGGTGACAATAAGATCGTATCGGTGCTTTGGTGATGGAGATCAAGAAGCACGTGATGATGGCCATATCATGTCACTTATGAATTGCATGTGATGTTAATCCTTTTATGCACCTTATTTTGCTTAGAACGACGGTAGAATTATGAGGTGATCCCTCACTGGAATTTCAAGACGAAATTGTGTTCTCCCCGACTGTACATTGTTGCTACAGTTCGTCGATTCGAGACACCACATGATGATCGGGTGTGATAGACTCAACGTTCACATACAACGGGTGTAAAATAGTTGCACACGCGGAACACTCGGGTTAAGCTTGACGAGCCTAGCATGTGCAGACATGGCCTCGGAACACATGAGACCGAAAGGTCGATCATGAATCATATAGTTGATATGATTAGCATAGGGATGCTTACCACTGAAACTACCCTCAACTCACGTGATGATCGGACTTGAGCTAGTGGAATTGGATCATGAACCACTCAAATGACTAGAGAGATGTACTTTTTGAGTGGGATTTTAGCAATTAATTTGATTAAGTTAAACTCTAATAATCTTGAACATAGTCTAAGTCCACTTTGAATATATTTGTGTTGTAGATCAATGGCTCACGCGACAGTCACCCTGAATTTTAATACGTTCCTAGAGAAAGCTAAGTTGAAAGATGATGGAAGAAACTTTGTATACTGGGCTCGTAATCTTAAGTTGCTCCTGCAAGCTGGGAAGAAGGATTATGTCCTTAATGCTGCGCTAGGAGATGAACCTCCCGCTACGGCTGACCAAGATGTTAAGAATGCTTGGTTAACACATAAGGAGGACTACTCAGTAGTTCAATGTGCAGTCTTGTATGGCTTAGAGCCGGGACTTCAACGTCGCTTTGAGCTTCATGGACCATATGAGATGTTCCTGGAGTTGAAGTTTATCTTTCAAAAGAACGCCCGGATCGAGAGATATGAGACCTCCGATAAATTCTATGCTTGCAAGATGGAGGAGAATTCGTGTGTAAGTGAATATGTGCTCAAAATGTCTGGGTACTCAAACCGTCTAGCTGAGCTAGGGATTGAATTCCCGCAAGAGGCTATCACTAACATAATTCTTCAATCACTGCCGCCAAGCTATAAGGGCTTTGTGGTGAACTACAACATGCAAGGGATGAAGAAGTCACCCGGCGAGTTGTTCGCGATGCTGAAAGTTACAGAGTCAAAACTCCGTAAAGAGCATCAAGTGTTGATGGTGAATAAGACCACTAGTTTCAAGAGAAACGGCAAAGGAAAGAAGGGTAATTCGAAGAAGAGTGGCAAGCCTGTTGCCAATCCGACGAAGAAACCCAAAGCTGGACCTAAGCCTGAAACGGAGTGCTATTATTGCAAGGGTATGGGTCACTGGAAGCGCAACTGCCCCAAGTATTTGGCTGATAAGAAGGCGGCCAAAGAAAAATCAGGTATATTCGATATACACGTTATTGATGTGTACTTAACCAGCTCTCGTAGTAGTGCCTGGGTATTCGATACCGGTTCTGTTGCTCATATTTGCAACTCAAAACAGGAACTGCGGAATAAGCGAAGGCTCGCGAAAGATGAAGTGACGATGCGCGTGGGAAATGGTTCCAAGGTTGATGCAATCGCCGTTGGCACAGTTTCACTTCAGTTACCATCAGGATTAGTTATGAACTTAAATAATTGTTATTTAGTGCCTGCGTTAAGCATGAACATTATATCTGGATCTTGTTTATTGCGAGATGGTTACTCGTTTAAGTCAGAGAATAATGGTTGTTCTATTTCTATGAGTAATATCTTTTATGGTCATGCACCCAATGTGAGAGGATTGTTCATATTGAATCTTGATAGTGATAATACACATATACATAACATTGAGACCAAAAGAGTTAGAGTTAACAATGATAGTGCCATGTTTTTATGGCACTGCCGCTTAGGTCATATTGGTGTAAAGCGCATGAAGAAACTCCATACCGATGGACTTTTGGAGTCACTTGACTTTGATTCACTTGACACGTGTGAACCATGCCTCATGGCCAAGATGACTAAAACTCTGTTCTCCGGAACAATGGAGCGTGCAAGTGACTTGTTGGAAAATATACATACCGATGTGTGTGGTCCGAAGAGTGTGGAGGCAGGCGGCAGATATCGTTATTATCTCACCTTCACTAACGATTTGAGTAGATATGGTTATGTCTACTTGATGAAGCACAAGTCTACAACATTTGAAAAGTTCAAGCAATTTCAGAGTGAAGTTGAAAATCATCGTAACAAAAAGATCAAGTTCCTACGGTCTGATCGTGGGGGTGAATATCTGAGTTTCGAGTTTGGTGCTCACTTAAGACAATGTGGAATTGTTTCACAGTTGACACCGCCTGGAACACCACAGTGTAATGGTGTGTCCGAACATCGTAATCGTACTTTATTAGAGATGGTGCGATCTATGATTTCTCTTACCGATTTGCCGTTATCGTTTTGGGGTTATGCATTAGAAACAGCTGCATTCACTTTAAATAGGGCACCATCAAAATCCGTTGAGACGACACCATACGAAATGTGTGTTGGAAATATGCCCTAGAGGCAATAATAAAATGGTTATTATCAAATTTCCTTGTTCATGATAATCGTCTATTGTTCATGCTATAATTGTATTAACAGGAAACAATAATACATGTGTGAATAAATAGATCACAATGTGTCCCTAGCAAGCCTCTAGTTGGCTAGCTCGTTAGTCAATAGATGATCATGGTTTCCTGGTCATGGGCATTAGATGTCATTCATAATGGGATCACATCATTGGGAGAATAATGTGATGGACAAGACCCAATCCTAAGCGTAGCACTAGATCGTATTGTTCGTATGCTAAAGCTTTTCTAATGTCAAGTGTCTTTTCCTTCAACCGTGAGATTGTGCAACTCCCGGATACCGTAGGAGTGCTTTGGGTGTATCAAACGTCACAACGTAACTGGGTGACTATAAAGGTGCACTACGGGTACCTCCGAAAGTATCTGTTGGGTTGGCACGAATCGAGATCGGGATTTGTCACTCCGTGTGACAGAGAGGTATCTCTAGGCCCACTCGGTAGAACATCATCATGAGCTCAATGTGACTAAGGAGTTAGTCACACGATGACGTGCTACGGAATGAGTAAAGAGACTTACCGGTAACAAGATTGAACAATGTATAGGTATACCGACGATCGAATCTCGGGCAAGTTCTATACCGACATACAAAGGGAATTGTATATGGGATTGATTGAATCCTTGACATCGTGGTTCATCCAATGAGATCATCGTGGAGCAAGTGGGAGCCACCATGGGTATCCAGACCCCGCTGATGGTTATTGGCCAGAGAGGTGTCTCGGTCATGTCTACCTGTCTCCCGAACCCGTAGGGTCTACACACTTAAGGTTCGATGAAGCAAGTTGTTCGGAGTCCCGGATGAGATCCCGGATGTCACGAGGAGCTCCGGAATGGTCCGGAGGTAAACATTTATATATAGGACGGATGGTTTCGGACACCGGAAGTGTTTCGGGCGTCACCGGTAACGTACCGGGACCACCGGAGGTGGCCCCGGGGGTCCACCGAAAGGGGGCAACGACCCCGGGAGGCTAGATGGGCCAAGTGGGGAAGGGAACCAGCCCCTAGGTGGCTGGTGCGCCCCCACTCAGCCCATGGCGCAGGAAGAGGGGAGAGGGGGGGGAACCCTAGCGCAGGTGGGCCTAAGGCCCACCAGAGGGGTGCGCCACCCCTCCTCCCTGCCCTGACCGCCGCACCTCCCATCTGGGGGGGCTGCCGCACCACCTAGGGTGGGAACCCTAGGGGTGGCAACCCCTCCCCTCCTCCTATATATAGTGGGCACTTTTGGGCTTTTGGAGACACACTTTTCCCTCTCCCTCGGCGCAGCCCTGCCCTTCTTTCTCCTCCTCTCTGCCGGTGCTTGGCGAAGCCCTGCCAGGAGACCTCGTCTCTGCATCGACACCACGCCGTCGTGCTGCTGGAGTTCTTACCCAACCTCTCCCTCCTCCTTGCTGGATCAAGGTGCGGGAGACGTCACCGGGCTGCACGTGTGTTGAATGCAGAGGTGTCGTAGTTCGGTACTAGATCGGAATCACACCGCGATCTGAATCGCCACGAGTACGACTCCATCAACCGCTTTCTAGTAACGCTTCCGCTTAGCGATCTTCAAAGGTATGAAGATGCACTCACCCCTCTCTCGTTGCTAGTCTCTCCATAGGAAGATCTGAATATGTGTAGGAATTTTTTTGAATTTATGGTACGTTACCCAACAGTGGCATCCGAGCCAGGTTTTCTATGCGTAGATTCTATGTATGAGTAGAACACAAAAGGTTGTGGGCGATGATTTGTCAATTGCTTGCCGCTACTAGTCTTATTATTTTCCAGCAGTATTGTGGGATGAAGCGGCCCGGACCGACCTTTCACGTACGCTTACGTGAGACTGGTTCCACCGACAGACATGCACACCGTGCATAAAGGTGGCTAGCGGGTGTCTGTCTCTCCTACTCTAGTCGGATGGGATTTGATGAAAAGGGTCCTTATGAAGGGTAAATAGCTTTGGCATATCATCGTTGTGGCTGTCACGTAGGTAAGAAAGCGTTCTTGCTAGAAACCCAAATCAGCCACGTAAAACTTGCAACAACAATTAGAGGACGTCTAACTTGTTTTTGGAGGGTTTGACATGTGATGTGATATGGCCAAAGTTGTGATGTTGCATGTATGATGTATGAGATGATCATGTCATTGTAATAGGTTTCACGACTTGCATGTCGATGAGTATGACAACCGGCAGGAGCCATAGGAGTTGTCTTAATTATTGTATGAGATGCAACGCCATGTGCTTACTACTTTTACTTCATTGCTAACGGTTAGCTATAGTAGTAGTGATAGTAGTAGTTGGCGTGACGACCTCACGGAGACAGGGTGATGGAGATCATGGTGTCACGCCGGTGACGATGATGATCATGCGATGCCTGAAGATGGAGATCGAAAGAGCAAAGATGATAATGGCCATATCATCTCACTATATGATCGCATTGTGATGTTTATCATGTTTTTCATGTTATTGCTTAGAACGACGGTAGCATAATAAGATGATCCCTCTTAAAATTTCGAGAACGTATTCCCCTAAGTGTGCACCGTTGCGAAGGATCGTTGTCTCGAAGCACCACGTGATGATCGGGTGTGATAGATTCTAACGTTCGCTTACAACGGGTGTAAGCCAGATTTACACACGCGAAACACCTAGGTTGACTCGACGAGCTTAGCATGTACAGACATGACCTCAAATACAAGAGACCGAAAGGTCGAACATGAGTCGTATGGTTGAATACGATCAGCATGAAGTTGCTCACCATGGTGACTAGTCCGTCTCACGTGATGATCGGACACGGGCTAGTCAACATGGATCATGTATCACTTAGATGACTAGAGGGATGTCGATTTAAGTGGGAGTTCATACTTAATTTGATTAAATGAACTTAATTGTCATGAACTTAGTCTAAAAGTTGTCTGTTAGAGCATATATCTCCATATGTGGTTTTGGTAATTGATGACAATTCCTATGGACTAATGGTTGCCTTAAGTTACATTTATAGGATTTGTCCATAGGCACTTCTTGAAGTCCATCTGTTGGGTTCAAGGAGTTTATATGATGACCAAGATGGTATTCAAGGTATTATCCAAAGAATGGTCATAGAGACACATGGTTGATCAAGATCTCAGACAAAGAGTAAATCAAGATGATCAACACACAAAGCGTACAAGATGTACCGAGAGGGATCAAGTGATCCCATGGTATGGTAAGCATTGTCCATTACGTGTTTGTGTACTAACCCATGGTCTTCGTGAGAGTTCTATGTGGGGGTTAGGTGTGTTTCCATGGGCTTGCATCAAAGGGAAGATCTCATACAACCCACGAAGTATGACGTCAAGTTGTGATCGTCATCAAGATTGCGATGTGCAAGTTCAAGTGGATCAGCACGAAGATATCATGCTTGAAGCTTGTCGTCCATTGTGGTGGCAATGGACTTGTGAAGATATGCTGAAGAGTGGCTCACCCATAGTGAGTATGGGGGAGCAATCAACTATTCTTCAACAAGCCAACGCAATCAAGAAAGGTGGTCCATCTTGAAGAATCCAAGATCATCATCATCTAGCTCAAGAGGACGAGGTGGAAGGTATAGGTTTGCCCTTGATAGGTTTTCTGTTTAGGATAGATTGTTGTACTATCAAGGGGGCTCTCAAGTGAGTAGCTTGATCGTATCGTTCCTTGAGAGCTCAAACCATTTGCATCCTTGCATCATACTTCTTGGTTCTTGTTTGGTGTTTCTCTTTGTGAGTTTTAGAGCTTATGGTCATCTTCGTGACAAGCTCGAGTTCATCGAAAACGGAGTCCATATGCATCTACTATGATGTTTTCGATGTTGGAGTTTTTGTCGGTTCTTCATTCATAGAGGACTCACATCTCTCTATATCATTGGCATTTTCATATCTGCATGGTCTCTGTTTGGATAGCTCTTGTCGTCCTGAATCCAACAAGCTTGGGTTTGCTCGATTCGGAGCTTGTATGCGAAAGTTATGGTTGTTTCAGTGGCGAGCGGTAGTACCGCTAGCCCTAGCGGTAGTACCGCTAGAGCTGGCAGTAGTACCGCCCCTGGCCAGCGGTAGTACCGCTCCAAGTTTTTAGTATCGTCATCTTTGCGGTTGTACTGCCTCGGACATTTTTGCGAAGACTTTCTTGGCGGTGGTTGGCCCTGTAGTATCTTTGCGCTACCATGGGCTCAGCGGTAGTACCGCTGGAGGGTCAGCGGTAGTACCGCTGCAGCCAGCGGTAGTACCGCCGAAGGTTCAGCGGTAGTACCGCCGGAGGGTCAGCGGTAGTACCGCCGGAGGGTCAGCGGTAGTACCGCTGGGCTCGGGCTGTAAGTGGGGGTAACGGTCTGATTCCTTCCCCCACTATATAAAGGGGGTCTTCTTCCCCCTTGGTCTTATCCATCCCTTGAGCTCTTGTTCTACCTCCATTGTTGACATTCTTAGAGCTTGCTTACTCTCAATCCCTCCAATGATTCTTGCTTGTTCTTGAGGGAAAAGAGAGAGGAGATCTAGATCCACATCTCCACCAATCACTTTCTCCTCTATGTGAGGGGAACCCCTTGGATCTAGATCTTGGAGTTCTTTGTGAGCTCCTTGTTCTTCCTCTCATATTTCTCCATAGCTTTTCTTGTTGTGGAGGGATTTGAGTGTGAGGGACTTGACCACTTCGTGTGTTCTTGCCATTGCATTGCTTGCATCGGTTTGAGTTCTCCACGGTGATACGTGGAAGTGAAGTTTGAGAAGCTTATTACCTTTGGTACTTAGTACCCTAGATATTGTTCTTCGTGGATGCTTTGGCGTCCTAGAAGCTTGGTGGTGTCTCGGAGCTCAATCATTGTGGTGTGAAGCTCCGGGCAAGTGTCGGGGTCTCCAATTAGGTTGTGGAGATTGCTCCGAGCAATTTGTACGGGTACCGGTAACCGCCCCCAAGGGTTTCCACGTGTACGGGTTCGGTGACCGCCCCCAAGGTTTGCCATTTGTACGGGTTCGGTGACCGCCCTCAAAGGTCCCTTAGTGGAATCACGACATCTTGCATTGTGTGGGGGCGTGAGGAGATTACGGTGGCCTTAGTGGCATCTTGGGGAGCATTGTGCCTCCACACCGCTCCAACGGAGATTAGCATCTGCAAGGGTGTGAACTTCGGGATACATCATCGTCTCCGCGTACCTCGGTTATCTCTTACCCGAACCCTTTACTTATGCACTTTACTTTGTGATAGCCATATTGTCTCTTGTCATATATCTTGCTATCACTTAGTTGTTTATCTTGCTTAGCATAAGTTGTTGGTGCACATAGGTGAGCCTAGTTGTTTGAGGTTTTGTGCTTGACATATTAAACGTTAGTTTTATTCTGCATTTGTTCAAGCCTAAACCTTAATTATTTTAAAGCGCCTATTCACCCCCCCCTCTAGGCGACATGCACGTCCTTTCATTGTCTTTATAAATATTGTAGATCGACAACGTCAACCTCAATTTCAACGCATTCCTAGAGAAAAACAAGCTGAAAGATGATGGTAGCAACTATGCGGACTGGGTTCGCAACTTGAAGCTCATCCTTGAAGCAGCTAAAAAGGCTTATGTCCTTGATGCGCCGCTAGGTGACCCTCCCGCTCCCGTAGCAGCCCAGGACATTCTGAACGTCTGGCAAACGCGGAGTGATGACTACTCTCTGGTTAGGTGTGGCATGTTATACAGTTTAGAAACGGGGCTCCAAAGGCGTTTTGAGCAACACGGTGCATATGAGATGTTCCAAGAGATGAAGCTAGTTTTTCAAGCTCATGCCCGTGTTGAGAGATATGAAGTCTCCGACAAGTTCTTTAGCTGTAAGATGGAGGAGAACAGTTCTGTCAGTGAGCACATACTCAAAATGTCTGGGTTACAGGGTCGTCTGACTTCACTTGGAGTCAAACTTCCGGATGATGCTATAATTGACAGAATCCTCCAATCTCTCCCACCAAGCTACAAAGGTTTTGTGCTGAACTACAACATGCAAGGGATGGAGAAGACCATTCCCAAGTTGTACTCGATGCTCAAGTCTGCAGAAGTAGAAATCAAGAAAGAGCATCAAGTGTTGATGGTCAACAAGACCACTAGTTTCAAGAAGGGCAAGGGTAAGACGAACTTCAAGAAAGACGGCAAAGCCGTTGCCGTGCCCGGTAAGCCACATGCCGGGAAGAAGAAAAAGAATGGATCCAAGCCTGAGACTGAGTGCTTCTATTGCAAGGGAAAGGGTCACTCGAAACGGAACTGCCCCAAATACTTAGCGGACAAGAAGGCCGACAACGTTAAAGGTATATGTGATATACATGTTATTGATGTGTACCTTACCAGAGCTCGTAGTAGCTCCTGGGTATTTGATACCGGTGCTGTTGCTCACATTTGCAACTCAAAGCAGGAACTGCGGAATAAGCGGAGACTCGCAAAGGACGAGGTGACGATGCGCGTCGGGAATGTCTCCAAGGTCGATGTGATCATCGTCGGCACGTTACCTCTACATCTACCGTCAGGATTAGTTTTAAACCTTAATAATTGTTATTTAGTACCAGCTTTAAGCATGAACATTGTATCAGGGTCTTGCTTAATGCGAGACGGCTACTCATTTAAGTCAGAGAATAATGGTTGTTCTATTTATATGAGTGATATGTTTTATGGTCATGCTCCGCTGGTGAATGGTTTATTCTTGATGAATCTCGATCGTGTTGTTACGCATATTCATAGTGTGAGTGCCAAAAGATGCAAAGTTGATAATGATAGTCCCACATACTTGTGGCACTGCCGCCTTGGTCATATCGGCGTTAAGCGCATGAAGAAGCTCCATACTGATGGACTATTACAGTCTCTTGACTTTGAATCATTTGACACATGCGAACCGTGCCTCATGGGCAAGATGACTAAGACTCCATTCTCAGGAATAATGGAGAGAAAAATCGACTTATTGGAAATAATATATACTGATGTGTGTGGTCCAATGAACGTTGAAGCTCGCGGTGGCTATCGTTATGTTCTCACTCTCACCGATGATTTGAGTAGGTACGGGTATATCTACTTGATGAAGCACAAATCTGAGACATTTGAAAGGTTCAAGGAATTTCAGAGTGAGGTCGAGAATCAAAGTGACAGAAAATATAAGTGTCTACGATCTGATCGTGGAGGAGAATATTTGAGTCACGAGTTTGGCACACACCTAAGGAAGTGTGGAATCGTTTCACAACTGACGCCGCCTCGCACACCGCAACGCAACAGAGTGTCTGAACGTCGTAATCGCACTTTATTAGATATGGTACGATCTATGATGTCTCTTACCGACTTACCGCTATCATTTTGGGGATACGCATTAGAAACTGCAGCATTCAGTTTAAATAGGGCACCGTCTAAATCCGTTGAGACGACACCGTATGAACTATGGTTTGGCAAGAAACCTAAGTTGTCGTTTCTTAAAGTTTGGGGCTGCGATGCTTATGTGAAGAAACTTCAACCAGAAAAGCTCGAACCCAAAGCGGAGAAATGTGTATTCATAGGATACCCTAAGGAAACTATTGGGTATACCTTCTATCTTAGATCCGAAGGTAAAACCTTTGTTGCCAAGAACGGATCCTTTCTAGAGAAAGAGTTTCTCTCGAAAGAAGTAAGTGGGAGGAAGGTAGAACTTGATGAGGTAATTACACCCCCTCTCGAACAGGATACTAGCGCAACACGAGAAGTTATTCGTGTGGCACCTACACCAACTGAATAGGAAGTTAATGATAATGATCATGAAGCTTCGGATCAAGTTACTACTGAACCGCGAAGGTCCACGAGGGCACGCTCCGCACCAGAGTGGTACGACAACCCTGTGATGGAAATCATGTTGTTAGACAACGGTGAACCTTCGAACTATGAAGAAGGGATGGCGGGCCCGGATTCCAACAAATGGCTTGAAGCTATGAAATCCGAGATAGGATCCATGTATGAGAACAAAGTATGGACTTTGGTGGACTTGCTCGATGACCGACGAGCCATAGAAAATAAATGGATCTTCAAGAAGAAGACTGATGCAAACGGTAATGTAACCGTTTATAAAGCTCGACTTGTCGCAAAGGGTTTTCGACAAGTTCAAGGAGTTGACTACGAAGAGACTTTCTCTCCCATAGCGAAGTTGAAATCAGTCCGAATCATGTTAGCAATTGCCGCCTTTTATGATTATGAAATTTGGCAAATGGACGTCAAAACAGCGTTCCTTAACGGGAACCTTAAGGAAGATTTGTATATGATGCAACCAGAAGGTTTTGTCGACCCTAAGGGTGCTAACAAAGTGTGCAAGCTCCAGCGCTCCATCTATGGGCTGGTGCAAGCATCTCGGAGTTGGAACATTCGCTTTAATGAGGTGATTAAAGCGTTTGGGTTCATACAGGTTTATGGAGAAGCCTGTCTGTAAAAGAAAGTGAGTGGGAGCTCTGTAGCTTTCCTCATACTGTATGTGGATGACATATTATTGATGGGGAACGATACAGAAATGTTGGAGAGCATAAAGGCCTATTTGAACAAGAGTTTTTCAATGAAGGACCTTGGAGAAGCTGCATACATATTAGGCATCAAGATCTATAGAGATAGATCGAGACGCCTCATAGGTCTTTCGCGAAGTACATACCTTGACAAGCTATTGAAGAAGTTCAATATGGAAAACTCAAAGAAAGGGTTCTTGCCAGTTTTGCAAGGTATGAGATTGAGTAAGACTCATTCGCCGACCACGGCAGCAGATAGAGAGAAGATGAGTTATGTCCCCTATGCTTCAGCCGTAGGCTCTCTAATGTATGACATGTTGTGTACCACACCTGATATAAACCTTGCCATAAGTTTGGTAGGGAGGTACCAAAGTGATCCCGGTATGGAATACTGGACAGCGGTCAAGAATATCCTTAAGTACCTGAAAAGGACTAAGGAAATGTTTCTCGTTTATGGAGGTGACGAAGAGCTCGTCTTAAAGGGTTACGCCGACGCCAGCTTCGACACAGATCCGGATGACTCTAAGTCACAGATCGGATACGTATATGTTTTGAATGGTGGGGCAGTAAGCTGGTGCAGCAGCAAGCAAGAAGTCGTGGCAGCATCTACATGTGAAGCGGAGTACATAGCTGCTTCAGAAGCGGCTCATGAAGGAATTTGGATGAAGGAGCCCATCACCGACCTTGGAGTGGTTCCAAGCGCGTCGGGTCAAATGACACTCTTCTGTGATAACACTAGGCCATTGCCATTGCCAAGGAGCCCAGGTTTCACCGGAAGACCAAGCACATCAAACGCCTCTACAACTCCATCCAGGACCATGTCCAGAGTGGAGTAATAGATATTTGTAAAGTACACACGGATCTGAATATTTCAGACCCGTTGACTAAACCTCTTCCACGAGCAAAACATGATCAACACCATCATGTTTTGGGTGTTCGATACATCACAATGTAACTACATTATTGACACTAGTGCAAGTGGGAGACTGTTGGAAATATGCCCTAGAGGTAATAATAAAATGGTTATTATCATATTTCCTTGTTCATGATAATCGTCTATTGTTCATGCTATAATTGTATTAACAGGAAACAGTAATACATGTGTGAATAAATAGATCACAATGTGTCCCTAGCAAGCCTCTAGTTGGCTGGCTCGTTAGTCAATAGATGATCATGGTTTCCTGGTCATGGGCATTAGATGTCATTGACAACGGGATCACATCATTGGGAGAATGATGTGATGGACAAGACCCAATCCTAAGCGTAGCACTAGATCGTATTGTTCGTATGCTAAAGCTTTTCTAATGTCAAGTGTCTTTTCCTTCAACCATGAGATTGTGCAACTCCGGATACCGTAGGAGTGCTTTGGGTGTATCAAACGTCACAACGTAACTGGGTGACTATAAAGGTGCACTACGGGTACCTCCGAAAGTATCTGTTGGGTTGGCACGAATCGAGATCGGGATTTGTCACTCCATGTGACGGAGAGGTATCTCTGGGCCCACTCGGTAGAACATCATCATGAGCTCAATGTGACTAAGGAGTTAGTCACACGATGAGTACTACGGAACGAGTAAAGAGACTTACCGGTAACGAGATTGAACAAGGTATAGGTATACCGACGATCGAATCTCGGGCAAGTTCTATACCGACAGACAAAGGGAATTGTATACGGGATTGATTGAATCCTTGACATCGTGGTTCATCCGATGAGATCATCGTGGAGCTAGTGCCAGCCACCATGGGTATCCAGACCCCGCTGATGGTTATTGGCCAGAGAGGTGTCTCGGTCATGTCTACGTGTCTCCCGAACCCGTAGGGTCCACACACTTAAGGTTCGATGATGCTAGGGTTATAGGGAATTGTTATACGAGGTTATCGAAAGTTGTTCGGAGTCCCGGATGAGATTCTGGACGTCACGAGGAGCTCCGGAATGGTCCAGAGGTAAAGATTGATATATAGGACGGATGGTTTCGGACACCGAAAGTCTTTCGGGCGTCACCGGTAACGTACCGGGACCACCGGGACCACCGGAGGTGGCCTCGGAGGTCCAACAAAAGGGGGCAACGACCCCGGGAGGCTTGATGGGCCCAGTGGGGAAGGGAACCAGCCCCTAGGTCGGCTTGTGCCCGCCCCCACTCACCCCATGGCGCAGGAAGAGGGGAGAGGGGGGAACCCTAGCGCAGATGGGTCTAAGGCCCACAAGAGGGGTGCGCCACCCCTCCTCCCTGCCCTGGCCGCCGCACCTCCTATCTGGGGGGGCTGCCGCACCACCTAGGGTGGGAACCCTAGGGGTGGCACCCCCCTCCCCTCCTCCTATATATAGTGGGCACTTTTGGGCTTTTGGAGACAGACTTTTCCCTGTCCCTCGGCGCAGCCCTGCCCTTCTTTCTCCTCCTCTCTGCCGGTGCTTGGGGAAGCCTTGCCAGGAGACCTTGTCTCTCCATCGACACCACGCCGTCGTGCTGTTGGAGTTCTTCCCCAACCTCTCCCTCCTCCTTGCTGGATCAATGTGCGGGAGACGTCACCGGGCTGCACGTGTGTTGATCGCGGAGGTGTCGTAGTTCGGCACTAGATCGGAATCACACCGCGATCTGAATCGTTGCGAGTACGACTCCATCAACCGCGTTCTAGTAACGCTTCCGCTTAGCGATCTTCAAAGGTATGAAGATGCACCCACCCCTCTCTCGCTGCTGGTCTCTCCATAGAAAGATCTGAATATGCGTAGGAAATTTTTTGAATTTATGCTACGTTACCCAACACTGTGGTATGACAAAAGACCAAAGTTGTCGTTTCTTAAAGTTTGGGGATGTGATTCTTATGTCAAAAATCTTCAGCCTAAAAAGTTGGAACCCAAAGCGGAAAAGTGCGTCTTCATAGGTTACCCGAAAGAGACAGTTGGGTATACCTTATATCTCAAATCCGAGGGCAAAGTGCTTGTTGCTAAGAACGGAGCTTTTCTCGAGAAGGAGTTTCTCTCGGGAGAATTGAGTGGGAGGAAGATAGAACTTGATGAGGTTGGCGAACCTCTCATCCCTCTGGATGGTGGCGCAGGGCAAGGGGAAACCCTTGTCGTTGCGACACCGGTTGAGGAGGAAGTTAATGATGATGATCATGAAACTCCGGATCAAGTTCCTGTCGATCCTCGCAGGTCGACGAGACCGCGTACTACTCCAGAGTGGTATGGTAATCCCGTCTTATCAATTATGTTGTTCGACAACAATGAGCCTGCGAATTATGAAGAAGCAATGGTGGGCCTGGATTCCAACAAATGGCTGGAGGCCATGATGTCCGAGATAGGATCTATGTATGAAAACAAAGTGTGGACTTTGGAAGTACTACCTGAAGGCCGCAAGGCTATTCAGAACAAATGGATCTTTTAGAAGAAGACGGACGCTGACGGTAATGTGACCGTTTATAAAGCTCAACTTGTGGCAAAGGGTTTTTCACAAGTTCAAGGAGTCGACTACGATGAGACGTTCTCACCCGTAGCGATGCTTAAGTCCGTCAGAATCATGTTAGCAATAGCTGCATTTTTCGATTATGAAATCTCGCAGATGGATGTCAAATCGGCGTTCCTTAACGGTTTCCTTAAGGAAGAGTTGTATATGATGCAACCCGAAGGTTTTGTTGATCTTAAAAATGCTAAGAAAGTGTGCAAGCTCTAGCGATCCATTTATGGACTGGTGCAAGCATCTCGGAGTTGGAATAAACGCTTTGATGAGGTGATCAAAGCATTTGGGTTTATACAAGTGGTTGGAGAATCTTGTATTTACAAGAAAGTGAGTGGGAGCTCTGTGGTGTTTCTAATATTATATGTGGATGACATATTGCTGATTGGAAACAACATGGAGTTTTTGGAGAGCATAAAGGATTACTTGAATAAAAGTTTCTCTATGAAGGACCTAGGAGAAGCTGCTTACATTCTAGGCATAAAGATCTATAGGGATAGATCAAAACGCCTGATAGGACTTTCACAAAGCACATACCTTGATAAAGTTTTGAAGAGGTTTAAAATGGAACAGTCCAAGAAGGGGTTCTTGCCAGTTTTACAAGGTACGAGATTGAGTAAGACTCGGTGCCCAGCAACTGATAAAGATAGAGAGCATATGAGCACCGTCCCCTATGCTTCAGCCATAGGCTCTATCATGTATGCAATGATGTGCACTAGACCGGACGTTAGCCTGGCCATAAGTATGGCAGGCAGGTTCCAGAGTAATCCAGGAGTGGATCACTGGACGGCGGTCAAGAATATCCTGAAGTACCTGAAAAGGACTAAGGAGATGTTTCTCGTGTATGGAGGTGACGAAGAGCTCGCCGTAAAAGGTTACGTCGATGCAAGCTTTGACATAGATCCGGACGACTCTAAGTCACAGACCGGATACGTATTTATTCTTAATGGGGGTGCGGTAAGCTAGTGCAGTTCCAAGCAAAGCGTCGTAGCTGATTCTACATGTGAAGCGGAGTACATGGCTGCCTCGGAGGCGGCTAAGGAGGGTGTCTGGATGAAGCAGTTCATGACGGATCTTGGAGTGGTGCCGAGCACACTGAATCCAATAACCCTGTTTTGTGACAACTCGGGTGTCATTGCCTTAGCAAAGGAACCACGGTTTCACAAGAAGACCAGACACATCAAACGACGCTTCAACCTCATCCGTGACTACGTCGAAGGGGCGGACATAAATATATGCAAAGTGCACACCGATCTGAATGTGGCAGACCCGCTGACTAAACCTCTTCCACGGGCAAAGCTTGATCAACACCAGAAATATATGGGTGTTAGATTTATTACAATGTAATTCGCATGGCGATGTGAGGACTAGATTATTGACTCTAGTGCAAGTGGGAGACTGTTGGAATTATGCCCTAGAGGCAATGATAAATAAGTTATTATTATAATTCCTGTATGAAAAAAATCGTTTATTATCCATGCTATAATTGTATTGAATGAAGACTTAGATACATGTGTGGATACATAGACAAAACACTGTCCCTAGCAAGCCTCTAGTTGGCTAGCTAGTTGATCAAGGATAGTCAGGGTCTTCTGATTATGTACAAGGTGTTGTTGCTTGATAACTGGATCACATCATTGGGTGAATCATGTGATGGACTAGACCCAAACTAATAGACGTAGCATGTTGATCGTGACATTTTGTTGCTACTGTTTTCTACGTGTCAAGTATTTATTCCTATGACCATGAGATCATATAACTCACTGACATCGGAGGAATACCTTGTGTGCATCAAACGTCGCAACGTAACTGGGTGACTATAAAGATGCTCTACAGGTATCTCCGAAGATGTCCGTTGAGTTAGTATGGATCAAGACTGGGATTTGTCACTCCGTGTGACGGAGAGGTATCTCGGGGCCCACTCGGTAATACAACATCACACACAAGCCTTGCAAGCAATGTGACTTATTGTAAGTCACGGGATCTTGTATTACGGAACGAGTAAAGAGATTTGTCTGTAAACGAGATTGAAATAGGTATACGGATACTGACGATCGAATCTCTGGCAAGTAACGTACCGAAGGACAAAGGGAATGACATACGGGATTATATGAATCCTTGGCACTGAGGTTCAAACGATAAGATCTTCGTAGAATATGTAGGATCCAATATGGGCATCCAGGTCCCGCTATTGGATATTGACCGAGGAGTACCTCGGGTCATGTCTACATAGTTCTCGAACTCGCAGGGTCTGCACACTTAAAGCTCGGCGTTGTTTTATGCGTATTGGACTTATATGGTTGGTTACCGAATGATGTTAGGAGTCCCGGGTGAGATCACGGACGTAACGAGGGTTTCCAGAATGGTCCGGAGGCAAAGATTGATAAATAGGATGACCTCATTTGATTACCGGAAAGTTTTGGGCATTACCGGGAATGTACCGGGAGTGACGAATGGGTTCCATATGTTCACCGGGGGGCATCCCACCCCGGGGAAGCCCATAGGCCTTAGGGGTGCCGCACCAGCCCTTAGTGGGATGGTGAGCAAGCCCAAGAATGCCCTTGCGCAGGATAAGAGAAAATCAAAGAGAAAAGAAAAAAGGGAAGTGGGGAAAGAGAGAAGGACTCCACCTTCCAATCCTAGTTGGACTAGGAATGGAGGAGGAGGACTCCTCCCCCCTTCGGACGAACCCCTTGGGGCTCCTTGAGCCTCAAGGCAAGGCCCCTCCCCTCCCTCCTATATATACTAAGGTATTAGGGCTGATTTGAGACAACTTTTCCACGGCAGCCCGACCACATACCTCCACGGTTTTCCCTCTAGATCGCGTTTCTTCGGAGCTCGGGCGGAGCCCTGCTGAGATTAGATCACCACCAACCTCCGGAGCGCCGTCACGCTGCCGGAGAACTCATCTACCTCTCTGTCTCTCTTACTAGATCAAGAAGGCCGAGACCATCGTCGAGCTGTATGTGTGCTGAACGCGGAGGTGTCGTCCGTTCGGCACTAGATCGGAGCGGCTCGTGGGACGGATCGCGGGACGGTTCGTGGGACGGATCGAGGGACGTGAGGACGTTCCACTACATCAACCACGTTTATTAACGCTTCTGCTGTGCGATCTACAAGGATATGTAGATCAGAAATCCCCTCTCGTAGATGGACATCACCATGATAGGTCTTCGTGCGCGTAGGAAATTTTTTTGTTTCCCATGCGACGTTCCCCAACATATAGTTGTGCCTCCCCCGGCAACGGCGCCAGAAAAAGTCTTGATGTCCCACAAACGTATGGGATCGCAGCAGTTTTTGAGGGTAGAGTATTCAACCCAAATTTGTTGGTTCGCATGACTGGAAGCGAAAGAATATTCTCAAGTATTAGCAGCCGAGTTTATCAGATTCAACCACACCTGAAAGATTAGTGTTTGCAAGCAAAGTATCAGTAGCAAAGTAGTATGATAACAACAGTGCCAGAAACGATTTGTTGACGGCAGAATATTCCTAACCGTTGTATCAATGGCGCCAGTAATTTGCCCGTGGACGGGAAATATTCTTCCCCGGCAACGGTGTCGGAAAAGTCTTGCAACAAGTAACAGCGGAGTAGCAAGGAACAGCAGTAGCAGCAGCAGCAGAGTAACAGCAGTAGCAATAGTAGCAGCAAAGTGACATCAGTAGCAACAGAGTGGCCCAACCCTTTTGTAGCAAGGGACAAGCCTAGACAAAGTAACATAGCGAGGACCAGTAGTAAAAGACTCGTAGGCAGTGGATCGGTGATGGATGAGTATGACGGATGTGATTCATCATGTAACAGCTATAACACGGAGATAAGTAACTAGCTCACGTTCGTCAATCTAATGTAGGCATGTATTCCGTATGTAGTCATACGTGCTTAGGGAAAAGAACTTGCATGACATCTATTATCCATCCATCCCGTGGCAGCGGGGTCCTAATGGAAACTACGGGATATTAAGGTTCTTCTTTTAATAAAGAACCGGACCAACGCATTAACACGCGGTGAATACATGAACTCCTCATAATATGGTCATCTCCGGGAGTGGTTCCGGCTATTGTCACTCCGGGGTTGTCGGGTCATAAAACATAGTAGGTGACTACAACTTGCAAGATAGGATCTAAAACACACATATATTGGCGACAACATAATAGGTTCAGATCTAAAATCATGGCACTCGGGCCCTAGTGACAAGCATCAAGCATAGCCAAGTAGTAGCAACATCAATCTAGAACATAGTGGATACTAGGGATCAATCCCCGTCAAAAACTAGGACATTTCGAGAACTTTTGTTTCTGCACAAAAACAATACCATGGCCATTGTGCTGAAAACAACGTTAGTCCGGGTTAGTTCCATTCAAATCACGCAAATTAGAGTCCAAAACAAGGGCAAAAGAGTTCGGAAAAGTAGACACGACGGAGATGTGTCACATACATATTAGAGAGCAATTTTTATTGCTTGCACCGATGACAACTTACTTGAGGGATCTTATTCAATCCATAGGTAGGTATGATGGACACTCATGACAAGACTGGGTTGAAGGTTTATGGATGCACAAGTAGTATCTCTACTTGGTGCGGGAGTTTTGGCTAATATGAGGTGGAAGCAATCGTCACATGCTAGGGGATCTCTAATCATATAACATTGTTCGGAACCATCAAACACAATTCATTATGTTGTCTTCCTTGTCCAACATCTACTTCTAGGCATGTAATAGTTTAGTGAGTGTTCACAATCATAGATGGTGTCAAAGATGATATATTTATATGTGAACCTCTCCTTCTTTATCGCTTCCTATTAATTGCAACAATGACCAAGGTCTACGTTTGTCTACCCTCAACAAGTCTCAATCATCATTCTTTTTATATGTGAAGCCATCACTTCCCATAAGATCATTATATGATCTTTCATGCTTTTGTTCTTTTCTCAATCTATTGATCATGGCAAGAGGCAAAGCCCTTCAACTAAGACACTATTTATTATATGGCTCACGAGCTCGAATACATCGGGGGTGACTCAAAGCAAAACTGAGGACTAAACACTAAGACTTTTATTCTACTAGAGAAAGAGAAAACTGAAAAGGAAAACTAAAACAAAGGTAAAGGCAAAAGATGTGATGGTGATACGATACCGGGGCAACTCCCCCAAGCTTGGCACAAGCCAAGGGGATTGCCCATACCCATGTTTAGTGGTCTTCCTTTGGAGGTGATGGTGGAGGCGTTGTTGCAATCTTTGACTCCAAGAGGGACATTAATCTTTGATTTATACCTTGGAGATCTGCGATATGTTTTCCAGCAAAACAACTTCACGAGTGAGACAAGTATTGCGAGCCCGAGTTGTTTCACAAAACCTCAACAGTTCAATCAAGGGTGGAGACAGTAGGTGGAGGTAGGGTTGGAGGAAATCCACTTCTTCAACTTCTTCCTCATCAGTGGTCCAGCCATAAGGATCCAAGTCCCCATAGACCTTGGGGTCAGCAAGGTAATCTGCCACATATCTCTCCCCCTCTAAATCTTGAGAAGACATCTTGCCCTAAATCTGCGATAGTAAACAGGCACGAAATGAAAACAGAGGAAATCTGCGTGATACACGGGTCAGACCAAACGGGAGAATATATAATGATTTTTTTCCACACCAGAAGGAGTACTCCGCACGAAAACGGAGTCCGGGAGGCGCACGGGGTGGCCACAAGCCCTCCAGGCGCGGCCAGGGGGTGGGCCCGCGCCTGGCAGGCTTGTCGCCTCCTCGCGCACTTTCTGGACTACTTCCAATTTTTGTATTTTTTCAAATATTCCAAAACGGCGAAAATTTCCTACTGGAAAAGTTTCGGGCTCTGTTTTCTTACCGAATCACATACCTCTTCGTTTTCGGAGTCTGAAACAGAATGATAAATATCCCTTAGGTATTCTTCCGGAGTTATGGTATTGATAATACTGCTTTCAACATTTATGGGAGTACCTGAGTTATAATGCTTGATTCTCTGCCCATTTACAACTCTCGGACAATTACCTTCTGTGTTGTTGATCTTGATAGCACCGGAACGATATACTTCCTCAACAACATAGGGACCTTCCCATTTAGAGAGAAGCTTGCCTGCAAAGAATCTTCTTCAAGCTCCCAATCTTCAGAGTTGCGTTTAATTCTCTCCAATAAATTCCATCTGAAGTCAATATCTCTCTTCATAAAAGAACCGGTACAAGAAGTGTCAAGCATGGTGCGATCATCATGAGAAAGCCGAGCATAGAAGTTCTGAATGATAATTTCTCTCAAGAGCTCATGGTCGGGGCATGAATATAACATTGATTTAAGCCTCCCCCAAGATTGAGCAATGCTTTCTCTGTCACGAGGCCAAAAATTATAAATATAATTCCGATCACAATGTACTAAATACATAGGATAAAACTTTAGCTGAAATTCCAATTCAACCGATTGTAGTCCCATGATCCAGTATCATCACATAGCCTATACCATGTCAACGCCTTATCATTCAAAGATAAAGGAAAGACCTTCTTCTTGACCTCATCCTCGGGCAAACCTGCAAGCTTAAATAAACAACAAACTTCATCTACTTAGATTAGATGCAAGTCTGGATGTGATGTTCCATCTCCTGTAAAAGGATTAGCCAGCAGTTTCTCAAGCATAACCGAAGGAAATTCAAAGCAAATATTTTCAGTAGGTGCAGCAGGTTGAGGAGCAACTATTTGTGCTTCCGTTCGAGGTGAAGATACCCCGAACAAGCCCCTCAAAGGATTAGTATCCATAGTGACAAGTGACAATAAATTTCAGCACACTATATGAATGTTTCCTTACCAAGTTCCACTTACCAAAGGCACTTCACTCCCCGGCAACGGCGCCAGAAAAGAGTCTTGATGACCCACAAGTATAGGGGATCAATCGTAGTCCTTTCGATAAGCAAGAGTGTCGAACCCAACGAGGAGCAGAAGGATTTGACAAGTGGTTTTCAGGAAGGTAAAATCTGCAGGCACTGAAATTATCGGTAACAAGTGATTGTGTGGTGAGATGATTCCTAGCAAGCAACAAGTAACAAAAGTAGCAACGGTGCAGCAAAGTGGCCCAATCCCTTTTGTAGCAAGGGACAAGCCTGGACAAAGTCTTATAGGAGGAAAAACGCTCCCGAGGACACACGGGAATTTCTGTCATGCTAGTTTTCATCATGTTCATATGATTCGCGTTCGTTACTTTGATATTTTGATAGGTGGGTAGACCGGCGCTTGGGTACTGCCCTTACTTGGACAATCATCCCACTTATGATTAACCCCTCTCGCAAGCATCCGCAACTACGAAATAAGAATTAAGACAAAGTCTAACCATAGCATTAAACTAGTGGATCCAAATCAGCCCCTTACGAAGCAACGCATAAACTAGGGTTTAAGCTTTTGTCACTCTAGCAACCCATCATCTACTTACTACTTCCCAATGCCTTCCTCTAAGCCCAAATAATGGTGAAGTGTTATGTAGTCGACGTTCACATAACACCACTAGAGGAAAAACAACATACAACACATCAAAATACCGAACGAATACCAATTCACATGACTACTATTAGCATGACTTATCCCATGTCCTCAGGAACAAAAGTAACTACTCACAAAGCATAATCATATTCATGACCAGAGAGGTAATGAGTAGCATCAAGGATCTGAACATAAACTCTTCCACCAAATAATCCAACTAGCATCAACTACAAAGAGTAATTAACACTACTAGCAACCTTACAAGTACCAATCGGAGTCGCGAGACAGAGATTGGTTACAAGTGATGAACTAGGGTTTGCAGATGAGATGGTGATGATGAAGATGTTGATGGTGACGAGTCCCCTCCGATGAGAGGAGTGTTGGTGATGAGGATGGCGACGATTTCCCCCTCCGGGAGGGAAGTTTCCCCGGCAGGATCGTCCTGCCGGAGCTCTAGATTGGTTCTGCTCAAGTTCCGCCTTATGGCGGCGGCGAATCCACAAAAAATCTCCTCCTTGATTTTTTTTTCGAACGAAACCCTTCATATAGTAGAAGAGGGGGCCCAGTGGGCCAGCAGGCTGCCCACAAGCCCCCTAGGCGCGGCCAGGGGGTGGCCGCGCCTAGCAGGCTTGTGGCCACCTACTGGCGCCCCTCTGGCGCTTCTTCGGCCCTGTATTTTTTATAAATCCGGAAAAAAATCCTCGTTAATTTTTACGGCGTTTGGAGTTGCGCAGAATAGGTATCTCAAACTTGCTCCACTTTCAGGCCAGAATTTCAGCTGTCGGCATTCTCCCTCTTCATGTAAACCTTGCAAAATAAGAGAGAAAAGACATAAATATTGTACCGTGAAATGAAATAACAGCCCAAGAAGCGATAAATATCAACATGAAAACATGATGTAGAATGGACGTATCACTGGGGAGGCGGTTGTTGACGGGCGCCATAGATGGGGCTGGAACTCGAGGATGAACCGACGCGAAGACGCAAGGCCCTGGAGTCGAGGTCGCCAACGTCGGTAACAAGAAGGCAGGAGTCGTCGCTACAATGGAGGAGGCGCAGGGACAGCGGTGCAAGCCTAGCCTCGTCTCTATCCTCATCCCTTCATCGACCGGCTGATGGGAAGAGTTTTCTTATTTAAATAGAAAACAAAAGTAAAAAAGCTGGTTTTGGCACCATACTTAAACGGAGCGACGAAAACTCAGTTGACTGATTTGTATCCAAGTCTCAGTCGACACTTCCATTGAATATATTTTTATGCTAGCTGCTTGTCACATTTGAATCGGCCTGTTAGGATGGTGTGGCCGGCCTGCTTCTTTTTATTTGTCTGTTGGGCGGTGGTCAGAAATAGACAGTGCAAAGAGCGAGCGTGTTGTCTTGTGTATTGCGTGTGGAAGAGACGAAACAATGCTCCATCGTTTCTGGGCCTGTCATCACTCGGTTCATTTCTGGCAGCTGGTGGGAGAAGAGATGGGCGTCTCATTGAGTACTCCGCCGGTTGGGCTGCAATCCCAGAGGGCACTATCTTCCTGGCTGCTTGATTGGTTTGCTGATGCTGCAGAGGAGGAGAAAGAACTAATGATCGAAGCGGTCTATGAGTTGTGGATAGCAAGGAACAATACGTGCGAGGGGAGGAAACTACAGCAGCCACATGAAATCATAGAACAGTTGAAGGTCCACCTTGCGGAGTGGAAAATGGCGAATGAGACCAGGGCGTCATAGTCGGAGCCACAACCTATCCACAAATGGGAGCCTCCTGATTTTGGGTGGGTGAAGATCAACTCTGACAGCACGGTCTCCACGGCAGGAACAAATGGTGGAGGGGGAACTGTCTTCAGGGACCATCGGGCAGCTTTTGTGGCTGGGGCTAGCTGTTTCTTCCTTGGCATTGTTGATCCCGAGGCGGTTGAGGCGCTGGCGTGCAGGAAAGCAATTCAAATGGCGATTGATCTGAATATCCAGCACGCGCATTTGGAACTGGATTGCAAGACACTAGTAGCAAAGATTAATAATCCAGGCATGAACCTGTCTGTCATTGGGCCTTGGGTACAGGAGATCAAGACCATGCTTACTTTGTTCATGGAGTTCAAGGTCACTTGGATTGGGCGTTCGGGAAATATGGCTAAAGTAGGGGTAGGCGAGCACCATGATGAAATTTGGGTGGATTCCCCACCGGACTGTTTGCTTTCTGTAATTTCGGACGAGATTCCTAGCTATGGTTGAATAAAACGCCGTATTTCCCCTAAAAAAAAAAGAGCGAGCATGTTGTCTTGTTTTTTCTATTATTTTTTTTTCTACTAGACCAGCATGTATGTCCTTCACGTTGAGTGTCTTCCCCTAAGCATGTGATAATCAATGCACACTCTTATTTTTCTCCACGTTTTTTTATTTTCCTCCACGTTGTGTGTCAAGGCTTGCTCATATGATTTGGTAATACGATAAACCATTTAATCTATGCGCCAAGATTGGTGCAAATTTGTGTTACTTTTCCTTTTTCCGGTCGCAACATTGTGTATATTTTTTCAAAATGGCTTAAGCCAATTCATTTTGGATTTCTAGGATAGTTTTCTTTTTGAATTTATTTTTGTTGTTTCTTTTAAATTATTATATATTTCATTTCTTCTCATTCTTTTATTGTTCTCTTTTCTCTCATAATTCTTTCTTTGAAGTATGTTTGAGTCTTTTATCATTTTTTTGGCTTTTATTAATTATTAATTGTTCACATTTATTTCAGTCATTTTTAGAATCATACTATCAGCTACATGTACATCGATCCATCCACATGTGACTCCACGCATTGTATCCTTGTGTAACTATGTTTTTGTTTATTCTTTGTTTTTTAGCCTCGAAAGAACTATTGTTTGCATGTAGCATGTTTGTTTATCCATGCACAACTACACACATCCTACTCCACATGCAATTGGTGAAGGACCTGTTTTTGTATATATTTCTTTTTTTCTTTTTTTATCGGGAGAAAGGGGCAGTTGCAACTCCCACGCTAGACTTGCAACTACAAGTGTTAGTGGGTGGTCGGGAGATGCGGGGGTAACACTAGGCATGCAACTGCTAGTGTTGCCCCCAACTGAAACTGCATGCGCACACACCCCGAATGCAATTGACCTTTGTTTTGTAAGTGGCCGGTTGGAGAGGGGGTGAGTTGGATGTCCAATACTAAGCATGCATACAAGTGTCGTCCCCAACTAAATGTCTCCCTCTCGACTACAAGTAGCCTTGTGTTTTTGTTGGAGGGCGGTGGGAGAAAGGGGCAGTTGCATGTCCTCTTGGATAACGTAGCATAAATTCAAGATTTTCCTACACATATTCAGATCTTCCTATGAAGAGACCAGCAACAAGAGAGGGGTGAGAGCATCTTCATACCTTTGAAGATCGCTAAGCGGAAGCGTTACTAGAACGCGGTTGATGGAGTCGTACTCGCGGCGATTCAGATCGCGGTGTGATTCCGATCTAGTGCCGAACTACGGAACCTCCGCATTCAACACACGTGCAGCCCGGTGACGTCTCCCGCACCTTGATCCAGCAAGGAGGAGGGAGAGGTTGGGGAAGAACTCCAGCAGCACGACGGCGTGGTGTCGATGGAGAGACGAGGTCTCCGGTAGGGCTTCGCCAAGCACCGGCAGAGAGGAGGAGAAAGAAGGGCAGGGCTGCGCCGAGGGAGAGGCAAAAGTCTGTTCCCCAATGGCCAAAAGTGCCCACTATATATAGGGGGAGGGAGGGGCTGCGCCCCCTTGAGGGTTTCCCTCTCGTGGGGGGGCGGCAGCCCTAGATGGGGCTGGTGCGGCGGCCAAAGGGGGGAGGAGGGGTGGCGCACCCCTCTGATGGGCCTTAGGCCCACCTGCGCTAGGGTTCCCCCCTCTCCTCTCTTCCTGCGCCATGGGCTGGGTGGGGGGCACACCAGCCCACCTAGGGGCTGGTTCCCTTCCCCACTTGGCCCATCTAGCCTCCCGGGGTCGTTACCCCCCTTTGGTGGACCCCCGGGGCCACCTCCGGTGGTCCCAGCGGTCCCGGTACATTACACGTGATGCCCGAAACACTTCCGGTGTCCGAAACCATCCGTCCTATATATCAATCTTTACCTCCGGACCATTCCAGAGCTCCTCGTGACGTCCGAGATATCATCCGGGACTCCGAACAACTTTCGATAACCTCGTATAACAATTCCCTATAACTCTAGCGTCATCGAACCTTAAGTGTGTAGACCCTACGGGTTCGGGAGACACGCAGACATGACCGAGACACCTCTCCGGTCAATAACCATCAGCGGGGTCTGGATACCCATGGTGGCTCCCACTTGCTCCATGATGATCTCATCGGATGAACCACGATGTCAAGGATTCAATCAATCCCGTATACAATTCCCTTTGTATGTCGGTATAGAACTTGCCCGAGATTCGATCGTCGGTATACCTATACCTTGTTCAATCTCGTTACCGGTAAGTCTCTTTACTCGTTCCGTAGCACGTCATCGTGTGACTAACTCCTTAGTCACATTGAGCTCATGATGATGTTCTAGCGAGTGGGCCCAGAGATACCTCTCCGTCACACGGAGTGACAAATCCCGATCTCGATTCGTACCAACCCAACAGACACTTTCAGAGATACCCATAGTGCACCTTTATAGTCACCCAGTTACGTTGTGACGTTTGATACACCCAAAGCACTCCTACGGTATCCGGGAGTTGCACAATCTCACGGTCGAAGGAAAGGACACTTGACATTAGAAAAGCTTTAGCATACAAACAATATGATCTAGTGCTATGCTTAGGATTGGGTCTTGTCCATCACATCATTCTCCCAACGATGTGATCCCGTTATCAATGCCATCTAATGCCCATGACCAGGAAACCATGATCATCTATTAACTAACGAGCTAGCCAACTAGAGGCTTGCTAGGGACACATTGTGATCTATTTATTCACACATGTATTACTGTTTCCTGTTAATACAATTATAGCATGAACAATAGACGATTATCATGAACAAGGAAATATGATAATAACCATTTTATTATTACCTCTAGAGCACATTTCCAACAGTCTCCCACTTGCACTAGAGTCAATAATCTAGTTACATTGTGATGTATCGAACACCCATAGCATTATGGTGTTGATCATGTTTTTCTCGTGGAAGAGGTTTAGTCAACGGGTCTGCAATATTCAGATCCATGTGTACTTTACAAATATCTATTACTCCACTCTGGACATGGTCCTGGATGGAGTTGTAACGGCGTTTCATGTGCTTCGTCTTCCGCTGAAACCTGGGCTCCTTGGCTATGGCAATGGCCCCAGTGTTATCATAGAAGAGTGTCATTGGACCCGACGTGCTTGGAACCACTCCAAGGTCGGTGATGAGCTCCTTCATCCAAATTCCTTCATGAGCCGCTTCTGAAGCAGCTATGTACTCTGCTTCACATGTAGATGCTGCCACGACTTCTTGCTTGCTGCTGCACCAGCTCACTGCCACACCATTCAAACCATATACGTATCCGGTTTGTAACTTAGAGTCATCCGGATCTGTGTCGAAGCTAGCATCGGCGTAACCCTTTACGACGAGCTCTTCGGCACCTCCATAAGCGAGAAACATTTCCGTAGTCCTTTTCAGGTACTTAAGGATATTCTTGACAGTTGTCCAGTGTTTCATACCGGGATCACTTTGCTACCTCCCTACCAAACTTATGGCAAGGTTTATATCAGGTCTGGTACACAGCATGGCATACATTAGAGAGCCTATGGCTAAAGCGTAGGGGACAGAACTCATCTTCTCTCTATCTGCTACCGTGGTCGGCGACTGAGTCTTACTCAATTTCATACCTTGCAAAACAGGCAAGAACCCTTTCTTTGAATTTTCCATATTGAACTTCTTCAATATCTTGTCAAGGTATGTACTTTGTGAAAGACCTATGAGGCGTCTCGATCTATCTCTATAGATCTTGATGCCTAATATGTATGCAGCTTCTCCAAGGTCCTTCATTGAAAAACTCTTGTTCAAATAGGCCTTTATGCTCTACAACATTTCTGTATTGTTCCCCATCAATAATATGTCATCCATATACAGTATGAGGAAAGCTACAGAGCTGCCACTCACTTTCTTGTACAGACAGGCTTCTCCGTAAACCTGTATGAACCCAAACGCTTTAATCACCTCATTAAAGCGAATGTTCCAACTCTGAGATGCTTGCACCAGCCCATAGATGGAGCGCTGGAGCTTGAACACTTTGTTAGCACCCTTAGGGTCGACAAAACCTTCTGGTTGCATCATATACAACTCTTCCTTAAGGTTCCCGTTAAGGAACGCTGTTTTGATGTCCATTTGCCAAATTTCATAATCATAAAAGGCGGCAATTGCTAACATGATTCGGACTGATTTCAGCTTCGCTACGGGAGAGAAAGTCTCTTCGTAGTCAACTCCTTGAATTTGTCGAAAACCCTTTGCGACAAGTCGAGCTTTACAAACGGTTACATTACTGTTTGCATCTGTCTTCTTCTTGAAGATCCATTTATTTTCTATGGCTCTCCGGTCATCAGGAAAGTCCACCAAAGTCCATACTTTGTTCTCATACATGGATCCTATCTCGGATTTCATAGCTTCAAGCCATTTGTTGGAATCCGGGCCCGCCATCGCTTCTTCATAGTTCGAAGGTTCACCGTTGTCTAACAACATGATTTCCATCACACGGTTGCCGTACCACTCTGGTGCGGAGCGTGCCCTCGTGGACCTTCGCGGTTCAGTAGTAACTTGATCCGACGCTTCATGATCATTATCATTAACTTCCTCTTCAGTTCGTGCAGGCGCCACAGGAACAACTTCCCGCGTTGCGCTACTATCCTGTTCGAGAAGGGGTGTAATTACCTCATCAAGTTCTACCTTCCTCCCACTTACTTCTTTCGAGAGAAACTCTTTCTCTAGAAAGGATCCGTTCTTGGCAACAAAGGTTTTACCTTCGGATCTAAGATAGAAGGTATACCCAATAGTTTCCTTAGGGTATCCTATGAATACGCATTTCTCCGCTTTGGATTCGAGCTTTTCTGGTTGAAGTTTCTTCACATAAGCATCGCAGCCCCAAACTTTAAGAAATGACAACTTAGGTTTCTTGCCAAACCATAGTTCATACGGTGTCGTCTCAACGGATTTAGACGGTACCCTATTTAAAGTGAATGCTGCAGTTTCTAATGCGTATCCCCAAAATGATAGCGGTAAGTCGGTAAGAGACATCATAGATCGTACCATATCTAATAAAGTGCGATTACGACGTTCAGACACTCCGTTGCGTTGCGGTGTGCCAGGCGGCGTCAGTTGTGAAACGATTCCACACTTCCTTATGTGTGTGCCAAACTCGTGACTCAAATATTCTCCTCCACGATTAGATCATAGAAACTTAATTTTCCTGTCATGTTGATTCTCGACCTCACTCTGAAATTCCTTGAACTTTTCAAATGTCTCATATTTGTGCTTCAACAAGTAGATATACCCATACCTACTCAAATCATCGGTGAGAGTGAGAACATAACGATAGCCACCGCGAGCTTCAACGTTCATTGGACCACACACATCAGTAAATATTATTTCCAATAAGTCGGTTTCTCTCTCCATTATTCCTGAGAATGGAGTCTTAGTCATCTTGCCCATGAGGCACGGTTCGCATGTGTCAAATGATTCAAAGTCAAGAGACTGTAATAGTCCATCAGTATGGAGCTTCTTCATGCGCTTAACGCCGATATGACCAAGGCGGCAGTGCCACAAGTATGTGGGACTATCATCATAAACTTTACATCTTTTGGTACTCGCACTATGAATATGCGTAACATCACAATCGAGATTCATCAAGAATAAACCATTCACCAGCGAAGCATGACCATAAAACATATCACTCATATAAATAGAACAACCATTATTCTCTGACTTAAATGAGTAGTCGTCTCGCATTAAGCAAGACCCTGATACAATGTTCATGCTTAAAGCTGGTACTAAATAACAATTATTAAGGTTTAAAACTAATCCCGGCGGTAGATGTAGAGGCAGCGTGCCGACGGCGATCACATCGACCTTGGAACCATTCCCGACGCGCATCGTCACCTCGTCCTTGGCCAGTCTCCGCTTATTGCACAGTTCCTGCTTTGAGTTGCAAATGTGAGCAACAACACCGGTATCAAATACCCAGGAGCTACTACAAGCGTTGGTAAGGTACACATCAATAACATGTATATCACATATACCTTTAACATTGCCGGCCTTCTTGTCCGCTAAGTATTTGGGGCAGTTCCGCTTCCAGTGACCCTTTCCCTTGCAATAGAAGCACTCAGTCTCAGGCTTGGGTCCATTCTTTTTCTTCTTCCCGGCATCTGGCTTACCGGGCGCGGCAACAGCTTTGTCGTCTTTATTGAAGTTCTTCTTACCCTTGCCCTTCTTGAAACTAGTGGTCTTGTTGACCATCAACACTTGATGCTCTTTCTTGATTTCTACTTCTGCAGACTTGAGCATCGAGTACAACTCGGGAATGGTCTTCTCCATCCCTTGGATGTTGTAGTTAAGCACAAATCCTTTGTAGCTTGGTGGGAGAGACTGGAGGATTGTGTCAATTATAGCATCATCCGGAAGTTCGACTCCAAGTGAAGTCAGACGACCGTGTAACCCAGACATTTTGAGTATGTGCTCACTGACAGAACTGTTCTCCTCCCTCTGACAGCTAAAGAACTTGTCGGAGACTTCATATCTCTCGACACGGGCATGAGCTTGAAAAACTAGCTTCAGCTCTTGGAACATCTCATATTCACCGTGTTGCTCAAAACGCCTTTGGAGCCTTGTTTCTAAACTGTATAACATGCCACACCTAACCAGAGAGTAGTCATCACTCCGCGTTTGCGAGACGTTCAGAATGTCCTGGGCTGCTGCGGGAGCGGGAGGGTCACCTAGCGGTGCATCAAGGACATAAGCCTTTTTAGCTATTTCAAGGATGAGCTTCAAGTTGCGAACCCAGTCCGCATAGTTGCTACCATCATCTTTCAGCTTGTTTTTCTCTAGGAATGCGTTGAAATTGAGGTTGATGTTGGCCATCTACAATATTTATAAAGACAACTTTTAGACTAAGTTCATGACAATTAAGTTCATTTAATCAAATTAAGTATGAACTCCCACTTAAATCGACATCCCTCTAGTCATCTAAGTGATACATGATCCATGTTGACAAGCCCGTGTCCGATCATCACGTGAGACGGACTAGTCACCATGGTGAGCAACTTCATGGTGATCGTATTCAACCATCCGACTCATGTTCGACCTTTCGGTCTCTTGTATTTGAGATCATGTCTGTGTTGGAATTATGCCCTAGAGGCAATAATAAATATAGTTATTATTATAATTCCTGTATCAAGATAATAGTTTATTATCCATGCTATAATTGTATTGAATGAAGACTCATTTACATGTGTGGATACATAGACAAAACACCGTCTCTAGCATGCCTCTAGTTGGCTAGCCAGTTGATCAATGATAGTCAGTGTCTTCTGATTATAAAGAAGGTGTTGTTGCTTGATAACTGGATCACGTCATTGGGAGAATCACGTGATGGACTAGACCCAAACTAATAGACGTAGCATGTTGATCGTGTCATTTTGTTGCTACTGTTTTCCGCGTGTCAAGTATTTATTCCTATGACCATGAGATCATATAACTCACTGACACCGGAGGAGTGCTTTGTGTGTATCAAACGTCGCAACGTAACTGGGTGACTATAAAGATGCTCTACAGGTATCTCCGAAGGTGTTAGTTGAGTTAGTATGGATCAAGACTGGGATTTGTCACTCCGTGTGACGGAGAGCTATCTCGGGGCCCACTCGGTAATGCAACATCACACACAAGCCTTGCAAGCAATGTAACTTAGTGTAAGTTGCGGGATCTTGTATTATGGAACGAGTAAAGAGACTTGTCGGTAAACGAGATTGAAATAGGTATGCGGATACTGACGATCGAATCTCGGGAAGTAACATACCGAAGGACAAAGGGAATGACATACGGGATTATACGAATCCTTGGCACTGAGGTTCAAACGATAAGATCTTCGTAGAATATGTAGGATCCAATATGGGCATCCAGGTCCCGCTATTGGATATTGACCGAGGAGTCTCTCGGGTCATGTCTACATAGTTCTCAAACCCGCAGGGTCTGCACACTTAAGGTTCGACGTTGTTTTATGCGTATTTGAGTTATATGGTTGGTTACCAAATGTTGTTCGGAGTCCCGGATGAGATCACGGACGTCACGAGGGTTTCCGGAATGGTCCGGAAACGAAGATTGATATATAGGATTACCTCATTTGATTACCGAAAGGTTTTCGGAGTTACCGGAAATGTACCGGGAATGACGAATGGGTTCCGGGAGTTCACCGGGGGGGGGGGGGACAACCCACCCCGGGGAAGCCCATAGGCCTTGGGGAGACACACCAGCCCTTAGTGGGCTGGTGGGACAGCCCACAAGTTGTCTATGTGCCAAGAGAAGAAAAATCAAGAGGAAAGGAAAACAAAAAGGGAGGAGGTGGGAAGGGAGGAGGACTCCCTCCCACCAAACCTAGTCCAACTCGGTTTGGGGGGGAGAGTCCTCCCCCTTGGCTCGGCCGACCCCCTTGAGGGTCCTTGGACCCCAAGGCAAGGCCCCCTCCCTCCCACCTATATATACGGAGGTTTTAGGGCTGATTTGAGACGACTTTTCCACGGCAGCCCGACCACATACCTCCACGGTTTTTCCTCTAGATCGCGTTTCTGCGGAGCTCGGGCGGAGCCCTGCTGAGACAAGGTCATCACCAACCTCCGGAGTGCCGTCAGGCTGCCGGAGAACTCTTCTACCTCTCCGTCTCTCTTGCTGGATCAAGAAGGCCGAGATCATCGTCGAGCTGTACGTGTGCTGAACGCGGAGGTGCCGTCCGTTCGGTACTAGATCGTGGGACTGATCGCGGGATTGTTCGCGGGGCGGATCGAGGGACGTGAGGATGTTCCACTACATCAACCGCGTTCTCTAACGCTTCTGCTGTACGATCTACAAGGGTACGTAGATCACTCATCCCCTCTCGTAGATGGACATCACCATGATAGGTCTTCATGCGCGTAGGAAAATTTTTGTTTCCCATGCGACGTTCCCCAACAGTGGCATCATGAGCTAGGTTCATGCGTAGATGTCTTCTCGAGTAGAACACAAAAGTTTTTGTGGACGGTGATGTGCGTTTTGCTGCCCTCCTTAGTCTTTTCTTGATTCCGCGGTATTGTTGGATTGAAGCGGCTTGGACCGACATTACTCGTACGCTTACGAGAGACTGGTTTCATCGTTACGAGTAACCCCCTTTGCTCAAAGATGACTGGCAAGTGACGGTTTCTCCAACTTTAGTTGAATCGGATTTGACCGAGGAGGTCCTTGGATGAGGTTAAGTAGCAACTCATATATCTCCGTTGTGGTGTTTGCGTAAGTAAGATGCGATCCTACTAGATACCCTTGGTCACCACGTAAAACATGCAACAACAAAATTAGAGGACGTCTAACTTGTTTTTGCAGGGTATGATTGTGATGTGATATGGCCAACGATGTGATGTGATATATTGGATGTATGAGATGATCATGTTGTAATAGAAATATCAACTTGCACGTCGATGGTACGGCAACCGGCAGGAGCCATAGGGTTGTCTTTATACTAACGTTTGTGCTTGCAGATGCATTTACTATTTTGCTAGGATGTAGCTTTAGTAGTAATAGCATAAGTAGAACGACAACCCCGATGGCAACACGTTGATGGATGATCATGGTGTGGCGCCGGTGACAAGAAGATCGTGCTGGTGCTTTGGTGATGGAGATCAAGAAGCACGTGATGATGGCCATATCATGTCACTTATGAATTGCATGTGATGTTAATCCTTTTATGCACCTTATTTTGCTTAGAACGACGGTAGCATTATGAGGTGATCTCTCACTAAAATTTCAAGACGAAATTGTGTTCTCCCCGACTGTGCACCGTTGCTACAGTTCGTCGTTTCGAGACACCACGTGATGATCGGGTGTGATAGACTCAACATTCACATACAACGGGTGCAAAACAGTTGCGCACGCGGAACACTCGGGTTAAGCTTGAAGAGCCTAGCATGTGCAGACATGGCCTCGGAACACATGAGACCGAAAGGTCGATCATGAATCATATAGTTGATATGATTAGCATAGGGATGCTTACCACTGAAACTATACTCAACTCACGTGATGATCGGACTTGGGATAGTGTAAGTGGATCATGAACCACTCAAATGACTAGAGAGATGTACTTTTTGAGTGGGAGTTTAGCATGTAATTTGATTAAGTTGAACTCTAATTATCTTGAACATAGTCTAAGTCCACTTTGAATATATTTGTGTTGTAGATCATGGCTCACGCAACAGTCATCCTCAATTTTAATACGTTCCTAGAGAAAGCTAAGTTGAAAGATGATGGAAGCAACTTTGTAGACTGGGCTCGTAATCTTAAGCTAATCTTACAAGCTGGGAAGAAGGATTATGTCCTTAATGCTGCGCTAGGAGATGAACCACCCGCTACGGCTGATCAGGATGTTAAGAACGCTTGGTTAGCACGTAAGGAGGACTACTCAATAGTTCAATGTGCAGTCTTGTATGGCTTAGAACCGGGACTTCAACGTTGCTTTGAGCGTCATGGAGCATTTGAGATGTTCCAGGAGTTGGAGTTTATCTTTCAGAAGAACGCCCGGATCGAGAGGTATGAGACCTCCGATAAATTCTATGCTTGCAAGATGGAGGAAAACTTGTCTGTCAGTGAACATGTGCTCAAAATGTCTGGGTACTCAAACCGTCTGGCTGAACTGGGGATTGAACTCCCGCAAGAAGCTATCACTGACAGAATCCTTCAATCACTGCCGCCAAGCTACAAAGGCTTTGTGTTGAACTACAACATGCAAGGGATGAACAAGTCTCCCGGCGAGTTGTTTGCGATGTTGAAAGTCGCAGAGTCTGAACTCCGTAAAGAGCATCAAGTGTTGATGGTGAATAAGACCACTAGTTTCAAGAGAAACGGCAAAGGCAAGAAGGGCAATTCAAAGAAGAGCGGCAAGCCTGTTGCCAATCCGCCGAAGAAACCCAAAGCTGGACCTAAGCCTGAAACGGAGTGTTTCTATTGCAAGGGTATGGGTCACTGGAAGCGCAATTGCCCCAAGTATCTGGCAGATAAGAAGGCGGGCAAAGAAAAATCAGGTATATTTGATATACATGTTATTGATGTGTACTTAACCGGCTCTCGTAGTACTGCCTGGGTATTTGATACCGGTTCTGTTGCTCATATTTGCAACTCGAAGCAGGAACTGCGGAATAGACGAAGGCTGGCGAAAGACGAAGTGACGATGCGCGTAGGAAATGGTTCCAAGGTTGATGCAATCGCCGTCGGCATAGTGTCACTTCAGCTACCATCAGGATTAGTGATGAACTTAAATCATTGTTATTTAGTGCCTGCGTTGAGCATGAACATTATATCTGGATCTTGTTTATTGCGAGACGGTTACTCTTTTAAGTCTGAGAATAATGGTTGTTCTATTTCTACGAGTAACATCTTTTATGGTCATGCACCGAATGTGAGAGGATTGTTCATATTGAATCTTGATAGCGATACGCATATACATAACATTGAGACCAAAAGAGTTAGAGTAAACAATGATAGCGCCATATTTTTGTGGCACTGCCGCTTGGGTCATATTGGTGTAAAGCGCATGAAGAAACTCCATGCTGATGGACTTTTGGAGTCACTTGACTTTGATTCACTTGACACGTGCGAACCATGCCTTATGGGCAAGATGACTAAGACTCCGTTCTCCGGAACAATGGAGCGTGCGAGTGACTTATTGGAAATCATACATACCGATGTGTGTGGTCCAATGAGCGTAGAGGCACGCGGCGGATATTGTTATTTTCTCACCTTCACTAACGATTTAAGTAGATATGGTTATGTCTACTTGATGAAGCACAAGTCTGCAACATTTGAAAAGTTCAAGCAATTTCAGAGTGAAGTGGAAAATCATCGTAACAAGAAGATCAAGTTCCTACGGTCTGATCGTGGGGGTGAATATCTGAGTTTCGAGTTTGGTGCTCACTTAAGACAATGTGGAATTGTTTCGCAGTTAACACCGCATGGAACACCACAGCGTAATGGTGTGTCCGAACGTCGTAATCGTACATTATTAGAGATGGTGCGATCTATGATGTCTCTTACTGATTTGCCGTTATCATTTTGGGGTTATGCATTAGAAACAGCTGCATTCACTTTAAATAGGGCACCATCAAAATCCGTTGAGACGACACCATACAAACTGTGGTATGGCAAGAGGCCAAAGTTGTCGTTTCTTAAAGTTTGGGGATGTGATGCTTATGTCAAAAAGCTTCAGCCTGAAAAGCTGGAACCCAAAGCGGAAAAGTGCGTCTTCATAGGTTACCCAAAAGAGACAGTTGGCTACACCTTCTATCTCAAATCCGAGGGCAAAGTGTTTGTTGCTAAAAACGGAACTTTTCTCGAGAAGGAGTTTCTCTCGAGAGAATTGAGTGGGAGGAAGATAGAACTTGACGAGGTTGTCGAACCTCTCATCCCTCTGGATGGTGGCACAGGGCAAGGGGAAACCTCTGTCGTTGCGACGCCGGTTGAGGAGGAAGTTAATGATGATGATCATGAAACTCCAGTTCAAGTTTCTGTTGAACCACGCAGGTCGACGAGATCACGTGCTGCTCCAGAGTGGTACGGTAATCCCGTCTTATCAATCATGTTGTTAGACAACAATGAACCTGCAAGTTATGAAGAAGCAATGGTGGGCCCAGATTCCAACAAATGGCTAGAAGCCATGAAATCCGAGATAGGATCCATGTATGAGAACAGAGTGTGGACTTTGGAGATACTACCTGAGGGCCGCAAGGCTATTCAGAACAAATGGATCTTTAAGAAGAAGACGGACGCTGACGGTAATGTGACCGTTTATAAAGCTCGACTTGTGGCAAAGGGTTTTTTCACAAGTTCCAGGAATTGACTACGATGAGACTTTCTCACCCGTGGCGATGCTTAAGTCCGTCAAAATCATGTTAGCAATAGCTGCATTTTTCGATTATGAAATATGGCAGATGGATGTCAAAACGGCGTTCCTTAAGGAAGAGTTGTATATGATGTAACCCGAAGGTTTTGTCGATCCTAAAAATGCTGACAAGGTGTGCAAGCTCCAGCGATCCATTTATGGACTGGTGCAAGCATCTCGGAGTTGGAACAAACGCTTTGATGAGGTGATCAAAGCATTTGGGTTTATACAAGTGGTTGGAGAATCTTGTATTTACAAGAAAGTGAGTGGGAGCTCTGTCGCGTTTCTAATATTATATGTGGATGACATATTACTGATTGGAAACAACGTAGAGCTTTTGGAGAGCATAAAAGGTTACTTGAATAAAAGTTTCTCTATGAAGGACCTAGGAGAAGCTGCTTACATTCTAGGCATTAAGATCTATAGGGATAGATCAAAACGCCTGATAGGACTTTCACAAAGCACATACCTTGATAAAGTTTTGAAGAGGTTCAAAATGGAGCAGTCCAAGAAAGGGTTCTTGCCAGTTTTACAAGGTACGAGATTGAGTAAGACTCAGTGCCAAGCAACTGATGAAGATAGAGAGCATATGCGCTCCGTCCCCTATGCTTCAGCCATAGGTTCTATCATGTATGCGATGTTGTGCACTAGACCGGATGTTAGCCTGGCCATAAGTATGGCAGGTAGGTTCCAGAGTAATCCAGGAGTGGATCACTGGACAGCGGTCAAGAATATCCTGAAGTACCTGAAAAGGACTAAGGAGATGTTTCTCGTGTATGGAGGTGACGAAGAGCTCGCCGTAAAAGGTTACGTCGATGCAAGCTTTGACACAGATCCGGACGACTCTAAGTCGCAAACCGGATACGTATTTATTCTTAATGGGGGTGCAGTAAGTTGGTGCAGTTCCAAGCAAAGCGTCGTAGCAGATTCTACATGTGAAGCGGAGTACATGGCTGCCTCGGAGGCGGCTAAGGAGGGTGTCTGGATGAAGCAGTTCATGACGGATCTTGGAGTGGTGCCAAGTGCACTGGATCCAATAACCTTGTTCTGCGACAACACGGGTGCCATTGCCTTAGCAAAGGAACCACGTTTTCACAAGAAGACCAGACACATCAAACGACGCTTCAACCTCATCCGCGACTACGTCGAGGAAGAGGACGTAAATATATGCAAAGTGCACACGGATCTGAATGTAGCAGACCCGCTGACTAAACCTCTTCCACGGCCAAAACATGATCGACACCAGAACTGTATCGGTGTTAGATTTATTACAATGTAATTCACATAGTGATGTGAGGGCTAGATTATTGACTCTAGTGCAAGTGGGAGACTGTTGGAATTATGCCCTAGAGGCAATAATAAATATAGTTATTATTATAATTCCTGTATCAAGATAATAGTTTATTATCCATGCTATAATTGTATTGAAAGAAGACTCATTTACATGTGTGGATACATAGACAAAACACCGTCCCTAGAATGCCTCTAGTTGGCTAGCCAGTTGATCAATGATAGTCAGTGTCTTCTGATTATAAACAAGGTGTTGTTGCTTGATAACTGGATCACGTCATTGGGAGAATCACGTGATGGACTAGACCCAAACTAATAGACGTAGCATGTTGATCGTGTCATTTTGTTGCTACTGTTTTCCGCGTGTCAAGTATTTATTCCTATGACCATGAGATCATATAACTCACTGACACCGGAGGAGTGCTTTGTGTGTATCAAACGTCGCAACGTAACTGGGTGACTATAAAGATGCTCTACAGGTATCTCCGAAGGTGTTAGTTGAGTTAGTATGGATCAAGACTGGGATTTGTCACTCCGTGTGACGGAGAGGTATCTCGGGGCCCACTCGGTAATGCAACATCACACACAAGCCTTGCAAGCAATGTAACTTAGTGTAAGTTGCGGGATCTTGTATTACGGAACGAGTAAAGAGACTTGCCGGTAAACGAGATTGAAATAGGTATGCGGATACTGACGATCGAATCTCGGGCAAGTAACATACCGAAGGACAAAGGGAATGACATACGGGATTATACGAATCCTTGGCACTGAGGTTCAAACGATAAGATCTTCGTAGAATATGTAGGATCCAATATGGGCATCCAGGTCCCGCTATTGGATATTGACCGAGGAGTCTCTCGGGTCATGTCTACATAGTTCTCGAACCCGCAGGGTCTGCACACTTAAGGTTCGACGTTGTTTTATGCGTATTTGAGTTATATGGTTGGTTACCGAATGTTGTTCGGAGTCCCGGAAGAGATCACGGACGTCACGAGGGTTTCCGGAATGGTCCAGAAACGAAGATTGATATATAGGATGACCTCATTTGATTACCGGAAGGTTTTCGGAGGTACCGGGAATGTACCGGGAATGACGAATGGGTTCCGGGAGTTCACCGGGGGGGGGACAACCCACCCCGGGGAAGCCCATAGGCCTTGGGGAGACACACCAGCCCTTAGTGGGCTGGTGGGACAGCCCACAAGTGGTCTATGCGCCAAGAGAAGAAAAATCAAGAGGAAAGGAAAAAAAAGGGAGGAGGTGGGAAGGGAGGAGGACTCCCTCCCACCAAACCTAGTCCAACTCGGTTTGGGGGGGGAGAGTCCTCCCACTTGGCTCGGCCGACCCCCTTGAGGGTCCTTGGACCCCAAGGCAAGGCCCCCTCCCTCCCACCTATATATACGGAGGTTTTAGGGCTGATTTGAGACGACTTTTCCACGGCAGCCCGACCACATACCTCCATGGTTTTTCCTCTAGATCGCATTTCTGCGGAGCTCGGGCGGAGCCCTGCTGAGACAAGGTCATCACCAACCTCCGGAGCGCCGTCAGGCTTCCGGAGAACTCTTCTACCTCTCCGTCTCTCTTGCTGGATCAAGAAGGCCGAGATCATCGTCGAGTTGTACGTGTGCTGAACGCGGAGGTGTCGTCCGTTCGGTACTAGATCGTGGGACTGATCGCGGGATTGTTCGCGGGGCGGATCGAGGGACGTGAGGACGTTCCACTACATCAACCGCGTTCTCTAACGCTTCTGCTGTACGATCTACAAGGGTACGTAGATCACTCATCCCCTCTCGTAGATGGACATCACCATGATAGGTCTTCGTGCGCGTAGGAAAATTTTTGTTTCCCGTGCGACGTTCCCCAACAGTCTGTACATGCTAAGCTTGTCGAGTCAACCTAGGTGTTTCGCGTGTGTATATCTGGCTTACACCCGTTGTATGCGAACGTTAGAATCTATCACACCCGATCATCACGTGGTGCTTCGAGACAACGATCCTTCGCAACGGTGCACACTTAGGGGAATATGTTCTCGAAATTTTAAGAGGGATCATCTTATTATGCTACCGTCGTTCTAAGCAATAAGATGAAAAACATGATAAACATCACAATGCAATCATATAGTGACATGATATGGCCATTATCATCTTTGCCCTTTCGATCTCCATCTTCAGGCATCGCATGATCATCATCGTCACTGGCGTGACACCATGATCTCCATCATCGTGTCTACGTGAAGTCATCACGCCAACTACTACTATCACTACTACTATAGCTAACCGTTAGCAATGAAGTAAAAGTAGTAAGCACATGGCGTTGCATCTCATACAATAAATTAAGACAACTCCTATGGCTCCTGCCGGTTGTCATACTCATCGACGTGCAAGTCGTAAAACCTATTACAAAAACATGATCATCTCATACATCATACATGCAACATCACAACTTTGGCCATATCACATCACATGTCAAACCCTGCAAAAACAAGTTAGACGTCCTCTAATTGTTGTTGCAAGTTTTACGTGGCTGATTTGGGTTTCTAGCAAGAACGCCTTCTTACCTACGTGACAGCCACAACGATGATATGACAAAGCTATTTACCCTTCATAAGGACCCTTTTCATCAAATTCAATCTGACTAGAGTAGGAGAGACAGACACCCGCTAGCCACCTTTATGCACGGTGTGCATGTCTGTCGGTGCAACCAGTCTCACGTAAGCGTACGTGTAAAGTCGGTCCGGGCCGCTTCATACCGCCGGAAAAGAATAAGACTAGTAGCGGCAAGCAAATTGACAAATCATCGCCCACAACTTTTGTGTTCTACTCGTGCATAGAATCTACGCATAGAAAACCTGGCTCGGATGCCACTTTTGGGTAACGTAGCATAAATTCAAGATTTTCCTATGTATATTCAGATCTTCCTATGGAGAGACCAGCAACGAGAGAGGGGTGAGAGCATCTTCATACCTTTGAAGATCGCTAAGCGGAAGCGTTACTAGAACGCGGTTGATGGAGTCGTACTCACGGCGATTCAGATCGCGGTGTGATTCCGATCTAGTGCCGAACTACGGCACCTCCGCGTTCAACACACGTGCAGCCCGGTGACGTCTCCTGCACCTTGATCCAGCAAGGAGGAGGGAGAGGTTGGGGAATAACTCCAGAAGCACGACGGCGTGGTGTCGATGGAGAGACGAGGTCTCCCGGCAGGGCTTCACCAAGCACCGGCAGAGAGGAGGAGAAAGAAGGGCAGGGCTGCGCCGAGGGAGAGGAAAAAGTGTGTTCCCCAATGGCCAAAAGTGCCCACTATATATAGGGGGAGGGAGGGGCTGCGCCCCCTTGAGGGTTTCCCTCTCCTGGGGGGCAGCCCTAGATGGGCCTGGTGCGGCGGCCAAAGACGGGAGGAGGGGTGGCGCACCCCTCTCGTGGGCCTTAGGCCCACCTGCGCTAGGGTTTCCCCCCCCCCCCCTCTCCCCTCTTCCTGCGCCATGGGCTGAGTGGGGGGCGCACCAGCCCACCTAGGGGCTGGTTCCCTTCCCCCACTTGGCCCATCTAGCCTGCCGGGGTCGTTGCCCCCCTTCGGTGGACCCCCGGGGCCACCTCCGGTGGTCCCGGTGGTCCCGGTACGTTACCGGTGATGCCCGAAACACTTCCGGTGTCCGAAACCATCCGTCCTATATATCAATCTTTACCTGTGGACCATTCCGGAGCTCCTCGTGACATCCGGGATCTTATCTGGGACTCCTAAAAACTTTCGATAACCTCCTATAACAATTCCCTATAACCCTAGCGTCATCGAACCTTAAGTGTGTAGACCCTACGGGTTCGGGAGACAGGCAGACATGACCGAGACACCTCTCCGGTCAATAACCATCAGCGAGGCCTAGATACCCATGGTGGCTCCCACTTCCTCCACGATGATCTCACCGGATGAACCACGATGTCAAGGATTCAATCAATCCCGTATACAATTCCCTTTGTCTATCGGTATAGAACTTGCCCGAGATTCGATCGCCGGTATACCTATACCTTGTTCAATCTCGTTACCGGTAAGTCTCTTTACTTGTTACCCCCCTTTGGTGGACCCCCGGGGCCACCTCCGGTGGTCCCAGCGGTCCCGGTACATTACAGGTGATGCCCGAAACACTTCCGGTGTCCGAAACCATCCGTCCTATATATCAATCTTTACCTCCGGACCATTCCAGAGCTCCTCGTGACGTCCGAGATATCATCCGGGACTCCGAACAACTTTCGATAACCTCGTATAACAATTCCCTATAACCCTAGCGTCATCGAACCTTAAGTGTGTAGACCCTACGGGTTCGGGAGACACGCAGACATGACCGAGACACCTCTCCGGTCAATAACCATCAGCGGGGTCTGGATACCCATGGTGGCTCCCACTTGCTCCATGATGATCTCATCGGATGAACCACGATGTCAAGGATTCAATCAATCCCGTATACAATTCCCTTTGTATGTCGGTATAGAACTTGCCCGAGATTCGATCGTCGGTATACCTATACCTTGTTCAATCTCGTTACCGGTAAGTCTCTTTACTCGTTCCGTAGCACGTCATCGTGTGACTAACTCCTTAGTCACATTGAGCTCATGATGATGTTCTACCGAGTGGGCCCAGAGATACCTCTCCGTCACACGGAGTGACAAATCCCGATCTCGATTCGTACCAACCCAACAGACACTTTCAGAGATACCCGTAGTGCACCTGTATAGTCACCCAGTTACGTTGTGACGTTTGATACACCCAAAGCACTCCTACGGTATCCGGGAGTTGCACAATCTCACGGTCGAAGGAAAGGACACTTGACATTAGAAAAGCTTTAGCATACGAACAATACGATCTAGTGCTATGCTTAGGATTGGGTCTTGTCCATCACATCATTCTCCCAATGATGTGATCCTGTTATCAATGACATCTAATGCCCATGACCAGGAAACCATGATCATCTATTGACTAACGAGCTAGCCAACTAGAGGCTTGCTAGGGACACATTGTGATCTATTTATTCACACATGTATTACTGTTTCTTGTTAATACAATTATAGCATGAACAATAGACGATTATCATGAACAAGGAAATATGATAATAACCATTTTATTATTGCCTCTAGGGCATATTTCCAACATGTCCAACAATAGGCTTGCAACCGCAAGTGTCCCCCTCGAGTGCAACTGCATGTCCATACGCCCAACCGCAACAGACCTTTTTATTGTGGTGGCGGGAGAGGGGGGAATTAGTTAGATGTTCGACACTAGGCTTGCAACTACAAGTGTCACCCTCAACTGCAATTGCATGCCTACACACTCGACTGCAACTAACCTTCTTTTGCAAGTAAGAGGCGAGAGAGGTGGGCAATTACATGTCCAATACTAGGTATGCAACTGCAAGTGGCATCTTGACTGCAACTTCATGTCTCCCAACATGACTGCAACTACAAGTGTCGCCCTCGGATGCAATTGCATGCCTCCGTCCCAATTGCATGCCTCGTTTTTCATTGAGGGCGAAGGGAGAGAGGGGTAGTTGTATGCCTGTCACTAGGCTTATAACTCAAGTGTCATCCATGAATGCAACCGCATGTCCACACACCTAACTGCAACGAACCTTTTGTTTGGTCAGTGTGCGGCGCGAGAGGGGGAGGGGCAGCTGTATGTCCGACACTAGACTTGCAACCCCATGGGATTCCCTCGAATGCAATTGCATGCCTCCCTCGCAACTGCAATTGTCCTTTGTGTTTTTGTTGGAGAGCGACGGGGGGAGGAGAGGGTAGTTGCATGCCCGACACTAGGCATGCAACTGCAAGTGTCGCCCTCAAGTGCAATTGCATGCCTCCGTCCCGATTGCAATTCGCCTTGTGTTTTTGTTTGAGGGCGAAGGAAGAGGGAGGGGCAGTTGTATTCCAGACACTAGGCTTGTAACTCAAGTGTCACCCACAACTGTAACACATATCCACACACCCAACCGCAACCAACCTTTTGCTTGGTCAATGGGAGATGCGAGGGAGAGGGCGTTTGTATGTCCGACACTAGGCTTGTAACTCCATGTGTTGCCCTCGAATACGATTGCATGCCTCCCTCACAACAGCAACTATCCTTTGTGTTTTTGTTGGAGAGCGACGAGGAGGGGAGGGGTAGTTGTCTCCCCACATTAGGCATGCAACTGCAAGTGTCGCCCTTAAATGCAATTGCATACCTCCGTCCCGATTGCAATTGGCCTTGTGTTTTTGTTTGAGGGCGAAGAGAGAGAGAGGGGCGGTTGTATGCCAAACACCAGGCTTGTAACTCAAGTGTCACGCACGACTATAACCGCATGTCCACACATCCAACCGCAACCAACCTTTTGTTTGGTCAGTGGGCGACGCGAGTGGGGGGCGGTTGTATGTACGAGACTAGGCTTGTAATTCCATGTGTTGCCCTCGAATAAGATTGCACGCCTCGCTCGCAACTGCAACTGTCCTTTGAGTTTTTGTTGGACATCAGCGAGAAGGGGAGGGTGTAGTTGCATGCCCGACACTAGCATGCAACTGCAAGTGTTGCCCCATCCTTCAACTCATATCTTTAACGCGACTACAACTTTGTGGTGCTTTGTTGGGAGAGAGAAGTTGCATGTCTGACACTTGGCATGCAACTGCATGTGTCGCCCACGACTTCAATTCCGTGGTGTTTTGTCGGGAGATGGACAATTGCTTGCGTGTCACTGGGCCTGCAACTAAAAGTGTCGTCTCGGGCTACAAATACATGACGCCACGATGCGAGCTGACTGAGACTTATTTTTCAGTCTTAATCGACCGATTGTATCCATATCCTAACAATAAATCAATTTTTATATTTAATATGTAATATTTTATTTTATTTGTATTTTTTCTCTCAAGAAAATTATTTAAACATGCCACACCAACCTCGTTGCACGTCTACATAGCATGTGAAACAACATATGACGAGCTCTCTTATTTTTGTTAGTACCATTTTTCAATATGTCAATTACAACAAAATTACAAACAGAGGAGTAAAACAATGCCGGACTCAACCCAATCAACTAAATAAAATGCAAGCTAAAAAACAGAACTAATTAACGTTGAGCAGTTTTCTAGTGGCATGATAAATATTTTTAAATAACTTTGAAGATTTTCTGGTGGCACATTAGATATTTTTTAAATACACGATGAATATTTATGAAACTGCATAAACACATTTCACACAAAAATTGACTAATGCTTATTATTTTTAGAAACAAAATATGAAAATGAAAATAAAAATGAAAAAGAAATCCGGACAAAACAAAAGAGACATCATGTTAAGAAAATTGTAGGAAGAACAGCTAATATAGCTGGCCGGTGCACTACACAGTTAATATACTCGGACAATACCTAACAGTTTCAGAAAAAAAAATGCTTGATCAACACATGAAACAAAAAAATTGTCCAAAATATCTGGCCCAACACAACTAAAGAACGCACAAAGAAAATACAAAACAAGGGGCCAGCCCAAAACGCACAAGAGGCAAACGACTGGGACATAGGCTGGACATAAACAAAAAAAAAAAGACAAGTTTTGGACATAAACGACTGGGACATAGGCTGGACATAAACGAAACGCACAAGAGGCAACCGACTGACACTTCATCAAGTCTCGATTGACTCAGATCTAAACAGGCCCATACTTAAATGGGAAATACGTAACTCAAGAGCAGGTTTTGGCTTCCTTATTGAGAAAATTACCATATACATTTCTTTCTCAAGTTTTGATGGTGCTGTCGTTGTGGACTTTGCTAGACGTACGGACTTTTACGGGAGATTTACAGGCTGCTTAACATCGATTCGCGGGATTGATTAAAGCGCACAACCTCATCGGTGAAATTCAGGGGAAGGGCCAATTAAAAAGACGCACAGTTCCCAGTCCATAGAACTCTGTAAAAATGTGTCCGTACGTTTAATATTATTGGTTGTCGTTCTCCAAATACTGTTGTGTTCGGTTGCCGGTGGAAGTGCACTTTCGAATGCAAATGGTCCTACACTCAACAATCATGGAACAAATGGTATGTTGTTATGTAATAATGTCTAAATTAGAAGTGTTGATAAAAATAATTTTGCCAATAGAGTATGAGGAAGAAAGGTGCAACGAGCACCAAAATAATTGGTACTAGTATGATGAAAAAAAAATCCAAAAATTTGCTAGTAACGTACTCCCTCCGTACCTAAATATAAGTCTTTTAAGATATTTCACTAGGTGTCTACATACAAAGCAAAATTAGTGAATCTATACTCTAAAGTATGTCTATATACATCCGTATGTAGTCCATTAATGAAACCTCTAAAAAGACTTATTTTTAGAAACGGAGGAAGTATATTGAACTCATGATCCATTATTTTGAGTTCTATCCATTATTTTGAGTTCTATCGTGAGTCTGACTCACAACCTATTATGCTACGGACAAGTATATCATGATAAACATTTAGTGGTTTTCCTTTGTTATTTCTATCGCATAACAATACATGTTAATATCTTTCATAAAATTTTGGGTAATAATCTATATTAGAAGGGTTACGCGCGCTTTGCTGCACCGTTGATGTTGTTGGGTTTCTTAAAAAAAATAGTTTGTTTTAAAATATAAGGTGTATTTTCTTTGAAAAGTCAAATCTTTCAAATTTGTAGAGAAATATATCACAATCCATAATATCAAATGGGTATTCTTAGATTCATCATGAAATGAATTTTCATACTTATTTTGTTTAATATTGTGGATGCCGATATTTCTATTGTGAACTTGGTCAAAGTTAAAGAAATTTGACTTTCTAAAAAAGTCAAATTTATAGGATATTTAAGTTGAAACTAGTGGAATTTTCAAGTTGCCGGATGGGAGAGATGATAAAGTGTGTTTTATTTATATTTATAATGTGTTTATTTGGTGGTCCTTTCGTGGCGTGATTCTGAGTTATCCGCTAGCCAACCTATACTTATGTGGAAAAAATGTGTCGGTGGTTGCATGTAATATATTGATGCTAGAATATCACATTATGGCGCTTCTTTCTTCTAGGTGGTAGGAGTGTGCGCACGATTGATGGTTTTATAGGACGGTTGCTGTTGATTAATTTGAAAAGTCTTTGGCCCGATCAAAATGGTAAATCAAATCCAAAATTGAATACCTCAGTTGAATGAAAAAGCTTCAACATTGTGTAATATATTGAATTAAAAGAATTTAATGGGAAATCTTGAGAAATTGTTCACACGGTCTAAATCGGATGACCAGATTCTAAATTGAATACCTTAACTAATTGTGAGGCTTTAAATTTAAAAGCAAAGTGTTTAGTATAAAAGAATTGAATAAGAGAGCTTTGAGAAATTGATGATATGATCAAATCGGGTGATTCAATTTTATTTAAAGACCTCAATTGAATGTGAGCTTTTTAAAACTAGGAAGCTTAGTGTTATAGATGATACCCATGAATTTGGGGGGGGGGGGCTGCCATCTGGTAGTGTCTTAATGGAATATATGAGGGTTCCATAGAGATGAATAAAACGTAGAATTTTTCATTTATGAAATCGATCAGATATGGCTCAAGCAAGGATACATGTTGTTTCTTTATCGAAGGTATTGGCCCGAGGTATTATTGACTTGCGATTGGATCAAGCAACATCGACATGGAGTGACGACCCCCTTTTGAAGATGTTGTCTTAATTATAGTCATGCACTATTTGGTAAGTCGCATGTCACCTGAAAAATGAGTTATGGTCCACTGCTTATATGTTTTCTGATTGGATTGTGGAGAGTCGTCCCCGCATGACATGTCCTATGTGGATGGATTAGATTTTTCTTTGGTTTTGCAAGCGGATTTTGTTTTGTATCAATGTTTAGCATTATTTGTAGGGATGGCAATGGGTCGGGTTTGGGGTGGATAGAGCTGGTCCAAATCCAACCCATGAACCATCTTGCTACCCTCTACTCATCCACCAAAGCATCCATGGGCACAAAATGTGCCCATGCCCAAATCCATTGGATATCCAAATACCCATGGAGTTCCATGAGCATCGAAAAATCAGCATGGAGCCTTCCTAAAAATCAAATTAACTCATCATCTTTCATTAACTAAGATTAGGTTTAATAATTATGTTAGTGGAGTTGTGAGGGATTAGGGGACATGGGCCGGACTCTGTCCTTTTGTGATCGCGAGTGACTTGGGGTTGAACATTTTCTTAGTTTATTGTCAATCCCATAGGGGGGCACGTGTCATAGGTATCCATTGGATATCCATGGAGCAAAAATTACAACTGTGTCCAACCTGGTTGTTCGTGGGTATCCAGATCCACGGATCCATGGACAAAAATGTGCTTCATACCCTTGGCCAACAGGGTCGGGTATCCAGATCCATGGATAAAATTGTCATCCCTAATTATCTGTCACTATTTTAAGTGTGTGTGTGTGTGTGTGTGTGTGTGTGTGTGTGTGTGATGGCCGTTTGGGGCACCTAGGCGCCCATGCACCTTGCCTACATACCGTTGGATTGTATCCTGATTTGTTGTTGTGATGGTTTGCATGCATACCTCAAAGGGCAACAATGAAACTTTCCATACTTTGTATATCCACGTTCATGCATTGATGACATTCCAAAGAAATTGATATGTGTTAATTTGGATCTACATATCTAAAATATTATCCACATGTTTTTTTATTTAATTCAATTAAATGGTAATTTGCAGAAAAGCACATGGAACTTAAAACACTCACATCCTTTTATGTGTAGATCCAAATTGAGCGATTCTTTTTGCAAAATGATGCTTACAAAATATATTTTCACCTAGAAAAGTGAAATTTGGAAATTGGATATTTTAAATTTTGATCTCAAGCAGAATGGGTTCAAATTCAAATATGGCAAAACTTGCAATGTATAAATCCAAATTAATTGATTCCTTTTGCCAAATAAACTTAGTGAAATATAGTTTTCCTAGGTACTATAGTAAAAAAATATATAAATTTAAATAGAATATGGTTTAACAATAACCATAATTCAAACAATATTTAAACCCAAACCTAGTTTAACTTTAAATAAATATGTTTATCAAATGATCCCTTTTGCAACATGTTTCAAAAAAACTAAAACGAACATAGTGAGTATTTTGGGATTATTGTTTTACCTTAGAAAATAGAAGTGATTTGAATTTAATTCAAACAAGGTTTGGTTAAAACATGAAATCATAGGTTTAATTTGAATATATTTTTGCAGATGATTTACTAAATTAAATTAAACCTACTAAACACTTTAGAGTTATAATTGAGTTTACAAAATTCAAATTAATCAAGAAATAGTTCAAACATAAGTAAGATTTGAAAACTGATTGCACTTAGTAAATGACTATCAATTAAACGTGACTTTAGTTCACAGTGGAATAAGGTTTAAATAATAACTTTGGTAAGTGATATTGGATTTGTACTTACTTCAGCAAAAGTTCAAACATAATTTGAATTTAGTTAAGCCTAAGTGAAACTTAGAAGCCATATAATTAATCTAAATTAAATGAAATAATTTTGCAAATGAATTATTGAACCAACATTTGTCAATTATGAAATATTTTGAACTTGAAACTAGCTTCAATAATTCAACCAGTTTTATGATATTCTCTTGATACTATCGTGTTGGATATAATATTTTTCGACCCTTTATTTTTCTAAGAATTGTACTAGTTTTTTCTGCCTTAGTACTACATCCATATATTATGATTACTTTTGTTGTTTTCCTGATGTCTAATTATATTTACATTCATTACAACCAATTTTACATAAACCAATTAGTATCAGGTCCTCACAAACACTATACTTGTAAGTAATATTAAAACAACAATCTTTTTATTCCTTATAGCTACATTTTGCTATCCATGTTGTCAAAGCAAGTAATGATAAAGTACCATTACAATAACGTAAATTGTACATGTCATGTACTTCAACAACATATCTCTTTTATGTTTTATAATTTAACTTATTTATACTATTTGCAATTTATAGTTTGTGTCACGAATTAAAATTATTGTTTTACAATAAATAGTTTCACATCTTATTATTATGATTATTATTTAGTGTTTACCCTTCAAATTCTCCTTCAATTTCTACGTATTCCAATATAGGGTTGGACACTTATCATTAAGTAGTTTTGTTTATATTTTCAAGAGAATTACTTTAATGTTTAGGGCTATCGTTCCCAAACCTTTACATTTTAGAGTACTTAAATAGTAAATGTAGTAATCTTAGTTTAGAATTTGATGTCTCCAGTTTAGGGTCTATGGTTTTCTAATTTTCCATATATTGCAATACACTTGGTTTAGGCGTTAGATTTATAGTTGATTTATAGTGATATAGTTGTTGTGATATTTCTTTATACATGGAGTCTTCAATATAGTAATCTTACTTTAAGGATTAGGGCTTGGAGTTTGGGATACTCATGTAGAGTATGTAGCGATATTAATTTAGGATTTACTCTTTTCTACCAAACATTTATGAGTATAACTTAAGCTTCAGGGCTTATTTTTATTTATTTATATTTTCTATCATTCTCAATGGCATTACTAATTATACATCATATATTATTATGTTTACTGTTTACTATTACGGTTTAGGGTTCATGTTTCCTTTTATTAATGTGTGATCTGTTTCGATAGGATATACAACTAGTACATAAACAAGCTACTCAATCTGTCTCAGTTTACAAGTCCGGCACATGTACCTAGGTCGTCAATTTGACCAACTTAATGAGAGGCATATATTACAAAAATATATATCATTAGAAACTTTAGATGTTCTATTTTTCTAATGATATAATTTTTATGTTAAACAATATATTTTATATAAGTCAAATCGACGACATATGTACACGTGCATGCCTTCTAAACTGTGGCGGAGGGAGTAGTAGAGTATGAACAATTAATTATCCTCATAAAATAGAATGTACCTCACATTCATGGGGTTGTTTCCCGCACATATGCCCGCACACTGACTCACTCAGACGCAGACACACGCGTGCAAATGCACACATAGAGACACACATGCCGCAACAAACACATGTCGTGCGCGCACACACAATCTGACTCATAGAGAACAAAGAAACTAAATACTACTAGTAGAAGAACAAAGCGATTTACTTGACAATCAGAAAACTTACATATAACAAATGTTTACGCAGCGATAGGGTTCTTCATGCTTCATATCTATATTTTTCATTTTGCGTTGTGGATCTGTTCCATTCCCACTTGATGCTTAATGAATTTCATATTCTCAGTATTTTATTTCGGTGCACGTTCCATTCTTTGTCATGCCCGGAGTCCTCGGGAGTGTGCCTACTTCCTCGGCCTTCTCCCGGACAAGCTCCTAGGTGTCTTGGACGTGCCGCATCTGTGTCATGGTTCCGCCCACCGCCATACGGATAACAAACTTGCTGTCCACCCGCAAAAAAAAAACTTGCCGTCCACCACGAAGTGCGTCATGAACGCCCGCCCGCTACGGTTCACCGCCATGAGGAGCCTACAGTTCAAGCCATCAACGGCATCATCGTCGCCTTGGTGCCTTGGACGGAGATGGAAGGTCACGAGGGAGAACCTCGTCGAAGCTACCACCTCGAACCGCCCGTCGGCCTCCAGCGCCTGCTCGAACCACCTGGCCATCTCGACGTGCCGCCGTACGTACGCCCGCATGCCCGCGCTGCCGTACCGGTAATGATGAAAATATGTTTCCAAAGAATTGCTAATAACGTGTATTGAACTCATGATCCATTATTTTCAGTTCTATCGTGAGTCTGACTCACAACCCATTATGCTACAAGTACATCACGATAAACATTTAGTGGTTTCCGTTTGTTATTTATATCGCATAAAATACATGTTAATATCTTTCATAAAAATTTGGGTAATAATCTGTACTAGAAGGGTTGGACACGCTTTGCTGCGCCGTTGATGTTGTTGGTTTTTAAAAAAAATATACTTTGTTTTAAAATATAAGGTGTATTTTCTTTGAAAAGTCAAATCTTTTAAATTTGATCAAATTTGTAGAGAAATATATCACAATCCATAATATCAAATAGGTATTCTTAGATTCATCATGAAATCGAACTTTCACACTTATTTTGTTTAATATCGTGGATGCTGATATTTCTGTTGTGAACTTGATCATAGTTAAAAATATTGACTTTCTACACAAGTCAAATTTATAGAACATTTTAGTTGAAACTGATGGAATTTTTAAGTTGCCACATGGGGGAGATGATAAAGTGTGTTTTATTTATATTTATAATGTGTGACCTTTTTAAGGTGAATTGAAAGGACTGCGACGTCGTTCGTCTGAATTGCCTCAGTGCGACATTTCTGAACGAGGAAATATCCCACACACGACATGACCCTTAATCTGAACTGATGCCCTCATTAACTATATGGAGCTGGACCCACAACTTATCCACATAAGCACGGGCCCCACTTGTTAGTGCATCAGCTCAAACGTATCTCCGTGCCTGTCTGAATGAGTATCCCTGTCTGAACTTGTGTTGCTTCCTCCTCTTCGTTCCTGGTGGTGAGCCAGCGGCGGCGGCGGAGCTTTTGTTCTGGGTGACAGCAGCGGTGGCGCTTTCGTTCTCGGCGACGTCGGCGGCTGTGGTCAGAGCCCCCTCTGTTTTCCTCCGTTCTTGAGTTCGAGCTCGAGGAATACACAGAAGGCCCTTGTCGCGGCGGTGGCGTTCGTGCGCTTGAAAATCCACTTGGTTCATCTTCCTCCTCTCCGGTCGTGTCTGCGGCGATCATCGGCGAGCCGCAGTTCCATTTTGTCCTGACATTTGGTATCAAAGCGAGGGTGAGAAGGGGAGGTCGTCGGCCATGACGCTCATTCCGGCTGCTTCACTCTTATTGCAGGTTTATATATCAAGACATCCAAAGAGTCACCACTCACATGTGCAAACTTGATAAGCCCTCGCCGACTTATCCTTCTTGGCGATCACCGCCAACGCCGCGTCCTCCGGCGGCACCACCGCCTCCCAGAGACAGGCGGCATCCAGGTCGGCCTCCACCTTGATGGCCCAGGTGGTGAAGTTCTCCTGTGTGAGCAAGGGGACCGACGTCGCCATCGCAGTCCCCGATCCACCACAGTACGGCACGAGCGCCATGGCCGGCGACCTCCCCCTCTCAACCTAGCTCTGATGCCAAATGTCAGGACAAAAATGGAACCGCCACGCTCCGGCGATCACCGGAGACAACCAGCAAACGCGAGAGCGACAACGCCCAGGGTTCCCCGATGCACAAACACCTTGTCGGATCGGAGAAGGAAGAACAAAAGGGACACGGTGATAACCCACAAATATAGGGGATCAATTGTAGCCTTTCTCGATAAGTAAGAGTGTCGAACCCAACGAGGAGCTAAAGGTAGGACAAATATTCCCTCAAGTTCTACCGACCATCGATACAACTCTACGCACACTTTACGTTCGCTTTACCTACAACAAGTATGAAACTAGAAGTACTTTGTAGGAGCGATAGGAAAGGCTTGCAAGAAAGTAAAGAACACGTAAATAAAACTAGGGGCTGATTAGAGAAAGAAACAACTACGAGTGTCTAACGAGTGTGGAAAAGTGGTGGTAGGAGTTGCGGAATTGTCCCTAAGCAATTGACTACGTTACTAGATCGATGGCAAGTATCATGTGGGAGAGGCCTCTGCTAGCATGTCATCCCTTACATGGAATTCTATGCACTTATGATTTGAACTATTAGCAAGCGTCCGCAACTACTAACGTTCATTAAGGTAAAACCCAACCATAGCAATAAGATATATTGGTCCCCCTTCAATCCCATATGCATCAATTTCTATGCTAGGTTTGAAGCTTCTGTCACTCTAGCCTGCCAATACATAGTCCTATCAACATACAACTAACCCTATGGTGTGATCCACGTGCGCGATCATATGATGGGCACCAAAGGACAGCAACATAACCACAAGCAAATTAAACCAATCATAGCAATTCATCAATCACCAATAGGACAACGTTAATCTACTCAGACATCATAGGATAGCAACACATCATTGGATAATAATATGTAGCATAGAGCACCATGTTCAAGTAGAGGGTACAGCGGGTTGCGGAAGAGTGAACCGCTGAATATAGATGGGGGAAGATGATGGAGATGTTGGTGAAGATGACGGAGGTGTTGGTGTAGATCACCGTCACACGATGATGTCCCGGGCGGCGTTCCGGCGCCGCCGGGAGAGAGGGGGAGAGAGCCCCCTGTTGGGGAACGTCGCATGGGAAACAAAAAATTTCCTACGCGCACGAAGACCTATCATGGTGATGTCCATCTACGAGAGGGGATGAGTGATCTACGTACCCTTGTAGACCGTACAGCAGAAGCGTTAGAGAACGAGGTTGATGTAGTGGAACGTCCTCACGTCCCTCGATCCGCCCCGCGAACAATCCCGCGATCAGTCCCACGATCTAATACCGAACTGACGGCACCTCCGCGTTCAGCACACGTACAGCTCGACGATGATCTCGGCCTTCTTGATCCAGCAAGAGAGATGGAGAGGTAGAAGAGTTCTCCGGCAGCGTGACGGCGCTCCGGAGGTTGGTGATGACCTTGTCTCAGCAGGGCTCCGCCCGAGCTCCGCAGAAACGCGATCTAGAGGAAAAACCGTGGAGGTATGTGGTCGGGCTGCCGTGGAAAAGTCGTCTCAAATCAGCCCTAAAACCTCCGTATATATAGGTGGGAGGGAGGGGGCCTTGCCTTGGGGTCCAAGGACCCTCAAGGGGGTCGGCCGAGCCAAGGGGGAGGACTCTCCCCCCCAAACCGAGTTGGACTAGGTTTGGTGGGAGGGAGTCCCCCTTCCTTCCCACCTCCTCCTTTTTTTTCTTTCTCTCTTGATTTTCTTCTCCTTGGCGCATAGGGCACTTATGGGCTGTCCCACCAGCCCACTAAGGGCTGGTGTGGCTCCCCCAATGCCTATGGGCTTCCCCGGGGTGGGTTCCCCCCCCCCCCCGGTGAACTCCCGGAACCCATTCGTCATTCCCGGTACATTCCTGGTAACTCCGAAAACCTTCCGGTAATCAAATGAGGTCATCCTATATATCAATCTTCGTTTCCGGACCATTCCGGAAACCCTCGTGACGTCCGTGATCTCATCCGGGACTCCGAACAACATTCGGTAACCAACCATATAACTCAAATACGCATAAAACAACGTCGAACCTTAAGTGTGCAGACCCTGCGGGTTCGAGAACTATGTAGACATGACCCGAGAGACTCCTCGGTCAATATCCAATAGCGGGACCTGGATGACCATATTGGATCCTACATATTCTACGAAGATCTTATCGTTTGAACCTCAGTGCCAAGGATTCATATAATCCCGTATGTCATTCCCTTTGTCCTTCGGTATGTTACTTGCCCGAGATTCGATCGTCAGTATCCGCATACCTATTTCAATCTCGTTTACCGGCAAGTCTCTTTACTCGTTCCGTAATACAAGATCCCGCAACTTACACTAAGTTACATTGCTTGCAAGGCTTGTGTGTGATGTTGTATTACCGAGTGGGCCCTGAGATACCTCCCCGTCACACGGAGTGACAAATCCCAGTCTTGATCCATACTAACTCAACCAACACCTTCGGAGATACCTGTAGAGCATCTTTATAGTCACCCAGTTACGTTGCGACGTTTGATACACACAAAGCATTCCTCCGGTGTCAGTGAGTTATATGATCTCATGGTCATAGGAATAAATACTTTACACGCAGAAAACAGTAGCAACAAAATGACACGATCAACATGCTACGTCTATAAGTTTGGGTCTTGTCCATCACGTGATTCTCCCAATGACGTGATCCAGTTATCAAGCAACAACACCTTGTTCATAATCAGAAGACACTGACTATCATCGATCAACTGGCTAGCCAACTAGAGGCATGCTAGGGACGGTATTTTGTCTATGTATCCACACATGTAAATGAGTCTTCATTCAATACAATTATAGCATGGATAATAAACTATTATCTTGATACAGGAATTATAATAATAACTATATTTATTATTGCCTCTAGGGCATAATTCCAACACCCCCCCTCCTTCTTCTTCTTCCTTGACCTCCTCCCTAGATGGGAGAAGGGTTTCCCCTCTGGTCCATGGTCTCCATAGTGGCGGAGGGGCGAGAGCCCCTCCGAGATTGGATCTCTCTCTCTTTGTCCTTCTGTTGTCACCAGTTTTGTCACAGAACAAGGTTATTGGATTCAGCGCGCTTGGCACCACTCCAAGATCCGTCATGAACTGCTTCATCCAGACACCCTCCTTAGCTGCCTCCGAGGCAGCCATGTACTCCCCTTCATATGTAGAATCTGCTACGACGCTTTGCTTGGAACTGCACCAGCTTACTGCACCCCCATTAAGAATTAATACGTATCCGGTTTGCGACTTAGAGTCGTCCGGATCTGTGTCAAAGCTTGCATCGACGTAACCTTTTACGGCGAGCTCTTCGTCACCTCCATACACGAGAAACATCTCCTTAGTCCTTTTCAGGTACTTCAGGATATTCTTGACCGCCGTCCAGTGATCCACTCCTGGATTACTGTGGAACCTACCTACCATACTTATGGCCAGGCTAACATCCGGTATAGTGCACAGCATTGCATACATGATAGAACCTACGGCTGAAGCATAGGGGACGGAGCGCATATGCTCTCTATCTTCATCAGTTGCTGGGCACTGAGTCTTACTCAATCTCGTACCTTGTAAAACTGGCAAGAACCCTTTCTTGGACTGTTCCATTTTGAACCTCTTCAAAACTTTATCAAGGTATGTGCTTTGTGAAAGTCCTATCAGGCGTTTTGATCTATCCCTATAGATCTTAATGCCTAGAATGTAAGCAACTTCTCCTAGGTCCTTCATAGAGAAACTTTTATTCAAGTAACCTTTTATGCTCTCCAAAAGCTCTACGTTGTTTCCAATCAGCAATATGTCATCCACATATAATATCAGAAACGCCACAGAGCTCTCACTCACTTTCTTATAAATACAAGATTCTCCAACCACTTGTATAAACCCAAATGCTTTGATCACCTCATCAAAGCGTTTGTTCCAACTCCGAGATGCTTGCACCAGTCCATAAATGGATTGCTGGAGCTTGCACACCTTGTCAGCATTTTTAGGATCGACAAAACCTTCGGGTTGCATCATATACAACTCTTCCTTAAGGAAACCGTTAAGGAACGCCGTTTTGACATCCATCTGCCAGATTTCATAATCGAAAAATGCAGCTATTGCTAACATGATTCTGACGGACTTAAGCATCGCTACGGGTGAGAAAGTCTCATCGTAGTAAACTCCTGGAACTTGTGAAAAACCCTTTGCCACAAGTCGAGCTTTATAAATGGTCACATTACCGTCAGCGTCCGTCTTCTTCTTAAAGATCCATTTGTTCTGAATAGCCTTGCGGCCCTCAGGTAGTATCTCTAAAGTCCACACTTTGTTCTCATACATGGACCCTATCTCGGATTTCATGGCTTCTAGCCATTTGTTGGAATCTGGGCCCACCATTGCTTCTTCATAATTTGCAGGTTCATTGTTGTCTAACAACATGATTGATAAGACGGGATTACCGTACCACTCTGGAGCAGCGCGTGATCTCGTCGACCTGCGTGGTTCAACAGAAACTTGAACTGGAGTTTCATGATCATCATCATTAACTTCCTCCTCAACCGGCGTCGCAACGACAGAGGTTTCCCCTTGCCCTGCGCCACCATCCAGAGGGATGAAAGGTTTGACAACCTCGTCAAGTTCTATCTTCCTCCCACTCAATTCTCTCGATAGAAACTCCTTCTTGAGAAAAGCTTCGTTTTTAGCAACAAACACTTTGCCCTCGGATTTGAGATAGAAGGTGTACCCAACTGTCTCTTTTGGATAACCTATGAAGACGCACTTTTCCGCTTTGGGTTCCAGCTTTTCAGGCTGAAGCTTTTTGACATAAGCATCACATCCCCAAACTTTAAGAAACGACAACTTTGGCCTTTTGCCATACCACAGTTCGTATGGTGTCGTCTCAACGGATTTTGATGGTGCCCTATTTAAAGTGAATGCAGCTGTTTCTAATGCATAACCCCAAAATGATAACGGCAAATATGTAAGAGACATCATAGATCGCACCATCTCTAACAAAGTACGATTACGACGTTCGGACACACCATTACGCTGTGGTGTTCCAGGCGGTGTTAACTGCGAAACAATTCCACATTGTCTTAAGTGAGTACAAAACTCGAAACTCAGATATTCACCCCCACGATCAGACCGTAGGAACTTGATCTTCTTGTTACGATGATTTTCCACTTCACTCTGAAATTGCTTGAACTTTTCAAATGTTTCAGACTTGTGCTTCATCAAGTAGACATAACCATATCTACTTAAATCGTCAGTGAAGGTGAGAAAATAACGATATCCGCCGCGTGCCTCTACGCTCATTGGACCACACACATCGGTATGTATGATTTCCAACAAGTCACTTGCACGCTCCATTGTTCCGGAGAACGGAGTCTTAGTCATCTTGCCCATGAGGCATGGTTCGCACGTGTCAAGTGAATCAAAATCAAGTGACTCCAAAAGTCCATCAGCATGGAGTTTCTTCATGCGCTTTACACCAATATGACCCAAGCGGCAGTGCCACAAAATATGGCGCTGTCATTGTTTACTCTAACTCTTTTGGTCTCAATGTTATGTATATGCATATCGCTATCAAGATTCAATATGAACAATCCTCTCACATTCGGTGCATGACCATAAAAGATGTTACTCATAGAAATAGAACAACCATTATTCTCAGACTTAAAAGAGTAACCGTCTCGCAATAAACAAGATCCAGATATAATGTTCATGCTCAACGCAGGCACTAAATAACAATGATTTAAGTTCATCACTAATCCCGATGGTAGCTGAAGTGACACTGTGCCGACGGCGATTGCATCAACCTTGGAACCATTTCCTACGCGCATCGTCACTTCATCTTTCGCCAGCCTTCGCCTATTCCGCAGTTCCTGTTTCGAGTTGCAAATATGAGCAACAGAACCGGTATCAAATACCCAGGCACTACTACGAGATCCGGTTAAGTACACATCAATAACATGTATATCAAATATACCTGATTTTTCTTTGCCCGCCTTCTTATCTGCCAGATACTTGGCGCAATTGCGCTTCCAGTGACCCATACCCTTGCAATAGAAGCACTCTGTTTCAGGCTTAGGTCTAGCCTTGGGTTTCTTCGGCGGATTGGCAACAGGCTTGCCGCTCTTCTTCGAATTGCCCTTCTTGCCTTTGCCGTTTCTCTTGAAACTAGTGGTCTTGCTCACCATCAACACTTGATGCTCTTTACGGAGTTCAGACTCTGCGACTTTCAGCATCGCGAACAACTCGCCGGGAGACTTGTTCATCCCTTGCATGTTGTAGTTCAACACAAAGCCTTTATAACTTGGCGGCAGTGATTGAAGGATTCTGTCAGTGATAGCTTATTGCGGGAGTTCAATCCCCAGCTCAGCTAGACGGTTTGAGTACCCACACATTTTGAGCACATGTTCACTGACAGACGAGTTCTCCTCCATCTTGCAAGCATAGAATTTATCGGAGGTCTCATACCTCTCGATCCGGGCGTTCTTCTGAAAGATAAACTCCAACTCCTGGAACATCTCAAATGCTCCATGACGCTCAAAGCGACGTTGAAGTCCCGGTTCTAAGCCATACAAGACTGCACATTGAACTATTGAGTAGTCCTCCTTACGTGCTAACCAAGCGTTCTTAACATCCTGATCAGCCGTAGCGGGTGGTTCATCTCCTAGCGCAGCATTAAGGACATAATCCTTCTTCCCAGCTTGTAAGATTAGCTTAAGATTACGAGCCCAGTCTACAAAGTTGCTTCCATCATCTTTCAACTTAGCTTTCTCTAGGAACGTATTAAAATTCAGGATGACTGTCGCGTGAGCCATGATCTACGACACAAATATATTCAAAGTGGACTTAGACTATGTTCAAGATAATTAGAGTTCAACTTAATCGAATTATATGCTAAACTCCCACTCAAAAGGTACATCTCTCTAGTCATTTGAGTGGTTCATGATCCACTTACACTACCTCAAGTCCGATCATCACGTGAGTTGAGTATAGTTTCAGTGGTAAGCATCCCTATGCTAATCATATCAACTATATGATTCATGATCGACCTTTCGGTCTCATGTGTTCCGAGGCCATGTCTGCACATGCTAGGCTCGTCAAGCTTAACCCGAGTGTTCCGCGTGCGCAACTGTTTTGCACCCGTTGTATGTGAACGTTGAGTCTATCACACCCGATCATCACGTGGTGTCTCGAAACGACGAACTGTAGCAACGGTGCACAGTCGGGGAGAACACAATTTCGTCTTGAAATTTTAGTGAGAGATCACCTCATAATGCTACCGTCGTTCTAAGCAAAATAAGGTGCATAAAAGGATTAACATCACATGCAATTCATAAGTGACATGATATGGCCATCATCACGTGCTTCTTGATCTCCATCACCAAAGCACCGGCACGATCTCCTTGTCACCGGTGCCACACCATGATCATCCATCAACGTGTTGCCATCGGGGTTGTCGTGCTACTTATGCTATTACTACTAAAGCTACATCCTAGAAAAATAGAAACGCATCTGCAAGCACAAACATTAGTATAAAGACAACCCTATGGCTCCTGCCGGTTGCCGTACCATCGACGTGCAAGTCGATATTTCTATTACAACATGATCATCTTATACATCCAATATATCACATCACATCGTTGGCCATATCACATCACAACCATACCCTGCAAAAACAAGTTAGACGTCCTCTAATTTTGTTGTTGCATGTTTTACGTGGTGACCAAGGGTATCTAGTAGGACGCATCTTACTTACGCAAACACCACAACGGAGATATATGAGTTGCTATTTAACCTCATCCAAGGACCTCCTCGGTCAAATCCGATTCAACTAAAGTTGGAGAAACCGACACTTGCCAGTCATCTTTGAGCAAAGGGGGTTACTCGTAACGATGAAACCAGTCTCTCGTAAGCGTACGAGTAATGTCGGTCCAAGCCGCTTCAATCCAACAATACCGTAGAATCAAGAAAAGACTAAGGAGGGCAGCAAAACGCACATCACCGCCCACAAAAACTTTTGTGTTCTACTCGAGAAGACATCTACGCATGAACCTAGCTCATGATGCCACTGTTGGGGAACGTCGCATGGGAAACAAAAAATTTCCTACGCGCACGAAGACCTATCATGGTGATGTCCATCTACGAGAGGGGATGAGTGATCTACGTACCCTTGTAGACCGTACAGCAGAAGCGTTAGAGAACGCGGTTGATGTAGTGGAACGTCCTCACGTCCCTTGATCCGCCCCGCGAACAATCCCGCGATCAGTCCCACGATCTAGTACCGAACTGACGGCACCTCCGCGTTCAGCACACGTACAGCTCGACGATGAGCTCGAACTTCTTGATCCAGCAAGAGAGACGGAGAGGTAGAAGAGTTCTCCGGCAGCGTGACGGCGCTCCGGAGGTTGGTGATGACCTTGTCTCAGCAGGGCTCCGCCCGAGCTCCGCAGAAACGCGATCTAGAGGAAAAACCGTGGAGGTATGTGGTCGGGCTGCCGTGGAAAAGTCGTCTCAAATCAGCCCTAAAACCTCCGTATATATAGGTGGGAGGGAGGGGGCCTTGCCTTGGGGTCCAAGGACCCTCAAGGGGGTCGGACGAGCCAAGGGGGAGGACTCTCCCCCCCCCCCCCCCCAAACCGAGTTGGACTAGGTTTGGTGGGAGGGAGTCCCCCTTCCTTCCCACCTCCTCCTTTTTTTTCTTTCTCTCTTGATTTTCTTCTCCTTGGCGCATAGGGCACTTGTGGGCTGTCCCACCAGCCCACTAAGGGCTGGTGTGGCTCCCCCAATGCCTATGGGCTTCCCCGGGGTGGGTTGCCCCCCCCCCCGGTGAACTCCCGGAACCCATTCGTCATTCCCGGTACATTCCCGGTAACTCCGAAAACCTTCCGGTAATCAAATGAGGTCATCCTATATATCAATCTTCGTTTCCGGACCATTCCGGAAACCCTCGTGACGTCCGTGATCTCATCCGGGACTCCGAACAACATTCGGTAACCAACCATATAACTCAAATACACATAAAACAACGTCGAACCTTAAGTGTGCAGACCCTGCGGGTTCGAGAACTATGTAGACATGACCCGAGAGACTCCTCGGTCAATATCCAATAGCGGGACCTGGATGCCCATATTGGATCCTACATATTCTACGAAGATCTTATCGTTTGAACCTCAGTGCCAAGGATTCATATAATCCCGTATGTCATTCCCTTTGTCCTTCGGTATGTTACTTGCCCGAGATTCGATCGTCAGTATCCGCATACCTATTTCAATCTCGTTTACCGGCAAGTCTCTTTACTCGTTCCGTAATACAAGATCCCGCAACTTACACTAAGTTACATTGCTTGCAAGGCTTGTGTGTGATGTTGTATTACCGAGTGGGCCCTGAGATACCTCCCCGTCACACGGAGTGACAAATCCCAGTCTTGATCCATACTAACTCAACCAACACCTTCGGAGATACCTGTAGAGCATCTTTATAGTCACCCAGTTACGTTGCGACGTTTGATACACGCAAAGCATTCCTCCGGTGTCAGTGAGTTATATGATCTCATGGTCATAGGAATAAATACTTTACACGCAGAAAATAGTAGCAACAAAATGACACGATCAACATGCTACGTCTATAAGTTTGGGTCTTGTCCATCACGTGATTCTCCCAATGACGTGATCCAGTTATCAAGCAACAACACCTTGTTCATAATCAGAAGACACTGACTATCATCGATCAACTGGCTAGCCAACTAGAGGCATGCTAGGGACGGTGTTTTGTCTATGTATCCACACATGTAAATGAGTCTTCATTCAATACAATTATAGCATGGATAATAAACTATTATCTTGATACAGGAATTATAATAATAACTATATTTATTATTGCCTCTAGGGCATAATTCCAACACCCCCCTCCTTCTTCTTCTTCCTTGACCTCCTCCCTAGATGGGAGAAGGGTTTCCCCTCTGGTCCATGGTCTCCATAGTGGCGGAGGGGCGAGAGCCCCTCCGAGATTGGATCTCTCTCTCTTTGTCCTTCTGTTTCTGCGCTCCCAGATTCTGCCTTTCACCGTTTCTTAAATTCCCGGAGACCCGTAACTCCAAATTGGCTGAAATTTTAACACGACTTTCTTCCGGATATTATCTTTCTTGCAGCGAAAGAAGGTCTCCAACCGCCTTAAGGAGAGGCCACAAGCCTGCCAGCCATGGGCCCACCTCCTGGCCGCGGCTACAGGGCATGTGGGCACTCCGTGCATCGCCTCGCGTTGATTCTTCTTCCCAAAAATCATAAATATTTCAAAACAAATCCCGGTAAGTTTTTATTATGTTTGGACTTCGTTTGGTATGGATATTCTGCAAACAAAAAACATGCAACAAACAGGAACTGGCACTGGGCACTGGATCAATATGTTAGTCCCAAAAATAGTATAAAAAGTTGCAAAAAGTATATGAAAGTTGTAGAATATTGGCATGAAACAATCAAAAATTATAGATATGACAGAGACGTATCAGCATCCCCAAGCTTAATTCCTGCTCGTCCTCGAGTAGGTAAATAATAAAAAAGATAATTTTTGATGTGGAATGCTACCTAGCATAATCTTGATCATATAGTCTAATCATGGCATGAATACTAAAACACGAGTGATTCAAAGCAATAGTCTATCATTTGACATAAAGACAATAATATTTCAAGCATACTAACAAAGCAATCATGTCTTCTTAAAATATCATGGCCAAAGAAAGTTATCCCTACAAAATCATATAGTCTGACTATGCTCCATATTCCCCACACAACGTATTTAAATCATGCACAACCCCGGTTTTAGCGAAGCAATTGTTTCATACTTTAGTGTTCTCAAACCTTTTCAACTTTCACGCAATACATGAGCGTGAGCCATGGACATAGCACTATAGGTGGAATAGAATATGGTGGTCGTGGAGAAGACAAAAAAAAGGAGGAGATAGTCTCACATCAACTAGGCGTATCAACGGGCTATGGAGATGCCCATCAATAGATATCAATGTGAGTGAGTAAGGATTGCCACGCAACGGATGCACTAGAGCTTAAGTGTATGAAAGCTCACAAAAGAAACTATGATGTGCACCCAACTTGCTTGCTCACGAAGACCTAGGGCAATTTTGAGGAAGCCCATCATTGGAATATACAAGCCAAGTTATATAATGAAAATTTCCCACTAGTATATGGAAGTGACAACATAGGAGACTCTCTATCATGAAGATCATAGTGTTATTTGAAGCACAAGTGTGGAAAGAGGATAGTAGCAATTGTCCCTTCTCTCTTTTCTCTCATTTTTTGTGGGCTCTTTGGCCTCTTTATATATATATATATATATATATATATATATATATATATATATATATATATATATATATATATATTTATTTATTTATTTATTTGGTGGGCATCTTTGGCCTCTTTTTTATAAATGGGCTTCGATGGCCTCTTTTATTTCCTCACATGGGACAATGCTCTATTAATAATGATCATCACACTTACAACTCAATATTTAGAGCAATGATGACTCTATATGAAATGCCTTCGGTAGTGTACCGTGACAATGATCTAGCATAGCAATGACATCAAAAAAACGGACAAGCCATGGAAACATCATGCTAGCTATCTTACGATCATGCAATGGCAATATGGAAGTGGTGGCACATGTCATGAGATGGAACGGTGGTAGTTGCATGGCAATATATCTCGGAATGGCTATGAAAATGCCATAATAGGTAGGTATGGTGGCTGTTTTGAGGGAGGCTATATGGTGGGTGTAATGCACCGGTGAAAGTTGCGCGGTACTAGAGAGGCTAGCAATGGTGGAAGGGTGAGAGTGCGTATAATCCATGGACTCAACATTAGTCATAAAGAACTCACATACTTATTGCAAAAGTCTATTAGTCATCGAAACAAGGTACTACACGCATGCTCCTAGGGGAAAGGTTGGTAAGAGTTAACCATCGCGCGATCCCGACCTCCACACAAAGGATGACAATCAATAAATAAATCATGCTCCGACTTCATCACATAACGGTTCACCATACGTGCATGCTACGGGAATCACAAACCTTAACACAAGTATTTCTAAAAATACACAATTACTCACTAGCATGACTCTAATATCACAAATTCATGTCACAAAACTGTTGCAAGGAATCAAACATATCATATTCAGTGATCTACAAGTTTTATGTAGGATTTTATGACTAACCATGTGAATGACCAACTCCTGTTAACTCTCTAAATTGGTATAAGTGAAGCATGAGAGTTTAATTCTTTCTACAAAAGATATGCCCTGCTCTGACAAATATAAGTAAGCAAAAGAGCATTCTACAAATGGCGGTTTTCTATGTGTAGGGAAACAGACAATCCAAACTTCAAAAGATATAAATGAAGCACAAGAAGCATTCTGTAAAGCCAACCAAGGACTATCTCATACCAGCATGGTGCATAAAATAAAAAGGAAAAATAAACACAAAAGACGCTCCAAGCATTTGCACATATCATGTGATGAATTAAAATATAGCTCCGAGTAAAATTACCGATAGATTGTAGATGAAAGAGGGGATGCCTTCCGGGGCATCCCCAAGCTTAGACACTTGAGTCTTCCTTGAATATTACCCTGGGTTGCCTCGAGCATCCCCAAGCTTAGGCTATTGCCTCTCCTTATTCCTTCATCCATCGTGCTCTCACCCAAAACTTGAAAACTTCAATCACACAAAACTCAACAAAACTTCGTGAGATCCGTTAGTATAATAAAATAAATCACCACTTCAAGTACTGTTGTGAACTCATTCTAAATTCATATAAGCATTATATCTAATGTAATCCAACTTCACCATGGTTCATACCCCCCGATACTACCCATAGATTCATCAGAATAAGAGAACAATGCATAGAAAACAGAATCTGTGAAAACAGAACAGTCTGTAGCAATCTGTATATTCCGTATACCTCTGATATCTCAAAAAATTTGAAAAATTACGAACGTCTGGAAAATTTCCATATCAATCAGCAGCAAAAAGAATCAACTCAAAATCTCTCCTAGAATTAATTTCGTGAGCAGAAAGTTTCTGTCTTTTCTCACCGTGATCAAACAACTATCACCCAAACTAATCGTAAAGGCTTTACTTGGCACATTATTTTTTTAAACACAAAGGAATTGTACAAGGGGATAATTATTTTTGTGAGAAACTTCCATGAAAAATTCTACATTGTTTCCATGAGCATGAACACAAGTGTTCAAGGTCGACCCTCACTTCCGCAATGCATCACCTTTCAATCGCTTCTCTTTTTGAAAAAGTTTTAAGTTCCCCTCTATATTTTTTGTTTTTAAACTAAATAAAAGCACTCAACAGAAATAAATGACTCTCTAAAACTTCCGGGTTGTCTCCCAGGCAGCGCTTTCTTTAAAGCCATTAAGCTAGGCATAAAGTGCTCAAGTAATGGATCCAACCGGATCCCAAGGTATATCAAAGCCAATTTTAATTAGCAATGATTTGAAATTTAGTGGTGAGCACAAGGTAACACATATCAAGCAATGACGAAGTCTAACTCTCTTCCTATGCATTGGCATGTCATAAAAGAACAATTCATGCACACCAAGTAAAGGCCAATACATAGCATAAGCAGTTTCTTGCAATTTTATCGTATTGGAAACATAGAGAGGTGGAGATGTAGTTCCTCTCTCATAATAAGTGCAAGTAGGAGCAACAAGCACATGCATATTATATTCATCAAAATAATCATGCTTAACATAAGGGACTATAGCTAGCTCATCTTCATAAGCATCGTTCATATTGGCAACATGGCCACAAGCATAGCATGCATCAAGTTCATCAAAAAGGGATATTTCAAACTTATCCAAGGGATCATAGCAGTCATCCTTCGGTAAGAATGAAGGGAAATTAAATAATGTATGAGTAGAAGAGTTACTCTCATCAGAAGGTGGACACGGGTAGCTAGTCCGCTCTTCCTCCTTGTGTTCTTCGCTCTCCTCTTCATCTTTTTCATCTAATGAGCTCACAATTTCAGCATTTTCTTCTTCCATAGTTTCCTGCAAAATAATAGTATCTTCTTGGGCAGCATAGAATTTCTCCTTAAATCGTTCAATATGGGCATTATATTCATAATTAGTATAAAAATAACGAAGCATAGCCAAATTTACAGATCGGTAAGGAGCATCATCATTATCATCACACCCTTTAAACAGAGCCTCAATTTCATAAGCACCCATAAAAGCAACAAACTCTTCTATTTGCTCCACATCATAGTAATCATATATACCATTAGCATAAGAAGCCAAGGTTCTATGATCATAAAATTCACAAGAAAAGGGAAGGTGTGGAGCCTTCATCCTAGAGCAACAAGTAGCACCATATCTCTTGCATAGTTCCCAAGCATACCATTTCAACAAATGGATTTGATCCCATAAAAGTTTCCCTTTTTGAGTCAAGCGATAATCCCTAAAGTATTCACGTTGATCCAACGTGTATCCCATTATATAATTGAATGGGGATTTCTCGGGATTATTAAAGAAGTGCATAATATTTTCCACATAACGAGCCTCGAGGGTTTTAGGAGGTTCCCCATCTCCATGAGTAGCAAGTACACCTAATTTTTTTGGTATTTCGTGTTCCATATCCATAACTAAAGATAGAGAACAACTTAGAACAGCAAATAAATCTACTTAGTGATAAAGCAAACAAGCACACACGAGGATATTCACCTCTCTCCCTCTCTCCCCGGCGACGGCGCCAGAAAAAGGTCTTGATAACCCACAAGTATAGGGGATCAATTGTAGCCTTTCTCGATAAGTATGAGTGTCGAACCCAATGAGGAGCTAAAGGTAGGGCAAATATTCCCTCAAGTTCTATCAACCACCGATACAACTCTACGCACACTTTAGGTTCGCTTTACCTAGAACAAGTATGAAACTAGAAGTACTTTGTAGGAGTGATAGGAAAGGCTTGCAAGAAAGTAAAGAACACGTAAATAAAACTAGGGCCTGGTTAGATAAAGAAACAACTACGAGTGTCTAACGAGTGTGGAAAAGTGGTGGTAGGAGTTGCGGAATTGTCCCTAAGCAATTGACTACGTTACTAGATCGGTAGCAAGTATCATGTGGGAGGGGCCTCTGCTAGCATGTCATCCCTTACTTGGAATTCTATACACTTATGATTGGAACTATTAGCAAGCGTCCGCAACTACTAACGTTCATTAAGGTAAAACCCAACCATAGAAATAAGATATATTGGTCCCCCTTCAATCCCATATGCATCAATTTCTATGCTAGGTTCGAAGTTTCTATCACTCTAGCTTGCCAATACATAGTCCTATCAAGATACAACTAACCATATGGTGTGATCCACGCGCGCGATCATATGATGGGCACCAAAGGACAGCAACATAACCACAAGTAAATTAAACCAATCATAGCAATTCATCAATAACCGATAGGACAACGATAATCTACTCAGACATCATAGGATAGCAACACATCATTGGATAATAATATGTAGCATAGAGCACCATGTTCAAGTAGAGGGTACAGCGGGTTGCGGACGAGTGAACCGCTGAATATAGATGGGGGAAGATGATGGAGATGTTGGTGAAGATGAGGGAGGTGTTGGTGTATATCGCCGTCACACGATGATGTCCCGAGCGGCGTTCCGGCGCCGCCGGGAGAGAGGGGGAGAGAGCCCCCCTCCTTCTTCTTTTTCCTTGACCTCCTCCCTAGATGGGATAAGGGTTTCCCCTCTGGTCCATGGTCTCCATGGCGGCGGAGGGGCGAGAGCCCCTCCGAGATTGGATCTCTCTCTGTGTGTCCTTCTGTTTCTGTGCTCCCAGATTGTGCGTTTCACCGTTTCTTAAATTCCAGGAGATCCGTAACTCCGATTAGGCTGAAATTTTAACACGATTTTCTTCCGGATATTATCTTTCTTGCGGCGAAAGAAAGGCTCCAGCCTCCTTAAGAAGTGGCCACAAGCCTGCCAGCCGCGAGCCCACCCCCTGGTCGCGGCTACAGGGCTTGTGGGCACTCCGTGCATCGCCTCGCGTTGATTCTTCTTCCCAAAAATCATAAATATTCCAAAAAAATCCCCGTAAGTTTTTATTACGTTTGGACTTCGTTTGGTATGGATATTCTACGAAACGAAAAACATGCAACAAACAGGAACTAGCACTGGGCACTGGGCACTGGATCAATATGTTAGTCCCAAAAATAGTATAAAAAATTGCCAAAAGTATATGAAAGTTGTAAAATATTGGCATGAAACAATCAAAAATTATAGATACGACGGAGATGTATCACACGAAGAGGTGGTTTTTCCAGCGTTCGAACGCCCTTCCTTGAGCTCAGACTCAACACACACACGAGCGAGCGAGGTACACAACACAGAGAGGATTTATACCCGCGAGCACTTCCTTCACAGTGCATCCTGCTGGACAGAATCTTAGAAGAATTACTGGGAATAATTGGCGAAATAAATGAGCTCAAGATTTGTTTAGAGAGGTTTTATAGGTAGGAGAATGTCCTTGTAAAATTTCAGAATTTATGGAGCAACATAAAACATAGTTGCTTCACAATCCAAAATAATGACCAGAGACAAAGATTTGATGCTATGGTCACATGGTTGAAGGAGTGATGCTCAAATTTGTAGAATAGGCATTATTTGAGCATTTTGAGATGATGGCAAAGTTTCAACACATTTGAACACTCCTAGCTAGCACTTGCTTCACAAAGCTTCCTTTGGACCAGAAACTTTGGAAATTTGCCAAGAAATATTTACTAGCTAAATTGAGTTGAGTTTTGGCGTGAGGCAATGATATGGACAGGAGAATCTCCTGGTAAAATTTCAGAATTTATGGAGCAACATAAAACATAGTTGCTTCACAATCCAAAACATAAAACATAGTTGCTTCACAACTTTGATCAATGAAAGCACAGCCCGCAGATCGCTAACGTAGCCCTACTTCCTGATCCAGATCGTTCATTCACGACGATCCAATGGTCCGGACAGGTGCGGGGTTTTGATGGGGTTTTGAGGTGGTTTTGATGGGGTTTTAAGAGGTTTTCAAACGTTAGGGTTGAGCATAAGTAATTCAAAGAAAATCAAAAAATAGGAAACTTGTGGCAATCATCATTATATGTGACTAATTCCATAGGAAAAATAAGAAATCTGGACTATGAAGTTTTCCATTAAAAAACCTTCATAAATTTGGCTATCACGAACGAGGTTGTATGGTTTTCAAACGTTAAGGTTGAGCATAAGTAATTCAAAAAAAATCAAAAAAATAGGAAACTTGTGGCAATCATCATTATATGTGACTAACTCCATAGGAAAAATAAGAAATCTATACTATGGAGTTTTTCATGAAAAAACCTTCACAAACTTGGCTATCACGAACGAGGTTGTACGGTTTTCAAACGTTAGGGTTGAGCATAAGTAATTCAAAAAAAATCAAAAAAATATAAAACTTGTGGCAATCATCATTATATGTGACTAACTCCATAGGAAAATTAAGAAATCTGGACTATGGAGTTTTCCATGAAAAAACCTTCACAAATTTGGCTATCACGAACGAGGTTGTATGGTTTTCAAACGTTAAGGTTGAGCATAAGTAATTTAAAAAAAAATCAAAAAAATAGGAAACTTGTGGCAATCATCATTATATGTGACTAACTCCATAGGAAAAATAAGAAATTTGTACTATGGAGTTTTTCATGAAAAAACCTTCACAAACTTGGCTATCACGAACGAGGTTGTACGGTTTTCAAACTTTAGGATTGAGCATAATTAATTCAAAAAAATCAAAAAATAGAAAACTGGTGCCAATCAATTTGAGTTGTTAGTATATGACAAAGTAAGAACATGTGTACTGGTTTTCCAATATATTTTTTTAATTTTTTATGCTCATTTTAAACTTGGTCAAACCTAAGTTTGACAAACATTTAAACAAGTTGCAAACATGAAAATGACAAACCAAGCCTGAATCCTTCTTAGTCACTCCAAAATGAAGCTTTTGTGATGTTTTTGAAAGTTTGAAGTTCAACACCCAAAACCATTTGTCTTCACACATGAGTTTCAAATTAGCTCCACAGAGGTAAATACCCCATTTCTAAAACAAGTTTTTTTGTCCATCATGTATAAAACAGCCTTGAGTTGTTAGTAAGAATATGTGCACTAGTTTTCCAAAAAAAAATTATTTTATATGCTCATTTCAAACTTGGTCAAACCAAAGTTTGACAAACATTTAAACAAGTTTCAAAAATGAACAAGAGAAGTCAAAAATGAACAAGAGAAGTCTCAAACATTTAAACAAAGATATGCAAAAAAGGGGGAAAGGGGAAAACATTTAGGCCCTATTTGGGACGTCGTTTTCACTCTAAATACATTTGTAAAATATATCGCCGTTTTCGTTTACACCTGTAAATTGCTCTTCGCGTGTACGTTACACCATGAAGAAAAATACACGTGTATTTATTTACATCGATTCCAAGCGCAGGGCAACGTGTATGTATTTAAACTGAAAATAGGGGACGTTGGAAATAGAGCAGGGAGCTCGGGCTGACCGGTCAGCCTGACCCGTGGGCCAGGGAAGTCAGCGTGCGTCACATCAGTGTCCCATCGGAGTTATTTATACGGTGAGATGTGTCGTATCCTAGCTATTTCCAGATCTGCGCCGCTCTAGCCCCTCTCGCCCCTCACCGCCGGCGAACCCCACCAAAACCACGCAATCCAGCCTCGCCACCGCACGGATCATGAGGCCAGGATCTTCCAGCTCGCGCAGCGGCCATTCTGGAGGCGGAAACCAGAGGCCGAAGCGGTCGGCGCCTGAAACCCCGGAGTCTGACCGCGAACGGGCGGCGCGGGTTGCTTCAGACGCTGCTCGAAAGCGCGGCGCCCGAAGGAACACCAACTGGGGGCTCGCGCCACCGCGTGTGTTCGCTCGGCGCGAGGTGGAGGAGTACGGCCGCCAGCTGGGGGAAGCGGCGCGCTCCTCTGCCGCTGGCTCCTCTGCCGCCCCTGCCGCGGGCTCCTTTGCAGTGAGGGGCAGCTCCGCCATTGCACCTACACTGCTGCCGTCGGGCTTTCTGCCGGAAGACTACGTCAACGACGACGAGCTCGACGACGTCATGGCCGAGGTTATGGAGCGCACCAAGGAAGAGGCCCAGCAGGTCGCTGATACGTCTCCAACGTATCTATAATTTTTGATGGTTTCATGCTATTATCTTGTCAAACTTTGGATGTTTTGTATGCCTTTTATATCTTTTTTTTGGGACTAACTTATTAACTCAATGCCAAGTGCTAGTTCCTGTTTTTTCCGTGTTTTTGACCCTTTTCATAGGAGGATTTTAAACGGTGTTGAAACGGAATAAAACTTCTGAAAAGATTTTTTCCGGAACAGAAGATACGCGTCAAACTTGAGAACCAAGGCAGGGGCCAGCAGGGGACCCCACAAGCCCCCTAGGCGCGGCCAGGGCGGCCCGCGCCTAGCAGGCTTGTGGGCTCCCTGGGCCTCCCCTGCCCTAGCTCCTTCGCCTATATATTCCCTAAAATCCCAGAAAAAATCAAGAGATAAACGAAAACACTTTTCCACCGCCGCAAGCTTCTGTCTCCGCAAGATTCCATCCGGGGCACGTTCTGGTGCCCTGCCGGAAGGGGATTCAGATACGGAGGGCTTCTTCATCAACATCATGACCTCTCCGATGATGCGTGAGTAGTTAACCATAGACATTCGGGTCCATAGCTAGTAGCTAGATGGCTTCTTCTCTCTCTTGGATCTTCACTACAAAGTTCTCCATGATCTTCATAGCGATCTATCAGATTTAATCTTCTTTGCGGTGGGTTTGTCGAGATCCGATGAATTGTGGATTTATGATCAGATTATCTATGAATCTTATTTGAGTTTCTTCTGATCTCTCTTATGCATGATTTCATATCCTTGTAATTCTCTTCGAGTTGTGCATTTTGTTTGGCCAACTTGATCTATGATTCTTGCAATGGGAGAAGTGCTTGGCTTTGGGTTCATACCGTGCGGTGACCTCGCCCAGTGACAGAAGGGGTAGCAAGGCACGCATCGTGTTGTTGCCATCAAGGGTAAAAAGATGGGGTTTTCATCATTGGTTTGAGTTTATCCCTCTACGTCATGTCATCTTGCTTAAAGCGTTACTCTGTTCGTCATGAACTCAATACACTAGATGCATGCTGGATAGCGGTCGATGTGTGGAGTAATAGTAGTAGATGCAGAAAGTATCGGTCTACTTGTCTCGGACGTGATGCCTATATGTATGATCATTGCCTTAGATATCGTCATGACTTTGCGCGGTTCTATCAATTGCTCGACAGTAATTTGTTCACCCACCGTAATATTTGCTATTTTGAGAGAAGCCTCTAGTGAACACTATGGCCCCCGGGTCTACTTCACACCATATTTTCAGCCTTGCTCTTTTACTTCGTTGCACTTTCCGTCTTCAGATCTCACTTTGCAATCAATCTTGAAGGGATTGACAACCCCTTTATAGCGTTGGGTGCAAGCTCTTTTGTGTTTACGCAGGTACTCTGGACTTGACGAGATTCTCCTACTCGATTGATACCTTGGTTCTCAAAATGAGGGAAATACTTACTGCTCCTGTGCTACATCACCCTTTCCTCTTTAAGGGAAAAACCAACGCAAGCCAAGTCTCCGTCAACGTGCCAATTTCTGGCGCTGTTGTTTGAGAAGTAGCAGTCGCCGCGCGCCGGCAGAGGGAAGAGGAGCTCGATGAGATCCGCCTCCGCCAAGCAATCGAGGCATCCCGCGCCGACAGGGGGTGGGGCGCCTCCGACTCCGACTGACCGGCGCCGCCGCAACGTCGGGGCCGCACTGTTGGGGCTCAGGTAAGCGCCCATTTTTGGAGCTTAGGTGGCCGAGCTTAGGAGTCCGTGTAATCGAGGGTGTCGAACTTATAATCATCTCCGACGAGCCCTTGTAATCGAATTCGGCTCTAGAACGTTTTCTGGAATGGATCTATGTTTGTTCGAATTCGGTCGATTTGCTTTTAAATGCTTGTAAATTTGCTTTTCTGAATCGGAGCACGCCGGCGTTGTCGTGCTTCGTCGCCGGAGAAGAAGAAGAGGGAGGATGCGCGCAGGGGATAACTGTTTGACTGTTGTAGCCGCCATCTGGGTCCCATGCCGACGTGGATAAGTTGTGGGTCCCGCCCGGCTCCACCTAATCCTGATACATATTGTGCTTAAGGACCATGTCGTGCCTGGGCTATTTGTGTGCACAGAGGTGTCGCAGCAGAGCCATTCTTATCAACGATGCCGATTTGCACGCAATTCGTATCAAAAACGTCGCACAGGAGCTATAGGCCCCGCTTTGCTGCGCCGTTGATGTCGTTGGGTTTTAAAAAATATACTTTGTTTTAAAATATAAGGTGTATTTTCTTTGAAAAGTCAAATCTTTTAAATTTGATCAAATTTGTAGAGAAATATATCACAATCCATAATATCAAATAGGTATTCTTAGATTCATCATGAAACAAACTTTCACACTTATTTTGTTTGCCGATATTTCTGTTGTGAACGTGGTCATAGTTAAAAATATTGACTTTCTACAGAAGTCAAATTTATAGAATATTTTAGTTGAAACTGATGAAATTTTTAAGTTTCCAGATGGGGGAGATGATAAAGTGTGTTTTATTTATATTTATAATGTGTTTATTTGGTGGTCCTTTCGTGTCGTGATTCCGAGTTATCCGTTAGCCAACCTATACTTATGTGGAAAAAAGTGTGTCGGTGGTTGCATGTACTATATTGATGCTACAATATCACATGATGGCGCTTCTTTCTTTTAGGTGGTGGGAGTGTGCGCGGGATTGATGTTTTTATAGGCCGATTGCTTTTGATTAATTTGAAAAGTCTTTGACCTGATCAAAATGGTAAATCAAATCCAAAATTGAATACCTGAGTTGAATTAAAAAGCTTCAACACTATGGCATATGTTGAATTAAAAGAATTTAATGGGGAAGCTTGATAAATTGTTGATCCGGTCAAAGTCGGATGACTAAATTCTAAATTGAATACCTTAATTAATTGTGACGCTTTAAATTTTAAAATCAAAGTGTTTAGTATAAAAGAATTGAATAAGAGAGCTTTGAGAAATTGATGATCTCATCAAATCGGGTGATTCAATTTTATTTAAAGACCTCAATTGAATGTGAGCTTTTTAAAACTAGAAAGCTTAGTGTTATAGAGAATACCCATGAATATTGGGGGGGGGGGGCTGCCATCTGGTAGTGCCTCAATGGAATATACGAGGGTTCCATAGAGATAAATAAAATGTAGAATTTTTCATTTATGAAATCGATCAGATATGGCTTAAGCAAGGATACATGTTGTTTCTTTATCGAAGGTATTGGTCCGAAGTATTATTTCACGGGTGATAGCCCAAGTTTGACTTGCGATTGGATCAAGCAACATCAACATGAAGTGACGACCCTCTTTTGTAGATGTTGTCTTATAGTCATGCACTATTTGGTAAGTCGCATGTCACCTGAAGAATGAGTTATGGTCCACTACTTATATGTTTTCTGATAGGATTGTGGAGGCTCGTCCCCGCATGACATGTCCTATGTGGATGGATTCGATTTTTCTTTGGTTTTGCAAGTGGATTTGTTTTGTATCAATGTTTAGCATTATTTGTCAATATTGTAAGTATATATATATAGGGTCGCGATATTTGTCACCCTGGATGAGTAATTATTATGTTCACCCTCCTCTATTTTAACATCAATGCACCGTAATTTTATGTTCCGTAAATTTTTCTGATTTTATACATAAAAAGAGACCATAAAATATATAATCAACGTAAAAAAATTGTGTCACGTAAAATTACTAACATACAAAAAGTGAACAAAATACAACAACAAAAAATCTGGTCTTGTGACCTATATTTTTGTTTTACTTTTGTTAAATTTTACATAATGATTCAATATAAATGTAATTATTTGTATTTAAAATGTAATTTATTTACAAATTTATCGTAAAATTATCTTGGGTGAAGAATAAACTATTCTGCACCCTGGGGATTATATATATATATATATATATATATATATATATATATATATATATATATATATATATATATATATATATATATATATGTATGTGTATGTATGTGTGTGCGTGTATATATATATATATATATAGAAACTCTATTCATCACCCAGGGTGCAGAATAGGTTATTCTTCACCCGAGGTAATCTTACGACCTTTTCATAAATAAATTACATTTAAAATACAAATAGTTACATTCATATTGACCCACTATGTAAAATTTGGCATAAATTTTTCAAAAATATAGGCTGTAAGACAAGAAAATATGTATTTTATGTATCTTTTACACTGTGTTTTTACGTTTGTAACTTTACGTAACAAAAATATTTTATCTAATAATTATATATTTTCTTACGGTCTGTTTTTATGTATGGAATAAGAAAAAAAATTACGAAACATAAAATTACGATGCATTGATGTTAAAATGGAGGGGGTGAAGAATAACTATTCCTCACCCAGGGTGACGAATAGCGCGACCCTAGATATATATATATATATATATATATATATATATATATATATATATATATATATATATATATAGTGCCGGGATTTATCATCATTTCCAGAGAAAATGGCTTATATAGTGTTACATCAAACAACCGTTCAAGTCCCAACTTATTGTATAGAGTGAGTATGGTTAGGTTCCTCATGATGGAAAACCAATCCACCAGACAATTTATTATACGAACTGAGCATAGCTCAGATGGTTAGGTTCGGAACCAACACATCAGAGTTTAAATCCTAAACTTCACACTCATGCTTATATATTTCTAGATTCATTTCAGACTTTTCAAGGATGTTCGTTCACTAGGAGGGGGCGTTCATGTCAACTACGAGACACTTATGATGACTTTTTCAATCTTAATATGCAATGTTGGCTCGGTATCTTGAAGGCACTCACAGGAATAGGGTGTGTTCTGGTTCTCGGAGGTACTTGATCAGCATCTGAGAAGGGCTTGGGCTACAGACTTGATGTGTACCACCTTTCCGCTTTGAGCCATTTGTGAGTCACACCACATCACAACCCTCTTTGTGAATTGTTCCTAGGTATTTTAATGATCCAAACGTTCTTATATTTTTTTACGAAGCTAAAAGGCAAAAAAAAAATCTAACATAAAATGACAAGCTAACAAATAGAGTAGTTAGAGGCTATTAGGCCGGCTTCTATTATTTTTTTTCTCCTCGTACAAGCCCACCAGGCCTGGTTGAAAGAGGATCAAGAAGCATGCAGAGTAATTTATGCGGCATGTTAGTACTCTGGGCTAGGTCGGTACACACAAACATGCAAATACATGAAAACGACATACAATCATACGTAAGTAGTTCTCCAAAAAAGAAAAGAAAATGGCATGCATACATACATTGGTCAACCGATTATGGTTGTAACCACGTGACACATGTGGTACGTAATCCAAATAATTCAAAGAAAAAATTCTATTACGGTTGTAAAAATTAAATGAAGCTCAATTCGTTATCAATCAAATGTGAAATAGATGTTGAAATTTGGAGGTGGGCTTTAGGCCCATTAGAGAATTTCAGAAAAATCTCCAAGGGCCCATATAGGTGGCATGACAAGGTGGTGGGAGTTTAGTCCCACCCCGCTAGTGGAGGAGAGTTTGGACCCCTTTATAAGGGTCTCTCTTCCACATGCTATTGGAGAGTGAGAAGAGAAGGTGCCCTCACGCACTCCTCCTCCGCCGCCCGCCTCGCCACGACCCGACACGCCGCGGGTTGCGGGAATGAGCCGAGCCGAGCTCATATCTACGCGCTTATTTTTGCCAGTCAGGAACGGAGAATACGTAACGGACAAGGAACGATCCGAGACGTCGGATCGTGGCTGTTACCGACTCGGACGTGGGCTTGGCCCACGTCTCTCCACCCAGCCGCCTTTTATAAGCACGCGATCGCCTACCCTAGCCGTCACGAGAATCAGATCACATCTGCCTCACGCCTTCGTTCCTTGACTGCTGCTGCCGCCGGCGACTCCGTCCCGTTTACCGCGTACACGGTCGACGGGAGAGCAGGCCTCCGAAACCTCGCCTCTCCGGTTCCTGTACGGGAGAGGGGCGATTAGGTTTTTGGGGAGCGATCACGCGACTGCTCGCCTCCGTCCGTCTGCTTCGTCTACGTCCGCGTCGCCCTCGTCATCGCCATGTCTTCACCAAGCGAAGCTGATCGTCTCCGCGAGGAAGCCGAGAAGAAGACGGCAGAGGATACTGCCGCCGCCGCTGCTGCTGCTACGGCCAACTGGCCGATTGGAGGGTATGACTCGTTTATCCTCATGTTCGTATTTATCCTAGCAGTACTACTTGTTTGCATAGATGTATCCACTACATGCGTAGTATGTGCTAGGTTAGCTCAAGATCAGTATGTCATTAGTCTAGTCAATGCCATGCTAGTTATTATTCTGTGGATTAATGTACTCGGAAAATTGCCTATTTGCTCAACAATCTAAAAACCTAATTTCTGTAGGAATTTTTCGAGTAATGGTTTTGCTGCTGCACTGAAACCGGATAAGTTTACCGGTACTTTTTTCAAGCGTTGGCAAACGAGAACCACCTTATGGCTCACGGCTATGAACGTGTTCTGGGTAGCCGGTGTCACTCCTACGGAAACTATCACTCCTGAACAGGAGAAGATGTTTAAGGAGGCCACCGTCCTATTCCTTGGAGCAGTCATTAGCGTGATCGGAGATAAGCTGGTTGATGCATATTTACATATGCATGTTGCCAAGGACTTGTGGGAGGCGCTCCAATCTAAATTCGGGGCCACCGATGCTGGGAGTGAGATGTATGTTATGGAGCAGTTCCACGATTACAAGATGGTTGACAACCGTTCTGTATTGGAACAAGCTCATGAGATAATATGCATAGCTAAGGAACTTGAGGTTCTTAAGTGCAATTTGCCGGGCAAGTTTGTCGCGGGCTGTATAATTGCTAAGCTCCCTAATTCCTGGAGGAACTTTGCTACTACTCTGAAACATCAGAGGCGTGAGTTCTCAGTAGAGGACATCATCGGCCATCTGAGTGTTGAGCAGAACTCGAGAGCAAAGGACTCCAATGGAAAAGCGGTGGAAAGCTCTTCTGCTGCCAATATGGTACATCAGAGGAACTTCAATTCTCACAAGCCCAAGGGAAAGAACTCTGTCCAACAGAATACCGACTTCAAGAAGAAGGGGAAGAAGCCCTTCAAGAAGAATAAGAAGGGAGATGGCTGCTATACTTGTGGTTCAGAGGAACATTGGGCGAACAAATGCCCAAACAAGTACAAGAAGCCGGCGCAGGACTCCAAGTCTGCAAACATGATTGTGGGCAACAATGAAAGTGGTGCATCTGGGTACGGTAATTTACTTACTGTATTTACAGTTTGTCAGTCCACCGATTGGTGGGTGGACACGGGTGCAAATATTCATGTGTGTGCTGACTTGTCATTGTTTTCTTCTTATCAGGCCACCGGTCGCGGGTCCGTATTGATGGGGAATGGCGCGAGTGCTTCTGTTCTTGGTGTTGGCACGGTCGATCTGAAGTTTACTTCGGGAAGGATCGTGCAGCTGAAGAACGTGCAGCATGTCCCGGCCATCAAGAAGAATCTCGTTAGTGGCTCCCTTCTGTGTAGAGAAGGGTTTAAGTTGGTGTTCGAGTCTAATAAAGTAGTAGTTACGAAATATGGACTTTTCGTTGGAAAAGGTTATGAATGCGGAGGTCTGTTCCGCCTTTCTCTAGCAGATTTTTGTAATAAAGTCGTGAACAATATTCATTCGAGTGTTAATGAATCTCAAGTTTGGCATTCACGTCTTTGTCACATAAGTTTCGGTGTTATGTCGCGGCTAGCAAAACTGAATTTAATCCCAACTTTCACTTTAGCCAAAGGTTCTAAGTGCCACTCGTGTGTGCAAGCAAAGCAACCTCGCAAGCCTCACAAGGCTGCAGAGGAGAGACACTTGGCACCATTAGAACTCATACATTCTGATCTTTGTGAGATGAATGGTGTGTTGACTAAAGGTGGAAAGAAATACTTCATGACATTGATAGATGATTCCACTAGATTTTGCTATGTGTATCTGTTAAATACTAAAGATGAGGCTCTACACTACTTTAAAATCTATAAGGCAAAAGTTGAGAATCAACTTGAAAAGAAAATTAAACGAGTCCGGTCTGATCGTGGTGGAGAGTACTTCTCAAACGAATTTGATTCATTTTGTGCGGAACACGGCATTATTCATGAGAGGACACCTCCCTATTCACCCCAGTCAAACGGGGTTGCCGAGCGGAAAAACCGTACTCTAACTGATTTGGTTAACGCCATGTTAGATACATCGGGTTTATCCAAGGCATGGTGGGGGGAGGCTATATTGACCGCGTGTCATGTCCTGAATAAAGTTCCTACAAAAGATAATGAGGTCACTCCCTACGAGGAGTGGTCGAAGAGAAGGACGACACTCTCGTACTTACGTACTTGGGGCTGCTTGGCGAAAGTCAATGTACCGATCCCCAAGAAGCGTAAGCTTGGACCAAAGACTGTGGATTGCGTTAATTTGGGATACGCTAAGAATAGCGTAGGCTATAGATTTCTAGTAGTGAAATCTGAGGTACCTGACATGAAGGTCGGTACAATAATGGAGTCGAGGGATGCTACATTCTTTGAGGATATATTTCCCATGAAAGATATGCAAAGCACTTCTAGACAGGAATCTGAGATAACTCCTCAGCCTGCCATTCCTATGGAATATTATGAACAAACACATGATGAAAATCCTGAGGAGGATGACGAGGAAGCCCGTGGTAGGGGCAAGAGATAAAGGACTGCAAAGACCTTTGGTGATGATTTCTTCGTATACCTCGTGGATGATAATCCCACTTCTATTTCAGAAGCGTATGCTTCTCCAGATGCTGATTACTGGAAAGCTGCGGTCCGTAGTGAGATGGATTCCATCATGGCTAACGGGACATGGGAAATCACTGATCGTCCCTATGGTTGCAAACCATTGGGATGCAAGTGGGTGTTCAAAAAGAAGGTTAGGCCCGATGGTACGATTGAAAAGTACAAGGCTAGGCTTGTGGCCAAGGGCTATGCCCAGAAAGAAGAGGAAGATTTCTTCGATACTTATTCACCTGTGGCTAGACTGACCACCATTAGAGTACTACTCTCATTGGCGGCCTCTCATGGTCTTCTCGTTCATCAAATGGACGTTAAGACGGCTTTCCTGAATGGAGAGCCAAATGAGGAAATCTATATGCAACAGCCAGATGGCTTTGTGATAGAAGGTCAGGAAGGAAAGGTGTGTAAGTTGCTGAAATCTTTATATGGTCTGAGACAAGCACCTAAGCAATGGCATGAGAAGTTTAATACAACTCTGACATCTGTTGGCTTCGTTGTTAATGAAGCTGACAAATGTGTATACTATCGCCATGGTGGGGGCGAAGGAGTTATATTGTGCTTGTATGTTGATGACATACTGATATTTGGAACCAACCTCAAAGTAATTGAGGAGGTTAAGTCTTTTCTGTCTCAAAACTTTGAGATGAAGGACCTTGGGGTGGCTGATGTTATCTTGAACATCAAGCTATTGAGAGATGATGAGGGTGGGATTACACTTCTGCAATCCCACTATGTTGATAAGATTTTGAGTCACTTTGGATATTCAGACTGCAAAATTTGTCAAACACCATATGATCCTAGTGTGCTTATTCGAAAGTTTAAAGGCACAGCTATAGATCAATTGAGATTCTCTCAAATTATCGGTTCACTTATGTACCTAGCTAGCGCAACGAGGCCTGACATCGCGTTTGCTGTGAGCAAACTTAGCCGGTTTGTTGCAAACCCGGGCGATGTTCATTGGCGTGCTGTTGAAAGAATTATGCGCTACTTGAAAGGTACTGTCAACCACGGGCTTCACTATACGGGATTCCCATCGGTACTTGAAGGGTATAGTGATGCGAATTGGATCTCTGATGCTGATGAGATGAAGGCCACTACTGGGTATATGTTTACTCTTGGGGGTGGTGCTGTTTCCTGGAAGTCTTGCAAGCAAACGATCTTAACAAGATCGACAATGGAAGCAGAATTAACAGCATTAGACACATCTGGTGTCGAAGCAGAATTTCTTCGAGATCTTTTGATGGACTTACCTGTGGTTGAGAAGCCGGTTCCGGCTATCCTTATGAACTGCGATAATCAGACGGTTATTGTTAAAGTGAAGAGTTCAAAGGACAATATGAAGTCCAACAAACATATAAGAATGAGATTGAAGTCTGTCAGACGTTTGAGAAACTCCGGAGTGATAGCGTTGGATTATATCCAAACGGCTAAGAATCTGGCAGATCCCTTTACTAAAGGGCTATCACGTGTTGTGATAGATAGTGCATCGAGGGAGATGGGTATGAGACCCACATGAGTTGCCATGGTAGTAACCCAACCTATATGATCGGAGATCCCGTGAAGTAGGACCTGGGAAAACAAGCCAGTGGTGAACTGAGGAGAGTAGCTTCACTAACCCACTCCGTTGGAGATGCAATACTCTCGGATACTGTATGGTAGGATGACTACTGTCTTAATGTGTTCTAAAGCTTATATGTAAGCAAGATGCTGTCCTACAAAGCGATCTTTGGAGGAACACACCTATATGAGCTTGACTGCTGGTCACAATCTATGAGGTTTGGGTGATCTCTAGTAAACTCATGAATAGGCCAGGAGTGTGACTAATATGCTTCACCCGAGGGGTCACCTTCGGCAGTCTAGTACTAGTAAGACTTGTGGTGAAGCTCTTTTACGCCAAGCTGACAATTCAAGGCATAGTCCATTGTTCAGTTGTAAAGGAGTGTAGCTACTTGTTCTAGGTGAAGCTCAACCTTAATAGGTCTTCACTGAAATGCTGGTATATTAAAACAGTGATTGGAACGAGGGAACACGATGTGCCCTTGAGATCTGGTGGGGGATTGTTGAAATTTGGAGGTGGGCTTTAGGCCCATTAGAGAATTTCAGAAAAATCTCCAAGGGCCCATGTAGGTGGCATGACAAGGTGGTGGGAGTTTAGTCCCACCCCGCTAGTGGAGGAGAGTTTGGACCCCTTTATAAGGGTCTCTCTTCCACATGCTATTGGAGAGTGAGAAGAGAAGGTGCCCTCGCGCACTCCTCCTCCACCGCCCGCCTCGCCACGCCACGCCTCGTCACGACGCGTCGCGGGTTGCAGGACTGAGCCGAGCCGAGCTCATATCTACGCGCTTATTTTTGCCGGTCAGGAACGGAGAATACGTAACGGACAAGGAACGATCCGAGACGTCGGATCGTGGTTGTTACCGACTCAAGCCCACGTCTCTCCACCCAGCCGCCTTTTATAAGCACGCGATCGCCTACCCTAGCCGTCACGAGAATCAGATCACATCTGCCTCACGCCTTCGTTCCTTGACTGCTGCTGCCGCCGGCGACTCCGTCCCGTTTACCGCGTACACGGTCGACGGGAGAGCAGGCCTCCGAAACCTTGCCTCTCCGGTTCCTGTACGGGAGAGGGGCGATTAGGTTTTTGGGGAGCGATCACGCGACTGCTCGCCTCCGTTCGTCTGCTTCGTCTACGTCCGCGTCGCCCTCGTCATCGCCATGTCTTCACCAAGCGAAGCTGATCGTCTCCGCGAGGAAGCCGAGAAGAAGACGGTAGAGGATACTGCCGCCGCCGCCGCTGCTGCTGCTACGGCCAACTGGCCGATTAGAGGGTATGACTCGTTTATCCTCATGTTCGTATTTATCCTAGCAGTACTACTTGTTTGCATAGATGTATCCACTATATGCGTAGTATGTGCTAGGTTAGCTTAAGATCAGTATGTCATTAGTCTAGTCAATGCCATGCTAGTTATTATTCTGTGGATTAATGTACTCGGAAAATTGCCTATTTGCTCAACAATAGACACTCCCTCAAAGTTCTCAAAATACTATCTTTATTGGATTCTTCATGCTTCATATATACTACTCCACATTCCGACGTTTAGATACATTTATTTAAGCGATAAATAATTGCGGAAGGAGAAAATGTATACTCCCTTAGTGTAGTGTAAAGAAAAAGGTTATTCATTATGGGATGGAAGGGTAGCTTTATTTTCGCTTTTGGATATGTTCCAAAACTTACTGAATGCCATACTTTGAGTATTTTTATTTCAGAACAGCGCCGACTTCCTCGGCCTTCTCGCAGACAAGCTCCCAGGTGTCTTGGACGTGCCGCATCTGTGTCATGGCTCCGCCCACCGCCATACGGATAACAAACTTGCCGTCCACCACGAAGTGCGTCATGAACGCCCGCCGGCTCCCGTTCACCGCCACGAGCAGCCTGCGGTTCAAGCCATCAACGGCATCATCGTCGCCTTCGTGCCTTGGACGGAGGCGGAAGGTCACGAGGGAGAACCTCGTCGGAGCTACCACCTCGAACCGCCCGTCGGCCTCCAGCGCCTGCTCGAACCACCTGGCCATCTCGACGTGCCGCCGTACGTACGCCCGCATGCCCGCGCCGCCGTACCGGCGCAGGACCACCCATAGCTTCATGGCGCGGAAGGGCCGCGACAACGCGATCTGCCAGTCCTTGTAGTCGACCACGCCTGCGCCTGCTGCACTTTCTTCTGTGACGTTGGTGAGGTACTCTGGATTGGTGGACAGTGCGGAGGTGAGCGCGGCCGGGCTCGCCACCCACAGGCAGCAGCAGTCCATGTTGGTGAGGAACCACTTGTGCGGGTTCATGCTCACCGACTCCGCGAGCTCGACGCCGTCGATGTGATGCTGGAACTCGGGGCAGATCAGGGCGCTGCCGGCGTACGCGGCGTCGACGTGCAGCCACATGCCGTGGTTTCGCGCCAGCTCGCCGAGATCGCGCACCGGGTCGACCGCGCCGAGCCCGGTCGTGCCGACCGTGGCGCACAAGTACAGCGGCACGAGCCCGCTGGCCACGTCGGCCTCCACCGCGTCGCGGACGCTGTCCGCGGTGAGGCCGTAGCCCGACGCCGCCGTCGTCGAGATGATGCGAAAGTTGGACCGAGGGATCCCCACGATCCTGGCGCCCTTCTGGAACGTGCAGTGGCTCTGGTCCGAGGCGTAGACCACCAGCCTCAGGATGCCCTCGTCGCCGAGCCTGCTCAGCGCGCGATCGCGCGCGGCCGCGAGCGTGCACACCACGGCCTCGCAGGTGCTCCCGTGCAGCACGCCGCCGCCGCTGCCGGAGAAGAGGAGACGGTCCGGGAGGCCCGCCAGCTTGCCCATCCAGTCCACCACGGCGCACTCGAGCTCGGTTGCGGCCGGCGAGGCGGCCCGCATGAAGGGTACAATGTTGAGCCCGGTGGAGAGCATCTCGCCGGCGAACCCGGCCGTGCTGGCGTTCATCGGGAAGTAGGCAAAGAACCTGGGGCTCTGCCAGTGCGTCAGTGCCGGGACGATGTGAGTCCGTACCTCCTCCAGTATCACCTCCATCGGCTCACCGTTCTCGGGCGGCACGTCGGGTAGAAGCGCACGGAGGCACCCTGGCAGGGCCTGGGGCTGGACCGGATACGTCTCGACGTCGCGGTAGTAGTCGGCGAGGAAGCTGATCACGGCGCGCGACTCCCCGGTGAAGGTCTCGGGGTCCAGTGACGATAGCGCGTCGAATGGTGCTCCACCCGTCGCCATGGTAGGTACACGTACACGTGTGAGAAGCAAACGCGGCCTGCTATGCTATTTTCTCTGTGATCGGTCTCGGGCTTCTGGCAATGGTTACTACGTGTGCACATCGTGCAGGCTTTATATAGTATAGTTACCCGTAATAAGTTCGCCGAAAACTGTAGTCGTAACATGCATATTATGCCCGCGCAACCCATATCAGGTCCATCGATCTGACATGCAGGCCAAATCAATTATTCCACATGCACGTTAAATCACTAGGTTGTTTGTACCTCTCTCTTCTCTCTCCCAAACAAACCCATCTTTTTATTGAATTTTTGTCCAAAAGACCCCCTCTCAAACGCAAATGCCAGAAAAGACCACCTGTGAATGCAAAAAAAGGAAAAGGACCCCCTCCCCTGGTGGCGGCAGGCGCGCCAGCCGGCACGTGGCACCTGCCGCCACCGCCCGAGGCGGCTGTGGGACCTGCCGCCACCGCCCGAGGCGGCTGGGGCCTGCCGCCACCAGCTGAGGCGGCCAGCTGCCCACCCCGTTCCCGCCACGCCGGTCCGTAACGGACAGAGCCTGGGTGGGCCCTGCCGCCACCACCCCAGGCGGCCGGCCGAATCTCCGCGCTGGTGTGACATCGACGCTGATTTCGCTGACTACGAGGCTGCTGTCTGCAAACGGCGCTAAATTTTCCCGCTCTAACTTGCATGCGGTATTGGATGTAGTCCCTCCTTTCCAATCTCTAAAGTATGTCTATGTACATCCGTATGTAGTTTATTGTACAATCTCTAAAATGCCTTATATTTAGGAGCGGAGGGAGTTTTTTTTTACGGAGGGAGATTTCCTAAATATAAGTCTTTTAAGAGTTTGTACTAGAAGACTACATATGGATGTATATGGACTCATTTTAGAATGTAGATTCTGTCATTTTGCTTTGTATGTAGTCATCTAATAATATATCTAAAAGACTTATATTTAGGAACGGAGGGAGTACACTTGTAAAAATAATACACACCTTTGTAAAGTATTGCACTTGTAAAAATAGAACGGCATTCCAAGCAGGGCCTAAAGGCTGATTGCACTAACTGAGGCTGTCTGCTGTATTTGTTCCTGCCACATGCACGCGATAACGACGGACGAGTTGTGCAATTTTTCCCGTCTAAGTTTCCCGCGTTATTTTCCCGCCTAAGTTTCCCGCCTTAGTTTCCCGCTGAAGTTTCTCGTTTTCGCGTCGTTTTTTCCCGCGTAGACATCCGGCAGAGCCTATAAAAGGAGGCAGGGAGTGAAACTCTCTTCACCATCAGCCAGACTTCAAAGCACCTGCACCTCCATAGTCAGTATGAGTTTGCCTTGTTCGGATCAGAGCATTAGGCCTAGGAAAATGCAGAGTGCAAGCTTGCCTCGAGGGGTGGAAGCAGTTCGATGTTGGTGCGGAGATGTCTGCAAGGTGAAGGAGGTGACGGATTTTTCAGATTGGTTGGGCATGAAGTTTTTCATGTGCGCCAATTATGAATCTGATCCACCCGAATCTATTTCTGCGTACGTCAGGCCTCCGGTATGCTCAAGTCATCCAGATTATTGTTATTTGATATTATTGTTTACTTGAATCTGATCCATCCTTTAGTCTCCTCCTCCTCTCTGCATGTACTATCGTTGGATTGACACGGAAATGCCGGACTAGGCGGTGACCGAGATTCGTGAAAGAGGTCGTCGTGCATGGGCTAGCTTGGACTTGGAAGAGCGTCGGGAGAAGGCTGAAGCAGAGGAGAAAGCAGAGCAGAAGAAAGAGTGGGAAGATTACTGTGTGGAGCAGAGGGCTTTTCTTGATGAGATGAAAAGGAAAAATCAAGAAGAGAAACTTCGGCTGGAGGAGGTTTACAGACAGCGGGAACAGGCCCGTGAAGCTGAGAGGGAGAGAAAGAGAGAAAGGGCTCATGCCGCCAAGGCAGCAGAAGAAGCTGGTGATGGAAAAGGAAAATATCCACGTTGGACTCAGTAGATTTATTTTATTGTATGTTAAGTTGTCTTAGTTGTATCTTAATTTCTGCAAGATGTATCTTAATTTCGGCAAATTGTATCTTATTTTCAGTAATGTGTATCTTAGTTTCCGCAATGGGTATCTTAATTTGAGCTACGTGTATGTTCATTTTATCCCGCCATTTATTTCCCGCCTCGCTTTCCCGCCATTTTATCCCGCGTATAGCTTTGTCGCCATTTTGTTCCCGCCTCGCTTTCCCGCCCTCGCTTTCCCGCCCTCGCTTTCCCGCCTCGTTTTCCCGCCATTAGTTATTCGTCTCGCTCTGCTGCACCTATAAAAACCCCTCCAGACCAAGGTGGGTAAGGAGTGTACTGAAAATGTCTCATTATCCTTTCGATCGTAGTTTTCATAGTGGTATGTCCGAGTGTCTTCTGCGCTTAGCTAGCAATTTCAAGATAGATAATAGAATAGTTTCATGGGACGAACTCATCAGTAGTGACACGCTACTGAATGAGGTTGCCCACACATTAGCTAGGAAGGGGTGGCCTGCAAGGACATATGAGGAGATTCGGAAAGAACTTCTGCGGTTGAATGAGAGATGGAAGAAGAAAGGCCAACACATATGCGGTGGAGGTGGAGTAAAACATCCCTTCTTATGGATTGACGATAGTGAGGACGAAGACGATATCTTCATGCCGAGTACCAAGAGCGCGTCATCGACGAAGGCCAAGAGCGCATCATCGACGAAGGCCAAGAGTAGCGCTTCGTCAAAGGACGAGAGCTCTGCATCGTCGAAGGATGACGACGACTTTATGTAGTTTTTTTTATGAACTCTACATCTTAATGTATCTTATTTTATGTATGTTATTTTATGAATCTTATTTTATGTATCTTATTTTATGGAAGCAACTTCAAATATATCGAGAACTTTTATTTCATGAAACTACATAGATGTCTTGTACGTACATCTGAAAGTTTGAAACTGACATAGAGAGATGCAATTGTTCGCACACATACATAGACGAATCACCCTATGCAACCACGACCAGCTGGCCTTGCCCGACGACCGGAGGGTGAAAATCGATCAGGGGGTCTGTGTTCACGAAGACCACGACCGTACTGTCCCTCGTGTTCCTGTGTCTGCGACTCATGCATAGGTGATGGAGTCTGAAATCCATATTGAGATGATGATTCTAAATTGTAGGTGAATGGCTGTGACTCAGAATTGATATAAGATGGACCAATAATGTCCTGCCCGAAAAAATCATTTATCATTCCTGGGAGCGTGCATTGAGTATCATGGGTTTCTGTGAGTATTTTTTTCTGTACGTCACGCTGGGTATGTTCATCTCCCCATGATGGATCATTAATTTCCTGCTCCACGAAAAATTATTTTTAAAATAAACTGTGTGTAGCAAAAAGATGTGTAAATAGAAGTTATGTACTTGCTTATTATAATTGTACATACCTGACCGCTGTTGTAGCTTTGTGCTCCTTCGCTTGTCTCAGCCCAACGATTCTCCTCGGGCATCCTAATCCCTCGCGTGGGCAGATATGGCTAAGATCCTTGAGTGTGTGCGCCATATGCTGTATATGCATCCTGCTCCACGAAATGAGTCTGATCGGGCGTCGAACCTAAATCTGGAGCATTTACCTGCGATGTCTGCCCATGTATTGGTAGAGACAAGTCATGTCGTGGAAGTGTCGGCGTAGTATTAGGACCCTCTCCCCACCGCATGGACGACGACGGCGCCGCACTCGGTCTAGCTGACCTCGGTTCCGGAATGTTGTACGCTGCAGTGACAACGTCGTTCTCTGTACCGCATCTCGTAAACCTTGTGCTGGCGAATTCGCTAATTTTTTTAAAGAAGGACCTGCCTTTAGGATCAATTCCCTGGGCTCGCATTCCTTCCCTCGCCATCACTTGTACTTGGGTGCAAATATCAATCTGAAAAAATCGTTGTTCGTTGGTTAAATTGTTCATGAAATGATGGACCTGAATAGCAAGATGTTGATTATTACCGCGGAGTCACGATAGTAAGCTGATGATGTGTCCATCCGTCTCTGCAACTGTTCCATATGCGTTGGATGTGTTGGCATCGTACGTGGTTCACTCGTCAGTCTAGTACGCGTGCTCATGCGATACCAATTATAGTACGCTTCTGTCGTAGTTGCATCGTACGTTCTGCATAAATAAATTAACATTACTAAATTGACATCACATTCTGTATTTTATAAGCACATAATTAAATTAACATTAGTAAAATTACCGTTGCTGGGGCACTATATTTTGTAGAGCTTCATTATTTCACTGATTTATCCATTCAATGTTTTCTGCATTCCAGTCCACACCAGATCTGCCCATATTGCTCATCCTGTAATTATAGATAACAAAAAAATTCAAGAATAGTTGATGGAATATCTATTTAGCTAGGTCACATCTTACTTACTTATGAGTTTCTTCGTCGATACATCTTGGAACCGGTGATGGAATATCTTGATATAGACCGAACTGTCTCATGACACGGTCAGGATTATACGGTTCCACAAACCATAGATAGAGTAAATTGCAGCGAGTCATCCAAAAGGCACTATCTCTCACGCATTCCACTGGCATGTGTTGCGAACCAAATACCATATCAATGTGCGCCTCAGTCCACGGGTTCCGTGTTATTAGTGAGTCGTTAAGAAGCTCAAACTGATCATGGTATATGGGGTAACAATTTTTTGCAATTTTAGTAGACCATTTTTTTCGACCCAGCATCCACCGACTGGACATAGTTACAACACCCTCACCATAGTTGTACGGGGTTGCGGGTTCTACTATCTGCGGTCGTCCTACAGGTAAGTATTCCCAGGACCACAACTGTAGAAACTCGTAGGAGACACAAAGTAATGGAGATTAGATGTGAATGCAGTTTTTTGAGTGGCATCACACAACCCTCGGTATGTGTGAGAAAGCAAAGCAGAACCAAAGCTATATGGTGGATTTTGGGGTAAAGGTTCGTCTACTATCTTTGCGGCAAAATAGATGAGACCAGACAAAACTACCTCCCCGTGAGAATTAGGAAACATCACACCGAAGAGCCACAACAAATATGCAAACAAGTGTCTCTTCGTTGTCTCAGGATCAGCATGGGTAGATAAAATTTCAAAGTTAATACGAAGCCAGCTGAGTGGGACACCTCGAGGCGGACCAAAACGATCTGATATGGGCATTTCGAGCCTCAGACGGGCAGAGATATTTGCTGGCCAATTAGGAGAAACTCGTGGATGTACCACTGGCACACCTCTAATTGGTAAAGCTGTGATCATTGACACATCTTTTAGAGTAGGTGCAAGCTCTCCACATCGAAAGTGAAATGTGTGGGTCTCCGGTCTCCATCTATCAATGAGGGATGTCAAAAGGGATGGGTCGGCAGTAAAACTACCTCGACGAGCTGCGATGTTCGCAAAATGTAGGAGTCCATAAGCCTCAAGGTGTTCAAGGAACCGATTATGTATTGACCAGGGCGTCTTTACAGTTCGAAGCCGGAAGGTCTGAGGAGGACTTTCATGATTTGGATTTATGAAAAGCTGGCAACGGTGGTGGTTGTCGTGATAACCATTCAAAAGCTGGGGCATTTCAGCCATAACCTGCAATCACGATGAAATTAAATTAAATATTCCGAATATTACATCACGATGAAATTAAAATACATATTCCGAATATTACATCACGATGAAATTAAAATACATATTCCGAATATTACATCACAATTAAATTAAAATACATATTCCGAATATTACACTTGTTGGCCACCTGTTGGTTCCGTTGGGCCGGCGTCGGGGCTACAGTTATGGCCACTTGTTGGCCACCCCTTGGTTCCGATGGGCCGGCGTCGGGGGTTACAGTTATGGCCAACTCGGCCTCACCGGCACCGCTACTGCACTCGGCGACATCACTGGCAGAAATGAACTCCACATAAACCATGGGTTGTCCATACATGGAGTTATTGGGATTGCTTGCAAAACCCATGTACGACGCCCATGCTCTTTCACCATTAACCCGTCGCAGAACCCAACGATTTCCTCCCTCAACCACGAAAGCCTCGAGGGTCATTTTTTTTCCATTCATCGCTGAACCAAACACCGATCGGATGCACCTTCTAACTGCCGCATACTCTACATTAACCATGTCTTTCACTACAACCGTAGTCATCCCGCACCTAGACACATTCACACCAGAAGGACCCTCACATACGATGTGCCCATAAAACACTAACAAATTTTCCATAGTACCTAACGAGCAGCCATATTTACATCGTTAGTCCATTAAAAATCATATTATTATACTTATTTTGTACTAACATCCATTACCTATCTATTTTTACATATAACAATTTAACAAATATTCACATACGGCTGTACATCTACGCATAATAATTTATATTAAAAACATCATATTATTTTATTTATATTGTAATAACATCCGTTACTTATCTTTTTTACATATAACAATTCAACAAATACTCACACACGACTTTACATCTACACATAATAATTTATATTGTTCCATTTGTCGCGACACTACATCTACAAAATAAATACAAGATAAATTACAATATGTCATTCATACCTCTGGTTTAATAAGGATATCCTTCCGAATACAAAATAAGAATATCACCAGTATAATATCAGCGAATTCGACCTATTATCATATGAACAAAAATATTACACACATAATTTTTTCCAGGGTAGCAAAAGTTTTAAAATACATAGTGCATGCATATACATACCACGAATCATATATCTACGGGGTTGACAAATTATCACATAAAAAAATATTACACACGCGTCATGCACGTAATAATACTAGTATAGTTAACATATTATTACATTTTTTCGGGTGCTTTCTAAATACCAGTTGCATGCAAACACGAACAAATCACCGGTAATATATGAACAGAGTCGACCTATTATCACATGAACACAAATATGAACAGAGTCTCATACCTTGATCTTCAACTTAGTAGTTCATATCGCATGACAAAATAGTTCCACAAAAGTGATAATACGCTCCCTAAGACAAAAGAAAACACATACTTAGAAACTAATCAAACAAAATAAAAACATCATGCATGCAAACACGACCAACACAAATGGAAAGCTCTTACCTTGATCTATCTTTTCTTCAACTACAACGTCTTCAAAATAGTTCCACAAAAGTGATAATACACTACCTAACACAAAAGAAAACACATACTTAGAAACTAATCAAACAAAATAAATACATCATGCATGCAAACACGACCAACAGAAATGGAAAGCTCTTACCTTGATCTATCTTTTCTTCAACTACAACGTCTTCAAAATCTAACTTTAAACCGTCCTAAATCGCCACTTAAACCTTCATACGGAGTAGCTCTTGAGAGAAAGAGAAGAGAGTGAGAAAGAGAAAGAGAAGAGAGTGACACGGGAGGCAACGGCAGGAGAAGAGAGTGAGAGAGGAGGCAGCGACGCGGTTCGCTTATAAAGAAGAAGTTTCGCACTGTTTCGTCGGTGGGAGGGGGAAAATTCCCACTGTTTCGTCGGTGGGAGCGGGAAATATCTGTCTCAGCCTGGGAATCAGCGCGTACAGAAATCAGCGCAGTCAGCAACAGTGCGACATGTTTGCCCGCGCGGAAACAGTGTCGGCCGCCTCCTCCCGAGGCGGCGGGGCCCGCCTGGCCGCTTGCTCCCGAGGCGGCAGGGCCCACCGCTCTGTCGCCGTTACGTTGCAGCGGGGCGGGAACGGGATCTGGCGTCGACCGCCTGGCCTCGTGGCGACAGCCCTGCCGGCCGCCTGCGCCCGTGGCGGCAGGCCCCAGCCGCCTCAGCCGGTGGCGGCAGGTGGCACGTGTCGCCTGGCGCACCTGCCGCCAGGGAGGGGTGGGGTCTTTTTCGTCGATTTCAGCCACAGGTGGTCCTTTTGGACAAATACACTCGGCAAGTGGTCCTTTTGGACAAAAGCGCCTTTTTATTACCCCTTTATAAACTTTAATCGTTTATATCTTTTAAACCGATATTTCAATTTTATTTATCGTTATATATTTGAAGTTTGGCGCAAAGACCTTTATAACAAGACCAATGTTGAATATATTTGGACTAGTTTGAAATTTTTGAGTGAAATATGTAATGTAGTTGAAATGACTGATTCAACAAAAATGAAGAATTCTTCACTGTTTCTAGCAAAGTTCAGACAAGCTGTTGATGTAGCTCTTCAGTTCCAAATAGATTTTCTAGCAAAGTACTGTTGATGTAGCTCTTCAGTTCCAAATAGATTTTCTAGCAAAGTACTTTAATATTTCTGACAAAGTGCAGACCTAGTATTAGAAAGTTCTTGAACTTCTCAAACTTGTTATTTAAAACTTTACAATAAAAATGAAAATCTCGTCACTGTTTATAAAATCGGTGGGTATTTATGGAATAGAGAGAAAAAAGAGATATGAAATATTGGAAGGAAGAGAAGAGGGGCTTCATACAATCACGTAGGTGGTGGGACCGGGTAGGATTGTACGAGTACAGAAAATGATTTCTTGCATGGAAAAGGTGGGCCAGCCGGCGTGGATCCAGAGGTGTGCATGCGAAGAGGATATGGGTTGCGCGCACAATCAGCTAAACATCGTCATATTCGCATATTATGCATGCAATTGGCTGGTTGTCGATCGGGATTTTTTTAGGGAAAATAGCACCGCACTTTATTTAAATCGCACAAGGAATGTCATCGGAAATTACACTTAAAAAAATCTGGTGGAACACCCACCTAAACCTGTGACCTATTATCACCTACAGCAACTTTAACAAGCTTGTGCGCAGCACCATTCGCGGATCAACGAACCCATGTTACCTTGGCTTTCAATCTTGACCTTAACAGCTCACCGGAGATAAATTGTTGGAGGATTGTTGAAGGTCTCGGGGTCCAGTGACGATAGCGCATCGAATGGTGCTCCACCCGTCGCCATGGTAGGTACATGTACACGTGTGAGAAGCAAACGGCCTGCTATGCTATTTTCTCTGTGATCGGTCTCGGGCTTTTGGCAATGGTTACTAGTCTGTGCATCGTGCAGGCTTTAAATAGCGAGTAATAAGTTTGCCGAACACTGTAGCCGTAACATGCGTATTAAATGCGTATTATGATCATCGCAAACAAAACAAAAACATGCATATTATGCATGCAATTGGCTGGTTGTCGGCATGGTATGGTAGTTGCATGCATATCCTAGTTATGACATGCCAATTCCTTATAGTCGATTATTAGCTGTATTATTATTCATACTCTAAGTTCATCGAAAACTGTAGCCGTAACATGCGTATTATGCACCAAGTGGTCAGGTTGGTAAGCTATCAACATCGTATTATGCATGCAATTGGCTGGTTGTCGATCGGGATGATATTGTAGCTGCATGCATATCCTAGTTTGGCCATCTACAATGCAGGAGCCAAGGCCAAGCTCTAGGGTCAGAATCCTGCTCGTTTTCCTCTGCTCCCGTCCGATTCCAGGAATTGCCCTATGCCCTCTAAACTGGCGCCTTGCATTGGAGATGGAGCACAGATCAAGCTAACAACAACCAGATCGTCATTATTGTAATCGGTTCGTCTGGTCTGCAGTATCCATCAAACAATTCACTTATTTTTCATGTCGTTATATGGCGAATGACTAGACCATTTGTCCATCTCTAGCACATCCCGCAACTGCACGTCCCACAAAACGCATATAAGGACTTTCAAAATTTACGGGACTAAACACGTTGAGACAGAACAAATCCCGCATCAGGATCGAAATTCATCATGATTTTGAAAGCTGCCAGTTTGCGCCAATTAAACATACGCATGCATAGCCGGAGTTCATCGGAGTTTCACACATAGTTCATACAACTTAATTAAACATAGTACAACCGGAAATTTAAAATATTTTATACGCGGGTTCTACTTCTAATTAAACATCACCGGGTTCTACGCGTCGGAGTCGCCCTCGTCTGTCCAGTGTACCTTGCCTTGCTAAATTCACTGGGTTCGCATACACGTGAGAAGCAAACGAGTTGCCATTTTACAGTGTGATTGGGCTCAGCTTTTGGCAATGGTAACTACTCACTAGTGTGCGCATCGTGCTTATATAGAGTAGTTAGGGCAACTCCAATGCTTGACACTAATGCGGAAACCTACCATCCAACGCTATTACTCTTTCTATTACTAAATATAATGTTTAAATTTTTTTACTATAAATTATATATAAATGTATATAGATATTATTTTTAAAATGTAAATTCATTCATTTTTCTTCTTATGTAGTCCGTAGTAAAATCTTTAGAAAGAATTATATTTAAGAACAAAGAAAGTAGTATACAATTCAAGCGGGTTTCAACAAATGAGACAGAATCCGCTTTTATTAACTTATAAAGAAATAGTATTCCGTCTAATCTTATATTCCCTCCGTCCGCAATTACTTAAATATATAAAAATGAGTGTATTTAAAATTAAAATACATCTAGATATATCAATTTCTGTGACAAATATTTCGGAATACTCGTTTTGATCAATGAATTACTCAATACACGTCCTTCCGCCAACTAGTGTGGGCTTCCGCCATCTACTAATCGTAATGCTTTATTAGCAAGTTTCTGTCCATTCACTGTACGTGAATTAGCTAGCTTTCGCCAACTAAAGTGTACTAAACATGGTGTTTGGCTAGCTTCCGCCAATCTAGTAGGTCAGGCTGCAAGTGGTCACGGGTCATCCACGGTGCCCATATAAAAGTCCACTTAAATTGTACTCGTGGACACCCACATAACCTGTAATTTATAAAGTGGGTTAAGTGGGCTGACCTAGTTATTCTCCTAATAACCCAGTTATTCTCTCGTTCCTTTTCTCCTCGTTCCCCTCCTCGTCTCCTCGTTCCTGGTCCGCCGCCGCCGCCGCCCCATGGACGGCTTGGCGCTGGCGCCGCCGTCCACATCCGTCGTCTCCATGGACGGCGCAGCGCCGCCATCCACCTCTCCCACAACTGCGCCTGCACCGCCATCCACCTCTCCCGCAGCTGCGCCTGCGTCGTCGTCCACCTATCCCATGGTTGCACTTGCGCCACCGTCTACCTCGCCCACGGCTGAACCAGCACCACCTTCCAACACCCCCACGGCCGGACCGGAGAAGCCGTTCATATCCTCCATGCCCTCCCCAGCGGCGCTGCCTTCTACCTCCACTACGGCCGTCACAGGCGATGCAAGCAAGAAGCGACGTCGACATGAACTCCCAAGGTCCGGCTGCAAGAAGAAGAAGAAGGAGACTGTTGGTGTCCAAGAAGAACCTGCCAAGGTATTGGGCTTCTGAATCCAAACCATCTGATTTTGTAGATGTGATTTTGTAGATGTGATGTTCAGGTCCAGTTTGTACTCTGCTTGATACAGTTTCCAGTTTCCAACCCCCTTCTTTCAGCAATTTAGATCAACCCCACTGAACCAACCCCCTTCTACTGCCTCGATCAGTTGCTGATGAGTTGTTTGGTGAGGCTTGTGAGCTGAATGACTGACAGGATGATCGAAAACTCTGTTGTCGTCGAAGGAAGGCGATTACCGGACGCAACTTGATGCCTCGGATGGGATTTCCGCACTACTTTCGTCCTAACTTTGTTGTGCAAAATAATTTGTCGGGTTAGGGGGAGAAATTGTTGGCTTGTTTGAATCTGAACTGAACTTCTACCATGATTGTACGTCAACTCTGTGCTTCTACCATGATGTGACAAGATAATTCTGCATTGCCATAATAATTCTGCCTTCAAATTACTTCAAGCATGCTGGTCTGTCTTGGCTGGGTTAAGCAAATTGACTGTATCATGCTGGCCAGACACCATCTTTGCAAAAAATCATGTTGCCTTAAATAACAACTAGTCAAATTCTGTAGCTTCCCAAATAAAAAGCTTATGTTCCTCTGTTTGCTTCGTATGTATAAATTCAGTTAATAATACCGTGAATCTGTTTGTTTCGGAGTCTGAGGAAGCATCTGCTTGTGGGTTTACTGTTCTACATACTGCAAGGCCTTCTAATTCTTAACTGAATTTTTATAGTCTGACCTATTATTGTTCACATTGTTCTAGAGAGCTAGTCCACGAGTTTATTCTCCGAAGATTGTGGTGAGCTCCCCCGGGATCAATATGTTGGCAAGATCAGCAGCATTGAAGAGAGCTTCATTGGTGGCGAGGCATGCTTCCACAAAAAGGGCAAAGTCAACAGGACAACTAGAGACACCTTCTTCACAGAGGACGCCACTACAGAACGCCCCTTCACTTCAAAATTTGTCTCCTGCGGTGGGAAAAACTAGTTCCCTTGGTGAGATTTTCTTCCGGATATTCCTATGTAGAGTCCAAGCATAGACGAGATGCCTCTAAATATTCAACCTGTATGTTTAAGATGTTCTTTTCCCATGCATGCAGGGTCCAAGCGTAGACGTCGTAAGCTGGTATCTAACATTGGGAGGAGGCCGAGCCAATCTATGATGGTCGAATGCTTGTGGAAGGCCGGTGTAATCATTGTCAACAAATATTTCCAGCCACACGAGACAGTGGGACCAGCCACCTACGTCGGCACTTGAAGGTATGCCCAGTGAAAACTGCAATGAATGAAATGGTTGATAAGTTGGGTTGGGGCGTTAGATCCTAATTGGAAATTCGATCCTCAAGTCTCACGGTTTGAATTAGCGAAGTTTATTGTTGTCAATGAAATGCCATTCTCTCTCGCGGAGTACAAACCATTTCGGGATTTTGCTGCTTCCTTAAATCCACTGTTCAAAATGCCCTCAAGAACAACCGTCAAAGATGATTGCATGGAAAGTTTTAAGAGATACAGTCTAAAGTTTCAGAAATATTTTGAGAAGTGTACTAGTAGAGTATCTTTGACCGCAGATATGTGGACTTCAAACCAAAAATTAGGTTATCTTTGTGTCACTTGCCACGTGATTGATTCAGATTGGAAAATGAAGAAATTTGTCATAAGGTTCGTCATGATGGAGACCCCCCACAATGCTATGAACATGTATGGTGTGATACTAAATACTATTCAAGATTTTAATTTAGAGGATAAACTCTTTGGTTTCACGTTAGACAACGCCCCGGTGAATACCGCGATGATTAAACACTTAAGAGATGGGGCCTTAATTTCAAATGGGGCCTTAATTTCCTCATCTAATGTTTCACTTAATTTTTGTTTGCCCCCAACTGGCAATTATATTTCCTGTTGTGTGAAGTTCAGCTCCATTGCTTCTCTGCTTGTCCATCAGTACTATTCAAAATCGATTTCTGACTCAAAATATACACCTCTGTATTCATCGGAGTATCCCAAAGAATAGTTGACTTTAATGGACATCCCACTAAACCCACTTATCCCGCATAAAAACATGTGGGTTTAGATGGACCTCCCACATAACCTATGTGGCAAATGTGGGGCGGATGCGGAGTCCCGCTTACCGTCCCACTTGCACCCTGACTGGTAGGTAGTTTGCTTGCTTCCGTCAAGGCTTGTGGCAATTTAAAAAAAATAAGAAAAAGTGGAAACAAAGTGATTAGTGGCTCCAATCAAACTTTGAACATGTTATCCGCCCAAACCGTCATCTCAATGGGGAGGAAAGATTGAATGTTGGTCTCCGGTTTGCAAAAAAATGGACGCCCTCACTGATCTGAGGACCGATGTTGGACGACGGTGAATGACAAGCTGTGTTTGTAAAAATGGGTCCGGGCGCTTATGGAAAATTCAAGGATCGGCTTTGAAAATGCCCTTACCCGTGATAAGTTGACTGTAAAAAGTAGCTGTGATAGTTGTTTGTTTCCTGAATTATTTCATGTTTTTCGGTGATGTATGCGCAGTGGGAAGAGACATTTTCATCGACTACAAAGGTATTTGTAATGATTTTTTCAATCTTAGAATAATGTGTCGGTTTAATAAATGTATGCTATTCATGTGAACAACTTGGATTGTATTGTGTTTAAAAACACCGTACGTTAGGCCCCGTAGGCGCGTGTGTATGCATGCATGGGCTGCATCCATATCCTATTTAGTCCATCTACAACGAAGACACTAAGGAGCTGTTTGGATTAGAGAGTGGTAATGTAAAGGATAAGGCAATTAGATCACGCTGGTAAGGGGGTGTAACGGATTGGGTATTTGATCTGAATTGGTCATTTGACTTATATGCACTAACCTTCACGCAGGGATAGTTATGGACACTCAGTGTCGTCTTATCAGCCGAAGCTCTTCGGACGTCAGCAATGGAGTGGCGCGCGCCCGAGTGGTACTCGTAAGCATTGATCTTGTATAAGAGGTGCCAGGACTAGTATCGGCCGCCCTAGCAACATGCAGGAGTGCAAAGGGCAATGGGCCCAAGACCCTTGCGTGCTTAGGATTTAGACCAGTGGGCTGGCCTCTTTATAGAGCGTGGGTAGGGCTACGACGTGTTGATCTCCCGAGGCCGGGCATGACCCAGGAAAGTGTGTCCGGTCAGAGTTGATCGAGCGTATTGGAAAATGTGGTGTACCCCTGCACGGATGAACTAACTATTCGAATAGTCATGTCCACGGTAACAGGATGACTTGGAGTTGTATCCCCATCTATTACAACTAGAACCGTGACCTAATTTAAAATGTGGCTCCGAGATTGCTTTCTCGCGGGGAGTTGAGGAAGAATCTCTCGGCGTGACTTAATTAAATTTGCTACAACAATATGACTATAAATGTGTTACTGATCTGTACTCTTCTAATGTTGCAAGACATTGAAGATGCTAGTCTTCCCGAGCGAGGCGACCGGGGCGGCCCCTTCCTCCCCCGCCGCCAAACCTCTCCTCCCTCCCTCCCTCTCGCCGCTGCTATCGGCAGGCGTGGCCGGGCGCTTGTCCGCGCGGCGCCGTGAGGCCCGCGGTGGCGGGCCCCTGCCTTTTCCCGTCGTGGTTCCCGGCTCGGGCGGCGTGCTCCGGTGGCGGTGGTCCTCGGCGGGTGGTGCCCCGAGGCAGCTCGGGCGGCGGCGTGGCGACAACACGACCCCTTGGCGGCAGGGCTTGGCCGTCAGCGTCATGTTGACCCAGATCTAGGCCCATTGGGCCGGTTCGGTCTCTTGCGAGTCGTCTCCGGCTGGTCTGGCGTGATACGGGCGATGGGGGTGGAGACTCCTGTGATGTGTCTGCTGGAGCGCGGCGGCAGGGGCTTAACGGGCCCGATCTAGGCCCGGCTGGGCAGGGGGTCCAGCATGCCCCTACACATGCGTCCGATCAGCTACCGCGTGTGTCGTTGGAGGTTGTGCCCTCCCACGCGGTTGTGATAGTGTTGGCCCCTGTCTATGGTGGTTGTGTATCAGTCCAGTTGGCCTCGCTGCGTTTGCTATGGTGAGATGACGGTGGTCTCCACGTGAATGTGGTGGCGCATGTTGGTGGATAGTTGGCATGGTGGATCTAAGGATTGGTTCCGCGGGGTGGTGCGAGGGTCGAGAGAAATCTCTGTCGGATTTGGCCGACACCGATGCGGTGATGCCTGCGGGCGCCCCCTCCCTTCTCGAAGGGCGTCGGATGTACCTCTCCCCCACTCCCCTCCGTGCACCGGGAGAAATCCTAGGACTTGTCCGGGCAGCAACATCATCGTCGTCGCAGTCCTTCTTGAAGGTGTTGCTTGGCACGTGGCAATTCGATGGCACTGAAGTGTGGTGGAATTATTCGGTGGGCACAACAGTTGCGGGACACTACACCTTTCGTTGATCCGGTGTTGCTCGCATTTTTTTCTATTATTTTTCTTTTGCCTTTCTTTTGGGCATGATTGTGCTGTCTGCCCTAGCACCTATCGTTGGTTGTATCGATTGGTTGCTTTGTATACAAAGCGGGGGAAACCCTTTTTCGGTAAGATGCTAGTCTTCGATAGGAGTAGTCCCTTCTCTCTATTATCGCATTGTTGCATTTAGTCCAAAGATATAGCCCCGTTCATTTGATATTAATGCATGCTTAGCATAGTACTGATGTCAGTCTTGCGAGTACTTTGGATGATGAAAGGACGTGGATGTCGCCTAGAGGGGGTGAATAGGCACTTTAAAATAATTATGGTTTAGGCTTGAACAAATGCGGAATAAAACTGATATTTAATTTGTCAAGCACAAAACCTAAAACAACTAGGCTCACCTATGTACACCAACAACTTATGCTAAGCAAGATAAACAACTAAGTGATAGCAAGATATATGACAAGAAACAATATGGCTATCACAAAGTAAAGTGCATAAGTAAAGGGTTAGGGTAAGAGATAACCGAGGCACGCGGAGACGAGAATGTATCCCGAAGTTCACACTCTTGCGAATGCTAATCTTCGTTTGGAGCGGTGTGGAGACACAATGCTCCCCAAGATGCCACTAAGGCCACCGTAATCTCCTCACGCCCTCGCACAATGCAAGATGTCGTGATTCCACTAAGGGACCCTTGAGGGCCGTCACCAAACCCGTACAAACAAGGTTGGGGCAATCTCCACAACTTAATTGGAGGCTCTCAATAACACCACGAAGCTTCACCACAATGGTATATGGTTTCGAGGTGACCACAAATGCTCGGGGGTAATCTCCACAACTTAATTAGAGACCCCGACGCTTGCCCGGAGCTTTACACCACAATGATTGAGGTCCGAGGCACCACCAAGCTTCTAGGGGTACCAAGTATCCAAGGGTAATAAACTTCTCAACTTATCACTTCCACGTATCACCGTGGAGAACTCAAACCAATGCAACTAATGCAATGGCAAGAACACACAAAGTGGTCAAGTCCCTCACACTCAAATCCCTCCACAACAAAAAAAGCTATGGAGAAATATGAGAGGAAGAACAAGGAGCTCACAAAGAACTCCAAGATCAAGATCCAAGGGGTTCCCCTCACATAAAGGAGAAAGTGATTGGTGGAGATGTGGATCTAGATCTCCTCTCTCTTTTCCCTCAAGAACTAGTAAGAATCATTGGAGGGATTGAGAGTTAGCAAGCTCTAAGAAGGTCAACAATGGGGGAAGAATACGAGCTCAACGGATAGATAAGGTCCAATGGGGAAGAAGACCTCCTTTATATAGTGGGGGAACGAATCCAACCGTTACCCCCACTCACAGCCCGACTAGAGCGGTACTACCGCTGCTCGGAGCGGTACTACTGCTCCCAGAATGTCCGAGGGAGCGGTAGTAAAAAATTACTACCGTTACTACCGCTCCGGGGGCGGTACTACCGCTCCACGAGCGGTACTACCGATGGCACCAAGAGCGGTACTACCGGTGGATACTGAAAGTGCTCTAACTTTCGTATACGAACTCCGAATCGAGCAAACTCAAGCCTGTTGAATTCACAACAACAAGAGCTATTCAACAGCGACATAAAATCTTAAGAACATGCAGTTAGAAAATGTGAATGATATAGAGA